>NC_053037.3:189670359-192170359 GCF_002575655.3 Aegilops tauschii subsp. strangulata
AGTTCTCCCTTTACTACCCTAGCCGATATAGCGGAACATAAGGTAGTAAGCACAGGAGCCGGACAACCCAACTATTGACCAAAGACATGATTCGGAGCCGATGCATATAATGCTATAAGTTCGGGGTGCCGAACTATACTGTAAAAGTGTTCAGACTTTTATTGCCGTAATGTGGGGCGTGATGAAGCCCCTGGCGTAATAATACGTACCAGAGTGTACGTGTGTAATGAATAATGAATACGAAGGAAAAAATGGGGAAAATTAAGTAATAAGCTGACGCTACCCTTTATTTGCGATGTGATTAACACGCCGAGGCATACTTGTACAAGTAATGCGATAAGCGAGTAAGGCTATTTAACATGCCATGACCAAGGGTGATCTGGGTATGTAAAACAAGTATGGCAATCGTTAGCAGAGATCACCTGGGGATTTCCTTGTACGCCAGAGCTCCTTGCCTCCTTGGTGTGTTCTGCAAGTGGGTCGTCCGAATAGACCTCGAAAAGCCCAAAATAAAAAAGGGAAAATAAAGGTGTGCGAGTCCCAGGGTCGGTCGAGCCGCACTGTGGATCACGAGCTTAGTATGCCTCCGTCAGTACCCATGGGGTTTTGAGTGCGTATTTATGTATGCGCGGTACGAATGCCAGCCCCTCGTCAGGGCTGGGACGAAGGCCAAATTGCTAATTGAGCTCTTGACAAGCCGAGTTGTCCTGTTGCAGTGTAGTCCAGACCCTCTTAATGATGTCCGGGGGCTCGGCAGCCGGATTATAGTGCTGCTTGAGAAGGCCGCTCTATACTTCTGCTGCTAGGGCGGCGGTGTGCTCCTCTATACGGAGGGAGCGTTCCGTGTTTCCATTTACTGAAATGACACCGCGTGGACCGGGCATCTTGAGCTTGAGATAAGCGTAATGTGGCACTGCGTTGAATCTAGCAAACGCGGTTCGTCCGAGCAGTGCATGGTAGCCAATGCGGAAAGGGACGATATCGAAGATTAGCTCTTCGCTTCGGAAGTTTTCCGGGAACCGAAGACCACCTCCAGCGTGATTAAGCCCGTACAACGGGCCTCTACACCTGGTATGACTCCTTTAAAGGTAGTCTTTGTGGGCTTGATTCATGAGGGATTAATGCCCATTTTGTGCATTGTATCCTGATAGAGCAGGTTGAGGCTGCTACCACCGTCCATTAGGACTCGTGTGAGGTGAAATCCGTCGATGATTGGGTCGAGGACCCATGCGGCCGAACCGCCATGACAGATACTGGTTGGATGATCTCGACGATCAAAGGTGATCGGGAATGACGACCATGCATTGAATTTTGGGACGACTGGCTCTACCGCATAGATGTCCCTGAGTGCGCGCTTGCGCTCCCTTTTGGGGATGTGTGTAGCATATACATATTCACCGTTTTGACTCGAGGGGGAAACTTTTTCTGTCCTCCAGTGTTCGGCTGCCGGGGCTCTTCTTCGTCGTCCTTGCTTTGCGATCCCATTTTCTTGCTTTCTGCATTTGACTTGCTGGCTTGCTTGAAAACCCGGCAATCTCTGTTGGTATGATTGGCTTCTTTGTCTTGGGTGCCATGTATCTGGCACGGACGATCGAGTATGCGGTCCAAGCTGGATGGTCCCTCGTTGTTCCTTTTATAAGGCTTCTTCCGCTGGCCGGACTTGGAGCCACTGAATCCTGCGTGATTTGCCATGTCATCGGTGTTATCGCCATTACTTCGGCGTTTGTGTCTATTGCGTCGGGTCTTGCCGGTGTTGTTTCCTCAGAGGGGGCTGCCTCGTTGGCTATGTTTGTATGAGCCAGCCAACTATCCTCACCCGCGCAAAAGCGGGTCATGAGTGCCGTGAGGGCTGCCATGGATTTCGGCTTTTCTTGGCCGAGGTGGCGGGCGAGTCATTCGTCGCGGATGCTGTGTTTGAAGGCCGCTAGGGCTTCGGCATCCGGACAGTCAACGGTCTGGTTCTTTTTGGTTAGGAACCTAATCCAGAATTTTCTGGCTGATTCTCCAGGTTGTTGAACTATATGACTTAAGTCATCGGCGTCTGGTGGCCGGACATAAGTGCCTTGGAAGTTGTCAAGAAAAGCTTCTTCCAAGTCCTCCCAGCAGCCGATAGAATTTTTAGGCAGGCTGTTTAGCCAGTGTCTAGCTGGCCCTTTTAATTTTAGTGGGAGGTATTTGATGGCGTGGAGGTCGTCTCCTCGGGCCATATGGATGTGGAGAATAAAATCTTTGATCCACACTGCGAGATCGATTGTTCCGTCGTATGATTCGATATTGACGGGCTTGAACCCCTCGGGGAATTTGTGATCCAGTACTTCATCTGTGAAGCAGAGAGGGTGTGCGGTGCCTCTATATCGGGCCGCATCATGGCGCACCATCGATGAAGTCCGTCTGCGGTTATCGGCCCGGGCGTGACTAGGTTTGTCACGTCCGAATAGGTAGCCGTCATCCCGAGTCAGGAAGCGTCCTCGCGATCCGTAGATTGATCTGGTGTGTCCTGCTCTACTGTCCTGGTCCTGCCAAAGGTCGTATGTATGGTCCCGAGCTATTCTGTCCCTGTTTTTATGAGGCGGTGGGGCGGGCTGTTGTTCGGCCTGAGTTGTCGTTTTATCCCGACCGCGAGGTGGTTGGTCCGCCGCACTATCCCGACCACGTGGTGGTCGTTCCACATTACGCAAGGGAGGTATGGGATCTGGTGCCTCCTCGTCGAACTGAGGTAGCGGTCTCCGCTTTGGGTAACTCTTGGCTGGGCGCTTGGGGCCGTGTTCTTCAGCTGCCAGGACATCGATCCATCTGCCAATGAGTAGGTCTTGATCGGCTTTGAGCTGCTACTGCTTTTTCTTCAGGCTTCTTGCCGTAGCTATTAGCTGGCGCTTGAAGCGCTCCTGCTCGAGGGGTGCCTCAGGCACGATGAAATCCTCGCTGCCAAGGCTCTCCTCATCCTCGGAGACTAGACGATAACTATCGTCATCTGGGTCATTGGGCATGGCCTATTTATCAGGGGTAACTTGCCCGTTGCCTTGTTCCTCCTGTTCGGATGCAGCTCCAACAGGGTCTTCATTGTTTTCAGCGTCGTCCGGAGTACTATTTTCTCCGGTGCCGGTGTTGCCATCTTTTGAGCGACGAGGCTTAGAACGATGTTTAGGGCGCCGGCGCTTGGACTGTGTCTTAGAAGGTTTATTCGCAACTGGATCTTCTTTGTCATCGTCGCTAGCTTTTTTAGGTGTGTCAACCATGTACACATTGTACGAAGAGGTAGCCGTCCAACGTCCAGTGAATGGCGAGTCTTGGCCTTGCTCCTTGTCGGCATCGTCGTCCATACCGTCGATGTCTTCGGAGCCATAATCAAGCACGTCGGTTAAGTCATCGACAGTGGCTATGAAGTGGGTGGCGGGTGGGAAGCAAAATTCCCCATCATCAGCCTCTGGCTCGAACCGAACATAGTTCGGCTGTGAGTCCTTCTCCAAGGACAAATTCTTTAAAGAGTTTTAGCACATCACCCAAAGGTGAGTGCTGGAAAATGTCTGCGGCAATGAAGTCGAAAATCGATAACCGATCCAGCTCGGTGTCCGCAGGCGTACATGGTCCGGAACTTATAGCCGGAGACGAGTCTAGAGTTCTGTTGACACGAATATTGCAGGGTGTCAAGTCTGTGTGCGGCTCCAACACCGCGGACTCTGTGGCCTCGGATGGCACGATCTGCTCCGGCTCTAAGGCCGTTGCAGCAACAGGAACCATCTCCTGGATGTGGCCCGATGACATATTTAAGTCATGTTCATTGGAGCGAGGGGGAGCGATCGTCGCGGTCTCGAATCCATCGAAGATCAAGTCTCCGCGGACGTCCGCAACGTATTTCAAGCTTCTGAATCCGACCTGATGGCCAGGGGCGTAACTATCGATCTGCTCCAGATGGCCAAGCGGGTTGACCCGCAGTATGAAGCCGCCGAACACAAAGATCTGTCCGGGGAGGAAGGTTTCTCCTTGGACGGTGTTACTATCGACGATTGAAGGGGCCATCGGACCTTTCGTCGACGGCACAGTGGAACTCTCAATGAAAGCACCAATGTCGGTGTCAAAACCGGCGGATCTCGGGTAGGGAGTCCCGAACTGTGCGTCTAAGGTGGTTGCAGGAGACGGGGGACACGATGTTTACCCAGGTTCGGGCCCTCTCTATGGAGGTAATACCCTACTTCCTGCTTGATTGATCTTGATGAATATGAGTGTTACAAGAGTTGATCTACCACGAGATCGTAATGGCTAAACCCTAGAAGTCTAGCCTGTATGACTATGGTAATGAGCATATGTGCTATCCGGACTACGCCCTCTGGTTTATATAGACACCGGAGGGATCTAGGGTTACATAGAGTCAGTTACATAAGAAGGAATCTTCATAGTTGGTCGCCAAGCTTGCCTTCCACGCCAAGGAGAGTCCAATCCGGGCACGGGTACAGTCTTCGGCCTTCATGTCTTCACAGCCCATCAGTCCCGCCCATGGATAACAGGCCGGACACCCGAGGACCCCTTAGTCCAGGACTCCCTTACTTGGACCTACTGGCCCACATGTCAGTCAGTCCATTTGATTTTCAATCCATTTGTGTGCTGGGTGAAGCAATGATGTAGCGCCTATGCAGCCCGTTTATATATTATGGTAGAATTTAAAGCCCATTTGCATTTTTATCGAAATCCGCGGACTTGTTGGGCCGGGTGAAAATATCATGTTGGGCTGGACGGAGAAATGTTATAAAAACATAAACACATGATTGCACGTCTATTACTGCATTAGTAAGTAAAATCTTTGCAAGCTTATGTACGCAATCACCAGGAGTTAACTTGCCATGTTATATATAAACAATTGTTTTTATTATTTTGTAAGAACTTTCGATTTACGAAATAAAATATCATTTTAATTTGATGAGTTAATAGGATGTGGGGTATTATTATTTTTTAGGCTAGACGTGGGACAGTTGAGTTGGTTCTAGGGAAAAGTACTAGGAGAAAACTCAGATTACATCGAAAAAGAAAGTGGGAGAAAATTCAGATATAGGATTAATGAAAACAAAAATAATGGAAGTGGGAAGGCCTATAAAATGCTTGGATGAACGACAGGTTTAACGGAACCTTATGTTTTTTCTATTATATATATATGTAATAAAAAAGATATAAATATAAATATATATATATACTATTATAGAAGGGAAAACATAGGTTCAGTTTTGCATTCTTATAGAAAAGTAGAACTGAGCTGTGCGTCGTCTTGAAAAAACAAACATAACTTGGGTTGCTGATGTTATAGACAAGCTAGGCTGGGAGGCCCAAAGGCCGCTTGATACCCGTTGGATCCAAAAAAGATTGAAACATGTCATGGGCTGCACATGTTAAACAACAAAACCTAGGCCATGGACCTGGTGGGCCCGGGACTGTCAGCCTCTCGACGAACAGTCGTCTCCCGATTCCTCTTGTTTTGCTGACCATGTTGGGAAAGCCAGACGGCGGCGCGGCAGTGAGAGCACCAAGGCGGAGGACGATGTAAAGACCTTGGACCGAACGAACCGGAGCGGGGGAAGACACAGGCGGAGGGGAGTACGAGGGTTGACTTGTTCGGGTGCAGGGTGGGCCGGTGGAGCTGCCGCCGCCGGACAATGTGTGGGAGTAGAGGGATGGCCTAGCCAAAGCCATAGGCTATGATGGATCACTGAGGCGTGTGCGGCAGCGCCGCTAGCCGATGTATAGGAAGAGGACGAAAGATTGAACAAAATAAAGAAATACAAATGGATAGGTGGTTGGTCCCAGATGTCTATGTACAAGACCTGCTGGGTCCACCTGAGAAGGGGAATATGTTGGGAGGAAGGAGATTCAAAGCGCGGCAACCGAGTGAACTAGTTACATACATAAGCAAATAGCCACTAAAAAAAGCAAACAGGTTAATGGGTTCTTAGAAGAAATATTTCGGACAAAACAGATAATTACAACACATAGGCTAATGCATGAAACACTAAGATGATAAAGGTGCTTATAAACAGATAAAGTACAACACCTAGACCTTCCTGGCACACTTGATCGTGACGCTGCGGCTGTCCGTGTACTCGTCGGTTATGGGAAGCAGACACACCCTCATGTCGAAGATCGGCCTGTACATGTCGTAGCATGCGTATGCGTCCTTGGCCGCGTAGGTTATGTAGGCTAGATTCAGAGGTACCTCCCACGTGTTCAGGTCCTTGGTATCGTTGTCTTCTTTCATGTTGGCATAGCAGGGGTCGATGATGGTCTTGGCGAGGTCAACCATGGAGTCCTTATCCTAGTCGTTGCCGATGATCTTGTATTGCTTCTAGATGTCGACAAGCTTGTTGCAGCAGATGGCCGAATCATCCCGTTCTTCCTTCTCTCCACCGTAGCGAAGGTGCAGTCGGCGCTGCCGATGAAAGGGGCGAATGCTCCAGAACCTCTGATGGCCCTATAGCAGTGGTAGACGAGAACCTTGTCCCGCACGCATACCTGGGCGACAGCGATCCGTTGCTCCATGTCAGGAGACGAATGGATGGGCACAAGGTCTAGTCCTGCGACCTTGTGCTTTCTTGTCCTGTAGGTACTACTTGAACTCGGCGAGGCAGAGCTTCACCGAGTTCGGATCATTGGTGTACATCACATTCAACTTGGTGCAGCCATGGGACTGAACGGCGAACTCAAAGGTGAACTCCTTACTGAAGTCCATATCCAGCAGGCTCACCCCTTGGATCGCCATTGGGGTCTCTTCAAGTGAACGAGTGGGTAGGCGGCGGCAGCAATTCGTTTTTCAGCTCTTGGGGAACTGGATTCAACAGTAAACTGAGTGTGTACAGGCGACAATAGTTACTACCCCTCCCTCACCCGCTGCATGCCCGGCAGAATATGCACCCTCGGCGCATTCAAACGCCTCCATTAAGAAACCTATTCCGGCCACACGTCGGTTCGCGAGCGGGTCTGTATTGGTACTATAATAACAAGTGTTAGTGATCACTTTACTTAATTTAATTAGCTTTAATTAAAATTTATTCTTAAAACAAGCAATGCATTGGCTCGTTCTATCAGTGCCACAAGATCAACATGCACAACAATTAGAGTATCATTCTCAGGACGCACACGATCAACACATTTGTCGCACTTTCACACAGATAATACTACCAAGTTTGAACTATTTGTTATGGTTGCTGTCCTCTGCATCATCATGCCGTGTTTCCCAGCTTGCAAGATTCAGAACCAACAAATAAGATTCAAATAATAAGTACAACAAAGATGCCTACACATCTCATTGATTCCCAGCTTGCAAGATTCAGAACCAACAAATAACATTCAAATAATAAGTACAACAAAGATGCCTACACATCTCATTGATTCCCAGCTTGCAAGATTCAGAACCAACAAATAACATTCCAATAATAAGTACAACAAAGATGCCTACACATCTCATTGACTCCCAGCTTGCAAGATTCAGAACCAACCCATTAGAGCCTTTTGATAAAGTGAATATCGGGATTAAATCCATCTTGGATAGCCGTGTCATACAACCCAAGAACTTGGTGAATGCTCTTAACCATCACAACATCTGTAGTTGAGTATTCCTATTTGCACAGATAAGAAAGAGCATGATTAATAGTGGCACTAGTTGAAGTCAACCTGCAGCTCCACTCGATGATTCAATTCATGCGACTTTTTCTGCAGTTCACCTGAAATGAAGCAAAGATTGCATCATTCAGCTAGCAAGAAGTACTTGCTCTCGTAAGCTGGCAGGTTCTTCTTTAGTAGTTGCACTAAAATTGAGCAACATTAAGGTTGGTTGTCCGGCTCATGTAAGGTGCAACTATATTTGCTTATCCTTTTGTGAAATTCCAATAAAATAAAGTGACATTGTGGTGACAGTGATGGCTCATCTTGCAAAGGCTAATAAAATGTTGCACGAGATTACCAGCAGAATTTGACAAAGATTTTTTGAAACTCCAATCACCATTAGTGCAGTTCCACCAAAATTGAGAGATGTTGCCCACGTGACATTTTAGTTGAATTGCACAAGACACTCATTACAAAAAAGTGTTTTGTGAAGTTCACCAAAAGGTCACAATAGCAACAAGGTGAAATGGATATCCATATCTGCACAAAAAGATAGAAAGAACACAGTTGCTGGTCAATAACAAGATACGAAACATACATGAAATTAAAAGAAGCATCTTGATTATGTTCATGGCAATCACGCAAGGACAATAGAAATTTTAAAATGTCAGCAATGCTTCATGTTACCGGAAGCATTACGATCAACAATGACATTCGTCACATATGGGATTACTTTAATGCTGTCATTGCTTGTTTACCAGTTACAGTAGATCAACAATAGCTAAAGAATTGGTTTAAGGGCATGGGACCGTGGGGACACCAGGACACTCAGCAGCGTAAAGAAGCAACTTACTTATCATACTTGGGAAACAGCAGGAGTACCATTTGTAACACAGTTTAATTGCATCATATCACTGGAGGCATGATGTCTACTACGCAAATTTATTCTTGTAGACACATGTTGGGCCTTCAAGCGCAGAGTTTTGTAGGACAGTAGCAATTTTCCCTCAAGTGGATGACCTAACGTTTATCAATCCGTGGGAGGTGTAGGATGAAGATGGTCTCTCTCAAACGACCCTGCAATCAAATACAAGAATCTCTTGTGTCCCCAACACACCCAATACAATGGCAATTTGTATAGGTGCACTAGTTCGGTGAAGAGATGGTGATACAAGTGTAATATGGATGGTAGAAATATATATTTATAATATGAATAAATAAAAACAGCAAGGTAGCAAATAGTAAACAGGCACAAAACGGTATTGCAATGCTTGAAAATGAGGCCTAGGGTCCATACTTTCGCTAGTGCAATCTCTCAACAGTGCTAATATAATTGGATCATATAACCCCCCCTCAAACTGCGATGAAGAATCACTCCAAAGTTCCTATCTAGCGGAGAACATAAGAATAAATTGTTTGTAGGGTATGAAACCACCTCAAAGCTATTCTTTCCGTTTGATCTATTCAAGAGTTCGTACTAAAATAACACAAAGCTATTATTTCTGTTCGATCTATCCTAGAGTTCGTACTAAAATAACACTAAAGCAAATTCATATTCATAATACTCAATCCAACACAAAGAACTTCAAAGAGTGCCCCAATATTTCTACCGGAGAAATAAAGACAAGAACGTGCATCAACCCATATGCATAGATTACCCCAATGTCACCTCGGGAATCCGCGAGTTGAGTGCCAAAACATATATCAAGTGAATCAATACGATACCCCATTGTCACCACGAGTATTCAATTGCAAGACATATATCAAGTGTTCTCAAATCCATAAAAGTATTCAATCCAATTACAATGAAATCTCAAAGGGAAAACTCAATTCATCACAAGATAGAGAGGGGAAAACACCATATGATCCGACTATATTAACAAAGACCGCGATACATCAAGATCGTGACATCTCAAGAACACGAGAGAGAGAGAGAGATTAAACACATAGCTACTGGTACAAACCCTCAGCCCCGAGGGTGGACTACTCCCTCCTCATCGTGGTGGCCGCCGGGATGATGAAGATGGCCACCGGAGATGATTCCCCTCTCCGGCAGGGTGACGGAAAGGGTCTAGATTGGTTTTCGGTGGCTACAGAGACTTGCAGCGGCGGAACTTCTGGTCTAGGTTAACCCCTGATGTTTTCTCTATTTATAGGATTTTTTGGCGTTGGTTTCATGCTAAGATGGGCCTCGAGGTGAGCACAACCCACCGGGGCAAGCGAGTCCCACCAGGCGCACCCTGGTGGGTTGTGCCCTCCTTGTGGCTCTTCTGGCCCTCCCACGAAGCTTCGGGGGTCTCTTTTGTTCCAAAAAAATCATCAAAAAGTTTCAGCTCATTTGGAGAACTTTCATTTCTGCACAAAAAACAACACCACGGTAGTTCTGCTGAAAATAGCGTCAGTCCGGGTTAGTTCCATGCAAATCATACCAAAACCATATAAAATTGTTGTACACATGGCATGAATACTTCATAAATTATAGATACGTTGGAGACGTATCAGCATCCCCAAGCTTAATTCCTACTCGTCCTCGAGTAGGTAAATGATGAAAGAAATAATTTATGAAGTGTGAATGCTAGCAAAGTGCATAAGTTTGATCAGTGATAATTTCAATCACTTTTCCTAGCATCATAACAGCAACTCTTTCTCATAAAACTTATCATGATAAAGTAGCAATGTAAAACGGAATTTTTGTTGTGTAATGCTACCTATCATATTCATCATATACTCTTTTCTTTTGTAGCATGGACATTTGCACTTTTATATGGTTCAAAGCAATAGTCTAGTTTTGACATGAGGACTTTAATACTCAAGCATACCAACAAGCAACCATGTCTTTCAAAATATCAACGCGAAAATAAGTTATCCCTAGGCCATCATGCTCAATCATTGATCCATTCATGAAACACACTCGCATATTAGCTACACCCAATGCTCAAGTACGATCATAGTGCCTCCTAGTTGGTGCTTTATAAGAGAAGATGGAGACTCAAATTAAAAATAAAAATTGCATAAAGTAAAAGAAAGGCCCTTCGTAGAGGGAAGTAGGGAT
The DNA here is from genome assembly GCF_002575655.3 of Aegilops tauschii subsp. strangulata. Lineage (NCBI taxonomy): Eukaryota > Viridiplantae > Streptophyta > Magnoliopsida > Poales > Poaceae > Aegilops > Aegilops tauschii. The sequence continues at coordinate 189,680,993 of NC_053037.3, forward strand.
TTGTAGAGGTGCCAGAGCTCAAAGCAAAAATTGAGAGATAAAAACATTTTGAGAGGCATATTTTTCTCACCAACGAAAACGACTTAGAGCTCCCAACACTTTCCATGCTAGATATATCATAGGCGGTTCCCAAACAGAAAATAAAGTTTATTCCTTTTCCACCATACTTTCACTTTCCATGGCTAACCATATCCACGGGTGCCCTCCATACCAACACTTTCCAAGGAATTTATTATTTGACAACATAAAGTAAATTCATTTTTCATTTCAGGACTGGGCATCCCTAATACCTTTGCCTTACTCTCGTGCAATGACAATCGAATAAACATCCATTGTGAGAATAACACACCTAGCATGGAAAATATTGGCCACCCCTCACCGCCTCGCGCGTGGTACGAGCACACAAAAGAGAAATTTATTTTGAAAATTAGAGATGGCAGATACAAATTTGCTTAGAACAGCAAAAGAATACCGCATATAGGTAGGTATAGTGGACTCATGTGGCAAAACCAGTTTAAAGGATTTTGGATGCACAAGTAGTGATCATACTTAGTGCAAAATGAAGGCTAGCAAAAGATTGAGAAGCGACCAACCAAAAAACAAATAATCTCATAAGCGAGCATTGGGCATAATTAACACCGAATAAATGCACCACAAGTAGGATGTAATTTCATTGCACAACTATTCACTTTCGTGCTTGCATAGGGAATTACAAACCTTAACACCAAATATTCTTACTAAAGCATAATTACTCATCAACATGACTCACATATCACATCATCATATCTCAAAACTATCACGAGGAATCAAGTTTATTTTGTCCAATGATCTTCATGAATTTTTTTATTATATCCTTCTTGGATATCTATCACTTTGGAAATAATTTTCATGTGTTGCTTTTGATAAGCTCAAACAAATATAAGTGAAGATCATGAGCATAATATTTCTTTCTCTCAAATTAATTTAAGTGAAGCAAGAGAGAATTTCTTGAAAACTTTACTAACTCTCAAATAAATCTAAGTGAAGCAAGAGAGAATTTCTTCAAAAATACTAAAGCGCACAATGCTGAAAAACATATAAGTGAAGCACTAGAGCAATTCCATAGAAAAGAGCTTCGTTTACGGGATGTGCGTGCCGCTTACCTAGCCTCCCTGACAACTATTTGAGGACTCTATTTTATTAAAAACTTTCAGATCTAAGTACTTTATTAAAATAGCAAGCAAAACAAAATAAAATGACATTCCAAGGATAGCACACATCATGTGAAGAAGCAAAAACTTAGGCTCAACCGATACTAACCTATAATTGTTGAAAAAAAGGTGGGATGCCTGGCCAAGCTTAGATGCTCGAGACTTTTGAAATATTATCTTGGGATGCCTTGGGCATCCCTAAGTTTGAGCTTTTGTGTCTCCTTAATTCCTTTTATTTCACGATTTCCCTAAATCTTAAAAACTTCATCCACACAAAACTCAACAAGAACTTGTGAGATAAGTTAGTATAAACCAATGCAAAAACCTTATCATTCTCTACTGTAGCAAATCACTAAAATTATTATTCAACATTGCATACTAAATGCCTCTGCATATTTAATACTTCTATCCTCAAATAGAATCATTAAACAAGCAAACATATGCAAACAATGCAAACATAACAACAATCTACCAAAACAGTATAGTCTGTAAAGAATGCAAGAGTATCAATACTTATCTAACTCCAAAGATTATGAAAAACTGCCACACTGTAGAAAATTTATCAGGGCTTAATTTGCAAAAAGTTTCAACATTTTATCACATTCTGACTTTTCTAGGGAATTTTTGCAACAGAGGTAAACTTTCTGTTTACAAACAGCAACATGTAGACTTGCAAAATAAGCATAGTAAAGGCTATAAATGCCACTTTGATTGAAATAAAAGATGCAAAACATTATTCTCAATAACAGCAAGCAAATCCTAACAAAATAAATTGCCGCTCCAAGCAAAACACATATCATGTGACGAATGAAAACATAGTGATACGTCTCCAATGTATCTATAATTTTTGATTGTTCCATGCTATTATATTATCTGTTTTGGATGTTTAATGGGCTTTAATATGCTCTTTTATATTATTTTTGGGACTAACCTATTAACCGAAGGCCCAGTGCAAATTGTTGTTTTTTTGCCTATTTCAGTGTTTCGCAGAAAAGGAATATCAAACGGAATCCAAACGGAATGAAACCTTCGCGAGGATCTTTTTTGGAACAAACGCAATCCAGGAGACTTGGAGTGGACGTCAAGGAAGCAGCAAGGAAGCCACGAGGCAGGAGGGCGCGCCCCCACCCTCGTGGGCCCCTCGCAGCTCCACCGACCTACTTCTTTCGCCTATATATACTCTTATACCCTGAAACCATCGGGGAGAGCCACGAAACACCTTTTCCACCGCTGCGACCTTCTATACCCGTGAGATCCCATCTTGGGGCCTTTTCCGGCGCTCCGCCAGAGGGGGATTCGATCACGGAGGGCTTCTACATCAACACCATAGCCTCTCCGATGATGTGTGAGTAGTTTACCACAGACCTTCGGGTCCATAGTTATTAGCTAGATGGCTTCTTCTCTCTCTTTGGATCTCAATACAAAGTTCTCCTCGATCTTCTTGGAGATCTATTTGATGTAATTCTTTTTGCGGTGTGTTTGTCGAGATCCGATGAATTGTGGGTTTATGATCAAGATTATCTATGAAGAATATTTGATTCTTCTCTGAATTCTTATATGCATGATTTAATATCTTTGCAAGTCTCTTCGAATTATCAGTTTGGTTTGGCCTACTAGATTGATATTTCTTAAAATGGGAGAAGTGCTTAGCTTTGGGTTCAATCTTTGCGGTGTCCTTTCCCAGTGACAGCAGGGGCAGTAAGGCATGTATTGTATTGTTGCCATCGAGGATAAAAAGATGGGGTTTATATCATATTGCTTGAGTTTATCCCTCTACATCATGTCATCTTGCCTAATGTGTTACTCTATTCTTATGAACTTAATACTCTAGATGCATGCTGGATAGCGGTCGATGTGTGGGGTAATAGTAGTAGATGCAGAATCGTTTCGGTCTACTTGACACGGACGTGATGCCTATGTTCATGATCATGCCTAGATATTCTCATAACTATGCGCTTTTCTATCAATTACTCAACAATAATTTGTTCGCCCACCATAATATATGCCATCTTGAGAGAAGCCACTAGTGAAACCTATGGCCCCCGGGTCTATTTTACATCCTATTATTTTCCTATCAACTTGCTATTTCTGCCCCCGTTTATTTTGCAATCTTTACTTTCCAATCTATACAAAAAAATACCAAAAATATTTATCTTATTATCTTTATCAGATCTCACTTTTGCAAGTCGCCGTGAAGGGATTGGCAACCCCTTTATCGCGTTGGTTGCAAGGTTCTTGATTGTTTGTGCATGTACTAGGCGATTTACGTGTAGTCTCCTACTGGATTGATACCTTGGTTCTCAAAAACTGAGAGAAATACTTATGCTACTTTGCTGCATCACCCTTTCCTCTTCAAGGGAAAACCAACGCATGCTGAAGAGGTAGCACATAGCTCGAAGTGAGGTTACCAATAATGTTGAAGACGAAAGAGGGAATGCCTTCCGGGGCATCCCCAAGCTTAGTTGCTTGGATCTTCCTTGAATATTTCCTTGGGGGTGCCTTGGGCATCCCCAAGCTTAGGTTCTTGTCACTCCTTATTCTCCTCATATCGATATCTCACCCAAAACTTGAAAACTTCAATCACACAAAACTTAACGGAACTGTGTGAGATAGGTTAGTATGAAAAAGAGCAAACCATTCCACTTTTGGTACTGCCAAAGACAAGATTCATAATTGTTCTCACACAATGACTACTGTAGCATATCATTTCTACAATTTATATTGAGCAATATAAGCCATAGAAACTAGAAAACAAGCAAACTATGCATTGAAAACCGAATCTATCAAAAATAGAGCAGTCTGTACTAATCTATACTCAAACCATACTTCTCCTACTCCAAAAGTTCTGAAAAAATTAGGACCATGTGAGAAATTTGTATATTAAACTTCTGCAAAAATAATCAACTCAAAAGCACTCTTCTGTTAAAAATGAGAATTATTTTCGTGAGCGCAAAAGTTTCTGTTTTTCAGCAAGATCAAATCAATTATCACCCAACATGATCCCAAAGGCTTTACTTGGCACTTTATTGAAACAAAAGCAATAAAACATGGTCAATATAGTAGCATAATCATGTGAACACACAAAAACAATAGGTAAAAGTGTTGGGTTGTCTCCCAACAAGCGCTTTTCTTTAATGCCTTTTAGCTAGGCATGATGAGTTCAATGATGCTCGCATAAAAGATAAAAATTGAAACATGAAGAGAGCATCATGAAGCATATGACTAGCACATTTAGGTCTAACCCACTTCCTATGCATAGGGATTTTGTGATCAAACAACTTATTGGAACAAGAATCAACTAGCATAGGAAGGCAAAACAGGTGCAACTTCAAAACAATCAACACATAGAGAAGAAACTTGATATTATTGAGATATGTAAGAGCATAAGATTCTTCCTCATAATAATTTTCAGAAACATCATGAATGGATTCAATAATATAACTATCACATACAGCACTCTTTTCATGATGCACAAGCATAGAAGATTTATCACTCTTTATGGCATACATATCATCATAATAATCATCATAGATAGCAACTTTATTGTCATAGTCAATTCAAACCTCTTCCAAAATAGTGGATGTATCACTAACTAAAGTCATGAACTCTCCAAATCCACTTTCATCAATATTGTAATAACACTAGTAGAAAAGAGGGCTTTGGTTCAGGCCGGGTCAGCCCATTAGTCCTGGTTCAGTCCAGAACCGGGACCAATGGGGGCACTGGTCCCGGTTCGTGAGGCCAGGGGCCTGCCGGGCCTCATGGGGGCATTGGTCCCGGTTCGTCTGGCCCCTTTGGTCCCGGTTGGTGGGACGAGCTGGGACCAATGGTCCTCGCTCCTGGCCCACCACCATTGGTCCCGGTTGGTGGCTTGAACCGGGACCACATGCTGCCCTTTAGTCCCGGTTCATGCCACGAACTGGGACCAATGAGGTGCCTATATATACCCCTCGCCCGCGAGCAGAGCACTCCAGTGCTCTGTTTTTCTCTGGCCGGCGAGGGGAGGGCTTTGTGGTGCTCTAGCTCACCTTCTATGCACATGAGGTGTTCGATGAAATGCCCGAGCCACACTAGTTAAGCTTTCTCCTCTCGAAGCTCGACCTCAAAGCTCCATTTTCCTCGAGATTTGTCTAGGTTTAGCGGCCCGTCACGTCCCATTTCCGTCTTCACCGTCGTCGATCGCCCGCGCCGATCTCATCACCGGCACCACCGTGGTGAGCCTCTTGTTCTTATCTTCTTTCTGAAAGAAAAAAATTCTTACTTTAGATAGATACTTGTCTAATTTTCTTACTATTGTATTGCTTGTTATTATATAGTGAGATGGTTTTGGTATCCGCCCCCTGTCGGCCCTCGTCCTGTCTATGATTCGGATGTGGTATATATTATCTTTATAACTATTGGTTCATTTATTGACCAACATGACATAGATTTTATTTATCTAGGAGGTATGTGAACCGGAAATTCCAACCGAGCCTATTGTCAAGAGGTTAAATTTAGTTGAAGAAGAAAACAATTTCTTGAAGGAAAAAATAAAAAAATTGAGGAGGAGAAGATGATATTGGAGTTGCATGTTGCGGGTGTCGTCGATGATCACAAGATCAAGATGGATGCAATGCGCTTGAAGATTAGAAAGATTAGAAAATATGCCATTCATACCGAGGCTTGGTATCATTATGCCGTTGGATCAATTGTTACCTTGGTTGCGATTATGATCGCATTTGTTTCGCATTGAAATGTTTTACATAGTTTCAATGTATGGTTTAATTAATTAGATGCTCTGGAGAGCTATATGTTGTTAGATGAGAACTATGTATGTACTTTGGTTTTAATGTGATGATGAACTTCTATTAATTTGGTCACTTAATTATCTATTCATGATGTTCTGTAATGGTTTTTGACACACTTAATTATATATAATGCACGCAGATGAACCGGCAATGGATGTACGGTGACAGACACACTTCCGAGTACATTAAGGGCGTGCATGATTTTCTCGAAGTGGCTGAGGCAAACAAGCAGAATGGTTTTATGTGTTGTCCATGCCCTAGATGTGGGAATACGAAGTTACTCTGACCGGAAAATCCTTCACACCCACCTGCTTTACAAGGGTTTCATGCCACACTATAATGTTTGGATGAGGCACGGAGAAATAGGGGTTATGATGGAAGACGGCGAAGAAGAAGAGGACGATGACAACTATGTGCCCCCTGAATACGGTGATGCTGCAACGGGGGAAGCTGCTGAAGATCAAGAGGAACCAGACGATGTGCCCAATGATGCTGCAACGGGGGAAGCTGCTGAAGATCAAGAGGAACCAGTGCCCGATGATGATGATCTCCGCCGGGTCATTGTCGATGCAAGGACGCAATGCGGAAGTCAAAAGGAGAAGCTGAAGTTCGATCGCATGTTAGAGGATCACAAAAAAGGGTTGTACCCCAATTGCGAAGATGGCAACACAAAGCTCGGTACCGTACTGGAATTGCTGCAGTGCAAGGCAGAGAATGCTGTGCCTGACAAAGCATTTGAGGAGCTATTGAAAATATTGAAGAAGAAGCTTCCAAAGGATAACGAATTGCCCGACAGTACATACGCAGCAAAGAAGGTCGTATGCCCTCTAGGATTGGAGGTGCAGAAGATACATGCATGCCCTAACGACTGCATCCTCTACCGCGGTGCATACAAGGATCTGAACGCATGCCCGGTATGCGGTGCATTGCAGTATAAGATCAGACGAGATGACCCTGGTGATGTTGATGGCGAGCCCCCCAGGAAGAGGGTTCCTACGAAGGTGATGTGGTATGCTCCTATAATACCACGGTTGAAACGTCTGTTCAGAAACGAAGAGCATGCCAAGTTGATGCGATGGCACAGTGAGGACCGTAAGAAAGACGGGAAGTTGAGAGCACCCGCTGACGGGTCGCAGTGCAAAAAAATCGAGAGAAAGCACTGGGCTGAGTTTGTAGCTGACCCAAGGAACGTATGGTTTGGTTTAAGCGCGGATGGCATTAATCCTTTCGGGGAGCAGAGCAGCAATCACAGCACCTAGCCCGTGACTCTATGTATGTATAACCTTCCTCCTTGGATGTGCATGAAGCGGAAGTTCATTGTGATGCCAGTTCTCATCCAAGGCCCTAAGCAATCCGGCAACGACATTGATGTGTACCTAAGGCCATTAGTTGAAGAACTTTTACAGCTGCGGAATGGAAACGGTGTACGTACATGGGATGAGCACAAACAGGAGGAATTTAACCTGCACGCGTTGCTGTTTGTAACCATCAACGATTGGCCCGCTCTCAGTAACCTTTCAGGACAGACAAACAAGGGATACCACGCATGCACGCACTGTTTAGACGACACTGAAAGTATATACCTGGAAAATTCAGGAAGAATGTGTACCTGGGCCATCGTTGATTTCTTCCGACCAACCATCAATGTCGAAAGAAAGGCAAGCATTTCAAAGGCGAGGTAGATCACCGGAAGAAGCCCGCCATGCGTACCGGTGATCACGTACTTGCTATGGTCAATGATTTACACGTAATCCTTGGAAAGGGTCCGGCCGGACTAGCTGTTCCGAATGACGCTGAGGGACATGCACCCATGTGGAAGAAGAAATCTATATTTTGGGACCTACCCTACTGGAAAGACCTAGAGGTCCGCTCTTCAATCGACGTGATGCATGTGACGAAGAACCTTTGCGTGAACCTGCTAGGCTTCTTGGGCGTGTATGGGAAGACAAAAGATACACCTGAGGCACGGGAGGACCTGTAACATTTGCACGAAAAAGATGGCATGCCTCCGAAGCAGTATGAAGGTACTGCCAGCTACGCTCTTACGAAAGAAGAGAAAGAAATCTTCTTTGAATGCCTGCTCAGTATGAAGGTCCCGACTGGCTTCTCGTCGAATATAAAGGGAATAATAAATATGCCAGAGAAAAAGTTCCAGAACCTAAAGTCTCATGACTGCCACAAGAAGCTCTTACGCAACTGCTTCCGGTTGCATTGAGGGGGCTTCTACCGGAAAACGTCCGATTAGCCATTGTGAAGCTATGTGCATTCCTCAATGCAATCTCTCAGAAGGTGATCGATCCAGAAATCATACCAAGGCTAAGGAGTGATGTGGCGCAATGTCTTGTCAGTTTCGAGCTGGTGTTCCCACCATCCTTCTTCAATATCATGACGCACGTCCTAGTTCATCTAGTCGACGAGATTGTCATTCTGGGGCCCGTATTTCTACACAATATGTTCCCCTTTGAGAGGTTCATGGGAGTCCTAAAGAAATATGTCCATAACCACGCTAGGCCAGAAGGAAGCATCTCCATGGGCCATCAAACAGAGGATGTCATTGGGTTTTGTGTTGACTTCATTCCTGGCCTTAAGAAGATAGGTCTCCCTAAATCGCGGTATGAGGGGAGACTGACTGGAAAAGGCACGCTAGGAGCGGACTCAATAATATGCAGGGACGGGCATTCTTGGTCTCAAGCACACTACACAGTTCTACAGAACTCTACCTTGGTGACCCCGTATGGTGATGAACACAAGAACAGTCTGCGCTCCAAACACCCGGAGCAGTGTGACGACTGGATTACATGTGAACACATCAGGACTTTCAGCAGTTGGTTGGAAACACGTCTCAGAGGTGACACCACTGTTTGTGATGAGTTGTACTCGTTGTCCAGGGGACCATCTTCGACTGTATTGACTTACAAAGGATACGAGATAAATGGGAATACATTTTACACGATCGCCCAAGATCAAAAGAGCACCAACCAAAACAGCGGTGTCCGCTTTGCTGCAACAACCGAGAGGGGAAAGGACACATATTATGGTTACATTATGGACATATGGGAACTTGACTACGGACATGATTTTAAGGTCCCTTTGTTTAAGTGCAAATGGGTCAATCTGTCAGGAGGCGGGGTACAGGTAGACCCACAGTATGGAATGACAACAGTGGATATGAACAATCTTGGGTACACTGACGAACCGTTCGTCCTAGCCAATGATGTGGCACAGGTTATCTATGTGAAGGACATGTCTACCAGACCGAGAAAAAGAAAAGATAAGGAAGCGAATACATCATACAATGAGCCAAAGCGCCACATAGTTCTTTCAGGAAAAAGGGACATTGTGGGAGTGGAGGGCAAGACAGACATGTCTGAAGATTATGAAAAGTTTCATGAAATTCCTCCCTTCAAAGTCAAGGCTGACCCAAGCATCCTGATAAACGATGAAGATTATCCATGGTTACGGCGCAATAAGCAAATGACACAAGCGAAGAAAAAGTGAAGACTTTCTCCCGCAACTATTATTATGATACCATGCCAACTTTGTAACAGACGAGTATGATACCATTGTCCGTTTTGTACACGAAGTGCATCCAGTTTTTGCCGTAACCCTCTCAACTTTCTTGCACATGCTATGTGGATGAAATGATGATACCATGCCACCTTTCAACCTTTTCAGAGTTCATTTGAAATGCTTTTCAATTTCAGGGTCTTATAGTTCAAAATAATCAATAAATTCATAAAAAATAACAAATGAAGTCAGAAAGGGTTGAAAATTGATGATGTGGCTTTGAATGGTGCATTTTGAACACACAAAAAGTCAGGAGTTCAAATAAGTTTTAAAAAATGAAATCCCTTTGTAACAGACGAGTTTCCGTATGAAATCCTGATACTTCGAAAGAGATTGTCCGTTTTGTACACGAAGTGCATCCAGTTTTTGCCGTAACCCTCTCAACTTTCTTGCACATGCTATGTGGATGAAATGATGATACCATGCCAACTTTCAACCTTTTCAGAGTTCATTTGAAATGCTTTTCAATTTTAGGGTCTTATAGCTCAAAATAATCAGTAAATGCATGAAAAATAACAAATAAAATAAATAAGTAATTAGAAACAAAATAATATAAACTTTAATAAAATATATAAGTAGAAACAAAAAAATAAACTTTAATAACATAAATAAAATTTATGAAACTAAAATTATCAAAGTATTTTCTGTTCAAAATCATTGAAAGCAAAAAATAATTTCATAAAGAACTTTTTTTGTTAGAAACTTTAATAGCAAAAAGAATTATCATAAAGTAAAATAAATAAGTAATTAGAAACAAAATAAAATAAATAAGTTTTTTGTTGTAAGTAGAAACAAAACAAAATAAACAAAGCAAAAAAGAAAACAAAAAAGGCAAAAAATAAAAATTAGGCCACCTACTGGGCCACCACGGCCTGAATACGACTAGAAACCCATCCATGGGCCAGGATTCAGGCCCGCAGAAGGCCCAGTAGGCCCACAGGCATGTACAGAGAGGTTAGGCCCATAAGCCCGCTTTAGAGAGGAGCTCGACAGCTCAGGCGCACCGCACCTTATAAACAGGTGCGGCTCTCTCTCAGCTAGCGAGGTGGGACTAAACTCCCACCACCACGCCGTTGTGCAAGGCTTTCCGTCCCGGTTGGTGGCACCAACCAGGACTAAAGGGGGGCATTGGTCCCGGTTGGTGCCACGAACCGGTTGTGACGCCCCCGATTCAATCGTACACTAATCATGCACGCAAATGTGTACGCTCAAGATCAGGGACTCACGGGAAGATATCACAACACAACTCTACAACATAAATAAGTCATACAAGCATCATAATACAAGCCAGGGGCCTCGAGGGCTCGAATACAATTGCTCGATCATAGACGAGTCAGGGGAAGCAACAATATCTGAGTACAGACATAAGTTAAACAAGTTTGCCTTAAGAAGGCTAGCACAAAAGTAGCAACGATCGAAAAGGCAAGGCCTCTTGCCTGGGACCTCCTAACTACTACTCGAAGCCGAACTCCATGTAGAATCATCCTCGGGATCTCTAGCTCCTGGACTCCAGCATCTGGTTGCAACAACCAGGTATAGAAAGGGGAAAAGAGGGAGAAAAGCAACCGTGAGTACTCATCCAAAGTACTCGCAAGCAAGGAGCTACACTACATATGCATGGGTATATGTGTAAAGGGCCATATCGGTGGACTGAACTGCAGAATGCCAGAATAAGGGGGGGGATAGCTAGTCCTGTCGAAGACTACGCTTCTGGCCACCTCCATCTTGCAGCATGTAGAAGAGAGTAGATGGTAAGTTCACCAGGTAGCATCGCATAGCATAATCCTACCCGACGATCCCTTCATCGTCGCCCTGTTAGAGAGCGATCACCGGGTTATATCTGGCACTTGGAAGGGTGTGTTTTATTAAGTATCCAGTTCTAGTTGTCATAAGGTCAAGGTACAACTCCGGGTCGTCCTTTTACCGAGGGACACGGCTATTCGAATAGATAAACTTCCCTGCAGGGGTGCACCACATAACCCAACACGCTCGATCCCATTTGGCCGGACACACTTTTCTGGGTCATGCCCGGCCGCGGAAGATCAACACGTCGCAGCCCCACCTAGGCTCAACAGAGAGGTCAACACGCCGATCTAAATCCTATGCGCGCAGGGGTCTGGGCCCATCGCCCATTGCACACCTGCACGTTGCGTACGCGGCCGGAAGCAGACCTAGCCTAGCAGGCGTTCCAGTCCAATCCGGCGCGCGCCGCTCCGTCGCTGACGTCAAGAAGAGCTTCGGCTGATACCACGACGTCGAGTGCCCATAACTGTTCCCGCGTAGTTGGTTAGTGCGTATAGACCGAATGGCCAAACTCAGATCAAATACCAAGATCTCGTTAAGCGTGTTAAGTATCCGCGAACGCCGATCAGGACCAGGCCCACCTCTCTCCTAGGTGGTCTCAACCTGCCCTGTCGCTCCGCCACAAAGTAACAGTCGGGGGCCGTCAGGAACCCAGGCCCACCTCTACCGGGGTGGAGCCACCTGTCCTTTCAGCCCCCTCATCAGAATCACTTGCGGGTACTCCTCAAGCCGACCCGACTTTAGTCACCACATGTATCATGTATAAAGTATAAAGTATATACCCGTGATCACCTCCCTAGTGATCATGGCCCAGTGGTATAGCATGGCAGACGGACAAGAGAGTAGGGCCACCGATGGAACACTAGCATCCTATTCTAAGCAGTAGGATAGCAGGTAAGGGTAACAACTGTAGCAACAATGACAGGCTATGCAGCAGAATAGGATTAACCGAAAGCAGTAACATGCTACACTACTCTAATGCAAGCTGTATAGAGAAGAATAGGCGATATCTGGTGATCAAGGGGGGGCTTGCCTGGTTGCTCTGGCAAGAAAGGCTCGGCGTCGATGTAGTCAATCACAGGGGTACCGGCAGTGGTCTCGGGGTCTACCGGAAAGAAGTAACGTAGGGGGGACACAATAAATAACAGAGCAATTAAAGCATCACAAAGCATAACATGGCAATACATGGTGCTAGAGGTGATCTAACGCGACAGTAGGTGATACCGGCGAAGAGGGGAAACATCCGGGAAAGTATTCCCGGTGTTTCGCGTTTTCGCACAGATGAACCGGAGGGGGAAATTTGCGTGTTCGATATACTAGGGGTGTGTGGCGGACGAACGGGCTGCGTATCTGGATTCGTCTCATCATTCTGAGCAACTTTTAGGTACAAAGTATTGTCATCCGAGGTACGGTTTATTTTATATTAATTTTCAAAGTTTAAAATCATTTTTAGAATTAACAGAATTAATTTAATTCGTAACTGGATTTATGACATCAGCATGATGTCATGCTGATGTCAGCAGTCAACAGGGGTTGACTGGTCAACCTGACCAGTGGGTCCCACTGGTCAGTGACACATTTTAATTAAACATATTAATTATCCTAATCAAGATTAATTAGGGGTGGGCCCTACTGTCATTGACTACTTAATTAGCTAATTAGGTTAATTAGGTAACTAATGTTTAATTAGTTTAATTGGTTGTTTAGTTTAATTAATAAAAATTAATTAAGTTAATTTTTTTATTTATTTATTTATATTTATTTATTTCTTTTTTTATAAACGTTCTCAAGTTCAGGCCCACTGGTTATAGGCACAGGGGCCTTAACGGGCATACGGGCAGGCGGTTGCGGGCGCACCCGAGCGAGCACTCGCCCGCAGGGCGGGACGAGGCCGCCGGGGCATCGACGGCGGGGCAAGCCGGCGCAGCCAGCCGGGGCCACGGCGGGCGGAGGCGAGGGGGTGGCGCCGGTGCGGCCAGTGGCACGCGGGCGGCGTGGTGGAACTGCGAGGACGGGCGAAGGCAGGGCGGGCGCGAGTGGTCGCAGGGCCGGGAGCGGCCAGCGCGGGGTGATGCGGGCGAGCGCATGGGAGTGGACGAGGGGCGCGGCGTCCGCGGCGACGGCAACCAACGTGGTGCGGTACACGGGACAGAGAGGAGGGGAGTGGAGGCCGGGGGCCTCACCGGCGGCTGCAGGGGATTGGCAGTGGGCTCGAGCTCGAGGGGGAGGACGGGGACGCGGTCGACGACGAAGAGGATGGTGAGGCGGCGATCCGGGCGAGGAAGGCTCGGCGAGGTGGTGGTGGCGACGACGGGCGATGGCGTCGGGTCGGTGACGTGGCGAGGCGTGCGCGAGGGAGAGGAGAGGCGAGGAGGCGACGACGATGGTGGGCAGCTTCGGCGAAGCAGTGGCGGGACGAGGCGGCGACGGTGTGTGGCGGCGGCGTCGGGGCGGATCCTCCCGATCCAGATCGGGAGGAGGCAGAGGGAGTCCGGCAGGGGGGAGGACGAGGAAGCGATCCGGCGGGGAGGGCGGCGAGGTAGTCCCGACGAGGGGGGCTCCTGGCAGCAGCGGTCGGCGGGTAGCACGAGGGGCAGGCGCCTCCTGCACAGCGTACTTCGTGCGTATGTGGGAGGGTGGCGGCGCCAGGAGGGGAGCGAGGGGAGAGATGGGTGGAGTGGGGATCGTGGGGTGTGGGTTAGGTCACGGTGGGGGGTTAAGCAGGGGGGAACCAGCTGGGCCGGCCTGGTCGACGGGGCCGACTGGGCCAAGAGGCCCAGTGGGGAAAAGGGGGCGGCCTTTGCCTTTTTATTTGTTTTTTTCTTTTCCTTTATTCATTTTATTCCTTTTTCTGTTTTAGCTTAGTTTCCTTTTATTTTTGTTTTAGAAAAATACCAAAATGGCACCTAATTTGATGTTACCAAATATACCACACCCACACTAACTTGCTACCCAAACTAAAATAGTTTCATAATTATTTAAATTTAAAAGTATTTAGATAATAGTTTTCGCTACTGTTTTATTCATCTAATAGTATTTAAATATTTTATAAAGGTGTGGTTTCTCCACCATAATCACCTATGCATTATTTGGCTCACCCCGAACATTTTATTTTTTAATAATTGAAAACTTTATTGTTTGCTTGATTTTAAATTTGAATTCGGATCGGTTCTGGACTAACGCGAGATTAGCAACAGTAACGGAGGTGACGTGGCATCTTTAGCAGAGGTTTACTGTAGCTTAAATATCCGGGCGTCACACCGGTACCAATGCCCCCCCTTTAGTCTCGGTTGGTGCCACCAACCGGGACCAAAGGCCGCCGCTTCCCGCCCTTTGGGCTGCTGAAAAGAGGCCTTTGGTCCCGGTCGGTGGCACCAACCGGGACTAAAGGTAGCATTGGTCCCGGTTGGTGCCACCAACCGGTACCAATGCTCTTTGTATATAAGCTGGACTTGTGAAATTTCACAACTTCACCGTCAGTTCGTGCCCGACGCCCCAGCGTTGCTCCTCGTCACCGTCGCCGTCATCGCCCCTGCCTCCGACGCCGTCGCCGCGCTGCCCCTGCCTCCGACGCCGTCGCCGCGCCGCCCTGCCTCCGACACCGTCGCCGCGCCGCCCCTGCCTCCGACGCCGTCGCCGCGCCGCCCTGCCTCTGACACCGTCGCCGCGCCGCCCCTGCCTCCGACGCCGTCGCCGCGCCGCCCCTGTCCCGACCACGCCGTCGCCGCGCCGGCCCCTGCCCCGCGCCCGAGCCCCTTCCCGCGGCCTGCCCCCGCGCGCCGGCGCCCTCGCCTCCCCCGCCGTCGCCATCGCCAGACGCCCCCGCTGTGAGCCGCCGCGCCGGTCCGGCTCTGTTTTTATTTTGTATTAGATTAATTTTTTGTTCATATATATATAATGTATATTTGTATGTATGTGGCTATATGTAAGTTCAGAGCATGTTTTTTATTAGATTAATTTCTTATTAGATTTATTACATTATTTTTTTTGTTCACAACATGTTTTTGTTCATATATGTATTTTTTTGTTCATATGTGTATTAATGTTTTTGTTGTATATATGTAATTTTTTTCAATGTATATATGTATGCGGTAGCTATATATGCATGTTGAGGGGGTGGGGGTCGATATACCCCCTCCCCGATAATTTCAACATGAGGGGAGGTCGATACCCCCTCCCCGATAACATTTTTTAGAGAAGTTTTACATATCTAGCTAGGAAGAAAGGAAGAAGGGATGAACTAAGAAGAGGATTAAGAAGAAAAATAAGAGGAGAAGAAGAAGGAATAGAGGAGAAGAAGAAAAAATAGAGTCTACTTTTTCTTCTTCTCCTCTATTCCTTCGTCTTCTCCTTTTTTTTCTTCTTCTCCTCTTTTTTTATCTTCTACTTCCTCTTCTTAATTTTTATCGAGAACTCCATTCCAAAATAAGTTCGACATGATGGGCGGTCGATATATATACCCCCTCTCGACCGTGATAACTTATACCACGGGAGCACCCCCCGGCCCTCTCGCTCGACCAAAACTCTCGAGGACACCCAAACTGTAGAAAAAAACAATGTCGGTCTCCTACCCCCTCCCGCCGCGCCCCTGCCCTTGAAGCGTTGCCGAGGCCACCCCAAACCCGGAATAAGCTAGGTCTACGTTTGCACTAATATATCCACCTGCTGTCATGTTTGTGTAATAATTGCCATGTTGTAATATTTGCAGAAACAATGGAGCACGGACGAGACGAGGAAGTAGAAGAGGTGTTGGGGGACATAATCTTAGCCGGAGGTGATGTCTTGTCGTATCTTAACGACAATGATGGTCTGGAAGAACAGGGTGAAGAAGCAGGCTACGGTGATCGAAGAGTGGAGGAGGAAAGACATGATTATGATGGCTCCGGTGACCCAATGCTGATGCAAGAAGGAGCCTGTGGTGACGGCTCCGGTGACCGAATAGAGTCCGGCCAGGTAAATATATTAGTTAAGCCTGTGCTGACTAGCTAATTGATGCATTCATTGTTTTGGTATGTACACATATTAATTAACTCTCGTCTTTCTTCTTTTTTCTAGCCCTCCGGATCGAGCACAACTTCGGTAAAGAGACGAGGCCCGAAGAGAAAGTTGCGCTCGGATGAAAGGTTTGAGATCACAGCAATCGCGCGCGACGGCCAACCTATTGAACCCATCCGGACAAAGGAAGCATTTGCTACTCAGTGCAGGGTTCTTGTTAGGGACAAGATCCCGATCAGCATCCACCAATGGTATAAGCCTAAGAAGGAAGACCCTGAGGTGTCTTATGTCAATGATATGCAGAAAGATGATCTTTGGACTGAGCTGAAGGTAAATTTCACCCTACCGCCAGAGGAGGATCCGCAGAAGCCAGTTAAAGAGCAATTAATCAAGTCTCATGCTCTTAAGAAGATGGCAGACCTATTCAGGAGGTGGAAGAATGAGCTGAAAACGTTTGTCGACAAAGAAGAGACACTAGAATTCATCGGCAAATATGAGAAGATCAGAGATCACTGGCCCGCATTTGTGGCCCACAAGACATCAAAAAAGAGTAAGAAGTTGTCAGCGACAAACAAGAAAAATGCTGCGAAGAAGAAGCTTCACCATCGCACAGGGTCAGGTGGCTACCTCAAAGCCCGGCCTAAGTGGGCCAAGGCTGAGAATGATCTGCTTGATAAAGGGATCGAACCAGAGACAATGAACTGGCCAGACCGTTGCCGGACTTGGTTCTTCGGGGCTGGCGGAAAATTGGACCCTGTATCAGGGAGGTGCGTTTGGACGGACGAGCTTTTGAGAATACCAGTCAAGAGGCTTCAGCACTATATCGATGCAGCGCAGCAAGGGACGTTCGTTCCAGACAGAGAGAACGACGAGCTCACAATGGCGCTCGGGAATCCTGAGCACCCTGGACGGACACGAGGCATGCCAGGCTCCGTTCCGTGGAAGGCTGGTTTTCCGGACGCAGGCGGTTACAAAAGCCAGGAGAGGAGGAAAAAATTGGAGCAGACCCAAATTCAGAAGCTGCACGAAAGGGTTCAAGCGCTAGAGGAACGAGATGGCAATCGACATGCCGAAACTACCCCCGAAGCTACCCCGCCATCTCAGTGGAGAAGCAGCGTGGCTTCCACCGAGCTGCTTCAGCCAGAGCATGTCTTGACGGCTCCTGCTAGCTACCCCGTGGATGCTATCACGGAGTCTCAACATTGCCACCTTATGACGCAATGGATGAAATTCAAAGTCAAGGCGGCCGTTGGCTCTGTTTTACCTACTGAACCTGGCGCAACCTACCACTGCCGGCTGATTCCAGAAGGATATGCTAGGGTGATGGTGGATGAAATAACTGACGGATTTGAGGACCTCGAGCTTGACCACCCTACCGGTGAAGGGGAGACTCGGCTGGGTTCTGCTCTGAAGACTCCATGCCTATGGCGGAAGGAGCTCATCAACCTTCCGAACTGGACGCCTCCGGCGAGTAAGGGAACTCCGCCTCCTCCTCCGGCGAGTGATCAGGGCACTCAGCCTCCTTCTCCGGCGCGTGGCGGCACTCCGCCTCCTCCTCCGGCGAGTGATCAGGGCACTCAGCCTCCTTCTCCGGCGTGTGGCGGCACTCCGCCTCCTCCTCCGCCTCCTCCTCCGGCGAGTGATCAGGGCACTCAGCCTCGTCAGCAAGGGCAGAAGAGACCCGCCGCCGCTCCGGCTGCTCCGGCGCGTCGTAGTCCTTCTCCTCCACCTCGTAAGCAAGGAAAGAAGACAGCCACAGCCGCTCCGTCTGCTCTGCTGGCGTCTAGCAGTACAGCCAGAGGCGGGAGGCAATACAGATCCGGTCCTTCTCTGAAGACTCCAGAGAAGTTACCATACGAGAGGACCAAGGAGGAAACCACGAAGATCGTGCGAGCTGAAGTGACGAACTTCTTTGAAGGGGTGAAAGCAAAGAAACATCCACCTCCGGAGGAGAAGGTAGATCCGATGAAAGCGAAGCCCACTCTGGCTGCCCTGACAAAACCACCAAAGTCTCCGCCGAGAGGCAACTATGAGCGCATTATTGCAAAGACATTTGCCAAAGCGGAGCGGTCGGGAAGTACTGTCAGTGATCAAAGGTTAAAAGAATGACGAGCTGGGAAAAAAATTGCCTAGCTCGGCGAACAAGTGAACCAATCGTGCCCCCCGCTCAAGGTGTCTAGCGACATCGTCACTAATGATCCGAGGATGGTGCCCGGTTATAGCAATCTTCGACATTACCTGCCCGACGATGTACATTATGATTTCTTGGAGGCGGACGAACACAAATACCATTACGGGAAGCCTCTCGTCAAAGATGAAAGATCTCTAACAACGATGATGCGAAGATTACATGATTGGTACATGAAAACCTGCAGAGAGTCTGGGGGGAGGAATACTTTGACGCTGAGAGTTAAAGAGGAGCATGACCTCGTTGGAATTGAACTGTTGAATGTTCCATTTGAGGAGTTCTTCCAGTTTCTCAATCAAAAGGCCCTCGGTAAATCAACGGTCACTTGCTACTGTCTGTAAGTAGTACTACTTATGTCATTAAGTCTCTCTATATAGGTCAGCTCTTTCATTGCATGTATTTATAATTATCCTTACTATATTATGCAGATTGAAGATCGCCGAATTGAAGAAAAAACAAATCGGTGATATTGGGTTCATTAACACAAATCTCATAGATGCAACTGAGGTTAAATATCATGCCGAAAATACCGAGGCCAACTTGCTACGATCGTTGGTAAAAAATGAAAACAAAGATATAATACTCTTTCCTTACAACTTCAAGTGAGTGTTACTGTCTTGTGCATATTCGGTTTCCCTTATTAGTCCAGGTTATAGTAATGTAATTGATGACTTATGCATGCGTGCGCAGCTTCCACTATATTCTCCTAGAGATTAAGCTTGAGCAGGGAGTAGTAACCGTCTTAGACTCGAGACGAAAAGATCCCCAGGACTATGCGGACATGACTCAAATGCTCGAGAAGTAAGTTAAATCGATCATTATCCACCATATCAGCAACTTTGTTCATTTCCTGATATCAAGTAATTGTTTTCTTTGTCTGGCAGGGTTTGGAGAAAATTCACCAAAAAAGCTCCGGGACTGCCGAAGAAGATGCAATTCAGACACCCGAAAGTATGTACTATAGTAGCATGTTCCGCTCATCTCCTAGTGATTCAAGCGCTAGTTTCATCAATACCATTTAGCATGCTTGCTTATCAGTTTGGTTGACCTCTATTTCTTGTAAAGTGGTTGTGGCAGGAACAAGGGAATGATTTCTGTGGATACTACGTTTGCGAGTCCATCCGCCACACGACCTGTGAGCGGGGCTACTCTGACGAACAATATGAAGTGCGTAAGCAATAATATTCACAATTTTATTTTATTACCATCATTTGTGTTGAGTTTCATTTATTCATATATATATATATATGTATTGACCCCCTTCTTCAAATTAGATCTTTCGGATGCGGGATGAACTCCTAGCACCAGATCGTATGTGAGCAATTCAAGAGGAATTGGCGGCATTCTTCCTTGACCATGTGATCGCTGAAAATGGAGAATACTATGTGGACCCTATGTTCTTACAATTTAATTAGGAGATTATATTGTGAGAGATAATTATTGTATATATGTAGCCGGTAGTGTCGGATAGATATACGAGAACTTGTTGTTCGAGCAATCTCTCGGAGAAGGAGAGGTGGTCGATATCACTTCTCTCTGTATGCATATGTTCATGACGATCTTCTGTTTCCTTCATTTGCTTACTAGCTAGCGTGTCTAGTCCTCTCTATACGTATATAGTATGTAGCGTCGACCAAGCACGGAGATAAGAGAGGACACTTCTCTCTATTAATTAGCTAGCTAACACAATATATGAAACACCTAAATTAACCCCCCAAAACCCCCAACCCCCCCCCCCCCTTTCAAAAAAAACAAAAACCCCAGCCCCTGAAATGCTGACGCGTGGATGCCTATTGGTCCCAGTTAGTGCCACCAACCGGGACCAAAGGCCCTCCTGCCTGGGCTCGCCGCACCGGCCACATGGAGGCCCATCTGTCCCGGTTCATGTAAGAACCGGGACTAAAGGGTTAGGGCATTAGTAATGACCCTTTAGTCCCGGTTCAAAACCGGGACAAAAGGCCCTTACCAACCAGGACAGATGACCCTTTTTCTACTAGTGTAAGATTCAAGAGCCTCCAAAATAGTGGGATCACTACTACCTAGAGTTGACACTCTTCCAAACCCACTTTTATCAATGTAATCATCATAAATAGGAGGCATGCTATCATCATAATAAATTTTCTTATCGAAAGTAGAAGGAATCAAAGGATCATATTCATTAAGCAAAGCATCCCCAAGCTTAGGACAAGCATTATTTCCAGCAAATAAATCTTCAAACATATCATACTCATTAAACATAGCATCCCCAAGCTTGTGGTTTTGCATATCATCACAATCATTCTTATAAAAAGCATGAATGGCACCAATAGTATAGTAAACATTATTATCATATTCTTCCAAGCAAGTGCTAAAAAGATTTTCAAGATCATAAGGGATATCGTTGTCTTCCCAATCATAATCATTGCAACAAGTAGTAGGTATCACAAATTCATACTCAATATCATCATCCTCCATCAACATATTTGATTCACTTTCATGAGGCAAAATGGTGATAGGAGCAACATTATTTGGGAGAGATACTTTTTACCTTTATTCTTTCTCCTTTTCTTCTTCTTCACCACATCATGTGTGGGTTTAATTAATTTTTTCAAGCTTCTTGTTGAAGAGATTGATTGGATAGGAAGCTCCTCCTCCTTACCTGATTCATCATAATAAATACTAGGAGGGTATTGGGAAATACTTTCCCTTTCATTAGTACTCTCTTCATATTCCATTTGTTTTCTTGTCTTTAGGTAGTTGGTAATATAAGGATTCTCAATGCAATTTATCGCACAAAACATATAAATTTCCTCTATATCAAAATCAAGAAATCTCTGGAGATTAAATTTTGGAAAACCCTTAGTTATACATTTCATTTATTCATACCCCAAAAGAAGACTAAGCTCTTTATGATGCTCAAGGGTAATCAAGTTATCACAAATTTTGGACACGATTTGATCATGAAAGAATTTGCATTGGAGATTTAAATGACCATGTTCATTGCAAAGTTCACAAGGATGGCGAAAAAAATTACATCTTTCAGCACAATCATCTAGCCTCTCTTTTCTAAATATTTATGCTTCTTACAAAATCTATCTTCCCTTTTTGGTGTGCAAATGCACTCCCAATTCATTACGCAAAAATTGACATGCTTATAAGAAACATTTTTGTCATGACTTGTGCAATCATCATTAGCATTTTGGATATTCAAAGAATTTATACTAACAACATTGCAATCATGCTCATCATTCAAATATTTTGTGCCAAATATTTTATTGACTTCTTCTTCTAACAATTCAGCACAATTTTCCGAACCATCATTTTCAAGAAAGATATTATAAAGATGATCAATAATATGATGCAACCTTGATTCCATTTTTATGTAATTTTCATTTATAAAACCAAATTAGTGATAAAACAAGAAACTAAAAGATTTAATTGCAAGATCTAAAGATATACCTTCAAGCACTCACCTCCCCGGCAACGGCACTAGAAAAGATCTTGATGTCTACTACGCAACTTTATTCTTGTGGACACGTGTTGGGCCTCCAAGCGCAGAGTTTTGTAGGACAGTAGAAATTTTCCCTCAAGTGGATGACCTAAGGTTTATCAATCCGTGGGAGGTGTAGGATGAAGATGGTCTCTCTCAAACAACCCTGCAATCAAATACAAGAAATCTCTTGTGTCCCCAACACACCCAATACAATGGCAATTTGTATAGGTGCACTAGTTTGGTGAAGAGATGGTGATACAAGTGTAATATGGATGGTAGAAATATATTTTAATAATCTGAATAAATAAAAACAGCAAGGTAGCAAATAGTAAACGGGCACAAAAACGGTATTGCAATGCTTGAAAATGAGGCCTAGGGTCCGTACTTTCGCTAGTGCAATCTCTCAACTGTGCTAATATAATTGGATCATATAACCACCCCTCAAAGTGCGATGATGAATCACTCCAAAGTTCCTATCTAGCGGAGAACATAAGAATAAATTGTTTGTAGGGTACAAACCACCTCAAAGCTATTCTTTCCGTTCGATCTATTCAAGAGTTCGTACTGAAATAACACAAAGCTATACTTTCCGTACGATCTATCCTAGAGTTCATACTAAAATAACACCAAAGCAAATTCATATTCATAATACTCAGTCCAGCACAAAGAACTTCAGAGAGTGCCCCAAGATTTCTACCGGAGAAACAAAGACAAGAAGGTGCATCAACCCCTATGCATAGATTACCCCAATGTCACCTCGGGAATCCACGAGTTGAGTGCCAAAACATATATCAAGTGAATCAATATGATACCCCATTGTCACCACGAGTATTCAATTGCAAGACATTTATCAAGTGTTCTCAAATCCATAAAAGTATTCAATCCGATAACCACGAAATCTCAAAGGGAAAAACTCAATTCATCACAACAAGATAGAGAGGGGAAAACACCATATGATCCGACTATATTAACAAAGCCCGCGATACATCAAGATCATGACATCTCAATAACAAGAGAGAGAGAGAGAGATTAAACACATAGCTACTGGTACAAACCCTCGGCCCCGAGGGTGGACTACTCCTCCTCATCGTAGTGGCCGCCGGGATGATGAAGATGGCCACCGGAGATGATTCCCCCCTCCGGTAGGGTGCCGGAAAGGGTCTAGATTGGTTTTCGGTGGCTACAGAGCCTTGCGACGACGGAAATTTTGATCTAGGTTAACCCCTGATGGTTTCTCTATTTATAGGAGTTTTTGGCGTTGGTTTCACGCTAAGATGGGCCTCGAGGTGAGCACAACCCACCGGGGCAAGCCAGGCCAACCAGGGGCGCCCAGGTGGGTTGTGCCCTCCTCGTGGCTCTTCTGGCCCTCTCGTGAAGCTTTGGGGGTCTCTTTTGTTCCAATGAAATTGTCAAAAAGTTTCAGCTCATATGGAGAACTTTCATTTCTGCACAAAAAACAACACCACGGTAGTTTTGCTGAAAACAGCGTCAGTCCGGGTTAGTTCCATGCAAATCATACCAAAACCATATAAAATTGTTGTAAACATGGCATGAATACTTCATAAATTATAGATACATTGGAGACGTATCAAGGCATTAGATTAACAATAACACCGGTTAGAGATGACCTTAAGGTAACAGTGTGATCACTTCATTTTACATGCACCCTTACATTAACAACAGCAAAAAGTTGGTATAAGGACATGCGACAGTGGACGCATCAGCACAACGTACCTACAAGGAG
This sequence comes from Aegilops tauschii subsp. strangulata, assembly GCF_002575655.3. Classification (NCBI taxonomy): domain Eukaryota; kingdom Viridiplantae; phylum Streptophyta; class Magnoliopsida; order Poales; family Poaceae; genus Aegilops; species Aegilops tauschii. The sequence goes on from NC_053037.3 coordinate 189,704,739, forward strand.
GCATAAAGTGGCGATGCCGAGTTTGTTCATACTCTGTGAGGGCAGCAAATCTAATCTTGGAGACCTTTTACTATGTGAGGGCAGCAAATCTAATCCTGGAGACCTTTTAATATGTGAGGGCAGCAAATCTAATCCTGGACATACTCTGTTGACTTGTCCACCAGCCACCACTTTCTACCCTTTTTTCAACCAATAATAGATTTGTTCCTTATCCAGTTTGTACTGCCTTTTCCCTTTATTTCCCTTTTCAACCAAGAGATCGATTGGGTATCCAGTCTCTACTACTTTCCCCATGTTATTTCCTCTTTGAATCAAGTCCTAGATTCATGCTACGAATTTTCCCCCTTTATCCGTTGTTTGAACCAAGTCCTAGATTCGACTGCAGGAAGTAGCTTTACCTCCAATAATACTAAAAATTTAGGTGGCTTTGGAAGAGCTGATGAAAGTAGAAAAAGATGCACATGCAGACACATGGGGAGCTGGGGCAGTAGAGCAAGGCCGCTTTCGAAGAACTTATACCTGACGATCGTCGGGATGTCGGCGGGGACAGGTCGAATCTGCGCAGAATACGGCAGCGAGGAAGAAGGGTCAGAGGACTTCCCGAGCTGGTGGTGTGTCAGAGAGAATGGCACGGGCAGAGGATCGGGACCCGTCGGCAGCTGCGGGTTTCCTCCCTCGACACCGATGACCGCGTGAATGATGCACCTAGTACTCTACACACACTGGCCGGATCTGTGACCAACGGTGAGCAGAGAGAAAATGTCGCTATCGCTGTCTTGTTTAGATCTGGAGAGGATGAGAGAATGAAGAGAGCAACCCTAGTAAAGCAAGCGCTCAGGCCCCTGCCTATATATATAGTGAGTGATTATCTTTTTCTCTCCACAACAAGTGTTTCAATTTGTGTATGTGGCATTAAAGAAAAGAAATTCTCTATTTAACGTGATTAACTGTGCGACTCCTACTTACTAGTAGTAGTATTGTTCACTTGTGCTCCCCGGCCCTCCATTCATTGAACAGCCCCACGGGTGAATAGACATACAATACTAGTATTTATATAGAACGAACAAGCTCGAACTATTTTGGCTTTGAGATATCGATGGTACATTTTGACCACATTGCATCAATGGACTCAGTACTTTGAAGTAACCTATACGTATAAACACATGCACGGTTTACATTCCGAATCGCTAGCTAGAGCTTGAACTGTATTTACTTACATGTAACACATTTTTCTTTTGGTTTCCTGCTCCATGGGGCAATTCATCGATACAAAATTATACTCCCTCCGTTCCTAAATATTTGTCTTTCTAGAGATTTCAACAAGTGACTACATACGGAGCAAAATGAGTGAATCTACACTCTAAAATATGTCTATATACATGCGTATGTGGTAGTCCATCTGAAATCTCTAAAAAGACAAATATTTAGGAACAGAGGGAGTACTATGAGTAGTTAAAAGCTGAGGGAGGGGCTTTTCCCGGGCTATACACGCGGCAGTTTTCACGTGGGCGGTTTGACAGAGAGCCGAGGAGGGTGAGGGAGTAGCGGATTCAACTTACTGCTGGAAAGGTAGGGTTGTGCGATTTGACGGCACATTACTACTGGAAAGACGGGGTCTTGTGATATGACTACTCACTATAGTCATTAATTACTGCGCTACGACAGGGGTGATGCCCCCCTTCTGTTCCCCACTCTAATCTAGTGCATGACACGTCGACCCAGATGCTGGCACTCCCACATGTCGGCAAAGTACTTCAGAAGGAGCAAAGAATCATGCGGTATATGTAGTGTATTATATACTAGTACTACTACTCACGTCGGAGGAGTGCGAACCATGGCAGCTCAGTGAACCAGCAGGCAATAGGCCATAGAAAACAATATGGTGATATGGCCATAAAAACGATGTGCTACAGTCCAGTCTGTAGCATGTACAGTACTACTCCTCTTCCTCCTCGTCTCGGTTCATCGCCATCATACTTTCCACATTCCTGTGTTTTCAGTATCCTGCGAATCAAAGAGGACCTTAGACTGGTTTAGGTCCAGTTGTTTTTTATAACTGTTTTATGTCCAATTTTAATGAACGTGCTCCGATTTCTATGAAAATAATCCGGTTTTCATGTAGTAATTCATTTATTTATTTATTCTTCTGCGGGAGGTTTGCATGTAATTCGTGAGGTCAAAAATGTAAAGTACGCTGGTTCTATTCTGCTTCTCCAATTAATTCCCTCTGCATGCTAATTGAGGATGCATCATTGACCGTTCAACGTCTCGGGAACCGCTACCCTATCCCTCCTTGGCATTCAAGCCATATCAATGTAAATGCGGGTCAAGAAGAGACTAGTCATTTACAACATTGTGCACCACGACCATGTGTGGGTGCGACGTGAACGGCACAGGCATGTTGTACTTATTCCACTTTCTCGTTTTGAACTAGTGACTTGTAGTAACACTCAGTTTTGAATATATAAGTTTGGTTGCCGCGCCAATATATACAGCACTCCCTCCATGTAGGTTCGGTCGCTAAAGCCAAAATTAGACACAAAACATGATGGTGACGGACCAGTCTACCTCTGTCCTGGTTTATTGCTCCCCGTCGTAATCGGTGCCAAATTTTGACCATAAATTTGACTAACAAAAGGTTCATGCATGTCACCAAAATTATATCATTGGAAACTATGTTCAAATAAAATCAAATGATATAATTTTTGTTGACATGCACTAACATTTTGTCAGTTAAATCTTTGGTCAAAATTTAGCACAAATTACAAAAGGGACTAATAAACCAGGACCTAGGTAGTACACCAGGTCGAAGACAGTGATACTACATATAATTAACACCAAATAAGAGCAAGGGATCACACATGTCATTTACGACTGGAATAAAAATGTCATACACTAATAAAACATTAAGGCCACAAGGCGATGCAGTACTAGATACAGGAGGCAAGAAGAAAGATACATCCATTGACGATGTCCACCTCCTCGACTCAGGGCGCCGACCCACCGAACGGCGGCTAAGTAGCAGCGGCTTTCGTGGCCAGGTCGACGTGCTTCTGAACAATGGCGTCCAAATATTCCAGCCGCTGGAAGAAGGCCAATGTCTTTCTGTACTCGCTGGCCTTGTAGTGGCCTATGTAGACGATTTCCTCGTAGACGTGGATGTGCAGATCGACAGTTTCTTGCATGGCGAGGCGCTGCGGCGAGCGCGGCCTCCAGGTGCACATTCTTCATCTCGACCTCTGGCATCTTCAGGGCCACCAGTGCTTCAAAGAGTTCGTCACCTTGGAGGCCGATGAGGGTGGCAGGCAACAAGGAGCCTGGGCGCGTGGGCTGGAGTACTACGGCAAGGTCGTCCGCGCGCTTCTTGACGGCGGTGAACCTGTGAATGGAGTCGACCATCATCTGGCACATGCAAGAGGCGAAGCCGGCGTCGACGAGGGCTATGACGCCAGCAGTCGCCAGCACCGTCTGGAAACGTTGCACGGTGCAGGGCCGCAGGTCGACGTCTTGGACGATCCGGCACAGCCGACTGCCGCTCGTGTCCATCGACGCCATGGGTGCTCGTGGCTTCTGGTCACTTGGTCTTGGTCTTGGATTAGAGTGGGCAGTGTTGCGCAGAGACTAGGAGTAGATGGATTGGAGGTGGTGGGGCGCCTTTATATGAGAGTCCATACTGCGTTGCATTCACATCGTGCTGGCACCATTCTGCTTCTCCAAACTCTGCATGCTAATTGAATGCGGAGGCATCATTGACCGTTCAACGTTTCGGGAACCGCTACCTCTACCTTGTTGGCATTCAAGCCGTATCAACATAAATGCATGTCAAAAAGAGACTAGTCAGTAGTAGTATACTCAATATTGTGCACCGCGACCAAGGCGGAGAGGAAAACGAGAGAACTACGTATTTATTTATGGTGTACATTCACTCATTTTGCTCCGTATGTACTCATTTAGGGTGTAGCCACTTGTTGAAATCTCTAGAAAGGCAAATACTCCCTCCGTTTTTATTTACTCTGCATATTAGAGTTGGCTGAGGTCAAATTTTCACAAAGTTTGACCAAGTTTATAAAAAATAATATAAACATTTATCATAAAAAAATATATGATGTGAAAGTACATTCAATAAGAAATCTAATTGTATTGATTTGTTATTGCTTATGTTAATATATATTTTTATAAACTTGGTCAAAGTTTATAAAGCTTGACTTTTACCAAAGCTAATACGAGGACTAAATAAAAATGGAGGGAGTATTTAGGAACGGAGGGAGTAGTCCCTCCTTTCCGGTTTACAGGGCTATACTATTAAGAGCAAGTACAATAGTGGGCTTATAGTCAAAAAATAGTGGGCTTATAGCCTGCTTACATGGCAATTTTATCTCATGCAAGAGCCTGGCTATATGCGTGCTCCAAGGCTCCGCACCACGCCCCACCCCTACACATAGACTGCCACGCGAGCGTTCGCAACTACCACGTTCGGGTTGCGCTTGGCTCTTCGCCTCTTCGAGAAGACGAACAATGATGTTACTACTTCTACAGTATCAAATCAACTGCTGCATGTCCGTCCACCGCGTGCAGGAGGGATAGCTTGTTGTAGTAAGCAAAAGCACGTCCTCGTCTGCGAGCCACCGCGGGCATGGGCGAGGGAGAGGGCGTGTAGTAGTAAAATCAAGCTTCTCCTCGTTGTACGAGTTGACGCGATACATCATAGCACTGGCCCCACATGCTTGCCTCTAAACTTGGCTAAAAGACCCGCAGTGTACAATATATTTGCTGCAACCTTTAACATTTACCCCACCAAAAAATAAAATATATATTCCTGTCTTGACCAGATGAGCGTGCAAAGTACAATCACCAGGATGACAGGTAGGGCTAGAAGATTATTTTAATAAAAATGCTTTGAGGCGGCCTCATAGCATGGAGCCGACCCCAACGATTTTAAGCTTAGAGGCATGGTACACGCTATCCTAGACTATGTCACTATACCTCCCCTACACATGAAACCACCACACGAGCGTCCGGTTTGCGCTTGGCTCTTCGCCTCTTCGGGAAGTTGAACAATGATGGTACTATTGCAGTGGAGTATTATAGTATGCTTTTGGCCATCTGACACCGAATGAACTGTTGCATGTCCATTGCGTGCGGGAGGGAGAGCGTGTAGTGAAAGCTTCTCCTAGTCCTGCGAGCCACCATGCTCATGGGTGAGGCAGAGGGCGTTGTAATCAAACTTCTCCTTGTTGTATGAGTTGACGCTACACATCAAAGCAGTGCACTCGATATATTTCAATAATTTGCGTTTACCGATGCATTAATTACAGCGCATGCATGCATGCCATGACTTTCTTTTTGATACTTGCATGTGTTGATTTAATGCACCTTGAAGTAGTATGAATATGTGATGGTAAAACTTTGTAATGCCCCGGCCCTAAAGCGAGAGATGGTTGTTGATATGTCTCCAATGTATCTATAAATTTTTTATTGTTCCATGCTGTTATATTATCATTCTTGGATGTTTTATAATCATTTTATATCACTTTTTGGGACTAACCTATTGACATAGTGCCAAGTGCCAGTTGCTGTTTTTGCATGTTTTTCACATCGTAGAAAATCAATATCAAACGGAGTCCAAACGCCGCAAAAGTTTTTGGAGATTTTTTATGGACCAGAACACCCAAGATGGGTCAGAGCAGCACTTGGGAGTGCCCCGAGGGGGGCACAACCCACCAGGGCGTGCCAGGGGGCCCTGGCGCGCCCAAGTGGGTTGTGCCCACCTCGGTGGCTTCCCGCACCCCCTGTCGATGTCAAAACCGGCGGATCTCGGGTAGGGGGTCCCGAACTGTGCGACTAAGGTCGATGGCAACAGGAGACAGGGGACACGATGTTTACCCAGGTTCAGGCCCTCTCTATGGAGGTAATACCATACTTCCTGCTTGATTGATCTTGATGAATATGGGTATTACAAGAGTTGATCTACCACGAGATCGTAATGGCTAAAACCCTAGAAGTCTAGCCTGTATGATTATGATCGTCCCTATGGACTAAACCCTCCGCTTTATATAGACACAGGAGGAGACTAGGGTTATATAAAGTCGGTTACAGAGAAAGGAATCTTCATATCCGGACGCCAAGCTTGCCTTCCACACCAAGGAGAATCCCATCCGGACACGGGTGAGAGTCTTCGGTCTTGTATCTTCACAGCCCATCAGTCCGGCCCATGTCAAACAGGCCGGACGTCCGAGGACCCCTTAATCCAGGACTCCCTCAGTAGCCCCCGAACCAGGCTTTCAATGACGATGTGTCCGGCGCGCAGATTGTCTTCGGCATTGCAAGGCGGGTTCCTCCTCCGATGATTTCAAAGAGCTGTATTCGGCCTTCCATTTAATGTCGTACCCCTCGGCTTCTGTGCATCCACGGCTCCAGCTTCCATGTGTCGAGTGAATACGAGAGGTCAGGGTACTTTTTTCACATAACACCCCGGCCATGTAAGAAGAGCGTCTATTTAAAGAGATTGGATCTCAGATCCATTCCACACCACACGGAAAAATCCTCAGAACATGCTAGGAGGAACCATTCCAACATGGCCAGCGCTCCCAGTTCTTCCTCCCGTCCCCATGGCTCCGAAAAAGGTGATTGGGAGAGTTGTTCTGTATCCCACGGTCAGCTAGTGAAGCTGCAAACACAGGGATTTCTTCCCCCCGCGGATCTAGTCCCCGTTTGAGCAGGATTGACTTCCTTCAACGGCGGGGCTCAGGCGGAGAATTTCCCCAATCCATCCAGGGGGAACGAGTGTGCTTCGTTCCCTACTTGCTAAGAGGCGTCGGATTTCCAATCCACCCGTTCCTCCGAGGACTTCTGGAGTATTATGGCCTCCAACTGCACAATTTCACTCATGCCTCCATCCTGCACATTGCAGGTTACGTTGCTCTTTGTGAGCTATTCCTGGGCTATGTGGCCCATTTTGAATTATGGAGGAAACTATTCTGCCTCGTCCCTCGTAACCAAGAGGGATCAATATTCGAAGTGGGTGGAGCCGAGGTATGGTGCATCGCCGGGACCACATACCTGTCCGGTACACCGAAGAAGGCGTCCGAAGAGTGGCCTTCCAAATGGTTCTATATTGAGGACGTCGCCCTTCCTGACCCAGTCCGAATGGGTCTCCCCGAATTTTCAAGCGCTCCGTTGAAGAAACGCCACCGCTGGTGCCCTCGGAGCCTCGAGGAGGAAGATAGCGCAGAAGTCCATCAATTGATGGGCAAGATAAAGACGCTCGCCAAGTCCGGACTATCAATAGTCGAGGTAATGGCGACTTCCATAGTGCGGGGGGTTCAGCCACTCCAATACAGAGGGCTTCCCATGTGGCACTATAATGGGGAAGATGACGCCTCCCGCTGTGGTTGGAAGGGTCCGGACACCCCCGCCTCTTTGGCCAAAATATTGGCCGAACTGTACAAGGGGAGAAAGAGGAGTTCACTCATATTAAATGTCAAGATGGATTTTCCATGTACAATCCTCCTAGCTGGGTGAGTTATAATCCCACCACTTTACTCAACCCTCTCCCTAAGTCACTTTTAATTAACCCATCCATTTACAACAGGAATGGCGGAAGGTTACCGAGAGGATCCATAGCCCCGCCCCGCAGCCAGAGGATCACAACCGGGACCTTGATCCCGGATTCGAAGAGGATCCGAACATATTTGTGGAGCTTGAGGATGGAGTGTTCTACCAGGCGAGCTATGACGGCACGGGAGTGGCCATCACCGCCAACTATCCCGGTCTCCTCCCTGCCTCACATGTAAGTGATCAAGAGTCACCTCCTTCGAAAGAGCTTCCTCATTACGCCTCACTCACCGCACTATTTTGTGCTTCAAAGGGGAGGCGCCCATTGCCTCAACGTGCGCCAGAGGCATCTCCTAAGAGAGCAGTGCCCGCACCAAGCAAATCTTCGAAGAGGAAAGCGAACGACAGCACGACAGAGCCTTCAACAAAGAGGTGTGGTTTTTGATCATGCCCCCTGGCAATCACATCAAATTGTGACATTATCCGCTGTGTCTTATCAGGAAAAACGTTCGCCGGACTATGTCCGGGGATCTTGCCGGTCGCGCCTCCACAAGTCAGGTTCCCGACCCTGCTTTAAAGGCGAGGGTTGATACGGGAGTGACGCCGGATTGTCCTTCAGCAGAGTAGTCGGATGATGTATCCGTCATAAACTCTGAAGTGGAAAGCGCCATGAATCATCGGCGCCGGCGGGCCGCTCTTCGCGACCCCGGTTTTACAAGGGAGGCATTCAACGCCTTCAGCTCGGCTGATGCATACATCCGAGCTGCTCGAGACGGGCTTATCAGAGCCACTGACCAGCATTTGAAAGATATGCGGGTAAGTACACATTTGTACAAATCTGATAATTATATACCAGTAGCCCCCGAGACTTGAAGCAGTTGATACAGCTGATTTAAGGATCATTGTATAACCAGGTGCTCACAGAGAAGAACAACTTGTTGTCTCAAGAGCTGGAAAAGTGTCGGACCCAGCTAGCTGCTGCTACCGCCGGAATGGAGGAATCCAAGAAGGCATCGCCTGGTAATGTTCCCCTCTATCGAGAAAATATAGTCATATACCAATAATATTAAATCATTTTGTACTCCCCATGGCAGGATCATCAGATCAACTGAAGAAGGCCCTGCAAGGCGCGCAAGAGGCCAAAAGGCAACTGGTCGCGGGCGATCGTGTACTGACACAGGGTCAGGGATGAGAAGAATAAGCTGCAGGATTCCAACAGTCTGCTGGGCGAAGAACTAAAAGATGTGCGAGCCCAGCTAGCCGACTCCATGAAGGAGAATAAGAGGCTACGAGGCGGCATATTCAGTATGCTTTTCGAACTTGTCTCCCTATAATTCAGCGAGGGCAGGAACTGACAGATTTATGTCTGCAGGTATGTTGACTGGTCGTCCCGAAGAGGAAATGTCCGGATCTCAAGGCGACCTATTACAAGAGCTTTCCCAAAGGCACGAGCAAATTTGGCAAGCAATGCAGAGTGTTGCCAAGGCTTTATGGCCATCCGCCTCCCTTCCAGGAAGTATGGCGGAGCTCGTGGAGCTATTCAAAGGAGCCCAGCGGCGTATTCGATTATGGAAGATATCAGCCTGCTGAGAAGGTGCGCGAGAGGCCTGGGCCATGGTGAAGACACGGTACACCAAGCTTGATCCAAATCATATGGCCCGGGTTGGACCTCTAGGGTCGGACGGAAAGGAAATTCCCGTTAGTTTGGTATATGACCAGTAAAAGTAGCCGCAAAATATTCCCAACAGGATTGTAAGCTAGACAGCCTGTTAGATGGCATAGAGGAGGAAATTTTTGAGTCCCAGTGACTATGTACATTCCTTGACATAATTGTCCCTAGCCGGATTGTAAAACGATCGTCATGGCAGACCTTTTCGCTTCGACCTCTGTACCCGAAGGTACGGAGTGTCTCCGAATACCTGAGCGGCAAGATAGACCGGGGTATGCGTGGAAACCAGGCGTAGGGGTCATAGTTGCTTGAACAGACAAGTTGTATCCTGCTAGCTATGTTATATTACATTGTAATTGTAAGAAACATCTTCTAGAGAGAATAGTTCTATTAAGGGTTCCTTTCCCTGGGTGAACATGTGTAAATATGCATGTCCGAACTGTGATTGAAAAATCGCAGTATACGTAACATGTGGGGGTTCATAATGTAATGAGTGTGAAAACATCTTTAGTCCGCCGACCGAATATTCCCTTAAGAACGCTAGCTTTCGGCTTCACCCAGTCTGAGGTACACATCCGGATGACCCGGCAGTAACAATTGCAGAGGTGCTCCCTTTATGCCCTAGCCAAACAAACGGGAATGTTAGTGGGAAACGACACCTATGGGATCACAAGAATCCCTACTACGGTTGCCGGGGCGCGGAGTTGTGAGAAGAGCAGGATTAACAATCAGCACAACGATTGTTTACCCAGGTTCGGGCCGCGAGGATGCGTAAAACCCTAGTCCTGCTTTGGTGTGTATTTGAGAGAGTTCTTGAGCTCTCGAACTAGCTATGGTGGTTGCGTAGTTCCAAAGAGCCGAATCCCTCTCCAGTATGCCATGGGCCTCCTTTTATAGTCAAAATGGGCTGCCACAGTGGCACACAGGAGGTGGAAAGGCCTACAGTACTGTGATCTTATCGCCCGCATTACAGGACAAGACGCATTTAATACGTCGCTTAGGTGTTCCCTAGCTTTATCGGGGATGGGGAGCGAGGCCCGTCCCGTCCGTCGCCGCTCCTCTTTGCTTCGCACGCGCCCTGGCCAGCGATGCATGCGGCACCATGTAGGCAGGCAAGCAGCTGAGGTGGTGCGGTGGTAGGGTCTTCACGAAGATCCGCATGCCGCCACGCAGGCACTCGCTGATCTGGCCTGGAAGCTGCATGTTGCCACGCGGGTGCCAGCCCAACTGGTCGGTTTGGCAGCTGCATGCAAACAGCGGTAGAAACTTGGCTGGTGTGGGCCTGGTAGTGGCCCCGCTGATATCCTCGGCAGGGGCCTTGCCGGGGGCCCGGCAAGGGTCTTGCCGTGGCGCGCAGTCGTCCCCGGCAAGGATCTTGCCAGGGGTCTTGTGGCCTTCCTCGGCAAGGATCTCGCCGAGGGCCATCGTCTTCTAGTCCTCATATGATCTTGTGTGTTTATGATCTTGACAAAGATCTACATGCCACCACGGAGGTGCCTCCCGAGCCCTGGTCCCAATGCTGTTGGTTGGGTTGGAACCTATGGGCTCGAGGGTGGCTCACTCCGTTGGTGTGGGCGAGCTGCCCCGGCAAGGGTCTTGCTGGGGGAACCTGCTCCGTCCCTCTGCTTCTTTGTGTCCTTGGTCTTGGCGTTGTCTTGGGCTTTGGCTTCTCTCCGGCCCCCTCCTCTGCCCTGCTCAGTGTGGCCGTGGCACGCGACTCCGACTGCCCGTGCACAAGTAAAGGGGTACAAAGGTGTCCCCTACTTTTGTACACCGACAGGAGCCCCCGGGCCTGGGCCACACATAAGCGCGACACGTTGTTGGGCCAGGCCCAGAACGGTGCGCGGGCAGGCGGGGCAGATTTTCACCGCAGTAACTCTTCGCTCGCTGCGCTTCCCCACAACCCGCGTTGGACGCGCGTCGCGGAGGATCATGCATGACGTGGGCGGCGTGCGTGGGGCGGTTTCCGCACGCATGCGTCACATCGTGGTAAAGAGGCGGTTCGCGCCTTCCCCATAAAAAGGGGGAGGCGTGGAGGCGCGGCTCATTTAATGAATGGGCTCGGGTCGCAGTCTTCGAGGCGTCCACGCCCCATGATCACAGGGCGGGGAACGGTCGTCTCACCCGTCTTTTCGGTCCTGCTCGCCCGCCACGCGTCCTCGATGCAAGTGGCAGGTGGCGGAGGTGGGAAACCGGGCCATCACTGATTGGGGCGACGGGTCGGTCCCGATTCCCTGCGCCTCGGATGGCTGGATTGGCTGAGTGGGGCGGCCGAGCCTCAACCCCGCCTTCTTATAAGGAGGGGGAGGGAGGGCGTCATCCCACATTCCTTCCGCATCCATCCTTTTTCACCTTTTCTTCTTTCCTCCATCTACCATGGCGAGAGGAGGTGCTGGGCCTTCGACGGTGGCGGCGAGGGTCGCTGGTCGCTAGCGCGTCCCTCCTTCCCACAAGCCCGTGGTGGCGGAGCCAGCCACGAGAGGAAGGGGGAGGGGGCGTGGCCGAGGTCGCTGCGGCGGCCGGGGGAGAGGGGACGAGGTGGCGCGGCGGCCGTGCCTCTGCCAGCGGTGCCCCCTGCGATGGAGGGTCATGTCGGGGACCGGCCCCGCGAATTCTTCATCAGGCTGCGCCGGCCACCGCGTCGTCGTCTCCGTCTTCCCACCCCCTTCGCCCAGGAGATGGAGCTCGATCCGCCCCAGACCCTCAGATTGCACATGAGGGGCTGCGGGACCGGCGGCACGCGGGTCGACGTCGACTTCCCCACTCCGCATGTCATGTATCTCCGTCGCGGATGGAAGACGTTCGCCTGCATCCATAGCTTGACGATGGGGCTCGTCCTCTACTTCAAGTTAATGGAGGGCGGCTTGCTCTCCGTCAAGGTCTTCGGAGACCTTGGAACTCGCCTGAAGTGCTGCGTGGAGAGCTCCTCCGACGATTAAGATTCCTCCTCAAGCGGGAGTGACGAGGAGGACAGCGACAGCGGCGACGAGGGAGTCGAGTGGCAGGATGCCGACTCCGACTTCGACTGACCGCGCCGCCCCTCCCTCGGCCACGCGCCCTGCCGGGGGCCATCCTCGCCAAGCTCTCCATCGGGGTGCTCCCCGTCGTCTCCTTGGGCGGCTGGCATAGGAGGGCCGGAGAAGGCGAAGAAGGCGGGTGGCGGCCGTCAACTCGGAGTACGCGGGCACCGACGCCTTCGTCGCGTATTGTCGGCCTACTGCCTCGTCTTCCAGCTCCTTTCCCGGCACCAAGATGTTCTCTTGGTGCCTTCTGCTCCTTGCACCTCGCCTAGGCGCCCCTTTTGCTCTTCGCCGTCTTGCTCCACCTTCTGAGGAGAGGGACAAGAAAGGGATTACGGGCACCTCATTTCTTTTTAGTTTGTAAGCCTGCGGGCACTTGTTAGATTTGAAACTTGTAATCCCCTTGTTCATGTTTTTCTTTCCGTACGAACTGTACCTGTATGGGACATTTTTAATGAAAAAGGGTGCTTGTCGGGTTCTTTGTGCGTGAGCGAGGCCCATGCCAAGGACGAATCCTTGTTATTTTTAAGATAAACATTGTCGCCCGGCAACAGGCCTTGCCGCTTCCCTACTTCAGTCGACCATTCTCGCGCTCTCGGCGGAGGTAGGGGCGAAGTAGAGTTAGGCACCTTGTTCATCTCCTCGCCACCGCGGCTACCACCAAATTCCGACCCGAGAGGTAGCTCTCAGGTACGGGAAAGAGGGAGCACGGTGGTTTTTGGATCATAGACAAGGTTTCACATGTCCCAGTTCTATACGGAAATGCATAACAGGGGGATGAAAAACTTATCTGAAGCCGCAGCCCCCGGCAACCCTGGCTTGCCGTGGCTGGATCCTTGTGTCTTCAGCCCCCGGCGGCCTTGGCCTGCCGGGGCCAGAGCGCCGGTTCATTCTCCTTTTCCCATGCGGCTCAGCAGAAGTGCCCTGTGAACCAGAGAGAACAGAAAGACGCAAAACTCGACCTCTAGGCTAGGGGTTAGTCGCCGCCAAGCACTGCCAGCCCTAACCGAGGAAGAGACTTAGACCTAGCATGCATGCTATAACTTAGGGCGCCAGCGCTTCGTTTATTTATGCTCAGGGTCTGCGCCTGGCTTTGTACAGAGGGTTACATGCCTTGCCGGCAAAGCTTGTACAAAAGGTGGCTTGCCGGGAGGCCCGGCAAGCCGCGCCTTATGGGTAAAACTTGCGAAGATGCTTGATGTTCCAGGAGTTGCTCACTGGGACGGCATCTTCGGTCTCTAGGCGGACTGTGCCGGGCCTGGTGACTCGTATTACCTGATAAGGGCCTTCCCACTTCGGCGTCAACTTGTTGGAATTCTTGGCCGACTGAATGCGCCGAAGAACAAGGTTGCCTTTCTCAAAGCTTCGGGCATGGACCTTGCGGCTATGGTAGCGGCGCAAGGCGTGCTGGTAGCGTGCAGCTCTCACAGCCGCCCGAAGACGGTCTTCCTCAAGGAGCGTTGCGTCATCTTGCCGCAACTCCTCTTGCTCAAGCTCATCATAAGCGAGAACTCGAGGTGACCCGTATATGAGTTCCGTGGAGATAACTTCTTCTGCCCCATATACTAGGGCAAAGGGTGTCTGGCCGGTGGCTCGATTTGGCGTCGTCCTGATCGACCAAAGAACCGTCGGCAACTCATCAATCCAGCGCCTTCCGCTCTTGTGTAGCTTGTCAAAAGTCTTCGTTCTCAGGCCTCGCAACACTTCAGCATTTGCCCTCTCCGCTTGGCCGTTGCTCCGTGGATGTGCCACGGAAGCAAAACAGACCTTGCTGCCGAGGTCTTGAATGTATTGCATGAAGGTGTGGCTGGTGAACTGTGTGCCGTTGTCGGTGATGACTCTGTTTGGCACACCAAAACGGCAGACTAGTCCCTTGAAGAACTTGACGGCTGACTGTGTTGTCACTTTCCTCACCGGTTACACCTCCGGCCACTTTGTGAACTTGTCGATTGCAACATACAAGTACTCAAAGCCCCCGACGGCATGGGGGAAGGGACCTAGTATGTCGAACCCCCAGACCGAAAATGGCCAAGAGAGAGGGATTGTTTGAAGGGCTTGAGCTGGTTGATGAAGCTTCTTTGAATGGAACTGACACGCTTCACACTTGGTTACTAGTGCCGTTGCATCCTGAAGGGCGGTGGGCCAGAAGAAGCCTTGCCAGAACGCCTTGCCGGCAAGGGCCCTTGATCCTATGTGGGAGCCACATATGCCTCCATGTATCTCGGCCAACAGCTCCAGTCCTTCCTCCCGGGGGATGCACTTCAATTTCACACTATTTGGTCTTCTTCTGTATAGGATGTCATCGACGAACTGGTACAAGACAGACTGACGGGCTACTTTTTCCGCTTCTTCCTGCTCCTCAGGAAGTTCCCCTGTCTGGAGGAAATGGACGGTATGATGTGCCCATGCTGGAGCCTGGGGCTCAATGGCAAGGACCAAAGGCATCTCTTCCGCCATGGGGGCAGCCATCTTTACGGCCAGGGCTTGGCGCCCTGCCGGAGCCGGCTGTCCCTCGGCAGGCTCAGGATTTGCGGCAACACCCTTGCCGGCAGCCCCTGGGGGCTCGGCGGGAAAGTACCTGCCGGGGCCTGACTTCCTCCGCTTGTTCTGCTCTGTCGATGGCTCGACGGATGGTTGAGTTAACCGAAGCAAAAAGGTACCTGGTTCCACAGGTAGCTTGAATGTCGCGCGCTTTGACAGGTAGTCAGCAATGTCGTTCTCCGCTCGGGGAACGTGCTTCGCTTGTATACTGTCGAAGCGCTCCTCCAGTTTCCTCACCTCATCAACGTAGGCCTCCATCAACGGACTCTGATAATCCTTGTTAACTTGTCTGACGACAAGCTGTGAATCACCCCTAACGATGAGCTTTTTCACCCCGAGGTCCGCCGCGATCCTGAGACCTGCAAGCAGCCCCTCGTATTCAGCGGTGTTGTTTGTGGACATCTCCCTGGGAAAGTGCATCTGGATCACATACTTGAGGTGCTCTCCGGTGGGTGCGACAAGCAGCACACTGGCACCGGCGCCTTGCAGCGAGAAAGCCCCATCAAAGTACATGATCCAGTCACGGCTTACTTCCTTGCCGGGGAGAGCGGTCTCCTGGATTTCTTGGTCAGGCGTCGAGGTCCATTCTGCAATGAACTCCGCCAAGACTCTGCTCTGGATTGTCGAGGTACTTTCAAACTTCAACCCAAATCTCGACAACTCCAAGGCCCATTCCACAATCCTTCCGGTTGCATCTGGGTTGTGCAGTATCCGTTGCAACGGGAGGCGAGTGACGACAGTGATCTCGTGGGCTTGGAAGTAATGACGCAGCTTCCTCGAGGCCATAAGGAGGCCGAAGAGCAATTTCTGCACACCGGAGTACCTCGAACTAGCCCCCTGCAAAAGGGAGCTGACAAAGTAAACCGGGTGCTGCATCACCTTCTTCTTCTGCACCACTTCACTTGACTGCGCGGGCACTGCTCTGATGGTGTCAGACTCTGCAGGGGCCTCGCCTTGCCGGCACCAGGCCCTGCTGGGGGAATCTTTGGCTTGCCATCCGTCGGGCCTGCCGTTGTCACTGCCTCCTCATCGACCTCTCTCTGTGCTACCAGTGCGGTGCTGACCACTTGATTCGTTGCCGCTAGATACAGTAGCAACGGCTCCCGTGGTTTAGGCGCAACCAGTATTGGCGTGGAGGAAAGGTATTTCTTCAGATCCTGCAACGCTGCCTCGGCTTCTGGGGTCCACTCCATTGGGCTTGCCTTCTTCAAGATTTTGAAAAAGGGGAGGGCGCACTCAGCGGACTTGGAGATGAATCGGCTCATGGCGGCAATGCAGCCAGTGAGCCGACGCACATCATTGATCCGCTTGGGCGCATCAATCTGTTCAATAGCCTTGATCTTGTCTGGGTTTGCCTCGATCCCGCGCTGCGACACAAAGAACCTGAGGAGCTTGCCGGACGGAACGTCGAAGACACACTTCTCAGGGTCCAGCTTGAGGTTGATCTTGCGCAGGTTGGCAAACGTCTGTTCCAGGTCTTGTACAAGAGTTGCCCTACCCTTGGTTTTGACCACTATGTCATCCATGTATGCTTCCATATTTCTATGGAGCTAGGGTTCAAAACAAATTTGGACCGCTCTTGCAAACGTCGAGCCAGCACTCTTCAACCTGAAAGGCATCCGTAAAAAGCAATACGTACCACATGGGGTGATGAATGATGTCTTCTCTTCATCTTCTTTCGTCATGAAGATCTGGTGGTAGCCCGAGTAGGCGTCGAGGAATGACAACAGATCACACCCGGCTGTGGAGTCAACAATCTGGTCGATGCGCGGCAACGGGAAGGGGTCCTTGGGACAAGCCCTATTGATATCTGTGTAGTCAATACACAACCTCCACTTCCCATTTGCCTTGCGCACCACCACTGGATTGGCCAACCACGTCGGATGGAGCACTCCTCTCACCAAACCTGCCGCTTCCAACTTCCTGATCTCCTCTGTGATGAACTCCTGCCTTTCCAGAGCCTGCTTCCTGACCTTCTGCTTGACGGGTCGCACATGGGGACAGACAGCAAGATGGTGCTCAATCACTTCCCTGGGAACGCCGGGGATGTCAGATGCTTGCCATGCAAACACATCGACATTCGCCTGCAGGAAAGTGACGAGCACGCTTTCCTATTTGCTGTCGAGGGTGGAGCTTATGGTGAAAGCCCCTCCCGTGCCATCCTCCCTGACGGACACCCTTTTGGTCTCTGGTGGTGTAGCTCTGGATTTCTTGCTCTTGCCGGTGGAGCTCTCTGGCACGTCCTCGACGGTAGCACAACACTCCGAAGAGGTGCGCTTGCTGGAGTGGGTGCGAGAGGTCTTGCCGGTCTTCTTCTTCGGGGCTTCAGCAGCAGGAGCAAGTGCCTTGGCAGCAGCTGCTGCAACGGCTTCCCGGTAGAGTAGGTCGGCGCAGATCAGCGCGTCCTTCTTATCGGAGGGGACGGTGATGATGTTCATCGGCCCAGGCATCTTCAGCGTGTTGTAGGCGTAGTGCGACGCCGCGATGAACTTGGCCAGTGCCGGGCGGCCGAGGATCCCGTTGTAGGGCAAGGGGATTTCGGCTACATCGAAGACAATCCTCTCCGTCCTGTAGTACAACTCTCCTCCAAACGTCAAGGGCAATGTAACCTTCCCCTTCAGCTGGCTCCTCCCCAGATTGACCCCTTGAAATGTGCCCATTTCCTCGAGGTCTCCATCAGGGATTTGCAGCCTTTTGATCACGACGGGCGAGATCAAGTTCAGGCCGGCCCCGCCGTCAACCAACATATTGTTCACCATGAGGTTGCGTATCGTTGGCGAGACCAACAACGGCAAACACCCGACCGCGGTTGTGCGGTCAGGGTAGTCCTCGGTGTCAAAGATGAGGGGCGTGCTGGACCACTTCAGCGGCTTCCGAGCGTCGAACAACGGCTCTGCTGCTGTAATCTCACGCGCTCACTGCTTGAGATGGCGGTGAGAAGTATGCAGCAAGGCGCCACCATCGATGCACATGGCCTCCGTAGCCTTCTGGAACTCTTGCTCGCCGGACTCGTCATCCTCGTCATGATCATCGTCTTCTTGCTTCTTGTCACGGCCCCAGGTGGGCCTCTCTTGCTGGTTGTCCTTGCCGCGGCAGCCTCCTTGGCCGCCACGCTTCTTGCCGGATCCCTCGGCATCGTCCTGACCCTTCTCCTTGTCCCGCCTCTCATACTCGGCCTTTTGCTTCTCAGCAAGCAGCTCGACTTGCCGGCAGTTCTGGAGGTCATGGCCCTTAGTGCGGTGGATCTTGCAGTACTGCTTGCCGGAGCCTCCTGGCTTGTGGGCAGCCGCCAAGGCCCGGCAGGCGGCGCACCCGGCGATTTCCTTGCTGGGGTCGTCTGCCTTGGCCTTCTTGGCGGCGCCAGTGCTGTCGGATCCCTCGATGGCAAGCACGGTCTTGCCCTTGCATTTCCTGTTGCGACGCCGGCCCTTCTTCGTTGGGGCGGTGGTGTCTTCATCAGTAGAGTCGGTTTCCGCGCCGGTGTCCTCGCCAGGGTACTTCCTTCCCTCTTCAGCCCGGGCGCAGCTATCGGCCAGAACATAGAGTTCGGCCACATCCTTGACCTTGGTCATTGCCAGCTCTTCGCGCATCTTGCGGTTGCGCATGTTCTGATGGAACGCGCTGATCACGGCAGCGGGATGAACGTCGGGGATGTTGTACTGCACCCGGCTGAATCTCTGGATGTACTTGCGCAGGTCTTCCCCTTCCTTCTGGGGAATGATATGCAAATCACTGGCCTGGCCATGAGCTTGGTGGCCTCCGGTGAAGGCGCCAACGAACTCATGGCACAGATCCGACCAAGAAGAAATGGAATCCGCCGGCAAGTGCATCAACCAAGACATGACATTAGGCTTCAGTGCCAACGGGAAGTAATTGGCAAGCACCTTGTCGTCGCGAGCTCCGGCAGCCTGCATCGCGATGGTGTAGATGCTGAGGAACTCTGACGGATGGGTCTTGCCAGTGTACTTCTCGCCGACGTCGGGCTTGAACGTGCGGTGGGACGGCCACTGGAACTGCCGCAGCTCACGGGTAAAGGCTGGGCAGCCCACCTCGTAAGGTAGGCCGCCGGAGCCCCCGGGGCTGGGTGGTCCATAGCGGGTCCCTCCCGCTTGTCCGACCGGTGGCGTGTATCACGTCAGCGCTCGATAGTGGTTCGAGCATCTTCGTGAGCTCGTTCTCGAAGAACTTGGCGCTGGTCGCGGTGGGTCCGCGGGTCGGACGATGCTATAGAGATGTTATCACAAGCGTCGTCACGACGGGCCGACACCTACGGTGGCTGGCGAGGAGGAGGAGAGTGCACCATGACCGCGGCACCCCCAGCCCTCCCGGCGCTGGCATGTGGTGGCTCGGTGGAGCGCCGGCCCGAGGGCCCCGCCGGTCGCGGATCATCTTTGTTGGCGATGGCGTCGAGGCTCCGGATGGTGGCTCTCCATTCGTTGAGCTTCTCTGCAGTAGGAGGGAAGTCGAGGAGCAGCTGCGCGCGCGCCAAAGCTTCCGCTGGCGTGGGTGGTGGCGATAGCTGCGTGGACCGCGGCGCGCTTCGACTTCTAACTACGTTAGAAGGAGCTCTACCACGGCCCAGCGGCTGCGTGCCATTTTTGCCAGCACTTCGGCGAGCATGCTGGACTCCTTCGTCCAGCGAACGATGCACAGGGCTCTTCCCACGGCGGTGCCCGGGGTCTGCAGTGTGGTGGTGCTGCTCGTCGCGCGCACCCTGGGAAGAGCGCGCTATGGGCGCCGGCGTGGGCGTCTTGGAGGTTGCTGCGCCGCGCGTGGGTGGCACAACGACACTCCTGGAGGGCCCCGCGCCGCCTGCGAAGGGCCCAGCTCCGTCTTTGGATTTGGCGGCGTGCGGCCCGTCGCCTGGCGCATGAACGACGCCGCTCGCCAGGCTCCGACTGTCAGAGCGATGCTGGTGCTCACGAACCGCGGCCCGGGTCATGTCCGCGACCGGCCCGCAGCTCGTCCGCACCGGCACGGGCCGTTCGGCTCCCGACGAGCCGATCGCCGTGACCGTCTTCTTCTTAGGAGCCATGGTGATGAAGAACCGCTAGGCTAACTACTAGACCAAATTCTCACAATTGCGCCCCCTACCTGGCGCGCCAAAGATGTCGGTGGGAAACGACACCTATGGGATCATGAGAATCCCTACTACGGTTGCCGGGGCGCGGAGTTGTGAGAAGAGCAGGATTAACAGTCAGCACAAGGATCGTTTACCCAGGTTCGGGCCGCGAGGATGCGTAAAACCCTAGTCCTGCTTTGGTGTGTATTTGAGAGAGTTCTTGAGCTCTCAAACTAGCTATGGTGGCTACGTAGTTCCAAAGAGCCGAATCCCCCTCCAATATGCCATGGGCCTCCTTTCATAGTCGAAAGGGGCTGCCACAGTGGCACACAGGAGGTGGAAAGGCCTACAGTACTGTGAGCTTATCACCCGCATTACAGGACAAGACGCATTTAATGCGTCGCTTAGGTGTCCCCTGGCTTTATCGGGGACGGGGAGCGAGGCCCGTCCCGTCCGTCGCTGCTCCTCTTTGGTTCGACACGCGCTCTGGCCAGCGATGCATGTGGCGCCATGTAGGCAGGCAAGCAGCTGAGGTGGTGCGGTGGTAGGGTCTTCATGAAGATCTGCATGCCGCCACGCAGGCACTCGCTGATCTGGCCTGGAAGCTGCATGTTGCCACGCGGGTGCCAGCCCAACTAGTCGGGTTGGCAGCTGCATGCAAACGGCGGTAGAAACTTGGCTGGTGCGGGCCTGGTAGTGGCCCCGCTGATATCCTCGGCAAGGGTCTTGCCGTGGCGCGCAGTCGTCCCCGACAAGGATCTTGCCGGGGGTCTTCTGGCCTTCCTCGGCAAGGATCTCGCCCAGGGCCGCCGTCTTCTGGTCCTCATCTGATTTTGTGTGTTTATGATCTTGACAAAGATCTACATGCCACCACGGAGGTGCCTCCCGAGCCCTGGTCCCAACGCAGCTGGTTGGGTTGGAACCTGTGGGCTCGAGGGCGGCTCACTCCGTTGGTGTGGGCAAGCTGCCCCGGCAAGGATCTTGCCGGGGCCGCTGAGGCTGCCCCGGCAAGGGTCTTGCCGGGGGAACCTGCTCCGTCCCTCTGCTTCTTTGTGTCCTTGGTCTTGGCATTGTCTTGGGCTTTGGCTTCTCTCCAGCCCCCCCTCCTCTGCCCTGCTCAGTGTGGCCGTGGCGCGCGACTCCGACTGCCCGTGCACAAGTAAAGGGGTACAAAGGTGTGCCCCTACTTTTGTACACCGACAGGGAACATAGGGCATAAGCACAGGAGCCTGGCAACCCAGCTTGGCCAAAACTTAAGTCATAACGACGCATATAATGGCGAAGAAAAGGTACATATGAGGAAAAACACATATGTGGTGAGCTTGATGCCCAGAAAATAATAATAAGCTTCTGTACAAGAAGCCCCCAGGTATTATGGGCGTACATATTTAAGGATGTGTACGTCGTAGGTGCGTGGTTTAGCCGCACGAGAGCTTTAGAGCTAAAAAAGTGAAAAGAGAGGAAAAAGTAATGGAAACAAAAGGGAGAAGAAGACGAACAAAGAGTTCGGCTCTAGGCGTAGAATCTACGGAGTCTGGCCGCGTTCCATGGGTTCGGCTCTAGGCGATTTTCTGATGCATCACGCAGGCGGTACGTTCCTCCGATGAGAACTTCGTCAATGATGAAGGGACCCTCCCACTTGGGCTTGAGTTTGTCCTTTTTCTTCTCTAGCAAGCGTAGAACGAGTTCGCCAACATTATAAGTCTTGGCCCGCACTTCTCTGCTTTGATATCTGCGAGCCTGCTGTTGATAAAATGCGGAACGGCCTTTTGCAACATCGCGCTCCTCCTCCAAGGCATCTAAGCTGTCCTGCCGATCAAGCTCGGCCTCTCTCTCTTCATACATGCGCACTCAAGGTGAGTCATGAATAATGTCGCAGGGTAACACAACCTCTGCGCCGTGCACCATGAAGAAGGGTGTATATCCGGTAGTGTGATTGGGCGTGGTCCGCAGCCCCCAGAGTATGGAGTCGAGCTCCTCAACCCAGTGCTTGTCTGATTCTTTCAAAGACCGCACTAGTCTAGGCTTGATGCCGCTCATAATAAGACCATTGGCTCGTTCGACTTGACCATTTGTTTGCGGGTGATAGACGGAGGCGTAATTGAGCTTAATGCCCAGATTAGCACACCAGGTTTTCACCTCATCGGCTGTGAAATTGGAGCCGTTATCGGTGATGATGCTGTGTGGGATACCATAACGGTGCACGGCACCAGATATGAAGTCTATCACTGGTCCGGCTTCGGCCGTTTTAACTGGTTTGGCCTCTATCCATTTAGTGAACTTATCTACCATGACCAGCAGATATTTTTTCTTATTTCTTCCTCCTTTAAGGGGTCCGACCATATCAAGCCCCCAGACCGCAAAAGGCCAAGTGATGGGGATTGTCTGTAGAGCGGTGGGTGGCTTATGGCTTTGGTTGGCGAAAAGCTGGCATCCGACGCAACGTTGGACAAGGTCTTGTGCATCTGCTCGGGCCGTCGGCCAATAGAAACCTGTACGGAAGGCCTTACTTACAAGGGCCCGAGCCGCGGCATGGTGACCACCGAGACCGGCATGAATTTCAGCCAAGAGCTGTCGTCCCTCTTCTTCGGAGATACATCTTCGAAGTACTCCGGTAGCGCTTTTCTTGTAGAGCTCTCCGTCATGGACCTTGTAGGCTTTGGAGCGCCGGACAATGCAGCGAGCCTCATTCTGATCCTCAGGGAGCTCTCGCCTATTAAGGTAGGCCAAGAAGGGTTCGGTCCATGGGGCAATGACTGCCATGATAAGATGGGCCGATGGTGTTATTTCGGTGGCTGAGCCCCCGATGATATCGATATTGTGTTCGGAATCTGGGGGTATAATCGGATCTGGAGTGGTGTTGCCGCTCTCCCCTTGCCACACCACGGATGGCTTGAAGAGCCTTTCCAGGAATATGTTAGGCGGGACGGGGTCGCGCTTGGCACCGATGCGAGCAAGGACATCCGCCGCTTGATTACTTTCTCAAGCCACATGATGAAACTTGAGCCCCTCGAACCGAGCTGACATTTCGAGAACGGCGTTATGATAGGCCGCCATCTTCGGATCTTTGGCATCGAAGTCTCCATTTGTTTGGGATATTGCGAGGTTTGAATCCCCGCGCACCTCCAGGCATTGTATGCCCATGGAGACGGCCATCCGAAGACCATGCAGTAAGGCCTCGTATTCGTCTGTGTTGTTGGAGTCTGTGTATAATATTCGGAGTACGTACTAAACTGTGTCTCCAGTGGGGGATGTTAAGACAACGCCCGCTCCTAAGCCTACCAGCATTTTGGAGCCATTGAAGTGCATGACCCAGTTAGAATATGTGCCATACTCTTTAGGGAGTTCGGCCTCTGTCCATTCGGCGACGAAGTCGGCCAGTACTTGGGATTTAATGGCTCGGCGCGGTTTGTATGTTATGTCGAATGGAAGGAGCTCAATGGCCCACTTAGCAATCCGGCCTGTGGCATCGCGGTTGTTTATTATGTCATTCAGTGGTACTTCGGAAGCCACCGTGATCGAGCACTCTTGGAAGTAGTGTCGCAGCTTCCGGGATGCCATGAAGACCGCGTATGCTATCTTTTGGTAATGAGGGTACCGGGATTTGCATGGTGTGAGGACAGTGGACACGTAGTATACCGGCTTCTGAAGCGGGAATTTGTGTCCGTCCTCCTCTCGCTCGATGACGAGCACCGCGCTCACCACTTGGTGCGTTGCCGATATGTATAGTAGCATGGGTTTGCCAATGTTCGGTGCAGCCAGGATTGGGTTGCTCGGTAAAAGAGCCTTTATTTCTTCCAGTCCGGCCGTTGCCGCATCCGTCCACTCGAAGTGGTCGGTGCGTCAGAGAAGGCGATAGAGTGGCAGTGCTTTTTCTCCTAGTCTGGAGATAAAGTGGCTTAAAGTTGCCACACACCCGGCTAGTTTTTGGACCTGTTTAAGGTTTGTTGGCGTAGCCAATTGTGACAAAGCTCGGATTTTGGCTGGGTTTGCTTCAATTCCTCTACTGGAAATGATGAAGCCCAGCAGTTTTCCAGCGGGAACGCCGAAAACACACTTTTCCGGATTAAGCTTAATGTCATATGCATGGAGGTTGTCGAATGTGAGACACAGATCGTCTATCAATGACTCGACATGCCTAGTTTTGATGACGACGTCATCCACATATGCTTCAACTGTCTTGCCGATCTGTTTCCCCAGGCATGTTTGAATCATGCGTTGGTAGGTGGCCCCGGCGTTTTTGAGCCCGAAGGGCATAGTGTTGAAGCAGAATGGCCCATATGGGGTAATGAATGTCGTTGCGGCTTGGTCGGGCAGCTTCATTTTGATTTGATGGTAACCGGAGTATGCATCGAGGAAACACAGTGAGTCGTGTCCTGCGGTAGCATCAATAATCTGATCGATGTGAGGGAGGGGGAAGGGATCCTTAGGGCAGGCCTTGTTGAGGTCTTTAAAATCGACGCATAGGCGCTAGGATTTATCCTTCTTTGGCACCATCACCAGGTTTGCTAGCCAGTCCGGATGTTTTATTTCTCTGATGAACCCGGCCTCGATTAACTTGGCTAGCTCCTCCCCCATGGCTTGTCGTTTGGGTTCGAAAAAGCGCCGCAGTGTTTGCTTTACCGGTTTGTATCCCTTCAGTATGTTGAGGTTGTGTTCGGCCAACCTGCGTGGGATCCCTGGCATATCAGAAGGGTGCCAGGCGAATATGTCGCTCGCGCAGGAACTCTCGTAGCGCGGCGTCAACCGTTGGGTCGAGTTGTGCCCCGATGGATGATGTCTTCTTGGGGTCCGTCGGGTGGACTTGAAATTTGACTATTTCATCTGCTGGTTTAAAGGAGGTGGATTTGGGTCGCTTGTCTAGGATTACGTCATCCCTATCCACAGTGGAGTGCAGCGCGGTTAGCTCTTCGGCCGCGAGGGCTTCAGACAGTGCCTCGAGGGCCAGGGATGCGGTTTTGTTTTCGGGGCGGAGTGCTATGTCCGGATCACTAGCAAGAGTGATGATACCGTTGGGCCCAGGCATCTTGAGCTTCATGTACCCGTAATGAGGTATAGCTTGGAAGTGTGTAAATGCATCTCGCCCCAATAGGGCGTGATATCCGCTATTGAAAGGGGCCACTTGGAAGGTTATCTCTTCAGACCGATAATTCTCCGGCGTGCCGAATACCACGTCAAGTGTGATTTTTCCCGCACATCGCGCCTCCCGACTGGGAATGATTCCTCGGAAGGTCATGCTGCTTTGCTCGATGCAGCTCCTGTCTATTTCCATTTTGTTGAGTGTATCCTCGTAGATGAGGTTTAGTATGCTGCCGCCGTCCATGAGCACTTTGGTGAGCCGAAAACCGTCCACAATTGGATTGAGGACCAAGGCGGCCGGTGCCTGGACTGTCGGGAATTTTGGTTCGTCGTTGCCATTGAAAGTTATGGTTGTGTCATTCCAAGGGTTTGTTGCCGTGACTTGGCAGACTTTGGCGAGGTCGCGGAGGGCCCTTTTGCGCTGATTGTTTGAAGCAAAAGTCTCGAAGACCGTCAATATGCTGAGGTCGTGTCTTCCAGGGGGTGTTGCTCTGGGGTATTTTTGGTGAGGATATCCTCGCCGCTCTTGGCCACTTGCCGGAGTACCCAACATGCTCTAAGGCTGTGGGTTAGTATGGTATCCGGTGTTGCGTGTATTTTGCATGGACTATCGAGCCATCCCTCTAGAACTATTCCGCGCCCCGTAATGTGCTTAGATTTCTTTACTATTGGTTCAGGTGCCCCGCAAGGGTGCATCCTTTTTGCCCGGACGAAGGGTTGAGTGGAAACCGGTGGTTCCCAGAGGGTTGCCTGAGTTTTCCAGGCGCTTTCCATTGCGCAGTACTTCTGTACGATGGTTGCCAAGTGAGCGAAGTGTAATACACGACGGCGGTTGATGTCATTGAGGATTCCTACGTCCGTGCAATTATTGCAGAATGTTGAGATCGTGTCTTCGTCGCGGCAATCTTTAATCTTGTCTTTGACAAGGAGGAATCTGGCCCAAAAGTGATGGACTGTTTCCTGAGACTGCTGCCGTATGTACATAAGATCACGTATATCTGGTGGGTGGGTGGCTTTAAATCCGAACCCTGACCCAATTTAGGATCCGGAGTTTGAGAAATCTCCGAGCTTAATGGTTCGGGCTCGGGGATATCAACTGATTTTTCAGACCTATCATCCGATTCTAGGTTCGGAGGACAGGGCGCGTCGTTTCGCGGACAGGTATCCGGCTCTTCGAGATCGGAAATCCAAACATAGTTCGTCCTCAATATGGAGGAAGAGTTGTTGTTTTGCTCCTCTACTACCACTATCTGATGGGTGATCGATGGAGACCTGATTTCTCTCTGATCGGCTTTAAGCCCAATCCGATCGTAATCTGTAGCGACCCCCTAAGGCGGCGATATGATCTAAGAGTTCATTTAAAGACGACAACTCCGTCGGATCCATCCATTTGGAGTATTCGGAGTCAACACGGAGGTGATTTTCGATGACCCGAGAAGTCATCGTCGGCTTGACGGCCGTACGGGCGGTGGTAAAACTGCCCAGCCGGAGGGTTTGGCCTGAGGCCAGGGCTCCTCCGGAGGTGATACCATCCTTGATAACGAGGCGAGCCATCAATCCTGTTTTCGACGTCACTATGGAACTCTCAATGAAAGCACCAATGTCGGTGTCAAAACCGGCGGATCTCGGGTAGGGGGTCCCGAACTGTGCGTCTAAGGTCGATGGCAACAGGAGACAGGGGACACGATGTTTACCCAGGTTTGGGCCCTCCCTATGGAGGTAATACCCTACTTCCTGCTTGATTGATCTTGATGAATATGAGTATTACAAGAGTTGATCTACCACGAGATCGTAATGGCTAAACCCCTAGAAGTCTGGCCTGTATGATTATGATCGTCCCTATGGACTAAACCCTCTGGTTTATATAGACACCGGAGGGGACTAGGGTTATACAAAGTCGGTTACAGAGAAAGGAATCTTCATATCCGGACGCCAAGCTTGCCTTCCACGTCAAGGAGAATCCCATCCGGACACGGGTAAGAGTCTTCGGTCTTGTATCTTCACAGCCCATCAATCCGGCCCATGTCAAACAGGCTGGACGTCCGAGGACCCCTTAATCCAGGACTCCCTCACCCCCTCTTTGCACTATAAATTCCCAAATATTCCGAAACCCTTCGGGGTTAACCTAGATCAGAAGTTCCACCGCCGCAAGCCTCTATAGCCACCGAAAACCAATCTAGACCCCGTTTCGGCACCCTGCCGGAGGAGGAATCATCTCCGGTGGCCATCTTCATCATCCCGGCGGCCACCATGATGAGGAGGGAGTAGACCACCCTCGGGGCTGAGGGTTTGTACAGTAGCTATGTGTTTAATCTCTCTCTCTCGTGTTCTTGAGATGTCACGATCTTGATGTATCGCGGTCTTTGTTAATATAGTCGGATCATATGGTGTTTTCCCCTCTCTATCTTGTGATGAATTGAGTTTTCCCTTTGAGATTTTGTTGTTATCGGATTGAATACTTTTATGGATTTGAGAACACTTGATATATGTCTTGCAATTGAATACTCGTGGTGACAATGGGGTATCGTATTGATTCACTTGATATATGTTTTGGCACTCAACTCGCGGATCCTGAGGTGACATTGGGGTAATCTATGCATAGGGGTTGATGCACGTTCTTGTCTTTGTTTCTCCGGTAGAAATCTTGCGGCACTCTTTGAAGTTCTTTGTGTTGAATTGAGTATTATGAATATGAATTTGCTTTGGTGTTATTTTAGTACGAACTCTAGGATAGATCGAACGGAAAGAATAGCTTTGTGTTATTTTAGTACGTACTCTTGAATAGATCGAACGGAAAGAATAGCTTTGAGGTGGTTTCGTACCCTACAAACAATTTATTCTTATGTTCTCTGCTAGATAGGAACTTTGGAGTGATTCTTCATCGCACTTTGAGGGATGGTTATATGATCCAGTTATATTAGCATTGTTGAGAGGTTGCACTAGTGAAAGTACGGACCCTAGGCCTTGTTTTCAAGCATTGCAATACCGTTGTTGTGCCCGTTTACTATTTGCTACCTTGCTGTTTTTATTTATTCAGATTATAAAAATATATTTCTACCATCCATATTATACTTTTATCACCATCTCTTCGCCGAACTAGTGCACCTATACAATTTGCCATTGTATTGGATGTGTTGGGGACACAAGAGATTTCTTGTATTTGGTTGCAGGGTCGTTTGAGAGAGACCATCTTCATCCTACACCTCTCACAGATTGATAAACCTTAGGTCATCCACTTGAGGGAAAATTGCTACTATCCTACAAAACTCCGCGCTTGGAGGCCCAAGGCGTGTTTACAAGAATAAAGTTGCGTAGTAGACATCAAGCTCTTTTCTGGCGCCGTTGCCGGGGAGGTGAGTGCTTGAAGGTATATCTTTAGATCTTGCAATCGAATCTTTTAGTTTCTTGTTTTATCACTAGTTTGGTTTATAAAATAAAACTACACAAAAAATGGAATTGATGTTGCATCATATTATTGATCATCTTTATAATACCGTTCTTGAAAATGATGGATCGGAAAATTGTGCTCAATTGTTAGAAGAAGAGGTCACTAAAATGTTTGGCACAAAATATTTAAATGATGAGCATGATTGCAATGTTGTTAGTATGAATTCTTTGAATATCCATGATGCTAATGATATGCAAAGCCATAAGCTTGGGGATGCTATGTTTGATGAAGATGGTATTTTTACTCCCCCAAGTTTTGATGAGAAAATTTATTATGATGAAAGCATGCCTCCTATTTATGATGATTATATTGATGAAAGTGGGTCCGGAAGAGTGTCAAATCTAGGTACTAATGATCCCACTATTTTGGAGGGTGTTGAATATTATTGCAATAATTATGAAAGTGGATTTGGAGAGGTCATGACTTTATTTAGTGATGAATCCACTATTTCAGAAGAGGTTTCAATTGATTATTATGAGAAGAAAGTTGCTATCAATGATGATTATGGTGATGACATGTATTTTATAAATAATAATGATAATCATGAAACTTGTCATCATAATTTTAATTTTCAATCACATGATAGTTATTTTGTTGAGTTTGCTCCCACTACTATTGATGAGAATAAATTTGCTTATGTGGAGAGTAGTAAAATTTCTATGCTTGTGGGTCATGAAAAGAATGCTTTATGTGATAGTTATATTGCTGAATTCATTCATGATGCTAGTGAAAATTATTACGAGGTAGGAACTTATGCTTGTAGGAATTGCAATAATATCAAATTTCCTCTCTATGTGTTGAAAGTTTTGAAGTTATGCTTGTTTTGCCTTCATATGCTAGTTGATTCTTGTTCCCATAAGTTGTTTGCTCACAAAATCCCTATGCATAGGAAGTGGGTTAGACTTAAATGTGCTAGTCATATGCTTCATGATGCTCTCTTCATGTTTCATTTCTTATCTTTTATGTGAGCATCATTGAACTCATCATGCCTAGCTAAACGGCATTAAAGAAAAGCGCTTGTTGGGAGACAACCCAAAACTTTTACCTACTGTTTTTATGTGTTCACATGATTATGCTACTGTATTGATAATGTTTTATTGCTTTTTTTTCAATAAAGTGCCAAGTAAAGCCTTTGGGATCATGTTGGGTGATAGTTCATTTGATCTTGCTGAAAAACAGAAACTTTTGCACTCACGAAAATAATTCTCATTTTTAACATAAGAGTGCTTTTGAGTTGATTCTTTTTTAAGAAGTTTAATATACAAATTTCTCACGTGGTCCCAATTTTTTCGTAATTTTTGGAGTAGCAGAAGTATGGTTTGAGTACAGATTACTACAGACTGTTCTGTTTTTGACAGATTCTGTTTTCAATGCATAGTTTGCTTGTTTTCTAGTTTCTATGGCTTATATTGCTCAATATAAATTATATAAATGACATTCTACATTAGGAATTGTGTTGAAACAATTATTAATCTTGTCTTTGGCAGTACCAAAAGTGAAATGGTTTGCTCTTTATCATACTAACCTATCTCACAAAGTTTCGTTAAGTTTTGTGTGATTGAAGTTTTGAAGTTTTGGGTGAGATATTGATATGAGGAGAATAAGGAGTGACAAGACCCTAAGCTTGGTAATTCCCAAGGAAATAATCAAGGAATATCCAAGCAACTAAGCTTGGGGATGCACCGAAAGGCATCCCCTCTTTCGTCTCAAGCATTATCGGTAACCTCACTTGGAGCTATGTTTTCATTCGTCACATGATATGTGTTTTGCTTGGAGCGTCAATTTATTTTGTTAGGATTTGCTTGCTTTTATTTAGAATAATGTTTTGCATCGTTTTTTTCCAATAAAAGTGGCATTGATATCCTTTACTATGCTTATTTTGCAAGTCTACATGTTGCTGTTTGAAAACAGAAAGTGTATCGATGTTGCAAAAATTCCCTAGAAAAGTCAGAATGTGATAAAATGTTGAAACTTTTTTCAAAATGAGCTCTGATAAATTTTCTACATTGTGGGGAATTTTAATAATGTTTGGAGTTGCATAAGTATTGATACTCTTGCATTCTTTACAGATTGTACTGTTTTGGCAGATTGCTGTTATGTTTGCATTGTTTGCATATGTTTGCTTGTTTAATGATTCTATTTGAGGATAGGATTATTAAATATGCAGAGGCATTTAGTATGCAATGTTGAATAATAATTTTAGTGATTTGCTACAGTAGATAATGATAAGGTTTTTGCATTGGCTTATACTAACTTATCTCACGAGTTCTTGTTGAGTTTTGTGTGGATGAAGCTTTTGAGATTTAGGGAAACCGTGATATAAAAGGAATTAAGGAGACACAAAAGCTCAAGATTGGGGATTCCCAAGGCACCCCAAGATAATATTTCAAGAAGTCTCAAGCATCTAAGCTTGGGGATGCCCCGGTAGGCATCCCACCTTTCTTTTTCAACAATTATCGGTTAGTATCGTTGAGCCTAAGTTTTTGCTTCTTCACAAGATGTTTGATATTCTTAGAATGTCATTTTATTTTTGTTTTTGCTTGTTGTTTTAATAAAATTCTTAGATCTG
The DNA here is from genome assembly GCF_002575655.3 of Aegilops tauschii subsp. strangulata. Taxonomy (NCBI): domain Eukaryota; kingdom Viridiplantae; phylum Streptophyta; class Magnoliopsida; order Poales; family Poaceae; genus Aegilops; species Aegilops tauschii. The sequence goes on from NC_053037.3 coordinate 189,735,681, forward strand.
AAAGGTTTTCAATAAAATAGTCGTCAAATAGTTGCCAGGGAGGCTAAGTAAGCGGCATTCACATCCTGTCAACGAAGCTCTTTTCTATGGAATTGCTCTAGTGCTTCACTTATATCTTTTTGAGCATGGTGTGCTTTAGTATTTTTGAAGAAATTTTCTCTTGCTTCACTTAAATTAATTTGAGAGAAAGATATATTATGCTCATGATCTTCACTTATACTCCCTCCGTTCGGTATTACTTGTCTTGGAAATGGGTGTATCTAGAACTAAAATACGTCTAGATACATCCATTTGTGCGACAAGTAATTCCGAACGGAGGGAGTATTTGTTTGTGCTTATCAAAAGAAACACATGAAAATTAGTCCCAAAGTGATAGATATCAAAGAAGGATATAATAAAAACTTTCATGAAGATCATTGGACAAAATCAACTTGATTCCTTGTAATAGTTTTGAGATATGATTATGTGATATGTGAGTCATGTTGATGAGTAATTATGCTTTAGTAAGAATATTGGGGTTAAGGTTTGTGATTCCCTATGCAAGCACGAAAGTCAATAGTTATGCAATGAAATTACATCCTACTTGTGGTGCATTATTCGGTGTTAATTATGCTTAATGCTCGCTTATGAGATTATTCGTTTCTTGGTTGGTCTCTTCTCAATCTTTTGCTAGCCTTCATTTTGCACTAAGTATGATCACTACTTGTGCATCCAAAATCCTTTAAACCGGTTTTGCCACATGAGTCCACCATACTTACCTATATGCGGTATTCTTTTGCCGTTCTAAGCAAATTTTTATGTGCCATCTCTAATTTTCAAAACAAATTTCTCCTTTGTGTGCTCGTATTGCTCGCAAGGCGGTGAGGGGTGGCCAATATTTTCCATGCTAGATGTGTTATTCTCACGATCTGTGTTTATTCACTTGTCATTGCATGAGAGTAAGGCAAAGGTATTAGGGATGCCCAGTCCCGAAATGAAAAATGAATTTACTTTATGTTGTTAAATAATAAATTCCTTGGGAAGTGTTGGTATGGAGGGCACCCGCGGATACGGTTAGCCATGGAAAGTGAAAGTATGGTGGAAAAAGGAATAAACTTTATTTTCTATTTGGGAACTGCCTATGATATATCTAGCATGAAAAGTGTTGGGAACTCTAAGTCGTTTTCGTTGGTGGGAAAAGTATGCCTCTCAAAATGTTTTTATCTCTAAATTTTCGCTTTGAGCTCTGGCACCTCTATAAATCCCTACTTCCCTCTGCGAAGGGCCTTTCTTTTACTTTATGCGATTTTTATTTTTAATTTGAGTCTCCATCTTCTCTTATAAAAGCACCAACTAGGGGGCACTATGATCATACTTGAGCATTGGGTGTAGCTAATATGCGAGTGTGTTTCATGAATGGATCAATGATTGAGCATGATGGGCTAGGGATAGCTTATTTTAGCATTGATATTTTGAAATACATGGTTGCTTGTTGATATGCTTGAGTATCTAAATTATCATGCCAAAACTAGACTATTGCTTTGAACAATACAAATGTGCAAATTTCCATGCTATAAAGAAAAGAATATGAGATGACATGTTAGGCAGCATTCCACATCAAAAATTCTGTTTTTATCGTTTACCTACTCGAGGACGAGCAGGAATTAAGCTTGGGTACGCTGATACGTCTCCAATGTATTTTATTGTTCCATGTTGTTATATTATCATTCTTGGATGTTTTAAATCATTTTATAGTCATTTTATTTCATTTTTGGGACTAACCTATTGACATAGTGCCAAGTGCGAGTTGTTGTTTTTTGCTTGTTTTTTACATCGCAGAAAATCAATATCAAACGGAGTCCAAACACCGCGAAACTTTTTGGAGATTTTTTATGGACCAGAACACCCAAGATGGGCCAGAGCAGCACCTGGGGGGTGCCCCGAGGGGGGACTGATGTCTACTATGCAACCTTCTTCTTGTAGACGTTGTTGGGCCTCCAAGTGCAGAGGTTTGTAGGACAGTAGCAAATTTCCCTCAAGTGGATGACCTAAGGTTTACCAATCCGTGGGAGGCGTAGGATGAAGATGGTCTCTCTCAAGCAACCCTGCAACCAAATAGCAAAGAGTCTCTTGTGTCCCCAACACACCCAATACAATGGTAAATTGTATAGGTGCACTAATTCGGCGAAGACATGGTGATACAAGTGCAATATGGATGGTAGATATAGGTTTTTGTAATCTGAAAGTATAAAAACAGCAAGGTAACAAGTAATAAAAGTGAGCGTAAACGGTATTGCAATGCGTTGAAGCAAGGCCTAGGGTTCATACTTTCACTAGTGCAAGTTCTCTCAACAATAATAACATAATTGGATCATATAACTATCCCTCAACATGCAACAAAGAGTCACTCCAAAGTCACTAATAGCGGAGAACAAACGAAGAGATTATTGTAGGGTACGAAACCACCTCAAAGTTATTCTTTTGGATCGATCTATCATAGAGTTCGTACTAGAATAACACCTTAAGACACAAATCAACCAAAACCCTAATGTCACCTAGATACTCCAATGTCACCTCAAGTATCCGTGGGTATGATTATACGATATGCATCAAACAATCTCAGATTCATCTATTCAACCAACACATAGAACTTCAAAGAGTGCCCCAAAGTTTCTACCGGAGAGTCAAGACAAAAATGTGTGCCAACCCCTATGCATAAGTTCACGAGCGGAACCCGCAAGTTGATCACCAAAACATACATCAAGTGGATCACGTGAATATCCCAATATCACCACAGATAAGCACATGCAAGACATACATCAAGTGTTCTCAAATCCTTAAAGACTCAATCCGATAAGATCACTTCAAAGGGAAAATTCAATCCATTACAAGAGAGTAGAGGGGGAGAAACATCATAAGATCCAACTATAATAGCAAAGCTCGCGATACATCAAGATCGTACCACCTCAAGAACACGAGAGAGAGAGAGATCAAACACATAGCTACTGGTACATACCCTCAGCCCCGAGGGTGAACTACTCCCTCCTCGTCATGGGGAGCGCCGGGATGATGAAGATGGCCATCGGTGAGGGTTCCCCCCTCCGGCAGGGTGCCAGATTAGGATCCCGATTGGTTTTTGGTGGCTACAGAGGCTTGCGGCGGCGGAACTCCTGATCTATTCTGTTCCCCGATGTTTTTAGGGTATATGGATATATATATATAGGCGAAAGAAGTAGGTCAGGGGAGCCACAAGGGGCCCACGAGGGTGGGGGTGCGCCCAGGGGGTAGGGCGCGCCTCCCTGCCTCGTGGCTTCCTCGAAGCTTCCCTGACGTCTACTCCAAGTCTCCTGGATTGCTTCCGTTCCAAAAATAACTCTCCCGAAGGTTTCATTCCGTTTGGACTCTGTTTGATATTCCTTTTCTTCGAAACACTGAAATAGGCAAGAAAACAGCAATTTGGGCTGGGCCTCCGGTTAATAGGTTAGTCCCAAAAATAATATAAAAGTGTTTAGTAAAGCCCATAAAACATCCTAGATGGATAATATAATAGCATGAATACTTCATAAATTATAGATACGTTGGAGACGTATCAGGGACAACCCACCAGGGCGCGCCAGGGGACCCTGGCACGCCCAGGTGGGTTGTGCCCACCTCGGTGGCCTCCCGCACCCCCTCTTTGCACTATAAATTCCCAAATATTCCGAAACCCTTCGGGGTTAACCTAGATCAGAAGTTCCGCCGCCGCAAGGCTCTGTAGCCACCGAAAACCAATCTAGACCCCGTTCCTGCACCCTGCCGGAGGGGGGAATCATCTCCGGTGGCCATCTTCATCATCCCGGCGGCCACCACGATGAGGAGGGAGTAGTCCACGCCCTCGGGGCTGAGGGTTTGTACCAGTAGCTATGTGTTTAATCTCTCTCTCTCTCTCTCGTGTTCTTGAGATGTCATGATCTTGATATATCACAGGCTTTGTTAATATAGTCGGATCATATGGTGTTTTTCCCGTCTCTATCTTGTGATGAATTGAGTTTTCCCTTTGAGATTTTGTTGTAATCGGATTGAATACTTTTATGTATTTGAGAACACTTGATATATGTCTTGCAATTGAATACTCGTGGTGACAATGGGGTATCGTATTGATTCACTTGATATATGTTTTGGCACTCAACTCGCGGATTCCCGAGGTGACATTGGGGTAATCTATGCATAGGGGTTGATGCACGTTCTTGTCTTTGTTTCTCCGGTAGAAATCTTGGGGCACTCTTTGAAGTTCTTTGTGTTGGATTGAGTATTATGAATATGAATTTGCTTTGGTGTTATTTTAGTACGAACTCTAGGATAGATTGAACGGAAAGAATAGCTTTGTGTTATTTTAGTACGAACTCGTGAATAGATCGAAAAGAAAGAATAGCTTTGAGGTGGTTTCGTACCCTACAAACAATTTATTCTTATATTCTCCGCTAGATAGGAACTTTGGAGTGATTCTTCATCGCACTCTGAGGGATGGTTGTATGATCCAATTATATTATCATTGTTGAGAGGTTGCACTAGTGAAAGTACGGACCCTAGGCCTCATTTTCAAGCATTGCAATATCGTTTTTGTGCATGTTTACTATTTGCTACCTTGCTGTTTTTATTTATTCAGATTATAAAAATATATTTCTACCATCCATATTATACTTTTATCACCATCTCTTCGCCGAACTAGTGCACCTATACAATTTGCCATTGTATTGGGTGTGTTGGGGACACAAGAGATTTCTTATATTTGGTTGCAGGGTCATTTGAGAGAGACCATCTTCATCCTACACCTCTCACGGATTGATAAACCTTAGGTCATCCACTTGAGGGAAAATTGCTACTGTCCTACAAAACTCTGCACTTGGAGGCCCAACACGTGTCTACAAGAATAAAGTTGCGTAGTAGACATCAGTTGTGCACGAGGAGGATGAGATCATGACGACGGAACATGACCCGATGATGGAGCTCTCTATGGTCTCTATGGACCTCACCTTGCTCCACTGCCCCTTGTCCCTCCGCCCCTTGAAGCCTCCAGTGTATGAGGTTCGAATACACCTCGTCCGTTCAGCTGATCGAGCAAGGTGCAGGTTTCTTGATTGATGTGATGTTTGATTGATTTGTGCAGTGCAAGGGAGGGCACCTGGCTTGCGCAGTCTGTCGCGGCGAGTGCCCCGAGAACCAGCGGCAATGCCAGAAGTGCGATCGCGGCGGCAGCTTCGACGTGCGAAACACGGCGATGGACGCCGTCCTCTCCTCAGTGAGGGTGGAGTGCCTGCACGAAGGCTGTGGGTTGTACGTCACTTACCACAAGCTCGCCGATCACCAAAGCGTGTGTCCGCTCGCGCCCTGCAAATGCCCCATGCCCATCTGCGGCTACGAAGGCCCGCCGTCGGCGCTCTCTTACCACATCAGCACCGTGCATCCCATGCCCGTGCACAGGATCCAGTACGGGAAGGTGCTCTACTTGCAAGTGCCAGTGTCGGAGCCACGGCTCTTGCTATTCGCGGAGGAGGACGGCCGCGCATTTATCTTGGTCGGCGGCATGCTCGACATCGGCGCGCCTATCACCGTGTCTATCGTCTGCATCAGAGCAGGGGCGTCCCCACTGCCCCACTACATGGCCAAGCTGTGGGCGAACGGCTCGCCGGGGGAGCCCAAAGTAAGGACCCACGCCATCAAGGTGGAAATCAAGGTGACAAGCAGCAAGGATCCCGACGACGTCGTCGTGCAGGAGCTGACCTTCTTCGCAGTTCCGCCAAAGCTGCTGGCCGGGGCTGGGTTGTCAAAGACAGTGTCCCTCCACATTCAGATTGACAAGCTCGCCTCCTAAATGATTCTACAGTGCCTTCTGTTTATCTTAGTAATATGCTAATATAGGGGTTAGCTCGGTCTACTTTAGCTTAAGAGATGGTGGGTTTTGGTGGCGATGCAACAATTACTTCGACATTAGATCAGCAGTTAAAGTAATTTCCAACAGTCAAACGGATATTTTGTGTCTGTTGGATATAAAGATCCTTTGGGTAAGAAGTATAAGTAGCTTAGTATATGCTTGTTTCAGAAAGTGTTGCATACTTATGCGAGTTGATGCGACACATCAAAGTAGTACTACTACTAGTAGTACTCACCCGACTGCGCACCAGGCAGATGAAGCTCGTGTTGTGTTGGTGTCGTGTGTGGTCTGCACATTAACCAAAACCTCGCGCCTCCAGGGTACAAGTGTATGTGGGTGGCATCGACCTAGGGAGCTAGAGATGGTGTGTGCGAGAAGTCCCGAGAGACTAGGTGTGTGCGTGGGAAAGAGGGAGAGAGATGATATGTGTCGATGTAATGCGTGTGAAAAAAGACTAGTCTATAGCTCGCCACGAGGCTCTTCTCGTTGAACGCCCCAATAACCGTAAGATATGTATCCGACGGTGCCAGTTATTGCACGTACACAGCAGTAGAAAAAGAAGTACCATTGCATATTACAAAACTGCCACACCATGGCCGAGAACACGTGCCCACGTTACGCCATCCGGGAATAGTGCCGCACTTCGAAACTAGAACCGTCAATAAATTTTGAGCTTGCGTCTTGTCACATTCCAAATTACTACCACGCTATATTTAATTGCAAACCTGTTCACACCGATCACAAGCTAAACGGTTTCCCACTTAGGAGCATATTAGTACTCGGTTATAAATACTACTATGCCAAGATGACTGCACATTCCTCCTCAACTTCTCATCCACAAAAACAAACAAGTCATTCAGCATCCTTCCCTTGCGTCTGCCATGGCCAGCGTGAGGTCTGGGTTGAGAGATTACCACCAGGGAGAGGCGAGCATGAAAGCGGAAGCACGAGAGATGTCTCGCCTCACCGCGAAAGCAGCCGACATGTCCTGTCGCGCGGCAGTAGCAGCACAGAGGTCCCGCCATGCCGCCGAAGCAGCACGGAGGTCCCACCGCGCCGTCAATGCAGCAGACTGGTCCGGCCGCGCCGCGGAAGCAGTATTGATGTCCCACCGCGCCGCAAATGCAGCAGAGATGTCCTCCCGCGCCGCAGCGGCCTGGGAAAATGTCTCGCGGGAAGGCGAGGACTCTTACTGGCGCATGCATGCGATCGTCCATAGCTAGATGGATCAGATCTCCGACTGGGCGAGGTTGCAGGACGACATGAAAGCCTCATTTGAACAAGCTACCGGCATCATCCGGCAACTAGGGGAGGGAAATGCGAAGCTCCGGGCCGAGAGCGACCTACTGAGGGCGAAGATCGCCGGAATGGTGGAGACCACTGCCTTGTTGAAGAGGACGGGCGTCATCATCGAGAAACTTATGGACGAGAATGCCATGCTCCGCATCGAGCGCAAAAGGCTGGTGGAGAAATCCGTGGATGCTACCAAGCAGTGTATTAAAGACATGAAATTGATGAAAGAGATCATCGCCTCTCGCCGCGAGAACTAGTCTCCGCGACCTGCAGCGCATCAAGAAAGTAGAGATCAGGGAGCCAGATCGTTGTATGTGTCTTCCTTCTTCTTTTGCCCTTGTGTTTCGGGCGTAGCCGCACGTGGCTTTTTTAATTATCTTCCTAAATATGTAAGACAATTATTATGCACTGTCGTCGTCCCTATATATTCATCAGTCTTGCTATAAGTCGCAGTAGATGCTATATAGGTCCGTCGGATCTTACATCAAGATCCACGCAAAATTTTATTTTCAGATTTTCTTTTTTCTCTCTTAAATCTCAGTCGAGTGAGACATAGCCACGCCATTAAACAGGGGCTTGGGCGCCATTAATGGAGAGCCTGGGAGAGAGGTGGGTGGCAGATGGAGGTCAAAGGGCTCTCCTCCCGATAAGCACGCGCAAGGGTGTGATCGCATGCCTCCCATACTCAAATAGCTACCCTGCATGGTGCCTCCTAGCTAATAAAAAAAGGGGACGCTGGCGGCACATAAATGGTAAGTAGAACGCCCACGGTTTCAATAATACTACTTGTGTTTCCGACTGTAACATGACAACGCTTTTTCCAAAATGACTGTGTTGATTGTTAATGGGCGCGCCTTCGCAAATCGGACATCAAAATTACCACAACATGTTGGTGCCATGGCATGACACCAAGCCAAGTTTCATGATTTTCATGCGTGTTTTGGATTTACAGGAATTAAAAACAAAGTTTCTCAATGTTTCTGGCCGAGCCACGACGCCCAGATGTTTGAATTTCATTCCCATTTCTTGTTTGAGACCTAGAAATGTACCCGAGGACACACATGTGATTTTTCAACCAACTTTGGTGCACTGGAGCATGTGCTTGTAGTTCAAATATGAATTATGCACATTAAATGACCAGAAACTCAACTAATGTATAAAAAAGGCCAAACGAACCCGGAATAATTCCAAAATTTTAACATGACACTCTTATATTTATATGTTGCCTCTGTAAAGAAAATTAGGGGGGCAACATATGTCGTTTCGCACACAGAGGTGACACGTTCCCTCTCGGAACCACGAGCCTTCTTGAGAGAAGCTCCGGTTTGCAAGAAGCTTATACCAAAACTTGTTCCAATTCGGCCAAGTTTTTTTACCACAACATGTTAGTGCCATGACATGACACCATGCCAAGTTTCATGATTTCCAGGCGAGTTTTGGATTTACAGGAATATAAAAACCCAGTTTCTCAATGTTCTCAGCCGAGTCACGACACAGAGATGTTTGAATTTCATTCCCATTTCTTGCATGGGACCTAGAAATTCACCCGAGAACACACATGTTATTTTTCAACCAACTTTGGTGCACTGGAGCATGTGCTTGTAGTTCAAAATTAAATTATGCACATTAAATTACTAGAAACTCAATTAATGTATAAAAAAGGCCAAACGAACCCGGACTAATCCCAAAATTTAACACGACACTCATATAGTTCTATGTTGCCTCTGTAAAGAAAATCAAGGGGGGCAGCGTATATCGTTTCGCACACAAAGGTGACACATTCCCTCTCAGAACCATGAGCCTTCTTGAGAGAAGCTCCGGTTTCCAAGAAGCTTATACCAAAACTTGTTCCAACTCGGCCAAGTTTTTTTACCACAGCATGTTAGTGCCATGACATGACACCATGCCAAGTTTCATGATTTCCAGGCGAGTTTTGGATTTACAAGAATTTAAAAACCAAGTTTCCCAATGTTCTCGGCCGAGTCACGACGCCCAGATGTTTGAATTTCATTCCCATTTCTTGCATGGGACCTAAAAATTCACCCAAGGACACACATGTGATTTTTCAACTAACTTTGGTGCACCGGAGCATGTGCTTGTAGTTCAAATTTGAATTATGCACATTAAATGTCCAGAAACTCAATTAATGTATAAAAAAGGCCAAACAAACTAGGATAATTCCAATATTTAACAAAATATAAACTTAATTAATATCTTCTCTATGTGGGGCATTTAATAAATGTCTATTATATATGTTTTCTACCCTATTCAAATTTAGTAGATATGACAGTTTGATGCTCTCACATAATCTATTATTGACACTATAGGGGATGTTGATTCCTATCAACTACCATATCTAAAGGTTAAAACCGGTACATAATCATCTTCTGTATTTTGCACAGTGCACTACCAACCCCTATACGATGATGCACATTAAACTGTTGATACGAGTTTTATGTAAACCAGTGGCTTAAAGTTGATTTTCATATTGTTTGAAATTGTGTCAATAAAGATTTATTTTAAGAATATTGTTTGCTGATGTTGTCGGATGTGTGTATGAAAGATGCTTTCTTTTCCTCCCGTTGCAACGCACGGACATGTTTTACTAGTGTATAAAAAAGGGCAAAAGAACCCGGAATAATTCCAAAATTTAACAGGGCACTCATATAGTTCTATGTTGCCTCTGCAAAGAAAATCAAGGGGAGGTAGCGTATATCGTTTCGCACACAAAGGTGACACGTTCCCTCTTGGAACCACGAGCCTTCTTGAGAGAATCTTCGGTTTGCAAGAAGCTTGTACCAAAACGTTTCCCAATTCGGACAAAATTTATACATATGAAAACAGGGTTTACATTATCCCGAACACCTCGCTACCTAGACCAATGTACTGTGATTTGAATTCAACATAAAATGGATACAAATATTTGAATTGGAGATCGTATGGTACATGTAGTTCATAGTGAAATATGATTACTGCTATGCATGTTTTCTGTTATCAAGATAATATTGAAATGATGGTATAACTTGACAACAATCGTATTCAAATAAGGAAAATTGATTCAAATTTAGTCCATATGGTAGACGACAATATATATGTTCATAGGGTGGAGTAAAATGTTCATATAAGATGGAAGATCAAAATGTAGGACTACATCCATTATAAAGCACAAGGTCACCTAACGATATATTCGAATTCAACATAACGTGGATTCAAAAATTGAAATTCGAGATCCTGGCATTTTTAATCATATAAAAAGGGAAATGACTCTTTCTTGTGGTGGGAATTGATTTGTTTTTTGTTGTTGTTGAGGGAAGTGCGAATTGATTTGGTACTCTACAGGGTAATCTTGTTCTCCCGATTTTTTTTTACATTTTTCTTGTAGTTTTCTCAATGGCATTTATAGCAATATAGTAAAAGGGGACATTACTCTCTTGTGTCTTGTATGAATTGTTTTTTTGCACACGTTAAGTTTGTTCTGCCGAACATGGAATCCGCGCCTTGTTATCTCGAAATTTTTCAAGCTCGAGTTTCTTTTGTCTCTTCTGCTGTGAAACTCTCGCCTCTTCAACCCACACCGTGCCTTGTTATCCTGAAATTTCGACGCGCGCGAAAACTCCCTCCTCATCCAAAATCGGTCCCGCAGCCCAGACATGTGAAATCCCCCTTCTACTCCTCAGCCGGAAATCCCGCCTCGATGCCGCGTGGTCAAAACCGGTGGGGGTACGTTTGTAACTTACCCTACATTTTGGACAAGCGCATCCCTAAGTCATGGCTCCCCCTACCTTCCCCTTCGCCCCCCACTCGTACACCAAGGCCGCCAAAACCCGCGAAACCCCACGCTCCTCCGTCGGCCCGACTGCCGCCCAGCCGGAGACTCTTCCCCGACGATGTCGTCCACCACAACAGCTCGACGTCCCTCATCCACCGCATTGGATGAGGATCCGTCATCGATCTCGTCGTCCCGTCGGATCAGCCGCCCCGTCCTCCACCTCCAAGGAGCTTGTGACGCCCCCGATTTGACCGTACACTAATCATGCACGCAAATGTGTATGATCAAGATCAGGGACTCACGGGAAGATATCACAACACAACTCTAAAACATAAATAAGTCATACAAGCATCATAATACAAGCCAGGGGCCTCGAGGGCTCGAATACAAGTGCTCGATCATAGACGAGTCAGCGGAAGCAACAATATCTGAGTACAGACATAAGTTAAACAAGTTTGCCTTAAGAAGGCTAGCACAAAAGTAGCAACGATCGAAAAGGCAAGGCCTCCTGCCTGGGACCTCCTAACTACTCCTCGAAGCCGAACTCCATGTAGAATCATCCTCGGGATCTCTAGCTCCTGGACTCCAGCATCTGGTTGCGACAATCAGGTACAGAAAGGGGAAAAGAGGGAGAAAAGCAACCGTGAGTACTCATCCAAAGTACTCGCAAGCAAGGAGCTACACTACATATGAATGGATATATGTGTAAAGGGGCATATCAGTGGACTGAACTGCAGAATGCCAGAATAAGAGGGGGATAGCTAATCCTGTCGAAGACTACGCTTCTGGCAGCCTCCATCTTGCAGCATGTAGAAGAGAGTAGATTGAAGTCCTCCAAGTAGCATCGCATAGCATAATCCTACTCGGCGATCCCCTCCTCGTCGCCCTGTTAGAGAGCGATCACCGGGTTGTATCTGGCACTTGGAAGGGTGTGTTTTATCAAGTATCCAGTTCTAGTTGTCATCAGGTCGAGGTACAACTCCGGGTCGTCCTTTTACCGAGGGACACGGCTATTCGAATAGATAAACTTCCCTGCAGGGGTGCACCACATAACCCAACACGCTCGATCCCATTTGGCCGGACACACTTTTCTGGGTCATGCCCGGCCTCGTAAGATCAACACATCGCAGCCCCACCTAGGCTCAACAGAGAGGTCAGCACGCCAGTCTAAACCTATGCGCGCAGGGGTCTGGGCCCATCGCCCTATGCACACCTGCACGTTGCGTACGCGGCCGGAAGCAGACCTAGCCCCCTTAATACAAGCGCGAGCTTACGGTCCAATGCGGCGCGCGCCACTCAGTCGCTGACGTCACGAAGGCTTCGGCTGATACCACGACGCCGGGATACCCATAACTACTCCCGCGTAGATGGTTAGTGCGTATAGACCAAATGGCCAGACTCAGATCAAATACCAAGATCTCGTTAAGCGTGTTAAGTATCTGCGAACGCCGACCAGGGCCAGGCCCACCTCTCTCCTAGGTGGTCTCAACCTGCCCTGTCGCTCCGCCATAAAGTAACAGTCGGGGGCCGTCAGGAACCCAGGCCCACCTCTACTGGGGTGGAGCCACCTGTCCTTTCAGCCCCCTCATCAGAATCGCTTGTGGGTACTCCTCGAGCCGACCCGACTTTAGTCACCACATGTGTCATGTATATAATGTATATAGTATGCACCCATGATCACCTCCCTAAGTGATCACGGCCCAGCAGTATAGCATGGCAGACGGACAAGAGTGTAGGGCCACTGATGGAACACTAGCATCCTATACTAAGCAGTAGGATTGCAGGTAAAGGTATCAACAGTAGAAGCAAGGGCAGGCTATGCATCAGTATAGGATTAACGGAAAACAGTAACATGCTACACTACTCTAATGCAAGCAGTATAGAGAAGAATAGGCGATATCTGGTGATCAAGGGGGGGGGCTTGCCTGGTTGCTCTGGCAAGAAGGGCTCGTCGTTGATGTAGTCGATCACAGGGGTACCGGCAGCGGTCTCAGGGTCTACCGGAAAGAAGTAACGGAGGGGGAACACAATAAATAACAGAGTAATCAAAGCATCACAAAGCGTAACATGGCAATACACGGTGCTAGAGGTGACCTAACGCAGTATCAGGTACTACTGGAGAAGGGGGCAAACATCCGGGAAAGTATTCCCGGTGTTTCGCGTTTTCAGACGGGCGGACCGGAGGCAAAATGTTGCATGTTCGCTATGCTAGGGACGTGTGGTGAACGAACGGACTGCGTATCCGGATTTGTCTCGTCGTTCTGAGAAACTTTCATATATAAATTATTTCTATCTGACTTACGGTTTATTTTATATGATTTTCCAAAGTTTTATTGATTTTTTGAAATTACAGATTTATTTTAATTCGAAAATTAAACGGGAAATTGCTAGGTGCACATGGTGCACTGCACCCAGAGTGCACCAGAGGGGCTGACTGGTGAGACCAGTCAACTGCACAGACAGCAGTTGACTGGTACACCTTGACCAGTCAAAGTGGCTGCCTGGCCCCACTTGTAAGTGACTCAGGGGGAGTTTTATTTAATCTAATGTTTTAGCTTAAGTTAATGGCCTTGGGCCCAGGTGTCAGTGGGGTTAGTGGGGGTGATTAGTAGCAAATCTAAGTGCCACGTCAGCGGCGCACCGGCGCGCTAACGACGGCGAGGCGGGGTACGCCGGCGACGACCGTGCGGTCGCCTCCGACCTCGGTTTGCCGCGCGGTCGTGTGCGTCAGGAAGCTGGCGAGGTGGCGCGTCGACTGGGACCGGTGGCATCGCCGGAGTTAGCCGGAGCTGGCCGGAACGGCGACGAAGAGCAGCGGTGGCGTTCGGGGAGGGGTGCAACGTCAGCGCTACGGGGCAGAGGTGAGGCGTGCGAGTGTGCGTCGTGCTCCTGGGAGCACCAGGAGAACGGTGCTGGGGTCGGACAAGGCCCACGACGGCCATGGACGCGTCGACGGAGCTCATCGGCGGCGGTGGGGGTACGGGCATGTCGCAACTACGCGTGCGAGCTTGAAATCAAGCCCGGGAAAAGGGGGAGAAGGAGCGCGCGCTCACAGTGAGGACGAGGTGCTGCTGGGCTTAAGCCGGGGTGGAGTGACGACGGCGAATCGAGGCGGCGAACGGTGGCGGCCGGAGGATGAAGAAGGTCCCGCTCCACTCGCTGCCATGGTGCCGAGCTCGCACGGGGGCGCGTGGACGACGTAGGGGAGGCAGACGGAGCTCATGGACTGGATCTCGGAGCGCGGGGTCGACGTTAGCCGCGGCGGCGAGTAAAACCATGGCGACGGCGGCTCGGCACTGCGCGGGGAGGAAGCAAAGGCGAGGGGGAGAACGAGAGGGGCGGCGGAGTGAGGAGCTAGGGTTAGCAGGAGGGAGAGGGGGCTTTTTGTACTGAGGGGAGGTCGTGGATGGCTTCCACGCAGGGCTCGGGTGGCCATGGCCGGGGGGATGAGCGCCACGATCCCCCTGCCTCCCTGTAGCAGAGGAAGGGGACGAGGGGGTGGGCTGGCCCCTTTTGGCTAGATGGGCCAAGTGGCCCAGGAGGCTCTCTTTTTGTTTTAATGTTTGTTTAGCCTTATCCTTTTTCTTATTTTTCTTTTCTGATTTAATTTTATTTCCCAAATTGTTTTAGTTTTGTAAAATATTCATTTAGTACCTAAAATAGTAACATTAATTATACCACTACCACAATAACTTTGGAACCTAGCTAAAGTAGTTTAGTATTTTATAAAATATAATAGGGGTATAACTAATTGTTTTTGCTGCTGTTGTCATCACTTTAGGGTATTTAATTATTTTAAAAAGATGTTGTTTCTCCACCAATATCATCCATGATTTATTTGTCACATTAACAACATTTTATTTTTAATATTTGAAAATATTTTATTGTTTGCTTGATTTTGAATTTGAATTCGAACCGGTTTCGAACTAACTCGAGATTAGCAACTATAATCGAGGTGATGTGGCATCATTAGCAGAGGTTCACTGTAGCTTAATTATCCGGGCGTCACAGAGCTGCCCCGATGTTCGCCTCGTCTATCGCGCCACCTCCATCCCCACAGCGCCGTCTTGACCTACCCACCGGAACCGCAGCAGCCTCACCAATTCCTTCGATGAAGCCGAGGCCTACTTGGCGCCACCAAGGAGGTTCTGCACTCACCGCTGCATTTTATCTTTTATTTGATCTCACAAGGTTGTTGGTTCTCGATACCGAGCAGCCATGGCGGGTCTCCATCAACGGCGCCGTCGCCGGCCACTTCATCCACGACGTCTCTCCTCCATGTCATTGCTTCCTCGGCGGTGACTTCCACACCGGCACTAGTTGCAGCTGCTTCGGCTCTCGCTCGCACTGCTGCTGCTGCTCCGGCTCTCGCTTGTGCTGCAGCTCTGTTCTTGCTGTCGGTCGCGCTGCTGCACTGCTCTTGCTTTCGTTCGTCATGCTGCTCTGCTCTGCTATTGATGTCGGTCGCGCTGCTGCTCCGCTCTTGCTCTCATTCGTGTTGCTGCTCTACTCTTGCTCTCGCTCGCGCTACTGCTGCTGTTGCACGACCTCCGGCAGCTACAGGAGTTGCTGCTTTAGCACTCGCTTGTGGTGCTGCTGCACGACTTGCTCTCTGCTAGTGCATTCCCTGCTCGAGCGGCTACTGATTTAGATCACTGTTTCTCTGCTACTAGTGCTCGAACGCCCTAAACTTCTATTGCAGTGCTATGTTACTAGTTCAATCAGTTTCGACAGTAAAATTCAGTTTCGACTATAAAGTTTAGTTTCTTCAGTTAAGTTCAGAGTGAACAGTATTTACAGCATCTGTCAGAGTGGCCGTGGCGCAGCTGATGCGTTTTACATCTAGTACTTTTTGGTGATGTATTTTACATCATCTATTGCAGATGATATTAGAGTCTCACTTCAGATTAATGTTGTATGTCTTGTCCTGCTTCAGCCTCACCGCCGTACACCTCACCGGAGTTGCTCCAACGACGGAACCATCCATCATAGTGGAGCAGTACCCTCGGCACCATTTCTAGAGGCCTCAGATCTTCCTCCCCGCCTCCGACAATCACACCAGCATCACCATCCTCCACGTCCAACCCAATGATGCCGAGGTCGACAACGCTGTGCCAAAGAGGTTGTACACTCGTCGCATCACTTTATTACTCTACATTCATGTCGATCCCTCAGGGATCCTTTGCTATGGAACTACTATGGTACTACTATTCGTGCATTTGGTTAGAAGGAGTGGTGCAAAGCAAAATTGGAGGATTTTTTTCCTTTGGTGTCTCTTTCAAAGAAAAAACATAGGAATTTTAATATCCACTTGGACGTCCTTTTCAAATTAATATGCATGAAGAACATGACTAATTGCATTACCGACACAATAAGATTCTTATTTTTTTTCATTTTCACGTGGTTTGACTTTCATTTGACCATGTTTCTCCATTCCTGTGTTCTTCCAATTCATGTGAACCAAACACCCAGGTTGACAGAAATCCTATGTTTGACAATGCTTTGTTTTGCACGTGCATTCCTATCCTATTCCTGTGTTTTTCCTGTCCCTGCGTTTATAGAATCCTCCAATTCTAAGGAGCCCTTATAGATTTACTTCATTTTCAGATAGGCGTTAAAGAAAACTCTATTTGTTATGTCCCACTCCTGCCGTGTCGTCATCCACCCCACCTGAGGTGCACCATCGATGGAAGCATTCACTATAGCAGAGATTCCCCCTGCAAAGTTTCTTTCGCCGCCTCAGATCATCTTCCCCGTTGCCGGCAGCCACACCAACTGCATTACCATCATCGACTGAGCAGATGAACCTGAGGACTACACAGTTCCGGAAGAGAGGTCGCACTCTTTCGTGCCTGCTTATGTTATACATCGGTTATTATTACCTGCTACTTTATCGTTCAAACTTGAGTTTTAAAATGCCCGTGGGGAACATATTGAGGCAGCAACGAATAGTATATGTCTACTATCTGGTTCATCTGGGGTCTTCTATGTGGTTCATGTTGGGTGGGCAACAAACAGTAGATGATCCATTGTCTATCTTTTTAAACTGAAGCTATAATATACCTACTATCATTAGTTTTGAATCTATCCACTCGTTTGCTACCATCAATCTTGATTTCTGCATGCACCCCTTAGGCCTTACATAATCTAACTAAGTTTTTTTATTATGCATGTCAGTTATTGTACACAATCGTACCGAACATGTAGAGAAAAAGAGAAGACCGTTGTGTGGGAATATAATGTCATGCAGACGCCGCTCCATGATGGGCGAAGTGGCCCCCCCTCCCGCCATTCCAGATTGTACTCCAAAGGAAGATAACTGTTCAGAGGGGGATTCAGAGGGAGCCGACCACACCTATTTACCCCCTGAGGTGTTTGCTCTAACCTGGCATGCTGATGTTGGTCATATCATGCATATGGCGCCTCACATTGCTTACATTATACATCTTATATGTCATCAACTTAGTTTAGATTTGCTTTGTGTGAATTCCACCTGTTTGGTTTCTATATCATACTCCCACCGTTCCTAAATATTTGTCTTTTTAGAATTTCAACAAGTGACTACATACGGAGCAAAATGAGTGAATCTACACTCTAAAATATGTCTATATACATCCGTATGTGGTAGTCCATTTGAAATCTCTGAAAAGACAAATATTTAGGAACGGAGGGAGTATATGGGAATTATGCAATGCCATCTTCTTTAGCCAGGCATCATATATGTGAATCATGCAATGCCATCCTGTTTAGCCAGTCATCATATATGTGAATTGTATCGTGCCATATTTTTTTTCATAATGTATTCCATTTGTCAACAATGTTTATACATTCATCTACTCTTCCTGTGCATCAGCCATTTGAGTCGGTCATGGGAAAATCTAGAGTAAAAACAAGGTCTTCTGAGCAGTCAGTGCTACCTGTCGATGCAGATTTCTTGCTGGTTACAGATAGCTCCTCAGAGGAGGATTCGGAGACATATGACCAGTCGTATTCCCCACCGAGGTGCATGCTCTAACTTGGCAGGGTTATATTGCTCATATCATGCATATGGTGTCTTGCATTGCCATGCCATCTGCTTAGATTAGACATGCTTTGTGTGAATGCATCTTGTTTGCTTTCTATATCAGATATGTTAATTATGCAATGCCATGTTTTCAGCCAGTTATCATATATGTGAATTATGCACCGCCATGTAGCCAGGCATCATATATGTGAATTATCTCATGCCATCTTTTTTTAGTACGTATTCCAATTGTCGACAATCTGTGTATATTGAACTACTCTTCATGTGTATCAGCTGTTTGAGCCGGTTATGAAAAAATCAGGAGTGAAAACAAGGTCTTCAGAGCAGGCAATGGTACCTGTTGAAGCATATATCTCGATGGTTACAGGTAGCTCCTCAGAGAAGGATTCAGAGACAGATGACCAGTCCTATATCCCACCTGAGGTGTATGCTCTAAGTTGCAATGTTTATATTTCTCATATCAT
Source organism: Aegilops tauschii subsp. strangulata (assembly GCF_002575655.3). NCBI lineage: Eukaryota > Viridiplantae > Streptophyta > Magnoliopsida > Poales > Poaceae > Aegilops > Aegilops tauschii. Next base: position 189,754,121 of record NC_053037.3, read on the forward strand.
GCATATGGTGTCTTGCATTGCTTAGTTTAGACATCATATGCACAATATTGAATTCCATCTGCTTAGTTTAGAGATCATACATGCGAGTGCCAGCTGCTTAGTATATGAATCAATTATGTCAATTATATCATGACATCCTGTATACTTAGACAGCATGTATGTGAATTATTTCATCCCAACCTATTTTAGAAAGACATCATATAGTTTTCTCATGTCATCCTGTTTAGATACTCATCATACGTTGAATTATGCCATTATATCCTGTTAAGTTATCCATCATATATCTGAAACTGTGTCATGCTATCCTGTTTAGTTAGCCATCAAATATGTGAAATTGTATCATGTTGTCCTGTTTGGTTAGACAACATATATGTGAATTACCACATCTGTCTATCATACAATGTATGTACGTTCAATTTCTTTTCTTGTTTATCAGCCATTTGAATTGGAGGGGGTGATGGCAGTATTTAAGGGAGCAAAAACCCATTCTTCACAAAAGACGGTGCTACCCGTCGATGCAGATAGAACCATGGTTGTACTGGCCCACGAACTAGCCCCACCACACATAATCGAGACTCTTCCAGATTGCACACTTACATTGTTGGATAGAGAACCAGCTACAACCCATCTAACCCCAACCCCAACAGATAGTAACCCACTTCTAGTTGACACAACACCATGTCCACCACAAAGTACCCCCACACGAGCAGTTTGTAAAGCAACTGTAGTGCCCAAAGCACGAAGACCACCACGGTGAACCCAAACTCCATGTTTAAAGTAGAAGAGCAACTGTTCTCAGGTCAGATTCCGTAGTTATGGTCCATACTCCTTTGCTGTTGCATCACTGTATTTACTCATATCAACTACTTTTGAATTTGAATCCAATTGAAACTCTAATGGCGCAACAAGTATGTTTTAAACCTATTTCTTTAACTGGATTGTTGTTCTAACTTCTTGCTCTATGTTGATTTCAGTTTCAGTTGTATAAACAGTTATGTTCTCATGTGATGCACATTACAAGTGTTGCCAATGTTGTGTAGTTTCTCAAACTTATATTCTGTCTATGCTGATGTGTTTTAAAAATATATGATTTGAACTATGTCTCTATCTTGATTTGGCAACATAAACTAGAATGATATGGACAATACAGTGACCATAGTACATAGATATATGTTTGTTTCATGTTGTTATCCTGTCCATCTAACTACTGAACTGGTTTACCAAAATGAGTTTCATATACAACATGCTAAACCTGTGATGTGTTTGCTTGTTTCTCTTGTAGAATGCGAACAAAATATTGGAGAAGAGCACCCCACTATGCAATGGTAGAGAAAGTAATGTAGATAAGGTTCAAGATAGTGAGACAACGTTGTTGGTCTCCAAGAAAGGTAATAAAAACAATCTTGTAGACAGTGAGACAACCCCACAGTCCTGCGTTGATGTAGTGTTCGACTTATTGGCCAGTACCGCTAGCACAAGCTCTTCGAACTCGCTGCCTGGATCACTTCGGCTTCCTCAGTCTCAGCTACAAGCCGAAAGGCATCAGTCAGTTGTGCTGCGGCAAGAAGCCGAAGGACTGAGGAAGTCCCTGCAGAATTCAAATGCATACTTTCTGGTGCAACAACAAGCGCTGGAGGATTTAAGCGCCAACCAAGAGAAAGTTAATAAGCTTGCTAAGCATCTTGCCAGCATTATGGGTACCCAGGATATTGTTTCTTGAGCTCTTTTGAAGTGATTTCAGTTCTGGACTTGTTTTGCTGCGGCGTTTATTTGCACTGGTCGCCAACTTTGACAACTAGTGTATGTGATATGCTGCTTTGTTCCCTATATTTGCACTGGTGGCGAACTTTGATGCCTAGTGGATGTAATATGTGTAATAGTCGTGATAGCCTAGTGTAAGTTGCTTGCTTATTTATTTCCTTGTTGTCTTCTTCATTTCTTTGCTTGTAGTCAGTGCAGTTCTTTTTTCGCAGTTTGCTAGTGGCCGCAATAACCTATTTTCTAAAACTAGGCCACAATAACCATGGGCTACATATTTACTGTAGTGACCCTGGGCCTCCTACGGGCCGTAGAAACAATGGACCTTCTACAGGCCGTAGAAACAATGGGCCTTCTACGGGGTGTAGCATCAATGGGCCTTCTACGGGCCGTATGATCGATTGGCCAAACATGGGCCAATAACGGACCACATTATGGGCCGTAAACGGGCTAGAGTTGGAATCGTCCGTTCATGGGCCGACCATAATGGGCCGTCATTAACCGACCGTATTTGATGACGCTATGAAACCGGCCTAATGGATTAACGGACCACAAACAGGCCGACTGTAACAACGTGCTGAATTTGGCCCACAAGCAAAAAAGGCCAGTAACAGACCGTAAGTAACCGAATGCTGGAAATGAGCCAAAGAATAAATGGGCCCTGAGAAGGCCGAAAGATAACATGGGCTGGAAACGGACCAATGGAATAATGGACCGTTAATGGGTATAAAGCGATTACGGGCCAGTTTCACCACGGGTCATTAATGGGCCAAGAGTTACAAAGGGCCTCATATGGGCCGAAAGACGTCATGGGCCGTACATGGGTCGGAAGTTACAACGGGCTGGAATCATATTGGACGGCCCAGATGACGCTACTGGGCCTAATTCAGATAGGCCGTAATGGGCCCTGGGTTAGCGGGTTGTAAATGGGCTATATGCGAACAGATCTTTAACAGGCTTTCCGTGGGCCGGCCCACTACCTTTGACCAAGTCAAATGGGCCGGCCTTTTCACATGAATGGGCCTCTGTTGGGCCGTGCCACATGTCGACGTATCATAGGCGCCTTCGGTCCAATGAGTGGATGACATCCGTCCCAACGGTGAGTCGACACGTGTTTCCTCCAGGCAATGGTGATTTTACATGTGGAAAATCCCCATTGGTCTGGGCTATTAACGGGTTATCAGATCCAAACCGGAACCCGATAGCTTAACGGCGACCCGTTGTGGTGGATGCCACATGACGGTTACCCTTGACGAAAGCACTTTCATGACGCGTCATTTATCGTCATGGAAGTGGACACTTCCGTGATGATAATTTTGATATTGTCATGGAACACTTCTACGACAGCACACGTATGACTATCTTGATTCTGTCATAAAATCGTCATGGATGTACATGCATGACAAAAAATGTGACCTACTCTGACAAACACGTATCATCACGGAAGTGTATTTTTTTGTAGTGCTTCTCCACAAGGGACGTGATGCCCGCGACCTGCTGCTGAAGTGAGGACAAGTCGGCTTGGGCGGAGTCCCGAGCCTCCTTGGCGGCCATCTTGCGCTGCTCTGCTGCGGCCAGCTTCACCCCGAGGGTGTCGGTCCTGCCCTGCAGCTGGACCTGCTGTTGTTGGAAGTGGGTCTCCTGGAACCTCAACTTCCGGTGGTATTCGTCAACAAGAGCCCTACGAATCTCCACCACCTTTTGGTCAATCTCTTGTTGGACCTTAGCCTCCTGAGCGGCATGGGCGTCCTCAGCCATGGCTACTTGGCGCTCCCTCACCTCCAGCCGCTTGAGCTCCAGGCTGAGCTCCAAGACCTCAAGCGCCAGCGCGTCCTCACGCGCCTGGACCCCCTTCTCATCTGAGGGGGCCTCGCGCGACGGTGCTGCTAGGGCGGCCCTGCGCGCCTGGACCTGCCGCTCAAGGACGGCGTTCGAAGCTTGAAGCTCCTTTTCCCGCTCCTCGGCCGCCTCACGATGGCAGTCAGTGGCCCTGGCCTCCTCCAGAGCGAGGGCGCAGGCCTCACGAGAAGCTGTGAGGGACACCGTGGCATCCGTAAGGGCGCTCATGCTGCACATGCCCGAGGTTGATGGCGACCTTCAGCTGATGCCACTCGCGCGCCAGGTGGAGGCCCTCTGCCTCGAGGCATGCGTCGACATCGACAAGTTCTCCCCCAAGCCGACCCAACGCGCTCATTGCTTCCTGGAAAAGGTCTGGCGAATGGCGCTGCGCCCGCGTGCGAGCTCCAGCGCACGGCCGGGCCCTTCCTCCGCGCCAGGTGCCGCCGGAGGCGCGATTTTGTTTGTTTTCTACTATGTTACCCAACAGGAAGGCCTCCACCACAACCTCCAATGAGATCTTGGCAGCCTCTTTCCTCACAGAAGGGCAAGCCAGCGGTGGACCTCCTTCTCCCGAGATCCTCCAACGAAACCGAAGAAGGATCGACTGGCCCCGGTAGCTGCACATCAACTCCTCACGGGCCTGCTAAGGGAGCATGCGGCGCTCCACCCAGGTCCACATGATATGAATCCCCTTCAAGCTTCTCTCCTTCAGCTGGACGGCGACGGCCACCAGCAGCTCGGCGTCGCTAGAGAGATCATCCGGGGACTCCCGGCAGTTCATATACATCAGGGAGCCCCCGCAGAAGGCCGACAGGTTGTCTTCGAGTCCGGACATGTAGAACCAATTCTTGTTTCAGGACCCCATCAATTTGGGGAGTTCATGGGGAAGAACTGGCTAGAGGGCCGCAACTGGATGCTTACCCCTCCAAGGTCACGGACGCTGCTGCCACTCATCTGCGTCCTAATGCAGAAAAAGTGGCGGAACAAGTCTAGATGGGGCAGTCCCCATATAGCATTCACAGAATGTGATGAACTTGGCGATACGAAGAATGCCCGTGGGGCTGAGGTGGTGGAGCTGGCATCCAAAGAAGAAAAGAAGACCCCACACGAAAGGGTGTAGGGAAAAGCCAAGCCCGCAGCTGAAGAAATCAAAGTGGAGTACACGCTCGGCGGAGAGCGGCGCTAGAGGACTCTCCCTGGACAGGGGGGGTCTGATAACCCTGGTTGGAGGAAATCACCCCTCGGCCTTCAGCTTTTGGACCTTCCCGTCCGAAGCTATGGAAGGCGACCACCTGCTCACGGCCTCGCCAGCCGCTTGCTGCGATTCGCCGACCGTGTCGAACTCTCTCTTCCTCTTCCTCTCAGCGTCCTTGGTTGCTTGGGCACCCCTGCCATGGCCCTAGGATAAGAATCTCATACTCGCCATTGTCTGTCGCTCGGGGGAGGAATCTAAAGGACCAAAGACCATGAACATCGCAATGGCAAAATCGAGGAGGCGTGCGGCTTGGCTAGAGTGCAGGTAAGAAAGCGGAGGCAGGGTGAAAACCTCTCGCTCTCTTCGCCTCTCTTATGGCCAACCACAACACGCGCCGGGAATCGAGGCATCATGATGCGCCACATCTCCCACCTTCCGCTGTAGTTACCACACCTCTAATCGTGGGCGCGGAAATCTAGGCTAGTTTTCCATCATGAAGAAAAGACTTGACGAACCCCCGTCTGACACATATGGGACGACTAACAGGCACAACCCTTCGAAGACGCGGATGAGGCTGGGGCCTCTGAGCTCCAAAAGCACGTTCTACATGAAGGAATGCGATAAAGGCTCGCGAAGACCTACCGCGCCATTCCTGAGGAGACCTCCTGGATGTGGTTAGAAATCAAAGCGTCACATGGGTGTTGTGCCTCGAGGGGTTGGGTGAAAGGATTACTTGAAGATCCCAGCCAGGCTCCAAGAATAAGGTGGCTTCAATAAAGGTCAAGAGTCTGCATTAGCTCTCGAAGACCTCTCCTGCGACCTCCGACGCGCTCGAGGGCTACTGAGGGTGTCATACACCTGGGGTGGCTCATCCATAGGTGCCCGACCTCTCGACCAACCAAGGGCCCACCAGGCCCAGGGCTAAAGGGAAACCCTAGGAGGGCGTCGAAGACCTTCTTGCCCTCCAAGACAAGGGCGATAGCAGAGGAGATCGCATCTACACCCCTGTAAACCCTAGGCCTCCATCATCTATATAAGGGAGGCCAGGGAACCTTCACAACCATCTAATCTCAGTTAGAAACTCTCGATAACAACATCAAACACCATTGTAACCCCTCACACGAGGTATCTCTCCACCATGGATAATCAAAGCAGGCAGGTTGTAGGGTATTACTCTACGGAGGCCTGAACCTAGGTAAAACTCTTGTGTGATCTCTGATCTCACACTTCTAGCCGCGCTTGGACCCATACCGAGTGATCTGACGATATTTTGCACCATCATGAGCAGTTCAAGTAAGATCTGATTAAGCATCTTTGAGTAGTTAAATGGGACAATTAGAACATACATGCGAGTTAAATTCAAGTTTGAATTATTTTATTTCAAAACTTACTTGGATTCTAATATTTATATGAGAATTATTATCATATTTAAATATTTTCACCCATCAAATATTTGGTTTGCTATTATTTTGATCTCACCACGAATAAAAAAACCATGGATGAACATTTAGGGAACAAGATTAGATGGCCGACTTAGAGCATCTACAACCGGACTTGGCAAATCCTGCCCTCTACATGTCCACGGACGCGCCCAGGCACGCCCGCGGATGCAGCTGGACCACCCCTCATATGCCCTGCCCGACAAATCACATACCTCAAATCCAGACTCTCAAATACATGCAAATCCATGCACGCCCATCATACATGTCAATATCACACGTAAATAACAAATGCTGGTAGCAAAATTACATAATTCTTACATAAAAAATTAATTTAAGTGCACAACTCAAACATTAGCTCTTTGGTTTCCATTGTGGGTCGACATATGCTCCACAAAATTACTTAGTAGTTGCTTGTGCACCTGATGATCGTGAAGAATCTGATGCATCTGCAGAAAGTTCATAAGCTGATTTGCATCTTGAACTTTCGGGATTTGAACTTGTTCTCCAGGCGCTTCAAAATCATTGGTTTGGGCTACACTATCACCCTCGTCCTCAACAATCATATTGTGCAAAATGACGCAACATGTCATCAGCTGCCACAATGTTTTCTGATGCCCACATCATTGCAGCTCCACTAAAAATTCCCCAACGAGCTTGAAGCACTCCGAATGCCCTCTACACCCTTCCTAGCTGCTTCCTGCATTATTGTAAAGTGGCTTTGTTTATTGCCTTGTGGTTTGGATATGGTCTTCACAAACGCCGCCCATTGAGGTTAGATGCCATCGGCAAGATAGTATTCCATGTTGTAGTCACGGCAGTTGACAGTGTAGTTGCACGGCGTCGGTTCCCTATTACAAAGCCCGCTGAACACGGGAGATCGTTGAAGCACGTTCATGTCATTGTGAGAACCTGACATTCCAAAAAAAGCATGCCAAGTCCATAAATCATGTGATCCCACTGCTTCTAGTATGATGGTGGCCTCTTTGGCGTGACCTTGATACATTTCCCGCAAACCTTTGGGATAGTTATTCCATTTGCCAATGCATGCAATCAATTGACCCGAGCATTTCCGGAAACCCTCTGGCCTCTCCAATAGGCAACAACTTTTCTGTGTCCTACACATTTGGTTCTCTCATATATTCTGCTCCAAACACCTGCAGCATGACTCGGGCAAACCTGACAGTAGTCTTTAGGCATGTGCTCTCCCCATCCGGACCATCTCACCAATGGCATTGACAACAGTACCAAGTGCAAGCGTCCTCAGAGCAGCCATGCATTTTTGCTTAGCAGAGAAAGAAAGTTCTCGCCCGTGCTTTTATCCGAGGCGCTGCCTGTGACTCTACATGGGAGAAGAAGGTTGAACTGCAAACTTTCGTGTTCAGAGCACTGCATTGTCTAAGGGAGTAGGGTGAGTCCGCAACAATCCCTTGTGACTTGAAGTAGTGATCATGTGCCTCCACTCCTCGACAACGTGCAAAAACAATGGTTTGCGCATACAAAAACGATGACGAAACCATGGATCATCCGAAAAAGTTGGATCCGGAACAAAGTAGTTCTTGTGCAGTAGTCGTGCTCCGGAGACCCTATCCTGATTGATCACTCTTCTCCCTTTGATCGAGCCCTTGAAATTGAGAATCTGCTCCACCCGCCGGTCCATTTCCTCGTGCATGCTCATGTCCACTTCTTCGTTCGAATCTGACGAATCGAAAAACTCATCTTCAATCATTTTATCAAGCTTCGTCTGTTCATACTCCAAGTCTGACAAAGCATCGGAATCCATCGTTTTCCTTATGAATAAATCACAAAAACTGGGTCGGACAATGTGTTGAACACATAGAGCACAAGGGGCAGCCCTGATAGTTGCCGGACGTACTGCGGTGGCATTGGGGCCGGCGACGATGTCCGCGGCGGCGAGCACGGTAGAGAGGATTGTTGCGCCGGTGCTGGCGGCGTTGAGGCTCGGAACGGCTGCGGAGCGAGGGTGACGGTGGAGCTACAAGACGTCTGGCACGAAGGATGAAGAAGAGAGGAGAGAGCAAATGAATTTGGTAGGTCAAACTGGTGGATTTTATGCAATTTATGGTCGGGTTGGCTTGTCGAATCCAATCAAATACAACCGTTTTGAGACCCGTTTGGTTACGAGTCATTGAAGGAGGTGGTTTGGGGGAGAGACGCAAGTTGCCGTGAGATCTTGTCTGCGCCCCCGCCCTCAGTTTCGGCTCTCGTCCCCTCCCACTCCGGTCCCGTCCTCATCGCTGTTCGTCAAGGTAACACTCTTCTTCCTCTGTCCCAGATTCGTTTGATCCCCATCCCCCCGCAAGATCTATCCGTTGCCTCTTCTTTTCATCCCATTCGCGCGATTTTGATTGGATTTCTCAGGCGGGGATCCAATTTAGGCGAAAATGTCGTTGCTATTTTCTCTCCAATGCTTGTTCAAGAGATTTTTTCCAGACTCGTGCCGCCGCTACCGATTTTCCTCTCAACCGCCACACGCCTAGTTGCCGGAGCCCCGATCCTCCACCGCAACTGCTCCGCCCTGCCGTTGAGCAGCAGAACCGGTGACTCTGCTGCCTTCCGTTTTTGTCTTCGGCCTCTTCCTTAACTTCTTCACTTCCCTAACTACAGCCGTCCGTGAGCACCTCCACATCGAACATCTCAGCCGGCTCCTACCTTGCTCCCTCTGCTTCAACTACCTTTCTCTCCTTCCTCGCCAACAAGACAAGATAAATTCCTTTTATGATGCCCAGTTGTTTGCTTAATTACTCTACTGCTTTGGATGGTCGCCCATTTTCTCTGCTTGATGTTCATCTGGTATTTGTGCATTGTATTAATGGCCAGATATTGTATGTAGTTCATGCTTTTGGTAACCTTTCTTTTTTTTGAATGAAAGGGGTTTCTCCCCCTGCCCCAACTTTTATTAAAAAGCAAAGGCAAGATCACCACAAATCAGGACATTGTACAGCGCTCGGCAGCAACCAAAGTAGCTGTTACAGATAAAAGGGTCCAAACCTATCCCTATTACACAGTAGTTGAAGGGACAAACTACCAACGCGATACATATATCTAGAGGACAGAGGCTGAAGAGCAGTAAAAGATAACATCCAACAAGCTCCAAAATCTGCAAACTTCAGTCTTCTGTTTTAGTTCCCACGCCAGGCTATTCTAAGCAATTCCCCTCTTCGTCGATCCAAGAGCCTTAAACACTGGAGAAGTAGCGCACCCTGGGCGGTGAACACAGTATCTTCCACTGCCTTATTAGTCCTCCCACCAGGCCCATGATGCAGTGAATACTTCGCCATCTTCGCCCCTGAAAGACAAATTCATTGTACAGAAGCCATAAGCCCCACAAGGTAGCAGAAGTAACAAGGTTGACAGCTTCATATTTTTTCTTTTGTTTCCATAAAGGAATCAAGGACAGGAATGAATCAGGTATAGGAATAGAAATCCCTTCAGCAATCACAGACCATATCTGTACAGCCACTACACAATCAAAAAAGAGATGTTTGATAGATTCGTTTTCCCCACAAAACACACATGTAGAGTCTTCTACATGCCTTCTTTTGGCTAGGTTATCCCTAGTGAGGCATTTGTTGTAATAAGCTAGCCAGAGAAACACATGGATATTGGGTGGGACTTTAATCTTCCAAATAGCATCCTGAATATCAGAAGATACCCCCCCAAAGTTAATCATTTTGTAAAAGGATTTAACAGTATATATCCCAATTTTCTCTCTCGAGAAAACACAAAAAGCTTTGAGTTATGTACAATCTCGAGACCAGCCAACACCCTAATTTACAACGTGACACGCCTAAGATCTACACAACACTCCGCGCCTGCCTTTACCCATGACTAAGCCTTGGCCATGATCATGTCGAGCAAACTGGGATGTTGGGCTGGGCTTTGTCGATGATGGCGCCATTGCGGTGCTTCCAGATCCACTTGCGCAACACAGGCGGGGTGGCTTCAACGGCCTACTGTCACCAGCTGACGAAGTTTTCTGCGACAACAACCAGCCTGGCTGTAGATTGGATCCACGGAAGATGCTCTGGTAACCATATAAGCTGCACTGTTCGATCATGTAGTCACTGTCTTCAATTACTCAAACAATCTAACAGGCAATATTGACTTTTGCAGAGTAAATTGCATAAAACCACCACTTTGAGGGTTAGGTTTGCGAAAAACACTAGGATACATTTTCTCTGCAGAAGACACCATACCTTGCGTAATAGTTTTGCAAAAACCACTGATCGGCGGATCTGGCCTTGTTAAGTGAGATTATGACAGGTGGGGCCCATTTTTGCATACGTGGCGAAACGGCTCTAGCCAAACGACGTTAGGCAGGACACAGGGCCCACCTGTCAGTTAGTTCTTCTCCTCCAATTCTTCTTTCTTCCTCCTCTTACTGAAATGTCTTTTGTGTCAAAAACGACCTCCACTTTCTCCGCCGCCGGTCAGATCCATCGCGAGCTCTTCCCTGAGGTGAGGTGCGGCAGCCACAGCTCCTCCTCCAGCCGAGCCGCCTCCACCCTGGCCGAGCCCCCTCCTCCTCTGGCTGCCGGAGCGTCGCCTCGGCCCTCCCGCGCTCTTCTTTCCTGGCTCCGGCCACGAACTCCCTCCTCGGAGCCGAGCTCGCCCGCCACGGTGCGCCAATGAGCAGAGGGATTTCGGCGACGCGAGGGGAGCCCCTGCACGTGTACGTCGTGCAGCTGCATCATGGGATTTCAGCAACGCCATGGGCTCCGTGACGCTTCCCCGCTAGCTCCTTGAGCAGAGGGCGCTTCACCGCGGGCTCGGGCCACGCCGCCCACCAGCGTCACCGGCGCCCGGCGGCCCCTGCGGCTCCTCTCCCCTCCCTCTACTCCTCCTAGTCGTCCAGATCACGGCCCCGAGTCGTAGCCGCTGAACCACAACGCCATGGGCGAGCGCCATGGACGCCGCCGCCTTGCCCGCGCAGCCACGCCGCCCGCCGACGACCATCTCCCTGGCCACTACCCCAAGCATACATGGCTTGCTGCGACGCAGCCACTCCTCCTAGATCCCGACAGCGTGCCCCCTCGCCGGCGACGAGACACGACGTCGTACTGCTTCTCTGCTCGCGTGCTTGGGCCGGCCAGATCCATGGAGTTGATTGCTTTTCTGAAGTTGATTGAAGGGTGTCCCTATAAAATTACAGGGATTGGTTTGCAAATCTGGACAAATTCATGGTCAAACGCCGTTTGGCTGGAGCCGTTACGCCACGTATGCAAAAACGGGACCCACCTGTCATAATCTCGCTTTACAGGGCCAGATACGCCGATCAGTGGTCTTTGCAAAACCATTACACAAGATGTGGTGTCTTTTGCAGAGAAACTGTATCCTAGTGTTTTTCGCAAACCTAACCCTCAAAGTGGTGGTTTTATGCAATTTACTCGACTTTTGCATGTCGGAAAAAGAGCTGATTTATATGAAACAATTAAACTATGAATAATTAAAGTGGCAAATAATCAAGGATAACATATACTTTAGAGGTTAGCAATGGTTGTATCTAACATGGCAATGGGCGGAGTGGCAGATACTTAAATACCCCTTAATGGAAAATGTCAGAAGATTACAAGGTGGGTTGATTCAGATTTTGATCCACAACTGCCCTAGTTTCATGCCAATCAAGCTGAAGCTGCTAGTATCATTGTCAACTTAGAACACACACCTGCTAAACCAAAGAGTTGATACCATGTTCCATTTTTTTTCTATCAAAATTTCTAATGATTTTGTTAATAATCGACCTTTTTCATCTGAACCTTTTATTTTATTTGGTTGCATGAGTCTCTCTGAGAATGACATTGTTGTGTGCTGTTACATCTATCTGATGACCGCCCTTGAACCTTCTATAAAAACCTTATTTGTTCCCAACTTCCTCTCCTTTGATACCTTTTCTTGCCTGATTGGCCCTGAAAGGCTGAAATGCTCAACCGCTAGTTACCTTCTGTCACAGCTGTCAGTTGCTATCCATAGTTGGAACAAACACTGATGTTCGTGCATTTAACCTTTCTGCTGGACTGAGCCAGAAGTTTTAGACTTCGTACACTAAGGACTAGAGTTGCCCCTTTCTTTAGTATTTGATTGCAACGCCCCCCTGATGTTGCATTTGTATATGTTTTGCTTGAAGAGTTCAACAATTTAAAGATTTGTACTTTTATGTGCTGACCTTTTCTACTTATTTCAGTGCTATGTTTTTCTTCACTACCAAAGCCAATCAACTGAAGAGCAGCTTTGTATAGCCTGATGGCTGTGGAGAGAGACATCTTTGGTATCTCAGGGCCGACATATCTTAATCCTGTTAGTTGGTATGTTACATAACATTTCCTATAATGTTTTGCAAGTGTTTGATAGATAGCACTTGCATAGAGCTTACATTTGAATCCAATATGTTTGCTATGTTAAATACCGATACAATTCCAGGTGCAAAAACCTGTGTACTTTTATGAGGTTCTATCGCTATGTGTTGCTTAATTTAATCCCAATAGCTGTATATCTCATGTTGTTTTTCCTGATTACATAAATTTAGCATTTGCTCGGGTAAACAATCCCACCAAACCAGTGATGTTTACGGAACTTATCATAGTCATCAGTCATAATTGGTAGATAACACAACGTGATACATTCAAGTTTATGGTGTTTATTTTTTTGCCAACGATTCCTCTAGAAACATAGAAAGGAGTGCAAGTTAGTAAACTTTGAGCATATGATAGAAAACGGAATGTGTGATGTAAACTCCTCTCTCCTTCTCATGTATATTTTCACCTTAGATCTCTATGTAATTATGTTCTTCATTCTATTCCAGCTAATCCTAGATTTGACTATGCAAAAGATTTTGAAGAATTTTGCAAGACCTATATTCATCTCTTATATTTCAGTGAAGACCATAGGATTTTAAGTAATTAATTTTATGGTACGAGGCACTAATGAACCCCAAGTCACCAGCTGGTTCTTAACATGGCATCCACACCTGGACATAGCTATGGCTGTAATGGGCCAGGCATTAGTTGCTTAATTTTTGCTATCCTACGCAATCAATCTCCAGCCAACTCCACACTGGTTATGGCCTAACCCGAAGTGGCCTGAAGCTTCATCAGTATGGGCTTTGGATTATTCATCTTTTATGTAGGCTATTTTTCTCTAATGAAATAATTCTCATTTTTATTGAAAAGTATTTGACATGGTCAGCATACTTATAACCTTGAGATTGCTCCTTTTCAATCAAAATCAGTTGCAATCCTCATTATCATTTCTTATGTTACTATATGCAGTTGTGCATTGACGTTTACCGGTAAAAACAAATACGACTCTACACGTTCATCACAGCGCATGCTTCAGGAATAAGCAATTTTTGTTTGTCAGGGCAGCAGTTGTTGAATTAGGTTCCACTAAAACATTCCACATCTGGATGTGTGCTAACATGTGAATTTGCTGAATACAAGGAAGTGTTATTGTTTAATTCAATAATGTTGCCTCCTTGGAGGAGAGAGGAAAAGATTGCCAAAAGCACTGTGAAAATTAAGTTTAGCTTAGCTTCAAAAAGTATGTTAAGTTTAGCTTAATGTAGAGTGCTAGAACAGACTAGTTATGTTTTGTTACTTCAGTTGCATTGCATCTCTATGGGTAAATGGGTGTGTATGGGTTAACTGGGTGTGCTACATGAGAACATGATTTGCAACAACTAACCACTGCACCAACACACACCTCATTCCTAATTGACGCAATTTTGTTGTCCCATTGTTTTCTTCTGCGTTCGCATCTGCCTACCTTCTCCACCTCCGCCCAGCAAATCGCCACCATGTAATCTCTGGGTGCCTCAGTGCCTCTACCATCTTCCCAGCCTAACTCGATGCCACTAACTGTCAAGTAGGGGGCCATAGATATTATTACGCTGCTGGGGCTTGGTGAGCCCCAAAAAATAGTACCAAACTGTTGGCCTCCATTGGCAGCTTAGCAAATCTCCTAGCCGTACATCTAGCGATGGATGGGTCATCTACCAATAACATCATGTACCTCGACCCAAAAAAGGATTACAAGATGGGGAAAACTACTGTAACCAAATAGAAGTAGAATTGAGCAATACGAATGGTACTGGAAAAGTGAGAAAGGATTTTCAAACTTATTTAGTTATTTTATTGTTGGGTTATAAAAAAATTCAAAAGCATTGTTCGTTTGGATGGCATAAAGTAAGTTACCCTTTCAGGAAAGATGTTGCTGATTACTGATTTAGTACAATTTGTCGCTGATTTAGTACAACAACTTGGTACTAAATCAGCGACAACTAATATGGAATGGAGGGGGTACATGACTATGGGGCAGTTCTTTTGGGGCTTATGGCTGGCTGTGGAAATAAGCTGCCCTCTCCCCTGGCAGCTTATTTCCACAGTCAGCCATAAGCCCCAAAAGAACTGGCCCTATGTTGTCCTGTTCTCAGCTTGCCTTTATGTCCTGTTCTCATAAGGTAGTAACTTTCTCTCTTTTCTTTGGACCCACAAAAGGAACTGCGAGAATAATAGGAGATCTGTGGCTGCATGTTTAGTTCAGGCTGTGTATGTTTTGGAGAGAGACCGGCAACTAAACCGTCAATCTGTTGACGCCGCAGCACCTCCTTGGTGGGAGTTCTTCCATTTTGAGATGATCCGGAAGCTTGTCGATGATGTTGACTTGTCTATATTCGGTGCAATATTTGAATTCAACCCTCCTTCAAGTAAAGAAGCTTCTGCCCAGGATGCCCCTAGATTTGTCATTGCCTTCAGAGGCACCATAACTGAGAAGGAAACTATTTCTAGAGATCTTTCCCTTGACCTCCACCTTGTTCAAAATGGTCTCCATAAGACCTCAAGATTTGCAATCGCGATGCAAGCTGTTCAAAATGTAGCCTCAGCTTTCCCTGGATCCCTGATTTGGCTAGCTGGTCATTCACTGGGTGCAGGTACGGCCATCCTTACTGGAAGAAACATGGTTAAGAAGGGCGCTTTTTTGGATAGTTTTCTCTTCAATCCACCGTTTGTCGCTGCTCCGATAGAGGGAATCAGGGATGAGAGGGTAAAGCATGGTTTCCGCATTGCAAGAAGTGTTATTACCGCGGGACTAGCTATTGCAATGAAAGCAAAAACCGAGGGGAACAATCAGAGGTCTGTTGCGGAAGAATCATTCAACATTTTGTCATCATGGACGCCATATCTGTTTGTTAATCCAGGAGACCATGTATGTTCAGAGTACATTGGGTACTTCCAGCATCGTAGGAACATGGAGGATCTCGGTGCTGGATTTATTGAGAAGCTTGCGACCCAAAACTCAATCGGAGACCTGTTTTACAAGGCATTAGGATGGGAATCAGAACCGCTGCACCTTCTTCCATCTGCAGACTTGATTGTAAACGTGAGCCCTTCACCGGACTTCAAATATGCCCATGGCATTAGCCAATGGTGGCAACCGGATCTGAACTTGCAATGCAATAAATATCGGTACTCTTAGGTACGCGATGGTAAAATGAAGATGAAGATATCTTCGCAGTATCATATACTCCAGCTGTCCGTTTGATCTCTCCATTTGTTCATATGATTCATTCAGTTTACATTTATCAGTTAGTATACTGTGACATACTATCACTTAACACCTATGTTTATGACTGCACTGTCGGCCTGCACAAAATCTGTTGATTTCCTGAAGAGATGTTCAGAATCATGCATCTGTAACCCTGTACTGTACGTTATGATTATCTTTTGTGATATTGAACAAATAATCTGTCTACATGCCTGTACTTGGATATACCCCCTCTTTTTTTTTCTGACACAAAATGCAGGACGAAAGTACCTGTATTTGAGCTCTGATTTTATTTCTATTCAAGGGATATGAGGAACCAATAATCTTCATATCCTAGGACAGCGTCTTGCTGCATTCATTGATAGAAGCCTGTCCGTATCCTTCACATCGGGTGCTCGTAGATATTGCTCTCCGTAAACCTTCATGATTGTTTCAGCGAACATTTTTGTGCACTTTATGATTTTATCTTCAGCCATTTGAAGATAATCATCCAATGGAGCTGCAGGCATGACATATGCACTTTCCATGCCGTCGATCCGTCGCGCATGAGCTTCTCATGGCCTTTTGTTCTGTTTTGGTGAAATGTCGCACGACCAACCTGTGATCTTGCACGCTCCCTCTTTGTGCCAGTTGCCGCTATCCAGTCAGCAACCATAAGAGAACATATCATCTTCGGCGTCCATGATCTTACTCTTGGACTCGAAGCTCGAATCCAATGATGAATTGTCCAAAAATGGCTCTACTAGTGGATCTATCTACACAGAATGTAATCCTATGCCATCTACATGAGCTATGAGCCGCTAAACTAAATTTACAAGAAAAGTTGGCAAAATCCACCTCGGGGTAAGTCGTCGAACACCTTGAGATCGAGCGGTGGAAGGAGTGGCACGACCAGATGGCGAGAGATAGTTGTGGGGCTGCAGCGAAGTATGGGAAGTCCACGAACGGCTCATAGCGGTACGGGCAGCGGGGGTAACAGCAAATGGCGGCGGCTAAAGAAAGTGTATCTCCTGAAATGTGAAATGTCTGTGGTACCAATACTTGGATGGATGGAGGGCTCGTTATATCGCCTCGTCCAGCCGCCAAATATGAAGGCTAGCTGGCTGATATGGGTCTATGTTAGAGTTGCTCTTAGCGGTTAGAAACGTTTTGGTATGCTCTTATACACTATCTAAAATGCATATCAAGCGGGCACCTTTGGTGATATTTGTGCAACCGAGAAACCCTAAAACAATAGCCAAGCAACATGTTACAACATGTGCGCTTGCATAGAATTGTTGAAAAATAATACGTCCACTGTAAAATGAAATCAAATGCTGTGATATTAAGCTAAAAATATATATGAAATGATGTGATTTTTTGTTTTCTTACGTGAGGAGCATCTCAGGCCTTTTCAAGCGCGACTAACTCTGTCCGTTGATTTCTGATCAGACCGCAGCGCACTCTCCCTGTACAGGCTTATCCCTCCAGCAGAGGTGGCCTTCCTCCGCATAGGATAGGCCAGAACCCAAATCCACAGCCATGGCGCTCCTCCTGTCCCCCACCGTCTCCTTCATCGCCCCCTCCCCCTCTTCCGCTCCTCGTGCCCGAGCTCTCTCCAGCTCCACCGCCACCGCCGCCAGCAATAATGCCTTCCCTTACCTCGGTAAGCTGCCGTTATGCCTCATCCCGCCATTGTCCCGTACGTTCGTTGATGTTCCATGGCTAAGTGCTTACTGGGTGATCCCTTGTTGCGAAGTCCGATGACGAAATCGGTGGAGGAATTAGTTCGGGCGTGCGTAATTTTAGTCGCGGCGTCTCTGCTTGTCCTCGATGGGAATGGCTCGTCCGGGAATTTATTCAAACAATCTGTCTGCACCAGTTTCTTGGAAGAATGTTCATTTTTCTCTGCTAGACTACATTTACTACCTCAGAAGGTTGCTCCTTTCAAACTTAGTGCTACTATAAATTGTCTTATGAGCATAGGCCACCGTTACGGACACTTGATGAAATCCGTAAGCACACCGTGGCAGCTCGCAGTTTGCAGGTTGCTACAGACGAGTAATTGAGTTTAGATGCCATATGTTTTCTCTAGCAGCTCCATCTAATGATAGTAGCGAGCACACTAAAATTAGCTACTGCGCATTACATGTGCTATGAGCAATGTGACATACATGAGCTCAGCATGTCAATGTGTACATCACTGTAAGCATAGACAGGCCATATCTTTTCTGTAGCAATTCCATCTGATGATAGTAGAGAGCACAATAAATTTAGCTACTGCACGTTACATATGCTACGAATCATGTGACATACATGAGCTCAGAATTTAAATGTTTACGTCAGTGTAAGCATAGATCCTACTAAGTGTTGTTTGTCATTGCTCTTCTTGTAGCCTCGAGACTTCAGTGCAAGACCGGCGCCTCAGTCAGCCATGTTTCTCTTGCCAAGAAAATGCCCGTAGTTGTCCACGCCTCTGCAGAGGCTGGTGCAACTGATACCGCGGAGCAACCAGAGAAGCCAAAACCAGCGGCTTCGATCGAGGACATGCCGCTCGAGTCCAAGCAGCAGATGATCCTGGAGCAGAGGGCACGGATGAAGGTGGCCAAGAAGTTGAGGCAGCGGCGCAAGCGGCTCGTCCAAAAGAGGCGGCTGAGGAAGAAGGGCAGGTGGCCACCGTCCAAGATGAAGAAGCTCAAGAATGTCTGACCGGCACATGATGTCGGACAGCTGGTCCGTACCATTCCTTTGTAAACCTACGTGTTGCGTTCCTCTAATGCATTGGTGTTTGTTTGGTTTGTACAATTTTTCTGTTCTGAAACACATAATCGGTTATAATGCAATTAAATTTTTACCATAATGAAACCTTTTTGCGTGTCCATAGCAGCAGATTGATGTGCTGTTATCTGTGGTTAGTCTATGTTGTACAACTGTCTGTCTGAAGCAAGTTTTGGGATGTTTTATTTCTTTTGCCGTTTGTTATTCTGTAAATTTTTAATTTATTTCAAATATGCTATTGGAATGCCGACTAGTCCTTGGACACCATCTTCCCTCAAATATGCAGTGGCTTAAAACTTGAAAGGAACATCGGTCCTTTGTCGATAACAAAAATATCAGTTTTCAGACAAGTCTCGTGCTTGCTGAAAGTCTGCTCTTTCAGACGAGTTTCCACTGGCTTTGATAGCTCAAAGGAATCTCCGTTTGCTTGCTCACTTGGTTACGCTGCCCAGTATGTGAATACTGCACCCAGCCCTCTCCTTTGTGGCCCTTGATGCTCAAGGAAGGAACAACAGGAACAACAACAACAACAACAACAATGTACGCCCCCTCAAACTCTTTACAGTCATCTACTACTTCTAAGTTCAATTTTAACTGAAATATTTTTTTTATCTGTCTATTTATAACATTCATCGTCTGGATCTTCGGATGCATCAAGTTCCCACTGAAATAATAACTGAAGAACAGGAACACCATGACTTAAGTTGATTCTGGGTCTGCTTGGTCAGTCAGTACTCAGTAGGCAGGCCTGAAACATAATGGCAGGCAGGCGGAATAGGGAGAACTGGATGCGGCATTGTTATGGAGCAAAAAAGCTTTTGCTCATGTGCTGGCACTTGACACTCTTAAACCTCACATCCCTCCCTTGTACTTTCTCCCTTTGCTCCCCACCATCCAGTGGCAATGAATTTCTGATTGCGATCCCGTCTCGGATCTCCACCCCAATATAAAATTAAACAGTCATCATCAGATCATCATGATATTGCCATACCAAAGTAAGAAGGAAAAATAGGCAGTGCTCTGAAAATAATACTAGTATGAAACAAATCCTTAATAAGAGAGAGAAAAAGAGAAGCAGTGCTAAGAAAAGAAGAAACACAATGTTATTAAGAAAACAGTTTTGCTAAATCTCAGTCGACTGAGACTTCGTTATGTCTCAGTCGATGCTATATTCCTTTGATTTTGCATGAAGATTCGTAAAAAAAATTCTTTTCAGTTTCTTTTTTACTTCTTATATACTCCCTCTGTAAATTAATATAAGAGCATTTAGATCACTAAAGTAGTAGTGATCTAAACGCTTTTATATTAGTTTACGGAGGGAGTACTATATTACTTGACTGAGACCATAGACACACCCTTAAGAAAATGCGTCTTCGTATTGCCTGAGGTGAGAGCTCAACTACCAGAAAACGAGTGTCACCTTGCCAAAGGCAATTCGATAAGGTGCCTGAAAATGACCTGCCCCAGCGTTGTTCAACACTAGGCAGCACCGACATGGTTAGCACTGCCGCGCAGCTTTAACGACATGTGCGGTTAAATACCACGACGGCACGGCAAAAGATTCTTGGCCGACATTACGATCCATCACTTTCCTTGTGATATAGTAGTAGTTATCTTCCTGATCAGCAACCACTGGTGAAGCAGCAGTAGAGTCCAAATGCTCACTTGTCAGCTCTAATCATGGGCAGAAGCACTAAGTAAAGCTTGAGATATAAGCATCGAAACCTTCTTTTACATCCGAGAGAATCGCTGCAACAGTATGGCTGGCTGAGTGTCATAGCGCATATATTCCATCCCTCAGTGTCAAGCAAGCTCTTCAGAAGAAGAAAAGGAACGACAATCTGTGCAGCATTTGGATATCAATATCATCTCAGACGGGCATGTGGCCGACGAGGCGACGACGACGACTAGAAAGCAGTTTCCATGAGAAGCTTCTATATGTACTAGACCCAACAAGAAAAGAAAAGCGAGGTAAAGCAGCAGCACCAGGGAAAAAGAAGATAAAGAAAGAGCAGTCAGAGTTTAGATGAATCGGATTCCGATAAACAAACCAAAAGGAAGGAGGCCCGAGCCCCAGCTACAAATTGGGCCCGTGCATGCTGCAGGTATCATATCGGTCACTCCATTTCTAGCAGGAAACTAGGAGTGAGGGATCAATGGTGAAACGCGCGCACTTCGGCATCCTCGTCCTCGCCTACCGTCTCCTGGTACCCCTCTCAGCTGAAGCACAGCACACTAAAGAGGTAGCTCTAGTAGTAGAATTATTCCTGTTATACTAGATCGCACCCGGCCATGCATGCATGCATGTGTCTCAACCCTGAAATGTGATAACTCAAGTGCTAGGAGTTGATCGATTGTTGCCTTGCCATGGTTTGTTTGACGGGCATCATCGTTTCAGTCGTATGTCGTCTACATGGGGAGTCCTTCCGCTTCCTCGGGAGCCGGCGACGTGGAGGCGGCGCGCGCCGCCCACCTTGAGATGCTGTCGTCCGTCGTCGTGGCGAGCGGCGAACTGGAGCCACGGCTGTCCACGCCGTCGCTGACGCATAGCTACCACCACGCGTTCGAGGGCTTCGTCGCCGAGCTCACCGAGGAGGAGGCCGCCGCGCTGTCCGGTTCGTTCGGCCTGGCCTCCCGTCCATTCGTCGCGGTTTTGTTTGTTGTGATGATGATCGTGCGCCAGTGAGTTGATGGTGATTTTGTTTTGTTTGGTTGTTGCACCACCAGACCACGAGAGGGTGGTGTCCGTGTTCCGGGACCGCGCTCTGCAGCTGCACACCACGCGCTCGTGGGACTTCCTCGACACGCAGTCCGGCCTCCGCACCGACCGCCTCGGCCGCCGGGCCTCCGGCGATGTCATCATCGGCGTCATCGACACCGGTACGTGCGCGACTTTTGACATCGGCATTGCCTGCAAGGCTGCAACCCTTCTGATCCGCGCGCTCAAACCTTTTTGATTTGGTGTCGTACGTCGTTAGGTGTCTGGCCGGAGTCGCAGAGCTTCAACGACGCCGGGATGGGGGACGTGCCGGCGAGGTGGCGAGGCCTGTGCATGGAAGGCCCGGACTTCAAGAAGAGCAAGTGCAACAAGTATGTACTGGCAAAACAACACTTGCCATGTTGTGCACAACGGCTTAAATTCTGCGACCGTGCATTGTGTGCCGCAGGAAGCTCATCGGGGCGCGGTACTACGGCATCCAGGCCGGCTCGGCGGCGCCCACGTCGTCTAACGCCTCCCTTGGCGCGGTAACGGCCGCGATGACCGGCTCGCCGCGAGACACCGTCGGTCACGGCACGCACTGCGCGTCGACGGCCGCGGGCGCGGTCGTGGCGGACGCGGAGTACTACGGCCTGGCCCGGGGCGCGGCCAAGGGCGGCGCGCCCGCGAGCCGCGTGGCCACGTACAAGGTGTGCAGCATGGGCGGGTGCTCCAGCTCGGCATTGCTCAAGGCCATCGACGACGCGGTGAGCGACGGCGTGGACGTGATCTCCATCTCCATCGGCATGAGCTCCGCCTTCGCGTCCGACTTCCTCAGCGACCCCATCGCGCTGGGCGCGTTCCACGCGCACCAGAGGGGCGTCCTGGTGGTCTGCTCCGGCGGCAACGACGGTCCCAATCCCTACACGGTCGTCAACTCAGCTCCATGGATCCTCACCGTCGCCGCTTCCAGCATCGACCGCACCTTCCAGTCCAGCATCGTCCTCGGCAACGGGAACGTCGTCAAGGTACGCGTTGCCATTGCCATGCTTCTTGTTCTTGCAAGCTGAACGGGAACGTCCTTGTCCTGAACGTGAGGCGGCATGTCAGGGAGTCGCCATCAACTTCTCCAACCAAAGCCTCAGCGGAGACCGGTTCCCTCTGGTGTTCGGAGCACAAGCGGCAGGCCGGTACACGCCGGCGTCCGAGGCAAGGTACAGCAAGACCATTTTGAAGCGTCCGTCTCTCAGCGTCACGGGTGCAGATCGAGTGCAGACGGATGAATTTTGAGCGTGTCGGTCACGAACTGTATTGCATATTTGCATTGCAGCAACTGCTATCCGGGATCGTTGGACGTGCAGAAGGTAGCCGGGAAGATGGTAGTGTGCGTGGGCACGAACTCGATGGTGTCGCGGCGGGTGAAGAAGCTGGTGGCGGAAGGGTCCGGGGCGAGTGGGCTGGTGTTGATCGACGACACGGAGAAGGACGTGCCGTTGGACGCCGGCAGCTTCGCCTTCTCCCAGGTGGGCGCCGACTTGGGCGCGCAGATCCTCGACTACATCAACTCCACCAAGTGAGTCACCCAACCCAACCCAACCCAACGGGAGTTTTTGCTTCCGTGTTACGTAGTGACCACTGACCAGAAAGGAAGTAAAGTAGATGAACGATGATGGGTGTTTCCCTGGTTCAGGAATCCGACGGCCG
This sequence comes from Aegilops tauschii subsp. strangulata, assembly GCF_002575655.3. Classification (NCBI taxonomy): domain Eukaryota; kingdom Viridiplantae; phylum Streptophyta; class Magnoliopsida; order Poales; family Poaceae; genus Aegilops; species Aegilops tauschii. The sequence continues at coordinate 189,777,075 of NC_053037.3, forward strand.
TGATCCTCCCGACCGAGGACGTCAAGCTGTTCAAGCCCGCGCCCATGGTGGCGTCCTTCTCAGCGCGCGGCCCTGGTGGTCTCACGGAATCCATCCTCAAGGTCAGTAACAGTATTAATTCACATGATTAATCAGCATGGGTCAGAAGAGAAAGATCCAATCTGGCATTTGTAGCTTGCATTCTGACAGGATGTTTCTTTTTCTTGGTGACAGCCTGATCTAATGGCGCCCGGGGTCAGCATCCTCGCCGCCGCGATGCCGTCCACAGACAAGGCGGACGTCCCCGACGGCAAGAAGCCCTCGGCATTCGCCATCAAGTCCGGCACTTCCATGGCCTGCCCGCACGTCGCAGGCGCCGCCGCCTTCGTCAAGTCCGCCCACCCGGGCTGGTCCCCGTCCATGATCAGATCAGCTCTCATGACCACAGGTATATACACATAGTCTCGACAAATTTAAGCAAAGCAGATGGGCATTTCTAACCAAAGCGAGCGATCGTGGCTGCAGCGACGACGAGAAACAACCTCGGGCAGCCGGTCGCGAGCAACACCGGCGCGGTGGCGACCGGACACGACATGGGCGCCGGCGAGATCAGCCCGCTGCGGGCGCTCAGCCCGGGCCTGGTGTTCGACACCACCGCAAAGGACTACCTCAACTTCCTCTGCTACTACGGCTACAAGGCCAAGCTCGTTCGCATGGTCTCCGGCGACGCCGGCTTCGCCTGCCCGCGTGGCGCGCCCTCGCCGGATCTCATCGCCACGGGCATCAACTACCCGTCCATCTCCGTGCCGAGGCTCGCGGCCGGGAAGGCGGTCACCGTGTCGCGCACCGCCATGAACGTGGGGCCCTCCAACGCCACGTACACGGCGACCGTCGAGGCTCCGGCGGGCCTGTCTTTGAAGGTGTTGCCCGAGCGGTTGGTGTTCTCGAGGCGGTGGACGACGGCGGCGTACGAGGTGAGTTTTGGGAGCGCTGGGGCCAGCAAGGGGTACGCTTACGGCGCCGTCACCTGGTCAGATGGCGCGCACTCGGTCCGGACGCCTTTCGCGGTTAATGTCGTGTGATTGTTTTTTTTTTTTTGTTTTTTTTTTGCGGGGATACTGTGTTTGCCTCTTCCTTTTCTTTTCTACTGGAACTTTTTCAGGGTACTGAATTTCTTTGCGTGTGATCGACGTAAATTTGTCTATTTTGTAACTAGGCTTGACATAAAGTGTACCTGGAGATGGAGCCAGCAATTCACTTTTACTCCCTCCGTCCCGGATCTTCAATTGATAAATAAAATGTAAATTATATAATATTTAGATTCACCTGAACGCTCGGTCCTGCAACTGCACGATTCTGTCGTCGCGAGCGCACGATCGTCGATTGATCCCGCCTGGAGCTCCATGTGCAACCTGGTCAGGGCGCTAGGAGCAAGTTGTTCTCTTAGCGAGTGAGCGCACGAATCCAAATCGTCGGGCTCACAAGTCAGCCCCATGGCGTCGACGTTGGTGGTGGTGCCCATAGCAAAATGTTATGGGCGATGGGTGCGGGCGGTTTCAAAAGCCGCTCTTCCTCTCCTCATTTCTCTTGCGACACCAAAGGCGGCGGAGCCGCAGAGGAGGCAAATGCAGGCAGCGTCGCCGGATCCCATTACTCCTTGCCAACACAGACGTGAAGCAACATAGTATCCCTTCCCTACTCTATCTCCCCCTTCCGAAGCATTCTCGATGGTTTCGAACTTGGAATTTTTAGGGGGCGACGGCACTGTGGGGGTGTGAAAGAGTATTTAATTGACTAGATAGGGGAGGGGGTGAATGAGATATTTTCAAGAAATTCTTCGAAGAATAGTGAACTAAACAGAAGAGAACTTAGAACAGGCAAAAAAGGTAAGCAAAACATGCAATCAAAGTCTTTGGGACAGTGGAAAGCATGCAAGTGACAAAAGGAAACAAGAAACTAAACTGACATAAGAGGGAAACATTTCATCACAAAAGACACTAAAGTAAATTGTGACACCCTCGATTCAATAATACACTAATCATACACGCAAACGTGTACGATCAAGATCAGGGACTCATGGGAAGATATCACAACACAACTCTAAAAATAAATAAGTCATACAAGCATCATAATACAAGCAGGGGCCTCGAGAGCTCGAATACAAGTGTTCGATCATAGACGAGTCAGCGGAAGCAACAATATCTGAGTACAGACATAAAGTTAAACAGGTGCCATAATATGGCTAGCACAAACTGGGATACAGATCGAAAGAGGCGCAGGCCTTCTGCCTAGGATCCTCCTAAACTACTCCTGGTCATCGGCGGCGGCCTGCACGTAGTAATAGGCACCTCCGGTGTAGTAGGAGTCATCGTCGGTGGCGTCTGGCTCCTGGGCTCGAATCTGGTCGCAACAACCGGGTATAGAAAGGGGGAAAAAGGGGGAGCAAAGCAACCGTGGGTACTCATCCAAAATACTCGCAAGCAAGGATCTACAGTTCATATGCATTGGTAACAATGAAATGGGTAGTATTTGTGGACTGAACTGCAGAATGAAAGAATACGAGGGGCATAGCTAGTCCTATCGAAGACTACGCTTCTGGCCTCCATCTTGTAGCATATAGAAGAGAGTAGTTGGTAAGTTCACCAAGTATCATCGTATAGCATAATCCTACCCGGCGATCCTCTCCTCGTCGCCCTGTGAGAGAGCGATCATCGGGTTGTATCCGGCACTTGAAATGGGTAGTATTTGTGGACTGAACTGCAGAATGAAAGAATACGAGGGGCATAGCTAGTCCTATCGAAGACTACGCTTCTGGCCTCCATCTTGTAGCATATAGAAGAGAGTAGTTGGTAAGTTCACCAAGTATCATCGTATAGCATAATCCTACCCGGCGATCCTCTCCTCGTCGCCCTGTGAGAGAGCGATCATCGGGTTGTATCCGGCACTTGAAACGGTGTGTTTTATTAAGTATCCAGTTCTAGTTTTTATAAGGTCGAGATACAACTCTGGGTCGTCCTTTTACCGAGGGACACAGCTATTCGAATAGATAAACTTCCCTGCAGGGGTGCACCACATTACCCAACTCGCTCGATCCCTCTGGCCGGGCATACTTTCCTGGGTCATGTCCGGCCTCGGAAGATCAACACGTCGCAGCCCCACCTAGCCACAACAGAGAGGTCAGCACGCCGGTCTAAATCCTAATTGCGCAAGGGTCTGGGCCTATCGCCCGTTGCACACCTGCACGTTGCGCATGCGGCCAGTGAGCAGACCTAGCAACCTCCATTACAAAGGAAGTTGCGTTACGCGGTTCAACCCGGCGCGCGCCGTTCAGTCGCAGACGTCAAAAAGGCTTCGACTGATACCAGGACGTCGAGTGCCCATAACTGTTCCCGCGTAGTTGGTTAGTGCGTATAGGCCAGTGGCCGGACTCAGATTAAATACCAAGATCTCATTAAGCGTGTTATTTTGAAGTAACCGCGGACGCCGACCAGGGGCCAGGCCCGCCTCTCACCTAGGTGGTCTCAACCTGCCCTGTCGCTCCGCCACAAAGATCCACCCAGAGGGCCGTCGGGACAAATGTCCTTTCATCCCCCAATCCATGAATCACTCGTGGGTACTCTACGAGCCGACCCGACTTTAGTCACCACATGTATCATATATAATATGTATGTAAGTGTATACCCGTGATCACCTCCCGAGTGAATACAGCCCGGTAGTATAGCATGGCAGACGGACAATAATGTAGGTCCACTAATGGAATACTAGCATCCTATACTAAGCATTTAGGATTGCAGGTAAAGGTAATAACAGTAGTAGCAAAGACAGACTATGCAGCAGAATATGCATGACGATGCATGACATGACAATGAGCAGTGCTAGGTGTGCCCTAACGCGGTACTAGGTGCTACTAGCGAAGGGGGGAAACATCCGGGAAAGTATTCCTGGTATTGACATTTTTGACAGATGAACCGGAGGTGGATTGTTGCATGTTCGCTATGCTAGGGACGTATGGCGGATGAACGGATTGCATATTCGGATCTGTCTCGTCGTTCTGAGCAACTTTCATGTAGAAAGTATTTTCATCTGAGTTACAGATTGTTTTATACTAATTTTTAAAGATTTAATCCATTTTTAGAATTAAAAGAATTAATTTGATTAGAAAATGTAATTATGACATCAGCATGATGCCAGCAGTCAACCAGTCAGTTGACTTAGTCAAACTGACGTGTGGGTCCCACTGCCATTGTCTAAGACTAACTAAACAGGTTTAATTAGTTTAGTTAAATGATTAGGTTAATTAAACACAATTAATTAATTTAATTATTAATTATATTATATTATTTATTTTTGTTCTTTCTAAAAGCATTCTGGGCGTGGGCCCCCCTCGTCATAGGCCCAGGGGGCCTTAGCGGGCACCGGGCGGTGCGGTTACGGGCGTGCGGCGCCATGCGCCCGACAGAGCGGACCCGGGCATGCAGGCGATGGCCGCCGGGGTGCGGCGGGGTGCCGGAGTTGGCCGTGGGCGCTGCGGTGGCCTGCGGGACTGGAGGCGGAGGCGTGCGGGCGGAGCGGGGCGAAGGCGAGGCGATGCACGGACGGGCGCTGGGAGGAGCAGCGGCGGGCGCGCGTGGGGAAGGAGGCCGCGGCGAGCACGAGGCCGGCGCGGCAGTAGCAGCAGCCGCTGCAGCCGCAACAATAGCGCAACGCGTGAGCAGAGGCAGAGGTAGGCATGGCGGCATCGTGAGCACGCGTGCACGACGGGGTTAGCAGCAGCAGCGGGGCGGAACCGGCGCGTCGCGCGGCTTGCGGCGGCGAGCTAGGCCGCGGTGTAGCGGGACTGGCGCAGTCGCGGCACGGTGCGGGGCGCAGGGGTGTGGGACACGGCGGCAGCGAGGCAGGGCTGGCAAGCGGCGCAGGTGAGGACGGGCAATGATGTGGCTCGGTGCACGCGCGCTATGCACGGCCCGGTTGCGGACAGGGTGGAGGAAGGAGGAGGCAGAGGGGAAGAGGCTGGGGCCTCATTGTCGGTGTCAAAAACGGCGGATCTCGGGTAGGGGTCCCGAACTGTATGTCTAAGGTCGATGGTAACAGGAGACAGGGGACACGATGTTTACCCAGGTTCGGGCCCTCTCTATGGAGGTAATACCCTACTTCCTGCTTTATTGTTCTTGATGAATATGAGTATTACAAGAGTTGATCTACCACGAGATCATAATGGCTAAAACCCTAGAAGTCTAGCCTGTATGATTATGATTGTCCCTATGGACTAAACCCTCCGGTTTATATAGACACCGGAGGGAACTAGGGTTGTACAAAGTCGGTTACAGAGAAAGGAATCTTCATATCCGGACGCCAAGCTTGCCTTCCACGCCAAGGAGAGTCCCATCCGGACATAGGTGAGTGTCTTCGGTCTTGTATTTTCACAGCCCATCAGTCCGGCCCATGTCAAACAGGCCAGACGTCCGGGGACCCCTTAATCTAGGACTCCCTCAGTAGCCCCCGAACCAGGCTTTCAATGACGATGTGTCCGACGCGCAGATTGTCTTCGGCATTGCAAGGCGGGTTCCTCCTCCGATAATCTCAAAGAGCTGTATTCGGCCTTCCATTTAATGTCATACCCCTCGGCTTCTGTGCATCCATGGCTTCAGCTTCCATGTGTCGAGCGAATACGAGAGGTCAGGGTATTTTGTGCACATAACACCCTGGCCATGTAAGAAAAGTGTCTATTTAAAGAGATTGGATGTCAGATCCATTCCACACCACGCGGAAAATCCTCAGAGCTCGCTAGGAGGAACCACTCCAACATGGCTAGCGCTCCCAGTTCTTCCTCCCGTCCCCACGGCTCCGAAAAAGGCGATTGGGAGAGATGTTCCGTATCCCACGGTCAGCTAGTGAAGCTGCAAACACAGGGATTTCTTCCCCCCGCAGATCTAGTCCCCGTTCGAGCAGGATTGACTTCCTTCAACGGTGGGGCTCAGGCGGAGAATTTCCCCAATCCATCTAAGGGGGAACAAGTGTGCTTCGTTCCCTACTTGCTAAGAGGTGTCGGATTTCCAATCCACCCGTTCCTCCGAGGACTTCTGGAGTATTATGGCCTCCAACTGCACAATTTCACTCCTGCCTCCATCCTGCACATTGTGGGTTACGTTGCTCTTTGTGAGCTATTCCTGGGTTGTGAGGCCCATTTTGAATTACGGAGGAAACTATTCTGCCTCGTCCCTCGTAACCAAGAGGGATCAATATTCGAAGTGGGTGGAGCCGAGGTATGGCGCATCGCCGAAACTGGATACCTGTCCAGCACGCCGAAGAAGGCGTTCGAAGAGTGGCCTTTCGAGTGGTTCTATATTGAGGACGTCGCCCTTCCCGAACTAGTCCGAATGGGTCTTCCCGAATTTTCAAGCGCTCCGTTGAAGAAACGCCACAGTCGGCGCCCTCAGAACCTCGAGGAGGAAGATAGCACGGAAGTCCATCAATTGATGGGCACGATAAAGACGCTTGCCCAATCCGGACTATCAATAGTCGAGGTAATGGCGACTTCCATAGCGCGGGGGGTTCAGCCACTCCAATATAGAGGGCTTCCCATATGGCACTATAATGGGGAAGATGACGCCTCCCGCTGCGGTCGGAAGGGTCCGGACACCCCCGCCGCTTTGGCCAAAATATTGGCCGAACTGTACAAAGGAGAGAAAGAGGAGTTCACTTGTATTAAACGTCGAGATGGATTTTCCATGTACAATCCTCCTAGCTGGGTCATGTACAATCCTCCTAGCTGGGTGAGTTCTAATCCCACCACTTTACTCAATCTTCTCCCTGAGTCACTTTTAATGGACATTAACCCATCCATTTGTAACAGGAATGGTGGAAGGTTACCAAGGGGATCCATAGCCCCGCCCCATAGCCAGAGGATCACAACCGGGACCTTGACCCCGGATTCGAAGAGGATCCGGACATATTCGTGGAGCTCGAGGATGGGGTGTTCTACCAGGCGAGCTATGACGGCACGGAAGTGACCATCACCCCTGACTATCCCGGTCTCCTCCCTGCCTCGCATGTAAGCGATCAAGAGACACCTTCTTCGAGAGATCTTCCTCATTACGCCTCACTCACCGCACTATTTTGTGCTCCAAAGGGGAGGCGCCTGATGCCTCAACGTGCGCCAGAGGCATCTCCTAAGAGAGCAGCGCCCGTACCAAGCAAATCTTTGAAGAGGAAAGCGAACGACAATATGGCAGAGCCTTCAACAAAGAGGTATGGTTTTTGATCATGCCCCCTTGTAGTCACATTAAACTGTGACGTTATCCGCTGTGTCTTATCAGGAAAAGTGTTCGCCGGACTATGTCCGGGGATCTTGCCGGCCGCGCCTCCACAAGTCAAGTTCCCGACCCTGCTTTAAAGGCGAGGTCTGATACAGGAGTGATGCTGGATTGTCCTTCGGCAGAGGAGTCGGATGATGTATCCGTCACAAACTCTGAAATGGAAAGTGCCATGAATCATCAGCGCCGGCGAGCCGCTATTCGCGACCCGGCTTTACAAAGGAGGCATTCAACGCCTTCAGCTCGGCTGATGCATACATCCAAGCTGCTAGAGACGGGCTTACTAGAGCCACAGACCAACATTTGAAAGATATGCGGGTAAGTACACATTTGTACAAATCTGATAATTATATACCAGTAGCCCCTGAGACTTGAAGCAGTTGATATAACTGTTTTAAGGATCATTGTATACCCAAGTGCTCACAGAGAAGAACAACCTGTTGTCTCAAGAGCTGGAAAAATGTCGGACTCAGTTGGCTGCTACTACCGCCGAACTGGAGAAATCCAAGGAGGCATCGCCTGGTAATGTTCCCCTCCATCGAGAAAATATAATCATGTACCTGCAATATTAATACTTTTTGTATCTCCCATGGCAGGATCGTCAGATCAACTGAAGGAGGCCCTGCAATTCGCGCAAGAGGCCAAAAGGCAACTGGCCGCGGGCGATCGTGTGCTGACACGGGTCAGGGAGGAGAAGAATAAGCTACAGGATGCCAACACTCTGCTGGGCGAAGAACTAAAAGATGTGCGAGCCCAGCTAGCCAACTCCGTGAAAGAGAATAAGAGGCTACGAGGCGGCATATTCAATATGCTTTTCGAACTTGTCTCCCTATAATTCGGCGACGGCAGGAACTGACAGATTTATGTCTGCAGGTATGCTGACTGGCCGTCCCGAAGAGGAAATGTCTAGGCGACCTGCTACAAGAGTTTTCCCAAAGGCACGAGCGAGTTCGGCAAGCAATGCGGAGTGTTGCCAAGGCTTTATGGCCATCCGCCTCCCCTCCAGGAAGTTGGCGGAGCTCGTGGAGCTATTCAAGGGATCCCGGCGGCGTATTCGATTATGGAAGATATCAGCCTGCTGGGAAGGTCCGCGAGAGGCCTGGGCCATGGTGAAGACACAGTACACCAAGCTTGATCCGAATCATATGGCCCGGGTTGGACCTCTAGGGTCGGATGGAAAGGAAATTCCCATTAGTTTGGTATATGACTAGGTAAAAGTAACCGCAAAATAGTCCCAACAGGATTGTAAGTTAGACAGCCTGTTAGATGGCATAGAGGAGGAAATTTTTGAGTCGCAGTGACTATGTACTTTCCTTGACATATTTGTCCCCAGCCGGATTGTAAAACGATCATCATGGTAGACCTTTTCGCTTCGACCTCTGTACCCGAAGGTATGGAGTGTTTCCGAATACCTGAGCGGCAAGATAGACTGGGGTATGCGTGGAAACCAGGCGTAGGGGTCATAGTTTCTTAAACAGACAAGTTGTATCCGGCTAGCTATGTTATATTACATTGTAATTGTAAGAAACATCGTCCAGAGAGAACAGTTCCGTTAAGGGTTCCTTTCCCTGGGTGAACATGCGTAAATATGCATGTCCGGTCTGTGATTGAAAAATTGCAATATACGTAACATCTGGGGGTTCATAATGTAATGAGTGTGAAAACATCTTTAGTCCGCCGACCGAATATTCCCTTAAGAACGCTAGCTTTCGGCTTCACCCAGTCTGAGGTACACATCCGGATGACCCGGCAGTAACAATCGCAAAGGTGCTCCCTTTATGCCCTAGCCGAACAAACGGGAATGTAGGGCATAAGCAAAGGAGCCAGGCAACCCAACTTGGCCAAAACTTAAGTCATAATGATGCATATAATGGCGAAGAAAATGTACATATGGGGAAAACACATATGTGGTGAGCTTGATGCCCAGAAAATAATAATAAGCTTCTGTACAAGAAGCCCCCAGGTATTATGGGCGTACATATTTAAGGATGTGTACGTCGTAGGTGCGTAGTTTAGCCGGACAAGAGCTTTAAAGCTAAAAAAAGTGAAAAGAGAGGAAAAAGCAATGGAAAAAAAGGGAGAAGACGAACAAAGAGTTCGGCTCTAGGCGTAGAATCTTCGGAGTCTGGCCGTGTTCCATGGGTTCGGCTCTAGGCGATTGTCTGATGCATCACGCAGGCGATACGCTCCTCCGGTGAGAACTTCGTCAATGATGAAGGGACCCTCCCACTTGGGCTTGAGTTTGTCCTTTTTCTTCTCTGGCAAGCATAGAACGAGTTCGCCAACATTATAAGTCTTGGCCCGCACTTCTCTGCTTTGATATCTGCGCGCCTGCTGTTGATAAAATGCGGAACAGGCTTTTGCGACGTTGCGCTCCTCCTCCAGGGCATCTAAGCTGTCCTGCCGATCAAGCTCGGCCTCTCTCTCTTCATACATGCGCACTCGAGGTGAGTCATGAATAATGTTGCAGGGTAACACAGCCTCTCCGCCGTACACCACGAAGAAGGGTGTATATCCGGTAGTGCGATTGGGCATGGTCCACAGCCCCCAGAGTACGGAGTCGAGCTCCTCAACCCAGTGCTTGTCTGATTCTTTCAAAGACCGCACTAGTCTAGGCTTGATGCCGCTCATAATAAGACCATTGACTCGTTCGACTTGACCATTTGTTTGTGGGTGATAGACGGAGGCGTAATCGAGCTTAATGCCCATATTAGCACACCAGGTTTTCACCTCATCGGGTGTGAAGTTGGAGCCGTTATCGGTGATGATGCTGTGTGGGACACCATAACGGTGCACAACACTGGATATGAAGTCTATCACTGGTCCGGCTTCGGCCGTTTTAACTGGTTTGGCCTCTATCCACTTAGTGAACTTATCTACCATGACCAGCAGATATTTTTTCTTATGGCTTCTTCCTTTAAGGGGTCCGACCATATCAAGCCCCCAGACCGCAAAAGGCCAAGTGATGGGGATTGTTTGTAGAGCGATGGGTGGCATATGGCTTTGGTTGGCGAAAAGCTGGCATCCGACGGAACGTTGAACAAGGTCCTGTGCATCTGCTCCGGCCGTTGGCCAATAGGAACCTGTACGGAAGGCCTTACTTACAAGGGCCCGAGCCGCGACGTGGTGACCACCGAGGCCGGCATGAATTTCAGCCAAGAGCTCCCGTCCCTCTTCTTCGGAGATACATCTTTGAAGTACTCCGGTAGCGCTTTTCTTGTAGAGCTCTCCGTCATGGACCTTGTAGGCTTTCGAGCGCCGGACAATGCAACGAGCCTCATTCTGATCCTCAGGGAGCTCTCGCCTATTAAGGTAGGCCAAGAAGGGTTTGGTCCATGGGGCAATGACTGCCATGATAAGATGGGCCGATGGTGTTATTTCAGTGGCTGAGCCCCCGATGATATTGGTATTGTGTTCAGAATCTGGGGGTATAATCAGGTCTGGAGTGGTGTTGCCGCTCTCCCCTTGCCACACCACGGATGGCTTGAAGAGCCTTTCTAGGAATATGTTAGGCGGGACGGGGTCGTGCTTGGCGCCGATGCGAGCAAGGACATCCGCCGCTTGATTACTTTCTCGAGCCACATGATGAAACTCGAGCCCCTCGAACCGAGCTGACATTTTGAGAACGGCATTATGATAGGCCGCCATCTTCGGATCTTTGGCGCCGAAGTCTCCATTTATTTGGGATATTGCGAGGTTTGAATCCCCGCACACCTCCAGGCGTTGTATGCCCATGGAGACGGCCATCCGAAGATCATGCAGTAAGGCCTCGTATTCGGCTGCGTTGTTGGAGTCTGTGTATAATATTTGGAGTACATACTGAATTGTGTCTCCAGTGGGGGATGTTAAGACAACGCCCGCTCCTAAGCCCGCCAGCATTTTGGAGCCATCGAAGTGCATGACCCAGTTAGAATATGTGCCGTAATCTTTAGGGAGTTCGGCCTCTGTCCATTCAGCGACGAAGTCGACCAGTACTTGGGATTTAATGGCTCGGCGCGGTTTGTATGTTATGTCAAATGGAAGGAGCTCAATGGCCCACTTAGCAATCTGGCCTGTGGCATCGCGGTTGTTTATTATGTCATTCAGTGGTACTTCAGAAGCCACCATGATCGAGCACTCTTGGAAGTAGTGTCGCAGCTTCCGGGATGCCATGAAGACCGCGTATGCTATCTTTTGGTACTGAGGGTACCAGGATTTGCATGGTGTGAGGTCTGTGGACACGTAGTATACCGGCTTCTGAAGCGGGAATTTGTGTCCGTCCTCTTCTCGCTCGACGACGAGCACCACGCTCACCACTTGGTGCGTTGCCGATATGTATAATAGCATGGGTTCACCGACGTTCGGTGCGGCCAGGATTGGGTTGCTCGCTAAAAGAGCCTTTGTTTCTTCCAGTCTGGCTGTTGCCGAATCCAACCACTCGAAGTGGTCGGTGCGTCAGAGAAGGCGATAGAGTGGCAGTGCTTTTTCTCCTAGTCTGGTGATAAAGCGGCTTAAAGCTGCCACACATCCGGCTAGTTTTTGGACCTGTTTAAGGTCTGTTGGCGTAGCCAATTGTGACAAAGCTCAGATTTTGGCTGGGTTTGCTTCAATTCCTCTACTGGAAACGATGAAGCCCAGCAGTTTTCCAGCGGGAACGCCGAAAATACACTTTTCCGGATTAAGCTTAATGTCATATGTACGGAGGTTGTTGAATGTGAGACGCAGATCGTCTATCAATGACTCGACATGTATAGTTTTGATGACGATGTCATCCACATATGCTTCAACTATCTTGCCGATCTGTTTCTTCAGGCATGTTTGAATCATGCGTTGGTAGGTGGCCCCGGCGTTTTTGAGCCCGAAGGGCATAGTGTTGAAGCAGAATGGCCCAATGGGGTAATGAATGCCGTTGCGGCCTGGTCGGACTCTTTCATTTTGATTTGATGGTATCCGGAGTATGCGTCGAGGAAACATAGTGAGTCGTGTCCTGCAGTAGCATCAATAATCTGATCGATGCGAGGGAGGGGGAAGGAATCCTTAGGGCAGGCCTTGTTGAGGTCCTTAAAATCGACGCATAGGCGCCAAGATTTATCCTTCTTTGGCACCATAACCAGATTTGCTAGCCAGTCCGGATGTTTTATTTCTTTGATGAATCCGGCCTCGATTAACTTGGCTAGCTCCTCCCCCATGGCTTGTCGTTTAGGTTCGGAAAAGCGTCGCAGTGCTTGCTTGACCGGTTTGTATCCCTTCAGTATGTTGAGGCTGTGTCCGGCCAACCTGCGTGGGATCCCTGGCATATCAGAAGGGTGCCAGGCGAATATGTCCCCGTTCTCGCGAAGGAACTCTCGTAGCGTGGTGTCAACCGTTGGGTCGAGTTGTGCCCCGATGGATGCTGCCTTCTTGTGGTCCATCGGGTGGACTTGAAAGTTGACTATTTCATCTGCTGGTTTAAAGGAGGTGGATTTGGGTCACTTGTCCAGGATTACGTCATCCCTATCCACAGTTGAGCACAGCGCGGTTAGCTCTTCGGTCGCGAGGGCTTCATACAATGCCTCGAGGGTCAGGGATGCGGTTTTGTTTTCGGCGCAGAGTGCTTTGTCCGGATCATTGGCAAGAGTGACGATACCGTTGGGCCCAGGCATCTTGAGCTTCATGTACCTGTAATGAGGTATAGCTTGGAAGCGTGTAAATGCATGCCGCCCCAATAGGGCGTGATATCCGCTGTTGAAAGGGGCCACTTGGAAGGTTATCTCTTCGGACCGATAGTTCTCCGGCGTGCCGAATACCACGTCAAGTGTAATTTTTACCGCACATCGCGCCTCCCGTCTGGGAATGATTCCTCGGAAGGTCGTGCTACTTTGCTCAATGCGGCTCCTGTCTATTTCCATTTTATTGAGTGTATCCTCGTAGACGAGGTTTAGTCCGCTGCCGCCGTCCATGAGCACTTTGGTGAGCCGAAAACCGTCCACAATTGGATTGAGGACCAAGGCGACCGGTGCCCGGACTGTCCGGAATTTTGGTTCGTCACTGCCATTGAAAGTTATGGCCGTGTCGTTCCAAGGGTTTGTTGCCGTAACTTGGCAGACTTCGGCGAGGTCGCGGAGGGCCCTTTTGTGCCGATTGTTTGAAGCAAAAGTCTCGAGGACCGTCAATACGCTGAGGTCGTCGTCTTCCGGGGGGGTGTTGCTTTGGGTTATTTTTGGTGAGGATATCCTCGCCGCTCTTGGCCACTTGCCGGAGTATCCAACATGCTCTAAGGCTGTGGGTTGGTATGGTATCCAGTGTTGTGTGTATTTTGCATGGCCTATCGAGCCATCCCTCTAGAACGGTTCCGCGCCCCGTAATGTGCTTGGATTTCTTTACTATTGGTTCGGGTGCCCCGCGAGGGTGCATCCTTTTTGCCGGACGAAGGGTTGAGTGGAAACCGGTGGTTCCCAGAGAGCTGCCTGAGTTTTTCAGGCGCTTTCCATTGCGCAGTACTTCTGTACGATGGTTGCCAAGTCAGCGAAGTGTAATACGCGATGGCGGTTGATGGCGTTGAGGATTCGTACGTCCGTGCAATTATTGCAGAATGCTGAGATCGCGTCTTCATCGCGGCAATCTTTAATCTTGTCTTTGGCAAGGAGGAATCTGGCCCAAAAGTGATGGACTGTTTCCTGAGACTGCTGCCGTATGTACATGAGATCACGTATATCTGGGTAGGTGGGTGGTTTTAAATTCGAACCCTGACCCAATTTAGGATCCGGAGTTTGAGAAATCTCCGAGCTTAATGGTTCGGGCTCCGGGATATCAACTGATTTTTCAGGCCCATCATCCGATTCTAAGTTCGGAGGACAGGGCACGTCGTTCCGCGGACAGGTATCCGGCTCTTCGAGCTCGGAAATCCAAACATAGTTCGTCGTCAATATAGAGGAAGAGTTGTCGTTTTGCTCCTCTACTACCACTATCTGATGGGTGATTGGCGGAGATTTGATTTCTCTCTGATCTGGTTTAAGCCCAATCTGATCGTAGTCTATAGCGACCCCAAGGCGGCGATGCGATCTAGGAGTTCGTTTAAAGACGACAACTCCGTCGGATCCATCCGTTTGGAGTATTCGGGGTCAACACGGAGGTGATTTTCGATGACCCGAGAAGTCATCTCGGCTTGGCGGCCGTACGGGCGGTCATGGTAAAACTGCCCAGCCGGAGGGTTTGGCCTGAGGCCAGGGCTCCCCCCGGAGGTGATACCGTCCTTGATAACAAGGCGAGCCATCAACCCTGTCTTCAACGTCATAGCGGAACTCTCAATGAAAGCACCAATGTCGGTGTCAAAACCGGCGGATCTCGGGTAGGGGGTCCCGAACTGTGCGTCTAAGGTCGATGGTAACAGGAGACAGGGGACACGATGTTTACCCAGGTTCGGGCCCTCTCTATGGAGGTAATACCCTACTTCCTGCTTGATTGATCTGGATGAATATGAGTATTACAAGAGTTGATCTACCACGAGATCGTAATGGCTAAAACCCTAGAAGTCTAGCATGTATGATTATGCTTGTCCCTATGGACTAAACACTCCGGTTTATATAGACATCGCAGGGAACTAGGGTTGTACAAAGTAGGTTACAGAGAAAGGAATCTTCATATCTGGATGCCAAGCTTGCCTTCCACGCCAAGGAGAGTCCGATCCGGACACGGGTGAGATTCTTCGGTCTTGTATCTTCACAGCCCATCAGTCCGGCCCATGTCAAACAGGCCGGACGTCTGAGGACCCCTTAATCCAGGACTCCCTCACTCACCGCGTGGCCGTAGGGACAAGGCAGCGGGGCTCGGGGAGGAGGACGAGGACGACGTGCGTTGACAGAGACGGGGAGGTGGTCCGGCGAGGTGGCTCCGGTGGCAGCAGCGTCGTGGTGGTGGAGATGGGCGTCGAGGGCGACGGGGTCAAGCGGCGGGCATTGGCGGTTCGTTCCCCCGATCCAGAGGAGGCGAACGTGGGGGGGGGGGGGGGTGAGGGTTAGGGTTTGCGGGTGAGGGGGTTATGGAGTGAGGGGGGCTGGCTGGGCCAGTGTGCTGGCCGCGTGGGCCCTTTGGCCCAGTTGGCAGGGGGGTCCTTTTCCTTTATTTCTATTTTTGTTTTTGCCTTTTCTTTTTATTAAATTTTCCTTTTGCTGTTTTATCCATTTAAGAGTATTTGAGCATTTTGTAAAAGTGTGGTTCCTTCACCAATATTACTTGCGATTTATTTGTCACAATCCGAACAATTTAGTTTTAATATTTGAAAACTTTATTGTTCGAATTTATTTTAGAAATTGAATTCTGAATCGGTTTTTGAACTAACACGAGATTGGCAACAGTAACGGAGGTGACATGGCATCATTAGCAGAGGTTCACTTTAGCATAATTATCCAGGCATTACAATTCTCCTCCACTACAAGAAAGCTCACCCCGAGATTTAGGAGATAAAAGGAAACAATGTGGGGTATTCTTCACGCAGGCGATCCTCGCATTCCCAAGTGGCTTCGTCTTCAGAGTGATGTGACCACTAGACTTTGAGGAACTTGATCGCCTTCTGACGTGTGCGGCGTTCAGCTTGGTCGATAATGCGGACCGAATGCTCTTTATAGGAGAGGTCCTGTTGCAACTAAGCAGTTCATGATCCACTTCTCAGATTGGGTCCTTGAAGCAGCGGCGGAGTTGTGACACGTGGAACACATCGTGAACCTGAGAAAGGTTCGACGGAAGCTCCAGTTGATATGCCACCTTTCCACGCCTTTCCAGGATAGTGAATGGACCAATATAGCGAGGAGCTAGCTTGCCCTTGATCCCGGAGCGGTGAGCACCCTTCATTGGTGTAACTCGAAGATAAGCCTTTTCGCCAGGTTGATAGACCATGTCTTTATGATGACGGTCATACCGACTCTTCTGACGTGACTAAGCAGTCTTGAGATTCTCACGAATGATGCAGACTTGTTCTTCGGCGTGTTGGATAATATCCGGACCGAAGAGTGGACGTTCCCCATTTTCTGACCAGTTCAGAGGGGTTCGACACTTTCATCCATATAACACTTCGAAGGGGGCTATCTTCAGACTAGCTTGATAGCTATTGTTATAGGAGAACTCAGCATACGGGAGAGATTCCTCCCATTTCTTGCCGAAGGAAATAACACAAGCTCAAAGCATGTCTTCGAGAACTTGGTTGACACGTTTAAATTGCCCTTGCAACTGAGGCTGAAATGCAGTACTGAATGACAGATGAGTCCCCATAGCTTCTTGGAAACTTTCCCAGAATCTTGAAGTGAATAAGCTGCCACGGTCCGAGTTGATAACTAGTGGAATACCATGAAGTGAAACAATTCTGGACATGTAGAGAGTTGCAAGCTGACTAGCAGTGATCGTTTCTTTGACCGCCAGAAAATGTGCAACTTTAGAAAGCTGGGCGATGACGACAAGAATAGCATCATTACCGTTCTACGATTTGGGAAATCCAGTGACGAAGTCCATTTCAACATGGTCCCATTTCCATTCAGGAATAGAGATAGGTTGCAGAGTTCCAGCTGGCCTTTGATGCTCTGCTTTGATACGACGGCAAACGTCACACTCAACAACATAACGAGCAATGTCTTGCTTCATATTAGACCACCAGAATCTCTGACGGATGTCTTGGTACATCTTTGTACTACCAGGATGGATAGACAGAGGCGTATCATGAGCTTCTTTCATAACCCTTGGAGTCAGATCCAGGTTTTTCCTCGCACATGGCACCACCAGGCGGCCTTTGAAGTACAAGGCTCCATCATCGGCAATAGTGAAGAATGAGGGCTTTCCTTCTGCGAGATAGCGTTTAATCTTCTCGACTTCAGAGTCATAATGTTGAATAGTCTTGATATTGCCCAAGAGATTTGGTTCGATAGCCAGGGTATTTAGAGAACCCTGAGGAACAACACGAAGATTCATCTTGCGGAACTCTGGGGGAGGGGGAGCGAGTGCACCAGGAGGAACAATATGGAGGTTCAGCTTTCTAAATTCTTCAACAAGCGAGGGCTAAACTTTGTGAACCTGGAGGTGGTTGTAGTAAGACTTGCGGCTCAAGGCATCAGCCATTACATTAGCCTTGCCTGGTGTATAGGAAATACCCAAGTCAAAGTCTGCAACAGTCTCCATCCATCTCTGCTGACGGAGGTTCAGGTCTGGCTGAGTAAACAGATACTTCAGACTTTATTAGTCGGTGAAGATCTCGCAACGATTACCAAGAAGGTAATGTTGCCACTGCTTTGGTGCATGAATGACAGCAGCAAGCTCGAGGTCATGAACTGGGTAGTTCTCTTCATGATGGCGCAATTGACGAGAGGCATAAGCAAACACTTTGCGCTCTTGCAGTAGGACACAGCCTAATCCTTGACGGGAAGCGTCGCAGTAAATGACGAAGTCCTTCTTAGTATCAGGTGGAGCAAGCACTGGGGCGGAATTCAACTTGTCTTTGAGTGCCTGGAAACTTTCCTGACATTTGTCTGTCCATTCGAACTTGACGCCCTTATGTAGCAGGTTAGTCAGAGGCCTGGCGATCTTGGAGAAGTTCTCAACGAA
The DNA here is from genome assembly GCF_002575655.3 of Aegilops tauschii subsp. strangulata. Classification (NCBI taxonomy): domain Eukaryota; kingdom Viridiplantae; phylum Streptophyta; class Magnoliopsida; order Poales; family Poaceae; genus Aegilops; species Aegilops tauschii. Next base: position 189,794,909 of record NC_053037.3, read on the forward strand.
TTGACGACAATAGCTGGCGAGACCGAGAAAACTTCTGACTTTCTTGACGTTCTTCGGAGGAGTCCAATAGAGAATGGCCTGAACGCATTCTGGGTTGACGACAATAGCATCCTTAGAGATGACATGCCCAAGATAGGTTACTTCGGGAAGCCAGAATTCACGCTTGGAATACTTAGCATAGAGTTGATGCTCTCGAAGCTTTTCCAGAACAAGGCGAAGATGTTCAGCATGTTCTTCTTTATTCTTGGAGTACAGAAGGATGTCATCCAGATAAACCACGACGAACTTGTCGAGGTATTCCATGAAGATATAGTTCATCAGACGAGAGAAGGTGGCTGGAGCATTAGTTAAGCCAAAAGACATGATGATGTACTTGTATGAACCATAGCAAGTCACGAATGCGGTCTTTGGGATATCCTCTTCACGAACACGGATCTGGTGGTAACCCAACCTCAATTCGAGTTTGGAAAACACTGAAGAACCAACCAGTTGATCACACAGATCATTGATCCGAGGAAGAGGATATTTGTTCTGAATGGTAGCTTGGTTAATAGGATGGTAGTCTTGGACCAATCGGTTTGTCCCATCCTTCTTCTTGACAAAGAGAGAAGGTGCTCCCCAAGGAGAGCAACTTGGGCGAATGAAACCACTGCGAAGAGATTTGTCGATTTCCTCCTTAAGCTCAATGAGTTCATGCGGCGGTTTGGCTATAGGAGTGGTGCCTGGTTTCAAGTCGATGATGAATTCGACAGCTCTAGCAGGGGGAATCCCTGGAAGTTCTTCAGGAAAGACGTCGAGGAATTCGCGCACTACGGGAATGTTTTCAATGCCCTTGAGTGGTGCAGCATTCAGTGCATTCAAGGCATAAATCCTTGCCTCGGCATTCTGAACCAGACGAGCATTGTAGCTTATTATCTCATCGGAAGGGTGCAACAGATGGACGGTCTTAGTGGCGCAAACTATAGAAGCAGTATGCGCTTTCAACCAATCCATCCCCAGAATGAGGTCGATGTTAGACGACTTCAGGATAATGGGAGAGGCATAGAATTCCAGCTCTTCGTTTTCAATGGGAACGTTGTGACTAACCACAGAGGTTTGACACTGGCCGGCGGGGTTTTTTTACCACTAGTGGAGTGTTCATGACCTCACATTTAAGGTCGTGCTTGTATGCAAAATCTTCTGACATGAATGAATGCGATGCTCCTGTATCAAATAAAACGGATGCTGGTACTGAATTTACGAGAAGGGTACCCATCACAGTAGCAGGCTGGTCTTGAGCTTCGTTCAGATCAATGTTGTTGGCATGAACTCGTCCATAAGACTTGGCATTGTTGTTGCGGGGCTGGTTGTTTCCACGACCAACTGTGGGAAGGGCCAGTTGATTCTGGTTCTGATAGCAGGTCCTGGAAATGTGACCTGGTTGACCACACTTGTAGCATAGACCATTATTGGGAGTGGGAGCAGGAGCTCGGGGTGGTGCAGCTAGAAGCCTTGGCTGCCTAGGTGCTGGAGGAGGCAGACGAGGTGCAACATAGGACTGCCTTGGAGCAGGCGCAGTTGGATGTACATGCTGTTTGGAATCCAGATCCTACGCTTCTGCGAGGGCGGGCCCGAAGATGAGCCCGTGTCACAGTTGCGCCTGTGAGAGCTTTGGTGTTCCTGCAGACTAGTCTCGACATTGATGGCCTTGTTCACCAAGGTGGCAAAGTCGGCAAAGTCATGTACTAGCAGTGCGAGCTTGATGTCAGCTTGAAGGCCATCACATAACTTCTCCTGTCTGCGTGCATCAGTTGCAATGTCTTCTTCAGCATAGCGGGATAAGTCCAGAAACTCCCGCTGATAAGCTTCGACAGTTTTGTTACCTTGGGTGAGGTTGCGAAACTCGTGCTTCTTCCGGTCCATGACTCCCTGAGGAATAAAGCGGGCACAGAAAGCAGCTTGAAAGTCTGTCCAGGTGATGATTGTTCCAGCTGGCAGAGTATGCCTGTGGCTGTCCCACCATTGAGCTACGGGTCCCTTCAGGAAGAAGGAAGCAAAGGTGACATAGCTAGCAGGAGCTACATCAGCAGACTCCATCTCATAGGTGATGTCACGGAGCCAGTCATCAGCATCTAGAAGCTGAGTTGCGCTGCAGTACACAGTTGGGTTGAGGCGCATGAAGTCATGCAGAGTCACTGCGGCTGGCTGCTCCTTCATGTTGGGACGAGGAAACTGAGCCATCACATTCTCCATGAACTGGCGATTCAGCTCGAACTGTTGCATCATACCAGCCATGTACTCAGGCGGTGGTGGGGCATCGCCACCACGACCACGACCACCTGGTCTAACCATCCTGCTAATATTTAACAGGGGTAGTTCAGCATTGAGAAATTTTGCAAAGACAAGAATCATTCATAATGAAACATGCATAAAGAAAGGAGCACGATAGATACTACATAGTAGTCGACATATCTTACAAAAGGGATCATGCATAGAGTTCAGTACACAGAGTTCAGTACATAGACTAAAGACATCATAGGCGGCACGCAGGCTCGCGTTGAATGCATCTAATACTAATAAGCAAGACTACATCAGTCCCAGGAGGAACTGTGGAGGTAGGTGTAGCCTGACAGCTGGTAGTGACGCGACGGGAAGTCCTCCACGCCAGTAGCCTGCAGTCTGTGAACACTCTGGTGTAGAACCCGATGTCTAGGTGGCAAAAGAGGACCAAGTGTGGGAGTGTAGCCTCCCACATCTGGCCAACCGACACCCTGGGGCATCACGGTCCTGGCTGGGTAGATAGGAGAACGTGGCAGCTCACCAGATCGGACAAAGGGGTGCAACAACGTCAAATCACTGTAAAGGTGCTGACGGGTGGTGTACAACTTGTGGCGAAGAGCTCGGTTAGCTCGATCCAGCCCATCAGCATGCAGCACCAGGTTCTGATGGTGGAAGGGCTCTCGGGTGACGGTGGAGTAGCCAGCAGTGTAGTATCCCTCCGCACCATCGTCGGATGCGATAGCAATGTGCCTGAAAGGGTAAGTGTCCAACGCCCGATACTCTCCACGAAGACATGTCAGAGCAGCATAAGCAGCATTGTGGACTGCCATATCGATGGTCACTCCAACACCATGAGAGGTGTGCAGCACAGTAGTGGAGTCATACTCCCGAGAGTAGAGGTGGACGATGGCACGGTACTGTGATGCCTACTACGCAACCTTCTTCTTGTAGACTCGTGTTGGGCCTCCAAGCGCAGATTTTTGTAGGACGGTAGCAAATTTCCCTCAAGTGGATGACCTAAGGTTTACCAATCCGTAGGAGGCGTAGGATGAAGATGGTCTCTCTCAAACAACCCTGCAACCAAATAACAAAGAGTCTCTTGTGTCCCCAACACACCCAATACAATGGTAAATTGTATAGGTGCACTAGTTCGGTGAAGAGATGGTGATACAAGTGCAATATGGATAGTAGATATATGTATTTGTAATCTGAAAATATAAAAACAGAAAGGTAACTAACGGTAAAAGTGAGCGAAAACGGTATTGCAATGCTATGAAATAAGGCCTAGGGTTCATACTTTTACTAGTGCAAGTTCTCTCAACAATGATAACATAATTAGATCATATAATAATCCCTCAACGTGCAACAAAGAGTCACTCCAAAGTCACTAATAGCAGAGAACAAACAAAGAGATTATTGTAGGGTATGAAACTACCTCAAAGTTATTCTTTCTGATCGATCTATTGGGCTATTCCTATAAGTGTCACAAACAGCCCTAGAGTTCGTACTAAAATAACACCTTAAGACACACATCAACCAAAACCCTTATGTCACCTAGATACTCCAATGTCACCACAAGTATCCGTGGGTTTGATTATACGATATGCATCACACAAGCTCATATTCATCTATTCAAACCAACACAAAGAACTTCAAAGAGAGCCCCAAATTTTCTACCGGAGAGTCAAGACGAAAACGTGTGCCAACCCCTATGCATAAGTTCACAAGGTCACAGAACCCGCAAGTTGATCACCAAAACATACATCAAGTAGATCACGTGAATATCCCATTGTCACCACAGATAAGCACATGCAAGACATACATCAAGTGTTCTCAAATCCTTAAAGACTCAATCCTATAAGATAACTACAAAGGGAAAACTCAATCCTTTACAAGAAGGTAGAGGGGGAGAAGCATCATAAGATCCAACTATAATAGCAAAGCTCGCGGTACATCAAGATCATGTCAAATCAAGAACAAGAGAGAGAGAGAGAGATCAAACACATAGCTAATGGTACATACCCTCAGCCCCGAGGGTGAACTACTCCCTCCTCGTCATGGAGAGCGCCGGGGTGATGAAGGTGGCCACCGGTGATGGTTTCCCCCTCCGGCAGGGTGTCGGAACATGGTCCCGATTGGTTTTTGGTGGCTACAGAGGCCTGCGGCGGCGGAACTCCCGATCTACGTTCTGTTCTGGAGGTTTGGGGATATATAAGAGGTGTTGGCGTCGAGAACAAGTCAGGGGAGTCCACGAGGGGCCCACAAGGTCGGAGGGCGTGCCCTAGGGGGGTGGGGGAGCCCTCCACCCTTGTGGAGGCCTCGGGACTCCTCTGGTGCATCTCCGGTACTCCGTGGGCTTCTTTTGGTCCAAAAACAATCGTCATAAAGTTTCAGGTCATTTGGACTCCGTTTGATATTCCTTTTCTGTAAAACTCAAAAACAAGGAAAAAACAGAAACTGGCACTGGGCTCTAGGTTAATAGGTTAGTCCCAAAAATCATATAAAATAACATATAAATGCATATAAAACATCCAAGATAGATAATATAATAGCATGGAATAATAAAATAATTATAGATACGTTGGAGAAGTATCAAGCATCCCCAAGCTTAATTCCTGTTCGTCCTCGAGTAGGTAAATGATAAAAACAGAATTTTTGATGTGGAATACTACCTAACATATTTATCCATGTAATTTCTTTATTGTGGCATGAATGTTCAGATCCATAAGATTCAAAACAAAAGTTTAATATTGACATAAAAACAATAATACTTCAAGCATACTAACAAAATAATTATGTGTTCTCAAAATAACATGGCCAAAGAAAGCTTATCCCTACAAAATCATATAGTCTGGCTATGCTCCATCTTCATCACACAAAATATTCAAATCATGCACAACCCCGATGACAAGCCAAGCAATTGTTTCATACTTTTGATGTTCTCAAACTTTTTCAACTTTCACGCAATACATGAGCGTGAGCCATGGACATAGCACTACAGGTGGAATAGAATATGGTGGTTGTGGAGAAGACAAAAAGAGGGAGATAGTCTCACATCAACTAGGCATATCAACGGGCTATGAAGATGCCCATCAATAGATATCAATGTGAGTGAGTAGGGATTGCCATGCAACAGATGCACTAGAGCTATAAGTTTATGAAAGCTCAAAAACAAACTAAGTGGGGGTGCATCCAACTTGCTTGCTCACGAAGACCTAGGGCAATTTGAGGAATCCCATCATTGGAATATACAAGCCAAGTTCTATAATGAAAATTCCCACTAGTGTATGAAAGTGACAACATAGGAGACTCTCTATCATTAAGATCATGGTGCTACTTTTAAGCACAAGTGTGGTAAAAGGATAGTAGTATTGCCCCTTCTCTCTTTTTCTCTCATTTTTTTGTTTTTTTGTTCGGGCCTTCTCTTTTTTGGCCTCTTTATTTTTATTTTTATTTTTCGTCCGGAGTCTCATCCCGACTTTTGGGGGAATCATAGTCTCCATCGTCCTTTCCTCACTGGGACAATGCTCTAATAATGATGATCTTCACACTTTTATTTACTTTACAACTCAAGAATTACAACTCGATACCTAGAACAAAATATGACTCTATATGAATGCCCCTGGCAGTGTACCGGGATGTGCAATGAATCAAGAGTGACATGTATGAAATAATTATGAACGGTGGCTTTGCCACAAATACGATGTCAACTACATGATCATGCAAAGCAATATGACAATGATGGAGCGTGTCATAATAAACGGAACGGTGGAAAGTTGCATGGCAATATATATCTCGGAATGGCTATGTGTCGGTGGGAACGACACCTATGGGATCACTGGGATCCCTTCTACGGTCGGTGGGCGCGAGGTTGTGCAAAGAGTAGGTCTGACAGGAAGCACACGGGTCGTTTACCCAGGTTCGGGTCGCGAAGATGCGTAATACCCTAGTCCCGCTTTGGTGGATGTATTGAGTGTTCTTGTGTTCTTGAGCTAGCTACGGGTGCAACTTGCCCAAAAGAGCTGAATCCCTCTCCTGGTCGCCTCGGGCCACCTTTTATAGGCAAAAGGGGTTGCCACAATGGCACACATGAGGTGGAAAGGTCTACAGTTGATAAGCCTATCCCTTGGGACCGTCGGACAAACGCGTTTAATGCGCTGCCGACGTGTCCCCCTTGCTTTATCAGGGACGACAAGGAAGCATGTCCCAGTTGTCACCGCCTCGCCTGGCCTTGACACGCGTCCGAGCTGACGAGGCGTCGTGGCGCCACGTTGGCTGGCTGCTGGGCTGGCGCGGTGGTGGAGCCTTCATGAAGGATTGCATGCCACCACGCAGGTGCTTGCTGAGTCGGTGTAGAGGCCGCCCGTCGCCACGCAGGTGCCTGCCCAGCTGGTTGAGCTAGCAGCTGCTTGGGAACGGCGGTGGAGTCTTGGCTGGTGCGGGCCTGGCAGTGGCCCCACTGATGTCCTCGGCAAGGGTCTTGCCGGGGGGCCGGCAAGGGTCTTGTCGTGGCGTTGCAGTCGTCCCCCGCAAGGCGCTTGCCGGGGGTCTTGTGGATTTCCTCGGCTAGGATCCCGCCGAGGGTCGCTGTCTTCTGGTCCTCATCTGATCTCACATGTTTATGATCTTGACGAAGATCTGCATGCCACCACGGAGGCGCCTCCCGAGCCTTGGTTCCAATGTAATTGGTTAGGTTGGAACCCATGGGCTCAAGGGTGGCTTGCTCTGCTCGCATCGGGCAGGCTGCCCCGGCAAGGCTCTTGCCGGGGCTGCGGAGGCTGCCTCGGCAAGGATCTTGCCGAGGGAGTCTACCTCGCCCTCTTGCCCTTCTGTGTTTCTGGTCTTGGCGTTGCTTTGGTTGTCTTGTGCTTTGGCTCCTCTCTGGCTTCCCTCCTCTGCCCTGCTAAGTGTGGCCGTGGCACGTGGCTTTGACTGCCCGTGCACAAGTAATGGGGTCGAAAGGAGGGCCCCTACTTTTGTACACCGATAGGAGCCCCCGGGTCTGGGCCACACATAAGCGCGACGCGTTGTTGGGCCAGGCCCAGAACGGTGCGCGGACAGGTGGGGCAGATTTTCAACGTAGTAACTGTTTCGTCCGCTGCGCTTCCCCACGACCCGCGTTGAACACGCGACGTGGAGGGTCTTGTGTGATGTGGGGGTCATGCGTGGGGCGGTCCCCGCATGCATGCGTCACATTGTGGTAAATAGGCGTCTCGCGCTTTCCCCATAAAAAGAGGAAGGTGTGGAGGCGCGGCTCATTTACCGGGTGGACTCGGGTCGCGGTCTTCAAGGCGCCCACGCCCCACGATCACGGGGCGGGGAACGGTCGCCTCACCCGTCCCCTCGATCCTGCTCGCTCGCCACGCGTCCTTCATGCAAGTGGCAGGCGATGGAGGCGGGAAACCGGGCCGTCGCTGATTGGGGCAGCGGGTCGGTCCTGATTCCCTGCGCTTCCGATGGCTGGATTGGTCGAGTGGGGCGGCCGAACCTCGACCTCGCCCCTTTATAAGGAGGGGGAAGGGGATGTCATCCCACATTCTCCTAGCATCCATCTTCTTCCACTTCCGCTCCTTCCTTCCACCCGTCATGGCGAGAGGGGGCGCAGGCCCTTCAACGGTGGGGGCGAGGGTCGCCGCTCGATAGTGCGTTCCTCCTTCCCACGAGCTCGCGGTGGCGGAGCCGGCCACGAGAGGAAGGGGGAGGGGCGAGGCCAAGGTCGCCGCGGTGGTCGGGGGAGAGGGGGACGAGGCGGCGCGATGGCCATGCCTCCGGCAGCGATGCCGCCCATGATGGAGGGCCACGTCGAGGACCAGCCTCGGGAGTTCTTCATCAGGCTGCGCCGGCCACCGCGTCGTCGTCTCCGTCTCCCTACCCTGTTTGCTCGGGAAATGGAGCTTGATCCGCCCCAGACCCTCAGATTGCACATGAGGGGCTGCGGGAACGGCGGCACGCGGGTCGACGTCGACTTCCCCGCTCCTCACGTTATGTACCTCCGTCGTGGATGGAAGACATTTGCTCGCATCCACAGCCTGACGGCGGGGCTCGTCCTGTCTTTGGAGATCTTGGAACTCGCCTAAAGCTGCGTGGAGAGCTCCTTCGACGATGAAGATCCCTCCTCAAGCGGGAGTGACAAGGAGGACAGTGACATCGGCGACGAGGGAGTCGAGCGGCGGGACGCCGACTGACCGCGTCGCCCTTCCCTCGGCCACGCGCCCTACCGAGGGCCTTCCTCATCAAGCTCTCCATCGGGGCGCTCCCCGTCGTCTCCTTGGGCGGCTGGCGTAGGAGGGCCGGAGAAGGCGGGTGGCGGCCGTCAAGTCGTAGTACGCGGGCGCCGACGCCTTCGTCGCGTATTGTCGGCCCGCTGCGTCGTCTTCCAGCTCTCCTGTCGGCACCGAGATGCTCTCTTGGCGCCTTCTGCTCCTTGCACCTCGCCTAGGAACTCTTTTTGCCCTCCTGCTGTCTTGTTCCACTTTCTGAGGAGAGGGACAAGAAACAGATTACGGGCACCATATCTCTTTTTAGTTTGTAAGCCTGCGGGCACTTGTTAATTTTAAGACTTGTAATCCCCTTGCTCATGTTTTTAATTCCGTATGAACTGTACCTGGGATGTTTTTAATAAAAAGGGTGTTTGCCGGGTTCTTTGTGCGTGAGCGAGGCCCATGCCAAGGAACGAATCCTCATTATTTTTAGGATAAACATTGTCGCCCGGCAACAGGCCTTGCCGTCCCCTGACTTCAGTCGACCATTCTCATGCTTTTGGCAGAGGCAGGGGCGAAGTAGAGTTAGGCCCCTCGTTTATTTCCTTGCCACCGCGTCTACGAACCGGTTCTGTCCCAGGGACTTGGGTACAAGAAAAAGGGGGAGCACGGTCGTCTTAGAGTAAAACGAGGTTTCATTTGTCCCAGTTCAATACAGAAATGCACAACATGGGATGAAGGACTTATCTGAATCCGCAGCCCCCGGCAACCTTGGCTTGCCGTGGTTAGATCCTTGTGTCTTCAGCCCCCGGCAGTCCTGGCTTGCCGGGGCGGGAGCGCCGGTTCGTCCTCCTTTTCCCAAGCGGCTCAGAAGAAGTGTCCACGTGCCCTGTGAACCAAAGAGGACATAAAGACGCATGCTCGACCTCTAGGCTAGGGGTTAGCCGCCGCTAAGCACTATCAACCCTAACCGAGGGAGAGATTTAACCTAGCATGCATGCTAAAACTTAGGGCGCCAGCGCTTCATTTATTTATGCTCAGGGTCTGCGTCTGGATTTGTACAGAGGGTTACATGCCTTGCCGGCAAAGCTTGTACAAAAGGTGGCTTGCCGGGAGGCCCGGCAGCCGCGCCTTATGGGTAAAACTTGCGAAGATGTTCGATGTTCCAGGAGTTGCTCACTGGGACAGCATCTTCGGTCTCTAGGCGGACTGCGCCGGGCCTGGTGACTCGTATTACCTGATAAGGGCCTTCCCACTTCGGCATCAACTTGTTGGAATTCTTGGCCGACTGAACGCGCCGAAGAACAAGGTCGCCTTCCTCAAAGCTTCGGGCATGAACCTTGCGGCTATGGTAGCGGCGCAAAGCTTGCTGGTAGCATGCTGCTCTCACAGCCGCCCGAAGACGATCTTCCTCAAGGAGCATTGCGTGATCTTGCCGCAATTGCTCTTGCTCAAGCTCGTCATAAGCGAGCACTCGAGGTGACCCGTATGTGAGTTCCGTGGGGAGAACTGCTTCTGCCCCGTATACCAGGGCAAAGGGTGTCTGGCCGGTGGCTCGATTTGGCATCGTTCTGATCGACCAAAGAACCGCTGGCAACTCATCAATCCAGTGCCTTCCACTCTTGTGCAGCCTGTCAAAAGTCTTTGTCCTCAAGCCTCACAACACTTCAGCATTTTCCCTCTCTGCCTGGCCGTTGCTCCGTGGATGTGCCACGGAAGCGAAACAGACCTTGCTGCCGAGGTCTTGGATGTATTGCATGAACGTGTGGCTTGTGAACTGCGTGCCATTGTCGGTGATGACTCTGCTTGGCACACCAAAACGGCAGACTAGCCCTTTGAAGAACTTGACGGTTGACTGTGCAGTAACCTTCCTCACTGGATCCACCTCCGGCCACTTTGTGAACTTGTCGATTGCAACGTACAAGTACTCAAAGCCCCCGACAGCGCGAGGGAAAGGGCCCAGTATGTCGAGCCCCCAGACCAAAAACGGTCAGGAGAGAGGTATTGTTTGAAGGGCTTGAGCTGGTTGATGAAGCTTCTTCGAATGGAACTGGCACGCTTCACACCTGGTTACTAGTGCTGTCGCATCCTGGAGGGCGGTGGGCTAGAAGAAGCATTGCCGGCAAGGGCCCTCGACCCTATGTGGGAGCCACATATGCCTCCATGTATCTCTGCCAACAGCTCCAGTCCTTCCTCCCGGGGGATGCACTTCAATTTCACACCGTTCGGTCTTTTTCTGTACAGGACGTCGTCGAGGAACTGACACAAGGTAGACCGACGGGCTACTTTTTCCGCTTCTTCCTGCTCCTCAGGAAGTTCCCCTGTCTGGAGGAAACAGACAGTATGCTGTGCCCATGCCGGAGCCTGGGGCTCGACGATAAGGACCAAAGGCATTTCTTCTGCCATGGGAGCAGCCGTCTCCACGGTCAGGGCTTGACGGCCTGCCTGAGTCAGTTGCTCCTCGGCAGGCTCAGAATCCACGGCAACACCCTTGCCGGTGGCCCCTGGGGGCTCAGCGGGAAAGTACTTGTCGGGGCCTGATTTCCTCCATTTGTTCTGCTCCGTTGATGGTTCGACGGATGGTCGAGTTAACCGAAGCAAAAAGGTACCTAGTTCCACAGGTAGCTTGAATGCAGCGCGCTTCGACAGGTAATCAGCGATGTCGTTCTCCGCTCGGGGAACGTGCTCCGCTTGTATACCGTCGAAGCGCTCCTCCAGCTTCCTCACCTCATCTACGTAGGCCTCCATAAACGGGCTCTGATAATCTTTGTTGACTTGTCTGACGACAAGCTGCAAATCACCCCAGACGATGAGGTTCTTAACCCCGAGGTCTGCCGCGATCCTGAGACCGGCAAGCAGCCCCTCGTACTCAGCAGTGTTGTTCGTGGTCATCTCCCTGGGAAAGTGCATCTGTATTACATACTTGAGGTGCTCCCCGATGGGTGCGACAAGCTGCACACCGGCACCGGCGCCTTGTAGCGAGAAAGCCCCATCAAAGTACATGATCCAGTCGTGACTTGCTCCTTGCCAGGGAGAGCGGTCTCCTGGATTTCTTCGTTGGGCGTTGAGGTCCACTCTGCAATGAACTCTGCCAAGACTCTGCTCTGGATCATCAAAGTACTTTCAAACTTCAAACCAAAGCTCGACAGCTCCAAGGCCCACTCCACAATCCTCCCGGTTGCATCTGGATTATGCAATATCCGTTGCAACGGGAGGCGGGTGACGACAGTGATCTCGTGTGCTTGGAAGTAATGACGCAGCTTCCTCGAGGCCATAAGGAGGCTGAAGAGCAATTTCTGCACACTGGAGTATCTTGACCTAGCCCCCTGCAAGAGGGAGCTCACGAAATAAACCAGGTGCTGCATCATCTTCTTCCTCTGCATCACTTCTCTCGGTCGCGCAGGCTCTGTCCTGTCGACGTCAAACCCTACCGGGGGCCCTGCTTTGTCGGCACTAGGCCCTGCCGGGGGGATCTCTGGCTCGCCATCCGCCGGCCCTGCCATTGCCACTGCCTCTTCATCGACCTCCCTCTGCGCCACCAGCATGGCGCTGACCACTTGATTCATTGCCGCTAGATACAGCATCAATGACTCTTATGGTTTGGGCGCAACCAGTACTGGCGTAGAGGAGAGGTATTTCTTCAGGTCCTGCAGTGCTGCTTCGGCCTCCGGGGTCCACTCCATTGGGCCCGCTTTTTTCAAAATCTTGAAAAAGGGAAGGGCGCGCTCGGCAGACATGGAGATGAATCGACTCATGGCGGCAACGCAGCCAGTGAGCCGACGCACATCCTTGATCCGCTTGGGCGCCTCAATCTGTTCGATAGCCTTAATCTTGTCTGGGTTCACCTCGATCCCACGCTGTGACACAAAGAACCCGAGAAGTTTGCCGGACGGAACTCCGAAGACACACTTCTCAGGGTTCAACTTGAGGTTGATCTTGCGCAAATTTGCAAAGGTCTCCTCCAGATCTTGTACAAGTGTGGCCCTGTCCTTGGTCTTGACCACTATGTCATCCATGTATGCTTCCATATTTCTATGCAGCTGGGGTTCAAAACCAATTTGGTCCGCTCTTGCAAACGTTGAGCCAGCACTCTTCAACCCGAAAGGCATCCGTAAAAAGCAGTACATACCACATGGGGTGATGAATGTTGTCTTCTCTTCGTCTTCTCTTGTCATGAAGATCTGATGGTATCCTGAGTAGGCATCAAGGAATGACAACAGATCACACCCGGCCGTGGAGTTAACAATCTGGTCGATGCGCGACAACGGGAAAGGGTCCTTGGGACAAGCCTTATTGATATCTGTGTAATCAATACACAGCCTCCACTTCCCGTTTGCCTTGCGTACCACCACTGGATTGGCCAACCACGTCGGATGGAGCACTCCTCTCACCAAGCCTGCTGCTTCTAACTTCCTGATCTCCTCTGTGATGAACTCTTGCCTTTCCAGAGCCTGCTTCCTGACCTTCTACTTGACGGGCTGCGCATGAGGACAGACAGCAAGGTGGTGCTCAATCACCTCCCTGGGAACACCGGGGATGTCGGATGCTTGCCATGCAAACACATCGATATTCGCCCGCAGGAAGGTGACGAGCACGCCTTCCTATTTGCTGTCGAGGGTGGAGCTTATGGTGAAAGCCCCTCCCGTGCCATCCTCCCTGACGGACACCTTCTTGGTCTGTGGCGGTGCAGCTCTGGATTTCTTGCTCTTACCGGTGGAGCTCTCTGGAACGTCCTCGATGGTAGCGCAACACTCCGAAGAGGCGCACATGCCGGAGTGGGTGCGAGAGGTCTTGCCGGTCTTCTTCTTCCCGCAGGAGCAAGTGCCTTGGCGGCAGCTGCTACAACCGCTTCCCGGTAGAGTAGGTCGGCGCAGATCAGCGCATCTTTCTTGTCGCAGGGGACGGTGATGACGGTCATCGGCCCAGGCATTTCAGCGTGTTGTAGGCGTAATGCGATGCCGCCATGAACTTGGCTAGCGCCGGGCGGCCGAGAATCCCATTGTAGGGCAAGGGGATCTCGGCTACATCAAAGACAATCCTCTCCGTCCTGTAGTTCAGCTCGCCTCCAAACGTCACAGGCAACATGACCTTCCCCTTCGGCTGGCTCCTTCCTGGGTTGACCCCTTCAAACGTGCCCGTCTCATTGAGGTCTCCGTCGGGAATTTGCAGCCTCTTGATGACAACGGGCGAGATTAAGTTCAGACCGGCCCCGCCGTCAACCAGCATCTTGTTCACCTTGAGGTTGCGTATCATTGGTGAGACCAACAACGACAAACACCCGACCACAGTGGTGCGATCAGGGTGGTCCCCGGCGTCAAAGATGATGGGCGTGCTGGACCATTTCAGCGGCTTCCGAGTGTCGAACGATGGCTCCGCTGCTGTGATCTCACGCGCCCACTGCTTGAGCTGGCGGTGAGAAGTATGCAGCGAGGCGCCACCATCAACGCACTTGGCCTCCGTAGCCTTCTAGAACTCTTGCTTGCCGGACTCATCGTCCTCGTCATGATCATCATCTTCTTGCTTCTTGTCGCGGCCCCGAGCGGGCCTCTCTTGTTGGTTATCCTTGCCGCGGCGACCTCCTTGGCCACCACGCTTCTTGCCGAATCCGTCGGCACCATCCTGGCCCTTCTCCTTGTCCCGCCTCTCATACTCGGCCTTTTGCTTCTCAGCAAGCAGTTCAACTTGTCGGCAGTTCTGGAGGTCGTGGCCCTTGGTGCGATGGATCTTGCAATACTGCTTGTCGGAGGCCCCCAGCTTGTCGGCAGCCGCCAAGGCCCGGCAAGCGGCACACCCGGCAATTTCCTTGCCGGGGTCATCTGCCTTAGCCTTCTTGGTGGTGCCGGTGCTGTCAGATCCCTCGACGGCAAGCACGGTCTTGCCCTTGCGTTTCTGGTTGCAACGCCGGCCCTTCTTCATCGGGGCGGCGGTGTCTTCATCAGTAGAGTCAGTTTTCGCGCCGGCGTCCTCGCCGGGGTACTTCCTGCCCTCTTCAGCCCGGGCGCACCTATCGGCCAGAACATAAAGTTCGGCCACATCCTTAACCTTGTTCATCGCCAGCTCTTCGCGCATCTTGCGGTTGCGCATGTTCTGATGGAACACGCTGATCATGACGGCCAGAACATGCTGATACGTCTCCAACGTATCTATAATTTATGAAGTATTCATGCTATTATATTATCTGTTTTGGATGTTTATGGGCTTTATTAAACACTTTTATATTATTTTTTGGACTAACCTATTAACCCAGAGCCCAGTGCCAGTTTCTGTTTTTCCCTTGTTTCAGTGTTTCGCAGAAAAGGAATATCAAATGGAGTCCAAACGGAATGAAACCTTCGGGAGAGTTATTTTTGGAACGGAAGCAATCCAGAAGACTTGGGGTGTACGTAAGGGAAGCAGCGAGGAAGGCACGAGGCAGGGGGGCGCGCCCACCCCCCGGGCACGCCCTCCACCCTCGTGGGCCCCTTGTGGCTCCCCTGACGTATTTCTTCCTCCTATATATATCCATATACCCTAAAACCTTCGGGGAACAGAATAGATCGGGAGTTCCGCCACCGCAAGCCTCTGTAGCCACCAAAAACCAATCGGGACCCTGTTTCGGCACCCTGCCGGAGGGGGGAACCCTCACCGGTGGCCATCTTCATCATCCCGGCGCTCTCCATGACGAGGAGGGAGTAGTTCACCCTCGGGGCTGAGGGTATGTACCAGTACCTATGTGTTTGATCTCTCTCTCTCTCTCTCTCTCTCTCTCTCTCGTGTTCTTGAGGTGATACGATCTTGATGTATCGCGAGCTTTGCTATTATAGTTGGATCTTATGATGTTTCTCCCCCTCTAGTCTCTTGTAATGGATTGAGTTTTCCCTTTGAAGTTATCTTATCCGATTGAGTCTTTAATGATTTGAGAACACTTGATGTATGTCTTGTGTGGGATAACCGTGGTGAAAATGGGTTATTCTATTGATTCACTTGATGTATGTTTTGGTGATCAACTTGCGGGTAACGCCCATGAACCTATGCATAGGGGTTGGCACACGTTTTCGTCTTGACTCTCCGGTAGAACCTTTGGGGCACTCTTTGAGGTTCTATGTGTTGGTTGAATAGATGAATCTGAGATTATGTGATGCATATCGTATAATCATACCCACGGATACTTGAGGTGACATTGGAGTATCTAGGTGACATTAGGGTTTTGGTTGATGTGTGTCTTAAGGTGTTATTTTACTACGAACTCTAGGGCTGTTTGTGACACTTATAGGAATAGCCCAATGGATTGATCGGAAAGAATAACTTTGAGGTGGTTTCGTACCCTACCATAATCTCTTCGTTTGTTCTCCGCTATTAGTGACTTTGGAGTGACTCTTTGTTGCATGTTGAGGGATAGTTATATGATCCAGTTATGTTATTATTGTTGAGAGAACTTGCACTAGTGAAAGTATGAACCCTAGCCTTGTTTCCAAGCATTGCAATACCGTTTTCGCTCACTTTTATCATTAGTTACCTTGCTGTTTTTATATTATCAGAATACAAAAACCTATATCTGCCATCCATATGACACTTGTATCACCATCTCTTCGCCGAACTAGTGCACCTATACAATTTACCATTGTATTGGGTGTGTTGGGGGCACAGGAGACTCTTTGTTATTTGATTGCAGGGTTGCTTGAGAGAGACCATCTTCATCCTACGCCTCCCACGGATTGATAAACCTTAGGTCATCCACCTAAGGGAAATTTGCTACTGTCCTACAAACCTCTGCACTTGGAGGCCCAACAACGTCTACAAGAAGAAGGTTGCGTAGTAAACATGAAGCTCTTTTGTGGCGCCGTTGCCAGGGAAGCTAGGTAAGCGGCACTCACACCCCGTCAACTAAGCTCTTTTCTAGCGCCGTTGCCGGGGAGGTGAGTGCTTGAAGGTATATCTTTAGATCTTGCAATCGAATCTTTTAGTTTCTTGTTTTATCACTAGTATAGTCTATAAAAGAAAATTACAAAAAAATAAAATGGAATTGAGTTTGCCTCATACGCTTCATCTTTTTAATATCTTTCATGAGTATGATGGAAAAGAAAATTGTGCCAAAGTGTTAGAAGAAGAATGCATTAAAATGTTTGGCACTAAATCTTTGAACGATGAGCATGATTGCAATGTTGTTAGTATGAACTCCTTGAATATCCATAGTAGTAATGATGATTGCACTAGTTATGATGAAAATGTCTCCTATAAACATGTCAATTTTTGTGGAGTGCATTGGGTTTGCAAGTACACACCAAATAGGGAAGATAGATATTGCAAGAGGCATAAGCATTTAGAAACTAAATGGTTGCAAGAAAGGCTAGATGTTTGTGCTGAAAATTTAAATTTTCTTAGCCGTACTTGTGAACTTTGCAATGAACACGATCATTTCAGTACCCAATGCAAATTGTTTCATGATCGTATCGTGTCCAAAAATTGTGATGACTTGATTTCCCTTGCACATCATAATGAACTTAGTTTGCTCTTGGGTTATGAAGAAATGAAACATATAACTAAGGTTATTCCAGAATTTGCCCTTGATAGAGTTCTTCATTTTGATCTAGAAGAAATTTATATGTATTGTGCGGTGAATTGTATTGAAAATCCTTATATTGCCAATTACATAAAGAAAAGAAAACAAATAGAAGATGAAGAGAATACTAATGAAAGGGAAGAGACTTCCCAATATCCTCCTATTATTTCTTATGATGAATCAGGTAACGAGGAGGAGCCTTCTATTCAACCAATTTCATTAATAAGGAGCTCCAAAAAGAGGATTGAACCCACACATGATGTGGTGAAGAAGAAGAAAAGAAAAAGGAGGAGAGGTAAAAAGATATCTCTCCCAAATAATGTTGCTCCTATTATTGTTGTGCCTCATGAAAAATGAAGATGATGCACTTGATGATGATCTCGTTATGCCTATTGCTTGTTGTGATGATTATGATTTGGAAGATAATGATACTTCTTATGATCTTGAAAATCTTTTTGGCACTTGCTTGGAAGAATATGATAATTGCTATACTATTGGTGCTATCCATACTATTAATGATGAGAGTGATTATGCTTATGATATGAAAAGGCCCAAGCTTGGGGATGCTATGTTTGATGAAGATGATGTTTTTGAGAATATACTTTCTGCAATTAATGTTTGTCCCAAGCTTTGGGATGCTAAGTTTAATGAAGATGATATTTTTAGCCTCCCAAGTTTTGATATGCAAAGTTGTTATGATGATAGCATGCCTTCTACCTATGATGATTATATTAATGAAAGTGGGTTTGGAAGAGTGTCAACTTTAGGAAGTAATGATCCCACTATTTTGGAGGATGTTGAATCTTATAATATTTATGAAAGTGGATTTGGAGAGGTCATGACTTTATTTAGTGATGTATCCACTATTTCGGAAGAGGTTTCAATCGATTATGATGAGAACAAAGTTGCTACTTATGATGATTATTGTGATGAAACTTATTCTATAAAAAGTAGTGATGATTATATTTATAAAACTTGTCATGATTACCCTTTTTCTGAACATTACTCTTTTAATGTGGAAAAAATTTATAGTATTCAAGTCTCTTATGATACTCCCACTATTCTGAATGAGAAGAATTTTGCTTATGTGGAGAGTAGTAAATTTTCTATGCAAGTAGATCATGAAAAGAATGCTTTAGGTGCTGGTTATATTGTTGAATTCATTCATGATGCTACTGAAAATTATTATGAGGGAGGAATATATGCTTGTAGGAATTGCAATAATATCAAGTTTCCTCTCTATGTGCTTAAAGTTTTAAAGTTATACTTGTTTTGCCTTCCTATGCTAGTTGATTACTATTCCCCTAAGTTGTTTGCTCACAGAATCCCTATGCATAGGAAGTGGGTTAGACTTAAATGTGCTAGTCATAATCTTCAAGATGCTCTCTTTAGGTTTCAATTCTTATCTTTTATGTGAGCATCGTTGAAGTCATCATGCCTAGCTAGGGGCGTTAAACGTTAGCGCTTGTTGGGAGGCAACCCAATTTTACTTTAGTTTTTTGCTTTTTTGGTTCTGTTTAGTAATAAATAATCTATCTAGTCTTTGGTTAGATGTGGTTTTATGTTTTAATTAGTGTTTGTGCCAAGTTAAACCTATAGGATCTTCTTGGATGATAGTTATTTGATCTTGCTGAAAATTCCAGAAACTTTCTGTTTACGAAAACAATTGTTAAAAATCACCAGAATGTGATAAAATACTGATTCCAATTGCAGCAGATCAATAATCAAAGTATCTACGTCTTCCTATTTTGGTGGAATTTTTTTGAGTTCCAGAAGTTTGCGTTAGTTACAGATTACTACAGACTGTTCTGTTTTTGACAGATTCTGTTTTTCGTGTGTCGTTTGCTTATTTTGATGAATCTATGGCTAGTAAAATAGTTTATAAACCATAGAAATGTTAGAATACAGTAGATTTAACACCAATACAAATAAAGAATGAGTTCATTACAGTACCTTGAAGTGGTGTTTTCTTTTCTTTCGCTAACAGAGCTCACGAGATTTTCTGTTAAGTTTTGTGTTGTGAAGTTTTCAAGTTTTGGGTAAAGATTCGATGGACTATGGAATAAGGAGTGGCAAGAGCCTAAGCTTGGGGATTCCCAAGGCACCCCAAGGTAATATTCAAGGACAACCAAGAGCCTAAGCTTGGGGATGCCCCGGATGGCATCCCCTCTTTCGTCTTCGTTCATCGGTACTTGGATCTATATTTTTATTCACCACATGATATGTGTTTTGCTTGGAGCGTCATTTTATTTTCTTTAGCTTTGCTTGCTGTTTGAATAAAATACCAAGATCTGAAATTCTTAAATGAGAGAGAGTTTTCACATAGCTACATAATTATTTAACTACTCATTGATCTTCACTTATATCTTTTTGGAGTAGTTTGTCATTTACTCATGTGCTTCACTTATATCCTATGAGTAAATGGTTGAATGATTTGAATGTCATAAATCTGAAATTATATATGTTTCATATGCTTATCCCATGGAGAGTAATGACTTCACATATAAGAAGTAGAGGTGGTAAATTCATTGAAGGTTAGCAAACGTTGTATTGGTCACTTGAACAATTCATGAAAGAATATTGAAGGAAGAGAGATTTCACATATAAATATACTATCTTGGACATCTTTTGTAATTGTGAGCACTCATTAAAATATGACATGATAAAAGGTTGATGTTGGACAAGGAAGACAACGTAATGGGTTATGTTTTCTTATATCCGAAATAAATTATATTGTCATGGATCGCCCAACACGTTGAGCTTGCCTTTCCCCCTCATGCTAGCCAAATTCCTTGCACCAAGTAGAGATACTACTTGTGCTTCCAAACATCCCTTAAACCAGTATTGCCATGAGAGTCCACTATACCTACCTATGGATTGAGTAAGATCCTTCAAGTAAGTTGTCATCGGTGCATGCAATAAAAATTGCTCTCTAAATATGTATGATCTTTTAGTGTGGAGAAAATAAGCTTTATACGATCATTGTGATATGGAAGAAATAAAAGCGACGGACTGCATAATAAAGGTCCCTATCACAAGTGGCAATATAAAGTGACGTTCCCTCGCATTAAGATTTTGTGCATCCAACTATAAAAGCGCATGGCAACCTCTGCTTCCCTCTGCGAAGGGCCTATCTTTTGCTTTTATGCAAGAGTCATGGTGATCTTCACCTTTCCTTTTTCATTTTATCCTTTGGCAAGCACCTCGTGTTGGAAAGATTCTGATATATATATATATCCAATTGGATGTAAGGCATCATGAGCTATTATTGTTGACATTACCCTGGAGGTAAAAGGTTGGGAGGCGAATCTATAAGCCCCTATCTTTCTCTGTGTCTGATTAAAACTTTGAACCCATAAATATCGCGTGAGTGTTAGCAATTGTGAAAGACTAAATGATAGTTGAGTATGTGGAGTTTGCTAAATCAAAGCTCCATAGACTCTTCCTGAAAATAAGATGAATTGTAATTGTTTGATGACTAATAACACGGTTTGTTGGTTTTCAAGAAAGTTTATGATTTATACTTTAACGTGTGAATAGCTTGTTACTTGATCATGAAAAGTTCTATGAGATGAGCTACTGTTATGATATACTGTGATGCTAGAAAAGGTGATTGAAATTATCATTAATCAAACTTGTGCACCTGCTAGCATTCACACTTCATAAATTATTTCTTTTATCATTTACCTACTCGAGGACGAGCAGGAATTAAGCTTGGGGATGCTGATACGTCTCCAACGTATCTATAATTTATGAAGTATTCATGCCATTATATTATCTGTTTTGGATGTTTATGGGCTTTATTAAACACTTTTATATTATTTTTTGGACTAACCTATTAACCCAGAGCCCAGTGCCAGTTTCTGTTTTTCCCTTGTTTCAGTGTTTCGCAGAAAAGGAATATCAAACGGAGTCCAAACGGAATGAAACCTTCGAGAGAGTTAATTTTTGGAACGGAAGTAATCCAGAAGACTTGGGGTGTACGTAAGGGAGGCAACGAGGAAGGCACGAGGCAGGGGGGCGCGCCCACCCCCTGGGCGCGCCCTCCACCCTCGTGGGCCCCTCGTGGCTCCCCAGACGTATTTCTTCCTCCTATATATATCCATATACCCTAAAACCTTCGGGGAACAGAATAGATCGGGAGTTCCGCTGCCGCAAGCCTCTGTAGCCACCAAAAACCAATCGGGACCCTGTTCCGGCACCCTGCCGGAGGGGGGAACCCTCACCGGTGGCCATCTTCATCATCCCGGTGCTCCCCATGACGAGGAGGGAGTAGTTCACCCTCGGGGCTGAGGGTATGTACCAGTAGCTATGTGTTTGATCTCTCTCCCTCTCTTTCTCTCTCTCTCTCTCTCGTGTTCTTGAGGTGATACGATCTTGATGTATCGCGAGCTTGGCTATTATAGTTGGATCTTATGATGTTTCTCCCCCTCTACTCTCTTGTAATGGATTGAGTTTTCCCTTTGAAGTTATCTTATCGGATTGAGTCTTTAATGATTTGAGAACACTTGATGTATGTCTTGCGTGGGATAACCGTGGTGACAATGGGTTATTCTATTGATTAACTTGATGTATGTTTTGGTGATCAACTTGCGGGTTCCGCCCATGAACCTATGCATAGGGGTTGGCACACGTTTTTGTCTTAAGTCTCCGGTAGAAACTTTGGGGCACTCTTTGAGGTTCTATGTGTTGGTTGAATAGATGAATCTGAGATTGTGTGATGCATATCGTATAATCATACCCACGGATACTTGAGGTGACATTGGAGTATCTAGGTGACATTAGGGTTTTGGTTGATGTGTGTCTTAAGGTGTTATTTTACTACGAACTCTAGGGCTGTTTGTGACACTTATAGGAATAGCCCAATGGATTGATCGGAAAGATTAACTTTGAGGTGGTTTCGTACCCTACCATAATCTCTTCGTTTGTTCTCCGCTATTAGTGACTTTGGAGTGACTCTTTGTTGCATGTTGAGGGATAGTTATATGATCCAGTTATGTTATTATTGTTGAGAGAACTTGCACTAGTGAAAGTATGAACCCTAGGCCTTGTTTCCAAGCATTGCAATACCGTTTTCGCTCACTTTTATCATTAGTTACCTTGCTGTTTTTATATTTTCAGATTACAAAAACCTATATGTACCATCCATATTACACTTGTATCACCATCTCTTTGCCGAACTAGTGCACTTATAGAATTTACCATTGTATTGGGTGTGTTGGGGACACAAGAGACTCTTTGTTATTTGGTTGCAGGGTTGCTTGAGAGAGACCGTCTTCATCCTACGCCTCCCACGGATTGATAAACCTTAGGTCATCCACTTAAGGGAAATTTCCTACGGTCCTACAAACCTCTGCACTTGGAGGCCCAACAACGTCTACAAGAAGAAGGTTGCATAGTAGACATCACCGACGTCGGGCTTGAACGCGCGGTGGGACGGCCACTGGAACTGCCGCAGCTCACGGGTGAAGGCTGGGCAACCCACCTCGTAAGGTAGGCCACCGGAGCCCCCCGGTGCTGGGTGGTCCATAGCGGGTCCCGCCCGCTTATCCGACTGGTGGCGTGTATCACGCCGGCGCTCGATGGTGGTTCGAGCGTCTTCATGGGCTCGCTCCCGAAGGAATTGGCACTGGTCGCGGTGGGTCCGTGGATCAGACGACGCTATGGAGATGTTATGACAAGCGTCATCATGATGGATCGACACCCGCGGTGGCTGGCATGGAGGAGGAGTGTGCACCGTGGCTGGAGCTCCCCCGGTCCTCCCACCACTGGCATGTGGTGGCTTGACGAAGCACCGACCCGAGGGCCCCGCCGGTTGCGGATCATCTCTATTGGCGACGGCGACGAGGCTCCAGATGGTGGCTCTCCACTCATCGAGCTTCTCCGCAGCGGGAGGGAAGTCGAGGAGCAGCTGCGCGCGCGCCAAAGCTTCTGCTGGCGTGGGTGGTGGCGACAACTGCGTGGACCGTGGCATGCTTCAACTTCTAACCACGTTAGAAGGAGCTCTACCAGGGCCTAGCGGCTGCGTGCCATTTTCGCCAGCACTTCGGCGGGCATGCTGGACTCCTTCGTCCCGCGGACGATGCACATGGCTCTTCCCACGGCGGTTTCCTGGGTCTCCAGCGTGGTGGCGCTGTTCGTCGCGCGCACCCTGGGAAGAGCGCGCTGTGGGCGCCGGCGTGGGCGTCTTGGAGGTTGCTACGCCGCCCGTGGGTGGCACAACGACATTCCTGGAGGGCCCCGCGCTGCCCGCGGGGGCCTCAGCTCTGTCTTTGGATTTGGCGGTGTGCGGCCCGTTGCCTGGCGCACGAACGACGCCGCTCGCCAGGCTCTGATTGCCACAGCGATGCTGGTGCTCGCGGACTGCGGCCCAGGTCCTGTCCGCGACCGGCCCGTTGCTTGCCCGCACTGGCACGGGCCGTTCGGCTCCCGACGAGCCGATCGCCATGATCTTCTTCTTCTTGGGAGCCATGGCAGTGAAGAACTGCTAGGCTAACTACTAGACCAAATTCTCACAATTGCGCCCCCTACCTGGCGCGCCAAAGATGTCGGTGGAAAACGACACCTATGGGATCACAAGAATCCCTACTACGGTTGCCGGGGCGCGGGGTTGTGAGAAGAGCAGGATTAACAGTCAACACAAGGATCGTTTACCCAGGTTCGGGCCGCGAGGATGCGTAATACCCTAGTCCTGCTTTGGTGTGTATTTGAGAGAGTTCTTGAGCTCTCGAACTAGCAACGGTGGCTGCGTAGTCCAAAAGAGCTGAATCCCCCTCCAGTACGCCATGGGCCTCCTTTTATAGTTGAAAGGGGCTGCCACAGTGGCATACAGGAGGTGGAAAGGTCTACAGTGCTGCAAGCTTATCGCGCGTATTACAGGACAAGATGCATTAAATGCATCACTTAGGTGTCCCTTTGCTTCGGGGATGGGAACGAGGCCCATCCCGTCTGTTGCCGCCTCGCCCTGCTTTGACACGCGCCCAGGCCAGCGATGCATGTGGCGCCATGTAGGCAGGCAGGAAGCTGAGGTGGCGCGGTGGTAGGATCTTCACGAAGATCTGCATGCCACCACGCAGGTGCTTGCTGAGTTGGCGTAGAGGCCGCCCGTCGCCACGCAGGTGCCTGCCCAGCTGGTTGAGCTAGCAGCTGCTTGGGGACGGTGGTGGAGTCTTGGTCGACGTGGGCCTGGTAGTGGCCCCGCTGATATCCTCGGCAAGGGACTTGCCGGGGGCCCGGCAAGGTTCTTGCCGTGGCGTTGCAGTCGTCCCCGGCAAGGGGCTTGCCGGGGGTCTTGTGGATCACGTCGGCAAGGATCCCGCCGAGGGTTGCCGTCTTCTGGTTCTCATCTGATCTCATATATCGATGGTCTTGACAAAGATCTGCATGCCACCACAGAGGTGCCTCCCGAGCCCTGGTCCCAACGTAGTTGGTTGGGTCGGAACCCGTGGGCTCAAGGGTGGCTCGCACCGTTGGCATCGGGCAAGTTGCCCCGGCAAGGCTCTTGCCGGGGTTGTGGAGGCCGCCCCGGCAAGGGCCTTGCCGGGGGAGTCCACCTCGCCCTCTTGCTCTTTGGTGTTTCTGGTCTTGGCATTGCCTTGGCCATCTTGTGCTTCAGCTTCTCTCCGGCTTCCCTCCTTTGCCCTGCTATGCGCGGCCGTGGCGCGCGACTCTGACTGCCCGTGCACAAGTAAAGGGGTCAAAAGGAGAGCCCCTACTTTTGTACACCGACAGAGACCTAGGAAGGGAATGACACGGAGCCGGGGAAGACGCGGCAGTGGATGCCCACGTGGAGGGGAGTACGTGGGTTGACTGATTCGGCTGCGGTGTGAGGCTGCTGTCGCCGGAGAATAACAGGAGGTGTGGGTGAGTATAGAGGGATGGCATGGCCAGTGGTGGCAGCACAGTCGGACACGGGAGGCACGAGCAGGCGGCACGGCCGACGCTGGTTTGGGCGGTTGGAGCAAGAAGACCAGAGGTTGAAGAAGCACGACGGCTGTTGGATGGACATCGTACGATCATTGCAGCTAGAATCGTTTATATTGACTAAGTTGACAAAGCCCTTGGTACGCGTCAACTTAGTAGGCCCACAGGTCAGCCTCCGAAACGGTGCGCCCCAGATGTCAGGGGGAGGAATCATTTTTTGGGCGGCTGAAGCGAGAATATCCGAGATTGAAGAAGCAGCACGACATCCATTGGATGAACATCCAATGGCAACTGCTGCTAGAACCGTGTGTTGACTATAAGTTGACAAAGCCTTGCGTACGTGTCAACTTAGTAGGCCCACAAGTGTGTGGCAAAGAACATATAGCCCATTTGCGATTTGTAAGAATGTACATCCCATTTTTGAATTCTAATGGAATTTACGACAGCCCATTTATAGTTTGTTAAAAGTACAACCCATTTTCTAGCTAGGACAACGATTAATAATTTCAACCAACCGCTCAAAACAGAATTCAATAAAATTTCCCACATTTTGATGGGATCCGAAATATTTTTATCCCGAAATTTCTAGTCAGATTAAATATAATTTCAAAATAAATTTGTGTTACATAAAAATGCAACGAAATATTGCGCGCGCAACAAGTAATGAAATAAAAAATTTCAAAACCCAATAATATTTTTAAACTAATTACGTGTTTGGTGCTTTTTTATATAGTTACTGCCTAGTTATTATAATTACATCCCATTTATTATTTCTTAAAGCCCATTTTATTGTTAAGCCTAATGCATCCCTCCTATGAAAGATTGGGAGCCCCGCGTGGCGGAGAATAAGAAGTTGACCCGAATATTGTGTAAAACTGTCGGCCCAGTTGCATTGCTGATGTTCAAAAAAATGGCCTGTGTAGTACAGTACAACTTTACATGGCTACTCAGCCCACATTCAGCGACGCCGGAAAGGCCCAAACAAGGCTTCTGTACAACTTTTTGAAGTCACTGAGCTCAACTAATAACTTAAGAAAATAGTTAGAGTACAGTGGAACCTAATTAAAAGTTGTCACGAGCGAAGAAATAATTCAACGGGTCCCACTTGTGCGTGTGTGTGCATGTGTGTGTGTGTGAGAGAGAGGGAGATAGAGAGACCCATTGGTCGATGCTCGAAAATACATCTTTCGGCCATATGCATTGCTGATGCTCAATAAAAACTTATATAGTTGACACAATCATATAGAACATCATAGCACACTGAACTTGCGTACAAAAATTTCACGCAGGCGGCACAATTAGGGTGGAAGCAGTGGATCGCTACAGGTAGGGCTATGTTGAAACCAACGAACTCGTACATAACGGTTCATCGCCTGTATCAATGACGGGGAAAAATCTTGAATGTTGTGCAAAGAAAACAGACAGACAACACAATAAGTTCTGCTAGTACATTAAGTTGACGTACAACCCTTTCTAAAAAAACGTTCAGGTACAAAAATAGAACATGCCACAATCAAATGTACTGGCACATCAGTGCTTCACACCCATAGCTCGGATTTAACTAGTATCTGACAAGATTCAGTTGTTACTTCAAATTAGAGCACATCCAGGCAGCCAACTGAGGGAGTCCTGGACTAAGGGGTCCTCGGGCGTCCGGCCTATTAGCCATGGGCCGGACTGATGGGCTGTGAAGATACGAAGACCGAAGACTGCACCCGTGTCCGGATGGGACTCTCCTTGGCGTGGAAGGCAAGCTTGGCAACCAAATATGTAGATTCCCTTCTTTGTAACTGACCTTGTGTAACCCTAGATCCTCCTGGTGTCTATATAAACCAGAGGACTTAGTCTGGAGGGATATATTCATTACCTTAGTCATACTGGCTAGACTTCTAGTGTTTAGCCATTACGATCTCGTGGTAGATCAACTCTTGTAATACTCATATTCATCAAGATCAATCAAGCAGGAAGTAGGGTATTACCTCCAAGGGCCCGAACCTAGGTAAACATCGCGTCCCCTGTCTCCTATTACCATCGACCTTAGACGCACAGTTCGGGACCCCCTACCCGAGATCCGCCGGTTTTGACACCGACATTGGTGCTTTCATTGAGAGTTCCACTGTCTCGTCCTCAAGAGGTTTGATGGCCCCTTCAATCATCAACAACGATGCCATCCAGGGAGAAACCTTCCTCCCCGGACAGATATTCGTGTTCGGCGGCTTCGCACCGTGGGCCAACTCGCTTGGCCATCTGGAGCAGATCGATAGTAGCCCCTGGCCACCATGTCAGATTTGGGAGCTTGAACTACGTCGCGGACATCCGTGGAGATTTGATCTTCGCCAGATTTGAGACCGCGGCAACCGCTCCTGGTCACCTTGATGAACATGACCTAAATCTGTCGTCAGACCGCATCTAGGAGATAGCTCCTATAACTGCTCTGGCCTTAGATCCGGAGCATACTGCGCCATCCAAGGATGGGAGGCTCAACCCCACCACGGAGGCCACAGATTCCCCGGCATTGGAGCCGCACATAGACTTAACCTCACACAATATTTGTGTCACTGGAACTCCGGACTCGTCTCTGGGTGTAAGTTCTGAACCATGTGAGTCCGCGGATGCCGAACTTGATTGTTTATCGATCTTCGAGTTCAGAGCCACAAACATCTTCCAGCACTCGCCCTTGGGCGATGTGCTAAACTCATTAAAGAGCTTGTCCTTGGCGGGGGACCCACAGCCGAACTATGTTTGGTTCGAACTAGGGGCTGATGATGGAGAATCTTGTTTCCCACCCGCCACCCACTTCATAGCCACTGTCGAGGATTTAACTGACACGCTTGATTACGACTCCGAAGACATCAACGGTATGGGCGACGATGCTGATGAGGAGCAAAATCAAAGTCCACCCTTCACTGGATGCTGGACAGCCACTTCTTCATACGATGTGTACATGGTGGACACACCCAAAACAACCAACGATGATGACAAAGAAAATCCAGTTGAGAATAAACCTCCCGAGACACAGCAAAAACACCGGCGTACTCGGCGCCGCTCTAAGTCACGTCGTTCCAAAGACAACAATACTGGCACCGGAGAAAATAATACTCCGGACGATGCCGAAAACAATGAAGACCCTGCTGAGGTCACATCCGAGCAGGAGGAGAAAGAAAACGGGCAAACTAGCCCCGACGAACAGGCCAGGCCCAACGACTCGGAGGACCGTAGTTATCGTCCGTTCTCTGAGGATGAGGAAAGCCTCGGCAACGAAGATTTTATCGTACCCGAGGAACCTCTCGAGCAGGAGCGCTTCAAGCGCTAGCTAATAGCCACCGCAAGGAGCCTGAAAAAGAAGCAGCAGCAGCTTCAAGCTGACCAAGATCTGCTCGTCGACAGATGGACTGATGTCCTGGCAGCTGAAGAATACGGCCTCAGACGCCCAGCCAAGAGTTACCCGAAGCGAAGGTTGCTACCTTAGTTCGACGAAGAGGCGCCAGAGCCCATACCTCCCTCGCGTAACGTGGCCGACCGAACACTACGCGGTCGGGACAGTGCGGCGGACCGACCACCTCGTGGTCGGGATAGAGCGGCAATTCAAGCCGAACAGCAGCCCGCCCCACCGCCATGAAAAAATAGAGACAAAACTGTTCGGGGTCACACATACAACGTCTGGCAAACCCTGGATAGCAGAGCAGGATACACCCAATCGATTTATGGATCGCGGGGATGTTCTTCTACATGTGATGATGGCTACCTATTCGGACGTGACAAACCTAGTCACGCCCTGGCCGACAACCGCTGACGAACTCCATCAGAGCTACATCGCGACGCAGCTAGATATAGAGGCACCACACACCCTCTTTGCTTCACTGATGAAGTCATGGATCACGAATTCCCCGAAGGGTTCAAACCCGTCAATATTGAATCATACGACGGAACAACCGATCCCGCGGTATGGATCGAAGATTTTATTCTCCACATCCACATGGCCTGCGGAGATGACCTCCATGCTATGAAATACCTCCCACTAAAGCTCAAAGGGCCAGCTCGGCACTGGTTAAATAGCCTGCCTGAAAACTCTATCGGCAGCTGGGAGGACTTGGAAGAAGCCTTCCTCGACAACTTCCAAGGTACATATGTCCGGCCACCAGACGCCAATGATTTAAGCTACATAGTCCAACAACCTGGAGAGTCAGCCAGAAAATTTTGGACTAGGTTCCTAACCAAAAAGAACCAGATCGTCGACTGTCCGGATGCCGAAGCCCTAGCGGCCTTTAAACATAGCATCCGCGACGAATGGCTCGCCCGCCACCTCGGCCAAGAAAAGCCGAAATCCATGGCAGCCCTCACGGCACTCATGACTCGCTTTTGTGCGGGTGAGGATAGCTGGTTGCCTCGTAGCAAAAACACAGTCAGCGAGGCAGGCCCCTCTGAGGTCAAAAACAGCAACAGCAAGCTCCGACGCAGCAAACACAAACGCTGAAGCAACGGCAACAACACCGATGACACTGCTGTCAATGCCGGATTCAGCGGCTCCAAGTCCGGTCAGCGGAAAAAGCCGTATAAAAGAAACAATCAGGGACCTTCCAGCATATACTCCATACTCGACCATCCGTGCCAAATCCATGGCACCCCAGACAAACCAGCCAACCATACCAACAGAGATTGCTGGGTTTTTAAGCAAGCCGGCAAGTTAAATGCCGAGAACAAGGAAAAGGGATCGCAGAGCGAGGACGATGACGAGGAGCCCCTGCAGCCAAACACATGGGGACAGAAGAAGTTTCCCCCTCAGGTCAAAACGGTGAACATGATATATGCTACACACATCCCCAAGAGGGAGCGCAAGCGCGCACTCAGGGACGTCTATGCGATAGAGCCAGTCGCCCCAAAATTCAATCCATGGTCATCGTGCCCGATCACTTTTGATCGTCGGGATCATCCGACCAGTATCTAGCATGGCAGATCAGCCGCACTAGTCCTAGACCCAATCATTGATGGATTCCACCTGACGCGAGTCCTCATGGACGGTGGCAGCAGCCTCAATCTGCTCTATCAGGATACAGTGCGCAAAATGGGCATTAACCCATCACGGATCAAGCCCACAAGGACTACCTTTAAAGGAGTCATACCAGCTGTAGAGGCCCGCTGCATGGGCTCAATCACACTAGAGGTCGTCTTCGGATCTCCGGACAACTTCTAAAGCGAGGAGTTAATCTTCGACATCGTCCCCTTTCGCATCGGCTATCACGCACTGCTTGGACGAACCGCATTTGCCCGATTCAATGCGGTACCTCACTATGCTTATCTCAAGCTCAAGACACCCGGACCACGTGGCGTCATAACAGTCAATGGAAATACGGAACGCACCCTCCGTACCGAGGAGCATACCACGGCCTTAGCAGCAGAAGTACATCACGGCCTTTTCCAGCAAAACCTTAATTCGGCAGCCGAGCCCCCGGACACCATTAAGAGGGTCCAGACTATTCTGCAGCAAGACAACCCCGCTCGTCAAGAGCTTAACTAGCAATTTGGCCTCCGTCCCAGTCCCAATCAAATGGCGGCATTCGTACCGCGCGTACATAACTACGCACTCAAAATTCCATGGGCATCGATGGAGGCATAGCTAGCTCGTGATCCACAGTGCGGCTCGACCGACCCTGGATCCGCACACCTTCATTTTTTCTTTTTCATTTCGGGTTTTTTCTCTTCTCGAGGCTTTTTCTAAATAACCTGATCATCGGACCGATCACGGGACGGATACACCAAGGAGGCAAGGAGCTTTGACGTACAAGGGAATCCCCAGGTGGTCTCTGCTAACGATTGATATACCTGTTTTACATACCCGCATGCAGCTCGCTCTTGGTCATGGCATGTTAAATAGCCTTACTTGCTTATCGCATTACTTGCACAAGTACGCCTTGACGTATTAATCAACTTACAATGGAAAATAATTGGCAGCGTCAGCTTATTACTTGATTTTTTCCTTGCCTTTGTATTTATTACTCATCGCACCCGTACACTCTGGTACGTATTACTTCGCCAGGGGCTTCATCACGCCCCGCAATACGACAATAAAGTCCGAACACTTTTTACAGTACAGTTCGACACCCCGAACTTATAGCATTATATGCATCGGCTCCGAATCATGTCTTTGGTCAATAGTTGGGTTGCCCGGCTCCTGTGCTTACTACCTTATGTTCCGCTATATCAGCTAGGGTAGTAAAGGGAGAACTACTGCGATTGTGTCCCGGTTCTTCCGGACGAGCACCTCAGTAGAGAAAGCCGAAAACTGACTGTCATGATGTAGCGAGAGCTGGTCAACTGTTCGAGAGGTTTCAAATCCTTAGAGATTTTTTCCGCTTTATGCGAGAATCAGTTTTTATCCGATCAGGTGTGTATAGCGCCCCTAGTTCGGCCTTCCGAATACCAGGGACTTCGCCAAAATTCTCATTGTCAAACTCCTATGGCTAAGTGAGGGTGATAAAAGCTGTATAGTCTGATTGCCTTGTTCGTTGCGCTAAACACCTCCTTTAAGGACCAGAATGTGGAGTAAAGAGTGTTTAGATTTATCCCGAACACCCCCGTACTATCTACGTGGGGGCAGAAGCCGACGACTGGCTAACCCTCAGATTTCATAAACGGCCGCACAGGAGGTAAAATTTCAAGAGTCACAAGCACTATATTACATAACGACCTTGTTTCATATTACAGGACGAGATAACATGAATGTTTTCATGGGAATATAACATCCTTCACACATTGCTCCGCCACAAGGCGGGATCCCTCCAGGACACTATCAAAATATAGCTCAGGTCGGTGGTGCTCCTTGCCCTTAGGTGGCCCCTCGGTCATCAACTTCTTGGCATCCATCTTCACCTAGTGCATCTTGGCGCGGGCAAAGGCCATCCGTGCACCTTCAATGCAGACCGATCGCTTCACGACTTCAAGCCGTGGGCAGGCACTCACAAGCCGCTTCACAAGTCCGAAGTAGGTACTGGGCATGGGCTCGGTAGGCCATAGCCGGACTATTAGGTCCTTCATGGCAAGCTCGGCTGCCTTGTGCAGCTCGACCAGCTGTTTCAGCTGGTCGCTGAAGGGCACCGGATGTTCTGGTCCAAGGTATTGAGACCAGAACAGCTTCTCCGTAGAACTCCCTTCTTCGGCTCGATAGAACATGGCAGCATCCGATACGCTGCGCGGCAAATCTGTAAACGCCCGTAGAGAACTCCAAATTCGGGTAAGTAAAAGGAACGTTTCCTTTGCAGACTTGCTTTGCATAATGAAAGCCTTACCCGCCGCGATCTTCTTGGCCGCCTGGATTTCCTGAAGGGCGCTCTAGGCTTCGGCTCGGGCATCTTGTGCGCTCTGGCGGGCCTTCGCAAGTTCGGACCCTTGCGTCTTAGAATCACGCTCCAAGGACTCGTACTTCTTGATGGCGTCCTGGAGCTCTTGCTGGACCTCGCTGATCCGGGCCTCGGCTAACGCCTTCTTGAGGGCCGCTACCTCGGTTGTGGCCCCTAATAAAGTTCATGACACTTTAGTCAGCACGAACCATTCATCCTTCCTAAATATACACGCATGTTACTGCATACCTTAGCTATCCTCCAGCTGCTTCTTCACGAGGCCGGGCTCTTCCTCGGCCCGCTCTAGGTTCTGCTTCAGTCCGGAGACCTCCGCAGTATGAGCGGCAGCAGCCAGCAGCGACGCCTACTTATTCACATAGACATCTTATGTTAGAATCCTGCGAAAATTGTTTTGATCCTCTGTTCGGCCTTTTCTTTCCGAACACCGAACAGAGCATCAGGGGCTACGGTCTACACCGTGATATTCTCTCTACAATTACATTACTTACCTCAAAGCCTGTTAGAAGGCTAGCACAGGCTTCGGTCAGTCCGCTTTTGGCGGACTGAACCTTCTCGATCACCGTATCCATAAATATACAGTGTTCATCCACAATGGAAGCGCCTCGCAGCGCTTCCAGCAGATTATCTGGTGCCTCTGATTGGACAGAGGTCACCGGTGGAACAGACACACCTCCTCCTTTAGGGGAAGGCTGCTCGCTTGACTCCGAAGCCGTGTAGATCTCCGGAATGGTATTCGGCTGGGGACCGAATTGAACTTGGCCCCCATCACTAGTCCCCACGGGGGTTTTTTCCCCCATGTGTCCGGCGGCCGAGGAGTCATCCTTTGGTGCCACCCCGATGACCTCCGGAATCTCTCCCTAACCTGGAAAGGTCCTTTGGGACACCACCTCATCATCACCCTTGGCCGAGGGAGAGTGAGCGGGTGGCGGTGACACGATGGCCATCTCTTTTGAATCTAGCGAACCTCCTGTTGAGGATCGCGGGGAGCTGTCGCGGGCCAGACTGCAATAGCATAATTTAAACATATTAATATTACAAAGTGGAAAGGCCAGACATTTGGACGTGCATAAGGTACTTACGAGGCGGCCCGAGGCTTGGTTCGGGGGGGTCGCTCCGGACTGCTATCGACATCCCACTCGGAGTTATCCGCGAGGGAGCCCTTCCCCCTCTTGGGCGCCATCGCCTCCAGATTTGGGGAGGCCCTCCTTTTCTTCCTTCCTCCTCGTCGTCGTCTTCGGCGGCCGAAGAGTGAGTCTCGTCTTCAGACGTCACGTCCAAAGCACCTTTTCGGCGAAGGCCACTCCTGGCCCCCTTGGCCGTTTTCTTGGCCTTCTTCTCTGGCACATCGTAAGGCGCCGGAAACAACATCTTCATCAGAAGTGGGGTTTCTTGGTCTTCGGGTAGCGGAGCCGGACAGTATCCGCCCGCTATGTCGATCCAGGCCTGAAAAATTGATAGGAAGGCTAGACTCCTTCCTCAAAATATGCCAGTAAAGGGTATACCTTGAAAACACGAAAGAACTTACCGAATTAGCCTGGCGTTTTAAGCTAAGCCCGCGATCCTCCGTCGTGGGCGGTGGTGTCTCGCCGGCATTGAAGAGCACTTTCCAGATGTCTTCGTGCGTCGTGTCGAAGAGCTCTAGTAGCGTTTGGTGCTTGGCCGGATCGGACTCCCACAAATAGCAAGTCCGGCGTTGGCACGGAAGGATCCGGCGAATGAGCATAACCTGGATCATGTTGACAAGTTTGATCCTCTTGGTTATCAAGTTCGGGACGCACGTCTGGGGCCCAGTCAGCTCGTTCGAAGAACCCCAGGTTAGGCCCTTCTCTTGCTAGGAGGTGAGCCGCATCGGAACTCCGGATCAGAATTCGGGGGCCGCCGCCCAGCTGGTGTCGCGTGGCTCGGTGATGTAGAACCACCCCGACTGCCACCCCTTCACCGTCTCCACAAAGGAGCCTTCGGGCCAGGTGAGATTGGGCATCTTGCCCACCATGGCGCCTCCGCACTCTGCTTGTTGGCCGCTCACCACCTTCGGCTTCACATTGAAGGTCTTTAGCCATAGGCCGAAGTGAGGTGGGATGCGGAGAAAGGCCTCACACATGACAATAAATGCCGAGATGTTGAGGATAGACTTGGGGGCTAGATCGTGGAAGTCCAGCCCATAGTAAAACATTAATCCGTGGACAAACGGGTGGAGAGGGAATCCTAGCCCGCGGACGAAATGTGTGAGAAACACAACCCTCTCATGGAGCTCTGGGGTAGGGACAATTTGTCCCTTGGCCGGGAGTCGGTGAACGATCCCCTTGGCTAGGTATCCGGCCTCCCGGAGCTCTTTGATGTCCTTCTTCTTGACGGAGGAGGCCATCCACTTGCCTCCAGCTCCGGATCCGGACATGATTGGAGTGCTTTCTCGGGCGGGGAAAGCTAGAGCTTGGGCGTTGGAGCTCGACTATGGATGGGCAGAGGAAGGAGAAGGCGTGGGAGAAGAAGGGGGAGTCCTGATCCCCTTATAAAGGCAGTGAATACTGAACGCCTCCTCACTCGCCTCAAAACTCGGCTGTTCCCAAGGGCTGTGTAAATGGTACGGTTGGGTTACCCACGCCCGTATTGATGAGAATCCCACAATAAGGGGACACGATCTCTGCTTTGACAAGACGTGCCAATGGAAACCGCATCTCAAAACGTGGAGTGGCAGACGAAAAACGGTTCGAAATTATGACCGGGCAGACGTGATGTCATATTACAAAAACTTGTTAGCAGATTGGACTCATGGAATATTATATTCTCTCTGCGACTGTGCGTGGTGCGTGTGTTACAGATCCGGACTCGTTCAATGCGTCCGAAGACTATCTTGGAGTTCGGAAGGAGGAACCCGCCTTGCAATGCCGAAGACAGATCTATGCGCCGGATACCTTGTCATTGAAGCTAGGTTCAGGGGCTACTGAGGGAGTCCTGGACTAAGGGGTCCTCGGGCGTCCGACCTGTTAGCCATGGGCCGGACTGATGGGCTGTGAAGATACGAAGACCGAAGCCTGCACCCCTGTCCGGATGGGACTCTCCTTGGCATGGAAGGCAAGCTTGGCCACCAAATATGTAGATTCCCTTCTTTGTAACCGACCTTGTGTAAGCCTAGATCCTCCTGGTGTCTATATAAACCAGAGGACTTAGTCCGGAGGGATATATTCATTACCTTAGTCATACCGGCTAGACTTCTAGGGTTTAGCCATTACGATCTCGTGGTAGATCAACTCTTGTAATACTCATATTCATCAAGAATCAAGCAGGAAGTAGGGTATTTGTCGGTGTCAAAATCAGCGGATCTCGGGTAGGTGGTCCCGAACTGTGCGTCTAAGGTCGATGGTAACAGGAGACAGGGTACACAATGTTTACCCAGGTTCGGGCCCTCTGTATGGAGGTAATACCCTACTTCCTGCTTGATTGATCTTGATGAATGTGAGTATTACAAGAGTTGATCTACCACGAGATCAAGATGGCTAAACCCTAAAAAGCCTAGCCTGTATGACTATGGTAATGAGTCTATCCCCCTCCGGACTAAGTCCTCCGGTTTATATAGATACCGGGAGGATCTAGGGTTACACAAGGTCGGTTACAAAGAAAGGAATCTACATATTCGGTCGCCAAGCTTGCCTTCCACGCCAAGGAGAGTCCCATCCGGACATGGGTGCACTCTTCGGTCTTCGTATCTTCACAGCCCATCAGTTCGACCCATGGCTAATAGGCCGGACACCCGAGGACCCCTTAGTCTAGGACTCCCTCACTAGCCCCCGAACTAGGCTTCAATGACGAGGTGTTCGGCGCGCAGATTGTCTTCGGCATTGCAAGGCGGGTTCCTCCTCCGACGACTTCCAAGTAATGTATTCGACTTTTAATTCAATGCTGCACAACTCGGCTTCTGTGCATCTATGACTTCAGCTTCCACGTGTCGGGCGAATGCGGACGGTCAAGGTATTTTTTGCAAATAACACCCCGATCATGCAAGAAAGAGTGTCTATTTAAAGAGATTGGGTCTCAGATCCATTTGCCACCACACAGAGAAAATCCTCAGAGATTGCCAGGAAAGACCATTCCAACATGGCTAGCATTCCCAGCTTCTCCTCCCGTTTCGACCCAGAGAAAGGCGAGTGGGAGAGGTGCTCTCTGTCCCACAGTCAATTGGAGAAGTTGCAAACGCAGGGATTCCTCCCCCCTGCGGATCTGGTCCCTGTTCGAGCAGGGTTGGCTTCCTTCAACGGCAAAACCAAGGCGGAGGATTTCCCCAACCCATCTGCTGGGGAACGAGTGTGCTTCATCCCCTATTTGCTGAGGGGCGTGGGATTTCCAATTCACCCATTCCTCCGAGGGCTTCTGGAGTATTATGGCCTCCAGCTGGACAATTTTACCCCAACCTCCCTCCTGCACATTACGGGTTATGTCGCTTTATGCGAACTATTCCTGGGTTGTGAGGCCCATTTTGATCTGTGGAGAAGGTTGTTTTGTCTTGTCCCGCGCAACCACGAGGGATCGATATTTGAAGTGGGCGGGGCCGAAATATGGCGCATTGCTGAGACCGGATACCTATCCGGCACACCGAAGAAAGCTTCCGAAGAGTGGACCTCTGAATGGTTTTACATTGATGATGTCGTACTTCCAGATCCGGTCCGGAGGGGTCTCCCCGAGTTTGCAAGTGTTCCTCTAAAGGAACGCCATAGCTGGCGCCCTCGGAGCCTCGAGGAGGAAGATAGTGCGGAAGTCCGCCAGCTCCTAAGCAAGATCAGGACGCTTGCCCAGTCCGAATACACAATAGTCAAAGTGATGGCGACCTCCATAGTGCGGGGGGGGGGGGGGGAGGGTCCAGCCACTTCAATACAAAGGACTTCCCATGTGGAACTACAATGGGGAAGATGACGCCTCCCGCTGCGGCAGGAAAGGTCCGGACACCCCTGCCACCCTAGCCAAAATATTGGCCGAACTGTTCAAGAGTGAGGAAGAGGAGTTCCTGCGCATCACACGCAGAGAAGAATATTCCATGTACAGTCCTCCTAGTTGGGTAAGCCCCCAACTCTTCTGCTCTACTCATCCCACTCCCTGAGCTTCGCTCAATGAATATTAACCCGTCCATTTGTAACAGCACTGGCGAAAGATTTCCGAGGGGCTTCACAGAGCCGCCCCGCAGCCTGAGGGCCACAATCGGGACCTTGACCCCGGATTCGAAGAGGATCCGGATATATTCGTGGTACTCGAGAATGGCGTGTTTTACCAGGCGAGCTACGACGGCACCGAAGTGGCCATCATCGCCGATTACCCTGGTCTTCTCCCCGCTTCGCACGTAAGTAGTCAAGAGACATCTCCCCCGAAAGGGTTCCCTCGTTCCGCCTCACCCACCGCATTGTCTCGTGCTTCGAAGGGAGGCGTTCGACACACCGTGCTACTCCAGGAGCGACTCCAAAGAGAGCGGCTCCCGCACCGGGCAAGCCTTCGAAGGGGAAGGCAAATGAAGACACGGTCGGGCCCTCATCAAAGAGGTATGGGTTTGCAAACATGTTTTTTAATAGTCGCATCCAACTATGACTTTCATGTACGTCCCGTATCAGTAAAAGAGTCCGCCGGACTGTGTCCGGGGGTCCGGTCAGCAATACTCCCAACAGCCGGGATCCAGCCCTAGCCAAGGGGACAGGGGCCGATATGGGAGTGACGCCGGACTGTCCTTCGGCCGAGGGCTCGGAAAATATGTCCATCACCAACTCGGAAGTGGAAACCGCCATGAATCATTAGCGTCGGAGGGCCATTTTACGAGACCCCCACTTTTCGGAAGAGGCATTTAATGCCTTCAGCTTGGCTGATGCATACATCCGAGCTGCTCGAGATGGGCTTGGTAGAGCCACAAAGCAGCATTTAAAAGATGTGCAGGTAAGTTTACTGTGTCTCAGTATGATAACCGTATGCCAATAGCCCCTGAGACTTAAAGTAGTT
The DNA here is from genome assembly GCF_002575655.3 of Aegilops tauschii subsp. strangulata. Lineage (NCBI taxonomy): Eukaryota > Viridiplantae > Streptophyta > Magnoliopsida > Poales > Poaceae > Aegilops > Aegilops tauschii. The sequence continues at coordinate 189,833,155 of NC_053037.3, forward strand.
GGAACAACTGATTTGAGGATCGTTGCATAATCAGGTTCTGTCGGAGAAGAACGACGTGCTAGCCCAAGAGCTAGAAAAGTGCCGGGCGCAGTTAAACGCAGTGACCGCCGAACTGGAAAAATCCAAGGCGGCATCTTCCAGTAATATTTCCCTCCATCGAGAAACAGTTATTGTATAGCGACCGTGTTAACACTGCGGATTTATCTCATAACAGGATCATCGGATCAACTGGAGGAAAAAGAGTCAAAAAGACTGCATGCCGCAAGCGAGCGGGTTTTGACCCATGTCAGACAGGAGAAAAACAAACTCCAAGATGCAAACACCTAGCTGGGCGAAGAGCTGAAGGATGTGCGGGCCCAGCTAGCCGACTCCGTGAAGGAGAACAAAAAGCTGCGAGGCGGCATATTCAATATGTGGCCGTATTTACCTCATAACAGTTTGGAAGTAAAAGGAGCTGATATAGCTATGATTGCAGGTATGTTGATGGGCCATCCCGAAGAGGAGGTGCCCGGATCATCAAGTGATCTTCTGCAAGGGCTGTCGCAGTTGCACGAGCAAGCTCGGCTGGCAATGTGGAGTGTATCCAAGGCCTTATGGCCATCCGCCTCCCCTCCAGGGAGTATGGAGAAGCTTGTAGAGCTGTTCAAGGGAGCGCGGCGGCGTATCCGACTATGGAAGATATCGGCCTGCCGAGAGGGTGCGCGGGAGGCCTGGGCCATGGTAAAAACGCGGTATACCAAGCTGGATCCGAATCACATGGCCCGGGTCGGACCGCTAGGGTCAAATGGGGAAGAAATTCCCGTTAGTTTAGTATATGACCAAGTAGAGGTGGCTACTAGATATTCCCAACAGGATTGTAAATTAGACCGCCTGTTGGACGGTATAGAGGAGGAAGTTTTTAAGTCCTAAGTGACTATGTACTTTCCTTCTAGCTGGATTGTAAAATGATTGTCATGGCCGACCTTTTCGCTTCAACCTCTCGACCCGAAGGTGCGGAGTGTTTCCGAATACCTGAGCGGCAAAATAAACCGAGGTATGCATGGAAACTAGGCGTAGGGGTCATAGTTGCTTGAACAGACAAGTTGTATCCGGCTAGTTATGTTATATTACATTAAAATTGTAAGGAACATCTTCCAGAGAGAATAGTTCCGTTAAGGGTTCCTTTCCCTGGGTGTGCATGCATCTATGTGCATGCCCGGACTGTGATGAAAAAATCACAGTGTGTATAACTTCTGGGGGTTCACAATGGAACGAGTGCAAAAACATCTTTAGTTCACCGACCGAATATTCCCTTAAGAATGCTAGCTTTCGGCTTCACCCAGTTTGAGGTACACATCCGGATGACCCGGCAGTAACAATCGCAGAGGTGCTCCCTTTATGCCCTAGCCGAACTAACGGGAACGTAAGGCATAAGCACAGGAGCCAGGAAACCCAGCTTGGCCAAAACTGAAGTCATATCGATGCATATAATGGCAAAGAAAATGTACATATGGAAGAAAACGCATATGTGATGATCTTGATGCTCGGAAAATAGTAATAGCAAGCTTCTGTCCAAGAAGCCGCCAGGTATAATAGACGTACATACTTGAAGATGTATGCGTCGGGGGTGCACGATCTAACCGCACGAAAGCTTTTAATGCCAAAGAGAAAAAGCGAAAAGAGAGAAAAAATGATGAAAACAATAAGGGAAGGAGACGAACAAAGAGTTCGGCGCTAGGCATAGAATCTTCGGAGTCTGGCCGAGTTCCAGGGGTTCGGCTCTAGTCGATTGTCCGACGCATCACGCAAGCGGTACGCCCCTCCGGTGAGAACTTCGTCGATGATGAAGGGACCCTCCCACTTGGGCTTGAGTTTGTCCTTTTTCTTCTCCGGCAGGGGCAGAACGAGTTCGCCGACGTTGTAAGTTTTGGCCCGCACTTCTCTGCTTTGATACCCGCGAGCCTACTATTGATAAAATGCGGAACGGGCTTTTGCGATGTCGCGCTCCTCCTCCAGGGCATCTAAGCTGTCCTGCCGATCGAGCTCGGCCTCTCTCTCTTCATACATGCGCACTCGAGGTGAGTCATGAATAATGTCGCAGGGTAGTACTACCTCTGCGCCGTACACCATGAAAAAAGGTGTGTATCCGGTAGTGCGATTGGGCGTGGTCCCCAGCCCCAGAGTACGGAGTCGAGCTGCTCAACCCAGTGCTTGTCTGATTCCTTCAAAGACCGCACTAGTCTAGGCTTAATGCCGCTCATAATGAGACCATTGGCTCTTTCGACTTGACCGTTTGTCTGTGGGTGATAGAGAGAGGCGTAATCGAGCTTGATGCCCAGATTGGCGCACCAGGTTTTCACCTTGTCGGCTGTGAAGTTGGAGCCGTTATCGGTGATGATACTGTGCGGAACACCATAACGGTGTACAACGCCGATTAGAATTCTATCACCGGCCCGGATTCGGCCATTTTAACTGGTTTGGCCTCTATCCACTTAGTGAATTTATCCACCATGACCAGCAAATATTTTTTCTTATGGCTTCCTCCTTTAAGGGGTCCAACCACATCCAGTCCCTAGACCGCAAAAGGCCAAGTGATGGGGATTGTTTGTAGGGCAGTGGGGGGCATATGGCTTTGGTTGGCGAAGAGTTGGCATCCGACACAACGTTGTACAAGGTCCTGTGCGTCTGCTCGGGCCGTTGGCCAATAAAACCCTGTACGGAAAGCCTTGCTAACAAGGGCCTGAGCTACGGCGTGGTGCCCGCCATGACCGGCGTGAATCTCAGCCAGGAGCTGTCGCCCCTCCTCCTCGGAGATACATCTTTGAAGGACCCGATAGCGCTTTTCTTATAGAGTTCTCCGTTGTGAACCTTATATGCCTTTCAACGCTGGACAATGCGGCGGGCCTCATTTTGATCCTCGGGAAGTTCCTTCCTATTAAGGTAGGCCAAGAAGGGTTCGGTCCATGGGGCAATGACTGCCATAATGAGATGGGCCGACGGTGTTATTTCGGTGGCTGAGCCGCTGATGATATCTGTGTGTTCGGAATCTGGAGTTGTCTTTGGATCCGGACTAGTGTTGACACTTTCCCCCTGCCACACCACGGATGGCTTAGAAAGTCTTTCCAGAAAGATATTAGGTGGGATGGGGTCGCGCTTGGCGCCAATACGAGTGAGAACGTCCACCGCTTGATTACTCTCTCGGGCCACGTGATGGAACTCGAGCCCCTCGAACCGAGCCGACATTTTTAGGACGGCATTATGATAAGCTGCCATCTTTGGATCCTTGGCATCGAAATCTCCATTTATTTGAGATATTGCCAGGTTTGAGTCCCCGCGCACCTCCAAGCGTTGTATGCCCATGGAGACAGCCATCCGGAGACCATGCAATAAGGCCTCGTATTCGGCTGCGTTGTTGGAATTTGTGTATAGTATTTGGAGTACGTACTGAACGACGTCTCCAGTAGGGGACGTTAAAACGATGCCCGCTCCTAGCCCTGCCAGCATTTTGGAGCCATCGAAATACATAACCCAATTATAATATGTGCCGTACTCTTTAGGGAGTTCGGCCTCTGTCCATTCGGCGACGAAGTCAGCCAGTACTTGGGATTTAATAGCTCGACGTGGTTTGTATGTAATATCAAATGGAAGGAGCTCAATGGCCCATTTGGCAATCCGGCCCGTGGCATCGCGGTTGTTTTTAATGTCGTTGAGTGGTACTTTGGAAGCCACCGTGATCGAACACTCCTGGAAGTAGTGTCGGAGCTTTCGGGATGCCATGAAGACCGCGTATGCTATCTTTTGATAATGGGGGTACCGGGATTTGCATGTTGTAAGGACAGTGGATACGTAGTATATTGGCTTCTGAAGTGGGAATTTGTGTCCGTCCTGTTCTCGTTCAACGACGAGCACGACGCTCACCACCTGATGTGTTGCCGATATGTATAATAACATGGGTTCGCCGACGTTTGGTGCGGCCAGGATTGGGTTGCTCGCTAGAAGGGTTTTTATTTCCTCCAGTCCGGCTGTTGCCGCGTCCGTCCACTCGAAGTGATCGGTTCGACATAGAAGGCGATAGAGTGGCAGTGCCTTTTCTCCCAATCTGGAGATGAAGCGGCTTAGAGCTGCCACGCAACCCGCGAGTCTTTGGACTTGTTTGAGGTCCGTTGGCGTCGCCAGTTGAGACAGAGCTTGAATTTTGGCTGGATTTGCTTCAATTCCTCTGTTGGAAACGATGAAGCCCAGCAGTTTTCCAGTGGGGAAGCCGAAAACACACTTTTCTGGATTGAGCTTAATGTCATACGCGCGGAGGTTGTTGAATGTGAGACATAAATGGTCTATTAGTGTTTCAACGTGCCTAGTATTGATGATGACGTCGTCCACATAAGCTTCAACTGTCTTGCCGATCTGTTTCTCCAGGCATGTTTGAATCATGCGTTGGTATGTGGCGCCGGCGTTCTTGAGCCCGAAGGGCATGGTGTTGAAGCAGAATGGCCCGGGTAATAAATGTCGTTGCAGCTTGATTGGACTCCTTCATTTTGATTTGATGGTATCCAGAATATGCATCAAGGAAACACAATGAGTCGTGTCCTGCGGTAGCATCGATGATTTGATCAATGCGGGGGAGGGGGAAGGGATCCTTAGGGTAAGCCTTATTGAGGTCTTTAAAATCAACGCACATGCGCCAGGATTTGTCCTTCTTTGGTACCATCACCAGGTTTGCCAGCCAGTCCGATGTTTTATTTCTCTGATGAATCCGGCCTCGATTAGCTTGGCCAGCTCCTCCCCCACAGCTTGGCATTTGGGTTCGCAAAAGCGCCGCAGTGCTTGTTTGACTAGTTTGTATTCCTTTAATATATTGAGGCTATGTTCGACCAGCTCGCGTGGGATTCCAGGCATGTCAGAAGGGTGCCAGGCGAACATATCCCAGTTTTCACGAAGGAAATCCCGTAGTGCGGCGTCGACCGTTGGGTCTAGTTGTGTTCCAATGGATGCTGTCTTCTTGGGGTCCGTTGGGTGGACCTGAAATTTGACTATTTCTTCTGCCGGTTTGAAGGAGGTGGATTTGGGTCGTTTGTCTAAGATCACATCGTCCCTATCCACCGTAGAGCGCAGTGTGGTTAATTCTTCGGCCGCGAGGGCTTCAGATAATGCCTCAAGGACCAGGGATGTGGTTTTGTTTTCGGCACGGAGTGCTATGTCCGGATCACTGACAAGAGTGATTATGCCGTTTGGTCCGGGCATTTTGAGCTTCATGTACCCGTAATGAGGTATAGCTTGGAAGCGTATAAAAGCATCTCGCCCCAACATGGTGTGGTATCCGCTACTGAAAGGAGCCACTTGGAAGGTGATTTCTTCGGACCGATAATTCTCCGGCGTGCCGAATACCACGTCAAGTGTGATTTTTCCTGCACACCGCGCCTCCCGACTGGGAATGATTCCTCGGAAGGTGGTGCTACTTTGCTCGATGCGGCTCCTCATATATGAGGTTTAGTCCACTGCCGCCATCCATGAGGACCTTGGTGAGTCGAAAGCCGTCCACGATGGGACCGAGGACTAATGCAGCTGGTGCTCGGACTGTTCTGTATTTTGGTTCGTCACCGGCATTAAAGGTTATAGCCGTGACGTTCCAAGGGTTTACCGCGGCGATTTGACAGACTTTGGCGAGCTCGCGGAGTGCCCTTTTGCGCTTATTGTTTGAAGCGAATGTCTCGAAGACCGTCAATACTCTGGGGTCGTCGTCTTCTGGAGGGTGTTGCTCTGGGGTGTTTTTGGTATCCTCGCCGCTCTTGGCTACCTGCCGGAGTATCCAACATGCTCTAAGGCTGTGGGTTGGTATGGTGTCCGGTGTTGTGTGTATTTTGCATGGGCCATCGAGCCATCCCTCCAGAACGGTTTCGTGCCGTGTAATGGGTTTATATTTCTTGGCTATTGGACTGGGCGTGTCACGGGGATGCACCCTTTTCGCCTGGACCAGCGGTTGAGTTGGGACCGATGGCTCCCAACAAGCCGCCTGATCTTTCTAGGCGCTTTCCATTGCACTGTACTTCTGTACGATAGTTGCCAAGTCAGCGAAGTGTAGTATGCGGCGGCGATTAATGGCGTTGAGGATTCCTTCGTTCGTGCAATTGTTGCAGAACACTGATACCGCGTCCTCGTCGCGGCAATCTTTAACCTTGTCCTTGACAAGGAGGAATCTGGCCCAGAAGTGGTGGACCGTTTCCTAAGACTGCTGTTGTATGCTCATGAGAGCGCTTATGTCTGGGTGGGTGGGTGGAATTGGATTCGGACCCTGACCCGATCGATGATCCGGAGACTGAAGGTTTTCCAGACTTAACAGTCCGGGCCCTGGAGTATCTTCTGGTTGCTTATGCCCGCCGTCCGATCCTATGTTTGGAAGGCCGGTCACCTCCTTTTGCTGATGGGTATCCGGCTTTGCAGGGTTGGCGATCCGGACATAGTCCGTCTTCAGTATAGGGGAAGAGTCGCCATCTTGCTCCTCGACTACCGCTATCTGGTGGGTGACCGGTGGAGATTTGATTTCTCTTTGGTCGGGTTTAAGCCCGATCTGATCGCAATCTGTGGCAATTCCCAGGGCAGTGATGCGATCAAGGAGCTCGTTTAAAGACGAAAACTCTGCCGGATCCATCTGCTTGGAGTGTTCAGGTCGATACGAAGAGGATTTTCGATGGCCCGAGAGATCATCGCCGGCTTAACGGCCGAACGGGCGGTCATGGTAAAGCCGCCCAGCCGGAGGGTTTGGCCTGGGGCCAGTTCTCCTCCGGTGGTGATATTGTCTTTAAGGACAAGGCGAGTCATCGATCCTATCGTCGATGGCACAGTGGAACTCTCAATGAAAGCACCAATGTCGGTGTCAAAACCAGCGGATCTCGGGTAGGGGGTCCCGAACTGTGCGTCTAAGGTCGATGGTAACAGGAGACAGGGGACACGATGTTTACCCAGGTTCGGGCCCTCTCTATGGAGGTAATACCCTACTTCCTGCTTGATTGATCTTGATGAATGTGAGTATTACAAGAGTTGATCTACCACGAGATCGAGATGGCTAAACCCTAAAAAGCCTAGCCTGTATGACTATGGTAATGAGTCTATCCCCCTCCGGACTAAGTCCTCCGGTATATATAGATACCGGGAGGATCTAGGGTTACACAAGGTCGGTTACAAAGAAAGGAATCTACATATTCGGTCGCCAAGCTTGCCTTCCACGCCAAGGAGAGTCCCATCCGGACACGGGTGCACTCTTCGGTCTTCGTATCTTCACAGCCCATCAGTCCGGCCCATGGCTAACAGGCCAGACGCCCGAGGACCCCTTAGTCCAGGACTCCCTCAGTATTACCTCCATAGAGAGGGCCCGAACCTGGGTAAACATTGCGTCCCCTGTCTCCTGTTACCATCGACCTTAGACGCACAGTTCGGGACCCCCTACCCGAGATCCGCCGATTTTGACACCGACACCAGCCCTACCTCTTCTCCCAAAGAAGCAGTGGCCTCCACCGTGTGATGGAGTAGGCCCTGTGCCATCCATCATTCCAAGCAACACGGGGAAATTCTGACGTTGACTCCTGTAATGGACGTCGTCAACGGACCCTGGCACCAGCGGCGGCGGCAGGACTTCGGTTGATGGATTGACCACTTCTTCCACATGCACGAACACTTGATATAGGTACATCCCTAATGTGGTCCGTGGCGGCCTTGGTGGCAACGAATAGTACAACCCCAGTTCCTGCACCGGTATCTGAACACAAATCACCTTCGGTATGGTGGACGACTTCTTCATTCATGCCATAACCGTCAGAGCCCAGCTATCTGGAGGAACAAACATACTTAAGAGCTCACCTCCAAGGTCGTTGATAACCTCATTCATGGACTCACTGTTCCAAGCACGTCGAGGCATGCCATGGAAGGTAAGCTTTTTTAAAAACTCAAGCTCAGAGGGCACAGAGCCCCATCCTGGGTGCCATCGATCAAAGCTCACTAGTGCGCCATCGCAGAACAAACGTCGGGAAGATTCAAACACATGACTGCAGTCGAAAGTTGTTCGGAACCCGACGAAGAAATCATCCGGTGGCGGACAGACTTCGACGAGCAAGTCACTTATTTGGATGCCGTGCGCAATGCCAAGAGCTTTGACAAGGTCATCCGGCGAGACGGGAGGCCGGTCGCCGTTGATGGTTACCATCAGGACTTTGCCGGCAAACTGGTCGTCAAGCGCCGCCATGCCACTGTTGAGCAACAGCACGCAGCGCGCGAAGGCAGGACGGACCTCAGGATCTCCGGCTCAGAGATCCGTGTTGACCGGCGACATGATAGTGCGTTTGAGTACAGGGAGTACAGGAGGGGGATTTGGGGGAACTGGAGATTCCAGAGGTGGGGGAGGGGCGGGAGATTGGGGATGAAAAGGTAGCATGAATTTCGAACATGCGCCAATATGCTCTCGGCGCGCAAGCGCACGAAAACACCGGTGGCGCCGACATGTCGGCCTAAGAGTCCTTATTCTTTCTTTTTTGAGAGCCGGACCATTTTTTTGAGGATCTTTTGATACCCGGCCTGAGAGTCATAATTGACCTGTTTGGAATTGCGTTACTACTCAGCCCATATTCAACGACACCTCACTGGCCCAAACAAGTGTACATCATTGAAAAGACACTAAGCTCAAATTATAACTTGAAAAAAGGAGATATACTCTAAACACTGGAGAATGGTGACGCCCTCATTTAGCCCACCAGCAGTTTGAGACAATAAACAGTTCGGAACAACGATATATACAACATTCAAACACTGACTAGTGACTACTACTGACATAAACAACAAGACATGATAGTTCATAAGAAGTCTTGCTACACCACCAAAACGCACCCATCTGCAGCGCTCAGACTCTCGTGATCCAGACGAGAATGACATTCTAAATAGAGGAAACTATTACATAGTAAGAGTGACATAGACAAGGATGACCAAATGACAAGGAATATGCATAACAAAAGAGAGAACTGCCCATCCAGAACAAGCAGCAAGGACAACAAGTCATTCGAAGAGGGATGATCCAACACCATCATAATTTGCAACCCCTCTTCAGCCACCAGTGATCCGGAGACATCAGTACTCCACCCTTTCGACGCAACAGCCCAATTACCTATCAACCTGAAGGCTTGAACCACATCACTGCCTGTCAGACTCGAGACATCCAAGGATCAAAGTTAATCCAGATGCCTTTGTCATTGTCACCTTCTTTTCGCTGCAGGCTGTATCGTTGACAATCAGGGGAGTTTGCTCCCGAACTCCTAGGGCTCGTCGTGTAGACACAGTTTTCCATAGCAAACAGAGCCTCTCTGCTATCAAGGTCCTTGCCAATGGTGATCTCCTGGTTAATCGGATAATTGAGTCCGAGAAACAGAGAGTGTGAACCAAGGTTGTTTACCCGCCTCCAACTCAAAAATCCCGAAGGCCCCAACAAGCTGGTATCCTGCTCATAGATGTAACAGCCACTGTCCGGATACTCACGTATTTCACGGTGCTTGTACACAGTGGGGTTTTTGCAATATAAATTTTCCGGCTCATGTGTGCGAATGATCATCAGTCTTTTGCCGTCGTCTGATCGAGCGAGGAACCAGTTGTGCTTCCCTGTTTTTGGCAAAGGTGGTGTGATTACAAAGGGCAGTAACTGTAGGGACACTGCATCATATCAAAAAGGACAGTCATTGTTAATGTAAGCTCAGCATTGTTCAGAGTATGAGTAGGACAATGCAAGAAACAACATTGATATGTCCCTGTTGGAACTGAGAGAAAAATACAGGGAAATGTATACTGGGTTTGTAAATATAGAAGTGCCATGCATGGTTATACTCATGTTATCTCACAATCGATTCTTCACAGGAAACTACCCTGTCATGCATGTTATGTACTCATGTTCTGTCCTCACAAACAAATTCTTCATGGAAACTAACAGACCATGCATTGTTATATACTCATGTTCTGTGGGCAAATTTTTTGTGAGGATATTATTCTAGCCATTGATTGCTGAAGGGCAAATATAGGTATGTACACATGGTAAGCATTACAGGATTTCACTACTTCCAAATATAGAGTTCTCCATATGCATATTTACTTCCCTAATGTATGGTTAGATGAAACCAACAGTGTGATGCATGTTTCTACATCATGAAAATGAGGAAACTAACATGGCCAATTATACACACTCATATTTAGTAGTATATAGATTACTATAAAATAAGGAAAATATCCATATCTTCCTAACTGTTTGATTATTCAAGGGTACAAATTAGCAGTAATGACATGGTCACAATCGCATGAATTAACTCATTCCAAATATAGATGATTTACAGCGTCTCTAATACATTGCCATATTTCTACTCAAATTCTACTCAAACAGGGATATGCCAATCATCACAAAAAGTTCAAACAGTGTCATGGCGTTATCATTAACATCAGACGGAAACAACTGACATGCGCCGTCCCAACAATACATGGTGCCATCTGCTTTGTCGATCGCGTAGATGATGCCATTGTGTTCAATAGCATCACAGTAGTGTGTATCAGCTTTGACGATCCACTGCAAGGTGAGTTGTCTCCAGTTAAAGAAGGCACCAGCGGAAAGATAGGCGAGCCCACGGTCGAACAAGGCAATTAGCTTGAAGTCTGCGTAATTCGCATCTCGTGTGGGCACTTGGAAGATTACAATCTTCTGCAAAAAAAGATGTGTCCAACTGACGATGTAATCTAGATGACTTGGACCGCGACGGTAAAACCCTATATAATCCAACATAGGAAGGATAATCTCATGGGAGGTCTGGAAGTTCACGAGCACCAAATTTTTCCGGTCTTCTCTGACGACATCCATTCAGTGGGAGTTAATGCCGACCCAGTACATACCTGCCAAGAAGTTTGGGGCGATGGTGATCGGATCGAAGTCGAGGGAAACAATGTATGGCAACCCACTACATACCTGCAAAGAAGTTTCGGCTAATGGAGGTCGGATTGAAGTCGAGGGGCATCATGAAAGCCTCTGTATCATGGTGAGCAAATCTCTCAAGACTAGAAAATAGCAAGCAGGGTGTCTTGAAAAGCTTAGGCTTCGCTTCGACGAGGGCCGTGTGCATGCCCCTCGATCATGCAGCCAGTCGCACGACGCTCAACATATCCATACACAAACAACAAAGGTCGAGAATGTCACTGGGGAGATTGCTCCAATCGCGGCTCATATGGATGCTACGCGGTTCACGTTCGGCCATGGTGGAGTTTGGAAGGTGGGGTTTTTGGGGATTGATTTACGGGGGACAAGGCTCTCGGTGCTGGAGCGGCTAGCGAGGGAATAGTGGTACCGGGGGAGGTGAGGGAGGCAAGGGTACGCGTGGGCACAGTGAGATGATGAAGAGTGACCTCAGGATCTCTGGCGAGACGGAGATGGAGATGGAGTGGTGCTAGGGGAGAGGGAGACGAGGCGAGGCATGCTATATAGCGGCGGTGATAGTGACTGCATAGTGCACAAGGTGAGTCTAACTTTGGTAACCTGAACACGCCACCTAAACTGGTGTAACCTCGAGCGCAGGGTCTTGTCAGTTCACTGTGAGGACCCGATGAATAATATTTTGGCCATCAAGTGTACCACAATGTCGGATCACGGGTTCTGGCAAAACCCTCAAGGTTCGAACACTGGGGTGCGCGCGAAGATTTCCTCCCTACCGATCTGTGCCCTAGCTCGCTAAGATCTCGCGGACGAACTCGCAACACAAAGACACACGATTATACTGGTTCGGGCCACCATTGTGGTGTAATACCCTACTCCAGTGTGGTGGTGGTGGATTGCCTCTTGGGCTGATGATGAACAGTACAAGGGGAAGAACAACCTCCTGAGGTTGAGGTGTTCTTGTGCTCGGTGTGTGGCTAAGGGTTGGCTCTAGATCTCCTCCCCCTCTATTGTGGTGGCTAGTTCTACTTATATAGGCCCTGGTCCTCTCCCCAAATATTGAGCGGGAAGGAAGCCAACAACGGCCAATTTGAAAGGGGACAACTAGTACAGCTTATCCTGACAAAAGTAGTCTTCACCTGCAAAAGGCTCTGGTGGTGACACCATCTTGGACTCCATGGTGACCTCCGTCTTGCCGTCCTGCTGGTCTTGGTCTCGTTGCACCGATACGGAAACCTTTGCTTGATGCCTCGGTACTCCGCGCTTGCGCTTGCCCCTTTAGCACCAAAGAGGAAACGAGGACGTTGCGCGCCTTGGCCCCCGCCTGGCGCCCGCCTGCTCTCGATCGTCATGGCTCACGTCATGAGGACCTCGCGAGGTTTGCCTTGCCTTGATCTCTCCGCCCCTCGGGAGCCTGCCTGGCGAGGCCGCTCCTGAGGAGGTCTTGGGTCGTCCGCCTCGGGAGGCTTGGCCCCTCGTGAGGGTCTTGAGTGCCTTGTCAACGAAGATGGGCCATACAGGCTTGCTAGCTCAGCCACGCCATGGGCCGCAGGCAGGCAAGTCTAGGGACCCCCGTTCCCAGAACGCCGACAGTAGCCCCCGGGCCCAAGGCGCGCTCGGGCTTGGCTTCGAGGCGAAGCCAAAGGTCAAGTACGGAGCACCGCGGGCCCCAAAAGCCTGCGGCCTCGGTCGACACGTGGCGGTTGATTGGACGTGGGCGTCTCCGCTTCCCCACGCCGCCTCGGCAACTGCCCGGCCTGACAAAAGGCTGGCGCAGACAGTGCTTGCCTTCATTGCTTCCCTTCGCCTTGCTCCAGATCCCCTTTCTCGCTCCTTGCTGCCAAAATCCTCAGAGCTGCTTCCATCTCCTCCCGCACCAGCAACTGATGGCGCCGCACAAGGTCAAGCTCTCTGCGTCGCCGGCTTGGTACGAGCCTGCTCTCGATGCGCCCAATCTCTCGGAGAAGAGCTTCGCCTCCACGTGCTTGCTGACGGCGGGGGAGAGCAACGAGAGGGGGAAGGCGGAGCTCCGACTTGCCTCCGACGTGCCGGAGCCTGAGGGGAGCACCTTCTTCCCCTTCTTCACGAGCAGCATCGCCGCTGGGTTGGTTCCCCCCTTCTCTGACTTCTTCTATGAGGTCCTCGACCACTTCGGGCTGCAGGCGCTGCATCTCCATCCCAACTCCATCCTTCTCCTATCCATCTTCGCTTACAATTGCAAGGCGTATCTGGGCGTGATGCCGTCTGTGGCTCTGCTCCGCCACTTCTTCTTCCTTCACCTTAGCGATGGTCACATCTCCGGGTGTGCCAATTTCATCCAATTCGATCTCGAACACCGGGAAGAGGGTCAACAACCTCAGGGCCAAATGGGTCATGGTGAGTGCCAAGTGCGTCCATCCACGCTTGGAACTGCCGACGGAGGCGCCCCAGCCTGACAAGGGGTGGTCCCGCGCAGAGCTCACTGACGAGCGGGCGTCATCGGTGTTGGAGCAGATGATGACCGACTTGAAGCCGGGCAACGCGAAGGCGGCCAAAGTAACAAGGGCCATGCTCCTGAGGGAATTCTTGAAGCTGCGTGTTGCTCCACTTCAGGCGCGCGCGCGCCCCTTGTGGAGGCTTGGAGATGAAGGAGAGAAGGTTTGCCTGAGGCCGGAGGCCCTTCCTGACGATGAGCTGACTGCTGTCCTGCGCCTCTTTGTTGGGGACAACCAGGAGTACCCGCCGAGCGCCTTCACTCCTTTGTTCCACCGCAAGGACTCGGAGCCAATCGTGGCCTCCAAGCCGACCTTTGACGTGCGCGGATTGGTGCCGCCCACGCCCTCTGGAGGCCCTGCGGCGCCGAAGCCGGTGGAGCTGTCTTCTGACGAGTCCCGCGAGGAGGGAGAGGGCGAGGAGGAAGGCTCGGAGGCGACCCCCGAGGGGATGGGAGAAACCCCTCCCATGAGCAAGGCTGACATCCTCCGCGCCCTTCCTGACGATGCCGAGGTCGACACCCGCCGGGGGGAGGGAGAGCTGCCCGCTATCCCGACGAAGGGCAGGTCGTCGCTGATTTCTCGAGGTGCTGCCTCCGCCTTGACGCCGCCTAGAGCCGGCTCTGGCCCTTCTGCTGCGCCGTCTTCTGCTTCCGGGGCCCGTGTGCCCACTCCTCAGGCCCCGACGCTTTCGTGTTTTAGGCTCCCCAAGCGGAAGGTGGACTATGTCGCGGTGGACCAGTAAGTGCTTCGAGCTTCATCTTGTTCCTGCCTGTGCTTGCCATTTTCTGACGTTCAGGTTGATCAGGCTGACGCCTTCGGCGAAGAAGAGGAAGGAGGATGCAGCGGTCGCGCCTCCTTCCTTGGAGAAAGGAGGCGACAGCACTCGCACCTCCCCAGCCCGGTCGCCCTCGCGAGGCCAAGAGGAGCATTGTCGGGAGGAGTCAGCCCCCGGGGCCCCGCTGGCTCCGAAAGTGCCGATGCCCGGCTCGGCTGATGAGGTCCCAAAGGCTCTGGAGCCCTTGATCTCCCAGGCTCAGGTAACGACGTCGCCTCCTCCTGCTGTGCCCCTGGCCCCAAATTCTTCTGCTTCCTCCACCGTCTTGGAGCGCGCCCTTTCGGGGATGGCCCAGCTGCGAGAAGACCTCCTGAGTGCGGACCCGCGCCTGGTGGCCGGGCACCTGGAGCCGGCCTCTGGCTGGCTTCACTCCGACTCGGCGGTTCGAGCGTCGCTGAGCCAGGCCGTGGCGGCCTCCGAGAAGGAGAAGCGGGCCGCCGCCAGAGCTGCGACCGATCGCGAGGCGGCGATGAAGGACGCCGAGGCCGTCCGCGCCCGCTGCCGAGAGCTGGAGGGTGAGCTGAAGAGCCTGCGCGACGAGCGTGCAAAAGAAGCACGTAGCCACGAAGCGAAGGAGGAGGAGATGAAGGCTCGGGAGGATGCCATCAAGGGCCGCGACGCCGAGCTGGGGGAGCTGGCGAAGGCGTAGGCCACGGAGCGCAGCCGACTGGAGGAGCTGGAGCAGAAGGCGAAGGCGAGGGAAGCCGATCTCGACGCCAAGGCGAAGGTCCTGGCCGAAGACCGCGTGGCCTTCTCGCTTCTTGAGAAAAGGTCCAGCGTGGCGCTGAAGTCACTGTACGAGAAGGGCTTGGAGAAGCCGCTGACCACCGACGAGGATGGCCCTGCTCAGCTGCTTCCCCACCTGGTGAAGGCGCTTGAGGAAGTCGTGGAGGGCATCGGTCCCATGGCTGAGGCAGAGGCTCATGTCCTTTCTTCAGCTGCGCTGACGCGTGTCTTCAGCCATCTGTACCTTCGCGACCCCATTTCTCGTCTCGACGAGTTGCTGGAGCCTGTAGCTGATGAACATTGTGCGGCTACCGCCGTAGCCGTGAAAGGTCAGGTGGAGGCCCTGCTGAAGAAGTTCTGCGGCTTCGTCCTCGCGCCCTCGACCAGCGATGCCACCGATCCTGTGACTGGCGGTGCAGGTGAAGGCGACGCTACCAAGGGAGGAGCACCTTCTGCGGGCGATGGCGGTGTCCAGGGGTGACCTACGGCTGCTTTCCGGTTTCATTCCTGCAGCATGCATCAGGCCTCGTGGAGGCATTAAACTTTCGTTTGATATTGTGAGAACAATATGTCTTGTAATATTTGCTTCGAGATTTTCCGATTTTCTTCCTATTTGCTTTGTGTTCTGCGTCGGCAGAGCCCGGCCCCGCGCATACCTCAACCGCCGTTGGGCCGACCGGAGACCAGGACGGACCAAGGAGTGAGGGGCTACGTGACCAGCTAGGCTCCTGAGTCGCGATGCTCAGAAATCCCCCTTGACGCGCAAATAGCTTATAGGGAGGATACGCGAGGATAGGTTAATGTTCTACGTCGGCAGAGCCCGGCCCCGCGCATACCTCAACCGCCGTTGGACCGACCAGAGACCAGGACGGACCAAGGAGTGAGGGGCTACGTGACCAGTTAGGCTCTTGAGTCGCGATGCTCAGGAGTCCCCATTGACGTGCAAACAATCTCCATACATTTGCCCTCGCCGAGGCCCGGCTCGGGAGGGGCGCGCGATGACCAGGTCCGGGAGACCTGGTTGGGTGGCCTACGCTTGGGCGTGACCCGAGCACAGCCGCCGTGCCCAGCCCCCTCGCGCGGCTCTCCCGAGGGGAGGCGTTGCGGTGAGGCCGGACGTTGAGCTCTGGGGCTCCCCGAGGTTGGTACGACCGTGAAGCCGCCCTCAGTTGTTTATCACCAGCGCGGAGCATAGTGCTTCCGCTTGTGCACGGGCATAGCGCTCCTCGGCAGTGTCGACGTCCAGCACGGAGCATGGTGCTTCCACTTGTGCGTGGGAGGGGGGCTCCCTCTGCGGAGAGCCCCCAGGGCGTGTACAGCCCCGCCCTGACACGTGGCTTGCACAACAGGGCTAGACGAGGTGTATCTGGGCACTCGTGAGCCAGCGCGGGACTCATGAGGCCCTACCTCAAGGCGGGTTGCGCCTGGTCTTGGTTCTTGTTCGTTGTGCTGGTCCTGCGAGGTGGTCAGACAACATACGCCGAACGAATCTCCTGAGGTTGTCGTGTGAGAAAGCCAAGCACCAACGGCCCCACGAGGTGACGTGAACGGGGCCGGTCCGCCAGACAGAGCTCAGCCGTTGGATTTATCGACGCAGTAGGGACGGGCCCGAGGACAGACACCGTGCTCAACTTCCTCAAGCGAAGGGTCCTGAAGAAAAACGGCCGGCGCGCGGCCCCATGATGGGTGGCGATCAAGCAGATAATAATCATAGGTAAGTTAAGCATGGAAATCATACTGGCTTAAGTAAACACAAGGAAGATACATGCCACTGGGTCAGGCCCGAGCGGCTTGGGGATGATGCAGCCCGAGGGGCGCCCCAACAAGGTAAGCTAAAGACATAGAAATGGATACATGCCACAGGGATGGACCCACACGGCTTGGGAATGATGCAGCCCGAGGGGCGCTCCCAGCTAAATGAACTTGGAAAATGTCACCTGGTTCTGTTGACAAAGGAGAGTTAGGGCAGCTGAAGATACACGGCGAAGGGATTGCTCCTCACGAGCCACTGGTGCTCTGAGCCTCGGGAGGCTCTGGGGGCTCAGGTGGTTCCTTGAGGACCGTCTCCATCTCTGTCAGGACGGTGTGGTGCCTGGGCTCCTGAGCCGCCAGGATGCGCTGCAGGTTGCGCTGGTAGACGAACGACACGCTCGGCAGGCCAAAAGGCATGCGAACGTAGCTGTGCGGTGGACCCTCGCAGCGTCCCACGCGCGAAGGCCAGAAGAGCTCCTGAGAAGCGGCCCTGATGAGCCCTGGGACGTCGACGTAGACGCGCAACCCGGCATCCTCGCCTGGATGGGGAGCTGCGCCTCGTGAGCGGCGGTCACCGCGCATGGCCCTTGCGTCTTGCAATTCCTGAGTGGTCTTGATGATGAACTCCTGAGCGGTGGGCGCACCTCGCCCTTTGTCCTCCTGAGGGAAGCGTGCCACGAAGCACGCCTCCAAGTGGTGCCCAAGTGCCTCCCTCGTGATGTTGGCAAGGTCTGAGGCCCTTAAGAGGAGAGCCCTCGAGTCCTGCCCGAGAAGGGTGCTGGGCGCGCTTTCCTATGCGATGGAGGGAGGCACCCCTGAGGCGGGCGCTGATCCTGACGAGGTTTCAGTTGCGACGCCACCCTCCTGAGGTCCTGCATGGCGCAGCTGCTTCTTCTTCTTGGGGATGGCCTCAGGAGGGCCCTCGCCCTTCCTGTCGGGGTCGTCGATTGCTTCAGCTTGAAAGGCACGCTCGAGGGAGCACACCGCGTCTCTTTCTTCACATGGGACCGTGATGATCCCGCCGCTTCCCGGCATCTTGAGGACGTTGTAGCCGTGATGGGTCACCGCCATGAACTTGGCCAGGGCTGGATACCCGAGGATTGCATTGTACGGCAGACGGATGTGCGCGACATCGAAGTCAATGAGCTCGGTGCGGTAGTTCTTGCATTCTCCGAAGGTGACAGGGAGGCGAACCTGCCCTATTGGTGTGGTAGAACCGTCGGTCACTCCTGAGAAAGGCTTGGTAGGCTGAAGCTGGTCATATGGCACTTGGAGGTTGTCGAACGTGTCAACGGACAAGACGTTGAGCCCTGCGCCGCCGTCGATGAGGGTCTTGGTAACTTTCACGTTGCTGATGACTCGGGAGCAAACCATCGGGAGGGTGCCAGCGGTAGCTGCGCACTTGAGCTGATCTGCCGAGTTGAACGTGATGGGGCACTGGGACCATCTGAGCGGGCGTGTGGCCTCGAGCTTGGGGAGGATTGCATTCACCTCACGAGCAAACTACTTGAAGATACGCTGCGAGGCTGGGGCCTGGGCTCTGCCCAAGATGCAGGCGATAGCACGCGGCTCCTGGAAGCCCCCAGCCCCCTCGTCTTGATGGTGGTCGTCATTCCTTCTTGGCGGTGGCGGCAGCGGAGGGAGTCCAGCATTGCCTTGAGGACGATCCTCACGAGGCTGATCCCTCCAGGCGCCCTCGCGAGGCTGATCCTGCCAGCGGTCCTCACGAGGCCGGTGGCGCCACTCCGGGCGTGGGCCACGGTCGTCCCAGCGTCCGCCACCACGTCCTCCTCCTCGGCCGTAGCCCCGGTCGCTGCGCTTGGGGCGTCGACCGAAGCGTCCTTCGCGAATGGCTCTGAGCTCTTAACAGTCGCAGGTGTAGTGGGTATTCAGGTTGTGGAAGGCGCAGAACGGTCGGCTGCTCTTGGATGACTCGGGCTGGTCTCTGCCATGCTTGGTGTCCGGTTCCGCCGCAAGCACGACCGCTCCCTTGCGCTTCACGTCCTTGGCCTTGGCTTTCTTCTCCTCCGTGTCTGCAGCCGGGAGCTCGAGAAGAGAGAGGCACCCCTCCTCTACTCTTGCACACTTGGTCGCCAGATTGAACAACTCCAGAGACGTGCACAGCTCCTCGTGGATAGCGAGCTCTTCCTTCATCTTGACGCCGCAGACGCCATTAGAGAACACGGAGATGATGGACTCGTCCGTCACCTTGGGGTTCTTGAGGCGGACGTTGTTGAAGCGCTGGATGTACTTCTGGAGGGTCTCTCCTGGTTGTTGCTTGACGCGGCGCAGGTCACCCGCGGCCGGCGGGCCGTCGCGAGTGCCCTGGAAGTTGGCGACGAAGCGGTTGCGCATCTCGCCCAAAGAGCAGATCGAGCCCGGGGGCAGGTTCAGGAGCCAGGAGCGGCGCCGTCCTTGAGAGCCATGGGGAACCAGTTCGCCATGCCTTTCTCGTCGCCGTTGGCTGCTTCGATGCTCTGCTCGTAGAGCTGCAAGAACTCCGCGGGGTCGGGGGTGCCGTCGTAGCGAGGAGGCAGATCTGGCTTGAACTTGCCCGGCCAGGCGACACTACGCAGCTCGGGGGTGAAGGCACGTCAGCCGGCTGTGGTCACCGAGGCCCGCCTTGGGGGTGGAGCTTGGTCTCGATGGGGCCCGCGCACTGCCGCTACAGGCGGTGCGCGGTCTTGGCGCAGCAGCGGTCCTGGCGCGGTGGTGCGAGGAGTGGCAGAGCATTTTCTTGCGGCGGACGGACTTCTTGACAGCTTCTCTCTTCACGCACGGGCGCTGGACGCGGTGGGTCGCGTCGTGGAGCCGCGCGCCTTGGCGCCAGGGCGCCATCTTGATGCAGAGGTGGCAGACGTGCTCCGTGAGCCACGTCGCCCATGGCTGGCGGAGGGCGAGGCAGAGAGAGGGACGGCGTAGGGGAGCCCCCTGCGGCGCGGACGAGCTCGGCGATGCGGTCGAGCCAGTCCTCGTAGAGGTCGTCGACTGGGCGGTAGCACAGGAGCTCGTGCACCATGAGGAGTGCGGCCCGCGCATCCATGGGAGCGCGACGTGCATGGGACGAAGAACCGGCTGGAGTCAGCGATGGAGTGGCGGTGCGGCCATCCCGCCGCACTGAGGGGTGCAGCGAGGATGCTTGCTACTCGTTCCCCGTTGGGCCGGTGGCGGCGTTGGCAGCAGGCGACAGGGAACGATGAGGTGGCTCGCCGACGAGAGCCGTCTGAGCGACGCGGGCGGCGAGGGCAGCCCGGTGCTAAGCACAAGCGCGGCGAGCGTCCGCCATGGAGACGACGGAGCAACTGGACGCGAAACGACGGAAAGGAAGCTCTGGCGCACCCCTACCTGGTGCGCCAAATGTCGGATCACGGGTTTCGGCAAAACCCTCAAGGTTTGAACACTGGGGTGCGCGCGAAGATTTCCTCCCTACCGATCTGTGCCCTAGCTCGCTAAGATCTCGCGGACGAACTCGACGAACTCGCAACACAAAGACACAAGATTTATACTAGTTCGGGCCACCGTTGTGGTGTAATACCCTACTCTAGTGTGGTGGTGGTGGATTGCCTCTTGGGCTGATGATGAACAGTACAAGGGGAAGAACAGCCTCCTGAGGTTGAGGTGTTCTTGTGCTCGGTGTGTGGCTAAGGGTTGGCTCTAGATCTCCTCCTCCTCTACTGTGGTGGCTAGTTCCACTTATATAGGCCCTGGTCTCTCCCCAAATATTGAGCGGGAAGGGAGCCAACAACGGCCAATTTGAAAGGGGACAGCTAGTACAACTTATCCTGACAAAAGTAGTCTTCGCCTGCAAAAGGCTCTGGTGGTGACGCCATCTTGGACTCCATGGTGACCTCCGTCTTGCCGTCCTGCTGGTCTTGGTCTCGTTGCACCGATACGGAAACCTTTGCTTGATGCCTCGGTACTCCGCGCCTGCGCTTGCCCCTTTAGCACCAAAGAGGAAACGAGGACGCTGCGCGCCCTGGCACCCGCCTGGTCTCGATCGTCATGGCTCACGTCACGAGGACCTCGCGAGGTTTGCCTTGCCTTGATCTCTCCGCCCCTCGCGAGCCTGCCTGGCGAGGCCGCTCTTGAGGAGGTCTTGGGTCGTCCACCTCGCGAGGCTTGGCCCCTTGTGAGGGTCTTGAGTGCCTTGTCGACGAAGATGGGCCGTACAGGCCTGCCAGCTCAGCCACGCCGTGGGCCGCAGGCAGGCAAGTCTGGGGACCCCCGTTCCCAGAACGCCGACACACAGTTGTACTACTACTACTAGTAGTAGTAGGAACAAGAGTAGTACTGTATAGCGGAAATAGGTATCTCGTGCTAGCATGCCTCTTGGTTTACTTCATCCTCCAGGTATCATCCATATTGCAAGCAGAACCAAATTCTCGTGCATGCGGAAGCGCGAAGAAGGATTTTTGTTTTTTGAGGATAACCGCATATTTCTCAATCAGAAAATGTTGTGTCTCCCACACACGCGCCAATATCCATCTGAACCTGCTACGACACATTTTTTATATCCGTTTGCATAGGTCCCACCTATCCAGAGGGGTGCAGAAATATAAAAGGAATCATAAAATGTCTCGCCACGGTGATTCGAAAGAGTGACCTCAACTAGCCTGTGGCACATGTAGCGCTAGAAGGATGGGAATGTACATGCACAAGTACCACTCCTCAGTCTACCCGCATAGCCTTTTCGTTTAGTCTACCTAGCCGTCTAATCAACTGCTTGCAGGCCACTTCTCCCTTTTACTTCTCCATCGGGAACCGATTTTCCTTGGCTTCTTCACCTCTCCTTCATCTTCATTTGCATCCAAACCACACTGCATTCACATTGTTTTAACCTCTTCACATACTCCTGGAATAATTCCGAAGCCCCTTTAAATAATCATCTTCTTCAGTTAGACTAGCCATCTAATCCTAATTCTCCAAACCATAGCCCTCCAGTCCAGCGGTTCCAAATGGCGAAAGAGATCGAGATGCAGGTTTTTAGTGTCCAACATGTCCTCATCAAAGGCTTGTTGAGCATAGTTGCCACCGTCACCGACCACCCAAGGGTTGTTCGGAAGTGGATCAACAATGTATCCAACTCCCTCCAGAAGGTGGAGATGAAGGTCATCGGTCTCGACGCAGAGTACATGGAGCGTGCCACTGGGAAGATCCAACGCGCCACTGTCCTTCAGTTGTGCCTGGAAGATGATGTTTTGGTGTACCACATCATACACGCGCCCTCCATACCAGGTGAGCTCCATGATTTTTTGTCTCGGGAGGACATATACTTCTGTGGGGCAGCCATCGCATGGGACAAACAGAAGTTGGAGCCGTACAACCTTGATTTGAAAAGCATCACTGACGTACAGGCCAAAATAAAAATTCCTCTAGAAGATTGTGATAAACCGACACCATCCCTATTCGACGTAGCAAATTTTGTGCTCGGAAAAAATCTTCAGAAGGGTGACAAGACGCTGGCATTAAGGTCGTCTGGTGGGAGAATTATCCCTTGACGTACGAGCGGATAAAATATGCTGCCCTCGATGCCCATGTGAGTTTCAAGATAGCTGCAAGGTCCAGAGAGCTTGTTGCGAAGCCGTCTCGCATAGAAAATGAGAAGAAGAAGAAGAAGAAGAAGAAGAAGAAGAAGAAGAAGCTGCACCAGTAGCAGGGCATTATGGATGGATGAACTATTTCCTCTCTCGTAAAAAAATATTTCCTCTCTGTGTATATTGATATAGATGGACTATTTCGATGGTGTGCATGTCTTTGGAACAAGCTGTACCGTACGTCCGCTTGACTATAAGGAACTATTTAACCACCTAGCTTTCTCTACTACTCCTTCCAGTGATCGGTATGCAATGCATGTGTCCGTAGACATGACAGCTTGACCATGGAAGTTCAACTACGGTGACCATCACGTTTCATCCACTGCCACTCGCGATTCCCACGACGCCGCTCCAACCCATGGCACCACGTCCCCCGACGTGCGCCTCACCCCTCTCAGCCGTACCGCCCCTCTGCCTTTGTGTGCATGACATGTGTGCCACCTGAAATGCGGCGAGCATCAAGTTTCTAACACAGCCACACGCAATTCCCACGACGCCGCTCGAACCCATGACACCACACGTCCGCCGACCTGTGGCTTACGCCTCTCGGCGCCACTGCCCCTCTGCCTTCGAGAGCATTACATGTGGATCAGCCACCTATCGGGTCCACATGTTATTGACTCAAAGGCAGGTGTAGTAAGGCGCTGAAGCTCAATCTCGAGGGCCCCGAGAGGGAAATGTAAGTCCCGCGCTAGGCCTTGTGGTGCTACCGCTGCACGAACTCGTGCCAAACTCGAGATTTGTTTCTTACTAGTACATGCACACAACGATTTAATGGACATTGTAATCTCAACATGTGATGGGGAGCTCTAAATTTGAATTTGAAACTTATAAAACACAAACTTCAAAACAAATAAACTAGAAGAGAGGGAGTATACCGTAGGATGTGTCCCATATGAAACAAGTCCCTTGGTTTGTCACCACGAAGATGTGGTGAGAAAGGAGCACAACGTCTTCATACTCGTACGACAACAAATTGGCCGCAAACAGCATGGTCCACCTTTGACCACCATGTGCAGGTTTCGTGAAAGCAATCGCGATGTCGAACACCGCGATGAGAGTGTAATTTTGGTTGGCGGACGATCTTATCGGGGCTTCCAGGATTGCTATCTTCTTCAATCTCACCGTGGTGCCATCGTACCAATTCAGGCGGTGGCCCATTGCATGGCTGATCCCAATGTTGGACAAAGGTTCTACGGGAACGGTGTCACCATTGTAAATGTTGTGCAATTTGATGTTGGTACCCTCCCGTACATATGCAAGACAATCTCCACTAGCACCAAGCCTAACCTATGAAATAGTGGGCAGCGGGAGAATTAGCAAATGGACATGGAAGTAGTCTTTAGAATGCATTTACTACGTGATCAAACTCATCACTTACCTGATCATCGGACAAAATCCGAGTGCCCCTCAACGTCGGCATCTCAAGGGGCGTCAACTTGCAACTACGGCCACGCCGCGCTGGAGAGACCCCCAAGGAAACATCCTCGTGCATTGCCCTCTTGATCTTAATCTATCAACTTGTTTCTCTCTCTCTCTCTCTCTCACACACACACACGCTAGTTGTGTCTCTGTGCCTCGCTCAAACACACTCGATACGTCTTTCGCTCTGTAGCCCCCTCGATATGTAGACTTCTCGCGCGCGCAACTGTAGTGACGATGATGCTAAACCTAGTGTGCCTTGTTTTTACCGACCTCATGTGATAGTTTCCACCCTGTTTTCTGTTAATTAACAAGGCAACCTTTTCTTTGTTACGCCTCATAACGCCTCGCCACGGCCACGCCACCACTGGCCGGTTCATCTCGAACGAGTGAGTCACGAACCACGCCACCACCATGAGAATGACATATGGGCCAGCCGCATTTAAGGTCCACATGTCATTGACTCATAGGCCGATGCACTAAGCCACTGAAGCTCGGTCCCGTGGGCCCCGAGAGGGAAATGTAACTCCTGCGGCAGGCCTTGTGGTGCTCCCGTAGTACGAACTCGTGCCAAACCCGGAATTTGTTTCTTACTACTACCAATGTGCCGGCCCATGCGTTACAATGGATCCAAAGTATATCTATTTAGTGGAGTGCACTCTAAACACATTATCTATTTATTTTTCTCTAGCCTTTCCTAGCCATGCAACCAAGCCACATAAGCTTCATGGGTGCCCCCACATAGTATTTAGTGGAGTACTACATTGAGTGAAAAAAAGATAAATCACCCAAAACAAGATCTTCCCGTTTTTTGTTCCGACGATGTTGTGTCGTGCACGTACCTAGTAGTTGGATAGTGGTAGTACTAGTTGTAGTACAAACTTCATACTAGTAGGAGTAGTAGTACGGAGTGCTCCTACTCTATCAACGAGTGCCATCTGACACCAAATTTCTTGGCTTCCGTGCTACAACTAGATCTTCCCCTCCTCGTTTCTGTTTTCCAACGCGGCGGGCGGGGTGCGGTTTGCCAATAGTCGGTTTGCTCAACTCTGGTCCCACATGAAAGTGAAAATGCTAGGCAACACGCCTTCACTAGCTATGTGGCATGCCGGACGGGCCGTGGAGTACCGATTCCCGGGCGTGTGGGGGTGCGACGCGAACGCGGCAGACCTTTTCCTTTTACTAGCAATGTGCCCGTGCGTTGCGACGGATCCAATGTACTTGTAAAATAGTAGTACTTGTTCACAAAATTGAAAGAAAACACTCTTGTTTTGATATACATATATACCACTAAAAATATATTACTTTTCACTCAAAATATATTTCCCATGCTGTTTTGATGACGTGAGGGAGGGATGTGGTTGCTTTCAAAAAAATAAGGGGTTTTCTGCAAATTGGAGCAAAGAAGTGGGCTATTGTTGCAAAAATGCCACAACTGTTGGGGAACGTAGTAATTTCAAAAAAATTCCTACGCACACACAAGATCATGGTGATGCATAGCAACGAGAGGGGAGAGTGTTGTCCACGTACCCTCGTAGACCGACAGCGGAAGCGTTATCACAACGCGGTTGATGTAGTCGTACGTCTTTACGATCCGACCGATCAAGTACCGAACGCACGACACTTCCGAGTTCTACACACGTTCAGCTCGATGAAGTCCCTCGAACTCCGATCCAGCCGAGTGTTGAGGGAGAGTTTTGTCAGCACGACGGCGTGGTGACGATGATGATGTTCCACCGACGCAGGGCTTCGCCTAAGCTCCGCAACGGTATTATCGAGGTGTAATATGATGGAGGGGGGCACCGCACACGGCTAAAATATCGTATATCAAGTGTGTCCATGGGGTGCCCCCCTGCCCCCGTATATAAAGGAGCAAGGAGGAGAGGGCCGGCCAAGGGGAGGTGGCGCGCCCAAGGGGGGAGTCCTACTCCCACCGGGAGTAGGACTCCTCCTTTCCTTGTGGGAGCAGGAGAAGGGAAGGGGGAAGGAGAAAGAAGGAAGGGGCGCCCCCCCCTCCCTAGTCCAATTAGGACTAGCCCATGGGGAGGGGTGCGGCCACCATTTGGGGTCTTTCTCTCCTTTCCCGTATGGCCCATTAAGGCCCAATACGAATTCCCGTAACTCTTCGGTACTCCGAAAAAT
The DNA here is from genome assembly GCF_002575655.3 of Aegilops tauschii subsp. strangulata. Lineage (NCBI taxonomy): Eukaryota > Viridiplantae > Streptophyta > Magnoliopsida > Poales > Poaceae > Aegilops > Aegilops tauschii. The sequence continues at coordinate 189,859,015 of NC_053037.3, forward strand.
ACCCGAATCACTCGGAACCTCTCCGAAGTCCGAATATAGTCGTCCAATATATCGATCTTTACGTCTCGGCCATTTCGAGACTCCTGGTCATGTCCCCGATCTCATCTGGGACTCCGAACTCCTTCGGTACATCAACATACATAAACTCATAATAAAACTGTCATCGTAACGTTAAGCGTGCGGACCCTACGGGTTCGAGAACTATGTAGACAAGACCGAGACACCTCTCCGGTCAATAACCAATAGCGGAACCTGGATGCTCATATTGGTTCCTACATATTCTACGAAGATCTTTATCGGTCAGACCGCATAACAACATACGTTGTTGCCTTTGTCATCGGTATGTTACTTACCCGAGATTCGATCGTCGGTATCTCGATACCTAGTTCAATCTCGTTACCGGCAAGTCTCTTTACTCGTTCCGTAATACATCATCCCGCAACTAACTCATTAGTCACAATGCTTGCAAGGCTTATAGTGATGTGCATTACTGAGTGGGCCCAGAGATACCTCTCCGACAATCGGAGTGACAAATCCTAATATCGAAATACGCCAACCCAACAAGTACCTTTGGAGACACCTGTAGAGCACCTTTATAATCACCCATTTACGTTGTGACGTTTGGTAGCACACAAAGTGTTCCTCCGGTAAACGGGAGTTGCATAATCTCATAGTCATAGGAACATGTATAAGTCATGAAGAAAGCAATAGCAACATACTAAACGATCGGGTGCTAAGCTAACGGAATGGGTCAAGTCAATCACGTCATTCTCCTAATGAGGTGATCCCGTTAATCAAATGACAACTCATGTCTATGGCTAGGAAACATAACCATCTTTGATTAACGAGCTAGTCAAGTAGAGGCATACTAGTGACACTCTGTTTGTCTATGTATTCACACATGTATTATGTTTCCGGTTAATGAAATTCTAGCATGAATGAATAATAAACATTTATCATGATATAAGGAAATATATAATACTTTATTATTGCCTCTAGGGCATATTTCCTTCAGTCTCCCACTTGCACTAGAGTCAATAATCTAGTTCACATCACCATGTGATTTAACATCAATAATTCACATCACCATGTGATTAACACCCATAGTTCACATCTCTATGTGACCAACACTCAAAGGGTTTACTAGAGTTAATAATCTAGTTCACATCGCTATGTGATTAACACCCAAAGATTACTAAGGTGTGATCATGTTTTGATTGTGAGATAATTTTAGTCAACGGGTCTGTCACATACAGATCCGTAAGTATTTTTTGCAAATTTCTATGTTTACAATGCTCTGCACGGAGCTACTCTAGCTAATTGCTCCCACTTTCAATATGTATCTAGACCGAGACTTAGAGTCATCTAGATTTAGTGTCAAAACTTGCATCGACGTAACCCTTTACGACGAACCTTTTGTCACTTCCATAATCGAGAAACATATCCTTATTCCACTAAGGATAATTTTGACCGTTGTCCAGTGATCTACTCCTAGATCACTATTGTACTCCCTTGCCAAAATCAGTGTAGGGTATACAATAGATCTGGTACACAGCATGGCATACTTTATAGAACCTATGGTCGAGGCATAGGGAATGACTTTCATTCTCTTTCTATCTTCTGCCGTGGTCGGGCTTTGAGTCTTTACTCAATTTCACACCTTGTAACACAGGCAAGAACTCTTTCTTTGACTGTTCTATTTTGAACTACTTCAAAATCTTGTTAAGGTATGTACTCATTGAAAAACTTATCAAGCGTCTTCATCTATCTCTATAGATCTTGATGCTCAATATGTAAGCAGCTTCACCGAGGTCTATCTTTGAAAAACTTCTTTCAAACACTCCTTTATGCTTTGCAGAATAATTCTACATTATTTCCGATCAACAATATGTCATTCACATATACTTATCAGAAATGTTGTAGTGCTCCCACTCACTTTCTTGTAAATACAGGCTTCACCGCAAGTCTGTATAAAACTATATCCTTTGATCAACTTATCAAAGTGTATATTCCAACTCCGAGATGCTTGCACCAGTCCATAGATGGATCGCCGGAGCTTGCATATTTTGTTAGCACTTTTAGGATTGACAAAACCTCCTGGTTGCATCATATACAACTCTTCTTTAATAAATCCATTAAGGAATGTAGTTTTGTTTATCCATTTGCCAGATTTCATAAAATGCGGCAATTGCTAACATGATTCAGACAGACTTTAAGCATAGATACGAGTGAGAAACTCTCTCATCGTAGTCAACACCTTGAACTTGTCGAAAACCTTTTGCGACAATTCTAGAGTTGTAGATAGTAACACTACAATCAGCGTCTGTCTTCCTCTTGAAGATCCATTTAATCTCAATGGCTCGCCGATCATCGGGCAAGTCAATCAAAGTCCATACTTTGTTCTCATATATGGATCTTATCTCAGATTTCATGGCCTCAAGCCATTTCCCAGAATCTGGGCTCATCATTGCTTCCTCATAGTTCGTAGGTTCGTCATGGTCTAGTAACATAACCTCCAGAACAGGATTACCGTACCACTCTGGTGCGGATCTTACTCTGGTTTACCTACGAGGTTTGGTAGTAACTTGATCTGAAGTTACATGATCATCATCATTAACTTCCTCACTAATTGGTGTAGGAGTCACAGGAACAGATTTCTGTGATGAACTACTTTCCAATAAGGGAGCAGGTACAGTTACCTCATCAAGTTCTACTTTCCTCCCACTCACTTCTTTCGAGAGAAACTCCTTCTCTAGAAAGGATCCATTTTTAGCAACGAATGTCTTGCCTTCGGATCTGTGATAGAAGGTGTACCCAACTGTCTCCTTTGGGTATCCTATGAAGACACATTTCTCCGATTTAGGTTTGAGCTTATCATGATGAAACTTTTTCACATAAGCATTGCAATCCCAAATTTTAAGAAACGACAACTTGGTTTCTTGCCAAACCACAGTTCATAAGGCGTCGTCTCAACGGATTTTGATGGTGCCCTATTTAACGTGAATGTAGTTGTCTCTAATGCATAACCCCAAAACGATAGTGGTAAATTGGTAAGAGACATCATAGATTGCACTATATCCAATAAAGTACGGTTATGACGTTTGGACACACCATTATGCTGTGGTGTTCCAGGTGGCATGAATTTGTGAAACTATTCCACATTGTTTTAATTGAAGACCAAACTCGTAACTCAAATATTTGTCTCCGCGATCAGATCGTAGAAACTTTATTTTCTTGTTACGATGATTTTCTACTTCACTCTAAAATTATATGAACTTTTCAAATGTTTCAGACTTCTGTTTCATTAAGTAGATATACCCATATCTGCTCAAATCGTCTGTGAAGGTCAGAAAATAACGATATCCGCCACGAGCCTCAATATTCATTGGACCACATACATCTTGTATGTATGACTTCCAACAAATCTGTTGCTCTCTCCATAGTTCCGGAGAACGGCGTTTTAGTCATCTTGCCCATGAGGCACGGATCGCAAGTATCGAGTGTTCATAATCAAGTGATTCCAAAATCCCATCAGTATGGAGTTTCTTCATGCGCTTTACACCAATATGACCTAAACGGCAGTGCCACAAATAATTTGCACTATCATTATTAACTTTACATCTTTTGGCTTCAATATTATGATTATGTGTATCACTACGATCGAGATCCAACAAACCATTTTCGTTGGTGTGTATGACCATAGAAGGTTTTTATTCATGTAAACAGAACAACAATTGTTCTCTAACTTAAATGAATAACCGTATTGCAATAAACATGATCAAATCATATTCATGCCCAATGCAAACACCAAATAACACTTATTTAGTTTCAACACTAATCCCGAAAGTATAGGGAGTGTGCGATGATGATCATATCAATCTTGGAACTACTTCCAACACACATCGTCACCTCTCCTTTTACTAGTCTCTGTTTATTCTGCAACTCCCATTTCGAGTTACTACTCTTAGCAACTGAACCAGTGTCAAATACCGAGGGGTTGCTATAAACACTAGTAAAGTACACATCAATAACATGTATATCCAATATACCTTTGTTCACTTTGCCATCCTTCTTATCCACCAAATAGTTGGGGTAGTTCTGCTTCCAGTGACCAGTCCCTTTGCAGTAGAAGCACTTAGTCTCAAGCTTAGGACCAGACTTAGGCTTGTTCACTTGAGCAGCAACTTGCTTGCCGTTCTTCTTGAAGTTCCCCTTCTTCCCTTTGCCCTTTTCTTGAAACTAGTGGTCTCGTCAACCATCAACACTTGATGTTTTCTTGATTTCTACCTTCGTCGATTTCAGCATCACGAAGAGCTTGGGAATTACTTTCGTCATCCCTTGCATACTATAGTTCATCACGAAGTTTTACTAACTTGGTGATGGTGACTAGAGAATTCTGTCAATCACTATTTTATCTGGAAGATTAACTCCCACTTGATTCAAGCGATTGTAGTACCCACACAATCTGAGCACATGCTCACTGCTTGAGCTATTCTCTTCCATCTTTTAGCTATAGAACTTGTTGGAGACTTCATATCTCTCAACTCGGGTATTTGCTTGAAATATTAACTTCAACTCCTGGAACATCTCATATGGTCCATGACGTTCAAAACGTCTTTGAGTCCCGATTCTAAGCCGTTAAGCATGGTGCACTAAACTATCAAGTAGTCATCATATTGAGCTAGCCAAACGTTCATAACGTCTGCATCTGCTCCTGCAATAGGTCTGTCACCTAGCGGTGCATCAAGGACATAATTTTTCTGTGCAGCAATGAGGATAATCCTCATATCACGGATCCAATCCGCATCTTTGCTACTAACATCTTTCAACATAATTTTTCTCTAGGAACATATCAAAAATAAACATAGGAAAGCAACAACGCGAGTTATTGATCTACAACATAATTTGCAAAATACTATCAGGACTAAGTTCATGATAAATTTAAGTTCAATTAATCATATTACTTAAGAACTCCCACTTAGATAGACATCCCTCTCATCATCTAAGTGATTACGTGATCCAAATCAACTAAACCATGTCCGATGATCACATGAGATGGAGTAGTTTCAATGGTGAACATCACTATGTTGATCATATCTACTATATGATTCACGCTCAACCTTTCGGTCTCCGTGTTCCGAGGCCATATCTGCATATGCTAGGCTCGTCAAGTTTAACCTGAGTATTCCGCGTGTGCAACTGTTTTGTACCCGTTGTATTTGAACGTAGAGCCTATCACACCCGATCATCACGTGGTGTCTCAGCACGAAGAACTTTCGCAACGGTGCATACTCAGGGAGAACACTTTTATCTTGAAATTTTAGTGAGAGATCATCTTATAATGCTACCGTCAATCAAAGCAAGATAAGATGCATAAAGGATTAACATCACATGCAATCAATATAAGTGATATGATATGGCCATCATCATCTTGTGCTTGTGATCTCTATCTCCGAAGCACCGTGTTCGTGATCTCCATCTCCGAAGCACCGTGTTCGTGATCTCCATCTCCGAAGCACCGTCATGATCACCATCGTCACCGGCGCGACACCTTGATCTCCATCGTAGTATCGTTGTCGTCTCGCCAACTAATTGCTTTTACGACTATCGCTACCGCTTAGTGATAAAGTAAAACTATTACATGGTGATTGCATCTCATACAATAAAGCGACAACCATATGGCTCCTGCCAGTTGCCGATAACTCGGTTACAAAACATGATCATCTCATACAACAAATTATATCACATCATGTCTTGACCATATCACATCACAACATGCCCTGCAAAAACAAGTTAGACGTCCTCTACTTTGTTGTTGCAAGTTTTACGTGGCTGCTACGGGCTTAGCAAGAACCGTTCTTACCTACGCATCAAAACCACAACGATAGTTTGTCAAGTTGGTGCTGTTTTAACCTTCGCAAGGACCGGGCATAGCCACACTCGGTTCAACTAAAGTGAGAGAGACAGACACCCGCCAGTCACCTTTAAGCAACGAGTACTCCGAACGGTGAAACCAGTCTCGCGTAAGCGTACGCGTAATGTCGGTCCGGGCCGCTTCATCTCACAATACCGCTGAACCAAAGTATGACATGCTGGTAAGCAGTATGACTTAGATCGCCCACAACTCACTTGTATTCTACTCGTGCATAGCATCAACGCATAAAACCAGGCTCGGATGCCACTGTTGGGGAACGTAGTAATTTCAAAAAAATTCGTACGCATACGCAAGATCATGGTGATGCATAGCAACGAGAGGGGAGAGTGTTGTCCACGTACCCTCGTAGACCGACAGCGGAAGCGTTATCACAACGCGGTTGATGTAGTCGTACGTCTTTACGATCCGACCGATCAAGTACCGAACGCACGGCACCTCCGAGTTCTACACACGTTCAGCTCGATGACGTCCCTCGAACTTCGATCCAGCCGAGTGTTGAGGGAGAGTTTTGTCAGCACGACGGCGTGGTGATGATGATGATGTTCCACCGACGCAGGGCTTCGCCTAAGCTCCGCAACGGTATTATCGAGGTGTAATATGGTGGAGGGGGCCACCGCACACGGCTAAAATATCGTATATCAAGTGTGTCCATGGGGTGCCCCCCTGCCCCCGTATATAAAGGAGCAAGGAGGAGAGGGCCGGCCAAGGGGAGGTGGCGCGCCCAAGGGGGAGTCCTACTCCCACCGGGAGTAGGACTCCTCCTTTCCTTGTGGGAGTAGGAGAAGGGAAGGGGGAAGGAGAAAGAAGGAAGGGGGCGCCCCCCTCCCTAGTCCAATTCGGACTAGCCCATGGGGAGGGGTGCGGCCACCCTTTGGGGTCTTTCTTTCCTTTCCCGTATGGCCCATTAAAGCCCAATACGAATTCCCGTAACTCTTCGGTACTCCGAAAAATACCCGAATCACTTGGAATCTTTCCGAAGTCCGAATATAGTCGTCCAATATATCGATCTTTACGTCTCGGCCATTTCGAGACTCCTGGTCATGTCCCCGATCTCATCCGGGACTCCGAACTCCTTCGGTACATCAACATACATAAACTCATAATAAAACTGTCATCGTAACGTTAAGCGTGCGGACCCTACGGGTTCGAGAACTATGTAGACATGACCGAGACACCTCTCCGGTCAATAACCAATAGCGGAACCTGGATGCTCATATTGGTTCCTACATATTCTATGAAGATCTTTATCGGCCAGACCGCATAACAACATACGTTGTTCCCTTTGTGATCGGTATGTTACTTACCCGAGATTCGATCGTCGGTATCTCGATACCTAGTTCAATCTCGTTACCGGCAAGTCTCTTTACTCGTTCCGTAATACATCATCCCGCAACTAACTCATTAGTCACAATGCTTGCAAGGCTTATAGTGATGTGCATTACTGAGTAGGCCCAGAGATACCTCTCCGATAATCGGAGTGACAAATCCTAATCTCGAAATACGCCAACCCAACAAGTACCTTTGGAGACACCTGTAGAGCACCTTTATAATCACCCATTTACGTTGTGACGTTTGGTAGCACACAAAGTGTTCCTCCGGTAAACGGGAGTTGCATAATCTCATAGTCATAGGAACATGTATAAGTCATGAAGAAAGCAATAACAACATACTAAACGATCGGGTGCTAAGCTAACGGAATGGGTCAAGTCAATCACGTCATTCTCCTAATGAGGTGATCCCGTTAATCAAATGACAACTCATGTCTATGGCTAGGAAACATAACCATCTTTGATTAATGAGCTAGTCAAGTAGAGGCATACTAGTGACACTCTGTTTGTCTATGTATTCACACATGTATTATGTTTCCGGTTAATACAATTCTAGCATGAATGAATAATAAACATTTATCATGATATAAGGAAATATATAATACTTTATTATTGCCTCTAGGGCATATTTCCTTCAACAACTTATCTCACAGCCCTTAGATGTAGATCTAATGGTCATAAATGACGGATGGCAGACACACCACCATCACCAACTGAGTCTTTTAGAGTAGGAGTAGAGAAACATATATAAATTGTAACATTTGGTTCTGCTCCTTGGCATGATCGATAGATAGAAATAACAATTTGAAACGTTAGGGCGGGGCTTTTTCCGCCAGATAAGCAGGGTAGTAGCTAGGTTGGCGCATCGTCGGTTTGGTCACATGCGGTCCGACATGTTCTAGTGTTTCTAGCAAGATGCCCGTGCGTTGCACGAAGTTGATGGAAAAGGTAAGCACAACTTACAAATTGACGGATGGAGTACTAGTTACAGTGATGCATATAGTTAAGCAAAGGGATCGCACATGTCTGTATTGACTGGAACGAGAATGCAATAGCACAATAAAAGTGAAGGCCACGATGATGCGATCGCAGTGGTGGTTACGGGAGGCAAGAAGAAAGATGCATCCATCAACGTACGACCTCCTCCTCCTCAACTTAGTGCGCCGGGCCACTGACCGGCGGCTAAGGAGCGGCGGCTTTTGTGACGAGGTCAAGGTGCTTCTCAACAAAGGCATCCAAGGCTTCCAGCCGGTTGAGGAAGGCCAACGTCGTAGCGTCCTCACTGGCCTCCTAGATACCTATGTACACGATTTGCTCATACACGTGCATGTGTAGGTCGACGAATTCTTGCAGGGCGAGGCGCCTCGCCGTGAGCGCGACCTCCAGGTGGACATTCTTCATGGCATCGGCGGGCAGTCGCAGGGCCACCAATGCTTGAAAGAGGTTCCGGCCATGGAGGCCGATTAGGGTGGCAGGCAATGAGGGGCCCAGGCGCACGGGCTGGAGGAGTACGGCGATGTCGTTCGCGAGCTTCTTGAAGACGATGAACTTGTTGGTGGTGGCAACGATCATCTGGTCCAACTGAGAGTCATAGCTGGCGTCGACGGCGGCCATCCACCAGCCGGTCGCCAACACCGTCTGGAGACGATCCTTGGCGCCATGCCGCAGGCCGGCATCATGGACCATCTGGCACAGCCGCTGGCCGCTCGCGCGCATCGCCACCATGGGTCTGGAGTGAGCACCTTTGCGCTTAGTGTAGGTGCTTAGGCAAATTCTTAGGTGTGTACGATGTGGTAGATGCATTGGAATGGAGGGGCGCCTATACATGAGTGCAAACTGCGTTGCATTCACATCGTGCTGCCTCTTTTCCCGGTCGTCCTCCCATTACTTCCCTCATGCATCCACGATGCTAATTGAAGGAGGATGCATCATTGGCCGTTCAACATTTCGGGAACCGCTACCCTCTCCCTCGTCTGCATTAAAGCCGTATCGGGAACTGCACCGCCCGCTGTCAAATCGAATAGTACTGCGGCACCCACTGCACGCATGACTGAACACGCCTCCTTGCCTCCATCAAACGCCTCTGTTAAACCCGCATGCAAACCAAGAAACCTACTCCGGCCACACGTCCGTTCATGAGTGGGTCGGAATTAAATGCAACGTCGGCCGAGCTCCTCCCGTTCGCCCTCAGTTTAAACGAGGCCAGACGCCGACCAAGCTCCTACCGTCCGCCCTTTATTTAAACAAGGCCTGACAGATAGTGGGCAAGAATGCCACCCCTCCGCCGCTCCCCCATCTCCTCATTCACCATTTTCTCCACTCTTCCGATGGCTTCCGAGGAGCCGTTCTCCGGCATACTACCCGGCTAGGTGGCTCGCCGAGCCCTCCGGATACGAGCGAGGTTGCTCGGTGCTTCACCAACCTCACTTGGCCCGACGGAGCCAGTTGCCGCCCCAAGCTAGCGCATGCTTCAGCAACTCGCCACTTGATACGTCCATTTTGCATCATGCTTTTATATCGATATTTATTGCATTATGGGCTGTTATTACACGTTATGTCACAATACTTATGCCTATTCTCTCTTATTTTACAAGGTTTACATGAAGAGGGAGAATGCCGGCAGCTGAGATTCTGGGCTGGAAAAGGACAAAATATTATAGACCTATTATGCACAGCTCCAAAAGTCCTGAAATTTCATGGAAGTCATTTTTGGAATTAATAAAAAATACTGGGCGAAGAAAATACCAGATGGGGCCCATACCCTGGCCACGAGGGTGGGAGGCGCGCCCCCTGCCTCGTGGGCCTCCTGGCAGGCCTTCGGTGCCCATCTTCTGCTATATGAAGTCTTTCTTTCGAGAAAAAATCATAAGCAAGCTTTCGGGAAGAAACTCCGCCGCCACGAGGCGAAAACTTGGCAGAACCAATCTAGGGCTCCGGCGGAGCTGTTCTGCCGGGGAAACTTCCCTCTGGGAGGGGGAAATCATCGCCATCGTCATCACCAATGATCCTCTCCTCGGGAGGGGGTCAATTTCCATCAACATCTTCACCAGCACCATCTCCTCTCAAACCCTAGTTCATCTCTTGTATCCAATCTTTGTCCCAAAGCCTCAGATTGGTACGTGTGGGTTGCTAGTAGTGTTGATTACTCCTTGTAGTTGATGCTAGTTGTTTATTTGGCGGAAGATCATATGTTCAGATCCATTATGCATATTAATACCCCTCTGATTATGAACATGAATATGCTTTGTGAGTAGTTACGTTTGTTCCTGAGGACATGGGAGAAGTCTTGCTATAAGTAGTCATGTTAATTTGGTATTCGTTCGATATTTTGATGGGATGTATGTTGTCTTTCCTCTAGTGGTGTTATGTGAACGTCGACTACATGACACTTCACCATTATTTGGGCCTAGAGGAAGGCATTGGGAAGTAATAAGTAGATTATGGGTTGCTAGAGTGAAAGAAGCTTAAACCCTAGTTTATGCGTTGCTTCGTAAGGGGCTGATTTGGATCCATATGTTTCATGCTATGGTTAGGTTTACCTTAATACTTCTTTTGTAGTTGCGGATGCTTGCAGTAGGAGTTAATCATAAGTGGGATGCTTGTCCAAGTAAGGACAGCACCCAATCACCGGTCCACCCACATATCAAATTATCAAAGTACCGAACGCGAATCATAAGAGCGTGATGAAAACTAGCTTGACGATAATTCCCATGTGTCCTCGGGAGCACTTTTCTCTATATAAGAGTTTGTCTAGGCTTGTCCTTTTCTACAAAAAGGATTGGGCCATCTTGCTGCACTTTATTTACACTTGTTACTTGTTACCCGTTACAAATTACCTTATCACAAAACTATCTGTTACCGATAATTTCAGTGCTTGCAGAGAATACCTTACTGAAAACCGCTTGTCATTTCCTTCTGCTCCTCGTTGGTTCGACACTCTTACTTATCAAAAGGACTACGATAGATCCCCTATACTTGTGGGTGATTATGTATTGATATACAACTCTCGTTTAAGATTTTTTGCAGGAAAACTTCTCTCCAAATGGGAAGGTCCTTACGTTATCGAGGAGGTCTATCATTCCGGTGCCATAAAAATCAACAACTTTGAAGGCACAAATCCGAAGGTGGTGAACGGTCAAAGAATCAAACATTATATCTCAGGTAATCCTATAAATGTTGAAACTAATGTTATTGAAACCGTAACCCAGGAGGAATACATAAGGGACACTTTCCAGAACGTTTCCGACTCCGAAAAGGAATAGGTATCTGGTACGGTAAGTAAACCGACTCCAAAGCAGTTCTAATGGCAAATTTTCTCTGTTTTGGAATATTTAAGAAAATAGGATATAAGAAGTAGTCTGGGAAGGACACGAGGCTTCCACGAGGGTGGGAGGCGCGCCCTACCCCCTGGGCGCGCCCCCTACCTCGTGGGCACCTCGTGCGCTCTCCGGACTCCGTTTTCTTGCACGATACTTCCTTTGGTCGGTAAAAATTCATTATATAATCTCCCGAAGGTTTTGACCACCGTATCATGCAAATATCCTCTATTTTTTTTTCGAGGTGTTTCTGCCGCAGGTTTGGAGTAAGATGTCATCTCAGGATTCTGACGAAGAGAGCTATGTCTCACATCTCATTGCCGACCCAAAGATCTATGGGGATCTATCTCCTTGTGGTCGAACTACGGATGATGAAGAGGATGCTCATTTGATGAGGATCAATGATTCAAGTTTGGAGGAGGAGGATGTCCCTCTACCTCAACCTGGGGATATGCACGTGAAGTTCAAGAAGTCTAGTCTTCCTAAGAGGGCTAAACTGTCTAACAACAGATCTATTCCTTCTCGTTTTCGGCAAAAACGCAAAGGAGATTTATGTGACAAGATCTTGAAGCTGGAAACAGAAGTCGATGACTTAAAGGAGGAAATTGCTCTTCTCATGTACAATATGAAAAAGCTGAAGGCACAATTATCCCCATCGCCACCACCTCCGAAGAAGGAGCCATAATCACATGGGTATGGGCACTCCCCTTGGCAACTGCCAAGCTTGGGGGAGGTGCCCCGGTATCGTATCACCATCACACTCCTATCATTACCGTTTTTCCTAGTTCGATCCTTTTGGTAATATCTTGATCTACTAGAATAAAGTTTTAGCATGATCTAGTTTTGAGTTTTGCTTTATGATCCCTCTATGTAATCGAGTCCGTGAGCTATATAATAAAGATTAGTGTTGAGTCAAGGGCTTGATTATTTTGCTATGATCTTGAGGTAATAAAAGAAAAGATAAGGAATAAAAGAATGGAGAAGGAATAAAAAGAAACAAAGAGATCATATTGATCTTATGGAGAGTAATGACTTCACATATAAAGAGTATGATGATTAAAAATTGTTGAGAGTGGACAAGCATAGTTTTGGTCATCGTTGCAATTAATAGGAAGTAATAAAGAAAGAGAGGTTTCACATATAAATATACTATCTTGGACATCTTTTATGATTGTGAGCACTCATTAAAGTATGACATGCTAAAGAGTTGATGTTGGACAAGACAATGTAATGGGTTATGTTTTCTTATATCTGAAATAAAGTATATTGTCATGGATCATCCAACATGTTGAGTTTGCCTTTCTCCCTCATGCTAGCCAATTCTTTGCTCCAAGTAGAGATACTACTTGTGCGTCCAAATACCCTTAAACCCAGTTTTGCCATGAGAGTCCACCATATCTACCTATGGATTGAGTAAGATCCTTCAAGTAAGTTGTCATCATTGCATGCAATAAAAATTTCTCTCTAAATATGTATGACTTATTAGTGTGGAGAAAACAAGCTTTATACGATCTTGTGATGTGGAAGAAATAAAACCGACGGACTGCATAATAAAGGTCCACATCACAAGTGGCAATATAAAGTGACGTTCTTTTGCATTAAGATTTCGTGCATCCAACCAAAAGCACATGACAACCTCTGCTTCCCTCTGCGAAGGGCCTATCTTTTACTTTTATCTTCTACCCTTGTGCAAGAGTCATGGTGATCTTCACCTTCCCTTTTTACATTTTATCTTTTGGCAAGCACACTATGTTGGAAAGATCCTGATATATATATCTAATTGGATGTAAGGTAGCATGAGCTATTATTGTTGACATTATCCTTGAGGTAAAAGGTTGGGAGGCGAAACTATAAGCCCCTATCTTTCTCTGTGTCCGATTAAAACTCCGTAACCGCAAGTATTGCGTGAGTGTTAGCAATTGTGAAAGACTAAATGATAGTTGAGTATGTGGACTTGCTGAAAAGCTCTTATATAGACTCTTTCCGATGTTATGATAAATTGCAATTGCTCCAATGACCGAGATTATAGTTTGTTGGTTCTCAATGAAGTTTCTAATTCATACTTAACATTGTGAATAGATTATTACTTGAGCATAAGAAATCATATGACAATATTCAAATATGTTGCTGTTAAAAGAATGATCATGATGCCCTCATGTCCGTATTTTATTTTATCGACACCTCTATCTCTAAACATGTGGACATATTTATCGTTATCGGCTTCCACTTGAGGACAAGCGAGGTCTAAGCTTGGGGAGTTGATACGTCCATTTTGCATCATGCTTTTATATCGATATTTATTGCATTATGGGCTGTTATTACACGTTATGTCACAATACTTATGCCCATTCTCTCTTATTTTACAAGGTTTACATGAAGAGGGAGAATGCCGGCAGCTGAGATTCTGGGCTGGAAAAGGAGCAAATATTAGAGACCTATTCTGCACAGCTCCAAAAGTCCCGAAACTTCACGGAAGTCATTTGGAATTAATAAAAAATATTGGGCGAAGAAAATACCAGAGGGGGCCCATACCCTGGCCACGAGGGTGGGAGGCGTGCCCGACCCCCCTGGGCGGTCCCCCTGCCTCGTAGGCCCCCTGGCAGGCCTCCGGTGCCCATCTTCTGCTATACGAAGTCTTTCGTCCGAGAGAAAATCATAAGAAAGCTTTCGGGAAGAAACTCCGCCGTCATGAGGCCGAACCTTGGCGGAACCAATCTAGGGCTCCGGCGGAGTTGTTCTGCCGGGGAACCTTCCCTCCGGGAGGGGGAAATCATCGCCATCGTCATCACCAACGACCCTCTCATCAGGAGGGGGTCAATCTCCATCAACATCTTCACCAGCACCATCTCCTCTCAAACCCTAGTTCATCTCTTGTATCCAATCTTTGTCCCAAAGCCTCAGATTGGTAACTGTGGGTTGCTAGTAGTGTTGATTACTCCTTGTAGTTGATGCTAGTTGGTTTATTTGGTGGAAGATCATATGTTCAGATCCATTATGCATATTAATACCCCTCTGATTATGAACATGAATATGCTTTGTGAGTAGTTACGTTTGTTCCTGAGGACATGGGAGAAGTCTTGCTATAAGTAGTCATGTGAATTTGGTATTCGTTCGATATTTTGATGGGATGTATGTTGTCTTTCCTCCAGTGGTGTTATGTGAACGTCGACTACATGACACTTCACCATTATTTGGGTCTAGAGGAAGGCATTGGGAAGTAATAAGAAGATGATGGGTTGCTAGAGTGACAGAAGCTTAAACCCTAGTTTATGCGTTGCTTCGTAAGGGGCTGATTTGGATCCATATGTTTCATGCTATGGTTAGGTTTACCTTAATACTTCTTTTATAGTTGTGGATGCTTGCAATAGGAGTTAATCATAAGTGGGATGCTTGTCCAAGTAAGGACAGCACCCAAGCACCGGTCCACCCACATATCAAATTATCAAAGTACCGAACGCGAATCATATGAGCGTGATGAAAACTAGCTTGACGATAATTCCCATGTGTCCTCTAAGAGTTTTTCCAGGCTTGTCCTTTGCTACAAAAAGGATTGGGCCATCTTGCTGCACTTTATTTACATTTGTTACTTGTTACCCATTACAAATTACCTTATCACAAAACTATCTGTTACCGATAATTTCAGTGCTTGCAGAGAATACCTTACTGAAAACCGCTTGTCATTTCCTTCCACTCCTCGTTGGGTTCGACACTCTTACTTACCGAAAGGACTACGATAGATCCCCTATACTTGTGGGTCATCACCGCTCTAGTTCAGCTCGATGAGGAGTAGCGAGTTGCTCCACACCAGCATGGCGGCCAGCACGGCGGCACTGGCATCATCGATGCCGCGTCGTTTCGCGCCACCAGTGTCTGCGGTGGCCGCGCCTCCCGTGTTTGTGGGCGCGCCTCCTGTGCCTGCGGCAGCACCATGCAGGCAGAGACAGAAGCCGGGTGCGTTGAGAGCGACGAGCCGGTGGCAGCTTCTCCTTGTCCGCCGCCATCATCGACGAGAAGTAGAACACGGGAGGCCACCGCCAGTTTGGTCCCATGAAGGCCACCGTCGAGACAACGACTATGTATTCAGGTGGTTTCTTTGCTGCTTCGTCTCTTCCGAGGACCTTCGTCGACCTCGCAAGTGTCTGCCGGACATGAGGAAGACAAAGGGATCCGCGGGCGGCCATTTAGATTAGGTAGAATTATACCATGAGAGCTGGATTAGCACCGCTTAGTTCATGTAAATGTAATGAAATCCATCATGTTTATATGAAGATCCGCCTTTTTATATGAAACCCTTCATGCTTATATGAAATCAGTCCGTGTTTGCACGAATTTCTTCTGGTTGGTTAGAGTTGTGAAAATGTATGCCGCTCACGTTTGATGTCGTCCTCCGCGGAAGGAAGCGGGTGGAAATGTGCCGGCTGCCGTTGGAGATGCTCTTATGCTGGAAATAATAGAGTCACATCCAATCCATTTGAGTTAATTGCGTGTATGATTCTCCCTCTATAAAAAGTTAATTGCATGTATAGTGTACACGTGATTTGCAGGGTGGCTACAACTTCGTACAGAAAGTAAAAAAGAAACAAATCCATCCTTAATCTTGTATTCTAAGTACTCTGTGGGTTCCACTATCAGTACAGTAGAGAAAGAAGTATATATTAAATATAAGTAATATATAATATAAAAATCTAAAGTTAAAGACAGATTTCAAACTCAAGTCATCGCATTGCGAGCATCCAGTGCTAACCAGTCCAGCACATTTTCGTTGTGGACCATGCTAGGGATATATCTCTATGTATACTCTTATACTCCCTCCGTTCCTAAATATTTGTGTTTTTCATATTTCAAATGGACTACCACATACAGATGTGTATGTAGACATATTTTAGAGTGGATATTCACTCATTTTGCTCCGTATGTAGTCACCTATTGAAATCTCTAAAAAGATAAATATTTAGGAACAAAGGGAGTAGAAAACAGAATTGGTGATGATGGTGTGCGTGCCATCCTGCAATATAGGCCGTCGGATTTATATTTAACAGATAGGAAGGAAACTATGGCAATTTTGCAAAAAGATACCCACACCCCTCTCCACATTTGCAAATAAGGCCTTCCCTCGTTCATCCTTTTCTCTCACAAGATAAACTACTCATACAAATGCATCTTGATGTTCCGTGCAACGCATGGGCATCTAGCTAGTTTCTTTTAAAATAGTTACTGCGATAATTGGGTTGAAGTGATATATTTTATGTGTCCCGAATGATTTCAGATTCACTAGTAGTAACAAAGAAAAGTTTGCCTTGTTAATTAACAGAAAACAGGGTGGAAACTATCACATGAGGCTGGTAAAAACAAGGCACACTGGGTTCAGCGTCATCGTCACTACAGTTGTGTGCGCGCGAGAAGTCTACATATCGAGGGGGCTACGGAGCGAAAGGCATATCAAGTGTGTTCGAGCGAGGCACAGAGACACAACTAGCGTGTGTGTGTGTGTGAGAGAGAGAGAAACTAGTTGATAGATTAAGATCAAGATCGAGTTTTCACTCTTCTGCTGTCATTGTTGGGGGGTGGGGAGGGGGTAGGGAGAGAAAAACGTATCGAGAGTGTGCGCATGGTAGGCATAGAGGCACAACTAGCGAGTGTGTGTATGCGTGTGTGTTTGAGAGAGAAGCCAGTAGATAGATTACTATTAAGATCGAGGTGCCACCCTACTCCTTCGGTGTCGGGTAGCATACATGTGTGTGTTTGAGACAGAAGCCAGTAGATAGATTAGTATCAAGATAGAGGTGTCACCCTACTCCTTCGGTGTCGGGAAGTGTGTGTGTGTGTGGGTGTGGGGGGAGTGACACTTAGATATAAGGAGAAGGAGTTTGTGTGACATGTATCTATATTAAGGGATAGGTAGATAGCATGTGTGCGAGGCATACTTAAAGCATCACGGAGATAAACAAATGGTGTGCACGCAAGTGTCGGAAAAAAAATGAAGAGAGAAACAATGTCTATGCGCGCGTGTGTGTGTGTCTGTGTGAGAGAGAGAGAGCGAAATCTCAAAACAAAAGGTGTTTTGCTGGAATCCCATTGCATGTATTCATATGGTTCCGAAACTCGAGTTAACCTTAGGCATATGTGTGGGAGGCATAATTATACTTTGAGACATTAGTGGCGGTGGGTGGGAGGAATTAGAGGGTGGGCGTGTTCGAGAGAGTGTGTGTGTCTGTTTCTGTGTGAGAGACTTGTAGGACGGGGTAGAAAGACGAATTCTAACCTTGATGGAGGGAGAGAAATACACGAAGTGCGCGTGTGTGATTCCGATGCCCACAGAGAATTGAGATATGTATGCATGTGAGAGAGATTGCACAATTCATTCACGTATCACTATCTAGCGATCGTGGACGTGCATCGCTTGAACATAAATCAATATATACTTCGTATTGTGGCGAAAGATACAATATTGATTCAACGCTATAAAGATTGGACACTCACATATCACATTTTTTTCTAAATAATCCTTTTCAATTGTGCATGCCAAAGTTACAGTGATGTTTCTTCAAACAACCAATGTAGCTATCATGTACATGCACCATTGTAGTCTTGCATTCAAATTCATTAGTCTTGGATGATTTAAGGTTCTATTATGAAGTAATATATGTAATATTCATATATGAATTCAACATCCATTTCTTTTTGTGCGCCTCTACAATATGCATTTCTTTTGTGGGACTACAATATCCATTTCTTTTTGTGCGCCTCTACAATAACACGTCAATGCAGTATGTTTAAAGTAAATAACCAATGGCACTAAATTATCTATTTACACGAGAAATACATAGGCTGGGAGGTTGATCCCTTTTTTGTGAACGCGCCTCTACACCCGTACGATTGGCCGCACCCGTGTGAACGTCCAAGTTATCAGTGCATCATCCCGAGTTATTGTCTTTTTTTCTGGGGTGGACTTCACACCAGTTATTAACTGCTGACGCGTGCCCCGTGTACACAGTCTCGCATGACCTTCCCGCTAGCACTGTCCAAAATTAGTTGAAATTGGATACGAACGATCCTGCGGGCGGCAAAATCTCCCGCCTCCTTCTAAAATTTCCGCCACCTAGTCTTTAGCATGTGAAATTCCCCTTTTGTCCTTGGTGCACGGAGAACAATAGTTACAATACCCCACTCATTTACATAATAGGTCAGGGCTGCTTTGGTAACTTCCGGTTCCCCCCACCACAGGGCACCCCCATTTCCTCCCCCCTCTCGCAAAAATGACTAACTCCACAGCACCAGAGCATCTTACATCATGCCGTCCGTACTTCATCGGCCTTTCTACCTCTCCCCTCTTGAAACCCTAGACTGCCCATCCACCGGCGTACCAGAGCCCATTCACTGCCAACGGTGTCCACCTCGCCGGATCTGCTTCTGCGGCCGCATCTACCCCTCCCACCTCCCCTAGAAACAAGTAGACTGCTCATCCACCACTGTACCACAGCCCATTCAGTGATGGCCTTGTCCATGGCGCCGGATCTGCTTCACCGGTACTCTCATCAACCGCAGTGCATCTACAGCGGCTCCTTCGTACTCCCTAAGGGAGTCCTGGATTAAGGGGTCCTCGGATGGTCGGGCTATGTGACATGGGCCGGACTGATGGGCCGTGAAGATACAAGATAGAAGGCCTTCCCCCGTGTCCGGATGGGACTCTCCTTTGCGTAGACGGCAAGTTTGGTGATCGGATGTGTAGTTTCCTTTCTCTGTAAATCGGCTCTGTACAACCCTAGCTCCCTTCGGTGTCTATATAAACCGGAGGGTTTAGTCTGTAGAGGCAATGATAAATCATACAGGCTAGACATCTAGGGTTTAGCCATTACGATCTCGAGGTATATCGACTCTTGTAACCCTTATACTCATCAAAGTCAATCAAGCAGGAAGTAGGGTATTACCTCCATTAAGAGGGCCCGAACCTGGGTAAACATCGTGTCCCCTGTCTCCTGTTACCTTTGATCCTTAGATGCACAGTTCGGGACCCCCTACCCGAGATCGGCCGGTTTTGACCGACATTGGTGCTTTAATTGAGAGTTCCTCTGTGTCAACAACAGAAGAATCGATGGCTCGCCTTGTCATCAATGACAAAATAACTTCTGGAAGGGCCCTAGTTCCTGGGCAGATCCTCCAGCTCGGCAGTTTTACCATGGGTGCCCGCTCGGCCATTAAGCTAAAGGCGGTCCCCCAAATTGCCAAAAATCATCTCCACATCGTCCTCAAACACTCCGACAAGACGGATCCGACAGATATTTCGTCTTTGAACGAACTACTAGATCGCATCGCCGCCCTGGGGGTCGCAACAGACTATGATCAGATTGGGCTTAAACCCAATCAGAGGGAAATTAGGTCCCCACCGATCACCCATCTGATTGCGGTTGTGGAGGAACAAGCCGAGGATACCTCTCCCCCTATGCTGAGAACAAGCTATGTTCGGATTTCCGAGCCTTGCGAGCCAGATACCCATCTTCGGGAAGAGACCTCCTATCCTCTGAACATAGAACCAGGCGTCGAGCCTGAAAACTCTCGGGACACTCCGGATCCCGGGCTAGTAACCGAAAAAATTCTTCAATCTCCGGATTCCACATTGGGTCAGGGTTTGAATTTAAGCCCGCCCACCCACCACAAGCAATAATCCCCAAGCAATTCCGGTCCTCCGGACATATGCGATCTAATGTACGTACGACAACAATCACAGGAAACAGTCCATCACTTTTGGGCCAGATTCCTCCTTGTTAAAAACAAGATCAAAGATTGCTCCGACGACGACGCGGTTTCAGTATTCTGCCGTAACTGTACGGACGAGGGGATTCTCAATGCCCTCAACCGACGCCGCATACTGCACTTTGCAGAATTGGCGCACATAGTACATAAATATTGCGTAATGGAAAGTGACTGGAAAGCCCAGACAACCCGGTGGGAACCACCCGCCTTTAAGCCACCCACCGGACGGGCAAAAAGACGCACCCTCGCGGGGCACCCGATCATCATCCCACGGACAAGAAAATGAAGCCCTTAACAGGACACAGAACTGTCCTTGATGAATGGCTCGACAAGCCCTGTTAGATACACACGACGTCGAATTTCGAACCAACACACAGCCTTCGGGCATGTTGGGTACTCCGGCAGGTGGCTAAGAGCGGTGAGGATATCCTCACCAATACAACCTCAGAGAAATACTCTCCAGAGGACGATGATCTCAACGTCTTTACGGTCTTTGAGACCTTTTCTTCAAATAATCAGCGAAAAAGGGCACTCTGCGACCTCACCGAAATCAACCAAATAACCGTAGTAAATCCTTGAAACGATACGGCGATAACCTTCGCCGTCAACGACGAACCAAGGGCTCGATCAGTCCGTGCACCAGCCGCTTTGGTCTTAAACCCAATCGTCGACGGCTTTCGGCTTACTAAAGTGCTTATGGACTGCGGCAGTGGACTGAACCTCATCTACAAAGACACGCTCGATAAAATGCAAATAGACAAGAGCCGCATCGAGCAAAGCTGTACAACCTTTCGAGGCATTATCCCCAGCCGAGAAGCGCGAGGCTCGGGGAAAATCAAACTTGATGTGGTATTCGGCACGCCTGAGAACTACAGGTCCGAAGAGTTAATCTTCCACATGGCACCTTTCAATAGCGGATATCACGCCCTGTTGGGGCGAGATGCATTCACACACTTTCAAGCCATACCCCATTCCGGGTACACGAAGCTCAAAATGCGCGGGCCCAACAGAGTTATCACCATCACCAGTGATCCGGACATAGCACTCCGCGCTGAAAACAAAACCGCATCCTTGGCCCTCGAGGCATTATCCGAGGCCCTTGCTGCCGAGGAGCTCACCACTCTACATTCCATAGTGGATAAAGACGATGTAATCCTCGACAAAAGGCCTAAGTCCACTTCTTTCAAGCCAGCAGACGAAATAGTCAAATTCCAAGTTCACCCGACGGATCCTAATAAAATAGCAGCCATTGGAGCACAGCTGGATCCGACGATCGACGCCGCTCTAAGAGCTTTCCTGCGCAAGAATTGGGACATCTTTGCCTGGCATCCTTCGGATATGCCAGGAATCCCACGCAGACTGGCCGAACACAGCCTCAACATAATAAAGGGGTTCAAACCAGTCAAGCAAACGCTACGCCGATTCTCCGAACCCAAGCGACAAGCTATGGGGGAGGAGCTAGCCAAAGTACTTGAAGTCGGGTTCATCAGAGAGATCAAACACCCGGATTGGCTAGCAAACCTGATCATGGTGCCAAAGAAGGATAAATCCTGGTGCCTTTGTGTCGATTTCAAAGACCTCAACAAGGCCTGCCCTAAGGACCCCTTCCCACTACCCCACATTGACCAAATCATCGATGCAACTGCAGGACACGATTCACTGTGTTTCCTCGATGCATACTCCGGATACCATCAAATTAAGATGAAGGAGTCCGATCAGGCGCAACGGCATTCATTACTCCGTATGGGCCTTTCTGCTTAGACACTATGCCTTTCGAACTCAAAAACGTCGGCACCACTTATCAACGCATGATTCAAACATGCCTGGAAAAACAAATTGGCAAGATGGTGGAGGCATATGTGGATGACGTCGTCATTAAGACTAAGCATGTCGAATTGTTGGTGGACGGTCTACGACTCACATTTGACAACCTCCGGACATACGATATCCGACTCAATCCGGAAAAATGTGTCTTCGGCGTCCAGCCGGAAAACTGCTCGGGTTCATCGTGTCCAACAGAGGAATTGACGCAAACCCGGCAAAAATCCGGGCCCTGTCACAATTGGCGACGCCAACAAACTTAAAACAAGTCGAAAAGCTAGCAGTGTGCGTGGCAGCATTGAGCCGTTTCATCTCCAGACTAGGAGAAAAGGCACTGCCACTCTATTGCCTGCTCCGACACACCGAACACTTTGAGTGGACGGATGCGGCAACAGCCGGATTGGAAGAAATAAAAACCTTGTTAGCAAACAATCCAATCCTTGCCGCACCGAACGACGGCGAGCCTATGTTGCTCTACATATCCGCAACTCACCAGGTGGTGAGCGCTGTGCTCGTCGTCGAACGAGAGGAAGAGGGACACAAATTCCCACTCCAAAAACTGGTGTATTATGTATCGGCGGTCCTTACACCAGGCAAATCCCGATACCCGCACTATCAAAAAATAGCCTATGCGATCTTCATGGCATCTCGGAAGCTGCGGCACTACTTTCAAGAGTGCTCGATCATGGTGGCTTCCGAAGTTCCACTCAACGACATCATAAACAACCGAGACGCCACCGACCGCATTGCCAAATGGTCTATCGAAATATTTCCATTTGAAATAACATACAAGCCACGCCGAGCTATTAAATCTCAGGTGTTGGCTGACTTCGTCGCCGAATGAACAGAAGCCGAACTCCCTAAAGAGTACAACACATACTCCAACTGGGTGATGTACTTCGACGGCTCTAAAATGTTAGCCGGACTGGGGGCTGGTGTCATCCTAACATCGCCTATAGGGGACACAGTCCGCTACGTATTACAGATCATGTATACGGACTCCAATAATGCGGCCGAATATGAAGCGCTACTGCATGGACTTCGGATGGCCGTTTCTATGGGCATACAACGCCTTGAGGTGCGAGGGGATTCGAACCTCGCGATATCTCAAATCAATGGAGAATTTGATGCAAAAGATCCGAAGATGGCGGCCTATCGCAATGTCATACTCAAAATATCGGCCCGGTTCGAGGGGCTTGAATTTCACCATGTGGCTCGAGACAGTAATCAGGCAGCGGACATCCTTGCTCGCATGGGCGCTAAACGCGACCCCGTCCCGCCTAACACCTTTGTGGAAATGCTTTTCAAGCTATCCGTGGTACGGCAGGATGCAGCGGAAATACCAGTCCGACGCCGATCGCACCTCCGGATGCCGAACAAGATTCCGATATCATCGGGGGCTCGGGCACTGAACGAACGCCTTCCGCCCATGTAATCATGGCGGTTATTGCTCCATGGACCGAACCCTTCTTAGCCTAATTTAATAGGCAGGAGCTCCCCGATGACCAGAACGAGGCCCGTCTCATAGTTTGACGCTCTAAAGCCTACAAAGTTCATGAAGGAGAGCTCTACAAGAAGAGCACTACTGGAGTCCTTCAAAGATGTATCTCTGAAGAGGAGGGGCGGCAGCTCTTGGCCGAAATACATGCTGGCCTCGGCGCCCATCACGCTGCAGCTCGGGCCCTCGTAAGCAAGGCCTTCCGTACATGTTTCTTCTGGCCCATGGCCCGAGCAGATGCACATGCCCTTGTACAGCGTTGTGTCGGGTGCCAGCTCTTTTCCAATCAAAGCCATATGCCACCCACCGCCCTAAGAACAATCCCCATTACCTGGCCTTTCGCGGTCTGGGGGCTAGACATGGTCGGACCCCTTAAAGGGGGAAGCCATAATAAGAAGTATTTACTAGTTATGGTGGATAAATTCACTAAGTGGATAGAGGCCAAACCAGTAAAAACGGCTGAAGCCGGACCGGTGATAGATTTTATCTCCGGTGTTGTACACCGTTATGGTGTCCCACATAGCATTATTTTGGATAACGGCTTTAATTTCACAGTCGATGAGGTGAAATATTGGTGTGCTAATCTAGGTATTAAACTCGATTACGCCTCTGTGTATCACCCCCAAACAAACGGTCAAGTTGAACAGGCCAATGGCCTGATAATGAGCGGCATCAAACCCAGATTAGTGCGATCCCTAAAGGAGTCGGATAAACACTGGGTCGAGGAGCTCGACTCCGTACTCTGGGGGCTGCGGACCACACCCAACCGCACGACCGAATACACACCATTCTTCATGGTGTACGGTGCAGAGGCTGTCTTGCCCTGTGATATTATTCATGACTCACCTAGAGTGTGCATGTATGAGGAGAGAGAGACCGAGATCGATCGGCAGGACGACTTAGATTGCCTGGAGGAGGAGCGCGATATCGCAAAAGCCCGTTCCACATTCTACCAACAACAATATCAAAGATACCAAAGCAGAGAAGTGCGGGCAAAGACTTATAATGTCGGTGAACTCGTTCTACGCCTACCATCAAAGAAAAAGGACAAGCTCAAACCCAAATGGGAGGGTCCCTTCACTATAGATGAAGTTCTCACTAGAGGAGCCTATCGCCTTCGCAATGCATCGGATAATCACTTGGAGCCGAACCCATGGAACGCAACTAGGCTCCGAAGATTCTACGCCTAAGTCTGGACACATACCTTTGTTCGTTCCCTTTTTCTCCTATTCTTTTTTTTTCATTTTTATACAATTTCTAGCGTGTGTTCGGGTAAGCCGCACACTTGATGGGTATACATCCTTAAATGTACACACCCCACCATAACTGGGGGCTTCTCTCAATAGAAGCTTATTATTATTTTGAGCATAAAGCTCACCATGTATATGTGTTGTTTGCTCATATACGTCCTGTCTTCGCCATTATATGCACCTCTATGACTTAGTTTTTGCCAAGCTAGGTTGCCTGGCTCCTGTGCTTATGCCCTACGTTCCCGCTTGTTCGGCTAGGGCATAAAGGGAGCACCTCTACGATTGTTACAACCGGGTCATCCGGACATGTACCTCAGACGGGTGAAGCCGAAAGCTAGCGTTCTTAAGGGAATAATTGGTCGGCGGACAAACGATGAACTGCCTTCGTTGCAATATAAACTCTCAAAATATAAAAACTCCTATGATTGTTTCACATCACGGATTAGGCATGCATAAATGATGCATGCTGACCCAGGGAGAGGAACCCTTAACGGAACTATTCTCTCTGGAAGATGTTTCTTACGTTAAACAATAATATAACATAACTCCCCGAATACAGTTTGTCTGTTCAAGCACTATGACCGGATTGCCTGGTTTCCGAACATACTTGGTGTTTCCCATAGGTATAGTATTCAGAAACACTCCAACCCTTGGGTTTCGGAGGTAGAAGCGGAAGGTTTGCCATGACAATCTTTTCTAGTTCCGAAGGAGATAAGTTTGGTGATAAAGTACATTGTTATATGGAATCAAACGCCTACTCTTTATCCATACCATCTATCAGGCTGTCTGGTTTACACTCCTGTTGTGAAAATTTGGCAGCTATCTTTACTTGGTCATACACTAAGCTAACAGGAATTTCTTGTCCATCTGGTCCCCGAGGTCCGACCCGGGCCATATGATTTGGATCAAGTCCGGTATACCGCATTTTCACCATGGCCAGGCTTCTCGTGCGCCTTCTGGACATGTTGATGCCTTCCCTAGTTCAAAGCGGCGTCGAGCTCCCTTGAATAAATTCACGAGCTCCTCCATAATTTCTGGAGGAGATCAGATGGCCATGAAGCCTTAGCCATGTTCCCCATGGCTTTCCAAGCTCGCTCGTGCACTTTGGATAGCTCTTGCAGCAAGTCGCCTTGAAATCCGGACACTTTTCCCTCGGGCCGCCCAGTTAACAAACCTACAGGAACAATCTCGTAAACCTTTCCATCAGGGGACCGTATGAAAGTTAGGTTAAAGGACATACTGAATATGTCGCCTTTCAGCTTTCTGTTCTCCTTCAAGGCATCCGACAGTTGGGCTCGTACATCCTTTAGCTCTTCGGCTTGCTTGATGTTTGCATCCTGTACCTTATTCTTCTCATTAATGGTCCGTGTTAACACACGTTGACCAGTAGCTTCTTGCCCTTCGGCATGTTGTTTGTCCGCCTGAGCAGCCGTCAGCATTGCCCCCAACTGATCTGTCGATCCTGTAGCTGTAAACAAAACAATGCATATTTAAAAATCATTGTTGGCGCAGAATCATATTTTCCGGACACTGTTGTGCTTACCATTAGGTGCCTTCTTGGATTTCTTCAAATTTTCCAGTTCGGCAGTGACAACAGTTAGCTTGGTCCGACATTCTTCAAGCTCCTTGGACAGCGTGTTATTTTTCACCGTGAGTGCCTGATGATATAACGACCCTTAAATCAGTTGGGCCAACTGCTTCAACTCTCGGGGGCTACTGGCATATGATTATTGAATCTACTCAAAGTTTCTTACCCGCAAATCCTTTGAAAGTTGGTGGGTGGCTCCGGCAAGTCCATCTCGAGCAGCCCGGATATATGCATCCACAGAGCTGAGGGTGTTGAACGCCTCTTCGGTGAAAATTGGGTCGCGCATGGCCTCTTTCCGCCGCCGATGATTCATTGCGCTCTCCACTTCGGAATTGGTGACGGATACATTATCCGAATCCTCTTGGAGATGACAATCCGGCATTGTGCCCGTGTCAACCCTAGTCCTTATGGCAGGGTCCGGGGCTGGATTGGTCGATGCATGGCCGGCGAGGTCCCCGGATACAGTCCGGTGTATGCTCTTCCTAAAATATGGCCCAGCGAAAAGCGTCACAATTCGGTCTATCCGCCGAGTGCATGTTAAAAACTATACCTCTTTGGTGAAGGCGGGGGCCCGGTAGTATCACCGTTCGCCTTTATTTTCAAAGACTCGCCCTGCGCGGGTGTCGCCTTCTTAGAGGACGCCTCTGATACGGCTCGGTGAGACGAGCACCGCCCCTTCAGAGCATGAGACAGTGCGGTGGTGAGGCGCGAGGGGAAAACTCTTTTGGAGGGGACGTCTCCTGGGTACTTACCTGGGAGGAGGGGAGAAGATCGGGGTAATCGGCTATAATAGCCACTTCCGTGTCGTCGTAGCTCGCCTGATAAAAGACCCCCTCCTTAAGTTCTATAAGTATATCCGGATCTTCTTCTTATCCGGGATCCAGGTCTCGAACATGGTCCTCTGGCTGCGGAGCGGGGCTGTATACCCCCTCGACGACCTTTCTCCACTCCTGCCAAAAGTAGCCGGATTAAATTCGACTAGCATAACTCAGGAAAAAGATTGAGTGAGGCCAATAATCAAAAAACTCACCCAGTCGATGGGGTTATACATGGAAAAACGTTCCCGACATTTCAAGTGAGTGAAGTCTTCCTTCTCCCCTTTGTAAAGGTCAGCTAAAATGGTGGCCAGGGCGGCAAAATTGTCTGGACCCTTGCGTAGGCAACGGGATGCATCGTCCTCCCCGTTGTAATTCCACATAGGAAAACCTCTAGATTGGAGCGGCTGAACGCATCGCGTTATTGAAATCGCCATTTGTGACGCCCTCGATTCAATCGTACACTAATCATGCACGCAAATGTGTACGATCAAGATCAGGGACTCACGGGAAGATATCACAACACAACTCTACAACATAAATAAGTCATACAAGCATCATAATACAAGCCAGGGGCCTCGAGGGCTCGAATACAAGTGCTCGATCATAGATGAGTCAGCGGAAGCAACAATATCTGAGTACAGACATAAGTTAAACATGTTTGCCTTAAGAAGGCTAGCACAAACTGGGATGCAGATCGAAAGAGGCGCATGCCTCCTGCCTGGGATCCTCCTAACTACTCCTGGTCGTCGTCAGCGGCCTGCACGTAGTAGTAGGCACCTCCGGTGTAGTAGGAGTCGTCGTCGACGGTGGCGTCTGGTTCCTGGGCTCCAGCATCTGGTTGCGACAACCAGGTACAAGGGAAAGGGGGAAAAGAGGGAGAAAAGCAACCGTGAGTACTCATCCAAAGTACTCGCAAGCAAGGAGCTACACTACATATGCATGGGTATATGTGTAAAGGGCCATATCGGTGGACTGAACTGCAGAATGCCAGAATAAGAGGGGGATAGCTAATCCTGTCGAAGACTACGCTTCTGGCCACCTCCATCTTGCAGCATGTAGAAGAGACTAGATGGTAAGTTCACCAAGTAGCATCGCATAGCATAATCCTACCCGGCGATCCCCTCCTCATCACCCTGTTAGAGAGCGATCACCGGGTTATATCTGGCACTTGGAAGGGTGTGTTTTATTAAGTATCCAGTTCTAGTTCTCATAAGGTCAAGGTACAACTCCGGGTCGTCCTTTTACCGAGGGACACGGCTATTCGAATAGATAAACTTCCCTGCAGGGGTGCACCACATAACCCAACACGCTCGATCCCATTTGGCCGGACACACTTTTCTGGGTCATGCCCGGCCTCGGAAGATCGACACGTCGCAGCCCCACCTAGGCACAACAGAGAGGTCAGCACGCCGATCTAAATCCTATGGCGCAGGGGTCTGGGCCCATTGCACACCTGCACGTTGCGAACGCGGCCGGAAGCACACCTAGCCTAGCAGGCGTTCCAGTCCAATCCGGCGCACGCCACTCAGTCGCTGACGTCGCGAAGGCTTTGGCTGATACCACGACGTCGAGTGCCCATAACTGTTCCCACGTAGTTGGTAAGTGCGTATAGACCAAATGGCCAGACTCAGATCAAATACCAAGATATCGTTAAGCGTGTTATTTTGAAGTAATCGCGAACGCCGACCAGGGCCAGGCCCACCTCTCTCCTAGGTGGTCTCAACCTGCCCTGTCGCTCCACCACAAAGTAACAGTCGGTGGCCGTCAGGAACCCAGGCCCACCTCTACCGGGACGGAGCCACCTGTCCTTTCAGCCCCCTCATCAGAATCACTTGCGGGTACTCAATGAGCTGACCCGACTTTAGTCACCACATGTGTCATGTATATAAAGTATATAGTATATACCCGTGATCAACTCCAGAAGTGATCACGGCCCAGTAGTATAGCATGGCAGACGGACAAGAGTGTAGGGCCACTGATGGAACACTAGCATCCTATACTAAGCAGTAGGATAGCAGGTAAGGGTAACAACTGTAGTAACAATGACAGGCTATGCAACAGAATAGGATTAACCGAAAGCAGTAACATGCTACACTACTCTAATGCAAGCAGTATAGAGAAGAATAGGCGATATCTGGTGATCAAGGGGGGGCTTGCCTGGTTGCTCTGGCAAGAAGGGTTCATCGTCGATGTAGTCGATCACAGGGGTACCGGCAGCGGTCTCGGGGTCTACCGGAAAGAAGTAACGGATGGGAACACAATAAATAACAGAGCAATCAAAGCATCACAAAGCATAACATGTCAATACGTGGTGCTAGGTGTGCCCTAACGCAGTGCGAGGTGATACCGGCGAAGGGAGGGAATATCTGGGAAAGTATTCCCGGTGTTTCGCATTTTCGGACAGATGAACCGGAGGGGGAAAGTTGCGTGTTTTCTATGCTAGGGATGTGTGGCGGACGAACAAGCGGCTTATCCGGATTCGTCTCGTCGTTCTGAGCAACTTTCATGTACAAAGTTTTTCCATCCGAGTTACAGTTTATTTTATATTAATTTTTAAAGATTTTATTCAATTTATAAATTATTATTATTGATTTAATTCGAAAATGGTATTACTGCCTCAGCATGACATCAGCATGACATCATCAGTCAACAGAGGTGTTGACTGGGTCAAGCTGA
The DNA here is from genome assembly GCF_002575655.3 of Aegilops tauschii subsp. strangulata. Classification (NCBI taxonomy): domain Eukaryota; kingdom Viridiplantae; phylum Streptophyta; class Magnoliopsida; order Poales; family Poaceae; genus Aegilops; species Aegilops tauschii. The sequence continues at coordinate 189,888,996 of NC_053037.3, forward strand.
CGGGTGGGTCCAGTCCGTCATTGAGTAGACTAACTAATCATGATTAATTAGTTTAATTAGTTGTTTAGTTTAATTAATCAAAATTAATTAAGTTAATTAATTCTTTAATTAATTAATTAACTAATTAAATTATTATTCATTTATTTTATTATTATTATTATTTTTAATTTCCATTTTTTTAAACGTTCTGGGGGTGGGGCCCCTGTGTCATAGGCAAGGGGGGGTCCTAGCGGGCATGGGCGCGCGGGCTAACGGGCATGGGGGTGCTAGGGCAGAGCCCCGTGAGCGCGTGAGCGCCGGTGCGATGACCCAGGGGCGCCGTGGCGGATGAGCCCGGGCGGGCGACGGCAGCGGCCCAGGCGAGCCGACGCAAGAGGCGAGGCCCGCAGCAGGGGGGCCACGGGAGGTGGCAGCCGGCGCGGGCAGCACTGCGACGCTGCGCGGGGCTGAGCGAGCTGCAGAGGAGGGGAAAACGACGGGCGACAGCCAGCGCAAGTAGGGAGGTGCGAGCGGGGGAGCACGAGCTCGGGTCCGTCGGCGTTGGCACCCTACGGCGAAGTAGTACGTAGGGGGGAGGGAAAGCGACAGAGGGCCTCACGTTGCTGCTGTAGGGCATTTGGCAGCGAGCTCGGGGATGGCCGGCGACAGAGAGACGGGGTCGGCGGCGGACGACGGCGAACGCCATGGAGGAGCACGCGTGGAGCTTGGGGGAGACGACGCGGTGCAGGAGGAAGAGGAAGGAGGCCCGGAGGGGTGGCGCCAGCGAGGTGACTCCGCGGGGGAGGACGGAGGCGCGGCCGGGCGGCAACCGGCGGCGTCGTGGGCAGTTCCCCCGATCTAGATCGGGAGGAACAGAGGGAGGAGAGGGATTCGTTCGTGGAGGGGGGTGGGGTGCGGTTAGGTTAGGGTTTGGGCTAGCGGGGGCGGGGGTTATGGGGGGAGTGGGGGTCGGCCGGCTGGGCCTACTGGGCTGGCCGGTAGCTGGGTCGGTTGGCCCAGGGGAGGATTGGGGGGTTTCTGCATTTTCCCTTTTTTTGTTAGTTCTGTTTTCTATTTTGTATTTTCTTTTCTTTTACTTATTTATTATATGTTCTTATTTTATTTTAGTTTTATAAAACATAAGCCTAGTCCCGAAATTAATGCTTTAGTTTACCCTACTGCCACAAAGTGTTTGGTACACAATCAAAATAGTTTACTTTTTTACAATTCTTAAAAAGGCATTTAATTAATAGTTTTACCACTGTTTTACTTATTTTAGTGCTTTAATTATTTTATAAAAATGTGGGTTCTCCACCATTATTACTAAGGATTTATTTGTAACATTTAGCACATTTTAGTTTTTATGTTTGAAAACTTTTATCGTTTGACTTTAATTCAAATTTGAATTTGAATTTGAATCAGTTTCGAACTAACGCGAGATTAGCAAGAGTAATCGAGGTGTCGTGACATCATTAGCAGAGGATCACTGTAGCTTAATTATCCGGGCGTCACAATTCTCCTCCACTACAAGAAATCTCGTCCCGAGATTTAAGAGGTAGTGAAAGGGGGAAGGTTTGATTACGAATCTAGCGGGTCTTCTCATCCTGGCTTGCTCTTCTCGAAGAGGCCGGTCCAATACATTGATGTCTTCATTTCCCTCTTCAGGTCATCATGATAAAGTCGGCGTCCTTTCTTCAGGAGCTCCATCGTACTTACGAAAGAATAAAGGGTGGGCATTCCTGGAGAACAGACCTCTGCAAGGTCGACTATCTGGTCAATAACATCGAGGAAGGTGGCGGAAGTAACTCTCGAATTGAAACTTACGAAAATATCGAGAGCAAAGTAAGGAGGTATCATGGGAAGTTTCGAGCGGGCAGGCAATCGTTCGATGCCTGAAACAGGGCGTGAAAAGGGGTTCAAAGCAATGGGAATAAGTATTGTGTCTGATACCAGAATTGATGATCTCTCGGAAGGTGGACCGTGAATTAAATACGAAGCCAAGCGTGAGGAATAACCATTAGAAATAGGGTTGTACCGGAGAGTCAGGTTTCGATCCTGTGGAACTGTGGGTTATGGGCCCACCATGTGGGTTAAAAGTAGGAAGGGCGGAGACGTCTTGCGTGATCATGTAAGCAAGGAATGTCAGAGGCTAGCCTGCCAGTTATATGCCAGCAACATCGTCGGTACCAAGGGCGAGGGACGAAGAGAACCATTTTCCTGCTCGTTGAAACGAGGCGGACCAATAGGCAAAGTTCTCGTCCATCGGTGGTTACCGGAATGTCACCAACAATAGTAACAGGGTCTTACTGACAGAGTTGTACACCGAGGTGTTTGCACAAGCAGGGAATTAATACTGCTTAGATCATAATGATCACCAGAAACGTTAAACCAACCAATGGAAAGGAAAATATGATTATCAGATTAAACAGAACAATGGAAAGGAAAATGTGTTTAAACACATATTTCAGGGGTATATCCTTCCCAAGGACAATGGTTAGAAGAGAACCATTTAGGTTAGGGAAGAGGAAGTTCATGACATTACCCAAACAACGGTGTTTGAATAATTGATAACGAAAATTTAGCATTGTGCTTCAAATGTTTTTATTGAAGATCGGAGTACCACAGACATGCTTCAAGATAGCATTGACATGGTCATTAGGTAAGATCAGGCTATGGATACACAAAGGATCCATCAGGAACAACTTATAGAGTAAGTCTTACAATTTCCTCATGGAAGAATAGCTAACCTTGCTAAAAAGGAAAACTTATAATAATAGGTCCTCCGGCCAGGTGTGTTAGGCATGACATCACCTTACCGGGTCATAAATAGACCAATGTTATAACTCTTGGAAATATGTTCCAACCATCATATCTGACCGAGATTCAGATCTGATTGGTGTCAGGATAACTCAGACTCAGGATGCCTGAGAAGAAAGGTGCAACACAAATTGTTGAAACGACATCGAAAATTCTCGGAAGATGAACTATGGAAGCAAGTTCCGAACAAGGGTTCATCATTAAATCAAGGAGAGGTGAGGAGGTGACTGATTGACTCAGCGACAATCCATTGAGATTTCCAAAAGATGGATTTCCACAACTATGTGAACAAGGAGATAACATTAGCTAGATCGAATGACTTAATGATGTATGCTCGAGGAAAACATACACAGTTAAACATTGGTTGAAATGTGCACCCGAAATATGGGCTAGGTAGCACGATCAATGTTCGAATGATGATTCATTAAGCCATAGACGTAGAATGAAACTATAGACCAATAACTTCAAAGCAGTAGGGTTGCTAGAAGTTTAGAATTTACACATCACAGACCATTTGTCGGTATTTCGTTTAGAAACAACACGGGGACCAAGAAAGAATGGTGATGGTGAGAAGTATCACTGTACCAAGAATTCTTAAGAGGTGGAGTAATGCTCACGACATTCTTGACATCAAAGATGGTAATACTCCACGGTAGAACATAACATAAGTTGGATAGCAGGGAAATCAAGATACAACACAAAATACGAACAATTTTGTGTTGGGGGGAGGCAAGAATGTTGTCGATGATAACACAATTCATCGAGGGGAAAGGATGGTATTTCTCATCCTGAATTTCGACACACAACTTAGAAGAAGTCAAATTGTTGACAATGATCACGACAAATTTGTCAAGAGGTTTTCAGGAAGATGTAATTGATCGACGATGACATCAAGTCAAAGGAATGATGAAAGCGAAAGGTTATTGGAACCACGGTTAGGACACAAACTCGAAATCAAGTTTGCTGTTCAAGGAGAAGTGATATGACGAGGAAGATCGATTGTAAGATTAGCTCACCGTCGCAATTTGTGCTTCGGGAAGAAGGACCCGGTAGCACAGTTAAAATTTATCACGATAATGATATAGCCAATTAGGCTAGGAATGACGTGATCGAGTACAAACTCGCAAGTAAAGAAGATTACTAAGAGTTGTTTAATCGCGACGCGGACTCGATTCAGTTATCGATGTCCTTGAGTTTTTAATAACTCGAAGCCCGTGAAAAACTGTAATCAGTGAGAATGTAGTACTTGATGAAGAACTCATAAGAAGTTATGCAGTTCCGTGATAATCTCGAGATACCAGGGGGGTAATACTCGACGACAAACCAATGTAGAGGTTGGACTGGGGTATTGCTCTGCAGAAGACAAGTGCTTAACTTGTACGAGAAATGGTATTTAAAGGAGAACATGGTCGGAACCACGATTGCAAAAGGCCAGATCCCAGATATAAGATGAACTTATACCAAGGGAATAATTAATTTAAGAGAAGCTTTTAATGATAAGGTCTACATCGTGTCCATTGGCATGAACACAAAGTTCAAGGTCGACTCCCACTTCTCCAATGCATAACCTTTCATTCACTTCTCGCATTCGATGAAGTTGTATGGTAGAAAATTATCTGGTAAAATACCAGAAGGGTATGGCTTGTGAAAACCTTCGGGTTCATACGGTTTTTAGGGAAGGTATAGGTTCAATCCATCGGGGCATCTTAGAAACATATACCTCAAACTTCAAGAGTAAAATCACCAGCTCAAAAGTAGAGTATGGTTATCAAGCAGAGGATACAAATTACCAAATGCATTATATATCCATGGAAATGATCACAAGGTTATTTAATATGAAGGACACTCTCGGATAATAACCCAACAAGGGGTCTTGTGGTCTACAACGGAGCTCATGCGAGTATCGGTACTCTATCAGAGGAAGAAGGAACGAAAGGGCATCGGACTATAAAAACAACTGAGTAATTAAAAGCTCAAATGCAAAGGAATTATCATTTCCAAATCAAGGGATCAGAAGCCAATGGTATGATTAAGAATGGATAAGTTGAATAGACTTAGGGGTACAATCGACGGCAATTTGATTGGTTGATAACCAGTTCACGTTTCAAATGACGTCTGAGCCGGAAGGATGAATTCTAGGCTCTGATTGAGGATTGCGAGCATTCGCAACAAATTGAATCAACGGACTCAAAATGATAATGACAAGAGATGCCAATAAGATTACGAGACTTAAGATTAATCATAATGCAAGTAAGCAAGAATTTCAAGAGCAAAAGGCTCCTGAGGATTTTCGGAAGATCGAATGGTATTTTGAACACTTTTGTGAAATACTTGAATCAACTAGGGATGAGCGGATACTCGGTAAGTGCGAGAATTATCCGTAGGGGTATTCAGGTGACAAAGAACAACAAGGCAGTAAGCTCAAAGGATTCTCGGAACAACAGAGAGAATTTCGGGGTATCTTGTAATAACAAGATCAACTGGGAAACATTGTATGAATGGCGAGTATACGTGGTTATCCATAGGAGTTTATCGATGAAAGGGAATTGCAAAAGCGATGAACACAAGTTCTCAGCTTATCAGCGGAGAGTATCTTCAGGGTCTTCACGTGCAGCAGACGATCATCAGTAATAAGGGGCTCTTCGGGTGAAAGTGATAACGAGATCCTAATGTTAGATTTAGCAAAATTCACTTAATCCGAATAGAAGAGAGATCAGAGTCCCAGAGTATAGACAAGGAGTAAAATATCCTAATACCACCCAATGGCGACGTGGGCCCGTAAGCCACACAGCCATGTTAGTAAAAAAATTCAATGACTAGACTCGACTTCAGCCAAGGAGTTGAAAAGGGGGATTCCTACAGGCAGTCGGCTCTAATACCAACTTGTGACGCCCCCGATTCAATTGTACACTAATCATGCACGCAAATGTGTACGATCAAGATCAGGGACTCACGGGAAGATATCACAACACAACTCTACAACATAAATAAGTCATACAAGCATCATAATACAAGCCAGGGGCCTCGAGGGCTCGAATACAAGTGCTCAATCGTAGACGAGTCAGCGGAAGCAACAATATCTGAGTACAGACATAAGTTAAACAAGTTTGCCTTAAGAAGGCTAGCACAAACTGGGATGCAGATCGAAAGAGGCGCATGCCTCCTGCCTGGGATCCTCCTAACTACTCCTGGTCGTCGTCAGCGGCCTGCACGTAGTAGTAGGAACCTCCGGTGTAGTAGGAGTCGTCGTCGACGGTGGCGTCTGGCTCCTGGGCTCCAGCATCTGGTTGCGACAACCAGGTAGAAGGGAAAGGGGGAAAAGAGGGAGAAAAGCAACCGTGAGTACTCATACAAAGTACTCGCATGCAAGGAGCTACACTACATATGCATGGGTATATGTGTAAAGGGCCATATCGGTGGACTGAACTGCAGAATGCCAGAATAAGAGGGGGATAGCTAATCCTGTTGAAGACTACGCTTCTGGCCACCTCCATCTTGCAGCATGTAGAAGAGACTAGATGGTAAGTTCACCAAGTAGCATCGCATAGCATAATCCTACCCGGCGATCCCCTCCTCGTCGCCCTGTTAGAGAGCGATCACCGGGTTATATCTGGCACTTGGAAGGGTGTGTTTTATTAAGTATCCAGTTCTAGTTCTCATAAGGTCAAGGTACAACTCCGGGTCGTCCTTTTACCGAGGGACACGGCTATTTGAATAGATAAACTTCCCTGCAGGGGTGCACCACATAACCCAACACGCTCGATCATATTTGGCCGGACACACTTTTCTGGGTCATGCCCGGCCTCGGAAGATCAACACGTTGCAGCCCCACCTAGGCACAACAGAGAGGTCAGCACGCCGGTCTAAATCCTATGGCACAGGGGGCTGGGCCCATCGCCCATTGCACACCAGCATGTTGCGAACGCGGCCAGAAGCAGACCTAGCCTAGCAGGCGTTCCAGTCCAATCCGGCGCGCGCCACTCAGTCGCTGACGTCACAAAGGCTTCGGCTGATACCACGACGTCGAGTGCCCATAACTGTTCCCGCGTAGTTGGTTAGTGCGTATAGACCAAATGGCCAGACTCAGATCAAATACCAAGATCTCGTTAAGCGTGTTATTTTAAAGTAACCGCGAACGCCGACCAGGGCCAGGCCCACCTCTCTCCTAGGTGGTCTCAACCTGCCCTGTCGCTCCGCCACAAAGTAACAGTCGGAGCCGTCAGGAACCCAGGCCCACCTCTACCGGATGGAGCCACCTGTCCTTTCAGCCCCCTCATCAAAATCACTTGCGGGTACTCAACGAGCTGACCCGACTTTAGTCACCACATGTGTCATGTATATAAAGTATATAGTATATACCCGTGATCACCTCCCGAAGTGATCACGGCCCAGTAGTATAGCATGGCAGACGGACAAGAGTGTAGGGCCACTGATGGAACACTAGCATCCTATACTAAGCAGTAGGATAGCAGGTAAGGGTAACAACTGTAGTAACAATGACAGGCTATGCAGAAGAATAGGATTAACCGAAAGCAGTAATTGGCTACACTACTCTAATGCAAGCAGTATAGAGAAGAATAGGCGATATCTGGTGATCAAGGGGGGGCTTGCCTGGTTGCTCTGGCAAGAAGGGTTCGTCGTCGATGTAGTCGATCACAGGGGTACCGGCAGCGGTCTCGGGGTCTACCGGAAAGAAGTAACGGATGGGAACACAATAAATAACAGAGCAATCAAAGCATCACAAAGCATAACATGTCAATACGCGGTGCTAGGTGTGCCCTAACGCACTGTGAGGTGATACCGGCGAAGGGGGGGAATATCCGGGAAAGTATTCCCGGTGTTTCACGTTTTCGGACAAATGAACCGGAGGGGGAAAGTTGCGTGTTTGCTATGCTAGGAATGTGTGGCGGACGAACAAGCTGCGTATCCAGATTCGTCTCGTCATTCTGAGCAACTTTCATGTACAAAGTTTTTCCATCCGAGTTACGGTTTATTTTATATTAATTTTTAAAGATTTTATTCAATTTATAAATTATTATTATTGATTTAATTCGAAAATGGTATTACTGCCTCGGCATGACGTCAGCATGACATCATCAGTCAACACAGGTGTTGACTGGGTCAAGCTGACGGGTGGGTCGAGTCCGTCATTGACTAGACAAACTAATCATGATTAATTAGTTTAATTAGTTGTTTAGTTTAAATTATCAAAATTAATTAAGTTAATTAATTCTTTAATTAATTAACTAACTAATTAAATTATTTTTCATTTATTTTATTATTATTATTATTAATTTCCATTTTTAAACGTTCTGGGGGTGGGGCCCCTGTGTCATAGGCAAGGGGGGTCCTAGCGGGCATGGGCGCGCGGGCTAACGGGCATGGGGGTGCCAGGGCAGAGCCCCGTGAGCGCGCGAGCGCCGGTGCGATGACCCGGGGGCGCCGCGGCGGATGAGCCCGGGAGGGCGACGGCAGCGGCCCAGGCGAGTCGACGCAAGAGGCGAGGCCCGCAGCAGGGGGCCACGGGAGGCGGCAGCCGGTGCGGGCAGCACTGCGGGGCCGCGCGGGGCTGAGCGAGCTGCAGAGGAGGGGAAAACGACGGGCGGCAGCCAGCGCAAGTGGGGAGGTGCGAGCGGGGGAGCACGAGCTCGGGTGCGTTGGCACCCTACGGCGAAGTAGTACGTAGGGGGCAGGGAAAGCGACAGAGGGCCTCACGTTGCTGCTGTAGGGCATTTGGCAGCGAGCTCGGGGATGGCCGGCGACGGAGAGACGGGGTCGGCGGCGGACGACGGCGAACGCCATGGAGGAGCATGCATGGAGCTTGGGGAAGACGACGCGGTGCAGGAGGAAGAGGAAGGAGGCCCGGAGGGGTGGCGCCAGCGAGGTGACTCCGCGGGGGAGGACGGAGGTGCGGCCGGGCGGCAACCGGCGGCGTCGGGGGCAGTTCCCCCGATCTAGATCGGGAGGAACAGAGGGAGGAGAGGGATTCGTTCGTGGAGGGGGGATATGGTGCGGTTAGGTTAGGGTTTGGGCTACCGGGGGGGTTATGGGGGGAGTGGGGTCGGCCGGCTGGGCCTACTGGGCTGGCCGGTAGCTGGGTCGGTTGGCCCAGGGGGGGATTGGGGGGGGGGGGGTTCTGCATTTTCCCTTTTTTTGTTAGTTCTGTTTTCTATTTTGTATTTTCTTTTCTTTTACTTATTTATTCTATGTTCTTATTTTATTTTAGTTTTATAAAACATAAGCCTAGTCCCTAAATTAATGCTTTAGTTTACCCTAGTGCCACAAAGTATTTGGTACACAATCAAAATAGTTTACATTTTTACAATTCATAAAAAGGCATTTAATTAATAGTTTTACCACTGTTTTACTTATTTTAGTGCTTTAATTATTTTATAAAAATGTGGATTCTCCACCATTATTACTAAGGATTTATTTGTAACATTTGGCACATTTTAGTTTTTATGTTTGAAAACTTTTATCGTTTGACTTTAATTCAAATTTGAATTTGAATTTGAATTGGTTTCGAACTAACGCGAGATTAGCAACAGTAATCGAGGTGTCGTGACATCATTAGCAGAGGATCACTGTAGTTTAATTATCCGGGCGTCACACCATTACCTCGATTATAGACAGCACAGAGTTGGCAAGTACTCTGATCTTGCTTGCTAACCTCGCGACCTCCGCACTGTCTTCTTCCTCGAGGCTTTGGGGACGCCAGCTGGCGCGCTTCTTTAAAGGAGCGTAGGAGAATTCGGGAAGACCATGCCGGATTGGGTCCGGAAGAACGATGTCTTTAATATAAAACCATTTCGAGGGCCACTCTTCGGATGCCTTCTTCGGAGTGCCGGACAAGTATCCTATCCCGGCTATGCGCCATACTTCGGCGTCGCCCACCTCGAATATAGATCCCTTTTGGGAGCAGGGGACGAGGCAGAAAAATTTCCGCCATAGCTTGAAATGAGCCTCACAACCTAGGAACAGCTCGCAAAGAGCAATGAAGCCCGCGATATGTAGGATGGAGCCTGGCGTCACATTGTGCAGTTGGAGGCCGTAATACTCCAGGCGACCTCTGAGGAATGGGTGGATAGGGAATTCTACGCCTCTCAAAAGGAAGGAAAGGAAACACACCCGCTCCTCTTTAGAAGTATTGGGGAGATTCTCCGCCAGGGCTTCGCCATTGAGGCAAGTTAATCTAGCCCGAACGGAGACTAGACCCGCGCGAGGAAGATATCCCTGCGTCTAAAGTTTATTCAGATGGGCATGGGACACCGAGCAGCTTTCCCAGTCGCCTTTCTGAGGGCCGTGGGGACGTGAGGAAGAGCTAGGAATGCCGGCCATGTTTGGACGATTCCCTATGGCGAGTTATAAGGATTTCCGCATGGTGTGGAATGGCATCTGAGATCTAATCTCCTTAAATAGACTCCTTCCCTGCGTGGTCAAGGGGTTGTATGTAAAAAAACACCTAGACCGTTCACATTCGCTTGACGCGTGGAAGCCGAGGCGATGGCAGCAAAGAGTCAATAGAATATGATATCTAATGAGGAGCCGAACTATCGTCAATCCGAAGTATAATGGATAACCCGCCTTGCAAAGCCGAAGACATAAAGCCGGATACTACATCGTCATTGTAGGCACGTTCGGGGGCTACTGAGGGAGTCCTTGATTAAGGGGTCCTCGGATGGTCGGGCTATGTGACATGGGCCGGACTGATGGGCCGTGAAGATACAAGATAGAACGCCTTCCCCGTGTCCGTATGGGACTCTCCTTTGCATAGACGGCAAGTTTGGCGATCGGATGTGTAGTTTCCTTTCTCTGTAAACCGACTCTGTACAACCCTAGCCCCCTCCGGTGTCTATATAAACTGGAGGGTTTAGTCCGTAGAGGCAATGATAAATCATACAGGCTAGACATCTAGGGTTTAGCCATTACGATCTCGAGGTAGGTCGACTCTTGTAACCCCTATACTCATCAAAGTCAATCAAGCAGGAAGTAGGGTATTACCTCCATTAAGAGGTCCCGAACCTGGGTAAACATCGTGTCCCCTGTCTCCTGTAACCTTTGATCCTTAGACGCATAGTTCGGGACCCCCTACCCGAGATCGGCCAGTTTTGACACCGACACTCCCCACCGGAGACGCTTCGTCCACAACCCCCGGAGCCGCCCCACCGACGCCCCTGTCGACGGCCTCTGATCCTCTTCGCCGACACCTTCCTCAACCCTGCCGGAGCCGCTTCGCCGACACCATAGTCAACCCTACCGGAGTAGCTTCGCCTATACCATTCTCAACCCTACCGGGGCGCTTTGCCAACTCACAAGTCCACGGCCTCAGATCCACTTCGTCGCACCCTCGTCCAACCTACCGGAGCAGCTTCTGACGCCTCGTCCAGTGCCGTAGGTCCGCATCGTCGACACCATCCTAAACCCAACCACCGGAGCCGCTTCACCGATGCCCTCGTCCACAACCTCGGATCCGCTTTGCCCACACCGTAGTCCACCCTACCGGAGCCGCTCCACAAACACCGTACTCCATGGTTCTAGATCTCCCTACAGGACCCCGATAGGCAGCGCAGCATCATCACCCTTGGCGTTTCTAACCTGATTCCCACCGTCCGGCAAGATGCCAAGCACCCGTCACGGCCTAGGTACTTGTCATCTTTAAACCCATCCAGCATCACCTGCCCGATGTACTTAAAATATACTAACAGGTTGGTGTTACATGTTATGTAGCTGGCAAAAACTACAAGGACGATGTTTCTTCTGGATCGAACATCTTGGCCAACCAAGATCCTGGATTGAGGCATTGCTCTGATCTTGTAAGTGCGTCTCTCTCTCTTGTATTGTGTGTGCCTGCCAGCGTGCTTTGCTAGGATTTTCGACCAGTAATCCCTTTGTGTAGACAATGATTTCTACTATTGGCTGCTAAATTAGATATGTAGATGTCATACATCATAGTACCTCCGTTCCTAAATATAAGTCTTTCTAGAGATTCCACTATAGGCTACATACAGAGCAAAATGAGTGAATCTACACTCGAAGATGCATCTATATACATCTGTATGTGGTCCATACTGGAATCTCTACAAAGACATATATTTAGGAACAGAGGTAGTACATTACACAAAATCGTAGGTGGCATGTAGGAATTCCAGTGCACTACATTAGGCTCCCTTAGAGTGCCTGCTAGTCCAGCACACAGAGTCATGGCTAATTTATGCTAGGCACACAATTGTTAATTGGTGGTTTAAATATGCGCAAGGGATATGCAATGTATTATCATGTAGAGATGACTGAAATTAGCTGTGTCAACTTGCAGATAGGGTTACGCAATGAAAAAGTACAAGATGTATGTGGCAATTTCATGGAGCATCGAAAAAAAGGAGAGGCAGCGGTGAGCCTATACAGTGTGCTATGGTAGGTCACTCCGGCCTAGTTCTTTTGTAGGATTCTCCCAGAATCTGCCCCTCTCTAGCTTCTCCTAGAATCTTTGACCCCCTTTTGTTTTACAATCCTAACTAATTAGACCCTAACTAGATAGGATTGTAAAACAAATGGGGCTCAAAGATTCTGGGAGAATCTGGCTAGGGGTCAGATTCTGGGACAATCTGGCAAAAGAACTGGCCTCCATTGCAATCATCGTGACATGTTATTTGTATGTCAGTTCTATTGGCCAAGTTTCTTAGGGACAGTTATTACGAGTTATCCTAAGAAAATAAGCACCTGTGAATATAAGCTCCAGGTAATAAGCCAACCAGTTCTTTTCATTGCCTTCCTTTTCAGCTTATCTTTGGTATGATCATTGAAAAGTCTAGATTGCATTATATTTTGTCATTTTGCTGCCCATATGAAAATTAGTTTGACTTGCAAACATCACAAATTGAACCCAGTGCAGTAATTAATATGACAGGAAAATAGACCATCAATATTTGTTCAAAATGCAAATACAAAGATACCATCTACTTGGCACAATATACTTTGGTCAATGTCTTCCATAGAGATCCCATTGCCTAATTTAAACAAAGAACACGTGACCCACATTTAAATGAAGAACAATCATTTATCGAAATTCGATGGTCCAGGTGGCTGGTTATTATCATATAGCAGCACCACCTGAAAGCATCATATAGCAGCAATAGTAGCTCATAGCAACTCATCATACAACAGCAACATCAGTAGCAGTGTGCAATTCATGATATACCAGCAGCAGCTCATAGCAATTCATCATATAGCAGCAGCAGGAGCAGCTCATAGCAATTCATCATATAGCTGCAGCTGTAGCAGCTCATAGCAATTCATCATATAGCAGGAGCAGGAGCAGCTTATAGCAACTCATCATATAGCAGTAGCAACAGCTCATAGCAATTCATCATATAGCAGCAGCAGCTCATAGCAATTCATCATATAGCAGCAGCAGCTCATAGCAATTCATCATATAGCAGCAGCAGGAGCAACTCATAGAAATTCATCATATAGCAGTAGCAAGAGCGGCTCATAGCAATGCATCATATAGCAGCAGCAGAAGCAGCTCATAGCAATTCATCGTATAGCAGATCAGAATGAAAATTTGGCAAAAAATGAGAGGAGACCCTCACCTTGTTGGATGTGTTGATCCTTCAACATCACCTCAAGGCCACGGCCTGGGAGGAGGGCAGGGGGAATGAGGTGCCTTCTGCCGCAGTGTGGCATCGGCCATAGTTGTGCGGTGCCCGCCGGAGTAGTGCGTTGGATGGACCACAGTGGAGCAGCTGCTGGAGACCATGAGAATGAGGGGCGGCGCCAGAGGGAGGAGCACCCGGGGAGATTTGGCCCTACCCGCTGGCCATGTAGCTTAGCTGGACAGAGCATCGTCAAGGACCAGGCCAGATGGGACCAGTGGCGATGGCTTGCTAGAGGAAGCCTAGCGCTGCAGGCAGGGGATAGAGGTAGAGGGAAAGGGGAGAGGAGATGCAAGTGGGAAGGGCAATGAACGATTGCGTGTTTGTTTTTACTTGAGGGTCAGGTGTGACACGGGCGTGAGAAGTGGCATTTTGAGTGTAATATAGGCAGACAACAGAGTCATTTCACTATTCACCTTCCCTTCAATTTTTAATGAGCTTCTACCCCGAAACATGCCCCTCCAAAGCAAAATAAGTTAAGCCCAAGACCATAACTAAAAAATGACTTATTTAAATCTTTTATGGCTTATTTTGACAATAAGCTCTAAAAAGGCATAATAGAAATGGCCCTTAACCTGCAATTCAATTGTCCGTGCAATGATGAATCACTCCTGCCTGCTATAGTGTACATTTAGGCATCATCATACATGGCATAACCTAATACATGTGCATTCCATTGTAGAATCTGGAATATGCAATGTTTATGGTAGTTCATACGTTGCACATGATATTTAAATGCCCCTTAAATCTGGTCAGTCAAGTGATGGTCTTTAAGCCTCCTTCTTTGCTTCTTTCTTGATGTGTAAGATTTGTTCACAATCTATTCAATTGCTTGTTTGTATCAGCCAGCCATACTAGGACTGTTTGCTTTGATTACCTGTTGTTCTTGACCTAACACTCTAATAGAGCATGTCAATGATTTAAACACTAAGGGCCGATGTAGTGAAGGCTTGTCTAAGTCATAGGTGACATAAAGGTTTGGCTGTACACTAAAGTAGGCTCTCCAAGAGTACCTGGAGATCCAGTTCGAAGGTATTACATAGTGCACACATAGTAAATGCATAAAGGTTTGGCTGTACATTGTGTGCAAGAGATGTGGCATGTTTCATTATGTGGTGTCGTATTGTTATAATCTCATCCTTTTGTGTTGTTCACAGACTGGAAAGTATGCATATTTATCTTCCAAGGAGACGAGTAACTAGTTTGTGTCACCTTGTAGAGGGGTGCAATGAAGATAAGATTGAGGATTTCAAAGGACAAGATGTTAGGAACAAGCCTTGCAAGAGAAGGAGGAGCAGCGCTGAGCCTGTTCAACCAGTTAAGGTAAGTCACTGTATCCAACTCAACAGTTCAATTGCTTGTTTGTTTTAGGCATAGTTAAATTGCTCTTTTCAATTGCTTCATTTGTCCTCAGCTAATGAGATGCCCAAACAATGATGCCTGTTGTTGGGTACTTGTATAACTATTAGTTGACATAATTAAAGGCCTTACCATTTATTTACTTTGGCGAAGTGTGCCTGAAGCTTTGAAGTCTATTAACCAACTATTACTGCATGAGGCTCACAATCTAGTTTATACTAGGCTAATGATTGCATAGTTTTGCTTGTTGTAGTATGTTTGTACGAATCCCTCTGCTGTTCATTATGCTCCCTAAGACTTTAATTGAGCTACAGAATGGCCAACTGCTTGCTTACTTATACGCAATCTGCTATCTAAATTTGTAACCAGTCTGTGTTTTGGATTTGGCCCCAACATCATGCTCCTCTAGTGAGCTAAGAGAGATTTCTGTATGCGGGCTGCACAGACTACCATTTTTATAATTTTTAAAATATCACCTGCTTATGCTTCATGACGTGTAACATTATTGTTAGTCCTGTTTTGCCATGTACAAAATAGTCTGGCTTGCTCGCTTCACTGTTGTAACTATATTTTTGCCCTAGTCATGTGTACTTCCAGAAACATTTCAGGATGAAGTCACATCAACACAAAGATCTGTGAGTAGTGTGGCATGGTTGTTACCAAATGATTATGGATTGAAATTGGAATGTGTTGATGTTCTTGAGCATCAACTAGAGGTGGCAATACAACGTGTACATGATTGTCAATGTACAATCAACAAGTTGAGACTGGACTTGCAGGTATTAGATGCAGGAGTCAAAAAAATGAAACGAGACACTGAGGTAACCACGAAGGAATTATTGGAGATTTTGCAGCCTGAAATTTGTGCTATCTGAATCCGGCCAATCCTATTTTCTGAAGAGATTATAGTTCAAATGGTAAGTTCTGTTGATGCGTATCCATGATGTATGAGCTTTATTTGTCCAGTGTATGTAATTTGCTATTTGTGTACGCTTTATTATCACTGGTGCCGAACTATAATGCCCAGGGGGTATATTCGGCTGTAATTTCTTTATTGTATATTGTAGGATTATTCTACGTTTCTATGCCTTAGTCTTTTTATTGTATAGTGTATGTTTTTTAGAGGCGATACTATAGAGTAGGATAATTCTTTGAATATGCTATATTGTTGAAACGGGGGCCAACACGCCCAAACATTTCCTGGACGCCATACAAACGAACAAACATGTGTAGTCAAAGTGGGCCTTAATTGGGCTAGTCAAAATAATATTTAGTGGATCGAAAATGATGTGGCCCACCGTAACAACGGCTCTTAGCAGGCCGTTAACAGGCCAAAAGCTCAATAGGGCTATATAAATGGAAATGGTCCGCGAGCCTCTAGCAGGCCGAAATAAATGTCAATTTTGTCTCGGCCCTTTTACTTTACGGGCCGGTAAGAGGCTGAAAGGGTTATGGGCCATAGGAGGCCCAATTTGCAAACTAGGCTTTTAACAGGCCGAAAGTCGCGTCGGGTTGTAATTTTGCCCTGCGGAATGTGGGCCCCTAATGGACCCAATGTCAAAGGGCCAACTGTTATGCGGGCCATTGACAGGCCAAAAGACAAAATGGGCTAGGAATTGGCCCATTTACTGAATGGGCCAAGGACAAGCCTAAAGTCACAACGGGCTAGAATTGGCCCAACTGCAGAATGGGCTGGGAAAAGGTCGAAAGACGTTCCAGGTCATTAACGGGCTAGAACTGACGATGGGCTGCTAACAGGCCGAAAGAAGCTTGGGTCGTAATTGGGCCCAAAGACGTAGCGTGCCGTTAATGGGCTGAAACTGACGATGGGCTAGAAATTGTCAAATCTATAATGGGCCTTTGATGGGCCGATTCTATGTAACTTGTATGGGCCGTGCTTGTGTATGGGACTGAATCAAGTAGGCCGCTAATGGGCCGACCCGCTTATTTTGACAGGCCCGGCCTTTTAACCTGAATGGGCCACTGTTGGGCCGAGACACGTGTCGACGTATCATAGGCGCGCTCTGTCCATTCGCTCGATGACAATTGTCCGAACGCCGGGCCGACACGTGGATCTGCCGGCGAATGAGAATTTTACACGTGGAAAATCCCCATTGGTCTGGGCTGTTAATGGGTTATTGGATCCAAACCGGAACCCGGTAGCTTAACAGTGACCCATTAAGGTGGATCCCACGTGTCGGTTACCCTTGACGAAAGCACTTCTATGACGCGCGGTTTATCGTCATGGAAATGGACACTTCCGTGATGATAATTTTGGTAATGTCATGGAACACTTCTACGATAGCACAGGTATGACTATCTTGATTCTGTCATAAAATCGTCATGGATGTACATGCATGACAAAAAATGTGACCTACTGTGACAAACACGTATCATCACGGAAGTGTATTTTTTTGTAGTGTATGCATTGGTAACGATGAAATGGGTAGTATTTGTGGACTGAACTACAGAATGCCAGAATAAGAGGGGGATAGCTAGTCTTATCGAAGACTACGCTTCTGGCAGCCTTCATCTTGAATCATATAGAAGAGAGTAGCTGGTAAGTTCACCAAGTATCATCATATAGCAGAATCCTACCCGGCGATCCTCTCCTCGTCGCCCTATGAGAGAACCATCACCGGGTTGTATCTGGCACTTGAAAGGGTGTGTTTTATTAAGTATCCGGTTCTAGTTGTCATAAGGTCGAGGTGAAACTCCAGGTCAACCTTTTACCGAGGGACACGGCTATTCGAATAGATAAACCTCCCTGCAGGGGTGCACCACATTACCAAACACGGTCGATCCCTCTGGCCGGGCACACTTTCCTGGGTCATGTCCGGCCTCGGAAGATCAACACGTCGCAGCCCCACCTAGGCACAACAGAGAGGTCAGCACGCCGGTCTAAATCCTAAGCACGCAGGGGTCTGGACCCATCGCTCGTTGCACACCTGCAAGTTGCGTACGCGGCCGGTGAGCAGACCTAGCAACCTCCATTACAAAGGAATTTGCGTTACGCGGTCCAACCGGGCGCGCGCCGCTCAGTCGCTGAAGTCAAAAAGGCTTCGGCTGATACCACGACGTTGAGTGCCCATAACTGTTTCCGCGTAGTTGGTTAGTGTGTATAGGCCAGTGGCCAGACTCAGATCAAATATTAAGATCTCGTTAAGCGTGTTATTTTTAAGTAACCACGAACCCCGACCAGGGGCCAAGCCCACCTCTCACCTAGGTGGTCTCAACCTGCCCTGTCGCTCCGCCATAAAGATCCACCCAGAGGGCCGTCGGGACAAATGTCCTTTCAGCCCCCAATCCATGAATCACTCGCGGGTACTCTATGAGCCGACACGACTTTAGTCACCACATGTATCATATATATAATATGTATGTAAGTATATACCCGTGATCACCTCCCGAGTGATCACAGCCTGGTAGTATAGCATGGCAGACGGACAATAATGTAGGGCCACTGATGGAATACTAGCATCCTATACTAAGCATTTAGGATTGCAAGTAAAGGTAACAACAGTAGTAGCAAAGACATGCTATGCAGCAGAATAGGATTAAACGAAAGTAGTAACATGCTACACTACTCTAATGCAAGCAGTAGAGAAAAGGAATAGGCGATATCGGGTTGATCAAGGGAGGGGGGGCTTGCCTGGAAGCTCAGTCGAGAAGGAGGGGTCGTCAACACCGTAGTCGTACTGAGTGGCAGCGGCGTCGGTCTCCGTGTCTAATGAGAGAAGAGGGGGAAGAAACAATAAATATAATGCAAACATATGCATGACAATGCATGACATGACAATGAGCGGTGCTAGGTGTGCCCTAACGCGGTACTAGGTGCTACTAGCGAAGGGGGGAAACATCTCGGAAAGTATTCCTGGTGTTTGACGTTTTTGGACAGATGAACCGAAGGTGGATTGTTGCATGGTCTCTATGCTAGGGACATATTCCAGATGGACGGATTGCGTATACGGATTTGTCTCATCGTTTTGAGCAACTGTCATGTACAAAGTATTTTCATCCTAGTTACGGATTATTTTATATTAATTTTTAAAGATTTAATCCATTTTTAGAATTAACAGAATTAACTTAATTAGAAAATGTAATTATGACGTCAGCATGATGTCATGGTGATGTCAGCAGTCAACCAGTCAGTTGACTTAGTCAAACTGACGTGCGGGTCCCACTGCCATTGTCTAAGACTAACTAAACATGTTTAATTAGTTTAGTTAAATGATTAGGTTAATTAAACACAATTCATTAAGTTAATTACTTTAATTATTAATTATATTATATTATTTATTTTTGTTCTTTCTAAAAATGTTTTGGGCATGGGGCCCCCTCATCATAGGCCCAGGGGGCCTTAGTGGGTACCGGGCAGTGCGGTTACGGGCGTGCGGCGCCAGGCGCCCAACGGGGCGGACCCGGGCACGCGGGCGACGGCCGCCGGGGCGCGGCGGGGTGCCGGAGTTGGCTGCAGGCACTGCAGTGGCCTGCGGGACTGGAGGTGGAGGCGTGCGGGCGGAGCAGGGCGAAGGCGAGGAGATGCACGGGCGGGCGCCGGGCGGAGCCCCGGTGAGCGCGTGTGGGGAAGGAGGCCGCGGCGAGTGCGAGGCCGGCGCGGCAGTAGCAGCCGCAACCGCAGCGCAGCGCGTGAGCAACGGCAGGAGATCAAGAGATTCCATTCTAACCATTTGAACCTTGATTTCTAGCCTTCCGCAAGTTTCTTTCCACTCAAATCCCTCTTCCACCATAGCCAAATCTATGAGAGAGAGTTGAGTGTTGGGGAGACTATCATTTGAAGCACAAGAGCAAGGAGTTCATCATCAACACACCATCTATTACCTTTTGTAGAATGGTGTCTCCTAGATTGGTTAGGTGTCGCTTGGGAGCCTCCGTCGTGATGTGGAGTTGAACCAATAAGTTTGTAAGGGCAAGGAGATCGCCTATTTCGTGAAGATCTACCCGAGTGAGGCAAGTCCTTCATGGGCAATGGCCATGGTGGGATAGACAAGGTTGCTTCTTCATGGACCCTTCGTGGGTGGAGCCCTCCGTGGACTCGCGCAACCGTTACCCTTCGTGGGTTGAAGTCTCCATCAACGTGGATGTACGATAGCACCACCTATTGAAACCATGCCAAAATCTTTGTGTCGGTGCAACAAACTCTGGGTCTGTTGCCCAACTGTGCACATGCACAAGATCAAGATTGAAGCACCAGCTCAAGCCAGAGTGCTAGAGGACCAAGAGATTTGAAGAACCAACATACAGCTCAGAGGGATCAAGATCAAACCAGAGGAGCAAGATATCGGTAGGAGAAGGGCCTCCCTTGCCAGGCAGGCGAGTCCGGGAAGGGGCGAGGCCACCACCAGAAGTAAGCAACCAAGACTCCCTGGCAAAGCCTGCAGGGGCTCGCGGGGGCAGAACCACCCCGCCAACCACTCAACACGACTCACGTCGTCAATCAGTGCGGTGTCGAGCCGCAAGGTGATTAAGTGGCAGCCATTTCCTACAGAAGAAACCCACAGATGACACCCTTCCTGCTACGTGTCAATGGAACACTCGCGGGGCTAGCAAGATAGCTCGAAAGGCCATGCCGGGCAACCAGTGATGTGACACTAAGCGGCGCAGTTAATGCGCCCTGTCAGCCCGTAGAGTTAGGTATGATAGCACTATTTGCTATCATATCAGTGGAGAATGACCATTTTGCCACTGTGGTGACCCCTTAATCTATAAAAGGAGACCCATGGCACTCGTAGGAGGGATTAGAGGGTTGGAAAGTTGATGAACCCAAGCCACCATATGCGTGTAGTCGCTGCTGCCCTGAGGCAAAACTTGCCGGGAAAGTGTACTACACATCACCATACTCATTCCACCATCAATCCAACAAAGCAGCAGTAGGGTCTTACGCCTCGCGGCGGCCCGAACCGGGGTAAATTGCTTGTGTGCTCTCTGCCATGCTACCGTGCACTGATCTACTCTTTGTGCAATGCGACGTCCCCCCGCCGAAGCAGCAAGGGACCACCCGGTCCCATAGGTGGCCGCGGATATCCCGCGAGATCTTTGGCGCGCTAGGTAGGGGGCTCGCTTGAGCGAACCGGAAAGCGTGTGCAGCACGTCATTTTCATCACCATCTTCATCTTGGACGACGCCATTGACCATGGCGCCTAAGAAGAAGAAGTCCGGCCCTTCGGCCCATTCGTCCACCTCGAAGACTCCGCCGCCCGCAGCCTCTAGTGCCTCGGAGGCTGCGGATGCAAGCGAGGACGTGAACGCTGTCGGGGGCGTGACTGGAGCAGGTGGCGCCCTCACCGCTCCCCCCGCGACTGACACGGGGGCTGGAGATGTCGGAGGAGAACAATGTCAGCAGCGTCTCGACGGTCACGCTCCGCAAGGTATGGACGAGGGGGTCACTACGTTCGCACCCCCTCCTCCCACCGGCGGGCACAGCCACAGCAACGACGCTCGGTCCAGGACAAGCCATCGTCCTCCGGCCGCCCGTGCTACGGGGGCGGTCACGACACATGTGCATCCTCCGGGATGAGCCGACAAAACAGCTGCGCCCGACGGAGCCACTGACCCTCGAGCACCATCGCCGCGTGACCTCGCTGCCCAGGTGGTCGTCCCACAGCTGCGTGGACGTGGCACCAACACCGTCGCCGCCGCTGGCACCATCAGGAGCCAGGCGACGGTGCGGTCGACGACATCAACATCTATGCCTAGCACCGCCACGGAGGCCATGGCGCGAGCCCAGCTACTATTGAGGTTTCCGCCAGCAGCCGAGCAGATGGATGAATGGCGCGCCACCATCCAGAGCCTGCTCAGTTTCGCTGAGGCTGGGGGCTCATGACGAGTTGGCCCGCCACGACCTCCCCAAGCGACAGCAACCGTCCGCACTACTGGTCGAACGGAGGGGGCTGTCCCCACGGTGCAGTTCCCACCGCGGTAGCTGATGCGAGCGCAGCAGAATCAAGACCCCGACGACGTCTCGATGGCCTCCTCTGACCATCGAGCACGTCCAGGCCAACGTCGAGCCCCGAAGGATAGCTGGTGGTGAGACGCGCGCGTTGTCATGGATCAGCACCCCCGACGACCCCCAGACCGAAGCGTACGGCGGCTTCAACATCGACGAGCCTGCGCTCGGTGTTGGCGGGTGCCTGCCCTTCGAGGTCGGCTGCCCTGCCTTTACAAGGGAGCTGCGGCAAGTCCGTTGGCCATCCGTTCGCACGTTCAAGCCAGAGATACCTGAGAAGTACGATGGGAGGCTGAACTCGGCAGAGTTCTTGAGCATCTACACCATTGTTGTTCAAGTTGCCGGGGGAAGAGACAAGAAGGTGTTCGCCACCTACTTCCCTTTGGCCCTCAAGTCCAATGTGAGGTCTTGGCTGATGCACCTGCCGGAGAACTCCATTTCGTCATGGGCATATCTGTGTCATGAGTTCATCGGTGCCTTCACCGGTGGCCACGAAGAGCCCGGCAGGCCCAGCGACCTGCAGCTTCTCCAGCAGAAAGAAGGAGAAACCCTCCGTAAGTATTTACAGAGATTCAACAAAGTTCATAGGAATATTCCAAATATCCATCCGGCAGCCGTTATAGCAGCCTTCCAGTCCAATGTGCACAACCGTCGCATTCATTCTAAGATGAATGTGCGGTTGCCCAAGACTGTGAAGGAGCTATACACACTGGTGGATAAGTATGCTCGGATGGAGGAAGGAAGTTGCCCGGAGAGGAGGATTGCATCAATGTTGATTCAGAGGATGAGGATGAATCAACCAGTCAGAGAAAGGGCAAGAAGCGCAATAAGAAGCCAAGGGATAAGGCAGTGATGACTGTGGAAGGATCGAGCACACCTAGTACTGGCAAGAAGGCCAAGGTTGAGGCCCCCGGCAAGGAAGTTGCCGCGTGCGCTGCCTGCCGGGAAGCCGCTGCCGCAGAAAAACTCAGGAAAGGTGATGGGCCGTAATGCAAGATCCACCGGACCAAGGGCCACAACCTTTAGGAGTGTTACCAGGTCGAGCAGCTCGTCAAGAAATAGAGAGCAGAGTATGATAAGCGTGATAAGGAAAAAGGTCAGAATGCTGCTGGCGGTAAGGGCCGAGGCGGTGAAGCAAATCGCCCCGGCAAACCCTTTCAGAACCAAGGAAAACCTGCCAGGGGCCAAGAGAAGGGAATCTGTGATGATGTGAGTTATGAAGGGAATGAAAAGGAAACTAGTGAGCAGGAATTTCAGAAGGCCACTGACGCCCTATGCATTGATGGAGGTGCATCTTTGCACACCTTTCATCGCCAACTCAAGCGATGGGCAGGAGAGGTCAATGCTGTGGAACCAGCGCCAGAGGCCCGGAAGCCGCTCAAGTTGTCCCGCACGCCCATCATCTTTGATGAGGACTACCCTGGCCGCACCACAGTGGTAGGGTGTTTGCCATTGTTGGTCTCCCCAGCAATTCACAACCTCAAGGTCACAAAGATGTTAGTGGACAGCGGGGCCGGGTTGAATCTGATTTCCCCAACAGTCATCAACAAGCTTCAGATAGGAGAAGAAGAGCTAGAGGTTACCGGAACGTTCCAAGGAGCCAATCCCACAGGAGCCATACTAAGGGGAAGATTACGTTGCCGGTGACGTTTGGGGGAGAACTGAACTATCGGACTGAGAAGATTTGTTTGATGTGGTTGATCTCCCCCTGCCGTACAATGGGATTCTGGGACGCCCGGCCTTGGCCAAGTTCATGGCAGCATCTCGCTATGCTTATAACACTTTGAAGATGCCTGGGCCACTGGGAGTCATCACTATCCCATCAGATGAGAAGTATGCAATTATCTGCATGGACAAGATGTACCGGGATGTAGTCGCGGCAGAGGCTGCGGCAGCAGCACCTCCCGCCAAGGAAAGCAGAGGAAAGAAGAAGGATTGTAGGGCCTCCAGCAAGGAGTCCGAGAAGCGTGCCCCCTCCGAGTGCACGACATCCGTTGACAACGTGCCGGAGTGTTCCACAGCAAGAGATCCAAGGTTGCTGCAGCCCAAGTGAAGAAGGTCCCGGCAGGGCTGGCTGGCGTTGATGGTACTTTCACTATCAGCGCCACCCTTGATGACAAATAGGAAAGCATGCTCGTTGCCTTCCTGCGAGCGAATATCAATGTGTTTGCCTGGCAACCATCTGATATCCCTGGTGTTCCCAGGGAGGTAATCAAGCACCACCTTGATGTCTGCCCACACGCCCGACCTGTCAAGCAAAAAGTCCGAAAGCAGGCCTTGGAGCCACAGCAGTTCATTGCCGAGGAAATCAAGAAACTAGAGGAAGCTGGTTTGGTCAGAGGAGTACTACACCCTACGTGGTTGGCAAACCCAGTGGTGGTCCGGAAGGCGAATGGGAAATGGAGGCTCTGCATTGATTTCACAAATCTCAACAAGGCTTGCCCGAAAGACCCATTTCCCTTGCCGCACATCGACCAGATCGTGGATTCCACTTCAGGTTGTGATTTGCTCTCCTTTCTGGATGCATACTCCAGATATCACCAGATCTTCATGTCCAAGGAAGATGAGGAGAAGACATCGTTCATCACTCCATGTGGTACGTACTGCTTTGTCTGTATGCCTTTCGGATTAAAGAGTGTTGGGTCCACTTTTGCTAGAGCAGTCCAGATTGGTTTTGAGCCACAGTTGCACAGAAATATAGAAGCCTATATGGATGATATCGTGGTCAAAACCAAGGATTAGGCCACCCTTATCCAAGATTTGGAGGAGACATTTGCTAATCTGTGCAAGATCAACTTGAAGCTTAATCCGGAGAAGTGCGTATTCGATGTTCCCTCCGGCAAGCTACTTGGATTCCTCGTGTCCCATCGGGGGATTGAAGCCAAGCCCGACAAGATCAAGGCCATTGAGCAGATCCAAGAACCAAGGATAGTTAAGGATGTAAGGTGCCTGACGGGATGCGTTGCCGCGCTAAGCAGATTCATTTCCAAGTCTGCCGAGCGTACCGTGCCGTTCTTCAAAATTTTGAAGAAATCAGGGCCCATGAAGTGGACCCCGGAAGTAGATGCAGCTCTGCGAGAATTGAAGGCCTACCTATTGTCTGTGCCTACCTTGGTTGCACCCAAACCCCAAGAGCCGTTATTGCTTTACTTGGCGATAACTAACCAAGTGGTCAGTGCGGCCTTGGTAGCACAACAAGAGGTGGACGAGGCAGAAAGTGGCCAGATCACGTAGAGTCAGAAAAGGATCAGAACAGCAGTGAGCACGGCAACGAGAGCAACCCCAAGGACGCGACAAGGAAAAAGTGGTGCAACGCCCAGTATACTTCGTCAGCTCCTTTTTACAAGGGGCTAGATCGAGGTATTCTGGCATGCAAAAGTTGATCTTTGGTCTCGTCATGGCCTCAAGGAAACTGCGCCACTACTTCCAAGCCCATGAGATCAAGGTTGTCACTCGTTTCCCGTTGCAAAGGATACTTCAAAACCCTGATGCCACCGGCAGAATAGTGGAATGGGCTTTGGAGTTATCCCGCTTTGGTTTGAAGTTTGAGAGCACATCAACTATTCAGAGCAGGGCACTGGCAGAGTTTATTGCTGAATGGACGCCAACCCTTCATGAGGAAGTGACAGAAACATCTCTCCCCGGCAAGGAAACACCCCAAGAATGGATTATGTATTTTGATGGTGTTTTTTCCCTACAAGGTGCAGGGGGCTGGCTTGGTTCTTGTTGCCCCCTCCAGGGAGCACTTAAAGTATGTCGTCCAAATGCACTTTGCCCGGGAAGAATCCACCAACAATACAACTAAGTATGAAGGGCTCCTTGCCGGGCTCAGGATTGCAGCAGAATTGGGAATTAAGAAGTTGATCATTTGAGGAGATTCACAGCTTGTGGTGAGACAAGTCAACAAGGATTATCAGAGTCCATTGATGGAAGAATACGTCGAGGAAGTGAGGAGATTGGAGGAGCACTTTGATGGGTTGCAAACAGAGCACGTAGCCCGTGTGGAAAACAACATAGCTGATCACCTGTCAAAGTGTGCCACGCAGAAGCTTCCTGTGGAACCATGAACTTTTGTTCTCCATCTCTCCCAGCCCTCCGTATCACCAGCCACAATGGCCCGAAAAAGGAGAAAGTTGGACTACGGTAAGCTTCTCCCGGTCGAGCCATCCGCCCCCGGCAGAGACCCCGCCGGAAACAACTCCTCACAGCCTACCGGACCACCCCCTCCAGCCGGGCCTATGGACCCCGCGAACAAGGCTGGTGCTCTCGCAGTAGAGGAGGTGACGCTAGTCCTCGTTGCCGAACCCCAGGTTCCAACTTGGGCAAGGCACATCGTCCACTCCCTCCAAACCGGAGAACTTCCCGGCGACCAAGATGAAGCTGAGAAAGTAGCCCGGAGGGCCAGTATGTATCAGTGACACTTTGTACAGAAGAAGGCCCAACAGTGTAAAATGGAAGTGTGTCTGCCGGGAGGATGGAAAGGAACTGCTGGCTGAGATTCATAGAGGAATGTGCGGCTCACACATTGGATCAAGGGCATTAGTTGGGAAAGCATTCCGTCAAGGATTCTATTGGCCCATAGCCCTCCAAGATGCAGTTGAGCTCGTCACGACATGTGAAGCCTGCCAGTTCCATTCCAAGAGAACACACATGCCTGCCCAAGCCCTTCAGACAATCCCTCCATCATAGCCATTTTCGGTCTGGGGCCTCGATATCCTCGGCCCCTTCCCTCGAGCAATCGGCGGCTTTCAATTCTTGTTTGTTGCCATCGACAAGTTTACAAAGTGGCCGGAAGTGACTGCCGTGAGAAAGGTGCCTGCTCAGCCAGCTATCAAGTTCTTGAAAGAACTGGTGTGTCGTTTTGGAGTTCCGGCAAGGATCATCACTGACAACGGTACCCAGTTCACGAGCCACGCCTTCATGCATTATGTTCATGCCCTCGGATGCAAGATCTCATTCGCTTCTGTGGCACACCCCCGGAGTAATGGACAAGCTGAGAGGGCGAACGCTGAAGTACTCATGGACTCAAGACAAGGACTTTTGATACGCTGCAGAAGCATGTCAGGCGGTAGATCGAGGAGCTGCCGGTAGTTCTCTGGTCCCTCAGAACGGCACCTAATTGAGCTACCGAACAGACTCCCTTCTCCTTGGTCTACAGGGCAGAAGCAGTTATCCCCACGGAACTCATTTACGGATCCCCTCGAGTGCTTGCCTACGATGAAGTAGCGCAAGATCAGCACCGGCGTGACGACGCTGTGCTACTCGAGGAGAACCATCTCCAGGCTGCTACGCGTGCTGCACGCTACCAACAAGCCCTGCATCACTATCATAGCCGCAGGGTTCATGCCCGGTGTTTTGAGGAAGGTGACCTTGTCCTTAGGTGCATTCAGTCCGCCAAGGGTACAAACAAGCTGTCACCAAAGTGGGAAGGCCCTTACCGGGTGGTACGAGTCACCAGACCTGGCGCAGTCCGTCTGGAGACCGGAGATGACACTTAGTTGCAAAACTCATGGAATATTGAGCATCTCCATAAGTACTACCCATAAGGCGCAAGGCTGCCAGGCACTGCTCGGTAGCCACCCTTTTGTATAGGCCTTGCCTCAGCTGCATGTAACCCCTTGTACAAGCCAGGCGATGACCCCATGCAAGAGAAAATAAAGAAGCACTGTAGGGGGGCCCAACTAAGATTGCATGCATGCATGAGCACACCCAGATCACTGCATAAGCATTTCATGAGCATTTGCATATGCATATAGATAGGATTGCATCCTGCATTCATTCTCATCTACAAGGAGTTGCAGGTTCCTGCCGTGAACTTAACTTTGACAAAGGACGAGAAGATTGCACGGCACGGCGATCCTCGGCAAGCCGAGCAGATAAGTTTACCTCTTGTACATTAGTGTTCTGTAAAGCTAAAACTTTGCATGAGAAAACCTTGCCTGTCTTTTGAAACATAGGTGCTCCCATATATGACTCGAACGTTGCTTCGGTCGGGATGGTCGCAGTAGCCTTTGATGAAAAGGAGTTGGCGGGGGGCTGGCCCCTCTGTCTGTTCCCCGGGAGACGTAGCTCTCCGGCAGACAAAGAGGGTGCCGGCAAGATATCCTGCCGGGAAAAACTCATTTATTTACATTAAAGAGGCACTCCACCTCTGCATGGATGTATACATGCATGGGTCCCCGACAAGGTTCATCTTTTTCATTCATATGCTAACACAAGTACAAGCATTACAGAACACAAAGATGGACTCGAGAGATTACATTATTTGAATTAAAATTTGGCGATTGCCTACATATTTAAGACTGAAAAAAGATAAGTGCTCTGTAATGCCCTTTCTTGTCCCTCTCCTACTGGGTGTAGCCATCGAAGGTGACGAGGGCAAAACGAGCGCCTGGGCGGAGGCCCGGCCCGCTCTCATCGGGCTCCAGGAGAGGTAGCCCGGGGGGAACGGAAGCGCGAGGGAGCGCCTCGATGGATAGCACGGCGGAAGACGACCCCGCTAGCCACTGTCACTAGGGCCAGCAGGACCCGGCAGGGCTAACGGAGCTGCAGACTGAGAGAAAGCCTGTCGGGGTCCAGCTGGAAGGCTGCGGGAGGAGCCCGGCAGCACCATCTACACCTCTGCATCCAACTCCCCGACAAATCCACTAATGGGAGGAGATGCAGATGCAGATGATGGTGCTGCCACCTGATGAAGATGGTGCGGGCGACGATCAGCCGGAGTCAGAGTCGTCGCTCCTCCGCCCGCTGCCGTCGTCATCGCCGTCACTGTCCTCCTCATCGCTTTCGCTTGAGGAGGAGCTTTCGTCGTCGGTCAAGCTCTCCACGCAGCACCCTAAGCGGCCTCCCGAGCGCCTAAAAATCTTGACGGAGAGCAGACCACTCTTCATTAATTTGAAATGGAGAATGTGCCCCTCCAAAAAGCTGTGGGCACGGGCGAAAGTCTTGCAGCCGCGACGGAGGTACATTAGATGAGGGGCGGGGAAATCGACATCAACCCTCGTGCTTCCATCCCCACAACCCCTCATGCGTAGCCTGAGGGCGCGTGGTTGCTCAAGCTCCATCTCCCGCGCAAAGAAGGTTGGAAGACGAAGGCGACCGCGCAAGGGCTTATGAAGCCTGATGATGAACTCTCGAGGTTGGTCCCCGACATGGCCTTCCATCAGGGGTGGAGCCGCCGGCGGAGGCGCCACCAGGGCACCGCCCCGTCCTCCTCCTCCTCGAGCACCGCAACAACCACGACCACGCCCCCTTCCTCCTTTCCTTGCGGACGATTCCGTGACCTCAAGGTCCGGGGGAGGAGGGGCGCGCTGTCGAGAAGAAGTCCTCATTGCCACCAGCAAAGCTCCACCACGCCCTCGCCCTCGCACCATGGCTAGATGAGAAGGATCACGGAGGAGAAGGAGAAGTGTGTGCAGGAGAACACTGCCCTGGCCCCTTTTTATAGGGGAATGGGGCAGGGGGCTGGTTCCTCCTACGGAAAGCGGCCGACCCTCTCCTCCAATGCGGCCTCTCTGCACCCACTATGACTCTGAGGGTCGAAGCCGCCCTTCTGTTCCAACCGTCGACGCTCGGATTTCAGCCATGGCACTCTCCCCCGTGTCCTCTGCATCCACCACCTACCACGCCCGATGCATGCAGGACACGTGGCAGAGTGCATGCGGAAGGGGGGCGAGTGGGGTGACAGTTTTCGCCCCAAGTCCTTCCGCGACGCCGCGCACAACGCGCGAGGGAATCAGAAACTGCCCCGAAATCAAGACTAATGAAGCAGCAAAGGAAACCTCAAGGGGCCAACCCCTTTAGCTATTCTGCATGTGCACTTATTTGGCCCTACCCTGACGACACTCAACAGCGCGTTCGGGGCAGGCCCGGGGGCTTCTGTTGGTGCAACAAACCCTGGGTCTGTTGCCCAACTGTGCATAGGCACAAGATCAAGATTGAAGCACCAACGCAAGCCAGAGTGCTAGAGGACCAAGAGATTTGAAGAACCAACATGCAGCTCAGAGGGATCAAGATCGAACCAGAGGAGCAAGAGAAGGGCCTCCCTTGCCAGGCAGGCGAGCCCGGCAAGGTGCGAGGCCACCACCAGAAGTAAGCAACCAAGACTCCCCGGCAGAACTTGTCGGGGCTTGCAGGGGCAGAACCACGCCAACCACTCAACACGACTCACGTCGTCAATCAGTGCGGTGTCGAGCCGCAAGGTGATTAAGTGGCAGCCATTCGCCACGTGGCAGACATTTCCTACAGAAGAAACCCACAGATGACACCCATCCTGCAACGTGTCAATGGAACAGGCGCAGAGCTGGCAAGATAGCCCAGCAGGCCTTGCCGGGCAACCAGTGATGTGACACTAAGCGGCGCATTTAATGCACCCTGTCAGCCTGCAGAGTTAGGTATGATAGCACTGTTTGCTATCATATCAGTGGATAATGACCACTTTGCCACCGTGGTGACCCCTTAATCTATAAAAGGAGGCCCGTGGCACTCGTAGGAGGGGTTAGAGGGTTGGAAAGTTGATGAACCCAAGCCACCATACGCGCGTAGTTGCTGCAGCCCCGAGGCAAAACTTGCCGGGCAAGTGTACTACGCATCACCATACTCATTCCACCATCAATCCACCAAAGCAGGAGTAGGGTCTTACGCCTCGCGGCGGCCCGAACCTGGGTAAATTTCTTGTGTGCTCTCTGATGTGCTGTTGTGCGCTGATCTGCTCTTTGTGCAACGCGACGTCCCCCCGCCGAACCAGCAAGGGACCACCCGGTCCCATAGGTGGCCGCGGATATCCCGCGATACTTTGTGTCTCCGTTGCGTTTTCCTTCTCCAAACCCTTCCCTTTACCTTCATATGCAATGTTACTTTTCGCTGTTATACTCTTAGAATTCCATGTTTAGGTTGATTGCTTGACTTGTGATAATTGCTAAAATCTACCCACAACTAAAATTGGGAAAATGATAGATTTTTATTTGGTCAAGTAGTCTAATCATCCCCGCTCTAGACATACTTTCGATCCTACAATAAGTATTGCAGACCAAGCATATGGAAATATTTCAAAACAAAGCCAAATGAAAACCAAATGCAAGGCACTCTCGCACTCAAAGCCCAAAGATCTATAACACTCTCCCCCTTGGGCAACCAGTTACCAAAAAGTTTGAATGACCTATATATAAGTGTCACTCTAGGCTCGATCCACAACTGTAGGTGATGACGAAGTCCTCTTGCTAGCAGCTCCGGTGTGGGTCGATGGAGTGGAGATGAGAGTGTCTACAAATGCCTTTGATGATGTCTGAGGTGCTGGTGGTGTAGACACTGGAGGTGGCACAACTATAGCTGGAGAAACTGAGGGAGTGATACGTCTCCAACGTATCTATAATTTATGAAGTATTCATGCTATTTTATTATCATTCTTGGAGGTTTTACAATCATTTTATAGCATCATTTTTTGGGACTAACCTATTGACCCAGTGCCAGTTGCTGTTTTTTGCTTGTTTTTTACATTGCAGGAAATCAATATCAAACGGAGTCCAAACACCGCGAAACTTTTTGGAGATTTTTTATGGACCAGAAGACTCCCGATGGACCAGAGCATCACCTGGGGGTGCTCCGAGGGGGGTACAACCCACTAAGGCGCGCCTGGGGGGCCAGGCGCACCCAGGTGGGTTGTGCCCACCTCGGTGGCCTCCCGCACCCCTTCTTTGCACTATAAATTCCCAAATATTCCGAAACCCTTCGGGGTTAACCTAGATCAGAAGTTCCGCCACCGCAAGGCTCTGTAGCCACCGAAAACCAATCTAGACCCCGTTCCGGCACCCTGTCGGAGGGGGGAATCATCTCCGGTGGCCATCTTCATCATCCCGGGGGCCACCACGATGAGGAGGGAGTAGTCCACCCTCGGGGCTGAGGGTTTGTACCAGTAGCTATGTGTTTAATCTCTCTCTCTCTCTCTCTCTCGTGATCTATAGCATGGGCTTTGTTAACATAGATGGATCATATGATGTTTCTCCCCTCTATACTCTTATTGTGATTAATTGAATCTTTGCCCATTAAAGTTTTGTCTTGTCGGATTGAATATTCAGATATGAGAACACATGATGTATGTCTTGCGGTATGAATACTTGAGGTGACAATGAGGTATCATATTTATTCACTTGATGTATGTTATGGCACTCAACTTGCGGATTCCCGAGGTGATATTGGGGTAATCTATGCATAGGGGTTGATGCACGTTTTTATTATCTTCTCTCCGATAGAAACTTTGGGGTCTCTTTGTAGTTCTTTGTGTGGAAGTATTATGAATATGAATTTGCTTTAGTGTTATTTTAGTATGAACTCTAGGATAGATCGAACGGAAAAATAGCTTTGTGTTATTTTAGTACGAACTCTTGAATAGATCGAACGGAAAGGATAGCTTTTGAGGTGGTTTCGTACCCTACAAACAATTTCTATATTTTGTTCTCCGCTAATAGGAACTTGGGAGTGATTCTTTATTGCACTTTGAGGGATAATCGTATGATCCAACTATGTTAGCGCTGTTGAGAGATTGCACTAGCAAAAGTACGGACCCTAGGCCTTGTTTTCAAGCATTGCAATACCGTTTTGGTGCCCGTTTACTATTTTGTACCTTGCTGTTTTTATTTATTCAGATTATAAAAATATATTTCTACCATCCATATTACACTTTTATCACCATCTCTTCGCCGAACTAGTGCACCTATAAAATTTGACATTGTATTGGGTGTGTTGGTGGCACAAGAGATTTCTTGTATTTGGTTGCAGGGTCGTTTGAGAGAGACCATCTTCATCCTACACCTCTCACGGATTGATAAACCTTAGGTCATCCACTTGAGGGAAAATTGCTACTGTCCCACAAAACTCTACGCTTGGAGGCCCAACACGTGTCTACAAGAATAAAGTTGCACAGTAGACATCAGGGAGTAGGCCTAGGTTGAGCATGGTACCGAGTAGTCGTCTACTCGACAGAATCACTTCTGATCCGTGCCTCAGAATTCTCCTTGAGCTTACCAAGGTCCATGGCCATCTCAGTCACTTTGACATCGAGGTCATGGAACTTAGTCTCAACTGTCCTATCTATACTCTCCTGGTACTTTACAAGGTTAGCTAGGCCTTGCTCAATCCTTTGGGTAGCTTGGAAGAGATATGTCATTTCGTCACCCTTGGACTTAGGCATCTTAGCAGTGGTAGCCCTGGCAGTAGATGAACTTGGCCCATTATTGGCGTATGCCGTAGCTCTGGCAGCCTCTGTTTGCTCCTGAGGAGCAGTAGAACTAGGATTAGTTGGATCCATAGTGACAGTGCAGTCCTCTAGCTCTAGTTGAAGTGGAAAGTGCTTGTGCTCAAGCAGATATATGTTGCTACCAACCTTGGAGTTGATGAGCAACTGAATGTTTGGAGCATAGCCACATGAGCGCTTTTGATCAGCAGTAGTCCTCTTCACAGCCTCTACAATCAAATCCATTACATGAAGCTGGTAAGTTCATGAAGGTGGTGCAACATGTCAATGGAATGTCCCCTGATCATCCTATCATCTTTATACTTGGCCATCAGTGTATATCTAAGAATGGTGTTGATGTTGGCAAGTCCTACTAGAAGGAAGTACACAGATCCTAGCTTGTGCTTCTCAACCTCTAAAGCAGGAATGGACCGGTACATGTTCTTCATTGTGTTTTAGTTCATGTGACTATCAGCATACACATCAATGAAGCCTTCTCTCTTCGGGGGCAAGCCAAGCAACTTGGCCCATTCATTAACTGAGGACTCAAACCTCTCACCTTCATTCATCCGCCTAATTTTGTGTGACAGCCTTGTTTTTGCCCTTTCTTATTTGCTTGAAATTTCATTTGAAAGTTTTTGAAACTTGGAGTTTCTGAATCTTTTCATTTGGACTTAAACACTTGGGCATCCTTGGCTTTCACCCAAGTGTTCACTTCTCTCCCAAACCATCACTTCACTTCTGATCCACCACAAAATAACCTTTGGAATATTTTTCTTAAATGAAAAATATTCATTTTCTCTCAAAAACCCTAAGCCAGATCTGTTTGCTTCAAGGCAACCCTAATTTTTATGGCTCGGAAAATTCTAAGATAATTCACAAATATTCTAGGGACCCTAGGGCACCTCCCTGAGCAAAAATATTTCATCACTTTTTGGAATATCTTTGCTACAGAAAATCTTTTCAGTTCTGGGCAGAAATGGTGGTTTCTACAGCAACTACCATTTTACTTGCTCCATTTGACCTGAACTTTCTTGTGCATCTTTACCTTAGTAATTTATAACTAGCCTCCAAAGCACAGCCCCAAACTCCCAGCCATTTGACCACAGTAACATCAC
The DNA here is from genome assembly GCF_002575655.3 of Aegilops tauschii subsp. strangulata. Classification (NCBI taxonomy): domain Eukaryota; kingdom Viridiplantae; phylum Streptophyta; class Magnoliopsida; order Poales; family Poaceae; genus Aegilops; species Aegilops tauschii. The sequence continues at coordinate 189,923,115 of NC_053037.3, forward strand.
AAAGTTACTGACCAGAAACTTACCTGGCTTGTAAAATCTTCTCTACTGCACCTGGATCCAAACCAAACCGTGGTAAACTTCAAAACTACCACGAACAACATGCCAGACATGATTTTTGGACGAAGGCTGGCATGAGGAGAGAGTTCGCGCGGTGACCACGCGTGTCCACGATGCCAGGCATGCGTGTCGACGCGCTCTGGGTGACGCCGAGCGCTCTGTTCGAGCGTGCTCGCTTCCCCCGCCTGCCCAACCATGCCAAACTCCGCCACCATCATCGTCTTGACGTCCTTAACTCCTCCCTGGCACTCGCCGACGCCGGAGCTCGCCGCAGCGAGCACGGGGAAGGTCCGGCCAGCCCAACAGTGCGGAGCGCACTGTGCTCGTCGCCATCCCCTTGATCCTGTGCTCGTCTCCGCTCGCCCACAGTGCCCGCGTGACCTCCATCGCCTTCTCCCCCTCTCACTGGCGCCGCTCGTCGCCGGGCGCCGTGGACAGGTGTCCACCGGCGGAGCCCGAAGCACCCTCGCCGCTCGCCTATAAATAGAGCCACCCCCAGCCTCCTCGAGCACCATCCAACACTCATACACACCCCACGATCGAGTAGGAAGCCGTAGCCCGACCGGGCAGGCCTCGGGCCGCCGTCCCCGAGCTCGAGCTCGCCGGCGATCCCCTCTGGTCGCCGCGGTAGCTCCAGCCCCTCCCAGGCCTGGGCGACCCCTCCAAGGCCTCCGCCTCTCTCCGGTGAGGCCATCTCGCTCGCTTGGAGCCTCTGGAGTGACCTCTGCTCGCCGTCTTCCTCAACTCCGGCGACCTCCATGTTCTGCATTCGCTTGCGAGCTAGTTTTCGACGCCGTCCGACCACCCCTAGCCACGCTACGGGTATGGGCAGGTGCGCCATCGTCCCCTCTCTCAATCCCTCCCACTCGTTTGGGCCAAGGAGCCCACGTCGCCGGCGAGAGCTCCGGCGAAGCCGCGGCCCTCTCTTTTTCTCTCTCCCTCTTCCCCCACCTGACTAGCGGGGCCCGCTAGTCAGCCACTCAGTACACGTGCGAAGCGGTACGAGTGGTGGCGCCCCTGGGCTTTACGCCTTCGACGTCACCCCCCAGCTGTTTCTTTTTATTCAAATTCATTTATATTCCAGAGAGCTTCAAACAATTTTAACTTTTTAACCATAAGTCCAAATGAGATGATTCTTTTTGCATTGTGTTCTTTGAAAGGAAATCTAACAGCTCACCAAAGATGAGATTTTTCTGAGCTGTTTAGAATTTCTGGTGAATTTCAGAAGTGTTGATATTTTCTTTTTGTGTTTAAAATTATTTTCAGAAGGTGAGGCTTGTCTTGAGGATTACCAGGAGGCTTGTGAACCTCATCTACACTAAGGCAAGCCACATCAACATTTTTATGATGCCATTTCAATATTTGTGATTTTCTCACTTAAATGAAATGATTAACCCATGCATTTAAATAATTATTGAATTATTTGTATTCTGTTAAGTATTGGTCAGTTGTTATGCTTGATTTACAAAATAGTTGAAACTAGTTTAAGTGGGTAAAGCAAGTTAAAATTTATTTGAGGTGATGTTAGAAATAATTTTGTTATGCATGTTAGTAATTATTTAAAGCTTTGTGTTTGCATTCTTAAATTGATAAAAATTTGTTAGAAAATATTCTGTTAAATACTTGTTTAATCATATTACTTGTCTTACAGAATGTTTGAACCCAACTTAGTGATAAAGAAATTGAGAGTTGTTGATAATGATATCTTTTGGTCAAGCATATGAAAAATTTATCGGAGTTACTTTCTTGCGTAGGAAATTAATAAAACTTGTTGCAAAATATTTTGGTTAAGTTGTGAGTCATTTTGAGCAAGTAGAGTAATATGAGTTGTTGACGTTTATGCTTGGTGTGCATATGGATGACGTCGGTCATTTTTATCAATATGTGATGCATGTGTTGTTTTGCATTTCATGGCATGGTATGACACCGGTCATTTTTAGTTTAAAGTTAATCCTGAATATACCTCAACTTGAATATACCGTTGACTGGGTCATGGTGCCGCTGAATCGAGTTTCTTTCCAGTGCAACCACATTTGCCTTGTGGGAAGGCCTTGATTCGGTCCATTGACACGGCCTCTGGTCGGTGCCTCCATCTAGGGAAGATTATGTCGTGTTTGCCCTGGCCCGGTAAGCACACATAATCTTGTGTGCTCGTTGATGAGATTATGATACCGAGTCCCCGAGTGGGAGTGTTTTGACCACGACGGTGGTCGGGTGTCTTTGGTAGACACGGGGCCACCCATGACCAGCCCGTTGGGGATTTGGGTCGGACTGGCCGGGAGAGTGATGTGGCAATGGAGGGGTTTTGTCGGAATGCCGTTGGTCCACCCGAATGGGAATGCGAGGCCATGGGTTCCGTGGTGTGGGTACAGTGTGCTACCTCTGCAGAGTGTATAATCTATCGATAGCCGAGTCCACGGTCACGGACACCTCGTACTAGGTCCCACCATGAGTCAACGTTTAATAAAACTAAGCTATGAACTTTGCATTGTCAATGGATGGCAGAAAGGCCATCGAGGTATTTGGGACCAAATGATGGTCGTGGTTGTGATCGCCGTAAGGATCACGAGTTGTTCTTGAGAAAGACCACTATGGTGGTGTGTTTGTGGTCCAGAGATGATCACAGTTGGTAAGCTGTCCTGAGGGACGTTCGGGCTTGATCACAGCATGTTGACATATAATGTTGCATTATTAATAATTGGTTAAATATCATGATATTGTTTGTCATTATGATTATGCTTGTTGTGAGCTTGCAAGTACATTCAATGTACTGACCTGGCGTGTCATGCCAGATTTCAGGAAAGTCTCGTTGGAAAGGAGCGCTGTTCGAGTCTAGATTGTGTCCACATCAGTGTCCCTGTGATATGGAGCTTCCGCTACGACGTCATTCCGCCGCCACGTAGTTGTTCGAGTCGAGGCCCCTTTATGTTCACTAAATAATGTACATATTGTTCCGCCGCACCAAGTGTGCCGCTTGGCCTCGACCACTGTTGTAATATGAACTCTGTTCCACTAGCATCAATAAAGCGGTTGTTTTCTGTACCAATATGTTGTGTGTTGCCAGAAGACATGATCTCTGGGCTGGCAATGCAGGGTAAACCGGTCGCTCTGAGCCGGGGTGCCACATTTTGCCATCAGGATAGAAGTGAGAAGTGGACTAGAACTGCATGATCAGCTCCTCACACCAGTCAGACTTCACATCACTCGCAAACTTATCGATGTTCAGAGTCTTGAAGTTCTCTTGCACATTGGGGAAGTTGTTTGGATGTTTATCAATGGATTTCCAGTCCACCCACTTCACCTCACTTACAGATGGCTTCTTCTGTAGCAGTATTATCTCATAGAAGTCTTCTTGCTCTATGGTATTGAACTTGTAATCCACAACTGTCTTCTTGGACCTAGGAAGATAGGGATAATTTGTTCTCCTTTTTCTCAGACCCTTGTCCTTCCTCTTATTCATGTCCTATGCCTTAGGATGAGCATCATTATGGGCACGTAGGAATGGTCTCAATTTCTTGACATAGTTGGGGCTTCCTTTTCTTCCTCTTCAGGCACAACTGCCTTTTTCTTCTTCTTGGCAGCAACAGCAATAGTGCTCTTGCCTGCCCTTGGGAGCTGGCTTGGGCTTGGATGCAGGAGGTGCTGACTTAGCCATAGCATCTGCCATCAACTTCTTCTGCTTAGCAGGGGGCTTGGACACCTGATCTTCCTCTTCTTCTTCACCCCCCTCGGGATGCTCTCAGTTGCATCGGCATGGGGATCCACAAACATAGTGGCTTTTCTGGATTGAACATGCACAATCCTCTTCCTTTGCCTCTTGGGCTTTGACTGCCCTTGAGTGGAGTTCTTCTTCACCCCCCCTCGGGATGCTCTCAGTTGCATCGGCATGGGGATCCACAAACATAGTGGCTTTTCTGGATTGAACATGCACAATCCTCTTCCTTTGCCTCTTGGGCTTTGACTGCCCTTGAGCTGAGCTACCTCCTTCATGGTAGCCTTGGTAGGTGCAATGACTCTTTTGGCAGGAGTAGAGGCAGGCACCTTCTAAGCAACTATCCTTTCTTTCCTTGACTTAGCTTTCAAAGATGGAGTGAAGTCACTGTCCCCCTCATTTGAATTCCTCTTCCTCCATGCATAGGTGGATGCAGGAGGGAGGCCATGATCACTTGGAGAACCTGGATCAGAGTCTCGACTCTCTGGATTAGTTCATGAGCTCATGTCAATATTCTCTTCCTGTTGGGAAACGTAGTAGAAAACAGAAAAATCGTCCTACAATCAAACTAGGAACACTATGAAGATGCATTAATGGTTTTGATCAGATCGTTACCAACTCTGAGTTGTATGGGAAGAATAGTTGGTGTAGATCGTACTTTAAGTCCCTCGAATCATTCACGAACTATCCATTGAATGGAAGACCAAAAGCACGACCTCTCCATAGTTTGCAAGCATAGGGTCTTCAAGATCCAGCAAAGCTTTGCCGTCCAGAGCTAATCTATGCTGGAGAATCAGAGGGAGAGTATTAGAACCACACTGGGCTTATAATTATGAGGACTAGAGAGGATTAGATCTAGCTCTAATTGGATCAATTAGAACTAGAACTAGAGAACTAGAGGAGGCTCAAAAACGTGTGTATTCCAAGGGCCAAAATCTCTAGTATATATAGGTTGGAGGAGAAGGAGGGGTGCCACAAGGGGGAGGTTTCCTTCCCCCCTTGTCCGGCCAAGAGGAGGGGAAATCCCCCTCCAATTCGGCATCCCCTAGCTTGTCCTACAAGCTAGGGGGCGCCGCAAGTGTGATTGGGCTCTAGGGCCCAATAACCTTCCACCACTTGGCCTTTTTGTATTTTCTTCGGCCCGTTGATATTTAATTAAATATGAAAGCCTTCTAATCATTATTAGAGCCTTTTATTATTAATTTAACATCTCCGGGAACATTTTCCACCTATATATCAATTTCTGGTATTACCCGGTAAACCCCGAAACCCTTCCGGTAACCCTGGAACGCTTCCGCTTTCTCTCGAAACTATTTCTAATACTAATGAAACTATTTCATAAATATTTACTCATAACTATTGCTCCACTAACACTCAGGTGATCATGATTACCTTAAGCTTGTGACCCTGTAGGTTCGGTAAAACATAGACATGAACAAAACTCCTTTCGTTTGATGATCAATAGCGGAACCGTGGACATCCATATCAATCCTTATGAATACATGAATGGCATTCGAGAAACTTTGGTTATCATGTGATATTACCTTTGCTTCGTTATACTTTACAAAACCTGAGGTGAGATATATCGATATCATCTTGAGTCATTCTCATGCTCACTATACCAGTCACCTCATTACCGGTTTTGTCGTTCTTCTTTCTCGTTGACATGTTCCGGCGTCCCTGTGACCTAGTCACCTGTGTTTGCCAGACGATGATGGATGCCGTCACATATCGAGGGCCCTAAGAATATCTCTCCGTTGTCGGAGGAGCAAATCACACTCTTGAGCTATCTAGTCCCTTGTCAAACCTTTTGATGAACCTGTATGTTGTCGTTATGATCACCATGTTATAGATGATATTTGAGCAACCCCAAAGTCCATCGTATGGTAAGAAGTGACTATGATACTCTCATGGTCTAAGGAACTAAAGCATACGTTAACTCTCCATGTTATAACGATTGACTTGTGACGGTTGTATCTCAAGTATAACAAACAAGTTTGGGTCAATTCAATATGATCGTTCTTCCAACATCATGTTCTCAAAGTTGGTTTGGGTCTATGTTACACTTAACGATATCTCAAGATCCGGAAAACATGATCACTAACAACACTTGAGATTGTCCTAGAGGCGAGACTAGGAATTAGGTTTTGCCGTTTATCATTCCACACATGCATATGAGTTTTTTCACTAAATCACATATTCCTGGATTATAGCAGTTATAGCATAGGATATAAACTCTTAACTATAAACATGGAAATAAACAATACACTATTATTGCCTCTAGGGCTAATTTACAACCGACTCCCACTTGTAGTAGAGTCAATAATCTAGTTAACATATTTTCCTTCTACACCAATGGCAATCCGACATTAGTGCATGCTTTGCTTGTGGTATAGCCTTCATCTTCTCAAATCTGACAAGATCGGATCTGAGTGTATCTTTGCATTCCCTTTCATCTTTCATTCTTTCACAAAATTCATAATTTATGTGGAACTATCTTTGTATGTCTTGAATCACTAGTAGGACCTTTGATTCCTCAGATCGGGCCATGGAATCATACCAAGTTCAGAAATGAACTACTTGATCCATCACCCTCCATTGTTGCTTCTAAAGCGACAACATGCTTAGCCTTTGTAATACAATTCGCCACAGTAACCTTCTTGGACCAATTCCAACTTATCGCGCCACCATTCAATGCATTACATGTATCCTTCAATAAAAAATTGCTTGGAGCATTGATGAAGATTTCATTGGTGTAACTACTTACAACGAGTCATGTGTTGACGTAACTCTTTACATCAGTTTCTTCATTTTTTCCATATGTGAGAAACATGTCATCTTTCTTACTCTTAGTACTTCATGACATTTTACTGTTGGGCATATGCAGGCACCCGCCACTGCTATTTTGGAAAGGCAACGGTGACGGGTAATAAAGAGTGTCCGCCATTGCTTCCACCATAGCAGTGGCGGGCATAAATAAACGCTGGCCACAGGTGAAGTCTTCAAAATTTGCCTGCGTACTTAGAATGAGCAATGGTGGACACTGTGGAATACCCGCCATTTCTCTTGAAGGTATAAGTGGCGGGCAATATTTATGCCCGCCACAGATAAATTGTGCTGACCCGCGCAAAAAACAAGTTTAATATATCAGAAGTTAGCGGTGGTGGGCAGTTTTCATGGCCGCCATAGATAAAATGTGGTGATGGTGACCCACGCAATTTTTTATATATATCCAGAAGTTAGTAGTGGCAGGCCCTGAATAGGGCCCACCACATGTAACATAAGCCCAAAAAAATTCAGAGAATTTATGTGTAAGTTAACCTACTGAAAAAGCTGCAAATTTTGAGCACGGGGCTGCCAATAGCATCTATTACACATGGAGAAAATTTTGAAGTTCACAAGATTTTTAAAAAATGCTTTTGTGTGTGTGAGGCCGCTATTTTCATTCAAAACCCTTATACTTGGTGGAAGAGTGTCCGGTTTGTACACGATGTGCATCAAGTTTTTGCCGCAACGATCTCAAATTTTTACCACACCCTACAGGTGCCCAATGAAGACTCCATGCAAAGTTTCATCCCATTCTGAGATCGTTTGCACGCCCAAAGTCTTTTGCCTTTTTAGTTGCTGGAAAGTCAATTAATGTCGCAAAAATAGCAAACCAACTCAAAAGGCTACAAATTTTGGGCACGGGGCTTCCAATAGCTTTTATTGCACATGAAAAAAATTGAAGTTCAAAAGATTTTTTAAAAATGATTTTGTGTGTGTGAGGCAGCTATTTTCATTCGAAACATTTATACTTGGTGGAAGATTGTCCGTTTTGTACACGATGTGGATCAAGTTTTTGCCGTAACGATCTCAAATTTTTACCACACCCTACAGGTGCCCAATAAAGACTCCATACAAAGTTTCATCCCATTCCGAGCTCGTTTACACGCCCAATGCAATGTTTTCATTTTTTAGCACAAGTCATGCCCAATTTTCTTGTCCATCCATACTCTTTAATGTTGGTTTATGTTTAATATATTACTTAATTGGTAGCCTTTTATTCTATACCTCTCTTATACATATGGAGTATTCACATGCATATATATTAGGAGTGCTCCAACCATACATGGCTTGAAAGAAGTGTCGAAAATAGCGTGAAACGTTGATTAATTTTTGTTTCGCAGCATTTTGAGCACTCACTGCTTTCATTTTTTAGCACAAGTCATGCCCAATTTTTTTGTCCATCCAGGCTCTTTTTAATATTGGCTGATGTTTAATATATTTACATAATTGGTAGGCTTTTTTTGAGCACAAGACAAGTTTTATTGCTTATTTCAAACTTTAACTTCTTGAATTATTACATAACATGAACGTATAGGCAATGAACCAAGCATGCCACTGGTGTGGCGACACGAGGCTAGGTGCATGTAAGCCATCGTCCATAGATTGCATCTCACCACCAAAGCTAACCACTGGATCTGGAGAGGGGTACCCTCGCAACAAAACCGCCGCCTCAAGACAGAGTGGCCACCACACGGACCAACACTGTCGGTGAAGCACAACAACGCCGACTGCCACCTCGCAAGAGAGAGCCCTGCTCAGGCCCGTCGACCTAGGGGCTGATATATCCGAATCCGGAGTGTATCATTCCGAGAGCAGCAATCCCTTTTTCTCTTGTTCTTTGTGGTTTTGTGTTTCGGCCGACTTTCAGTCTAGCACGCTTTAGCTATAATCGTGGTGCTTCTCGAGTACCCGGTCTCGATCTCCAGGGTAAAAACCTAGGTCTGGTCTGAGTTGGTCATACATGGCAATAACGATGTTTTTTTATTTGCGTCGTTACTTTGCTAAACGCATTGCACATATATGCTTGGGCTGATTCGTGAGGCTGATAACCTAGAATCTGGCTTGGATTCTATGATGGCAACGCTTGATCATCACACCCTTCATGAAGGAGTTGCCGTTGAAAAACCCCACTGTCCTTATGGTGTAATGAGATGATTGATGTAGATATCATCAATGTTGTAGTTTGTCTACCGCGGGTTTGTTTTTTTTTCCTTTTTTTTCTTGCTTAGTCATAACTTTCATCTTATATGACTTTACTATTTGTTTGTTGGAGCACCAGGGAGTCAAAAGGCCTTCCCGGTTTTATTGCAGAAGCATGAAACTAGAACAGTTTTATTTTGCTATTTGTCAGCGAGTATTTTTTGTGTGTTATTGGTTGTGCACATCGCAGAGGCTGGGTGGGTGTGTGTTTATTGTGTTTGTAGGCTTCATTTTAAATTAATAAAAGATTTACCCTTTGTCCATAAATGAAAGAGCGTCAATGAAAAAATAAATAAATAAACATATAAAAGAGTGACACACGTCTAATTTCGTGACAGCTCTTTGCTAGTTGCTATGCTGGACTTGGTCGTCGCCCAAAGTCAAATCAAGATGACATGTTGGCACGTATATACGTATATTGGACATGCATGCGGCACTGAAGAGTAAAAGAATAACAGTCAAGGAGAAGGACACTGGTTGATATCCATTCTGGTAGCTAGCAACCACCCAAACTGGAGTAAGTATATAGGTGCTGGTTCGGCGAAAATCCCTTTGGAGGCCGAGCTCCATGGAGTCCGGTTTTTGAAACATCCAAAATTCATCAAAAATCATATTTTTTTTACATTTTAAAAATTCTGAAAAAATATAGATATACATGGAGTCATAATGCACAAGTGTGTAAATTTTCAGGATGAAATACACTGAAATGAGGGCTGTGCAAAAAAATCAAAATATATGCGGTAATGAGGCTTTTTAACACATGATACTATTCATCCTCCCAAGTCATGAATTTGTCTTTTTCGTATGGATCGCACTTCAAGGTATTTCATTCTGAAATTTTACACACATACACATAACATCCTTGTTTGCTTGTACATTCTTTTTCAGATTTTTTTGAAACAGAAATGTTTGATTTTTTTCAAAAAAGTCGGCTCCTATGGAGGCCAAGAGCCAAAATGCCTCACTCCTGGTTCTGTTGTTTAATTCGTAGTAATACGTATATGCCCGTACGTTGTCACGGAAACTAAATGTATTTTTAACACGGTAAGACGACTGTACAAGACAAATCTTGATGCAAAATAAATAGACAAAATATAATTATATTTTAGTTATATAAAGCGTATTGTTTCTGTTATTTCTTAAACTGACAAAATAGATATGTGCCCGTAATTGATCTGTTTTATTGGGTTACTAATGATAAGTGACTGATTTATATTTATTTGTCTGCCGATTGGGAACTTATTGATATTATTGAGTTTCTTTTTCGATTTGTGTGTTTCATTCTTGTGCAGGGGCCATGCTAATATTCTCTGTATCGTTCCAATTTTATCGGATGTCCCCGAAGAGACGATTTATTGAGTTACCAAAGGTGTCTTAACCGTATCAGATTTTATCATACGAATAAAATTACTTACGGACCGTGAATTTATTATTATATATCATAGATTGATCTGGCGTATGTGTATTTGGTTACCAAAGATTTCTTTGCTTCAAATAGAACGGGGATGAGAAATCAGAAAAAAAATGTGGAGGGTGGGAGGATGGATGAAGGGGTGATGAGAGAGAAAAGTGAAAGATGGAACTTAGGGTATCTCCAACACTAACCCCAATTAGACATCATATTTGTCTATGGACTAGTCTGAACCAGTCCACGGGAAGTGATGCGGCAGCCGGCCATCTAATCATGTCCCCCAAAAGTTCGTCTTTGTTTTCTTATTCCAAGACCGCAACACTTTGTATAGCCATTTGTACATGTCCCACCTATATTGACGAAAAAGAGTTACAGTAGGAGTTTTCCCTACTATTTTTGCTAAAAAATAGGACCGCAACACTCAGAATAATTATAGAAAATAACAAATTCATCCACAAATAACATGTAAATATTTCTAGTACAATAATAGTTCAAATGTAAATATTACATCCGAGATAACCGGATGTCCAACAATTTTTTTGCGTTCACCGATTCCAAATTCAAAGATACTAGAATCACATCCGGCACATGTCGTCTCACACATACTGTCTCTTGAGCTTCATCCAACAATGTATGTGTTGGGAAACATAGCATGCCATTTTAAAAAATTTCCTACGCGCACGCAAGATCTATCTAGGAGATGCATAACAACGAGAGGGGGAGAGTCTATCCACGTACCCTCGTAGACCGAAAGCGAAAGCATTGACAACGCGGTTGATGTAGTCGAACTTCTTCTCGTTCCGACCGATCAAGCACCGGACGCACGGCACCTCGGAGTTCTGCACACGTTCGGCTCGATGACGTCCCTCGAACTCTTGATCCAGCGAAGTGTCGAGGCAGAGTTCCGTCAGCACGACGGTGTGGTGACGGTGATGGTGAAGTAATCCGCGCAGGGCTTTGCCTAAGCACTACATGAATATGACCGGAGGCGTAACTGTGAAGGGGAGCACCGCACACGGCTAACAACTGTTGATGTGTGTTCTAGCGGTGCCCCCCCCCTCATATATATAGGTTGGAGGGGAGGAGAGGCAGCCAAGGGGGAGCCCCAAGTAGGAGGAATCCTACTTGGGCGCCTCCCAATTCGGCCTCCCCCCTTCCATATTCATCCGGAGGGGGAAGGAAGGAGGAGGGAGGAGAGAAGGAAGGGGGATGCCGAATTTCTCCCCTTCCTTTCTCTCTTCCCCTCTTTCCTTCCCCCTTATTTCGGACTTCATGGGGCGCACCAGCCCCCTAGGGGCTGGTCTGTCCCCTTCTTGGCCCATTAGGCCCATGTAGTTGCCGAGGGGATGCCCGGAATCCCTTTCGGTGACCCGATATGTACCCGGTACCACCAGAACACTTCCGGTGTCTGAATATCATCGTCCAATATATGAATCTTTACCTCTCGACCATTTTGAATCTCCTCGTCATGTCTGTGATCTCATCCGGGACTCCGAACAACATTTGGTCGCCAAATCACATAACTCATATAATATAAACTCGTCATCGAACGTTAAGTGTGCGGACCCTACGGTTTCGAGAACTATGTAGACATGACTGAGACACCTCTCCGGTCAATAACCAACATCGGAACCTGGATGCTCATATTGGTTCCCACATATTCTACGAAGATCTTTATCGGTCGTACCGTAATGATAACATATGTTATTCCCTTTGTCATCGGTATGTTACTTGCCCGAGATTCGATCGTCGGTATCTTTATACATAGTTCAATCTCGTTACCGGCAAGTCTCTTTACTCGTTCCGTAATACATCATCCCGTAACTAACTCATTAGTCACATTGCTTGCAAGGCTTATCATGATGTGTACTACCGAGAGGGCCCAGACATACCTCTCCGATACTCGGAGTGACAAATCCTAATCTCGATCTATGCCAACCCACCAAACACCTTCGGAGATACCTGTAGAGCATATTTATAATCACTCAGTTACGTTGTGACGTTTGATAGCACACAAGGTATCCCTCCGGTATCCGGGAGTTGCATAATCTTATAGTCGAAGGAATATGCATTTGACATGAAGAAAGCAATAGCAATAAAACTGAACGATCAATATGCTAAGCTAACGGATGGGTCTTGTCCATCACATCATTCTCCTAATGATGTGATCCTGTTATCAAATGACAACTCATGTCCATGGTTAGAAAACATTAACCATCTTTGATCAAGGAGCTAGTCAGGTAGAGGCTCACTAGGGACACATTATTTGTCTATGTATTCACACATGTATTAGGGTTTCTGATCAATACAATTCTAGCATGAATAATAAACATTTATCATGATATAAGAAAATATAAAATAACAACTTTATTATTGCCTCTAGGGCATATTTCCTTCAGTATGTACATGAATGACTTGCCCTATGTCTATAGTACATCACGACGGCGTGTGCAGGCTACACAACATGCAATGAACATTGAGTGAATGAATGAATTAACCAGTATGTAGAGCAACATGAAGAAGCAAAATTTACGATCTTCATGGTTGATGACCCGATGGACACATGGTCTTCACTCGTGCAACCGCACCGCACAACTTCATGATGGAGTTGCAGATGGCTTACCATCGATGCGATAATGGATGACGTCCTTGTCGTAGGGCGCGAAGTTCTTTCACGCATGAAATGAAGCATGCACACGCTGCCAAAAGATCGAGCCCCCTTGAGTTCTTGCCTACAAAGTCCATAGCTACGGCTAACCACGCATCATACAACAACTCATCCTGGATCATCGAGTACTCTGCCATTTACTCTAGAAAATAAAAGGAAGTTCAAAAAAAAAGCTCAATGGCATTTGACTGAAGACCTGTCGTGCGTGGTGTCCATCATGGATGTCGTCGGTAGGAGGGCAGAGGGTACCTAGTTGCGGAGGTATCCTGGGTGGATGATATCGTAGTCCAAAGAGTGCAAGCGCGTTGATGGGGGCTGCAGACGTCCTATGATGCCGGGGTGGCTGCTGGAGAGGTGCAACGGCAGCGTCAAACGAGGAGGGTGCGTATGCAAAGCAAGGTGGGAGCATAGGCGGAGTGGAAGAAAAGTGGACGGTAGGGGGATTTGAGTGGGCTAGGAGTGTCGAAGTCCTATGTGGTGGCGGTCCGGACTCCCGCAAAGCCCCCTAGTTTGCCTCCAGTTTGCGGGAAAACGGACATCCGGACCGCTCCACGGACCGATGGGGTACCATGTTGGATGGCAAAACATGTCCGAATAGCTCGATCCGGACGGTTTGAGGGTCGGCGTTGGAGATGCCCTTAGGTTCATTTTATGTAGCAGAGAGAGAGAGAGAGAGAGATTCTGGACTTGTTTAATATTTTGCTAGCCGCAATTGACTTACGTGGAGTCCACGACCTCTATGGTTTTGCGGGAATGAAGAACTTCTAACACAACTATTCATTCATTGACCACACTCTGGTAGAAAAAGGTTCAGTTTTACTTTTGAATAACCCCTATTTGAACGGATTAAAGACGTGAATAGAAAAAATAAAAACACACTAATAAAATGTCACGACATGTTGAAACACTAAAAAATTAACAAAAAGACACAAGAATGAGTCATGGTTGTAGAACATGAAAACACAAAATATTTCTTCAAGGACTCGATGGTCGACATAGTTGACATGAAAACACACTATTTTAGAGCCATTTCTCTTGTGAGCATGCCAATCAAAATACTTAGTAAAATGCTTGCTAACAGAGTGCAGAGCATCATTAACCCTTTGTTGGCAAAAACCAATATGAATTTTTAAAACAAGGACCATACAGGCATGTTGGGCAATAAGTATGAATGTCTAAAAACCAGCAACATAGATGACTTGGCATGGACATTTTAATACAGCCATATGTGTCACAAATCCAAGAAAGAGATTATTATATACAAACTTGATATTAAAAAAGGGATTTGATAAGGTTGAATATAGTGCTATCGTTGTTTATGCCTGGGCATCCAACATTTGATCAAAAATAGATCAGATGGATCAATACATCCTGATATCTGCATCTGCATCTGCATATGTTGTCCTCGGTGGCACACCTGAAGAATATCATCTACAAAAGAGGGGTTAGGCAAGGTGATATCTTATCACCACCGTTATATGTGTTAGTTGCTGAATTATTACAGATCCTTGTTAGTGAAGACTGGCATAATGGTCACCTAAAACTTACCTATTGAGAATCACTATGATATGTATTGTTCAATATGTTGACAATACACTGATTATCATGCTTGTTGATCCCACTCAATTAACGAATTTGAAGAAAATCCTCAAGGATTTATCTGCGCTTACTAGTCTTAATGTCAATTATAAATCATTTATGGTGCCAAATAACATCAATGCGGATAAAGTTGTTGAACTGGCTAATATTCTGGAATATAAGGAGGTTATGCCCTTGACCTACTTGGGTCTCCCAATGGGCACTACCAGACCTAAAGTTGATGACTTAATGCCCATGGTTGTGAGGCTGGACAAAAGATTACCCGAGATTGCTTCTATGCTTACATATGCCTGCCATGCCAATTTTTGCTATGTGCTGTATCAGAATGCCTTTCTCTGTATTAGATCACTTTGAAAAATCTGGAAGAGATTTTCTATTGTATGGAGAAGGCATAAATAAGCATGCAAAAAACTTCATGAAATGAGACACTGTTTGCTTACCTTAATATGTTTGTGGTCTAGGAGTACTGAATCTCATAACACAAAACAAGCTCTGCTTACTAAATACCTATATAAGTTCGGCCAAGTAGCATGTTTCCCTACTAAAGTAGGTTCACTCTGGTGGAGAGATTGTTGCTTTATTCTTAATTTTTTAAGGAGATCGCCATTTGCAACATCCAATATGGCAGCACTGGTAAGTTATGATATGATAAATGGCATGATGAGAAAGTTCTGGTATTATATCCTCAGCTATTCTCATTTACTAAAGACAAGGATATTACCATTGCTAGGGCACATGTATTTGCTATGAATGGTTTCTATGACATGTTCCATCTTCCCATGTCATCCATTGTTGTTTAGCAAAGTATGCAACTTCAGGAGCTTTTGATTAACATCTCAGATACAAATGGTAAAGATGTTGGAACTTCTAGTGGTCTAATAACAAATACTCCACCAAGAGAATATACACTGAATTATCAGGATACCCACCAGATGCACATAAGCCTTTCCAATGGATTTTGGAATCATGTTGTATGCCCAAAGAAAAATTACTTTTCTTGTTGTTGATACTACATGACATGCTAAATACGAGAAATCTCTTGAACATGAAGAACTTATATATAGAAAATAACTCATGTGTATTATGTGATGATGAGCCAAACGTGTAACTTGAGTCAAAGTTTCTGGTTTGCCCTGGTGTTTTAATGGAATGCTGATTTGGATACAATTGTGATGTTACTAGAGGCCAAATGGAGAATGGAGATCTCATGCTTTAAGGAATGCCTCGTTGCTGGATGTTGGTGTATTTGGAAACATAGAAATAGCATCATATTTTATCACAAGCAGAGAAATCTTGACTATAGCATCATATTTAAAATCCTACGAAATTACTTCAAATAAATGATGCCCTGATTTTGGAAAAGTGTGGGACAAATATGATTACACATCAAAAAAATTATAGACCGAAATACAATCCTAAGAAAAGAATTAAACAGAATCATTTTGAAGGTCTTAATAATTGCCTTCTTTTAGTGTTACTATTTGATAATTACATAGGCGAAGAGAATAATAGAACATGAGTCCTAGAATATCCTAGTACACCGACAGACAGGTGGGCCAACACGCCTAGACTTGCCGGCGATCCACCCTGTCGTTCAGGCCGGCACGTTGCGGCAGGAAGGTCGTTGAGCCCAACCTTGATTGATTTCCTAGGGAAAACAATACGCACGTAGCTACAACTGGCGCCCTCGCCACGCCTAGAGAGAGAAAACCAAGGGGAAAAGCAGGAGATGGTCATTGCCTTGGCCATGCGAGAAAAAGGAGAAGAAACTGAAGAGCGGCCAGTAGCTGCACGTCTGATCGGCAGGCGACAGGCCTCGTCGTCGGTCACCTGTGGTGTGGCAGCGCCGGCTCCGGTGGCCGCTGTGAGCAACTGGGCCTTGATCTTGGAACAAAGAGGGCGGCAGAATCGCGCCGTTTGGAGGAAGAAGCAGTCAAGCAGGATGGAAGAAGAGCCGAATCGGAGGAGGCTGTATCAAGTTTGGAGAGGAAGCAATGTACGTACATGCCGCTCTTCATCTTCCTATCTCTCTTGTCAAGAGTACTTTTTGGTGAAAATTAGAAATTAAGATGTCACATTTGCTTCTTGTGTGCTTGAATCTTTTAGCGAAAGAAGATCTAGCGTTCATCATTTTCTGGTCAAATTGATTGATCAACTGGTCCTCTGTATAAGAAGGTTTTTTTAGCAGCTGACATATGGACAAGGTGCAAAGGAAAATCTCAAGAAATGATCATAATAAATTATCTACACATTCTGTTACGTAGCTGTTAGCCACTAGACTCCCTACTTATGCATAATAAAAGCATTCATTCCTACTCTTTCCGTTGCAAATTACTCGTCGCAAAAATTGATGTATCTAGAACTAAAATACATCTAGATACAATCATATCTTCGACAAGTAATTCAGAACGGAGCGAGTACTAGTTCCAATTGACGGACGGTAACTTTACTCCCACCAAAACGATTTCAGAAATTTCTCTGCGGCGGGCGCCTAATCTTCGGTCCGGACGCGGGTTCCCTCTTCCTGTCCACAGTTCTAATCATAGGCCCCTTGGTCGGCCTATGCTGCCAGTGCATCACAAAGATGAACTCCAGCACCTCGGATCAGAAGAAGAATGTCCTCGGCCTGCCGGTCCTCATCGCCACGGTCGTTCTCGGCCTAGCGGTACGTGAGCTTCACAAAATTCAGCAAACCGGAAGCAACACCACAGCTGCTGATTCTTGTCCTTTTTTTTTGCCAAAGTGCTGATTCTTGTCCTGCTGTAAATGTTTTCAGGATTTGGCATTCCTGCTCTTGACGTCGAGCAGGGACCCGGGGATCGTGCCGAGGAACGCGCGTCCTCCCGAGTGCGGCGACGAGCAGCAGGTGGTGGACATGACGACGCCGTCGACCGAGTGGGTGAACGCGGCGAGCCCCCACCTCCGTGTTCCCCGCTCCAAGGACGTGGTCGTCAACGGGTGCGTGGTCAAGGTGAAGTACTGCGACACGTGCCTGCTGTACCGCCCGCCCCGGACGTCCCACTGCTCCATCTGCAACAACTGCGTCCAGAAGTTCGACCACCACTGCCCTTGGGTCGGCCAGTGCATCGGCCTGGTCAGTCATCATCTCATTCATATAGGAGTAACTGCATCATCAATCCTTCTCTCTTAATTTGCCACCAACGACTGGAGCTGATATAGATTCTGGTGTCCTTTCGTCGCAGCGGAACTACCGCTTCTTCTTCCTCTTCATCTCCACGTCCACGCTCCTCTGCTTTTACGTCTTCGCCCTGTCCTGGCTCAACATCGCCGCCGAGAGGGAGGAGTACGGCGGCTCACTGCTGAAATCCATGGGCGGCGAGGTGCTGTCCGTCGTGCTCATCGTCTACACCTTCGTGTCGGTGTGGTTCGTCGGCGGGCTCACCGTGTTCCACCTCTACCTCATGAGCACCAACCAGACCACGTACGAGAACTTCAGGTACAGGTACGACAAAAAGGAGAATCCCTACAACAGGGGCGCGCTAGCCAATATCGCCGAGGTCTTCTGTACGCGGATGCCGCCCTCGCTCAACCGTTTCCGGTCGTGGGTGTCGGAGGACGACGACGCGTACGGCGGCGGCGGTGGCGGGGTGCTCTCTCCGATGAGCGGCGGGCTCGATCTGGAGATGGGGCGCAAGGGCGTGCACTACAGCCCCGGCGGCATCCCGGCGATCCTTCAGGGGATGGATTACAGCGAGATGGAGAAGATGGACGCTGTGGGTGTGCACGTCAAGGACCGGCAAGCGGCGCCCGAGGCGCCGGACCTGTTCGTGATCTCACCGGCCCGGCAGCACGACGTGGGCTGCGGAGGAGGAGGAGGAGGAGGAGGGGAACGTAGCCCCGCAACTGTACAGGACCAAGACGCTGAGAGGACACTTGTGAGCTCGAATGCAAATTCTCAACGGTGATCATGCGCGAGCTCTTTTTCTTTTCCCTTTTTGGCGCTCAGGCCTACGTCCTGCAATTTTCCTTTCTTTTTTGCCACGACTGAACTGTAAATTTTATACGTGCAAGCAGCAGCGTTGCACTCGAAAGGGTCCGTAATTTCGCTTAGTTTAATTTTCTCTACTTCATTTGGAGAATAGCGGGAATCAGGGCATCTCTAAGAGCAACTCTAACGCGTCTATTCAAATGGATGGCGTTTTTGTCCTTTTTTGTTTGCTTGGGTCAGCCGTTTGCTCGGCGTCCGCCCTGTTTATTATTTGGGTCGGCAGTGCGCCCAACGCCTGCGATCCATTTCATGTTCGCGCATAAATTCGAAAAAACCCGCAGTCGTAGAACATGCTAGCGGCCATGCCGTCGCCTAAAGTTCATGCTGGCACCATGCCAACGGCTGGCATACATGCCAGCTCCAAAAAAATAAACCATATAGTTCCTGCTGGTGCACTTCCCAGCGGCGGCACCAATGTCAGCACACAAAAGGGGGCAAGAAATTCAACCACGCCATCTCGGCCGTGGTCATGCCAGCACACTTGTCCGGCATACAAAAAATGATGGCGGTCGTCGCCATAGATCACTCGTTGTCGAATTTGAGCATGTCGGCCTGCATATTCTCGAACCACGGCCTCTTCCTCGGTGACACGGTGTTGAGGTCCACCTTCATGATCTCCACCCCCGTCATCATGCTAGCAAGAGCCACTTCTTTCGCCTTGGTCTTGGCATTGGCGGCCTCGATCTCTAGCATCTTAGCTTGCTTCTTCGCCTCCATCTCAAGCATCCTTGCTTGCTTCTACGCGTCCATCTCAAGCCGCCTCCTTTGGATCTCCATGAAGGTGTTCGTTTTCTCTTTCTTGTCTTGCCGGCGCTTCTCTTCCCTTGAGTCCTTCTTGGTCATCATGCCCTCCACGGTTGCGAGCAAGGCGATCGAGGCCGCATCCCGCTTCTCCTCCTTCTTGGAGTTGGTCTCCCCCCGCGGTCGTGGCTTCTCGCCCTCCCCAACCTCCTCCATCACTTTCTTCCCCCCACGCGTCATGAGGGCGGCATATTGCGCCTTGAACTTCTCCTCCCCGTTGATGATCCTCCAACAATGAGGATGAAGGACTTGCCTTCATGTTGGACCTTGAATGCCTCCAAAGCTTGGAATGCCTACAAATGAATTGCATGCAAGCATATGGACAAATAGATATGCAAATGGACATGCAAGCATAAACGGAATAAAAACAAAGAGGGGTGTATGCATGCATACCATGTCTTGCATGTTGATGCCGCTCACGAGGCATGCCTTGATGCTCTCAAGAGTGGCACAAAACTTGTTGCACTCTTGTTGGATCACCTTCCATCGCTTCAAAATGGACACTCACGTGCGCGTGCTTTGCATTTGGTACTGCGCTCATGAAACTCACGGTGGACACGAGTCCAAAAGGTTGATGCCTTTTGTTCAGCTCCAACCTTGGGGTCTTGCCCAATGTCCCTCCAACACTCACAAAGGAGCTTGTCCTCGGCCGCCTTGTATGCTTTTGTCCGCTTGCTCTTGCGCTTCGGCTTCGGCCCGGCGGCTTGGTTGGCGAGCTCGTCCTCGAACAAAGGCTCCCCGTCGATGTCCAACTCATCCTCTTCCTCGAGGCCGTAGTCCTCCGGAAACTATGGTCGAGCGAGAAGCCGTCCAGGTCCAGGCCGACGATCTTGCATGAAGGCGTCGTGCATGCCAGATTGATCATAGGTTGCCGGCGTGAACGGACCTCGGCCGTCATGGCTTTGGTTCTCATCGGGATCGTAGCCAGCCACGGCGGTGATAACCCACAAGTATAGGGGATTGCAACAGTTTTCGAGGGTAGAGTATTCAACCCAAATTTATAGATTCGACACAAGGGGAGCCAAAGAATATTTGCAAGTATTAGCAGTTAAGTTGTCAATTCAACCACACCTGGAGATTAATTATCTGCAACAAAGTGATCAGTAGCAAAGTAGCATGATAGTTTTGATAATAGTGACAGCAGCAATAGTAACGATAACAGTGATAACAGTAATTTTGTAGCAAGAGCAACAATAATGATAGCAGAAGTAACTTAGCAAGAACAATATAAGATAAATTCGTAGGCATTGGATCGGTAATTTGTTGGATGATATTCATCATGTGACAGTCATAACCTAGGGCGATACGACACTAGCTCTAGTTCATAAATATAATGTAGGCATGTATTCCGTAAATAGTCATACGTGCTTATGGAAAGAACTTGTGTGACATCTTTTGTCCTACCCTTCCGTGGCAGCGGGGTCCAATTGGAAACTAAGGGATATTAAGGCCTCCTTTTAATAGGGAACCGGAACAAAGCATTAACACACGGTGAATACATGAACTCCTCAAACTACGATCATCACCGGGAGTGGTCCCGACTATTGTCACTCCGGGGTTGCCAGATCATAACACGTAGTAGGTGACTATAACTTGCAAGATCAGATCTAGAACATGGATATAATGGTGATAACATAAACGGTTCATATCTAAAATCATGGCACCCGGGCCCAAAGTGACAAGCATTAAGCATGGCAAAGTCATAGCAACATCAATCTCAGAACATAGTAGATACTAGGGATCAAGCCCTAACAAAACTAACTAGATTACATGAGGAATCTCATCCAACTCCTCACCGACCAGCGAGCTTATGAAGGAATTACTCACTCCCGGTGGGGAGCATCATGGAATTGGCGATGGAGAAGGGTTGGTGATGATGAAGAACGAAGATCCCCCTCTCTGGAGCCCCAAAAGGACTCCAGATCTGGCCTCCCAATGAAGAACAGGAGGTGACGACGGCTCCGTCTCGTGGAACGCGATAATTCTTTCTCCCTGATTTTTTTCTCCGAAAATAGGATTTTATAGCATCGGTTTCAGGGTCTGCGGGGCCACCAGGTGGGGACAACCCACCTGGGTGCGCCTGGAGGGGGGCGCACCCTGGTGGGTTTTGCCCACCCAGGTGCCCCCCCTCCGGTGGTTCTTGGCTCCAGAAATTCTCTTTATTGATATAAAAAATCCTCGCAAAGTTTCGTTCCGTTCCGAGAACTTTCATTTCTGCACAAAAACCACACCATGGTAGTTCTGCTGAAAAGAGCGTCAGTCCGGGGTTAGTTTCATTCAAATCATGCAAATTAGAGTCCAAAATAAGAGGAAAAGCGTTAGGAAAAGTAGATACGTTGGAGACGTATCAACTCCCCCAAGCTTAAACCTTTGATTGTCCTCAAGCAATTCAGTTGATAAACTGAAAGTGAAAAAGAAAAACTTTTACGAACTCTTTTGCTCTTGTTTGCATAAATAAGCTTAAACAGCACCCAGGTTTTCAGCCAACATTATAACTAACCATGCCAACAATAACTCTTAGAAATTATATTAACTCATATCATTGACATAATCAGCTAGCGAGCAATAAAAGATATCTCAAATAGCAACACGTTATCAAAACAACCATGATATAATATAACAATAGTGGTATCTCGCTAGCCCTTTCTGAGACCGCAAAACGTAAATGCAGAGCACCTCCAAAGTTAAAGCAGCGACTAGACATTGTAATTCATGGTAGAAAAGATCCAGTCATGATGCACCCAACATTAGCTACACACAATGCATCAGCATGACAGCAGTGTTCTCAGGTTTTGGCGCTATTTTAGAAGGTGATGACACAACATAAAAGTAAATAGAAGGTCCCTTCGCAGAGGGAAGCGGTGATTTGCATAGGTGCCAGAGCTCAAGTTTTTAAAACAGAGGTAAATGGTATTTTGAGAGATGCACCCTTCTCATTTACTTCACGACTATCAGTTATCAATATCTTCCATGCTAAGCACGCTATTGGTGGTTCCCAAGCAATAAAAGTAAAGGTTTACTCCCCCTCCACCAACAATCACACTCCACGGCTTGTCCGAAACAACGGGTGCCGTCCATACCAACAACAGTCCCGGGGGAGTTTTGTTTAATTATTTACAATTTGAGTTCAGGACTGGGAATCCCTATTACCGTCCTTTTCTCGTGCCACGGTGAGTGAATAAACACTCATCCTGAGAATAACCCGCTTAGCATGGAAGATACCGACCACCTCCTGTCGTTCCATGAATGATCCAAGCACACGAAAGGGATAATTATTTGAAGTTTT
Organism: Aegilops tauschii subsp. strangulata; assembly: GCF_002575655.3. Lineage (NCBI taxonomy): Eukaryota > Viridiplantae > Streptophyta > Magnoliopsida > Poales > Poaceae > Aegilops > Aegilops tauschii. The sequence goes on from NC_053037.3 coordinate 189,945,686, forward strand.
TAGAGATGGCACATGCAAATTTACTTAGGACGGCAGGGTAATACCACATATAGGTAGGTATGATGGACTCATCTGGAATAACTTGGGTTTCAGGTTTTTGATGTACAAGTAGAATTCCCACTTAGTACAGTCGAAGGCTAGCAAATTGGTTGAGAAGCGGCCAGCTAGAGAGCAACAACGGTCATGAACATGCATTATGCATAAGTAACATTGGACACTAGCATGAGTAGGATATGAACACCATGAACATAAATATCATAGAGGCTATGTTGGTTTTGATTTAACTACATGCATGAACATGTGCCAAGTCAAGCCACTCGAACATTCATAGGAGGATACCATATCATCATACTACATCACAATCATTTTAATGCAATGTTGACATCCAAGATAAATCATTATCCACTCCTAGCTACTTATGCATGGCATGAGAAACTATAATATCTAATTGTCATTGCAAACATGTTTAATCATAATGAGCTGAATCATGGATACTTGGTTAAACCTATTTACAAAAACAGAACAAGTCGAGTTCATACCCGTTTCTCTCTGCCACGGCCAGTTCACCGAATATCGTCATTATTGCCTTTCACTTGCATGACCGAACGATAGGAAAATAATAATAGTGCAAGAGAGCCGTGGTCTAAGCTAGAATCTGCAAACATTTTATTCAACAAGAGAAGACAAGGTAAATTGGGCTCTTCATTAGATCAACAGTTGTGCATATGAGAGCCACTCAACATTTTCATTGTGGTCTTCTCCTCGGTACGACTCAATAAAAAGAAAGGAAATTCAGAGAAACACACTGAAATATTTTTGGAGTTTTTGCTTGTCTTGAACAAGCAAATAAAAGGGAAAAACAAAAACGAGAAAAACTATTTACACGGGAAAGCTCCCAACAAGCAAAAGAAGAATAAGGAAATCTTTTTGGGTTTTCTTTTTAGTGCTACAGTTAACTACTCTAGAAAGAAAAAGAAAAAATAAGAAGGAATATTTTTTGGTTTTCTCAAAAAAATTCAAACACACAAGAAGAAAGTGAGAAAATAAATTTAAGATGGATAATACAATGAAAAAGTGCGAACACCGGCAAATGAAATGTGTGAACTTGAATGTAATGTCGGTGAGAATACGTACTCCCCCAAGCTTAGGCTTTTGGCCTAGCTCGGTAATCAATCAGTAGCCTGCGTAATGGTCTGAGTGGTAGGTCATGAAGGCTCTTGGTGCGGATTTCTCAGCCTGCCGTGCAGCCACAACCGTCGCGTTGTGGGCTCAGGCCTCGCTCTCAAGAACAAAATATCTTCCCCTGCTGTGATAGTCAAAAAGAGCAGGCGCGACAAATATGTGTATACAACAGAGTCTTGATTAAACAACAATTTTTAGGTGAAATTATCAGGTTTACCCTTAAGGATCTTATGACGCTTCATAGCATCAAAGTCTAAATATTGCGTGGGTAAAATAGGGTCATATGGCAAAGGTGAAACACCCAGCTCTCTTGCTAAGCGTGTGGCATAAATTCCACCATAAAAATAACCACTATTAGCGTTGTGTTGCAACCTATGTGCAACAATCGCTCAAGATTATAGCTTTTGTCACCGGTGAGAGCGGCGCATATGAGGCTCAAGTCTGGAGCACAAAGTGTACTACAATCTTGTTTGCCTACAATACATTTCCCATTGAATAATGCAAAGTACTGAATTGCGGGAAATGAATGCTCTTTATTCTACCTTGCGTCACTCCCCTATTCTCACCGTAGCAAAGGCTAGACAAAAATGTTTCGAACTCAGCTCTTGGTGGTTCGTCAAGCAAACCCCAAAATGGAATTTTGCAGTGGTGAGCAAATCTCTCTAGTGATATGGTAAATGAATTTTCATATAGTTTAAATGACACCCTAGACTCACGGGGATGGAATTTAAATCCTTTGACAAATGATTCAGTGAGAGTGTGGTGTTGATTGCACTTATCTGAAATGTAGGGACCGAGATCGGCATTGTGAACATATTGTTCAAATTCCTCCTTAATGCCCACACTCACCATATAATCATCGCACGACCATAAGCATGTTTTGGTGGTGGCATCTCGTATGGAACTCTCACTCAGTTCAACATAAGACCGACGAATGGAACAGTCACTAGAAGATGCCTCCGAGGATCTCCTCTTCGAAGACCTCCTTCCAAAGAGGTTCGTCATGTTCGCGTACAATTTTCTGAAAAAAATTGGGTGACAGAAATTTATCAACAAAACTTTACAAGATTGGTAGCAATTGCTCATAGGGATACATAGAGGCCATAGCAAGCATTCAAACTACTTAGAACTCTAAGAATTCAACATGGAAGCTCATCTACAGCAGCACCAAGAGTAGCTAATTATTCAAAACATAAACCACTAAAGCAAAAACTAATTGGACAAACGGAGGAGTCACATACCAAGAAACAATCCCCCGAAACAGTTTCGGAAACGAAGCTTCGAGCAAAGAGATCAAAATCCGCGGGTTTGAGAGCAAGAACACGAGAGAGAGAGAGAGCAATGGTGAATTTTTTCTAGAGGTAGGTGGTGATGTGGTATGAAGAGATAAGTGAGGGGGGCCATGTGGGGACCACAACCCACCAGGGCGCGCCTGGGGGTCCTGGCGTGCCCAGGTGGGTTGTGCCCACCTGGTGCACCTCCCTTTGGTATTATTTGCACCAAAAATTCTTAAATATTCAGAAAAAATCGTATTAAATTTTCAGAGCATTCTGAGAATTTTTATCTTTTTTATTGCACGGGAAATTCAGAAAACAGACAAAACATGGCATTTTATTTTATTTAACTAACAAAAACAGAAAACAAAAGGTAGGGACAGAAGGTAGTGCTCACCAAATTCATCAACTTCATACCTCTAAAAAGAATGATCCATTAATAAGGTTGATCAAGTCTTATTAACAACCACTTTCGATTAGCATGAAACCGAAGAACTTTCGTAAATCACTAAGTTACCTCAACGGGAATATGAATGTCCCCAACAATAAGCATTTCATATTTATTTTTAACAGTAGGTAGATGTAGTTGAAAACTTCCAATGGTGATTGTCGGAGATTTTTCAGTAACATTAATACCATTCACTTGGAATTGTTTCTTCGGAAAGTGCAGCGTATGCTCATTACCATTGATATGAAAAGTGACCTTGCTTTTATTGCAATCAATAAGAGCCCCTACAGTATTCAAGAAGGGTCTACCAAGGATAATCGACATGTTGTCATCCTCGGGCATCTCAAGTATAACAAAGTCAGTCAAAATAGTAACATTAACAACAACGGGCACATCTTCACAAATACCGATATGTATGGCAGTTGGTTTGTCAGCCATTTGCAAAGATATTTCAGTAGGTGTGAGTTTATTCAAATCAAGTCTCTTATATAAAGAGAAAGGCATGACACTAACACCAGCTCCTAAATCACATAGAGCAATTTTCACATAGTTTCTTTTGATGGAGCAAGGTATAGTGGGTATTCCCGGATCTCCAAGTTTTTTAGGAACTCCATCTTTAAAAGTATAATTAGCAAGCATAGTGGAGATTTCAGCTTCCGGTATTTTTCTCTTGTTGGTGATGATGTCTTTCATGTACTTTGCATAAGGAGGCATTTTTAAGATATCAGTCAAGAGAGTACGCAAAAAGACTGGCCTCAACATTTCAGCAAAGCGTTCAAATTCTTTATCATCTTTCATTTTAGTTGTCTTAGGTGGAAAGGGCATAGGTTTTTGAACCCACGGTTCTCTTTCTTTACCGTGTTTTCATTTTAGTTGTCTTAGGTGGAAAGGGCATAGGTTTTTGAACCCACGGTTCTCTTTCTTTACCGTGTTTTCTAGCAATAAAGTCTCTTTTATCATATCTTGTATTCTTAGGTTGTGGGTTATCAAGATCAACTGCAGGTTCTATCTCAACATCATTATCTGGTTCCTTACTATTTGTTTGAGTGTCTTCATGAACCTCATCATTATCTTTTTCATTATCAGAAGGTGAGTGTTCATTACCAGGTTGAGTTTCAGCATCAGAGATAGAGACTTCATTATCATTATCAGGAGGTTTTTCTACTTCAGGTTCACTAGAGGCATGTAAAGTCCTATTATTTTTCTTCTTCTTTTTCTTTTTAGAAGGACTACGTTCATTAGTGTTAGCTCTTTGAGAGTCTTGTTCAATTCTTTTTGGGTGTCCCTCGGGATAAAGTGGTTCCTGAGTCATAGTACCTCCTCTTGTTGCTACTCTAACAGCAAAGTCATGTATGTTATTGTTCATTTCATCTAGCAACTCTCTTTGAGATTTAGCAACTTGTTCTAACTGAGTTTGAACCATAGAAGCATGCTTTCCCACACCCCTAACATCATTTGAGATTCTAAATAACAAGTCACTCAAGCGAGCAATCATATCAGAATTGTATTTCAATTGTTTCATAACATTTGCATTGAAGTGATCTTGTTTTCTAATGTAATTCTCAAACTCGTAAAGGTATTGACTAGGATGCATATTGTGAGGATTGTCATTATCACTGAATTTCATTAGAGAATTTACCTCTACCACCTTAGGCAGTGGTGGTGTATTGAGCCTATGTATTTCTTCAGTAGGAGGTAAATTTTTGACATCTTTAGCTTTAATACCTTTTTCCTTCATAGATTTCTTTGCCTCTTGCATGTCTTCAAGACTGTCATATAAGATACCCCTCTTCTTCGGAGTGGGTTTATGCGGTGGTTCAAGAAGAGTCAAATCATCATAATTTTTCAATATGTTATTCAATAATTCTTCAGCTTGCCCAATAGTTCATTCCCTGAAAACACAACCAGCACAACTATCTAGGAAATCCCTAGAAGCATCGGTTAGTCCATTATAGAAGATATCAAATGTTTCATTTTTCTTAAGAGGATTATCAGGCACAGCATTTTGGCAATTTGAGAAGCCTCCCCCAAGCTTGTGGGAGACTCTCTTCTTCAATTTGCACAAAGTTAAATATTTCCTGCAAGGAAGCTTGTTTCTTATGAGCAGGGAAATATCATATCCTGGGGACTACGCACACAACCAGGAGCAAGAGTATCATACCAAGCTTTAGCATCACCCTTTAATGAGAACGGAAATAATTTGAGAATATAGTAATAGCGAGTTTTCTCATCATGAGTAAAAAGGGTGGCTATGTCATTCAACTTAGTAAGATGTGCCACAACGGTTTCATTTTCATAACCATGGAAAGGATCAAATTCAACCAAAGTAGTTAACTCTGGGTCGTCAGAGAATTCATAATCCTTATCATCAATAAAGATAGGTGAGGTAGCAAACTTAGGATCATATTTCATTCTAGCATTCAGAAATTTTTCTTTATACTTGCATAATAATTTCTCTAGATCATCTCTATCCTTACAAGCAAGAATATCTCTAGTTGTCTCCTCATTCATAACATAACCTTCTGGTACCTTAGGCATTTCATATCTAGGAGGCTAGTTCTAGTAGGTGTTTCAAGATTTTCAGTTTCAAGCTCATCATCAGTTTCAACAACGTCATGTTGTCTTACTCTAGCAATTTGTTCATCAAGAAATTCACTTAGTGGCACATCATCATCATGCAAGGTACTAGCATAATCATAAGCATCATTCAGGAGTAGCATCATCAATAACTTGCGACATATCAGGATTAATAGCATGTGGTGGTGTTACAAGTTTACTTATAACAGAAGGTGAATCTAAAGCAGAGCTAGATGGCAGTTCCTTACCTCCCCTCGTCTTAGAGGGGAAAATCTTAGTCTTAGCATCCTTCAGATTCTTCATAGTGATAACTGGTAATAATCCCAAGTGACTCAACAAATATAGCTATGCTTCCCGGCAACGGCGCCAGAAAAAGGTCTTGATAACCCACAAGTATAGGGGATCGCAACAGTTTTTGAGGGTAGAGTATTCAACCCAAATTTATAGATTCGACACAAGGGGAGCCAAAGAATATTTGCAAGTATTAGCAGTTGAGTTTTCAATTCAACCACACCTGGAGATTAATTATCTGCAGCAAAGTGATCAGTAGCAAAGTAGTATGATAGTTTTTATAGTAGTGACAGCAGCAATAGTAACGGTAACAGTGATAGCAGTAATTTTGTAGCAAGTGCAACAGTCAAGATAGCAGTAGTAACTTAGCAAGAACAATATAAGATAAATTCTTAGGCATTGGATCGGTAATTTGTTGGATGATATTCATCATGTGACAGTCATAACCTAGGGCGATACAGCACTAGCTCCAGTTCATAAATATAATGTAGGCATGTATTCCGTAAATAGTCATACGTGCTTATGGAAAGAACTTGCATGACATATTTTGTCCTACCCTCCCGTGGAAGCGGGGTCCAATTGGAAACTAAGGGATATTAAGGCCTCCTTTTAATAGAGAACCGGAACAAAGCATTAACACACGGTGAATACGTGAACTCCTCAAACTACAGTCATCACCGGGAGTGGTCTCGACTATTTTCACTCCAGGGTTACCGGATCATAACACATAGTAGGTGACTATAACTTGCAAGATCGGATCTAGAACATGGATATAATGGTGATAACATATATGGTTCAAATCTGAAATCATGGCACCCGGGCCCAAAGTGACAAGCATTAAGCATGGCAAAGTCATAGCAACATCAATCTCAGAACATAGTGGATACTAGGGATCAAGCCCTAACAAAACTAACTAGATTACATGATGAATCTCATCCAACTCCTCACCGACCAGCGAGCCTACGAAGGAATTACTCACTCCCGGTGGGGAGCATCATGAAATTGGCGATGGAGAAGGGTTGGTGATGACGAAGAACGAAGACCCCCCTCTCCGGAGCCCCAAAAGGACTCCAGATCTGGCCTCCCGATGAATAGCAGGAGGTGACGGCGGCTCCGTCTCATGGAACGCAATAATTCTTTCTCTTTTATTTTGTTCTCCGAAAATAGCATTTTATAGCGTCAGTTTCAGGGTCTGCAAAGCCACTAGGTGGGGACAACCCACCTGGGCGCGCCTGGAGGGGGGCGCCCTGGTGGGTTGTGCCCACCTAGGTGCCCCCCTCCGGTGGTTCTTGGCTCCATAAATTCTCTTTATTGATATAAAAAATCCTCGGAAAGTTTCATTCCGTTCCGAGAACTTTTATTTCTGCACAAAAACAACACCACGGTAGTTCTACTGAAAACAACATCAGTCTGGGGGTTAGTTTCATTCAGATCATGCAAATTAGAGTCCAATACAAGAGGAAAAGCGTTAGGAGAAGTAGATACGTTGGAGACGTATCAGGCGACACCGCCAGCGGCCGCCAAACCACCATCGAAGATGATGTTCTGCATGAACCGGTTGCCCGTCTCGTCGTCGCCGGCCGTCAGCATTTTGTCGAACAGGTTGCGGGTGCCGGGGAGCACGTCAGCTAGCATCTCCCGCGTGCGTCTCCTCGCCCCTCCGGATAATGAGGCACCAGCTACCGGCGTGGCGTTGAGGTTGATGGCCGCTGGCGTGGAAGGCGCCACCACGCTCACCTCCGGCGAGCATTCCCCGGAGAGTCGGGAGGCTTGCGGGTAGACGTGGAAGCCGGGAATCGGGTGAGTCGCCGACGCACGGGGCGACTCTGGCAGCACCATCCGAGGAAACGTGGACAAGCCGGTGCTGGCCGTGGCCACGACGGCGTTGATGAGCCCATGTTGACTAGGGTTTAAGCCTAGGTAGATCATCGCCTCCCTCGTTGTCGCCGCGTCGCGGGCGTTGGTGTCCTCCTACTACGCGGCGACGGCGACTGTTGCTTCGCCCCTTGCGTCCGCCGCGTGCCTCCGGCGCTTCCTCTTTGCCGACTCCATGGCCCGCTCCTAGGGTGTCAGCTGCTTCTTCTTCTTGGGCACGGCGGTGGTCTTGCGGGGGGGGCACGGGGCTTGCCTTGGCCGGAGGGGACGGAGGTGATGCCGGACAAGGTGAGGGAGGTGAGGCCGGCGGCGGCATCGCGGGTGTCGTCCACGGTGAGCGGCCGGGAGGGTTTTTGGGAAGTGGAGGGAAATGGTGGAGACTTTGCCACCGACTGGCGGGCCAGGGGGAGTAGTTGGCGCGTGGCGCACGTGTCCATCTTGTGTCCGCGCCGACGCAAATGAGGCTCAAAATTGGGCCGGGAATGGGTCGGCAGGCGGACGAAAAGCGGACGCGCGTCCGTTTGGGTCGGCGCGTTGGGCCGACTTTTCTCCGCCGCGACCCAAACGGACGCGCGGACGAAATGGTTCGACGCGTTGGAGTTGCTATTAGGCTAGCACCCGAACCAACACCATGGATACATTCGGACGTGACCGTGGAACATTGGGTGGGCGCCAGCCACCTAATCTTGTCACCGAAATAAATTCTACTTGTCAGCCCTTCTTCCCCATCTTCCTTCCTTTACGCTAAGTCAAATTTCTTCAATGTATAACATAGCAACTTAAAGATAAACTAGCAAAAAGGCTCGTCTGTTGCAACGGTTATGCATATTTATCTCCGTCGGGTGCTCCATGTAACCATGTTGATTCTCTCAATCTTCTCGACCTAGTGGGCAATGTTAAAGCTTTTATGCTTGCCCTAAAGGGCAACATTCATATTGTCAATCTACAAGTTTAATAATCTCATAAAAAATCAACGAAAACATTACAATTTTTTTAAACGCTCAAGTTATAACTGACATATGGCATAATTCCATACTCCTAGATCACTGCAGATGTTGCAAGCAAATGTTGATAATGTGTTTTTTCACATGTCTTTTGCACATCGATACTTACCAGAAATGTCCGGGTTACCCATAAATAGTTCTGAATGAAAAGTTTGATTTGTACCCTGCTCCATCAGGAATGCAATTACAATTAAATGCAGGGGCACACAGTCAATGCATATGTATGTTTTGTTACTGCAGCATGTAAAATTCTGCTATAGCTCACCTCCCTCTACTGAACTGTGATCTAGAGGCCTTTACAGAAACACCTCAATTTTAATTTATATCTCAATATATTGGCTTATGCACTTGATCCGAATTGTGTGTGTTGTGCAAACTGCAAGTAAATCAGATAAAAGCTTGTAAATGTGTGAGCCGAACTTGGCACCAATGCAAGTCTGGGTTCCCATGTAATGAACGAACCGATTACAGGTAAGAAGGAACAATGGCTAAACAAACTGAAAAATATGTTCTTCGCCTCAATATATCCATGTATTTTGTTTCTACCTTACTTCTACTAGCGCTGGTACAGCGAGGTGCTATACAAACGGTTTTAACCCCTTTCCGGGACGGCATTTGGAACCGTCCCCAAGTGAGTGTGGGTGATAAGGGGGTCCTTCCCACACGACCCAGAAACCGTCGGGGATAGGCCCTCCTGGAACAGAGGCTGGGCCAAAATGAGCTCGTGAGGGATCGGGCTAGGCATCGAAACCCAATCGTTTCCGTTCGTATGTACATCCCACGCAGTCAGTCCCAAACAAACATTTTCGTTTGTTATGTACATTCCACACAGTCAATCCAAGGAATACGTTTCCGTTCTTATGTACATCCCACACAGTCAATCCAGGGAAAACGTTTCCGTTCGTATGTACATCCCACACAGTCAATCCAGGGAAAATGTTTCCGTTCGTATGTACATCCCACACAGTTTTATGTATAGGCTCGTGTGTGATAGGTGTAACTATCACACATGCTCTGCCTTGGTTAACCGTTTACTTTTATTCAACTACATCACACACGATTTGATGAAGAAAACTGTGTGGCATTGGGCTATCCATCACAAGCGCTTTTACTGCTAGAACTGTTTGCAAAGTCCCAAGACCCATTTAGCAGGTTTATTAGTTTACAATTAAAATTTCAGTATTACGCAAATTCACATTTCATATTGAACAACTGTTTGCCAATTTCATATCAGGCACATAAATATATTTTAACATCACAGTACGATAGCTACCTGAAAACAGCACGGTACAACATATAGCTAGTTCAGCTTCATAGGAACAATACTAGAACAATATAATCATTTCCCTAGTCGAGATCATCCAGGCTCGTCTTATCCACCTCTGCTTTCAGTTCAGTAAGAACCTGTTTTGCATTGGCCAACCGGGAAAGTGCCTCCTCTTTCGCCAACACTATCTTAGCAAAGTTTTATTTAAAAAATCTAAGCTTCAAAGCCTACCTCTGTTCTCTTCCTCATACATGCTCCAAAGCTTTGCTATGCACATCTTCAAAGACTGTCCACTCTTGATCAACCCACTCCAAGTAAGAACACTTCCGTTCATCCTATAATATTTAAAACTAGACCAGTAACAATTGTAGGGAAATGGGTTTATAGCAACATAGAAAATCACCAATAATTATTTTGAAAAATTGAAGAAACAGGTTAATTATGACATATCTTCTCAAAAAGATCAATGTGCAAATGAATTAATTGCTACTGAGACAACAACCAAATTCTGAAACATCAGAAGCTATAATTAACTACAACAACGCTACAAGTTCTTACTCATGTACTATAAATAACAAATTGAACATTTATAAGGAAGGCAAATATAACTGCAACAGCATAGCGACAGTGTTTCAATGACAGCAAATTGATACTAACCAGTGTGTACATGCACAAATTTAGTAACACAGAACTAATAGCACTAAGGCCGTCCACTATGTATGCCAAACCGGTGTAAAGACAACTATTGCTACATCTCGCACCGGTGCCCTGCACTGGCGAGCCGATGCAGCTGAAAAAGATTAGGGACCCGGACTCCGGAGTACCTAGTTGCTCCGAGGCCCAGTTCCTTCGTGCCATAAAGATTTAGTATTTTACTGCTTGGCTGCTCGAATGTGTGGACAAAGTTGGCCGCACAAACTGCTGAAGCGGTGCCAAATAATTTTCTAATGGCACCGTTGATGAGATGGCAACATTTTTAGATACTAGGTACAAATTGTGACATTGTATTAGGATGCGCTTGGTTGAAGGTGTGGTATGAATGGTTTGGGACCGTGACAGTGTCTGAATCACATCTAGCAAATGATTTGTAACAATGAAAGAGGTTCTAACCTTCTCTACACAAGCTAGAAACTTCCTCCCACTGTCCAGAGATTCAAACGCAACTAGCTTCACGCATGGAGATTGATGCTGACAACGAGCAGACAGATCTTCAGCCACCCCGCTCCATTCGTTGCAACTGATGGTCCTAGGGAGCTACAAAAGAAATGACTCAAATCAACCGCAGGGTTAAAATCCTTCATTCCAAGTCATAGACCGAGAGAGAGAAGAGAGGCATACCCGGGTGGTGAAGGAGTCATCGTCGAAGGAGGAACTGCTGGAGAGGTCATTAAAGAAGACCATGGCGACCCCGGCGGTAGGATGCGAGATGACGAGAGCGAGGAAGCGGCTATAGCTTAGGAAGGAAGGAAGGAAGGAAGGAGAAACAGGGGAAATGTGACTTGTGGTCGGGGAGAAAAGGGGGTGGGAAAGGGGGCGGGGCTAGTTATTTCAGTGGTAGGCCAAAACTTTCGAAATGTGGAGGGAAACTTTGCGTGCGTGATGTCTGCTAGAACTACATTGGTATTTCCCCAAAGAGGGAGGGATGATGCAGCACAACAACGGTAGATATTTCCCTCGGTGATGAGACCAAGGTTATCGAACCAGTAGGAGAACCAAGCAACACTACGTAAACAGCACCCGCACACAAATAACAAATACTCGCAACCCGACGTATTAAAGGGGTTGTCAATCCCTTTTGGATAATGTAGCGGTCCGACCTCAAACGGTCAAATCTCTGTGTATAAGTGTCATCCCTGGATCGGTAATGCTGACACACACAGTACTTGAAGGATTTATAAAAGAGTGCAATCACACACTTATTACATCGAATGTCTCAAAGGAGAACTTATTACAATAAATATGGCTTAAGGCCATCTAATTAAGATAACAACGGAAGACTTGGAAGATAAAGTGAGTCCATCAACTCCAACGGCATAGCTGAGTGCACGACAACGACCTAGCGCACCTTACTCTTCGTCTGAAAAGTCTGCAACATGATATGTTGCAACCTGAAACGGGTCAGCACATGTAATATGCTGGCAAGATAACACAATAGAGCAATGAACAGGATAAATGCTATCACTACATGCATATATGGTGGATAGAGGCTCTATGGTTATAATGTTTTTGCGAGAAGCCATTTTTTTCCTACAACAAAGGAATATATTTTGTTTTAACTATCATGGTAGTTGTTAAACATTGATAAGGTTCCTCCAACTCAATCCCAATTAAACAGTATTAATAACCCAACAAATTAAATTGGAGTGATGAGATCAACATGATAATCCAAGAACCAGATACTCAAGATGTCCATAACCAGGGACACGGCTAACCATGATTAGTTTGTACACTCTGCAGAGGTTTGCGCACTTCTCCCCACAAGACTCGATCTCCTCCCTTGGATTTCTCGCACTTCATGATGTTTGAGAAACGGATGACCAAGACACAGTCTTTCAGAAACATTAACTCTTTACTCTTCCCCACAAGACTCGATCTCCTCCGTTGGATTTCTCGCACTTCATGATGTTTGAGAACGGATGACCGAGACACAGTCTTTCAGAAACATTAACTCTTTACTCTGGGTAGACAGTACCAACCTACATCCCCTACATCTACTAGCCTACCACTGAAAGAGGTCATGCAACATACTCAACTATGCCGGAGCCCATAATGGCTTGTGGCTGCACACGGAAGTTTCTAGCATGAATAATCTTATGATCCCTTTGAGCCTGGGTGGTGAACCGTAGGATGATCACACGGGTACTCCGGGATATCCTAGGACAACACTGGATTCTCCAGGTGCCCGCAACCAATCCACCCAGATGTGTATTTAAGTAGCCAACTTAAGTTAACCATTAAATTAACAATCTCACATCTGTCATGGATACACTCAAACCCAAACCATGTCTACGAGCATAGCATAGCAGTATAAGCATAACGTAGAAGTAACTCCCAGGGTTTGATATAAAAGGGCAATAGGTTCTACCTCATCATTTACTTCCCAATACCAACAAATTAATCACATCCTAATCATGCAGTGTTTGAGGATTGTAACTAATGTATAAAAACTGGGTAATAAAGGGGTATGATCAATGTGTTACTTGCCTTGCTGACGATCTGCAAACCCTAGAGACTCGGAGTAGCACGCTTCGCACTCCAGGAATTCTATCGCAAAAAAACAATAGCATACATAAGCACTCAAGCAGAGTTGCAAAGGTAAAACTCAAATAAGAAGATCCAATCTGAAAGTTCAACTTAAGAGCTTCAATTTGCAAAAAGAATCAACCAAATAGGAGCTACGAAACTCAAACTACGGTCAAAAGAACTTCGAATTCAAATCTGCATGAAACCAAATTTTAATTTGTCAAAATCATGTTAAAGTAGATTAAACAGAAAGAGGGGCTCGAGACGAAGATTTTGGCGTTGGTTTCACTGGATTTGGACGAACGGTTAAAAAGTTGCGAGGGTTTGAAGATCAAGGGCTAATCTACGATAAAATTATTCGCGGATAGGTCCCTGGCCGAAAATAAAAATAAAAATAAAAAAATCTATCGGACGAACGCCCGCTAACAGAAGCAAACGGATGAATTTGTTCGTTAAAACGAACTAACGAAAGAACGTCCGCAAAGTAACCTAAACCAAAAAATACGAATCTAGAAAAAACCAATCTAGGGTTTTTTTTAAAACGGCGGTTTTACCTAAAACCGAAAAAAGTCTGGCGGCGAGATCCGACGGGCGGCGGCGCGTTCCGATGAGGCGGGCGGTGTGCGGCGGCGTAGGCGACGGTGGCGCGGTGCGGGGTGCGGCGCGGGGCGGCGGCAGCAGTGGCGGCGATGGGCGGCGCTCGCGGCGGAGGTGGTGCGGTGCGGGACGAGGAGAGGGCAGCGGCGTGCAGGTATTTAAAGGGGAGGGGGCAAGGCCGGCTTAGGCGAGGGGCTGACGCAGGCGGCTCGGAGCAGGACTCCGGCGGAGTCCGCCGTGAGCACGGCGGGGAAGGCGGCGACGCAACGGGCCGCTGGGCCTACGGCCGAGTGCGGTCCGGGAACTTTAAAAAAAAATCCGCGGAAAGGAAAAATCCTAAATAAATTTAAAAAATTCTAAAAATGCCAAGAACAATTTTCGCCGTATAAATAAAATATTTATAACAAAGTGAACATTTTCTTGGCCTAAAAATGCAATTTTGAAAAATGCATATTTTTCTAATTCAAAGTAAATAGCAATAAAAATCCAAATAAAATTATTTATTTGATTTTAATATTTTCCTCCAATATTTCTTTTATTTTTGGAGAAGTCATATTATCTTCTCTCATTTATTTTTATATTGGAAACATTTAGGGAGAAAAAAAATTAATTAAACCCAAAATGATCCCCTTTTCAATATTTGAGAAAAATTCAAATATGAAAATAAAACAAAATCCCCAGCTCTCTCCGTGGGTCCTTGAGTTGGTTAGAATTTCTAGGATCAAAACCAAAATGCAAATAAAATATGATATGCATATGATGGCCTATGTATAACATTCCAAATTGAAAATTTGGGATGTTACAGATAACGGCGCCAGAAATTGGCAAAAGGACGTGAGAGAGTTGTAATAAATTGATAGATCGAACGCCAAATAAAATAAACTGTAGCAAGGTATTTTTGTATTTTTGGTTTAATAGATCTGAAAATAAAAGCAAAGGAAAATAGATCGCAAAGGCAAATATAATAAAGAAAAGACCCCGGGGCCGTAGATTTCACTAGTGGCTTCTCTCGAGAAAAATAGCAAACGATGGGTAAACGAATTACTATTGGGCAATTGGTAGAACTTCAAATAATCATGACGATATTCAGGAAATGATCATTATATAGGCATCAGGTCCAAGATTAGTAGACTGACTCCTGCCTGCATCTACTACTATTACTCCACACATCGACCGCTATCCAACATGCATCTAGTGTATTAAGTTCATGGAGAAACGGAGTAATACAATAAGAACGATGACATGATGTAGACAAGATCTATTTATGTAGAAATAGACCCCATCTTGTTATCCTTAATAGCAACGATACATACGTGTCGGTTC
The DNA here is from genome assembly GCF_002575655.3 of Aegilops tauschii subsp. strangulata. NCBI lineage: Eukaryota > Viridiplantae > Streptophyta > Magnoliopsida > Poales > Poaceae > Aegilops > Aegilops tauschii. The sequence goes on from NC_053037.3 coordinate 189,960,767, forward strand.
CCCTTGTCACTGGGATCAAGCACCGTAAGATCGAACCCATTACAAAGCACATCTTCCCATTGCAAGATAAATATATCAAGTTGGCCAAACAAAACCCAAATATCGGAGAAGAAATACGAGGCTATAAGCAATCATGCATATAAGAGATCAAAGAAGACTCAAATAATTTTCATGGATAAAAAGATAGATCTGATCATAAACTCAAAGTTCATCGGATCCCAACAAACACACCGCAAAAGAGTTACATCATATGGATCTCCAAGAGACCATTGTATTGAGAATCAAGCGAGAGAGAGAGGAAGCCATCTAGCTTCTAACTACGGGCATGTAGGTCTACAAAAGAGTACTCATGCATCATCGAAGAGGCACTAATGGGCATGATGAACCCCTCTGTGATGGTGTCTAGATTGGATCTGGTGGTTCTGGAACTTGCGGCGGCTGGAATTGATTTTCGTCGACTCCCCTAGGGTTTTTGGAATATTAGGGTATTTATAGAGTAAAGAGGCGGTCCGGGAGGCAACTGAGGTGGGTACAACCCACCAAGGCGCGCCTGGGCCTCCAGGCGCGCCTTGGTGGATTGTGCTCCCCTTGGAGCACCCCCAGGTGCTTCTCCGGCCCACTGGATGTCTTCTGGTCCAAAAAAATCCACAAAAAGTTTCGCTGCGTTTGGACTCCGTTTGGTATTGATTCCTGCGATGTAAAAAACATGCAGAAAACAACAACTGGCACTTGGCACTATGTCAATAGGTTAGTACCAAAAAATGATATAAAATGACTATAAAATGATTGTAAAACATCCAAGAATGATAATATAACAGCATGGATACGTTGTAGACATATCAGCATCCCCAAGCTTAATTCCTTCTCGTCCTCGAGTAAGTAAATGATAAAAACAGAATTTTTGATGTGAAATGCTGCCTAACATGCTCATCACATATTATTTTCTTTGTAGCATGGACATTTGGACTTTTTTATGGTTCAAAGCAATAGTCTAGTTTTGACGTGATAATTTCAATACTCAAGCATATCAACAAGCAACCATGTCTTTCAAAATATCAATGCTAAAATAAGTTATCCCTAGCCCATCATGCTCAATCATTGATCCATTCATGAAACACACTCGCATATTAGCTACACCCAATGCTCAAGTACGATCGTAGTGCCCGTTAGTTGGTGCTTTATAATAGAAGATGGAGACTCAAATTAAAAATAAAAATTGCATAAAATAAAAGAAAGGCCCTTCGTAGAGGGAAGTAGGGATTTGTAGAGGTGCGAGAGCTCAAAGCGAAAAACATAGAGATAAAAACATTTTGGGAGGCATGTTATTCCTGTCAACGAGAACGATTGAGAAGTTGACAATACTTTCCACGCTAGATATATCATAGGCGGTTCCCAAACAGAAATTAAAGTTTATTCCTTTTTCAACCATACTTTCACTTTCCATGGCTAACCGTATCCACGGGTGCCTTCCATACCAACACTTTCCAAGGAATTTATTATGTGACAACATAAAGTAAATTCATTTTTCATTTGGGACTGGGCATCCCTAATACCATTGCCTTACTCTCGTGCAATGATAAGTGAATAAACACTCATGGTGAGAATAACATATCTAGCATGGAAATATATTAGCCACCCCCTACCACTTCATGAGCGGTACGAGCACACAAAAGAGAAGTTTATTTTGAAAATTAGAGATGGCACATACACATTTTCTTAGAACGGCAAAAGAATACCGCATATAGGTAGGTATGGTGGACTCATGTGGCAAAACTGGTTTAAAGGATTTTGGATACACAAGTAGTGATCATACTTAGTGCAAAATGAAGGCTAGCAAAAGGTTGCAAAGCGACCAACCAAGAAACGAATAATCTCATAAGTGAGCATTGAGCATAATTAACACCGAATAATGCACAACAAGTAGGATATAATTTCATTGCATAACTATTGACTTTCGTGCTTGCATAGGGAATCACAAACCTTAACACCAGTATTCTTATTAAAGCATAATTACTCATCAACATGACTCACATATCACATCATCATATCTCAAAACTATTACAAGGAATCAAGTTTATTTTGTCCAATGATCCTCATGAAAGTTTTTATTACATCCTTCTTGGATATCTATCACTTTGGGACTAATTTTCATGTGTTGCTTTTGATAAGCTCAAACAAACATAAGTGAAGATCATGAGCATAATATTTCTTTCTCTCAAATTAATTTAAGTGAAGCAAGAGAGAATTTCTTAAAAAAATACTAACTCTCAAATAAATCTAAGTGAAGCATGAGAGCATTTCTTCAAAAATATTAAAGCACACCGTGCTAAAAAAGATTTAAGTGAAGCATAGAGAGCAATTCTAACAAGTCATGGCATAATTTTGGCTCTCTCAAATAAGTGTGTCCAGAAAGGATTCAAGACTTAAAATAAAAAGCAAAACAAGCAAAGAATCATATCATACAAGACGCTCCAAGCAAAACTCATATTATGTGACGAATAAAAATATAGTTCCGAGTAAAATACCTATGGTCGTTAGAAGAAAGAGGGGATGCCACTTGGGCATCCCCAAGCTTAGTTGCTTGCTTCTCTTTGGATAATAGCTTGGGATTCCATGGGCATCCCCAAGCTTAGGCTATTTTTACTCCTTATTCCTTCATCCATCATAACATCACCCAAAACTTGAAAACTTCAATCACACAAAACTCATCAAAACCTTCGTGAGATCCGTTAGTATAAGAAAGCAAATCACTACTATAAGTAATGTTGCAAACCCATTCATATTTTATTTTTGCATTATATCTACTGTATTCCAACTTCTCTATGGCAAAAACTCTTCAAAGAAAACCATAGAATCATCAAAACAAGCACACAACGCAATTAAAACAGAATCTGTCAAAAAACAAAACAGTCTGTAGCAATCTGGATATTTCGAATACTTCTGTAACTCCAAAAATTCTGAAAAATTAGGACCGCGTGAGCAATTTGTATATTAATCTTCTGCAAAAAGAATTGGTATTTTATCACGCTTATGTTAAAAATCATAATTATTTTCGTGAACGCAAAAGTTTCTGTTTTTCACCAAGATCAAATCAACTATCACCCAACATGATCCCAAAGGCTTTGCTTGGCACAAACACCAACTAAAACACAAAAAACACAATCATAAAAGTAGCATAATTGTGCAAACACTCAATAAAAAAAAGAAAAAGACAAAAATAAATTTTATTCATTGGGTTGCCTCCCAACAAGCGCTATAGTTTCATGCCCCTAGCTAGGCATAAGATTTCAACGATGCTCACACGAAAGATAAGAATTGAAACACAAAGAGAGCATCATGAAGCATATGAAAAACACATTTAATTCTAACATACTTCCTATGCATAGGAATTTTATAAGGAAACAAATTATCAAGACAAGAACGATCTAACATATGCAAAGAAGAGGAGTAAACATTGACGATCTCAACATGACGAGAGGTAATTTGGTAACATGAAAATTTCTACAACCATATTTTCCTCTCTCATAATAATTACATGTAGGATCATAATCAAATTCAACAATATAACTATCACATAAAATATTCTCTTCATGATCCGCATGCATGCAAAGTTGACACTCTTACAAAATAGTGGGATTATCATCAAATAAAGTCATGACCTCTCCAAGCCCACTTTCATCAAAAATTTCATAAGATTGAACACTCTCCAAATATGTGGGATTATTTTTACCTAAAGTTGACTCTCTTCCAAACCCACTTTTAATATTATCGCAAGCATATTCATCATGAGGTTTAAATAAATTTTTAAGATCATAAGAATCATTATCACCCCAATCATGATCATTGCAACAAGTAGTGGACATAACAAAACAAGCATCCCCAAGCTTGGGGTTTGCATGTCACTGCTACCTCTTGAGCATGCGTTGGTTTTCCCTTGAAGAGGAAAGGGTGATGCAGCAAAGTAGCGTAAGTATTTCCCTCAGTTTTTGAGAACCAAGGTATCAATCTAGTAGGAGACTACACGCAAATCGCCTAGTACCTGCACAAACAATCAAGAACCTTGCAACCAACGTGATAAAGGGGTTTTCAATCCCTTCACGGCCACTTGCAAAAGTGAGATCTGATAAAGATAATAAGATAAATAAATATGGACCCGAAGGTCTGTGGGAAACTATGGACCAAAGAGAGAGAAGAAGCCATCTAGCTAATAACTATGGACCCGAAGGTCTGTGGGAAACTAATCACACATCATCGGAGAGGTATGGTGTTGCTGTAGAATCCCTCCATGATCGAATCCCCCTCCGGCAGATCGCCGGAAAAGGCCCCAAGATGGGATCTCACGGGTATAGAAGGTTGCGGCGGTGGAAAAGTGGTTTCATGGCTCCCCTGGATGTTTTCGGGATATAAGAGTATATATAGGCGAAAGAAGTAGGTCGGTGGAGCTACGAGGGGCCCACGAGGGTGGGGGGCGTGCCCTCCTGCCTCGTGGCCGCCTCGTTGCTTCCTTGACATCCACTCCAAGTCCCGTGGATTGTGTTTGTTCCAAAAAAGATCCCGCGAAGGTTTCATTTCGTTTGGATTCCGTTTGATATTCCTTTTCTGCGAAACATTGAAATAAGCAAAAAAACAGCAAATTGCACTGGGCCTTCGGTTAATAGGTTAGTCCCAAAAATAATATAAAAAGGTATATTAAAGCCCATTAAGCATCCAAAACAGATAATATAATAGCATGAAACAATCAAAAATTATAGATACGTTGGAGACGTATCAAGCATCGCCAAGCTTAATTCCTGCTCGTCCTCGAGTAGGTAAATGATAAAACAGAATTTTTGATGTGGAATGCTACCTCACATAATTTTTTCAATGTAATTCTCTTTATTATGGCATGAATGTTCAGATCCAAAAGATTCTAGACAAAGTTTTAATATTGAGATAAAAATAGTAATACTTCAAGCATACTAACCAAGCAATTATGTCTTATCAAAATAACATAGCCAAAGAAAGCTTATCCCTACAAAATCATATAGTTTGGCCATGCTTCATTTTCGTCACACAAAATGCTCCCATCATGCACAACCCCTATGACAAGCCGAGCAATTGGTTCATACTTTTTAACGCACTTCAGCCTTTTCAACCCTCACGCAATACATGAGCGCAAGCCATGGATATAGCACTATAGGTGGAGTAGCATATGATGATGGGGGTTATGTGAGAAGACAAAAAGGAGAAAGTCTCACATTGACGCAGCTAATCAATGGGCTATGGAGATGCTCATCAATTGATGTCAATGCAAGGAGTAGGGATTGCCATGCAACGGATGCACTAGAGCTATAAATATATGAAAGCTCATCAAAAGAAACTAAGTGGGTGTGCATCCAACTTGCTTGCTCATGAGACCTAGGGCATTTTGAGGAAGCCCATCATTAGAATATACAAGCCAAGTTCTATAATGAAAAATTCCCACTAGTATATGAAAGTGACAAAATAAGACTCTCTCTATCATGAAGATCATGGTGCTATTTTGAAGCACAAGTGTGGAAAAAGGATAGTAACATTGTCCCTTCTCTCTTTTTCTCTCATTTTTTTCTTTTTCTCTTTTTTTTGTTTGGGCTTCTTTGGCCTCTTTTTTTTATTTGGGCTTCTTTGGCCTTTTTTTATTTTTCGTCCGGAGTCTCACCCCGACTTGTGGGGAAATCATAGTCTCCATCATCCTTTCCTCACATGGGACAATGCTCTAATAATGATGATCATCACACTTTTGTTTACTCATAACTCAATATTACAACTCGATACTAGAACAAAAATATGACTCTATGTGAATGCCTCCGGCGGTGTACCGGGATATGCAATGAATCAAGAGCGACATGTATGAAAGAATTATGAGGGTGGCTTTGCCACAAATACGATGTCAACTACATGATCATGCAAAGCAATATGACAATGATGGAGCGTGTCATATTAAACGGAACGGTGGAAAGTTGCATGGCAATATATCTCGGAATGGCTATGGAAATGCCATAATAGGTAGATATGGTGGTTGTTTTGAGGAAGATATAAGGAGGCTTATGTGTGATAGAGCGTATCGTATCACGGGGTTTGGATGCACCAGCGAAGTTTGCACCAACTCTCGAGGTGAGAAAGGGCAATGCACGGTACCGTAGAGGCTAGCAAATTGCGAAAAGGTAAGAGTGCATATAATCCATGGACTCACATTAGTCATAAAGAACTCATATACTTATTGCAAAAGTTTATTAGCCCTCGAAGAAAAGTACTACTACGCATGCCCCTAGAGGGATAGATTGGTAGGAAAAGACCATCGCTCATCCCCGACCGCCACTCATAAGGAAAGCAATCAAAGAACACCCCATGCTTCAAATTTGTCACACAACGTTTACCATAGTGTATGCTACGGGACTTGCAATCCTCAACACAAGTATTTCTCAATTCCACAATTACCCAACTAGCATGACTCTAACATTACCACCTTTATATCTCAAAACAACTATCAAGTATCATAGTTATCATAGTATTCAATGCACTCTATATGAAAGTTTTTATTATACCCATCTTGGATGCCTATCATATTAGGCCTAATTTTATAGCCAAAGCAAATTACCATGCTGTTCTAAAAGACTCTAAAAATAATATAAGTGAAGCATGAGAGATCAATAATTTCTATAAAATAAAACCACCACCATACTCTAAAAAGGTATAAGTGAAGCACTAATGCAAAATTATCTAGCTGAAAAGATATAAGTGAAGCACATAGAGTATTCTGATAAATTTGGATTCATGTGTGTGTCTCCCAAAAGGTGTGTACAGCAAGGATGATTGTGGTAAACTAAAAAGCTAAGACTCAAATCATACAAAACGCTCCAAGCAAAACACATATCATGTGGTAAATAAAAAAATAGCCTCAAGTAAAGTTACCGATAGACGAAGACGAAAGAGGGGATGCCTTCCGGGGCATCCCCAAGCTTAGGCTTTTGGTTGTCCTTGAATTTTACCTTGGGGTGCCTTGGGCATCCCCAAGCTTAGGCTCTTGCCACTCCTTATTCCATAATCCATCAAATCTTTATCCAAAAACTTGAAAACTTCACAACACAAAACTCAACAGAAAATCTCATGAGCTCCGTTAATATAAGAAAACAAACCATCACCTTAAGTTACTGTAATGAAATCATTCTTTATTTATATTGGTGTTGAACCTACTGTATTACAACTTCTCTATGGTTCATACCCCCCGATACTAGCCATAGATTCATCAAAATAAGCAAACAACACACGAAAAACAGAATCTGTCAAAAACAGAACAGTCTGTAGCAATCTGATTTGTTCGAATACTTCTGGAACTCCAAAAATTCTGAAAAACCAGGAAAACCTGGATAATTTGTATATTGATCTACTTCAAAAAGAATTGGTATTTTATCATGTTCTTGTGAATTTTGACAATTATTTTCGTGAGCGTAAAGTTTCTGTCTTTTTCAGCAAGATCAAACAATTATCACCCAAGAAGATCCTATTGGTTCTACTTGGCACAAACACTAATTAAAACATAAAATCACATCTAAACAGAGGCTAGATTAATTATTTATTACTAAACAGGAACAAAAAGCAAGGAATAAAAAATAAAATTGGGTTGCCTCCCAACAAGCGCTATCGTTTAACGCCCCTAGCTAGGCATTGATAATTTTACCGATGCTCACATCAAAGACTAGAATTAAAGCACAAAGAGAGCATCATAGAACACATGATAATCACATCTAAGTCTAACATACTTCCTATGCATAGGCATTTTATAAGCAAACAAATTATCATAGCAAGCAAAAATTAGCATATGCAAGGAAGAAGAGAGACGATAGCAATCTCAACATGACGAGGGGTAATTTAGTAAGATAAAAATTTCTACAACCATATTTTCCTCTCTCATAATAATTACATGTAGGGTCATAGGAAAATTCAACAAAATAGCTATCACATAACATATTATCAACACGATCCACATGCATGCGAAGTTGACACTCTTCCAAAATAGTGGGATTATCATTAACTAAAGTCATGACCTCTCCAAACCCACTTTTATCAAAAATACCATAAGATTGAACATTCTCCAAATAAGTGGGATCTAAAGTTGACACTCTTCCAAACCCACTTTCAATATTATTGCAAACACTATTATCAATCTCATATTCATCATGGGGCTTAAATAAATTTTCAAGATAAGAAGAATCACCCCAATCATGATCATTGCAACAAGTAGTAGACATACCAAAACTAGCATCCCAAAGCTTAGGGTTTTGCATATTATTAGCACCATTGATATCAAGAGAATTTATAATAAGATTATTGCAATCATGTTTTTCATCGAAGGAACTATCAAGTATGGGTGCAATAGCAACGATCTCATGTTTAACATAAGGAACTATAGCAAATTCATCTTCATAAATATTGGCATCATGGCCACAAGAATAGCAAGCATCATGTTTATCAAGGAATATTTCAATCAAATCATCGGAATCATAATTATCTATAGATTCGTGCATATCATTATTTTCTTCCAAAGCAACGGTCATTCTCTCAATAAATTCCTTAACATAGGCATTGTGAGCATAGTTTTATAGCAATATTTAAGTATGTCGGAATTTTCAGATTTGTAGAGAGTAATATCATACTTTTCTATCAAAGAAGAAACTTCATGAGCACCCTTAAAAACGACAAATTCTTCAATTTGTTCGATATCATAGTAATTATAAACACCCTTTCCATAAGAAGATAAAATTTCATTATCATTAAACTCACATAGGTAGGGAAGGTGTTTTTTAGGGTTCTTAGAGCAACAAGTAAAGTCATAAATTTCACAAAGATTCCAAGCATAGCATAGCAAACTATTTATTTGATACCATAAGAGCTTCCCCTTTTCAGACAAACGATGACGCACAAAATGAGCATGCTCATCTAAAGATTTCCCATCAACTAGGCTAGTTGGGATTTCAGCACGAGCGCATAAGGATCGAAGATGATCCAAGTAGAACACTTTAAGTGGATCCATATCAATAGATTTTTAGCAAGCAAAGATGCAAGCAAATAGAAGGCACATGGAAACACAAACAAAGATACATACGAGAAGAAGGCAAAGGTTTTCGAAAATCGTTTTAGAAGTGGGGGAGAGGAAAACGAGAGGCGAATGGCAAATAATGTAATGCGAGGGATAAGAGTTTGTGATGGGTACTTGGTGTGTCTTCACTTGTGCGTAGATCTCCCCAGCAACGGCGCCAGAAATCCTTCTTGCTACCTCTTGAGCATGCGTTGGTTTTCCCTTGAAGAGGAAAGGGTGATGCAGCAAAGTAGCGTAAGTATTTCCCTCAGTTTTTGAGAACCAAGGTATCAATCCAGTAGGAGACTACACACAAATCGCCTAGTACCTGCACAAACAATCAAGGACCTTGCAACCAACGTGATAAAGGGGTTGTCAATCCCTTCACGACCACTTGCAAAAGTGAGATCTGATAAAGATAATAAGATAAATATTTTTGGTATTTTTGGTTGTATAGATTGGAAAAAAAGATTGCAAAGTAAATAGTAAACTAGAATTGTAGATTGGAAACTTATATGATGTAAAGTAGACCCGGGGGCCATAGGTTTCACTTGTGGCTTCTCTCAAGATAGCATATATTACGGTGGGTGAACGAATTACTGACGAGCAATTGATAGAAAAGCGCATAGTTATGATGATATCTAAGGCAATGATCATGAATATGGGCATCACGTCCGTGTCAAGTAGACCGAAACGATTCTGCATCTACTACTATTACTCCACACATCGACCGCTATCCAGCATGCATCTAGAGTATTAAGTTCATAAGAATGGAGTAACTCATTAGGCAAGATGACATGATGTAGAGGGATAAACTCAAGCAATATGATATAAACCCCATCTTTTTATCCTCGATGGCAACAATACAATACGTGTCGTTTCCCTTTCTGTCACTGGGATCGAGCACCGCAAGATTGAACCCAAAGCTAAGCACTTCTCCCATTGCAAGAAAGATCAATCTAGTAGGCCAAATCAAACTGATAATTCGAAGAGACTTGCAAAGATATCAAATCATGCATATAAGAATTCAGAGAAGAATCAAATAATATTCATAGAGAATCAAGTTCATAAACCAACAACTCATCGGATCTCGGCAAACACACCGCAAAAGAGTATTACATCGAATAGATCTCCAAGAAGACCGAGGAGAACTTTGTATTGAGATCCAAAGAGAGAAGAAGCCATCTAGCTAATAACTATGGACCCGAAGGTCTGTGGTAAACTACTCACACATCATCGGAGAGGCTATGGTGTTGATGTAGAAGCCCTCTGTGATCGAATCCCCCTCCGGCAGATCACTGGAAAAGGCCCCAAGATGGGATCTTATGGGTATAGAAGGTTGTGGTGGTGGAAAAGTGGTTTCGTGGCTCCCCTGGATGTTTTTAGGGTATAAGAGTATATATAGGCGAAAGAAGTAGGTTGGTGGAGCTACGAGGGGCCCACGAGGGTGGGGGGCATGCCCACCCCCATGGGGCGTGCCCTCCTGCCTCGTGGCCGCCTCGTTGCTTCCTTGACGTCCACTCCATGTCTCCTGGATTGCGTTTGTTCCAAAAAATATCCTCGCGAAGGTTCGTTCCGTTTGGATTCTGTTTGATATTCCTTTTCTGCGAAACATTGAAATAGGCAAAAAAAACAGCAAATTGCACTGGGCCTTCGGTTAATAGGCTAGTCTCAAAAATAGTGTAAAAATGTATATTAAAGCCCATTAAACATCCAAAACAGATAATATAATAGCATGAAACAATAAAAATTATAGATACGTTGGAGACGTATCAATTACTAACACAATTGACATTAATAGAATTTACAATAACATCATTGCAATCATGTTTTTCATTCAAGGAGGTATCATGAATCACTTTATAAATTCCTTCCTTTAACACTTCATCACAATTTTCAGATTCATAAATCTCAACCAAAACATCATAAAGATAATCTAGTGAGCTTAATTCACTATCAATTTGTTCATCATAATTTGATCTTTTGAAAAGATTAGCAAGTGGATGAGGATCCATATCAATAAATTTTTAGCAAGCAAAGATGCAAGCAAATAGAAGGCACATGGCAACACAAGCAAACATAAGATTTGACAAGAAAAGGGCAAATGAAAAAGAGGGCGAATAAAATGACATTTTTTTGTGAAGTGGGGGAGATGAAAACGAGAGGCAAATGGCAAATAATGTAAATTGCAAGGAGATGAGATTTTTGATTAGGAACCTGGTAGATGTAGATGATGTCTCCCCGGCAACGGCGCTTGAAATTGGCACGTGGCCGGGAGACTATCTTGACATGATCCTCCCAGGCAACGGCGGCAGAAATTCCTTTTGATGTCTGCTAGAACTACGTCGGTATTTCCCCAAAGAGGAAGGGATGATGCAGCACAGTGACGGTAGGTATTTCCCTAAGTTATGAGACCAAGGTTATCGAACCAGTAGGAGAACCAAGAAACACTACGTGAACAACACCTGCACACAAATAACAAATACTCGCAACCCGACGTATTAAAGGGGTTGTCAATCCCATTCGGGTAACGGTGCCAGAAATTGGCAAAAGGACGTGAGAGAGTTGTAATAAATTGATAGAACGAACGCCAAATAAAATAAAGTGCAGCAAGGTATTTTTGTATTTTTGGTTTAATAGATTTGAAAATAAAAGCAAAGGAAAATAGATCGCAAAGGCAAATATAATAAAGAAGAGACCCGAGGGCCGTAGATTTCACTAGTGGCTTCTCTCGAGAAAAATAGCAAACGGTGGGTAAACGAATTACTGTTGGGCAATTGATAGAACTTCCAATAGTAATGATGATATCCAGGCAATCATCATTATATGGGCATCACGTCCAAGATTAGTAGACCAGCTCCTGCCTGCATCTACTAGTTTTACTCCACACATCGACCGCTATCCAGCATGCATCTAGTGTATTAAGTTCATGGAGAAACAGCGTAATGCAATAAGAACGATGACATGATGTAGACAAGATCTATTTATGTATAGACCCCATCTTGTTATCCTTTATAGCAACGATACATACATGTCGGTTCCCCTTCTGTCATTGGGATCAAGCAAGATCGAACCCATTATAAAGCACCTCTTCCCATTTCAAGATAAATAGATCAAGTTGGCCAACCAAAACCCAAATATCGGAGAAGAAATACGAGGCTATAAGCAATCATGCATATAAGAGATCAAAGAAGACTCAAATAACTTCCATGGATAAAAAGATAGATCTGATGATAAACTCAAGGTTCATCGGATCCCAACAAACACACCGCAAAAAGAGTTACATCATATGGATATCCAAGAAACCATTGTATTGAGAATCAAACGAGAGAGAGGAAGCCATCTAGCTACTAACTACGGACCCGTAGGTCTACAAAACACTACTAACGCATCATCGGAGAGGCACCAATGGGCATGATGAACCCCTCCGTGATGGTATCTAGATTGGATCTGGTGGTTCTGGAACTTGCGGTGGCTGGAATTGATTTTCGTCGACTCCCCTAGGGTTTCTGGAATATTGGGGTATTTATAGAGTAAAGAGGCGGTTCGGGAGGCAACCGAGGAGGGCACAACCCACCAGGACGCGCCTGGGCCTCCAGGCATGCCCTGGTGGGTTGTGCTCTCCTCAGAGCACCCCCAGGTGCTTCTCCGGCCCACTGGATCTCTTCTGGTCCAAAAAATCCACAAAAAGTTTCGCTGCGTTTGGACTCTGTTTGGTATTGATTTCCTGTGATGTAAAAAACATGCAGAAAATAACAACTGGCGCTTGGCACTATGTTTACCAAAAAATGATATAAAATGACTATAAAATTATTTTAAAACATCCAAGAATGATAAAATAACAACATGGAACAATAAAAAATTATAGATACGTTGGAGACGTATCAACGCGATGCCGCCGGAGACCATTCACTTTGAATGATTGTGTGCATCGCAAACGATTCTTCTGCTTTACGCGCATGGGATGAGTTTGATAATTCAAATTTTGGTAGAAATTTCCCCGGGTACGTCATTGCATAATTTAATATCGCCAGCTAAATTGGGCACACAAAAGAGCGTACAGCACACATACCACTACTGAATCGAGCAATTTTAGTAATTAAATAGAGCCAGTTGACCTAAACATTGCTCTAACAAAAGACCAGCATTAAAAACAAAGCCTTGATAACCCACAAGTATAGGGGATCGCAACAGTTTTTGAGGGTAGAGTATTCAACCCAAATTTATTGATTCGACGCGAGGGGAGCCAAAGACTATTCTCAAGTATTTGCAGCCGAGTTGTCAATTCAACCACACCTGAAAGACTTAATATGTGCAGCAAAATATTTAGTAGCAAAGTAGTATGGCAGTAACGGTAACAATGGCAAAAGTAATAGTAGCAGTTTTGTAGCAATCGTAACAGTGGCAACGAAAAAGTAACTTAGCAAAGATCAATATGAAACGAGCTCGTAGGCAATGGATCAATGATGGATAATTATGTCGGATGGCATTCATCATGCAACAGTTATAACTTAGGGTGACACAAAACTAGCTCCAATTCATCAATATAATATATGCATGTATTCCGAATATAGTCATACGTGCTTATGGAAAAGAACTTGCATGACATCTTTTGTCCTACCCTCCTGTGGCAGCGGGGTCCTAATGGAAACTAAGGGATATTAAGGCCTCCTTTTAATAGAGAACCGGACCAAAGCATTAGCACTTAGTAAATACATGAACTCCTCAAACTACGGTCATCACCGGGAAGTGTCCCGACTATTGTCACTCTGGGGTTGCCGGATCATAACACGTAGTAGGTGACTATAACTTGCAAGATAGGATCAAGAACACAAATATATTCATTAAAACATAATAGGTTCAGATCTGAAATCATGGCACTCGGGCCCTAGTGACAAGCATTAAGCATAGCAAAGTCATAGCAACATCAATCTTAGAACATAGTGGATACTAGGGATCAAACCCTAATAAAACTAACTTGATTACATGGCAAATCTCATCCAACCCATCACCGTCCAGCAAGCCTACAATGGGATTACTCACGCACGGTGGTGAGCATCATGAAATTGGTGATGGAGGATGGTTGATGATGACGATGGCGATGATTTCCCCTCTCCGGAGCCCAAAACAGACTCGAGATCTGCCCTCCCGGGGAAGAACAGGAGGTGGCGGCGGCTCCATATCGTAAAATGCGATGAATGCTTCTCTTTGTTTTTTCTCCCCGAACGTGAATATATGGAGTTGGAGTTGAGGTCGGTGGAGCTTTGTGGGACCCACAAGCCAGGGGGGCGCCCACACCCTTGTGGACAGGTGGTGGGTCCCCTGTGGTTGATTATTTTGCCAATATTTTTTTATTTATTCCAAAAATAATCTCCATGAAGTTTCAGGTCATTCCGAGAACTTTTATTTCTGCACAAAAATAACTCCATGGCAATTGTGCTGAAAACAGCGTCAGTCCGGGTTAGTTCCATTCAAATCATGCAAATTAAAGTCCAAAACAAGGGCAAAAGAGTTAGGAAAAGTAGATACGATGGAGACGTATCAACTCCCCCAAGCTTAACCCATTGCTTGTCCTCAAGCAATTCAGTTGACAAACTAAAAGTGATAAAGAAAAACTTTTACAAACTCTGTTTGATCTTGTTGTTGCAAATATGTAAAGCTAGCATTCAAGTTTCCAGCAAAGATTATGAACTAACAATATTCACAATAACATTTAGGTCTCACATTTACTCATATCAATGGCATAATCAACTAGCGAGCAATAATAATAAATCTCGGATGACAACACTTTTTCAAAACAATCATGATATGATATAACAAAATGGTATCTCGCTAGCCCTTTCTAAGACTGCAAAACATAAATGCAGAGCACCCCTGAAGATCAAGGACTGACTGGACATTGTAATTCATGGTAAAAAAAGATCCAGTCATACTCAATATCAATAAATAACAACACATACAAATGATAGTGGTGCTCTCTAACAGGTGCTTTTTTAAGAGGATGATGACTCAATAATAAAACTAAATAGATAGGCCCTTCGCAGAGGGAATCAGGGATTTGCAGAGGTGCCAGAGCTCGAGTTTCAAAACAGAGATAAACAATATTTTGAGCGGCATGCTTTCATTGTCAACATAACAACCAAGAGATCTCGGTATCTTCCATACTAGATACATTGTAGGCGGTTCCCAAACAGAATGGTAAAGTTTATACTCCCCCACCTCCAACAAGCACACTCCACGGCTGGTCCAAAACAAAGGGTACTATCCAACTACAACAGCCCTGGGGAGTTTTGTTTGAAATTATATTTTGATTTGATTTGAGCATGGAACTAGGCATCCCGATTACTAGCCATTTTCTCGTGAATGATGAGCGAAGTTCACTCATCGTGAAAATAACCCACCTAGCATGGAAGATACTAACAGCCCCCAATTGCTACATGAGTGATTCGGGCATACAAAACAGATTATCCTTTGAAGGTTTAGAGTTTGACACATGCAAATTTACTTGGAACGGTAGGTAAATACCGCATATAGGTAGGTATGGTGGACTCATATGGAACAACTTTGGGTTTATGGAAGTGGATGCACAAGTAGTATTCCTGCTTAGTACAAGTGAAGGCTAGAAAAAGATTGGGGAGCGACCAACTAGAGAGCGACAACAGTGATAAACATGCATTAAGATTAACCAACATTGAGTGCAAGCATGAATAGGATATAAATCACCATGAACATAAATATCATGGAGGCTATGTTGATTTTGTTTCAACTACATGCGTGAACATGTGCCAAGTCAAGCCACTCGAATCATTCAAAGGAGGATACCATCCTATCATACCACATCACAACCATTTAAAAGCATGTTGGCACGCAAGGTAAACTGTTATAAACACCAAGCTAATTAAGCATGGCATGAGTAACTATAATCTCTTATTGTCATTGCAAACATGTTTCATTCATAATGGGCTTAATCAATAACGATGAACTAATCATATTTACCAAAAAAGATAGGTCGAGTGCATACCAGCTTTTCCTCGTCTCAATCACTTCATCATATATTGTCATTATTTCCTTTCACTTGCATGACCGAATAGTGTGGATAATAATAATAGTGCACATGCATTCGACTAAGCTAGAATCTGCAACATTTATTCAAAGGAGAAGACAAGGTAATATGGGCTCTTTGTTGGATCAACAATAATGCATATGAGAGCCACTCAAAATTTTCATCGTGGTCTTCTCCTCTCGACGCCCAAAGAAAAGGTAAGAAATTCAAAGAAACACACTGAAATGTTTTTGGAGTTTTTGTTTTTCTGAAGGAAGTAAAACAAGAACGAGAAAAACTGTTTACATGGGAAAGCTCCCAACAAGCAAAAGAAGAACGAGAAATCTTTTTGGGTTTCCTTTTAGTACTACCACTAAGTGGACATGGAAAGTAAACTAAACTACAACTATTTTTTGTTTTTCTCAAAGTTTTTCAAACACACAAGAAGAAAGCGGGAAAAAGAAATAAACTAACATGGATAATACAATGAAAAAGTATGAACACCCACAACTGGAATGAGTGTGTGAACATGAATGTAATGTCGGTGAGAAATACGTACTCCCCCAAGCTTAGGCTTTTGGCCTAAGTTGGTCTAGTTCTTTGGATCGAAGTAGCCCTCTCCGCTGTACGGAGGAGGATCCTGGGGGTTCCACTGGTTAGCGAGCTCCTGCGGCTCCCACTGATAAACAGGTTCCTGATATGGATCAGGTGATGGCTCTGGCGCGTGAACTGGGGATCGCGTCTGCTCCCAGTATGAATAAATGTCCTCAGGCATGATGAGGTACGTGCCTAAATGAATATTAAACAAAGAAGGTGCAGGCAAGGTAATAATCTAACAAGTCTTTTCACTAAATACCATGTTATAAATGAGTCTCTTTTCCTTATCATAGCGAATAAAATCATCTGCTACCATACTGTTAGTCTAGGTAAATAGTGGGTAGCACCATCTCCTCCTTCTCATCGTGCCTAATAGGTATCTCAAAGCGTTTAGCAAGGCGGGAAGCATAGATACCTCCAAAGATAGGACCCTTCGTATGGTTTAAACTCAACCGTCTAGCAACCATAGCGCCTAAACTAAAAGTTCTATCACGAAGTAAAGCATGGCGCAAAATGGCAAGGTCAGGAGCACTAAGGCCTCCACTATCCCCGCGACCAATTAAACATCTCCCCGCAAATAATGAGTAATAGCGCAAAACAGGAAAATGTAAACTAGACACTCTCGCTTCCGACACCTTTCTCCTTTCCCCTACGGTAACTTCATCAATAAAAATCTTCCACATCTCTAGCACGTGGTTCCTCGACACTACCCTCATAAGGTAATTTACAAACCTCACAAAAGTCATAAAGCGTCATCTCCTTATACTCGTCATATAAGTAAAAATCTACCATGGGTGGTGATCTCCTAGCATGAAAATGAAAATTTTGCACGACAGTATTAGTGAGTAGGAGGTACTAATCACACTGGTCGTGGAGGAAGTCGGTGATGCCTGCATTCTCCGCCAAATAATAGAAATCCTCAGAAATTCCGGCCGCCTCCAAGAATGCATCACATGGCCATTCACACGGCCGAACCTTCATGGTGCGAGGAAGATTGTACTTGGGCTTTTCCTTCTCTTCATTTTCTTTTCCTCCGAACCCCGGCTCGAGGAGCCTCTCAACAATCTCCTCATCATTTTGTTCCTCTAAAAATTTCTGAAATTTTTAGTGAACCAAACACACCAAAATTGATAGCAACTACTCCTACAAGTGCCTAGAGGCTAAATCATGCATCAAAACTACTTTGGACCATCTAAATTTGACATGCAAGCTCAAGAACAAGATCACCACAGCAGCAAAAATTTGCAATAAATAAAGCACTAGAACAAAAACTAATTGGACCATTGGAGGAGTCACATACCGAAGAACAATCCCCCACAGCAGTTTTAAGAATGGAGCTTTGAGCAAGGAGATCAAAAATGGCAACAAAATGGGCAAGAACACGGGTTCGAGCTACAGGATGATTTTTTGTAGAGGAAGACGAAGTGGATGGGTGCTGGAATAAATGGGGGGGCTACATGGGACCCACAAGGCAGGGGGCGCGCCCAGGGGGTAGGGGCGCACGTTCCACCCTTGTGGTACACTGGTGCATCCCCTAGGTGCATGTTCAGTGCCGGAAATTCTCAAATATTCTATAAAAAATCATACTAAATTTTCAGGGCATTTGGAGAACTTTTATTTTCGGGACATTTTTTATTTCACGGTTAATTCAGGAAACAAACAGAAAATACTATTTTTTTCTTTATTTATTCTAAATAACAGAGAGTAAAAAGTGGGTACAGAAAGTTGTGCCTTCTAAATTCATCCATCTCATGCTCAACAAAAGGAATCCTTTAACAAGGTGGATCAAGTCTTATTAACAAACTTCTTCCGAATACCATGAAATCAGAGAATTTTCGAATAACACTAAGTTACCTCAACAGGGATATGCATGTCCCCAACAATAAGAATATCATATTTCTTCTTGACAATAGGAACAGGGAATTCAAAACCTCCAATAGTAATAGTTGAAATTTTTCCAATAGAATTGATACTATGAACTTGAGGTTGTTTCTTCGGAAAGTGCACCGTATGCTCATTACCATTAACATGAAAAGTGACATTGCCTTTGTTGCAATCAATAACAGCCCCTGCAGTATTCAAAAAGGGTCTACCAAGGATGATGGACATACTGTCGTCCTCGGGAATATTAAGAATAACAAAGTATGTTAAGATAGTAGCGTTTGCAGCCACACCAGGCACATCCTCACAAATACCGATGGGTATAGCAGCTGATTTATCAGCCATTTGCAAGGAAATTTCAGTATGTGTCAACTTATTTGTCGGTGCAACAAACCCTGGGTCTGTTGCTCAGACTGTGCACATGCATGGGAACAAGATCAAGAGATTCAAAGGACCAGCACGCAAATCAGAGAGACCAAGATCGAGAGATTCAAATTTTAGTATGTGTCAACTTATCAGCCACACTAGCCCAAGTCGGAGTGCGAGGAATCAAGAGATTCAAAGGACCAGCACGCAGATCAGAGAGACCAAGATCGAGCCAGAGAAGCAGGATATCGCCAAGAGAAAGGCCTCCCTTGCCGGGCAGGCGAGGCCGCCCCCAGAAGCAGATAACCAAGGCACCCCTGCAGGGCCTGCCGGGGCTCGCGGAGGCAAAACCACCTCACCACCGACTCAGCCACAACCCACGTCGTCGATCAGTGCGGTGTCAAGCCGCAAAGTTACTGAGTGGCAATCATTCGCCACATGGCTGCCTCTCCTTACAGAAGAAACCCACAGATGACACCCGTCCTGTGACGTGTCAAGAGAACATGCATGGAGCTGGCAAGATAGCCCGGCAAGCCTTGCCGGGCAACCAGTGATGTGACACTAAGCAGAGCATTTAATGTGCCCTATCAGCCCGCAGAGTTAGGTATGATAGCACTGTTTGCTATCATATCAATGCATAATGACTGCTTTGCCATTGTGGTGCCCCCTTGATCTATAAAATGAGGCCCATGGCAACCGTAGAAAGGGTTAGAAGGTTGGATAACTCACAACCCCATACGTCCGTAGTCGATGCTGCCAAGGCAACCCCTGCCGGGCAAGTGTACTACGCTCACCACGACCTTTTCCAGCATCAATCCAACAAAGCAGTAGGGTTTTACGGCTCACGGCAGCCCGAACCTGGGTAAATTGCCTGTGTGATCTCTGTCGTGCTGCCCCATGCCCCTCCGCTCTTTGTGCAACACGTCGCCCCCTTGCCGAACCAGCAAGGGACCTCCTGGTCCCATTGGTGGTCGTGGTTTTACCCCGACATCTTTGGCGCGCCAGGTAGGGTGTCGCTTGTGCGAACCCGAAGGTGTGCGCAGCGTGTCATCTTCATCACCATTGCCATCTTCGATGACGCCATCGACCATGGCGCCCAAGAAGAAGTCCGGTCCTGCAGCTCAGCCATCCACCTCGAAGGCTCCACCGCCCGCGGCCTCCAACGCTGCAGGGGGTGCGGAAGCGCACGAGGATGCGGACGCTGCTAGGGAAGTGGTCGGAGCAGGTGGCACCGTCACCACTTCTCCCGCCCGCCAGCGCAGGAGTAGGAGGCACCGGAGGAGAGCACATCAGCAATGCCACGACGGCCACGCTCCCCAAGGTACGGGCGAGGGGGTTACTCCATCTGTGCCCCTCTCCCCTGCCGACGGGCACAGCCACAGCAATGACGCTCGGACCGGGGCAAACCGCCGCCCACCGACCGCCCCCACCACGGGTGCGGTCGTCGCGCGTGCACCTCCCATGGAATGGGCCGACCAGGCCACTGCGCCCTATGGAGCCGCTGGCCCTCAAGTGCCTTCCCCACACCACGCCCAGGTGGTCTCCCTGCAGTGACAGCGGGGGCACAGTACTACCACCGCCGGCACCGTAAGGAGCCGCATGACGGTACGATCGACTTCATCGACGTCCATGCCAAGCACTGCTTCGGAGGCCATGGCGCGAGCTCAGCTGCCACTGAGGTTTCCTCCAGCGACGGAGCAGATGGATGAATGGCGTGCCACCATCCAGAGTCTGCTCGGTTTCGCTAAAGCTGGGGGCTCGCGGCGAGCTGGCCTGCCACCACCTCCCCAAGCAATAGCAACAGCTCGGGCTGCTAACCGTACGGAAGGGGCCATCCCCACGGTGTAGTCCCCACCACGGCAGCCAGCATGAACACAACCGAATCAATATCATGATGACGTCTCGGTGGCATCTTCTGACCCTCGAGTATGTCCAGGCCAACCTCAATCCCCGGAGGATGGGCGGAGAGGAGACGCGCGCATCGTCATCAGGCAGCACTGCGACGACCTCCGCGGGACCGACGGGTGCGATGGCCTCAACATCGACGAGCCTGCGCTCGGTGTTGGCGGGTGCCTACCTTTAGAGGTTGGCTGCTTGCCTTTACACGAGAGATGCGGCAAGTCCGTTGGCCATCCATTCCCACGTTCAAGCCAGAGATACCTGAGAAGTACGACGGGAGGCTGAACCCGGCAGAGTTCCTAAGCATCTATACCATCGCTGTTCAGGCTGCCGGGGGAAGAGATGAGAAGGTGTTCGCCAACTACTTCCCTTTGGCCATCAAGTCCAGTGTGAGGTCTTGGCTGATGCACCTACCGGAGAACTCCATTTCGTCATGGGTTGACCTGTGCCACGAGTTCATTGGCGCCTTCGCTGGCGGTCATCAGGAGCCCGGCAGACCTAGTGATTTGCAGCTTCTCCGGCAGAAGGAAGGAGAAACCGTCCGTAAGTATTTACAGAGATTCAACAAAGTTCGTAGAAATATCCCAAATATCCATCCGGCAGCCGTGATAGCTGCCTTTCAGTCCAATGTGCGCAATCGTCGTATTTGTTCCAAGATGAACGTACGGTTGCCCAAGACTGTGAATGAGCTTTACACATTAGTGGATAAGTGTGCTCGGATGGAGGAGGGAAGGAGATTTCCCAGAGAGGAAGATTGCCCATGTTGATTCAGAGGATGAGGATGAATCAACTAGTCAGAAGAAGAGCAAGAAGCGGAGAGATAAGGCAATGATGACTGTTGAAGGATCTGGTACGCCTAGTACCGGCAAGAAGGCCAAAGCTGGGGCCCCCGGCAAGGAAGCTACCGTGTGCGCTGACTGCAGGGAGGCCGCGGCTGCTGAGAAAGCTGTGAAAGGTGATGGGACGTACTGCAAGATTCATCGGACCAAGGGCCATGACCTTCAAGAGTGTTATCAAGTTGAGCAGCTTGTTAAGAAGCAGAAAGCGGAATTTGAGAAGCGTGACAAGCAAAAAGGTTAGAATTTTGCTGGCGGTAAGGGCTGAGGTGGTGAAGTAAATCGCCCCGGCAGACCCTTTCGGAACAATGGAAAGCCCGCCAGAGGTCGAGAGAAGGAAACCTGTGACGATGAGAGTGATGGAGGGGATGAAGAGGACACAAGTGAGCAAGAGTTTCAAAAGGCCACAGACACCCTGTGCATTGACGGAGGTGCATCTCTGCACGCCTCTCACCGCCAGCTCAAGTGGTGGGCACGAGAGGCCAATGTTGTAGAACCAGCGCCAGAGGTCCGGAAGCCGCTCAAATGGTCCCGTACACCCATCATCTTTGACGAGGAGGACCATCCTAGCTGTACCACTATGGTAGGATGTTTGCCATTGTTGGTTTCCCCAACAATTCGCAACCTCAAGGTCACAAAGATGTTGGTGGATGGCGGGGCCGGATTGAATCTGATTTCCCCGATAGTTATCAGCAAGCTTCAGATAGGAGAAGATGAGCTAGAGGATACGGACACGTTTCAAGGAGTTTATCCCGGCGGGAGCCATCCTAAGGGAAAGATCACGTTGTCGGTAACGTTTGGGGGAGAGCTGAACTACCGGATTGAGAGGATTGTGTTTGATGTGGTTGATCTCCCCCTGCCGTACAATGGGATTCTTGGACGCCCAGCCTTGGCTAAGTTCATGGCAGCATCCCACTATGCCTACAACACCTTGAAGATGCCTGGGCCATTGGGAGTCATCACCATCCCATCAGATGAGAAGGATGCAATTATTTGTGTGGATAAGATGCACCGGGATGCTATCGCGGTAGAGGCAGCGGCAGCAGCAATTCCCGCCAAGGAAAGCAAAGGAAAGAAGAGAGGCTGTAAGTCCTCCGGCAAAGAGTCTGGGAAGCGTGCCCCCACCGAGTGAACGGCACCCGTTGACGACGTGCCGGAGTGTTCTAACAGCAAGAGATCCAAGGTTGCCGCACCCCAAGTGAAGAAGGTCCCGGCAGGGCTGGCTGGCGTTGATGGTACTTTCACTATCAGCGTCACCCTCGATGACAAATAGGAAAGCGCGCTCATTGCTTTCCTGTGGGTGAATATCGATGTGTTTGCCTGGCAACCATCTGATATCCCCGGTGTTCCCGGAAGGTAATTGAGCACCACCTTGCTGTCTGCACACACGCTCGACCTGTCAAGCAGAAAGTCCGGAAGCAGGCCTTGGAGAGACAGCAGTTCATTGCAGAAGAGATCCAGAAACTTGAGGCAGCTGGTTTGGTCAGAGGAGTACTACACCCCACGTGGTTGGCAAATCCAGTGGTAGTATGGAAGGCTAACGGGAAGTGGAGGCTTTGCATAGATTTCACAGATCTCAACAAAGTTTTCCCAAAAGACCCATTTCCCTTGCCGCGCACCGACCAAATTGTGGACTCCACTTCAGGTTGTGATTTGCTCTCCTTTCTGGATGCATACTCTGGGTATCACCAAATCTTCATGTCCAAGGAAGATGAAGAGAAGATGTCATTCATCACTCCATGTGGTACGTACTGCTTTGTCCGCATGCCGTTCGGATTAAAGAGTGTCGGGTCCACTTTTGCAAGGGCAATCCAGATTGGTTTTGAGCCACGGCTACACAGAAACATAAAGGCCTATATGGATTATATTGTGGTCAAGACCAAGGATAAGGCCACCCTTATTCAAGATTTGGAGGAGACGTTTGATAATCTGTGCAAGATCAATCTGAAGCTCAACCCGGAGAAGTGTGTATTTGGTGTTCCCTCCGGCAAGCTGCTTGGGTTCCTCGTATCCCATCGCAGGATCGAAGGCAACCCCGACAAGATCAAAGCCATTGAGAAAATCCAAGCGCCAAGGACGATTAAGGATGTGAGGCGCTTGACGGGATGTGTTGCCACGCTTAGCAGATTCATCTCCAAGTCTGCCGAGCGTGCCCTGCCGTTCTTCAAGATCTTGAAGAAGGCCGGCCCTAAGAATTGGACCCCAGAAGCAGATGCAGCTTTGCAAGAGTTGAAAGCCTACTTGTCCTCTGTGCCTACCTTGGTTTTGCTCCCAAACCCCATGAGTCGTTGCGGCTATACTTGGCGGCAACCAATCAAGTGGTCAATGCGGCCTTGGTAACATAGAGAGAAGTGGATGAGGCAGAAAGTGAGTAGAGACAGGCAGGGTCAGGGAAGGATCAGCACATCAGTGAGCACGGGAACGATAGAAACCCAAAGGACGCGGCAAGGAAGAAAGTGGTGCAGCGCCCAGTGTACTTCATCAGCTCCCTATTACAGGGGGCTAGATCGAGGTACTCTGGTGTGCAGAAGTTGATCTTTGGCCTCGTTATGGCCTCAAGGAAACTTCGCCACTACTTCCAAGCCCATGAGATCACGGTTGTTACTCGTTTCCCGTTGCAAAGGATACTCTAAAACCCAGAGGCTACCGGCAGAATAGTGGAGTGGGCTTTGGAGTTATCCAGCTTTGGTTTGAAGTCTGAGAGCACATCAACTATCCCCGACAAGGAATCGCCCCAAGAATGGATTATGTATTTTGATGGTGCCTTTTCCCTGCAAGGTGCAAGGTCTAGCGTGCTTCTTGTCGCCCCCTCCAGGGAGCACTTGAAGTACGTCGTCCAAATGCATTTTACACGGGAGGAGGAAACCAACAATACAGCTGAGTATGAAGGACTCCTTGCCGGGCTCAGAATTGCAGTTGAATTGGGAATCAAGAAGTTGATCATTCGAGGAGATTCGCAGCTTGTGGCGAGACAAGTCAATAAGGATTACCAAAGTCCATTGATGGAGGCATACGCCAAGGAAGTGAGGAGATTGGAGGAGCACTTTGACGGGTTACAAACAGAGTACATACCCCGTGCGGAAAACAACATTGCTGATCATCTGTCAAAGTTGCTGCGCAGAAGCTTCCTGTGGAACCAGGAACTTTTGTTCTCCATCTCGCTCAGTCCTTCGTATCCCCGGCAACAATGGCCCAGAAGAGGAGAAAGTTGGACATCGGAAAGCCTCTCCCGGTCGAGCCGTCTGCTCCCGGCAGATTCCCTACCAAAAAAAACTCCTCACAGCCTGCCGGACCACCCCCTCCAGTCGGGTCCATGAACCCCGCGAGCGAGGCTGGTGCTCCCGCTGCAGAGGAGGTGCCGTTAGTCCTCATTGCCGAGCCCCAGGCTCCAACTTGGGCAAGGCACATTGTCCACTTTCTCCAAACCAGAGAGCTTCCCGGCGACCAAGATGAAGCTGAAAAAGTAGCCCGGAGGGCCAGTATGTATCAGTTTGTCGATGACACTCTGTACAGAAGGCGGCCCAACTGTGTGAAATTAAAGTGTGTTTGCCGGGCAGAATGAAAGGAACTGCTAGCTGAGATTCACAGAGGAATGTGCGGGTCCCACATTGGATCAAGGGCATTAGTTGGAAAGCATTCCAGCAAGGATTCTATTGGCCCACATCCCTCCAAGATGCGGTCGAGCTAGTCACGACATGTGAAGCCTGCCAGTTCCATTCCAAGAAAACACACCTACCTACCCAAGCTCTTCAAACAATCCCTCTATCATGGCCATTTTCGGTCTGGGAGCTCGATATCCTCGGCCCCTTCCCCCGAGCAACCGGGGGACAAGTTTACAAAGTGGTCGGAAGTGACTGCCATGAGAAAGGTGACTGCTCAGTCAGCTATCAAGTTCTTGAAAGAATTGGTGTGTCGTTTTGGAGTTCTGGCAAGGATCATCACTGACAACGGCACCCAGTTCACGAGCCACGCCTTCATGCAATATGTTCATGCCCTCGGATGCAAGATCTCATTTGCCTTTGTGGCACACCCCCGGAGCAATGGACAAGCTGAGAGGGCGAACGCTGAAGTGCTACGTGGATTCAAGACAAGAACTTTCGATACCCTGCAGAAGCACGGCAGGCGGTAGATCGAGGAGCTTCTGGTAGTTCTCTGGTCCCTCAGATGACACCAAACCGAGCTACCGGGCAGACTCCCTTCTCCCTGGTCTACGGGGCAGAAGCAGTTATCCCCACGGAACTCATTTACGGGTCGCCTCGAGTGCTTGCCTACGATGAAGTAGCGCAAGATCAGCACCGGCGTGACGACGTCATGCTACTCGAGGAGAACCGTCTCTGAGCTGCTACGCGTGCTGCACGCTACCAGCAAGCCCCGCGTTGCTATCATAGCCGTAGGGTTCATGCCCGGTGTTTTGAGGAAGGTGACCTTGTCCTTAAGTGCGTTCAGTCCGCCAAGGGTACACACAAGTTGTCACCAAAGTGGGAAGGCCCTTACTGGGTAGTACGAGTCACCAGACCTGGCGCAGTCCATCTGGAAACCTGAGATGGCACTCAGTTGCAAAACTCATGGAATATTGAGCATCTCCGCAAGTTCTACCCGTAAGGCGCGGCTGACGGGCCCTGCCCGGCAGCCACCCTTTTGTACAGGCCTTGCCTCAGCTGCATGTAACCCCTTGTACAAAGCCGGGGCGATGACCCCGTGCAAGAGAAAATAAAGAAGCGCTGTAGGGGGGCCCCCAACTAAGATTGCATGCATGCATGAGCACACCAAGATCACTGCATAAGCATTTCATGAGCATTTGCATATGCATATAGATAGGATCGCATCCTGCATTCATTCTCATCTACATGAAGTTGCAGGTTCTTGCCGTGAACTTGGCTTCGACAAGGAGTTGAGAAGATTGCCCGCCGCAGCGATCCCCAGCAAGCCAAACAGATAAGTTTTTACCTCCTGTCCATTAGGGTTCTGTAAGGCTATAACTTAAGCATGAGAAGGCCCCGCCACTCTTTTGAGCCTTAGGTGCTCCCATCCATGACTCGAATGTCGCTTCGGTCAGAATGGTCCTAGTAGCCTTTGGGAAAAATGAGTTGGCGGGGGGCTGGTCCCTCTGTCTGTTCCCCGGTAGACGCAGTTCACCGGTAGACAAAGAGGGTACCGGCAGGATAGCATGCCGGAGAAAACTTGTTTATTTACATTAAAGAGGCATCCCACCTCTGCATGGACATACACGTGCACAAGTTCGCGGCAAGGTTCATCTTTTTCATTCATATGCTAATACAAGTACCAGCATTACAGAACACAAAGACGAACACAAGAGATTACATTCTTTGAATTAAAATTTGGCAATTGCCTACAGATTTAAGATTGAAAAAAGATAAGTGCTCCGCAATGCCCTTTCTTGTCCCTCTCCTCCTAGGCATGGTCGTCGAAGGCGAGGAGGGCAAAAGGAGCGCCTGGGCGGGAGCCCAGCCCGCTCCCATCGGGCTCCAGGAGAGGTAGCCCGGCGGGAACAAGAGCGCGAGGGAACCCCTCGATGGAGAGCACGGTGGAAGGCGGCCCCGTCGACCACCGTCACCAGGGCCAGCAGGACTCGGCAGGGCTGACGAAGCTGCAGCCCGATAGGAAGCTTGCCGGAGTCCAGCTGGAAGACTGCCGGAGGAGCCCGGCAGCACCATCCGCACCTCTGCTTCCACCTCCCCGGCAAATCGCACTGCTGGGGAGGAGACGCAGATGCAGATGATGAAGGAAATATGCCCTAGAGGCAATAATAAAGTTTTTATTTATATTTCCTTATATCATGATAAATGTTTATTATTCATGCTAGAATTGTATTAACCGGAAACTTAGTACATGTGTGAATACATAAACAAACAGAGTGTCACTAGTATGCCTCTACTTGACTAGCTCGTTGAATCAAAGATGGTTAAGTTTCCTAGCCATAGACATGAGTTGTCATTTGATTAACGGGATCACATCATTAGAGAATGATGTGATTGACTTGACCCATTCCATTAGCTTAGCATTTGATCGTTTAGTATGTTGCTATTGCTTTCTTCATAACTTATACATGTTCCTATGACTATGAGATTATGTAACTCCCGAATACCGGAGGAACACTTTGTGTGCTACCAAACGTCACAACGTAACTGGCTGATTATAAAGGTGCTCTACAGGTGTCTCCGATGGTACTTGTTGAGTTGACATAGATCGAGATTAGGAATTGTCACTCCGATTGTCGGAGAGGTATCTCTGGGCCCTCTCTGTAATGCACATCACTATAAGACTTGCAAGCAATGTGACTAATGAGTTAGTTGCAGGATGATGCATTATGGAACGAGTAAAGAGACTTGTCGGCAATGAGATTGAACTAGGTATTGAGATACCGACGATCGAATCTCGGGCAAGTAACATACCGATGACAAAGGGAACAACGTATGTTGTTATGCGGTTTGACCGATAAAAATCTTCGTAGAATATGCGGGAGCCAATATGAGCATCCAGGTTCCGCTATTGGTTATTGACCAGAGACGTGTCTCGGTCATGTCGACATAGTTCTCGAACCCGTAGGGTCCACACGCTTAACGTTCGGTGATGATCGATATTATGAGTTTATGTGTTTTGATGTACCGAAGGTAGTTCGGAGTCCCGGATATGATCACAGACATGACGAGGAGTCTCGAAATGGTCGAGACATATAGATTGATATATTGTATGACTATGTTTGGACATCGGAAAGGTTTCGAGAAAGTTCGGGCATATACCGGAGTACCGGGGGGTTACCGGAACCCCCCGGGGAGTATATGGGCCCTAATGGGCCTGAGTGGAGAGAGAGAGGGGCAACCAGGACAGGCCGCGCGCCCCCTCCCCCTCTGGTCCGAATTGGACTAGGAAGGGGGGGCGGCGCCCCCTTTCCTTCCTCCCTCTCTCCCCCTTCCTTCTCTCCTAGTCCAACTAGGGAAGGGGGAATCCTACTCCCGGTGGGAGGGGGCACCCCATACACACCAGTTGATCATTGATCTCTTAGCCGTGTGCGGTGCCCCCCTCCACCATAATCCACCTCGGTCATATCGTTGCAGTGCTTAGGCGAAGCCCTGCGCCGGTAGCTTCATCATCACCGTCATCACTGACGGTGTCCTGGATTATGGGGTACTCACCACGTCGTCTCCTGATCAGTTGGATTGGGCTGAGTACCCCCATGGCCATTCACTCATGGGCCAGTTCGGACAGCCAATGTATACACAAGGAAGATTCCACAAGACTTGGTGATCAAGACAAGGACTCCTCCCCACTGGCGTATTCGACTAGGACTCTTGTTATACTAAGCCTCTGGTACATTATATAAGCCGAGGCTAGGCTAGTCGATAGGGACAATGCTAGATTATGACATTAATCATCATACCCCTAGGGTTTAGACCACAACATATGGTCTCGGGGTAGACCAACTCTTGTAATCTCTATATTCATCAAGATCAATCAAGCAGGAGGTAGGGTATTACCTCCATTAAGAGGGCCCGAACCTGGGTAAACATCGTGTCCACTGTCTCCAGTTACCCATCGATCCACGACACACAGCTTGGGACCCCTACCCGAGATCTGCCGGTTTTGACACCAACAGTGGTGCTTTCATTGAGAGTTCCGTTGTGTGGTCGGCAAAAGGATCAATGGCTCACCTGCAGATCAACTACGACGTCGGCGTCTTCGTCGCCGCCTCGACTGGTCACCTTGGCTTGCCCGAGGACTGTGTCCTGCCTCCGATTGTCATGTTCGGACGAGGGCCTTCATCAACATCAACTCCAATCTCTATCATGATCGTGGAGGAATTATCCTTGGAGCTCGGGGGCTCAACGTCAACATTGCCCTCGGGCGACCGTGCTGTTTTTTCGGACAGCAAACTTGTATCCGCTGCCACTACCTCCTCGAGCATCACTTTGACAATTCCTTCGGTGGAATTCTTTGGAATTAAGTCTAAAACAACCATGCAAAATTTCGTCGAGTTTCGATGGAGGAATCTCCGGCAATCTACGATATACTGGAGCCCTGTCAAATCTGGACGGGAATCTGGACGATTTTAGGGCGTGGTCTCCAGAGCCAAGCTCGGAGGTCCTTTGGAAGATCCAACCGTCCATCTACTCTAGAATTCCCATATCTACCTCCCCTCAAAATTTCAGCTCGATCCGACCGTCCAAACTCTGGGAACCTTCCGATTGGTGCATCACTTTTCAGATCTGTTTTCTGCGTGAGAACGAATCCGACCCGAGTTCATCTTTTTAATGAACAGGATTTCAGACATCCTTTTTGAAGGAAGTTTTGTATGGGGTATTGTGTTTTATTCCCAAACACATCCCACTAATTTTAAAGTCTTTTCCAATATGATCTTCACCATCGCGCCAGTGTCAAACCAGCCCGACAACGTTGCTCCACGGCTGTCGACCTGCGCTAAACACGTCGTCGCTTTGTTGAGCCGAACTCAACTTATTCGGATCATCGTCTCTGCAAGTCGAACAAGAGTTCGGCATCGCTAAGGATAAATCATCACCAACCTCGCCGCCCCATGGATTACACAGAGCAGGCACATCGACATTGCCGCACGGTCGCTTCATCAAGCCGGCATTAACCACGTCACGAGTTATGACCTGCATCGGCATGGCCGCACCGTTGCTTCTTTGAGCCAATGTCCATCACGTCGAACTACTTCAACACCTCGGCTGACATGGCAGCTGCAACGTCTCCTTACCGACCTGCTCCGTCACCTTGTCTGGACTGGGGGCTTCGCCATCCCTTCATCAACCTACTCCGAAGACTTCGGCGTCATCAGCCGACCAGCTTCGTCATGGAAGCTGGACCGGGGGCTTTGCCTCGGCGAGCCAACCTTTACCAGCATCACCATGCCGTCGCTTCACCGCCCATCAGGCAATGGGTATGCGGATCGAGTCCCAATTTTGGGAGTCACTTTCCTCCGGACTGGTACAACAAATAAACCAGGTGCTATTAATCCTAGCAATTTTTGCTTGTTTGGGTTTATTTTTTCCAAGGAATTATTACTCTGGTTTGTTCCATCATCTGTACACAGGTCTATCAAATGGTGGCCGCATTAACAACGGTCGCGTGGTGGTTCGGTCAGTTTCCGTACATAGTTCGGCAAACGCCGCATCCGGATCTTGGACCGACCTGTGAATTCAGGCTTTGCCACGCCTTTACCGCATCACGCCGACGCCCTGCATCGACATTGACTTCGGCGCCAGGCCACATATCTTTAAATAGATTATTTTGCATAAATTAATTACGCGAGGATTTTTATATATTTATATTATTATTGTTGGCCTGCACTATTTTACATGTGCAGGTAATGGACTTCGACTGCGTCGCGTGGTCTCTTCGGCAAGCCGACGCCATCGTCCCAATCAGCGTAAATCGGCTCGCATGATCACCTTGTTGGTCGTGTTGCCATACTGATACGTCTCTGTCATATCTATAATTTTTTATTGTCCCATGCCAATATTCTACAACTTTCATATACTTTTGGAAACTTTTTATACTATTTTTGGGGACTAACATATTGATCCAGTGCCCAGTGCCAGTTCCTGTTTGTTGCATGTTTTTGTTTCGTAGAATATCATATCAAATGGAGTCCAAACGGGATAAAAATGGACGGAGATTATTTTTGGAATATTCGGAGAATATGGGAAGAAAAATCCACGCGAGACGGTGCCCGAGGGAGGCACGAGGCAGGCGGCGCACCCCACCCCCCTGGGCACACCCCTGACCCTCATGGGCCCCCCGTAAGGCGGTTGATGCCCTTCTTCGGCCGCAAGAAATTTAATTTTTAGGAAAAAATCACGGCGAAGATTTCAGTCCAATCGGAGTTACGGATCTCCATATATATACGAAACGGTGAAAGGGCAGCAGCACAGAACGCAGAAACAGAGAGAGACAGAGAGACAGATCCAATCTCGGAGGGGCTCTCACCCCTCCCACGCCATGGAGGCCAAGGACCAGAGGGGAAACCCTTCTCCCATCTAGGGAGGAGGTCAAGGAAGAAGAAGACGAAGGGGCCCCCTCTCCCCTTCTCTTCCGGTGGCACTGGAACGCTGCCGCGGCCATCATCATCACCGCAATCTTCACCAACAACTTCACCGCCATCATCACCAACTCTTCCCCCCTCTATGCAGCGGTGTAACCCCACTTTTACCCGTTGTAATCTCTACTTAAACATGGTGCTCAACGCTATATATTATTTCCCAATGATGTATGGCTATCCTATGATTTTTGAGTAGATCCGTTTTGTCCTATGGGTTAATTGATGATCGTGATTAGTTTGAGTTGCATGTTTTATTATTGGTGCTGTCCTATGGTGCTCTCCATGTCGCGCAAGCGTGAGGGATCCCCACTATAGTGTGTTGCAATACGTTCATGATTCGCTTATAGTGGGTTGCGTGAGTGACTGAAACACAAACCCGAGTAAGGGGGTTGTTGCGTATGGGATAGAGAGGACTTGATGCTTTAATGCTATGGTTGGGTTTTACCTTAATGATCTTTAGTAGTTGTGGATGCTTGCCAGAGTTCCAATCATAAGTGCATATGATCCAAGTAGAGAAAGTATGTTAGCTTATGCCTCTCCCTCATATAAAATTACAATAATGATTACCGATCTAGTTATCGATTGCCTAGGGACAAATAACTTTCTCGTGACAAAAATCTCTCTACTAAAACTAATTTAGTTGTGTCTTTATCTAAACAGCCCCTACCTTTTACTTACGCGCTCTTTATTATCTTGCAAACGTATCCAACAACACCTACAAAGTACTTCTAGTTTCATACTTGTTCTAGGTAAAGCGAACGTTAAGCATGCGTAGAGTTGTATCGGTGGTCGATAGAACTTGAGGGAATATTTGTTCTACCTTTAGCTCCTCATTGGGTTCGACACTCTTACTTATCGAAAGAGGCTACAATTGATCCCCTATACTTGTGGGTTATCACATACCGACGTGTTTGGTTGCCTCGGGGACTTCGGCATTGCCGAGAGAGCTCTACCTCATCGAGCGTTCGGCGCACGGGCCATATTTCTTTTATTACTCACTTTGCATAAATTATTTATTATGTAACAATTTTTTTAATTTATTATTATCCCTATTATCACGGTTTGCACTATTTTTGTGCACAAGTAAATGATTCGGGTTGGGCAGTATTGTCACCTCGGCGTACTGACATACCACGTCACCTCGGCTGGACGGGGGGCTTCACAACACTTCTTTAACCCACGCCGGGGACTTCGGCGTCACTCTGTCGGCCTGCATTGGCCGTGCTATGTCACCACTTCGGAGTGCCGAGCTCTTCGCTCCGCCACCTCGGGACCGTCTTTGGGGCTGGGACCTCGTCCCGCCTTAAGCTCGGACCGCGTCATCGATGCCGAACACATTAACCAGCTAAGTTGCTTTCACGCTCAAAGTTTTAAATTTTAAATTGTGTTCGGTCCGACCATGCTCACATACGTTGTTTTTCAAACGAAACTCCCTTTGCCCATGTTAACTGGGGGCTCTTAAAATCTATATGAGCCGTTTTATAATAATGTGTTTTCTTCTTGGTCGTTGCAAAGTCTTTTTCTACCGCTCCTTTTTCGACTCGAGTGTATGGTCAATAGCCGGATAGCCTAGCTTCTCCCTAAAGCCGCTCGAGTTTAGTTTGCTAAACTGGCCTCGGAGAAGCACTCCGCCTTCGGGATAAGGAGCTTGAAGCCATAGGCTGACCCGCTTGAAGTCTTGAGATCGGATGTGTCATGTTAAAGCACGACAGGAGCACAATTTTTTTTAAAGACCAATTTTCGGATTGGCACCAAAATCTCGGTTTAGTCCGGACGTCAAGCTTTTACATAAGTTTTTGGCTTTTCGAGCCTATGGCACTTTTTGTGTGTTTCCAGCATAAGTCTCGTAGTGCAACGTCGGACATCTTTAGAGATTCTGCAAAAACATTCTCGGATATTGCTATATATGCATCGGTTTCGAATTGTGTCTTTGGTCAATAGTTGGGTTGCCCGGCTCCTGTGCTTGCCTCCTACATTCTGCTTTGTTCGGCTAGGTGTGCAAAGGGAGAACCACTGCGATTGTGCTTCCAGCTCGCATGGTTAAGCACCTCAATGGAGAAAGCCGAAAACTGACTATCACAATAAGCGTAAACTGGTCAGCGATCCGATGACTGTGTTAAATGACGGGCCGTTCATAACATTGGCCGAAGTGTTTACGGCTTGACCTCGGCTGTCGTCGAACACTAACCAAGGCTAGTAGCTGGCCTCCCAACTTTAAGCTCCTATGACTAAGTGAAAGTTATAAAGCCCGCATATCTGATTGCCTCGTTTCCGCTAACAGAACCGCCTTCGAGCACCGAGACATCGGCTAAGGGTAGTTTTTTTTTATTGCGGAAACACCTTGTGTAGCATCTACAAAGGGGTGGAAGCCGACGATGGGCCACTTTCAACTGATAAACGGTCGCAACGGAGTCAAAATAAACATATCATCGGCATTTGTATTTAATATATGAGGGCTGCCTTCCGTAATTGTCGTTATATAAAGCCATAAATATGCATCAATTTGACTTAAGATTTTGGCCAAGCTGGGTTGCCTGGCTCCTGTGCTTACCCCTACGTTCCCGATTGTTCGGCTAGGCAGTAAAGGGAGCACCTCTGTGATTGTTACTACCGGGTCATCCGAGTTAGTACCTCAGGCTAGGTGAAGCCGAAAGCTAGTGATCTTAAAGGATATAATTGGTCAGCAACGACGGAAGTGAAAATTTAGGTTCGCTAAAAACCACAGAGATCGGGAACTTTCCCCAAACTAAATCCTCAATATTTTCCACCCACATTGATCGGAGGTGAGGTTTCATGATCATGATCAGCATGACAACCCAAAGAAAGAAACCGATAGTGGGACTATTTTCCTTGGAAGATGTTTCTTACATTAAAAAGTAATATAACATATCTCTCCGCGTACCTTTGTTTATAAAACCGTATGACCGGATTGCCTTGTTTGTCGTCAATCTTTGCTCTTATAAAGGATTTATAAAGAAGGACAAACACTCCCCGGCCGCTGGCCGAGGAGGTTGAAGCCGATGGTCGGTCAAAAAAGTTTTGTACAATGCGGATCCGAGCATTAATGATGTAAAATACTTGGATACATAGGATCATAAATTGTGAGTAAAGTCGATTTATTGCAGCTCATCTTTTAAAGACCAAGGGGCACAATCTCGTTGAGACAACCGAGCAACTTACATAAAGCTCTCCTAAATCCCAAGTGGCATCGATTTCCTATCTATTAAGCCCCTTGGGGCCAACCTTGGCGAGCCCAGCTTTCGCTGGCTCTAGCTCCTTTAAGAGATCTTTATTCTATTTTTGAGAAGTCTGTGTTAAACACAACAAATTCTTTCTGTCAAACGGATATCGATCCTTAATTCGGCCACCCGTGCCCACATTAAGGCTCGGGGGCTACTGGGCTTTGCGCTCATTATTTATAAATATTAAAGGGGCACATCGATCCCCTGATCTAGTGTTGCCACCCGACCAGTGGCTCGGGGACTACTGCATTGCCTATTCAATGCAGAAAATTCAAAGTGCTCGGTGTTCGGCATAACCGAACTATGGACAAGCGCGTCTTTGGACGACAATAACTACCATATGGGACTTATTCGGCATCAAGCTGATATATCACGGCGACTTCTCACGACCCTCTCTCAGGGGCCCGTCCGCCGATCACTCTTACCTCTAATATATTACGATGCGTTTCTATTCCTATGTATGCTGCCGAGCTAGGAGTTGATCCTCAGGCCGATTTCATGACCTGAGTCTCAAAAGCTACTAGGATCAACGGTTTCATATTTTCCTTCAGGTGCATCTCGGATTTTAGGCCGACAGACACCTTGAGGGCTACTGGCAATACATCACGTCAGCAAATAAATTTATACGCATCGGAAATAAAATCCGCAAACAATCAGCCCATGACCGAGGTGCTGAGCCACCTCGGAAGCAGTTCGGCATATAGCTCGGATGCAAGTGGCTGGCTCCTTAGAGGGCATTTCCGGCATTAAGCTCGGCTAAAACTTTTTGAACCAAGGTGATCTATGGCACCTCCGATATAGTCCGGTGTTGGAGCTTGGACATAATCCGGCGTTGGAGCTCGGACACAGTCCGGCGTTGGAGCTTGGACATCGTCTGGTGTTGGAGCTTGGATACAGTCCAGCGTTGGAGCTTGGATGCAATCCAGCGTTGGAGCTCGGACGCAAGAGGACACTACCGCACGGGAAACACTTCAAACCCAAGGTGCGGTATAAAACTAACAAGGCATTGATAAAGGCCGAAGACTTAAAGGGCTCCTCGGATACTCGACATGTGAAATCTTCAGATTTAGCTCGGTAACCCTCCAGATAGAAGATGGGAAGATTTATTGAACCAGTTTTCAAGACTGATGACCGAAGACGAAGAATAGTTCGGAAGAACCGGGGAGTGTCCCCAACTTGAAGACCAGTTCAAGGGGCTGCTGACGGTGTCCTTGATTATGGGGTACTCACCATGTCGTCTCCTGATCAGTTGGATTGGGCCGAGTACCCCCATGGCCATTTACTCATGGGCCAGTTCGGACAACCGATGTATACACAAGGAAGATTCCACAAGACTTGGTGATCAAGACAAGGACTCCTCCCCACCAGCGTATCCAACTAGGACTCTTATTATCCTAGGCCTCTAGTACATTATATAAGCCGAGGCTAGGCCAGTCGATAGGGAAAATGCTAGATTATGACATTAATCATCATACCCCTAGGGTTTAGACCACAACATATGGTCTCGAGGTAGACCAACTCTTGTAATCTCTATATTCATCAAGATCAATCAAGCAGGAAGTAGGGTATTACCTCCATTAAGAGGGCCCGAACCTAGGTAAACATTGTGTCCCCTGTCTCTTGTTACCCATCGATCCATGACACACAGCTTGGGAGCCCCTACCTGAGATCTGCCGGTTTTGACACCGACAATCACGCTGTCATGATGATGAAGCTCTCCCTCGACACTCAGCTGGATCGAGAGTTTGTGGGATGTCACCGAGCCGAAGGTGTGTAGATCACGGAGGTGCCGTACTTTCGGGGATCGGTCGATCGTGAAGACGTACGACTACATCAACCGCGTTGTCATAACGCTTCCGCTTTCGGTCTACAAGGGTACATGGACAACACTCTCCCCTCTCGTTGCTATGCATCACCATGATCTTGCGTGTGCGTAGGAATTTTTTTGAAATTACTACGTTCCCCAACAGTGGCATCAGAGCCAGGTTTATGCGTAGATGTTATATGCACGAGTAGAACACATGTGAGTTGTGGGCGATAATAGTCATACTGCTTACCAGCATGTCATACTTTGATTCGACGGTATTGTTGGATGAAGCGGCCCGGATCGACATTACGCGTACGCTTACGCGAGACTGGTTCTACCGACGTGCTTCTCACACAGGTGGCTGGCGGGTGTCAGTTTCTCCAACTTTAGTTGAGTCGAGTGTGGCTACGCCCGGTCCTTGTTGAAGGTTAAAACAGCACATACTTGATGACAAATCGTTGTGATTTTGATGCGTAGGTAAGAACGGTTCTTGCTAGAAGCCCATAGCAGCCATGTAAAACTTGCAACAACAAAGTAGAGGACGTCTAACTTGTTTTTGCAGGGCATGTTGTGACGTGATATGGTCAAGACATGATGCTAAATTTTGTTGTATGAGATGATCATGTTTTGTAACAGAGTTATCGGCAACTGGCAGGAGCCATATAGTTGTCGCTTTATTGTATGAAATGCAATCGCCATGTAATTACTTTACTTTATCACTAAGCGGTAGCGATAGTTGTAGAAGCAATAGTTGGCGAGACGACAACGATGCTACGATGGAGATCAAGGTGTCGCGCCGGTGATGATGGTGATCATGACGGTGCTTTGGAGATGGAGATCAAAGGCACAATATGATGATGGCAATATCATATCACTTATATTGATTGCATGTGATGTTTATCCTTTATGCATCTTATTTTGCTTAGTTCGGCGGTAGCATTATAAGATGATCTCTCACTAAATTTCAAGGTACAAGTGTTCTCCCTGAGTATGCACCGTTGCGAAAGTTCGCCGTGCCGAGACACCACGTGATGATCGGGTGTGATAAGCTCTACGTTCACATACAACGGGTGCAAGCCAGTTTTGCACACGCAGAATACTTGGGTTAAACTTGACGAGCCTAGCATATACAGATATGGCCTCGGAACACAGAGACCGAAAGGTCGAGCGTGAATCATATAGTAGATATGATCAACATAGTGATGTTCACCATTGAAAACTACTCCATATCACGTGATGATCGGACATGGTTTAGTTGATATGGATCACGTGATCACTTAGATGATTAGAGGGATGTCTATCTAAGTGGGAGTTCTTTAGTAATATGGTTAATTAAACTTTAATTTATCATGAACTTACTACCTGATAGTATTTTGCATGTCTATGTTGTTGTAGATAGATGGCCCGTGATGTTGTTCCCTTGAATTTTAATGCGTTCCTAGATAAAGCTAAGTTGAAAGATGATGGTAGCAACTACACGGACTGGGTCCGTAACTTGAGGATTATCCTCACTGCTGCACAGAAGAATTACGTCCTGGAAGCACCGCTAGGTGCCAAACCCGCTGCAGGAGCAACGCCAGATGTTATGAACGTTTGGCAGAGCAAAGCTGATGACTACTCGATAGTTCAGTGTGCCATGCTTTACGGCTTAGAACCGAGACTTCAACGACGTTTTGAACGTCATGGAGCATATGAGATGTTCCAGGAGTTGAAGTTAATATTTCAAGCAAATGCCTGGATTGAGAGATATGAAGTCTCCAATAAGTTCTACAGCTGCAAAATGGAGGAGAATAGTTCTGTCAGTGAGCATATACTCAAAATGTCTGGGTATAACAATCACTTGATTCAACTGGGAGTTAATCTTCCTGATGATAGTGTCATTGACAGAATTCTTCAATCACTGCCACCAAGCTACAAGAGCTTCGTGATGAACTATAACATGCAAGGGATGGATAAGACAATTCCCGAGCTCTTCGCAATGCTAAAGGCTGCGGAGGTAGAAATCAAGAAGGAGCATGAAGTGTTGATGGTCAACAAGACCACCAGTTTCAAGAAAAATGGTAAAGGGAAGAAGGGGAACTTCAAGAAGAACGGCAAGCAAGTTGCTACTCAAGTGAAGAAGCCCAAGTCTGGACCTAAGCCTGAGACTGAGTGCTTCTACTACAAAGGAACTGGTCACTGGAAGCGGAATTGCCCCAAGTATTTGGCAGATAAGAAGGTTGGCAAGGTGAACAAAGGTATATGTGATATACATGTTATTGATGTGTACCTTACTAATGCTCGCAGTAGCACCTGGGTATTTGATACTGGTTCTGTTGCTAATATTTGCAACTCGAAACAGGGACTACGGATTAACCGAGGATTGGCTAAGGACGAGGTGACGATGCGCGTGGGAAATGGTTCCAAAGTCGATGTGATCGCCGTCGGCACGCTACCTCTACATCTACCTTCGGGATTAGTTCTAGACCTGAATAATTGTTATTTGGTGCCAGCGTTGAGCAAGAACATTATATCTGGATCTTGTTTGATGCGAGACGGTTATTCATTTAAATCTGAGAATAATGGTTGTTCTATTTATATGAGTAATATCTTTTTTGGTCATGCACCCATGATGAGTGGTTTATTTCTGATGAATCTTGATTGTAGTGATACACATATTCATAATATTGAAGCCAAAAGATGCAAGGTTAATAATGATAGTGCAACTTATTTGTGGCACTGCCGTTTAGGTCATATTGGTGTAAAGCGCATGAAGAAACTCCATGCTGATGGGCTTTTGGAATCACTTGATTATGAATCACTTGGTACTTGCGAACCATGCCTCATGGGCAAAATGACTAAAATGCCGTTCTCCGGAACAATGGAGCGAGCAACAGATTTGTTGGAAATCATACATACTGATGTATGTGGTCCGATGAATATTGAGGCTCGCGGCGGGTATCATTATTTTCTCATCTTCACAGATGATTTGAGCAGATATGGGTATATCTACTTGATGAAGCATAAATCTGAAACATTTGAATCTCAATAGTAGTGATACACATATTCATAATATTGAAGCCAAAAGATGCAGAGTTGATAATGATAGTGCAACTTATTTGTGGCACTGCCGTTTGGGTCATATTGGAGTAAAGCGCATGAAGAAACTCCATTCTGATGGACTTTTGGAATCACTTGATTATGAATCACTTGGTACTTGCGAACCATGCCTCATGGGCAAAATGACTAAAATGCCGTTCTCCGGAACAATGGAGCGAGCAACAGATTTGTTGGAAATCATACATACTGATGTATGTGGTCCGATGAATATTGAGGCTCGCGGCGGGTATCATTATTTTCTCACCTTCACAGATGATTTGAGCAGATATGGGTATATCTACTTGATGAAGCATAAATCTGAAACATTTGAAAAGTTCAAAGAATTTCAGAGTGAAGTGGAAAATCATCGTAACAAGAAAATAAAGTTTCTATGATCTGATCGTGGAGGAGAATATTTGAGTTACAAGTTTGGTCTTCATCTGAAACAATGCGGAATAGTTTTGCAACTCACGCCACCCGGAACACCACAGCGTAATGGTGTGTCCGAACGTCGTAATCATACTTTACTAGATATGGTGCGATCTATGATGTCTCTTACTGATTTACCGCTATCATTTTGGGGTTATGCTTTAAAGACGTCTGCATTCACGTGAAATAGGGCACCATCTAAATCCGTTGAGAAGACACCTTATGAACTGTGGTTTGGCAAGAAACCCAAGTTGTCGTTTCTTAAACTTCGGGGCTGCGATGCTTATGTGAAAAAGCTTCAAACTGATAAACTCGAACCCAAATCGGAGAAATGTGTCTTCATAGGATACCCAAAGGAGACTGTTGGGTACACCTTCTATCACAGATCCGAAGGCAAGACATTCGTTTCTAAGAATGGATCCTTTCTAGAGAAGGAGTTTCTCTCAAAAGAAGTGAGTGGGAGGAAAGTAGAACTTGATGAGGTAAATGTACCTGCTCCCTTATTGGAAAGTAGTACATCACAGAAATCTGTTCCTGTGACTCCTACACCAATTAGTGAGGACGCTAATGATGATGATCATGTAACTTCAGATCAAGTTACTACCAAACCTCGTAGGTCAACCAGAGTAAAATCCACACCAGAGTGGTACGGTAATCCTGTTCTGAGGTCATGTTACTCGACCATGACGAACCTACGAACTATGAGGAAGCGATGATGAGCCCAGATTCCGCGAAATGGCTTCAGGCCATGAAATCTGAGATGGGATCCATGTATGAGAACAAAGTGTGGACTTTGGTTGACTTGCTTGATGATCGGCAAGCCATCGAGAATAAATGGATCTTCAAGAAGAAGACTAACGCTGACGGTAACGTTACTGTCTACAAAGCTCGACTTGTTGCGAAAGGTTTTCGACAAGTTCAAGGAGTTGACTACGATGAGACATTCTGACCCGTAGCGATGCTTAAGTCCGTCCGAATCATGTTAGCAATTGCTGCATTTTATGATTATGAAATTTGGCAAATAGATGTAAAAACTGCATTCCTGAATGGATTTCTGGAAGAAGAGTTATATATGATGCAACCTGAAGGTTTTCTCGATCCAAAGGATGCTAACAAAGTGTGCAAGCTCCAGCGATCCATTTATGGACTGGTGCAAGTATCTCGGAGTTGGAATAAACGTTTTGATAGTGTGATCAAAGCATATGGTTTTATACAGACTTTCGGAGAAGCCTGTATTTACAAGAAAGTGAGTGGGAGCTCTGTAGCATTTCTAATATTATATGTGGATGACATATTGTTGATTGGAAATGATATAGAATTTCTGGATAGCATAAAAGGATACTTGAATAAGAGTTTTTCAATGAAAGACCTCGATGAAGCTACTTATATATTGGGCATTAAGATCTATAGAGATAGATCAAGACGCTTAATTGGACTTTCACAGAGCACATACCTTGACAAAGTTTTGAAGAAATTCAAAATGGATCAAGCAAAGAAAGGGTTCTTTCCTGTGTTACAAGGTGTGAAGTTGAGTCAGACTCAATGCCCGACCACTGCAGAAGATAGAGAGAAAATGAAAAGTGTTCCCTATGCTTCAGCCATAGGCTCTATCATGTATGCAATGTTGTGTACCAGACCTGATGTGTGCCTTGCTATCAGTTTAGCAGGGAGGTACCAAAGTAATCTAGGAGTGGATCACTGGACAGCGGTCAAGAACATCCTGAAATACCTGAAAAGGACTAAGGATATGTTTCTCATTTATGGAGGTTACAAAGAGCTCATCATAAATGGTTACGTCGATGCAAGCTTTGACACTGATCCGGATGACTCTAAGTCACAAACCGAATACATATTTATATTGAACGGTGGAGCTGTCAGTTGGTGTAGTTCTAAACAAAGCGTCGTGGCGGGATCTACGTGTGAAGCGGAGTACATAGCTGCTTCAGAAGCGGCAAATGAAGGAGTCTGGATGAAGGAGTTCATATCCGATCTAGGTGTCATACCTAGTGCATCGGGTCCAATGAAAACCTTTTGTGACAATACTGGTGCAATTGCCTTGGCAAAGGAATCCAGAAGAACCAAGCACATCAAGGGACGCTTCAATTCCATCCGCGATCAAGTCAAGGAGGGAGACATAGTGATTTGCAAGATACATACAGATCTGAATGTTGCAGACCCGTTGACTAAGCCTCTCTCACGAGCAAAACATGATCAGCACCAAGGCTCCATGGGTGTTAGAATCATTACTGTGTAATCTAGATTATTGACTCTAGTGCAAGTGGGAGACTGAAGGAAATATGCCCTAGAGGCAATAATAAAGTTCTTATTTATATTTCCTTATATCATGATAAATGTTTATTATTCATGCTAGAATTGTATTAACCGTAAACTTAGTACATGTGTGAATACATAGACAAACATAGTGTCACTAGTATGCCTCTACTTGACTAGCTCGTTGAATCAAAGATGGTTAAGTTTCCTAGCCATAGACATGAGTTGTCATTTGATTATCGGGATCACATCATTAGAGAATGATGTGGTTGACTTGACCCATTCCGTTAGCTTAGCATTTGATCATTTAGTATGTTGCTATTGCTTTCTTCATAACTTATACATGTTCCTATGACTATGAAATTATGCAACTCCCAAATACCGGAGGAACACTTTGTGTGCTACCAAACGTCACAATGTAATTGGGTGATTATAAAGGTGCTCTACAGGTGTCTCCGATGGTACTTGTTGAGTTGGCATAGATCGATATTAGGATTTGTCACTCCGATTGTCCGAGAGGTATCTCTGGGCCCTCTCGGTAATGCACATCACTATAAGCCTTGCAAGCAATGTGACTAATGAGTTAGTTGCAGGGTGATGCATTATGGAACGAGTAAAACGACTTGCCGGTAACGAGATTGAACTAGGTATTGAGATACCGACGATCGAATCTCGGGCAAGTAACATACCGATGACAAAGGGAACAACGTATGTTGTTATGCGGTTTGACCGATAAAGATCTTCGTAGAATATGTGGGAGCCAATATGAGCATCCAGGTTCCGCTATTGGTTATTGACCGGAGACGTGTCTCGGTCATGTATACATAGTTCTAGAACCCGTAGGGTCCGCACGCTTAATGTTCGGTGACGATCGGTATTATGAGTTTATGTGTTTTGATGTACTGAAGGTAGTTCGGAGTCCCGGATATGCTCATGGACATGACGAGGGGTTTCGAAATGGTCGAGACATAAAGATCGATATATTGGATGGCTATGTTTGGACATCGGAAAGGTTTCGAGAGAGTTCAGGCATATGCGGGAGTACCG
Organism: Aegilops tauschii subsp. strangulata; assembly: GCF_002575655.3. NCBI lineage: Eukaryota > Viridiplantae > Streptophyta > Magnoliopsida > Poales > Poaceae > Aegilops > Aegilops tauschii. The sequence continues at coordinate 190,004,434 of NC_053037.3, forward strand.
GGGGGGGGGGGGTTACCGGAACCCCCCGGGGAGTATATGGGCCCTAATGGGCCTTGGTGGAGAGAGAGAGGGGCAGCCAGGACAAGCTGCGCGCCCCCTCCCCCTCTGGTCCGAATTGGACTAGGAAGTGGGGGTGGCGCCCCCCTTTCCTTCCTCCGTCTCTCCCCCTTCCTTCTCTCCTAGTCCAACTAGGGAAGGAGGGGGGATCCTACTCCCGGTGAGGGTAGGACTCCTCCAGGGCGCGCCATAGAGGGCCGGCCCTCCCCCCTCCTCCACTCCTTTATATACGGGGGAGGGGGCACCCCATACACACAAGTTGATCATTGATCTCTTAGTCGTGTGCGATGCCCCCTCCACCATAATCCACCTCGGTCATATCGTTGCAGTGCTTAGGCGAAGCCCTGCGCCGGTAGCTTCATCATCACCGTCATCACGCTGTCGTGCTGATGAAGCTCTCCCTCGATACTCAGCTGGATCGAGAGTTCGTGGGACGTCACCGAGCCGGACGTGTGCAGATCGCGAAGGTGTCGTACTTTCGGTACTAGGATCGGTCGATCGTGAAGACGTACGACTACATCAACCGTGTTGTCATAACGCTTCCGCTTTCGGTCTACGAGGGTACGTGGACAACACTCTCCCCTCCCGTTGCTATGCATCACCATGATCTTGTGTGTGCATAGGATTTTTTTGAAATTACTACGTTCCCCAATAGATGAAGGTGATGCCGCCTGATGAAGATGGTGCGGGCGATGATCAGCCGGAGTCAGAGTCGCCGCTCCCGCGCCCACTGCCGTCGTCATCGCCGTCACTGTCCTCCTCATCACTTTCGCTCTAGGAGGAGCTTTCGTCGTTAGTCGAGCTCTCCACGTAGCACCCTAAGCGACCACCCGAGTGCCCGAAGATCTTGATGGAGAGCAGGTCGTTCTCCATTAATTTGAACTGGAGAACGTGCCCCTCCGAGAAACCGTGGGCACGGGCGAAGGTCTTCCAACAATGACGAAGATACATCACATGAGGGGCGGGGAAGTCGACGTCAACCCTCATACCTCCGTTCCCGCAGCCCCTCATGTGCAGCCGCAGAGCGCGCGGTGCTCTGGCTCCATCTCCCGCGCAAAGGGAGTTGGGAGACGAAGATGACCACACAAAGGGTTGTATAGCCTGATGATGAACTCCCGAGGTTGGTCACCAACGTGGCCTTCCATCGGGGGGAGCCGCCGGCGGGGGCGCCACCAAGGCACCGCCGCGCCCTCCTCCTCGAGCGCCACGGTGACCACGGCCTCGTCCCCTTCCTCCCCTTCTCACAGACGATTCCGCTGCCTCGAGGTCTAGGGGAGGAGGGGCGTGCTATCGAGCAGAAGCCCTAGTCGTCGCCGCCAGGGCACCGCCGCGTCCTCGCCCTCTCGCCATAACTAGAAGAGAAGGATCTCGGAGAAGAAGGAGAGGTGTGTGCGGAGAAGCACTGCCCCGACTCCTTTTTATAGGGAAACGAGGCAGAGGGCTGCCTCCTCATACGGGAAATGGCCACCCCTCTCCTCCAATGCGGCCTCTCTGCACCCACCACGACTCTAAGGGTCGAGGCCGACCCTCTCCTCCAACCATCGGCGCTCGGTTTTCAGCCATGGCACTCCTCCCCGTGTCCACCGCATCCACCACCTACCATGCCCAATGCATGCGTAACACGTGGCAGCTGCATGCGGGACGAGGGGCAAGTGGGATGGAAGTTTCTGCCCCGTGATCGTGGGGCGAGAAGAATCCGCGGGCAACGATCCAAGTTTGTCCACGACGTCGCGCACATCACACGGAAAAACCAGAAACCGGCCGAGGACCAGGGCTAATGAAGAAGCAAAAGAGACCTCAAGAGACCAGCCTCTTCAGACCCTTGCCTCTGCACTTATTAGGCCCTACCCCGACGACGCTCGGCAGCACGTTTGGAGCAGGCCCGGGGGCTTCTGTCGGTGCAACAAACCCTGGGTCTGTTGCCCAGACGATGCACATGCACGGGAACAAGATTGAAGCACCAGCCCAAGTCAGAGTGCAAGAAATCAAGAGATTCAAAGGACCAGCACGCAGATCAGAGAGACCAAGATCCAGCCAGAGAAGCAGGATATCGCCAAGAAAAAGGCCTCCCTGGCCTGGCAGGTGAGCCCGGCAAGGGGCGAGGCCGCCCCCAGAAGCAGATAACCGAGGCACCCCTTCAGGGCCTGCCGGGCTCGCGGAGGTAAAAACACCTCACCACCCACTTAGCCACGACCCACGTCATCGATCAGTGCGGTGTCAAACCGCAAAGTTACTGAGTGGCACTCATTCGCCACATGGCTGCCTCTCCTTACAGAAGAAACCCACGGATGACACCCGTCCTGCGACGTGTCAAGAGAACAGGCACGGAGCTGGCAAGATAGCCCAGCAACCGTGCCGGGCAACCTGTGATGTGACACTAAGCAGTGCATTTAATGCGCCCTCTCAGCCCACAGAGTTAGGTACGATAGCACTGTTTGCTATCATATCAATGCATAATGACTACTTTGCCATTGTGGTGACCCCTTGATCTATAAATGGAGGCCCATGGCAATCGTAGAAAGGGTTATAAGGTTGGATAACTCACACCCCCCATACGCGTGTAGTCACTACTTCCAAGGCAACCCCTGCCGGGCGAGTGTACTACTCTCGCCACCACCTTTTCCAGCATCAATCCACCAAAGCAGGAGTAGGGTTTTACGCCTCACAGTGGCCCGAACCTGGGTAAGTTGCCCGTGTGATCTCTGTCGTGCTGCCCCACGCCCCTCTGCTGTTTGTGCAACACGTCACCCCCTGCCGAACCAGCAAGGGACCGCCTGGTCCCATAGGTGGCCGTGGTTTTACCTCGACATTATTCAATTCAAGTCTACTATATAAAGAGAAAGGCATAACACTAACACCGGCTCCAAGATCACATAAAGCACTTTTAACATAGTTTCTTTTAATGGAGCATGGTATAGTTGGTACTCCTGGATCTCCAAGTTTCTTCGGTATTCCACCCTTAAAACTATAATTTGCAAGCATGGTGGAAATCTCAGCTTCCGGCATCTTTCTTTTATTAGTAACATTATCTTTCATATACTTAGCATAAGGAGGCATTTTAAGCATATCAGTCAAATGCATACGCAAAAAGATAGGTCTAATCATTTCAGCAAAGCGCTCAAAATCCTCATCATCCTCTTTCTTGGATGGTTTAGGAGGAAAGGGCATGGGTTTCTAAACCCATGGTTCTCTTTCTTTACCATGCTTCATAGCAACAAAGTCTCTCTTATCATAACGTTGATTCTTTGATTGTGGGTTATCAAGATGAACAACAGGTTCTATCTCCACATCATTATCATTACTAGGTTGAGCATCAACATGAACATCATTATTAACATTATCACTAGGTTCACGTTCATCACCAGATTGTGTCTCAGCATCAGAAATAGAAGTATCATTGGGATTCTCAAGTGTGTGTGTATAACAGGTTCACTAGAAGCATGCAAAGTCCTATTAGTTTTCTTTTTCTTTTTATTACTAGGACTAGGTGCATCAGTATTAGTTCTCTGAGAATCTTGCTCAACTCTCTTAGGATGGCCCTCAGGATACAAAGGTTCCTGGGTCATCTTACCACCTCTAGTCATAACCCTAACAGCATTATCATTATTCCTACTATTCAACACATTGAGGAAATCATCCTGAGCCTTAAGTACTTGTTCTACTTGAGTTGTAACCATGGAAGCATGCTTAATAATAAGCTTAAGATCATTAACAGTTCTACTCATATAATCACCCAAGTAGTAAAGCATGTGAGCATTACGTTTCAATTGTCTACTAACATAAGCATTGAAGTTTTCTTGTTTAACAATGAAATTATCAAACTCATCCAAGCATTGACTAGCAGACTTATTATGAGGAATATCACCTTCATCAAATCTATAGAGAGAGTTTACCTCTACTACCTGTGTTGGGTTATCAAGACCATGCATTTCTTCAATAGGTGGCAGATTCTTAACATCTTCAGCTTTAATACCTTTTTCTTTCGGGATAATTAGATTTATGCCCCTAGTTGTGTCCCACTCGTCTGTTTTACCCCTAATTCCCAAAAGTCACCGGTTCTGTCCAAATCACTTTGCTCCTCTTATGATTTTGCCCTTTGACCGTTTGACCGTCAGTTTGAAAACTTCATAACTAATTCATACTAAATCAGAAAAATGCAAATAAGATACCAAAATGTTCAGAAAAACATCACCTATACGTCAGTGTCATTTGCATTCATGAAAAAAGTGTTGGAAAGTGCCCATCCGAGTTTTAGCTCTTATGCTACCACCATTAATAGTAAAATCTAAAAAAGTTCAAAAAAATTCAAAAATAATTTCGTGGCAAAGAATGACAAATGTTTTAAGTGCCTGCCAAGTTTCATCAGGGAATAACATTCATGGGTGCCGCGGCAAAAAAATAATCAGCACTCCAAAATAGATTATTTTTTTGCCACGACTTCCACGAATGTCGTTCCCTAATGAAACTTGGCAAGCACTTAGAACACTTGTCGTTCTTTGCCACCATATTTTTTTTGAATTTTTTTGAATTTTTTTAGAGTTTACTATTCATGGTGGTATCAAAAGAGCTAAAACTCGGATGCGCACTTTCCAACACTTTCTTCATGAATGCAAATGACACTGACATATAGGTGATGTTTTTCTGAACATTTTGGTATCTTATTTGCATTTTTTTGATTTTGTATGAATTAGTTATGAAGTTTTCAAACTGACGGTCAAACGGTCAAAGGGCAAAAGCATAAGAGGATCAAAGTGACTTGGACAGAACCGGTGACTTTTGGGAATTAGGGGTAAAACAGATGAGTGGGACACAACTAGGGGCATAAATCTAATTATCCCTTTTCTTTCATAGATTTCTTTGCCTCTTGCATATCTTCAGGACTGAGAAATAGAATACCACTTTTCTTTGGAGTTGGCTTAGGAGTTGGTTCAGGAAGTGTCCAATCATTATCATTACTCAATATATTATTCAATAGCAATTCAGCTTGCTCAACAGTTTGTTCCTTGAGAACACAACCAACACAACTATCCAGGTGGTCTCTGGAAGCATCGGTTAGTCCATTATAAAAGATATCAAGAATTTCATTTTTCTTGAGAGGATGATCAGGAAAAGCATCAAGTAATTGGAGAAGCCTCGCCCAAGCTTGTGGGAGACTCTCTTCTTCAATTTGCACAAAGTTAATTATTTCCTTTAAAGCAGCTTGTTTCTTATGAACAGGGAAATATTTTTTAGAGAAGTAGTAAATCATATCATGGGGACTACGCACACAACCAGGAGCAAGAGAATTAAACCATAACTTAGCATCACCCTTTAATAAGAAAGGAAACAACTTAAGAATATAGTAATAGCGATTTTTTTCCTCATGAGGAAATAGGGTGGCTATATCATTCAATTTAGTAAGATGTGCCACAACAGTTTCAGATTCATAACCATAGAAAGGGTCAGATTCAACCAAAGTAATTAACTCAGGATCGACAGAGAATTCATAATCCTTATCAGTAACAAAGATAGGTGAAGTAGCAAAACTTAGGATCATATCACATTCTAGCATTCAAAGACTTTTCTTTCAGCTTAGCTAACAGTTTCTTAAGATCATCTCTATCATTACAAGCAAAAAAGTCTCTAGCAGTTTCTTCATCCATAATATAACCCTAAGGTACAACAGGAAATTCATATCTAGGGGAGAATCATAATCTTCAGTTTCAATAATATCATCAGTTTCAGTAATTTCATTCTCTCTAACCCTAGCAAGTTTTTCATCAAGAAATTCACCTAGTGGCACTATATTATCAAGCAGAGAAGTAGTTTCATCATAAGCATCATGCATAGCAGAAGTGGCATCATCAATAATATGCGACATATCAGAATCAATAGCAGGTGTAGGTGTTGCAAGTTTACTCAAAACAGAAGGTGAATCAAGTGCAGAGCTAGATGGCAGTTCCTTACCTCCCCTCGTAGTTGAGGAATAGATCTTGGTTCTAGTATCTTCCAAATTCTTCATAGTGATCAACGGATATAAATCTCAAGTGACTCAGAGAATAGAGCTATGTTCCCCGGCAACGGCGCAAGAAAAAGGTCTTGATAACCCAGGATCGGAATAGTTTTCGAGGGTAGAGTATTCAACCCAAATTTATTGATTCGACACAAGGGGAGCCAAAGAATATTCTCAAGTATTAGCAGCTGGGTTGTCAATTCAACCACACTCGAAAGACTTAATATCTGCAGCAAAATATTTAGTAGCAAAGTAGTATGGAAGTAACGGTAACAGTGGCAAAAGTAACAGTAGCAGTTTTGTAGCAACTGTAAGAGTGGCAACGAAAAAGTAACTTAGCAAAGATCAATATGAAACAAGCTCGCAGGCAATGGATCAATGATGGATAATTATGTCGGATGGCATTCATCATGCAACAGTTATAACCTAGGGTGATACAAAACTAGCTCCAATTCATCAATATAATGTAGGCATGTGTTCCGAATATAGTCATACGTGCTTATGGAAAAGAACTTGCTTGACATCTTTTGTCCTACCCTCCCATGGCAGCGGGGTCATAATGGAAACTAAGTGATATTAAGGCCTCCTTTTAATAGAGAATTGGACAAAAGCATTAGCACTTAGTAAATACATGAACTCCTCAAACTACGGTCATCACCGGGAAGTGTCCCGACTATTGTCACTCTGGGGTTGCTAGATCATGACACGTAGTAGGTGACTATAACTTGCAAGATAGGATCAAGAACACAAATATATCCATGAAAACATAATAGGTTCAGATCTGAAATCATTGCACTCGGGCCCTAGTGACAAGCATTAAGCATAGCAAAGTCATAGCAACATCAATCTTAGAACATAGTGGATACTAGGGACCAAACCCTAACAAAACTAACTCGATTACATGGTAAATCTCATCCAACCCATCACCGTCCAGCAAGCCAACGATGGGATTACTCACGCACGGCGGTGAGCATCATGAAATTGGTGATGGAGGATGGTTGATGATGACGATGGTGATGATTTCCCCTCTCCGGAGCCCAAAACGGACTCCAGATCTGCCCTCCCGAGGAAGAACAGGAGGTGGCGACAACTCCGTATCCTAAAACGCGATGAATCCTTCTCTCTGATTTTTTTCTCCCCGAACGTGAATATATGTAGTTGGAGTTAAGGTCGGTGGAGCTTCGTGGGACCCACAAGACAGGTGGGCACGCCTAGGGGGTAGGGCGCGCCCCCACCCTTGTGGACAGGTGGTGGGTCCCCTCTAGTTGATTCTTTCGCCAATATTTTTTTATTTATTCCAAAAATAATCTCCGTGAAGTTTCAGGTCATTCCGAGAACTTTTATTTCTGCACAAAAATAACACCATGGCAATTCTATTGAAATCAGCGTCAATCCGGGTTAGTTCCATTCAAATCATGCAAATTAGAGTCCAAAACAAGGGCAAAAGAGTTTGGAAAAGTAGATACGATGGAGACGTATCAAGCCTAAGTACGCATAATTTTAACAAATCTGCCGCCGCGCCGGCCTATGCATCACCGGTGTGAGATGAGACGTCGATGACTTGTCCTGGCAACATGCCACCGTTGGTGGACTCCGCGTCCCCCCTGCTGAAGTCGACCGTGTCCTCGTCCTCGGCGCTGCCCTCAAAGTTGTAGTACTCATAGTAGTGGGTGGGCCAGAGCTCGCGTTGGTACTCCACCGCCGATTCCTCGACGGACAGACTCTTCTCAACCTCGACCTCGGCGACGCACAACTCCTCCTCCTGGTGCTCCTCGATCTCCGCCGCCTCCCGCATCTCCAGCTCTCGCTTGGCGATCTCATGCGGAAGGAGGTGCTCCATGGCCACGGCCGCCTTTTCGTACATGGGTTGCACACTGGATTCCGAGGTGGCTTGGAATATCTTGGCGTCTGCATCCTCGATCTTGGCGTGGATGGCCTCGACCCGGGCTAGGGCGACATCGGCGGCACGGACGGCAGCTCGAGCGCTCTCGGTGTTTGCAGCCGTCGTCGCAGTAGCAGCTGTAGCCGTCTCGGCTGCTGCAGCTGCCTTGTCGGCTGCCGCAGACGCCCTCTCGGCGGATGCGGCCGCGGTCAATGTGGATGCGGCGGCACTCTCGGCGTAGGCGGCGGCGCTCGGGGAGGACGCGGCCGTTGTATGGGCCTTCACGAAGTGTTTCCACGGCGTCATCTTTGCAACAAGGGGTTGCGGGAATAGGGATCGAGATTCATGGACTCGGGGGTTGCCGGCACTAGAGCAGACGAGCCGGCGAAGCTTAAGGAGGAAGATTTAAATAGACCCAGGAATTTTCATCGCAAATGATTCCTACAAAAAACTGTGTGTGATGTTGTTGATATTTTTTATTAGCTGTGAAAGACGAGTTTGGAGTAAAGTGACAACGGATGGTGTTTTAAATGTACGAGAAAATTTATAGTACTAATACAACTGTCATGTCAAATTTTGGAAAATTCCAGGGGTCATTTGACCTTTTAAGACATTTAAGTGACTTTCTAGCCATTTAATGACCGTAATTCAAATGTGAACTACATGTACATGCAACAGCTAACCATAACAGTTTGAAAAGTCATATTTTGTGTACTTGTGTGCGATTTAATTCCATGTGCAATAAATTGGAAGGAATTTCCAAACATATTGGTCCAACGGCTATGTCACAATTAAGCATGGAGTGCCATGGCATTAGAATTCCAAAAAATTAAAAAGATCAGAAACACATGAAACCTTGCTTGATGTAATGTCATGCCACCAAGATGATGTGGTATAAAATTTGGCATGTTTGGCGAAAGTTTGGACACACACCCCTCACAAGCCGAAGCAACTCACTAGAAGGCACGTAGTTTTGAGAGGGAACAATGCATGTTTGATGACTAACGGGAGATAACTTCCCCTTACGACCTTCAATTTTTTTCTACATTTAACGTGCACTCATACAATTGCCATGTGAAAAATTGGAAAATTTCAGGGGTCATTTGACCTTTTGAAGACATTTAAGTGATTTTAAAGACATTCAAGTGATTTTCTAGCCATTTAATGACCGTAATTCAAATTTGAACTACATCTACATGCAACAGCTAACCATAATGGTTTGAAAATCATATTTGTGTGCTTGTGTGCGAGTTAATTCCATGTGCAGTAAATTGGAAGGAATTTTCAAACATAATGGTCTCACGACATGGACACATCCATGGAGTGCCATGGCATTTTAATTCCAAAAAATTAAAAAATGATCAGAAAAACATGAAACCTTGCTTGATGTAATGTCATGCCACCAAGATGATGTGGTAAAAAAATTGGCCTGTTTGACAAAATTTTGGACACACACCCCTCACAAACCAGAGAAACTCACTAGAAGGCTCGTGGTTCCGAGAGGGAACAATGCATGCTTGATGACAAATGGGAGATAACTTCCTCTTATGGCCTTCAAAAATTTTCTACGTTTAACGTGCACTAATACAACTGTCATGTAAAAATTTCGAAAATTTCAGGGGTCATTTGACCTTTTCAAGACATTTAAGTGATTTTCTAGCCATTTAATGACCGTAATTACAATTTAAACTACATCTACATGCAACGACTAACCATAATGGTTTGAAAAATCATATTTGTGTACTTGTGTGCGAGTTAAATCCATGTGCAATAAATTAGAAGGAATTTTCAAACATATTGGTGTCACGGCATGGACACATGCATGGAGTGCCATGGTATTTTAATTCCAAAAAATTAAAAAATGATTAGAAAAACATGAAACCTTGCTTGATGTAATGTCATGCCACCAAGATAATGTGGTAAAAAAATTGCCTGTTTGACGGAAGTTTGGACACACACCCTCACAAACCAAAGCAACTCACTAGAAGGCTTGTGGTTCCGAGAGGAAACAATGTATGTTTGATGACGAACATGAGATGCTTCCTCTTATGGCCTTCAATTTTTTTCTACATTTAACATGCACTAATACAACTGTCATGTGAAATTTGGAAAATTCTAGGGGTCATTTGACCTTTTAAAGACATTTTGAAGTGATTTTCTAGCCATTTAATGACCATAATTAAAATTTGAACTACATCTACATGCAACGGCTAACCATAACGGTTTGAAAAACCATATTTTTGTGTACTTGTGTGCAACTAAAAAATCATCAGACGATGTAAATATCTGGCGTTCAAAAAAGAAAATGTAAAGATCTAGCAAGACAACCGGCCCCCACACGATTGGCACTCTATTTCGTGCCTCGAGGTTTGGAAGGTGAGTGGCGGGGGTGAGGGAGTCCTGGACTAAGGGGTCTTCGGGCGTCCGGCCTGTTATCTATGGGCTGGACTGGTGGGCTGTGAAGACATGAAGGCCAAAGACTCTACCCGTGCCCAGATTGGACTCTCCTTGGCGTGGAAGGCAAGCTTGGCGACCAATTATAAAGATTCCTTCTTATGTAACCGACTCTATGTAACCCTAGATCCCCCCGGTGTCTATATAAACCGGAGGGTGTAGTCCGGAAAGGATATACTCATTACCATAGTCATACAGGCTAGACTTCTAGGGTTTAGCCATTACGATCTCGTGGTAGATCAACTCTTGTAACACTCATATTCATCAAGATCAATCAAGCAGGAAGTAGGGCATTACCTCCATAGAGAGGGCCCGAACCTGGGTAAACATCGTGTCCCCCGTCTCCTGCAACCATCGACCTTAGACGCACAGTTCGGGACCCCCTACCCGAGATCCGCCGGTTTTGACACCGACATTGGTGCTTTCATTGAGAGTTCCACTATGCCATCGACGAAAGGTTCGATGGCCCCTTCAATCATCGATAGTGACGCCGTCCAAGGAGAAACCTTCCTTCCCGAACAGATCTTCGTGTTTGGCGGCTTTGTACTGCGGGCCAACTCGCTTGGCCATCTGGAGCAGATCGATAGCTACGCCCCCGGCCATCAGGTGAGATTCGGAAGCTTGAACTACGTCGCGGACGTCCGCGGAGACCTGATCTTTGACGGATTCGAGACCGCGACGATCGCTCCCCCTCGCTCCGATGAACATGACTTAAATCTGTCATCAGATCACATCCAGGAGATGGTTCCTGTTGCCGCAACGGCCCTAGAACCGGAGCAGGTCTTGCCATCCGAGGCCGCAGAGTCTGCGGTGTTGGAGCCGCACACAGACTCGACACGCTGCAATATTTGCGTCAACAGAACTCCGGACTCGTCTCCGGCTATAAGTTCTGGACCTTGTACGCCTGCGGACACCGAGCTGGATCGCTATCGATTTTCGAATTTAGCGCTGCAGACATCTTCCAGCACTCACCTTTGGGTGATGTGTTAAACTCTTTAAAGAATTTGTCCTTGGAGAAGGACTCACAGCCGAACTATGTTCGGTCCGAGCTAGAGGCTAATGATGGGGGATTTTGCTTCCCACCCGCCACCCACTTCATAGCCACTGTCGATGACTTAACTGAGGTGCTTGATTATGGCTCCGCAGACATCGACGGTATGGACGACGATGCCGACAAGGAGCAAGGCCAAGACCCGCCATTCACTGGACGTTGGACGGCCACCTCTTCATACAATGTGTACATGGTTGACACACCTAAAAAAGCTAGCGACGACGACAAAGAAGATCCAGTTGCGAATAAACCTTCTGAGACACAATCCAAGCGCCGGCGCCCTAAACGCCTCGTCGCTCAAAAGATGGCAACAATGGCACCAGAGAAAATAGTACTCCGGGCGACACCGAAAACAATGAAGACCCTATTGGAGCAGCATCCGAACAGGAGGAACAAGACAACAGGCAAGTTAACCCTGATAAACAGGCCATGCCGAATGACCCGAATGACGATAGTTATCGTCCAGTTTCTGAGGATGAGGAGAGCCTCGGCAGCGAGGATTTCATCATGCCTGAGGTACCCCTCGAGCAGGAGCGCTTCAAGCGCCAGCTAATAGCTACCGCAAGAAGCCTGAAGAAAAAGCAGGAGCAGCTCCAAGCCGATCAAGACCTACTCATTGACAGATGGACCGATGTCCTGGCAGCCGAAGAATACAGCCTCAAGCGCCCAGCCAAGAGTTACCCGAAGCGCAAACTGCTACCTCAGTTTGATGAGGAGGCAGCAGATCCCATACCTCCCTCGCGCAATGCAGAACGACCACCATGTGGTCGGGATAGTGCGGCGGACCGACCACCCCGCGGTCGGGATAAAACGACAACTCAGGCCGAACAACAGCCTGCCCCACCGCCTCGTAAAAACAGAGACAGGGCAGCTCGGGACCATACATACGACCTTCGGCGGGACCTGGACAATAGAGCAGGACACACCAGATCAATCTACAGTTCGCGAGGACGCTTCCCGACTCGGGGTGACAGCTACCTATTCGGACGTGACAAACCTAGTCACGCCCGGGCCGATAACCGCAGTCAGACTTCATCGGAGGTGCGCCGTGACACGGCCCGATATAGAGGCGCCGCACACCCCCTCTGCTTCACGGATGAAGTACTGGATCATGAATTCCCCGAGGGGTTCAAACCCGTATATATTGAATCATACGACGGAACAACCGATCCCACAGTATGGATCGAGGATTTTATTCTCCACATTCATATGGCCCGAGGAGACGATCTCCACACCATCAAATACCTCCCACTAAAACTAAAAGGGCCAGCTAGACACTGGTTAAATAGCTTGCCTGAAAATTCCATCGGCAGCTGGGAGGTCTTGGAAGAAGCCATTCTTGACAACTTCCAAGGCACTTATGTCCGGCCACCAGACGCCGATGACTTAAGTCATATAGTTCAACAACCTGGAGAATCTGCCAGAAAATTCTGGACTAGGTTCCTAACCAAGAAGAACCAAATAGTTGAATGTCCGGATGCCGAAGCCCTAGCGGCCTTTAAACATAGCATCCGTGATGAATGGCTCGCCCGCCACCTCGGCCAAGAAAAGTCGAAGTCTATGGCAGCCCTCACAGCACTCATGACCCACTTTTACGCGGGTGAGGATAGTTGGCTGGCTCGTAGTACAAACACAGCCAACGAGGCAGGCCCCTCTGAGGCCAAAAACAGCACCGGCAAGCTCTGGCACAATAAACACAAACGCTGATGTAATGGCGATAACACTGATGACACGGTAGTTCACACCGGATTCAGTGGCTCCAAGTCCGGCCAGCGGAAGAAGCCTTATAAAAGGAACAACGAGGGACCATCCAGCTTGGACCGCATACTCAATCGTCCGTGCCAGATACATGGCACCCCAGACAAAGAAGCCCATCATACCAACATAGATTGTTGGGTTTTCAAGCAAGCCAGCAAGTCAAATGCCGAAAGCAAGAAAACAGGATCGCAAAGCATGGACGACGACGAAGAGCCCCGGCAGCCGAACACTGGAGGATAGAAAAAGTTTCCCCCTCAAGTAAAAATGGTGAACCAGATATATGCTACACACATCCCCAAAAGGGAGCGCAAGCGCGCACTCAGGGACATCTATGCGGTAGAGCCAGTCGTCCCAAAATTCAATCCATGGTCGTCATTCCCTATCACCTTTGATCGTCGAGATCATCCAACTAGTATCCGTCATGGTGGTTCGGCTGCACTGGTCCTCGACCCAATCATCGACGGATTTCACCTCACACGAGTCCTAATGGACGGGGGTAGCAGCCTCAACCTGCTCTATCAGGATACATTGCGCAAAATGGGCATTAATCCCTCACGAATCAAACCTACAAAGACTACCTTTAAAGGAGTCATACCAGGTGTAAAGGCCCGTTGCACGGGCTCAATCATGCTGGAGGTGGTCTTCGGTTCTCCGGACAACTTCCGAAGCGAAGAGCTAATCTTCGATATCGCCCCCTTCCGCAGCGGCTACCACGCACGCTCGGACGAACCGCGTTTGCTAGATTCAACGCGGTGCCACACTATGCTTATCTCAAGCTCAAGACGCCCGGTCCACACGGCGTCATAACAGTCAATGGAAATATGGAACGCTCACTCCGTATAGAGGAGCACACAGCCGCCCTAGCAGCAGAAGCACAGAGCGGCCTTCTCAAGCAGAACCATAATCCGGCTGCCGAGCCCCTGAACACCATTAAGAAGATCCGGACTACGCTGCAACAGGACAGCTCGGCTCGTCAAGAGCTCGATTAGCAATCCAGCTCAAAACCCCATGGGTGCTTACGGAGGCATAACTAGCTCGCGATCCACAGTGCGGTTCAACCGACCCTGGGAATCACACACCTTTACTTTTCCTTTTCATTTCAGGTTTTTCTCCTTTCGAGGTCTATTCGTACGACCCGCGGGCAGAACACACCAAGGAGGCAAGGAGCTCTGGCATACAAGGGAATCCCCAGGTGGTTTGTGCTAACAATTGCTGTACCTGTTTTACATACCTATACGCAGCTCGCCCTTGGTCTTGGCACAATAAATAGCCTTACTTGCTTATCGCATTACTTGTACAAATACGCCTCGACGTATTAATTACACCACAATGGTAAATGAATGGTAGCATCAGCTTATTATTTAATTTTCTCTGTCTCCCCACCTTTGCATTCATTACTCATTGCACACGTACACTCTGGTACGTATTACTGCGCCAGGGGCTTCATCACGCCCCGCATTACGGCAACAAAAGTCCGAACACTTTTACAGTACAGTTCGGCACCCCGAACTTATAGCATTATATGCATCGGCTCCGAATCATGTCTTTGGTCGATAGTTGGGTTGCCCGGCTCCTGTGCTTACTACCTTACGTTCCGCTATATCAGCTAGGGTAGTAAAGGGAGAACTACCGCGATTGTGTCCCGGTTCTTCCGGACGAGCAACTCAGTAGAGAAAGCTGAAAACTGACTGTCATGATGCGGCGAGAGCTGGTCAGCTGTTCGAGAGGTCTCAAATCCTTAGAGATTTTTCTGCCTTACGCGAGGAATCGGTGTTTCTCCGATTAGGCATGTATAGTGCCCCTAGTTCGGCCTTCCGAACACCAGGGGCTTCGCCGAAATTTTCATTGTCAAACTCCTATGGCTAAGTGAGGGTGATAAAGGCCATATAGTCTGATTGCCTTGTTCGTTGCGCTAAACACCTCCTTTAAGGACCAAAATGTGGAGTAAAGAGTGTTTAGATTTATCCCGAACACCCCCATACTACCTACGTGGGGACAGAAGCCGACGACTGGTCAACCCTCAGATTTCACAAACGGCCGCACAGGAGGTAAAATTTAAAAAAAACACAAACATTGCATTACATAACATCATTGTTTCATCCTACAGAACAAGATAATACGAATGTTTTCATTGGAAAATAACGTCCTTCGCACATTGCTCTGCCACAGGCGGGACCCCTCCAGGACACTATCAAAATATAGCTCGGGTCGACGATGCTCCTTGCCCTCAGGCGGCCCCTCGGTCACCAGCTTCTTGGCATCTAGCTTCGCCCAATGCGTCTTGACGCGGGAAAATACCATCCGTGCACCTTCAATGCAGACCGATCGCTTCACGGCTTCGAGCCATGGGCAGGCACTCACGAGCCGCTTCACAAGTCCGAAGTAGCTGCTGGGTATGGGCTCGGCAGGCCACAGCCGGACTATCAGGTCCTTCATGGCTAGCTCGGCCGACCTGTGCAGCTCGACCAGCTGTTATAGCTGGTCGCTAAAGGGCACCGGATGTTCTGGTCCAAAATATTGAGACCAGAATAGCTTCTCCGTAGACATACCCTCTTCGGCTCGATAAAACTTGGCAGCATCTGATATACAGCACGGCAGATTCGTAAACGCCCCTAGAAAACCCAAATTCGGGTCAGTACAAGGAATGTTTCCTTCGCCTACCGGCTTTGCATAGCGAAAGACTTACCCGCCGTAATCTTCTTGGCCGCCTGAATTTCTTGGAGGGCACTCTGGGCTTCGGCTCGGGCATCCCGTGCGCTCTGACGGGCCTTCGCAAGTTCGTACTCTTGCATCTTAAAATCGTGCTCCAAGGACTCGAGCTTCTCGACGGCGTCCTGGAGTTCTTGCTGGGCCTTGCTAACCAGGGCCTCGTGCTTCTCGCGCGCGGCGCGTTCCCTGGCCGCTTTGTCCTCGGCCTCGGCTAACGCCTTCTTGAGGGCCGCCACCTCGGTCGTGGCCCCTAATAAAGTTCATGACACTTTAGTCAGCTTGAACAATTTATTCTTCAATATACACGCAGGTTACTTCACACCTTGGCTATCCTCCAGCTGCTTCTTCACGAGGTCGAGCTCTTCCTCGGCCCGCTCCAGCTTCTGCTTCAGTCCGGAGACCTCCGCGGTTTGAGCGGTAGCAGCCCGTAACAAGGCCTGCTTATTCACATAGACACCTTTTTGTTAGACTCCTGTGATAATTATTTTTGATCCTCTGTTCGGCTTTTTCTTGAGGGACACCGACCAGAGCATCAGGGGCTACTGTCTACGCTGTGATATTCCTCTTACAATTACATTACTCACCTCAAAGCCTGCTAGAAGGCTAGTGCAGGCCTCGGTCAGTCCGTGTTTGGCGGACTGAACCCTTTCAATCACCGTACCCATATGGGCACGGTGCTCATCCACAATGGAGGCGCCTTGCAGCGCTTCCAATAGACGATCTGGCGCCTCCGATTGGACAGAGGTCACTGGTAGCTCAACCCCTCCTTTTGGGAAGGGCCGTTTGCCGTACTCCGGAGCCGTATAGGTCTCCGGAATAGAATCCGGCTGAGGTCGAGTAGAACTCGGCCCGCACAGTCCGTCTCTGTAGGGGATTTTTCCCCCCATATATCCGGCAGCCCGGGAGTCATCCTGGGGCGCCACCCTGACGATCTCCGGAGCCTTCCCCCGGCCCGAGGAGGCCCTTTGGGACGCCTCCTCGTCATCACCCTTGGCCGAAGGGGAGTAGGCTGGCGGCGGTGACATATGACCCTCTCCTTTGGGTCCAGCGAACCTTCTGATGAAGATCGCGGAGAACTGTCCCGAGCCGGACTGCAATAACACGATCCAAACATATCAAATATTGCAAGGCGGAAAGGACGAACGTCCGGGCGTGCATAAAGACTTTTGATGCTTACGATGCGGCCCGAGGCTTGGCCCGGGAAGGCCGCTCCGAACTGCTATCGACATCCCATGCAGAGTTATCCGCGGGGAAGCCTTTCCCCCTCTTGGGTGCCTTCACCTCCAGATGCGTGGAGGCCGTTCTCTTCTTCCTCCCACCTCGGGTGGGGAGTCATCTTCCTCTTCCTCCTCCTCGTCATCGTCCTCGGCGGACGAAGAGCTAGTTTCGTCTTCGGACATCACGTCCAGAGCGCCTTTTCGGCGAGGGCCCCTCCGGGCCCCTTTGGTCGCTTTCTTGGCCGTCTTCTCCGGCACCTCATAAGGTGCTGGAAACAGCATTTTTGTCAGTAATGGAAATTCGGGGTCTTCGGACAGCGGAGCTGGACAGTTAATCCCCCCTGCTACCTCGATCCAAGCCTCAAAACATGGATAGGAAGGCTTAGGCTTTTTCCTCAAAATATGCTAGTAAAGGGTATGCCTTGAAAACATGAAACAAATTACCGAATTAGCCTGACGTTTTAAGCTGAGCCCGCGATCCTCGGTCGTGGGCGGTGGTGTTTCGCTGGCCTTGAAGAGCACTTTCCAGATGTCTTCGTGCATCGTGCTGAAGAACTCTAGTAGCGTCTGGTGCTTGGCCGGATCGTACTCCCACAGATAGCAAGTCCGGCGTTGGCACGGAAGAACCTGATGAATGAGCATGACGTGGATCACGTTGACGAGCTTGATTTTCCTGTCTATCATGTTTTGGACGCACGTCTAGAGCCCAGTCAGCTCGTCCGAGGGACCCCAGGTTAGGCCCTTCTCTTGCCAAGAGGTGAGCCGCATCGGGGTTCCATATCGAAATTCGGGGGCCGCCGCCCAGTCAGCGTCGCGTGGCTCGGTGATGTAGAACCACCCCGATTGCCACCCCTTCACCGTCTCCGCAAAGGAGCCTTCGGGCCAGGTAACATTGGGCATCTTGCCCACCATGGCGCCTCCGCACTCTGCTTGTTGACCGCTCACCACCTTCGGCTTCACATTGAAGGTTTTCAGCCATAGGCCGAAATGAGGTGGGATGCGGAGAAAGGCCTCGCACACGACAATGAATGTCGTGATGTTGAGAATGAAGTTAGGGGCTAGGTCATGGAAGTCTAGCCCATAGTAAAACATCAGTCCACGGACGAACGGGTGGAGAGGGAATCCCAGCCCGCAGACAAAGTGTGTGAGAAACACAACCCTCTCATGGGGCTCGGGAGTGGGGACGATTTGCCCTTTTGCCGGGAGTCGGTGAGCAATCTCCTTGGCCAAATATCCGGCCTCCCGGAGCTCCGTGATGTCCTTCTTCTTAACGGAGGAGGCCATCCACTTGCCTCCAGCTCCGGATCCGGACATGTTTGGAGTGCTTTCTCGAACGAGGAAAAGCTAAAGCTTGGGCGCTAGAGCTCAAGGACGGAAGGACTGAAGGAGAGAAAGGGTGTGGGTGAAGGAAGGGAATCCTTATCTCCTTATAAAGGCCGCGAATATCAAGCGCCTCCCCACTCGCCCTAAAAACTCGCATATTCCCAAGGGCTGTATAAACGACATGGTTGGGTTACCCATGCCCGCATTGATGAGAATCCCACTATAGGGGGGCACGATCTCTGCTTCGACAAGACGTACCAATGGCAACCGCGTCTCGGGACGTGGAGCGTCGGACACGGAACGGTCCGGAATTATGACCGGTCGGACGTGATATCAAGCTACCGAAATTTGTCAGCGGTTGGACTCGTGCAAAATTATATTCTTTCTGTGGTTGTGTATGGTGTGTGTGTGTGTGTGACAGGTCCGGATACTATCATCGCATCCGAAGACTATCTTGGAGTTCGGATAGAAGGGAACCCGCCTTGCAATGCCGAAGACAATCTGCGCGCTGGACTCCTCGTCATTGAAGCCAGGTTCAGGGGCTACTGAGGGAGTCCTGGACTAAGGGGTCCTTGGGCGTCCGGCCTATTATCTATGGGCCGGACTGGTGGGTTGTGAAGACATGAAGGCCGAAGACTGCATCCGTGTCCGGATTGGACTCTCCTTGGCGTGGAAGGCAAGCTTGGCGACCAATTATAAAGATTCCTTATTATGTAACCGACTCTATGTAACCCTAGATCCCCCCGATGTCTATATAAACCGGAGGGTGTAGTCTGGAAAGGATATACTCATTACCATAGTCATACAGGCTAGACTTCTAGGGTTTAGCCATTACGATCTCGTGGTAGATCAACTCTTGTAACACTCATATTCATCAAGATCAATCAAGCAGGAAGTAGGGCATTACCTCCATAGAGAGGGCCCGAACCTGGGTACGTGTCCCCCGTCTCCTACAACCATCGACCTTAGACGCACAGTTCGGGACCCCCTACCCGAGATCCGCCGGTTTTGACACCGACAGGGGGTTATTAAACAGACACGGTTCTGTATTGGAAACCGTCAGCTATTAAGTTCACACACGGCTTTTTCTGCAGAAATCGTGTGTAATTCAAACTACAACACTTGTAAATTCCGGCGACCGGCGTGTGTACTATTCCCGTCGATCTAGATTCTGACCGCCGATAAATACTACCTTGCTCACGTCGTCCCGCCTGCATTCTCATCTACATCCTCCCCTCGCTCGCCCTCTTTCTCTCTCTCTCTCTCTCAAATTTATCCATGGCGCAGCCGATCTGCCCACGCGCCGACGAGGAGTCACCGCCCCCCGAGGACGCTCAGTCGAAGAGCAGCGACGAGGAGGACCCCTACGTGCCGCCGAACGAGGTTGCGCCGGACCCCCCAACTTTGGATTGGTTTTGGGGATAGTACATTCTTTGTCTGTGGAAGTCGTTGCTGCCGTCTGAGAAAGCCAGGCAAGTGGTGTTCAAGAAGAAGATGGCGGAGGAGGAAGCCAGGTACCAGGCAGCCTGTGAAGCCCGTGATGCCGCCTGGAAAAAGGAGGTGGTGGAGCTTTGGGGGCGGGTGCATCGTTGTGCGGAGGAGGTGTACAAAGATGGGTACTTCGCGAGGAAGGTCAAAGGCGCTAGGAGCCTCATCACTGCGTGGAGGTGAGCCGATATATAAGCTCCAGCATGCCACCGATGAAGAACTCCGGCGGGTGCCCAACAAAATGGCAAGATCGTTCGCGCTCGTCCGCCAGCAAGAGGCAGATCGATACGTCAAGCACTGCGAGGCGGAGGAGACGGAGTACTACCTCCGCGCTGGGAAGACGCGGCGCACCAGGGAGCTGCTGGCGAGGGGCTGCCGGAATACTGCCCCCAGGAGGGATTGTTGGTTTTAGTATTGTTCGTTTTCAATTTTATGCGTTGTACCTAGTAGTTAAGTATCATCACGTATATGTGATGATATTATATATATTCTATGATGAACTAATGAACAATTAATATATATATATATTATGAATTCCATTTTCCACATATACACACATTGAAACAGAACATATAAGAACAAAAAACAGAGTACACACATTGAAACAAAACCATATTATGATTGATGTGAATACATACCGATCCACGTTGAAACGACTCAACAAAAAAACGTGTCCATGAGACCATGACCAGCAGCCCTTGCCTACGGTAGCTCTTGGCTCTGCCTGGACTCGTGCAGGCATTCGTCCAAGCGGTCGACACGCTAGCGGTACATCTGGAGCACGATCTCGAGCTCCAAGTTGGCTATTTCATCTAAGATCACCAACTCGAGGATGCGACGGCCATGTTCCTCTACTGCGCCCAGGTTGACACCAGGGCCAAGGAGGCGGTCGAGCCTACCGACCAGCGCGTTGGCATAGAGCGGGTCGCGGACAAGGCGAACGGCGCGACCCATGCGAACAGCACGGCAGGCATCCGGTTCAAGTACGGCGCGGCCGGCCTCTGGTGCAAGTACAGCGCACAGGACCTCTGCCCACTCCTGGCGAGGAATGGGGGTACTGACGGGACGTGTACCCAGCTGCGGCGCCCTGTCGACAGCAGGCAAGCATCGATGGATCTGCTCTTGTTGTGCGGCGCACCGCGCCTCTCGCTCTACGGCGAGCCGCAGCCTATAGGCGCGGACGCGCCTAGCTTGCTATGCGGCGCGCCATCGATCATGTTGTGTGGCGAGCTGCAGCCTCTCAGCGCTGACATGCCTATCTTGATCCGCGGCACTGAAGCGCCATGTGCCAAGGGTCTGCTCAACCCTGGCGATGACGTGCATCACGGTGTCGTCCATCGCATTGCCGGGGAGAGCCTCAGCCTCGACGGGACGTGCGCCTTCTCGTTTTCCTATTCGACGAGGTTGATGGTAGAGGCGGCGCTTTGGTGGGTTGGCATGCTTGGAAAAGGTGGATGTGCTATAGGCTATGGTTGTTGCCTCCGTGCGTCGCGCGCCGCCTGGGTTTATGCGCAATATCGCTGGGTGATACATCTCCAAAGTATCTATAATTTTTTATTGTTCCATGCTATTATATTATCTATTTTGGATGTTTTATATGCATTAATATGCTATTTTATATTATTTTTGGGACTAACCTATTAACCTAGAGCCCAGTGCCAGTTTCTGTTTTTTCCTTGTTTTTGAGTTTCGCGGAAAAGAAATACCAAACGGAGTCCAAACTGAATAAAACCTTCGTGATGATTTTTCTTGGACCAAAAGACACCAAGGAGACTTGGAGATCAAGTCGGAGGAGCCACGAGGCGGCCACAAGGGTGGAAGGCGCACCCAAGGGGGTAGGGCGCGCCCCCAGCCTTGTGGCCCCCCGTGACTCCCTTGACCTAATTCCTTCGCCTATAGATTCACATATATTCCCAAACCACCAGAAGTATCCACGAAAGCACTTTTCCACCGCCGCAACCTTCTGTACCTGTGAGATCCCATCTAGGGGTCTTTTCCGGCATCCTGCCGGAGGGGGATTCGATCATGGAGGGCTTCTACGTCAACTCTATTGCCCTTCCGATGAAGCGTGAGTAGTTTACCTCAGACCCACGGGTCCATAGCTAGTAGCTAGATGGTTTCTTCTCTCGCTTTGATTCTCAATACCATGTTCTCCTCGATGTTCTTGGAGATCCGATGTAATACTCTTTTGCGGTGTGTTTGCCAAGATCCGATGAATTGCAGATTTATGATCAGCTTATCTATGAATATTATTTGAATCTTCTCTGAATTCTTATATGCATGATTTGATATCTTTGTAATTCTCTTCGAACTATCGGTTTAGTTTGGCCAACTAGATTGGTTTTTCTTGCTATGGGAGAAGTGCTTAGCTTTAGGTTCAATCTTGCGGTGTCCTTTCCCAGTGACAGTAGGGGTAGCAAGGCACGTATTGTATTGTTGCCATCGAGGATAAAAAGATGGGGTTTTCATCATATTGCTTGAGTTAATTCCTCTACATCATGTCATATTACTTAATGCGTTACTCTGTTCTTCATGAACTTAATACTCTAGATGCAGGCAGGAGTCGGTCGATGTGTGGAGTAATAGTAGTACATGCAGAATCGTTTCGGTCTACTTGACACGGACATGATGCCTATATTTCATAATCATTTCCTTAGATATCGTCATAACTTTGCGCTTTTCTATCAATTGCTCCATAGTAATTTGTTCACCCACCGTATTATTTGCTATCATGAGAGAAGCCTCTAGTGAAACCTATGGCCTCCGGGTCTATTTTCCATCATATAAGTTTCCGATCTTCAATTTTCCATCATATTAGTTTCCAATCTACTATTTTGCAATCTTTTACTTTTCGATCTATAAACCAAAAATACCAAAAATATTTACTTTATCGTTTGTTTAGTTTCATCTATCTCTATCAGATCTCACGTTTGCAAGTAACCATGAAGGGATTGACAACCCCTTTATCGTGTTGGGTGCAAGTTGTTTGATTATTTGTGCAGGTATTGGTGATTTGTGCGTTGTCTCCTACTGGATTGATACCTTGGTTCTCAAATTGAGGGAAATACTTATCTCTACTTTGCTGCATTACCCTTTCCTCTTCAAGGGAAAAACCAAGAAGTAGCACTAGGTGGCGGGAAACAGGTGAGGAAATGGCGGGAAACGGTGGCGTGTTCATAAAACGCCATCAATTAATGGAAACTTAGCATAGAAGGAACATCGAGCTAGCACAAGAGGTAGATGATGATCAGATGATCATTTATCCTAGTTAATTATGCATGTAATAGTTTACTTTGGTGTGTGGAAATGTCATGTGTATTCGACACCTATGTAATTGGATGTTTGCCGCGTATTACACACATCTTGTTTATGTGAAACGTTTCTGTTCTCTTGGCTCAACACAAACAGTTTACCGCAATGAACCGTATGTCGTATATTGTACACACCTTGATCTGGCTAACCGTTTCTTTTGTGTTGCCTAATCACAAACAGTTCATCTGAGTGAACTGTACGTCGTATATCACACACACCTTCATCTGGCTGCCCGTTTCTGATGTTCCGCCTCATCACAAATAGTTCATCCGAGTGAACTGTATGTCGTATATCGCACACGCCTTCATCTGGCTGCCTGTTTCTGTTCTTCTTCGTCATAGCAAACAGTTAATTGAACTGAACCGTATGCGCTGCATCGCACACATAACTAAAATCGGAACCGTGTTTTATGGCTCCGCCATCGCAAACATTTTGCATAATTTTTGACTTTTTTACATCACCATTTGCGATTAATGGATCGCACACAGTTTCATCAATGGGTCTCTGATCGTAGTGTCGCGTTAGCAGCATCCTGCAGTAGTGTAATAGAGAGCACTGTATGTACTCCCAAATGCTATCTAAGATACACAGTTTCTTGTGTTCATGTTTAGCTTGTTGAATTGTTTTCATGTAAACAATTCATATGTGCACAAGGATCTTTTCCTAGAACGTCACCTATGGCAAAAAGATGCATTCAGAGAGCTACGATTTATTCTCCCATCACCATGCTCGTGCAAGGAACACTATGCTTGCACATAATAAGCAGAATAAGCACAAAGCAAATCATGGTCATCCACACTCCCAAGAGTAAGCAAACAGTAAATTAGACCAAACAATCTACTAATGATAAATTAGCTAGATCGGCCATGAATACTAACAAGGGAGCCTCGCCTAATGGCAAAAGTATGCATTCGGAGAACTACGATTTATTCGCTCATCATCATGCTCGTGCATGAAAGATGGCGTGAAACGTATGCCTAGCACGGACGCATTGCATGTTAATATATAGCCATAGGCTAGGCTTACAAGATTTGGTAGTTAGGTTGTGTATTGATCCTCAAGTTAGCTAACCACAATATAAAGATCATCACAACAACCCAACTACCAGTTTACAACACACGCAAGAATATCTCTAATGTATATACAGCTTATTCCATCGTATATACATGCAATATATTCTAACACACCCCCTCAATCACAACTTCACCAAGTTGAGATTGTTCTTCAATTCTTCTAATTTGCGCCAGATAAGGCTTTAGTAAACCCATCTGCAACTTGATCATTAGTGGGAATAAAACGAATATCAAGTAGCTTCTTAGCTACTCTTTCAAGCACAAAGTGGTAATCAACCTCAATGTGTTTTGTTCTGGCATGAAACACTGGGTTTACTGAAAGGTACGTGGCACCAATATTGTCACACCATAACCAGGCAGTAGGAGAATGACTTACACGAAGCTCATTAAGCAAATTTTGAACACATATTAGTTCTGTCGTGGCATTTGCCAAGGCTTTATATTCAGTTTTTGTGCTAGATCTTGACACAGTATCTTGCTTTCATGCACTCCATGATATGAGGTTTGGTCCAAAGAAGACAGCAAAACCCCCTGTTAACCTTCTATCATCAGGACAACCTGCCCAGTCAGCATCAGAAAATGCACTCAGCAAAGTTGAGGCTGACCTTGTAAATTTTAACCCTGTACTCATAGTACCTCTCAGGTACCTTAGAATCCTTTTTACTGTCGTCCAATGTTCAAGAGTAGGGTTATGCAAGAACTGAATACTTTATTGATAGGAAAATATATGTCAGGTCTTGTAAGTGTTAAATATTGCAAGTCACCTATGAAAGTGCATGTAGTCCCCATGTGTGGTTTTGGTAATTGATGACAATCCTAATGGACTAATGCTTGCATTGATTTATACATTTGAAGGAAAGTTCCATTTCCAATGCATGAATAATATTGGATGAATTGAAGGATGTTTGTTCCATGGTGATGAAAGAAGGAGATCGAATGGATGCCATATACATATAGTTGTGCATCAATTTTGAGCTCATTGACTGAATCAAATATGATCAAGATGAATTCATTGCGACAAACAAGATGTGATCTATATGGAGTTCATTAAGGATCTCAGAGGTTCTCATGCTTAGAATTATGGCTTGAACCAAGATGGATCAAGATCTTGAGAGAATGATTAAAGAGAAGAATTCTACATATGCTTGAAGATAGGATCATGATGAGCTCATATGTTGAGTCATGAATGATTATGTCTTGAAGCAAGTAAATCAAGTGAAGAATTCATCGTGTCTCTCAAGATGCTATGCTGGAGCATGAAAATAAGCAAATGATGTCCAATATGAGATTCATGGAGCAACTTGATATGGTCATGGTGAATTGAGATCTTAGTGATCATGTCTTGAAGCAATGAAGCATAGTGAAGAGATCAATAGGTCATGGAGTAAAGGTAAATGTGACCAAGATGAAGATCAAAGATTGAACTCAAATATGGTCATCACAAAAGCGCAAATGATGTACCACATGGGATCTTGTGGTATGGTAAGTAATTGTCAACTACGCTTTGTGTACTAAACCATACTATGTGTTTTCTATATCCACATGGGTTAGGTGATTCTCATGGGCTTGCATCAAGAGAAAGATTCCAACTGCCCATGAGAGTATGACATCAAGTGATGATGAGCATGGTTGACAAGGGCAAGCTCAAGATAAGCATCCTGAAGGATTACATGCTTGAAGCTTGTGCATGATCACACAATGGATATGTGAAGATAGAATACAATGAAATGATCCCCGCTTGGCTTATGGGGGAGCCATTTGAAGTCCTCACCAAATGTCATGATCAAGGTTATGCCTCCATCTTGAGCCAAGGATAAAAGTCAACATCAAGCTCAAGTGGAATGCTCAAGTCAAAGGTATTAGTTCCTTTGGTTGTAGTTGCATCGATCAACGGCCATTGAAAAAGATATACGCCCAAGAATAGTTTTTCGGAGGCTATCTAGTGTAGCTATTTTATGATTCTTGAGTTATAAGGATCCCACACTATTAAGAGGGGATCAAAGGGGTTCGTGATGGATTTGCTCAAGTCAACATCTTCTATACACAATTCCACTCCTATCATATACTCCACAGTAAAATCCAAAGCCAAATAGGATTCCCCAAATCCTATGATCAAACCTTTTCATTGATGCCACCATCCATTTTGTTTGATATTGGGTGGTTAGCTATGTGAGGACCTGAAGCTTTTCAATAGCTACAAAATGAGCCCAAGATCATCAAAATCGGAGTTCGAATGAAAAAGTTATGCATATTTTACTTTCGGTATGTTGACTGTTTTTGGTGAGGACGGAAGTTCCGGGTAGGTTCCGGGAAAAGTTTCGGGCTAAACAGAAAGTTTCCATACATCTGGCTGAAGGGAGCCCGAAAGTTCCGGGGCCCAGAAGTTCCAGGCGTTCCCAGAAGTTCCGGACTGCGTTTTTCTGAGCATAACGGGTAGATTTGGTTGGGCACTATATAAGGTACCCTTCTTTCCCAATGAAGCAGGGCTTTTGGATCTGAGATTTCCCCGTCCTTTTGAGCTCTCTCCTCCTCCCCTAAGCCTCAAAACTCTAATCCATTTGGGGGAAATCTATCCCATGGATATAGGGTTCATTTGTTGACCTCCTCCATTGTTGCTCTCCTCTCCCATCCCTCAATAGCATTAGTTGTTTGTGGTGGGAATTGAGAGAGAGGGATTTGAACCTTCTCATGCTAGACCTCAAAGAGATTTGTGAGAGTTCTTGAGAGAGATTTCATCCAAGCATACACCCACTCCTCTCTCTTTTGACCGAAATCAATTTGTGATTTGAGCAACTCTTGAGACTTTTCCCCTTGACCTTGTTACTCTTGGAGGTTGGAGACTCCTAGGCGGTAGGAGTGCTCCGTTGAGGAATCAACTTGTGATTGTCCCCCGGAAAGTTTGTGAAGGTTTGGAGGCCCCCTTAAGGTCTACCGCTAGTGGTTGAGAAACGCCTTCGTGGTGTTGTCTCAAAGGGAGAATAGGGTGAGCCTTCATGGCGTTGGTGTGCCTTCGTGGTAACATCCACCTCTCTAATGGTGATTAGCTTCCCTCCAAGGAAGTGAACATCGAGATACATCCTCGTCTCCGCGTCTTCGTTTATCCCTAACCCTAGCCACTACTTGTGGTTTACTTTGGTCTCTTGACCTTGCATTCTCTATATATTGTTGTCCTCATTATATTGTGTTGGCTATTTCCTTGTAGAGATTATTTTGGCCTACAATTTATATTCCGCAATTCATACTTGGTACTATTGATATATCTCGTGATTAGTGTGAATTGTTATCTTTTGTCATACACTTTCATATCTTGTGATATTGCTCAAGTAAGTTTGTGTAACTTACTTGTGCTTGTTAGTATCCTTGTTCTGCTCACCTCATTTACATTAAGTTGTTGGCGCACTTAGTTGAGCCTAGTATTTTTAGGATTTGTGCTTGAAAAGTATCCGCTTAGTTTATTTTCGCATTAGGATAAAGCCAAATCCGTAAAAGTTTTTAAAACGTCTATTCACCCCCTCTAGGCGGCATCGTGGTCCTTTCAACCTACCATACTTTTGTAGTTTGTAGATGCTTCAACACTTAATGGATCACCTTTCTAGCCTGGCCCAAAGATTTTAACCCCGCGTCCACTTGTATATCTCTCCCTCGCCAGGCCTGGCATGAATACACGTATCCGTACTTGGCTCCGCCCACTTATCGAAACATATGGAGTGGCTTAGGAAACTTAACTTCGAATTATTCTTAGGCATAGACCGCATTAGATACATACTAGTGAGGAATCCAAACTCCCTGAGAATACTCTCCTATTGATTCCAACAACTGTTATTTCACATCTTGCACTCTTTCATTTTACTATTGCATTTTCTTGTCTGCAATATTTCAAACTTCCGTTTTCACTTTGCTTTAGATCACAACTAACTTTCAAGCACAACATTATGAACCCCTACAAAACAAAAAATAGTCCATTTTCGGTGCTCCCTGTGGGAAAAAGGCTATAACTAAACCTTGTGCACTTGCAGGCCATCAACCGAAAGAGAGAGAGAGAGAGAGAGAGAGAGAGAGAATGAGAGAGAGAGAGTCATCGAAGAGGTTTAGGGAGACGGCTGGGTAAAGGACTATAGCGAGTGTAGCAGTACTAGTGGCATGCCAGAATAAGCCCAAACCACTAGTAAGTGGGTCCCCGAAAGCGGGCCTGGCTTTAAGACACTACTGGCGTGCAAGAATTAGTCCCACACCACTGGTAGTTGTCATGTTACTGGCATGCCCTTCAGGTAGCATGCCACTAGTGACTTGTTTGAGGGTCAGTCTGCTGGGCCCACACACTGGTGGCGTGTGCATGTTTGGCCACTCCACTAATAACCTATTATTGCCGGTATGGCTATATTTGGGCACGTCGATGATATTTCGGGCAATTACACCCATACAACCGGTATTTAGGCAAAATACCAGTGGCGCGATTCCCTGGTGGTGCGCCACTAATGTAGACTGCCTATAAGAATTTCTGCACTAGTGTTTGCCTTTATCTTTGACTTAATCATTTATGTATTCTTTCTTTGACTCGTTGACCATCAATACTTGCTTGGACATTTGTTGATAGGGGTGACTTGCTTGGACTCACGTGGCCTACTTCGAAATTTGTTGACCTCCTCAACTTTGGTTGACTGTCATCAATTTGTATTGACCGTCCATGTGTTGTGCCATGTAGGATTGGGGTGGGACCTCGGGTATAGTTTTGGCTATTCCCTCTATAGGACCAATGAGGACAATCGAGGCAATTGACTATTTTCGCAACTATATCATGAAAATTCTATGTTTCTCATTGGTGATCGCCGGATGGGAGGCTAAACATCTCCCTTTCCTTGTGTACAAATCCAAAGTGTTCTACTCCAATTAGTGTGTGTGGTTTTAGGTCCAAATTGCTTAACAAGAAAGTGCTTTTTGGAGATTGACCATACATATACTTCCAAACTACTTTCCTATTGATTTTCAAGTGTTGGTTGCTCACAACATATGGAAAGTAGCCATCTATTGTACTGTTTGTCTTGATTCATACATATACATCCAAGCAAGTAAATAGGCAACAGAATGCTAGTATTGCCTAACAAGCTATGTGGTGCAAACGACGAGGTAGGGACCTTCCCTATAGTTTTTTCGTTCAAAGAAAAACTATGTGGTCCAAATGAGGTTTCTCACATTTATTTTTCGACCATGTCAGTGGAAACTTTTGATCATTTCTTTTTGTGAAGTGGATTTCGCTATTGATAATTCATGGCCAGATACTTGTCGCATCATGGCCAATGTTCCCAATGGTTTTAAAAGAAGGAGAAAAGCAACACCACCACCATCACCACTAATTTCCCTTCGCATACATTCACGAGCTAAAAAGACAGTAATCGATTTGTCCATAAAAGAAAATTGCGCGCCTCTTGTTCATTTCTTTTCAATTATATTACCCCGCTGACTATAAACTATGTAGCTTCGTATATTCAACGTTAACTAGGTGCCTCGTGGTTCGATTGCAACTAAAAAGATACTCTGTTTCCTCGTAAGAAAACCAAATACTAGCATATCTTTATAGCCATTAAGATGTTACACTATATTTAGGTCACGGGAATGTCCATCTAGTTGGTTAACAAGAAATTGATTGCATATAGTCAATCGGTTTTCACCTCAAACCATGGTTAGAGGTCATAATTTAGTACATGTTGCTTTGTTCTTCCGTGGATTTTACCCTAGTTTAATCACATGCGGCTGCTCTCCTTTTGTGTGTAAATAAACAATGATACCAACTCTGAAACAACAATAATAAGCAAAGCAAAAGGGCCTTGCAAGAAGAAGAAGATATATAATTCCTTAAATAAAGAGAATGATGAAAAAAGGTGAGATGGGCGTGTGGTTAGATTGGCCTGCTGTACACATGGCGCGCGCCCATTTGAAGCCGAAGATTACACCTCATCACCGCCTTATCGCACCACCCTATCTCTTACATGTCAGCTCTCAGCAGCAGCTGCTCTGCTCTGCTCTGCTGCATATACACCGCTCCCTCTCCGTTCCCCCGAACTCTTCGCTCCCGTTCCGCGCTGTCCGTCTCACACAGGATGGCGTCCGCCATGGAGCTCTCCCTCCTCAACCCCGCAATGCACCACCACGGCATCGCGGCCAAGACGGCCTCCCACCTCCCTGTTCTCCCCGCGCGCCGGGGCGCCGTCCGCTTCCGCGTGAGGGCCGCCGCCGCGGCGCCGCCTGCACCCGCCGCGAAGCCCGGCTCGCCCAAGAAGCGGGGCAAGACGGAGGTCAACGAGTCGCTGCTCACGCCGCGCTTCTACACCACGGACTTCGACGAGATGGAGCAGCTGTTCAACGCCGAGATTAACAAGCAGCTCAACCAGG
Organism: Aegilops tauschii subsp. strangulata; assembly: GCF_002575655.3. NCBI lineage: Eukaryota > Viridiplantae > Streptophyta > Magnoliopsida > Poales > Poaceae > Aegilops > Aegilops tauschii. Next base: position 190,035,137 of record NC_053037.3, read on the forward strand.
ACGAGTTCGACGCGCTGCTGCAGGAGTTCAAGACGGACTACAACCAGACCCACTTCATCCGCAACCCCGAGTTCAAGGAGGCCGCCGACAAGATGCAGGGCCCGCTCCGCCAGATCTTCGTCGAGTTCCTCGAGCGCTCCTGCACCGCCGAGTTCTCCGGGTTCCTCCTCTACAAGGAGCTCGGCCGCAGGCTCAAGGTTCGTGTACCACTTCTTCTTCTTCTCTGCTCTTGCATGTGGGCATTTCGTCGAGCAGCTGGTGGGTGTGCGCTGATGCCCGCGTTTCCTTTTTCAGAAAACCAACCCGGTGGTGGCTGAGATCTTCTCGCTCATGTCCAGGGACGAGGCCAGGCACGCTGGGTATGTAATTCCGCTCTTATTCCCATCAATACAACGCAATACAATACAATTCGATTGGGCGTAGTCAGAACCCAAATGCATTGACTATGACCAGAAATGCCTTCTTCTCTCATGTAAAAAGTTTAAGCTTCAACTCAATTTCGCAAGAATTATCAACTATTCATCCGTTCCTAAATATAAGTCTTTGAAGAGATTTCACTATGGACTATATACGGAACAAAATTAGTGAATCATACTCTAAAATGCATCTATATACATCCGTATGTGGTCCATAGTGGAATCTCTACAAAGACTTATATTTAGGAACGGAGGGAGTATTAACTACTACTACTAGTACTGTAGTTCAGTTCTCAGCATGATTTGTGTTATTCATAAAGAAACATGATTCGTGCTGTGTAGGTTCTTGAACAAGGGGCTGTCCGATTTCAACCTGGCTCTGGACCTCGGCTTCTTGACCAAGGCTAGGAAGTACACCTTCTTCAAGCCAAAGTTCATCTTCTACGCCACGTACCTGTCCGAGAAGATCGGCTACTGGAGGTACATCACCATCTTCAGGCACCTCAAGGCCAACCCGGAGTACCAGGTGTACCCCATCTTCAAGTACTTCGAGAACTGGTGCCAGGACGAGAACCGGCACGGCGATTTCTTCTCCGCGCTGCTCAAGGCGCAGCCGCAGTTCCTCAATGACTGGAAGGCCAAGCTCTGGTCACGCTTCTTCTGCCTCTCGGTAAAGCAAGCTAATCCCTGCATTTTCTTCCATGGGAGTTTGCCATGTCCCTCTTTCTAACAGCTGCGTGCAATTGGATGACATTTCGCAGGTGTATATAACCATGTACCTGAATGACTGCCAACGTAGTGCCTTCTACGAAGGAATTGGTCTCAACACCAAAGAATTCGACATGCATGTCATCTATGAGGTAAAATGAAGTGGCTTTTCCTGTTTGTATACTCAATTATGACATGAATGACCTAGTTGCTTCATTGAGTGTTTTATTAGGCAGTTTCTGGAGAGCTGCTCAACATGACAATAATGACCTTTCGTACAATAAACATCACCCCTATGAAGCATTATACTCTAGTTTATTTACATGCTTACTATGACAATATTTGAGCTTCGACGTGAATCAAGACCTCTATTGATGATACTGTTGGTGCATATCTCTGCAGACCAACCGCACGACGGCGAGGATCTTCCCTGCTGTACCGGATGTTGAGAACCCTGAATTCAAGAGGAAGCTAGACAGGATGGTAGATATCAACCTGAAGATCATTTCTATAGGAGAGTCCAACGACATGCCCCTGGTGAAGAACCTGAAGAGGGTTCCTCTTATTGCCCAACTAGTGTCTGAGATCATCGCTGCGTACCTCATGCCCCCAATCGAGTCTGGCTCCGTTGATTTTGCCGAGTTTGAGCCCAAGCTTGTCTACTGAATTTGTAGAAAAAGGATCCATCTCTGCCTTTCTTTTCAGACATAATCATGCATCATGCTCCTGGAGAGTCTCTGAATGAGCACATGATCCATGGTTAATTAACAGGATCTACATCCTCCTGTGCTCATCTGTAAAGTATTAAAACTCGGCAAGTTTTTGCTTAGTCACATCAACATGTAAGTGGCGGTGAACTGCATCAGAGCATGTGTTCCGGTTTTGCTTCAGGTGGAGAAGCATATCTGAAGTTGTTATGTAACTTGTGTCGATACTTGATTAAATAGCAATATAGCATCCGATTTTGTAGACATGTTATGTATCACACATGGCATGTTGTTAGGTCAACAACGGCATTGACATTTTATTACCGTAAATGTATGCACAAAATTAAAGAGTAAAAAAAGAAATTAAAGAGTAAAATTCATGAAAGTGCATCTATTTGTACAAAATATCACAAAACGATGCCCTTAGGCAAAGTTTCAAGAAACTACATATGGCTTGGCAAAACATATGGAAAACTACACTTTTATGTGGAACTCTGTAACAAAATGTGACCTCTTTTTGTGCCACGATAGCATTTCCCTACATGGATGGAGTGTGGTTAACATTGTGAGTTGTTATGACCCAGGGGTGTCTTACCTTTCCAGAAGCCGGTCTCTATGGGCCGTTCTGGCCCCCTAGGTCGGTTACGCAATGGACCAATTAACCCGGCCATGGCCCCACGACTTATGGTCCCGGAAGGCTTGAAGTATAAGACAAGGTAACCGGCATCCGAATGACTCCTCTTAACCAACTTAAGTACAAGACAAGGCAACCGGCATCTGAATGACTCCTCTTAACCAACTTAGAACATGAAACACTAGACACTGGCACCCCATAAAAGCCGGGGCTAGGCTGGTCGCATAGACTTTTTCGTTTGGAAAAGGAGGATAAACCCCCAGCCTCTGCATCTAGACGATGCATGCGGCCATCTTAATAATTATTCATAGAGACCATACACAGTAATACAACAGTGAGCCTGAAGCCATCATCTAGGCAACACCTATTTCTACTCCTATCCCATTGATGAAGGTGTGTCGAATATCCGGACTAATACCAAACGGACATCGCACCAAACCCTAACATCTAAAGCCGGATGCCCCAGCCCAGCCACACACCGGGACTGGGTCCCATACCGGACGGACGCACTCTCAGAGGTTGCCGCCACCATCTTCTACCGGTCCATCTCCAGAGCAGCAACTGACCCATCGACCTTGCCTGACCTGCCGTTGACGCCACCACGACGCCAGACAACTCCACCATCCTGCATGAATCCGTCCACACGCGCCCGTCACCGAATCTCTGCAACACCATGCCATCGGGATCCGCCGTCGGCCTTGCGGTGGATGAGACATTGCTCTTCCGCTTGTCCCGTCCAACTAGCACTTGCTCCAAAACGATGCCCTCAGGAGGGACAACGGCATCAAAGGTACCATCATCGTCCGATCTGGTAGATCCAGATCTAGGGTTTCCCCCAGAGCATCACGAGTGGGGTGCCACGACCTGCAACAACAATGCCTCGAGAAGGGAACGACGTCATAGACGCCGCCATCGTCCGCCATGACCGAAGTCGGCGTGATTTTCACCGGAAGTCGCGTCCCCCAACCTCACAGCTGGCTGGAACCGAATGGAGCCTCGCCGTGGAGACGAGGGCCGCCGTCGGCACGCCGGCAGGGAGCCTCCAGCCGCCCCTCACCGGTCCTCCTCGCGCCACCGGCCGGCCAAGGCCATACCGAGACGGATCTAGACATGACGCCAGATCCACAGCCATCGGAGCCACCCATGTGCCCGTGGCCGCCACACCGCCAGCCATGTAGGTTCCCATCGCCGCCGCGCAGCAGGGGTGCCCCCCTGACTGCTACCTCCGGCCTCCCCGCGTGAGACGCCGCCTCCGCCTCAGCGGATCTGCCGCGGCGACCACCCGCTCTGGATCTGTGGTGCAGGGCCCGCCGCCACCGCGGCCCTTGCTGGCGGCAGCGGCGGCTGGGGATGGAGGAGCAGGGAGGGGCTGGCGGCGCAGGATCGAGGGCCCCTAGCGCCGCCCGAGGGGAGGCTAGTCGCATAGATACAACAACAAAACCATAGAGCCCCGATCAATCCCTCGATCTTTGTAACCCCTATACAACCAATATACACGAGTAGGAGTAGGGTATTACCTCGTCTACCGAGAGCCTAAACATGGGTATAACTTTGTTCCTGTTACCATCTGGTCTATGCTTATGGCCGTATACCCTATCGGATCTGCCAAAAAATACTCTGAAAGTGACGTGCCATGTTGAGGTTGTGTGAGGTGAACCCAAATATCCGATGGTTTCTTCAATTGGTGTTAGCGTCATGACGCCGAGCCAGATCTTCGTGTTTGGATCAATGTCCTTCATCGCCGACTCAGGGGGGGGGCATCTTGAGCTTGTCGAGACCTACACACTAGGCTAGATTTTCCACTTCGAAAACCTTAGATTCATCGTCGATTCGCGCGATGAGCTCCTCCAGCGCTTGGTTCCTAGCCAGGCCAATGAGTGACTGGCGAACTTCATCAACCAACCCGCCACCCATGTCGTGGTCAATGTTCAAACCTTCCACAACATCTTGGAGGAGGAAGCCGGCAACATAGAGGAACTAGAGGACCTCGATGAGGAGATGGGCAACTGATACGTCTATTTTGCACCACTATTTATTATCATTTACTCCATATCAATGATGCTTTGCACATTATTGCTCAATTCTAATGTCTTATTACCTACAATTTGCATGTAATACACAGAGAAATTCTCATGAAAATACCAGACAACTAGAAAACAAGGGCAAAACAAAAACAAACGAAGAACTATTTTCCGAAGCTCAAAAAGGCTGAAATTTTTATTGAATTAGTTTCCAAAGACCGAAGGCCAGAGGGGAGCCATAGGGGGCTCACATGGCCCTGGACCTGTGGTGGGGACGCGCGGAGACCTTGGCCACTGCCTCTTGATGCCCTTTGGCATAAATTCACTTCTGACCTAAAAAGTTATGGGAGTTTTTCTGCCGGCGTTGTGAGGCTGAACCAAAGTAGAGCACTTTTGCCCTCCGGTGGGCTGATCTGCCGGAGATCCATACCTCCGGGAGGGGGAATTCGAAACCATCATCATCACCAACACTCCAATCATCATTGGGATCATCATATCCATCAATATCTTCATCAACATTGTCATCTTCAACAACTCCCTTCACCCCATCATTCTGATCTATGAACTTTTATCTCAGATCATTTGCTGAGTATAATCTCTAGTGTTGATTACTCCTTTTAGTTGATGCTTAGAAGTTTTATTAGTGAAACATTCATACGTTCAGATTGTTATTCATATATTCATCTCCTACTCCTAATCTTGTGCAGGCTACACCATCTCGTCTTCCTCAAGATATTCCGCCAGGCCTTGTTGAAGCATGTCAGGTAGCAGATGGAATTTGTGATCTTGTCAAGGAACTCAGGGCGGAGAACGAAAGTTGAAGATTGAAAATCGTGTTCTTGAGCGGATCTATTCAGCATACCTCCATCACCACCAAAGGATCAACACTCAATACATGGGTAATGACATCCTCCTTAGCTTCTTCCAAGCTTCAGGGAGGTGCCATGGTATTTTTTACTTCGTTCTTATCTTGCTTTATATCTCGATCCCTTAGGTTATATCTTGATTAGAGAAGTTATAGTTTGGTATAGTGGCCTCCAATATGTTCTATCTACTCCGTCAGAGCAATTATTAATGTATCCGTTGGTGCAAGATTATATAACGAAGAGATGGCATGAGACTTCCTTTTGCTTTTTCATTACTATATATTCTAACACTGTAATTCTATCTTATACAATTATCTCGTGGAAGGTCATGACTTTAGATGTTGGGTATAACTGTTGGGAAACATAGTAGAAACAAAAAAATCGCACCTACGAACACCCAAGATCAATATGAAGATGCATAACGGGTTGGGATCTGATACGTCCATTTTGCACCATGTTTTCCTACTGTTATTTATAATGTTTTTATGCATAATAATGCTTTATGGAGTGATTCTAATGTCTTTTCTCTCATAATATGCAAGGTTTACACAAAGAGGGAGAATGCCGACAGCTGGAATTCTGGACCTGAAAAAGCTATGTCAGAGTTACCTATTCTGCACATCTCCAAATGAGCTGAAAATTTATGGAGAATTGTTTTGCAATATATAAAAAATACTAGAGTAAATAACTACCGGAGGGGGCCACCTGGTGAGCACAAGACACTAGGGCGTGCTAAGCCCCCCAGGCATGCCCTGGTGAGTTGTGCTCAGCCCAACCCACCTCCGGTGTCCATCTTCTGGTATATAGGTCATTTTGACCTAGAAAAAAAAATAAGGAGAGGACTTTCAGGACGGAGCGTCGCCGTCTCAAGGCGGAACTTGGGCAGAAGCACTTTTGCCCTCCGGCGGAGCGATTCCGCCGGGGAGGGGGAAATTGAAGCCATCGTCATCACCAACAACCCTCTCATCTTTGGGAGGCCAATCTCCATCAACATCTTCAACAACACCATCTCCTCTCAAACCCTAGTTCATCCCTTGTGTTCAATCTTTGTACCAGAACCTCAAATTGGTACCTATGGGTGACTAGTAGTGTTGAATACATCTTGTAGTTGATTACTATATGGTTTATTTGGTGGAAGATTATATGTTCAGATCCATTATGCTATTTAATACCCCTCTGATCTTGAGCATGATTATCATTTGTGAGTAGTTACCTTTGTTCTTGAGGTCACGGGAGAAGTCATGTTGCAAGTAATCATGTGAAGTTGATATGTGTTCGATATTTTGAAGATATGTATGTTGTGATCCCCATAGTGGTGTCATGTGAACGTCGACTACATGGCACTTCACCATACTTGGGCCTAAGGGAATGCATTGTGGAGTAGTTATTAGATGATCGGTTGCTAGAGTGACAGAAGCTTAAACCCTAGTTTATGCTCTACTTCGTAAGGGACTGATTTGGATCCAAATGTTTAATGCTATGGTTAGATTTTATCTTAATACTTTTCTCGTAGTTGCGGATGCTTGCGAGGGGGTTAATCATACGTAGGAGGTTTGTTCAAGTAAGAACAACACCTAAGCACCGTTCCCCCCACATATCAAATTATTAAAGTAGCGAACACAAATCAAACCAACATGATGAAAGTGACTAGATGAAATTGCCGTGTACCCTCACGGGTACATCGAGGTGCTATACAGACAGTTTTAACCCCTTTCCGCGACGACATTCTGAACCGTCGCCCAGTGAGTGTGTGCGATAGGGGGGTCCTTCCCACACGACCCAGAAACCGTCAGGGATAGGCCCTCCTGGCACACATGCTCGGCAAAATGAGGTCATGTGCGACGGGCGAGCGATGAAATAGGATTATACGTATAGTTGTGCTAAAAAATACAATTATACATGCCAAATCATTTCCGGCCATACATACATCCCACACAGTCAGTCCCGGCTAAATGTTTCCGTTCGTATGCACATTCACACAGTCAATCCAAGGAATATGTTTCCGTTAGTATGTACATCCCACACAGTCAATCCAAGAAGTACGTTTCCATTCATATATACATCCCACACAGTCACTCCAAGGAAAACGTTTCCGTTCGCATGTACATCACACACAATTTTCCCCATTAAATCGTTTGTGATAGAGTTGCCATTGCAGATGATATTAACAATTTTACCATTTGCATTATTGAATGCATCACACACGGTGCCTAGAAGAAACTGTGTGGCACAGGATGTCCATCACACACACTTTTTATGCGGTAAACGTTTGCGCAAGGTGACCTAACGCAAACAGTTTTCAAGAGGAAGTCGTGTGTGATTGTTCATTGATCCAACACGGTTTATTCCTAGAAACTGTGTGTGTTGCCTGAGGTCGTCGCCCACGGTGTTTTCTCAATAACCGTTTGCAATAGAAAAACCCCAATTAGCAGGCTAATCGGCCATTTGCAGGCTAATTCTCCTATTATTAATAATCCATTTATTACTCTAATTGACATTTCATATTAAGCACAATATATTTCATTTTCGTATTAAGGAAGCAGGATTTCATAATTGAAATACATCAGAGTGCAACATCATATAGCTTCAGCACTCAGCTACCCCATTACACAACTGCACTAGCACCAAGTTTCACATGGAACATCTATAACCTTTCAAAATTAGCATCATAAATGGTACATAGACAAATGAATCTCATCTGGTAAACTGCTGAAGTTGATGGCGGATATTGAGCCTTCATTGATGTTGAAGGTATTTGCAACTTTAGGCCAGTGCCTGTGGATGATTGACCGTCCATCCTTCGTCCTCTTCAGGAAAATTTCAATATTGAACCGTGGGTGTTGTATGAATACCTTCCTGGCCTCCTGACCATACAGGTGGTTTGAGAGATAATCATCAATGAACTGCTTTGGAAAGACCTGAAAACAAGGATGTGCATAAATATCTTCTCTAGGTTGGAAATGGGGCAAAGGAATAAAAAAAAGCCAAGGTATAATAGTTAGTACCATCCTGTAGTGAACCGATGTCTTCTTCATTGTGCAGACAAAGATCTTGTTGTTTTTTGTCGCTAATTTCTTTATCCTAATGATCTTTCTGGTTTCTTGACTTTACTGATATTCATGGACAACTCAGTTCCCCATATGCAAAAAGGGTCGAATAGTGGGTCAAAACCTCTGACAGCAGGACCTACATGTGCAAGACCAAATCGTTAAAAACCTAAATATTAGAATGGTCCCTACAATTGCACAATAATGTGCTATTGGACAAAGAACCATGCATGTGCAAACCTCGATTGTAAACCTCAGTGCTTCCCATTGTTTCCATGCAACACATATAAGGTAGTTAGTGATCAGGTTAAGTGAGGGTTTGCATGCTCTCAGTAAAATATGTTGATGAAAAATAAGAACATTGCAGATTCAACAACTTAATTCTAGCCACATGGAAAACCCATTTATTCAGACCAAGCATGGTTAAGAACTAGGAAATAGAGCAATTGCATATGTTTATCATGTATTAAGTGCAGCCAAGTTCGATTTATTCCTCACATGCACAACAATACAAAATTGTACCCACTACAACTAGACATCGCATTGCAGAATTGAACCAAGCAGTTAACTAAACACCACAACAAATGAACAAAACATTAACTGAGCACCACATTGCATAATATAACATACTCCTAATAGAAGATCAGACAGTTAACCAAACCAAGCATGCTTAACAACTTGGAAATATAACAATTGTATTTGTTTCTCATGTATTTAGTACATCCAAATTCGATTTATTTCTCACATGGTATACAATAACAAAATGCACCCACAAGAATTGAACATCACATTGCAGAATTGAACCAAACAGTTAACTAAACACCATAACAAATGAACCAAATGTTAACTGAGCACCGCATTGCATAATATATAACATACTAGAAGATCAGACAGTTAACCAAACCAAGCATGTTTGACAACTTGGATATAAAGCAATTGTATTTGTTTCTCATGTATTTTATAAAGACAAATTCGATTTATTTCTCACATGGAAGACAATACAAAATTGCACCATGAAGAATTGAACATCACATTTACAGTATTGAACCAAACAGTTAACTGAAAACGACAACTAATTAACCAAATAGTTAATAAGTGAGCACCACATTGCACGACATATAGAACATATAAACTAGAGCAACAGATTGCATGGTAAAAGTAGATAGGACAATTCACTAGAATTTGTTAAGGAAAGGCAGGAGCAGCACATGCAACGGGTAAACCGAGCATGCTTAACCGACGTAGCTAGCAAACAAAACATAGGTCCTTATAGTGAGCTAATAAGACAAGCTACTCCTCATCGTCGGGGATATCGATGATGATTGGATCCTTGGACATGGAAGAGGGTGAGTCCTCCATATCGTGGGTGCCCTCGTCGTTGTGGTGAGTTTCCTGAGCCGCTCCGGGCACCAACCTGCTGCCTCTCGAGTTGAGGTAAGCACGGGCACGCTGAGAAAACACCTCGTAGTCTTCATCGAAGGCACCGACGGTGGCCTCGAAGAAACGCCATGAACTGTCGTTTAAAGCAGCCAACCGCGTCGTGACGTCGCCGCGTGAGGTGCCAATGGTGGCCTCGACCGCGAGGTGCTCCTCCAAGATCTGGGGGGGGCAGCATGAATGGCAGCCATCGCGACCTCATCCGTGCATGCGGCCGCGATTTGCTTCTCCGCTGCCAAAAGCTCCTTGAGCTCCTGGCTATACTGCGTGCACCATGTCTTAGAGCGGCGCTTATTTGGGGGAGGGGTCGGTGATTTGGCTGGAAGGTGTCGCACCGGCGGTCAGGGCATGTGGGATGTGGAAGGAGGAGGAGGATGGGGGTCGGGTGTGGATTACCTGCCTGGATCGACGAGACTGAGTAGCGTGAAGGAGGGTCGCCGGCGAGGAGGCGGTGCTGCAAGCAAGGAGTGAAGGATTCAACTTGGAAAGGAAGGCGGAAATAGGGGAAATGTGGCTTTTGGTAAGGGGGAGGGGGCGGGGAGGTAGATATTTCCGCGGAAGCCAAATTTTTTGGATCGGTGCAGCGAAAAAACTGGCGCGCAAAGTGTCATCAGACACGGTCCCTTATTCAACACTGTGTATGATATGTGAACATCATAAACCATTCATATAGCTTAACCTGTGTGTGATGAGTTTGAATATAAAAAAATTTGGTTCGAATTTCCCTAGTTACAGTGGTCATCCACGTCATTGCATAATTTGGGTACACAAAGGAGACTACAACACACCCACACTTCCTAATCGAGCAAGTTCAGCAATTAAACAGAGCTAGCTGACCTAAACATTACTCTAGCAAATTAAAGACTGCCGCTCTTAATTAAACAAAACAAAGAGTACTACTACGGCTGGTGCTCGTCGATCTCCGCTGCCTCCTCCATGTCCAGATTGCGCCCGATGATCTCCTCGGGAAGGGGTTCCATGGCATCCATCGCACCATACTCAGCAAGCATCTCGCCATCCGGGTCCGCTATCTCTTTGGAACAGGCCGCCACGAGCTGGGCATGGGTGTTGGGAAACGTTGCATGGAAAAATAAAAAAATTCTACACACACGCAATGATCTATCCATGGAGATGCATAGCAACGAGGGGAAGAGTGTGTCTACGTACCCTCGTAGACTGTGAGCGGAAGCGTTTCACAACGCGGTTGATGTAGTCGAACTTCTTCGCGCTTCAATCGATCAAGTACTGAATACACGACACCTCCGCGTTCTGCACACGTTCAGCTCGGTGGTGTCCCTCTCCTTCTTGATCTAGCAAGACGTCGAGGTAGTAGATGAGTTCTGTCAGCACGATGGCGTGGTGATGGTGATGGTGAAGTGATCTCCACAGAGCTTCGCCTAAGCACTACGAAAATATGACCGGGGTGTAAACGATGGAGGGGGGGCGCCGCACACGGCTAGGCAATTGTCTGGTGTGTGCTAGGCGCCCCCTCCCACATATATATAGGTGGGAGGGAGGGAGGAGCAGCCATAGGAGGCGCCCAAGTAGGAGGAATCCTACTTGGAGTCCCTCCCAAGCTGTGCCCACCCCCGCCCCCGCCATATATAACCGAGGGGAAGGAAAAGAGGGGGGGGGGGGAGAGCGAAGGAAGTGGGAATCCTAATCCACAGTTTCCTTTCCCTTCTCCCCTTTCCTTCTCCTCCTTAGGCCGGCCCATATGAGGGGGGGGGGGGGCGCACCAGCCCCTTGTGGCTGGTGCGTTTCCCCTCTTGGCCCATAAGGCCCATATCTTTTGCCGGGGGTGCCCAGAACCCCTTTCAGTGACCCGATAAGTACCCCGTACCCCTCGAAACACTTCTGGTGTCCGAATACCATCGTCCTATATATCAATCTTCACCTCTCAACCATTTCGAGACTCCTCTTCATGTCCGTGATCTCATTCGGGACTCCGAACAACATTCGGTCACCAAATCACATAAGTCATATAATACTATATCCTCATCGAACGTTAAGCGTGCAGACCCTACGGGTTCGAGAACTATGTAGACATGACCGAGATACCTCTCCGGTCAATAACTGATACATCTCCAACATATTTATAATTTTTGATTGTTCCATGCTATTATTTTATCTGTTTGGATATTTTATATGCATTTATAAGCTATTTTATATGATTTTTGGGACTAACCTATTAACCTAGAGCCCAGTGCCAGTTTCTGTTTTTTCCCTTGTTTTTTGAGTTTTGAGGAAAAGGAATATCAAACGGAGCCCAAATGAGATGAAAATTTACGGTGATTTTTTATGGACCAGAAGAAGCCCTCGAAGCAAAAGAGTTGGGCCAGAAGAGCCACGAGGCCTCCACAAGGGTGGAGGGCGCCCCCCTAGGGCGTGCCCCATGTCTTGTCGTCGCCTCGTTGACCCCCCTGACGTGAAACCAATGCCAAAAATTTCTATAAACCCAGAAACCCCCAGAAAGAAACCTAGATCGGGAGTTCCGCCGCCGCAAGCCTTTGTAGCCACGAAAAACCAATCGGGAGCCTGTTCCAGCACCCTGCCGGAGGGGGAAACCATCACCGGTGGCCATCTTCATCATCCCGGTGGTCTCCATGACGAGAAGGGAGTAGTTCACCCTCGGGGCTGAGGGTATGTACCAGTACTATGTGTTTGATCTCTCTCTTCGTGTTCTTGATATGACACGATCTTGATGTACCGCGAGCTTTGTTACTATAGTTGAATCATATGGTGTTTCTCCCCCTCTACCTTCTTGTGATGAATTGAGTTTTACCATTGAGGTTTAACTATTATCGGATTGAATACTATTATGGATTTGAGAACACTTGATGTATGTCTTGCGTGGGATACCCGTGGTGACAATGGGGTGTTCTATTAATTCACTTGATGTATGTTTTGGCACTCAACTCGCGGATTCCCGAGGTGACATTGGGGTAATCTATGCATAGGGGTTGATGCACATTTTCGTCCTTGTTTCTCCTGTAGGAATCTTGGGGCACTCTTTAGGTTCTTTGTGTTGGATTGAATATTATGAATCTGAAGTTGTTTGATGCATATCGTATAATTGACCCAGGGATAGTTGTGGTGACATTGGAGCATCTAGGTGACATTAGGGTTGATTGATGTGTGTCATATGGTGTTATTTTACTACGAACTCTAGGGATGTTTGTGACACTTATAGGAATAACTCAATTGATTAATTGGAAAGAATAACTTTGAGGTGGTTTCGTACCCTACAAGCAATTTCATCTTATGTTCTCCACGATAGGAACTTTGGAGTGACTTTTGTCGCACGTTGAGGGATTGCCATATGATTTAAATATGTTATCATTGTTGAGAGAACTTGCACTAGTGAAATTATGAAGCCTAGGCCTTGTTTTCAAGCATTGCAATACCGTTTTCACTCACTTTTACTACTTGCTACCTTGCTGTTTTAATATTTTCATATTACAAAAACATATATCTACCATCCATATTACACTTGTATCACCATCTCTTCGCCAAACTAGTGCACCTATACAATTTACCATTGTATTGGGTGTGTTGAGGACACAAGAGACTCTTTGTTATTTGGTTGCAGGGTTGTTTGAGAGACACCATCTTCATCCTATGCCTCCCAAGGATTGATAAACCTTAGGTCATCCACTTGAGGGAAATTTGCTACTGTCCTACAAAACTCTGCGCTTGGAGGCCCAACACGAGTCTACAAGAAGAAGGTTGCGTAGTAGACCTCAAGCTCTTTTCTGGCACGGTTGCCGAGGAGGTGAGTGCTTGAAGGTATATCTTTAGATCTGGCAATTGAATCTTTTAGTTTCTTATTTTATCACTAGTTTAGTCTATAAAATAGAACTACAAAAAATGGAATTGAGGTTGCCACATATAATTCATATTTATCATGTCTTTCTTGAAAATGATGGATCGGAAAATTGTGCCCAATTTTTAGAAGAAGAATGCAATAAAATGTTTGGCACTAAATCTTTGAATGATGAGCATGATTGCAGTGTTGTTAGTGTGTTTGCTATGAATATCCATGATGCTAATGGTGTGCAAAGCTACAAGCTTGGGGATGCTATGTTTGATGAATATGGTATTTTTAGTCCCCCAAGTTTTGATGAGAATATTTATTATGATGAAAGCATGCCTCCTATTTATGATGATTATATTGATGAAAGTGGGTTTGGAAGAGTGTCAACTTTAGGAAGTAATGATCCCACTATTTTGGAGGGTGTTGAATCTTATTGTGATAATTATGGAAGTGGATTTGGAGAGGTCAAGACTTTATTTAGTGACGAATCCACTATTTCGGAAGAGGTTCCAATTGATTATGAGAACAAAGTTGCTATCTATGATGATTATTGTGATGACATGTATGCTATAAAGAATAATGATAACCATGAAACTTGTCGTCTTGATTTTAATTTTCAATTGGATTATGCCTCACATGACCGTTATTTTGTTGAGTTTGCTCCCACTACTATGAATGAGAAGAATTTTGCTTATGTGGTGAGTAGTAAAATTTCTATGCTTGTGCATCATGAGAATAATGCTTTATGTGATGGTTATATTGTTGAATTCATTCATGATGCTACTGAAAATTCTTATGAGGAAGGAACATATGCTTTTACATATTGCAATAATATCAAGTTTCCTCTCTATGTGTTGAAAATCTTGAAGTTTTGCTTGTTTTACCTTCCTATGCTAGTTGATTGTTGCTCCCATAAGTTGTTTGCTCACAAAATCCCTATGCATGGGAAGTGGGTTAGACTTAAATGTGCTTGTCATATGCTTCATGATGCTCTCTTTGTGTTTCAATTCTTATCTTTTATGTGAGCATCATTGACACCAACATGCCTAGCTAGAAAGGCATTAAAGAAAAGCGCTTGTTGGGAGACAACCCAATATTTACCCCTATTGTTTTTGTGTGTTCAGATGATTAGGCTACTGTAGTAGTCATGTTTTATAGCTTTTGTTTCAATAAAGTGCCAAGTAAGACCTTTGGGATGATCTATGGTGATAGTTGATTTGATCTTGCTGAAAAACAGAAACTTTTGCGTCTAGTTGCAGAATTTTGGAAATTCACTGGAGCGTGATAAAATTCCTTTACACAAGATTGATATACAAATTTCCTCCGTTTTCCTAATTTTCAGAATTTTTGGAGTTACAGAAGTATGGAAAATTCCCAGATTACTACAGATTGTTCTGTTTTTGACAGGTTATGTTTTCATTGTGTTGTTTTCTTATTTTGATGAATCTATGGGTAGTATTGGAGGGTATGAACCATGGAGAAGATGGAATACAGTAGATATAACATCAATATAAAATTAGAATGAGTTCACAACAGTACCTAAGTGGCGATTTGCTTTATTATACTAATGGAGCTTATGAGTTTTCTGTTGAGTTTTGTGTTGTGAAGTTTTGAAGTTTTGGGTAAAGTTTCAATGGACTAAGGAATAAGGAGTGGCAAGAGCCTAAACTTGGGGATACTCAAGGCACCCCAAGGTAATATTCAAGGACAACCAAGCATCTAATCTTGGGTATGCCCCGGATGGCATCCCCTCTTTTGTCTTCAATCCATCGGTAAATTTACTTGAGGCTATATTTTTATTCACCACATGATATGTGTTTTGCTTGGAGCGTCATTTTCTTTTATTAGTATTTTCTTTCTATTATTTAGCGTAATGTTTTGTATCTTTTATTTCAATAAAAATGTCAAGCATAGCCTTTACCATGCTTATTTTGCAAGTCTATATGTTGCTATTTCAAAACAGAAAGTTTGCTGTTATGTCTTGAATATTTTTGAATAGTCAGAACATGAGAAAATATTGAAATTTTTACACAATGAGTAAAAAAATCTATAGTTTGGTAAATTTTCAGAATTTTTGGAGTTAGGGAAGTATGATTCCTCTTGCATTCTTTATAGACTGTTCTGTTTAGACAGATTGCTGTTATGTTTGCATTGTTTGCATATGTTTGCTTGTTTAATGATTCTATTTGAGGACAGGAGTATTAAATATGCAGAGGCATTTAGTATGCAATGTCAAATTATAATTTTAGTGATTTTCTATAGTAGAGAATGATAAGGTTTTGCGTTGATTTATACTAACTTATTTCACGAGTTCTTGTTGAGTTTTGTGTGCATGAAGGTTTTAAGATTCTGGGAAACTGTGATATGAGAGAAATTAAGGAGACACAAGAGCTCAAGCTTGGGGATGCCCAAGGCATCCCTAATTAATATTTCAAGAAGTCTCAAGCACCTAAGCTTGGGGATGCCCCGGTTAGCATCCCACCTTTCTTCATCAACAATCATCGGTTAGCCTCGGTTGAGCCTAAGTTTTTGCTTCTTCACATGATATGTGCTATCCTTGGAATAACATTTTATTTTGTTTTGCTTGCTGTTTGAATAATATTCCAAGATCTGAAATTCTTAAATGTTACAGTCTTCACATAGATACATAAATATTCGACTACTCATTGATCTTCACTTATATCTTTTGGAGTTGTTTGTCATTTGCTCTAGTGCTTCACTTACATCCTTTTAGAGCACGACGGTGGTTTTATTTTGAAGAAATTGTTGAACTCACATGCTTCACTTATATCATTTTGAGAGTCTCTAAACAGCATGGTAATTTGCTTAGGTTATGAATTTAGTCCTAATATGATGGGCATCCAAGAGGGATATAATAAAAACTTTCATATTAAGTGCATTGAATACTATGAGAAGTTTGATTCCTTATGATTGTTTTGAGATATAAAGATGGTGATATTAGAGTCTTGCTAGTGAGTAATAGTGGATTGTAGAAATACTTGTGTTAAAGTTTGTGATTCCCGTAGCATGCACGTATGGTGAACCGTTATGTAACGAAGTTGGAGCATAATTTCTTTATTGATTTCCTTCCTTATGAGTGGCAGTCGGGGACGAGCGATGGTCTTTTCCTACCTATATATCCCCCTAGGAGCATGCGCGTAGTACTTTGTTTCGATGACTAATAGATTTTTGCAATAAGTATATGATTTCTTTATGACTAATGTTGAGTCCATGGATTATACACACTCTCACCCTTCCACCATTGCTAGCCTCTCTCGTGTTGCGCAACTTTCGCCGGTACCATACACCCACCATATACCTTCCTCAAAACAGCCACCATACCTACCTATTATGGCATTTCCATAGCCATTCCGAGATATATTGCCATGCAACTTTCCACCGTTCCGTTTATTATGACACACTCCATCATTGTCATATTGCGATGCATGATCATGTAGTTGACACACTCCACCGTTCCGTTTACCACACTTGTGCTTCAAAGTAGCACCATGATCTTCATGATAGAGAGTCTCCTATGTTGTCACTTTCATATACTAGTGGGAATTTTTCATTATAGAACTTGGCTTGTATATTCCAACGATGGGCTTCCTCAAATGCCCTAGGTCTTCAGGAGCAAGCAAGTTGGATGCACACCCACTTAGTTTCATTTTGAGCTTTCATACACTTATAGCTCTAGTGCATCCATTGCATGGCAATCCATACTCACTCACATTGATATCTATTGATGGGCATCTTCGTAGCCCGTTGATACGCCTAGTTGATGTGAGACTATCTCCTTCTTTTTGTCTTCTCCACAACTACCATATTCTATTCCACATATAGTGCTATGTCCATGGCTCACGCTCATGTATTGCGTGAAAGTTGAAAAAAATTTAGAACATCAAAAGTATGAAACAATTGCTTGTCTTGTCATCGGGGTTGTGCATGATTTGAATATTTTGTGTGATGAAGATGGAGCATAGCCAGACTATATGATTTTGTAGGGATAGCTTTCTTTGGCCATGTTATTTTGAGAAGACATAATTGCTTTGTTAGTATGCTTGAAGTATTATTGTTTTTATGTCAATATTAAACTTTTGTTTTGAATCTTATGGATCTGAACATTCATGCCACAATAAAGAAAAATTACATGGATAAATATGTTAGGTAGCATTTGCTACCTCTTGAGGTTGCGTTGGTTTTTCCCTTGAAGAGGAAAGGGTGATGCACCAAATTAGAGTAAGTATTTCCCTCAGTTTTAAGAACCAAGGTATCAATCCAGCAGGAGACAACGCACAAGTCACCGAATACCTGCACAAACAAACACCAACTTGCACCCAACGCGATAAAGGGGTTGTCAATCCCTTCACGGTTATTTGCAAAGTGAGATCTGATAGAGATGGATAAACGGTAAAGTAATATTTTTGGTATTTTTGATTTATGGAACGGAAAGTAAAGGATTGCAAAGGAAGTAAATGGGAAACTAAAATTGTAGATCGGAAACTTATATGATGGAATATAGACCCGGTGGCCATAGGTTTCACTAGAGGCTTCTCTCAAGATAGAAAATATTACGGTGGGTGAACAAATTACTGTCGAGCAATTGATAGAAAAGCGCAAAGTTATGACGCTATCTAAGGCAATGATCATGAATATAGGCATCACGTCCGTGTCAAATAGACCAAAACGATTCTGCATCTACTACTATTACTCCACACATCAACCGACTCCTGTCTGCATCTAGAGTATTAAGTTCATAGAACAGAGTAACGCATATAAGTAAGATGACATGATGTAGCAGGATAAACTCAAGCAATATGATGAAAACCCCATCTTCTTATCCTCGATGGCAACAATACAATACGTGACAGTTCCCCTTCTG
Source organism: Aegilops tauschii subsp. strangulata (assembly GCF_002575655.3). Lineage (NCBI taxonomy): Eukaryota > Viridiplantae > Streptophyta > Magnoliopsida > Poales > Poaceae > Aegilops > Aegilops tauschii. The sequence continues at coordinate 190,053,672 of NC_053037.3, forward strand.
TCACTGGGATCGAGCACCGCAAGATTGAACCCAAAGCTAAGCACTTCTCCCATTGCAAATAAAACCAATCTAGTTGGCCAAACCAAATCGATAGTTCGAAGAGACTTGCAAAGATATCAAATCATGCATATAAGAATTCAGAGAAGATTCAAATAATATTCATAGATAAGCTGATCATAAATCCAAAATTCATCGGATCTCGGCAAACACACCGCAGAAAGGGATTACATCGGATACATCTCCAAGAACATCGACGAGAACATGGTATTGAGAATCAAAGAGAGAGAAGAAGCCATCTAGCTACTAGCTATGGACCCGTAGGTCTGAGGTAAACTACTCACGCTTCATCGGAGAGGCAATGGTGTTGATGTAGAAGCCCTCCGTGATCAAATCCCCCACCGGCAGGATGCCGGAAAAGGTCCCTAGATGGGATCTCATGGGTACAGAAGGTTGCGGCGGTGGAAAAGTGTTTTGGTGGCTCTCCTCGTAGGTTTTGGAATATTTGAGAATATATATAGGCGGGAGAAATAGGTCGGTGGAGTCACGAGGGGCCCACAAGGGTGGGGGGCGCGCCCTACCCCCGGGCACGCCCTCCGACCTTGTGGGTGCTTCGTGGCTTCCCTGACGTGTACTCCAGCTCCTCTGGATGTCTTCTGGTCCAAGAAAAACCATCGCGAAAGTTTCATTCCGTTTGGACTCCGTTTGGTATTCCTTTTCTGCGAAACTCTAAAACAAGGAAAAAACAGAAACTGTGGGCTCTAGGTTAATAGGTTAGTCCCAAAATAATATAAAATAGCATATTAATGCATATAAAACATCCAAAATAGATAATATAATAGCATGGAACAATAAAAAATTATAGATACGTTGGAGACGTATCAAGCATCCGCAAGCTTAATTCCTGCTCGTCCTCGAGTAGGTAAATGATAAAAACATAATTTTTAATGTGGAATGCTATTTATCCATGTAATTTATTTATCGTGGCATGAATGTTCAGATCCGTATGATTCGAAACAAAAGTTTAATATTGACATAAAAACAATAATACTTCAAGCATACTAACATGGCAATTATGTCTTCTCAAAATAACATGGCCAAAGAAAGCTTATCCCTACAAAATCGTATAGTCTGGCTATGCTCCATCTTCATCACACAAAATATTCAAATCATGCACAACCCCGATGACAAGCCAAGCAATTGTTTCGTACTTTTGATGTTCTCAAACTTTTTCAACTTTCACGCAATACATGAGCGTGAGCCATGGACATAGCACTATAGGTGGAATAGACGGTGGTTGTGGAGAAGACAAAAAGAAGGAGAGAGTCTCATATCAACTAGGCGTATCAACAGGCTATGGAGATGCCCATTAATAGATATCAATGTGAGTGAGCAGGGATTGCCATGCAATGGATGCACTAGAGATATAAGTTTATAAAAGCTCAAAAAGAAACTAAGTGGGTGTGCATCCAACTTGCTTGCTCACGAAGACCTAGGGCAATTTGAGTAAGCCTTCATTGGAATATGCAAACCAAGTTCGATAATGAAAAATTCCCACTAGTATATGAAAGTGACAATATAGGAGACTCTCTATCATGAAGATCATGGTGCTACTTTGAAGCACAAGTGTGGTAAACGGATAGTAGCATTGTCCCTTCTCTCTTTTCTCTCATTTTTTCATTTGGGCCTTCTCTCACTTTTTGGCCTCTTTTTTTCGTCTGGAGTCTCATCCCGACTTGTGGGGGGAATCATAGTATCCATCATCCTTTCCGCACATGGGACAATGCTCTAATAATGAAGATCATCACACTTTTATTTACTTACAACTCGATACTTAGAACAAAATATGACTCTATGTGGATGCCTCCGGAGGTGTACCGGGATGTGCAATGAATCAAGAGTGACAAGTATGAAAGAATTATGAACGGTGGCTTTGCCACAAGTACGATGTCAACTACATGATCATGCATCGCAATATGACAATGATGGAGTGTGTCATAATAAACGGAACGGTGGAAAGTTGCATGGCAATATATCTCGGAATGGCTATGGAAATGCCATAATAGGTAGGTATGGTGGCTGTTTTGAGGAAGGTATATGGTGGGTGTATGGTACCGGCGAAAGTTGCGCGACACGAGAGAGGCTAGCAATGGTGGAAGGGTGAGAGTGCGTATAATCCATGGACTCAACATTAGTCATAAAGAACTCATATACTTATTGCAAAAATCTATTAGTTATCTAAACGAAGTACTACACGCATGCTCCAAGGGGTATAGATTGGTAGGAAAAGACCATCGCTCGTCCCCGACCGCCACTCATAAGGAAGACAATCAATAAATAAATCTTGCTCCAACTTCATCACATAACATTCACCATACGTGCATGCTACGGGAATCACAAACTTTAACACAAGTATTTGTCAAATTCACAACTACTCACTAGCATGACTCTAATATCACCCTCTTTATATCTCAAAACAATCATAAGGAATCAAACTTCTCATAGTATTCAATGCACTTTATATGAAAGTTTTTATTATATCCCTCTTGGATGCCTATCATATTAGGACTAAATTTATAACCAAAGCAAATTACCATGATGTTTAGAGACTGTCAAAATAATATAAGTGAAGCACGAGGTTTCATCAATTTCTATAAAATAAAACCACCGCCATACTCTAAAAGATATAAGTGAAGCACTAGAGCAATATTGCCCAGCTCAAAAGATATAAATGAATCACAAAGAGTATTCTAATAAATCATGATTCAAGCGTGTCTCTCTCAAAAGGTGTGTACAACAAACATGATTGTGGCAAACTAAAAAGCAAAGACTCAAATTAGACAAGACGCTCCAAGCAAAACACATATCATGTGGTGAATAAAAATATAGCCTCAAGTAAAGTTACCGATAGACGAAGAAGAAAGAGGGGATGCCTTCTGGGGCATCACCAAGCTTAGGCTCTTGGTATCCTTGAATATTACCTTGGGGTACCTTGGGCATTCCCAAGCTTAGGCTCTTGCCACTCCTTATTCCATAGTCCATCAAATCCTTACCCAAAACTTGAAAACTTCACAACACAAAACTCAAAAGAAAATCTTGTAAGCTCCGTTAGTATAAGAAAATAAATCACCACTTTTGATACTGTTGTGAACTAGTTCTTTATTTATATCGGTGTAATATCTACTGTATTCCAACTTTTCCATGGCTCATACCCCCGATACTAGCCATAGATTCATCAAAATAAGCAAACAACACAAAGAAAACAGAATCTGTCAAAAAACATAACAGCCTGTTGTAATATGGATAGTTCGAATACTTCTGTAACTCCAAAAATTCGGAAAAATTAGGACAACATGGGAAATTTGTATATCAATCCTGTGTAAAAAAATTCAGAATTTTATCACACTTCTGTGATTTTTTAAAATTCTGGGACTGGGCGCAAAAGTTTCTGTTTTTTTAGCAAGATCGAATCAACTATCACCGTAAGCTATCCCAAAGGTCTTACTTGGCACAAACACTAATTAAAAAACAAAACCACATCTAACCAGAGGCTAGATGAATTATTTATTGCGAAACAGAACCTAAAAAGAAAAAAGAAAAAAGAAAAAGAGAATAAAATTGGGTTGCCTCCCAACAAGTGCTATTGTTTAACACCCTTAGCTAGGCATTGATAATTTTAATGATGCTCACATGGAAGACAAGAATTGAAGCACAAACGGAGCATCATATAGTACGTGAAAAACACATCTAAATCTAACATACTTCCTATGCATAGGCATCTTATAGGCAAACAAATTATCAAGGCAAGCAAATTCTAACATATGCAAGGAAGAAGAAAGAAACAATAGCAATCTCAACATAACGAGATGTAATTTAGTAACATGAAAATTTCTACAACCATATTTCCCTCTCTCATAATAATTACATGTGAGATCATAATCAAATTCAACAATATAACTATCACATAAAATTTTCTCTTCATGATCCACGTGCATGCAAAGTTGACACTCTTCCAAAATAGTGGGATTATCGTAAAATAAAGTCATGACTTCTCCGAACCCACTTTTATCAAAAAATTCATAAGATTGAATATTGTCCAAACATGTGGGATCTAAAGTCGACACTCTTCCAAACCCACTTTCAATATTATTGCAAACATTATTATCAATCTCATATTCATCATGGGGCTTAAATAAACTTTCAACATCATAAGAAGAATCACCCCAATCATGATCATTGCAACATGTAGTAGACATAGCAAAGTTAGCATCCCCAAGCTTACGGTTTTGCATATCATTAACATAATTGACATTAATAGAACTCATAATAACATCATTGCAATCATGATTTTCATTCAAAGATCTATTGTGAATCACTTCATAAATTTCTTAATCACAATTTTTAGATTCACGAAATTCAAGCAAAACTTCATAAAGGTAATCTAGTGCACACAACTCACTAGCAATTGGTTCATCATAATTGGATCTCTTAAAAATATTAGCAAGTGGATGAGGATCCATAAACTTTTAGCAAGCGAAGATGCAAGCAAAAATAAGGCACATGGTAACACAAGATCGAACGGAAGAAGGGCAAAAGAAAAGGCAAATCTTTTCGAAAATCGTTTTAGAAGTGGGGGAGAGGAAAATGAGAGGCGAATGGCAAATAATGTAATGCGAGAGATGAGAGTTTATGATGGGTACTTTGTATGTCTTGGCTTGGCGTAGATCTCCCCATCAACGGCGTCAGAAATTGGCAAGTTGACGGGAGACAAATCTTGACTTGACTTGGCGTAAATCTCCCCGGCAACGGCGCCGGAAATTCTTCCTGCTACCTCTTGAGCTTGCGTTGGTTTTTCCCTTGAAGAGTAAATGGTGATGCAGCAAAGTAGAGTAAGTATTTCGCTCAGTTTTGAGAACCAAGGTATCAATCCAGTAGGAGACAATGCACAAGTCACCGAATACCTGCACAAAAAAACACCAACTTGCACCCAACGTGATAAAGGGGTTGTCAATCCCTTCACGGTTATTTGCAAAGTGAGATCTGCTAGAGATGGATAAATGATAAAGTAATATTTTTGGTATTTTGGTTTATGGAACGGAAAGTAAAAGATTGCAAAGGAAGTAAATTAGAAACTAACATTATAGATCGGAAACTTATATGATGGAAAATAGACCCAGGGGCCATAGGTTTCACTAGACGCTTCTCTCAAGATAGAAAATATTACGGTTGGTGAACAAATTACTGTTGAGCAATTGATATAAAAGCACAAAGTTATGACGATATCTAAGGCAATGATCATGAATATAGGCATCACGTCCGTGTCAAGTAGACCGAAACGATTCCGTATCTACTACTATTACTCCACACATCGACCGACTCCTGCCTGCGTCTAGAGTATTAAGTTCATAGAACAGAGTAACGCATTAAGTAAGATGACATAATGTAGCGGGATAAACTCAAGCAATATGATGAAAACCCCATCTTGTTATCCTCGATGGCAACAATACAATATGTGTCAGTTCCCCTTCTGTCACAGGGATCGAGCACTGCAATATTGAACCCAAAGCTAAGCACTTCTCCCATTGCAAGAAAAACCAATCTAGTTGGCCAAACCAAATCGATAGTTCAAAGAGACTTGAAAAGATATCAAATCATGCATATAAGAATTCAGAGAAGATTCAAATAATATTCATAGATAAGCTGATCATAAATCCACAATTCATCGGATCTCGGCAAACACACCACAGAAATGTATTACATCGGATAGATCTCCAAGAACATCGACGAGAACATGGTATTGAGAATCAAAGAGAGAGAAGAAGCCATCTAGCTACTAGCTATGGACCCGTTGGTCTGAGGTAAACTACTCACGCTTCATTGGAGAGGCAATGGTGTTGATGTAGAAGCCCTCCGTGATCGAATCCCCCTCCGGCAGGACGCCGGAAAAGGCCCCTAGATGGGATCTCACGGGTACAGAAGGTTGCGGCAATGGAAAAGTGTTTTGGTGGCTCTCCTCATAGGTTTTGGAATATTGAGAATATATAGGCGGACGAAATAGGTCGGTAGAGTGACGAGGGGCCCACAAGGGTGGGGGCACGCCCTACCCCCTTGGGTGCGCCCTCCGACATTGTGGGTGCCTCGTGGCTTCCCTGACGTGTACTCTAAGTCCTCTGGATGTCTTCTGGTCCAAGAAAAATCATCGCGAAAGTTTCAATCCATTTGGACTCTGTGTGGTATTCCTTTTCTGCCAAATTCTAAAACAAGGAAAAACATAAACTGGCACTGGCTCTAGGTTAATAAGTTAGTCCCCAAAATAATATAAAATAGCATATTAATGCATATAATACATCCAAAATAGATAATATAATAGCATGGAACAATCAAAAATTGTAGATACATTGGAGACGTATCACCATTCCACATCAAAAATTCTATTTTTTTCATTTACCTACTCGAGGACAAGCAGGAATTAAGCTTGGGGATGCTTGATACGTCTCCAACATATCTATAATTTTTTATTGTTCCATGCTATTATATTATCTGTTTTGGATGTTTTATATGCATTTATATGCTATTTTATATGATTTTTGGGACTAACCTATTAACCTAGAGCCCAGTGCCAGTTTCTGTTTTTTCCTAGTTTTTGAGTTTCTGGGAAAAGGAATATCAAACGGAGTCCAAATGACCTCCAAATTTACGGTGATTTTTTATGGACCAGAAGAATCCCTCGAAGCAAAAGAGTTGGGCCAGAAGAGCCACGAGGCCTCGACAAGTGTGGAGGGCGCCCCCCTGTCTTGTCATCGCCTCATGGACCCCTCCCCCCTGACGTGAAACCGACGCCAAAAATTCCTATAAATCCAAAACTCCCCAGAAAGAAACCTAGATCGGGATTTCCGCCGCCGAAAGCCTCTGTAGCCACGAAAAACCAATCGGGAGCCCGTTCCGGCACCCTGCCGGAGGGGGAAACCATCACCGGTGGCCATCTTCATCATCCCGGCGCTCTCCATGATGAGGAGGGAGTAGTTCACCCTCGGGGTTGAGGGTATGTACTAGTAGCTATGTGTTTGATCTCTCTCTCTCTCTCTCTCTCTCTCTCTCTCGTGTTCTTGATATGGCACGATTGATGTACCGCGAGATTTGTTACTATAGCTGAATCATATGGTATTTCTCCCCCTCTACCTTCTTGTGATGAATTGAGTTTTACCTTTGAGGTTTCACTGTTATCGGATTGAATACTATTATGGATTTGAGAACACTTGATCTATGTCTTGCGTGGTATACCCATGGTGACAATGGGGTGCTCTATTAATTCGCTTGATGTATGTTTTTGCACTCAACTCGCGGATTCCCGAGGTGACATTGGGGTAATCTATGTATAGGGGTTGATGCACGTTTTCGTCCTTGTTTCTCTTTTAGGAATCTTGGGGCACTCTTTGAGGTTCTTTGTGTTGGATTGAATATTATGAATCTGAAGTTGTTTGTTGCATATCGTATAATTGACCCACGGATACTTATGGTGACATTGGAGTATCTAGGTGACATTAGGGTTGGTTGATGTGTGTCATATGGTGTTATTTTACTATGAACTCTAGGGCTGTTTGTGACACTTATAGGAATAGCTCAATGGATTGATTGGAAAGAATAGCTTTGAGGTGGTTTCATACCCTACAAGCAATTTCATCTTATGTTCTCCGCGATAGGTACTTTGGAGTGACTTCTGTCGCACGTTGAGGGATTGCCATATAATTTAATTATGTTATCATTGTTGAGAGAACTTGCACTAGTGAAAGTATGAACCCTAGGCCTTGTTTTCAAGCATTGCAATACCATTTTCGCTCACTTTTACTACTTGCTACCTTGCTATTTTAATATTTTCAGATTACAAAAACCTATATCTACCATCCATATTACACTTGTATCACCATCTCTTCACCGAACTAGTGCACCTATACAATTTACCATTGTATTGGGTGTGTTGGGGACACAAGAGACTCTTTGTTATTTGGTTGCAGGGTTGTTTGAGAGAGACCATCTTCATCCTACGCCTCCCACGGATTGATAAACCTTACATCGCAACCATTTTAAAAGCATGTTGGCACGCAATAATGACGATATTAGATGAACTGGCCGGGGTAGAAAGAAACGGGTATGAACTCAACTTGCACTGGTGCGCGTCAGTCCTAAACAAACGGTTCTTTACCCCTTTCCGCGATGGCATTTGGAACCGTCGCCAAGTGAGTGTGGGCGATAGGGGGTCCTTCCCACACGACCCAGAAACCATTAGGGATATGCCCTCCTGGCACACACGTTCAGCAAAATGAGGTCCTATGCGACCGGCGAGTGCTCAAATATGGAAATACGTACAGTAGAGCTAAAAAACACAATTATACGGCGAAATTATTTCCGGTCGCAAGTACATCCCACACAGCCAGTCCCCGCTAAACATTTTCGTTCGTATGCACATCCCACACAGTCGCTACAAGGAAAACGTTTGCGCAAGGTGGCGCAACGCAAACAGTTTTGAAGAGAATGTCGTGTGTGATTGTTCATTAATCCAACACAGTTTATTCCTAGAAACTGTGTGCGTTGCCTTAGGTCATCGCCCACAGTGTTTTCTCATTAATCGTTTGCAATAGGAAAACCCAATTAGCAAGCTAATTGGCTAATTAGCGGGCTAATTGCCCTATTATTATAATCCATTTACTAATCTAATTGACATTCATCTTAAGCACAGAATATATTCCATTTCCATATTAAGGAAGCAGGATTTCATAATTGAAATACATTGGAGTACAACATGATATAGCTTCAGCACTCAGCTACCCCATCACACAACTGCACCAGCAGCAAGTTTCACATACAACATCTAGAACCTTTTGAAATTAGCATCATAGACGGTACACATAGAGATGCATCTCATCTGGAAAATTGCTGAAGCGGAAGGCGAATATTGAGCCTTCACTCACGTTGAAGGTCTTTGCAACTTTAGGCCAGTGCCTTGGGATGATTGACCATCCATCCTTGGACCTCTTCAGGAACACTTCAATATGAACCGTGGGTGTTGTATGAAAACTTTCCTCGCCTCCTGACCATAGAGGTGGTTTGAGAGGTAATCATCAGTGAACCCTGAAAATAAGGATGTGCATGAATATCTTCCCTATATTGGAAACGAGGCAAAGGAATAAAAAAAGGCAAGGTATAATAGTTAGTACCATCTTGTAAACCTCAGTGCTTCCCATTGTTTCCTTGCAACACATATAAGGTAGTTAGTCATCAGGTTAAGTAAGGGTTCACATGCTATTAGTAAAATATGTTGATGAAAAATAAGCACATTGCAGATTCATCAGATTAATTCAAGCCACATGGAAAACCCAATTATCCAAAACAAGCATGATTAAGAACTAGGAAATATAGCACTTGCATGTGTTTCTCATGTATTAAGTGCAGCCAAATTCGATTTATTCCTCACATGGTATACAATAACAGAATGCAGCCACAACAATTGAACATCGCATTGCAGAATTGAACCAAGCAGTTAACTAAACACCACAACAAATGAACCAAACATTAACTGAGCACCACATTGCACAATATAACATATTCCTAATAGAAGATCAGACAGTTAACCAAACCAAGCATGCTTAACAACTTGGAAATATAGCAATTGTATTTGTTTCTCGTGTATTTAGTACAACCAAATTCGATTTATTCCTCACATGGTATACAATAAGATAATGCAGCCACAACAATTGAACATTGCATTGCAGAACTGAACCAATCAGTTAACTAAACACCACAACAAGTGAACCAAGCCACAACAAATGAACCAAGCAGTTAACTAAACACCAATTGAACAATATAACATACTCCTCATAGAAGATCAGACAGTTAACCAAACCAAGCATGCTTAACAAATTGGAAATATTGCACCCTGAAGAATTGAACATCACATTTGCAGAATTGAACGAAGCAGTTAATTGAACACCACATTGAAAGACATATAGAACATATACACTATAGCAGAAGATTGCATGGTGAAAGTAGATAACACAATTCACTAGAATTTGTTAAGGAAAGGCAGTAGCTAGCAAACTAAACATGGGTCCTTATAGTGAGCTAATAAGACAAGCTAATCCTCATTATCGGAGATATCGATGACGATTGGCTCCTTGGACATGGAAGAGGGCAAGGCCTCCGCATCGTGGGTGCCCTCGTTGTAGTGGTGAGTTGCTCGAGCCGTTCCGGGCACCAACCTACTGGCTCTCGAGATGAGGTAAGCACGTGCACGCTGAGAAAACACCTCGTAGTCTTCATCGAAGGCACCGACGGTGGCCTCGAGAAAACGCCACGAACTATCGTTTAAAGCAGCCAAGCGCGTCGCGGCGTCGGCGCGCGAGGCGTCAACGGTGGCCTCGACGGCGAGGTGCTCCTCCAAGATCTGGAGGTCGGCACGAATGGTAGCCATCGCGACCTCATCCGCGCGTGCGGCCGCGATTTGTTCTCCGCTGCCCAATGCTCCTTGAGGTCCTGGCTATACTGCATGCACCATGGCTTAGGCCGATGCTTATTTGGTGGAGGGGTCGGTGATTTGGGTGTAAGGTGTCGCGCTCGCGCCGGCGGTCGGGTGTGGATTACCTGCCTGGATAGGCGATGCCGGGCAGCGTGAAGGAGGGTCACCGGCGAGGAGGCGGCGGCGCTGCAAGCAAGGAGTAAAGGTTTCAACTTGGAAAGGAAGGCCGAAAGGGGGGATGTGGCTTTTGGTAAGGGGGAGGGGCGGGGAGGTAGATATTTCCGCGGAAGCCGAAAATTTGGAATCGCTTCAGACAAAAAACTCGCACACAAAGTGTCATCATACACGGTCCCTTATTCGGACACGGTCCAAAGATATTTTGTGCTGCATCTCACATGGTTGGTTATAATAAACTGTGTGGGATCTACTTGATTTTTAGTCTTGATTTGAATTACATATTGGGGTCACAACGGCCATGGACGGTGTTTGAATTGCTAGACCTTTTATTTGCAGTGATCATAAAAGAATTGGAATTATTCAGGGTTCGTTTGGACATTTTTATGCATTAAGTGAGTTTTCAATGCATTTATGCGCATAATTCAAATTTGAACTACATGCACATGCTCCAGTGCATATAAATTCGTTGAAAAATCAAATCTTTGTCCTTTGGTGAATGCTTAGGTCCCATGCAAGAAATGGGAATGAATGTCAAGCACCCTGCCACCGTCACTCGGCCGCAAACATTGAGATACCTGGTTTTAAATTCTAGTAAATCTGAAACTCGTCTGAAATTCATGAAACTTGGCATGCTATCATGTAGCGGCATCAACATGGCGTGGTAAAGTTTTTGTCCCATTTGGAGAAGGTTTGGGTATATGCTTCTCCCAAACCAGAGCTTCTCACAACAAGCATGATGGTTTCGGTAGGGAGCGCCCCAACTTTGGGGACGAAACGATATCCATTGCCTCTAATTGCTTTCAAAAATTTTCTCGTGTCAACATAGAACAACAGGAGTGTTGTGTTATTTTTTGTGATTTTTCGGGGTTCGTTTGGACATTTTTATGCATTAAGTGAGTTTTCAATGCATTTATGTGCATAATTCAAATTTGAACTACATGCACATGCTCCGGTGCATATAAATTAGTTGAAACATCAAATCTTTGTCCTTGGGTGCATGCTTAGGTCCCATGCAAGAAATGGGAATGAATGTCAAGCACCCTGCCACCGTCACTCGGCCGCGAACATTGAGATACCTGGTTTTTAAATTCTAGTAAATCCAAAACTCATCTAAAATTCATGAAACTTGGCATGCTATCATGTAGCGGCATCAACATGGCGTGGTAAAGTTTTTGTCCCATTTGGGGCAGGTTTGGGTATATGCTTCTCACAAACCAGAGCTTCTCACAACAAGCATGATGGTTTCGGCAGGGAACGCCCCAACTTTGGGGACGAAACGATATCCATTGCCTCTAATTGCTTTCAATTTTTTTTCTCGTGTCAACATAGAACAACAGGAGTGTTGTGTTATTTTTTGTGATTTTTCGGGGTTCGTTTGGACATTTTTATGCATTAAGTGAGTTTTCAATGCATTTATGTGCATAATTCAAATTTGAACTACATGCACATGCTCCGGTGCATATAAATTGGTTGAAAAATCAAATCTTTGTCCTTGGGTGCATGCTTAGGTCCCATGCAAGAAATGGGAATGAATGTCAAGCACCCTGCCACCGTCACTCGGCCGCAAACATGGAGATACCTGGTTTTTAAATTCTAGTAAATCCAAAACTCGTCTAAAATTCATGATACTTGGCATGCTATCATGGAGCGGCATTAACATGGCGTGGTAAAGTTTTTGTCCCATTTGGGGCAGGTTTGGGTATATGCTTCTCACAAACCAGAGCTTCTCACAACAAGCATGATGGTTTCGGTAGGGAACGCCCCAACTTTGGGGACGAAACGATATCCATTGCCTCTAATTGCTTTCAAATTTTTTCTCGTGTCAACATAGAACAACAGGAGTGTTGTGTTATTTTTTGTGATTTTTCGGGGTTCGTTTGGACATTTTTATGCATTAAGTGAGTTTTCAATGCATTTATGTGCATAATTCAAATTTGAACTACATGCACATGCTCCGGTGCATATAAATTGGTTGAAAAATCAATTCTTTTTCCTTGGGTGCATGCTTAGATCCCATGCAAGAAATGGGAATGAATGTCAAGCACCCTGCCACCGTCACTCGGCCGCATACATTGAGATACCTGGTTTTTAAATTCTAGTAAATCCAAAACTCGTCTGAAATTCATGAAACTTGGCATGCTATCATGCAGCGGCATCAACATGGCGTGGTAAAGTTTTTGTCCCATTTGGGGCAAGTTTGGGTATATGCTTCTCACAAACTAGAGCTTCTCACAAACCAGAGCTTCTCACAACAAGCATGATGGTTTTGGTAGGGAACGCCCCAACTTTGGGGACGAAATGATATCCATTGCCTCTAATTGCTTTCAAATTTTTTCTCGTGTCAACATAAAACAACAGGAGTGTTGTGTTATTTTTTGTGATTTTTCGGGGTTCGTTTGGACAGTTTTATGCATTAAGTGATATTTCAATGCATTTATGTGCATAATTCAAATTTGAACTACATGCACATGCTCCGGTGCATATAAATTGGTTGAAAAATCAAATCTTTGGTCCTTGGGTGCATGCTTAGGTCCCATGCAAGAAATGGGAATGAATGTCAAGCACCGTGCCACCGTCACTCGGCCGCAAACATTGAGATGCCTGGTTTTTAAATTCTAGTAAATCCAAAACACGTTTGAAATTGATGAAACTTGGCATGCTATCATGGAGGGGCATGAACGTGATGTGGTAAAGTTTTTGTCCCATTTGGGGCAGGTTTGGGTATATGCTTCTCACCAACCAGAGCTTCTCACAACAAGCATGATGGTTTCAGATAGAACACCCGTATGCAAAGTGAGAGCAGGATTTGTGCATCTCTTGAACATAAATGGTTCTTTTGGATGACCCGTGTGAATCACTAGAGGGGCGGCGCAGTACTATTCGATTTGACAGCGGGCGGTGCAGTTCCCGATACGGCTTTAATGCAGATGAGGGAGAGGGTAGCGGTTCCCAAAATGTTGAACGGCCAATGATGCATCCTCCTTCAATTAGCATCGTGTGAATGCATGAGAGAAGTAATGGGAGGACCGGGAAAAGAGGCAGCACGATGTGAATGCAACGCAGTTTGCACTCATATAAAGGCGCCCCTCCATTCCAATGCATCTACCACATCGTACGCACCTAAGCATTTGCCTAAGCACCTACACTAATAAGCGCAAAAGTGCCCACTCCAGACCCATGGCCGCGATGCGCGCGAGCAGCCAGCGGCTGTGCTAGATGGTCCAGTACGCTGGCCTGCGGCATGGCACCATGGATCGTCTCCATACGGTGTTGGCGGCCGGCTGGTGGATGGCCGCCGTCGACGCCAGCTACGACTCTCAGTTGGACCAGACGATCGTTCGCAGCACCAACAGGTTCACCGTCGTCAAGAAGCTTGCAGACGACATCGCCGCACTCCTCCAGCCCGCGTGCCCGGGCTCCTCATTGCCTGCCACCCTAATCGGCCTCCATGGTCGGAACCTCTTTGAAGCACTGGTGGCCCTGCGATTCCCCGCCGACGCCACGAAGAATGTCCACGTGGAGGTCGCGCTCGCCGCGAGGCGCCTCGCCCTGCAAGAAACCATCGACCTACACATCCATGTGTATGAACGAATCGTGTACATAGGTATCTACAAGGCTAGTGAGGACGCTACGATGTTGGCCTTCTTCAGCCGGCTGGAAGCCTTGGATGCCTTAGTTGAGAAGCACCTTGACCTCGCCACACAAGCCGCCGCTCCTTAGCCACCGGTCGGTGGCCTGACCGGCGCACTGAGTTGAGGAGGAGGAGGTCGTACGTTGATGGATGCATCTTTCTTCTTGCCTCCTGTAACCACCACTGCAATCGCATCATCGTGGCCTTAATTCTTATTTTGCTATTGCATTCTCTTTCGAGTCAATACAGACATGTGCGATCCCTTTGCTGAATACAGACATGTCCATTCCAGTCTTATATTGATTGGCTTGAATGAAGGTTTATCCCACCGTTAGGCGCCGCGGCGCGCTCTGCTCGCGTCCGTCGGCGCGCTCGGCTTGTGGACAGCTTTTCCTTGCGTGTTCAACTGCTATATGCATATATATATATATATGGTTGCTCGCTGTTGAGGCGACCGCGGAGCGCTCTGCTCGCGTCCCTCCGTGCGCGCTCTGCCAATGGTTGGGCGTGCACACGATCACGTCAGGGGCCCCGTATGCATGCGCTTGCGCCGCGCGCGTTGCCACGCGATGCAGTTACGTGCGGCACGCTGGAGTTACGCGCTGCAAATTAGAACTGCCATCAGGGCCTGCCGATATTCCTGGCCGTCCGGCTTCCCCTTTAATTCCCGCGGCCATTATAACCTTAGTCTCTTCAACCTTTCGATCGCCCCCCAAAACACAACAAGAACACCCACGACGACACATAGAGAGGGGATGTCCGGCGGCGCTCCAATGGAGTTCGGCGAGCATAGAGTGGAGACCCACGCGAGGGAGACGGATCTCTCGGGGGTGTTCACCATCGACCCGGCCGTGGTGGACGACTACATCAACAACGTTGAGCAGTTGCTTGCTGGAGAAAAGTACAAGGTGGTCGGCATCGACCTCTAGTACACCGCCGGTCGTCCTGGCATAGATTAGAAGGTTGTCGTCGCCCAGTTGTGCGTGCGCCATCATGTCCTCATCTACCACTACTACATGGCCACAGAGGCTTGCGATCGTTTCAACAGGTTTGTCAATAGCACTGACTACAAGTTCGCCGTGGTGGATACCGCCAAAGATGTAAAAGCGCTCAGTGTTACGGGCTTGGCCTGCAAGAACCTTGTTGAAATCCGTGACCACTACACGGTCTGGGGTAGCACGAAGAAGGACTCCCTGGTCGAACTCGCCTCGGCCATCATCGACCCCTACTACGAAAAGATGAAGCAGGATGCCCAGAGAACAATTCGCGTATCCTGGCACGGGGCCTGGATGCGGCAACTGGATGAACCTCACCTCAGGTTTGCGGCCAAGAGCGTGTACACATGCTACGAGATGCACAGGCGGATCGTTGACATGAGGAAGTGCCTCGTAACCCAAATCGACGAGCCCGGATCGAGCCACAAGGAGAGAAAGCAGCGTCACAAGAAGTAGATGATGATCAGATGATCGTTTATGCTAGTTAATCATGCATGTAATATATAATTTACTTTATTGGTGTGTGGAAATGTCATGTGTGTAGTAGCCACCTATGTAATTATGCATGTAATAGTTTACTTTGGTGTGTGCAAATGCCATGGTTGTAGAAGCCACCTATGTAAGTGGATGTTTAATTTGGTTATGCAAGCATGTCTTTATAAGTGTGTGTGTGTGTGTGTGTGTGTGTGTATATATATATATATGTTGTTGTTCTGTATGCAATCACATCGCACAACACACACGTCTTGTTAAGTTGAACCGTTTCTGTTCTCTTGTGTCAACGCAAACAGTTCGTCCGAGTGAACCGCATGTCGTATATCGCACACACCTTCATCTAGATGACCGTTTCTTTTGTGTTGCCTAATCACAAACAGTTCATCTGAGTGAACCGTATGCAGTACATGACACACACCTTCATCTGGCTGCCCGTTTCTTTTGTTCCTCCTCATCGTAAATGGTTAATTTAACTGAACCGTATGCCCTGAATCACACACGCAACTAAAATCTGAACCGTGTTTGATGCATCCTCCATCGCAAACATTTTGCACCTTTTTTGATGGTTTTTTTACACCACCGATTGCGATTATGGCATCGCACACAGTTTCGTCGAAGAGTCTCTGATCGTAGTGTCGCGTTAGCAGCATCCTGCAGTAGTGTTGTTCTGTTTTTGTAAATATGTTTAACCTAGTATTCATGATTCAATCCATTATGATTAAACATGTTTGCAATGACAATTAGAGACTATAGTTACTCATGCCATGCTTAATTAGCAAGGAGTTTATAATGGTTTACCTTGCGTGCGAACATGCTTTTAAAATGGTTGTGATGTAGTATGATAGGATGGTATCCTCTTTTGAATGATTCGAGTGGCTTGACTTGGCACATGTTCACGCATGTAGTTGAAACAAAATCAACATAGCCTCCACGATATTTATGTTCATGGTGATTTATATCCTACTCATGCTTGCATTCAATGTTGGTTAATCTCAATGCATGTTTATGACTGTTGTCACTCTCTAGTTGGTCGCTTCCCAGTCTTTTTCTAGCCTTCACTTGTACTAAGCGGGAATATTTCTTGTGCATCCACTTCCATAAACCCAAAGTTGTTCCATATGAGTCCACCATACCTACCTATATGCGGTATTTACCTGCCATTTTAAGTAAATTTGCATGTGCCAAACTCTAAACCTTCAAATGATAATCTGTTTTGTATGCTCGAATCGCTCATATAGCAACTAGAGTTGTCAATATCTTCCATGATAGGTTGGTTATTCTCACGATGAGTGGACTCCGCTCATCATTCACGAGAAAATGGCTGGTAACCGGGATGCCCAGTCCCATGCTCAAATCACATCAAAATATAATTGCAAATAAAACTCCCCCAGGACTGTTGTTAGTTGGACGGTACCCGTTGTTTCGGACCAGCCGTGGAGTGTGCTTGTTGGTGATGGGGGAGTATAAACTTTACCATTCTATTTGGGAACCGCATATAATGTATCTAGTATGGAAGATACCGAGATCTCTTGGTTGTTATGTTGACAATGAAAGTATGCCGCTCAAAATATTATTTATCTCTGCTTTAAAAAATCGAGCTCTGGCACCGCTGCAAATCCCTACTTCCCTCTGCATCAGTCTTCTTCTTGAAGATCCATTTATTCTCAATGGCTTTCTGATTATCGGGCAAGTCCACCAAAGTCCACGCTTTGTTCTCATACATGGATCCTATCTCAGATTTCATGGCCTCAAGCCATCTATCGGAATCTGGGCTCACCATAGCTTCTTCATAGTTCGTAGGTTCGCCATGGTCGAGTAACATGACTTCCAGGACAGCATTACCATACCACTCTGGTGCGGAACATGCTCTGTTCGACCTACAAGGTCCAGTAGTAACTTGATCTGAAGTTTCATGATCATCATCATTAGCTTCCTCTCTAGTTGGTGTAGGCATCACGGGAACGGATTTCTCTGATGTGCTACTTTCCAAATTGAGAGAAGGTACAATTAACTCATCAAGTTCTACTTTCCTCCCACTCACTTCTTTTGAGAGAAACTCCTTCTCTAGAAATGTTCCTTGGCAACAAAGATCTTGCCTTCGGATCGGTGGTAGAAGTTGTACCCAATTTTTTCCTTAGGGTATCCTATGAAGACGCACTTCTCCGATTTGGGTTCGAGCTTATCAGGCTGAAGCCTGACACGTCTCCATCAAATCAACTTTTCCAAACTATTTTTCCCTTGTTTTGGACTCTAATTTTCATGATTTGAATGGAACTAACCCGTACTGACGTTGTTTTCAGCAGAATTGCCATGGTGTTATTTTTGTGTAGAAATAAAAGTTCTCGGAATGACCTAAAACTTCACGGATATTATTTTTGGATAAATAAAAAATATTGGCGACAGAATCAACCAGAGGGGACCCACACCCTATCCACAAGGGTGGAGGGCGCGCCAACCACCCTGTGGTGCACCCTCTGGTCTTGTGGGTCCCACAGACCTCCACCGACCTCAACTCCAACTCCATATATTCACGTTAGGGGAGAAAAAAGTCAGAGAGAAGGATTCATTGCATTTTATGATACAGAGCCGCCGCCACCTCCTATTCTTCCTCGGGAGGGAAGATCTGGAGTCC
The DNA here is from genome assembly GCF_002575655.3 of Aegilops tauschii subsp. strangulata. NCBI lineage: Eukaryota > Viridiplantae > Streptophyta > Magnoliopsida > Poales > Poaceae > Aegilops > Aegilops tauschii. The sequence goes on from NC_053037.3 coordinate 190,072,109, forward strand.
ATTTTGGGCTCCGGAGAGGGGAAATCGTCGCCATCGTCATCATCAACCATCCTCCATCACCAATTTCATGATGCTCATGGCCGTGCGTGAGTAATCCCATCGTAGGCTTGCTGGACGGTGATGGGTTGGATGAGATTTACCATATAATCGAGTTAGTTTTGTTAGGGTTTGATCCCTAGTATCCACTATGTTCTAAGATTGATGTTGCTATGACTTTGCTATGCCTAATGCTTGTCACTAGGGCCCGAGTGCCATGATTTCAGATCTGAACCTATTATGTTTTCATGAATATATTTGTGTTCTTGATCCTATCTTGCAAGTTATAGTCACCTACTACGTGCTATGATCCGGCAACCCCAGAGTGACAATAGTCGGGACACTTCCCGGTGATGACCGTAGTTTGAGGAGTTCATGTATTCACTAAGTGTAATGCTTTGGTCCGGTACTCTATTAAAAGGAGGCCTTAATATCCCTTAGTTTCCATTAGAACCCCGCTGCCATGGGAGGGCAGGACAAAAGATGTCATGCAAGTTCTTTTACATAAGCACACATAACTATATTCGGAATACATGCCTACATTATATTGATGAACTGGAGCTAGTTCTTGTGCACCCTATGTTATAACTGTTGCATGATGAATGCCATCCGACATAATTATCCATCATTGATCCATTGCCTACGAGTTTGTTTCATATTGATCTTTGCTTCGTTAGTTTTCCGTTGCCACTATTACAATTGCTACAAAACTGCTACTGTTACTTTTGCCACCGTTACTGCTACTTCCATACTATTTTGCTACTAAATACTTTGCTGCAGATACTAAGTCTTTTAGGTGTGGTTGAATTGACAACTCAACTGCTAATACTTGAGAATATTCTTTGGCTCCCCTTGTGTCGAATCAATAAATTTGGGTTGAATACTCTACCCTCGAAAACTGTTGCGATCCCCTATACTTATGGGTTATGAAAGCCTTTTGACATATGTGTCGCAACCCCAAACTTTAAGAAACAATAGCTTAGGTTTCTTGCCAAACCATAGTTCATACGGTGTTGTCTCAACGGATTTAGATGGTGCCCTATTTAACATGAATGCGGCTGTCTCTAATGCATAACCCCAAAACAATAGTGGTAAATCGGTAATAGACATCATAGAACGCACCATATCCGATAAAGTACGGTTACGACGTTCGGATACACCATTACATGTGGTGTTCCAGGTGGCGTGAGTTGTGAAACAATTCCACATTGTTTTAAATGAAGGCCAAACTCGTAACTCAAATATTCGCCTCTACGATCAGATCATAGAAACTTTATTTTCTTGTTACGATGATTCTCCACTTCACTCTAAAATTCTTTGAACTTTTCAAATGTTTCAGACTTGTGTTTCATCAAGTAGATATACCCCCTACTCAAATCATCTGTGAAGGTCAGAAAATAATGATACCCGCCGCATGCTTCAACACTCATCGGACCGCATACATCAGTATGTATTATTTCCAGTAAGTCGTTAGCTCGCTCCATTGTTCTGGAGAACAGAGTTTTAGTCATCTTGCCTATGAGGCATGGTTCGCAAGTATCAAATGATTTATAATCAAGTGATTTGGAAAGTCCATCTTCATGGAGTTTCTTCATGCGGTTTACACCAATATGACCTAAACGGCAGTGCCACAAGTATGTTGCACTATCATTATCAACTTTGCATTTTTTGGCATCAATATTATGAATATGTGTATCACTATGATCGAGATTCAATAAACCATTCACATTGGGTGTATGACCATAGAAGGTTTTATTCATGTAAACAGAACAACAATTATTCCCTGACTTAAATGAATAAACGTATTGCAATAAACATGATATAATCATATTCATGCTCCACGCAAACACCAAATAACATTTTTTAGGTTCAACACTAATCCAGAAGGTAGAGGGAGTGTGCGATGGTGATTATATCAACCTTGGAAACATTTCCAACACACATCGTCACCTCGTCCTTAACTAGTCTATGTTCATTCTGCAACTCCTGTTTTGATTTACTAATCTTAGCAACTGAACTGGTATCAAATAGCCAAGGGTTGCTACGAACACTAGTAAAGTACACATCAATAACATGTATATCAAATTTACCTTTGTTCACTTTTCGATCCTTCTTATCCGCCAAGTATTTGGGGCAGTTCCGCTTCCAGTGACCATTCCCTTTGTAGTAGAAGCACTCAGTTTCAGGCTTGGGTCTAGCTTTGGGCTTTTTCCCAAGTTGCCACTCTTCTTGAAGTTCCCTCTCTTTCCCTCTCCCTTTTTCTTGAAACTAGTGGTCTTGTTAACCATCAACACTTGATGCTCTTTCTTGATTTCTACCCTCGCTGATTTCAGCATGGCGAAGAGCTCAGGAATCGTTTTCGTCATCCCTTGCAAATTATAGTTGATCACGAAGTTCTGGGAGCTTGGTTATAGTGACTAGAGATCTTTGTCAATCACTATATTATCTGGAAGATTAACTCCCACTTGATTCAAGCGATCGTAGTACCCACACATTGTGAGCACATGCTCACTGGCTAAGCTATTCTCCTCCATCTTGTAGGCAAAGTGCTTTATCAGAGGTCTCATACCTCTCGACATGGGCATGAGTCTGAAATACCAATTTCAGCTCTTGGAACATCTTATAAGTTCTGTGGCATTCAAAACATTTTTGAAGTCACGGTTCTAAGCCGTAAAGCATGGCGCACTAAACTATCAAGTAGTCATCATATCGAGCTTGCATAACGTTCATAACGTGTGCATCTGCTCCTGCAACAGGTTTGTGACCTAGCGGTGCATCAAGGACATAATTCTTCTGTGCAGCAATGAGGATAATCCTCAGATCACGGATCCAGTCCACATCATTGCTACTATCATCTTTCAACTTAGTTTTCTCTAGGAACATATCGAAAATATATAGGAGCTATATCGCGAGCTATTGATCTACTACATAGATATGCAAAACTATCAAGACTAAGTTCATGATAAATTAAGTTCAATTAATCAAATTACTAATGAACTCCCACTTAAATAAACATCCCTCGAGTTTATCAAGTGATACATGATCCAAATAAACTAACCCATGTCTGATCATCACGTGAGATGGGGTAGTCATCAATGGTGAACATCTCTATGTTGATCATATCTACTATATGACTCATGTTCGACCTTTCGGTCTCCACCATTCTGAGACCATGTCTGTACATGCTAGGCTCATCAAGTTTAACCCAAGTATTTTGCATGTGCAAAATTGTCATACACCAGTTTTATGTGAACGTAGAGTCTATCACACCCGTTCATCACGTGGTGTGATACGTCTCCCACGTATCTATAATTTTTTATTGTTCCATGCTATTATATTATCTATCTTGGATGTCTTATATGCATTTATATGCAATTTTATATGATTTTTGGGACTAACCTATTAACCTAGAGCCCAGTGCCAGTTTCTGTTTTTTTCCTTGTTTTTGAGTTTCGCAGAAAAGGAATATCAAACGGAGTCCAATTGACTTGAAAATTTACGAAGAATATTTTTGGAAAATATAAAAAATACTAGAACAAAAAGATATCGGAGAAGAGTCCTGAGGCCACCACAAGGGTGGAGGGCGCCCCTAGGGCGCACCCCCCATCCTTGTCATCGCCTCGTGGGCCCCCTTGACTTGTCCCCGACGCCAACACTTCCTACAAATCCCAAAACCTCCAGAACAGAACCTAGATCGGGAGTTCCACCGCCGCAAGCTTCTGTAGCCACGAAAAACCAATCGGGAGCCCATTCCGGCACCTTGCGAAGGGGGAAATCATCACCGGTGGCCATCTTCATCATCCCGGCACTCTCCATGATGTAGAAGGAGTAGTTCACCCTCGGGGTTGAGGGTATGTACGAGTAGCTATGTGTTTGAACTATCTCTCTCTCTCGTGTTCTTGATTTGGCACGATCTTGATGTACCGCAAGCTTTGCTACTATAGTTGAATCATATGGTGTTTCTCCCCCTCTTCCTTCTTGTGATGAATTGAGTTTTACCTTTGAGGTTTTACTATTATCAGAGTGAATATTATTATGGATTTGAGAACACGTGATGTATGTCTTGCGTGGGATACCCTTGTTGAAACTTGGGTGTTCTATTGATTCACTTGATGTATGTTCTGGCACTCAACTCGCGGATTCCCGAGGTGACATTGGGGTAATCTATGCATAGGAGTTGATGCACGTTTTCATCCTTGTTTCTCCTTTAGGAATCTTGGGGCACTCTTTGAGGTTCTTTGTGTTGGATTGAATATTATGAATCTGAAGTTCTTTGTTGCATATCGTATAATTGACCCACAGATACTTGTGGTGACATTGGAGTATCTAGGTGACATTAGGGTTGATTGATGTGTGTCATATGGTGTTATTTTACTATGAACTCTAGGGCTGTTTGTGACACTTATAGGAATAGCTCGATGGATTGATCAGAAATAATAACTTTGAGGTGGTTTCGTACCCTACAATCAATTTCATCTTATGTTCTCCGCGATAGGAACTTTGGAGTGACTTTTTTCGCACGTTGAGGGATTGCCATATGATCTATTATCATTGTTGACAGAACTTGCACTAGTGAAAGTATGAACCCTAGGCCTTGTTTCGAAGCATTGCAATACCGTTTTCGCTCACTTTTACTACTTGCTACCTTGCTGATTTAATATTTTCATATTACAAAAACCTATAGCTACCATCCATATTACACTTGTGTCACCATCTCTTCGCCGAACTAGTGCACCTATACAATTTACCATTGTATTGGATGTGTTGGGGACACAAGAGACTCTTTGTTATTTGGTTGCAGGGTTGTTTGAGAGAGACCATCTTCATCCTACGCCTCCCACGGATTGATAAACCTTAGGTCATCCACTTGAGGGAATTTTGCTACTATCCTACAAAACTCTGCGCTTGGAGGCCCAACACGAGTCTACAAGAAGAAGGTTGCGTAGTAGACATCAAGCTATTTTGTGGCGCCGTTGCCAGGGAGGCTAAGTAAGCGGCACTCACACCCCGCCAACTAAGCTTTTTTCTGGCATCGTTGCCGGGGAGGTGAGTGCTTGAAGTTATATCTTTAGATCTTGCAATTGAATCTTTTAGTTTCTTGTTTTATCACTAGTTTAGTCTATAAAAGAAAACTACAAAAAATGGAATTGAGGTTGCCTCATATGCTTCATCTTTTTAATGCCTTTCTGAAAATGATGGAAAGGAAAATTGTGCTCAATTGTTAGAAGAAGAAGTTCATAAAATGTTTGGTACTAAATCTTTGAATGATGAGCATGATTGCAATGTTGTTAGTATGAATTCCTTGAATATCCATGATGCTAATGATATGCAAAGCCACAAGCTTGGGGATGCTATGTTTGATGAAGATGATATTTTTACTCCCCCAAGTTTTGATGAGAACGTTTATTATGATGAAAGCATGCCTCCTATTTATGATGATTATATTGATGAAAGTGGCTTTGAAAGAGTGTCAACTTTAGGAAGTAATGATCCCACTATTTTGGAGGGTGTTGAATCTTATTGTGATAATTATGAAAGTGGATTTGGAGAGGTCATGACTTTATTTAGTGATGAATCCACTATTTTGGAAGAGATTCCAATTGATTAGGAGAACAAAGTTGCTATCTATGATGATTATTGTGATGAGATGTATGCTATAAAGAATAATGATAACCATGAAACTTGTCATCTTGATTTTAATTTTCAATTGGATTATGCCTCACATGATAGTTATTTTGTTGACTTTGCTCCCACTACTATTCATGAGAAGAATTTTGCTTATGCGAAGAGTAGTAAAATTTCTATGCTTGTAGATCATGAAAGTAATGCTTTATGTGATAGATATATTGTTGAATTCATTCATGATGCTACTGAAAATTATTATGAGGGAGGAATATGTGCTTGTAGGAGTTGCAATAATATCAAGTTTCCTCTCTATGTGTTGAAAGTTTTGAAGTCATGCTTGTTTTGCCTTCCTATGCTAGTTGATTCTTGTTCCCATAAGTTGTTTGCTCACAAAATGCCTATGCATAGGAAGTGGGTTAGGCTTAAATGCGATTGTCATATGATTCATGATGCTCTCTTTGTGTTTCAATTCTTATCTTTTATGCGAGCATCATTGAAATCATCATGCCTAGCTAAGAAGGCATTAAAGAAAAGCGCTTGTTGGGAGACAACCCAATATTTACCCCTACTGTTTTTGCATGTTCACATGATTAAGGTACTGTAGTAATCATGTTTTATAGCTTTTGTTTCAATAAAGTGTCAAGTAAAGCCTTTGGGATAGTGTGGATGATAGTTGATTCAATTCTGTTCAAAAACAGAAAGTTTTGCGCCCAGTCATAGAATTTTTAAAATTACTGGAGCATCGAAAAATTCTGAATTTTCTACAGTATATTGATATACAAATTTTCCAGGTTGTCCTAATTTTTCAGAATTTTTGGAGTTACAGAAGTATGGAAAATTTCCAGATTATTACAGACTGTTCTGTTTTTGACAGATTTTGTTTTCGATGCATAGTTTGCTATTTTTCTAGTTTGTATGGCTTATATTGCTTAATATAAATTGTAGAAATGATAGTGTACAACAGGCATCATGTGAGAAAAATTATGAATCTTGTCGTGACAGTACCAAAGTGAATGATTTGTTTTATTATACTAACGGAGATTACGAGTTTTCTGTTAAGTTTTGTGTTGTGAAGTTTTCAAGTTTTGAGTAAAGTTTTGATAGACTACGGAATAAGGAGTGGAAAGAACCTAAGCTTGGGGATGCCCAAGGCACCCCAAGGTTTCAAGGACAACGAAGAGCCTTAAGCTTGGGGATGCCCTGGATGGCATCCCCTCTTTCGTCTTCGTTCATCGGTAACCTTGCTTGAGGCTATATTTTTATTGACCACATGATATGTGTTTTGCTTGGAGCGTCATTTTATTTTATTAGGATCTGCTTGTTGTTTGAATAAAATGTTAAGACCCGAAATACTTAAATGAGAGAGAGTGTTCACATAGCTAAATAATTATTTGATTACTCATTGATCTTCACTTATATCTTTTGGATTAGTTTGTCATTTACTCACGTGCTTCACTTATATCCTATGAGTAAATGGTTGAATGAATTGAATATCATAAATCTAAAACTATATATGCTTCATATGCTTATCCCATGGGGAGTAAGGACTTTACATATAAGAAGTAGAGGTGGTAAATTTATTGAAAGTTAGCAAACATAGTATTGGTCGCTTGAACAATTCATGAAAGAATATTGAAGGAAGAGAGATTTCACATATAAATATACTATCTTGGACATCTTCTATGATTGTGAGCCCCATTAATTATTTTCAAACTTGAGAAAATTAGTTGAAGTTGGACAAGGAAGACAACGTAACGAGTTATGCTTGGGTATATTTGTATAGAAGTTATATTGTTATGGATCCTCCAACATGTGGTGCTTGCTATGTAGAATCTTTTGCTAGCATAAATTTCTATACTAAACTGGAATACTGCTTTTGCATCCGAATTCCTTGAACCAAGTTTCTTCCATGAGTGTCCACCATATCTACCTATATGCGGTATTTACCTACTGTTCCAAGTAAATTTGCATGTGCCAAACTCTAAAACTTCAAATAATAATCTATTTTGTATGCCCGAATCGCTCATGTAGCGACTAGGGGCTGTCAGTATCTTCCATGCTAGGTGGGTTATTCTCACGATGAGTGTTTATTCACTTATCATTCACGAGAGAGTGGCTGGTAATTGGGATGCCCAGTCCTATGATCAAAAGATCAAAAACAAAATCGCAAATAAATTAAACAAAACTCCCCCAGGATTGTTGATAGTTGGACGGTAGCCGTTGTTTCGGACTAGCCGTCATATGTGATTGTTGGTGGAGGGGGAGTAAAATCTTTACCTTTCTGTTTGGGAACCGCCTATAATGTATCTAGTATGGAAGATATTGGGAACTCTTGGTTGTTATGTTGACAATGAAAGCATACCTCTCAAAATTATTTTCATCTCTATTTTAAAAGCTTCGAGCTCTGGCACCTCTGCAAATCCGTGCTTCCCTCTGCGAAGGGCCTATCTTTTAATTTTATGCAAGAGTCAGTAGTATTCCTTCTCATTCTGACCTAATCTTTAGTTGGCAAGCATCATGTGATGGGGAAAGATCTAACCATATATGGCCATTCAAATATATTTGATCATGAATTATTATTGTTGACAATTATCTATATGATAAATAAGTTGGGAGGCGAAACATTAAGCCCCTATCTTTCTCTGTATTCGATGGATGCTATTTGTTCTAAAAATATGCTTTGAGTGGCAGCAATCATGGAAGACTATATGATAGTTGAGTATGTGGGATTTGCTGAATCAAAGCTCTTACATAGACCCTTCCTGGAAATAAGATGAATTGCAATTGTTTGATGACTGAGAACATAGTTTGTTAGTTTTCAAGAAAGTGTATGATCTATGCTTTAACATGTGAATAGCTTGCTACTTGATCATGACAAGCTTTATGATTTGAGCTACTGTTATGATATATAATGATGCTAGAAAAGTGATTGAAATTATCATTGATCAAACTTGTGTACTTGATAGCATTCCACAACAAAAATTCTGCTTTTATCATTTACCTACTCGAGGACGAGCGTGAATTAAGCTTGGGGATGCTTGATACGTCTCCAACGTATCTATAATTTTTTATTGTTCCATGCTATTATATTATCTATCTTGGATGTTTTATATGCATTTATATGCTATTTTATATGGTTTTTGGGACTAACCTATTAACCTAGAGCCCAGTGCCAGTTTCTGTTTTTTCCTTGTTTTTGAGTTTCGCAGAAAAGGAATATCAAACGGAGTCCAATTGACCTGAATATTTACGGAGAATATTTTTGGAGAATATAAAAAATACTGGAACGAAAAGATATCGGAGAAGAGTCCCGAGGCCTCCACAAGGGTGGAGCCCCCCCTCACTACAAACAATAAAGACACATCCGTGACATTTTAGGCCGAACGAATTTTTTTTCTGTCATGCTTATGACACTTCTATGACAATAATTGTGCCAAAACCCGGTATCATCATAGATGTGGTGGGCTCCTACTTCTATGACAAAAAATCATGACAGAAAATGGGCTTTTTGTCCTGGGCGGGCCGGAGACGTAGCTGCATGACATTCTTTGGGCCGTCCATGATGGAAAAAACCGTGGTAGAAGCGAGGATGAGGAAAATATCGGGGAATTCCCGGTTATGGTGGGTGGTCGGGGGCCGAGCGATGCGCGTTTCTCTCGTACACGTACGCGCGTGGGTGCGAGGCGTTGGGCTCTAACTGAACCCGAGCGGTTGCACTGCAGGCTACGCGTTACTGAACCCGAGCGACCGATCGATCCCTGGCTGTTAACTGAACCCGATCGAGCGATTGATCCCAGGCTGTTAACTGAACCCGATCGAGCGATTCCTTCGCTACTGCTGCTAACTAAAGCCGGTCGAACCTGCTGCCTCTGATGAACAGTGAGCTTTGTTGGGGGGGTTGGATGAACAGTTCTTGGTGGGGGTTGGATGAACAGGACCGTGTGGTAGTAGAGGTCGTTGCCGCTGGATGAACAGGATCCCGATCGATCGAGCCAGTTGGAGGTGGATGAACACGACCCCTTGGAGGGCTGAATGAACAGGACGACCCCGTGGAGGGCTGGTTGAACAGTAGACGGTGGAGGGCTGGATGAATAGTAGTGCATGGAGAGGGTTGGTTGAACAGTAGCCGGTGGAGGAGTGGTGGAGGCTGGATGCCCGTGGATGAACATTCGCAGGTGGAGGCTGGAGGAGGTCGACGGTAGATGAACAGTAGCCCGTGGAGGCTGGAAGAGGTCGACGATGGAGATGAATAGTAGCCCATGGAGTCCCGTTTTGCGGTATGCCATACCCCTCCCGATCAACAGGACCCCGTTTCGACCATAGGGGTCGAAGAGAAGTCCATTTCCTCCATTTTGCGGTACACCCCACCCCTTCCGGTGAACAGGATCCCGTTTCAACCGTAGGCGGTCGAACACAAGGTCGTTTCCTCCTTTCTGCGGTACGCCAGGCCTCGTTTCGATCGGCTGTTCCGTCCAAGCCGGTTGGCTCCCGATGAACAGCATGCGATCTGTTGCCTCCCGATGAACATGACGATGCAGTTTCTCCGTTCCGACCCAGCCGGTTGGCTGCCGATGAAGAAGACACCGTCGCTGCCTCTCCATGTACACGAGCACTGGCCATACGTATGCGCGAGTAGGCGTTCGAGACCATGCCCGTATGTACGTACGTGGCCGTATTTACTTTCTTGCACCCTGGCTGTACGTACGTGTACATGCTACGTCAGCGCCTCTACTACGACACGTGCCCTTCCTTACTCGGCCATAGTTCATCGCTACAGCCTGCAGACAGACCGATCGATCAGTATGTACATACACGTTCATGACCCGAGTGACAATGCTATGTACGCTTCGACCAGGTGGGTCCCGACTGTCAGGGAGGATAAGGAGGCACTTCCTTGTGTGCGAAGGTGTAGCTGGCGGGTCCCAGCAGTCAGGGGGAAACGTTTTTTTGTGTAATACAGTGGCCCGTCTGGTGGGTCCCTGCTATCAGGTGGAGGAATCATTAGTTTGCGTGTAATAAGGAGGCATTTCCTTGCGTGCGGCCGTGGACCCAACTGTCAGCCTCTCCACGTATAGTCCACTTTCGATGGATGTCATTCCACGTTGACCACGCTGCGCCGAGAGCACCAGGGCGGTGGATGACGGCGAGGCCTAGGAAGGGAACGACACGGAGCCAGGGAAGACTCGGTAGTTATTTCCCACGTGGAGGGTAGTACAAGGGTTTACTGGTTTGTCTGCCCTCGCCGGAGAATAACAGCAGGTGTGGGTGAGTAAAGCGATGGCTAGGCCAGCGATGGGAGTACGGTGGGGCGGTGAGGCCTGCGCGGCAGCACAGCCGGCCGCGGGAGGAGGGAGCAAGCAGTCCCGCCGGCGCTTGTTTGAGCGGCTGGAGCAGGAAGAGCAGAGATTGAAGAATCCCGATGGTCGTTGGATGGCATCCAACAGTCACTGCTCTCGTGTGTTGACTAAGTTGACACAGCGTTGCGTGTGCGTCAACCTTTTTTAAGGAAAGAGTACGCGCCAACCTATAGTAGGCGCACAAGTCAGCCTCAAATCTGTGGAAAACAGCATACATCCCATCTGCCATTATTTCTAATAATTTACAGCCCATTTGCTAATTCTTAAGGATTTTTTGGAGCCCATCTTCTTTTTGTTAGCATTACAGCCCATATTGCGGCCATGGTTAAAAAGTATACGAAATTTTGCATATTTCGGTGCGATCAACTATTTTTAATACCGAAATTTTGAGTCACATTCAAACTATTTTTAGAAATATTATATAAATATAAAATCCAAATAATTGTCCACGCATAAAAATCAATGGAATTTAAAATCTTGTAATGAAAAAAAATGAAACTAATTCCCGGTTTGATGTGTTTTAAAAATGTACAACCATTTCTCATTACTGATAGCCAATTTTCTGGGCAAACCGAATGAAACTCTCCTCATCTTGAAAGATTTGCAGCCCAGCAGGGCTGACAAAGCAAGTAGGCCTCATTTGGGCATTTCTTTAAAAAAAGTAGAACTGGGCTAGCCATTTTCAGCAGGAAAAAAACACAACTGGGCTCATGATGTGGTAAACATAAATAAAACCCTGGCTAGATGGGCCATGGCCCCCGCACAGCCCCGTTGGTACCATGATCCGTCACTAAAACTAGTATAAATAACAACTGTTTGTTACTCAAAAAAGTAAATAACAACTGTGACCTGCTGGGTCCCTGGTGTCAGCCGCTCGTTGTGTAATTCTCTCATTTATTGACTACGTTGACAATGGCGTGAGCCCCAGATGTCCAACCATTAAGAGGAACCATTTTTTGGGCTTGTAATAACGAGGCACTTGCTTGCGTAGTGCCATGACGCTGGTAGGTCCCTACTGTCACCCTCTCCACGTACAGTCATCTCCTTGTTCCTCTCGGTTGTTGACGACGTTGACAACACAAGAGGGCGGCGCACTGATCACGGCGAGCGAACCAAGGCGGAGGATGACGACGAGGCCTCGGACGGAACGAACATGAGTCGTGGAAGATGCACCGGTACAGTCACAGGCGGAGGGGAGTATGAGGGTTGACTGGTTCAGGTGCAAGTGCGTGTTGGGGCTGACGTTGCCAGAGAATAACATGAAGCATGGGGGAATAGAGGGAGGGACTGGCCAATGTTGGAGGGTATGGTAGGGTGGTGGAGGCGCAGCCAGCCATGGGAGGCGGGAGCAGGCGGAGCCAACGGGGTGGTTTGGTTTGGGCGGCTGGAGGAAGAAGACAAGAGATAGAGGATACACGACAGATGTTGGATCAATCCAATGGCTGGTAGACAGAATCGTTTGTTGACTAGCTAGTAAGTCAACACCACCTTGGATAGGCTATTTCCTCGTGGATCCCAAATGTCAGAATCCAAATTTGTCACGGTAATGCAGCCTTTCTTATGAAAATTTACAGCCCATTTGGTGTGCTAGTTCAAAATAAGTTTGTGGGTGCTGGTGGGGGCTAATCACTTGGCTTCTGTAAGGCACAGTGAGCTCAAGCAGCCGGCGAGAGTGTTGTTATTTCCCTTGGTTGGGATTTGTTACAATATTTCGCTCTAAATTAAACAAATGGCAAGCCATTTGCCTAGTTTCAAAGAAAATATGACAGTCACAGCCGAGTTAAAAAGGGTAAGAACATCTAACTCCAGCTTACAAACTGTACAAAAGCACACTAGTACAACGAGCTCCTAAACAAACGGTTTAAAACCCCTTTCCGCGATGGCATCTGGAACCGTCGCCAAGTGAGTGTGGGCGATAGGGGGGTCCTTCCCACACGACCCAGAAACCGTCGGGGATATGCCCTCCTGGCACACACGTTCGGCAAAATGAGGTCGTGTGCGACCGGCGAGCGCTCAAATACGGAAATACGTACAGTAGAGCTAAAAAAATACAACTATACGGCAAAATTGTTTCCGGTCGCAAGTACATCCCACACAGTCAGTCCCCACTAAACGTTTCTGTTCGTATGTACATCCCACACAGTCGCTCGAAGGAAAACGTTTCCGTTCATAGGTACATCACACACAATTTTTCCCGTTAAATCGCTTACGTTATTGAATATATCACACACGGTCCATGGAAGAAACTGTGTGGCAAAGGCTGTCCATCACACACAGTTTTCATGTGGTAAACGTTTGTGCAAGGTGGCCTAACGCAAACAGTTTTCAAGAGAAAGTCGTGTGTGATTGTTCATTGATCCAACACGGTTTATTCCTAGAAACTGTGTGCGTTGCCTGAGGTCATCGCCCACGGTATTTTTTAACAACCGTTTGCAATAGCAAAACCCCATTAGCAGGCTAATTCGCCACTAGCATGCTAATTATCCGATTATTCATAATCCATTTATCAATCTAATTGACAGTTCATATTAAGCACACAATCTATTTCATTTTCATAATTGAAATACATCAGAGTACAACATCATATAGCTTCAGCACTCAGCTACCCCATTACACAACTACACCAGGACCAAGTTTCACATGCAACATCTATAACCTTTCAAAATTCGCATCATAGACGGTACATAGACAGATGTATCTCATCTGGAAAACTGCTGAAGCAGAAGGCGAATATTGAGCCTTCATTGATGTTGAAGGTCTTTGTAACATTAGACTAGTGCCTGTGGATGATTGACCGTCCATCCTTCGTCCTCTTCATGAACACTTCAATATTGAACCGTGGGTGTTGTATGAATACCTTCCTCGCATCCTGACCAACAGGTGGTTTGAGAGGTAATCATCAATGAACTGCTTCGGAAAGGCCTGAAAACAAGGATGTGTATAAATATCTTCTCTATATTGGAAATGGGGCAAAGGAATAAAAAAAGGCAAGGTATAATACTTAGTACCATCCTATAGTGAACTGATGTCTTCTTCATTGTGCAGACAAAGATCTTTTTGTTTTTTGTCGCTAATTTCTTTATCCTAACAATCTTTCTGAGTTTCTTGACTTGACTGATATTCATGGACAACTCATTTCCCCATCTGCAAAAAGGGTCGAACAGTAGGTCAAAACCTCTGACAGCATGACCTACATGTGCAAGACCAAATTGTTAAAAACCTAAATATTAGAATGGTTCCTGCAATTGCACAATATGTGCTATTAGACAACGGACCATGCATGTGCTAACCTCGATTGTAAACCTCAGTGCTTCCCATTGTTTCCCTGCAACACATATAAGGTAGTTAGTCATCAGGTTAAGTAAGGGTTCGCATGCTATCAGTAAAATATGTTGATGAAAAATAAGCACATTGCAGATTCATCAGATTAATTCAAGCCACAGGGAAAACCCATTTACCCAAACCAAGCATGATTAAGAACTAGGAAATATAGCACTTTTATATGTTTCTCATGTATTAAGTGTAGCCAAATTCGATTTATTCCTCACATGCACAACAATACAAAATTCTACCCACGACGATTGGACATCGCATTGCAGAATTGAACCAAGCAGTTAACTAAACACCATAACAAATGAACCAAACATTAACTGAGCACCACATTGCACAATATAACATTGAACCAAGCAGTTAACAAACACCACAACAAATGAACCAAACATTAACTGAGCACCACATTGCACAATATAACATACTCTTAATAGAAGATCAGACAGTTAACCAAACAGTTAACTACAGCCAATTGTAGCAATTGTATTTGTTTCTCATGTATTTACTACAACCAAATTCAATTTATTCCTCACATGGTATACAATAACAGAATGCACCCACAATTTTGTAAAGATAAATTCGATTTATTTCTCACATGGAAGACAATACAAAATTGCAGCATGAAGAATTGAACATCACATTTGCAGAATTGAACCAAACAGTTAACTGAAGACGACAACTAATTAACAAAACAGTTAATAAGTGAGCACCACACTGCACGACATATAGAACATATACACTAGAGCAACAGATTGCATGGTAAAATTAGATAGCACAATTCACTAGAATTTGTGAAGAAAGGCAGGAGCAGCACACGCAATGGGTAAACCGGGCATGCTTAACCGGTGTAGCTAGCAAATGGCAAGGTGCTCCTTCAAGATCTGGGGGTCGGCACGGATGGCAGCCATCGCGACCTCATCCGCGCGTGCGGCCGCGATTTGCTTCTCCGCTGCCAAATGCTCCTTGAGGTCCTGGCTATACTACATGCACCATGGCTTAGGCCGGCGCTTATTTGGTGGACGGATCGGTGATTTGGGTGGAAGGTGTCATGCTCACGCCGGCGGTAGGGGCATGTGGGATGTGGAAGGAGGAGGATGATGGGGGTCGGGTGTGGATTACCTGCCTGGATAGGCGAGGCCGAGGAGCATGAAGAAGGGTCGTCGGCGAGGAGGCGGCGGCGATGCAAGCAAGGAGTGAAGGTTTCAACTTGGAAAGGAAGGCGGAAAGAGGGGAAATGTGGCTTTTCGTAAGGGGGAAGGGGCAGGGAGGTAGATATTTCCGCGGAAGCCGAAAATTTGGAATCGCTTCAGCCAAAAAACTGGCGCGCAAAGTTTCATCAGACACGGTCCCTTATTCAGAACTGTGTATGATATGTGAACATCAGAAACGATTCAGATAGCCTAACTCGTGTGTGTTGAGTTTGAACGTCAAAAATTTTGGTTTGAATTTCCCTGGTTACAGTGGTCATCCACGTCATTGCATAATTGGGTACACACAGGAGACTAACTTCTTAATCGACCAAGTTCAGCAATTAAACAGAGCTAGCTGACCTAAACATTACTCTAACAAATTAAAGACCGGCGCTCTTAATTAAACAAAACAAAGAGTACTACTACGGCTGGTGCTCGTCGATCTCCGCCGCCGCCTCCATGTCCAACTCGCGCCCGACGGTCTCCTGGGGAAGGGGCTCCATGGCATCAATTGCACCATACTCGACAAGCATCTCGCCATCTGCGTCCGCCATATCTTTGGAAAAGGCCGCCACGAGCTGGGCGTGGGCGGACGCCATGTGGGCTCTGGCGGGCTCCGTCATGGCAAGGTATGCGACGCAGGAACGGACGGCTGCTCGAACTCTCTCGGCGATTGCCAGCTCTTCGGCCGTGGGTTGCTGACTGTTGTCGGAGAAGCTTCGTTCAATTTGTGCGGTGACCGCCATGACCTGGGTGTGGACGGCCTCGACATGGTAGTGGGCGGCCTCTAGCAGGGCTAAGGCCGCCGCTGCGGAACGGATAGCTAATGTGCCTCTCTCGCCAGTTGCTATCCCCGAGGTAGTTGCTGCCGCCGCCGCCTGAGAGGCAACATCGGCCGTTTGGGATGCCTTGGCCGCCCGGACGCAGACTGCGATCGCCCTCACGAAGCTTGTTAGCACACGCCTGGCGGCTGCGGCCGCGCTCTCGCCAGAGTGGGCCGCTGAAGTTGCCCTCACGACGTGGGTCCACGTCCCCATCTTTCACCGGCGACGAATGAACAGTGAAATGATATTTGGGGAGTGAGCTAGCTAGTGTGCTTGACATTCCGGCTGTGGACTGTAGCCGACGCACCTTCTCTCGTAAGGCATGGGCGTACTATGCACCGACGGTGCTCCAAGATATTTTGTGCTGCATCTCACACGGTTGGTGATAATAAACTGTGTGCGATCTACTTGATTTATCGTCTTGATCATTTGAATTACGTAATGGGGTCACAACTACAAAGGATGGTGTTTGAATTGTTAGAACTTTTATCTGCAGTGAACATGCAACTATAGGTGTGTCGTCAAAAAAATCGGAATTATTTAGGGTTCGTTTGTACATTTTTATACATTAACTGGGTTTTCAAGCATTTTATGCGCATAATTCAAATTTGAACTACATGCACATGCTCCAGTGCATATAAACTTATTGAAAAATCAAATATGTGTCCTTGGTTCCATGCTTAGGTCCCATGCAAGAAATGGGAATGAATTACAAACACCATGCCACCGTCACTCGGCTGCAAACATTGAGATACCTGGTTTTTAAATTCTAGTAAATCCAAAACTCGTCTGAAATTCATGAAACTTGGCATGCTATCATCTAGCAGCATCAACATGCCGTGGTAAATGTTTTGTCCCATTTGGGGCAGGTTTGGGTATATGCTTCTCACAAACCGGAGCTTCTCACAAAAAGCATGATGGTTCTCGGTAGGGAACATCCCACCTTTGGGGACAAAACGATATCCATTGCCTCTTATTGCTTTCAATTTTTTTCTCGTGTCAACATAGATACAGGAGTGTTGTGTGAATTTTTGTGACTTTTGGGGGTTCGTTTGGACATTTTTATGCATGAACTAAGTTTTCAATGCATTTATGTGCATAATTCAAATTTGAACTACATGCACATGCTCCAGTGCATATAAATTTGTTGAAAAATCAAATCTGTGTCCTAGGGTGCATGCTTAGGTCCCATGCAAGAAATGGGAATGAATTTCGAACACCAGGGCACCGTTGATTGTCGGCGAAACATTGAGATGCCTGGTTTTTAAATTCTAGTAGATCCAAAACTCGTACAAATTCATGAAACTTGGCATGCTATCATGGAGCGGCATCAACATGCCATGGTACAAATTTTGTCCCATTTGGGGCAGGTTTGTGTATACTTCTCACAACAAGCATGATGGTTTTCGGTAGGGAACGTCCCACCTTTGGGGACAAACGATATCCATTGCCTCTTATTGCTTCCAAATTATTTTCTTGTGTCAACATAGAACAACAGGAGTGTTGTGTGATTTTTTGTGATTTTTCGGGGTTCGTTTGGACATCTTTTATGCATTAACTAAGTTTTCAATGCATTTATGTGCATAATTCAAATTTGAACTACATGCACATGCTGCAGTGCATATAAATTGGTTGAAAAATCAAATCTGTGTCCTAGGGTGCATGCTTAGGTCCCATGCAAGAAATGGGAATGAATTTCGAACACCACGGCACCGTTGATTGCCGGCAAAACATTGAGATGCCTGGTTTTAAAATTCTAGTAAATCCAAAACTCGTCTGAAATTCATGAAACTTGTCATGCTATCATGGAGCGGCATCAACATGTCGGGTACAAATTTTGTCCCATTTGGGGCAGGTTTGGGTATATGCTTCTCATAAATCGAAGCTTCTCACAACAAGCATGATGGTTTTCTGTAGGGAACGTCCCACCTTTGGGGACGAAACAATATCCATTGCCTCTTATTGCTTTCAAATTTTTTTCTCGTGTCAACATAGAACAACAGGAGTGTTGTGTGATTTTTTGGGGTTCGTTTGGACATTTTTATGCATTAACCGAGTTTTCAATGCATTTATGTGCATAATTCAAATTTGAACTACATGCACATGCTCCTGTCTATATAAATTGGTTGAAAAATCAAATCTGTGTACTTGGGTGCATGCTTAGGTCCCATGCAAGAAATGGGCATGAATTTCAAACACCAGGGCACCGTTGATTGCCGGCAAAACATTGAGATGCCTGGTTTTTAAATTCTAGTAAATCCAAAATTATGTTAACCATTCACGTGACGCCACGTGTCTTGGTTTTAATGGCTGTAGGAGGTGTCGTGCGGACAGCTGCTTGACCTTGACTAAACGGGAGGCGTGCGAGCGCCGTCCGGTGCGCAGGCTGACCGAGAGGCGTGCAAGCTGTCCTCGAGTGCGCAGGCTCACCGGGAAGCGTGCGAGTTGTACGCTGCGCAGGCTCACTGGGAATTGAGCCCTTTGACTTCCATGGCCGCCCGCCTTGCTTGCATCCTCTCCATTAATGGCGCCCAAGCCGCAGTTTAATTCGCTTTTTAAATATAAAACACTCATCACAAACGTTTTAGTTAGAACACCCGTATGGAAACCGACAGCTTCCCCATGAAGCCAAGAGAAAATGTGTCGAGCAGGATTTCTGCACCTCTTGATCGCAAACGATTTAGATAGAACACCCGTATGCAAAGTGCGAGCAGCGCAGGATTTGTGCATCCCTTCAACGCAAACGGTTGTTCTGGATGACCCGTGTGCAACCACGTACAAACAATTTGGTAAGATTTGCATCTGTCATATTGGGTATGATGCCATTTGTCAAACTGGAAAGATTTACATTTGTTGATCTAGTAACGTTGCCATTTGTCAATCCTTGTAACACTGCGATTTGTCAAAATATGCAGCTAGAAATCATTAGCACTATGTAATTTTTGCAACTAAAATTCAGTAATTAAGCATAGATTTCATTCATAGATTAAGCAGTCGTTCTTAATTTATACAAACAGTTCAACTCGACAGCTGAACCGACCAAACTTCTCCCCAATTGTTGCCAACCACGTACTGAAATAGCTAGTTCAACTATATATACTAGCTAATTTTAAGTACGTTGTATAGTTCGACGGCACATCTATAGTCAAATGAACTGAACAAAATAGCCCCTAAATACTACTACTACCACGGAGGGGCTTTGTGCTACTTCTGCCACCTCTCCTCTTTCGAGCACGCTCAGTAAGAGGCAGAGGAGGAGGAGGAGCCTACCGATGAGTTGGACAAATGCAATACGGTGCCTGCCGCTGCTGCACGTTCAGCGACGCTCGCCAGCTCGAACGCCCACTGCCGCTCCAGACGATCCCTCTCGAAGCAGCCGGACTGCTCATAGATCTCCTGATTCCTCGCCTCTGCGTCGACGTGTGCTACGGCCACGGCTACGGTAAGGCTCTTTGCGTGCTCGAGGAGGCGCTCCTCCTCTTCCCGCAGGAACTCGATGTAGCGCGCAAGGTCGCTGGCGCACGTGCGGGCCTCCACCTCCGCCCCCTCCTTCGGGCGGTGGTGGTGGGGCGGGTGATGATCCCGGCGGTCGGCTGGAGGCCACGGCGGCCGAAGATGGGGTGGCGGCCATGACCACCTCCTCCCGCCTTCGGGCCGCGGTGGCGGAGCGGGTGATGGCCACGGTGGCCGGCAGTGGGGTGGCGGCCACGACGGCCACCTCCCGCCTTCGGACGGCAGCGGCGCTGTGGGAGATGGCCCTGGCTTTCGATGGTGGTGTGGCGGCAATGGCGGCCGGCAACAGATGCCGACGGGCAGTGGCGGCGGAGCGTGTGATGGGTGTTCCGCGCACACCCAACAGGGACGCCACGCGCACTACACTACACCGGGGACTGCGCCCCCGCTGCGGTGTAGCCTCCCAGCTGGAGCTGTCCTCTGATGACGGCGGAGTGGCTGAGCCACGACGACGGACCGGTGCCATTGGCGATTGTGGAAGAAGCAGACGAGATAAGCTACAGGGAGGGAGGGGAAAATGCGACGCAGGACTCGCCGGCCGTGAGGGTTTTTATAGCAGGCGGTAAGCATTGGGATTTTGGGGGATTTCACCAAGTCGGACGGGAAGCTTGTGCGGGAACCTGCAAGGTTGCGTGGGAACGAGCTCACCGACGATTCATTGGCGCCACCGTTTGGCCAAAAGAACGCCCCCGCGCGCTGCGCAAGCTTGCGCTGTAAGCCGTCTACGGCAGCGGGGTGACAAGACGTGCGAGAGGAGGACGAGAGGACACGTACACATATAGTTAATAAAAAACGTTTGCGATTTAATTACCTACTATACCCCCATCCTGGTTTATAACTTGGATTTATTAACTAATAAAATACGAATGCATGTCGCCATAGATTATATCGTTGGAGCCATATTTGAACATAGTTTCCAGCTATACAATTTTTGTAACATGCATTAACACTTTTTTGGTTAAATTTAAGGTTATACACCAACAAGCGTTTGCCCGCAACACACACAGCTTATTCCATCACAAACAGCTCTGATGGATCAACTGTCTGACATGTATCGCACACGCAACTCTAATCTGATTCGTGCTTGATGTCTTCGACATCGCTCGCATAGTTTGTTTTTATTTGCCACGTATGACTGTGCCGTCCTCTGCTCGCGTCCCTCGGCAAGCTCTGCTCGCCGTTAGGCGCCGCGGCGCGCTCGGTCACGTCCGTTCGCGCGCTCTGCTCGCGTCCGTCGGCGCTCGGCTTGTGGACAGATTTTCCTTGAGGCGACCGCGGAGCGCTCTGCTCACGTCCCTCCGCGCACGCTCTGCTAGCGGTTGGGCGTGCGCACGATCACGTCGAGGGCCCCATATGCATGCGGTTGCACCGCGCGCTTTGCCACGCGATGCAGTTACGTGCGGCACGATGGAGTTACGCGCTGCAAATTAGAACTGCCATCAGGGCCTGCCAATATTCCTGGCCGTCCGGCTTCCCCTTTAATTCCCGCGGCCATTATAACCTTAGTCTCTTCAACCTTTCGATTGCGCCCCACAACACAACAAGCACACCCACAACGACACATAGAGAGGGGATGTCCGGCGGCGCTCCAATGGAGTTCGGCGAGCATAGAGTGGAGACCCACATGAGGGAGACGGATCTCTCGATGGTGTACACCATCGACCCGGTCGTGGTGGACGACTACATCAACAGCGTTGAGCAGTTGCTTGCTGGAGACAAGTACAAGGTGGTCGGCATCGACCTCCAGTACACCACCGGTCGTCCCGGCATAGATCAGAAGGTTGTCGTCACCCAGTTGTGCATGCGCCATCATGTCGTCATCTACCACTACTGCATGACCGGCATAGAGCCTTGCGACCGTTTCAACAGGTTTGTCAACAGCACCGACTACAAGTTCGCCACGGTGGATACCAAAGACTATGTAAAAGCGCTCAGTGTTACGGGCTTGGCCTGCAAGAACCTTGTCGAAATCCGTGACCACTACAGGGTCTGGGGCAGCACGAAGCAGGACTCCCTGGTCGAACTCGATTCAGCCATCATCGACCCCTAATACAAAAAGATGGAGCAGGAAGCCCAGAGAACAAGTCCCATATCCTGGCACAAGGCCTAGATGCGGGAACTAGATGAACCTCGCATCAGGTTCGCGGCCAAGAGCGTGTACACATGCTACGAGATGCACAGGCGGATCGTTGACATGAGGAAGTGCCTTGTTACCCAAATCGACGAGCCCGGATCGATCCACAAGAAGAGCAGGCGTCACAAGAAGTAGATGATGATCAGATGATCGTTTATGCTAGTTAATCATGCATGTAATATATAGTTTACTTTATTGGTGTGTGTGGAAATGTCATGTGTGTAGTAGCCACCTATGTAATTATGCATGTAATAGTTTACTTTGGTGTGTGCAAATGCCATGGTTGTAGTAGCCACCTATGTAAGTGGATGTTTAATTTGGTTATGCAAGCATGTCCTTATAAGTGTGTGTATATATATATGTTGTTGTTTTGTATGCAATCCCATCGCACAACACACACGTCTTATTAGCAGCAACCGTCTATGTTCTTATCGGTCTTCAAACACATTTCTGATTACACACATGTTTGCCGCGTATAACACACATCTTGTTAAGTTGAAGCGTTTCTGTTCTCATGTGTCAACGCAAACAGTTCATCCGAGTGAACCACATGCCGTATATCGCACACACCTTTGATCTGGCTGACCGTTTCTTTTGTGTTGCCTAATCACAAACAGTTCATCCGAGTGAACAGTATGATGTGTATCGCACACGCCTCCATCTGACTGCCCGTTTCTTTTGTCCCTCCTCATCGCAAACAGTTCCCTTCATCGCACACGCAACTAAAACCTAAACCGTGTTTGATGCATCCGTCATCGCAAATGTTTTACACATTTCTGACAGTTTTCATACAGCACCGTTTGCGATTATGGCATTGCACACAGTTTCTCGAAGGGTCTCTGATCGTTGTGTCGCGTTAGCAGCATCCTGCAGTAGTGGCACGAGGGTTAATTATTCATTAGGTTTAGACGAAACCCAGATTGAAAAGGGAAACAACATCTAACTCCAGCATTGTTCGGCGGTCACAGTCAAATGGATCGGTCAGGTTCATAGAATGAACATCCTAGGTCGTAAATTTACTGGATTATGACCACAATATGTTGTAAATAGAAGCCCGGCACGTTCAGAAGGTCTTTTGTCCACCTGAAACTCCTTTTTTTGCTCTTCGACATACCCATCCGTCAAAACCATGCTGCTTATAAACTTAAGCCTGATGGACAATAGTAACCTCGCATTCAGCAGGAAGAATGTGAAAAATCTAGTGTTTGCATTGTTGGCTACATATCGTTCTAGCGTTATTGTCTTCAATCGAATGTCATGAGAAGTGAGAAAATCCCGGTGCTTATGAATCCACCGATTGGTTATAACTTTCTTACCCCGTCCTGTTGCCTAAATAGACATGAAGATTGAAAACAGTTAAGGTCTAAAAAAAGAGTGTCGAAAGAGCAACAACTGAACGGTTAATTCTAGTACACTATATGCGGGCTTCCAATGTGCGTGAAATTATCACCTTTATATACAACTTCTCCAGACATGGAAAGCATTGCAGCAAGCCAATAATCTTGTCCAGATCAAAACTATTCATTTGGATATATAAGATCTTGATAGAATCCAGCACCATCGATAGGCTGTCCATGGAGAAACTCTTCATTGAGCATATAACATAATATTAGTACGAAATGTGTACTCCAAGATGATATATAACTTATGCGCAGAAATTTAAAATGCAGCTTATGGTTACAAGTGTAGATGATAATATAAAGTACCTGAAGAATTGTGGAGCTAAACACCATCTTGAAATGAGCACAGAGATCATGTATTACACCCAAGGTCTCTAGTTTAGGCGCAGAGAGGACGGTTATTTGCGACGGTGAATAACTAGAATCAAGGATCAGCCTTTGAAGTGAACGAGCATCTTGGATGACGAGCTGCCTTCCGTCAAAAGAAATTCCAATTCTTACAAGGTTAGGTGACTTTATTTGGAGACAACCGATTCTAACTGTGAAAACAAGCACCAAGCACTCCAGGGCAGGGCAACTAGAGTGGATGATGTTGTGCAATGAGGCCTCTGATATATGAACCCGCACAAGTGAAAGTTTTTTGAGAAATGGGAGTCAAAGGTTTAGTACCAGATTGTCTGGTAGGTAGCACAACACAAAGGTGGTGGTGTGGAGAGAGGAGGAAAACCCTGAGATGGACATCGGTGCTGAGGGCACAAGTACATGGCATTCGGTATCTGGTAGGTGATTTCCTGGGGAATAGTAGAACTCAAGCAGCTGTAGTTCTGTGAATTCAGGGGATTTCAGCCAGGCATCCACCGTGCAGGGCATGGTATGCTCGCTCGGGTAGCATGACGGGATGCAGAGGCTTTGAACGGAGCCCTGGTGGGAGGAGATGATGGCTCTGGGGAGTTCAAAATCATTGAAGACAGATAGATGACGTCAATCGAGATTAAGGGGCACGGCACGCCATAGAGGGCGCCACCGAATTGAGAGGACTTGGGTGCAACAGCAATCCTTGGTGGGGAGAAGCAAGATGATCTCCCAAGGATGGCGTCCGGGAGATCGCTGATGCGGTCCACCCGAGATTCTACGGGTTCCTGGGATCCGGTGGGGGCGGGCTCGTCGCTTCTCCCCGCGCTGCCAGGTGTAGGATCTACAACAGGCATCACCGCTGGCGGGAGCCTCATCTTCTTGGCGCTGGGGTTAGCCGACTCCATTTTCCTCGAGGGCATCGCGTCAAGCTCACAGATTTGAGCAGAGTAACGAATGACGAGCCTAGTTGTAGTGCGAGTGAAGAAGAAGGGGGGCTGGGGTTTTTCTGTTGTAGTGAGGAAGAAGGGGAGCTGGGGTTTTCTGTAGGAGTGAGGTGAGGAATTTGGGGGTATGAGTGGAGCGAGCTGACGTGAGGTGGGTGGGAGTGAGGAGGAAGAAGAGCACCCAGGTTTTTTTGGGGGCCGGTGTGCTGGGTGTGGGTAGCGCCTCTCATTAAGTAAATATATGGGATTTTGAATTGATTTTATTATTTACTAGGGTGGATGGGCTGTTTTGTCTTGGGCCCAGAGAAACAGTTACTAATAGTACAATGGAGACACTCTACAGCTACCCAGAAAAACAATTACTACTAGTATAGTGGATACACTACCGCTTCTGGCTCCTCCGAAGTCACCGAAACGTCTCCCTCTACTGAATGCCGTTTTACTTTTGTTCACCAACATGCGGGCCATGCAGTGCGCGGGCCCAAATGCCATCCACCAAATTAGAAGGCAGTATGCAGGCGGAGAGTCACCCCGGTCGTAGCACGTCAGTAACGAGCCATCGTATCACAAAACCCCACCTCCCCGCATTCTAAGTTTGACGGACGAAGCAACCATCATTTTACTCTTCGCTGAATCCCCTTCTCCCTTGCCGTCTTCAAGAAAGCAAACACTCAAATCTGCCACTGTTCTTCTCTCCCAATGAAGGGAAGCTGAGTGGATCCGTGATGTTGGTATATTTTCGTTCAGAAAAAAAGAACATTTGCAAAGCAGTAACTGATCCTCACTCTCCTTTTTGTTTCATTGTCATTGTGTTATCCTTTCAGTGGTCTCCTAGTATTTGTCAATTTCCTGATGGACCAAGGAGAACCAGGCAAAGATCTGCCGATATTGGAGCAGACGCGGGAGGCTGATCCCCACGAGACAGAGAGCTGCAATAATATGGAGGCAGCCACCGAGCCAACCCCAGATACGCTCATGACCACTACTGAGATGGTCAACGCCGCATTTGAGGTTACATCCCCTGTGGCTCTGCAGGAGCAGTTTTCCCCATTCGAGGATGTGCCCCCCCCCCCCCCCCGCTGAGCTGCCCAAGCTGATTTTCTTCTTTGCCGATCTCGATTGTGGTTTTTCATCTAAGTATGTGGTGATGAATAATGCAAAATTTTATTAGCTTCGATGCCATGCCATAGTGGTTTAAATAACTGTGTTTCTTATACTGGAAAGTAATTCAGAATTTGGTTTTGTTTCAATTAGAGCCTTGATGCAGACAAGGATTGTGTGGTTGTACATGTCACTCGCTATGAGGCGGATGACCTGAATATATGCACTGGGAAAACAGAGTTCTTCGGCTGTTGGATCCTGGAAGCCATTTGCGCTTCTACCAATGTCGAATTGTATTCCAGCCTCACTGTTGTCAGGCGTGTTATCCAGGGTGTACTGAAGCCCAAGAAGTTCAAAGGTACTCCTTCGTTTGTGAGGCATACTGTTCTTGTCAAGTTTACGCTGGAAGATGACGTGGCATGCCTCCACAAACAAGTTTATGAGTGGCAAGGCCACAAGGTTATCTTCAGGAAGGTTCACAGGATTGAGCTGCTGCCGGACGTCCTCAATGATGTTCATGGCAAGGTCCGTCTTGTGTCCATCCCAAATTAGATCGAGGCATGAAATAGTTGCCCCAGCTAGTGTTTAATAGTAGTTTGGATTGTGTCTAATTATCCGAACCTTGCCTATTATTGAGCCCTCTGGGGCTAGTACTCCATTTGAATCCGTCTATGGGAACTACTGCTACTGTAGTGTGCCCGTGAATCTTGTGAGAACCATCATAATTGTTGCCGAAACAGATGCGTCCTCACTAGTTTTTTCATGAATATGGCATGTTAAGACATAAGTTGTCACGATTTATCAAATGATCAGTGTGTGTTTGATGAAATAGAGTACTCGTTCGAGAACTGTGCGCTGACGTATACATAGGGTACGTAAGGCTGGTTAAGTACTTGTAAACACTGTTGGTGCTACCCCACTTGTAAGCAGTTGTGAAAAACACGGCACATTGGCTCAGCTTGCTTCAACACTAGGCTATCGACCAGCTAACAATCAATAATCTGATGTCTGACATATAAGCAACTATGTATCTTGTTACAGTGGTTCATGTAGTTAACTGAGGCCACAATGTAAATTCCAAACGTTCACACGCTAGTCCAGCATTCATGTGGAACACTCACATTAAACCCGGCTTCATAAAAAACTTGAAAAGCATAAGTTAAGCAATTTTATACATCTCAATGATTCATAGAACATAAAAAACATATACTAGTTCACAGAAAAAGACAAAGTTGTGAGAAGGTTTACAAATCAGGAAAAATCAAGCAAGGCTTCTCTGAGCAAAGGGCCTCCCTGCTACCTCTTGAGCACTGCGTTGGTTTTCCCTTGAAGAGGAAAGGGTGATGCAGTAAAGCAGCGTAAGTATTTCCCTCAGTTTTTGAGAACCAAGGTATCAATCCAGTAGGAGGCCACGCACGAGTCCTCGCACCTACACAAACAAATAAATCCTCGCAACCAACGTGATAAGGGGTTGTCAATCCTTACACGGTCACTAACGAGAGTGAGATCTGATAGATATGCTAAGATAATATTTTTGGTATTTTTATGATAAAGAAGCAAAGTAAAATAGAAGACAATAAAAATAACTAAGTGTTGGAAGATTAATATGATGGAAAATAGACCCCGGGGCCATAGGTTTCACTAGTGGCTTATCTCAAGAGCATAAGTATTACGGTGGGTGAACAAATTACTGTTGAGCAATTGATAGAATTGAGCATAGTTATGAGAATATCTAGGTATGATCATGTATATAGGCATCACGTCCGAGACAAGTAGACCGACTCCTGCCTGCATCTACTACTATTACTCCACACATCGACCACTATCCAGCATGCATCTAGAGTATTAAGTTCATAAGAACAGAGTAACGCTTTAAGCAAGATGACATGATGTAGAGGGATAAACTCATGCAATATGATATAAACCCCATCTTGTTATCCTCGATGGCAACAATACAATACGTGCCTTGCTGCCCCTACTGTCACTGGGAAAGGACACCGCAAGATTGAACCCAAAGCTAAGCACTTCTCCCATTGCAAGAAAGATCAATCTAGTAGGCCAAACCAAACTGATAATTCGAAGAGACTTGCAAAGATAACCAATCATACATAAAAGAATTCAGAGAAGATTCAAATATTGTTCATGGATAAACTTGATCATAAACCCACAATTCATCGGTCTCAACAAACACACCACAAAATAAGATTACAATGAATAGATCTCCACAAGAGAGGGGGAGAACATTGTATTGAGATCCAAAAAGAGAGAAGAAGCCATCTAGCTAATAACTATGGACCCGAAGGTCTGAAGTAAACTACTCACACATCATCGGAGAGGCTATGGTGTTGATGTAGAAGCCCTCCGTGATCGATGCCCCCTCCGGCGGAGCTCAGGAAAAGGCCCCAAGATGGGATCTCACGGGTACAGAAGGTTGTGGCGGTGGAATTAGGTCTTTGGCTCCGTATCTGGTAGTTTGGGGGTACGTAGGTATATATAGGAGGAAGGAGTACGTCGGTGGAGCAACATGGGGCCCACGAGGGTGGAGGGCGCGCCTGGGGGGATAGGCGCGCCCCCTACCTCGTGCCCTCCTGGTTGATGTCTTGACGTAGGGTCCAAGTCCTCTGGATCACGTTCGTTCCGAAAATCACGTTCCCGAAGGTTTCATTCCGTTTGGACTCCGTTTGATATTCTTTTTCTGCGAAACTCTGAAATAGGCAAAAAACAGCAATTCTGGGCTGGGCCTCCGGTTAATAGGTTAGTCCCAAAAATAATATAAAAGTGTATAATAAAGCCCAATAATGTCCAAAGAATACAATATAGCATGGAACAATCAAAAATTATAGATACGTTGGAGACGTATCAAGCATCCCCAAGCTTAATTCCTGCTCGTCCTCGAGTAGGTAAATGATAAAAACAGAATTTTTGATGTGGAATGCTACTTGGCATAATTTCAATGTAATTCTTTTTAATTGTGGTATGAATATTCAGATCCGGAAGATTCAAGATAAAAGTTCAATATGACATAAAAATAATAATACTTCAAGCATACTAACTAAGCCATTATGTCCTCTCAAAATAACATGGCCAAAGAAAGTTCATCCCTACAAAATCATATAGTTTAGTCATGCTCCATTTTTGTCACACAAGAATGCTCTCATCATGCACAACCCCGATGACAATCCAAGCAATTGTTTCATACTTTAGTAATCTCAAACCTTTTCAACCTTCACGCAATACATGAGCGTGAGCCATGGATATAGCACTATGGGTGGAATAGAATATAATGATGGGGGTTATGTGGAGAAGACAAAAAAGGAAGAAAGTCTCACATCAACGAGGCTAATCAATGAGCTATGGAGATGCCCATCGATTGATGTTAATGCAAGGAGTTGGGATTGCCATGCAACGGATGCACTAGAGCTATAAATATATGAAAGCTCAACAAAAGAAACTAAGTGGGTGCGCATCCAACTTGCTTGCTCACGAAGACCTAGAGCATTTGAGGAAGCCCATTGTTGGAATATACAAGCCAAGTTCTATAATGAAAAATTCCCACTAGTATATGAAAGTGACAAAACAAGAGACTCTCTATCATGAAGATTATGATGCTACTTTGAAGCACAAGTGTGGTAAAAAGGATAGTAACATTGTCCCTTCTCTCTTTTTCTCTCATTTTTTTGGGCCTTCTTTTTTTTATGGCCTTTCTGTTTTTTTCCTCACTTGGGACAATGCTCTAGAAAATGATGATCATCACACTTCTATTTATTTACAACTCAATGATTACAACTCGATACTAGAACAAAGTATGACTCTATATGAATGCCTCCGGTGGTGTACCGGGATATGCAATGAACCAAGAGTGACATGTATGAAAGAATTATGAAAGGTGGCCTTGCCACAAATACTATGTCAACTACATGATCATGCAAAGCAATATGACAATGATGAACGTGTCATGATAAACAGAACGGTGGAAAGTTGCATGGCAATATATCTCGGAATGGCTATGGAAATGCCATAATAGGTAGGTATGGTGGCTGTTTTGAGGAAGATATAAGGAGGTTTATGTGTGAAAGAGCGTATCATATCACGGGGTTTGGATGCACCGGCGAAGTTTGCACCAACTCTCAATGTGAGAAAGGGCAATGCACGGTACCGAATAGGCTAGCAACGATGGAAAGGTGAGAGTGCGTATAATCCATGGACTCAACATTAGTCATAAAGAACTCACATACTTATTGCAAAAATCTACAAGTCATCAAAAACCAAGCACTACGCGCATGCTCCTAGGGGGATAGATTGGTAGGAAAAGACCATCGCTCGTCCCCGACCGCCACTCATAAGGAGGACAATCAAAGAACACCTCATGTTTCAAATTTGTTACATAACGTTTACCATACGTGCATGCTACGGGACTTGCAAACTTCAACACAAGTATTTCTCAAATTCACAACTACTCAACTAGCACAACTTTGATATCACTACCTCCATGTCTCAAAACAATCATCAAGCATCAAACTTCTCTTAGTATTCAATCCACTCATAAGAAAGTTTTTACTAGTCTTGAATACCTAGCATATTAGGATTATTTAAGAAAATTACCATGCTGTTTAAGACTCTCAAAATAATCTAATGAAGCATGAGAGAGTAATAGTTTCTATAAAACAAAACCACCACCGTGCTCTAAAAGATATAAGTGAAGTGCTAGAGCAAAAACTATATAACTCAAAAGATATAAGTGAAGCACATAGAGTATTCTAATAAATTCCGAATCAAGTGTGACTCTCTCAAAAGGTGTGTACAGCAAGGATGATTGTGGCAAACTAACAAATAAAGACTCAAATAATACAAGACGCTCCAAGCAAAACACATATCATGTGGTGAACAAAAATATAGCTCCAAGTAAAGTTACCGATGGAAGTAGACGAAAGAGGGGATGCCTTCCGGGGCATCCCCAAGCTTTGGCTTTTAGGTGTCCTTAGATTATCTTGGGGTGCCAAGGGCATCCCCAAGCTTAGGCTCTTGCCACTCCTTGTTCCATAATCCATCAAATCTTTCACCCAAAACTTGAAAACTTCACAACACAAAACTTAGCAGAAAATCTCGTGAGCTCCGTTAGCAAAAGAAAACAAAAGACCACTTCAAGGTACTGTAATGAACTCATTATTTATTTATATTGGTGTTAAACCTACTGTATTCCCACTTCTCTATGGTTTATAAACTCTTTTACTAGCCATAGATTCATCAAAATAAGCAAAACAACACACGAAAAACAGAATTTGTCAAAAACAGAACAGTCTGTAGTAATCTGTAACTAACGCAAACTTCCGGAACTCCAAAAAGTCAGCCAAAATAGGACGACCTAGACAATTTGTTTATTGATCAGCAGCAATTGGAATCAATATTTTATCACGTTCTGGTGATTTTTAACAATTATTTTCGTGAACAGAAAGTTTCTGGAATTTTCAGCAAGATCAAATAACTATCATCCAAGAAGATCCTATAGGTTAAACTTGGCACAAACACTAATTAAAACATCAAAAGAAGTCTAACCAGAGGCTAGATCAAATATTTATTCCTAAACAGAAGCAAAAAGAAAAAAACTAAAAAATAAAATTGGGTTGCCTCCCAACAAGCGCTATCGTTTAACGCCCCTAGCTAGGCATAATAGCAAGGATAGAACTAGGTATTGCCATCTTTGGTAGGCAATTCTTTAATGAGGCATCTATCATCCTTAGGAGTTTCTTTCTTTTTATTAATTATCAAACTTTTAGGCACAAGCTCGAAAAATTCATTTGTAACAAATGGTTCCTTAATGATAGCAAAAAGATTGGGATGAATACTTATAGATTTGAGATCCGCAGTTTCCTTACTAGAGGATTCACCCTTATTTTTAGGAACATACATAAGCTTGGCAATTTTAGTTGGAGGACTTGGAATATTCTTTATGGAAGAAAAAGCGGTTCCCAAGTTGGTAATGATATTCTCAAGTTTATTGATGCTAGTGGAATCCTGGTTTATTTTCTCATTAACTATGGGTTCCTTCTCCTTAATATTTTTCAAAGTGACTCCTACTTTAGATCCATATTGAGTGATTCGGTTGTGGATCTTTTTATCCAAATTTTCAATTAGCTCTATGGTAGCAACTTTATTTTCAGTCATTTCAAGTCTTTGCATTACATGCTCCAAAGTTAACATAGTTCCACTAATCATAAGAGGGGTGAGCCAAACAAATCTATCGTAGCATTATAAGAATCAAAAGTATGGCTACCTAAGAAATTCCCTCCGGTAATGGTATCAAGGATATATCTGTACCAAATAGTAGTGCCTACATAAAAATCGCGGAGAAGAACGGAAGTGGATTGCTTCCTGGTAGATCTATTTTGAGCATTGCAAATCCTATACCAAGCGTCTTTTAAATTTTCTCCTTCCCTTTGTTTAAAATTAAGAACTTCATTCTCGGGAGACAACAGAGAAGATAGGGGACTAGCCATACAACAAGCAAGCGAAAAAGAGGCAAACGGAAAAGAGAGGGCGAATAAAACGGCAAGGGTGAAGTGGGGGAGAGGAAAACGAGAGGCAAATGGCAAATAATGTAATGCGGGACATAAGGGTTTGTGATGGGTACTTGGTATGTTGAGTTTTGCGTAGACTCCCCGGCAACGGCGCCAGAAATCTTTCTTGCTACCTCTTGAGCACTGCGTTGGTTTTCCCTTGAAGAGGAAAGGGTGATGCAGTAAAGCAGCATAAGTATTTCCCTCAGTTTTTGAGAACCAAGGTATCAATCCAGTAGGAGGCCACGCAGGAGTCCCTCGCACCTACACAAACAAATAAATCCTCGCAACCAACGTGATAAGGGGTTGTCAATCCCTACACGGTCACTTACGAGAGTGAGATCTGATAGATATGATAAGATAATATTTTTGGTATTTTTATGATAAATATGCAAAGTAAAATAGAAGGCAATAAAAATAACTAAGTGTTGGAAGATTAATATGATGGAAAATAGACCCGGGGGCCATAGGTTTCACTAGTGGCTTCTCTCAAGAGCATAAGTATTACTGTGGGTGAACAAATTACTGTTGAGCAATTGATAGAATTGAGCATAGTTATGAGAATATCTAGGTATGATCATGTATATAGGCATCACGTCCGAGACAAGTAGACCGACTCCTGCCTGCATCTACTACTATTACTCCACACATCGACCGCTACCCAGCATGCATCTAGAGTATTAAGTTCATAAGAACAGAGTAACGCTTTAAGCACGATGACA
Source organism: Aegilops tauschii subsp. strangulata (assembly GCF_002575655.3). Classification (NCBI taxonomy): domain Eukaryota; kingdom Viridiplantae; phylum Streptophyta; class Magnoliopsida; order Poales; family Poaceae; genus Aegilops; species Aegilops tauschii. The sequence goes on from NC_053037.3 coordinate 190,105,193, forward strand.
TGATGTAGAGGGATAAACTCATGCAATATGATATAAACCCCAAATTGTTATCCTCGATGGCAACAATACAATACGTGCCTTGCTGCCCCTACTGTCACTGGGAAAGGACACCGCAAGATTGAACCCAAAGCTAAGCACTTCTCCCATTGCAAGAAAGATCAATCTAGTAGGCCAAACCAAACTGATAATTCGAAGAGACTTGCAAAGATAACCAATCATACATAAAATAATTCAGAGAAGATTCAAATATTGTTCATAGATAAACTTGATCATAAACCCACAATTCATCGGTCTCAACAAACACACCGCAAAACAAGATTACATCGAATAGATCTCCACGAGAGAGGAGGAGAACATTGTATTGAGATCCAAAAAGAGAGAAGAAGCCATCTAGCTAATAACTATGGACCCGAAGGTCTGAAGTAAACTACTCACACATCATCGGAGAGGCTATGGTGTTGATGTAGAAGCCCTCCGTGATCGATGCCCCCTCCGGCGGAGCTCCGGAAAAGGCCCCAAGATGGGATCTCTCGGGTACAGAAGGTTGCGGCGGTGGAATTAGGTTTTTTGCTCCGTATCTGGTAGTTTGGGGGTACGTAGGTATATATAGGAGGAAGGAGTACGTCGGTGGAGCAACTGGGGCCCACGAGGGTGGAGGGCGTGCCTGGGGGGGTAGACGCGCCCCCCTACGTCGTGCCCTCCTAGTTGATGTCTTGACGTAGGGTCCAAGTCCTCTGGATCACGTTCCTTCCGAAAATCACGTTCCTGAAGGTTTCATTCCGTTTGGACTCCGTTTGACATTCTTTTTCTGCGAAAATCTGAAATAGGCAAAAAACAACAATTCTGGGCTGGGCCTCCGGTTAATAGGTTAGTCCCAAAAATAATATAGAAGTGTATAATAAATCCCAATAATGTCCAAAACAGAATATAATATAGCATGGAACAATAAAAAATTATAGATACGTTGGAGACGTATCACTCCCTAGGCAGGCTTTAATTTCTTGGAGTTCACTCTTGTTTTTTCTTGTTGCCACCATCCAGGGTTAGGTTCTCTCATTCCAGAATAACCAATTATAATTGTGTTCTCGGCTGGAATGCTGAACTGAACCATGTAGTGTACTGACCATCTAAAATTCTTGTGCATTCCACTAAATTTAAGCACCTCTATTTGCAGAAATAACCAGACCAGAATGCCTCTTGTCTGCACACCTATCCCAAAAACCTCCATGCAGTCGTGCCAGCTAGTCCTCGGTCCATGGATGAACTGGTAGAAAGTGCATTTCAGACTAGGATGCAGTTGTTTTCGCTCGTCCCTGCACTGCAATCAGGAAGTAAAACGTATAAATCAGCTTCTTTTAGATTGCGTTGGTCATTCTACCTAGTTACTACCAATGTAGGAATACCTGGAAGATGGGTGGTTAGAGGACGGCAGCTAGGAATAGCCATCTCATTTTGTGCAGTTCTACTAAAACTGAGGTGTGTACCTTTGATTGCGCAGATAGAAACGATGTGTAGATAGACATCCCTATTTGCGCAAATACGAAATACAGTTATGTAAACAGTGACAGTTATTTGCAGTGGCATATGATTAACAACAACATCTATTGTGTTATAATTGGCATTACATTGACAGTATGAAAGTGTCCTTAAGTAAGTAGCATCACATCAGATCAACACTGCCACTAGATTAACATGTAGAACAATAGCATTAGTATTACTCTCATGAGAGTAGCACATGGTCAGTAAATGTGCAATCAAATTTGTGCAGTTCCACTGGGATGAAGCAATGTTAGCGGTGTGAGATTTAAGTGTAACTGCAAAAACACAATTTATGGGAAATAAAGCAAGACGAAAGCACTTCATAAAATGGTGGTGGAATTGCTTCAATTTATCGGCGGCACTAGACCAATACTTATAGTGACATTAGGTGGCATTGCTTAATGCTTCATGTGATTTTACATTAACGGTAGCGATATGGGCGTAGGGACAGCAGGGGCATAAAGTGGCGAGGCAGATGTGGTTGCCGAGAGCAGCAAACACTCAGGCAGCATGTCTGCATTTGTCCCATTTTTTATATCCTCGGTGACATTTTCCTATGTGAGCACAGGAAATATAGACCTGCTCATTCTCATTTGCGTTGTCCCCCAACACCCCTCACTTTCTTTCCTTTTTCTACAAAGAGACGGGTCCACTTCCCCCACCCTTCGCCATCCACCATGATTTCTTCGCCTTCTCAGCCAAGAGACCGGTTGCGTAGCCAATATCTACTACTTTCCCCCGTTTCCTCTTAGAAGCAAGTTCTAGATTCATGCTACAGCTTTCCCACTTTCTTCCCTATTTGAACCAACTCATAGATTCGATTGTATGAACTAGCTTTACCTCTAATAATAGTAAAAGTCTAGGTGGCTTTGGAACAGCCGACAGGAGTAGAAAAAGATCGACACGCAACCACGTGGGGAGCTGGGGCAGTAGAGCAAGGCAGGTTTCGAAGGAATATATACCTGAGGGTCGTCGGCATGTCGCAAAGACGGCGTCGGGAGGCCACATCTTGGCCGCAATACTACATGGAGGAAGAAGGGGTCGGAGGCCCTCCCGAGCCGGCGCTCTCTCGGAGAGAATAGCATGGCCGCTGATTGGGACACGCGGGCAGCCGTTGGTCTCCTCCCTCGCCACCGACGACAGCGTGAACGATGCACCTACACCCCTGCCCCGGTCGAGGTGGTCCGGTCGGATTTGTGACCAGCCGTGAGCAGAGAGAGTGTGGCCACCTTTGTCTTGCTTAGATCTGGAGAGCATGAGAGGGTGAAAGAGAGGAACCCTAGTAAAGCAAGTGCTAAGGCTCCTGCTTATATATATAGTGGAGTGATTTTGTTGTACCAGCTTCAAAAAAATGTGCTCCTACGTGTACCCACCTCACAAACCAGACATGAATGCCCTGAAAGACCGTTGCCACCTTCAGCAATTTCAACCATCCTTTGGTGTGGAGGAATATCATAGGAACTCTATATGATATGATTTTTATAGGATTTTTTCCTTTAGGGCCAATTGGTTCATAGGAATAGATTCATATACTCCACATTCAAAGGAAAATAAACATGATATCATTTTTATAGCTTTAGAGCCACTTGGTTCATATGAATGGATTCCTATACTCCCACAATTTTAAAGGAAAATAAACATTAGCGTATTTTCAATAGAGAAATTCCTATGATGTGAACCAAATGACATCTCTTTTCTAATCCCTCCTCATAAGAATTGAGATACATGTCATCTCTAGATTCAATAGAAAAGTTCCTGTGATATGAACCAAATGACATCTCTTTTCCAATCCCTACTGAATTGAGATACATGTCATCTCTTTCCCTATAACTTCCATGTATATATCTTCTATTCCTAAATAACTAGTACAACCCACTAGTAGATTTTTTTCCTAGACATACAACTATGGCACAAGAACACGTCTTGCATGCAAGTCATAAATCACATTGTTTTTGTACTCTATGCATGCAAGCACCACATCATAAATTCGTGCATGTTACTCATACGTTATTTATTGCATTAGATTTTGTATTGACAATGTATGTGTTGGTCATGTGCACACATACGTAGTTCACATTCACATTTTTGTTAGAAATGTCATTCTTTTTACTGCAATTAATTTTTCTCTTTGTACTCCCTCCATCTAGGAGTGTAAGTCATCTTCCGAAAACCAAATAATCCCAAAACACTTAGGCATGGTACATTAACTCCCTCCTCGTTTCTTATTTCGGCATATATCAACCAATAAGAGATGTGGGACGTGCATGCTTTCAATGGCTTGAGACTTTCAAACATGACATGTAGTGGTTAATTCATTACATGCAATGCTATTAATTAGCAAAAAAACCTAAGATGACTTATACACCTAGATGGAGGGAGTATTACATTTTCATTTTAAGCATACATTCACTTCCCATTAGTTATAGATGTTTTTGGAGGAACTTTTATGCATTATTTTGAGTAGAGTAGCAAATTTCACGCGGCCGCGGGTATATCAAAAAGCAGGGCCCATGCATCATTGCCTTTCGGTCGAACCTACGTCCACAATTTTTTGTACGTATATCTCCACTGGTCCCCGAACCCAAAATGTTGCCTCGTTCCCGTAAAACCAAGCGGCCCACACATATTAAGGCTTCGACTCGAACTCAATCCCTCTCCCATTTACTATGATGTGGCCCCACACGATGTAGTACTCCTACAAACCCTACCGCCACAGGCATCATCGATTTTCTTCAAGAGGACGAGGGAGAAGCGGATTTGTAGTGGAGGCGCTTTAAAAAAAGGATTTGTAGTGGAGGCTCTTACCCTTGGGTGCCCTAGGTAGCTGCATCCCGCATCATGCGTTTTATCTTTTCTTTATGCTCTTGCGACCTAGAGTGAAATGATGGTTGCTTCGTCCGTCCAGCTTAATGCGGGAAAGGTGGGGCTTTGTGGGGCTTTGTGATTTGACCCCTCGTCGCTCATTTACTACTACGGCGCTACGGCCGGGGTGCCTCCAAGTCCAACCGCTGCTCCGAAGTGTAATTTGGTGCATCGCACGTGGAACAGCCAAAGGGGTCCTGTTAAGCGTGTCGCCATTTCATGTGCGGACTGACCCTGCTTGAGTTGCTATGCCAACACGACAGGAGCAGCCTACCACTTGGTTTTGCTCCTTGGTGATCCGGACTATATTGATCTAAAAAGATACTACTCCCTCCGTCTCGGTTTATAGGGCGTGCACGTAGTTCTAGGTCATCCATTTGACTAACTAAATATGAGTTACTATGTCACAATATCATTGGATTCTTAAGCGGATGTAGTTTCTAAACATATACTGTTCATCACATATATAGCCAGTTAAATTCTCAAACTAGAACGACGTGCATGCCCTGTAAACCGATACGGAGGAAGTAGTAAAAATGAGGTGATTTTACCAAGCGGTGGGCGGGGGAGCATGGCCTGTCATGCGGTCCCACGTGTCATGATGTACCAAGGCGATGAGCGTCCCTCTTGAGGCAGAACAATGGCAGAAGCAATACGTGGTTTTCTTGAAGGAGATGATGGCGAAGCGGATTCAGGGAAGTGTCAAATAATGGTTGCTTCGTCCGTCTGGGAAGGTGGAGCATTGTGATTTGACGTCTCGTTGCTCATTACTACTACTGGGCGCTACGACTCGGGTGCGTCCCCCCTACTGTTTTGCACTGTTATTTGGTGCATGACACGTCGACCCGGTTGCTATTTGTCCCACATGTCGGCGCGAGCAAGTACAAAATTCATGAACGGGAGCATCGACGGAGGAGTACAAGACACGGCTTGGTTTTTGCTGCTTCGCGCGATCCATCAATACAAACCCAGACTAAAAAAGGCGAGGGTGGGTCTTTTCCCGCGCGGCAGGCAGGGGAGTTTGGCATAGTCTATTCGAGGCAACGAAACGGGAAGGGAAACAAGCAAATAAAGGTTGAGCGACTTAGTTTTGGGAAAATCTGATTTTACAGAGTACGTACCCACTATGGAGGTAGTACTACTTACTACTCCCTCCTTTCCGGTTTATAGGGTTCATCTAAAAAATTTCACTTTTCCATTTCATAAGTCTCAGTTCTACTAGTAATAGTACCACCACATGTTTGGATTTTGAGGTGCGTTAAATCACCCGATGCAAGCAGTGTCAAGAGAAAACTCACCAATGCATTTAGAAGTTCATGGAAATTTAGTGGTCATGCATGCATTCATTGCAATTAATGCATCGGTAAACATTACTTCTTGAGAAAAACGAGCGTACTAATTACTTGTGCAAACTACGAAATTAATTCCACCACTCACCGTCTACCTTGTTTGGAGAGATTTTGAAATTGAGCCATAAACCGGAAAGGAGGGAGTAGTAACATAGCCTAGGGTAGCTTGCTGCACCACGGACTCCAAGAAAATTGCTGTAGTACTACTCCTATGTACCACTGTACTACTCCTACTACTAAAAGACATATTTCAAACAATATGATAATCTCTCTAACCAAGGTAGGGACGAGGAGTAAACGGTGGGAGTAGTAAAATTTTCTCCTCGTCCTGCGAGCCACCGCGCGCGTGGGCGAGGGAGCGGGCGTAGGCGTAATAAGCAAGCTTCTCCTTGTCCTGCAACTCTGCGAGCCACCGCGCCTGTGGGCGGGGGAGACGGCGTACTAAGCAAGATTCTCCAGGTTCTGCGAGTTGACGGGACACATCAAAAGTACAGAGCATCTCCGGTGTATAGAGCCTTGCCTCTAAGGTAGGCCCCACATGGTTTGCCTCTTATCAAATGAAAAAAATGAGCATGTGAGATGGTGAACAGAGGGAGTACGATACCATTAGTAATACAGTTCTTTTGGAAGGGTTGTAGTAGTCCCTCCCATTCACATGTTCACATTTCAAGCTTCAATAAAACGTTGCACACAAGGATTAAGAGAAACCTCGACAATGCATGTACTTCCTCAATCCATATAGGGTATAAAATGCGTTTTGGACAAACTTTGACCACATGTCAGAGCAATAATATGACATCCAACTTACACAAATCTTACCATCAAATCCACACGTGGTCATTATACTGCTAACACATGCATGTGTTGCAATTAGTACGCAGATACAGTAGTAAACACTCACTATCTAGTAGTACTAGTAGTACTCGACACTACTACAACTATGAGGCCATCCAACTGTGTCCCGGGCTCCCGGCAGAAGACCGCGGACACCGATTAGTCGTTCATATTTAAATTTGTTTTCACACAGTGAAATATCTCTATTTCTACTCTCTACTCTTATAAAAAACGAGTTGGTGATGATGGTGTCCCTGCCATCTTGTAATATAGACCTGATGACCCAAAAGTGTAGGGGATCTATCGTAGTCCTTTCGATAAGTAAGAGTGTCTAACCCAACGAGGAGCAGAAGGAAATGATAAGCAGTTTTCAGTAAGGTATTCTCTGCAAGCACTGAAATTATCGGTAACAGATAGTTTTGTGATAAGGTAAGTTGTAACGGGTAACAAGTAATGAAAGTAAATAAGGTGCAGCAAGATGGCCCAATCCTTTTTGTAGCAAAGGACAAGCCTGGACAAACTCTTATATGGAGAAAAGTGCTCCCGAGGACACATGGGAATTATCGTCAAGCTAGTTTTCATCACGCTCATATGATTCGCGTTCATTACTTTGATAATTTGGTAGGGTGGACCAGTGCTTGGGTGCTGTCCTTACTTGGACAAGAATCCCACTTATGATTAACTCCTATTACAAGCATCCGCAACTACAAAAGAAGTATTAAGGTAAACCTGACCATAGCATGAAACATATGGATCCAAATCAGCCCCTTACGAAGCAACGCATAAACTAGGGTTTAAGCTCCTGTCACTCTAGCAACCCATCATCTACTTATTACTTCCCAATGCCTTCCTCTAGGCCCAAATAATGGTGAAGTGTCATGTAGTCGACGTTCACATAACACCACTAGAGGAGAGACAACATACATCTCATCAAAATATCAAACGAATACCAAATTCACATGACTACTAATAGCAAGACTTCTCCCATGTCCTCAGGAACAAACATAACTACTCACAAAGCATATTCATGTTCATAATCAGAGGGGTATTAATATGCATATAGTCTCTGAACATATGATCTTCCACCAAATAAACCGACTAGCATCAACTACTAGGAGTAATCAACACTACTAGCAACCCACATGTACCAATCTGAGGCTTTGGGACAAAGATTGGAGACAGGAGATGAACTAGGGTTTGAGAGGAGATGGTGTTGGTGAAGATGTTGATGGAGATTGGCCCCCTCCCGATGAGAGGAGCGTTGGTGATGACGATGGCGATGATTTCCCCCTCACGGAGGGAAGTTTCCCCGGCAGAACAGCTCCGCCGGAGCCCTAGATTGGTTCCGCCAAGGTTCCGCCTCGTGGCGGCGGAGTCTCGTCCCGAAAGCTTGCTTCTGATTTTTCCTCGGACGAAAGACTTCATATAGCAAAAGATGGGCACCGGAGGGCCAACAGGGGGCCCATGAGGCAGGGGGCGCGCCCCCCACCCTCGTGGCCAGGGTGTGGGCCCCCTCTGGTATTTTCTTCGCTCAGTATTTTTTATTATTTCCAAAAATAACTTCCGTGGAGTTTCAGGACTTTTGGAGTTGTGCAGAATAGGTCTCTAATATTTGCTCCTTTTCCAGCCCAGAATTCCAGCTGTCGGCATTCTCCCTCTTCATGTAAACCTTGTAAAATAAGAGAGAATAGGCATAAGTATTGTGACATAATGTGTAATAACAGCCCATAATGCAATAAATATCAATATAAAAGCATGATGCAAAATGGATGTATCAACTCCCCCAAGCTTAGACCTCGCTTGTCCTCAAGCGGAAGCCGATAACGATAAATATGTCCACATGTTTAGAGATAGAGGTGTCGATAAAATAAAATACGGACATGAGGGCATCATGATCATTCTTATAACAGCAACATATATGGATATTGTCATATGATTTCTTATGCTCAAGTAATAATGTATTCACAATGTCAAGTATGAATCAGAAACTTCATTGAGAACCAACATACTATAATCTCAGTCATTGAAGCAATTGCAATTTATCATAACATTGGAAAGAGTCTATGTAAGAGCTTTTCAGCAAGTCCACATACTCAACTATCATGTAGTCTTTCACAATTGCTAACACTCACGCAATACTTGTGGTTACGGAGTTTTAATCGGACACAGAAAAAGATAGGTGCTGATAGTTTCGCCTCCCAACCTTTTACCTCAAGGGTAATGTCAACAATAATAGTTCATGCTAACTCACATCCAATTGGATATATATATGTATATATATATATATATATATATATCAGGATCTTTCCAACACAAGGTGCTTGCCAAAGGATAAAATGTAAAAAGGAAAGGTGAAGATCACCATGACTCTTGCATAAGGGTAAGAGATAAAAGTAAAAGATAGGCCCTTCGCAGAGGGAAGCAGAGGTTGTCATGCGCTTTCATGATTGGATGCACGAAATCTTAATGCAAAAGAACGTCACTTTATATTGCCACTTGTGATATGGACCTTTATTATGCAGTCCGTCGTTTTTATTTCTTCCATATCACAAGATCGTATAAAGCTTATTTTCTCCCACACTAATAAGTCATACATATTTAGAGAGCAATTTTTATTGCTTGCACCGATGACAACTTACTTGAAGGATCTTACTCAATTCATAGGTAGATATGGTGGACTCTCATGGCAAAACTGGTTTTAAGAGTATTTAGAAGCACAAGTAGTATCTCTACTTGGTGCCAAGAATTTGCCTAGCATGAGGGAGAAAGGCAAGCTCAACATGTTGGATGATCCATGACAATATACTTTATTTCAGATGTAAGAAAACATAACCCATTACGTTGTCTTCCTTGTCCAACATCAACTCTTTAGCGTGTCATACTTTAATGAGTGCTCACAATCATAAAAGATGTCCAAGATAGTATATTTGTATGTGAAACCTATCTTTCTTTATTACTTCCTATTAATTGCAACGATGACCAAAACTATGTTTGTCAACTCTCAACAATTTTTAATCATCATACTCTTTATATGTGAAGTCATTACTCTCCATAAGATCAATATGATCTCTTTGTTTCCTTTTTATTCTTTCTTTTTCTTTTATTCCCTCAAGATCATGGCAAAATAATCAAGTCCTTGACTCAACGCTAATCTTTATTATATAACTCACAGACTCGATTACAAAGGGGGGTCATAAGGCAAAACTCAAAACTAAATCATACTAAAATTTTATTCTACTAGATCAAGATATTACTAAAAGGATTGAACTAAAAAAACGGTAAAGATAGGAGTGTGATGGTGATACGATACCGGGGCACCTCCCCCAAGCTTGGCAGTTGCCAAGGGGAGTGCCCATACCCATGTGATTATATCTCCTTTGCTAGTGAAGAAGATGGTGGAGTTGTTGATGATGCGGGCTTGTCGTCCATCTTCCAAGGCATAGGCTCACCATCATAGAAGGATGATCGAGTCTCCGGGATCCTCAAATCTGCAGCCAAACTCATCCTCTTGAATCTATATGCATACTCACAGTTTTGGTTTTGCAGGTCATAGATTTGGGCTTGGAGATGCTCGATCTTCTCGTGAAGCTTGAAGATGGTCTCCCCAATGTTCTTGGCATCCAGCTTGTGGTTGTTTTGTGAACTCTGCGATCATCATGTGGTTGGCGTTGAGTCCACGTTCCACCATCCCCTGACGCTTGAAAACTTGTTGTTCCATTGCTTCGAGCCTCATCTCCACGCTTCCGGTCCTCCTTGGTCCCTCAACATCGCGGATGTGCAGCAACCCATCACGCACCTCAATGGTTTGAGGGTGTTGCAGCACCTCCGCGAGGTAGGGGTTGATGACCTTCTCGAAGAACTTGTCCTTGGGGGCACTCGAAGACATCATGGTGATCTAGATCTGTCAGAAAAATAGCTCGAAACGAAAACAGAGGATATTTGCATGATACGGTGGTCAAAACCTTCGGGAGATTATATAATGAATTTTTACCGACCGAAAGAAGTATCGTGCAAGAAAACGGAGTCCGGAGAGTGCACGAGGTGCCCACGAGGTAGGGGGCGCGCCCTCCACCCTCGTGGAGGCCTCGTGTCCTTCCCGGACTGCTTCTTATTTTCCTATTTTTTCTAAATATTCCAAAACGGAGAAAAATTGCCATTAGAACTGTTCTGGAGTCGGTTTACTTACCGTACCACATACCTATTCCTTTTCGGAGTCTGAAACGTTCTGGAAAGTGTCCCTTATGTATTCCTCCGGGGTTATGGTTTCAATAACATTAGTTTCAACATTTATAGGATTACCTGAGATATAATGTTTGATTCTTTGACCATTCACCACCTTTGGATTTGTGCCTTCGAAGTTGTTGATTTTTATGGCACCGGAACGATAGACCTCCTCGATAACGTAAGGACCTTCCCATTTAGAGACAAGTTTTCCTGCAAAAAATCTTAAATGAGAGTTGAATAGCAACACATAATCACCTACATTAAACTCACGCTTTTGTATTCTTTTGTCATGCCATCTTTTAACTTTTTCTTTAAACAGTTTGGCATTCTCATAGGCTTCAGTTCTCCATTCATCAAGTGAGCTTATGTCAAATAGCCTCTTCTCACCAGCAAGTTTGAAATCATAATTGAGCTCTTTAATAGCCCAATATGCCTTATGTTCTAATTCAAGAGGTAAGTGGCATGCTTTTCCATAAACCATTTTATACGGAGACATACCCATAGGATTTTTATATGGAGTCCTATAGGCCCATAATGCATCATCAAGTTTCTTGGACCAATTTTTTCTAGATCTTTTAACAGTCTTTTGCAAAATTAATTTGAGCTCTTTGTTACTCAATTCTACTTGACCACTATACTGTGGGTGATAAGGAGATGCAATTCTATGATTAACATCATACTTAGCAAGCATTTTACGAAAAGTGCCATGAATAAAATGTGAACCACCATCAGTCATTAAATATCTAGGGACTCCAAACCTTGGAAAAATAACTTCTTTAAGTATCTTAATAGAAGTGTTATGATCAGCACTACTAGTTGGAATGGCTTCTACCCACTTAGTAACGTAATCAACAACAACTAAAATATGAGTATATCCATTCGAGGAAGGAAACAATCTCATATAATCAAAGCCCCAAACATCAAGTGGTTCAATAACGAGTGAATAGTTCATAGGCATTTCCTGACGTCTACTAATATTACCAATTCTTTGACATTCATCACAAGATAATACAAACTTACGGGCATCTTTGAAGAGAGTAGGCCAATAAAAACCGGATTGCAATACCTTATGTGCAGTTCTATCTCCAGCGTGGTGTCCTCCATAAGCCTCAAAGTGACACTTGCGTACGATTTGTTCCTGTTCATGCTCAGGTACACAACGTCTAATAACACCATCTACTCCTTCTTTATAAAGGTGTGGGTCATCCCAGAAGTAATGTGTCAAATCAAAGAATTTTTTTTCTTCTGCTGGTATGTGAAACTAGGTGGTATAAATTTAGCAACAATGTAATTAGCATAGTCAGCATACCATGGAGCAGTACGAGAAGCATTTATGGCATTCAGTTGTTCATCGGGAAAGCTATCATCAATAGGTAGTGGGTCATCAAGAACATTTTCTAACCTAGACAAGTTGTCTGCAACGGGGTTCTCAGCTCCCTTTCTATCAATAATATGCAAATCAAATTCTTGTAGCAAGAGGACCCATCAAATAAGTCTAGGTTTAGCATCTTTCTTTTCCATAAGATATTTAATAGCAGCATGATCCTTGTGAATAGTTACTTTATAATCAACAATATAAGGTCTGAACTTATCACAAGCAAATACAACTGCTAAGAATTCTTTTTCAGTAGTGGCATAATTTCTCTGGGCATTATCTAGAGTTTTACTAGCATATTGAATAACATTTAATTTCTTATCAACTCTTTGCCCTAAAACAGCACCTACAGCATAATCACTAGCATTGCACATAATTTCAAAGGGTAAATTCCAATCAGGTGGCTGAACGATAGGTGCAGAGATCAATGCTTTCTTAAGTATTTCAAATGCTTCTACACAATCATCATAAAAAACAAAAGGAATATCTTTTTGTAATAGATTAGTCAGAGGTCGATAAATTTTTGAGAAGTCCTTAATGAACCTCCTATAAAACCCGGCATGACCAAGGAAACTTCTTATACCTTTGATGTCCTTGGGACATGGCATCCTTTCAATAGCATCAACTTTGGCTTTATCAACTTCAATACCTCTTTCAGAAATTTTATGCCCCAAGACAATACCTTCATTAACCATAAAGTGGCACTTCTCCCAATTCAAGACAAGGTTAGTGTCTTCACATCTCTGCAAAACTCGATAAAGGTTGCTCAAGCAATCATCAAAAGAGGATCCATAAACGGAGAAATCGTCCATGAAAACCTCACAAATCTTTTCACAAAAATCAGAGAATATAGCCATCATGCATCTTTGAAAGGTAGCAGGTGCATTACATAAACCAAAAGGCATACGTCTACAAGCAAAAGTACCGAAAGGGCAAGTAAAAGTGGTCTTTGCTTGATCATCAGCTGACACAGGTATTTGAGAGAAACCAGAATAACCATCTAGAAAGCAAAAATGGGTGTGTTTGGATAATCTTTCTAGCATTTGATCAATGAATGGCAAGGGGTAATGATCTTTTTTAGTAGCTTTATTTAATTTGCGGAAATCAATTACCATCCTATAATCTGTAATAATTCTTTGCGGAATCAATTCATCTTTATCATTAGGAACGACAGTAAGACCTCCCTTCTTAGGGACACAATGGACAGGACTTACCCACTGACTGTCAGCAACGGGATAGATTATACCTGCTTCAAGGAGCTTTAATATTTCCTTTCTTACCACTTCTTTCATCTTAGGATTTAACCGTCGTTGGTGATCAATAACTGGTTTGGCGTCTTTCTCCAGATTTATTTTGTGTTGACATAGAGTGGGACTAATGCCCTTAAGATCATCAAGAGTATATCCAATAGCAGCACGGTGCTTCTTCAGAGTTTTCAATAATTTCTCTTCTTCATGTTCTGAAAGGTTAGCAGTAATAATAACAGGATATATCTTCTTTTCATCAAGATAAGCATATTTAAGAGTATCAGGCAACGGTTTAAGCTCAAACACGGGATCACCCTTGGGTGGAGGGGGATCCACTAAGATTTCAACAGGCAAATTGTGTTTCAGAATGGGCCCTTGTTTAAAGAATACTTCATCTATTTCCCTTCTTTCATTCATAAACATATCATTTTCATGGTCTAGCAAATATTGTTCTAAAGGATCATTAGGAGGCACAGCAATAGAAGCAAGACCAATAATTTCATCTTTACTAGGCAATTCCTCTTCACGGTGTTGTCTACGAAATTTAGAAAAATTAAACTCATGAGACATATCACCCAAACCAATAGTAATAACATCCTTTCGCAGTCTTTCTTAGCATTAACAGTGTTCAAGAAGGGTCTACCAAATATAATGGGACAAAAGCTATCTTGTGGGGAACCAAGAACAAGAAAATCAGCAGGATATTTAGTTTTCCCACACAAGACTTCAACATCTCTAACAATCCCAATTGGTGAAATAGTATCTCTATTGGCAAGTTTAATTGTGACATCAATATCTTCTAACTCAGCGGGTGCAATATCATGCATAATTTCTTTGTATAAAGAGATAGGTATTGCACTAGCACTAGCACCCATATCACACAAGCCATGATAACAATGATCTCCAATTTTAACAGAAATAACAGGCATGCCTACCACAGGTCTATGTTTATCTTTAGCACCAGGTTTAGCAATTCTAGCAGTTTCCTCACAGAAATAAATAAAATGCCCATCAATATTATCAGCCAAGAGATCCTTAACAATATCAATATTAGCTTCAACTTTAACTTCCTCAGGGGGTGCATAAGTTCTAATATTACTTTTATGAACCACAGTTGAAGCTTTAGCATGATCCTTTATCCTAACAGGGAAGGGTGGTTTCTCAACATAAGCAGTAGGAACAATAGGATCATTATAAGTGATAGTCTTTTCTTCAACTTTAATAGGTTCAACTACTTTTACTTCTATGGGAGGATGGTATTTAAACCACTTCTCCTTAGGGATATCAACGTGAGTAGCAAAAGATTCACAAAAAGAAGTAACTATCTCAGAGTCAAGTCCATATTTAGTGCTAAATTTACGGAAAACATCGGTATCCATAAAAGATTTAAGACAATCAAACTTAGGTGTTATACCTGTCTCCTTACCTTCGTCGAGATCCCAATCTTTAGAGTTGCGTTTAATTCTTTCCAATAAATTCCATTTGAATTCAATAGTCTTCATCATAAAAGAACTAGTACAAGAAGTATCGAGCATGGAGCGATTGTTGTCAGAAAGCCGAGCATAAAAAATTTGAATAATCATTTATCTTGAGAGCTCATGATTGGGGCATGAATATAACATTGACTTAAGCCTCCCCCAAGCTTGAGCGATGCTTTCTCCTTCGCGAGGCCAAAAATTATATATACAATTACGATCACGATGAACAAGATGCATAGGATAAAACTTCTGATGAAATTCCAATTTCAATCGCTTGTAGTCCCATGATCCCATATCATCACATAGCCTATACCATGTCAATGCATCTCCCTTCGAAGATAAAGGGAAGACCTTTTTTTATAACATCATCGGGCATACCTGCAAGCTTAAATAATGCACAAACTTCATCCACATAGATTAAGTGTAAATCGGGATGCAATGTTCCATCTCCTGCAAACGGATTAGCTAGCAGTTTCTCTATCAGACCCGAAGGAATTTCAAAGTAAACATTTTCAGTAGGTTGAGGAGCAACTCTTTGCTCTACTGTTCGGGGTGAATATACCCCGAACAAGCCCCTCAGAGGATTACTTTCCATAGTAACAAGTGACATTAAATTTCAGCACATTATATAAATTTTTCCTTACCAAATTCCACCAACCAAAGGCGCTTCACTCCCCGGCAACGGCGCCAGAAAAGAGTCTTGATGACCCACAAGTGTAGGGGATCTATCGTAGTCCTTTCGATAAGTAAGAGTGTCGAATCCAACGAGGAGCAGAAGGAAATGATAAGCAGTTTTCAGTAAGGTATTCTCTGCAAGCACTGAAATTATCGGTAACAGATAGTTTTGTGATAAGGTAATTTGTAACGGGTAACAAGTAATGAAAGTAAATAAGGTGCAGCAAGATGGCCCAATCCTTTTTTTAGCAAAGGACAAGCCTGGACAAACTCTTATATAGAGAAAAGTGCTCCCGAGGACACATGGGAATTATCGTCAAGCTAGTTTTCATCACGCTCATATGATTCGCGTTCGTTACTTTGATAATTTGGTATGTGGGTGGACCGGTGCTTGGGTGCTGTCCTTACTTGGACAAGCATCCCACTTATGATTAACTCCTATTGCAAGCATCCGCAACTACAAAAGAAGTATTAAGGTAAACCTAACCATAGCATGAAACATATGAATCCAAATCAGCCCCTTACGAAGCAACGCATAAAGCAGACTAAGGCATAGCCTAGTGGTGGGAAGGGGTTGATGCCTTCCCACCCACCCAGGTTCAAGGCATGGTACTTGCAATTTGGGTTTGTTGCATCAATTATACTGTAGGGGATTTCCTTACAGTCTTTCTGTCAAAAAAAAAAGCAACGCATAAACTAGGGTTTAAGCTTCTGTCACTCTAGCAACCCATCATCTACTTATTACTTCCCAATGCCTTCCTCTAGGCCCAAATAATGGTGAAGTGTCATGTAGTCGATGTTCACATAACACCACTAGAGGAGAGACAACATACATCTCATCAAAATATCAAACGAATACCAAATTCACATGACTACTAATAGCAAGACTTCTCCCATGTCCTCAGGAACAAACGTAACTACTCACAAAGCATATTCATGTTCATAATCAGAGGGGTATTAATATGCATATAGGATCTGAACATATGATCTTCCACCAAATAAACCAACTAGCATCAACTACAAGGAGTAATCAACACTACTAGCAAACCCACGGGTACCAATCTAAGGCTTTGGGACAAAGATTGGAGACAAGAGATGAACTAGGGTTTGAGAGGAGATGGTGCTGGTGAAGGTGTTGATGGAGATTGGCCCCCTCCCGATAAGAGGAGCGTTGGTGATGACGATGGCGATGATTTCCCCCTCACGGAGGGAAGTTTCCCCAAAAGAACAGCTCCGCCGGAGCCCTAGATTGGTTCCGCCAAGGTTCCGCCTCGTGGCGGCGGAGTCTCGTCCCGAAAGCTTGCTTCTGATTTTTCCTCGGACGAAAGACTTCATATAGCAGAAGATGGGCACCGAAGGGCCAACAGGGGGCCCACGAGGCAGGGGGCGCGCCCCCCACCCTCGTGGCCAGGGTGTGGGTCCCCTCTGGTATTTTCTTCGCTCAGTATTTTTTATTATTTCCAAAAATAACTTCCATGGAGTTTCAGGACTTTTGGAGTTGTGCAGAATAGGTCTCTAATATTTGCTCCTTTTCCAGCCCAGAATTCCAGCTGCCGGCATTCTCCCTCTTCATGTAAACCTTGTAAAATAAGAGAGAATAGGCATAAGTATTGTGACATAATGTGTAATAACAGCCCATAATGCAATAAATATCAATATAAAAGCATGATGCAAAATGGACGTATCAAGACCGTCCGATCTATATATGACGGATAGAAAGCAAACAATGACAATTTTACAAAACATACCCGCACCTCTCTCCACATTTACAGATAAGGCCTTCTCGTTCATCCTTATCTCCCACAACCTCATTGCTGAGCAATTAAAAAAGGAAGTCTCTGGAACAATCTAGCATGGTGGCCGCTGCCGCATGCCGGCGCTGTCCATCCCCATGCCTCGGCCTAGTCCGACCACTAGTCACCACCACGCCCCACTCCTCCTCACTTATCTCTCATATTTCTCGAGATATCATTTTTTTGATGAAATTCTCGAGATACCATTTTTCCGATAAAATTCCCGAGATACCATTTTTCTGATAAAATTCTCTGAGATATCATTAGTTTTTACGCATGGGACTCCTGCATGGGTCAATCACAACATGTGTTTTTTTAAATGCATCTTGATGTTCCGTGCAATGCACGGGCATCTTGCTTGTCCATGAAAACAACACATGGAGCTATTTCGTGTGCGGACCATTTTTCGTGTGCGGACTGACCCTGCTTGAGTTGCTACGCCAACACAACAGGAGCAGCCTACCACCTGGTTTTACTCCTTGGTGAATCCTGACTATATTGATCTGAAAAGATACTACTCCCTCCGTCTCGGTTTATAGGGCATGCATGTAGCTCTAGGTCATCCATTTGACTAACTAAAGATGAGTTACTATGTCAGAAAAAGTATATCATTGGATTCTTAAGCGGATGTAGTTTCTAAACATATATTGTTCATCACATATATAGCCAGTTAAACTATCAACCTAGAATGACGTGCATGCCATGTAAACTGATACAGAGGAAGTAGTAAAAATGAGGTGATTTTATCGAGCGGTGGGCGGGGGAGCATGGCCTGTCATGCGGTCCCCCATGTCATGATGTACCAAGGCGATGAGCGTCCCTCTTGAGGCAGAACTATGGCAGAAGCAATATGTTGTTTTCTTGAAGGAGATGATGGCGAAGCGGATTCAGGGAAGTGTGAAATAATGGTTGCTTCATCCATCAGGGAAGGTGCTGCTGTAACATCCCAAAATTCTTAATTTTGGAATGTTATATTAAATAAATTATTATGATTGTTTGTTTGATTGATTGACTGAAAGTGAGTGAAATTTGAAACTTTTGAAAGTCGAATGAGAGGGAATGAAATGACTTTCCCAAACTTTCATCCTTGCATTTTATCCCAATGAATTCAAATTCATTTCAACACAAAACCCTAGAGTAAAGATGACATGACTTCTTCCAATTGAAATCAAAAGGGTTTTTGAAAAGATTTGAATTCTATTTGGAAATATTTCAAATTATAAAACTTTATGCAACTCAATGATTTTCTTGAGGGAAGATACAATGACTTCTTCAATTATATGCAATACGAGTTGGAAGTTACAAAGAATCAAATTGAAAGTCATTTGGAAGTATTTTGAAACTCCCTTTCAATTTGGAATTATTTGGATTTTATTCAAATTATTTTTCTCCTAAAATAAATAAATGGAAACCAGGGTAAAATGATTCCCTTCAATGGAAAATTAGGAGAAAATAAATTTGAAATCATTTTGGTATTTTAAAAATGATTTTTATTGAGTTTTATTGCAATAGCAGTGCTGTTTGAATTTTTTTCCGATTTTGTGTGAATTTTGTTTGAACTTTAGAAATAGTCCATGCTATAGGAAAAAAAATTATGAAAATTTTGATATATTATATGTCTATGTATAAATTCAGTTCTTTTACTTTTCCTATTAGTTTTAGTCTTTGCTAAAAAAAAGGGGGAAACCCCAGGCACGACCAGGCCAACCGGACCAGCCAGCCACCCGACGCGGCCCACCAGCAAGCCGAGCCGGCCTGCTCCACCCGCGCCGCGCCCGAATCCCCCCTCCCTCGGTCGCCCGATCCCTTTCCCCTCTCTCTTCTCTCGCTGACGCGTGGGACCTGCCGTCGCCTTCCTCCTCCTGCACGCAACGGCCCGAGCCGGATCGCGCCGCCGCCACAGTATCCCGGATCTCTCGGGATCGAGAATCCCCTCGCCCAACCCCTCCTCCAAGTCTCTGGGCTATAAAAGCCCCTTCCTCTCGTCCGATTCCCCCCTAAAGCCCCCTACACCTCTCTCTCATCTTGCCGGAATTGCTCGCCGGAGCCCGAGCTCTGCCGCCCGCCATTGCTGCTGCAGCGCTCCACCCCGACCACCTCGTCGCCGTCTGAACCCACGACTGACCCCTCCTCGCTCACCGGCACCTCCCCAACCCCTTGCCCAAGCTTCAACGCCTCCAGAACGAGCTCGCCGTCGACCACCGAACGTCACCGCCGCCGTCGAGATTGCCCCGCTCGAGTCCGTCGTCCCCGACCCTCGTCGACTCCACCCACGTGGTTGTTGCTGTCGTCCGCATCTTCTGGAGCCGCCGCCGTGGTCGGAGGACCACCGGAGCAGCTGGGTGCGTCGACCCGAGCCGCCGGATCCTCGCTGGAGTCACCCCGCCGCCGCGGTGAGCTCTCTCTCCCTCCTCATCCGTCCGATCTACTTTATACGACCCAGATTAGATTAGAATCGAACGGTTAGGTTTTTTTTATTAGATCGGTTCAGGTCTAGTCATTTTAGCCGATCGGTCTTTCTGTTTTAGCCCGTACACGTTTGTGTTATTTTACGACCGAGCGCTAGATAGTTCAGATCGCCCACCACCCTGGCCCGATAGCAGTAGGCCACGTAGCTAGTGCCCGATTGTTCTTTTTAGTTTTGATTTTCGTTTCTGTTTTAAAAACAGAATAGTTCTGATTTTATATTGCTTATAACTTTTATGTTTTAGATCCAAATTTGGTGTTTCTTTTTGCATTAGTTTTATAATTTCTTGAAGTTTCTGCTAGTGCAATTGGATTTCATATTTGAGTTGTTTAAAATTGAATTTGATGAAATTTGTTCAAATTAGTAATTTGGCCATAACTTGCGCTTTATAAAATATTTTTGATTGATTCTTTTTGCTCCTGGTCACTAGGACCTTTAACTATCCAGTAGTGTTGAGTATTTTATTTTCAGTTTATTTTAAAATTAGGTTTTTATCAAAACAGTACGGTTTTAGTTATAGTTTTGTTTCATTCTTTTCTTTATAGTTTTAATTTTTTTTTTCTTTTGGTCCTTTTGACAAACTCTTAGTTTTGTTCTGTTGGTCAACAAAATAAAATTTTATATTATTTTAAAATTTTATTTTATTTAGTTTTCGTATGAAAACTTGTTTAGGTCATAGTTAGTGTTTCATAAAAGCTTTTTATTTGTTTCCTTTTACAAATAAATTTTTATGAAAAATACTTTCTGTTAACTTAGTTGTTTTATTTTTTATTTTCTGTTAACTTATTAGTTTAGTGTTTTATTTGTTGTTAAGTTTTACTTAGGACAACTATTTTGTGTTATGTCTTAGAGTTTTCTTTAGTAGTTTCGTGGTGTGGTTTTCCTTTGTTTTTATTTGGTGTCCCTTGTTGATTTGCATTTTATTTGTGGGTTTTATTATGAGTGTTAGAATTGCTTGCTAGTATGTTTGCTTATATGAATGTTATGTTTGACTATATAGATTTTCAACGGAGTGACGAATAGTTCTACCAAGTCATTATTCTGAGAGTGTTGTTATCTTCATCAAGTAATACCAGGCAAGTTCACTTTGACCATGTTTTTCATACCTATGTTTTTATTGCATTTAGTGTCATCTTTGCAACAATCCCTCCAGTAGTGATATTGAATTCTTGTAGTTGATTAGTAAGCATGAGGTAGGAACCCATCACCCTGTTACCAAGCCCGGGACGTTATTTATTTTAATGCTATGCTATAGTAGACAGGGTTTGGTACGAGTGCACGAGAGTGGTGTGAAGAAGGAGGACTCTACGTCAATGACGACAACTCCATGATGGCATCTGCAAGGACTGCATCTTCAAGGCCTCAAGACTTCAAGACTCGGGCCTCAAGACTTCAAGACTCGAGACAAGAATTCAATACACACTACTGGGTGAAGGACGGTTGACGGGCACCCTGGAGAAACCAGTGGATGGCCGGGATGCATGGTGAAGTGCCATGAAATCTTGCGGAAAGCTTCACCTAGACTCAAAGAGACGGAAGAATACTTCGTGCCCGGAAGCTTACCTGTGCAACCACAAGTTACTATGGGCTCTGGCTTGGTTGACCTTAGTTGTGACTCTGGCTGGGACGGTGCTAGCAGATGTAAAACTACGGTAGGATTGGATGAGCACCGGACAGTGGTCAGAGGAACTCTTTGGAAGACCATGTTTCGGTCATCTTGTTCTCAAACACCCTGAAGTGCGAGAACGTAAAAAGAGGGATCGAATCTTGCGGGTAAAGTGTACAAACCTCTGCAGAGGGTTAAAACCTAATCGATTAGCCGTGTCCCCGGTTACGGACAATTTGAGCCTCTGGACTTGGATCTATCTCGAAACTCTCAACACCGGACTGATAACATAATTGTGGGCAACTTATGATGATTTGGGCCATGAGACATCGGTTGGCGGAACCATGTCATCATAGGAAACTCCGTGTATAGACTCCTGAATTTCTTTGATGTAGGAAAAATATAACCAGCTTTTATGCAAAACAAAACTCAGACAGAGAGCCACAAAGCCATATTGCATATAGTATAGTTTTATCATCTGTTTTCTCATGTTGTGATCTTGCATGTACATTCAATGTACTGACCTACACGGCTGCAACGTATCATGTTGCAGATACTTTCTTCCAACGAGTAAGACTACGGTACAGGGTTACGGTCTACACTCAACCTGCCGATGGCGTTAATGGGACTCCACACCCGACTATTTGTTTCCGTTGTAACTTATGAGGTATATATTAGTTTTACGTTATTTATACATGTGATTGCACTTTGATATATACATTGATGTACTGTGTGTGCCAGCATACTGATCCAGGGATGCCACAGAAACACAGAGGCTTGACCGTCTGAGGTCGGGTCGCTACAGATATGGTATCAGAGCACATGTTGACTATAGGACGTGACCCTAGAAATTGGAAAGCCACTAGGACAGGAAATCTCTAAAATTTTACTTTTAAAAAGACCCCTACTTCTCATCTTTTCTGATTTTATCAAATAGTCCCTCTTACCTCAAATAGTTAGAACATACCATATCCCCTTTTGACCACTCGGAGGATCAACTGAAGCCACTCCATGAAGGACTAGATATCGGACAACTGATAACCACTTCAGAGTAAAGAGGATTTCATCATTTGAAGACTCCGAAGACTCGAAGAATTTGAAGACTAAAGATTTATTTGACCTTTAGAAGACCAAACTCCTGTTATATACTTACGTTAGATGCGACGATTTGTGAGCTGTCATTTGTTTGTTGTTTTTCCGACAGCCACAAAAATAAAACCGGTTTCTTCAAAACTATTGTTTGTATTGTGTGTATCCCTCCCCACCTCTCTCATATCTCACCCCAAAACCCTTGGAACCAATAGATGAATGAAGATGGACTTGTGTTCTCTGGACCGATGACTCAGTTGGAGGCAGAGCTATGGACTCAGAACATGGAGAATCACTTTGGGAGCAATTTGGTTTCAAGGAAGAATGAAGTATCGCACGCTCTTCAGTACTTTGAAGGAAGTGCTGCAACATGGTGGCAGATGCATCAAGCCATACAAGGATGGAATGGAGCAAAGACTTGCAAGAATTCAAGAAGACTCTCACAAGATCTCGTCTTATCCGGAAGCACCATGATAACCCGAAGAAGAAACCTTGTGCATGCAAGATTTGCAGAGAAATAGGACACACCCAGGAGGAACACAAGGATGGATGCCCTCATTGTGAGGAGAATCACCCAGCTGAAGAATGCCCGACTGGGCAGGTTATTTGTTTCCTGTGTGAAGGAGTTACTCATTTCCCGGCTCAGTGCCAAATTTACCCCAAGGTACAGGAAATTACCAAGCAGCAGAAAGAAGCCCTTAGGAAATGTTTGGAAGAATCCATGATGGAGGAAGTCATTGCTATTCATGTGGACAAAAAGAAGGACATTATTCCCAGTATTGCACGAAGGAAAGAGAAGAGTATCTCGGAGACTTCCCGACAGCAGAAGTGAAGTTTGACCCTCGGGAAATAGAATCTCTGATCATTACGGAGAAATCCAGGAAGAGGAAACGAAGGCATCCCCAGAACAACCCAATTTCTGTAGAGAAGGACCTGAGTAATATCACTTGTTACAGGTGCAAGGATTTAGATCATTACGCTTGTAAATGTCCAGAGAAGAAGCCAAGAACCCAAAGAGTAGACGCCATCTCCAAGAAGCCCAAAGACTTATCAAAAGTTATTTGTTTTCATTGCAAGGAAGCAGGAAATTATGCTACTAAATGTCCCGACAAGATGAAAGCTGGAGCTGAGTAGTTGGAATTTTGATATTGGTAGTAAGTGCAGTAGAAAGTAATTTTATTTTCATGAGTTCGATGAGTTGGATTATGTAATGGAAGTCTCAGAGTTTGTAATGGATTCATGAATCAATAAAGTTAATGTGTTATGATTTCATATGTTGACTTATATGACTTGTTACTCCATGAAGAAAGACCTTTGACCATTTTCGAGGATATGAGAAAATATGGTCCATGGAAGAATTTGTGCATTTCAAGGGTTAGTACCCTATGAGGACACTCACAAATGGAAAGTAAAATGTATTCCGCAGAGTGGAGTCTGGACAATAGGAGTATGAGTTTTATTCCGATACATTGATTGCACCAAGAGTATGAAGGAATGAAGTATTATCGGAATTAAATGGAGGTGTAATGTTGGAATATGGAATAATAATCCTCGAAAGGATGAGTTAAAGATGTCCAAGTGTTGAATTGGGCCCACAACCCACAGGCTCAGGAATTTATAAGGAATCAAGGACTCCCTGGAAGAAGAAATTCCATCAGCAGACGTTTCATAGGAGGTTAGCAAAAATCCAAGAGTGGTGAAGAAATGATAGATGTCTTGCTCAGCTTGCAGAACCAATGGATTTACCCGAACCATGTTCGAGGATAAGAGAAATTCTGCAATGCTTGTGAGGATGCCCAAGTGATAGAATATGCGATTCACTGTCAGTGTATGAAGTAATGGTTTGAGTACGGGATGGATTGGCCCCCATACCGGACACTTCTATCATAAACTATCATATGTTGATGGAAAATCAAAGAGACTTGAAATCCTTAGAAGAGCGTCGAAACGACAAGCCAAACAACCTTAGAATGGTAGGACGATTGATCCATGTACAGGCAACCACTGCCAACCGTAGGTTACACGGTGAGATTCAACCCAGACCATTTCCTGCAGCAAAAACCAGAAATTGTTGACCACCATGAGATTATCGATAGCTGTTTAGTAATGGCAACAGACCTGCCAGTGAAGAAGACCCACTCTCGGAAGAACCTCACCAGGATGAAAGGACACGTGTTTGAGGAAAAGGTTTTGACCCTACCGGAAGAGCCCCAGTGTAGGAGTTACTCCGAAGATGTGAGAAGACCGATAGTGTTCACACTAAGGATGGAGTACATAAGATCTGTTGGAACCATAGCCCTGTTTTGAAGTGTGGTAGCACACTAGACCTTTCCGATTGATGGATTTGCTAGAAGACCCCCAAACCCTAACCTTTCTTGCTAGCCTATTCGAATCTCAAGGACGAGATTCATTTTAAGTGTGGTAGGTTTGTAACATCCCAAAATTCTAAATTTTGGAATGTTATATTAAATAAATTATTATGATTGTTTGTTTGATAGATTGACTGAAAGTGAGTGAAATTTGAAACTTTTGAAAGTCGAATGAGAGGGAATGAAATGACTTTCCCAAACTTTCATCCTTGCATTTTATCCCAATGAATTCAAATTCATTTCAACACAAAACCCTAGAGTAAAGATGACATGACTTCTTCCAATTGAAATCAAAAGGGTTTTTGAAAAGATTTGAATTCTATTTCGAAATATTTCAAATTATAAAACTTTATGCAACTCAATGATTTTCTTGAGGGAAGATAAAATGACTTCTTCAATTATATGCAATACGAGTTGGAAGTTACAAAGAATCAAATTGAAAGTCATTTGGAAGTATTTTGAAACTCCCTTTCAATTTGGAATTATTTGGATTTTATTCAAATTATTTTCTCCTAAAAATAAATAAATGGAAACCAGGGTAAAATGATTCGCTTCAATGGAAAATTAGGAGAAAATAAATTTGAAATCATTTTGGTATTTTAAAAATTATTTTTATTGAGTTTTATTGCAATAGCAGTGTTGTTTGAATTTTTTTCTGATTTTGTGTGAATTTTGTTTGAACTTTAGAAATAGTCCATGCTATAGGAATTTTTTTTTGAAAATTTTGATATATTATATGTCTATGTATAAATTCAGTTCTTTTACTTTTTCTATTAGTTTTAGTCTCTGCTAAAAAAAGGGGGAAACCCGAGGCACGACCAGGCCAACCGGACCAGCCAGCCACCCGACGCGGCCCACCAGCAAGCCGAGCCGGCCTGCTCCACCCGCGCCGCGCCCGAATCCCCCTCCCTCGGCCACCCGATCCCTTTCCCCTCTCTCTTCTCTCGCTGACGCGTGGGACCCGCCGTCGCCTTCCTCCTCCCGCACGCAACGGCCCGAGCCGGATCGCGCCGCCGCCACAGTATCCCGGATCTCTTGGGATCGAGAATCCCCTCGCCCAACCCCTCCTCCAAGTCTCTGGGCTATAAAAGCCCCTCCCTCTCGTCCGATTCCCCCCTAAAGCCCCCTACCCCTCTCTCTCATCTTGCTGGAATTGCTCGCCGGAGCCCGAGCTCCGCCGCCCACCATTGCTACTGCAGCGCTCCACCCCGACCACCTCGTCGCCGTCTGAACCCACGACCGACCCCTCCTCGCTCACCGGCACCTCCCCAACCCCTCGCCCAAGCTTCAACGCCTCCAGAACGAGCTCGCCGTCGACCACCGAACGTCACCGCCGCCGTCGAGATTGCCCCGCTCGAGTCCGTCGTCCCCGACCCTCGTCGACTCCACCCACGTGGTTGTTGCTGTCGTCCGCATCTCCTGGAGCCGCCGCCGTTGCCGGAGGACCACCGGAGCAGCTCGGTGCATCGACCCGAGCCGCCGGAACCTCGCCGGAGTCACCCCGCCGCCGCGGTGAGCTCTCTCTCCCTCCTCATCCATCCGATCTACTTTATACGACCCAGATTAGATTAGAATCGAACAATTAGGTTTTTTTATTAGATCGGTTTAGGTCTAGTCGTTTTAGCCGATCGGTCTTTCTGTTTTAGCCCGTACACGTTTGTGTTATTTTACGACCGAGCGCTAGATAGTTCAGATCGCCCACCACCCTGGCCCGATAGCAGTAGGCCACGTAGCTAGTGCCCGATTGTTTTTTTTGTTTTGATTTTCGTTTCTGTTTTAAAAACAGAATAGTTCTGATTTTATATTGCTTATAACTTTTATGTTTTAGATCCAAATTTGGTGTTTCTTTTTGCATTAGTTTTATAAGTTCTTGAAGTTTCTGCTAGTGAAATTGGATTTCATATTTGAGTTGTTTAAAATTGAATTTGATGAAATTTGTTCAAATTAGTAATTTGGCCATAACTTGCGCTTTATAAAATATTTTTGATTGATTCGTTTTGCTCCTGGTCACTAGGACCTTTAACTATCCAGTAGTGTTGAGTATTTTATTTTTAGTTTATTTTAAAATTAGGTTTTTATCAGAACAGTATGGTTTTAGTTATAGTTTTGTTTTAGTCTTTTCTTTATAGTTTTAATTGTTTTTTTTTCTTTTTGTCACTTTTGACAAAGTCTTAGTTTTGTTCTGTTGGTCAACAAAATAAAAATTTATATTATTTTAAAATTTTATTTTATTTAGTTTTCGTATGAAAACTTGTTTAGGTCATAGTTAGTGTTTCATAAAAGCTTTTTATTTGTTTCCTTTTACAAATAAAATTTTATGAAAAATATTTTCTGTTAACTTAGTTGTTTTATTTTTTATTTTCTGTTAACTTATTAGTTTAGTGTTTTATTTGTTGTTAAGTTTTACTTAGGACAACTATTTTGTGTTATGTCTTAGAGTTTTCTTTAGTAGTTTCGTGGTGTAGTTTTCCTTTGTTTTTATTTGGTGTCCCTTGTTGATTTGAATTTTATTTGTGGGTTTTATTATGAGTGTTAGAATTGCTCGCTAGTATGTTTGCTTATATGAATGCTATGTTTGACTATATAGATTTTCAACGGAGTGACGAATAGTTCTACCAAGTCATTATTCTGAGAGTGTTGTTATCTTCATCAAGTAATACCAGGCAAGTTCACTTTGACCATGTTTTTCATACCTATGTTTTTATTGCATTTAGTGTCATCTTTGCAACAATCCCTCCAGTAGTGATATTGAATTCTTGTAGTTGATTAGTATGCATGAGGTAGGAACCCATCACCCTGTTACCAAGCCCGGGACGTTATTTATTTTAATGCTATACTATAGTAGACGGGGTTTGGTACGAGTGCACGAGAGTGGTGTGAAGAAGGAGGACTCTACGTCAATGACGACAACTCCATGATGGCATCTGCAAGGACTGCATCTTCAAGGCCTCAAGACTTCAAGACTCGGGCCTCAAGACTTCAAGACTCGAGACAAGAATTCAATACACACTACTGGGTGAAGGACGGTTGACGGGCACCCTAGAGAAACCAGTGGATGGCCGGGATGCATGGAGAAGCGCCATGACATCTTGCGGAAAGCTTCACCCAGACTCAAAGAGACGGAAGAATACTTCGTGCCCGGAAGCTTACCTGTGCAACCGCAAGTCACTATGGGCTCTGGCTTGGTTGACCTTAGTTGTGACTCTGGCTGGGACGGTGCTAGCAGATGTAGAACTACGGTAGGATTGGATGAGCACCGGACAGTGGTCAGAGGAACTCTTTGGAAGACCATATTTCGGTCATCTTGTTCTCAAACACCCTGAAGTGCGAGAACGTAAAAAGAGGGATCGAATCTTGCGGGTAAAGTGTACAAACCTCTGCAGAGGGTTAAAACCTAATCGATTAGCCGTGTCCCCGGTTACGGACAATTTGAGCCTCTGGACTTGGATCTATCTCGGAACTCTCAACACCGGACTGATAACATAATTGTGGGCAACTTATGATGATTTGGGCCATGAGACATCGGTTGGCGGAACCATGTCATGATAGGAAACTCCGTAGTATAGACTCCTGAATTTCTTTGATGTAGGGAAAATAAAACCTGCTTTTATGCAAAACAAAACTTAGACACAGAGCCACAAAGCCATATTGCATATAGTATAGTTTTATCATCTGTTTTCTCATGTTGTGATCTTGCATGTACATTCAATGTACTGACCTACACGGCTGCAACGTATCATGTTGCAGATACTTTCTTCCAACGAGTAAGACTACGGTACAGGGTTACGGTCTACACTCAACCTGCCGATGGCGTTGATGGGACTCCACACCCGACTATTTCTTTCCGCTGTAACTTATGAGGTATATATTAGTTTTACGTTATTTATACATGTGATTGCACTTTGATATATACATTGATGTACTGTTTGTGCCAGCATACTGATCCAGGGATGCCACAGAAACACAGAGGCTTGACCGTTTGAGGTCGGGTCCCTACAGCGGCTTTGTGATTTGACGTCTCATTGCTCATCACTACTACTGGGGCGCTACGACTGGGGTGCGTCCCCCCTACTGTTCTGCACTGTTATTTGGTGCATAACACGTCGACCCGGTTGCTATTTGTCCCACATGTTGGCGAAAGGAAGTACATAATTCATGAAAGCGAGCGTCGACGGAGGAGTACAAGATACGGATTGGTTTTTGCTGCTTCGCGCGATCCATTGATACAAACCCGGACTAAAAAGGCGAGGGCGGGTCTTTACCGGCGCGGGATGCAGGGGAGTTTGGCCTAGTCCGATCGAGGCAACGAGGCAGGAAGGGAAACAAGCAAATAAAGGTTGAGCGACTTAGTTTTGGGAAAATCTGATTTAACGGAGTACGTACCCACTATGGAGGTAGTACTACTTACTACTCCCTCCTTTCCGGTTTATAGGGTTCATCTAAAAAAATCACTTTTCCATTTCATAAGTCTCAATTCTACTAGTAGTAGTACCACCACATGTTTGGATTTTGAGGTATGTTAAATCACCCGATGCAAGCAGTGTCAAGAGAAAACTCACCAATCCATTTAGAAGTTCATGGAAATTTAGTGGTCATGCATGCATTCATTGCAATTAATGCATCGGTAAACATAACTTCTTGAGAAAAATGAGCGTACTAATTACTTGTGCAAACTACGAAACTAATTCCACCACTCATCGTCTACCTTGGTTCGAGAGATTTCTAAATTGAGCCATAAACCGGAAAGGAGGGAGTAGTAACTTAGCCTAGGTTAGCTTGATGCACCACGGACTCCAAGGAAATTGCTGTAGTACTACTCCTATGTACCACTGTACTACTCCTACTACTAAAAGAAATATTTCAAACAATATGATAATCTCTCTAACCAAGGTAGGGACGAGGAGTAAATGGTGGGAGTAGTAAAAATTTCTCCTCGTCCTGCGAGCCACCGCGCGCGTGTGCGAGGGAGCGGGCGTAGGCGTAGTAAGCAAGCTTCTCCTCGTCCTGCAACTCCACGAGCCACCGCGCCCGTGGGCGGGGGAGATGGCGTACTAAGCAAGATTCTCCTTGTTCTGCGAGTTGACGGGACACATCAAAAGTACAAAGCATCTCCGGTGTATAGAGCCTAGCCTCTAAGGTAGGCCCCACATGGTTTGCCTCTTATCAAATGAAAAAACTGAGCATGTGGGATGGTGAATGGAGGGAGTACGATACCATTAGTACTACAGTTCTTTTGGAAGGGTTGTAGTAGTCCCTCCCATTCACATGTTCACATTTCAAGCTTCAATAAAACATTGCACGCAAGGATTAAGAGAAACCTCGGCAATGCATGTGCTCCCTCAATCCATATAGGGTATAAAATGCGTTTTGGAGGCTAACTTTGACCACATGTTAGAGCAATAATATGACATCCAACTTACACAAATCTTACCATCAAATCCACACGTGGTCATTATACTGCTAACACATGCATGTGTTGCAATTAGTACGTAGATACAGTAGTAAACACTCACTATCTAGTAGTACTAGTAGTACTCTACACTACTACTACTACTACTACTATGAGGCCATCCAACTCTGTCCCGGGCTCCCGGCAGAAGACCGCGGACACCGATTAGTCGTTCATATTTAAATTTGTTTTCACACAGCGAAATATCTCTATTTCTACTCTCTACTCTTATAAAAAAAACCGAGTTGGTGATGATGGTGTCCCTGCCATCTTGTAATATAGACTGTCCGATCTATATTTGACGGATAGAAAGCAAACAATGACAATTTTACAAAAGATACCCGCACCTCTCTCCACATTTACTGATAAGGCCTTTCCTCGTTCATCCTTATCTCCCACAACCTCATTGCTGAGCAATTAAAAAAGGAAGTCTCTGGAACAATCTAGCATGGTGGCCGCTGCAGCCTGCCGGCGCCGTCCATCCCCATGCCTCGGCCCAGTCCGTCCACCAGTCACCACCACGGCCCACTCCTCCTCACCTTATCTCTCATATTTCTCGAGATGTCATTTTTTCGATGAAATTCTTGAGATACCATTTTCCCGATAAAATTCCCGAGATACCATTTTTCCGATAAAATTCTCTGAGATATCATTAGTTTTTACACATGGGACTCCTGCATGGGTCAATCACAACATGTGTTTTTTTTTAAATGCATCTTGATGTTCCGTGCAATGCACGGGCATCTTGCTAGTCCATGAAAACAACAAATGGAGCTATTTCGTGTGCAGACTGACCCTGCTTGAGTTGCTATGCCAACACGACAGGAGCAGCCTACCACTTGGTTTTACTCCTTGGTGAATCCTGACTATATTGATCTAAAAGGATACTACTCCCTCCGTCTCGGTTTATAGGGAATGCACGTAGCTCTAGGTCATCCATTTGACTAACTAAATATGAGTTACTATGTCAAAAAAAGTATATCATTGGATTCTTGAGCGGATGTAGTTTCTAAACATATATTGTTCATCACATATATAGCCAGTTAAGTTATCAACCTAGAATGATGTGCATGCCCTGTAAATCGATACAGAGGAAGTAGTAAAAATGAGGTGATTTTATCGAGCGGTGGGCGGGGGAGCATGGCCTGTCATGCGGTCCCCCATGTCATGATGTACCAAGGCGATGAGCGTCCCTCTTGAGGCAGAACAATGGCAGAAGCAATACGTTGTTTTCTTGAAGGAGATGATGGCGAAGCGGATTCAGGGAAGTGTCAAATAATGGTTGCTTCATCCATCTGGGAAGGTGCGGCATTGTGATTTGATGTCTCATTGCTCATTACTACTACTGGGGCGCTACGACTGGGGTGCGTCCCCCCTACTGTTCTGCACTGTTATTTGGTGCATGACACGTTGACCCGGTTGCTATTTGTCCCACATGTCAGCGAGAGGAAGTACATAATTCATGAAAGCGAGCGTCGACGGAGGAGTACAAGACACGGATTGGTTTTCGCTGCTTCGCGCGACCCATCGATACAAACCTGGACTAAAAAAGGCGAGGGCGGGTCATTTCCCGCGCGGCAGGCTGGGAAGTTTGGCATAGTCCGATTGAGGCAATGAGGCAGGAAGGGAAAGAAGCAAATAAAGGTTGAGCGACTTAGTTTTCGGAAAATCTTATTTTACGGAGTACGTACCCACTATGGAGGTAGTACTACTTACTACTCCATCCTTTCCGGTTTATAGGGTTCATCTAAAAAATCACTTTTCCATTTCATAAGTCTCAATTCTACTAGTAGTAGTACCACCACATGTTTGGATTTTGAGGTGCGTTAAATCACCCGATGCAAGCAGTGTCAAGAGAAAACTCACCAATGCATTTAGAAGTTCATGGAAATTTAGTGGTCATGCATGCATTCATTGCAATTAATGCATCGGTAAACATTACTTCTTGAGAAAAACGAGCGTACTAATTACTTGTGCAAACTACGAAATTAATTCCACCACTCACCGTATACCTTGGTTGGAGAGATTTTGAAATTGAGCCATAAACCGGAAAGGAGGGAGTAGTAACATAGCCTAGGGTAGCTTGCTGCACCACGGACTCCAAGAAAATTGCTGTAGTACTACTCCTATGTACCACTGTACTACTCCTACTACTAAAAGACATATTTCAAACAATATGATAATCTCTCTAACCAAGGTAGGGACGAGGAGTAAACGGTGGGAGTAGTAAAATTTTCTCCTCGTCCTGCGAGCCACAGCGCGCGTGGGCGAGGGAGCGGGCGTAGGCGTAGTAAGCAAGCTTCTCCTCGTCCTGCAACTCTGCGAGCCACCGCGCCCGTGGGCGGGGGAGACGGTGTACTAAGCAAGATTCTCCTTGTTCTACGAGTTGACGGGACACATCAAAAGTACAGAGCATCTTCGGTGTATAGAGCCTTGCCTCTATGGTAGGCTCCACACGGTTTGCCTCTTATCAAATGAAAAAACTGAGCATGTGAGATGGTGAACGGAGGGAGTACGATACCATTAGTACTACAGTTCTTTGGAAGGGTTGTAGTAGTCCCTCCCATTCACATGTTCACATTTCAAGCTTCAATAAAATGTTGCACGCAAGGATTAAGAGAAACCTCGGCAATGCATGTACTCCCTCAATCCATATAGGGTATAAAATGCGTTTTGGAGGCTAACTTTGACCACATGTTAGAGCAATAATATGACATCCAACTTACACAAATCTTACCATCAAATCCACACGTGGTCATTATACTGCTAACACATGCATGTGTTGCAATTAGTACGTAGATACAGTAGTAAACACTCACTATCTGGTAGTATTAGTAGTACTCTACACTACTACTACTACTACTACTACTACTACTACTACTACTACGAGGCCATCCAACTGTGTCCCGGGCTCCCGGCAGAAGACCGCGGACACCGATTAGTCGTTCATATTTAAATTTGTTTTCACACAGCGAAATATCTCTATTTCTACTCTCCACTCTTATAAAAAACCGAGTTGGTGATGATGGTGTCCCTGCCATCTTGTAATATAGACCGGCCGATCTATATCTGACGGATAGAAAGCAAACAATGAAAATTTTACAAAAGATACCCGCACCTCTCTCCACATTTACAGATAAGGCATTGCCTCGCTCATCCTTATCTCCCACAACCTCATTGCTGAGCAATTAAAAAAGGAAGTCTCTGGAACAACCTAGCATGGTGGCCGCTGCCGCCTGCCGGCGCCGTCCATCCCCATGCCTTGGCCCAGTCCGACCACCAGTCACCACCATGCCCTACTCCTCCTCACCTTATCTCTCATATTTCTCGAGATATCATTTTTTCGATGAAATTCTCGAGATACCATTTTTCCGATAATTCCTGAGGTACCATTTTTCCGATAAAATTCTCTGAGATATCATTAGTTTTTACACATGGGACTCCTGCATGGGTCAATCACAACATGTGTTTTTTTAATGCATCTTGATGTTCCACTCCCTCTCCTTCCCCTTTTCCCCCTCCGGTAGAAGGAAAAAAGGGTGGGGCCGAATCCTACTAGGACTCCCCTCTCCCTGGCGCGCCCCTTGTTGGCCGGCCTCCTCCTCCCCTCCTTTATATACGGGGGCAGGGGGCACCCCAAAGGCACAACAGACAATCTCTTAGCCGTGTGCGGTGCCCCCCTCCATAGTTCAACACCTCAGTCATATCGTCATAGTGCTTAGGCAAAGCCCTGCTCCGGTAACTTCATCATCACCGTCGCCACGCCGTTGTGCTGACGAAACTCTCCCTCATCCTCAACTGGATCAAGAGATAGAGGGACGTCATCGAGCTGAACGTGTGCTGAATGCGGAGGTGCGGTACGTTCGGTGCTATGATCGGTCGGATCGTGAAGACGTACGACTACATCAACCGTGTTGATAAACGCTTCCGCTTCCGGTCTACGAGGGTACGTGGACACACTCTCCCCGCTCGTTGCTATGCATCTCCTAGATAGATCTTGCGAGATCGTAGGTAAATTTTTTGAAATACTGCGTTCCCCAACAGTGGCATCCGAGCCAGTTCTATGCGTAGATGTTATATGCACAAGTAGAACACAAAGATTTGTGGGCGATAATAGTCATACTGCTTATCAGCATGTCATACTTTGATTCGGCGGTATTGTTGGAGGAAGCGGCCCAGACCGACATTACATGACCGCGTTCATGAGACTGGTTCTACCGCCGTGCTTCACACACAGGTGGCTAGTGGGTGTCTGTTTCTCCAACTTTAGTTGAATCGAGTTTGACTATGCCCGGTCCTTGTTGAAGGTTAAAACAGCACACTTGGCGAAAAATCGTTGTGGTTTTGATGCGTAGGTAAGAATGGTTCTTGCTAGAAGCCCGTAGCAGCCACGTAAAACTTGCAACAACAAAGTAGAGGACGTATAACTTGTTTTTGCGGGGCTTGCTGTGATGTGATATGGTCAAGACGTGATGATATATAAATTGTTGTATGAGATGATCATGTTTTGTAAATGTTATCGGCAACTGGCAAGAGCCATATGGTTGTCGCTTTATTGTATGAAATGCAATCGCCATGTAATTGCTTTAGTTTATCACTAAGCGGTAGCGGTAGTCGTAGAAGCAATAGTTGGCGAGACGACAACGATGCTACGATGGAGATCAAGGTGTCAAGCCGGTGACGATGGTGATCATGATAGTGCTTTGGAGATGGAGATCAAAGGCACAAGATGATGATGGCCATATCATGTCACATATTTTGATTGCATGTGATGTTTATCTTTTATGCATCTTATTTTGCTTAGTATGATGGTAGCATTATGAGATGATCCCTTACTAAAACTTCAAGGTATAAGTGTTCTCCCTGAGTATGCACCGTTGCGACAGTTCTTCGTGCTGAGACACCACGTGATGATCGGGTGTGATAAGCTCTACGTTCACATACAAGGGGTGCAAGCCAGTTTTGCACACGCGGAATACTCGGGTTAAACTTGACGAGCCTAGCATATACAGATATGGCCTCGGAACACTAAGACCAAAAGGTCGAGCATGAATCATATAGTAGATATGATCAACATAGTGATGTTCACCATTGAAAACTTCTCCATCTCACGTGATGATCGGACATGGTTTAGTTGATATGGATCACGTGATCATTTAGATGACTAGAGGGATGTCTATCTAAGTGGGAGTTCTTTAGTGATATGATTAATTGAACTTTAATTTATCATGAACTTAGTCTTGATAGTTTTTGCATATCTATGTTGTAGATCAATAGCTTGCAATGTAGCTCCCCGTTTATTTTTGATATGTTCCTAGAGAAAAATAAGTTGAAAGATGATAGTAGCAATGATGCGGACTGGATCTGTGATCTGAGGACTATCCTCATTGCTGCACAGAAGTATTATGTCCTTGATGCACCGCTAGGTGACGGACCTATTGCAGGAGCTGATGCAGATGTTTTGAACGTTTGGCAAGCTCGGTATGATGACTACTTGATAGCTTAGTGCGCCATGCTTTACGGCTTAGAACGGGGACTTAAAAATGTTTTGAACGCTAAGGAACATATAAGATGTTCCAAGAGCTGAAATTGGTATTTCAGACTCATGCCCGGGTCGAGAGGTATGAGACCTCTGACAAGTACTTTGCCTACAAGATGGAGGAAAATAGCTCAAAAAGTGAGCATGTGCACAGAATGTCTGAGTACTACAATCGCTTGGATCAAGTGGGAGTTAATCTTCCAGATAAGATAGTGATTGACAGAGTTCTCTAGTCACTATCACCAAGTTACTGGAACTTCGTGATGAACTATAATATGCAAGGGATGACGAAAACGATTCCCCGAGCTCTTCGCGATGCTGAAATTGGCGAAGGTAGAAATCAAGAAAAGCATCAAGTGTTGATGGTTGACAAGACCACTAGTTTCAAGTAAAAGGGCAAGGGAAAGAAAGGGAACCTCAAGAAGAATGGCAAGCAAGTTTCCACTCACATGAAGAAGCCCAAAACTAGACCCAAGCCTGAAACTGAGTGCTTCTACTGCAAAGGAAATGGTCACTGGAAGCGGAACTGCCCCAAAAAACTTGGCGGATAAGAAGGATGGCAAAGTGAACAAAAGTATATATGATATACATGTTATTGATGTGTACTTTACTAGTGTTCATAGTAGCCCCTGGGTATTTGATACTGGTCCAGTTGCTATGATTAGTAACTTGAAACAGGAGTTACAAAATGAACATAGACTAGTTGAGGGTGAGGTGACGATGTGTGTTCGAAGTGATTCCAAGGTTAATAAGATCACTATCGCACACTCCCTTTACCTTCGGGATTAGTGTGAACCTAAAATAAATGTTATTTGGTGTTTGCGTTGAGCATAATATGATTGGATCATGTTTATTGCAATACAGTTATTCATTTAAGTCAAAGAATAATTGTTATTCTGTTTACATGAATAAAACCTTCTATGGTCATACACCCAAGGTGAATGGTTTATTGAATCTCGATTGTAGTGATACACATATTCATAATATTGAAGCCAAAAGATGCAAGGTTAATGATAGTGCAACTTATTTGTGGCACTGCCGTTTAGGTCATATTGGTGTAAAGCGCATGAAGAAACTCCATGGTGGTGGGCTTTTGGAATCACTTGATGCTTGCGAACCATGACTCATGGGCAAGAGGACTAAGACTCCGTTCTCCGGAACAATGGAGCGAGCAACTGACTTATTGGAAATAATACATACTGATGTATGTGATCCGATGGGTGTTGAGGCTCGCGGCGGGTATCGTTATTTTCTGACCTTCACAGATGATTTGAGTAGATATGGGTATATCTACTTGATGAAACATAAGTCTGAAACATTTGAAAAGTTTAAAGAACTTCAGAGTGAAGTGGAAAATCATCGAACAAGAAAATAATGTTTCTACGATCAGATCGCGGAGACGAATTTTTCAGTTACTAGTTTGGTCTTCATTTGAAACAATGTGGAATAGTTTCACAACTCATGCCACGTGGAACACCACAGCGTAATGGTGTGTCCGAACGTCATAACCGTACTTTATTAGATATGGTGCGATCTATGATGCCTCTTACTGATTTACCGCTATCGTTTTGGGGTTATGCATTAGAGATAGCTACATTCACATTAAATAGGGCACCATCTAAATCCGTTGAGGCAACACCGTATGAACTGTGGTTTGGCAAGAAACCTAAGCTGTCGTTTCTTAAAGTTTGGGGCTGCGATGCTTATGTGAAAAAGCTTCAACCTGATAAGCTCGAACCCAAATCAGAGAAATGTGTCTTCATAGGATACCCAAAGGAGACTGTTGGGTACACCTTCTAACATAGATCCGAAGGCAAGATATTCGTTGCTAAGAATGGATCCTTTCTAGAGAAGGAGTTTCTCTCGAAAGAGGTGAGTGGGAGGAAAGTAGAACTTGATGAGGTAATCCTGTTCTCGAGGTCATGTTACTTGACCATGACGAACCTACGAACTATGAGGAAGCGATGATGAGCCCAGATTCCGCAAAATGGCTTGAGGCCATGAAATCTGAGATAGGATCCATGTATGAGAACAAAGTATGGACTTTGGTTGACTTGCCCGATGATCAGCAAGCCATAGAGAATAAAATGGATCTTCAAGAGGAAGACGGACGCTGATAATAGTGTTACTATCTACAAAGCTCGACTTGTCGAAAAGGGTTTTTGACAAGTTCAAGATGTTGACTATGATGAGATTCTCTTACTCGTATCGATGCTTAAAGTCTGTCCGGATCATGTTAGCAATTGCCACAGTTCATGAAATCTGACAAATGGATGTTAAAAACTACATTCCTTAATGGATTTCTTAAAGAGGAGTTGTATATGATGCAACAAGAAGGTTTTGTCAATCCTAAAGGTGCTAACAAAGTGTGCAAGCTCCAGCGATCCATCTATGGACTGGTGCAAGCATCTCGGAGTTGGAATATACGCTTTGATAAGGCGATCAAAGCATATGGTTTTATACAAATTTCCGGTGAAGCCTGTATTTACAAGAAAGTGAGTGGGAGCACTACAACATTTCTGATAAGTATATGTGAATGACATATTGTTGATCAGAAATAATGTAGAATTTTTCTGGAAAGCATAAAGGAGTGTTTGAAAGGAGTTTTTCAATGGAAGACCTCGGTGAAGCTGCTTACATATTGAGCATCAAGATCTATAGAGTTAGAACAAGACGCTTGATAAGTTTTTTCAATGAGTACATACCTTGACAAGATTTTGAAGTAGTTCAAAATGGAACAGTCAAAGAAGGAGTTCTTGCCTGTGTTGCAGGGTGTGAAGTTGAGTAAAGACTCAAAACCCGACCACGGCAGAAAATAGAAAGAGAATGAAAATTCATTCCCTATGCCTCAGTCATAGGTTCTATGAAGTATGCTATGTTGTGTACCAGACCTATTGTGAACCTCACCATGAGTTTGGCAAGAGGGTACAATAGTGATCCAGGAGTGGATCACTGGACGGCGGTCAAAATTATCCTTAGTGGAATAAGGAAATATTTCTCGGTAATGGAGGTGATAAAGAGTTTGCCGTAAAGAGTTACGTCTGGATCGGTGTAAAAGCTTGCATCAACGTAACTCTTTACGACGAAATCTTTATCACCTCCATAACCGAGAAATATTTCCTTAGTCCTCTAAGTATAATTTTGACCGCTGTCCAGTGATGTACTCCTGGATCAGTATTGTACCCCCTTGCCAAACTCATGGCAAGGTACACAATAGGTCTGGTACGCAGCATGGCATACTATATAGAACCTATGGCTGAGGCATATGGAATGACTTTCATTCTCTCTCTATCTTCTATCGTGGTCGGGTTTTGAGTCTTACTTAACTTCACACCTTGTAACACAGGCAAGAACCCTTTCTTTGACTGATCCATTTTGAACTTCTTCAAAACTTTGTCAAGGTATGTGACGGTGTCCTGGACTAGGGGGTACTCACCACATCGTCTCCCGACCAGGTGGGTCGGGCCGAGGACCCCCATGGCGGTTCACTCATGGGCCACTTCGGGCAGCCCGTGCCGCATACAAGAAGTATTCCACAAGACTTGGTGATCAAGACAAGGACTCCTCTCCACCAACATATTCGGCTAGGACTCTTGTTATCCTAGGCCTCTGGTGCATTATATAAGCCAAGGCCAGGCTAGTCGATAGATCATTATGACATTACTCATCATACCCTTAAGTCTTAGACCACAACATATGATCTCGAGGTAGATCAACCCTTGTAACCGTATATTCATCAAGATCAATCAAGCAGGAAGTAGGGTATTACCTCGATAGAGAGAGCCCGAACCTGGGTAAACATCGTGTCCCCTGCCTCCTGTTACCATCAATCCTTAGACGCACAACTTGGGACCCCCTACCCGAGATCTACCGGTTTTGACACCAACAATGGTGCTTTCATTGAGAGTTCCACTGTGTGATTGGAAAAAGGATCAATGGCTCGCCTGCAGATCAACTGCGACATCGGCGTCTTCGTCGCCGCCTCGACTGGTCACCTTGGCTGGACCGAGGATTGTGCCCTACCTCCAATCATCATGTTAGGACGAGGGCCTTCATCAACATCAACTCCGATCTCTGTCAAGATCATGGAGGAATCATCCATGGAGCTCGGGGGCTCAACATCAACATTGTCCTCGGGCGACCGTGTTGTTTTTCTGGACAGCGAACTTGTATCCGCCGCCACCGCCTCCTCGAGTGTCTTTTTAATGATTGCTTCGGTGGAATTGTGCGGAATTGAGTCTACAACAACCATGGAAAATTTCGTCGAGTTCTGATGGAGGTATCTCTGGCAATCTACGATATACCGGAGCCCTGTCAAATTTGGACGGGAATCTGGACGAGTTTAGGGCGTGGTCTCTAGAGCCCAGCTCGGAGGTCCTTTGGAAGATCCAACCGTTCATTTGCTGCGAATTCCCATATCCACCACCCCTCAAAATTTCAGCTCGATCTGACCGTCCAAACTATGGGAACCTTCCGATTAGAGCATCACTTTTCAGATCTATTTTCTGCGCGAGAACGAATCCGACCCGAGTTCATCTTTTTTATGAACGGGATTTCAGACATCCTTTTTGAAGGAAGTTTTGTATGGGGTATTGTGTTTTGTTCCCAGACACATCCCGCTAATTTTAAAGTCTTTTCCAATATGATCTTCACCATCGCGCCGGTGTCAAACCAGCCCGACAACGTTGCTCTACGGCCGCCGACCTGCGCTAGACACGTCGTCGCTTTGTTGAGCCGAGCTCAACTTCTTCGGATCATCATCTCAGCAAGCCGAACAAGATTTCGGCATCGCGAAGGATAAATCATCACTCACATCGCCGCCCCACGGATTACATGGAGCGAGCACACCGGCATCGCCGCAAGGTCACTTTATCAAGCCGGTATTGACCACGTCACGAGTTACGACCCGCATCGGCATGGCCGCACCGTTACTTCTTCGAGCCGGTGTCCATCACGCCGAACTACTACAACACCTCGGCTGACATGGCAGCTGGTACGTCTCCTTACCGACCTGCTCCGTCACCTCATCTGGACCGGTGGCTTCGCCATCCCTTCATCAACCTACTCCGGAGACTTCGGCATCTTCAGCCGACCAGCTTCATCGCGTTAGCTGGACCGGGGGCTTTGCCTCGGCGAGCCAACCTTTACCAGCATCGCCATGCCATCGCTTCACCGTCCATCAGGCAATGGGTATGCGGATCGAGTCCCAATTTTGGGAGTCGCTTTTCTTCGGACTGCTAAAACAAATAAACCAGGTGCTATTAATCCTAGCAATTTTTGCTTGTTTGGGTTTATTTTTCCCAAGAAATTATTACTCTGGTTTGTTCCATCATCTTTACACAGGTCTATCAAATGGGGCCACATTAACGACGGTCGCATGGTGGTTCGGTCAGTTTTCGCACATAGTTCGGCGAACGCCGCATCCGGAACTCAGACCAACCTGTGAATTCAGGCTTTGCCACGCCTTTACCGCATCACGCCGACGCCCTGCATTGACGTTGACTTCGGCGCCAGGCCACATATCTTTAAATAAATTATTTTTCATAAATTAATTATGCTAGGATTTTTATATATTTATATTATTATTGTTGGCCTGCACTATTTTACATGTGCAGGTAATGGACTTCAACTGCGTCGCGTGCTCTCTTCGGCAAGCTGACGCCGTCGTCCCAATCAGCGTAAATCGGCTCGCATGATCACCTTGTTGGTCGAGTTGCCATACCGACGTGTTTGGTTGCCTCGGGGACTTCGACATCGCCGAGAGAGCTCTACCTCATTGAGTGTTGGGCGCACAGGTCATATTTTTTTATTACTCACTTTGCATAAATTATTTATTATGCAACAATTTTTTTAATTTATTATTATTACTATTATCTCCGGTTTGCACTATTTTTTGTGCATAGGAAAATGATTCGGGTCGAGCAGTGTTGTCACCTCGGCGTACTGACATACCACGTCACCTCGGCTGGACGGGGGGCTTCGTCAACACTTCATTAACCCACGTCGGGGACTTCGGCGTCACTCTGCCGGCCTGCATTGGTCGTGCTATGTCACCACTTCGGAGTGCCGAGCTCTTCGCTCTGCCACCTCGAGACCGGCTTGGGGAATGGAACCTTGTCCTGCCACAAGCCCGAATTGCGTCATCAACACCGAGCACATTAACCAGCTAAGTCGCTTTCATGCTCAAAGACTTTCAGTTTTAAATTTTGTTCGGTTCGACCAAGCATTGTACTTTTTTTGGCAAAAAGTTGTTTGTGAAAAACTTCCTTCTCAGAACTTTGTTTGAGACACACAAATTCAAATACCCCGTTTACTTGGGGGCTTCCTTTATGAAGCCTTTCCTCTTGCATATGATTATACTTGTATGGCTTCGTTCCTTGTTCGTGTATTACGCCACAATATGCACCATATTGACTTAAGTGTTCCGCAAGCTGGCTTGCCTTGCTCATGTGTTTACCCCTACGTTCCTGATTGTTCGGCTAGGGATAAAGGGAGCACCTCTGCGATTGTCACGATCGGGTCATCCGAGCTCGGACCTCTGACTGGGTGAAGCCGAAAGTTAGCGCTCTTAATGTTTTCAATCATGGTCGGCACACAACGGAACTCATGAGTACCAAAAATCTATTGCACAAGTCTCATAGTAACAATGAGCAACCGAAGAAAGGTATCGGTGGGGGTACTATTTTCTTCGAAGATGCTTCTTACACTTCGTCAGTAATATAGCATAAGTTCCCTGAGCGCGCTTTGTCTGTTACAGCCTTATGG
Organism: Aegilops tauschii subsp. strangulata; assembly: GCF_002575655.3. NCBI lineage: Eukaryota > Viridiplantae > Streptophyta > Magnoliopsida > Poales > Poaceae > Aegilops > Aegilops tauschii. The sequence goes on from NC_053037.3 coordinate 190,147,853, forward strand.
CCTGATTGCCTGGTTATCGAAAACACCGTCGATATTCTCGACAGGTGGAGTACATAACACTTCTCGGCCCTTGACCGAAGAGGGAGAAGCCGACGGTCGGTTAAGACACGTTTAAAGTTCGGGTGAACACAGATATGATATAAGTACTTCGGTACATATAATCATTATACATAAAATTCTTTTACCCAAGTCACTTGGGAGCTCTTAAATTTATGTGAGCTGTTTTATAATAAGTCTTCTTCTTCTTGATCGTTGCAAAGTCTTTTTCTACCGCTCCTTTTTTGACTCGAGTTTATGGTCAATAGCCAGATAGCCTGTCTTCCCTCTAAAAGCCGCTCGAGTTTAGTTCGCTAAACTGGCTTCGGAGAAGTACTCCGCCTTCGGGATAAGGAGCTTGAAGCCGTAGGCTGACCCGCTTGAAAGTCTTGAGATCGGATGTGTCATGTTAAAGCACGACAGAAGCACAATTCTTTTCTTTTTTCTCCAATTTTCGGATTGGCACCGAACACTTGATCTAGTTCGGACGTCAAGTTTTTACTGAAGTTTTTTGGTTTTCCAAGCCTATGGCACTTTTAAACTATTTGTGTGTTTCCAGCATAAGTCTCGCAGTGCAACGCCGGACACCTTTAGAGATTCGGCAAAAACATTCTCAGATATTGCTATATATGCATCGGTTTCGAATCGTGTCTTCGGTCAATGGTTGGGTTGCCCGGCTCCTGTTCTTGCCTCCTACGTTCCGCTTTCTTCGGCTAGGTGTGCAAAGGGAGAACCACTGCGATTGTGCTTCCAGATCGCATGGTTAAGCACCTCAGTGGAGAAAGCCGAAAACTGACTGTCACAATAAGCGTAAACTGGTCAGCGATCCGATGACGGTGTTAAATGACGGGCCATTCATAACATGGGCCGAAGTGTTTACGGCTTGACCTCGACTGTCCCCGAACACTAACCGGGGGCTAGTAGCTGGCATCCCAACTTTCAGCTCCTATGACTAAGTGAAAGTTATAAAGCCCGCATATCTGATTGCCTCATTTCCGCTAACACAACCGCCTTCGGGCACCGAGACGTCGGCTAAGGGTTGTTTGTTATTGCGGAAACACCCTGCGTAGCATCTACAAGGGGGTGGAAGCCGACGATGCGCCACTTTCAACTAATAAACGGTCACAACGGAGTCAAAATAAACATATCATCGGCGTTTGTATTTAATATACGAGGGCTGCCTTCCGCAATCATCGTTATAAAGCCATAAATATGCATCAATTTGACTTAAGATTTTGGCCAAGCTGGGTTGCCTGGCTCCTGTGCTTACCCCTACATTCCCAATTGTTCGGCTAGGCAGTAAAGGAAGCACCTCTGTGATTGTTACTACCGGGTCATCCGAGCTAGTACCTCTGACTGGGTGAAGCCGAAAGCTAGCGATCTTAAAGGATATAATTGGTCGGCAACGACGGAAGTGAAAATTTAGGTTTGCTATAGACCACATAGTTCGGGAACTTTCTCCAAACTAAATCCTCAATATTTTCCACCCACATTGATCAGAGGTGAGGTTTCATGATCATGATAAGCATGACGGCCCAAACAATGGAACCGATAGCGGGCTATTTTCTTTGGAAGATGTTTCTTACGTTAACACGTAATATAACATATCTCTTCGTGTACCTTCGTTTATAAAACCGTATGGCCAGATTGCCTTGTTTTCCATAAATCAATTTGCCCCTATAACGGCTTTATAAAGTAGGAAAACACTCCTCGGCTACTGGCCGAAGAGGTTGAAGCCGATGGTCGGTCAACAAAGTTTTGTACAATACGGATTCGAGCATTAATGATGTAGAGTACTTGGATACACAGAATCATTACATGTAATTTGTGATTTTACTATGGATATCGATCCTTAATTCGGCCACCCGTGCCCACATTAAGGCTCGGGGGCTACTGGGCTTTGCGCTCACTATTTAAAAATATTAAAGGGGCACATCGATCCCCTGATCTGGTGTTGCCACCCGACCAGTGGCTCGGGGGATACAACATTGCCTATTCAATGAGAAAATTCAAAGTGCTCAGTGTTCGACATAACCGAACTATGGGAAAACGCGTCTTCGGATAACAATAGGTACCATATGGACCTATCTGGTGTCAAGCTAATATATTGTGGCAACTTCTCAAGACCCTCTCTCAAGGGCCCGTTCGCCGATCACTATTATCTCTAATATATTACACTGCGTTTCTATTCCTACGTATGCTGCCGAGCTAGGAGTTGATCCTCAGGCCGGTTTCACGCATCGACCTGAGTCTCAGGGGCTACTAGGATCAGCAGTTTCATGTTTTCCTTCAGGTGCATCTCGGGTTTTTAGACTGACACACACCTTGAGGGCTACTGGATATACATATACTGGCCATATATCTCCGCAGAGAATAAATTGCACCGGTCAAAAATATTCACAAAAAATCAGCCCGCGGTCGGGGTGGTGCACCACCTCGGAAGCAGTCTGGCATAAAGCTCGGGCGCTAGTGGTTAGCTCCGTAGAGGGCATTTCCGGCATTAAGCTCGGCTAAACTCCTTCAACTTTTTTGAAACCAAGGTGATCTATGACACCTCGGACATAGTCCGGCGTTGGAGCTCAGATACAGTCCGGTGCTGGAGCCCGGATACATTCTGGCGTTGGAGCTTGGAAGTGGTCCAGCGTTGGTGCTCGGCTGCAAAAGATACCTCGAATGCAGCCCGGCGTTGGAGCTCAGACGCAAGAGGGCACTGCCGCCCAGGAACAACTTCAAAACCCGAGGTGTGGCATAAAAATAACAAGGCATTGATAAAGGCCGAAAACTTAAAGGGGCTCCTTAGATAGCCGACGTGTAAACTCTTCGGATTCACTTCGACGATCCTCAAGATCGAAGATGAGAAGATTTGTTGAACCAGTTTTCAAGACCGACGACTGAAGATGAAGAACGGATCGGAAGAATCGAGGAGCGTCCCCAACTTGAAGACCGGTTCAGGGGGCTACTGACGGTGTCCTGGACTAGGGGGTACTCACCACATCGTCTCCCGACCAGGTGGGTTGGGCCGAGGACCCCCATGGCGGTTCACTCATGGGCCACTTCGGGCAGCCCGTGCCGCATACAAGGAGTATTCCACAAGACTTGGTGATCAAGACAAGGACTCCTCTCCACCAACGTATTCAGCTAGGACTCTTGTTATCCTAGGCCTCTGGTGCATTATATAAGCCAAGGCCAGGCTAGTCGATAGATCATTATGACATTACTCATCATACCCTTAGGTCTTAGACCACAACATATGATCTCGAGGTAGATCAACCCTTGTAACCCTATATTCATCAAGATCAATCAAGCAGGAAGTAGGGCATTACCTCGATAGAGAGGGCCTAAACCTGGGTAAACATCGTGTCCCCTGTCTCCTGTTACCATCAATCCTTAGACGCACAGCTTGGGACCCCCTACCCGAGATCTACCGGTTTTGACACCGACAGTATGTGCTTTGTGAAAGTCCTATTAAGCGTCTTGATCTATCTCTATAGATCTTGATGCCCAATATATAAGTAGCTTCACCGAGGTCTTTCATTGAAAAATTCTTATTCAAGTATCCTTTTATGCTATCCAAAAATTATATATCATTTCCAATCAATAATATGTCATCCACATATAATATCAAAAATGCTACAGAGCTCCCACTCACTTTCTTGTAAATACAGGCTTCACCACAAGTCTGTATAAAACCATATGCTTTGATCACCTTATCAAAGCATATATTCCAACTCCGAGATGCTTGCACCAGTCCATAGATGGATTGCTGGAGCTCGCACACTTTGTTAGCACCTTTAGGATTGACAAAACCTTCTGGTTGCATCATATACAACTCTTCTTTAATATCCATTAAGGAATTTAGTTTTTGACATCCATTTGCCAGATTTCATAATCATAAAATTTGGCAATTGCTAACATGATTCGGACAGACTTAAGCATCGCTACGGGTGAGAAAGTCTCATCATAGTCAACTCCTTGAACTTTGTCGAAAACCTTTTGCGACAAGTCGAGCTTTGTATATAGTGACATTACTATCAGCGTCAATCTTCTTCTTGAAGATCCATTTATTGTCAATGGCTTATCGATCATCGGGAAGTCCACCAAAGTCCTCACTTTGTTCTCATACATGGATCCTATCTCAGATTTCATGGCCTCAAGCCATTTATGGAATCTAGGCTCATCATAGCTTCTTCATAGTTCGTAGGTTTGCCATGATCTAGTAACATAACTTCCAGAACAGGATTACCGTACCACTCTGGTGCGGAACATGCTCTGTTTGACCTATGAGGTCCAGTAATAACTTGATCTGAAGTTTCATGATCATCATCATTAGCTTCCTCTCTAGTTGGTGTAGGCATCACGGGAATGGATTTCCCTAATGTGCTACTTTCCAATTCGAGAGAGGGTACAATTACCTTATCAAGTTCTACTTTCCTCCCACTCTCATCTTTCAAGAGAAACTCCTTCTCTAGAAATGTTCCATTCTTGGCAACAAAGATCTTGCCTTCGGATCTATGGTAGAAGGTGTACCCAATTGTTTCCTTAGGGTATCCTATGAAGACGCACTTATCCGATTTGGATTTGAGCTTATCAGGCTGAAGCCTTTTGAAATAAGTGTCGCAACCCCAAACTTTAAGAAACGACAACTTAGGTTTCTTGCAAAACCAAAGTTCATATGGTGTCATCTCAATGGATTTAGAAGGTGCCCTATTTAACGTGAATGCAGCTGTCTCTAGTGCATAACCCCAAAACAATAGTGGTAAATCGGTAAGAGACATCATAGATCGCACCATATCTAATAAAGTATGGTTACGACGTTCGGACACACCATTATGTTGTGGTCTTCTAGGTGGCATGAGTTGTGAAACTATTCCACATTGTTTTAAATGAAGGCCAAACTCGTAACTCAAATATTCGCCTCCGTGATCAAATCGCAGAAACTTTATTTTCTTGTTACGATGATTCTCCACTTCATTTTGAAATTCTTTGAACTTTTCAAATGTTTCAGACTTTGTGTTTCATTAAGTAGATATACCTATATCTGCTCAAATGTGAAGGTCAGAAAATAATACCCGCTGCGTGCTTCAACACTCATCGGACCGCTTACATTGGTATGTATTATTTCCAATAAGTCATTGGCTCGCTCCATTGTTCCAGAGAACAGAGTTTTAGTCATCTTGCCCGTGAGGCATGGTTCGCAAGTATCAAATGATTCATAATCAAGTGATTCCAAAAGCCCATCTGCATGGAGTTTCTTCATGCTCCTTACACCAATATGACCTAAACGGCAGTGCCACAAGTATGTTGCACTATCATTATCAACTTTGCATATTTTGGCATCAATATTATGAATATGGGTACTACAATCGAGATTCAATAAACCACTTATATTGAGTGTATGACCATAGAAGGTTTTATTCATGTAAACAGAACAACAATTATTCTTTGACTTAAATGAATAACTGTATTGCAATAAACATGATCCAATCATACTCATGCTCAACGCAAACACCAAATAAAATTTATTTTAGCTTCAAAACTAATCCCGAAGGTAAAGGTAGTGTGCGATGGTGATCTTATCAACCTTGGAATCACTTCCAACACACATCGCCACCTCGCCCTTAACTAGTATCTTGTTCATTTTGCAACTCCTGTTTCGAGTTACAAATCTTAGCAACTGAACCGGTATCAAATACCCAGGGGCTACTATGAACACTAGTAAAGTACACATCAATAACATGTATATCAAATATACCTATGTTCACTTTGCCATCCTTGTTATCCGCTAAGTTTTGGGGCAGTTCCGCTTCCAGTGACCATTTCCTTTGCAGTAGAAGCACTCAGTTTCAGGTTTGGGTCTAGCTTTGGGCTTCTTCACAGGAGTGTCAACTTGCTTGCCATTCTTCTCGAAGTTCCCTTTCGTTCCCTTGCCCTTTTTTTGAAACTAGTGGTATTGTCAACCATCAACACTTTATGCTATTTATTGATTTCTACCTTCGCTGATTTCAGCATTGCGAAGAGCTTGGGAATCGTTTTCGTCATCCCTTGCATATTATAGTTCATCACGAAGTTCTAGTAACTTGGTGATAGTGACTAGAGAACTCTGCAATCACTATCTTATCTAGAAGATTAAATCCCACTTGATTCAAGCGATTGTAGTACCCAGACATTCTAAGCCATGCTCGCTAGCTGAGCTATTCTCATCCATCTTGTAGGCAAAGTACTTGTCAGAGGTCTCATACCTCTTAACACGGGCATGAGTCTGAAATATCATTTTCAGCTCTTGGAACATCTCATATGCTCCATGGCGTTCAAAACATTTTTGAAGTCCCGGTTCTAAGCCGTAAAGAATGGTGCACTAAACTATCAAGTAGTCATCATACCGAGCTTGTCAAACGTTCACAACGTCAGCATCAGCTCTTGCTATAGGTTTGTCACCTACCGGTGCATCAAGGACATAATTCTTCTGTGCAGCAACGAGGATAATCCTCAGATCACGGACCCAGTCTGCATCATTGCTACTATCATCTTTCAATTTTTTTCTAGGAACATATCAAAAATATATAGGAGCTATATCGCGAGCTATTGATCTACAACATAGATATGCAAATACTACCAGGACTAAGTTCATGATAAATTAAGTTCAATTAATCAAATTACTTAAGAACTCCCACTTAGATAGACATCCCTCAAGTCATCTAAATGATACGTGATCCAAATCAACTAAACCATGACCGATCATCACGTCAGATGGAGTAGTCATCGATGGTGAACATCTCTATGTTGATCATATCTACTATATGATTCACGTTCACCTTTCGGTCTCCAGTGTTTCGAGGCCATTTCTGTACATGCCAGGCTCGTCAAGTTTAACCCCAGTATTCCGCATGTGCCAAACTGTCTTCCACCCGTTGTATTTGAACATAGAGTCTACCACACCCGATCATCACGTGGTGTCTCAACACAATGAACTGTCACAGCGGTGCATACTCAGGGAGAACACTTATACCTTGAAATTTTAGTTAAGGGATCATCTTATAATGCTACCGCCATACTAAGCAAAATAAGATGCATAAAAGATAAACATCACATACAATCAAAATATGTGACATGATATGGCCATCATCATCTTGTGCTTTTGATCTCCATCTCCAAAGCATCGTTATGATCTCCATCGTCACTGCCTCGACACCTTGATCTCCATCGTAGCGTCGTGGTCGTCTCGCCAACTATTGCTTCTACAACTATCGCAACGCATAGTGATAAAGTAAAGCAATTACATGGCATTTGCATTTCATACAATAAAGAGACGACCATAAGACTCCTGCCGGTTGCTGATAACTTTTACAAAACATGATCATCTCATACAATAACATATATACAATCATGTCTTGACCATATCACATCACAACATGCCCTGCAAAAACAAGTTAGACGTCCTCTACTTTGTTGTTGCAAGTTTTACGTGGCTGCTACGGGCTTCTAGCAAGAACCATTCTTACCTACGCATCAAAACCACAACGGTGATTTATCAAGTTTGATGTTTTAACCTTCAACAAGAACCGGACGCAGACAAATTTGATTCAACTAAAGTAGGAGAAATAGACACCCGCCAACCACCTTTATGCAAAACTAGTTGCATGTCTGTCGGTGGAACCAGTCTCATGAACGTGGTCATGTAAGGTTGGTCCGGGCCGCTTCATCCAACAATACCGCCGAATCAAAATAAGACATTGGTGGTAAGCAGTATGACGATCACCGCCCACAACTCTTTGTGTTCTACTCGTGCATATCATCTACGCATAGACCTGGCTCGGATGCCACTGTTGGGGAACGTAGCATGCAATTTCAAAAAAAATCATACGCTCACGCAAGATCTATCAGGAGATGCATAGAAACGAGAGCGGGAGAGTGTGTCCACGTACCATCGTAGACCGAAGCGGAAGCATTTGACAACGCGGTTGATGTAGTCAAACTTCTTCTAGCTCCGACCGATCAAGCACCGAACGTATGGCACCTCCGAGTTCTGCACACGTTCAGCGCGATGACGTCCCTCGCCTTCTTGATCTAGCAAGGTGTTGAGGAAGTAGATGAGTTCCGTCAACACGACGGCATGGTGACAGTGATGGTGAAGTGATCCGCGTAGGGCTTCACCTAAGCACCGCGAGAATATGACCGGGGTGTAAACTGTGGAGGGGGGTGCCGCACACGGCTAACAATTGATGTTGTTTATGTTCTAGGTGCCCCCTCCCCACATATATATAAGTGGGAGGGGAGGAGAGGCAGCCAGGGGCACCCTAGGGTTGGCCGCCGCCTCCTAGGGGCCCTGCCTTGCCCTGCGCCCCCATTTCCATGTATGCATGAAGGGGGAGGAAAGAGGGGGTGAGGGAAGGAAGTGGGAATCCTAATCCACACTTTCCTTTCCCTTCCCCCCTTTCCTCCTCCTCCTCCTATAGCCTTATAGGGTGCACCAGCCCCTTGTGGGCTGGTGTGTTCCTTCACAAGGCCCATATGGCCCATAGGATTGCCGGGGGTACCCGAAACACCTTCTGGTGACCTGATACTCTCCGGAACACTTCCGGTGTCCAAATACCATCATACTATGTATCAATCTTTACCTCTCGACCATTTAGAGACTCCTCGTCATGTCTGTGATCTCATCCGGGACTCCGAACAACATTCGGTCACCAAATCACATAACTCATATAATACTAACTCATCATCGAGCGGATCCTACGGGTTCGAGAACTATGTAGACATGACCGAGACGCCTCTCCGATCAATAACCAATAGCGGAACCTGGATGCTCATATTGGCTCCTACATATTCTACGAAGATCTTTATCGGTCGAACTGTTATGACCACATACGTTATTCCCTTTGTTCTTCAGTATGTTACTTGCCTGAGATTCGATTGTCGGTATCTTCATACCTAGTTCAATCTCATTACCGGCAAGTCTCTTTACTCGTTCCGTAATGCATCATCCTGCAACTAACTCATTAGTCACTTTGCTTGCAAGGCTTCTTATGATGTGCATTACCGAGAGGGCCAGAGATACCTCTCCGATACTCGGAGTGACAAATCCTAATCTTGATCTATGCCAACTCAAAAAACACCTTCGGAGATACCTGTAGAGCATCTTTATAATCACCCAGCTATGTTGTGATGTTTGATAGCACACAAGGCATTCCTCCGGTATCCGGGAGTTGCATAATGTCATAGTCGAAGGAATATGTATTTGACATGAAGAAAGCAATAGCAATAAAACTAGACGATCATTATGCTAAGCTAACGGGTGGGTCTTGTCCATCACATCATTCTCCTAATGATGTGATCTCGTTCATCAAATGACAACACATGTCTATGGTTAGGAAACTTAACCATCTTTGATTAACGAGCTAGTCTAGTAGAGGCTTACTAGGGACACGGTCTTTTGTCCATGTATCCACACATGTATTAAGTTTTCGGTTAATACAATTCTAGCATGAATAATAAACATTTATCGTGTTATAAGGAAATATAAAATAACAACTTTATTATTGCCTCTAGGGCATGTTTCCTTCAAAAAGTACTAGAAGGTGTCAAGAAGGCCCTGCGAGAGCAACAGGATGAAATTGGAAGTCTGAAATTGGGCCCGTTATATCTGCATAACTATCTTGAATCAATGACACACTGCCCCTGTAGAGCAACAAGAAGAACCTAACCTCATCAAGAATGCGAAGGAAGTGAAAACCCTGGATCTCGAAAAGATGATTGATGATATTGTTGGATTGCTAAAGTTCATCACCTGGACTATGTTGCCAGGATCCTATGAGATGCGAGAAATGAAACTAATTCATACTCCCTCTGTTCCTAAATATTTGTATTTCTGGAGATTTCAAATGGACTACCACAAACGGATGTATATAGGCATATTTTACAGTGTAGATTCACTCATTTTACTCCGTAACTAGTCACTTGTTGAAATCTTTAGAAAGACAAATATTTAGGACCTTAGGGAGTATGTGTCTAATTTTCATTTTGCGTTTGTGCCCCATGGTTGGCTATTGTAATGTCTTAGACAGTTTGTTTGACAATTACGTAGTTTGCGGTTTAATAAAAGTAGCGAGTGATGAATTTGGATTAAAATTCAAATTTTGCATGAATTCATATTAAATTTATTTTAAAAAATTAATATTGTATCAAATGTGCCCATTAGTTGCAATATGATACAAATTGACCGTGCCTAAATACTATGACGGTCATGAACATTGTCACAAGCATATGGTCCCACATGTAAGAAGCCACGTCACCCATGTATGGACCCGCCTGCCAGCATCCACATCGACACAACAATGGGCCCACATGTCAGAATTGTTGTCCAGCCAGAAGACACACCATCGCCGAAAAAACAATGCCTAGCCCCACATGTAAGCAACCATATCAGCATCTTCTGAACCCATGTGTCAGCAGCGTTGACCGTTCAAAACTGAGAAAGACTTATTACTGACGCGACTGTCAGGGATAAAATCCAAGGTGGACCCACATGGAAGCAGCCACATCAGCAACTGTTGGCCGCATGTCAAAATCTTTGACCGGTCAAACCAGCGGACGAATCGCCAATGAAAAATTATCGTTGCCAAAAAGATCTTAGGCGACAGTTTGGGCAATCATAGGTGACATTTTGGGCCGAGCATCTTAGGCGTTGTCCTTGGTGTCCCACCCTCGGTTGACGATGGAGGGGGTGCCCCTTGTTGGTCCCTTGGCTTTTTAACCATGGGGGGCGGGGAAGCCGGGCAGCTAAGCATCGGAACATCATGACCGAAGGGAAGCGTTCCCCTGGTCTTTGGCATTTTTCTCCACGGCCGAGGTTTGAACCTCGGCAATGGGTACATTAATCTCCTCCCCGACACCAGACATCGGAGGAGGAGGCTGTGATGTGACCTTCCCAAGCCCTTTTTGACAAGGGAAGGAGTATGCGGCGTCTTGGAGGAGCTCGCGGCAGCTGAAGGCCTCGGAAGGCCATCACTACAGTCCTCGCCTGGGAGGTCGCACTATGCCCTATAAAAGGAAGAAAAACAAGGATAATAATATGTGACTTTGGTCGCGTTACCAAACAGAGTGAGTTTGTTAGAGCACTCACCTATGGGCGGATGGGCATTCGCGGAGGCGGCGTGACTCCTCGGAAGAGTCCAAGCTAATCCACTCCATAGGCACTGATGTCTACTACGCAACCTTCTTCTTGTAGACTCGTGTTGGGCCTCCAAGCGCGGAGTTTTGTAGGACAGTCGCAAATTTCCCTCAAGTGGATGACCTAAGGTTTATCAATCCGTGGGAGGCGTAGGATGAAGATGGTCTCTCTCAAACAACCCTGGAACCAAATAACAAAGAGTCTCTTGTGTCCCCAACACACCCAATACAATAGTAAATTGTATAGGTGCACTAGTTCGGCGAAGAGATAGTGATACAAGTGCAATATGGATAGTAGATATAGGTTTTTGTAATCTGAAAATATAAAAACAGCAAGGTAACTAGTAACAAAAGGGAGCAAAAACGGTATTGCAATGCTTGAAAACAAGGCCTAGGGTTCATACTTTCACTAGTGCAAGTTCTCTCAACAATGATAACATAATTAAATCATATGGCAATCCCTCAACGTGCGAGAAAAGTCACTCCAAAGTTCCTATCACGGAGAACATAGGATGAAATTGCTTGTAGGGTACGAAACCACCTCAAAGTTATTCTTTCTGATCAATCCATTGAGCTATTCCTATAAGTGTCACAAATAGCCCTAGAGTCATAGTAAAATAACACCATATGACACACATCAATGAACCCTAATGTCACCTAGATACTCCAATGTCACCACAAGTATCTGTGGGTCAATTATACGATATGCATCAAAACAACTTCAGATTCATAATATTCAATACAACACAAAGAACCTCAAAGAGTGCCCCAAGATTCCTACCGGAGAAACAAGGACGAAAACATGCATCAACCCCTATGCATAGATTACCCCAATGTCACCTCGGGAATCCGCAAGTTGAGTACCAAAACATACATCAAGTGATTCAATAGAACACCCCATTGTCACCACGGGTATCCCACGCAAGACATACATCAAGTGTTCTCAAATCCATAATAGTATTCAATTCGATAATAGTGAAACCTCAAAGGTAAAACTCAATTCATCACAAGAAGTTAGAGGGGGAGAAACACCATATGATTCAACTATAGTAACAAAGCTCGCGGTACATCAAGATCGTGCCAAATCAAGAACACAAGAGAGAGAGAGATCAAACACATAGCTACTGTTACATACCCTCAGCCCCGAGGGTGAACTACTCCCTCCTCGTCATGGAGACCGTCGGGATGATGAAGATGGCCACCGGTGATGGTTTCCCCCTCTAGCAGGGTGCCGTAACGGGCTCCTGATTGGTTTTTCATGGCTACAGAGGCTTGCGGCAGCGGAACTCCTGATATAGGTTTATTTCCGGGGGTTTCTATATTTATAGGAATTTTTGGCGTCGGGAACAAGTCAGGGGGGTCCACGAGGCGACGACAAGGCAGGGGCATGCCCTCCACCCTAGTGGATGCCTCGTGGCTCCTCTGGTCCATCTCCGGTACTTCGTGGGCTTCTTTTGGTCCATAAAAAATCGTCGTAAAGTTTCAGCTCGTTTGGACTCCGTTTGGTATTCCTTTTCTTAAAACTCAAAAACAAGGAAAAGTAGAAACTGGCACTGGGCTCTAGGTTAATATATTAGTCCCAAAAATCATATAAAATAGCATATAAATGCATATAAAACATACAAGATAGATAATATAATAGCATGGAACAATAAAAAATTATAGATACGTTGGAGACGTATCAAGCATCCCCAAGCTTAATTCACGCTCGTCCTCGAGTAGGTAAAGGATAAAAACAGAATTTTTGATGTGGAATGCTACCTAACATATTTATCTATGTAATTTTCTTTATTGTGGCATGAATATTCAGATCCATAAGATTCAAAACAAAAGTTTAATATTGACATAAAAACAATAATACTTCAAGCATAGTAATAAAGCAATCATGTCTTCTCAAAATAACATGGCCAAAGAAAGTTATCCCTACAAAATCATGTAGTCTGGCTATGCCCCATCTTCATCACACAAAGTATTCAATTCATGCACAACCCCGATGACAAGCCAAGCAATTGTTTCATACTTTTGATGTTCTCAAACCTTTTCAACTTTAACGCAATACATGAGCGTGAGCCATGGATATAGCACTATAGGTGGAATAGAATATGGTGGTTGTGGAGAAGACAAAAAAGAAGGAGATAGTCTCACATCAACTAGGCATATCAACGGGCTATGGAGATGCAGATGCCCATCAATAGATATCAATGTGAGTGAGTAGGGATTTGAAGGAAATATGCCCTAGAGGCAATAATAAAGTTGTTATTTATATTTCCTTATATCATGATAAATGTTTATTATTCATGCTAGAATTGTATTAACCGGAAACTTAGTACATGTGTGAATACATAGACAAACAAAGTGTCACTAGTATGCCTCTACTTGACTAGCTCGTTGAATCAAAGATGGTTAAGTTTCCTAGCCATAGACATGAGTTGTCATTTGATTAACGGGATCACATCATTAGAGAATGATGTGATTGACTTGACCCATTCCGTTAGCTTAGCACTTGATAGTTTAGTATATTGCTATTTCTTTATTCATGACTTATACATGTTCCTATGACTATGAGATTATGCAACTACCAAATACCGGAGGAACACTAAGTGTGCTACCAAACGTCACAACGTAACTGGGTGATTATAAAGGCGCTCTATAGGTGTATCCGATGCTACTTGTTGAGTTGGCATAGATCGAGATTAGGATTTGTCACTCCGATTGTCGGAGAGGTATCTCTAGGCCCTCTTGGTAATGCACATCACTATAAGCCTTGCAAGCAATGTGACTAATGAGTTAGTTACAGGATGATGCATTACGGAACGAGTAAAGAGACTTGCCGGTAACGAGATTGAACTTAAGATACCGACGATCGAATCTCGGGCAAGTAACATACCGATGACAAAGGGAACAACGTATATCGTTATGCGGTTTCACCGACAAAGATCTTCATAGAATATGTGGGAGCCAATATGAACATCCAGGTTCCGCTATTGGTTATTGACCGGAGATGTGTCTCGGTCATGTCTACATAGTTCTCGAACCCGTAGGGTCCGCACGCTTAACATTCGGTGACGATCGGTATTATGAGTTTATGTGTTTTGATGTATAGAAGATAGTTCAGAGTCCCGGATGTGATCACAGACATGACGAGGAGTCTCGAAATGGTTGAGATATAAAGATTGATATATTGGATGACTATATTCGGACACCGGATGAGTTCCGGGGGTCACCGGATAATTATCGGCGTGCCGGGGGGTTATCGGAGCCCCCGGGGGAACTAAGGGGCCAACATGGGCCTTGTGAGAGAGAGAGGAGGGGGCCATAGGGCTGGCCACCCCCCCCCCCTTGAGGAGTCCGAATTGGACAAGGAGGGGGCGGCGCCCCCTCTTTCCCTCCCTCTCTCCCTCTCCTTCCTTTCCCCTTCCTCCTCCTAGTTGGACTAGGAAAGGGGGAGTCCTACTCCTACTAGGAGGAGGACTCCTCCCCTCCTTGGCGCGCCCCAAGGGTCGGCCGGCCTCCCCCCTTGCTCCTTTATATACGGGGGCAGGGGGCACCCTAAAAAAACAACAGACATTGTCTTAGCCGTGTGCGGTGCCCCCCTCCACCATAATCCACCTCGGTCATATCATTGCAATGCTTAGGCGAAGCCCTGCGCCGGTAGCTTCATCATCACCGTCATCATGTCATCGTGCTGATGAAGCTCTCCCTCGACACTCAGCTGGATCGAGAGTTCGTGGGACGTCACCGAGCCGAACGTGTGCAGATCGCGGAGGTGCCGTACTTTCGGTACTAGGATCGGTCGGATCGTGAAGGAGTACGACTACATCAACTGTGTTTTCATAACGCTTCCGCTTACGGTCTACGAGGGTACGTGGACTACACTCTCCCCTCTCATTGATATGCATCACCATGACCTTGCATGTGCGTAGGATTTTTTTTGAAATTACTGTGTTGCCCAACAGGATTGCCATGCAACAGATGAACTAGAGCTATAAGTTTATGAAAGCTCAAAAAGAAACTAAGTGGGTGTGCATCCAACTTGCTTGCTCATGAAGACCTAGGGCAATTTGAGGAAGCCCATCATTTGAATATACAAGCCAAGTTCTATCATGAAAAAAAATCCCACTAGTATATGAAAGTGACAACATAGGAGATTCTCTATCATGAAGATCATGGTGCTACTTTGAAGTACAAGTGTGGAAAAAGGATAGTAACATTGCCCCTTCTCTCTTTTTCTCCCTTTTTTCTCTTTTTTTTGGCTTCTTTGGCCTCCCTTTTATTTTTTCCTCATATGGGACAATGCTCTAATAATGAAGATCATCACACTCTTATTTACTTACAACTCAATAATTACAACTCGATACTTAGAACAAAATATGACTCTATATGAATGCCTCCGGCGGTGTACCGGGATGTGCAATGACTCAAGAGTGATATGTATAAAAATTATGAATGGTGGCTTTGCCATAAATACTATGTCGACTACATGATCATGCAAATCAATATGACAATCATGAAGCGTGTCATAGTAAAACGGAATGGTGAAGTTGCATGGCAATATATCTCGGAATTGCTATGGAAATGTCATAATAGGTAGGTATGGTGGCTGTTTTGAGGGAGGTATATGGTGGGTGTATGGTACCGGTGAAAGTTGCGCGGTACTAGAGAGGCTAGCAATGGTGGAAGGGTGAGAGTGTGTATAATCCATGGACTTAACATTAGTCATAAAGAACTCACATACTTATTGCAAAAATCTATTAGTCATTGAAACAAAGTACTACACGCATGCTCCTAGGGGGGTAGATTGGTAGGAAAAGACCATCGCTCGTCCCCGGTCACCACTCATAAGGAAGACAACAATAAATAAATTATGCTCCAACTTTGTTACATAACGGTTCACCATACATGCATGCTACGGGAATCACAAACTTTAATACAAGTATTTCTACAATCCACAATTACTCACTAGCATGACTCTAATATCACCATCCTCATACCTCAAAACAAACATAAGGAATCAAACTTCTCATAGTATTCAATGCACTTAATATGAAAGTTTTTATTATATCCCTCTTGGATGCCCACCATATTAGGACTAAATTCATAACCAAAGCAAATTACCATGTTGTTTCAATACTCTCAAAATAATATAAGTGAAGCATGAGAGTTCATCAATTTCTTCAAAATAAAACCACCGTCGTGCTCTAGAAAGATATAAGTGAAGCACTAGAGCAAATGACAAACTACTCCAAAAGATATAAGTGAAGATCAATGAGTAGTCGAATAATTGTGTAACTATGTGAAGACTCTCTAACATTTAAGAATTTCAGATCTTGGGATATTATTCAAACAGCAAGCAAATCCTAGAAAATAAAATGACGCTCCAAGCAAAACACATATCATGTGGTGAATAAAAATATAGCTGCAAGTAAGGTTACCAATGAACGAAGACAAAAGAGGGAATGCCATCCGGGGCATCCCCAAGCTTAGGCTCTTGGTTGTCCTTGAATATTACCTTGGGGTGCCTTGGGCATCCCAAGCTTAGGCTCTTGCCACTCCTTCTTCCATAGTACATCGAAACTTCACCCAAAACTTGAAAACTTCACAACAGAAAACTCGTAAGCTCTGTTAGTATAATAAAGCAAATCACCACTTAGGTATTGTTGTGAAGTCATTCTAAATTTATATTGGTGTTGTATCTACTGTATTACAACTTCTTCATGGTTCATACCCTCCGATACTACTCATAGATTCATCAAAATAAGCAAACAACACATAAAAATAGGATCTGTCAAAAAGAGAACAATCTGTAGTAATCTGGAAACTTTCCATACTTCAGTAACTCCAAAAATTCTGAAAAATTAGGACAACGTAGGAAATTTGTATATCAATCTTGTGTAAAAATTCAGAATTTTATCACGCTCCAGTAAATTTTCAAAATTCTGCAAATGAACGCAAAAGTTTCTGTTTTTGCACAGAATCAAGTCAACTATCATCCACACTATCCCAAAGGCTTTACTTGGCACTTTATTAAAACAAAAGCTATAAAACATGATTAGTACAGTAGCTTAATCATGTGAACACACAAAAAATAGTAGGGGTAAATGTTGGGTTGTCTCCCAACAAGCGCTTTTCTTTAATGCCTTTCTAGCTAGGCATGATGAATTCAATGATGCTCACATAAAAGATAAGAATTGAAACATAAAGAGAGCATCATGAAGCATATGAATAGCGCATTTAAGTCTAAACCACTTCCTATGCATAGGGATTTTGTGAGAAAATAATTCATGGGAACAAGAATCAACTAGCATAGGAAGGTAAAGCAAGCATAACTTCAAGATTTTCAACGCATAGAGAGGAAACTTGGTATTATTGCAATATGTAAAAGCATATGTTCCTCTCTAATAATAATTTTCAGTGGCATCATGAATGACTTTGACAATATAACCATCACATAAAGCATTATTTTCATGATCCACAAGCATAGAAAAATTACTACTCTCCACATAAGCAAATTTATTCTCATCAATAGTAGTGGGAGCAAACTCAACAAAATAACTATCATGTGAGGCATAATCCAATTGAAAATTAAAATCATCATGACAAGTTTCATGGTTACCATTATCCTTTATAGCATACATGTCATTACAATAATTATCATAGATAGGAGGCTGTCGGTGTACAAAAGTAGGGGCTCTCCTTTTGACCCCTTTACTTGTGCACGGGCAGTTAGAGCCGCGTGCCGCGGCCACACCTAGCAGGGTAGAGGAGGGAAGCCGGAGAGAAGCCGAAGCACAAGACAACCAAGGCAACGCCAAGACCAGGAACACAAAGAGCAAGAGGGTGAGGTCCCCCCCGGCAAGACCCTTGTCGGGGTGGCCTCCGCGGCCCCGGCAAGAGCCTTGCCGGGGCAACTTGCCCAACGCCAGCAGAGCGAGCCACCCTTGAGCCCAAGGGTTCCAAACGCCGTCAACAACTACATTGGAACCAAGGCTCGGGGGGCACCTCCATGGTGGCATGCAGATCTTTGTCAAGATCATAAACACACAAGATCAGATGAGGATCAGAAGACGACGACCCTCGGCGGGATCCTAGCCGAGGAGATCCACAAGACCCCCGGCAAGCGCCTTGCCGAGGACGACTGCAACGCCACGGCAAGACACTTGCCGAGCCCCCGGAAAAACCCTTGCCGAGGGCATCAGCGGGGCCACGGCCAGGCCCGCACCAGCCAAGACTCCACCGCCGTCCCCAAGCAGCTGCTAGCTCAACCAGCTGGGCAGGCACCTGCGTGGCGACGGGCGGCCTCTACACCAACTCAGCAAGCACTTGTGTGGTGGCATGTAGATCTTCGTGAAGGCCCTGCCACCACGCCACCTCAGCTGCCTGCCTGCCTACATGCCACCGCACGCATCGCTGGCCTGGGCGCGTGTCGAAGCGAGGCGGAGCGGCGACGGATGGGACGGGCCTCGTTCCCGTCCCCGATAAAGCTAATGGACACCTAAGTAGCGCATTTAATGCGCTTTGTCCTGTAACACCGGGCGATAAGCTCGCGCGCTGTACACCTTTCCACCTCCTGTGTGCCACTGTGGCAACCCCTTTTGCCTATAAAAGGAGGCCCGAGGCGACCAGGAGAAGGATTCGGCTCTTTGGAACTACGCAGCCACCATAGCTAGTTCAAGAGCTCAAGAACACTCTGAAATACACACCAAAGCAGAACTAGGGTATTACGCATCCTCACGGCCCGAACCTGGGTAAACAATCTTTGTGCTAGCTCCTAAACCTACTCTTCTCACAACCCCGTGCCCGCCGACCGTAGAAGGGATTCCAGTGATCCCATAGGTGTCGTTCCCACCGACATCTTTGTCGAGCCAGGTAGGGGGGGCGCAGTTGCGAGAATCTGGTCTAGCAGTTAGCCTAGCGGTTCTTCATCGCCATGGCTCCCAAGAAGAAGACGATCACGGCGATCGGCTCGTCGGGAGCCGAACGGCCTGTGCCAGTACGGGCGAGCAGTGGGCCGGTCGCGGACAGAACCCGAGCCGTGGCCCGCGAGCACCAGCATCGCTCTGGCAGTCAGAGCCTAGCGAGCGGTGTCATTTGTGCGCCAGACGACGGGCCGCACGCCGCCAAATCCAAAGATGGGGCTGGGCCCCCCCGCTGGCGGAGCGGGGCCCTCCAGGGGTGTCGTTGTGCCACCTACGGGCGGTGCAACAACCTCCAAGACGCCTACGCCGGCGCCCACAGCGCTCTCTTCCCAGGGTGCACGCGACGAGCAGCGTCACCACGCCGGTGACCCTGGACACCGCCGTGGGAAGAGCCCTGTGCGTCATCTGCGGGACGAAGGAGGCTTGGCCACAAACATTGCGAATATCGGTTTTTAAATCTCTGTAAATCCAAAACTCACCAGGAAATCATGAAACTTGGCATGGTGTCACTACATGGTACATATGATTGTCCAATTTGGGCGAAGCTATATTACAAGCCTTTTACAAACCGGAGCATGTCGCAACCCTCGTGGTTCCGGTAGGGAAACATGCCCCTCTTGTGGGCGAAACGATAATCGCTGCCTCTTCTCGCCTTGAACTTTGTTTTCTACAGGCAACATAGAATAACAGGAGTGTCTTGCTGAAATTTGAAACTGTTCAGGGTTCGTTTGGCCATTGTATATATATTACTAATTACAAAGTTTTCTATGCATTTAATGTAGTCCATAATTCAAATTTGAACTACAACCACATGCTCCAGTGAAGCAAAATGGGTGGGAAATCGTACATGTGTCATTGGGTGCATGTTTAGGTCTCATTTAAGGAATGAGAATGAATTACAAACTTGTCGTCGTCCTGAAACATTGAGAATCTCGGTTTTTAAATCCCAGTAAATCAAAAAGTCACCCAAAAATCATGAAACTTGGCATGGTTTCATGACATGGCACATATATGCCGTGGTAAAAAAATGTCCAGTTTGAGAAGAGGCGTACACATTAGTAGCCAACGAAGTCCTTTTTGAAACAAAAAGCTGACACGTTAATATTGCAAACGGTTGTATTATATTAACCGTGTCGAAATTTAACCATACTCGGTGGCGTGTGTGCAGCTGTTTGATTAGACGGGACGAGCACGAGAAGTCCACCGTGCAGGCTCGACGAGACGCGTGCGAGCAGTCCGTCGCGCAGGCTCGACGGTACGCGTGCATCCTGTCCACCTCGCAGGCTTGACGGGACACGTGCGAGCAGCAAGGCCGCCCATGCTCATCAGGAAGCGAGCTCTTTGACCTCCATGCACCAGCCGCCGCCCGCCTCGCTCACAACTTCTCCATTAGTGGGTTAATTAAAGAACCTGGACGGAGGGTGTTTGCTTGTGATCCCATGGCAGCATTTGCTTTGTTCATGTTTTCAACTCGTATTCCGCCCTAATTTAAATTGCCACATAGGGCAACGGATAATACGACCACAAATAAAATGGCAACGGATAATACGACGACAAATTTACAATGGCGCAGATAATACTTGTCTTACATATTCCGGATAATTTAAAATGCCACATGCGGCAAAGCCCGGAAGACACAGGGCCAAGAGAAGAAGGAAATTGCAGACAACGATCTGGGTCACTATTGTCTTTAGTCGTCGATGGATCGCCGAGCGGCGAAATCCTTCAGCTCCTTCTTCAATTCCTCACGACTTTGCTTGAAAGCAGCCACGAATTCCTCCACCTCCTACTCGCGCTCGATCCGGAGCTTCCTCAAGCCACCCATCAGTTCCTCGACGACCGCTTTCAGCGTCATCTCCGAGGCACTGCTCTGCTCATGCAGCATCTTCCAGCCGGCGGCCTCCTCCTCCTTCTCGGCGACCAACTTGAGGAGCTTCACATTGTCACCCATGAGTTGCTCGACGAGGCCAGTCACCTTGTCAAGCGAGGCATCGCTGATCTTGAGCAGCTTCATCAAGTCGTCGACCAGCTCCTACTACGTAGTGATGCCAGCGAGAATGTCGTCGTCGCCGGCGAAGGACTTCAGGAACGCCGGCTCGTCGCGATGGCCGACACCGCGAATGCGCTTGTGAGAGCCCTTGCATACCCGTGAGAGCTCGTTCGAGGGCTCCGCGGTGCGCCGGGACATCTCTGCTGCGGCTGCGGCTTCACGGTGGGACCTCTCTAGTGCTTCCGCGGCCTTGGTCTTTGCTGCCTGGTTATATGTCCACCCTAAACTCCTCCTACCGGTCATGGCGGAATGACTTGACAGAAAAAAACAGTTTCGTGGGTGACGAGGAGAGGAACTGTGAAGTAATTTTTGAGTGGGTAGTTTTTATAGCCTGGTGCTAAGTGTGAACACATATTAGGTTGATAGGTGTGAACGGATTTGGAATTACTCATTGCGTTGTAATCAGCAATGTGACGAGAAACAAGGTCAAAATTTATTGATGGTAGAAGGTTGACCACGTGGTTGCTCGCCGTTGAGGCGGCCGCGACGCGCTTCACTCTGGCATCCCTGCGCGCTCTGCTCGCCTTTGAGGCAAAATTACAATGGCAACGGTTAATAATTATTAATAATTGTCTTACATATTCAGGATAATTTAAAATGCCAAATGCGGCAAGGCCTAGAACACTCACGACCTACATATGCATACAATTATAATAAAATATAAGCTAAAAGGCTGAGATTGCGGCCTTCCAACGATGGTCTTCTCGGACTCCATGATCAGCATAGCACCCTTGCGGCCGTTCACTCCAAGTGTCCCGACCCGCCTTCGCCTACGGATCTGTTGGCGCTAGGAGGCTCTTGGGGCTGCTGGGCCTCTTCCAGAAGAGATTGACAGCGTGCAATCGCGCGCATGACAACTCTGCGGAACTGCTCCATTTCCATGTCTCTGGACTGGTAGCAAGTTCCGCCGATCACCTGCATCCTCAATATATCACGTTGGTGATGTTCTACTTCATCGGGGACGTCAACTCCGCCAAGGATGCGCTCGAGCCTGGCCACCACATCATCGGGATCGAGGTTGACACGGCCGCCGCAGGCAATGATGAAGCCGCAGGCTGCGTTTGTCTTGACTGAATCGCAGAGGTCCTCTGCCCATTCCTTGCGGGGCATCAGGCTCTCGATGAGCACTGGTGATGGCGGCTCTTCGGGTGGGTCGTCGATCATGCCGTCGAGCAGCTCTGGATCTTTTGCATGATGGATGGCAAACTGCTCATCACACCTCCTCTGCAATATGTCGATTGGGCTCCCAAGGACTGTGACACCGATATCGCTGCCGATGGGCCATGGTGCCTGCACCGGCCGATGAAGCTCTTGCTCCCCGACCTGCTCCGGCTAGTTCTCCTCGCCGAAGATGTAACACAGGTAGGCGTCGATGTCGAAGCTTTGGTCGTTGCCTGGCATGCTTGGAATAACTAATGGTAGATGGGTGAGGACTAGATCTTCGCAGAGTGTCGCGGCGGTGCGTTGCCGCCCGGGTTATATGCAGCAAGCCGTTAGCTGGTGGCGGGAAACCGGTGAGGGAATAGGCGTGGATTTTACAATTCATCCATGTGGAGCGCGGGAAGACTAAGTGAAGCACACACACAACCCGGATACCGTATCCGGTGCCACGTGTTATTTCTCACACAAGTGTTAACATAAGGAAATACATGTGTAACTTACTAATCATCGCACACGAGTACTCGCAGACGCATCGTGTGCGATACTCCTAGCCACCGCAAGCAACTAGTTTGCATTTTCAAAGTTTTTTGTACACACAGAATCACACACGAACTAACTGTATTAACCTTCTGTGTTGTAATTTCTCATCGCAAATAGTTCATCCAAGTCGGCTGTTTGCCACGTATCACACACATCTTGTTAAGTTGAACCGTTTCTGTTGCGTTCGCTAATCGAAAATAGTTCGTCCGAGTGAAGCGTATGCCCTATATCACACACACCTTGATCTGGCTAACCGTTTATGTTACACTCCCTAATAGCAAACAGTTCATCGGAGCGAACTGCATGCCGTATATCGCACACACATTGATATGGCTGCCCGTTTCTGTTGTTCTGCCTCATCACAAACAGTTCGAACGGGTTAACCGTGTGCCCTGAATCGCACACGCAACTAAAACCTGAACCGTGTTTGATGGCTCCGCCATCGCAAATGTTTTGCACCTTTTTTGACGGGTTTTTTACATCCACGTTTGTGATTAATGCATCGCACACAGTTTCGTCAAAGGGTCTCTGATCGTAGTGTCGCGTTAGCAGCATCCTACAGTAGTGATACTTCTATTTGGTCTAATCTGCCTGTGTAAAAAAATTAAGGCGGGAGAAGGCGGTGTACGTATGTCGTTTCGCACACGGAGGTGACACGTTCCCTCTCGGAACCACGAGCCTTCTTGAGGGAAGCTTCGGTTTGCAAGAAGCTTATACCAAAGCTTGTCCCAATTCGGCCCAAAAATTTACCGCAACATGTTGATGCCATGTCATGACACCATGCCAAATTTCATGATTTTCAGGCGTGCTTTGGGTTTACAGGAATTAAAAAACCAAGTTTCTCAATCTTTCCGGCCGAGCCACGACGCCCAGATGTTTGAATTTCATTCCCATTTCTTGCATGGGACCTATAAATTCACCCAAAGACACACATGTGATTTTTCAACAAACTTTGGTGCACTGGAGCATGTGCTTGTAGTTCAAATTTGAATTATGCACATTAAATGCCCAGAAACTCGATTAGTGCAAAAAAATACGAAACGAACCCGGAATAATTCCAAATTTAAACACGACACTCATGTACTAGTTGCATGTTCACTGCACGGAAATGTTCTAGCAATTCAAACACCATCCTTTCCCTCCGTAACACCATTTTGTCTTTCAAAACATAATGGAAAAAATCAGGTATACCACAAACAGTTTACTAAAAAAATCGTGTGGGATGCGATATAAAATATCTTGGCGCACCGTCTTGTCTGGCTTACGGAAGAAGCTTCGTTGTCTACAGTCCACCGCCCCCGCTTGAACCACACTTGTGTGCCAGTTTCTCGCGGCACCGAGCGAATTTTTTTGCCACCGCGGAAATATCTATCTCCCCGCCCCCTCCCTCCCACCAAAAGCCACATTTCCACTGTTCCTCCTTGCTTTCCAAGTTCAAACCTTCACTACTGCTTACTGGCAGCTAAGCCTCCTCGCCAGCGACCCTTCTTCTTGCAGCGCCGCCTCCTCGCCGGCTACAATTCTTCTTGCAGCGTCGCCTCCTCACCGGCGACCCTTCTTCTTGCAGCGCCGCCTCCTCGCCGGCGACCCTTCTTCTTGCTGCGTGGCCTTCTCGCCGTCGACCCTTCTTCTTGCTGCGCAGCCTCGTCGATATGGTCAGGTAATCCACACCCCACCCACACCATCCTCCTCCTTTACCGTCCCACATGCCCCGACCGACAGTGCTACACCTTCCGCCAAAATCACTATCCCCCTCCTCCAATTAAGCGCCACCCACAGCCATTTTGCACGCAGTATAACGTGGAGCTCAATAGCATGCGACCGCATGCGTGCACGAGGTTGCTATGGCTGCCATGCATGCCGACCACCAGATCTTAGAGGAGCACCTCGTCTTCGAGGCCACCGTCGACACCGCCACGCGGTTGTCTACTTTAAAATACAGTTCGTGATGTTTTCTCGAGGCCATCGCCAGTGCCTTCTAGTGATTTGTCCTCTGTAATGTTAATATGCAATCTGATGTTCAGTTAACAGTTTGGTCCTCTGAAATGTAATGTTTCAGTTAACACTTTGGTCCAACAATTGCTACATTTCGTAGTACTGTTCTCAAGCATTCTTTGTTTTGTTAACTGCCTTATCTTTTAGTACATGTTTCTATTCTGCAATGTCGTGCTCAGTTAACTATTTTGGTTCATTTGGTCTGCTGTCCATTTAACTATTTGGTTCAGTTCCGCAATTTGATTTTCATTTGTTGTGGGTACAATTTTGTATTGTTATGCATGTGAAATAAATCGCTCAATACATATTCTACTGATAGTATGGCAACTCTCAGTTAACCTGATCAAGATCTTCCTTATGTGTGTTGCAGGGAAACAATGGGAGACACTGCAGTTTACCATCGAGGTTTGTTCAAGCATGCTCCTTTGGCTAATAGCACATTATTGTGGAGTTGCATGAATCATTCTAATATTTAGGTTTCTTACAATTTGGTCTTGCACATGTAGGTCCTGCTGTCAGAGGCTTAGACCCACTGTTCGACCCATTTTGCATATGGGGAAATGAGATGTCCATGAATATCAGTCAAGTCAAGAAACTCAGAAAGATTTTTAGGATGAAGAAACTTGCGACGGATAACAGCAAGATCTATGTTTGCACAACGAAGAAGACATTAGTCAACTATAGGATGGTACTAACTCTTTTACCTTGTTTTTACCCCTTGCGCCATTTCAAAATTTATAACAGCGATTTATGCATATCTTTATTTTTAGTACTTTTCAAAGCAGTTCACAGATGATTACCTCTCAAACCACCTGCATGGTCAAGAGGCGGGGAAGGTATTAATTCAACACCCACTGTACAAAATTGAAGTCTTGCTGAAGAGGACGAAGGTTGGGCGGGCAATTATCCATAGCCACTGGCCTAAAGTTGCAAGGACATTCAACATCACTGAAGGCTCAATACTTGCCTTCCGCTTCTGCAGTTTTCCAAATGAGATTAATCTGTCTATTTACCGTGTATGATACTACTGTCCAAAGGTTTTTGATGTTGCATGTGAAACTTGGTGCTATTGTGTAATGGCGTAACTGAGTGCCGAAGCTATCTGATGTAATTCGATTATGAAATCCTGATTGCTGTTATATGGATATGAAATATCTGATGTGTTTTACAAGAAATATCAATTTGATTAGTACATGGATTTTCAATAATAGGCTTATTACTCTGCTTATTGGGGTTTTCTATTGCAGACGGTTACTTAGACAACACCGTGGGCGATGAACTCAAATAGCCCGCACGGTTTCTAGAAAGTAGGCGTGTTCGATCAACTAACAATCACACACGGCTTCCGGCAGAGAACTGTTTGCGTTAGGCCACCTTGCACAAACGTTTCCACACAAAAACTGTGTGTGATATACATACGAACGGAAATGATTTTCTGGGATTCACCGTGTGGGATGTACATATGAACGGAAACAATTGGGTTTCGATGCCCCGCCGGATCGCACACGAGCTCATTTTGCCCCAGCCTGTGAGCCAGGAGGTCCTATCCCCGACGGTTTCTGGGTCGTGTGGGAAGGACCCCCTATCGCCCACACTCACTTGGCGACGGTTCCAAACGCCATCGCGGAAAGGGGTTAAAAACTGTTTGTATAACACGTCGCTGTACCGGCGATATCAATAACATAACCAACCAGCGAGCAACAATACTATATCTCAAATATCAACACTTTATCAAAATAACCGTCATACAATATGATAGAATGGTATCTCGATAGCCCTTTCTAAAACTGCAAGACATAAATGCACATCACCTCTGAAGTTCAAGCAATGACTAAACTTTTTAATTCAACGTAGAAAACACCCAGACATGCCCGCACCCAATATAAATGAGGCCAAATGCATGTTATACTAAGAATGACAATAACACTCTCTATGTTGGTGTTTGAATGAGAAGGTGATGACTCAAGAAAAATAAAAATAAGAATAAAGTAAAAGAAATGCCCTTCGTGGAGGGAATCGGAGATTTAGAATGTGCGAGAGCTCATAAGCTGAAACGGAGATAATTTATGTTGAGAGGCATACTTTTCCTGTCAACGGTTTATGATAGAGAATCTCATCATCTTATCCGATAAACATGCGTGAGAGTGGTTCCCATGCTAACACCCCTCCTCCACCTTTTTCTTTCCACAAACCACGGCTAGTCGAATTCATGGGTGCCCACCAACACATCCCAGGGAGGAGTACCTTTTATTTGTTTAATTAGTTTAGGACTGGACATTCCATTTACCAGCTCTTTTTGCAATATTAAGACAAGTAGATGCCATACGCGCCGATAGGAACACATTATTTATTATAGGTCGGGGCGAGGTTCAGGTGTTGGAAATATGCCCTAGAGGCAATAATAAATGGTTATTATTATATTTCTTTGTTCATGATAATTGTCTATTGTTCATGCTATGATTGTGTTATCCGGAAACCGTAATACATGTGTGAATACATAGACTACAACGTGTCCCTAGTAAGCCTCTAGTTGGCTAGCTCGTTGATCAACAGATAGTCATGGTTTCCTGACTATGGACATTGGATGTCATTGATAACGGGATCACATCATTAGGAGAATGATGTGATGGACAAGACCCAATCCTAAGCATAGCTCAAAGATCGTGTAGTTCGTTTGCTAGAGCTTTTCCAATGTCAAGTATCTTCTCCTTAGACCATGAGATCGTGCAACTCCCGGATACCGTAAGAGTACTTTGGGTGTGCCAAACGTCACAACGTAACTGGGTGACTATAAAGGTACACTACGGGTATCTCCGAAAGTGTCTGTTGAGTTGGCACAGATCGAGACTGGGATTTGTCACTCCGTATGACGGAGAGGTATCTCTGGGCCCACTCGGTAATGCATCATCATAATGAGCTCAATGTGACTAAGGAGTTAGTCACGGGATCATGCATTGCGGTACGAGTAAAGAGACTTGCCGGTAACGAGATTGAACAAGGTATTGGGATACCGACGATCGAATCTCGGGCAAGTAACATACCGATTGACAAAGGGAATTGTATACGGGATTGATTGAATCCTCGACATCGTGGTTCATCCGATGAGATCATCGTGGAACATGTGGGAGCCAACATGGGTATCCAGATCCCGCTGTTGGTTATTGACCGGAGAGGCGTCTCGGTCATGTCTGCATGTCTCCCGAACCCGTAGGGTCTACACACTTAAGGTTCGGTGACGCTAGGGTTGTAGAGATATGAGTATGCGGAAACCCGAAAGTTGTTCGGAGTCCCGGATGAGATCCCGGAGGTGAAGAATTATATATAGGAAGTCCAGTTTCGGCCACCGGGAAAGTTTCGGGGGTTATCGATATTGTATCGGGACCACCGGAAGGGTCCCAGGGGTCCATCGGGTGGGGCCACCTATCCCGGAGGGCCCCATGGGCTGAAGTGGGAAGGGAACCAGCCCTTAGTGGGCTGGGGCGCCCCCCATGGGCCTCCCCCCTGCGCCTAGGGTTGGAAACCCTAGGGTGGGGGGCGCCCCACTTGACTTGGGGGGGGGGAGTTTCCCCCCTTGGCCGCCGCCCCCCCCATAGATGGGTTCTTGGCCGCCCCCCCCTCCCAGGGGGCATATATAAAGGGGGTGAGGAAGGGCAGCAATACTACAGCCTTTGGCGCCTCCCTCCTCCCCTGCAACACCTCTCCCTCTCGCAGAAGCTTGGCGAAGCCCTGCCAAGATCCCGCTACATCCACCACCACGCCGTCGTGCTGCTGGATCTCCATCAACCTCTCCTTTCCCCTTGCTGGATCAAGAAGGAGGAGACGTCGCTGCTCCGTACGTGTGTTGAACGCGGAGGTGCCGTCCGTTCGGCACTCGGTCATCGGTGATTTGGATCACGGCGAGTACGACTCCATCAACCCCGTTCATTGGAACGCTTCCGCTCGCAATCTACAAGGGTATGTAGATGCACTCCTTTCCCCTCATTGCTAGTATACGCCATAGATGGATCCTGGTGATGCGTAGGAAATTTTAAAATTCTGCTACGATCCCCAACAGTGGCATCATGAGCCAGGCCTATGCGTAGTTACTATGAACGAGTAGAACACAAAGTAGTTGTGGGCGTAGATGTTGCCAATTCTTCTTGCCGCTACTAGTCTTATCTTGTTTCGGCGGTATTGTGGGATGAAGCGGCCCGGACCGACCTTACACGTACGCTTACGTGAGACAGGTTCCACCGACTGACATGCACTAGTTGCATAAGGTGGCTAGCGGGTGTCTGTCTCTCCCACTTTAGTCGGAACGGATTCGATGAAAAGGGTCCTTATGAAGGGTAAATAGAAATTGGCATATCACGTTGTGGTTTTACGTAGGTAAGAAACGTTCTTGCTAGAAACCTATACAAGCCACGTAAAAACTTGCAACAACAATTAGAGGACGTCTAACTTGTTTTTGCAGCATGTGCTATGTGATGTGATATGGCCAGAAGATGTGATGAATGATATATGTGATGTATGAGATTGATCATATTCTTGTAATAGGAATCACGACTTGCATGTCGATGAGTATGACAACCGGCAGGAGCCATAGGAGTTGTCTTTATTTTTCTATGACCTGCGTGTCATTGAATAACGCCATGTAAATTACTTTACTTTGTTGCTAAACGTGTTAGCCATAGAAGTAGAAGTAATCGTTGGCGTGACAACTTCATGAAGACACAATGATGGAGATCATGATGATGGAGATCATGGTGTCATGCCGGTGACGAAGATGATCATGGTGCCCCGAAGATGGAGATCAAAGGAGCAAAATGATATTGGCCATATCATGTCACTATTTGATTGCATGTGATGTTTATCATGTTTTGCATCTTATTTGCTTAGAACGACGGTAGTAAGTAAGATGATCCCTTATGATAATTTCAAGAAAGTGTTCCCCCTAACTGTGCACCGTTGCAAAGGTTCGTTGTTTCGAAGCACCACGTGATGATCGGGTGTGATAGATTCTAACGTTCGCATACAACGGGTGTTGACGAGCCTAGCATGTACAGGCATGGCCTCGGAACACACGCAATACACTTAGGTTGACTTGACGAGCCTAGCATGTACAGACATGGCTTCGGAACACGGAGGACCGAAAGGTCGAGCATGAGTCGTATAGAAGATACGATCAACATGGAGATGTTCACCGATCTTGACTAGTCCGTCTCACGTGATGATCGGACACGGCCTAGTTAACTCGGATCATGTTTCACTTAGATGACTAGAGGGATGTCTATCTGAGTGGGAGTTCATTGAATAATTTGATTATATGAACTTAATTATCATGAACTTAGTCTAAAATCTTTACAATATGTCTTGTAGATCAAATGGCCCACGTTGTCCTCAACTTCAACGCGTTCCTAGAGAAAACCAAGCTGAAAGATGATGGCAGCAACTATACGGACTGGGTCCGGAACCTGAGGATCATCCTCATAGCTGCCAAGAAAGATTATGTCCTAGAAGCACCGCTAGGTGAAGCACCAATCCCACAGAACCAGGACGTTATGAACGCTTGGCAATCACGTGCTGATGATTACTCCCTCGTTCAGTGCGGCATGCTTTACAACTTAGAACCGGGGCTCCAAAAGCGTTTTGAGAAGCATGGAGCATATGAGATGTTCGAAGAGCTGAAAATGGTTTTCCAAGCTCATGCCCGGGTCGAGAGATATGAAGTCTCCGACAAGTTCTTCAACTGTAAAATGGAGGAGAATAGTTCTGTTAGTGAGCACATACTCAGAATGTCTGGGTTGCACAACCGCTTGTCTCAGCTGGGAGTTAATCTCCCGGATGACGCGGTCATTGACAGAATCCTTCAGTCGCTTCCACCAAGCTACAAGAGCTTTGTGATGAACTTCAATATGCAGGGGATGGAAAAGACCATTCCCAAGGTATATTCAATGCTGAAATCAGCGGAGGTGGAGATCAGAAAGGAACATCAAGTGTTGATGGTGAATAAAACCACTAAGTTCAAGAGAGGCAAGGGCAAGAAGAACTTCAAGAAGGACGGCAAGGGAGTTGCCGCGCCCGGTAAGCCAGTTGCCGGGAAGAAGTCGAAGAATGGACCCAAGCCTGAGACTGAGTGCTTTTATTGCAAGGGAAGTGGTCACTGGAAGCGGAACTGCCCCAAATACTTAGCGGACAAGAAGGCCGGCAACACCAAAGGTATATGTGATATACATGTAATTGATGTGTACCTTACCAGTACTCGTAGTAGCTCCTGGGTATTTGATACCGGTGCGGTTGCTCATATTTGTAACTCAAAATAGGAACTGCGGAATAAACGGAGACTGGCAAAGGACGAGGTGACGATGCGCGTCGGGAATGGTTCCAAGGTCGATGTGGTCGCCGTCGGCACGCTACCTCTGCATTTACCTACGGGATTAGTTTTAAACCTCAATAATTGTTATTTAGTGCCATCTTTGAGCATGAACATTGTATCTGGATCTCGTTTAATTCGAGATGGCTACTCATTTAAATCCGAGAATAATGGTTGTTCTATTTATTTGAGAGATATGTTTTATGGTCATGCCCCGCTGGTCAATGGTTTATTCTTGATGAATCTCGAACGTGATGTTACACATATTCATAGTGTGAATACCAAAAGATGTAAAGTTGATAACGATAGTCCCACATACTTGTGGCACTGCCGCCTTGGTCACATTGGTGTCAAGCGCATGAAGAAGCTGCATGCAGATGGACTTTTGGAGTCTCTTGATTACGAATCATTTGACACGTGCGAACCATGCCTCATGGGTAAGATGACCAAGACTCCGTTCTCCGGAACAATGGAGCGAGCAACCAACTTATTGGAAATCATACATACCGATGTGTGCGGTCCAATGAGTGTTGAGGCTCGCGGAGGATATCGTTATGTTCTCACTCTCACTGATGACTTAAGTAGATATGGGTATGTCTACCTAATGAAACACAAGTCTGAAACCTTGGAAAAGTTCAAGGAATTTCAGAGTGAGGTTGAGAATCAACGTGACAGAAAAATAAAATTCTTACGATCAGATTGTGGTGGAGAATATTTAAGTCACGAATTTGGTGCGCACTTAAGGAAATGTGGAATCGTTTCACAACTCACGCCGCCTGGAACACCTCAGCGAAATGGTGTGTCCGAACGTCGTAATCGCACTCTATTGGATATGGTGCGATCTATGATGTCTCTTACCGATTTACCGCTCTCATTTTGGGGCTATGCTTTAGAGACTGGCGCATTCACTTTAAATAGGGCTCCGTCGAAATCCATTGAGACGACACCGTATGAATTATGTTTTGGGAAGAAACCTAAGCTGTCGTTTCTAAAAGTTTGGGGATGCGATGCTTATGTCAAGAAACTTCAACCTGAAAAGCTCGAACCCAAGTCGGAGAAATGCGTCTTCATAGGATACCCTAAGGAAACTATTGGGTATACCTTCTACCTCAGATCCGAAGGCAAGATCTTCGTTGCCAAGAACGGGTCCTTTCTGGAGAAAGAGTTTCTCTCGAAAGAATTAAGTGGGAGGAAAGTGGAACTTGATGAGGTGATAGTCACCCCTTCCGAACCGGAAAGTAGCGCAGCGCGGGAAGATGTTCCTGTGGTGCCTACACCGACTGGGGAGGAAGTTAATGATGATGATCATGAAGCTACGGATCAAGTTACTACTGAACTTCGTAGGTCCACAAGGACACGTTCCGCACCAGAGTGGTACGGCAACCCTGTCCTGGAAATCATGTTGTTACACAACGGTGAACCTTCGAACTATGAAGAAGCGATGGCAGGCCCGGATTCCGACAAATGGCTAGAAGCCATGAAATCCGAGATAGGATCCATGTATGAAAACGAAGTATGGACTTTGACTGACTTGCCCGATGATCGGCGAGCCATAGAAAACAAATGGATCTTTAAGAAGAAGACAGACGCGGATGGTAATGTGACCATCTATAAGGCTCGACTTGTCGCTAAGGGTTATCGGCAAGTTCAAGGGGTTGACTACGATGAGACTTTCTCACCCGTAGCGAAGCTGAAGTCCGTCCGAATCATGTTAGCAATTGCCGCATACTATGATTATGAGATATGGCAGATGGACGTCAAAACGGCATTCCTTAATGGCTTCCTTAAGGAAGAATTGTATATGATGCAGCCGGAAGGTTTTGTCGATCCTAAGAATGCTGACAAAGTATGCAAGCTCCAGCGCTCAATCTATGGGCTGGTGCAAGCATCTCGGAGTTGGAACATTCGCTTTGATGAGATGATCAAAACGTTTGGGTTTACACAGACTTATGGAGAAGCCTGTGTTTACAAGAAAGTGAGTGGGAGCTCTGTAGCATTTCTCTTATTGTATGTGGATGACATACTATTGATGGGAAATGATATAGAATTCTTGGAAAGTATAAAGGCCTATTTGAATAAGTGTTTTTTAATGAAGGACCTTGGAGAAGCTGCTTATATATTAGGCATCAAGATCTATAGAGATAGATCAAGACGCCTCATTGGTCTTTCACAGAGTACGTACCTTGACAAGATATATTGAAGAAGTTCAATATGGATCAGTCCAAGAAAGGGTTCTTGCCTGTATTGCAAGGTGTGCAATTGAGCACGGCTCAATGCCCGACCACGGCAGAAGATAGAGAAAAGATGAGTGTCATCCCCTATGCCTCGGCCATAGGGTCTATTATGTATGCCATGCTGTGTACCAGACCTGATGTAAACCTTGCCGTAAGTTTGGTAGGAAGGTACCAAAGTAATCCCGGCATGGAACACTGGACAGCGGTCAAGAATATCCTAAAGTACCTGAAGAGGACTAAGGATATGTTTCTCGTTTATGGAGGTGACGAATAGCTCGTCGTAAAGGGTCACGTCGATGCTAGCTTCGACACAGATCTAGATGACTCGAAGTCACAAACCGGAAACGTGTATATTTTGAATGGAGGAGCAGTAAGCTGGTGCAGTTGCAAGCAAAGCGTCGCGGCGGGATCTACATGTGAAGCGGAGTACATGGCAGCCTCGGAGGCAGCACAGGAAGCAGTCTGGATGAAGGAGTTCATTACCGACCTAGGGGTGATTCCCAATGCGCCGGGCCCGATGACTCTCTTCTGTGACAACACTGGAGCTATTGCCCTTGCGAAGGAGCCCAGGTTTCACAGGAAGACCAGGCATATCAAGCGTCGCTTCAACTCCATTCGTGAAAGTGTTCAAAATGGAGACATAGATATTTGTAAAGTACATACGGACCTGAATGTAGCAGATCCGTTGACTAAACCTCTCCCTAGAGCAAAACATGATCAACACCAGGACGCAATGGGTGTTCGATTCATCACAATGTAACCAGATTATTGACTCTAGTGCAAGTGGGAGACTGTTGGAAATATGCCCTAGAGGCAATAATAAATGGTTATTATTATATTTCTTTGTTCATGATAATTGTCTATTGTTCATGCTATGATTGTGTTATCCGGAAACCGTAATACATGTGTGAATACATAGACTACAACGTGTCCCTAGTAAGCCTCTAGTTGACTAGCTCGTTGATCAACAGATAGTCATGGTTTCCTGACTATGGACATTGGATGTCATTGATAACGGGATCACATCATTAGGAGAATGATGTGATGGACAAGACCCAATCCTAAGCATAGCTCAAAGATCGTGTAGTTCGTTTGCTAGAGCTTTTCCAATGTCAAGTATCTTCTCCTTAGACCATGAGATCGTGCAACTCCCGGATACCGTAAGAGTACTTTGGGTGTGCCAAACGTCACAACGTAACTGGGTGACTATAAAGGTACACTACGGGTATCTCCGAAAGTGTCTGTTGAGTTGGCACGGATCGAGACTGGGATTTGTCACTCCGTATGACGGAGAGGTATCTCTGGGCCCACTCGGTAATGCATCATCATAATGAGCTCAATGTGACTAAGGAGTTAGTCACGGGATCATGCATTGCGATACGAGTAAAGAGACTTGCCGGTAACGAGATTGAACAAGGTATTGGGATACCGACGATCGAATCTCAGGCAAGTAACATACCGATTGACAAAGGGAATTGTATACGGGATTGATTGAATCCTCGACATCGTGGTTCATCCGATGAGATCATCGTGGAACATGTGGGAGCCAACATGGGTATCCAGATCCCGCTGTTGGTTATTGACCGGAGAGGCGTCTCGGTCATGTCTGCATGTCTCCCGAACCCGTAGGGTCTACACACTTAAGGTTCGGTGACGCTAGGGTTGTAGAGATATGAGTATGCGGAAACCCGAAAGTTGTTCGGAGTCCCGAATGAGATCCCGGACGTCACGAGGAGTTCCGGAATGGTCCGGAGGTGAAGAATTATATATAGGAAGTCCAGTTTCGACCACCAGGAAAGTTTCGGGGGTTATCGGTATTGTACCGGGACCACCGGAAGGGTCCCGGGGGTCCACCGGGTGGGGCCACCTATCCCGGAGGGCCCCATGGGCTGAAGTGGGAAGGGAACCAACCCTTAGTGGGCTGGGACGCCCCCCATGGGCCTCCCCCCTGCGCCTAGGGTTGGAAACCCTAGGGTGGGGGGCGCCCCACTTGACTTGGGGGGGGGGGAGTTTTCCCCCTTGGCCGCCGCCCCCCCCCATAGATGGGTTCTTGGCCGGCGCTCCCCCTCCCAGGGGGCATATATAAAGGGGGGGGGAGGGAGGGCAGCAGTACTACAGCCTTTGGCGCCTCCCTCCTCCCCTGCAACACCTCTCCCTCTCGCAGAAGCTTGGCGAAGCCCTGCCGAGATCCTGCTACATTCACCACCACGCCGTCGTGCTGCTGGATCTCCATCAACCTCTCCTTTCCCCTTGCTGGATCAAGAAGGAGGAGACGTCGCTGCTCCGTACGTGTGTTGAACGCGGAGGTGCCGTCCGTTCGGCACTCGGTCATCGGTGATTTGGATCACGGCGAGTACGACTCCATCAACCCCGTTCATTGGAACGCTTCCCCTCGCGATCTACAAGGGTATGTAGATGCACTCCTTTCCCCTCGTTGTTAGTATACTCCATAGATGGATCTTGGTGATGCGTAGGAAATTTTAAAATTCTGCTACGATCCCCAACATCAGGGGCTCCACAAGCCCAGGTGGCGCGGCCAGGGTGTGGCCGCCTGCCCCTGCCCTTGTGGTTTCCTGGTGGGCCCCCTTTGGCAACTCTTGGCTCCAATATTTCTTTTATATTTCAAAATAACCCTCCAAAATTTCCCATCCAATTCCGAGAATTTTTATTTTTGCATAAAAACAACATCATGGTAGTTTTGCTGAAAACAACGTCGGTCTAGATTTCATTCAAATAATGTAAATTAGAGGCCAAAACAAGAGCAAACGTGTTTGGAAAAGTAAATACGTTGGAGACGTATCACCGGATAACCGATAAAGTGCAATAGTAGAGTGCACCAAAACATGCTGGACGACCAAACCCCACGACGACGAACACTGGGCAGGCAAATGCTCACCCCAACCGGGCAAGAAGATGGAGCAAGAACCCAAGGTCATGCTCATGAGCACCGATGGGCTTGATGCAGACCAAGTGGCCTATCTATCCATGGTGAAGCAACAACTAGTTAGGAGAGGGCTAGGGGGTATGAGTGGAAGTGCAAATGACCATGAGTGATGCTCTATGCTTGGTTTCTATGCTTTGTTTGAATAGTTGTATGTCTGATTTGGAAGTTGTCTTTAAAAATTGAACTTGGAAAATATACAGTTCAATTGAATTTAACTTGTTGAAATCGGCATGATAATTTTTTGATTTTATGTGATGTGAAAATTATGTATTCATAGTGTTTGCACAAATACATAGGGAAACAGAGAAAAAAAAACAAGTATAGAAAAAGTTGTACATGACATCTGCTATTGCTAGCCATATGTGAAACCCAACAAATCTATTAGAAAGATTTATTGGGTAGTTGCTTCAGAAGTCAAGATGCTCTTATAACCACGAACTAAGCCTAACTTGAATGTTTAGGTCATTTGCCGTGGAACCAGTTCATCAGGTTCAAGTCTTAGTCTTGACACTGGTGCTTGCATTTTTTTGAAGACGTTTTTGTCAACTACGGAGGCACCTGTGTGACTTTTTCAATCTTAAGATGATATACGTCGGCTCAGTCTTTCGGAAGTGCTAATGAGGTAGGTGTGCGTGCGTTCATGAGTGTATATATGAGCGTGTGCATGTTAAAGAAATATTCTTTATAAGGACCTCTTTGATTCATGAAAACGCAGGTAAAAAAAAGTATATGATTGGAGTTGCATGCCCATTTGAATTTTATAGAATCAGCAACGGGTGTTTCATGCCACGGGAAAACCAAATGTGAATTGTAAAAAGAGGTAGAAGTGGAGGTTAGATTTTTTATAAAATATATAAAAATCTTTTATAGAAATAATTTCTACGGGATCCAATGCTATGAATTAAAAGACCAAAATAGAAAAAATTCCTAAAGATTTAAATCATATGAAAACATATAAGATTCCTTCGAATTCAAAGGAGCCCTAAGCGTTTCCTTTCGTAAATGACCAATCCTCCTACTTTAAAGCCGCAGCTTCCCAGGGGCCAGCTCGCAAAACTTGTCCTCCCCTCTCTCCCCCGTTTTCCCCTCTCGCCTCTCCCCTCTCCCCTCGCCTCGCCTCCGCTCCGCAAACCCCCCCTCTTTCGCAAACCCTAGCTCTCGCCCCCGACGCTCCATTGCCGCTCGAGTCGCCTCTTCACCGCCGTCATGGGCTCAGGTAAGCCCTACCCCCGCATTTAGTGCCCTCCGTTTTCATCTTCTCGATTCCCCACGGTCTGGATTGTCGCTGTTTCTCTCTCCCACGAGGGTTTCTTTCCGTGATCGTTTCCTGTTTCTTGGTGCGCGTGGTGCCGATGGTTAGATGCGGACATGGAAGACTACGGTTTCGAGTATTCGGACGACGAGCCGGAGGAGCAAGACGTCGACATCGAGAACCAGTACTACAACTCCAAAGGTTTGGTTCCTTGTGCCAATTTTACTTCCCTTGGTGATCCCTATCACTGTTTCGAGTAGCGGTCCCGTTACTAGAAGAAACCTCGATTGGAGTATTATTAGTCCAACTTCCTCGTGCATCGTCGTTTTGTACTGGTAGTGGGGTTCCGGTTTGAATTTTGATGTATGGTAATCTCCTTTGTTTGTACTGTGCAGTTGCCAGTTTAGCTGCGAGGTGTGTCCCGTTAAGTGTGAAGTGCGTTTTAGTAAGGACATCAAATGAATAGCTAGAATCTAATTTTGCTTTGGGAATAAATCTGTTTGTCGAATTGACGCCCGTGTGGTGCTTGTTGGGCCAAGTAGCCCACCCGTGTGTGGTTTGTCTTAGTCCTATCGTGCTCTTTCGCAGTTAACAGCTAAAGTTTGTTCCGCTGAACACTTCTGTCTCGACTAAAAGGAAAATACAAGCAACTAATGGATACGCAAGTTAATTGCGGGTAGTCTGTTACCATTTAATTTATATAAGCCAAGCTGCCGTAGAAGTACGGACAATGTGGCTTCGTATATATTTTGAAGCAAGGATAGGAAGACTCTGCTACCCTTCTCATTGCTTTAATCAAGAGTTTCATTCTGACTGCCACACACTTCATTCTTCAGTTCTGCAATAGTATATGAACTATCTGTCCTCCATCTCTTTGTTTTTCCATATTAGTTGAATTAACTGTTTGCTCAAATTGTAAGAGAGAATCGAAATAGTATTTATGGAAAAAGTCTTCATCTTTATAGTTATCATTTATCAATGACCACCACAATACCAGATGAAGCCTAACATCTTCCCTTTCCTGCCTTCTTAGTGGTTGTTTGGATACTGAGGATTAGTGATGGGATATAGAAAACGAGTTTTTAGCTGATTTCTAGGAAAACCGGTTTTGCTATCCTTTTTGTGAAAAACGTGTTTGTAGAAAACTTCGTTTGGGTTAGAAAATTAATAAACTAGGTACATAGAGTTTTGTGTTCGGATAGCAAACATTAGCCTTATCCTACCTTGCCCGTGACCTTCCTTGCTTTCCCATTGACGAGACTTCCACGCTCGACATCGTACCGTACGAATCCACGGTCCAGACTGCTGCTGTCCTTCCTTCCGGCCACCACGACTCTGCATGCGACCGACCTCGTCCAGATTTCTTGCCTCCCCCCCCCCCCCCCCCCCCCCCCCGGCCTTGACTGACTCCGCGCGCGGCCGACGGCAAGGGCTTCTGTTGGCCCCCGAGGTCGTCGCCCTCTCCTGCACTGATCCTTCCTTGGGCCACTTCCCCTCTGACCTCCACTAATTCTGAACGCAGCCGCCGGCGAGGGTTTTCGATGGTCCCTGAGTTCGTCATCCCCTGAATTGACTCTGCCGCCTGCTGCTTCTCGCGTCCCCTCCGGCCTGCATGACTCCACAAGCAGCCGCCGGCAAGCGCTTGCTCTGCTCTCCGTTGGAATCCAGTTTATGTAAATCGTGTTTATGGGATATACCTGAAATCTGAGTTTTTGGAAAGCTAAGTTTTCTATATTCGCTGATTAGTTGGAGTTGCCAAACAGGATTTTAGTTTTTTATACCATTTCCCTGGTTTGTGGAGATCTGGTTTTGTATATACCACCTATCCAAACAACGCCTTAGGTACTATGAGGATTTCTTAGGATATTCCCTTTCTTTGATTTGAGAATTCTGTAGTGTTTTCTAGCCTTCTAACTGAATTAGGCTGCTTAAATTTCGCCAGTTGTTTATATCTATAAGATTCTTGTTTTGTGATTTGTGACTAAATACCCTCACGGTGCAATGTGCTGGACTCAGGTTGGAATTAGTTCAAGTTTAAGCTTATAGACTTGTCAAATGTTTTTTCCTGTGTTTCTACTTAAATTATATAGGAAGAGGCTCGTATGTACTAGTACTTGCTTGCGATAGACAAATGTTTGGGAAACTTGGTCGTATAGAATGGAAAGATACTTGCTAGCCACTGTGATGCCCTAGCCACCTCCTCGATATCCTGCTACCTTTATTTCTTTCCTCCAGGACTATATCTGGATCTTTTTAGCCATCATTGACACTGGGAAGCAGAATTGATTGTGATCAATCTGATGCCTCTCTTCCAACCAGTGTCTTGGCTGTCCTACCACTTTTGCAAAGGCCTGGGATCCTGCTAAAAGCTTAATGCTCTACTTTTTTTGGCAGATGCCTTTTAAGAAACATTCTATTTTCAATTTTGTAACATATTTGTTACTCTAACGAAGATGCTTCCAAAGAAACTTGTATGTTCTTCTAAAATGAAAAAAGAAATGCATATGCATTGAGTCTGCACATTTGATTTTACACGAAAGTATGTTTCTTTATCAAATGTATTTTGGTATTTCATTTTCATATACTACACTTCTTTTAATGGAAGATGCCACATCACTGTGTTCAGTTTATACTATTGTCATATTTCGCATCTACTCTATTAGTTTATTTGTTTACCTTAATACACGCACACGCACACACACATAGTTAGATAATATATCTGATTTTGACCACTACCTAGGCTAATGCTGTCTCCACCACCCACTACTTGCTATCGAGATCTGTGCAAAGAGAGAAAAGAGAGGAGATAGAGATTATTGTCACCTCAGTCGTCAGGGTGGACCCCACACACCTGCCACACACAGAACCCACCCAACCTCTCTCTGTCTTGTTCACTCTCCCCATCGCTCTACATGTAAGGGATAATTTTATATATGAAAGATTGTTTGGGTTAGGATAATTTTATTGTTTTCTACATGTAAGGGACTTAACACGTGGTCATCTTTTTTTAGTAGATGGATCAAAATAAAATAGCAGCTTACTCTAAATGGAAACCAAGTTTTTTTTGACTGGTCTTTTAATATGGCAGAACTTAAATGCTAGGATTATGGTTGTCCTATTTTGTGCACTTTAGGCAATATACAATTATTTATTTTATTTATCTATGAAATTTAAGCAAATTTACAATTTCATTAATGTAACACATTCTAGTGGTTGATGGTGTTATGCATATGTTGCTGCATGGTATGATGTTGAATGAGTATCCTTTGCAGGTATGGTTGAGACAGACCCGGAGGGTGCACTTGCTGGTTTTGATGCTGTAGTTCGCATGGAGCCTGAAAAGGCGGAATGGTAAGCATTTTTACCTATTCCGATGCACTATTCTGTTTTATCTGCAATTTCCCTATGTTTGCTCCATCACAATATGAATGCTCAAGTCTATAAAGTGTCCTATCTGATATATGTGCTACTATCTGTTATCCTTAAAGGTTGGAGCTTGAGGCACTAAGATGTTGGGTGTGTAGATTATATGCTTTGCCCACAAGCTGTCACATGTATTCTGGGCCTATCAGTTAGGACCAAGCGTTGGTTGTGGATAAATTTAGGTCATAAAATGGAGTCATTGGGACTTAGCCTGATATATGAAATAGCTTGTGCCGCAAGTGGAACTCTTACTGAAGAATTACTTCTTTTTTTGATTTTGGAAGCTTTTACACTCTAGGATGAATGTTTTTATTTTGTTAATCAGTTATTTTCACTAGGCAGTAGCTGCTGTTAAGCAACAGAAGATATGCGAAACAACCTTAAACTATGCGATGTATTAGGTTATTAGTTTGTCCTGAGGACCTCGGTGCGTCTATTCATAATTTATTTGGTGGGAGTCCATTTTCAGGTCACTGTAGTCTAGCTGAGGCTAGTAGCAGTTAGATTAACGACAGATTGAAGAAATGAAAAGAGGCAGCAAATAGAATGCTAGAAAACCAGCTAAAATTTTCATATAGGAGTCAGTGGAACTCTACCATCTTAATATACTGAACACTTTGCATGCTTAGTTGTTAGCTTATTGGTCAATTCCTTGAAAGCTATTGTTGACATGTTCAGTGCCTGTTACAGGCAGTTCTTGGTCAGGACTGGTATTGTCCTTCTATTAATTGGACATTACTTTGTAAAATTGAGTGCCTTGACCCATGCTTCCAGTGAAGTCACAAAGACATTATTTAATCGGTCTAGTTGAATTATCACTCTTCACCCACTCTGTTTCCTCAGTGAATTTAGCTGTTGCATAAATAAACATTTATGTTGAGGTGTCTAATTTTTATCTTTTAATTATATATATGTTCATAGGGGATTCAAGGCTCTTAAACAAACTGTGAAGCTTTATTATAAGCTGGGGAAGTACAAAGAAATGATGGATGCTTACAGAGAGATGTTGACATACATAAAATCTGCTGTGACACGTAACTACAGTGAGAAATGTATAAACAACATAATGGATTTTGTTTCTGGATCTGCTAGTCAGCACTTCAATCTTCTGCAAGAGTTCTACCAGACAACACTTAAAGCTCTTGAAGAGGCAAAAAATGAGGTTAGGTTTGTTGTATTATTAAAACTAGAAAAATATCATGATCTACCAAAGGATTGGTCTTCATGTATTATCATTGTTTGTTGTGCAGAGATTATGGTTTAAGACAAATCTGAAGCTTTGCAAAATCTGGTTCGACATGGGGGAGTATGGTCGCATGAGCAAGGTGCTTAGATATGTTCTTGTCATTACCGATTACTTGCTTCCTTCATTCCTTAGTCTTTATGCATTTAATTCACATATCCTTTTACTGACAGATACTGAAGGAGCTGCATAAGTCTTGCCAAAAGGAAGATGGTTCTGATGACCAGAAGAAAGGCACACAACTTCTAGAAGTCTATGCTATTGAGATTCAAATGTACACTGAAACAAAAAACAACAAAAAGTTGAAGGTTAGTTATCTGTTCTTGTGAACCTTCATTATTGTTTCTTAACTTGTTAGAAAACTTTCACTCTTCTGTTGTGTGCAATTGTGTTTTCGCTGTGCCATCTTCTTGTAAAGCATTATGTGGGCACGGCTAAATGCTATGTGATTGCATACAAAGTTCAGATGTTATTGGCTTGTTTCATCGAAGGATTCTGAACTATTGGCTGATTCTTTTGGGGGTATTTGTCATTCATTGTCATCTGCGATTGGATAGAGTTATAATTTTTTTCTCGCTTAAGGGAAATATGCTTAGCTTTCAGGACTGTAATATCTTGTGTACATCACCGGTCATGGGAGAAAATGGGTTCTTTTTTCAGCTTTGTAACCTGAAACCTGCAATTGTGATATGCATCATTTGTATTCTTTGCAACATTAGCTTAAGAGCATTAATCTTATTGAGAATTATGCTTCTTTTTGTAGTATCGTGTGTGTCAGAATGAAACGCACCATCTGAATTGAACTGTGTGCTGTTGCAGGAATTGTACCAGAGGGCTCTTTCTATTAAATCAGCAATACCTCATCCAAGAATTATGGGTATAATTCGTGAATGTGGTGGGAAGATGCACATGGCTGAGAGGCAGTGGGCGGACGCAGCGACTGATTTCTTTGAAGCATTCAAAAACTACGATGAAGCTGGCAATCCACGGAGAATCCAGTGTCTCAAGTACTATCATAAGCACATCTTCTCTGTCATAACTCATAACTTTGTATAACTCTTTGTGATAACTATCATAATTTTCCTTTTGCTGTGAATTAGATATCTTGTTCTTGCCAATATGTTGATGGAGTCTGAAGTGAATCCCTTTGATGGACAAGAGGCCAAGCCGTAAGACTTCTGATGACACCCTCTTAGGTCTTGTAGGTTGATTTTCATTACTCTCTGTAACTCCTTCCATTTCTGCAGGTACAAAAATGATCCTGAAATCCTCGCAATGACAAACTTGATTGCAGCATACCAGAAGAATGACATCATGGAATTCGAGAAGATCCTAAAGGTCAGTGCTATGCCATTTCCTTGTCTGCCACAATCCTAAACTCTTATTTTGTGGTTCACTGATTCCACACTGATTCCATTGTAATTTTCGTGCTTTTTTGCCAGAGCAATAGAAGAACAATAATGGATGATCCTTTTATCCGTAATTACATTGAGGACTTATTGAAGAACATCAGAACTCAAGTGCTGCTCAAGCTCATTAAGCCATACACAAGAATAAGGATTCCATTCATTTCACAGGTGAATATTTTACAGCATATCCACACTCTGCTAGCCAGATTTCACTTTTCATATGCACAATATGTGCTTGTTCTCCATCAGATGAACACATGCAGTTTATGGTGATAACAAAATTAACATGAATAATACTTTATGTGCTTGTTCTGCTTTAAAGGGGTTACATGACATACAGCATGAAGGTTGATCATTTCTTTAGTTCTCTTTGTTAACTAAACCATCCCCAGTTCAATTCAAAACATAACAAATGTGCGCACTTAAATATAGCAAAGTAATTGCAGTTCTTTTGCAGCATGGAAGTACAGTTTTGTAAATCATGTCATGTGTGACATTTTGTTCATCTTAACATCAATCAACAGTTTGTATTTAGTGGCTAAAGACGCAGTTCATTGTAACATCAACTGTTTGTTTGTGTTTATAGGAGCTAAATGTCCCAGAAAAGGATGTTGAGCAGCTCTTGGTGTCATTGATTCTGGACAACCGTGTCCAGGGCCACATAGATCAGGTGAACAAGCTGCTAGAATGCGGTGACAGGTGTGTACTC
The DNA here is from genome assembly GCF_002575655.3 of Aegilops tauschii subsp. strangulata. NCBI lineage: Eukaryota > Viridiplantae > Streptophyta > Magnoliopsida > Poales > Poaceae > Aegilops > Aegilops tauschii. The sequence continues at coordinate 190,192,283 of NC_053037.3, forward strand.
CCACCTCCTTACTTTGTTGACATATTCCTCGTGAGCAAGTTCTGAGATTTGCAAATTTTATTCAGGTCAAAGGGAATGCGGAAATATCAAGCCATCGATAAGTGGAATACTCAGCTCAAATCCATTTACCAGACGGTGTCCAACAGAGTTGGGTGAGAGATGGCAGGTTTCCATTAGTACCTGCTGGTTGAGTTGTTTTGGTGGGGCTTAAATGTGAAGTAGTATCTTGTCCGTGAGGTAGGGATCCTGGATGTGGGTAAAGTAACTTATCACTGTAATGAACGTAGCACTCCAGTTTGTGGATTATATCCTCTTTTATCTTTTCTGTGATTTGGCCGGCGGGATGCTGGGATTTTGTCCTGAGCTGAAACGGCCCTGCTAGTTCCTACTTCATCCTGCCTAGATTTCACTGTGGTCGAAAACTTGGTATCGATGCGAATAGAGAAATGCACAAAACTAGCATGGTCAAATATTTAGTTTACTGCGCCACAAATGTCTCAGCTTGCATCATCCTTCGCATATTATTGCCTGGCGTTTGGCATCTCACAACAAGGCATCAAATTTGTGTCAATTGAGAAGGAAGATGGGTAAGCGTATATAGGTGTTATCTCGAGCTTATACGTGCACACGTCTCTCATGCTGAACTTTTGATGAACTAAGGTTCAGATGTTGCAAGTCCGAACGTCAATGCCTTGGTAAACCCATCTGCGAGTTGGAGCGCGCTGTAAACGTGTCACAACAACATCTAGTATCAGCTCATCCTATATACTCCCTCCGGTTTTTTTTACTCTGCATATTAGATTTGTTTGAAGTCAAACTCTTTAAAGTTTGACCAAGTATCCCTGACACACCGCAACGGGCCGCGCTCAGCGCTGTAAACGTGTCACAATAACATATAGTAGCAGCTCATCCTATATACTCAAAGTTTAATCAAGTTTATACAAAAAATTATAACATTCACATAACAACACCAATAACATTAGATCCATCTTGGAATGAATTTTCACATTATATTTATTAGATTTTATAGGTGTTAATTTTTCTAATATAAACTTGGTCAAACTAAGCAAAATTTGACTTCAGACAAATCTAATATGCAGAGTAAAAAGGACCAGAGGGAGTACATAAGTTGATCCCCACTATCCTATTTATCTCAACACGCCCACATACCATCTCATCAAAGACCCACCACTAATGCATGAGAAAAAGTTTTCCATTATTAGTTGATTTCATGCACACCTTTCACCTCACCACACATGCCGCATCATCAAAGGTCCGCTCAAAATGCATGAAATAAGTTTGGACTGCGATAACTTCCTAACTTTCGGACCTTAGCTATACATCCGAACAAGTCCAGCCCTCAGTTTGTTTTCGTGTTACCACCACGTCTTCCTATTTTTTCTAGCATGGTAAAAAATTTGCTAGAAGTGGGAGTCGCCCCGATGTCCCATGCCAGGGGCTATTCTGGTGACCAACTAATCTTAGACGGCTTCTGCTTCTAGAAGGGAAGTTGAGCTATTTGATATTTATTTACTACTGTATCCTTCCAAGTCACAATTATAAAGTGAAGAAAAGAAAAGAAAGTACATGCATAAGGGTTTGAACCCACGATCTCTACTCTAGATACCGGGCGCTCTAACCAACTCAATTAACTATTTTTTACATTAAATAATTATCAGCCCTGTTATACGTAACTTACCACACTTTTTACACATAGGTTATCCGAGAATATTTGGAACATTTTTTTTCTTCAATCAGACTTATCACTGCATGTTGTACATAAATTAATTAGACCTTTATAACTACCAAACATTATGTTTCTTAACATCAGACCCGAACGCCTCGGATATTGGCTGAAGCGAGCCATGCGAGTCGAGTGCATGCATGTTTCGTTGTTTCTTCCACATGCATGTGCGTATGTATCACACTAATTGACAAGGTTAATCACATGCATGCATGTAAGAAAAAATCGATGAGATCACTCTAGATTTTTTTGTATTTGAAAACTTCAAAATATTTTGTAACTCAAAATGTCAGTCCAATCAAAATATTGTTTTCACATAAAAAATATGCGGCGACAAGAGCTTTGAAACTAGATCCCATACCGATATGTTTCGTCGAATTTTTTTGGTAAAAAATTACCACTGTGTGCTATGTAAGTTATCACCCTTTTGAGACATAAGTTATCACCCTATTTACACATAAATTACCGGGGCATAAAAATGGTATCTCCAACTTTTTGCCACATGCATATGTATGCATGCACTAGATGACAAAAAAGTCGATGTCATACTAGGTTTTCTTATTAAGAAAACATACCCTCGGTATAAGTAAGTTACCACGCATGCGCAGTATATATTACCATATTATTTATAGAGAAGTCGGCGGGGTTATTTTTTTAGCAATCTCTCTCCCATGTCCAAAAGTTACACACGTTATTTGTAAATGGGTTATAAGGTCTATGGTGTGCGTTTTACCATGTTATTTACAAATAACTTAATGAAGGTGTGTTTTTCAACAACTCCTCCCCCATCAAGATTACCGGTGTGTTTGTGCATAGGTTATTAGGCCTGTGTTGCGTATATTACCATGCCATTTACACATAGGTTAATGAGTTATATTTTCAACAAGTTTTTCCTCATGTTTGAGTTACCCTTTTTTTTTACCTAAGTTATCATGTCCACGATACATATATTATCATGATATTTACAAAAAGGTTACCGGGGTTATGTTTTCAACAACCTTCTTTTTCCAGTCAAAGTTACCGCAGTGTTTGTGTTTAAGTTATCATGTCCACCATGTGTCTGTTACCATATTATTTATACACAAGTTGTCGGGGGTGCACTCAACAACTTTGTTCCACGGATAAAAAGTTGTCACAGTGTTTGTACCTAAGTTATCAGGTCTGCGCTACATATATTACCGTGTTATTTTACATAAAAGTTAGCGGCGGTTTGTTTCCAACAACTCCCCCCTCCCGGTCAAAGTTACCATAGTGTTTGCCTAAGTTATCAGGTATGTGGTGTGTCTGTTACCATACTATCTACACATGTTGTCGGGGGTTCATTCAATAACTTTTTTTCCTGGGCAAAAAGTTATCGCAGTGTTTGTACCGAAGTTATCAGGTCCGCGGTACGTATATTATCGTGCTATTTTACACAAATCTTAGCGGCGGTATGTTTCCAACAACTCCCTCCTCCCGGTCAAAGTTACCGTAGTGTTTGCCTAAGTTATCAGGTATGTGGTGTGCTTGTTACCATACTATCTACATACTATCTACACACATGAGTATATTCAACAACTTTTTTCCCTGAGCAAAAAGTTATCGCAGTGCTTGTACCTAAGTTATCATGTCCGCGGTACGTATATTACGGTGTTATTTTACAACAAAGTTAGCCGCGATATGTTTCCAAAACTCCCCCCTCCTGGTCAAAGTTACCACGGTGTTTGCCTAAGTTATCAAGTATGTCGTGTGTCTGTTACCAACAACACCCCCCCTCCTCTCGAACATGCAAGAGAAAAACAAAAGAAGATTTTTTTTAACAAATACCAACATGAATAGCAACCCCAATTGAAGTGTTTGTGAAAACATTAATGCAAATCCAGAAAAGAACAGAAGAAAAAAAATGGTTATTTGGCTCACATACAAGTTAACAAGGTTAACTGTTATGTTTCCATCGGTAGCACAACAAATAATTCATGCTGAGTTGATTAGTGCATTGAAGGTGCACACTAGGAGTCATGGGTTCGTGGCCCCTTGTACGCGATTTATTTTTCTTTCATCGGCAATTTTAAAAAGGACAGCGATATGTTCCAAACGTTCGTGCCTATAGGATAGATCCGAACGATCCCATCCCGCCTCCCTAGCGCGCGATTCCTTCCTAATCCCGATCGATCCTATCCCGCCTCCCTCGATTTCTTCCTAATCAGCACGATTCCTTCCTTTTTATTTCTCCCGCTCAAGGGCGACAAAAAAGAAAATTTGGCTAAAGAGGATTCAAACTCTGCCCTCTTGTATCAAGTACTAATCCAACTACCAACTCACCTTATGTTGTTTCTTGTCCAGCAAATTGGAGTTCACCTACTTGATCATTACTTACCGCTGCGTTTTTTCTAGATATATAAAAAAGGAAATTGCGTGCACATGGGATTGAACCCATGACCTCTACTCCAAATGTGCAACACACTAACCAGCTCAACCAACTATAATTGTTGTCTTACTACATATAAACTAGATATTGGAACCTTCTTTACTTTTATATCAAGATTTTCTTTTCTTTTCTTAACTTAAGTTACGAACCCCGAGGGTACATAAAGTTATCAGCCCTACGGTATGATGTTTGAACAACTTTGTTATATTGGGTCAGGGTTACCATGGTGTTGCCCATAAATTATCAGGTGTGCGGCATGTAAAAAACCATGTTATCTACACATAATTTATCGGGCTATATTTTCAGCAACTTTTTCTTGGATCAATGTTACCATGATGTTTGTACATAAGTTATCAGGTCACGGTGCCTAACTTACCATGTTATTTACACGTAAGTTATCGGCAATATGTTTTTTCAACCAATTCTTTTTCCTATGGCTAAAAAAGTTACCGCATTGTTTGTACACAAATTATCAAGTTTGAGGTGCATATATTACCATGTTATTTGCAAATAAATTACCGGAGCTATGTTTTGAACAACTTTTTTCCATGGGTTAAAATTACCGCATTTTTTTACTGAAGTTATCATGTCTACGGTGCATATATTACCATGATATTTGCACGAAAGTTACCGGGGGTATGTTTTTCAACAACAACAAAATTCTCTAGGTGAAAAGTTATCACGGCGTTTGTACGCGAGTTATCAGCTCAATTGTGTGTATATTATCATAGGAATTACAAAGAAGTTACCGGAGGCACGTTTTTCGACAACTTTTTTCCTGGGTGAAAAAGTTATCGCAATGTTTGTACTTGAGTTATCAGCTTTGCAGTGCGATACATATCATGCTATTTACACAAAAATTATCAGGGATGTTTGTACATAAGTTATCACGTACACGGTGCAAATATTACCATACTATTTGGATAGAAGTTACCGACGGTATGTTTTTCAACAACTTTCTTCTCAGGCAAAAAGCTATCACTCTGTTTGTGCATGAGTTATCAACCTTGTTGTGCCTATATTACCATGCTATTACACAATAGTTATCGGGGGTATATTTTCAACAACTCCCCCTGGGGTCAAGCTTATCGCGGCGTTTGTACGTAAGTTATCAGGTCTATGATGTGTATATTACCATACTATCAGACAGGTTGTTTTCCCTTGGATCAAAGTTAACCAAAAAAAGGTTTTTGTATGTATGCCTAATTCCACAATTTATAGTCCAGTACGAAATGATGTACTAGAGAAGGCCAACAAACGATAAAGGAGCAACTTTTCTTTTGCTGCAACGGGGTTCAAAGAAGGTCAAATAGAAATTTTTTATTTATAAGACAAGAAAATGATTAGGTGAGTTGGTTATTGGAATCATTCATAACCGAGCAAACCTGGGTTTGATCCTTGGTGGGCACAATAAAAATAATTTTTTATTCCTTTTATGCTGAGCAATGATCAACACAAGAAAAAAACAGCGGAGGGAGTGTTTCGAGTGGAAAAAAGGAAGTTAGCGATCGAGCAGTGATCAACATGAAAAAAAAGCGGGGGGAGCGTTTCGATCGGGGAAAAAATTAGGCATTTAATGATCGGTGGGGGAGAAATATTGCGGGAGTTTCCCGATGTTGATCGTGCGGCAAAATAGTCGTTCGGATCTATTCCCAAGATCCGAACATTCGGAAGTTACATATCCCGAATAAGTTTTCATTACATTATCCCACTTATATTCAAAATGTTTTCTGACTACACAATAATCAAATACAATATATAATATTTATTTTTAGCTTTAGTTCATATATTATAAATTCAACTATGGAAGCTTCATCCAACCAAGTCAGTGAAGTATATTGCAATCGATTCCCGCAGCAACGCGCAGGGTATTCTCTAGTTCCAGAAGAGGCGGGGTGAGCATGGACCTTCTTTATTGCATGGTTTAGAAAGAGAGATATGAAGGACTAGAAATAAGATCAATGTTGACTTCATGGAGGGAGCAAACAGACCTATTGACCCTCTGCATGTAGCAAAACTTATTTCAGAGGTTGGTTATGAACTTGCCCATAAAAACCTGCTTCTTGAAGTTGAGGCCAGCCATCAAATGGATCTCTATGACAATTGTAACATGAATGTGTGTATGATCCGTAGCTAAAGTTTGAGTTTCCAAATAACGCTCCCCGATGAGTAAGCATTGCAGTTGAAGTCATTGATTATTAGATAAAGTTTGGAAAGATCTAGTAAACAGTGGAAGGATGAGCACTACCAGATAATTCGTGCTTAATCTAACAGATTCAATTTTTATTATACCATATCGTCAAAACTAAATTTATGCATCAATCCATAGAAGATATGTGCCAACAATAATGAAAATTCCATATGGCACATACCTGCATATGCTCACATTATCCTGTTCATTCCTGGACCTCAAGATTCCCACCAATCAATGTATACATAGTCGTATTTAATCTTTCTCCTCACTTTATAAACAGTGCCGAGGCCCACTGCACTATTGAATTGAATGAGCCATGTTTGCGGTTCATCGACACAGTCCTTTTTTCTTGTCCGAACCAGACCATGTAGCCACGTTAGCAGGACCCGACATTTCATACCCGAACTCAACATTTTCTCAGAGTTGATGTGTCAATTTGCATCGTACTTGGTAAATTGGAAAAACATTCACATCGTACTGTCTATTAAAAAAAGAATCAGTTCATTGTCGTTTTCATCTTTTTGACAACATTTAGGTTCGTACGCATTCTGAATTTCATGGAACAGACGAGGGCAGTGAAAAATTACAGCATCACCAAATAGATAAAAAAGTTTGATATTTTTTCCTTAGTGATCAGAGCGGGTACCCACCTCTTAATCCATTCAGGGGCTTGGGTATCTCGCTTCACGGCCGATTCCCCTGAATCAATAGGGATATCGTCTCTGATGCCCACCGGATTCTGCATCTCCACTCCGCTGGCATCCACCATAGCCACTGAGAAATCTCCTTCCCCTGCATCTTGCGCGCGATCAACCTCTGTAACTTTGCCCAGATCCATGGCTTCGTCAAAGATTGTGAGCCTACAATTACGGTTCTAAGCAATCAACGTAAGACCCCCAATTTTGTGAAAGCAACCTGACAGTTTCGATCGCGAGCCGGCAAGAGGACCATACCTGCATACCGGATCCACTGGGTAGCCACCTTGTTGGATCGCGTAATCGATTTTCGTCAGCTGCTCCATTGCACTGGATTCGTCTTCGCTGAACCTCTCACCACATGCCGCCGAAATGCTCTACCCCCATGAACTGTATCTCGAGTAGGCAGACATACAAGGTTTGATGCATGAAGTAAAACACAAGACCCATTGGCGTAGTTACGGTAGCAACGCGAATTTTGGACCATGGTCTTTCTTACGAGGCAGGTGTTGTACCACCGGTCCCGATTACAGGCAACCACGGCGCCTGTCCATCGCCCTCCAACTGGGTCCCCCGGTAGGGCTGGAACAAAAGCTCGTAGCTCGCGAGCTTAATGAGCGCTCGATAGTTCGGCTCGTACAGCTCACTGCTTGCTTCTTAATGAACATAGCCAATCACCAATTTTAGCTTGTTAAGCTTAACGAGTTTAACGAGCGAGCTAACGAGTTTCATAAGTAGCTCGTTAAGCTCGTTAATAACAACACAACATATATTTTCATCTTACATGACAAATTTTTCATAGCACATCAGCCAATCTATTCAATCTAATCTACATATTAGGTAACAAACTAGTGCATTTCCTTTTGTAGTCACCATATTCCTTCTTAAAAACCACATCTACACACTCATTCTGGATATTGTAATACATCAGAATCTGTTAGCAAGCGCTCATGAGCTTAACGAGCTTCAAACGATCCGAGCCGAGCAGGATTTTCTGCTCATTAATCTTAACGAGCTTAACAAGCCGAGCAGCTCGTTAATCCAGCCCTAGCCCCCAGTTATACATACACACATTGTATAGCGCCCAAACGCTGATTACTAGGGTTCGCTCCAATATTCATTAAATGCAGTGGCACGAATCCACATGCTGTACTCAGTGGTCCATATAGTATGACATATATGCCGGTATGAGCCATATCGTTGCTCTCCAACAATAAAGCAAACTGAAGTGATGTGAAACTCCACCAAACTATTGGCTCTAGATGCTACATTGCAGCTTATCACTGTAAGGTAAGCACTTCAACTTCCTACATGCAAATTATCATATTTTTTCATAAGTAAATGGCCTGTGGAAATAAAGTTTATCATGTCCTGTTTGATGTACTAGTGTAATGAGCAAAAACAGAAACCTACAACTGTTGAATTTTTTGAAGCAACCCACACCAGAAAGAAGGATGGGGTCAAGAGTGAGACTGCAACAAAGACACTCGTAAGCGTTCTACAATTTTTAGATTTCACTTGTAATGTGCCACCCAAAATATTATTTTCTAACATTGTACCAACAATGCTTCAATCATATTGCAAAAGGAAATGAAGGAAAAGCAAAATGCAACTTCAGCAAAAGGTGAAGAGCCAAAAACAGATGTGCAAATTGTTGCAGAGGTTGTCAAGGATGCTACCAAGCATAGCACGTTCCTTGCAAGCATGGGAGTGTCATCTGCCTCCAGATTGAAGAGAGGCTTGTAACTCAGGAGCTAGCTGTGAGATCAACAACTGACATGTATCAACAAGAGCTGAATACAAGAATAGTAGCGCAACAATAGGAAATCGAAGAGATGAAAACAAAGAAGAAAGATGAAATTGCAACTCTTAAGAAGGAATAAGAGGATAAATCTATTTCTATGAAAAAGAAGCAATCACAACTGGAAGGAGCTTTTGGTTTTCTCGTAAGGAAGATGCACGGCGGCTCTGATAACATCATGTCACAACCCACTTAGGGGGGGCTCTAGCAACATCATGTCGCAACCCTAATGGTGGTCTTCTTCATCTAGAAACTTTGGTCGTCCCTTATTATATTTTCTAATGTGTGGTACTCTATCTGTTTTCTTTCATGTCGTGTGTGATACTTCCTCGGTTGGCTAATCATTATTATAATTGTGCCAATCATGTCTGTTTTCAGTGTTAACGAAAGTCATTCCATTCTCATTTTTGAAAAATTACTAATTTTGAAGCTCAAATTCAAATTTAAATTTGGTTGCGAGTTGCAACAGTGAACAAACTGTGACAGTAATAGTGATGGAAATGTGTGCCGTCACTAGCTTTTGGATCCACATGTAAGCAACCACGTCAACATCCTACGGGCCCACATGTCAGGATCTTTGACCGGTCAAATTTGATTGTTACTGAGAGCCACCGTCAGTGATAAAACCTCGGCCGAGCCCAACTGTAAGGTGCCATGTTAGCATATTATTAGCTCGTATGTCAGAAATGTTGACTGGTGAAACATGGTGGGTCGGTTGTTAGTGATGTATGTATTTTCACCGAAAACTATGTGGAGGGACGAGCAAGTCGTATATAGTGATGACTCTAGTGACATTTTTTGGCCATCGCAGAGCTTCGGCTACGGATTTGGGTTCGTCACCTAAGACATGATCTTGCGTGACGGAGGAAGTGGTACTGTCAAGATTTTATTTTTTGTGACAACGCTTTGGTGATGGTGAAGGTGACGGCCGGATAAATTCACCAGGGTATTTTCTGCGCCGAAACACAGTTTTACGTGACACAAGTGAAATGCCACAAAATAGAGCAAACATTGTACTATTCTAAGCAGATTTACAAAATGCTGTAAATGTTGTTTGAAAAAAACTTTGCATGGTGTCATCATGCATGTGCTCACTAGAATATGTGGTTAAAAATTCAATGTGTTACGCAAAAGTTATGAGATGTGTTAACGACCTATCGATGTCAGGGGAGATTCGTAGGTTCGAAAGAGGGGAAGTGTCCGATGTGTGAGGGGGCTAGGTAGTATTGCTAATTTTGTGACCTAAAAATCTTGCATACATCTAATGCAGACAAATCAAACCTGCATATCCAATTTTTGTATATGTGAGATGGGTTTGCTAGTTTAGAACAACATAATATATTAGTGCAGTTAGGAGCGGGTTTTCATGCCCGAACGCTGCTAGTGTGATGTTTAGCAGCGTTTACCATCCAAGGTGCACACTGCTAATCAAACTTTAAGATTTTAAGCAGATTTACAAAATGTTGTAAATGCTCTTTGAAAAAACAACTTTGCATGGTGTAATCATGCATTTGATCACTAGATATGTGGTTAAAAATTCGATGTGTTACACAAAATTATGAGATATGTTAATGACCTATCGATGTTAGGGGAGATTCGTTGGTTCGAAGGGGGAAGTGTCCGATATGTGAGGGGGCCAGGTAGTGTTGCTATTTGTGTGACCTAAAAATCTTGTACTCATCTAATGCAATCAAATGAAAGTTGCACCTCCAATTATTTGGTTTATATGAGGTGGGTTTTCTATTTTAGAACAACATAGTATATTACTGCAATAGCAACGTGTTTTCTGTTTAGCAGTGTTTACCATCCAGGGTGCACGCTGCTAATCAAACTTTAAGATTTTAAGCAGATTTACAAAATGTTGTAAATGTTGTGTGAGAAAAATAAACTTTGCATGGTGTCATCATGCATGTGATCACTAGATATGTGGTTAACAATTTAATTTGTTACGCAAAAGTTATGGGATATATTAACGACCTATCGATGTAAGGGGAGACTCGTAGGTATGAAGGGAGGAAGTGTCCGATTTGTGAGGGGGCAAGGTTGTGTTGCTACTTTTTGCAACCTAAAAATCTTTTACACTTCTAATGTGGACAATCAAAGCCACATCTCCAATTTTTGGTTTTATATGAGGTGGGTTTGCTATTTTAGAACAACATAATATATTAGTGCAGTTAGGAGCGTGTTTTTTTGCCCGAACACTGCTAGTGTGATGTTCAACAACATTGAACATCTAGGGTGCACACCACTAGTCAAACTTTAAGACTTTAAGTGACGGGGTCCTGTACCTAGGATACCTAACGTAAGGGAGCCCGGCTACGCCAAGCGTGTGGGGCCCACTAGGCTCAACGCTGGAGGAAAATCCTAAGGAACCAGAGGCAATCTTCGTAATCACCAAGATCGGACGCCGGCAGTACAACAGACTTGTTGGGGATCGTTGCAGAAATAAAAAAAATTCTACGCATCACCAAGATCAATCTATGGAGAAACTAGCAATGAGAGAGAGGGGAGTGCATCTTCGTACCTTTGAAGATCGCGACACGGAAGCGTTACAAGAACGCGGACGAGGGAGTCATACTCGTAGCGATTCAGATCGCGGTTGATTCCGATCTAAGCGCCGAACAATGGCGCCTCCGCGTTCAACACACGTGCAGCCCGGTGACGTCTCCCACGCCTTGATCCAGCAAGGAGAGAGGGAGAGGTTGGGGAAGACAACTCCAGCAGCAGCACAACAACGTGGTGGTGTTGGAGCAGCGTGGTACTCCGGCAGGGCTTCGCCAAGTGTCGCGGGAGGAGGAGGAGGTGTTGGAGAGGAGGAGGGCTGCGCCTTGGATGTGGTGCGGCTGCCCTCCCACCCCCCTCTATTTATAGGGGCAAGGGATAAGGGGGCCAGCCCCCTCCAGATGGATCTAGAGGGGGGGGCAAGGGAGGGAGGCTTGCCCCCCAAGCCAAGGGGGGCGCCCCCTTTAGGGCCCCCCAACCCTAGGCGCATGGGACCTAGGGGGGTTTGGCGCCTAGCCCACCTAGGGGCTGGTTCCCCTCCATATTCAGCCCATAGGGCCCTCCGGGGCAGGTGGACCCTCCCGGTGGACCCGCGGAACCCTTTCGGTGGTCCCGGTACAATACCGATAAACCCCCGAACACTTCCGGCGACCGAATAAGGACTTCCCATATATAAATCTTTATCTCCGGACCATTCCGGAACTCCTCGTGACGCCCGGGATCTCATCCGGGACTCCGAACAACATTCAGTAACCACGTACAAACTTTCCCTATAACCCTAGCGTCATCGAACCTTAAGTGTGTAGACCCTACGGGTTCGGGACACATGCAGACATGACCGAGACATCTCTCCGGCCAATAACCAACAGCGGGATCTGGATACCCATGTTGGCTCCCACATGTTCCACGATGATCTCATCGGATGAACCACAATGTCGAGGATTCAATCAATCCCGTATACAATTCCCTTTGTCAATCGATACCTTACTTGCCCGGATTCGATCGTCGATATCCCAATACCTCGTTCAATCTCATTACCGGCAAGTCACTTTACTCGTTCCGTAATGCATGATCCCGTGACTAACTGCTTAGACACATTGAGCTCATTATGATGATGCATTACCGAGTGGGCCCAGAGATACCTGTCCGTCACACGGAGTGACAAATCCCAGTCTCGATTCGTGCCAACCCAATAGACACTTTTGGAGATACCCGTAGTGCACCTTTATAGCCACCCAGTTACGTTGTGACGTTTGTCACACCCAAAGCATTCCTACGGTATTCGGGAGTTGCACAATCTCATGGTCTAAGGAAAAGATACTTGACATTAGAAAAGCTTTAGCAGACGAACTACACGATCTTGTGCGATGCTTAGGATTGGGTCTTGTCCATCACATCATTCTCCTAATGATGTGATCCCGTTATCAATGACATCCAATGTCCATGGTCAGGAAACCGTAACCATCTATTGATCAACGAGCTAGTCACTAGAGGCTCACTAGGGACATGTTGTGGTCTATGTATTCACACATGTATTACGATTTCCGGATAACACAATTGCAGCATGAACAATAGACAATTATCATGAACAAGGAAATATAATAATAGCCATTTTATTATTGCCTCTAGGGCATATTTCCAACAGTCTCCCACTTGCACTAGAGTCAATAATCTAGTTACATTGTGATGAATCAAACACCCATAGAGTTCTGATGTTGATCATGTTTTGCTCGTGGAAGAGGTTTAGTCAACGGATCTGCGACATTCAGGTCCGTATGCACTTTACAAATATCTATGTCTCCATCTTGAACATTTTCCCGAATGGAGTTGAAGCGACGCTTGATATGCCTGGTCTTCTTGTGAAACCTGGGCTCCTTGGCAAGGGCAATAGCTCCAGTGTTGTCACAGAAGAGAGTCATCGGGCCCGACACATTGGGAATAACTCCTAGGTCGGTAATGAACTCCTTCATCCAGATTGCTTCATGTGCTGCCTCCGAGGCTGCCATGTACTCCGCTTCACATGTAGATCCCGCCACGACGCTTTGTTTGCATCTGCACCAGCTGACTGCCCCACCATCCAAAATATACACGTATCCGGTTTGTGACTTGGAGTCATCCAGATCTGTGTCAAAGCTAGCATCGATGTAACCCTTTACGACGAGCTCTTCGTCACCTCCATAAACGAGAAACATATCCTTAGTCCTCTTCAGGTACTTCAGGATATTCTTGACCGCTGTCCAGTGTTCCATGCCAGGATTACTTTGGTACCTTCCTACCAAACTTACGACAAGGTTTACATCAGGTCTGGTACACAGCATGGCATACATAATAGACCCTATGGCTGAGGCATAGGGGATGACACTCATCTTTTCTCTATCTTCTGCCGTGGTCGGGCATTGAGCCGTGCTCAATCTCACACCTTGCAATACAGGCAAGAACCCCTTCTTGGACTGATCCATATTGAACTTCTTAAATATCTTGTCAAGGTAAGTGCTTTGTGAAAGACCAATGAGGCGTCTCGATCTATCTCTATAGATCTTGATGCCTAATATGTAAGCAGCTTCTCCAAGGTCCTTCATTGAAAAACACTTATTCAAGTAGGCCTTTATGCTTTCCAAGAATTCTATATCATTTCCCATCAATAGTATGTCATCCACATATAATATGAGAAATGCTACAGAGCTCCCACTCACTTTCTTGTAAACACAAGCTTCTCCATAAGTCTGTGTAAATCCAAACGCTTTGATCATCTCATCAAAGCGAATGTTCCAACTCCGAGATGCTTGCACCAGCCCATAGATTGAGCGTTGGAGCTTGCATACCTTGTCAGCATTCTTAGGATCGACAAAACCTTCTGGCTGCATCATATACAATTCTTTCTTAAGGAAACCAATAAGGAATGCCATTTTGACGTCCATTTGCCATATCTCATAATCATAGAATGCGGCAATTGCTAACATGTTCGGACGGACTTCAGCTTCGCTACGGGTGAGAAAGTCTCATCGTAGTCAACCCCTTGAACTTTTCGATAACCCTTAGTGACAAGACGAGCCTTATAGATGGTCACATTACCATCCACGTCTGTCTTTTTCTTAAAGATCCATTTATTTTCTATGGCTCGCCGATCATCGGGCAAGTCAGTCAAAGTCCTTACTTTGTTTTCATACATGGATCCTATCTCGGATTTCATGGCTTCAAGCCATTTGTCGGAATCCGGGCCCGCCATCGCTTCTTCATAGTTCGAAGGTTCACCATTGTCTAACAACATGATTTCCAGGATAGGGTTGCCGTACCACTCTGGTGCGGAACGCGTCCTTGTGGACCTACAAAGTTCAGTAGTAACTTGATCCGAAGTTCCTTGATCATCATCATTAACTTCCTCTCTAGTCGGTGCAGGCACCACAGAAACATTTTCTTGAGCTGCGCTGCTTTCCGATTCAAGAGGCAGTACTTCATCAAGTTCCACTTTCCTCCCACTTACTTCTTTCGAGAGAAACTCTTTCTCTAGAAAGGATCCATTCTTGGCAACAAAGATCTTGCCTTCGGATCTGAGGTAGAAGGTATACCCAATAGTTTCCTTAGGGTATCCTATGAAGACGCATTTTTTCCGATTTGGGTTCGAGCTTTTCAGGTTGAAGTTTCTTGACATAAGCATCGCATCCCCAAACTTTCAAGGACAGCTTAGGTTTCTTCCCAAACCATAATTCATACGGTGCCGTCTCAACGGATTTCGATGGAGCCCTATTTAAAGTGAATGCGGCAGTCTCTAAAGCATAACCCCAAAATGATAGTGGTAGGTCGGTAAGAGACATCATAGATCGCACCATATCCAATAGAGTGCGATTACGACGTTCGGACACACCATTACGCTGAGGTGTTCCAGGCGGCGTGAGTTTTGAAACAATTCCACATTTCCTTAAGTGCGTGCCAAATTCGTGGCTCAAATATTCTCCCCGCGATTTGATCGTAAGAACTTTATTTTCCTGTCACGTTGATTCTTAACCTCACTCTGAAATTCCTTGAACTTTTCAAAGGTCTTAGACTTGTGTTTCATTAAGTAGACATACCCATATCTACTTAAGTCATCAGTGAGGGTGAGAACATAACGATAACCACCGCGAGCCTCAACGCTCATTGGACCGCACACATCAGCATGTATGATTTCCAATAAGTTGGTTGCTCGCTCCATTGTTCCGGAGAACGAAGTCTTGGTTATTTTGCCCATGAGACATGGTTCACACGTGTCAAATGATTCATAATCAAGAGACTCCAAAAGTCCATCTACATGGAGTTTCTTCATGCGTTTGACACCAATGTGACCAAGGCGGCAATGTCACAAGTATGTGGGACTATCACTATCAACCTTACATCTTTTGGCTTTCACACTATGAATATCTGTACCATCACGTTCTAGATTAAATAAGAATAAACCATTGACCAGCGGGGCATGACCATAAAACATATCTCTCATATAAATAGAACAACCATTATTCTCAGATTTAAATGAGTAGCCATCTCGCATTAAACGAGATCCAGATACAATGTTCATGCTCAAAGCTGGCACTAAATAATAATTATTGAGGTTTAAAACTAATCCCGTAGGTGCCGACGGCGATCACATCGACCTTGGAACCATTCTCGAAGCGCATCATCACCTCGTCCTTCGCCAGTCTCCGCTTATTTCGCAGCTCCTGTTTTGAGTTACAAATATGAGCAACCGCACCAGTATCAAATACCCAGGAGCTACTACGAGCGCTGGTTAGGTACACATCAATAACATGTATATCACATATACCTTTGGTATTGCCGGCCTTCTTATCTGCTAAGTACTTGGGGCAGTTCTGCTTCCAGTGACCGTTTCCCTTGCAATAAAAGCACTCAGTCTCAGGCTTGGGTCCATTCTTTGGCTTCTTCCCGGCAGCTTGCTTACCGGGCGCGGCAACTCCCTTGCCGTCCTTCTTGAAGTTCTTTTTACCCTTGCCTTTCTTGAACTTAGTGGTTTTATTCACCATCAACACTTGATGTTCCTTTTTGATCTCCACCTCCGCTGATTTCAACATTGAATATACCTCAGGAATGGTCTTTTCCATCCCCTGCATATTGAAGTTCATCACAAAGCTCTTGTAGCTAGGTGGAAGCGACTGAAGGATTCTGTCAACGACCGCGTCATCCGGGAGATTGACTCCCAGCTGAGACAAGCGGTTGTGCAACCTAGACATTTTGAGTATGTGCTCGCTGACAGAACTGTTCTCCTCCATCGTACAACTGTAGAACTTGTCAGAGACTTCACTCGACTCGGGCATGAGCTTGGAAAACCATTTTCAGCTCTTGGAACATCTCATATGCTCCGTGTTGCTCAAAACACTTTTGGAGCCCCAGTTCTAAGCTATAAAGCATGCCGCACTGAACCAGGGAGTAATCATCACTACGCGACTGCCAGGCGTTCATAACGTCTTGAGTTGCTGGGAAAACAGGTGCGTCACCTAGCGGTGCTTCAAGGACATATGCTTTGTTGGCAGCTATGAGGATAATCCTAAGGTTACGGACCCAGTCCATGTAGTTGCTGCCATCGTCTTTCAGCTTGGTTTTCTCTAGGAACGCGTTGAAGTTGAGGGCAACATTAGCGTGGGCCATTTGATCTACAAGACATATTGCAAAGTTTTTAGACTATGTTCATGATAATTAAGTTCATCTAATCAAATTATTTAATGAACTCCCACTCAGATAGACATCCCTCTAGTCATCTAAGTGATACATGATCCGAGTCAACTAGGCCGTGTCCGATCATCACGTGAGATGGACTAGTCATCATCGGTGAACATCTTCATGTTGATCGTATCTTCTATACGACTCATGTTCGACCTTTCGGTCTTCCGTGTTCCGAGGCCATGTCTGTACATGCTAGGCTCGTCAAGTCAACCTAAGTGTATTGCGTGTGTAAATCTGGCTTACACCCGTTGTATGCGAACGTTAGAACCTATCGCACCCCATCATCACGTGGTGCTTCGGAATAACGGACCTTAGCAACGGTGCACAGTTAGGGGGAACACTTTCTTGAAATTTTAGTGAGGGGTCATCTTATTTATGCTACCATCGTTCTAAGCAAATAAGATGTAAAAACATGATAAACATCACATGCAATCAAATAGTGACATGATATGGCCAATATCATTTTGCTCCTTTTGATCTCCATCTTCGGGGCGCCATGATCATCATCGTCACCGGCATGACACCATGATATCCATCATCATGATCTCCATCATCGTGTCTTCATGAAGTTGTCTCGCCAACTATTACTTCTACTACTATGGCTAACGGTTAGCAATAAAGTAAAGTAATTACATGGTGTTTTCATTGACACGCATGTCATACAATAAATTAAGACAACTCCTATGGCTCCTGCCGGTTGTCATACTCATCGACATGCAAGTCGTGATTCCTATTACAATAACATGATCAATCTCATACATCACATATATCATTCATCACATCCTTTTGGCCATATCACATCACACGACATATGCTGCAAGAACAAGTTAGACGTCCTCTAATTGTTGTTGCAAATTTTACGTGGCTGCTATAGGTTTCTAGCAAGAACGTTTCTTACCTACGCCAAAACCACAACGTGATATGCCAATTTCTATTTACCCTTCATAAGGACCCTTTTCATCGAATTCGATCCGACTAAAGTGGGAGAGACAGACACCCGCTAGCCACCTTATGCAACCAGTGCATGTCAGTCGGTGGAACCTGTCTCACGTAAGCGTACGTGTAAGTTCGGTCCGGGCCGCTTCATCCCACGATGCCGCCGAATCAAGATAAGACTAGTAACGGCAAGTAAATTGACAAAATCGACGCCCACAACAACTTGTGTTCTACTCGTGCATAGAAACTACGCATAGACCTAGCTCATGATGCCACTGTTGGGGATCGTTGCAGAAATTAAAATTTTTCTACGCATCACCAAGATCAATCTATGGAGAAACTAGCAACGAGAGAGAGGGGAGTGCATCTTCATACCTTTGAATATCGCGACACGGAAGTGTTACAAGAACGCGGATGAGGGAGTCGTACTCGTAGCGATTCAGATCGCGGTTGATTCCGATCTAAGCGCCGAACAACGGAGCCTCCGCGTTCAACACACGTGCAGCCCGGTGACGTCTCCCATGCCTTGATCCAGCAAGGAGAGAGGGAGAGGTTGGGGAAGACAACTCCAGTAGCAGCACGACGGTGTGGTGGTCTTGGAGCAGCGTGGTACTCCGGCAGGGCTTCGCCAAGCGTCGCGGGAGGAGGAGGAGGTGTTGGAGAGGGGGAGGGTTGCGCCTTGGATGTGGTGCGGCTGCCCTCCCACCCCCCTCTATTTATAGGGGCAAGGGAAAAGGGGGCCGACCCCCTCCAGATGGATCTAGAGGGGGGGGCGGCCAATTGGGGAGGCTTGCCCCCCAAGCCAAGGGGGGCGCCCCCTTTAGTGTTCCCACCAACCCTAGGCGCATGGGCCCTAGGGGGGTTTGGCGCCCAGCCCACCTAGGGGCTGGTTCCCCTCCATATTCAGCCCATAGGGCCCTCCGGGGCAGGTGGACCCTCCCGATGGACCCCTAGAACCCTTTCGGTGGTCCCGGTACAATACCGATAAACCCCCGAACACTTCCGGCGACCGAATAAGGACTTCCCATATATAAATCTTTATCTCCGGACCATTCCAGAACTCCTCTTGATGTATGGGATCTCATCCGGGACTCCGAACAACATTCGGTAACCACGTACAAACTTTCCCTATAATCCTAGCATCATCGAACCTTAAGTGTGTAGACCCTACGGGTTCGGGAATCATGCAGACATGACCGAGACATCTCTCCGGCCAATAACCAACAGCGGGATCTGGATACCCATGTTGGCTCCCACATGTTCCACTATGATCTCATCGGATGAACCACGATGTCGAGGATTCAATCAATCCCGTATACAATTCCCTTTGTCAATCGGTACGTTACTTGCCCGAGATTCGATCGTCGGTATCCCAATACCTCGTTCAATCTCGTTACCAGCAAGTCACTTTACTCGTTCCGTAATGCATGATCCCATGACTAACTGCTTAGACACATTGAGCTCATTATGATGATGCATTACCGAGTGGGCCCAAAGATACCTCTCTGTCACACGGAGTGACAAATCCCAGTCTCGATTCGTGCCAACCCAACAGACACTTTTGGAGATACCCGTAGTGCACCTTTATAGCTACCCAGTTACGTTGTGACAATTGGCACACCCAAAGCATTCCTACAGTATCTGGGAGTTGCACAATCTCATGGTCTAAGGAAAAGATACTTGACATTAGAAAAGCTTTAGCAGACGAACTACACGATCTTGTGCTATGCTTAGGATTGGGTCTTGTCCATCACATCATTCTCCTAATGATGTGATCCCGTTATCAATGACATCCAATGTCCATGGTCAGGAAACCGTAACCATCTATTGATCAACGAGCTAGTCAACTAGAGGCTCACTAGGGACATGTTGTGGTCTATGTATTCACACATGTATTATGATTTCCGGATAACACAATTGCAGCATGAACAATAGACAATTATCATGAACAAGGAAATAATAATAACCATTTTATTATTACCTCTAGGGCATATTTCCAACAAGACTCACCTACCCCCCGTGCAAACTCTAGACCTCCCCTACCTATACAAAGGGAGGTCTAGGGCTTCATCCATCATCCAACCTCAGATCCAAACTCTCGTTAGAAATCCCATACACCATTGTAATCCTCTGCATGGGGTATCCCCTCACCATGAATAACAAGAAGAAGCAGGGTGTACGGTATGACTCTTCCGAGGCTCGAACCTAGGTAAACTGTGCGTGCGAACTCCATTCCGGTACTTATGATCTCATCATGAACCCTACCAAGGGATTTGACGATATTTCGTTCCGTCAGTTGGAGCACCAGGTTGGGGCAACACTGATCGGAGACCTAACCCGGTGCGGAGAAACAGAAAAGGCCGGAGATGTCCAGTCAAGCCATTGCCTCATGTTCAACTCTTTTGAGCTGGTCGCTGATGGATGAGGACAATTCCTTAACATCTCACCTTCACTCCTTGTCAACCGCATGTATGATGAGGAAGGGCGGGCCAAGGGGTTTACGATCGCCCCAACCACCTTGCATGGAGACGCATCATGCGGGCTCCACGCAGCCTCCTTGAACATGATATTGATGACAGTGGATACACGCGAAACCAGAAGCTCCCACGATGCGCGATCTATGCGGCAGAAAACACAACCGATGAAAGGCTTGCGTGGTCCCAGGAAACGGTGACCTTTGACATCTGGGACCACCCGGAAAACATCGTCTATCTAGGAAAGCACACCTTGGTATTAGACCTGATCATGGGGGGTTGATACGTCCATTTTGCATCATGCTTTTATATTGCTATTTATTGCATTATGGGCTGTTATTACACATTATATCACAATACTTATGCCTTTTCTCTCTTATTTTATAAGGTTTACATGAAGAGGGAGAATGCCGGCAGTTGGAATTCTGGACTGGAAAATGAGAAAATATTAGAGACCTATTCTGCACAACTCCAAAAGTCCTAAAACTTCACGGAGAATATTTTTGGAATATATAAAAATATTGGGCAAAGAAAGCACCAGAGGGGGGCCACCAGCCAGCAACAAGGGTGGAGGGCGCGCCCCCATCCTTGTGGGCCCCCTGGCAGGACTCTGACGCCCATCTTCTACTATATGGTGTGTTTTGACCTGGAAAAAATCAGAAGGAAGATTTCGGGACGAAGCACCGCCGTCTCGAGGCGGAACTTGGGCAGAACCAATCTAGGGCTCCGACGGAGCTGTTCTGCCGGGGAAACTTCCCTCCCGGAGGGGGAAATCATCGCCATCGTCATCACCAACGATCCTCTCATCGAGAGGGGGTCAATCTCCATCAACATCTTCACCAGCACCATCTCCTCTCAAACCCTAGTTCATCTCTTGTATTCGATCTTGGTCTCAAAACCTCAGATTGGTACCTGTGGGTTGCTAGTAGTGTTGATTACTCCTTGTAGTTAATGCTAGTTGGTTTATTCGGTGGAAGATTATATTTTCAGATCCTTAATGATAATTAATACTCCTCTGATTATGAACATGAATATGCTTTGTGAGTAGTTACGTTTGTTCCCGAGGACATGGGAGAAGTCTTGTTATAACTAATCATGTGAATTTGGTATTCGTTCGATATTTTGATGAGATGTATGTTGTCTTTCCTCTAGTGGTGTTATGTGAATGTCGACTACATGACACTTCACCATTGGTTGGGCCTAGGGGAAGGCATTGGGAAGTAATAAGTAGATGATGGGTTGCTAGAGTGACAGAAGCTTAAACCCTAGTTTATGCGTTGCTTCGTAAGGGGCCGATTTGGATCCATATGTTTCATGCTATGGTTAGATTTATCTTAATTCTTCTTTTGTAGTTGCGGATGCTTGCGAGAGGGGTTAATCATAAGTGGGAGGCTTGTCCAAGGAAGGGCAGCACCCAAGCACCGGTCCACCCACATATCAAATTATCAAAGTAACGAACACGAATCATATGAGCATGATGAAAACTAACTTGACAACAATTCCCATGTGTCCTCGGGAGCACTTTGCTTTATATAAGAGTTCGTCCAGGATTGTCCTTTGCTACAAAAAGGATTGGGCCACCTTGCTGCACCTTGTTTACTTT
Organism: Aegilops tauschii subsp. strangulata; assembly: GCF_002575655.3. NCBI lineage: Eukaryota > Viridiplantae > Streptophyta > Magnoliopsida > Poales > Poaceae > Aegilops > Aegilops tauschii. Next base: position 190,214,348 of record NC_053037.3, read on the forward strand.
TGTTAATTGTTACCCGTTACAAATTATCTTTTCACGAAACTATCTATTACCCATAATTTCAGTGCTTGCAGAGAATACCTTGCTGAAAACCGCTTGTCATTTCCTTCTGCTCCTCGTTGGGTTTGACACTCTTACTTATCGAAAGGACTATGATAGATCCCCTATACTTGTGGGTCATCAAGACTCTTTTCTGGCGCCGTTGCCGGGAAGTGAAGTGCCTTTGGTAAGGAAACATTTATATAGTGTGCTGAAATTTACTGTCACTTGTTACTATGGAAAATAATCCTTTGAGGGGCTTGTTCTGGGTATCTTCACCTCGACCGGAAGAGCAAAGAGTTGCTCCTCAACCTACTGCACCTACTGAAAATATTTATTATGAAATTCCTTAGGGTATGATAGAGAATCTGCTAGCTAATCCTTATGAAGGGGATGGAACATTACATCCTGATATGCACCTAATCTATGTGGATGAAGTTTGTGGATTATTTAAGCTTGCAGGTATGCCCGAGGATGTTGTCAAGAAGAAGGTCTTCCCTTTATCTTTGAAGGGAAAGGCATTGACATGGTATAGGCTATGTGATGATATTGGATCTTGGAACTACAACCGATTGAAATTGGAATTTCATCAGAAGTTTTATCCTATGCATCTGGTTCATCGTGATTGGAATTATATATATAATTTTTGGCCTCGCGAAGTAGAAAGTATCGCCAAGCTTGGGGGAGGCTTAATTCAATGTTATATTCATGCCCCAATCATGAGCTCTCAAAAGAAATTATTATTCAAAAAATTTATGCTCGACTTTCTCATAATGATCGATCCATGCTCGATACTTCTTGTACTGGTTCTTTTATGAAGAAGGATATTGAATTCAAATGGGATTTATTGGAAATAATTAAACGCAACTCTGAAGATTGGGAACTCGACGAAGGTAAGGAGTCAGGTATGAACCTTAAGTTTGATTGTGTTAAATCTTTTATGGATACCGATGCTTTTCGTGATTTTAGCACTAAATATGGACTTGACTCTGAGATACTAGGTTCTTTGTGTGAATCTTTTGCTACACATGTTGATCACCCTAAGGAGAAGTGGTTTAAATATCATCCTCCCATTGAAGTTAAAGTAGTAGAACCTATTAAATTTGAAGAAGAAACTATTACTTATAATGTTGATCCTATTGTTCCTACTGCTTATATTGAGAAACCATCTTTTCCTGTTAGAATAAAGGATCATGCTAAAGCTTCAAATGTGGTTCGTAAGAGTTATACTAGAACACCTACACCCTGTGAGCAAATTAAAGTTGAACCTACTATTGCTATGGTTAAAGATCTCTTGGTTGAGAATATTGAAGGGCATGTTATTTATTTCTGTGATGAAGCTGCTAGGAGTGCTAAACCTGATATGAAAGATAAACATAGACCTGTTGTTGGCATGCCCGTTGTTTCCGTTAAAATAGGAGATCATTGTTATCATGGCTTATTTGATGTGGGTGCTAGTGTGAGTGCAATTTCTTATACCTTGTACAAAGAAATTATGAATGATATTGCACCTGCTGAGATAGAAGATATTGATGTTACTATTAAGCTTTCCAATAGAGATACTATATCACCAATGGGATTGTTAGAGATGATGAAGTCTTGTCTTGGAAGATAAAATATCCTGCTGATTTTCTTGTTCTTGCTTCCCCACAAGATAAATTTTGTCCCATTATATTTGGTAGACCTTTCTTGAATATTGTTAATGCTAAGATATACTGCGAGAAAGATATTGTTACTGTTGGTTTAGGGGATATGTCTCATGATTTTAATTTCTCTAAATTTCGTAGACAACCCCATGATAAAGAATTGCCTAGTAAGGATGAAATTATTGGTCTTGCTTCTATTGCCGTGCCTCCTACTGATCCTTTAGAACAATATTTGCTAAACCATGAAAATGATATGTTTATGAATGAAAGAAGGAAAATAGATGAAATATTCTTTAATCAAGGGCCCGTTCTGAAACACAACTTTCCTGTTGAAATCCTTGGGGATCCTCCTCCACCCAAGTGTGATCCTATGTTTGAGCTTAAACAATTACCTGATACTTTGAAATATGCTTATCTCGATGAAAAGAAGATATATCCTTTTATTGTTAGTCCTAAACTTTCAGAGAATGAAGAAAATAAATTATTGAAAACTCTGAAGAAGCACCGTGCTGCTATTGGATATACTCTTGATGATCTTAAGGGCATTAGTCCCACTCTATGTCAGCACAAAATTAAATTGGAGCCTAATGCTAAACCAGTTGTTGATCACCAATGAAGGTTAAATCCTAAGATGAAAGAAGTGGTAAGAAATGAAATACTAAAGCTTCTGGAGGCAGGTATAATTTATCCTATTGCTGATAGTAAATGGGTAAGTCCTGTTCATTGTGTCCCTAAGAAGGGAGGTATTACTGTCGTTCCTAATGATAAGAATGAATTGATTCCACAAAGAATTGTTACAGGTTAAAGAATGGTAATTGATTTTCACAAATTGAATAAAGCTACTAGAAAAGATCATTACCATCTACCTTTTATTGATCAAATGCTAGAAAGATTATCCAAACATACACATATTTGCTTTCTAGATGGTTATTCTGGTTTTTCTCAAATACCTGTGTCAAAAGATGATCAAGAGAAGACCACTTTTACTTGCCCTTTCGGTACCTTTGATTATAGATGTATGCCTTTTGGTTTATGCAATGCACCTGCTACCTTTCAAAGATGTCTGACTTCTATATTCTCTGATTTTTGTGAAAAGATTGTTGAGGCATGGATGATTTTTCCGTTTACTGAACTTCTTTTGATGATTGCTTAAGCAACCTTGATCTAGTTTTGCAGAGATGTGAAGAAACTAATCTTGTCTTGAATTGGGAGAAGTGCCACTTTATGGTTAATGAAGGTATTGTCTTGGGGCATAAAATTTCTGAAAGAGGTATTGAAGTTGATAAGGCTAAAGTAGATGCTATTGAAAAGATCCCGTGTCCTAAAGATATCAAAGGTATAAGAAGTTTCCTTGGTCATGCTGGTTTCTATAGGAGGTTTATTAAAGACTTCTCTAAAATTTCTAGGCCTCTCACTAATCTCTTGCAAAAAGATGTTCCTTTTGTTTTTGATGAGGATTGTGTAGAAGCATTTGAAATACCTAAGGAAGCCTTGATTTCTGCACCTATTGTTCAACCACCTGATTGGAATTTACCCTTTGAAATCATGTGCGATGCTAGTGATTATGCTGTTGGTGCTGTTCTAGGACAAAGAGTTGATAAGAAATTAAATGTTATTCATTATGCTAGTAAAACTCTAGACAGTGCCTAGAGAAATTATGCTACTACTGAACAAGAATTTTTAGCAGTTGTTTTTGCTTGTGATAAGTTCAGATCTTATATTGTTGATTCCAAAGTAACTGTTCACACTGATCATGCTGCTATTAACTATCTTATGGAAAAGAAAGATGCTAAACCTAGACTTATTAGATGGGTTCTCTTGCTACAAGAATTTGATTTGCATATTATTGATAGAAAGGGAGCTGAGAACCCCGTTGCAGACAACTTGTCTAGGTTAGAAAATGTTCTTGATGACCCACTACCTATTGATGATAGCTTTCCTAATGAGCAATTAGCTATCATAAATGCTACTCGTAATACTCCATGGTATGTTGATTATGCTAATTACATTGTTGCTAAATTTATACCATCTAGTTTCACATACCAGCAAAAGAAAAAGTTTTTCTATGATTTAAGACAGTACTTTTGGGATGACCCACATCTTTATAAAGGAGTAGATGGTGTTTTTAGACGTTGTGTACCTGAGCATGAACAGGAACAGATCCTACGCAAGTGCCACTCCGAGTCCTACGGAGGACACCACACTGGAGATAGAATTGCACATAAGGTATTGCAATCCAGTTTTTATTGGCCTACTCTCTTCAAGGATGCTCGTAAGTTTGTCTTGTCATGTGATGAATGCCAAAGAATTGGTAATATTAGTAGACGTCAGGAAATGCCTATGAATTATTCACTTGTTATTGAACCATTTGATGTTTGGGGTTTTGATTATATGGGACCTTTTCCTTTCTCTAATGGGTATACACATATTTTAGTTGCTGTTGATTATGTTACTAAGTGGGTAGAAGCTATTCCAACTAGTAGTGCTGATCATAACTGTTGAGTATATTGATTATTAGGAAAGACGAGATAGACTAGATTTGTTCTGGCTTGTCTTGTACTCCAAGTTGATCATTGTACTCCTATATATATGCCCACGAGGCTCAAGCAATACATCAAACTATTCCACCAAATCTTACTCTCCCTTCTAACATGGTATCAGTTTCCGGGTTCTACACCCTAGCCACCGCCGCTTCCGCACCCATGCGCCGCCCCCGTGGCGGTCGGCCTCCATGACCGCCGCCGGGGGCCGCGCCGCCCGTACCTAGTGTTCGTCTGCCGGCTGTGTTGGCCGACTGCTCTAGAGAGTCTTTTTCCCGAGCACTTGCTCCCGGTTTTTTCGCTCTCTCGCCGCTCGTTTTTTATCGGCATTTTTCTTTTTGGTTTTCCGATCTAATCTTGATCGGTTTGCATCGCCTGCCATCGCCGTCGACCCCCGTGCGCCTCTACTCCAACCCTGGCGTGACCAGCCGGCCTCTCCTCCGACTTGGCGGCCACGCGCGCCGAGGCGGCCCGTCAGGGCCAGCCGTCGTCCGCGCGTCGGTCCGCCCGTTGCCTTGCGCCGGCCGTCACCGCCTTGCTCCGACCGGGACACCTGCATCGCCCTGACCCGGCGGCCTCGCGCCATGCGACGACCAATCATAGCCATCGCTCGCGCGCCGCCCCGCCCATCGATCCATGTCACCTGCCTCCGCCGCATCTACACGGCGGCCTGGCGGTCTACCTCGCCGGCCTCGTCCCTACTGTGTCAGGCCGGCTACGTCAGGCCCGTCGGCTGCCTCGAGCACGGGCACCGTTGCTCCGTTGGTCGCTCGGGCCTCGCTGCCCGGGCGCCGGCGCTGCTTTGGTGGCCCAGGTGCCGGTGCTGACACCCTCGTCCGCACGTCGTCCCACGTCGTTCATCGTCGCCGGCTTCATCTCGGACTCCGCCGCCACTACGCCTTCACCGAGTGGCGTCCCCGACCTCGCGCACGATCGGCTTGATCACCCACTCGCCGCCGTGATCCGCCTCATCTACGCCGCGCGACTGACCTGGCCTGTCGGTTACGCGTGCCTCCGCAGGTCCCGTGAAGATCGTCCCGAGTACCGCGCGCCTCTCCGCCGATCGAGCACTGGGCTGCCGCTGTGTCGCCCTGTCGGGCCGCAGCGCCGCCGCCCCGTGGTTCTCCTTGCGGCTGCATCGACTCGTGCGTCGCTACTGCGTCGCCCCTTCGGGTCGTAGTGCCGCAATACGCGGTCCCCACCGCCGCCCCGAGGTCGTCCCCACGGCTGCACCGACTCACGAACCGCCGTTGCGTCGCCCCTTCGGGCCGTAGCATCGCGGCCCGCGGTCCCCGCCGCCGCGCCGAGGTCTTCCCGCCGTCGCCCCGACCCGCCCGCCGCCACTGTGTCACCCCTTCGGGACGTAGCGCCGCGACCCGTGGTCCGCTCCACCATCACCGCGCGTCGACCTCCCGTGGTATGCGCCGTGTCGTCTTCCTTGGCGCGGGAACGCCACCGACCGCGTCGGTCTTCGTCATGCTGTCAGGGTTCTTCGCCTACTTTGAGCACCGCCGCCGCACTCCTAACCTAGCTGCCGCCGCCACCGCTCTTCTTTGGCCGCCGCCGCTACCTTCGTTGTCGCCGCCGTCGCCCGTCCACCCCCTTCATCTTTGCCCAAGCACCAGCCCGTCGCCAGCGTCGTCGTCATCTACCTCACCACTTCGTCTACTCCGACCACCGTTGGTGACATCGGCTCCACGCCGATGGACGCCACAATCGTCATCGAGTTCTTCTCTGCTAGCCCCTCCGACTTCTCTGACAAGGCGTACAGCTCGTGCAGGCCCCTCGTCTACGCATGCCCGATGCTGGCAACACCGATGCGTGCCTTCATCCACGACGTGTCCCCGGGCCTGGCAAGCCTGGTCGGTGCTTCGTCAACTTCGTCTTCGTCCGTCTTCGCATTCCCGGTGCTGGCAACACCAACGCGTGCCTTTGTCTATGACGTGCCCCTGGTTTGGCACACCTTTTGCAACGCCTTGCCAACACCATCCTCCTTCCGGCGCACCACTACCTCGTCACCACTGCGCCCATGACTAACTCGGCGCCTCCTTGCGCCCGCGGCTCCACGGCGACTCCCTCGACACCGGCTACCCCGACTCGACATCGACCACGACATTCTTCGCATGGCTACCTCGACCACGACTACACCACCCACGCTCTCGGCTACATCAACAAACGACACAAAGGGCTACCGCCTTGCTTGAGCAACCTCGTCGGTTGCCACTCCAGCCACGACTCCGCGATGCATCGACCGTTACGACTGTGGGGGGGGGGGGGTGTTCGTCGGCTTGCCTTTGGATTCTTCTCCAGTCTCACCGTATGCGTCGCTACCGTTGTGACTGTGGGGGGATGTTGAGTATATTGATTATTAGGAAAGATGAGATAGACTAGGATTTGTTCTGGCTTGTCTTGTACTCCAAGTTGATCATTGTACTCCTATATATATGCCCACGAGGCTCAAGCAATACATCAAACTATTCCATCAATCCCTCTCTCCCTTTTAACAATAACACTTCTATTAAGATGCTTAAAGAAGTTATTTTTTCGAGGTTTGGAGTCCCTAGATATTTAATGACTGATGGTGGTTCACATTTTATTCATGGTGCTTTCTGTAAAATGCTTGCTAAATATGATGTTAACCATAGAATTGCATCTCCATATCATGCTCAGTCTAGTGGTCAAGTAGAATTGAGCAATAGAGAGATTAAATTGATTTTGCAAAAGACTGTTAATTGATCTAGGAAGACTTGGTCTAAGGAACTTGATGATGCACTATGGGCTTATAGAACTGCTTATAAAATTCCTATGGGTATGTCTCCTTATAAAATGGTTTATGGAAAAGCATGTCACTTACCTCTCGAATTAGAACATAAGGCATATTGGGCTATTAAAGAGCTCAACTATGATTTCAAACTTGCCGGTGAGAAGAGGTTATTTGACATTAGCTCACTTGATGAATGGACAGTCCAAGCCTATGAGAATGCCAAGTTGTTTAAAGAAAAAGTTAAAAGATGGCATGACAAGAGGATACAAAAGCGTGAGTTTAATGTAGGTGATCATGTTTTGCTATACAACTCTCGTTTAAGATTTTTTGTAGGAAAACTTCTCTCTAAATGGGAAGGTCCTTACATCATCGAGGAGGTCTATCGTTACGGTGCCATAAAGATCAACAACGCCGAAGGCACAAATCCGAAGGTGGTAAATGGTCAAAGAATCAAACATTATATCTCAGGTACTCCCATAAATGTTGAGACCAATATAATTGATACCGTAACCCCGGAGGAGTATATAAGGGACACTTTCCAGAATGTTTCAGACTCCGAAAAGGAATAGGTATGTGGTACGGTAAGTAAACTGACTCCAAAACTGTTCTAATAGCCTTTTTCTCCATTTTGGAGTATTTAAGAAATTAGGAAAATTAAAAGTAGTCCGAAAGAGACACGAGGCATCCACAAGGGTGGAGGGCGCGCCCTACCCCCTGGGCGCACCCCCTGCCTTGTGGCTACCCCGTGTGCCCTTCGGACTCCATTTTCTTGCACAATACTTCTTTTGGTCGGTAAAAATTCATTATATAATCCCCCGAAGGTTTTGACCACCGTACCACGACAAAATCCTCTGTTTTTGTTTTAAGCTGTTTTTGCAGCAGATTTAGAGCAATATGTCGTTCCAAGATTTGGAGGGAGAGAGCTATGTAGCTGATTACATTGCAGACCCCAAGGTCTACGGAGATTTGGCATTATGGTTGGACCACGGAGGAAGAAGAAGACTATGATCCGAGAGGAAAGGAAGAAACAAGTTCCGATGAAGAGGAAGTCCCACTACCCCAACCTGCGGACATGCACATGGAGTTCAAAAAGTCAAGTCTTCCCAACAAAGCAAAGAAACCTAAGATCGAGTTTATCCCTTTTTGTCTCTTGCAGGAAAACAAACATGAACTATGTAAAAAGATATTAAGGCTTGAGCACGAGATTAAGGGAGGAAAATTCTATCCTCAAGCACAAGCTGAGGAAGAAGCCTACTACATCAACAACTCCATCATCACCACCTCTTAAGAAAGAGACATAAATACATGGGTATGGGCACTCCCCTTGGCAACTGCCAAGCTTGGGGGGGGGGGGTTGCCCCGGTATCGTACTACCATCACATCTTATCTTTATCGTTTTTAGTTTGATCCTTTTGGTTATACCTTGATCTAGTAGAATGAAGTTTTTAGTATGATCTAGCTTTGAGTTTTGTTTCGATCTCTATCTATGTAATCGAGTCCATGAGTTATATAATAAAGAGTAATTTTGAGTTGAGGGCTTTGCTTTCTTGCTATGATCTTGAGGGAATTAAATAAAAGAAAGAACAAAAAGAAATACAAAGATCATATATTGATCTTATGGAGAGTAATGACTTCACATATAAAGAGTATGATGAATAAAAGTTGTTGGGAGTTGACAAACATAGTTTTGGTCATTGTTGCAATTAATAGGCACTAGTAGAAAAATGGCCTATTGTCCCGGTTCGTAAGGCCCATTTGTCCCGGTTTTTGAACCGGGACTAAAGGGTCGTTTTTAAAGCCCTAGGCCTTTAGTCCCGGTTCTTACACGAACCGGGACAGATGGGCCTCCACGTGGCCGGTGCTGCGAGCCCAGGCAGGAGGGCCTTTAGTCCCGGTTGGTGGCACCAACCGGGACCAGTAGGCATCCACGCGTTAGCAGCTGGCAGGAGCCGATGTTTTTGTTTTTTTCTGAAAGGGGGTGGTTTAGGGGGTAGTTTAGGGTGTGTTAGCTAGCTAACAGAGAGAAGTGTCCTCTCTTATTTCCGTGCTTGGTTTACCAACGCTACTGCTATGCCTAAACATGGCTTAGATTAAAGTGAAGGCAACATGTGGTGCATGTCGAAAGTAATACTAATCCTAACTTGATCAAGTTTGGAGATTAGTACTACTTTCGACATGCATGTTCCTTCACTTCAATCCAATCCATGTTCATTTCACCCACTGATATATAATAACTCTTCATGCTTGCATCATGCATCATCATAATAATAAGTCCTACTAATCATCATCATACAACTTCTACCCGTTATTAATAACAAGTCATACGATCATCATCCTCATAGTCATCGAACCAACCCTACTTAATTGTTCTTAGCACATGATCATCAGTATTAGGCGGGACCTTAATACCCTCTTTAAGGTAAAATAGCATAAAACAATAAGACCATGACTCTCCATTATGGAGAATGGAGATCATCCTGTCTCCAATTCTTGCGCTTCGCTTCCTTTTGCTTCCAAGAACCTCCTTACGACTGTCCATACATTTTTTCTATTCTTTGATTTCCATGTCTCCACTTCTTTTAGAAATCCGGTATGGACAGTTGAGATTCGTAGGATGACCTGGCTGTATGTTCAAAACATCAAGGCTACCATTCTGATACATCAAATGAGGCACACAATCCTCTGGGATTATCTGTTGAAAAACATAGTAATAACTTCATAGTTAGCAATGATGTACTAGTTTTAGAAGTATGCAAAAGATGCATGAATGTAATAATAGTAAAAAATCTTACCAGGGTATCTCCATAGTAGTTACCGTAGTTCAACACGTGCACTAGTGGCATGTATTGACCATAATGTTGAGGAGTTTGATTCTAGATATTGTAATTCTCAATATCAGTACAAAATGCGATCAGCTGATTTTTCTCCTGATAAGTTAACTCGAAGCCTTCGGTCTAGTAGGTTCTGTCTACCATCTTCCGCACATTCTTTGAAGAATGAAAATAAGCTGTCAATGGAAATAAGCTGTCAACTATTTTGAAATGAACAATATAAATTAGCTAATAACTATGTTTGAGAAACTCACATTGCGGTAGAATTGGAGGCGTATCAACAAGGACCCAAATGTCCATATTGTCTTGCTCAATTTCAGGATGACCAAGATCCATGGTGACAAGCATATCCTCATGAAAACCATACATCTTGCAAAGTGCTTCCCATTTTTTGCAACCAAAATGGATTACGCTCTCAGAATTGTACATCTTTACTTCAAAATCCACACCATGATGGGTCCTTAGGTGAATTTTCTTTATTTCGAAACTTTCATGGTCTTCAAAACCCATCCTCTCCAAGACATAGCGTCTTGCATGGCATGGGATAAGCTAGTCGAATTGTAAAAGATGAAAATTACACATTGAAATAGTTGAAGTCGTGCTTAATTACGAAAAAAACACTTGTCGTTGTTGCGTACCATTTCAACATCGAAGGTCTCCTCCAGCTTAATGCTGAAGCGCCGATCTTCGTCCAGGTGAGCCCTGTCGCACAGACCTCGGTCGTCATGGCACCAGTCGCACTCCCCCGGGAGACTTTCGTCGTCCGAGTACGACATTTCCTATGTTCATAATTCAAATATTAAACTTTTACAATTAAATATATGTACTATAAAAAACCTAAATTAGATCATTATTATTCATCACGGGCTGACTATCGGTCTGTCGAGTCTTTTCTTGAAAACTCTCAGCCACGTGGTGTACATATTCGACCGTCGGTGATGGTAGCTCCTCCTTTCATTCCCAAGTGCGTTACACCAACTTGTCTAGCACACGAGAATGAAGGAGAAGCTACCCCCACGACAACAGTCAAGATTCTTCGTCCTCTCATATATACATGGTGGAGACTCTCCCTCACTGATTCCTCTCTGACATTTGCGAGGAAACTTGATGGCCATTACATTTCAATGGTTGAATATATGAGCAAAAACATTTAAAAATATCTTATAGGACTCATATTGACATGGAGATTTGGCTGGTCTCACCTCGAGGTCGGAGGGGGGTCGGTGACGGGGACGACGGCGAGGATGATGGAGGGGGCTCCTAGATTTCTGCAAAAACAAAAACACTATAAGCTATCAACTAATCAAATGCATACGCCTTGCATAGTGCTCTGCAATTTTAGCATTCAAAGTAGGAGTACTTTTCCAATTTGAGCATTCAATAAGCAAAACCAAATCGTAAAATAAAGTAGTATTCAAATTAGCATGCATTCAATTATAAGCAAAAGTACATCATCTCTTGCGTCCGTACATCGTCGAATATTATCACTAATACACCTCGAATACTATCATACATATAGCATCGCTAATACAGCTAGAACCGTAGCACCCGACGGGTATTGGCGCGGGCGGTGGACACCCAAAGAGAAGGAACCATCACAGGATCATAGCTCCAGTGAGATCCGTGAAGAACCTGCCAGGTATTGTCGGACCTGCCCTCCAACGCAACCATGTAGCGATGGACGTGCTCGTCCTCCTCGCTGACACGGTGACGTACCACCTCCGCGGTGTCCGGAAGCCTCGGCACCATCACTGGCCCACGCGACCGCCACCAAACAAGGATCGGGTCAACGACGGGCTGGCTCCTCACCAACCTACGCCCCTCGGAAGGTAGCACCTCCCAATACCAGCCCGGCGGAGCCCAGTCCCGGACATGGCCCCTCTGATCAAGCCGGCCTCCTCTGCCGAGTCGACGAAGAGGATGCGGGATAGGCATCGTCGACGTCGATGCGGGAATAATTGCTTGAACTAAAAACATAAACTAGTTCTATTAATTTTCTTGCTAAAAATAAACTACTTCTATATATAGTAAAATAAAGTAGTTTTCTTAAATCAACTAGTTCAACTACTACTAAGCACTTAATTACTATAAATAAAATAAAGTAGTACTTACTAAAAATAAACTACTTCTATATATAGTAAAATAAAATAGTTTTATTAAATCAACTAGTTCAACTACTAAGCACTTACTATAAATAAAATAAAGTAGTACTTACTAAAAATAAACTACTTCTATAAATAGTAAAATAAAGTAGTTTTATTAAATCAACTAGTTCAACTACTAATTAAGCACTTACTATAAATAAAATAAAGTAGTACTTACTAAAAATAAACTACTTCTATAGTAAAATAAAGTAGTTTTATTAAATCAACTAGTTCAACTACTAAGCACTTACTATAAATAAAATAAAGTAGTACTTACTAAAAATAAACTAGTTTAACTAGTTCTATTATTTATCGACCCCCCCTCATGTCGAAGTTATCGGGGAGGGGGTATATCGAGAACGACATACCCGGTAAAAAATAAGAAGAGGAAGAAGAAGAAAAAAAAGAGGAGAAGAAGAAAGGAATAGAGGAGAAGATCGAAGAAAAAAAAGAAGAAAAAAAGAGGAGAAGAAGAAAGGAATAGAGGAGAAGAAGAAAAAATAGAAAATATTCTATTTCTTCTTCTTCTCCTCTATTCCTTTCTTCTTCTCCTCTTTTTTCTTCTTCTTTTTCCTCTTCTTATTTATTTCTCCTCTTTTCTCCTCTTCTTCCTCTCCTTCTTCTTCTTCTCCTTCTTCCTCTCCTTCTTTTTCTTCTTCTTCTTCTTCTTCTTCTTCTTCTTCTTCTTCCTTCTTTCCTTCTTCCTCTTTTGTTCCTTTTCCTTATTTTACTTTTTCCTCTACACTAACCTAAAATGCACTAACCTAAATCAATATCTACTAACAACCTAAATAAAAAATCTGAAAAAACAGGACATATAATCATATATACACACATACGTATAATCACACATATATACATATAATCTGAAAAAAACCATAGGGGGCGCGGCGGCGGCCAGTACAGGGAGGAGGAGGAGGGGATCGGGGCGGCGCTCACAGCAGGCGCGGCGATGGCGTCAGTGCAGGGCGCGACGACGGTGACGAGGAGGCAGGGCCGGCGGCGTCGGGGCAGGGGTGGTGCGGGACGGCGGCGTGGGACGGTGACGGGGTGGCGCGGGACGGCGACAGCGAGGCAGAGGGGCAGCCTGGCGGCGTCGTCGGGGCGGGGAAGACGAACTAAATGAAAATTTTGACAAGTGCTGTATATATAGCCAGAGCTTTGGTCCCGGTTTGTGGTACCAACCGGGACCAATGCCCCCCATTAGTCCCGGTTTGTGGCACCAACCGGGACCAAAGGTCTCTTTTCAGCAGCCCAAAGGGCGGGAAGCAGAGGCCTTTGGTCCCGGTTGGTGGCAAAAACCGGGACTAAAGGATGGGCATTGGTACCGGTTGGTGGCATGAACCGGTACCAATGCATACCTTTAGTCCCGGTTGGTGGCACCAACCGGGACTAAAGGCCTTGTGCTGCCCGCGTCGCGGCACAAAAGTTTAGTCCCACCTCGCTAGTTGAGGGAGCTCGAGAGTGGTTTCTAAGCCCCACTCCCGCTGCCCTCTCGAGCTCCTCTAAGATGCAGGCTTTCGGGCCTAAACACACTGTATCTGCCTGTGGGCCTGCTGGGCCTTCTGCGGGCCTGAATCCTGGCCCAACTAGCTGAGTTTCTAGTCGTATTCAGGCCGTGGTGGCCTAGTAGGTGGCATTTTTTTTCCAGTTTTTTGTTTTCTTTGTTGCTTTATTTTTTTTATAGTTTATTTTGTTTCTACTTATTTATTTTATAAAAGTTTATTTTATTTTATTTTGTTTCTACTTATTTATTTTATTTTATTTTGTTTCTACTTATTTATTTTATTTTCTTTTTTGCTTTTTGTATTTATTTTATGAAAATTCTTTTTGCTTTTAATGTTTTGAACAGAAAATACTTTGATAACTCTTTCTACTTATTTATAAAAGTTTATTTTGTTTCTACTTATATATTTTATTAAAGTTTATTTTATTTTATTTGGTTTCTACTTACATCATCAATTTTCAACCCTTTCTGACTTCATTTGTTATTTTTCATGCATTTACTGATTATTTTGAGCTATAAGACCCTGAAATTGAAAAGCATTTCAAATGAACTCTGAAAAGGTTGAAAGTTGGTATGGTATCATCATTTCATCCACATAGCATGTGCAAGAAAGTTGAGAGGGTTACGGAAAAAACTGGATGCACTTCGTGTACAAAACGGACAATCTCTTTCGAAGTATTAGGATTTCATACGGAAACTCGTCTGTTACAAAGGGATTTCATTTTTTAAAACTTATTTGAACTCCTGACTTTTTGTGTGTTCAAAATGCACCATTCAAAGCCACATCATAAATTTTCAACCCTTTCTGACTTCATTTGTTATTTTTCATGCATTTACTTATTATTTTGAGCTATAAGACGCTGAAATTGAAAAGCATTTCAAATGAACTCTGAAAAGGTTGAAAGTTGGCATGGTATCATCATTTCACCCACATAGAGAAAGTTGAGAGGGTTACGGCAAAAACTGGATGCACTTCGTGTACAAAACGGACAATCTCTTTCGAAGTATCAGGATTTCATACGGAAACTCGTCTGTTACAAAGGGATTTCATTTTTTAAAACTTATTTGAACTATTGACTTTTTATGTGTTCAAAATGCACCATTCAAAGCCACATCATCAATTTTCAACCCTTTCTGACTTATTGATTATTTTGAGCTATAAGACCCTGAAATTGAAAAGCATTTCAAATGAACTCTGAAAAGGTTGAAAGTTGGCATGGTATCATCATTTCACCCACATAGCATGTGCAAGAAAGTTGAGAGGTTTACGGCAAAAACTGGATGCACTTCGTGTACAAAACAGACAATCTGTTTCGAGATATCAGGGTTTCATACGGAAACTCGTCTGTTACAACATGCATTTCAAATGAACTACGAAAAGGTTGAAAGTTGGCATGGTATCATCATAATAGTTGTGGAGAGAAAGTCTTCACTTTTTCTTCGCTTGTGTCCTTTGCTTATTGCGCCGTAACCATGGATAATCTTCATCATTTATCAGGATGCTTGGGTCAGCCTTGACTTTGAAGGGAGGAATTTCATGAAAATTTTCATAATCTTCAGACATGTCTGTCTTGCCCTCCACTCCCACGATGTCCCTTTTTCCTGAAAGAACTATGTGGCGCTTTGGCTCATCGTATGATGTATTCACTTCCTTATCTTTTCTTTTTCTCAGTTTGGTAGACATGTCTTTCACATAGATAACCTGTGCCAGATCATTGGCTAGGACGAATGGTTCGTCAGTGTACCCAAGATTGTTCAGATCCATTGTTGTCATTCCGTACTGTGGGTCTACCTGTACCCCGCCTCCTAACAGATTGACCCATTTCCACTTAAACAAAGGGACCTTAAAATCATGTCCGTAGTCAAGTTCCCATATGTCCCCTATGTAACCATAATATGTGTCCTTTCCCCTCTTGGTTATTGCATCAAAGCAGACACCGCTGTTTTGGTTGGTGCTCTTTTGATCTTAGGCGATCGTCTAAAATGTATTCCCATTTATCTCGTATCCTTTGTAAGTCAATACAGTCGAAGATGGTCCCCTCGACAACGAGTAAAACTCATCAGAAACAGTGTTGTCACCTCTGAGACGTGTTTCCAACCAACTACTGAAAGTCCTGATGTGTTCACATGTAATCCAGTCGTCGCACTGCTCCGGGTGTTTGGAGCGCAGACTGTTCTTGTGTTCATCGACATACGGGGTCACCAAGGTAGAGTTCTGTAGAACTGTGTAGTGTGCTTGAGATCAAGAATGCCCGTCCCTGCATATTATTGAGTCCCCTCCAAGCGTGCCTTTTCCAGTCAGTCTCCCCTCATACCGCGATTTAGGGAGACCTATCTTCTTAAGGCCAGGAATTAAGTCAACAGAAAACCCAATGACATCTTCTGTTTGATGGCCCATGGAGATGCTTCCTTCTGGCCTAGCACAGTTATGAACATATTTCTTTAGGACTCCCACGAACCTCTCAAAGGGGTACATATTGTGTAGAAATACGGGGCCCAGAATGACAATCTCGTCAACTAGATGAACTAGGACGTGCGTCATGATATTGAAGAAGGATGGTGGGAACACCAGCTCGAAACTGACAAGACATTGCGCCACATCACTCCTTAGCCTTGGTATGATTTCTGGATCGATCACCTTCTGAGAGATTGCATTGAGGAATGCACATAGCTTCACAATGGCTAATCGAACGTTTTCCGGTAGAAGCCCTCTCAATGCAACCGGAAGCAGTCGCGTAATAATCACGTGGCAGTCATGAGACTTTAGGTTCTGGAACTTTTTCTCTGGCATATTTATTATTCCCTTTATGTTCGACGAGAAGCCAGTCGGGACCTTCATACTAAGCAGGTATTCAAAGAAGATTTCCTTCTCTTCTTTGGTAAGAGCGTAGCTGGCAGGACCTTCATACTGCTTTGGAGGCATGCCGTCTTTTTCGTGCAAACGTTGTAGGTCCTCCCATGCCTCAGCTGTATCTTTTGTCTTCCCATACACACCCAAGAAGCCTAGCAGGTTCACGCAAAGGTTCTTCGTCACGTGCATCACGTCGATCGAAGAGCGGACCTCTAGGTCTTTCCAGTAGGGTAGGTCCCAAAATATAGATTTCTTCTTCCACGTGGGTGCGCATCCCTCAGCGTCATTCGGAACAGCTAGTCCGCCGGGACCCTTTCCAAAGATTACGTGTAAATCATTGACCATAGCAAGTACGTGATCACCGGTATGCATGGCGGGCTTCTTCCGGTGATCTGCCTCGCCTTTGAAATGCTTCCTTTCTTTCGACATTGATGGTTGGTCGGAAGAAATCGACGATGGCCCAGGTACACATTCTTCCTGCATTTGTCCAGGTATATACTTTTGGTGTCAGCTAAACAGTGCGTGCATGCGTGGTATCCCTTGTTTGTCTGTCCTGAAAGGTTACTGAGAGCGGGCCAATCGTTGATGGTTACAAACAGCAACGCGTGCAGGTTAACTTCCTCCTATTTGTGCTCATCCCACGTACGTACACCGTTTCCATTCCACAGCTGTAAAAGTTCTTCAACTAATGGCCTTAGGTACACACCAATGTCGTTGCCGTGTTGCTTAGGGCCTTGGATGAGAACTGGCATCATAATGAACTTCCGCTTCATGCACATCCAAGGAGGAAGGTTATACATACATAGAGTCACGGGCCAGGTGCTGTGATTGCTACTCTGCTCCCCGAAAGGATTAATGCCATCCGCGCTTAAACCAAACCATACGTTCCTTGGGTCACCTGCAAACTCAGCCCAGTACTGTCTCTCAATTTTTCTCCACTGCGACCCGTCAGCGGGTGCTCTCAACTTCCCGTCTTTCTTACGGTCCTCTCTGTGCCATCGCATCAACTTGGCATGCTCTTTGTTTCTGAACAGTCGTTTCAACCGTGGTATTATAGGAGCATACCACATCACCTTCGTAGGAACCCTCTTCCTGCGGGGCTCGCCGTCAACATCACCAGGGTCATCTCGTCTGATCTTATACCGCAATGCACCGCATACCGGGCATGTGTTCAAATCCTGTATGCACCGCGGTAGAGGATGCAGTCATTAGGGCATGCATGTATCTTCCGCACCTCCAATCCTAGAGGGCATATGACCTTCTTTGCTGCGTACGTACTGTCGGGCAATTTGTTATCCTTTGGAAGCTTCTTCTTCAATATTTTCAGTAGCTTCTCAAATCCTTTATCAGGCATAGCATTCTCTGCCTTCCACTTCAGCAATTCCAGTACGGTACCGAGCTTTGTGTTGCCATCTTCGCAATTGGGGTACAACCCTTTTTTGTGATCCTCTAACATGCGATCGAACTTCAGCTTCTCCTTTTGACTTCACATTGCGTCCTTGCATCGACAATGACCTGGTGGAGATCATCATCATCGGGCACATCGTCTGGTTCCTCTTGATCTTCAGTAGCTTCCCCCATTGCAGCATCATCGGGCACATCGTCTGGTTCCTCTTGATCTTCAGCAGCTTCCCCCGTTGCAGCATCACCATATTCAGGGGGGCACATAGTTGTCATCGTCCTCTTCTTCTTCGCCGTCTTCCATCATAACCCCTATTTCTCCGTGCCTCGTCCAAACATTATAGTGTGGCATGAAACCCTTGTAAAGCAGGTGGGTGTGAAGGATTTTCCGGCCAGAGTAAGACTTTGTATTCCCACATTTAGGGCATGGACAACACATAAAACCATTCTGCTTGTTTGCCTCAGCCACTTCGAGAAAATCATGCACACCCTTAATGTACTCGGAGGTGTGTCTGTCAACGTACATCCATTGCCGGTTCATCTGCGTGCATTATATATAATTATGTGTGTCAAAAGTAAGAAAATCAGACAAGTATCTATGTAAAGTAAGAATTTTTTTCTTTCAGAAAGAAGATAAGAACAAGAGGCTCACCACGGTGGTGCCGGCGACGAGATTGGCGCGGGCGATCGACGGCGGTGAAGACGGGGACGGGGTGTGACAGACCGCTAATATAAACCTAGACAAATCTCGGGAAAAATGGAGCTCGGAGATCGAGCTTCGAGAGGAGAAAGCTTAACTAGTGTGGCTCGGGCATTTCATCAAACACCTCATGTGCATAGGAGGTGAGCTAGAGCACCCAATGCCCCCCCCTTGCCGTCCAGCAAAAAACAGAGCACTGTGGAGTGCTCTGCTGCGGCGATGGGGTATATATAGGCAACTCATTTGTCCCGGTTCGTGGCTGGAAATGGGACTAAAGCTCCCCCTTCTGTCCCGGTTCGAGCCACGAACCGGGACCAATGGCTGTGGGCCAGGAGCGAGGCCCATTGGTCCCGGTTCGTGCCTAGAACCGGGACAAATGGGTCCACACGAACCGGGACCAATGCCCACGAGGCCCATGCCGGCCCCCCGGGCTCACAAACCGGGACTAATGCCCCCATGGGTCCCGGTTCGTGCAGAACCGGGACTAATGGGCTGGCCAGGCCCGAACGAAAGCCCTGTTTTCTACTAGTGAGGAAGTAATAAAGAAAGAGAGGCTTCACATATAAATATACTATCTTGGGCATCTTTTGTAATTGTGAGCACTCATTAGAGTATGACATGCTAAAAAGTTGATGTTGGACAAAGAAGACAACATAATGGGTTATGTTTTCTTATATCCGAATAGAAGTTACATTGTCATGGATCATCCAACATGTTGAGCTTGCCTTTCCCTCTCATGCTAGCCAAATCTTTGCACCAAGTAGAGATACAGCTTGTGCTTCCAAACATCCCTAAAACTAGTTTTGCCATGAGAGTCCACCATACCTACCTATGGATTGAGTAAGATCCTTCAAGTAAGTTGTCATCGATGCAAGCAATAAAAATTGCTCTCTTAATATGTATGATCTATTAGTGTGAAGAAAATAAGCTTTATACGAACTTGTGATATGGAAGAAATAAAAGCGACAGACTGCATAATAAAGGTCTTTATCACAAGCGACAATATAAAGTGACATTCTTTTGCATTAAGATTTTGTGCATCCAACCATAAAAGTGCATGACAACCTCTGCTTCCCTCTGCGACGGGCCTATCTTTTACTTTTATCGTCTACCCTTATACAAGAGTCAAGGTGATCATCACCTTTCCTTTTTACACTTTTCCTTTGGCAAGCACTATGTGTTAGAGAGATCCTGATATATATATATATATATATATATATATATATATATATATATATATATATATATCCACTCAGATGTAGGTTATCATAAGGTATTATTGTTGACATTACCCTTGAGGTAAAAGGTTGGGAGGCGAAACTATAAGCCCCTCTCTTTCTCTGTGTCCGATAGAAACTTTGTACCCATAAGTATCGCGTGAGTGTTAGCAATTGTGAAAGATTAAATGATAGTTGAGTATGTGGACTTGCTGAAAATTTCTTATATTGAGTCTTTCTGATGTTATGATAAATTGTGATTGCTTCAATGACTGAGATCATAGTTTGTTTGTTTTCAATGAAGTTTCTCTCATGCTTTATCTTGTGAACAAATTGTTACTTTAACATAAGAAATTATATGGCATTATATGTTGCTGTTCTAAAGATGATCATGATGCCCTCATGTCCGTATTTTATTTTATCGACACCTCTATCTCTAAACATGTGGACATATTTTTTGATTTCGACTTTCGCTTGAGGACAAGCGAGGTCTAAGCTTGGGGGAGTTGATACGTCCATTTTGCATCATGCTTTTATGTTGATATTTATTGCATTATGGGCTGTTATTACACATTATATCACAATACTTATGCCTTTTCTCTCTTATTTTATAAGGTTTACATGAAGAGGGAGAAGGCCGGCAGGCAGCTGGAATTCTGGACTGGAAAAGGAGCAAATATTAGAGACCTATTCCGCACAATTCCAAAAGTCCTGAAACTTCACGGAGACTATTTTTGGAATATATAAAAATATTGGGCGAAGAAAGCACCAGAGGGGGGCCACCAGCCAGCCACAAGGGTGGAGGGCGCACCCAACCCCCCTGGGCGCGCCCCCCGTCCTTGTGGGCCCCCTGGCAGGCCTCCGATGCCCATCTTCTGCTATATGGTGTGTTTTAACCTGGAAAAAATCAGAAGGAAGCTTTCGGGACGAAGCGCCGCCGTCTCGAGGCGGAACTTGGGCAGGACCAATCCGGGGCTTCGGTGGAGCTGTACTGCCGGGGAAACTTCCCTCCGGGAGGGGGAAATCATCGCCATCGTCATCACTAATGACCCTCTCATCGAGAGGGGGCCAATCTCCATCAACATCTTCACCAGCACCATCTCCTCTCAAACCCTAGTTCATCTCTTGTATTCGATCTTGGTCTCAAAACCTCAGATTGGTACCTGTGGGTTGCTAGTAGTGTTGATTACTCCTTGTAGTCGATGCTAGTTGGTTTATTCAGTGGTAGATTATATTTTTAGATCCTTAATGATAATTAATACTCCTCTGATTACGAACATGAATATGCTTTGTGAGTAGTTATGTTTGTTCCTAAGGACATGGGAGAGGTCTTGTTATAAGTAATCATGTGAATTTGGTATTCGTTCGATATTTTGATGAGATGTATGTTGTCTTTCCTCTAGTGGTGTTATGTGAACGTCGACTACATGACACTTCACCATTGTTTGGGCCTAGGGGAAGGCATTGGGAAGTAATAAGTAGATGATGGGTTGCTAGAGTGATAGAAGCTTAAACCCTAGTTTATGCGTTGCTTCGTAAGGGGCCGATTTGGATCCATATGTTTCATGCTATGGTTGGATTTATCTTAATTGTTCTTTCGTAGTTGCAGATGCTTGCGAGAGGGGTTAATCATAAGTGGGAGGCTTGTCCAAGGAAGGGTAGCACCCAAGCACCGGTCCACCCACATATCAAATTATCAAAGTAACAAACGCGAATCATTTGAGCATGATGAAAACTAACTTGACAACAATTCCCATGTGTCCCCGGGAGCACTTTGCTTTATATAAGAGTTCGTCCAGGCTTGTCCTTTGCTACAAAAAGGATTGGGCCACCTTGCTGCACCTTGTTTACTTTTGTTACTTGTTTCCGTTATGAATTATCTTATCACAAAACTATCTGTTACCAATAATTTCAGTGCTTGCAGAGAATACCTTGCTGAAAACCGCTTGTCATTTCCTTCTGCTCCTTGTTGGGTTCGACACTCTTACTTATCGAAAGGACTATGATAGATCCCCTATACTTGTGGGTCATCAGGGGTTACCGCCTCTCACGCGTCCTAATGGATGGAGGCAGTGGCCTCAATATCATCTTTACCAACACCCTAGAGAAGGTGAAGATCTCACTGTCCAGTCTAAAGAGATCGGATGTGGGCTTCCACGAGGTGGTGCCAGGCCGCCCGATCCACCACCTCGGGCGGTTTGAGCTCGAGGTCGTCTCCGGAGACGAGCACAACTGTCAAAGCGAGTCCATCCAGTTCGACGCCACTCCATTCTAGAGCGGTTACCATGCAATTTTGGGCAGTCCCACATACGTGAAATTCATGGTGGTCCCGTCTTACGCCTATCTTTAGTTAAAGATGCCGAGCCCGAACGACATGATCACCGTAATGGGGAGCTCAGAAAAAGACCACGAGGCTGAAGTGGCCAACATGAGCTCGCCGAAGCTGCCTTGGATTTTGCCGAGCTCACCAAAATAAGAAACAGAACAGGGCCATCGGAGGCCAGGGCCCGTGTTCCAACTGGCCAAACAAACAAAGAAATTCTAGGTACACCCGAAAGATCCTAGCAAAATAGCAACCATCGGCGGAGACCTGTCGGAGAGCCAGGAAGCGGAGCTCCACGCCATCCTTTTAGCAAACTGGGATATATTCACCGGGAAGCCAGCTGACATGCCAGGGGTGCCGGCCAGCAAGGCCGAACACTGGCTAACACTACAAAAAAAGACACATCCGTGACATTTTGGGCCGAATGAATTTTTTCTGTCATGCTTATGACACTTCTATGATGATAATTGTGACAAAACCCAGTATCATCAGAGATGTGGTGGGCTCCTACTTCTATGACAAAAAATCATGATAGAAAATGGGCTTTTCATCCTGGGCGGGCTGGAGACGCAGTTGCATGACATTCTTCGGGCCGTCCATGACGGAAAAACCCGTGGTAGAAGCGAGGGCGAGGAAAATATTGGGGAGTTCCCGGTTATGGTGGGTGGTCGGGGCCGAGCGATGCACGTTACTCTCGTACACGTATGCGCGTGGATGCAAGGCGTTGGGCTCTAACTGAACCAGAGCGAGGCGTTCACCTACTGAACCTGAGCGATTGCATTGCAGGCTATGCGTTACTGAACCCGAGCGATCGATCGATCTGGCTGTTAATTGAACCCGATTGAGCGATTCCTTCGCTACTGCTGCTAACTGAAGCCGATCGAACCTGCTGCCTCTTGATGAACAATGAGCGTTGTTGGGGGGTTGGACGAACAGTTCCCGGTGGGGGTTGGATGAACAGGACCCCGTGGTAGTAGAGGTCGTTGCCGCTGGATGAACAGGACCACAATCGAGCCGGTTGGGGGTGGATGAACAGGACCCCGTGGAGGGCTGGATGAACAACAACCGGTGGAGGGCTGGTTGAACAGTAGCCGGTGGAGGGCTGGATGAACAGTAGCCCGTGGAGGGGTGGTTGCACAGGACCCCATGGAGAGGGCTGTTTGAACAGTAGCCGGTGGAGGAGCGGTGAAGGCTAGATGAACATGAGCCCGTGGATGAACAGTAGCTGGTGGAGGCAGGAGGGAGATGTCGTGGATGAAAAGTCGCAGGTGGAGGCTGGAGGAGGTCGACGGTGGATGAACAGTAGCAGGTGGAGGTTGGTGGAAGTCGACGGTGGATGAATAGTAGCCCATGGAGGCTGGGGCGAGGCAGTAGACGGTGGATGAACAGTAGCCCATGGAGTCCCGTTTTGTGGTACGCCACACCCCTCTCGATGAACAGGACCCCCATTTCAACCGTAGGCGCTCCAACACAAGTCCATTTCCTCCGTTTTGTGGTACGGCACACCCCTCCGGATCAACAGCACCCCGTTTCGATAGTAGGAGCTCGAACACAAGTTCGTTTCCTCCGTTTTACGGTACGCCATACCCTTCCTGATGAACAGGACCCCGGTTCGACCGTACGCGGTCGAACACAAGGCGGTTTTCCTATGTTTTGCGGTACGCCATACCCCGTTCCGGCTGTTCCGTCCAAGCCAGTAGGCTCCCATTGAACACGACCCATTCCGACCAAGTCTGTTGCCTCCCGATGAACAGGACGCGTTCGGACCCAGTCACTTGGCTCCCGGTGAACGCGACGCTGTTTCCTCCGTTCCGACCCAGCCGGTTGGCTGCCGATGAACAGGACGCCGTCGCTACCTCTCCATGTACACGAGCCCTGGTCGTACATATGCGCGAGTAGGCGTTTGAGACCCCGCCCGTATGTATGTACGTGGCTGTATTTACTTTCTTGCACCCTGTCTGTACGTACGTGTACATGCTAGGTGCGCGCCTCTACTACAACACATGCCCTTCCTTACTCGGCCATGGTTCATTGCTGAAGCATGCAGATAGATCGATCGACCAGTATGTATGTACATGTTCGTGACCAGAATGACAACGCTACGTACGCTTCGACCAGGTGGGTCTCGACTGTCAGGGAGGATAAGGAGGCACTTCCTTGCATGCGAAGATGTAGCTGGTGGGCCCCAGCAGTCAGGGGGAAACATTTTTTTCACAAAATACGGTGGCCCGTCCGATGGGTCCCTGCTGTCAGGTGGAGGAATCATTATTTTGCGCGTAATAAGGAGACACTTCCTTGCTGCGGCCGTGGACCCAGCTGTCATCCTCTCCATGTACAGTACTCATCCGATGGAAGTCTGTTCCTTGACTACATTGACCACGCCGCACCGAGAGCACCAAGGCAGTGGACGATGGCGAGGCCTAGGAAGGGGACGACGCGGAGCCGGGTAAGATACGACAGTTGTTGCCCACGCGGAGAGGAGTACGAGGGTTGACTGGTTCGGCTGTGGTGTGAGGCTGCCGTTGCCTCAGAATAATAGGGGGTGTGAGTGAGTAGAGGGATGGCCTGTCCAGCGATGGGAGTAGTAGGGGGTGGTGAGGCCTCCGCGGCAGCACATCCGGCCACGGGAGGCAGGAGCTGGCGGCACGACCGACGCTGATTTGGGCGGCTGGAGCAAGAAGACCAGAGGTTGAAGAAGCACTACGGCCGTTGGATGGACATCGTACGGTCACTGGAGCTAGAATCGTTCATATTGACTAAGTTGACAAAGCCCTCTGTAAGTGCATCTAGTGCCCCTTAGTGATTTTGGTGTATTGAACCCTTATAGGTTAAGGGACTAATGCGTTTGTGAGTGTACACATGTCTATAAGTCTATGAGGAGTTTGATATTTACGATGAAAGTCGACCCCTAAAAATCAATGTCTTCAGCTGAAGACTTTGAAAGTGAAGAAATTGCTGTGACCGTGAAGACTTGATATTCATGCGAGGAATATGAAGCGTGAAGACTTTTGTTTTCGTAGTTTCGTTTTCTCTTTCTTGAGTCATAGGAAACACCGTAATTTTAAAGGGGGTCGAGGTAAAACTAAGGAAAAGTTTCCAAGTGATGCTCATCTCAAAATCCTACACCTACCCAATCCTTTCGAGTGAAGCCATTGGAAATCTCGTACAATTCAGTCAATTTCCTCAGTGACAGAGATGAAGATCTTCTAGTCTCTGAGGAATTTGTTCTAACTGAGGAATTAGGAATTCGCCAGTGCGGACTGCCTACAAGTGAGGAATATGATAGCCCCGAGGAATTTGATACTCAAATATCCGACCGTTGCCGTGCTATGCGCCAGCTGTCCCAAAATATCTACCCACCTAACAGTCATATCATTGAAGGATATTTATGTCTTATCATGTCGGGGTGTGATGACCCACAAGTATAGGGGATCTATCGTAGTCCTTTCGATAAGTAAGAGTGTCGAACCCAACGAGGAGCAGAAGGACATGATAAGCAATTTTCAGTAAGGTATTCTCTGCAAGCACTGAAATTATCGGTAACAGATAGTTTTGTGATAAGGTAATTTATAACGGGTAACAAGTGTAAATAAAGTGCAGCAAGATGGCCCAATCCTTTTTGTAGCAAAGGACAAGCCTGGACAAAATCTTATATAGAGAAAAGCGCTCCCAAGGACACATGGGAATTATCGTCAAGCTAGTTTTCATCACATTCATATGATTCGCGTTCGGTACTTTGATAATTTGATATGTGGGTGGACCGGTGCTTGGGTGCTGTCCTTACTTGGACAAGCATCCCACTTATGATTAACTCCTATTGCAAGCATCCACAACTACAAAAGAAGTATTAAGGTAAACCTAACCATAGCATGAAACATATGGATCCAAATCAGCCCCTTACGAAGCAACGCATAAACTAGGGTTTAAGCTTCTGTCACTCTAGCAACCCATCATCTACTTATTACTTCCCAATGCCTTCCTCTAGGCCCAAACAATGGCGAAGTGTCATGTAGTCGAAGTTCACATAACACCACTAGAGGAGAGACAACATACATCTCCTCAAAATATCGAATGAATACCAAATTCACATGACTACTAATAGCAAGACTTCTCCCATGTCCTCAGGAACAAACGTAACTACTCACAAATCATATTCATGTTCATAATCAGAGGGGTATTAATATGCATAATGGATCTGAACATATGATCTTCCACCAAATAAACCAACTAGCATCAACTACAAGGAGTAATCAACACTACTAGCAACCCACAGGTACCAATCTGAGGCTTTGGGACAAAGATTGGATACAAGAGATGAACTATGGTTTGAGAGGAGATGGTGCTGGTGAAGATGTTGATGGAGATTGGCCCCCTCCCGATGAGAGGAGCGTTGGTGATGACGATGGTGATGATTTCCCCCTCCCAGAGGGAAGTTTCCCCGGCAGAATAGCTCTGCTGGAGCCCTAGATTGGTTCCGCCAAGGTTCCGCCTCGTGGCGGCGGAGTTTCTTCCGAAAGCTTGCTTATGATTTTTTTCTCAGACGAAAGACTTCATATAGCAGAAGATGGGCACCGGAGGGCCACCAGGGGGCCCACGAGGCAGGGGGCGCGCCCAGGGGGGTAGGGCGCACCCCCACCCTCGTGGCCAGGGTGTGGGCCCCCTCTTGTATTTTCTTTGCTCAATATTTTTTATTATTTCCAAAAATAACTTCCGTGGAGTTTCAGGACTTTTGGAGTTGTGCAGAATAGGTCTCTAATATTTGCTCCTTTTCCAGCCCAGAATTCCAGCTGCCGGCATTCTCCCTCTTCATGTCAACCTTGTAAAATAAGAGAGAATAGGGATAAGTATTGTGACATAATGTGTAATAACAACCCATAATGCAATAAATATCAATATAAAAGCATGATGCAAAATGGACGTATCAACTCCCCCAAGCTTAGACCTCGCTTGTCCTCAAGCGGAAGCCGATAACGATAAATATGTCCACATGTTTAGAGGTAGAGGTGTCGATTAAATAAAATACGGACATGAGGGCATCATGATCATTCTTATAACAGCAACATATATGGATATTGTCATATGATTTCTTATGCTTAAGTAATAATCTATTCACAATGTCAAGTATGAATAAGAAACTTCATTGAGAACCAGCAAACTATAATCTCAGTCATTGAAGCAATTGCAATTTATCATAACATCGGAAAGAGTCTATGTAAGAGCTTTTCAGCAAGTCCACATACTCAACTATCATTTAGTCTTTCACAATTGCTAACACTCACGCAATACTTGTGGTTACGGAGTTTTAATCGGACACAGAGAAAGATAGGGGCTTATAGTTTCGCCTTCCAACCTTTTACCTCAAGGGTAATGTCAACAATAATTGTTCATGCTAACTTACATCCAATTGGATATATGTATCAGGATCTTTCCAACACAAGGTGCTTGCCAAAGGATAAAATGTAAAAAGGAAAGGTGAAGATAACCATGAATCTTGCATAAGGGTAAGAGATAAAAATAAAAGATAGGCCCTTCGCAGAGGGAAGCAGAGGTTGTCATGCGCTTTCATGGTTGGATGCGCGAAATCTTAATGCAAAAGAATGTCACTTTATATTGCCACTTGTGATATGGACCTTTATTATGCAGTCCATCGCTTTTATTTCTTCCACATCACAAGATCGTATAAAGCTTATTTTCTCCACACTAATAAATCGTACATTTATTGCTTGCACCGATGACAACTTACTTGAAGGATCTTACTCAATCCATAGGTAGATATGGTGGACTCTCATGGCAAAACTGGGCTTAAGGGTATTTGTAAGCACAAGTAGTATCTCTACTTGGTGCAAAGAATTTGGCTAGCATGAGGGAGAAAGGCAAGCTGAACATGTTGGATGATCCATGACAATATACTTTATTTTAGATATAAGAAAACATAACCCATTACCTTGTGTTCCTTGTCCAACATCAACTCTTTAGCATGTCATATTTTAATGAGTGCTCACAATCATAAAAGATGTCCAAGATAGTATATTTATATGTGAAACCTCTCTTTCTTTATTACTTCCTATTAATTGCAACGATGACCAAAGCTATGTTTGTCAACTCTCAACAACTTTTAATCATCATACTCTTTCTATGTGAAGTCATTACTCCCCATAAGATTAATACGATCTCTTATTTCTTTTTATTCTTTCTCTTTTCTTTTATTCCCTCAAGATCATGGCAAAATAATCAAGCCCTTGACTCAACACTAATCTTTATTATATATAGCTCACGGACTCGATTACATAGAGGGATCATAAAGCAAAACTCAAAAATAGATCATACCAAAAACTTTATTCTACTAGATCGAGCTATTACTAAAAGGATCAAACTAAGAAAAAGGTAAAGATAGGAGTGTGATGGTGATACGATACCGGGGCACCTCCCCCAAGCTTGGCAGTTGCCAAGGGGAGTGCCCGTACCCATGTGATTATATCTCTTTTGCTGGTGAAGAAGATGGTGGAGTTGTTGATGATGCGGGCTTGTCGTCCATCTTCCAAGGCATAGGCTCACCATCATAGAAGGATGATTGAGTCTGCAGGATCCTCAAATCTGCAGCCAAACTCATCCTCTTGAATCTATATTCATACTCACAGTTTTGGTTTTGCAGGTCATAGATTTGGGCTTGGAGATGCTCGATCTTCTCGTGAAGCTTGAAGATGGTTTCCCCAATGTTATTGGCATCCATCTTGTGGTTGTTGGTGAACTCCGTGATCAACATATGGTTGGCATTGAGTCCACGTTCCACCATCCCTTGGCATTTGAAAACTTGTTGTTCCATTGCTTCGAGCCTCGTCTCCACGCTTCCGGTCTTCCTTGGTCCCTCAACATCGCGGATGTGTAGCAACCCATCACGCATCTCAATGGTTTGAGGGTGTTGCAGCACCTCCGCGAGGTAGGGGTTGATGACCTTCTCGAAGAACTTGTCCTTGGGGGCGCTTGGAGACGTCATGGTGATCTAGATCTGTCAGAAAAACAGCTCGAAACAAAAACAGAGGATATTTGCGTGATACGATGGTCAAAACCTTCGGGGGATTATATAATGAATTTTTACCGACCAAAAGAAGTATCGTGCAAGAAAACGGAGTCCGGAGGGCGCATGAGGTGCCCACGAGGCAGGGGGGCGCGCCTCCCACCCTCGTGGAAGCCTCGTGTCCTTCCCGGACTACTTCTTATTTTCCTATTTTTCTAAATATTCCAAAACGGAGAAAAATTGCCATTAGAACTGTTCTGGAGTCGGTTTACTTACCGTACCACATACCTATTCCTTTTCGGAGTCTGAAACGTTCTGGAAAGTGTCCCTTATGTATTCCTCCGGGGTTACGGTTTCAATAACATTAGTTTCAACATTTATGGGATTACCTGAGATATAATGTTTGATTCTTTGACCGTTCACCACCTTCGGATTTGTGCCTTCGAAGTTGTTGATTTTTATGGCACCGGAACGATAGACCTCCTCGATAACGTAATGACCTTCCCATTTAGAGAGAAGCTTTCCTGCAAAAAATCTTAAACGAGAGTTGTATAGCAACACATAATCACCTACATTAAACTCACGCTTTTGTATCCTTTTTCATGCCATCTTTTAACTTTTTCTTTAAACAACTTGGCATTCTCATAGGCCTGGGTTCTCCATTCATCAAGTGAGACAATGTCAAATAACCTCTTCTCACCGGCAAGTTTGAAATCATAATTGAGCTCTTTAATAGCCCAATATGCCTTATGTTCTAATTCGAGAGGTAAGTGACATGCTTTTCCATAAACCATTTTATACGGAGACATACCCATAGGATTTTTATATGCAGTTTTATAGGCCCATAATGCATCATCAAGTTTCTTGGACCAATTATTTCTAGATCTATTAACAGTCTTTTGCAAAATTAATTTGAGCTCTCTGTTACTCAATTCTACTTGACCACTAGACTGTGGGTGATAAGGGGATGCAATTCTATGATTAACATCATACTTAGCAAGCATTTTACGAAAAGCACCATGAATAAAGTGTGAACCACCATCAGTCATTAAATATCTAGGGACTCCAAACCTCGGAAAAATAACTTCTTTAAGCATCTTGATAGAAGTGTTATGATCAACACTACTAGTTGGAATAGCTTCTACCCACTTAGTAACGTAATCAACAACAACTAATACCACTACTAGGAAAAGGCCTGCTAGTGGCGCACCTGTTTTGGCTACTAATCGCGCACTACAGGTGCGCCACTAGCATCACGCCATTAGGGTGCGCCATTAGTATACCAGATACTAATGGTGCACCAGGGAGTGCGCCATTAGTATATCACACGGTGCGCCATTACTATCTGACTTAGTAATGGCGCACCACATAGAAGTGTGACATTACTAACAATTTTTTTTCAAATTTTTTTTTCAAATTTTTTTAAAAAAAATTTCATTTTTTTTCGTTTTTTCTTAATCTCATGTCACTATGGCTTAATCTCGGGTCAATATGCTTAATCTCAAGTCAAATCACACTAAGTGGTCAAAGTTTCCGGAAGGTCACCCATCCTCACACTACTCCAGCCCGAGCACGCTTAACTTCGTAGTTCTATCCAACCCCAGCACCACCTCACTTAACAGGCACTTGTTGATATATATATCATATCAATCCTATTAAACCTTGTTGATGTCTAGGACTTTGTTCATGTTCATGAGTATGATGAAATTTTGAAAAATATTTCAAACTTCCCGGTCATATTACGTATCATTTTTTGAAAAAAAATTCCAAAAAAAGTTCAAAACCAATTTTTTTGGCTACTAGTGGCACACCTAGAAAATGGTGCGCCACTAGTAAGTTTGATTTTTTTTCCATTTTTCCCCTCTAGATCTTAAAAGCCCCGTAACATTTTTCTGTTAGGTTTTTGAGGATTTTGAAAATGTTTAACGGGGTTCCCCATGTTAAATTCGGATGTAACTTTTCGAGTAGATGATTTTTCATATAAAAAACTTTTTAATCCGAGTTCGTATGCAAAAGTTATGCCCATTTTACAAATTCCAGAGAGATTTTACAAATAAAGTCGAAATTCATATTTGTAAATTTTCCCAACAAGTAGACCACATATCACATGGGAAAGTTATTTTCTTTTATTTTTTTGACATTTCCATCATTTTTTTATTTTTTTCAAAACTGAAAAGGCGGTCAGGGGGGTGCATCCGGTGGAATTTTTGGGCCAAGTTAGTAATGGCGCACCATGGGAGTGGTGCGCCATTACTAGTTTTGAAAAAAAAAATTGTTACTAGTGGCGCACCGTGGATGTGGTGCGCCATTAGTATTTGGACACTAATGGCGCACCAACACATGGTGCACCGTGCGCCATTACTAGTTTTGAAAAAAAATAAAAAAAATTGAATTTTTTTTTGAAAAAAAATTACTAGTGGCGCACCGTGGATGTGGTGCGCCATTACTAGTTTAACTAGTAATGGCGCACTATCCACTGGTGCGCCATTACTAGTTTTGAAAAAAAAAATTGTTACTAGTGGCGCACCCTGGATGTGGCGCGCCATTAGTATTTGGACACTAATGGCGCACCAACACATGGTGCGCCATTAGTATATAGTAGTGGCGCACCACATGTGTGGTGCGCTATTAATGTCCATATTATCTATAGCCCTTTTCCTAGTAGTGTACCCATTAGAGGAAGGAAACGGTCCCATATAATCAAAGCCACAAACATCAAATGGTTCAATAACAAGTGAATAATTCATAGGCATTTCTTGACGTCTACTAATATTACCAATTCTTTGACATTCATCACAAGACAAGACAAACTTACGGACATCTTTGAAGAGAGTAGGCCAATAAAAACCGGATTGCAATACCTTATGCGCAGTTCTGACTCTAGCGTGGTGTCCTCCATAAGCTTCGGAGTGACACTTGCGTAGGATCTGTTCCTGTTCATGCTCAGGTATACAACGTCTAATAACACCATCTACTCATTCTTTATAAAGGTGTGGGTCATCCCAGAAGTAATGCCTCAAATCATAGAAAAACTTTTTCTTTTGCTGGTATGTGAAACTAGGTGGTATAAATTTAGCAACAATGTAATTAGCATAATCAGCATACCATGGAGCAGTACGAGAAGCATTTATGACAGCTAATTGTTCATCAGGAAAGCTATCATCAATAGGTAGTGGGTCATCAAGAACATTCTCTAACCTAGACAAGTTGTCTGCAACGGGGTTCTCAGCTCCCTTTCTATCAATAATATGCAAATCAAATTCTTGTAGTAGAAGAACCCATCTAATAAGTCTAGGTTTAGCATCTTTCTTTTCCACAAGATATTTAATAGCAGCATGATCAGTGTGAATAGTTACTTTAGAATCAACAATATAAGGTCTGAACTTATCACAAGCAAATACAACTACTAAGAATTCTTTTTCAGTAGTAGCATAATTTCTCTGGCCATTGTCTAGAGTTTTACTAGCATATCGAATAACATTTAATTTCTTATCGACTCTTTGCCCTAGAACAACACCTACAGCATAATCACTAGCATCACACATAATTTCAAAGGGTAAATTCCAATCAGGTGGCTGAACAATAGGTGCAGAAAGCAATGCTTTCTTAAGTATTTCAAATGCTTCTACACAATCATCATCAAAGACAAATGATATATCTTTTTGTAAGAGATTAGTCAGAGGCCGAGAAATTTTTGAGAAGTCCTTAATGAACCTCCTATAAAAACCGGCGCGATCGAGAAAACTTCTTATACCTTTGATGTCCCTGGGACACGACATCTTTTCAATAGCATCAACTTTAGCTTTATCAACTTCAATACCTCTTTCAGAAATTTTATGCCCCAAGACAATTCCTTCGTTAACCATAAAGTGGCATTTCTCCCAATTCAAGACAAGGTTAGTTTCTTCACATCTCTGCGAAACTCGATCAAGGTTGCTCAAGCAATCATCAAAAGAGGATCCATAAACGGAGAAGTCATCAATGAAAACCTCACAAATCTTTTCACAAAAATCAGAGAATATAGCCATCATGCATCTTTGAAAGGTAGCAGGTGCATTACATAAACCAAAAGGCATACGTCTATAAGCAAAAGTACCGAAAGGGCAAGTAAAAGTGGTCTTTGCTTGATCATCAGCTGACACAGGTATTTGAGAGAAACCAGAATAACCATCTAAAAAGCAAAAATGTGTATGTTTGGATAATCTTTCTAGCATTTGATCAATGAAAGGCAAAGGGTAATGATCCTTTTTAGTAGCTTTATTTAATTTACGGAAATCAATTACCATCCTATAACCTGTAATAATTCTTTGCGGAATCAATTCATCTTTATCATTAGGAACGGCGGTAATACCTCCCTTCTTAGGGACACAATGGACATGACTTACCCACTGACTATCAGCAACAGGATAAATTATACCTGCCTCAAGGAGCTTTAATATTTCCTTTCTTACCACTTCTTTCATTTTAGGATTTAGCCGTCGTTGGTGATCAATAACTGGTTTGACATCTTCTCCAAATTTATTTTGTGTTGACATAGAGTGGGACTAATGCCCTTAAGATCATCAAGAGTATATCCAATAGCAGAACGGTGCTTCTTCAGAGTTTTCAATAATTTCTCTTCTTCATGCTCTGAAAGGTTAGCACTAATAATAACAGGATATATCTTCTTTTCATCAATATAAGCATATTTAAGAGTATCAGGCAATGGTTTAAGCTCAAACACGGGATCACCCTTGGGTGGAGGAGGATCCCCTAGGATTTCAACAGGCAAGTTGTGTTTCGGAATAGGTCCCTGTTTAAAGAATACTTCATCTATTTCCCTTCTTTCATTCATAAACATATCATTCTCATGGACTAGCAAATATTGTTCTAAAGGATCATTAGGAGGCACATCAATAGAAGCAAGACCAATAATTTCATCTTTACTAGGCAATTCTTCATCACGGGGTTGTCTACGAAATTAAGAAAAATTAAACTCATGAGACATATCATCCAAACCAATAGTAACAACATCCTTTTCGTAGTCTATCTTAGCATGAACAGTGTTCAAGAAGGGTCTACCAAATATAATGGGACAAAAATTATCTTGTGGGCAACCAAGAACAAGAAAATCAGCAGGATATTTAACTTTCCCACACAAGACTTCAACATCTCTAACAATCCCAATCGGTGAAATAGTATCTCTATTGGCAAGCTTAATGCTGACATCAATTTCTTCTAACTCAGCGGGTGCAATATCATGCATAATTTCTTGATATAAAGAAATAGGTATTGCACTAGCACTAGCACCCATATCACACAAGCCATGATAACAATGGTCTCCTATTTTAATAGAAATAACAGGCATGCCTACCACAGGTCTATGTTTATCTTTAGCACCAGGTTTAGCAATTCTAGCAGTTTCCTCACAGAAATAAATAACATGCCCATCGATATTATCAGCCAAGAGATCTTTAACAATAGCAATATTAGGTTCAACTTTAAATTGCTCAGGGGGTGTATAAGTTCTAATATTACTTTTACGAACCACATGTCGGATCACGGGTTCCGGCAAAACCCTCAAGGTTCGAACACTGGGGTGCGCGCGAAGATTTCCTCCCTACCGATCCACGCCCAAGCTCGCTAAGATCTCGCGGACGAACTCGATGAACTCACAACACAAAAGACACAAGATTTATACTGGTTCGGGCCACCGTTTTGGTGTAATACCCTACTCCAGTGTGGTGGTGGTGGATTGCCTCTTGGGCTGATGATGAACAGTACAAGGGGAAGAACAGCCTCCTGAGGTTGAGGTGTTCTTGTGCTTGGCCAACTTGTGTGGGTGAGGACTCGATGCCCCTTGCTGTGGTGGCTAGCTCTACTTATATAGGCCCTGGTCCTCTCCCCAAATATTGAGCGGGAAGGGAGCCAACAACGGCCAATTTGAAAGGGGACAGCTAGTACAGCTTATCCTGACAAAAGCGGTCTTCGCCTGCTAAAGGCTCTGGTGGTGACGCCGCCTTGGGCTCCATGGTGACCTCTGTCTTGCCATCCTGCTGGTCTTGGTCTCGTTGCACTGATATGGAAACCTTTGCTTGATGCCTCGGTACTCCGCGCCTGCGCTTGCCTCCTTACCACCAAAGAGGAAACAAGGACACTGCGCGCGCTGGCGCCCGCCTGGTATCGATCGTCATGGCTCATGTCACGAGAACCTCGCAAGGTTTGCCCTGCCTTGATCTCTCCGCCCCTCGCGAGGCAGCCTAGTGAGGCCGCTCCTGAGGGGGTCTTGTGTCATCCGCCTCGCGAGGCTTGGCCCCTCACGAGGGTCTTGAATGCCTTGTCGATGAAGATGGGCCGTACAGGCCTGCTGCACAGCCACGCCGTGGTCCGCAGGCAGGCAAGTCTTGGGACCCCCATTCCCAGAATGCCGACAGTAGCCCCCGGGCCCAAGGCGCGCTCGGGCTTGGCTTTAAGGCGAAGCCAAAGGTCAAGTACGGAGCGCTGCGGGCCTCAAAAGCCTGCGGCCTTGGTCGACGCGTGGCGGTTGATTGGACGTGGGCGTCTCCGCTTCCCCACGCTGCCTCGGCAACTGCTCGACTTGACAAGTCCCTATGACATGCAAGGAAAACCATCATTACCTGTGACCGTGGGAGGCGCCGGTTGGCCTTCTTCCGCTATAAATGAGGGAGGGGGCGGAGCCCCCGTCGTCCATCTTTTCCCAGTCCGCCTGCTTCTTTCTCCTTGCTCCTCCGCTAGCAGCAATGGTGCCGTCGAAGAGGTTCTCCGCCGCAGAGAAGGGAAAGGCCCCTCGCAAGGGGCCCGGCTCCTCGGCGCCCAAGCGGGGACGCGGCCGTCCCCGTAAGCACACCGTGACTCCCGCCGCGGCCCCCCGCTCCCGGGGTGGCGCCGCTGCGCGTGGCAGGGGTCACTCCGGCCGTGGCAGTCCCGTCGATGAAGGGAGACGTGCCGTGGTCGCGTGGCCTACCCGGCCGCGCTTCCACTCGGCAGAGGTGCTGCCGGAGTTCGTTGTCTGGTCGGAGGACCCGGCAGGCAACTGGCTTCAGCTTCCGCGCTTCTTCGCTGACGAGCTGCCGGCCTCTGGTCCAGGCGGGCTCTGGTTGCAGGCGGACGGCTGCTGCAGCAGGGCCTCCTGGGTCGTGGTTGAGGTCTTCGCCGTGGGCAACATAGCTCTGGCCCGAGGTTGGCAGATGTTCGCTCGCGCGCGCGGCCTGGGCAGGCGATGCACCCTCCATTTCAAGTATGACGGCGATGCGACCCTCTATGTGAGGGTGTTTGGGGAAGATGGTCGCCGCGCCGGGTGCTGCCCCGAGATGAACGACGGGGAGGAGGTGCTGGGCCTCGGTGACGGCCGCGACGAGGGCGAGGGCGAGCCCGCCGGTCGCGCCCCGTCCAGTTACGGTGGGTCTTCTCCTGGCGACAGCTCTAGCTGCGGCGGCTACGACTAGCCACCACGCCGCCACGCTTGCTTCGAAGGTGGTAGCGGGTCATCTCGTCGCCGCACCTCCGTGAAGCGCGAGGAGGGATTCGGCTAAGCTCGGGACGTCGCCAAGGGCCTGCCCCCGTGGACTGCTGCAGGAGCGAGCGCCGCTTTTGTTTTGTTCTTCTTTTCCTTCCTGCATCCAAAATAGAACCAGCATGGGCCCGGAGGGGCGTGTAACGAACTATGATTCCTCAATCACTTTGCTATGTTTGTTGTTTCCGTGCTGTGTCGTTATTTTGTGCAGAGATAACTTAGCTTGGCACGTTCGGGATAGCCTCCTCTTCACGAGGAACTTGTTTCCTCGTGCCCATCCTGACTTGGCGGTCGCTCAGGAACTGCAAAAAATTCGTTAGGAAGCTCGCTAGGAAACTTGTCGTTCGCCCAAGCCTTGACCCAGCGCTTCATATCGCGGTACCCGAGGGGCACAGATTAGGAGAGATGCACTAGTTTATGGGCTTGAACGAGGGTGCCTCGCGAGAAAGCAGGCGGAAGGCAGAGAGATGGAAAACGCTCGCGAGGGCATTGGGCTAGCCGCCTTGCGAGGTATGCGAGAGAGAGAACACAAATAAACTAGAGTCGAAAATAGCGGCAAAAGACGACGGAACCAAATCAGCAAGGAACACCAAAAGCAAACTTCCATTAAAAGAAGGCGAGCCAACTACGGAAAGCAAAGGAAAAGCCGTGTACGGCACCTAGTCTAGTCTTAAAGTCTTCTCACCAGCGCGGAGCTAAGTGCTGCCACTAGGCGTGGGAGGGAGCCCCCGAGGCCCGAGGGCGGCACTCCGGAGACTCTGGGGCATGTACAGACCCACTCATTATTACGTGAGAGTGTCACGAGCGGCGATTCTTCACAGGCACCGGGCCTTCTTCACAGGCACTGGGCCTTTCTTCACAGGCACTGGGCCTTGCTTCATGGGTAGAACTTCCAGAGGTGCTGAATGTTCCAGGCGTTCTGGATGGGCACCCCGTCCTGTGTCTCCAGGTGCGCGGCGCCAGGCCTGGAGACATGGACGACCCTGAACGGGCCCTCCCACATAGGGGAGAGCTTGTGCAGCCCTTCCTTGGAGAGGACCCGCCTCAGGACGAGGTCGCCCGTCTCGAGCGTCCTGGAGCGGATGTTGCGGCAGTGGTATCGCCGCAGCGCCTGCTGGTACCTTGCTGCCCTCAGTGAAGCCTCGCGGCGACGTTCCTCCCCCAGCACGAGGTCTATCCCCCGCGTGGCGTCCTGCTGTGTTTCATCAAGCGCCAGGACCCGTGCGGAGCGATGCTTGACCTCATGAGGGAGGACCACTTCAGCTCCATAGACGAGGAAGAACGGGGTCTCACCCGTCGGCTTGGTGGCGGTGGTGCGGATGGACCACAGCACGGACTGGAGTTCGTCGTTCCAGCCCCTGCCGCAGGCCTCGAGCTTCTTCTTGAAGGTTCTGGTCTTGAGGCCCCTCAGGACCTCTGTGTTGGCGCGTTCGGCTTGGCCATTGCTCCTCGGGTGCGCCACCGAAGCGTAGCAGATCTGTGTTCCAAGGTTAGCACAGTATGTTTTGAAGAGGTTACTAGTGAACTGCGAGCCGTTGTTGGTGATGATGCGGTTGGGGACCCTGAAGCGGCTTACGAGACCCTTGATGAATTTGACCGCGGAACCGGCTGTGATGGTGCGGACGGCTTCCACTTTCGCCCACTTGGTGAACTTGTCGATGGCGACGTAGAGGTAGCGGTAGCCCCCAGGCGCTCGAGGGAACGGGCCCAAGATATCCAGCCCCCAGACCGCGAACGGCCATGTGAGCGGGATGGTCTGGAGGCCCTGAGCCGGGAGATGGATCTGCTTGGCGTGGAACTGGCAGGCTTCACAGGACTTCACCAGCTCAGCTGCGTCGCTGAGCGCCGTGGGCCAGTAGAATCCACTGCGGAATACCTTGCCGACGAGGGTCCGTGATGACGAGTGGTGCCCGCAGTCCCCGCCATGTATGTCAATTAGCAACTCCTTCCCCTGGTCGCTGGAAATGCAACGCAACGAAACATCATTTGGTTGCTTCCTGTACAACTCGCCGTCCTGGATGCAGTATACCGTGGCTTGCCGGGCCACGCGCTCTGCGTCATCCTCCTTCTCTGACAGCGCCCCTTGCATCAGATATTCCTTGAATTCCTTGGTCCAGCATCCCTCCTGGGGCTCGAGCACCAAGAGCAAACGAGCTCCTGAGGTTGGGCCACAGGCTGGGGCTCCCGTGGCAGGCGGCTGTGGGAGCTACTCCCTAGGCTGAGCTGTGCTTGAAAGTGGATGCGTTGCTGA
Organism: Aegilops tauschii subsp. strangulata; assembly: GCF_002575655.3. Lineage (NCBI taxonomy): Eukaryota > Viridiplantae > Streptophyta > Magnoliopsida > Poales > Poaceae > Aegilops > Aegilops tauschii. Next base: position 190,253,087 of record NC_053037.3, read on the forward strand.
CGGCTTGAAGAGCCGCTCCTCGAAGACGCCAGGCTCTTGGGGCTGCCGCTTGGACGCCCTCCTGGCGATGTCGTCGGCTTCCTTGTTGGTGCCACGGGGCACATGCTGCAACTCCAGACCCAGGAACTGCTTTTCCATCTTACGCACTTCCGTGAGGTATGCCTCCATGTGCTCGTCCTTTGGCTCGCACACTTTGTTGGAGAAGTTGACGAGGAGCTGTGAATCGCCCCTAACGGTGAGGCGCTTCACCCCTAGAGCTGCCGCGGCCTTCAGGCCAGCTATGAGGCCTTCGTATTCTGCGTTGTTGCTGGAGACCTTCTCGCCCTGCTGAAAGCAGAGCTGCACAGCGTAGTAGAGCTTGTCCTGAGTGGGCGAGATGAGTACTGCTCCAGCCCCTGCGCCCTGATGCGCGAAGGCGCCATCGAAATACATGACCCAACCATCTGGCGCCTCGCTTCCTGGTGAGGTGGACCGGTCTTCGCCTACTTCAAGTGTCGGGGCGTCCGTCCATTCTGCCACAAAATCAGCGAGCGCGGCTCCCTTGATGACCCTGGTAGTGCTGAACTGCAGCTGGAATGCCTGCAGCTCGATGTTCCACTCAGCGACCCTTCCAGCAAAGTTGGGGCTCCTAAGCACCCTCTCCAATGGGTAGGCTGAGACGACCTTGATGGGATGGCCCTGGAAGTAGTGCCGCAACTTGCGCGAGGCCACCAGGAGCGCGAGCAGGAGCTTCTGAGGCATGGGATATCGTGCCCTCGCGTCCCGCAACACCGTGCTGACGAAATACACCGAGTACTCGACGAGGGCAGGCGCGTTGGTGAGGCTCGTGTCTTGCGAAAGTTGGGGTGTCTCCTGAGGTGCCGAAACTCCTGGCGCCTGATCGCTCGCGGGAATCTCTGTGACGTCGTTCTGCCGAGCTTGGTCTTCTGTTGTTGTTGCTACGGCTCTTGTTGCGCCTTCCCGATCTTGCATCATCTCGGTTGGCGGCGTAGCTCGGCGCGGCGCGCCCTTGGCTTGGTGCTCCTCCCGAACCGCCACTAGCGCCACACTGGCGGAGTACGGGGTGGCGGCAAGATAAAGTACTAGAGGCTCGAGAGGTTGTGGCGCCACCATCACCGGAGGGCTGGTCAGGTATCTCTTGAGGTCTTGGAAAGCTCGGTCGGCCTCCGGGGTCCACTCGAATGGGCCCTTCTTCTTCATCAGCTTGAAGAAGGGTAGGGCGCGCTCTCCCAGCTTGGAGATGAAGCGTCCCAACACAGTTACCCGACCAGCCAGCTTCTGCATTTCCTTGAGGGTCTGTGGTGGGCTCATATCCTCAATGGCCTTGATCTTCTCCGGGTTGGCCTCGATCCCTCTGTGGGACACGAGGAATCTCAGCAGCTTGCCGGAGGGGACACCGAACACGCACTTCTCTGGGTTAAGTGCAAGTTCACCTGGCGTAGGCTCGCGAAGGTCTCCTCCAGATCTTGGATCAAGGTTCTTGCCTCCCGAGACTTCACCACAATGTCGTCGACGTTGGCCTCCGTGTTTCTCTCGAGCTACCGCCCTAAGGCAATGTGCATCAGCCGCTGAAAGGTTGCGCCTGTGTTGCGCAGTCCGAAGGGCATGCAGGTGTAGCAGTACACCCCACACGGGGTCAGGAAGGCTGTCTTCTCTACGTCTTCCACCGCCATCTTGATTTGGTGATACCCTGAGAACGCATCCAGGAAACATAGCAGGTCGCACTCGGCGGTGGAGTCAACGATCTGGTCGATGCGTGGGAGTGGGAACGGATCTTGAGGGCACGCCTTGTTGAGGTTGGTGAAGTCAACGCACATTCGCTCCTTCCCGCCTTTCTTTGGTACTACGACGGGGTTCGCCAGCCATTCGGGGTATCGAACCTCGCGAATGGCACCCGCTGCCTCCAACTTGCGGGTCTCCTGGACGATGAAGGCTTGCTTCTCCGTGGATTGTCGTCTCGCCTGTTGCTTGATAGGGCGCACATTGGGGCATACCCTTAAGTGATGCTGAATCACCTCTCTCGGGACCCCCACCAGCTGGTTGGGCTCCCGTGCGAATATATCCTTGTTTGCGCGCAAGAATTTCACCAACGCTTCTTCTTGGCTTGGGTCGAGGCCGGCACCTATGGTAAAGGTGGCTCCTGAGGACCCATCCTCGTCGACCGGCACCTGCTTGGTTTCCGCTTTGTCTTGGGTGAACAACTGCTTCTTCTTGGTTGGCGCGGCCTCCTTGGCTTCGGGGGCACCGGCGCCGACGGGCTGCGCCGCCGTAGCGGTCTTGAAGGCAAGTTTGAGCGCTGTCACGGCCTCCTTGGTGTCCCCCTTGATGGTGAGGACACCTTTGCTTCCAGGCATCTTCATGAGGTTGTAGGCCGGATGAGTCGCCGCCATGAACTGGGCCAGAGTTGGGTACCCGAGAATGGCGTTGTACGGAGGCCGATGCTGGCGATGTTGAAGCCGACCAGCTCGGTGCGGTAGTTGTTGCGCGTGCCAAAGGTGACGGGGAGGCGGATCTGCCCCAGGGAGCGGGCAGCGCCGCCACCAACTCCTGAGAAAGGCTTGCTGAGGCTGAGCCGCTCGAGCGGCACGTGAAGAAGGCTGAAGGCCTCCACGGAGAGCAAGTTGAGGCCGGCGCCGCCGTCGATGAGGGTCTTGGTGACGGCCACGTTGCAGATGGTGGGCGTGCAGAGCATCGGAAGCATGCCCGAGCCGGCGGTGGTGATGGGGTGGTCTTCCAAACTGAAGGTGAGGTCGGCTTCAGGCGCAGCCCAGCCCGGCGGAGCCCCCGAGCGCTTGGAAGCGGCACCAATCTGGTGGAGGAACGGCTTGATGTGGCGATCCGAAGGCGGCGCTTGAGAACCGCCTAGCAGGGCTGCGACCGCGTGGTGCGCCGGTGCCGCGTAGCACGCTGTGAAGAGGTCGCACAGCTCCTCCCAAGATGCCATCGTGGATCCGGGGAGGTTGAGCAGCCAGGCGCGCGGCTCGCCGGCGAGGGCCATGGGAAGCCAGTTGGCCATGACCTTGTCGTCACCCCCGGCCTCAAGGACGGCCTCCTCATATGCCAGCAGGAAAGCCGACGGGTTCGCCGCGCCGTCGTAGCGCCGCGGCGTCTCTGGCTTGAACTTGGGTGGCCACCGCACCTACCGCAGGGCGGGGGCCAGGGCTCGGAGCCCCCTGGCCCCGTCGTCAACGCCGGCCGTCGGAGTCGGTAGCGGGGCGCTGCCATGAGGGTGGAGCGCGGTGGCGACGGAGCGCAGATCAACGGAAGGGAAGCTACGGCGCACCCCTACCTGGTGCGCCAAATGTCGGATCATGGGTTCCGGCAAAACCCTCAAGGTTCGAAGACTGGGGTGCACGCGAAGATTTCCTCCCTACCGATCCACGCCCAAGCTCACTAAGATCTCGCGGACGAACTCGACGAACTCACAACACAAGAGACACAAGATTTATACTGGTTCGGGCCACCGTTGTGGTGTAATACCCTACTCCAGTGTGGTGGTGGTGGATTGCCTCTTGGGCTGATGATGAACAGTACAAGGGGAAGAACAGCCTCGTGAGGTTGAGGTGTTCTTGTGCTTGGCCAACTTGTGTGGGTGAGGACTCGATGCCCCTTGCTGTGGTGGCTAGCTCTACTTATATAGGCCATGGTCCTCTCCCCAAATATTGAGCGGGAAGGGAGCCAACAACGGCCAATTTGAAAGGGGACAGCTAGTACAGCTTATCCTGACAAAAGCGGTCTTCGCCTGCTAAAGGCTCTGGTGGTGACGCTGCCTTGGGCTCCATGGTGACCCCCATCTCGCCGTCCTGCTGGTCTTGGTCTCGTTGCACTGACATGGAAACCTTTGCTTGATGCCTCGGTACTCTGCGCCCGCGCTTGCCTCCTTAGCACCAAAGAGGAAACAAGGACACTGCGCGCGCTGGCGCCCGCCTGGTCTCGATTGTCATGGCTCACGTCACGAGAACCTAGCGAGGTTTGCCCTGCCTTGATCTCTCCGCCCCTCGCGAGGCAGCCTGGTGAGGCCGCTCCTGAGGGGGTCTTGTGTCGTCCGCCTCGCGAGGCTTGGCCCCTCGCGAGGGTCTTGAATGCCTTGTCGATGAAGATGGGCCGTACAGGCCTGCTGCACAGCCATGCCGTGGGAAGCAGGCAGGCAAGTCTTGGGACCCCCGTTCCCAGAATGCCGACACCACAGTTGAAGCTTTAGCATGATCCTTTAATCTAACAGGGAAAGGTGGTTTCTCAACATAAGCAATAGGAACAATAGGATCATTATAAGTGATAGTCTTTTCTTCAACTTTAATAGGTTCAACTACTTTTACTTCTAAGGGAGGATGATATTTAAACCACTTCTCCTTAGGGAGATCAACATAAGCAGCAAAAGACTCACAAAAATAAGCTACTATCTCAGAGTCAAGTCCATATTTAGTGCTAAATTTACGGAAAACATCGGTATCCATAAAAGATTTAACACAATCAAACTTAGGTGTTATACCTGACTCCTTGCCTTCGTCGATATCCCAATCTTCAGAGTTGCGTTTAATTCTTTCCAATAAATCCCATTTGAATTCAATAGTCTTCATCATAAAAGAACCAGTACAAGAAGTATCGAGCATGGAGCGATTGTTGTCAGAAAGCCGAGCATAAAATTTTTGAATAATCATTTCTCTTGAGAGCTCATGATTGGGGCATGAATATAACATTGACTTAAGCCTCCCCCAAGCTTGAGCGATGCTTTCTCCTTCGCAAGGCCAAAAATTATATATATAATTACGATCACGTGAACAAGATGCATAGGATAAAACTTCTGATGAAATTCCAATTTCAATCGTTTGTAGTCCCATGATCCCATATCATCACATAGCCTATACCATGTCAATGCATCTCCCTTCAAAGATAAAGGGAAGACCTTCTTCTTGATAACATCATCGGGCATACCTGCAAGCTTAAATAATCCACAAACTTCATCCACATAGATTAAGTGTAAATCGGGATGCAATGTTCCGTCTCCTGCAAAAGGATTAGCTAGCAGTTTCTCTATCATACCCGAAGGAATTTCAAAGTAAACATTTTCAGTAGGTTCAGTAGGTTGAGGAGCAACTATTTTCTCTACCGGTCGGGGTGAAGATACCCCGAACAAGCCCCTCAAAGGATTACTTTCCATAGTAAATAGTGACAGTAAATTTCAGCACACTATATAAATTTTTCCTTACCAAATTCCACCTACCAAAGGCGGTTCACTCCCCGGCAACGGCACTAGAAAAGAGTCTTGATGACCCACAAGTATAGGGGATCTATCGTAGTCCTTTTGATAAGTAAGAGTGTCGAACCCAACGAGGAGCAGCAGGAAATGATAAGCAGTTTTCAGTAAGGTATTCTCTGCAAGCACTGTAATTATCGGTAACATATAGTTTTGTGATAAGGTAATTTGTAACGGGTAACAAGTAACAAGTGTAAATAAAGTGCAGCAAGATGGCCCAATCCTTTTTGTAGCAAAGGACAAGCCTGGACAAACTCTTATATAGAGAAAAGCGCTCCCGAGGACACATGGGAATTATCGTCAAGCTAGTTTTCATCACGTTCATATGATTCGCGTTCGGTACTTTGATAATTTGATATGTGGGTGGACTGGTGCTTGGGTGCTGTCCTTACTTGGACAAGCATCCCACTTATGATTAACTCCTATTGCAAGCATCCACAACTACAAAAGAAGTATTAAGGTAAACCTAACCATAGCATGAAACATATGGATCCAAATCAGCCCCTTACGAATCAACGCATAAACTAGGGTTTAAGCTTCTGTCACTCTAGCAACCCATCATCTACTTATTACTTCCCAATGCCTTCCTCTAGGCCCAAACAATGGTGAAGTGTCATGTAGTCGAAGTTCACATAACACCACTAGAGGAGAGACAACATACATCTCATCAAAATATCGAACGAATACCAAATTCACATGACTACTAATAGCAAGACTTCTCCCATGTCCTCAGGAACAAACGTAACTACTCACAAATCATATTCATGTTCATAATCAGAGGGGTATTAATATGCATAATGGATCTGAACATATGATCTTCCACCAAATAAACCAACTAGCATCAACTACAAGGAGTAATCATTACTACTAGCAACCCACAGGTACCAATCTGAGGCTTTGGGACAAAGATTGGATACAAGAGATGAACTAGGGTTTGAGAGGAGATGGTGCTGGTGAAGATGTTGATGGAGATTCGCCCCCTCCCAATGAGAGGAGCGTTGGTGATGACGATGGCGATGATTTCCCCCTCCCGGAGGGAAGTTTCCCTGGCAGAACAGCTCTGCCGGAGCCCTAGATTGGTTCCGCCAAGGTTCCGCCTCGTGGCGGCGGAGTTTCTTCCCGAAAGCTTGCTTATGATTTTTTCTCGGACGAAAGACTTCATATAGTAAAAGATGGGCACCGGAGGGCCACCAGGGGGCCCACAAGGCAGGGGGCGCTCCCAGGGGGGTAGGGCGCGGCCCCCACCCTCGTGGCCACAGTGTGGGCCCCCTCTGGTATTTTCTTCGCTCAGTATTTTTTATTATTTCGAGAAATAACTTCCGTGGAGTTTCATGACTTTTGGAGTTGTGCAGAATAGGTCTCTAATATTTGCTCCTTTTCCAGCCCAGAATTCCAGCTGTCGGCATTCTCCCTCTTCATGTAAACCTTGTAAAATAAGAGAGAATAGGCATAAGTATTGTGACATAATGTGTAATAACAGCCCATAATGCAATAAATATCAATATAAAAGCATGATGCAAAATGGACGTATCAGGCTGCTCCCTAGGCTATAAATAGCCACTCCCCTACAACCACTAGCTGGTTGGCTACTCCGAGAGAAATTGACACTTGTCATTAAGAGCATCCCATCCTCCAAGGACTTTGAGAGAAAATCATCAAGTGAGGAAAACCCAAGCCCAAACACCTACAAACCCAAAGTGATTGAGCATCACTGAAGAGATTGTTCCTGTGTGGAATTGATGCTTGTTACCTTTGAGGACTGTGCATCCTCCAGACGGTTAGGCGTCATGGTCTAGAGCATCCAAGAGGAAATTGTGGATCGCCGAGTGACCGAGTTTGTGAAGGTTTGGAAGTCACCTGAAGACTTACCACGAGTGATTGAGCGAGGTCTGTGTGATCTTAGCTCAAGGAGAATACGGTGGACTGTGTGTCCTCGGGTTTAAATACCTAGCCGCTCCAACCAGACGTACAACTCTCATAGCAGTTGGAACTGGTCTACCAAATCATCGTGTTCACCAAGCTACTGGTTCTATTTCCTCAACCCTTTCATTTCCTCATTCTTGTGTTGAAGTACTTGATCATTACTGTTTGAAGACTTTGACTGAAGACTTACTCAATTTCCTCAATCCTATTTCTTCAGTCAGTTTGTCTTCAGCTTGCTTATCCTGGTTATACGCTACTTGTACTCTGTGCTTGTTTTCATTTCATCATGATGATTGTGCTTCTGTTCTGTTATGCATGCATCTGAGTACTTATTCCACTGCTAAGTAGTTCGTTTCTTAGGAATTTCCTCACCTTGAAATTCCTCAGTGACGAATTTGTAAAAATCACCTATTCACCCCCTCTAGTCGATATAACGCATTTTCAATTGGTATGAGAGCGAGGTACTCCCTTGTTTTGTGTGATTTTGGTCTAACCATGTCGACTGCAGGCATGATCAAGGTCTCAGCTGGGTGCCCTACCTTCGATGAGACGGACTACCCCTACTGGAAGAATAAGATGCGAATGCATCTTGAGGCAATTGACAACGATCTCTGGTACGTTGTGGAAAATGGTGTTCCCTCCGTCACTCCTACCATTAACGCTGCTGATGTGAAGAGATTCAAGCAACTTGACTATCAAGCGAAGAATATCATATGTGGCCATCTGAGCAAAGGGCAGTATGGCAGAGTGAGTGCTTTGGAGATAGCTAAGCTTATTTGGGATATGCTGTCAAAGGTCAACGAAGGAGTCTCAACTCAACATGACTCTCGAGTTGACGTTCTTCGCAATCTCTTCAACTGCTTCAAAAGACTCGACAATGAAAATGTTTAGCAAACCTTCGATTGCCTCACTGACATCTCAAATGAGCTTCAAGCACTTGGTGCCACTGACATCACCGACCATGAGGTGGTGAAGAAATTGCTGAGATCGCTTGATTCCTCATTTGACACTCTTGCACTGATGATACAAGAACGTGGAGACTACAAGTCACTTGATCCTGCCGATATCGTCCAGAGGCTAAACACTCATGAGTTCCAACTTGTTGAGAAGAGAGATCTCTATGGTCCGAGCTATGGCAGATCACGTGCACTGAAGGCCAAGGCAGTCTCTGAATCAGAAGGTGAGGATTCTGGTAGCAGCCTTGGTGATCCTGAAGAACTGAGTCAAGAGCTAGCAATGCTCGTGAGGAAATTCCAGAAGTTCTCAAGGCGTGGTCTCTTTGGTAAATCCTCAAGAGGTGATGACATGAGATCAGATTCCTCATCCCGTGACTACAAGAAGAGAACTTGCCACAAATGCAAGAAACCTGGACATTACATTACTGATTGTCCTCAGTGGGAGAAGGAATCAAAGAAGAAGAAATACAAGGATTACAGTCCTGATGACTCAAAGAAGAAGAAGAAATCTTCGAAGTCTTCATCGTAAAAATCTTCGAAGTCTTCATCTCACAAGAAGAGCAACTCCAAAAAGGCTCGGGCATTCACTGGCAAGGAAATGGACTCTGAAGCTGAATCTGAGGAAAATGAGGAAGAGGAGGCATCTGAGGAGTCAGACTCTGGTGTGGTGAGCCTAGTCCTCGCTACTGCTTTCGTCAGCAAGTCCATCTTCAATTCTGAGGAAAATGACTTCCCAAACACTGCTGATGACAACGATGATGACTACGCTCCCACCTATTGCTTCACGGCAAAAGGTGCCAAGGTACGCAAATACCCCTCCTCTGAATCAAGTGAGAATGAATCTGATGAAAACCTCAAGCCCATCTATTCTAAACTTGCTAAGATTGCTGTAAAGAAACAAAAGGCTTTTGAAAAGGTTCAAAACATGCTTGACAAAAGCGATGACCTGTTGGGTGAAGAAATGGATCGAACTCAAACTCTGACTAAAAATCTTCACAGACTTCAGTCTAAGTTTGACAACCTTCAAAGTCATCATAACACTCTCTTAGCTGATCGTGAGAAGCTTTCTTGTGAATTTCTTCAAAGAAAGCAAGATCTTGAGAAGCTAAGGTTGAGTTATGAAGATCTTCAGAAGGAGCGTGATTCATTACTTGCTCAACAGACCAGTTCCGCTCAGGATGAATTCATTCCACCATGTTTGGAATGCATTGAACGTGAAACTGCTAATTCTTCACCTGAAATGCTTCTATTGATGCAAATTCTTCAACTGTCTCTGTTGTCACAAATTCCTCATCTGAGGATACCACTAGTTTAACTGACAATGCAAGGCTAAAGGAATTGTATGTGATAGGCATGTACAAAAGCCTCAAAGGGCATCAGGCTCTTTGTGATGTGCTTAAAAAGTAGATCCTCAACAGGAACCCTAGGAAAGAGGTATTGCCTTTGAGAGGAAACTTAACATTGATGGGGCCTACTGGAAACCTGAGCAGTATCCCAAAACCTCATGGGTTGCTGCCAAAAGGACCTCCCGTGAATCTTCATATGAATCTTCATATTCTTCTGATGAGTCATTTGACTCCAACTATAAACTGTTCAAAAATCAGAATGGTGAAGTATTTGCTACATATGTTGGCAGTAACTGCAGGAACGGGCCCCCTATGAAGAAAATCTGGGTTCCCAAAAGGTGCCTTGAAAGTCTTCAGGTGAATGTCATCATGACACCACCTGTGAAGAATAGGAACCTCAGATCAAATTCTTCATATGGACCAAAGTCTTCATATGGATCCAAGTCCTCATATGGACCAAATTCCTCACGTGGATCAAATTCCTCATATGAGTCAAAATCCTCACATGAACATCATTGTGCTAACACTTTTGTTTTGCAAGGAAAGCCTAAGGGATATGAATTTGTGCATTATTCTTCAAATCATTATGTTCATAAGTCCTCGAAGAATTTCTCTGCTTATTCATATGCTTACTCTAACCCCTCTTCTGTGAAACAAAGTGGACTGGCTTCTATGCCACCTTTCTCTTATGGAGCTCACAGAATGATGAACTCTTTGCCACCCCTCCATATGTGGGTGGTGAAGAAAAGGAACTAATCTCTTATGCAGGGTCAGGTCTCCAGACAAACTTAATCGTCTGAAGAATTTACTGGAGACCTGAATATGCTTGAAAGGACGCAAGCTAATCATGAAGAAATGAAACTTTCATTTCTCACGTCCTCATACTGCTATATCTGTTGTATTGCTTGATGAAATTCAAATATGATGAATTTGATGTCATATTCTTCACTAATGAAGTATATGAGTTCATAAGATGCACTAATTCATCTGCAGGATGATCAACCCAAAGCCGCCGAGTGGGTCCTCGACAGTGGATGTACAAATCACATGACTGGTGACATGAACTTATTGATGGACACTGCTTTATATCCATCACATCTGAAGCATATCACCAACGCTGACAAAGGCAAAAGCAAGGTATTGAGTCTAGGTAGGGTTGCGATATCAAAGGATCGACACATGGACAAAGTCATGCTTGTCGAGTCCTTAGGATTCAACCTCATGTCTGTCTCAATGATTTGTGATCTTGATATGGTTGTTGTCTTTGGCAAGTATCATTGTGTTGTGATCATGGAAGCTGACCATTCCAAAGTCTTCGAAGGCTTTAGGAGAGAAGACTGTATATTGTTGATTTGTCTATAGGACCACAACCCGCCACATGTCTACTTGCAAAAGCTTCAGAAGGCTGGTTATGGCATCGACGGCTAGGTCATGCTGGCATGAGGAACTTGCACACACTCGCGAAGAAGAAGCATGTCATTAGCATCGAGGGTGTCAAATTCCTCAAGGATCATCTGTGTGGAGCTTGTGAAGCTGGAAAGATGACCAAGGCCAAGCATCCCTCAAAGACTATCATGACTACCACACGTCCATTTGAATTACTTCACGTGGATCTCTTCGGCCCTACTCACTATGCCACATTCACTAATGCTGCATCTTTATATGGCTTTGTTATTGTTGATGACTATTCTCGTTATACATGGGTGCATATCATCACTTACAAAACCGAAGTGCAGGAGGTCTTCAAACGATTTTCCTTGAGGGCTTCAAGAAAATTCGTTGTAAAGATCAAGCACATCAGAAGTGACAATGGGACAGAGTTAAAGAATACTAGTGTTGATGACTATCTTGATGAACTTGGTATTACTCACGAGTTATCTGCTCCTTATACCCCTCGGCAGAATGGCGTCGTGGAGCGCAAGAACAGGACTCTTGTTGAGATGGCTCGCACTATGCTTGATGAATACAAGATGCCTCCTTGCTTCTGGCCTGAGGCAATTGATACTGCGTGCCACATCATCAATAGGGTATATCTTCACAAATTCTTCAAAAAGACCTCATATGAACTCCTCACTGACAAGAAACCCAATGTGAGTTATTTCAAAGTCTTCGGTGCTAAATGTTGGATTAGGGCTCCTCATCACAATTCTAAATTTGCACCGGAAGCACATGAAGGTTTTATGCTTGGTTACGGAAAGGACTCGCACACCTACAGATTCTTCAACGCCGTTCACCACAAGGTTGTTGAAACTATAGATGTGCGGTTCGATGAAACTAACGGCTCGCAAGAGAGCACCTACCTCTTGTGCTAGATGAAATGTCACCTGAGGAATCCATTAAGTTCAAGGCCACTGAGGATGTCATACCTACCGAAGAATCTGCTGAAGAAGTCATTCCAGAACGTGAAGAACATCATGCTGGTGCACCTGAGGAAAATGGCTCTGAAGAAAATGCTGAGCCCACTCAATGTCGTCAACCCGCTCATCCTCGCATCGCAATGAAGTGCAGATTGAGAAAATAATCGACGACATCAAAGCACCAGATCCTCTCACACGCTCAAGGGCTTCACATTTGTCTAAATTTTGTGGGCACTTTGCTTTTGTCTCTATCACAGAGCCCACCAAAGTAGATGAGGCATTTCTGGAGCCTGAGTGGATTCAAGCGATGCAAGAGGAATTACATCAATTCGAGCTCAACAATGTCTGGGAACTTGTCAAGCGACCAGACCCACGCAAGCACAATGTCATCGATACCAAATGGATCTACCGCAACAAGCAAGATGAAAAGGGCCTTGTGGTGAGGAATAAGGCTCGTCTTGTAGCTCAAGGCTACACATAGGTTGAAGGAATTGACTTCGATGAAACTTTTGCACCTGTTGCTAGACTTGAGGCTATTCACATATTGCTTGCTTATGCTAACCATCATAATATCATCTTATATCAAATGGATGTGAAAAGTGCATTCCTCAATGGTAAGCTTGAGGAAGAAGTATATGTTGGTCAACCCCTAGGTTTTGAAGATCCAAAGCATCCTGACAAAGTCTTCAAACTCAATAAGGCCCTCTATGGCCTCAAGCAGGCCCCTCGGGCGTGGTATGATACTTTGAAGGAATTCCTCATGAAGAAAGGCTTCAAACCCGGTTCACTTGACCCAACTCTTTTCATCAAAACCTATGATGATGAATTATTCGTTGTCACAGACCTAGAATTTTCTTGTAAGTATTGCATTAGTGAGCATCTATGCATCTTTTTTAAATTCAAGGAATTTGAATTGAGGGAATTTTCAAAGCTCCGGAAACCTTTTAAAAATGATCAACATTAAAATCTTCTCAAATAAGTCCAAGAAAATGTTCCTGTTATTCTGTGAAAATACTAGCAATACATAAAATTCAAACCAGTATTTTTGGATTCTCAGAAATATTTATTTTGGGAATTTGAGTTAATCCAATAATTATTTGCATTGGACTTATATTTATTATATATTAAATATTGGTCCAATACTTGTGAAAGTTTGTATGTGGCTCTATACTAGTTCCCTAAGTCCACATATTGAATTTCAAAAGTTTATAAAGTGATTTTGGTAGTTAAATCAAATCAAACAAACTGAGTAAATAGGAAACAAAAACAACACAGAGAGAGAGAGAGAGATTAACCTGGCCCAGCACTGTGCAGCCCATCCGGCCCACAGTGCCAGTCATCGCCTACCTCACGCCAGAAGGACGCGAGGCGTGTGGCCGCGACGCGCCCGGCCAAATCCTGCCTCTCTGCCTGTCTCCCCGTCACCCTAAGGATGCCACGCAACCCCCTCGATCCCCTCTCACTTTCCCCTCTCTCCCTGGACCTCCTCCCCTCCTCTATCTCTCGGCCCCAAGCGAGACCGAGAACCGCCGTCGCTGCTGCTCGCCGTAGCCGTAGCCACAGCCACCCACTCGCCCCCTCGACGCGTCCAAAAGCTTCACTACAACGCCTCACATCTCCAAACTGACGCGCTCGAGCCCGTATGCGCTGCATCGCCGGCATCAGCTGCATCTTCTTCCTCGGGCTCCGACAAACGCCATCGCTGCTCCACTGTCTGCAGGCCTTCCCCGAGCCCCTCGAGCCTCCCGTCCGAAGCACTGTGAGCTCCTGCATCCAACCCCCTCTTCCCGAGGTCGAATTACGCCCCCTAGCCGTCGCCCCCTTGCCGACCGAATCGCGCCGCCGCCTGGCCTCATCGTCGATGTGTCTCCGGTGACCAATTGGTCCCGTGCGTGTGCCCATTGCGCTCGTAGCAATGCCTAGTGCCTCTCTAGCCTGCTACTTTGCTCGAACGCAAGCCGTAGCACCAAACCCGCAACCACCCGAGCTCCGGCCATCGCAAAGCTCATCGCCGACACCTCTACAGGCCACCCCAGCTCCAGCCACCACCTCCATTTGATGCGGCTCACTACTAGGAGAACGTAGGAGCAAAGCACGCATCGAATGGTGCTCTGTGGACGATTTCCGAAGCCCTCCGCCGTGTCGAACCTCGCCGGCGGCTTAACGCCGGTGGGTTTGACCCCGCTGACTAGGCTTGACCTACTTTGTCCTCGGATGGACCCTACTGAGTCAATGACATGTGGGGCCCGCCTCTGACTGAAATTAGTTTAGGGTTTTAGTTATTGCTAATTACCACTGTCAGGGGTTAATTACCCCACTAACTAAATCCTTTGTCAGTGACACTGGGCTCCACTGCCCAGCTAATCCACGGTTTAAAACTAAACCTTTTTAATTAAAGCAACAACCATTGACATGTGGGTCCCGCAGGTCAGCTTTGACCTAGAAGGGTCCGTTGACCTGCTGACCTCACTGTGACGTACTGCTGATGCAGTAAAGCTTTTCTAGGATTTTGAATAAATCATAAATGATTTATTTATTTTGGAAAATGTGCTAAACTTCTAAAAATCATAGAAATTCAACCATAACTCCAAATGAAATAAGTTATATATGAATAATTATCAGAAAAATCCAATCTATTCATCTGTATAACTTTCATGCATGTTAGAACAACTTTTGACTACTGTTTAGGACAAATCAAATGAATGGCATTTAAATAACCATCTGTGGAGTTTGAATTTGAACCTTGGGTCAAACCAACTACACTTAATTGTGTTGCTAGCTGCATTAGGCCAAATCACATCATATTGCCATGTCATAATCATGCATCATAATTGTTGCATTGAATTGATTGTGTTCTTGCTTGTTTGCCGGTATTTGTCCCCTCTTAGTAGACGTGGTTCCGACGATGAGATCGATGACACCGATGAAGAACTATACTATCTTCAGAAGTGCCAGGCAAGCAGAATCCCCTTGTTCATTCCGATACAAACCCACTCTCTCGCTCCTGCTCTCATTTACCGCATTAGGACAACAACGATTCAACTGTTACACGCTGCGGTAGTTGAACCCCTTTCCTCTGCATGACCTGTCATTGCCACAGTAAATAGATGAAACACACTAGCATGAGTAGGAGTTGTTTGAGCCCTAATGTGCCTACTCATTCATGCTTGTTTGTCATGCCTGCTATTGCTTAGAGCTGTGTCAGGTCTGATTCATCGGGGATGAATTGGAAAGTTGTGAACATGTCCTACTGTTGAGAGCTAAGTCTGTGAACAGGATTTGGTAAAGGTAGCGGTGAGAGGCCATGTAGGAGTACATGGTGGGTTGTCTCATTCAAACCGTCCTCAGGAACTGAGTTCTGTGTTTGTGATCCATGAACAACTACTACCACACATTGGGTTCCGGTAACTTGACCCCTCTCGGCTTACTAATCAACCTGATCTCTATCCAGGAGTTGCAACTAGTTTCTGGTGTTTGTAGGTAGTGCTAGTAGTCTACCAAGTGGCACCCGGTACATGTGGGCTTGGGACAGAGTAGGTGCAGTGCACGGTGTACCAAGCGTCGCCCGTTTGGTGGGCTTGGGAACCCTGCTCACATCGCTTGGGGCCGTGAGCGACACCCCGGCCGGATCTCCTTGCGGATGGAACCCGAATAGGCGATAAACCTGGACTAGAGACTTGCGTGGTTAGTTAGGTCGTGGCCAACACCCTCGCCAGGCTTCCGCTTGAAGGTTGCCGAGATGCATGACGTGTACATGGCGGTAAGTGGCGAGAGCGTGTGTGAAGAAGTACACCCCTGCAGGGTTAACATCATCTATTCGAATAGCCGCGTCCGCGGTAAAGGACTTCTGGGTTGCATGTACAGTTCATAGACAAGTGAAAGTGGATACTCTAAAATGCGCAAGATAAGCGTGAGTGCTATGGATGGCCTTCTCGTAGGGAGACGGGAGCGGATCCATAGTGGTGTATTGATATGGTGAATATGTGGACTCGTGTGCACCACCTCAAAAGAGTTACTTGCAGTCGTAGTACAGGATAGCCACTGAGTCAAAGCTGGCTTGCTACAGTTAAACTCCACCACCCCCTTTGTTGATACAGATGCATATGTAGCTAGTTTTGATGTAAGTCTTGCTTGGTACATTTGTACTCACGTTTGCTTAATTTATGTTTTGCAGAGAGACTTCAGTCTCACTAGTAGTTCCGCGTGGACTTCGATGTTTAGCTTGTTACCTCAGCTACGATCTTGTACCCTTGGGAATGTCTTGTAGATAGTCAGGCTTCTCAACCTTTTTCATTTGTAGTTGTCTGTACTCAGACAAGTTAAGCTTCCACATGTGCTTATTTCTTGTATGACTTGAATGCTGGGTCATCAGACCCATGTTTGTAATATCTGGCTCCTCGGAGCCTAATGAATAAATACTCTGAGTCGTAGAGTTTTCCTGTGATGCCATGTTGTATTTGCACACATCGAGCATATTGTGTGTATGTTAATGAAATGCTTGGTATGTGTGGGATCCGACAACCTAGTTGTTTATTCTTGGTAGCCTCTCTTACCGGGAAATGTTTCCTAGTTCTTCCACTAAGCCATGGTAGCTTGCTACTGCTCCGGAACACTTAGGCTGGCCGGCATTTGTCCTTCTTCGTTCCTGTGTCTGTCCCTTCGGGGAAATGTCACGCCTTGTTCCTTTAAGTCCTTGTAGCTTGCTACGACTTGGGTTCATACGTTGATGACCGACACGTTCGTTGCTGGGTCATGTATGCCTGGCCCTATAAGTTAGTGCCGCCTTGGGTTTACGACTAGTCATGTCGGCCCGGGTTCTCTGTCATATGGATGCTAGCGACACTATCATATACGTGAGCCAAAAGGTGCAAACGGTCCCGGGCCAGGTAAGGTGGCACCCGTGGGAATACCGTACATGAGGCCGCAAAGTGATATGAGGTGTTACATGCTAGGTCGGTGTGACTAAGGATCGGGGTCCTGACAGCTTTGGTATCAGAGCCTGATTGCCTATAGGACTACCAAGCCAAACTGGTCGAAGTCGTGTCTAGAAATGCTTTAGTTATATAAGGGAATTGATTGTGGAAGGGAATGTAAGGCTCTTTTTACTCATTTACCTTATGCCCTTCTGATCCGAGTCATACTATCTTTCCTACGGGGTTAAGAAACTAGGCTTTCTATTCTCTCTATCAGGATCACGTGTTACTAATCCATAGACTTATAGGATTGATGGATTCAAGTCTCAGTTCAGTTTCTACTACTTCCGTATGTTCGTAGCTGGCCTCAAAACCTTGATATTGTGATGTTGAGTGGTCATGCCACTATTTTGCACGATGTCTCAAATATTTTTGAGCATTTACAGCCGTTATGCTGTCTGAGTCATCCCAGGCTTCGAAATAGTCTAATGCATTTGCAACTCCCTTCTTTCCGTTCCTGATGTTTCTTTGGGCCAGTTTAACCACACTAATCGATGAGTTGAGGTACTCCGTTGCCTCGACATATATGTTGGAGCTATTATTATGACCCTATGTGTCTTAGAGGATCACCTAGTAATCTAGCCATGTTTTGTGTTCCCAGTGTGATGATTCTGGCCATCATTCTCGAAAGCATCCCATGATGCCATTTAGTTAGTAGCCATTCTATTCCTGGGTTTTTGAACCTGAGATTCACTCTACTTATCTCATGTTGATAGTGTTTGCTAGTTCCTTTAGGATATTAGTAACCTTTGCGATAGTCCTCGAGGTTTGTGGTATTTCCTTCTTCCAAATACCATGAACTACTTATGGAAGAAGTTCCTCATTGAACCGAACGATCACAACCAGAGTGCTCTTGATGAGTTCTCCATTCTGCATTGTGAATCTGCGAGTCCTCCTCTTCTGCATGGGTTATCCGGGAGAAATATGTTGAACTCGTTCGACATACTAATCTATGCATCTACAACTCGAAAAATCATATGTTCCTTGGGTTGTCCCTCTTTAGTTATATTCTAACCTCTGTCTATCAATTGATAGTCAAGAGTATGTGTGCGTTCATTCGTGTTCATCGATGCCTTTTACTCTTGAGCTCTGTCAAGCCATTCTATTCCAGAATGACTAGGAGAAGCAAACTCCAGTACCTCATCCATTTCTTGGATTGGGTCAAAGCAGTTGTATTCCGCAGATCAAATGCCAATCCAACTTCTGTTTTGTTCTACCTCAGAGTGTTACCCCCTTTATGTCGAGAATATCATAGGAATTGCACAACCTCTTGTGAATTTTTGACGTAGTGATACTTCTCGCGATCACTATTCATTCCCCGGTTCCCGTGTTATTGTAACCGGAGTGCCGACAAGTGAATTGTGATGTGTGAAATCAATATCCTAGCAACCCTGTTGCTTGGTAGTTAATGGACGAAAAATTTCATTCTTAGCGTGTTGGTTATTGAATCATCATCCTAAGATTGATCGTGCTACCTAGTCCATATTTCCTGGTGCACTCTTCGATCAATGGGTTAGGATTGTGTCAATCCTTGTTCTTTTGGTTATATCATCTTGCCCTGAAAAGCAAGATTGTTCTCGAGCCTAATAACATATCGGTGGTTCGTGATTTTTCGAATATCTTCTCGGAAGTATCACCAGGTTTTCCCCTGACCGATATGTTGAGCTCGTGATCAAGATGGTTTCTTGTAAACCACCCTTTCTCCAAGAATCTATGTTGGATACTCCTGAGCTAGTTGGTTGAGCTAAACAACAACTTGGAGAGTTGGAAGACGAAAGCTTGTCCCACTTAGTTCATTTTGAAGGGATATCCTTGTGTTTGTGTGTTAGTTGAAGAAAGATGATATCTTCATCGATTGATCTTCGTGATCAGTTGTTGGATCTATTGCTTTGCCCAAACTTTCATTCGAGTATGGGCTATCATCAGATCAAATCAGGACCAACGATTCTCATAATGTTGTCTTACTTGTGGTTGTTTCCTCGAGCACACACCATTACATCTTTTGGTTCTGACCAATGCTATCACCGTGCTCACATAATTATGAAATACCATCTATATGGAAACCTCGATGAATTGTTGTTGAGCCCGTCAGCAGCATTTTGTCCCCTCCATGATTCATGTTGAACATCAAGCTAGTGTTGGAAATTTACATAGGCATTATCTTCGTGCTAAACCATGAGGTATATGTTCGGATGAAAGAAGTGACTTCCTCTAATTCATGTGCATTTGATGCAAGTTGCCGCCGTGAATTCGAGAAACTCAATGTTGCTTCCTCTGGAGTCATCCCAAGTCAGTCATGCATATGTGCGAAGTATTATGTGGTATGGAGACTTGCAACCTTCATCCTATATGTATCCCTAGCACACCAAGCCACTGATTGACTTGTTCAAGGAAGAGAAGTCTATGCTTGGGATCTAATCCATGGACTTGCATAAAGACTTTGAAATCCTTGATGATGGATCCTAACCAGAACTCGGTAGTGCTTTCTTATAAGACTACTATGTGGTCTTGCTTGTCTGGGACAACGTGTTCACATGTGTGTAGCAGAACCAGCTCATGTTTTGGAGCTTACTACCATAGTCCATTTCTCGAGAATCTCACAACGTCATCTCGTCAATTTGTGTTGCGAACTCTATTTTTCAGACATGCTGAGTCTGGAATATCCTGACACCAACCAGATCTGAATCTCAAGCAGATATGATGGTTGGGACGTTCCCAAGAATTATAATGTTGGTCTCTTAAAACCAATAAGTGGATGTCATGGCTACACACTTATCCGAGAGATCTATTATTGTAGTATCTCGAGTCAGCAAAATTGGCCATTCTTCTATGAGGAGTTGGTATGACTTAGTCTATAAGTTATTCCTTATGGGTTCCTTATGCTCCCGAAGTCCGACCTTCACTTGATGTCCATGCGGATGCTATTAAGCATGGCAGTGATAGCTAGAACATCAAGGAGAACATTACAAGCGGAGTGTTAAATGTCTCTTGGTCGATCATCCAGATTTTTGTGTTCTTGGCATTGTTGAGGCAAAATCTAAGAAAGTGTTGTCTTCCTTTGCATTTGCATCGTCCATCACTATTCGTCATGGTAGTATGATGTGTTGACAGGATCCTCGGCACGGATGTTGGTAAGACCATGATGAATATGGAAATGCTCAAGTTCTTGAGAGCATGCTCAGACACTAGGTTATATCCTCGGTATCAATTGTAATGTGCCTTCCGTTTGCCGAGTTGCCTTATAACTCTAGTTTCCTTTCCAAACTGAGTATGCCATTCTTTCGTATTCCTTCAAACGATCAGTTGAGATTTGACTTAGGCTGGTATAGAGAGTTTCAATGATCTATGGATCAAAAGTAATTCTTTTTGCCACTTAAGGGAATAATTCTATAAGTTACCTTCCCTAAGGTGCCCCGTTATGGTATTAAGGGCAATTAACTCCTCGCTACTTCGAAAACTCCTTCGTGATCTTAACCAAGCGTGGAATTGCTTACTAAACTGAACCTTCATCATCTGTTATTTTTCCATCCCTCTGATGTGTGTTTTGAGTCTCAACTCAAGAGGTGTTCTTACGTCTCACTCCATGAGTTGATCTTGAGTTGCTCGATCTTCAAGAAGATCGATTCTTGTAGAGCTTCTTTTTGTCATCATCGTGTTGGATGAATATCTCGAAAGTAAAGACGCCAAGACCAATATGATGCAATGAATCAATATCTACGATGAGCGAAGTTGGATCGTGAAGATTGTGTTAGCTTTGTGTCCCCTCTTCCTCTTACCCTATGCTTGAATCTCGGGACGAGATTCTTGTTTAGTGGGGGTGAGTTGTCACAGCCCTAGAATTTTCTTGTAAGTATTGCATTAGTGAGCATCCATGCATCTTTTTAAATTCAAGGAATTTGAATTGAGGGAATTTTCAAAGCCTCAGAAACCTTTTAAAAATTATCAACATTAAAATCTTCTCAAATAAGTCCAAGAAAATGTTCCTGTTATTCTGTGAAAATACTGGCAACACGTAAAATTCAAACCAGTATTTTTGGAATCTCAGAAATATATATTTCGGGAATTTGAGTTAATCCAATAATTATTTGCATTGGACTTATATTTATTATGTATTAAATATTGGTCCAATACTTGTGAAAGTTTGTACGTGGCTCTGTACTAGTTCCCTAAGTCCACATATTGAATTTCAGAAGTTTATAAAGTGATTTGGTAGTTAAACCAAATCAAACAAACTGAATAAATAGGAAAGAAAAACAGGAGAGAGAAAGAGAGAGAGGGGGATTAACCTGGCCCAGCACCGTGCAGCCCATCCAGCCCACAGTGCCAGTCAACGCCTACCTCGCGCCAGAAGGACGCGAGGCGTGTGGCTGTGACGCGCCTGGCCACCTACTGCCTCTCTGCCTGTCTCCCCGTCGCCCTAAGGATGCCATGCAACCCCTTGATCCCCTCTCACTTTCCCCTCTCTCCCTGGACCTCCTCCCCTCCTCTATCTCTCGGCCCCAAGCGAGACCGAGAACCGCCGTCGCCGCTACTCACCGTAGCCGCAGCCACAGCCACCCACTCGCCCCCTCGACGCGTCCAAAAGTTTCGCTGCAATGCCCCACATCTCCAAGCTGACGCGCTCGAGCCCGTACGCGCTGCATCGGCGGCATCGGCTTCATCTTCTTCCTCGGGCTCCGACGAACGCCATCGCCGCTCTGCCATCTACAGGCCTTCGCCGAGCCCCTCAAGCCTCCTGTCCCAAGCGCTGTGAGCTCCTGCGTCCAACCCCCTCTTCCCGAGCTCAAATTACACCCCATAGCCGTCGCCCCCTTGCCGACCGAATCGCGCCGGTGCCTGGCCTCGTCGCCGACGTGGCTCCGGTGACCAATTGGTCTCGTGCGTGTGCCCATTGCGCTCGTAGCAACGCCTAGTGCCTCTCTAGCCTGCTACTTTGCTCGAACGCAAGCCGTAGCGCCAAACCCACAACCACCCGAGCTCCGGCCACCGCAAAGCTCATCGCCGACACCTCTACAGGCCACCCAGCTCCAGCCACCACCTCCATTTGATGCGGCTCACTACCAGGAGAACGTAGGAGCAAACAACGCATCGAATGGTGCTCTGTGGACGATTTCCGAAGCCCTCCGCCGTATCGGACCTCGCCGGCGGCTTAACGCCGGTGGGTTTGACCCCGCTGACTGGGCTTGACCCACTTTGACCTCGGCTGGACCCCGCTGAGTCAATGACATGTGGGGCCCGCCTCTGACTGAAATTAGTTTAGGGTTTTAGTTAGTGCTAATTACCACTGTCAGGGGTTAATTACCCCACTAACTAAATCCTTGTCACTGACACTGGGCTCCACTGCCTAGCTAATCTACGGTTTAAAACTAAACCTTTTTAATTAAAGCTACAACCACTGACATGTGGGTCCCGCAGGTCAGCTTTGACCTGGATGGGTCTGTTGTCCTGCTGACCTCACTCTGACGTACTGCTGATGCAGTAAAGCTTTTCTGGGATTTTAAATAAATCAGAAATGATTTATTTATTTCAGAAAATGTGCTAAACTTCTAAAAATCATAGAAATTCAACTGTAACTCCAAATGAAATAAGTTATATATGAATAATTAAAAGAAATATCCAATCTATTCATCTGTACCATTTTCATGCATGTTAGAACAACTTTTGGCTACTGTTTAGGACAAATCAAATGAATGGCATTTAAATAACCATATGTGGAGTTTGAATTTGACCCTTGGGTTCAAACCAACTACACTTAATTGTGTTGCTAGTTGGATTAGGCCAAATCACATCATATTGCCATGTCGCAATCATGCATCATAATTGTTGCATTGCATTGATTGTGTTCTTCTTTGTTTGCCGGTATTTGTCCCCTCTCAGTAGACGTGGTTCCGACGATGAGATCGATGACAACGATGAAGGACTATACTATCTTCAGAAGTGCCAGGCAAGTAGAAACCCCTTGTTCATTCCGATACAATACCACTCTCTCGCTCCTGCTCTCTTTTACTGCATTAGGACAACAACGATTCAACTGTTACATGTTGCGGTAGTTGAACCCCTTTCCTCTGCATGACCTGTCATTGGCATAGTAAATAGCTGAAACCCACTAGCATGAGTAGGAGTTGTTTGAGCCCTGATGTGCCTACTCATTCATGCTTGTTTGTCATGCCTGCTATAGCTTAGAGTTGTGTCAGGTCTGATTCATCGGGGATGAATTGAAAAGTTGTGAACATGTCCTACTGTTGAGAGCTAAGTGTGTGAAAACGATTTGGTAAAGGTAGCGGTGAGAGGCCATGTAGGAGTACATGGTGGGTTGTCTCATTGAAACCGTCCTCAGGAACTTAGTTCTGTGTTTGTGATCCATGAACAGCTACTACCACACATTGGGTTCCGGTAACTGGACCCCTCTCAGCTTATTAATCAACCTGATCTCTGTCCAGGAGTTGCAACTAGTTTCTGGTGTTTGTAGGTAGTTCTAGTAGTCTACCAAGTGGCACCCGGTACATGTGGTCTTGGGACAGACTAGGTGCAGTGGCACGGTGTACAAAGCGTCGCCCGTTTGGTGGGCTTGGGAACCCTACTCACATCGTTTGGGGCCGTGAGCGACACCTTGGCCGGATCTCCTTGCGGATGGAACCCGAATAGGCAATAAACCTGGACTAGAGACTTGCGTGGTTAGTCAGGTCATGGCCGACACCCTCGCCAGGCTTCCGCTTGAAGGTTGCCGAGATACATGACATGTACATAGCGGTAAGTGGTGAGAGCGTGTGTGAAGAAGTACACCTCTGCTGGGTTAACATCATCTATTCGAATAGCCGCGTCCGCGGTAAAGGATTTCTGGGTTGCCTGTATAGTTCATAGGCAAGTGAAAGTGGATACTCTAAAATGCGCAAGATAAGCGTGAGTGCTATGGATGGCCTTCTCGTAGGGACACGGGAGCGGATCCATAGTGGTGTATTGATATGGTTAATATGTGGACTCGTGTGTGCCACCTCAAAAGAGTTACTTGCAGTCGTAGTACAGGATAGCCACTGAGTCAAAGCTGGCTTGCTGCAGTTAAACTCCACCACCCCCTTTGTTGATACAGATGCATATGTAGCTATTTTTGATGTAAGTCTTGCTGGGTACATTTGTACTCAGGTTTGCTTAATTTATGTTTTGCAGAGAGACTTCAGTCTCACTAGTAGTTCCGCGTGGACTTCGATGTTTAGCTTTTTACCTCGGCTACGATCTTCTACCCTTGGGAAGGTCTTGTAGATAGTCAGGCTTCTCAGCCTTTTTCATTTGTAGTTGTCTCTACTCAGACAAGTTAAGCTTCCGCATGTGCTTATTGCTTGTATGACTTGAATGTAGGGTCATCAGACCCATGTTTTGTTGTGATGCCATGTTGTATTTGCACATATCGAGCATATTGTGTGTATGTTAATGAAATGCTTGGTATGTGTGGGATCTGACAACCTAGTTGTTTATTATTGGTAGCCTCTCTTACCGGGAAATGTCTCCTAGTGCTTCCAATGAGCCATGGAAGCTTGCTACTGCTCCGGAACACTTAGGCTGGCCGGCATGTGTCCTTCTTCATTCCCGTGTCTGTCCCTTCGGGGAAATGTCACGCGTTGTTCCTTTAAGTCCTTGTAGCTTGCTACGACTTGGGTTCATACGTTGATGACCGACACATTCGTTGCTGGGTCATGTATGCCTGTCCCTGTAAGTTAGTGCCACCTTGGGTTTACGACTAGTCATGTCGGCCCGGGTTCTCTGTCATATGGATGCTAGCGACACTATCATATACGTGAACCAAAAGGCGCAAACGGTCCCGGGCCAGGTAAGGTGGCACCCGTGGGAATACCGTGCGTGAGGCCGCAAAGTGATATGAGGTGTTACATGTTAGGTCAGTGTGACTAAGGATCGGGGTCCCTACATTCGTGTGCCAAATATATGTTGATGATATTATCTTTGGCTTTACTGACCAATATTACAGTGACGAATTTGTGTATATGATGAGTGAGGAATATCAAATGTGTATGATGGGAGAATTGAAATTCTTCTTAGGTCTTCAAATTCATCAACAGCGCAACGACATCTTCATATCTCAAGAGAAATACCTCAAGGATGCGTTGAGGAAATTTGGCATGCAAGATTGCAAAGGCGTCAAAATCCCTATGCCCACAAATTGCCATCTATGCACTGATGAAAATGGTATTGACTTCGATCAAAAGGTATACCGCTCCATGATTGGCTCATTATTGTATCTACGTGCATCTAGGCCAGATATTATGCTTAGTGTTTGCATGTGTGCCCGTTTTCAAGCTACACCGAAGGAATCACACCATAAGGCTGTGAAGCATATTCTTCGATATCTAGCTCACACTCCAACACTTGGATTATGGTATCCCAAGGGCTCGGCTTTTGATCTCATTGGATATTCTGACTCTGACTATGCTGGTGATTGTGTGGACCACAATTCAACATCAGGCACATGCCATTTCCGCGGACGATCCTTGGTATGTTGGTTCACGAAGAAGCAGAACTGCGTATCACTCTCTACTGCTGAAGCTGAGTACATTGCTACTGGTTCGTGCTGTGCTCAATTGCTATGGATGAAGCAAACCCTCAAGGACTACGACATCAATGTGAAGAATGTGCCACTCTTCTGTGACAATGAGAGTGCCATCAAGATTACTCATAACCCAGTTCAGCACTCGAAAACAAAGCACATCCAGATTCGTCATCATTTTCTTCGAGATCATGTGTTGAAGGGCGACATCTCTATTGAGCACGTGAAGACTGAAGAATAGCTAGCCGATATCTTCACAAAGCCCTTGGATGAGAAGAGATTTAGACAGTTGCGGTGTGAGCTAAATATCTTAGAATCTTCGAATGTTCTTTGAAAAGGACACACATCCTAACACTTATGCAAAATTGATGACTTAGATGTGCAACACACGAAGTAACATTTTTCTTCAATCAATGAAGACTAACCCTCAAAGTGTGAAGAAATTAATGAAGAATTTGATTCTCAGAGCCCTACGACAATTGTACGCGGCGTGTGAAATCATCATTCTTATACGGTGGGTCACGCCACCAAGAAAAGTTTAAAATCTTCAATTTGAGTTATTCTTCAGTTTTTGAAATTCCTCAGTTGTTCAAATTCTTCAACTTTGCAAAGTATTCACTCTTTCCGACTGTGTTCTTCATTGACTGTATATATATATATATATATATATATATATATATATATATATATATATATATATATATATATATATATATATATATATTTGAGTTTTCAGTCCACTACAACATTCCCTTATCGCTATTTCTTGAAGTTGATTCTTCTGCTAAGTGAATGTGATCGGACCCTTCCCCCTCTATGCTTAACTCAACGCAGTCTGTCCACAAATTCTTCATGTGCGTTCTATTTGAAATCCGTTCAAAATTTTCACCGTGCCCTTGTTTGCTGAAGAATTTGCGAACGAAATATTAAAATTCCATATCTCAATTTTTGGCTCTTGCCGCTCAAACCGTTCCGCATCCCACGATCTGACACGGTCTCCACTTCACAGTACATGGGTGACACATGTCGCTAGGATGAGAAGGGTCAGGGGCACGTTCATCCATTTTCCTCGGACGAACGATTTTTCACCTCGGCTATAAATACCCCTCACCCTCCTCAGACCTCATTTACCCTGCTCGACCTCACTCCCCTCGCTCGAGCTCTCTGACCTAGCGCCACCGCTACCTTCCATCGTCGCCGGTGAGGAAGAGCTTCACTGCCTCGACCTCGTCGCCGTCGTACTCGCGCCGGTCGCGAAAATCTTCACTCCGGCGCCGCCGTAGCTGTCTTCCGCCGCCAAGTTAGGGCGTGGAAGATTTGCACAGATGAACTTACCATCTTCAACTCCCAGTTTGTCGTGTTCTTCGTCAAGGGTAAATAAAATCTATTTTTACTGCCCTTGTTGATTTTGGTGATTTCCACAAAATCTTCAAAAGATGTTTATTCTTCAACTTTCACACCCTTAAACACCACACTTGCATCTGTTCTTAATGTGTTTTTCTAAGCAACGTTTTATCTTAAGATTCCTCAATTGTGTCAGGATCCCGATCCTAAGTCACACCGATCTAGCATGTAACACATCATATCACTTTGCGGCCTCACGCACGGTATTCCCACGGGTGCCACCTTACCTGGCCCGGGACCGTTTGCACCTCTTGGCTCACGTATATGATAGTGTCGCTAGCATCCATATGACACAGAACCTAGGCCAACATGACTAGTCGTAAACCCAAAGTGGCAGTAACTTACAGGCACAGGCATACATGACCCGTCAACGAACGTGTCGGTCATCAGCGAGTGAATCCAGGCTGTAGAAGTTGGGCTAACAAGACTCTGGAGAATCCGGGCTTTAGCAGGCTAACAGGACTCCGGTAGACACCACGTGACATTTCCCTGAAGGGACAGACACAGGAACGAAGAAGGACACATGCCGACCAACCTAAGTGTTCCAGAGCAGTAGCAAGCTACCATGGCTCAGTGGAAGCACTAGTAGACATTTCCTGGTAAGAGAGGCTACCAAGGATAAACAACTTGGTTGTCGGATCCCACACATACCAAGCATTTAAAATCATACACACAATATGCTCGATATGTGCAAATACAACATGGCATCACAACAAAACTCTACAACTCAAAGTATTTATTCATTAGGCTCCGAAGAGCCAGATATTACAAACATGGGTCTTATGACCCAGCATTCAAGTCATACAAGCAACAAGCACAAGCGAAAGCTTAACTTCTCTGAGTAAAGACAACTACAAAAGAAAAGGCTGAGAAGCCTGACTATCTAAATGACCCCGCCGAGGGCACAAGATCGTAGCTGCGGTAACAAGCTAAACGTCGGAGTCTACGCGAAACTACTAGTGAGGCTGAAGTCTCTCTGCAAAACATAAATTAAGCAAACGTGAGTACAAATGTACCCAGCAAGACTTACATCAGAACTATCTACATATGCATCAGTATCAACAAAGGGGGTGGTGGAGTTTAACTATAGCAAGCCAGCTTTGACTCGGTGGCTATCCTGAACTACGACTGCAAGTAACTCTTTTGGGGTGGCGCACACGAGTCCACATATTCACCAATCAATACACCACTATGGATTCGCTCCCGTCTCCCTACGAGAAGGCCATCCATAGCACTCACGCTTATCTTGCGCATTTTAGAGTATCCACTTTCACTTGTCTATGAACTGTACAGGCAACCCAGAAGTCCTTTACCGCGGACACGGCTATTCGAATAGATCATTTATAACCCTGCAGGGGTGTACTTCTTCACACACGTTCTTGTCATTTACCGCCATGTACATGTCATGTATCTCGACAACCTTCAAGTGGAAGCTTGGCGAGGGTGTCAGCCACGACCTGACTAACCACACAAGTCCCTAGTCCAGGTTTATCGCCTATTCAGGTTCCATCCAAAGGGAGTCCGGTCGAGGTTTCCACTTACGGCCCCGAACGATGTGTGCAGGGTTCCCCAGGCACCAAACGGGCGTCCCGGTGCACCGTGCCACGTGCCTACCGCATCACAGCCCAGCCCTCGGGTCAGCGCTGCGCATGGCCTCCAGCATACTACAAACACAAGAAACTACTTGCAACTCCCGGACAGAGGATAGGGGCGGTTAATAAGTCGAGAGGGTCCATTGGTTTCGGGCCCAACGCGTGGTAGTAGCTGTTCATGGATCACAAACACAGAACTCAGTTCCTAAAGACGGTTTCAATGAGACAACCCACGATGTACTCCTACATGGCCTCTCACCGCTACCTTTACCAAATCGTGTTCACACACTTAGCTCACACACAGTAGGACATGTTCACCACATTCTAATTCATCCCCGATGAATCGGACCTGACTCAACTCTAAGCAGTAGCAGGCATGACAACAAGCACGAATGAGTAGGCACTTCAAGGCTCAAACAACTCCTACTCATGCTAATGGTTTCATCTATTTACTGTGGCAATGACAGGTCATGCAGAGGAATGGGGTTCAACTATCGCAGCATTTAACAGTTGAATCGTTGTTGTCCTAATGCAGTAAAAGAGAGCAGGAGTGAGAGAGTGGGATTGTATCGGAATGAACAACGGGATTTTGCTTGCCTGGCATTTCTGAAGATAGTAATAGCTCTTCGTCGGTGTCATCAAACTCATCGTCGGAACACATCAAACTCCGAGCTGCGGTGGTCGCCGGAGTTCTCCGTTCGGGGCGGACGGCCAGAGGCCTGCCCGACCGGGCTGTGGCCCTTCTACATTTTCGTGGCGGTGGTGAGGAGTGGTGCGTCGCTAGGAAACGAGGAGCGAGGCTCTATATATAGCCGGAGCGAGGGGGTAATGTGTCGCCGCCGGAGCTCTCTGGAAGCCGGCGAACGGCGACGAAGCGCTCCAGTGCGAGGGGGCAAGCGTGCAGCGTCGCTGTGGGAGGCTGTCCACGCTCGTGGACGAGCACAGGACGCAGGGGGGAAGCGGACAAGTTCACGCGCGCATTGTGGCTTTTGGCCGCGACGTGCCCGCGCTTGTTGCGGTGTTTCCGGCGTCGGCGAGCGCCAGGGAGAGGTCAAGGGTGATGGGTCGGGGCTGGTGGCGAGGCGCGGCAGGCGTCGGCGAGCGCTGGATTGAGCACGCGTTGAACAGAGGAGATGGCGACACCCAGAGCGCGTCGAGTAGCTGCCAGGCACCGTGTCTTCATGCGGTCACCACGCTGGCATGGTCAAGACGATGCCCAAACGCTGACAAACCTTGTCTAAGCTCTAGTCCACGCAGTGTTTAGTCTAGGAAAGTTGAAAGCTCATACCCAGGCCGACCAAAATTGACTCAACCAAGCTGGCAAGTTTCTGACCAGAAACTTGGTCGCCAAGTTTGGCTAGCTTCTATATGGCCATTAGGGCTGATCTCCTGGGGTTTAGGTTTTCTTAGGAGGGTAGTTAAGCTCAAGAAAGATCAGGGCCGAAAGATCAAGGAAAAATGTACTTGTTGTACAAACTGGAATATTGGGCCAGAAGAGAAATGAGTTTCTATAGCAAAAATATTACAAAAAGTCATGCAATATTTTTGTTTGGGAAGGTGTGCCAAGGTCCAAAGAATATTCAGGATTTATCTCAGATTTTTGGGAGCAATAAAAATGAGGGTTGCTTTGGAGCACAAGTTTCTGAATAGAGTTTCAGAGAGGAAAATGAATATTTCTCTTTTATGAAAAATATTCATTTGATTATTCTGGGGATTTATCAGAGAAATAAAGTTGAATGAGGATTATATAGGTCACTTGGGTGAAAGCCAAGGGTATGCCCAAGTGACAAGTCCATATGAAATGATCCCACTTGGTTCCTTGGGCCAATGCACATGCCCGGAGCATATCTTTGAGTATTTGATTTACTCGCTCAGTCAGTCCATCTGTCTGGGGATGATACGCCATGCTGTACTTCCGAGCAGTTCCCAAGGCTTGATTTAGTCGAGACCAAAAGGCGGAGGTGAAGAGAGATCCCCTGTCTGAAGTGATAGTCTTGGGTACTCCATGCAGACTGATGATTCTTGACACATATAATTGTGCAAGTTGATTTGCACGGTAGGTGGTCCGGATGGGAATGAAATGTGCCACCTTTGTTAAGGTGTCCACGATGACCCATATGGCGTCGTTTCCTCGGTGAGACCTTGGTAATCCGATGATGAAATCCATGCAGATATCGTCCCATTTCCATTGGAATACTGGTAGAGGTTGGAGGAGCCCGACGGGTTTTTGGTGTTCTGCCTTTACCTTGTTGCATATATCGCAACAGGCCACAAAGTATGCGATGTCTTTCTTCATTCCATCCCACCAGAATACCTGACAAAGGTCCTCATACATTTTGGTACCGCCTGGGTAAATTGAATATGGCGCTTCATGTGCTTCTGCCAATATCTTCTTCTTCAGACCTTCGAGGTTGGGTATGGAAATCCTTCCTCGGAACCTTAGCGTACCTTATTGATCTCTAGAGAAATCCGGTGCATGCCCTTTGTGCATCTTCTGGACATATATTTTCAATAGTTTGTCATCTGCCTGAGGACTGCGGATTTCTTCTTCGAGAGTAGGGGTAACTTCCAATATGTTGGCAAGGCAGGCATCGGGGATCACCAAATTGAGCTGAGTGATTTCTTCATAAAGCTCAGGAGGCAATGAATCCATGAGAGCATTAAGGTTGGCTGGTTTGCGGCTGAGGGCATCAGCCACTACATTAGCTTTGCCCAGGTGATAATTTATTCCGAGGTCGTAGTCCTTAACCAACTCGAGCCATCTTCGCTGTCGAAGGTTCAAATCGGGCTGAGTGGATATATACTTGAGGCTCTTGTGGTCGGTAAATATCTGGCACTTCTTTCCAATCAGATAGTGTCTCCATATCTTCAAAGCGTGCACCACCACGGCCAATTCCAAATCATGAGTGGGATAGTTTCCTTCGTGTTGCCGCAATTGTCGGGATGCATACGCCACAACTTTGCCATCTTGCATGAGTACACATCCAAGCCCGTTTCCGGATGCGTCACAGTAGACATCAAAACTACGGTAGATGTCTGGAAGAGTCAGTACTGGTGCGGACGTCAGCCTGATTTTTAACTCATTGAAACTCCGTTCGCAGTCCTCAGTCCAATCAAACTTCTTATCCTTCTTTAAGAGCTTGGTCATTGGCTTGGCAATCTTGGAGGATCCCTCAATAAAACGGTGATATTATCCGGCTAGTCCAAGGAAACTCCGGATTTCTGAGACTGTTGTAGGTGCGGACCACTCAAGTACATCTTTCACCTTGCTTGGATCCACGGATATTCCTTCTGCCGAGAGTACATGCCCGAGAAATCCAACTTGTTGGAGCCAAAACTCACATTTGCTGAACTTGGCATAAAGCTGATGATCGCGAAGCCTTTGCAAAACTGCTCGGAGATGTTCCTTGTGTTCGTCTTTGATCTTGGAGTAAATGAGGATGTCGTTGATGAACACCACCACAAATTTGTCCAAGAAGTCCATAAACACCTTGTTCATCATATGCATGAAGAAGGCTGGGGCGTTGGTGAGGCTGAAGGACATAACGGTATACTCATAAAGACCGTACCGAGTGGCGAATGCGGTCTTAGGAATATCCTCCTTCTTTATCTTGAGCTGATGATATCCGGTCCTCAAATCAATTTTGGAGAATACTTTGGCCCCACTGAGTTGATCAAACAGATCATCAATCCTTGGCAGCAGATACTTGTTTTTGATGGTGACGTCATTCAGCTGTCGGTAGTCCACACACATTCGTAGACTGCCATCCTTTTTATCCACGGATACTTGTTTTTGATGGTGATGTCATTCAGCTGTCGGTAGTCCACACACATTCGTAGACTGCCATCCTTTTTATCCACGAATATCGCTGGTGATCCCCATGGTGACGAGCTAGGGCGGATGTATCCTTTCTGTAGCATCTCATCCAGCTGCTTATTTAATTCCACCAATTCTGAGGAAGGCACCCGATAGTATTTCTTGTGTATCGGTGTGGTTCCAGGCACCAAGTCAATTGCAAACTCCAGTTCTCTGTGGGGTGGCATGCCTAGTAATTCTTCAGGAAATACATCTGGATACTCACTGACCACTGGAATTAGCTCCACCTCTTCTGCCACGGTTGTGAGAATCATATCCTTCTTGGGTATACTCTTGCGGGCATAAAAACTCGTGATGCGACCTTCCGTGTTTTTCATGGTAACTTCTCTGGTCGCGCAGTTGATGCATGCTTGGTATTGGGTTAACCAATTCATGCCCAGAATAATATCTGATTTTCTAGACTCGATGATTATCAGAGATGTTGGAAACTTGACGCCCTTGATGTCAATTTCCAAATTGCGGCAGACCAGATTGCTTCTGAGCAGGGATCCCAGGGATTGTACCAGCATGTGTTTTCCCAAAATCGAGCAAGGAAATTTGTTTTGGGCAGCAAAACTCCGCGAAATAAAAGAGTGGGAAGCCCCAGAGTCAAATAAAATTACGGTGGGTATGTCGTTAACAAGGAACATACCAATGACGACATCTGGATCCTCTTGGGCTTCGCCTGCGGAGATATGATGGATTTGCCCTTGGATCATATCGGGGGCGGAATACGGCTCCATGTAGTTGACTTGCAGATGGAATGGAGCTGTTGATTTGTTGTTCTTGGTGCACTGCCTGTCGTAATGCCCTGTTTGTCCACAGCTGAAACAGGAGTTGTTGCACTGACAATCTTGAGTGGTAGTCTTGTTGACATTCTGCTGCCAGTTGGGTTTGTACTCAACCTGAGTCTGTTGCCAAGTATGAGCCTTCTGCACTGGCTGCATATCCTTTTTCGGCTCGAATTTGCGCTTGTGGTCATTAATAGCTGGCTTGTTGTCATGTAGGAGCTTGTGTTCCCTTTCTACGATGGGGGCCTTGTTCACCAGAGTTGGGAAGTCCGCAAAATCAAACATGCTGAAAGTGCACCTGAGATGCTGATTCAGTCCTCCTAGAAATATGTCGATCTTCCGTTCTTCTGTGGCCACATCGTGGAGAGAATAGCGGGCCAAATGGTTGAATTTATTCAGGTACTCGTTGACTGTCATGCTGCCTTGAGTGAGGGCGAGGAATTCGCGCTGCTTGATTTTCATAATCCCGGAGGGAATATGATACTTGCGGAAATGATCCTTGAATTTAGTCCAAGTAATTTCCTCGTCCGCGGGCCATATTGCCTTAGCATTATCCCACCATATAGCAGCAGCTCCTTCAAGATAATGTGTTGCGAAGGGAACCTTGTCTCCCTCTTTAGTGCGAGCAATCTCCAGTTTCCTCTCAATAGTTCGTAACCAATCATCGGCGTCCAATGGATCAATAACTTGGCTGAAGTTGGGAGGCTTGGTTCGCTAAAAATCTGATAGCTTGGAATGATGACCATTCTGGTTTCCATTCTGTCCAACCATAACTTGCACACTTTTCAGTATTTCCAGCAAATCGTTGCTCCTTCTTTCTTCAAACATTCACAGGATTTGCTCAGTGGACGGCGGATTTGGCGGTGGAGACGGAGGTGGCTGGTATGGCTCAGGGGAATGTCCTGCCTGTCTTGCGGAGCGACAGACAGGGACATCCTCACAAGCTTGACTACTGCTGCCTCCACGCGTCATCCTATTATTTATTTTTCCCAATACATAGCAACCATGATGAGAAAATTCCAAAATGGGAGGAAAGCCATCGACAAATCCCGGAAGAAAACAACGAATGAAAACCAAAGCAAATAAAAGGTTCCAACATAATTATACATAGGCTCAACATGAAAGTAAACATCATAACGGGTCTACTACCCTCATACATGAAACTAAGCCTCATGACACATGCGATTACACCCATACATCATACTCATGACAAAAGCGATACTCTAACGGTCTACTGCTCGAACTGCGCTGCTGCGGGCTCCTCTCCTGAGCCGGGCCCAGATCCTGAACTGATAGTAGAGACCTCCGGGTTATGAGAGATGCGACGGCGCTGCCTCGAGGGCTCTCCCTCAGGGGCAGGCGGGGGATGGGATCTAAGCATAGGAGCGGCAGGAGTAGCGACAAGGGAAGCCCACGCAGCAGGAGCACTGCGAGGGGTCACCGTCAGAGGGTTAATGGTACCCTACGAAGTCACTAGGGGAACAGAGGTGGAGGGAACTGGAGTAGTGTAGATGACAGTGGGAAGAGGGTTCCTGGTACGAGCAGCAGCGAGAGCTGTCCGGGCACGTGAGAGCTCCCGAGCTAACTCGTAGTTTAGGAGATAACTAGCAGTGATATAGCGAGAAAGGTGGCTAGTGGGACGATCGCACGCCGGATTAATCAAAGGAAAGAGGATACGCCCATTCTCGTGCAGAGATGGGTAGTAGAAGAAACCTGGGTGGGTGTGCATGCGAACCTCATTGTAGCGCAAGTCTACAAGAGCCTCGATAGCAGCAAACTGAACCGCCTGAGATGGCGTAGAAGCAAGACCACCCTTAGTAGACGAGTGTAAGCGCCAGAAGGGGAATTGTGGTGTAGAGTGACCTCAACATAATACTCATACAATGCACCGGCCAAATGCTCCCGATACACCAGATACTCTAGATCAGCACCCTCTGGATAGAGTCATCGCCACACATTCTGAAGTAGGTGCGGCAATGTGTACGGAGCTGGTTCAGGATGGTACAAGATCGGTACTGGAGCCATCTACACTCACAAACCGTACGGTTAGTAATAACAACAAATAAACATGAATGCAATGCAGCAACCAATTTCTATGACTACCGGCACTCAGACAAAGCTATCTACTGTTTCACTAACGCACTAACAATCTAGCGTGCCCTACAGTCAGCGCGGCTCTGATACCAAGCGTTGTGGCACCCCGGCTCAGAGCAACCGGTTCACCCTGCATTGCCAGCCCAGAGATCAAGTCTTCTGGCAATACACAACAACTTGGTATATAAACAACCGCTTTATTGATGCTAGCGGATTACATAAGTCTAATATTACATCGAGATACGAGGCCAAGCGGCATGCACGATGCTGCTGAACAGTATGTACATTATTTAATGAACATGATGAGGGCCTCTATCACACGAACTACGCGGCAGTGGAAGAACGACGCAGTGGAACTCCATAGCACAGGGACACCGACATGGACACAGCCTAGACGCGAGATGCGCTCTGATGCGAATCAACTTGCTTGAAATCTGGCATGACACACTAGGTCAGTACATTGAATGTACTTGCAAGCTCACAACAAACATAAGCACGATGACAGACAATATCATGACAATTAATCAAATTAATGCAAAAGCAAGAATTACTAAGCATGCAATGAAACCAATACGCGCACCGAGTCTCACAGACTCGCTTACCAGACGGTTACCTCATAACCAAGCGGTGACCATACCGGGGTCACAACTGAAAACCAAATGCGCATGAACAACTCGAGAGTTCATGAAACACACAGCATCGCAACAATCATTTAGTTTGCAAGATTAATAATAAAAGTTGATCCATGGTGTGACTTACTTCCGAGCTATGCCCATAACCGAGGACGCGGCTATCGATAGATTAAATACACTCTGTAGGGGTAGCACACTTTACCCACACTACGGAACACCTGGCCTCGCACTCCCATTCGGGTGGACCAAAGTGTTCCGACGAAACCCTCCCTTTGTCATGGCACTCTCCCGGCCACTCCGACCAACTCCGTCTCAGGGCTAGGTCTTGGGTGGCCTCGTGCCTACCAAAGGCACCAAGGGCCACCGTCGTGGCAAAACGGTCCCAAACGGGGACAAGGTACCATAAAAACAAAAACGAGCACAAAAGGTTATGTCTGCTTACCGGGCCAGGGTATGCACACCCATAACCTTCCCTCGTGGGAGGCACTGGTGAGAGGCACAACAAAGGACCGAATCAAGACCTTCCCACAAGGTAAATGTGGTCGTACTGAATAAAACCTGATTCAGTGGCACCATGATGTGATCAACATCATATTCAAGTTGAACTTAATCAAGTTTAACTTTGATAAAAACTTTTTGTACTAACATGATACTTTGACATACTTATGCAACTAACCGACATGCAAAGCAAAAAAATTTATATGGATCAAACTTATCAACATAATTATCTTGCAATACCTAGGATCAAAAACCTTATTGGACCTAATTCATTTTTATTATCCACAATATTTTTATTAGCTCATCACTTATATGAAAATGTCACTTAGTAAAAGAACTATCATTCTCTACCATAGCAATCTATCTAATGCAAAATTTTATTCTACTTGACCAAACAAGTTCATGCAATTAACCAGTAACTAAAACAACCATATCAAGCATGATAAAGTAACTAGAAATTAACAAAATTTATTTATCAAATTTTAAATGCAATTAAACTCATATTCAAGTAGAAAATCACAGATATTGAAATAACACCATCCAAATGCTGGTGTGGCTTCCCTTAGTGTAGAGGAGGATCACACCCCTCTTGGTTTGCTTCAGGACAAGCTTCTCCTTCTGAAAATAATTAAACACCACAAAAACAAATATCAAAACCCATTCTGAAAATCACCAGAAATTCTAGACAGCAAGGAAAAATCCATCTTTTGGTGTGCTGCTAGAGCTTTCTGAAACAAAGACAATGCAAAAAGAATCAAATCATTTGGACTTACGGTTTAGAAATAGTGGCTGGTCAAAGTTTGGGTCAATTTTTGAATAAATTTGAATTAAACAGAAATTCCTGGGGGGGTGACGTCGAAGGCGTAAAAGAGAAATACGCCTCCACTCGTACCGCTTCGGGCGCGAGTGGTGAGGCTGGCGGGCGGGCCCCGCACGTCAGGAGGGAGGGAGGGGAAACGAGATCCGAACGCGACGGCGCTTCGCCGGAGCGCACGCCGGCGAGGAGGGGGTCTGAGACTAGTTTAGATGGATAGGATTGAAGCTGGGCTCGCGGCGCACCTGCCCGTACCTGTTTCTTGCAGTGGGATGGCCGGAGCTGCTTGCGGTCAAGCTCGCAAGCTTCGGTGGCGGACGGGGTTCGCCAGAGTGGATGAAGACGACGGCTAGAGGCGGCTCCGCGGGCTCAGCAGCATCCAGACAGCACCAAGAGACCTCCAATGCCACGCCCGAGCAGCTGGTCGAGCTCGAGAGGCACCGGAGCGAGGTGGCCGAGCTGCGGAGGTCGCCGGAGTTCTCCGGTTGGGGCAGATGGCCAGAGGCCTGCCCGACCGGGTTGTTGCCCTTCTACATGTTCGTGGCGGTGGTGAGGAGTGGTGCGTGGCTAGGAAACGAGGAGGGAGGCTCTATATATAGCCGGAGCGAGGGGGGTAACGTGTCACTGCCGAAGCTCTCTGGAAGCCGGCAACAGCGACGAAGCGCTCCAGTGCGAGGGGGCAAGCGTGCAGCGTCACTCTAGGAGGCTGTCCACGCTCGTGGACGAGCACAGGACGCAGGGGGGAAGCGGACAAGTGCACCCGCGGACTGTGGCTTTTTGCCGTGACGTGCCCATGCTTGCTGCGGCGTCTCCGGCGTCGGCGAGCACCAGGGAGAGGTCACGGGTGATGGGTCGGGGCTGGTAGCGCGGCGCGGCAGGCGTCGGCGAGCGCTGGATCGAGCACACATTGAATAGAGGAGATGGCGACACCTAGAGCGCGTCGAGTAGCTGCCAGGCACCGTGTCTTCACGTGGTCACCATGCTGGCATGGTCAAGTCGATGCCCAAACGCTGCCAAACCTTGTCTAAGCTCTAGTCCACGCAACGTTTATTCTAGGAAAGTTGAAAGCTCATACCCAGGCCGACCAGAATTAACTCAACCAAGCTGGCAAGTTTCTGACCAGAAACTTGGTCGCCAAGTTTGGCTAGCTTCTAGATGGCCATTAGGGCTGATCTCCTGGGGTTTAGGTTTTCTTAGGAGGGTAGTTAAGCTCAAGAAAGATCAGGGCCAAAAGATCAAGGAAAAATGTACTTGCTGTACAAACTGGAATTTTGGGCCAGAAGAGAAATGATTTTCTATAGAAAAAATATTACAAAAAGCCATGCAATATTTTTGCTTGGGAAGGTGTGCCAAGGTCCAAAGAATATTCAATATTTATCTCAGATTTTTGGGAGCAATAAAAATGAGGGTTGCTTTGGAGCACAAGTTTCTGAATAGAGTTTCAGAGAGGAAAATGAATATTTCTCTTTTATGAAAAATATTCATTTGATTATTTTGGGGATTTATCAGAGAAATAAAGTTGAATGAGGAGTAGATAGGTCACTTGGGTGAAATCCAAGGGTATGCCCAAGTGACAAGTCTATATGAAATGATTCCAAAATCCAAATTAATGCAAGGCAAAAACCAAGTCCGGAAACAAAGAGAAGGCAAGTCCGGCAAAAGAGAGAAGGCAAAATCTAGGCTGTCACAATGCTCTCGCCACTTACCGCCACGTACACGTCATGTATCTCGGCAACCTTCAAGCAGAAGCCAGGTGAGGGTGACAGCCACGACCTGACTAACCACACAAGTCCCTAGTCCAGGTTTATCGCCTATTCAGGTTCCATATGAAGGGAGTCCGGCCGAGGTTTCCACTTACGGACCCGAACGATGTGTGCAGGGTTCCCGAGGCACCAAACGGGCGTCCCGGTACATCGTGCCATGTGCCTACCACATTACAGCCCACCCCTTGGGTTAGCGCTGCGCACGGCCTCCTGCATACTACAAACACCAGAAACTACTTGCAACTCTCGGACAAAGGACAGGGGCGGTTAATAAGTCGAGAGGGTCCATTGGTTTCGGGCCCAACACGTGGTAGTAGCTGTTCATGGATCACGAACAAAGAACTCAGTTCCTGAGGACGGTTTCAATGAGACAACCCACCATGTACTCCTACATGGCCTCTCACCGCTACCTTTACCAAATCGTGTTCACACACTTAGCTCACACACAGTAGGACATGTTCACCACATTCTAATTCATCCCCGATGAATCAGACCTGGCTCAACTCTAAGCAGTAGTAGGCATGAAAACAAGCATGAATGAGTAGGCACTTCAAGGCTCAAACAACTCCTACTCATGCTAGTGGGTTTCATCTATTTACTGTGGCAATGATAGGTCATGCAGAGGAAAGGGGTTCAACTACCGCAGCATGTAACAGTTGAATCATTGTTGTCCTAATGCAGTAAAAGAGAGCAGGAGTGAGAGAGTGGGATTGTATCGGAATGAACAACGGGATTTTGCTTGCCTGGCATTTCTGAAGATAGTAATAGCTCTTCGTCGGTGTCATCAAACTCATCGTCGGAACACGTCTATTGAGAGAGGACAAATACCGGCAACAGAGAGGAAACACAATCAATGCAATGCAACAATACGATGCATGAATATGACATGGCAATATGCTGTTGATTGAGCTAATGCAACTAGCAACCAGATTAAATGAAGTTGGTTTGAATCAAAGATTCAGATTCAACTCCATATGTGAAGATTCAAGTGCCATTTATTTCATTTGCCCTAAACAGTAGTCATAAGTTGTTCTAACATGCATGCAAATGCCATAAACAGATTCTTCATATTTTTTTGATCATTTTACATATATAAATTATTTTCATTGGAGTTACGGTTGAATTTCTATGATTTTTTTAAGTTTGGAGTATTTTCTGAAATAAATAAATCATTTTTGATTTATTTAAAATCCCAGAAAACATTTACCGCGTCAGCTTTGCGTCACTGTGACGTCAGCAGTCAACAGACCATGCCAGGTCAAACCTAACATGTGGGTCCCGCATGTCAGCCTCTCCTCTAACTAAGTTGTTAATTAGCACTAATCTAACCCTAAGCCTAAACTAATTCGGGCCTGGCCCACATGTTAGTGGGTCAGGGGGGAGTCAAACCCCTGGTCAACTGGGTCAGACTCGCCGGCGTTTACCCGCCGGCGGGGTCAAATGCGGCGGTGGTGCTCGGGATTGCTCCTCCGATGACCAAATCAACAGCGGAGCCCATCTACGAGGACCTGGAGCTCGCGTGCGTCGAGTGGTGGCAGTGGGAGGTGCTGGGGTGGCCGGAATCTCCGTCGGTGTCGACCGTGGCGGCTGCCGGAGCTCGGGCGAGCTCGGGGTCAAGGCTACAACGGACGTGGGCGATGCGGGGTTGGCACCTACAGCGTCTACGCTGTGCGGCAAGTACGTTGGACGCATGCCCGGGACCAAATGGTCACCGGAGCGTCAACGGCGGCGAGCTCAGGCGGCGGTGCAGTCGGGCACGAGCGGCGCGACGGTTACAGTGTCCAAATAATGTCTACTGCGTAACCTTCTTCTTGTAGACGTTGTTGGGCCTCCAAGTGCAGAGGTTTGTAGGACAGTAGCAAATTTCCCTCAAGTGGATGACCTAAGGTTTATCAATCCGTGGGAGGCGTAGGTTGAAGATGGTCTCTCTCAAACAACCTTGCAACCAAATAACAAAGAGTCTCTTGTGTCCCCAACACACCCAATACAATGGTAAGTTGTATAGGTGCACTAGTTCGGCAAAGAGATGGTGATACAAGTGCAATATGGATGGTAGATATAGGTTTTTGTAATCTGAAATATAAAAATAGCAAGGTAGCAAGCGATAAAAGTGAGCGTAAACGGTATTTTAATGCTTCGAAACAAGGCCTAGGGTTCATACTTTCACTAGTGCAAGTTCTCTCAACAATAATAACATAATTGGATCATATTACTATCCCTCAACATGCAACAAAGAGTCACTCCAAAGTCACTAATAGCGGAGAACAAACGAAGAGATTATTGTAGGGTACGAAACCACCTCAAAGTTATTCTTTCGGATCGATCTATTCAAGAGTTCGTACTAGAATAACACCTTAAGACACATATCAACCAAAACCCTAATGTCACCTAGATACTCCAATGTCACCTCAAGTATCCGTGGGTATGATTATACGATATGCATCACACAATCTCAGATTCATCTATTCAAACCAACACAAAGTACTTCAAAGAGTGCCCCAAAGTTTCTACCGGAGAGTCAAG
The DNA here is from genome assembly GCF_002575655.3 of Aegilops tauschii subsp. strangulata. Taxonomy (NCBI): domain Eukaryota; kingdom Viridiplantae; phylum Streptophyta; class Magnoliopsida; order Poales; family Poaceae; genus Aegilops; species Aegilops tauschii. The sequence goes on from NC_053037.3 coordinate 190,294,417, forward strand.
ACGAAAACGTGTGCCAACCCCTATGCATAAGTTCACAAGGTCACTGAACCCGCAAGTTGATCACCAAAACATACATCAAGTAGATCACGTGAATATCCCATTGTCACCACAGATAAGCACATGCAAGACATACATCAAGTGTTCTCAAATCCTTAAAGACTCAATCCGATAAGATAACTTCAAAGGGAAAAGTCAATCCATTACAAGAGAGTAGAGGGGGAGAAACATCATAAGATGCAACTATAATAGCAAAGCTCGCAATACATCAAGATCGTGCCACATCAAGAACACGAGAGAAAGAGAGATCAAACACATAGCTACTGGTACATACCCTCAGCCCCGAGGGTGAACTACTCCCTCCTTGTCATGGAGAGCGCCGAGATGATGAAGATGGCCACCAGTAAGGGATCCCCCCTCCGGCAGGGTGACGGAACAGGGTCCCGATTGGTTTTTGGTGGCTACAGAGGCTTGCGGCGGCGGAACTCCCCATCTATTCTATTTTCTGGAGGTTTCAGTATTTATAGGATTTTTTGGCGTAGGTCTCACGTCAGGGGGGGTCTCCGGGTTGTCCACGAGGCAGGGGCCCATGCCCAGGGGGGGTGGGCGCGCCCCCCACCCTCATGGGCAGCCCGGGACTCTCCTGGCCCAACTCTTTTACTCCGGGGGCTTCTTTTGGTCCAGAAAAAATCATCAAAAATTGGCACGTCAATTGGACTTCGTTTGGTATTCCTTTTCTATAAAACTCAAAAACAAGGAAAAAACAGAAACTGGCACTGGGCTCTAGGTTAATAGGTTAGTCCCAAAAATCATATAAAATAGCATATAAAACATCCTAGAAGGATAATATAATAGCATGAATACTTCAAAATTATAGATACGTTGGAGACGTATCAGCATCCCCAAGCTTAATTCCTGCTCGTCCTCGAGTAGGTAAATGATAAAAGAAATAATTTATGAAGTGTGAATGCTAGCAGGTGCATAAGTTTGATCAATGATAATTTCAATCACCCTTTCTAGCATCATTATATGTCATAACAGTAGTTCAACTCACAGAACTTTTCATGATCAATTAACAAGCTATTCACATGTTAAAGTATAGATCATAAACTTTCTTGAAAACTAACAAACCGTGTTATTAGTCATCAAACAATTACAATTCATCTTATTTTCAGGAAGAGTCTATGTCAGAGCTTTGATTCAGCAAACTTCACATACTCAACTATCATTTAGTCTTCCATGATTGCTACCACTCAAAGCATATTTTTAGAACAAATAGTATTCATCGAACACAGAGAAAGATAGGGGCTTAATGTTTCGCCTCCCAACCTTTTACCTCAAGGGTAATGTCAACAGTAATAATTCATGCTCAAATATATTTGAATGGCCATATATGCCTAGATCTTCCCATCACATGATGCTTGCCAACTAAAGAGTAGGTTGGAATGAGACGGAATACTACTGACTCTTGCATAAAAGTAAAAGATAGGCCCTTCGCAGAGGGAAGCAGGGATTTGCAGAGGTGCCAGAGCTCGAAGCAAAAACAGAGATGAAAATAATTTTGAGAGGTATGCTTTCATTGTCAACATAGCGACCAAGAGTTCCCAATATCTTCCATACTAGATACATTATAGGCAGTTCCCACCCAGAAAGGTAAAGTTTCTACTCCCCCTCCACCAACATTCACACTCCACGGCTTGTCCGAAACAACGGGTGCCGTCCAACTATCAACATTCCTGGGGGAGTTTTGTTTAAATTATTTGTGATTTTTTTCTTTTGATCATAGGACAGGGCATCCCAGTTACCAGCCATTTTATCGTGAATGATGAGCGGAGTCCACTCATCGTGAGAATAACCCACCTAGCATGGAAGATACTGACAGCCCCTAATCGCTACATGAGCGATTCGGGCATACAAAACAGATTATTATTTGAAGGTTTAGAGTTTGGCACATGCAAATTTACTTGGAACGGCAGGTAAATACCGCATATAGGTAGATATGGTGGACACTCATGGAATAAACTTGGTTCAAGGAATTTGGATGCACAAGCAGTATTGCCGCTTAGTACAGATATTTTGGCTAGCAAAGGATTCTAAAGAGCAAGCACCACATGTTAGAGGATCCATAACAATATAACTTCTATACAAACATACCCAAGCATAAATCATTATGTTGTCTTGCTTGTCCAACTTCAACTAATTTGCTCAGGTTTGAAAATAATTAATGGGGCTCAAAATCATATAATATGTCCAAGATAGTATATTTATATGTGATATCTCTCTTCCTTCAATACTCTTTCATGAATTGTTCAAGTGACCAATACAATGTTTGCTAACCTTCAAGGAATTTACCACCTCTACTTCTTATATGTGACGGCATTACTCCCCATGGGAAAGGCATATGAAACATATATAATTTCAGATTTATGACATTCAAATCATTCAACCATTTACTCATAGGATATAAGTGAAGCACACGAGTAAATGACAAACTACTCCAAAAAGATATAAGTGAAGATCAATGAGTAGTTAAATAATTATTTAGCTATGTGAAGACTCTCCCATTTAATAATTTCATATTTTAGTATTTTATTCAAACAGCAAATGAAGCTAAAGAAAATAAAACGACGCTCCAAGCAAAACACATATCATGTGGTGAATAAAAATATAGCTCCAAATAAAGTTACCGATGAATGAAGACGAAAGAGGGGATGCCTTCCGGGGCATCCCCAAGCTTAGACGCTTGGTTATCCTTGAATATTACCTTGGGGTGCCTTGGGAATCCCCAAGCTTAGGCTCTTTCCACTCCTTATTCCATAGTCCATCGAATCTTTACCCAAAACTTGAAAACTTCACAACACAAAACTTAACAGAAAACTCGTAAGCTCCGTTAGCGAAAGAAAACAAAACACCACTTAAAGGTACTGTAATGAACTCATTCTTTATTTGTATTGGTGTTAAATCTACTGTATTCCAACTTCTCTATGGTTTATAAACTATTTTACTAGCCATAGATTCATCAAAATAAGCAAACAACACACGAAAAACAGAATCTGTCAAAAACAGAACAGTCTGTAGTAATCTGTAACTAACGCAAACTTCTGGAACTCAAAAAATTCTACCAAAATGGGAAGACCTATATAATTTGTTTATTGATATACTGCAATTGGAATCAGTATTTTATCACGTTCTTGTGATTTTAAACAATTGTTTTCGTGAACAGAAAGTTTCTGGAATTTTCGGCAAGATCAAATAACTATCATTCAAGAAGATCCTATAGGTCTTACTTGGCACAAACACTAATTAAAACATAAAACCACATCTTAACAGAAGCTATATGGGCTATTTATTACTAAACAGAACCAAAAAGCAAGATACTAAAATAAAATTGGGTTGCCTCCCAACAAGCACTAACGTTTAACGCCCCTAGCTAGGCATGATGATTTCAATGATGCTCACATAAAAGATAAGAATTGAAACATAAAGAGAGCATCATGAAGAATATGACTAGCACATTTAAGTCTAACCCACTTCCTATGCATTGGGATTTTGTGAGCAAACAACTTATGGGAACAATAATCAACTAGCATAGGAAGGCAAAACAAGTATAACTTTAAAACTTTAAGCACATAGAGAGGAAACTTGATATTATTGCAATTCCTACAAGCATATATTCCTCCCTCATAATAATTTTCAGTAGCATCATGAATGAATTCAACAATATAACCAGCACCTAAAGCATTCTTTTCATGATCTACAAGCATAGAATTTTTATTATTCTCCACATAAGCAAAATTCTTCTCATTCGGGATAGTGGGAGTATCATAAGAGACTTGAATACTATAAATTGTTTCCACATTAAAAGAGTAATGTTCAGAAAAAGGGGAATCATAATCATGACAAGTTTTATAAATATAGTCATCACTAATTTTATAGCATAAGTTTCATCACAATAATCATCATAAGTAGCAACTTTGTTCTCATCATAATCGATTGAAACCTCTTCCAAGATAGTGGAATCATCACTAAATAAAGTCATGACCTCTCCAAATCCACTTTCATATTCATCACAATAAGATTCAACATCCTCCAAAATAGTGGGATCATTACTTCCTAAAGTTGACACTCTTCCAAACCCACTTTCATCAATATAATCATCATAGGTAGAAGGCATGCTATTATCATAACAACTTTGCATATCAAAACATGGGAGGCTAAAAATATCATCTTCATTAAATGTAGCATCCCCAAGCTTGGGACAACCATTAATTTCAGCAAATATATTCTCAAATGTGTCATCCTCATCAAACATAGCATCCCCAAGCTTGGGCCTTTTCATATCATAAGCATAATCACTCTCATCATTAATAGTATGGATAGCACTAATAGTATAGCAATTATCATCATCACAATGAGTAGTAGTAGCAACATTATTTGGGAGGGATACCTTTTTTACCTTTGCTTCTCCGTTTTTTCTTTTTCTTCTTCACATCATGTGCGGGTTTAACCCTCTTTTTTGAGCTCCTTATTGATGAGATTGGTTGAATAGAAGACTCCTCCTCGTTACCTGATTCATCATAAGAAATAATAGGAGAATATTGGGAAGTCTATTCCCTTTCATTAGTATTCTCTTCATCCTCTATTTCTTTTCTTTTCTTTATGTAATTGGCAATATAAAGATTTTCAATGCAATTCACCGCATAATACATATAAATTTCTTCTAGATCAATATCGAGGAATTTCTCGAGGTTATATTCTGGAATAAACTTAGTTTGACGTTTCAATTCTTCATAACCCAAAAGCAGACTAAGTTCATTATGATGTGCAAGGGAAATCAAGTCATCACAATTTTTGGACACGATTCGATCATGAAACAATTTGCATTTGATATTTAAATGACCATATTCATTGCAAAGTTCACAAGTATGGCTAAGAAATTTTAAATTTTCAGCACTAACATTTAGCCTTTCTTGCAACCATTTAGTTTCTAAATGCTTATGCCTCTTGCAATATCTATCTTCCCTATTTGGTGTGTACTTGCAAACCCAATGCACTCCACAAAAATTGACATGTTGATAGGAGATATTTTCATCATGACTAGTGCAATCATCATTAGTACTATGGATATTCAAGGAGTTCATACTAACAACATTGCAATCATGCTCATCATTCAAAGGTTTAGTGCCAAACATTTTAATGCATTCTTCTTCTAACACTTTGGCACAATTTTCCTTTCTATCATACTCACAAAAGATATTAAAAAGTTGAAGCGTATGAGACAAACTCAATTCCATTTTTTTGTAGTTTTCTTTTATAAATTAAACTAGTGATAAAACAAGAAACTAAAAGATTCGATTGCAAGATCTAAAGATATACCTTCAAGCACTCACCTCCCGGCAACGGCGCCAGAAAAGAGCTTGATGTCTACTACGCAACCTTCTTCTTGTAGACGTTGTTGGGCCTCCAAGTGTAGAGGTTTGTAGGACAGTAGCAAATTTCCCTCAAGTGGATGACCTAAGGTTTATCAATCCGTGGGAGGCGTAGGTTGAAGATGGTCTCTCTCAAACAACCCTGCAACCAAATAACAAAGAGTCTCTTGTGTCCCCAACACACCCAATACAATGGTAAGTTGTATAGGTGCACTAGTTCGGCGAAGAGATGGTGATACAAGTGCAATATGGATGGTAGATATAGGTTTTTGTAATCTGAAATATAAAAATAGCAAGCGATAAAAGTGAGCGTAAACGGTATTGCAATGCTTCAAAACAAGGCCTAGGGTTCATACTTTCACTAGTGCAAGTTATCTCAACAATAATAACATAATTGGATCATATAACTATCCCTCACCATGCAACAAAGAGTCACTCCAAAGTCACTAATAGCGGAGAACAAACGAAGAGATTATTGTAGGGTACGAAACCACCTCAAAGTTATTCTTTCAGATCGATCTATTCAAGAGTTCGTACTAAAATAACACCTTAAGACACATATCAACCAAAACCCTAATGTCACCTAGATACTTCAATGTCAGCTCAAGTATCCGTGGGTATGATTATACGATATGCATCACACAATCTCAGATTCATCTATTCAAGCCAACACAAAGTACTTCAAAGAGTGCCCCAAAGTTTCTACCGGAGAGTCAAGACAAAAACGTGTGCCAACCCCTATGCATAAGTTCACAAGGTCATTGAACCCGCAAGTTGATCACCAAAACATACATCAAGTAGATCACGTGAATATCCCATTGTCACCACAGATAAGCACATGCAAGACATACATCAAGTGTTCTCAAATCCTTAAAGACTCAATCCAATAAGATAACTTCAAAGGGAAAACTCAATCCATTACAAGAGAGTAGAGGGGGAGAAACATCATAAGATCCAACTATAATAGCAAAGCTCGCGATACATCAAGATTGTGCCACATCAAGAACACGAGACAGAGAGAGATAGAGAGATCAAACACATAGCTACTAGTACATACCCTCAGCCCCGAGGGTGAACTACTCCCTCCTCGTCATGGAGAGTGCCGGGATGATGAAGATGGCCACCGGTGAGGGATCCCCCCTCCGGCAGGGTGTCGGAACAGGGCCCCGATTGGTTTTTGGTGGCTACAGAGGCTTGCGGCGGCGGAACTCCCGATCTCTTCTATTTTCTGGAGGTTTCAGTATTTATAGGATTTTTTTTGGCGTAGGTCTCACATCAGGGGGGTCTCCGGGTTGTCCACGAGGTAGGGGCCCATGCCCAGGGGGGTGGGCGCGCCCCCACCCTTGTGGGTAGCCCGGGACTCTCCTGGCCCAACTCTTTTACTCCGGGGGCTTCTTTTGGTCCAGAAAAAATCATCAAATATTGGCACGTCAATTGGACTCCGTTTGGTATTCCTTTTTTGTAAAACTCAAAAACAAGGAAAAACAGAAACTGGCACTGGGCTCTAGGTTAATAGGTTAGTCCCAAAAATCATATAAAATAGCATATAAATGCATATAAAACATCCTAGAAGGATAATATAATAGCATGAATACTTCATAAATTATAGATACGTTGGAGACGTATCACCAAACAGCTCAAGGAAAGGGGGGTTCGAAGCTGGAGCTCACAGAGAGTGCAGTGATGGCCTCGGCGGCCTCGGGGAAGGGTTGGTGATGTCAGGGCGGTGAGGTCGATATCGGCGAACCAAGGAGGAAGAAGAGGTTGGGGACGATGCATCGGGGCGTCCGGCGTTGCGTGAGTTGGTGGGGAGGACGGCGACATCGTGGCGGAGCTCGGGGACAGCTCGGTCAGGCGAGGCAGTGGCTGTGGCCGCGGCAACGGCGAGCAGCGGCGATGGTGGTGTTCGGTCGCGGGAGAGAAAGGGCGACATATGTGAGAATGAGAACGGGAGAGAATGAGAGGGTCCGGGGGGTGCGTGGCGCTCGGAGCCGTCTCCAGCAGCGAGCAAGTAGGCAGGAGGTGGCCGCACGGTGGTGCGCGGTCGTCGGGCACGCGCCCGTCCTCCTGGCAAGGAGGAAGATGACAGGAGGAGGTGGCCAGGCGGGCTGGGCCGCTAGCTGGGCTGCACAGGACCTGGGCCAGCCAGGTAACTCTCTCTCTCTCTCTTTTATTTGTTTCTGTTTTCTATTTTTCTTTCTTTGTTTTGATTATATTTACAAACCAAACCATTTTAAAACTTTCTGTAAATTTTTATGTGAGCTCAGGGAGCTAGTCCAAGGTCACATGCAAACTTACAAAAATATTTGAACTTTATTTCTTATATAACAGAAATAAATCCAACTCAAATATGTTATTGATTTAATTCAAATGCCCAAAATTAATATCTTTGAGATTCCAAAAATATTTTTTTGAGTTTTACCTCTTGCCAATATTTTTAGAGACTAAGAGGAACATTTTCTTGGACTTCTTTGAAATGATTTTAATGTGGATTATTTCTAAAGTGATTTCTGAGAGTTTCAACTAACCTCAATTCAACTTTCAGAAATTTTAGACATGATGCATGAGTGCAGATGCAACTATTTCACTCAAGTATTCTAGAGCTGTCACAAATTGTGTGGATTTTCAATCTATACCACTCTGGAACCTAAGTCAAAGACCGCTTAGTGAAATTCCTCAAGATAACCCTGGTCAAATTGCTCAAACTTGATTCTTTTGAAAAACTTCTGAGAACGCATATGACCTCTCCAAATTCTTCGCACCTATACTCTGTTCACAGGTACACATGTCCGCTGCTGAATCTCTAGGTTCTCATCAACTTAACTCATTTGCAGCGTTCCTCAAAGACAAATTGCTTACCTCGTCAGAGAATTCAATTGTTCAAAATCCTCAGCTGAAGAAAATGGCCGATGGCAAAAGACCTCAGAAGGGAGGCAAGAGACCAGAAGTGAATACTGCTTTCAAAATCCCTGATGATATCTATGAAGGGTATTGCACTCCTGATGAAGCAATTCATGGTAAGGAGACAAAGAATGAGCGCAAAGTGCGCATCTAGAGGATAGAGAGGAGATGGGCACGAGAATGGAGGGAGTACCAGATATGTGACTCCCAAGTACATGAAGAAATTCGCCGTACACCCTCCATGCCCAAGACCTCCACTGGCACCAGGCCAAGAAGCTGAACCCACTAGCATCAAGCATGGTGAGGACTTTCCAAAAGAATGATCCAAGCGGAAAGCCAAGTTGGCCAAAATGGCCAAAGAAGCAGTGAAGAAATTCAATGAAGATTCTGCTGCTGCTGCTGAAGCCTCTGCAAGCAAGCCTAAGAAGGCTATGCCAAAGAAGCCTTCTCACAAGCCCAGTTCCTCTACTGCTGTGCCCTCACGGCCAAGCTCTTCAAAGCCCTCACGGCCTGTTCTTTAAGCCACTTCCTCAAAAGCAGCTCCAGTCCCATATGCAAAATCCTCAGCAACTGCTGCAAAGTCCTCGGCACCTGCGCATCTTGCCTCTTGCCAAAGGACCACTGGAAAATCAATTGCTTAAGGAGCATCTGCAAGTTCTTCAGCTCCTCCTCAGTCCTCATCTGGCCCAACATTGCTGAAGAAGAAGGCCACTGCTGGACGAGGCACAAGGCCAAGTCCTCACAAGAAGCAGGTCGCCTTTAAAGTACCGTCTAGTGAAGACGAAGCTGATGATGAAGAATTGACTGAAATCATCAGAGACAGACAGCAAAGAGCTGCTAGAGCCAAAGGCAGTAATTTGCCTCTTCTGCCGGATCCCAAGTTGATCCTTGACTTCATATACCTCTGGCACAAGGACCCTAACACTCCTATGCCTGGTTTCAATCTCACACCTGGCCAAAGTCATATGTTGACGGCCTTTATTGGCGAAGAAAAATGGAAGTTTGAAAAGGCCAGGCAATTGAAGAAAGCTCAGTACAAAAGGAGCATTTTCTGAAGAAGAATGTTGTCACAATGACTCCTAATGAACTTGTGACCATGGAAACTGAGATCAAAGCACTCAGTGATGAATTTGACGCATACTGTGCGGATTGGCTAGGAGCCAAAGTCAGATTCGTCAAAATGGCGAAGGGATTTACCTCAAATGTTGCAGCTTCATCGCAACATGAAATTCCTCAGGCTAAAGCATCTGCTCAGCCTACTAAAGAACATGCAAGCACAGCTGATGATAATCAAGTTGTTGAAGAAAATGAGAGCACCAGGGCTGCTGAAGAAGTTCCAACCACTCAAGAAACTGCCAGGGCAGCCTCTAGTGTTGCGCCTGAAGACCAAGCCAGGCCAGGCCAGTTAAAGCATCTGCTACTGCGCCTGAGGAAACTGAACATGCCAGGGCAACTGCATCAGTTGCGCCTGAAGAAATTGCACCTATTTCCTCTGCTCCTCCTGCACAGATGACAAGCATCAACCTTCCTTCTGCATCAGAAGCGAAGAAAACCAAAGCTGCGGAGTGAGCAGCTGTGAAGAAAAGGAAAGCATCTGCAACCTCAGAGTCTTCAGCTCCAAAGAAGCTAAAGACTTTGACGAGCTCTTATTCGAACCCAATAGATGATATTCCAATATCAAGCATGCCATCAAAGGAGATTGTTCCCTTTGGTGAGGAATACGTGATTCCTAGTGAATCGGATGAAGAAGATCCTTCTGCTGCCACGTCAGAGCAGTTGGATGAAGAAATTGAAGTGGATAATATCCCTTCAACTCCGCTGGTATCATCGCCCATGCCTCAGTTCACAGCTAAAGAGGCAGGCATTGAAGAAATCGATGAAGAAGATGAGGATGTGGATATTGGGTCTACAACTCCGACTATGAATGATGACTACTAGGAAAGTCATCATCCCAATTCACCACTGACCACACCTCTGCAACAAATTCCTCAGTCCCCTATGCAAACTGAAGAAATTCATACGGGTTCTGATGGACGTCAAGCTTCACTTCCTTCTGTTCCAGAAGAAGTTCCAGCCACTAGTGCTGAAGAAATGGAGACCAAGGCTACTGCTGATGACACTGCTCCTGAAATTCCTCAGCCTGTGGCTCCAGAGGCTATGCATCAAGAGGTTGTGAAGACAGCATCTGCAAATCTTCAACCCAAGCCACAGAATCCCCACACCAAGAAGCAAAAGTTCAAGGCTGATGACTTCTTTGCTGAGCAACATTTCTTCACTAACTACAATCCATATGACTCTGCCCGACTTCGTCACAAGCGTTTTTGGACTGCCAGCCAGATGAACTTCTATTCCTCGTTGCTGTTTGATAAGGACAAGATCTTTGACCATGAGCAAATTCCTCATGTGGATATGGAGTCTCTTCCGTGCTTCACCCCAGTCCTCAGTGTTCTTCATGACGCTGGGATGCTCAACTTCTGCACCGACATCTGCGATTGGAATGAAGAACTCATTCTTCAATTCTTCGCCATGCTGCACATCACAGGAAATGCTGAAGATGTGAATTCATGGGTATTGGACTGGATGACTGAAAATACTCACTACAAAGCACCGGCCTCTGAATTGCTTCATGTTGTTCCAGACAGTCCTCCCACTGAAGGTGCAAGGCTCATCTATGCTGAACCTGAACTCTCAGATCATCTGATGCAAGTGCTGATGAAGCCTTTGTAGCCTGACCAAGCTCTAAGGACCAAATTCGTCATCAAGGAATTGCTCTATGTGCCAATGACGGTATACAGAATATTGACCAAAACCCTCACTCTGATCAAGGGCCACAACTCTGATGAAGAAGAGGTTGTTGGCATAATGAAGAATTTGCTGTTCAATATCATTCATGGTATTCCTATCAACTACCACAATTCTTCATGAGGACTTTGGCCAATGTAACTATGTCACCGTTTGAATTGAAGCCTTACGCTCCCTGGATTATGAGCATCAACAGATCAAGGTCTTCAATCAACTATAAGGCTGACTGTCAAAATTATCTCAACTACTTGCCGCCAATTGAAGTCCTCAAAAGGACTATTTCCTCAGGTGATGAGAAGGGAAAGGCTGCTGTCATTGATGAAGGCACTCGCCCATTGGATGGACAGTTTCGCAAAGATGCATCATATTCCACCAATGATGACTCTGCCACACATGATACTGCGCAAATGCTTCAAAGCAATATCCTCAAGCCATGGCTCCAAGGGTGATGACTGATCGTGAGCTTCTCCTTAGTCTTCATCAGAAGGTGGATCGCCATCACAAGTGGGTCAAGCGTCAGTTTGGTTCAATTCTTCAGAACATGATGATCACGCAAAACACTATGAAGAAGAACCATTACTACTTGCATGAAGTTTATGATCGCACTTGGGCTGTATTGTCTCACCTCTACGGTGATGAAGATCTCAAGCAGATGGGCTTCAAACAGGACTTTGACTGGTCACAACCACCTTCGAAGAAATTCAAGAAGGTCAAAGTTCCTCACTTGGTTGCCAGTTCATATTCTTCATCGTGTGAGACTGATGAAGCAAATACTTGAACGACACCGCGGCAGGCCCTACTCCAACGGACGACCCCAACAATGTCGGCGCTCCTCCATCGACATCTTGATGGTATTCTTCAGGGGCGTTAGTCCTCACTCTTCGCCCCTTTTGGTCATTCGATGACAAAGGGGGAGAAATTTGAGTTAGTCTTCAAGCGGGTCTCTATATATGGGCATTTTTTGTTAAGTTGCAACTCTCGCTCTTTTGAAGTGTTTGTTGATCGAATTGTAAACTTAAGTCCTATGGTGGTCTGATACTTCTGCTCTGTTTTCTGCATGTTATTTCCTCAAGTATGTTAATGCACGCATGCTGAATTACATCAGTCACCATATTTCATCATGCATTTCAAATTCTTCATATGATATGTTAAATGCATGTATGAATTACAAGATATAGCGGGCGATCTCCATGATTCTACTCTACAATGTGCATTTGCTATTCAAAGAAAATTCCTCAATATGCACATCTTCAGGGGGAGTTCTTCTATATCTTGCAATCCAATTCCTCAATATCTGTATTTACACTTCATATGTTTATCCCCGTTGAAAACTTAACCTATATTGTCATCAATCACCAAAAAGGGGGAGATTGTAACTGCATCTAGTGCCGCTTAGTGATTTTGGTGTATTGAAGACTTACAGGTTAAGGGACTAATGCGTTTGTGAGTGTACACAGGTCTATAAGTCTATGAGGAGTTTGATATTTATGATGAAAGTCGACCCCTAAAAATGAATGTCTTCAGCTGAAGACTTTGAAAGTGAAGAAATTGGTGTGACCGTGAAGACTTGATATTCATGCGAGGAATATGATGCGTGAAGACTTTTGTTTTCGTAGTTTCGTTTTCTCTTTCTTGAGTCATAGGAAACATCATACTGTTAAAGGGGGTCGAGGTAAAACTAAGAAAAAGTTTCCAAGTGATGCTCATCTCAAAATCCTACACCTACCCAATCCTTTCGAGTGAAGCCATTGGAAATCTCATGCAGTTCAGTCAATTTCCTCAGTGACAAAGACGAAGATCTTCTGGTCACTGAGGAATTTGTTCTAACTGAGGAGTTAGGAATTCGCTAGTGTGGATTGCCTACAAGTGAGGAGCATGATAGCCCTGAGGAATTTGATACTCAAATATCCGACCGTTGCTGTGCTACGCGCCAGCTGTCCCAAAATATCTACCCACCTAACGGTCATATCATTGAAGGGCATTTATGTCTTATCATGTCGGGCTGCTCCCTAGGCTATAAATAGCCGCCCCCTACAACCACTAGCTGGTTGGCTTCTCTGGGAGAAACTGACACTTGTCATTAAGAGCATCCCATCCTCCGAGGACTTTGAGCGAAAATCATCAAGTGAGGAAAACCCAAACCCAAACACCTACAAACACAAAGTGATTGAGCATCACTAAAGAGATTGTTCCTGTGTGGAACCGATGCTTGTTACCTTTGAGCACTGTGCATCCTCCAGGCAGTTAGGCGTCATGGTCTAGAGCATCCAAGAGGAAATTGTGGATCACCGAGTGACCGAGTCTGTGAAGGTTTGGAAGTCACCTGAAGACTTACCACGAGTGATTGGGCGAGGTCTGTGTGATCTTAGCTCAAGGAGAATACGGTGAGGACTGTGTGTCCTCAGGTTTAAATACCAAGCCGCTCCAACCAGACGTACAACTGTCACAGCTGTTGGAATTGGTCTACCAAATCATCGTTTTCACCAAGCTACTGGTTCTATTTCCTCAACCCTTTCGTTTCCTCATTCTTGTGTTGAAGTACTTGATCATTACTGTTTGAAGACTTTGACTGAAGACTCTCTCAATTTCCTCAATCCTATTTCTTCAGTCAGTTTGTCTTCAGCTTGCTTATCCTGGTTATACGCTACTTGTACTCTGTGCTTGTTTTCATTTCATCATGATGACTATGCTTCTGTTCTGTTATGCATGCATCTGAGTACTTATTCCGCTGCTAAGTAGTTCGTTGCTTAGGAATTTCCTCACCTTGAAATTCCTCAGTGACGAATTTGTAAAAATCGCCTATTCACCCCCCTCTAGTCGATATAACGTACTTTCACCCTTCGTCCGTGTTAACTTAGTAGGCCCACAAGTCAGCCTCCCACTATGGTGGGTCTCAGCTAGCACGGGGAGTATTCACTTTTTCTGCATAATAAGGAGGCACTTCCTTGCGTGCGAAGATATAGCTGGTGGGTCCGAGCTGTTAGCGTGAGGAACATTTTTTCGTGAAATACAGAGGCCCTTGCGGTGGGTCCCAACTGTCAGGTGGATGAATCATTATTTTGCGCGTAATAAGGAGGCATTTCCTTGCGTGCGGCCGTGGACCCAGCTGTCAGCCTCTCCGCATACAGTCCTCTTCCAATGGATGTCGTTCGTTGACCATGTTGACCACGCTACGCCGAGAGCACCAGGGCGGTGGACGACGGCGAGGCCTAGGAAGGGAACGACACGGAGCCAGGGAAGACTCGACAGTTGTTTCCCACGCAGAGGGGAGTACGAGGGTTTATTGGTTCGTCTACCGTCACTGGAGAATAATAGCAGGTTTGGGTGAGTAGAGGGATGGCCAGGCCAGCAATGGGAGTAGGGTGGGGCGGTGAGGCCTGCGTGGCAGCACAGCCGACTACGGGAGGAGCGAGCAGGCAGTCCCGCCGACGCTTGTTTGAGCGGCTGGAGCAGGAAGAGCAGAGATTGAAGAAGCACGACGACCATTGGATGGACATCCAACAGTCACTACTCTCATGTGTTGACTAATTGACACGGCGTTGCGTGTGCGTCAACCTTTTCTAGGAAAGCGTACGCGTCAACCTATAGTAGGCGCACAAGTCAGCCTCATATCTGTGGAAAAAACATACAACCCATCTGCCATTATTTCTAATAATTTATAACCCATTTGCTAATTCTTAAGGTTTTTTGGAGCCCATATTTTTTTGTTAGCATTACAGCCCATATTGTGGTCACGGTAAAAAAATTATATGAAATTTTGCATATTTCGGTGCGGTCCGAACTATTTTTAATCCCAAAATTTTGAGTCACATTCAAACTAATTTTAAAAATAAATTTATATCAATATTAAATCCAAAAAATTCCACGCATAAAAGTCAATGGAATTTAAAATCTCAAAAAAAATTGAAAGTAATTGCCGGTTTGATGTGTTTTAAAAATGTACAGCCCATTTCTCCTTACTGATAGACCATTTTATGGGCCGGCCGAATGAAGCTCTCATCGTGAAAGATTTGCAGCCCAACACGGCTGACAAAGCGACCTACTTGACAAAGCACAAAAAACTGGGCTAGCCATTTTTAGAAACAAAAAAACTACTGGGCTGGTCTTGTGGTAAACATAAAAGAAAAGGCTGTCTAGACAGGCCAGAGTGCCCCGCACAACCCAGTAGACACCCTGCTTCCGTCTCAAAAACAAAAATAACTGGCGAGCTGCCGGGCCCCTGGTGTCAGCCGCTTGTTGTGCAATTCTCTCGTTTATTGACTACGTTGAAAATGGCATGGGACCCAGATGTCAGAAATCCATTAGGAGGAACCTTTTTTGGCTTTAAATAAGAAGGCACTTGCTTGCGTACTGCCATAACCTTGGTGGGTCCCTGCTGTCATCCTCTCCACGTACAATCATCTCCTGATTGTGTATGTGTCAACCTAGTAGGCCGACAAGTCAGCCTCTAAACCCGTGGCGGACAAATACAACCCATTTAAAAAAATAAACAACCCATTCCATATGTTCAAACGGAAAGTTGTAGGATCGAAAGTATGTCTAGAGGGGGGGGGGTGATTAGACTACTTGACCAAATAAAAATCTAGCCTTTTCCCAATTTTAGTTCTTGGCAGATTTTAACAACTTAGCACAAGTCAAGCAATCAACCTACACATGCAATTATAAGAGTATAGCAGCGGAATGTAAAACAAGTGCATATGAAGGTAAAGGGAGGAGATTGAGGGAGCAAACGCAATGTTGACACGGAGATTTTTTATCCGTGGTTCCGATAGGTGGTGCTATCGTACATCCACGTTGATGGAGACTTCAACCCACGAAGGGTAACGGTTGCGCGAGTCCACGGAGGGCTCCCCCACGAAGGGTCCATGAAGAAGCAACCTTGTCTATCCCACCATGGCCGTCGCCCACGAAGGACTTGCCTCACTCGGGTAGATCTTCACGAAGTAGGCGATCTCCTTGCCCTTACAAACTCTTTGGTTCAACTCCACAATCTTGACGGAGGCTCCCAAGTGACACCTAGCCAATCTAGGAGACACCACTCTCCAAGAAGTAAAAAATGGTGTGTTGATGATGAACTCCTTGCTCTTGTGCTTCAAATGATAGTCTACCCAACACTCAACTCTCTCTCATAGGATTGGATTTGGTAGAAAGAAGATTTGAGTGGAAAGCAACTTGGGGAAGGCTAGAGATCAAGATTTATGTGGTTGGAATGGAGTATCTTGACCTCAACACAAGTGTAGGTGGTTCTCTCTCAGAAATATGTGTTGGAAGTGTAGGCATGTTCTGATGGCTCTCTTGACGAATGAAGAGTGGGTGGAGGGTATATATAGCCTCCACACAAAATCTAACCGTTACACACAATCACCAAACTCGGTGGGACCGATTCAGAGAACTCGGTCAGACCGATTTGGTTCATAATGTGACCGTTAGGTGTTTCGGTGGGACCGACATGTCAACTCGGTGGGACCGATTTCATTAGGGTTAGGGCATAATGTAATCTCGGTGAGACAGATTAGACAAACTCGGTGGGACCGATTTTGGTAATAGACAAACAGAGAGTTGGTCAGGCAAACTCGGTGGGACCGATTCGCTCATCTCGGTTGGACCGAAACGTTACGAAAAGGAAACAGAGTGTTTGCATTGCAATCTCGGTGGGACCGTGTAACATCCCAATTTTCAATTTGGATGTTTATAATAGATCATTCATATGCATCCATGATTTATGCATTTTTGCCCCATTTGTTTTATTTGATTTTTGATCCAAGGAACTTTGGGCAACTCAAGGACCAAAAGAGAGAGTTGGAAGTTTCCCTAAAAAACCAATTTTGAATTTTTTCGAAGTTGGGAGTTTGGATCAAATTTGGTTTCACCAAAAAATTCATTTCCATTATATCAAAAATAAAATAAAGAGAGAAGATAAAATGACTTCTTCAAAATCAGAAAAGAAATTATTGGAAATCGAATGTGGAACCAAAATATATTTGTTGAGTTTTATTTGCAATTTATTTTATTAGCATAGCAAAATGTTTATTTTTTAAAAACTTGCATCTCAGGCCAGATAAAAGTGCACTAGGTCATATATAAGACCATAATATTATGTGAATTTTTCTGGCATTTTTAGACTTATATTTATTTGTATTTTCGGTGCCACAGTGTTTTTGTTATTAAAAAAACCACGCAGCCATAGAC
This sequence comes from Aegilops tauschii subsp. strangulata, assembly GCF_002575655.3. NCBI lineage: Eukaryota > Viridiplantae > Streptophyta > Magnoliopsida > Poales > Poaceae > Aegilops > Aegilops tauschii. Next base: position 190,311,735 of record NC_053037.3, read on the forward strand.
CAACTAAGGCCCATATCTTTCAGCCCAACCAATGGCCATCTCCCTCCTCTGGTCGTTACAGAAACATCTACAGAGAGCACCCATGCAGCACTTCCACCCAGCGCCCCACCCTCTCCCTTCATCTCCCTCGTTCAACTGACTTCCTAAATCGGTTCCCCTCGCCTCCCTCTACCCCTTCCCCTTCCTAGTGCGCCTTGGAGTCGCCTGTAATGGCCATTACGAGGCAGAGAAACAGCCACCATTAAGCACCACAATTTTTTTCGGATTCTGACCTCCCCAAGCCCTATATAAAGCACCCCTGGGAGCCCTCTCAACCCTCGTCCGAAGGCCTCTACTTCTGGAAATTTTCCCCCTCCCTAACCTCGCCAATTGCTCGCCGGAGTTCGTGGATTCCGGCGACTTCTCCACCACGCCAGGAGGCGATACCGACCCCGCGGTGCTGTTCCTCGGATCCGCCTCACGTTGCTCTTCACCGTTCCGCACGCGTCCTTCACCGAAGCACACCGGAGTTGCCTTCTTCCTCGTCGCCCGCGACAAGTCCGGTGAGCACCCAGCCTGCCAATCAGAGGGCGCCACTTGGCATCCGACCGAATTTCTTTTCTCTTTTTCCAGTATTTTTCCAATCTCAGATTCTATACCAAATCTTCTTTCTTGTATATCTTTTAGTCTATAGATCAGATTTAGTTGATTCTTTTTCCTACTACTCCCTCCGTCCCATAATATAAGAACGTTTTTGACACTAGTGTAGTGTTAAAAACGTTCTTATATTTTGGGACAGAGGGAGTAGTTCATAGAAATCCCATCTATCCAGAGAATCAAACGAAAAATATTTTGAAAGTTTTAAAATTTGAATTCAAACAGATCTGAATTCAAACTTCGTTAGGTCGTAACTCGAGTTTATTTTTCCAATCTCAGATTCTATACCAAATCTTCCTTCTTGTATATCTTTTAGTCTATATATCCGATTTAGTTGATTCTTTTTCCTACTAGTTCATAGAAATCCCATCTATCCAGAGAATCAAACAAAAAATATTTTGAAAGTTTTAAAATTTGAATTCAAACAGATCTGAATTCAAATTTCGTTAGGCCGTAACTCGAGTTTCGTAACTCCGTTTTGGGTGATTTTTTTTGCAAAGCGAAGCTTGTGACATGTACTTTCTGTTAAAACCAAAAACATTTATTTTTGTTGTTGTAAATATTACGTTCTATACAGAAACTTTATTTGGATGTTTTGGAGTTTTTCGAAGTCTTTCATTTGTTTTCTTTTTGGATCTTTGCTTGTATGCTTATGTATGTTATTGCTTGCTTACGCTAGATCATCCGGAGTGCGAAGCTTGCTACTATGAATCTTTATAGTTAAACGAACGTCAGCAAGGCAAGTTCACACTTTGATCATAATTTCCAATACCTAGTTTTTACTATGCATTAGTTTCACCCTCAAAGATTGCATGAATAGGATTGGGACAATGTGGTTATGATATGTAGTTCATCTGGTAGGAACCTATGACCTTTTGATCACCCCGGGAATATTCGTTATATCATATATTGCTTAGCCATGCTCGTAGACGGGGCTTGGTATGTGTGATCCATGCAAGTTGTGAGAGATAATAATTTTGGGACAACATAAGGTGGCAACTTTAATACACATCTGGGTGGATGGTTTGGGGCACCTGGAGTAACCAGTGCTTGCCCAAGGGGAATCCCGGAGTACCCGTGTGATTACCCTAGGTCCGCCACCCAGGCTCAAAGGGATCATAAGATATTTCATGCCTAGAAACTTCCGTGTGCAGCTACAAGCCATTATGGGCTCTGGCATAGTTGAGTAAGTTGTGTGACCTCTTTCCGTGGTAGACTAGCTGATGTAGGGGATAGTAGGTGTACCGGTCTACCAAGGGTTAAGGGGAAACGCTTCTGAAAGGCTATGTCTTGATCTTCCGATCATGGAGGTGGTCGAGTCTTGTGGGGAAAAGTGCGCAAACCTCTGCAGAGTGTACAAACTAATCATGATTAGCCGTGTCCCCGGTTATGGACAGCTTGAGTATCTAGAAGTGAATTATTGGTTGATCTCGTCACTCTTTTTAATAAAATTATTGGGTTACTAATAACTTGGGAATTTTGGGATTGAGTTGGAGGAACCTTCTCAATAATGGCATTTTAATTTAGTAGTAAATAAAAATTTATTCCTTTGTTGTAGGGTAAAATTGGCTTTATGCAAAAATTAAACTTAGAGCCTCCACCAGCTAAATTTGCATATAGAGATAGTCTTTTCATTTATTATTATTCTATGGTGTGAAATTGCCAGCATATTCCATGTGCTGACCTACACGGCTGCAACGTCTCATGTTGTAGACTTTTCCGATGAGGATTAAAGGTGCGATAGGTCGTTGTTCTGCACTCAGTTTGTCGTGGAGTTGGATGGACTCATTTACCTTTGAAGCTTCCGCATTTTTTATTTATTTAGATGGCCTTTGGCCATATTATTGTAATAAATACTCTTTTGAGAACCTCGATGTATGAAAGTGTGATTGAACTCTGTTATAATTCCTCGAGTACTGTGTGTCAGCATACCGATCCAGGGGTGACACTTAAGCACAGAGACTTCGATCCATTTTGGGTCGGGTCGTTACAGACCGATCGCTCATCTCGGTTTGACCGAAACGTTACGAAGGGAAATAGAGAGATTACAATCCCATCTCAGTGAGACCGAGATCCCTATCAGTGAGACCGAAAAGACTAGGGTTTCTGGCAGTGGCTATGTCAACTGAACTCGGTGGCTCCGGATAGAAAGAATCGGTGGGGCCGAGTTGGATATTTGGTGTGGGACATATGTGGATATGAGAAAGTAGTGGAGGGTTTTGGAGCATATCACTAAGCATTTTGAGCAAGCACCTCATTAAGCAACACATCATCCCTTCTTAATAGTATTGGCTTTCCTTATAGACTCAATGTGATCTTGGATCACTAAAATAGAAAATGTAGAGTCTTGTGCTTTGAGCTTGAGCCAATCTTTTGTCCTTAGCATTTTGAAGGGTCCACTTTCTAATCCATGCCATGCCAACCATTGAGCTTTCCTGGAATATTCATCTTGGAATAGCATTAGCTCAATGAGCTATATGTTGTTAGGAATTACCAAAACCACCCAGGGATAGTTGCACTTTCAATCTCCCCCTTTTTGGTAATTGATGACAACATATAGATCAAAGCTTCGACAAATGATAGATAGTATTAAAAAACATCATCGCTTTGAGAAGTATGTGATAAGCAAGAGCTCCCCCTAAATTTGTGCATTATTTAGAGTTTGCTTTTGAATGCAAATGCACAACGATTAGGATGATGGGTTACTCTTCCATGTCACATACATCTTGGTGGAGCGCTCAAAATGATAGAAGTTAAAGCATGCACTCATCTCCAAAACAAGTGAATGATCATCTAGGATATAAGAAATAACATCATCCAACAAGCATTAAGGATAGCATATGATCAAACACATGATCAAACAAGTATCTCATAAGTAGCTCACACAAGCACACAATAAAGTTTCAAACCAAACCAAATAAGTGCAAAGAGAGATAAAAACCAACACTCTCTCTCTCGAAGCCTATGATCTATACATTCCCCCCTTCGGCAACAAGTTACCAAAAAGTTCAAAAATGCATAGTGCTAAACGACTCTCAGGCTTGATCTTCGGTAGGAGGTGTGGAGAGAAATCCAAGAACGGAAGCTTCTGATGAAGTAGCTGGAGCTGGTGGAGTAGCTGCTGGAGGTGGAACTGGAGATGTAGCTGCTGGTGCTGATGCTGTAGCTCTAGTGTCTGTCACTGGCACTGCAGCAAATCTCTGTCCTCTGGGCACTCTGGCAAAAGCATCTGTGGTAGACTTGCCCTTCTTCTCCTCAGCTTCCTCCTGAAGTTGCTCAACTGCAGTTTGGATCTCTGTTACCTTGACATCAAGGTCATAGAATTTCTGCTCAATGATCCTCTCCAGACTCTCCTGGTTCTTGGTCAGGGTGGCCAAGCCCTTCTCAATCCTCAGGGTGGATTGGATCAGATATCCAAGCTGGTCTTGCTTGCTCTTCAAGAATACCTGAGATGCCTCCTCTGCTGTTGGCATCTTTGCAGCCTTCTCTGCCTTAGCCTTCTCTGCCTTAGCCTTCTCTCTCTTTTTATGTGCTTGAGCTGAAGATGGTTCATTTTCATTCATCACTACTGTGTTATCTTCAAATTCAGGATAGATGGGCAGGTGCTCCTTATCCAAAATGTACTTGCCTTTGCCCATCTTTGAGTTGATTAGCTCCTGAATGTGTGGGGCATACCCACAACTTCTCTTTTGGTCAGCAGCAGTCCTCTTGATTGTCTCAACAATCAGGCTCATAACTTTGAATTTCTGTGGGACATCAAATATGTGCAACAAGTTTATAGCATGTCCTGTGATCATCTTGTGATCACCTGACTTGGGTAGCAGTGTGTGCCTTAAGATCTAGTTGATTGTTGGCAGACCAGACAACAGGTAATGGACAGATCCAAACTTATGTGTATCCAAAGCAGCATCTGGGATCTCCTTGTACATGTTGGCCATAGTGTTGTGGTCTTTCTTCTTCTCTGCATAAATGTCCAAGTCATCCTCATGTTCCTCAGGAGCATTTATAAGCTTGGCCCACTCATCAACTGTAGATTGGTACCTAGTAACCTCAGGCATCCATACTATCCTTCCATCTGGATAGAAGTGGGCAGTGGAGTAAAACTGCATGATGAGCTCATCATTCCACTTGGTGAGCTTCTGGGCAACAAAAGTATCCACTCCACATGCCTTAAAGCTATCAAGCACTCCAGGGAAGTGATCCTCATTCTCCTTGATGAATTCCCAGTCAACCCATCTCATATCACACACAATGGGCTTCTTGTCAAGCAGAATAGTCTCATAGAAGTCCCGCTGTTCCTTAACCTGTAGTCCACAACAGTCCTTCTCCTGATAGCATATGGATCAGACTGTCTCCATAGTCTCAATCCTGCATCCTTCCTGATCTTCATGTTCTCTGCAACTGGGTGTGCATCAGTGTGGTCAGGGATCTTGGGCTTCAGCTTCCTCAACACAACAGAATCATCATCTTCTTCTTCAGCAGCTTGAGGCACTGGGGCCTTGTTCTTCTCTTCAGCAGGGATATTCCTAGTGCTCCTCTTGGGTTTTGGCTTTGGAGCTGGAGCAGCAGCCTTAGGAGCAGCTTTGGGCTTTGATGGAGCAGCCCCTGATTTGATTGCATCTCCCATAAGCTTTTGTGCTTTGGGTGCTGGTGCAACATCCTCTTCCTCTTCCTCTTCTTCTGAATCTCTCCTCATTGAGGGCTTACCAAGAACTTTGGCAGTAGTGGTTCTGGCCCTTTTCTTCTTACCATCACCTGCTGCTTCACCATCATCTGATTCAATGGTAGACTTCATGGTTTCCCCTGTGGCAACTTTCCTTGGCTTTGACATTGGTTGTCTTCTAGCTAGCATCTTAGTTTTCATACCAGGCTTTGTTGCAGCTGTGCCATACTCTTTCTTAAGCACCTTCTTCTTTGAAGTGGCTTCATCTTCAACTGCCACATAATTTTCATCTTCAGAGTCAGAATTCCTCTTCTTCCTTGTCCTGGTGGCAGCCTTTGGCAAATTGCTGGGAGTGCTCCTGCTGCCATCATCATAACTGCTAGAGGGATCTGAACCCTCACTCATCTGCACCTATTGCTTAGACCTGTTCTGACTATCACTCTGGTCAGACATCTCTGCAAATACTCTGACAACAGACCCTGTGAATAGGTTATAGATGAGGTAAAGTGGATGAGCATCACAAAGTACATGAGTTTTGCAAAAAGGATGACTTAAAAACTTAGTTTTAGTTCTTCACAGAAAGCATTTCGGATCTACCGATTTGTAAACTCGGTGATACCGAAGCAGCTTTTGGAACCTAAACTAGTGAACTCGGTCAGACCGAGTCACAGTTCGGTGGTACCGAGACTGCTAGGGTTTCACAGAGAATCAAACTCGGTCACACCGATTTGCAATTTTCGGTCAGACCGAAAACGCGTGTGCTCTGGCCTAAGCCAAAATCGGTGAGACCGATTTCTACAACTCGGTCGGTCCGAGATGAATTCGGCGGAGACCTAACCCTAAATTTTCAAATCAAAACTAATCTACGGGATGTTTTCGCTGGACAGGAAGATTTCAATCGTGGCAAGAATCATGGCAAAGCAATGTGCTAAGAATCGGAGTTAAGGATTAGCACAAAGATCAAGTTCGTACACTAGTTCGGCGACGAACTTGCTATGGCGGCAATGGCGGTGAAGATTTCCATTGACGGCGGCGGAGACCAGCGGTGGGAGGTCGCTGGCGACGAGAGGATGATCCGGAGACCCGAGGAGGCAGAGTAGGTTATGCACGGGCGAGGAAGTTCGGAAAAATTTCCTAATTTTGGCCCGTCGGTATATGTAACCTGACCCTGTCGGTGTGACCGAGTGGAACGACTTGGTGGCACCGAGATGCCTGCAAGCAGTTACTGCAGCTCGGTGTGACCGAAAAGTTATAATCGGTTGCACCGAGATTGAAAACCCTAGATCAACTTAGTGACTCAGTAGGACCGAAAAGGATGAATCGGTCAGACCGAGATGCACAAAGAGGTTTTGGAGGTTTAAGTCTATGACGAATCAGGAACTCCGAGTGCTCCAGAGTGGTTCGAATCTGACTTGATCAAACTTTGTGATGTAGCATGAATAGAGTTTGAGACGAGGAAAGCATAGATAGCTAGAGAGAGTTCTTAGGCATTCTTGTCCATCCATTTGGAAAAAGAGAAAGAGCCAAACAATCAAAACAACAAATGGATGTCCTCGAATGAGTAAAATATGCAACCAACATGCTCACACAATAAAATGGCAAATGAAATATGTGACAAATCATGCACAAACACTCTAGCATCTATCAAGCAATGTGGCGATGACTAGGTCATCTATATGAGTATATTGACTTAGGAGTCAAATGAGAACATTTGATCATAGGTCATACTCATCGTTTAAGCACGAGTGAGGTTACCACTTTTACATAAAGCAGTGTTGTGTTCACACCATTAGAGTTGCTTTAGCTCAATTGGTTAGAGTAAAGCTCCCCCCTAGATGTGATATCCCCCCTAAGAGGGATCAACTAACCTTGGGTTTTGTCGATGATGACTTCATGTAGGTGTTGAAGATGTATATGCTCAATGTTGATGTAGATCATTTGGAGCAATCCTTTGGAGTGAGTTGCACTTTCAATACCTACACGGGTTAGTCCCACAAGGAACAAACAAGAATATACATAGACATAGAGTGAAGCACACACGAGATGATGTCCATGAAAGCATTAGGTTACCTTGTCCCTTGTCTTACCAACAAGAGGGTCTGTGACTCCTTGAACTAGTGCAAGATATGGAAGTTGTTTGCACATATCCTTGCCAAAATGATAAGAGTGAAGTATGTTGGCGGAGTCACCCTCAAGAACTCTTTAGTTCTTCTTCTTCTGGATCCACACCACTTGATGGGAATCCTTGGAGTTGTAGTTGTACTTGATGAAGTAGAACTTGATGTAGTCCTAGGAACCCACTTGACCAAGGCCTTGGGTGCTTCTTCAAATGCATCAATTTCCTCTTGAAGCTTGTCCTTGCCTTTTTGCTTGTGGTCTTGTGGTGGAAGATCATCTTGAGATTGTGTCCCTTTGAAAGAAGTGGGATCATACTTCTCTTGTTGAGGAACAAACTTCGTCTTGGGGTATTGATCTTCTTCCCACTCAACTCCATTGGCATTGAACTTTCGTTCAAAACCAACACCTTGATTCTTCCGGTGTCTTCCTTGCTTGCGTACAATTTCCTCAAATTGCTTACTTCCGGCAAGACTCTTGTAAACACCTTTCTCTATAATTCCCTTCAATAAGCTATTTTCTTGCTCAAGTGTAACTTGGCTAAGAGAATCATTAGTGGAATCAAGAGAACTACTAGAAGCAACAACATTGGATTTAGTATGATTGTTGTTACTACTAGATAAAGCATCTTTCTTGTTCTTGTTGCTAGATCTAACTTGTGACATGTAAGTAGACAAGAGTCAATGCTTGGCAATGTAAGAAGAACTTTCCTTGCGAAGATCATCATTGATTGCCTTTAAAAACTCATGCTCTTGCTCAAGGTTGAGCTTTTCAAAGCGTAGCTTATCATGAGTCTTTAAAAGTTCTCAATGATTTTCCAAGGTAGTTTCATGAGCTAACTTAAGAGTGTTTAGTTCTTTAGTTAGACACTCAATCTCCTTCTTATCATCGTCATTCGTTTTATCTTGATTAGCATGATTAATTGACGTTTCATCAGTTTTCATTACTAGAGTTGTCAACAAGTACATCATCATCACCTAGGAAACCATCTTCATCACTATTGAAATCAACATACACGGGATGTGTTACCTTTGGACCTTTGGCCATGAAGAATCTTCCAATTCCTTCATTTGGTGAGTCAAATATGTCGTAGGAGTTGGTTGACACAAGTGCTAGACCGGAAACACCTTCATCTTGAGTATATTCGGAGTCAGAGTGATAACTCCTTTCGGAGTGATTATCGGAGTCGGAGCCGGATACCCATTCACCAACATGAGCTTGATGTCTTCTTTTTGTGTAGCTCCTTTATGACTTTTCTTTCCTTTCTGAATCCTTGCTTCTCCGATAGGGTTTTCGTTCATAACGATCATCTCTACTCCTCCTTTCTCTTGGTGGTGATTCTTCTCTTCTACTTCTTCTTTTGGGAGAATCTTCTCTTCTTTTGTAGGGGGCCATACACTCATTGGAGTAGTGTCCGGGTCTTCCACAATTGTAGCAATTACACTCACGACTAGAAGATCTTTTGTCATTGTAGGACCTTGACTTGGAACTTCTTTCTTTGCTCCTAATCTTGTAGAACTTGTAGAAGTTGTTTACCATTAGGCTCAATTCTTCATTGAAGGTTTGTTTCTCACTTGATGATGTGGGAGCATCACACGAGGCTCTGTAAGCACCACTAGACTTGTTGTGAAGCTCTTCCTTATCCTTGAGTGACATCTCATGAGCAACAATTCTTCCAATGACTTCCGTTGGCTTGAGATCTTTGTAATTGGGCATCATTTGGATCAATGTGCACACGGTATCATACTTTCCATCCAAGGCTCTTAGGATCTTCTTGATGATGAATTTGTCGGTCATCTCTTCACTTCCTAAGCCGGCAATCTCATTTGTGATGAGAGCAAGCCTAGAGTACATTTCGGCGACACCTTCACCATCCTTCATTTTGAACTTGTCAAGTTGACTTTGAAGCACATCCAATTTGGATTCCTTGACGGAGTCGGTACCTTCGTGCATATCAATCAAAGTATCCCAAATTTCCTTTGCATTCTCAAGACAGCTGATTTTGTTGAATTCTTCGGGGCACAATCCATTGAAGAGAATATCACAAGCTTGAGCATTGTATTGAAGCATCTTCAACTCTTCCGCGGTAGCTTCATGGTTTGGTTCTCTCCCACCAAAGAATTCACCTTGCAAGCCAATACACACAATAGCCCAAACGGCAGGGTTATGTCCAAGAATATGCATTTTCATCTTATGCTTCCAACTAGCAAAATTTGTACCATCAAAGTAAGGACCTCTACGGTGGTAATTTCCCTCGCTAGACGCCATACTCTCCTAGGTTGCGAAACCAAGACTATGACCACCAAAAGCTATGGAAATCAAAGCAAATGGAGACCAAAGCTCTGATACCACTTGTAGGATCGAAAGTATGTCTAGAGGGGGGGGTGATTAGACTACTTGACCAAATAAAAATCTAGCCTTTTCCCAATTTTAGTTCTTGGCAGATTTTAACAACTTAGCACAAGTCAAGCAATCAACCTACACATGCAATTATAAGAGTATAGCAGCGGAATATAAAACAATTGCATATGAAGGTAAAGGGAGGAGATTGAGGGAGCAAACGCAATGTTGACACGGAGATTTTTTATCCGTGGTTCCGATAGGTGGTGCTATCGTACATCCACGTTGATGGAGACTTCACCCACGAAGGGTAACGGTTCCGCGAGTCCACGGAGGGCTCCACCCACGAAGGGTCCACGAAGAAGCAACCTTGTCTATACCACCATGGCCGTCGCCCACGAAGGACTTGCCTCAGTCGGGTAGATCTTCACGAAGTAGGTGATCTCCTTGCCCTTACAAACTCCTTGGTTCAACTCCACAATCTTGACGAAGGCTCCCAAGTGACACCTAGCCAATCTAGGAGACACCACTCTCCAAGAAGTAACAAATGGTGTGTTGATGATGAACTCCTTGCTCTTGTGCTTCAAATGATAGTCTCCCCAACACTCAACTCTCTCTCATAGGATTGGATTTGGTAGAAAGAAGATTTGAGTGGAAAGCAACTTGGGGAAGGCTAGAGATCAAGATATATGTGGTTGGAATGGAGTATCTTGACCTCAACACAAGTGTAGGTGGTTCTCTCTCAGAAAATATGTGTTGGAAGTGTAGGCATGTTCTGATGGCTCTCTCCACGAATGAAGAGTGGGTGGAGGGGTATATATAGCCTCCACACAAAATCTAACCGTTACACACAATCACCAAATTCGGTGGGACCGATTCAGAGAACTCGGTCAGACCGATTTGGTTCATAATGTGACCATTAGGTGTTTCGGTGGGACTGACATGTCAACTCGGTGGGACCGATTTCATTAGGGTTAGGGCATAATGTAATCTCGGTGAGACCGATTACACAAACTCGGTGGGACCAATTTTGGTAATAGACAAATAGAGAGTTGGTCAGGCAAACTCGGTGGGACCGATTCGCTCATCTCGGTTGGACCGAAACGTTACGAAAAGGAAACAGAGTGTTTGCATTGCAATCTCGGTGGGACCGATCGCTCATCTCGGTTTGACCGAAATGTTACGAAGGGAAACAGAGAGATTACAATCCCATCTCGGTGAGACCGAGATCCCTATCGGTGAGACCGAAAAGACTAGGGTTTCTGGCAGTGGCTATGTCAACTGAACTCGGTGGCTCCGGATAGAAAGAATTGGTGGGGTCGAGTTGGATATTTGGTGTGGGACATATGTGGATATGAGAAAGTAGTGGAGGGTTTTGGAGCATATCACTAATAATTTTGAGCAAGCACCTCATTAAGCAACCTCATCCCTTCTTAATAGTATTGGCTTTTCCTATAGACTCAATGTGATCTTGGATCACTAAAATAGAAAATGTAGAGTCTTGTGCTTTGAGCTTGAGCCAATCTTTTGTCCTTAGCATTTTGAAGGGTCCACTTTCTAATCCATGCCATGCCAACCATTGAGCTTTCCTGGAATATTCATCTTGGAATAGCATTAGCTCAATGAGCTATATGTTGTTAGGAATTACCAAAACCACCCAGGGATAGTTGCACTTTCAATAGTTCAACATTCAGAGCAAAGTAACAGGTCTGATCCAGATATAGAGTACTGAACTTCCACGTTGACAACCATCATAGCCAAGTTAACTATCTACTCCCACTAATACTCTAGTAGTGTACAAGTACTAACTTACTCTTAGCTAACTAGACGATGCCGGTCGCCATCTGCGGTACACACTAAACGCCGGCACCGACGTCCTTCACCTCGCCTCGGACTTGCCAGAGGTGCGATAGGGCATGTTGCTTGCGCGCGTTGGCCCTTTCCATGCCGGCGTGGTCCACTGAAGCTTCGGCTTCTAAGCAGGAAACCCACTTGACGAGCTGGTAGTAAAATTCGGCGTCGCGAACACGTGCGTGCCCGACAGACTCCAGGGCTATTTGCCGGCCGCCGGCCTCCACGTAGTTGGCCCAGTTGCGGGCGCTCTGCTTGCGACTCAGAGCGTCAGTGCGCTGCTGCTCCATGCCCCGCTGGTGGCGCAAATCGGTGATACGCTGCTCCTCCGCCAGGTGGTCGCGCTCCAACAAGTCCTCATACTTCGCATTGACATCTAAAGACCGATAGAATGCCTCCTCCCTCCGTCTGCCTTCCGGTGAAAAACCGAACACTAGTTCCGGCGGTGACCGCCTTCGGTGTCGCCTATTGCGGACGGGAGGGCATGACGGACGTGGCGAGAGCGATGACAAGTGGCGAGCGACGTCGGGCCGGTGGGGGCTTATGAGGATAGGGCGAGTTGGGTGATGGTGCCACCGGAGAACGCTGGGAACCAGTAATTATAGGCGGAAGGTAGGTGAACCAGCATGTCGCAGGAAACGCGATGGTCACCACGGTCATCGGAATTCAATGCATAAGCAGGCATGGCTTAGCGTGCCAGCTTGCCATGGAAAACTACAAAACTGAAATTATGACTATGCCGTCCCGTCCTGTCCCGTCAGTGGTGCGTCATGTCCGTGCTGGGTCACACTCGGCATGATGGTCAAACGAATGTGCTCGATTCATCCAGATGAGGTACGCACGTGATCCGCTGGTTATTCGCGTAGGATCGAGTCGGTCGGATAGTGTATGTGTAGGGTCGCAATAGCGGATGAACGTTCGCTAGGAGATAAGGCATTTGCGAACGTTTTTGCTGGCAGTTTCTTCAGATTCGCATGGCATTTTCTTCAGAACAGCATGTCAGTTTCTTCAGAGGTAGGCATTTTTATTCAAAAAACTGCCACTTCGGATCTTGCATCGCAATTAAAACTGCCAGGAGTGCATTAGTAGGCTAGCTAGTGATCGATCAGTAACTTCTAAACACTGAGCAAACAGAAATAAGGAACTGTTAGTAACTTGTAAACACTGAGAACACAGAAATAAGGATCATGCTGTGCACAGTAGTAAGAGCCAATCCGTTTGAAATGTTCACACGAGACTCACAGGCCTAACATTGTAATATGTTCACATTAGTAGTCCAAATTGACAACCAACTAGTACGATTCCCATACATAGGATCAACATGTTAATGCATCTCAATGATTCACAAATCATATATCTATGTTGTGATTACCGTTTACTAATAGGAAAGAAGTTTCACCTTGATGAGTAGCTTCTCCGTGCACGGAAAGCATGTAAGGAATCCAACAACTTGATCCAGATTGGGGCCGATAGATTTTATTGCCAAGATCTTCACTGTGCGCATAGACTGGGTCAAGCTTGTGGGGATCATTTTCTGGATGACAGTCGTAAATACATGAAGAAGAAATTTAAAAATCTGAATTTCAAGAAGACGGAGAAGAAGATGAGTGTTGTACCTGAACGGTTACGGATCCAATAAAGAGTTCGGAGAATTTGGTAGACGAGTACACCAATGCTGTCAATTTCGGCGCGTCAAAGACCCTGATTTTTGTTGGACTTTCTAGATCAGATACAAGCAATCTCTCAAGGAAAGGCGCATTCTCAATGACCATAATGTGGAACAGCTGGAGTGATCTCTTCCCAATTGATGTCTTGTTGCGGGGCCAACAAGACACATAAATCCATCGGAGATTCGTCGAGGCGATGTGGAGGCTAATGAACACGTGGATCTGCTGAAGACGAAGGTACTCGAGCGCAGTACAGCTGCGGAGCAGGTGCTCCATAGCCTTCTTCGAGATGCCAACGTCGAAGAGGTCGAGCTGCTTGAGTTGAGGGAGAAGAAGGGCGGGCGCGACATTAATCTGGGGAAGATTGCAGGAGCTGAAGCTGGCATGGCGCAGCGTTGGCGTGAGGTGGAGCGCGGACGGCGGCATAGAGCGACATCGTCCAGCTTCAAACCTGAGCTCCTCGAGCTGATCTAGGGTGGGGGATAAGAACCACTCATGGAACTTGGCTTGGACCATGCAGTTGGTACTGAACATGCGAATGTCAAGGCGTCTGGCTGGCCCAGGGTGCGATGAAAGGATCTTGGAGATTGCGGCCATGCGTTTGCAATCCCCGTCGCAGAGTCAGCTGTCGACGGTGAGGTTGAGGGGGACGCGGCGCCAGAGGGGGCGCCACCACCGAGAGAGCAGGGTGGTCTGCACGGCAGATTTGGTAGGGAGGAGGCCGATGATGACGAGCAGCATGTCGTTGGGAAGGCTGCTCATGAAATCCAGGCTCGCCGGATGCGGTTTTGGCTCGAGCCGTCTCTGCTTGTTGGCTGCCTCGCCGTCCATCTCAGCCGGCGGCGACGCCGGTGTACACGTGTGCTGGTGTGTATTGTGTGTTGGGTGTGCGCGAGTGCGTCCTTCTGTGCATGCCGCCGCGCAGTGGTGAAGTGTGCGTGAGTGCGTCCTTCACGCGGAAGAAGTGTGCCCTCAATTTACTAGTGTGCGGGGTGCTACCCCGAGTGGTTTTAACTTTGTTTACTTCACCGCGTGTCAGATGGGCCTCTAGTTTACTTATTTTCACCCACTACCACATAGGCCAACACACGAAGATAGAGAACACAAGCTGACAAGGCAGCATGTGGACTGGTTGACCGGTCAACTAAACAATATACAAGCTATATGCTGATATAGTGACCGTATAATCCCTCGGTATAGAAAGTTTGAGTGAGAGGGGAGGCCCGTGAGAGATAGTAGAGAGAGAAAGAGCTACTCCCTCTGTTCGATAATGTAGTGCCTACATTTTTTAAGTCAAACTTTTGACACTTTGACCAAGTTTATAAATAAATTACTTATATCTACAATACCAAAGTTAAATGATAGTATGAAGTAAGTACATGTTGTGATGAATCTAATTATCGTTCGAGATGTAAGTGTTTTTCTCCACATATACCTGGTCAAACTTTTCTGAGGTTTGACTTTTCAAAACATCCATATGCTTATGGATGTGAGAGAGTACCAAAGTAGAGAGAGAGTGTGTGAAATAGAAAGGGTGACTGAAAAAAGTGTGTGTGCATGTGGGAAAGAGACATGGACAACACACGATAAAAGTAGAGAAAAAGCGTGTGTGTCTTATGCAAACATGTCACACATGCATCTTCGATAGCGGAAGTGAGGTGAGGAGATAGTGTGTGGTTGTTTGCAACCGAGACAGAAAGACCCCTAGCACGTGGCCAACAAAGGTCTGACAAAAAAGGGAGAGAGGTCGAGAGAGACGTATGGAGAAAATGCAGACATGGGGAGGAGAGAGTGTATGTTTGTGATAGAGAGATCCCCTGGAGATCGTGATGGGACTACATGGGTGGGAGATCAAATGACAAGGTGTGTGCATGATAGAAGATACCCCAAGAGATATCGAGATAGATGTATGGATGGAAGGAGACAATACGTGTGTTCCTGATGGCTAGTGAGAGATAGTCATACTTAGGGGGGAGTGTGTGCGCCTATGATGGAGTGAGGGATTATGGTACTTAGGGGGGTGCCTGTCACATAGAGAGAGAGAACAAGGGCGGAGAGTGTTAGATGGGTCTATGTAGCGTGAGCGAGATATGTGTATGTGTGAACCAGTGAGATATAAAGTTTGAGAGAGAGAGGAGCCCCGATACGTCTGAGTGGTGTGTCAGATAGCTGAGAGGGGGAAAGAGATATTCCATCCGCTCGATAATGCAGTGCATATAAATTTCTTAGAAGTCAAACTTTGGAAACTTTGACCAGGTTTACGCAAATATTATTTATATCTACAATACCAAAGATACATCATATGAAACTACATCTCATGATTCTAGATGTAAATGTTTTTCTCCACATACAAGGTCAAACTCTGTGATGTTTGACTTTTCAATAATTCTATATGCTATGGACCGAAGAGAGTGCCTAAGTCGAGAGAGATCAAGTGCGTGTGAAGGAGAATGAGTGATTGTGCAAAAAGAGTATGCGTGTGAAAGAGAAAGGGACACCAAATGATAAATTAGAGAGTGTGTGTTCGTTTCTTATGCAAACATATCACGCATGCATCTCCGAGATAGAAAAGTGAGGTGAGGAGATACACGAAGATAGCTAGTGCGTGATTGTTTGCAACGGAGAGAGACACCCCTATAGCACATGTCCAGTAGAGGTCTGGCCAACACGGAACAAAGGTCGAGAGGGACCCATGGAGAAGATGGACGCATGGGGAGGGAGAGAGGGTGTGTTTGTGATAGAGAGATCCCCTCGAGATCATGAGGGGACTATATGGGTGGGAGATCGAGGGACGAGGTGCGTGTGTGATAGAAAGATGCCCTGAGAGAAATCGAGATAGACCATGCACATGTTTATGATGGAGACTAAGAATTAGCTAGTCATATACATATAAGGGGGACTGCATGTGCCTACAATTGAGTGAGAGATCATCATACTTGGCTAGGCGTGAGATTGTGTGTGTGCGTGTGAGATGGAGAGAGAACGAGGGAGAGAGATAGAGTTTTAGATGGGTCTATCGAGTGCGAGTGAGATATGCATGTGTATGTGTGACCCAGGGAGATGGAGAGTTTGAGAGAGAGAGAGAGAGAGGGAAGAGCTCCAAGATGGCAGAGTGGTGCGTGAGAGAGTTACGGGCAACGAGCCAGGGAATTTGTGTGCGTACGATGAGTGCACCCAAGATATTTAGCTTGGACTATAGAATCATACATAGTGTGCGAGGGAGACCTATACATGGAGTGTGCATGCGAACTAGAAAGACCCGCCCCCCACACACACAAAGAGAGAGATAGAGAGAGAGCGAGAGGGACCAACAAGGTTTGTGTTTGGATGCGTGCGATAGAATTGAAGATTGTCGGCGAGAGAGAGAGAGCAGGAGTCCAGGAGAGGGGGAGGTCGCGTTTTATGCATCAAAGACTGATATAAACCATGTTTTGATATAAACCATGTTTTGATATAAACCATGTTTCGATATAAACTTGCATTCAAATATTTAAATTGGAGAACATGTTGTCTGCAATCCAGACATGAACGGAGATATATGTATCAAACAAGTTCATTAATTTGACTTTCAACATGTTCATGGAGTACTATAATACTGTACAAGATGCTACTCGATTGAGGTGTTCAATTTTGGATTTAGTTCACTATTTTGACTTGGTGAACAAGCTATTTCATTGAATCGAGATATTTCATTTTGGGTTTGATTCTCGTTTTTGAGTGGGTCAACTATTTGTCATATAGTAAATCGTTAGCAACGAGCATGTAAAAACACATTAGTCCCGAGCATCATCTCTCCATCTAAAAAATAAGTGGCAAGCTAATATTTCAAAATTTGATTCGAATCGACTTAGTAAGGTAGACGTGGATGCTCGTTCTCCCAAAATTTGAACGAACCGCTAAACACCCTCTGCTCGGTGGAATTCGCCCGAGCAAATAAATGGGAGACGCGGAATTACCGGCCTATGTGGGACACGCATCAATTGGCCCGTTGTACATCGAGGGTAGGTTCGTAACTTCGTCCAAGCGCACCTTCTCCTTGGCCGAAATGTTATGTGCCGAATAATTCATAAACCATGAGCGGCAAAACACCCTCTCCTCACCCAAAATCGATCGCGCCGACTATTTCAAAACACACCCTCCTCGTCCGAAATCGCTCGCGCCGACTATTTCAAAGCACGCCCTCCTCGCCCGAAATAGCTCGCGCCCACTATTTCAAAGCACGCCCTCCTCGCCCGAAATCGCTCGCGCCCACTATTTAAAAACACGCCCTCCTCGCCCGAAATCGCTCGCGCCCACTATTTGGGAGAAGCAAAGTTACTCTACTATCCCCGACCCTCAGTACACAGACCCAAGCCCAGAAGCCTAAATGCAGGGGTAGAACTGTAACTCCCCCCCCCCCACACACATTTCAAACAAATGCATCTGTGAGACATGGTTCCCCCTCCCAATTCCCCATTCATACCTCGTGGGTGCCAAATCACCTTCTCCCCGGAAGCTCCCTTCTCCCCAGCCGCGAAACCTCAGCCCCTCCTCCATGGCGCCCCCCACCACACCAAATTCACCGCTGCCCTCCTCCCCAATGTTGGAGACGTTGTCCGTTTGCCGTCGTGCACTCGGCCGTGTGCCTCTTACTCCGTGCTGCCGGAGCTGCCTCGACGACGGCCGGGTGAACCGTACCGGAGCCGATTCACCCCCGCCATTGTGCACAGTGCCGGAGCGGCTCCAACTTTGGATGCGTCCAGGGCCTCGGTACTGCTTCCCCGTAGCCGTCGACCGTCGTGATATCTCTGCTTTCCTGCCGCCGGTAGCCACCGCAACCATGCCGGCCTCAGCGACTCGGTAGCTGGAGCTTCCTACTTCACCAGCCACAAGATAGGTCGTACCCTCATCTCAAATCACTTTATTTAGGTGTCAGTTGTCTGAATTTTTATTCTGGGCCAATCGATTCCCAATGGGAAGCAGCACCCCTCAAGGCGGCGGAGCTCCTAGGCTGCCAGTTGGCTGGTGTCTAACATATGGGTGCGGGGGCACAAGTTCGCCGCGGAAGTAGAGCTTAGATGGCTATCTTAGAGTTGCGTGGGTTGAAGGTACTGCCGTCACCGAATCTGGATGACGGTGAGTCTTTGTGGATTGGCCGGGGGGCGGCACAACCACAGCAGTGCGGTGGGGCGGAGAGCGGGGTTTTGGTCGGAGCTCTCGTGACCACGGATGGCGGAGGCAGGCTGCTTTGCCGGTGGTCGCTGGCTCTTCGGGGAAGATTTTGAACAGTGTCAGCCGGGAGGCACAAGACGGCCATCAAGCCATCCGGCATAGATCGGACAGTACCAAAATAAAATAAAATCGTGTGACCCCAATTTACTCTTCAGTCAACAGACGTGTGACCACTCTCGTACCTTACTGTTGATCTCTTAGGGTATTTCTTCAGATCAGAGATATGTGTCGTTCTTAACATTATGCGTTTTCTGCATCTTCAGCCACACCGTCTTCCGACTCACCGCAGCTGCTCCAACAAGGGAAGCATACACCAGAAGGGAGCTATAGTCCCCACTCAACAGTTCCATGCATCGAATGCGCGTGCCCGACATGGACAACCTCAACAAATGCAGGGCCATCGACAAGTCAGCACATGATGCTCACTCCTATGGATAGTGGCCATATAGGTTGTACCCTCATCTTACTTGTGTGCAACATTTATGGCTTTGTTATTCATCTAAGCATGGAAAATATATTATCACATTTCACTGTATATTCATGCTGATCTCTTACGGGTCTTGTTCAGGAGTTAACGTTGTTCCATAGTTCAGCTAAGAGACTTGTTCTTTAGGTAACGCTATTCAATAGTTATCATCCATCAGCCAATGCTATCCCACATGCTGGTGATTATAGTATTATACCACTTCTAGTATTACCTATGTTATTCTTTAATACTTTTGTATGCCATCTAGTTAATCTTGAGTACAAACGATACATATTTTGTAGCTTTCATATGTGTTCTCCCTTTAGTTTTTGAGACCTGTTGCTGCGAGTTAACCCCGGTCCTACTATTTATGTCGTCTCCTACAGGCACTCATTACATAAATCTAACTACTAGTTGTCTTCCATGTATGTCAGATATAATTGCACACACTGATTTATCCACAAGAACCTCATGGAGCAATGTAACGGCCAACAAACTTGACGTCAATGATACCCAATATGATGGAACATGTAAGGCAGTTCTTCAGAAGACTTGCAGAAAGATGATGAATCCTATTCACCCCACAAGATCCTTGCTCTAACTTGGCCCGTGATATGGGTACAACATGCATATAATGTCCTGGAGTGCATCTACTCTGTTGCAATGCCATGTGCTTAGCTGCTGATCATGCATGTAAATATGCCATGCCTTCCTATTTTTTAGTACCTATTCCATTCATGATAACATGTTTTCAAATTCAAGTACTGTCATTCTACTCTATCGGAATGCCATCTGCTTAGTTTGGACATCATGCTTTTGAATATCTTATGCATTGTTATTCATCAGTATGTACTTCATCTGTCTACCATACCATGTTTTTTTACATTGAAGTGTTGTTCTAGTGGTCTATTGCAATGCCATCTTAGTTTCCCAATCATACATGCATATGTTGCCTTAGTGTTTTTCTGTATGTATTCCGCTAGCATATAGTTTTACATTCAACTAGTGTTTTTTACAATGTTGTCCTGTCGTATCCCTAGGTCTTACATCATACTCCCTCCGGATTACATGTCGCGGAAATGGATAAAAATGGATGTATCTAGAACTGAAATACGCCTAGACCCATCCATTTATTTCCGGATGGAGGGAATACATGTCAATATGTCATGCCTTTCTATTCTTCAGTACCTATTCCATCTCTCTGTTGTAGCATGTTTTATAATTGAAGCACCATTCTTTTATATAAGGCATGCAAGGGGAAGACGGCTATGTTATAATCTGAAGGGTTACAAACAAGGTCTTTGCAAAAAGATACAAACGCCAAGAGATAGTAAACCAACTCCAGTTTTCATAGATACTGCTCCAGCACAGAGAAACCCAACTCCTACTGATAATAAGCAGATTCCAGTGGCCAAAGAACTAGTCCGCTCCAGTCCAGCAAAAATATGTCAACTCCATTCTAAGAAGTGTGTGCGTATCCTCGCATCATGAAATTTTGTAGCATTCTGATCATATTTTCTACATGTTTGTCGGTGGGAACGACACCTATGGGATCACTGGAATCCCTTCTACGGTTGGCGGGCGCGGGGTTGTGAGAAGAGCAGGTCTAACAAGAAGCACACGGATCGCTTACCCAGGTTCGGGCCGCGAGGATGCGTAATACCCTAGTCCTGCTTTGGTGGATGTATTGAGTGTTCTTGTGTTCTTGAGCTAGCTCCGGGGTGTGACTTGCCCAAAAGAGCCGAATCCCTCTCCCGGTCGCCCCGGGGCTCCTTTTATAGAAAAAAGGGGTCGCCACAGTGGCACACAGGAGGTGGAAAGGTCTACAGTGCTGCGAGCTTATCGCCCGTATTACAGGACAAGACGCATTTAATGCATTGCTTAGGTGTCCCTTAGCTTTATCGGGGACGGGAACGGGGGTAGTCCCGTCCGTCGCCGCCTCGCCTTGCTTCGACACGCGCCCAGGCCAGCGATGCATGAGGCGCCATGTAGGCAGGCAGGCAGCTGAGGTGGCGCGGTGGTAGGGTCTTCACGAAGATCTGCATGCCACCACGCAGGTGCTTGCTGAATTGGCTTGGAAGTCGCATGTTGCCACACAGGTGCCTGCCCAGCTGGTTGGGCTGGCAGCTGCATGCGAACAGCGGCGGAGTCTTGGTCGACGCGGTCCTGGCTGTGGCCCTGCTGATGTCCTCGGCAAGGGCCTTGCCGGGGGCCCGGTAAGGGTCTTGCCGTGGGGTTGCAGTCGTCCCCGGCAAGGCGCTTGCCGGGGGTCTTGTGGATTCCCTCCGCTAGGATCCCGCCGAGGGTCGCCATCTCCTGGTCCTCATCTGACCTCACATGTTTATGATCTTGATGAAGATCTGCATGCCACCACGGAGGTGCCTTCCGAGCCCTGGTTCCAACGTAGTTGGTTGGGTCGGAACCCGCGGGCTCAAGGGTGGCTCGCTCTGTTCGTGTTGGGCAAGTTGCCCCGGCAAGGCTCTTGCCGGGGCCGCCTCGGCAAGGGCCTTGCCGGGGGGTCCACCTAGCCCTCTTGCTCTTTGGTGTTTCTGGTCTTGGCGTTGCCTTGACCGTCTTGTGCCTTTGGCTTCTCTCCGGCTTCCCTCCTTTGCGCTGCTAAGTGTGGCCGTGGCGCGTGGCTCTGACTGCCCGTGCACAACTAAAGGGGTACAAATGAGTGCCCCTACTTTTGTACACCGACAGGAGCCCCCGAGCTTGGGCCACACATAAGCGCGACATGTTGTTGGGCCAGGCCCAAAACGGTGCGCGGGTAGGTGGGGCAGATTTTTACCGCAGTGATTTTTCCTCCGCTGCGCTTCCCCACGACCCGCGTTGAACGCGTGACATGGAGGGTCGTGCGTGACGTGGGGGTCATGCGTGGGGTGGTTCCCGCACACATGCGTCACGTCGCAGTAAAGAGGCGGCTCGCGCCTTCCCCATAAAAAGAGGAAGGCGTGGAGGCGCGGCTCATTTACTGAGTGGACTCGGGTCGCCGTCTTCAAGGCGCCCACGCCCCACAATAACGGGGCGGGGAACGGTCGCCTCACCCGTCCCCTCGATTCTGCTCGCTCACCACGCGTCCTCCTTGCAGGTGGCAGGCGGTGGGGGCTGATACGTCTCCAACGTATCTATAATTTATGAAGTATTCATGCTATTATATTATCTGTTTTGGATGTTTATGGGTTTTATTAAACACTTTTATATTATTTTTGGGACTAACCTATTAACCCAGAGCCTAGTGCCAGTTCCTGTTTTTCCCTTGTTTCAGTGTTTCGAAGAAAAGGAATATCAAACGGAGTCCAAACGGAATGAAACCTTCGGGAGAGTTATTTTTGGAAAGAAAGCAATCCAGGAGACTTGGAGTGCACGTCAGGGGATCAACGAGGAGAGCACGAGGCAGGGGGCGGGCCCACCCCCTGGGCCCCCATGAAGGTGGGACGTTGGAGGGTGCAGCTCCTCCATGGGGCTCCACTTGTCATCCCTTTATGCCCTTTATGCCCTTTATGTGTGACATAAAGTGTGGGCATTTTTGGGTTTTTCATGTGTCCCCTACCCCTTGGGTTTTCCTATAAATAGAGGTGGAGAGGCACTCTCCACACTCACTCTTTCTCACATACAAGTGCCATTGCAATGATCTGGCTTCTCTCTCCCTCCCCGCGAAATAGTTTCGTAGAGCCGAAAGGTTGTCTGGGTTCCGGCAGGAACTAGTTCTGGACGGCGAAGCCCTGCCGGATAGATGACACCGTATGTGTGCAACTCTGTAGAGAGATTGTAATTTCGGTCTTAGTTCGAGAGTGCCTCCCGAAGGGCTGTCCATGTGACCGTCCGAGTTTCAAAGGTCCTCCCGAAGGGCTGTCTGAGTGACCGTCCAAGTTTCGAAGGTCCTCCCGAAGGGCTGTCCGCGACACCGTCAGGGGGACTGTTCGACCACCTCCCGGAGGGTTGTCCGAGGGGCAGATGAGGCTATACATCCTCGTGGTTGGGAGGTTGTAAAATCCTAGCTGCGGGGATCTACACCGCCGATCGTCATCGACTCTACTTCCCGCTGCGCTATGAGTCGGTAACGAAAAAGATCAAACCTTGTATGCAGTCTCCATAGTGGTCCTGGGCTGGTGCGTAAGTCGGAAATTTTTTGTTTTCTGCTACGTTACCCTATAGTGGCATCAAGAGCCGTGCTATGCGTAGATGCAGGTTGCGATCTAGAATACATAGAGATGTATGGGTGTTGCACAATATAGTTTGTAGTAGATGAGTTCTATTACTGAAAATTATTTGTGCGGGTAGCAGATGAAATCTGTTACCCGATATTCTTGTTGCTTCCCTGGAATTTGCATATTTCTGATCTTGATAACGGCATGGCGGATTTTCAATGTTCTGGCAATCCGCGATCCTGATTGATCAACGAAGTGCTAACAGTTCGTTGAAATCCACCGTAGTTAAAAAGAAAGATGAAATTTAGCAGACGAAAGGGCAATGCAGATATGATCTACATGGGGGTCATGCATATGACGAAGTTCAGTATGGGGCTCGAGATTTTATTATCTTGTGTTTCATACACCCCGCAAAGTTAATCTAGCGACCTGAATTATCATACTTGATGATGGACGTTGGTAGCTTCGGTTTGTTTCGAAACCTTAGAAGCCACGAAAAACAAGTTTTTGCATGAACCGATTAGAGGCGTCTAACTTGGTTTTGCAGGAGGGTTATGCATGTGCATGTGATGTGGTATAGCAGTGCTCATAATAATTTGATTATGTATGAGATGACTATATGATGTAAATTTATTAACATGACCTGCGTGTCATGATTCGGCATGATGGCTGGAGCCATATGATTGTCACTTTAATGACCTGCATGCCAACCTTAAGTAATGCACTTATTTTATTAGCTATAAAGATAGCAATATTATCTGGTGCATCGACAAGGTGGTGGCAATCTTCGTGAAGATGAACACCAACGCGAATGCCGAAGACGAAGGAATGAAATACTTCTCCGTCAGAAAGGGCTATACCATATCATGCTATTATGAATTGCCTGAGATATTTATCCCTTATGATGCACCCTTCTTGATTGCTCGGTAGTCGCTTTTTATTAGGGTGATCTCTCACTTAAAATATCAAAGTAGTTAGTGTTCACCCAAGTGTATCACCGTCTGAAATTCGTATCTTTTCGGGGTGCGCCATGTACACATGAGCACGAACGAATCGAGAGGAATGAGGCGGGTGATGTCAGACATCGCAACAAGATCACTTGGTTGTCTTTGACGTTCAGGTAGGAGAGTCCTGAGCTCGGAACACGCCCATCGAAAGATGAACAAGAATCACATAGAGATGTGATCGGCAAGTTGGCCTACCGATTGAAATTCGTGTCATCAGTGATGAACCCGTCAATGGCATTGAATAGAAATATGGATCTTGAATCACTCTAAATCAATTATGAGAGATATTGAATTGAGTGGGAGCGCACTATAGAATTAACTTGTTTAATTCTCAGTGCAATTAATTATGAACAATGTGTAAGTGTTTCTTGCAAAATAGTTGTAGAATAATGGCCCGTGTTTCCACCTTCCCTGTTAAAATTGAATAGCTGTTAAATATCTGGTTAAAACTTTACGATTGGTAACGTAATCTGAGGATTGTCCTCAAAAGTGCCGAGAAGGATTTTGTCCTATCGCATGCTTTCCATATACTCCCTCTAAATGCAATGGATGATGAGACTCTCATCCTTCGATCCAAAAGCTAGAATTCCATTGCGGTCAAGTGCAATATGTTTGCTTCCATGAAACTCGAACTTCGAAAGTTTGGGATAGTTATGTGATATTCATGGAACTGAAAATTAATTTTCAGATACAAACAAAGGCTGAAAGATATGAAATATCCAAAGCAATGTTTGTTTGCAAATTATTAGTAAAGTGTTTACTATGCATTAGACTGATAAGAGAGGGATCCAGAAGAATGCATGTCATATGATGAAAGGTGAATAAAACAACAACTTAAAGAGAATGGAAGTGTCCAAAGGGTGTTAGTATGACTGACACGCCTAGGAAGTCCGGGGCTAACGCCACTCTTAAGTTGGGTGCTTCTTTTGCGAGTAGGAAATACTAAAAGTTAAACGGTTAGAAGTATAAAGGCAGAAAGAAAGATGTCTGGAATATCCAGCTCATGTATGAATGTCATACAAGTTTTTGATGTATAGAAGGCTGGTCAAAGATATAGTTCTTGGGAGTTATGGTTAAACATGTTAATCACTAATTCTTGGGTATTGTGAGTTAATCACAAAGATACCCGCTCGATTGCATTTTGTTGCAAGTCGATGTAAGAACTACTATGGCCTGAAAGACTGGCCAGGAATGAGGTTTAGATACACACATGGAACATAGTAAATGTTACTATATCTTCCATCGGTGTATTACCATATGTATTTATTTTCATAAAACATTTTAGAGTTTTACACACTCTAGCCCATTGCATAAAGTATCTTGCAAGAAGGTTTTTCATAAGAGAACTTTTGATGTTCAGTATTATGAATAAACGTAAGGGCCATACTTTCATTATGAATGAGATGTATGTTATGAATAATGATATTAATATATTACCTCTGTGTTTACTTTCATAATTCATTTTAGAGTTTCTTACACTCTAGCCCATTGCACAATGTTTATTGCAAAAGGGTTGTTCATAAAAGAACAATTGTTGTTCAGTATTATGAATAACATGAAGGGCCATGTTTCCATCCAAGATGGGATGCATGTTATGAATATTGATGGTAAAATGTTACATCCATAACACTGACGCTAAATGTCGCAAGACTATGAGAATACCACACATATGTGGCACTACATTTGGTCACATTGGAGAAACCTGCATGGAAAAATTCCATTATGATGGATTTTGAAGTCGTTTGATTTTTAATCATCTGACACTTGCAACTTTCCTCCGAAAAGTGAAGTGACTGAAATACCGTTCACAGGCCATAAGGAACGAGCAACAAACTTGTTGGTGATCATACATTTTGATGTGTGTAGTTCAATAAATGTTGTTGCAAGTAGTGGATTAATCTATCTTCAGAAATGAATCAAGGAGATATATGGATATTTGCTTGATAAGACGTAAGTCTGGATCTTTTGAAATCACTCGAAAGGTTTTCAAAAATGAAGTAGAAGTTATTGTAACAAGGAAATTATGTTTCTACAATTTGATTGTAGAAAGGAATATCTGAGTTACAAATTTAGCGAATGTCTGATGAGTTGTGAAAAGAGTTTCATAACTTACACCTCCCGGAACACCACTATGAGTGGAATGTCTGTGAAGATGTAATCAAACCAGTTATGACATGGTAAGATCAAAGATGACATAAATAAATTTGCCATTATCACTTTTAAAGAGTAATGCTTTAGAGACTGCGGCTTTTACACTGAAAAGAGCTCCATCAGGTCTATTGAAATGATTGCATGGTATGGTACGCCCAACCATGTTATATCTTTTCTTAACATTTGGAATATGGGGCTTGTGTAAAAGGTTACAAACCTATTCCAAATCAGACAAGTGCTACTTTGTAAGTTATCCCAAGTCATTAGGTATTCCCCCACCACTATACCAAGGCAAAGGATTTTTGCCACAAAACGGTATGCTTTTAAAGAGAATAGTTCTTGCAAAAGGGTAAGTGGGAGGACAGTGCAACTCGACGAGATAACAAGTATCTTCGTCATCACGTTAAAGGAAAGGAACCTTGGAAGTGATTCCATAGTTTCCTACTGCGACTGACACGGAAGCCTCTACATTAGATGTATGGACTTCAGTCGAACTTGCAGCTGAACAATGTAGGCAAAGCTCGTGCAAACCTCTCAGGTGTGTAAACGAGATATTTTTGTTAGACAACAGTATACCTATGATACACAAGGAAGCGTTGATGGGCCCTGACTCCGGAATTGGCTAAATGCCAATATAATCCGAGCTAGTTTCCATAAATGATTCAATATTTAAATCTTGATAAACCCTCCGAAAGACTTGGAGTCTAATGGATTGTAATGGGACTAAAAACTGATACGGATAAAAATGTTTTATCCATTAAGCTCGACTTGTTGCAAGAACAAGTTCAAGGAGTTGACTAAAATGAGATTGTCTCACCATAGCAATGCTTAAATTCGGTTCAGGTTAAACTAGCAATTAATACATATTTCAAACATGAGATATGAAACATGGATGACAAAAGAATTTCCATGAAATGGAAATACAACCTAGGACTTGTATGTGATACAATCCAAAGTATTTTGTCAGTCCAGAGTATGCTAGTAAGTATGCAAACTTCAGAGTTCTAGCAATGGACAAAAGAGAGCAAAATGGAGTTGGAATCTTCGTTTTTGATGGAATGGTCAAAGGGGTTTGACTTCATCAATGGGTAACGAAGATGCTTATGTTCAAGAAAGTAAGTGGGAGCATAATAATATTTCTGAAAACCTTGTGTGCTTGACACATTGTTAATTGGAAATAAATTTCTTGACATGAATTAGGACTTCATTTGAAAATAGTTTTTCGATGAAGTGCTTGGGCTAAATAGCCTTGATATTAGGCATAATGATCTATTGAGATAGATTTACCTAATAGGGCTGAGAAAAAAATACATATTGACAGGATGCTAAAACCTTTTAGCACTAAGAACGACAAGGAGTGATTCTTGCCAAAGTCGCATGGAAAGAGTTTTTGCAAGAATCGGTGTCCCAAAACACTGATGAGCAAAATACATGATGGAGATTCCACACACTCATGTGTTTGGATTAATCATGTATTCCATGGTATGTAAAACAACCAGATATGTCCAATACTCCCAAGTTGTTGCGAGTATAGATACCAAAGTGATCAAAAGTACTGATCATGGGACAACAGTGAAAAAAGGATCATTGAGTACTAAAGTAGCACTGATGACATGTTTTCTCGCAAGTGGAGATCATGAAGAGTTCGTTGTAAAAGGTTACATCGATACAATCTTCATCATTTCACCATGCGATTTTCGATTTAAATTGAGGGTTTTGTGTAACACACAATATGGTGGTGCAGTTAGTTGGAAATTGTTCCAAACAAGTTACTGTGGTGAATTCTATAACAGAGGCGAAGTATGTTGCCGCTTTAGAAGCGACAAAGACAAAGATGTTGAATCATATAGTTCATTCATGAACTTAGTATGGTCCCAAGAAGGCTTTGGTCAATGGGACACTATTGCAGATAGTTGCTCCATAACTCAGTCTGAGGAATCAGGTTTCGACCAATGATTCACATATATACAAAGCCAATTCCGCACAAAATATGAAATTTGTGAAAGTGTGAAAACTCGAGGATATGCAGAGATACACATGGAGCTGAAGTTGTCAGATCCGATGGACACCAGGCTATACCACATGCGAAGCATTTTTTACACCGGTATGCCATAGGTGTAAAGTGCATTAGCATTAACTAGATTATTGACTCTAGTGCAAGTGGGAGTCTATAGGAGATATGCCCTAGAGGCAATAATAAATGCTATTACTTATCTCCATGTTCATAATTATGTTTATGTTCCATGCTATAACTATTATGGTTCTCGAGTCTGCAATAACCACGAGACTCGGAGGAAGACTCATATGCACGTGTGGAATAATAAACGGTAAAATGTATTCCTAGTCTGGCCTCTAAGACTAGCTCAAGTATTGCATGATGGTTTTGTTTTCCTGATCATGGGTATGTCTATGCCAGCAACCTTGAGGGCACAATGTTAAGAGAACATTTGTGTTGAATCGACCCGGATTGATGTTATGCTAAGAGATTCATTCGTCACAAATTAATGGTACATAACACAGAGATGGTTAACGTTTGCATGATTCCTTAGACCATGAGAGTATCGAGTTTCTTCATGCTTGCTTCATGAACTTTGGGGTTTGTTAAACGTCATCTGTAAATGGGTGGCTATTACGGCGGCTTACGGGTTCATGGAAAAGTGTGTCAAGTAACTTGATAGCTTAAGATTGGGATTTTCTCCTCCGACGATGGAGAGATATTCTCGGGCCCTCTCGGTATTACGGTATCCATCATCGTCTGGCCAGACACAGTGTGATTTGATCACTAGGATGCCGGAACACGGAAACGAGAAAAGAGAACAAAACCAGTAACGAGGTAACTTGCATGGTGGACAAATTGTTTGTCCATGGGGATGCAATAAATCTCACCTCGGGTGTTTGTGGCATATCGTGAAGCAACAGGAATAGCTCACTGCAACTGGAGGTTCACTCGAATATTTATTCGTGTGGGTATAGGGGTCAATATGGGTGTCCACGGCTCCAATGTTGATCATTGATCGGAAGGGGTTCCGGGTCATGTCTATACTTCACCGAACCTATAGGGTCACATGCTTAAGGGTCATCTATCTGTTGAATACTAGACAGGGAGTGTGAGAGAAAATCACCGAAAAAGTTTTGGGCCCCGAAAAGTTTCGAACAGCGGAAAAGTTTCGCAGAGAGAGGTCATCGGATGAGTTTCGGTGAAACCGAAAATTTGTTTCGGGATATACTATTAAGTCAAATTGGTTTCGGCACATGCCTGATAATTCTTGGAGGGTGCCAGAGTCATTCTGGAAACTTTCTGGAATTTTCCGGGATAAAAGCTGGAATTGCTCCGGAGCTGCCGGAACCACTTCAGATGCTTTTCGCAGATGAAAATCACTAATCCGGAATTGTTTCGGAATGCGTTGAAAATTATTTGAGTGGGTACTGGAAATGTTCTAAGCCCACATAAATATTTTCAGTTCGAACGGACGTTGAAGAATGTCGTCGTGAATAGTGAAAGTGCTTTTTGGGATATTTATGGAAAGCCACCTTTTGGGGCTTTTCCCAAAAGGCTTCTAGAAGGACTTGGGGATCAAGGAACCCCCTTTGGGGGCCCCCATGAAGGTGGGACGTTGGAGGGTGCAGCTCCTCCATGGGGCTCCACTTGTCATCCCTTTATGCCCTTTATGTGTGACATAAAGTGTGGGCATTTTTGGGTTTTTCATGTGTCCCCTACCCCTTGGGTTTTCCTATAAATAGAGGTGGAGAGGCACTATCCACACTCACTATTTCTCACATACAAGTGCCATTGCAATGATTTGGCTTCTCTCTCCCTCCCCGCGAAAAAGTTTCGTAGAGCCGAAAGGTTGTCTGGGTTCCGGCAGGAACTAGTTCTGGACGGCGAAGCCCTGCCGGATAGATGACACCGTATGTGTGCAACTCTGTAGAGAGATTCTAATTTCGGTCTTAGTTCGAGAGTGCCTCCTGAAGGGCTGTCCATGTGACCGTCCGAGTTTCAAAGGTCCTCCCGAAGGGCTGTCTGAGTGACCGTCCGAGTTTCGAAGGTCCTCCCGAAGGGCTGTCCGCGACACCATCCGGGGGACTGTTCGACCACATCCCGGAGGGCTGTCTGAGGGGCAGATGAGGCTATACATCCTCGCGGTTGGGAGGTTGTAAAATCCTAGCTGCGGGGACCTGCACCGCCGATCGTCATCGACTCTACTTCCCGCTGCGCTACGAGTCGGTAACGAAAAAGATCAAACCTTGTATGCAGTCTCCATAGTGGTCCTGGGCTGGTGCGTAAGTCAGAAATTTTTTGTTTTCTGCTACGTTACCTTACAAAGTAAAGGGGTACAAAGGATTGCCCCTAGTTTTGTACACCGACAGGGGCCCCCGGGCCTGGGCCACACATAAGCGCGACATGTTGTTGGGCCAGGCCCAAAACGGTGCGCGGGTAGGTGGAGCAGATTTTTACCGCAGTGATTTTTCCTCCGCTGTGCTTCCCCACGACCCGCGTTGAACGCGCGACGTGGAGGGTCATGCGTGACGTGGGGGTCATGCGTGGGGTGGTTCCCGCACGCATGTGTCACGTCGCAGTAAAGAGGCGGCTCGCGCCTTCCCCATAAAAAGAGGGAGGCGTGGAGGCGCGGCTCATTTACTGAGTGGACTCGGGTCGCCGTCTTCAAGGCGCCCACGCCCCACGATCACGGGGTGGGGAACGGTCGCCTCATCCGTCCCGTCGATTCTGCTCGCTCGCCACGCGTCCTCCTTGCTGGTGGCAGGCGGTGGGGGCTGATACGTCTCCAACGTATCTATAATTTATGAAGTATTCATGTTATTATATTATCTGTTTTGGATGTTTATGGGTTTTATTAAACACTTTTATATTATTTTTGGGACTAACCTATTAACCCAGAGCCCAGTGCCAGTTCCCGTTTTTTCCGTTATTTCAGTGTTTCAAAGAAAAGGAATATCAAACGGAGTCCAGACGGAATGAAACCTTCGGGAGAGTTATTTTTGGAAAGAAAGCAATCCAGTAGACTTGGAGTGCATGTCAGGGGATCAACGAGGAGAGCACGAGGTAGGGGGCATGCCCACCCCCTGGGCGCGCCCTCCACCCTCATGGGCCCCTCGTGGCTCCCCTGACCGACTTCTTTCGCCTATATATATCCATATACCCTAAAACCATCGGGGAACAGAATAGATCGGGAGTTCCGCCGCCGCAAGCCTCTGTAGCCACCAAAAACCAATCGGGACCCTGTTCCGGCACCCTGCCGGAGGGGGGAACCCTCACCGGTGGCCATCTTCATCATCCCGGCGCTCTCCATGACGAGGAGGGAGTAGTTCATCCTCGGGGCTGAGGGTATGTACCAGTAGCTATGTGTTTGATCTCTCTCTCGTGTTCTTGAGGTGATACGATCTTGATGTATCGCGAGGTTTGCTATTATAGTTGGATCTTATGATGTTTCTCCCCCTCTACTCTCTTGTAATGGATTGAGTTTTCCCTTTGAAGTTATCTTATCGGATTGAGTCTTTAAGGATTTGAGAACACTTGATGTATGTCTTGCCGTGCGTATCTGTGGTGACAATGGGATATCACGTGATCCACTTGATGTATGTTTTGGTGATCAACTTGCGGGTTCCGCCCATGAACCTATGCATAGGGGTTGGCACACGTTTTTGTCTTGACTCTCTGGTAGAAACTTTGGGGCACTCTTTGAAGTTCTTTGTGTTGGTTTGAATAGATGAATCTGAGATTATGTGATGCATATCATATAATCATACCCACGGATACTTGAGGTGACATTGGAGTATCTAGGTGACATTAGGGTTTTGGTTGATTTGTGTCTTAGTGTTATTCTAGTACGAACTCTATGATAGATCGAACGGAAAGAATAGCTTTGTGTTATTTCACTACGGACTCTTGAATAGATCGATCTGAAAGAATAACTTTGAGGTGGTTTCGTACCCTACAATAATCTCTTCGTTTGTTCTCCGCTATTAGTGACTTTAGAGTGACTCTTTGTTGCATGTCGAGGGATAGTTATATGATCCAATTATGTTATTATTGTTGAGAGAACTTGTACTAGTGAAAGTATGAACCCTAGGCCTTGTTTCAACTCATTGCAATACCATTTTCGCTCACTTTTATCATTAGGTACCTTGCTGTTTTTATATTTTCAGATTACAAAAACCTATATCTACCATCCATATTGCACTTGTATCACCATCTCTTCGCCGAACTAGTGCACCTATACAATTTACCATTGTATTGGGTGTGTTGGGGACACAAGAAACTCTTTGTTATTTGGTTGCAAGGTTGCTTGAGAGAGACCATCTTCATCCTACGCCTCCCACGGATTGATAAACCTTAGGTCATCCACTTGAGGGAAATTTGCTACTGTCCTACAAACCTCTGCACTTGGAGGTCCAACAACGTCTACAAGAAGAAGGTTGTGTAGTAGACATCAAACTCTTTTCTGGCGCCGTTGCCGGGGAGGTGAGTGCTT
Source organism: Aegilops tauschii subsp. strangulata (assembly GCF_002575655.3). Classification (NCBI taxonomy): domain Eukaryota; kingdom Viridiplantae; phylum Streptophyta; class Magnoliopsida; order Poales; family Poaceae; genus Aegilops; species Aegilops tauschii. The sequence goes on from NC_053037.3 coordinate 190,344,484, forward strand.
GAAGGTATATCTTTAGATCTTGCAATCGAATCTTGTTGTTTCTTGTTTTATCACTAGTTTAGTCTATAAAAGAAAACTACAAAAAAAATGGAATTGAGTTTGTCTCATACGCTTCATCTTTTTAATATCTTTCGTGAGTATCATGGAAGGGAAAATTGTGCCAAAGTGTTAGAAGAAGAATGCATTAAAATGTTTGGCACTAAATCTTTGAATGATGAGCATGATTGCAATGTTGTTAGTATGAACTCCTTGAATATCCACGGTACTAATGATGATTGCACTAGTCATGATGAAAATATCTCTTATAAGCATGCCGATTTTTGTGGAGTGCATAGAGTTTGCAAATACATACCAAAAAGGGAAGATAGATTTTGTAAGAGGCACAAGTACTTAGAAACTAAATGGTTGCAAGAGAGGCTAAATGTTAGTGCTGAAAATTTAAAATATCTTAGCCATACTTGTGAAATTTGCAATGAACATGGTCATTTACATATCAAATGCAAATTGTTTCATGATCGAATCGTGTCCAAAAATTGTGATGACTTGATTTCCCTTGCACATCATAATGAACTTAGTCAGCTTTTGGGTTATGAAGAATTGAAACGTCAAACTAAGTTTATTCCAGAATATAACCTCGAGAAATTCCTCAATATTGATCTAGAAGAAATTTATATATCTTGTGCGGTGAATTGCATTGAAAATCCTTATCTTTCCCTCTTTCCCTAATAATAAAGCGATTATTGCTTCTGCCCGCCTGCTCACCGCCATCGCAATTTTACAGAAAAGTCCTTGTAATATTTAGTAATTCAACCCGTGGTCCCTTTGTAAGTCAATTTGAGAAAACGTTTTGACTTTATAAAAAGGCCCCTGCATTTCTTTGTATTCAACCCGCTGATGCACAGGAGGAAAATGCACGGGAGGGGCTGTCCGCGATGTGGCGGCTCGATGCAAACGGCGGCGGCGACTGGAGCTTGCAGAGGCCGGATCCGTGCGCGTCGGGGGCTGGGGAGGCAGATCCGGAGGTGGGCGACGCGGGGGGGCCGCCGGTGACGGCGAGGAAGGCCGACGGGCGGCTTCCCGGGAAGAAGCAAGACAAGGAGGTGAGGGAGAGAAGAAGCAACAAAGGAAGGGAGGTGTGACAACCTAGGCAGGAGCTCGCCGGAGCCGGGCGACGACCGATGGGCGCGGGTGACGGAGGGATAAGGCACGACGTCACGAAATCCTTGGCAGGTGCGAGAGGACAACGGCGCCATGGACAGCTGGGCGCGCGGTGATGCAGAGCCCTCCTGTTGCTGCGGCGCCCCCGTGGAGTGCCCTGAGGCCGCGGATGCTGCTCCTACACCCGCACCACCAGCCCAAGGTCAGTCTCCTCTACCTGGTTCTGTAGTGCATCTCCCGTCTTGCACCATGTGCTGAACTTCTGCCCCTCAACCCCACTGCTCCTCCTAAATTAGCTCAACGGCGTTGACTCTTCCGTAAAGGATGGTGTGGTGTTAGGCCAGACAGCCTGACGCTCGACGAATACACATTCTGCAGGTCAATTCATACTCTTGCACTCTAATATCTTGGTTAGAGGCAATGCCCTCATGGTGTTTGACGAATTGCTATTTCTCCACCGCCCCTGCATCAAGCTGCACACCAGGAAGATGGTTGATATTGGGTACAGCATATCGCCAAAGTATATGGTTCTCTTTCTCGTTCCTTATTTCTTGTAGAAGTTCATCACTTATTTGTTTGCTAAATTTATGTTGACGACAGACTGATTGTGTTTTGGAATTTCACAATCCCTCCTATCTCTCTGTTATGATTTTGGTTTCTTGCCCTGTTATGCTGATATAGCTGGGTGACCTTAGGTAGTAAAATAAATCATGTCCCTTCCACAAAATAGGAATTTTTTACTATTACACTCATCAAAGTTACATGATGTGTAGTTTAGAAATTTGATTACTAGGGGACTTTTACTACATGTCCAGTTATGGTTTCATGATAAAAGGAGCGCACACAAAACATTTGTTGAATTGCTACTTGAACAAAATGTATGGAGTTCTTGTTGCGTGCTTCAAGTCATCAACCATGTAAATAAAATCCGATAAGCTGTTGCCGGGTTGCTTGAGAGAGACCATCTTCATCCTATGCCTCCCACGGATTGATAAACCTTAGGTCATCCACTTGAGGGAAATTTGCTACTGTCCTACAAACAACGTCTACAAGAAGAAGGTTGTGTAGTAGACATCAGGGGCGGGAAACCGGGCCGTCGCTGATTGGGGCAGCGGGTCGGTTCTGATTCCCCGCGCCTGCGATGGCTGGATTGGATGAATGGGGCGGCCGAGCCCCGACCCCGCCCCTTTATAAGGAGGGGGAGGGGATGTCATCCCACATTCTCTCTGCATCCATCCTGTTCCTCCTTCGCTCCTTTCTTCCACCCACCATGGCGAGAGGGGGTGCTGGGCCTTCGACGGTGGCGGCGAGGGTTGCCGCTCGACAGCGCGTTCCCCCTTCTCGGGAGCCCGTGGCGGCGGAGCCGGCCACGAGAGGAAGGGGAGGGGGCGAGGCCGAGGTCGTCGTGGAGGTCGGGGGAGAGGGGGCGAGGCGGCGCGGTGGCCGTGCCTCCGCCAGCGATGCCTCCCGCGATGGAGGGCCACGTCGGGGACCAGCCCCGCGAGTTCTTCATCAGGCTACGCCGGCCACCGCGTCGTCGTCTCTGCCTCCCCACCCCTTTTGCTCAGGAGATGGAGCTCGATCCGCCCCAGACCCTCAAGCTGCACATGAGGGGCTGCGGGAGCGACGGCACGCGGCTCGACGTCGACTTCCCCGCTCCTCACGTCATGTACCTCCGTCGTGGATGGAAGACGTTCACTCGCATCCATAGCCTGACGGCGGGGCTCGTCCTCTACTTCAAGTTAATGGAGGGCGGCCTGTTCTTCGTCAAGGTCTTCGGAGATCTTGGAACTCGTCTAAAGTGCTGCGTGGAGAGCTCCTCCGACGATGAAGATTCCTCCTCGAGCGGGAGTGACGAGGAGGACAGCGACAACGACGACGAGGGAGTCGGGCGGCAGGATGCCGACTCCGACTGACCGCGCCGCCCCTCCCTCGGCCACGCGCCCTGTCGAGGGCCTTCCTCGTCAAGCTCTCCATCGGGGCGCTCCCCGTCGTCTCCTTGGGGTTAGTCGCCACTAAGCACTATCAACCCTAACCGAGGGAGAGACTTAACCTAGCATGCATGCTATAACTTAGGGTGCCAGGGCTTCATTTATTTATGCTCAGGGTCTGCGCCTGGCTTTGTACAGAGGGTTACATGCCTTGTCAGCAAAGCTTGTACAAAAGGTGGCTTGCCGGGAGGCCCGGCAAGCCGCGCCTTATGGGTAAAATTTGCGAAGATGCTCGATGTTCCAGGAGTTGCTCAATTGGACAACATCTTCGGTCTCCAGGCGGACTGCGCCGGGCCTGGTGACTCGCATTACCCGATAAGGGCCTTCCCACTTTGGCGTCAACTTGTTGGAATTCTTGGCCGACTGAACGCACCGAAAAACAAGGTCGCCTTCCTCAAAGCTTCGGGCATGAACCTTGCGGCTATGGTAGCAGCGCAAAGCTTGCTGGTAGCGCGCTGCTCTCACAGCCGCCCAAAGACGATCTTCCTCAAGGAGCGTTGTGTCATCTTGCCACAATTGCTCTTGCTCAAGCTCGTCGTAAGAGAGCACTTGAGGTGACTCGTATATGAGTTCCATGGGGAGAACTGCCTCTGCCCCATATACTAGGGCAAAGGGTGTCTGGCTGGTGGCTCGATTTGGCGTCGTCCTGATCGACCAAAGAACCGCCGGCAACTCATCAATCCAGCGCCTTCCACTCTTGTGCATCCTGTCAAAAGTCTTCGCTCTCAGGCCTCGCAACACTTCCGCATTTGCCCTCCCCGCCTAGCCATTGCTCCGCGGGTGTGCCACGGAAGCAAAACAGACCTTGCTCCCGAGGTCTTGGATGTATTGCATGAAGGTGTGGCTTGTGAACTGCGTGCTGTTGTCGGTGATGACTCTGTTTGGTACTCCAAAACGGCAAACTAGCCCTTTGAAGAACTTGACGGCTGACTGTGCGGTTACCTTCCTCACTGCCTCCACCTCCGGCCACTTTGTGAACTTGTCGATTGCGACATACAAGTACTCAAAGCCCCCGACAACGCGAGGGAAAGGGCCCAGTATGCCGAGCCCCCAGACCGAAAACGGCCAGGAGAGAGGGATTGTTTGAAGGGCTTGAGCTGGCTGATGAAGCTTCTTCGAATGGAACTGGCACGCTTCACACTTGGTTACTAGTGCCGTCGCATCCTGGAGGGCGGTGGGCCAGAAGAAGCCTTGCCGGAATGCCTTGCCCGCAAGGGCCCTCGACCCTATGTGGGAGCCACATATGCCTCCATGTATCTCTGCCAACAGCCCTAGTCCTTCCTCCTGGGGGATGCACTTCAATTTCACACCGTTCGGTCTTTTTTTGTACAGGACGTCATCGACGAACTGGTACAAGGCAGACCGACGGGCTACTTTTTTCGCTTCTTCCTGCTCCTTAGGAAGTTCCCCTGTCTAGAGGAAATGGACGGTATGCTGTGCCCATGCCGGAGCCCGGGGCTCGACGGCTAGGACCAAAGGCATCTCTTCCGCCATGGGGGCAGCCGTCTCTACGGCCAGGGCTTGGCGCCCTGCCGGAGCCAGCTACCCTTTGGCAGGCTCAGAATCCGTGGTAACACCCTTGTCGGCGGCCCCTGGGGGTTCGGCGGGAAAGTACTTGCTGGGGCCTGATTTCCTCCGCTTGTTCTGCTCCGTTGATGGTTCGACGAATGGTTGAGTTAACCGAAGCAAAAAGGTACCTGGTTCCACAGGTAGCTTGAATGCAGCGCGCTTTGACAGGTAGTCAGCAATGTCGTTCTCCGCTCAGGGAACGTGCTCCGCTTGTATACCGTCGAAGCGCTCCTCCAGCTTCCTCACCTCATCTACGTGGGCCTCCATCAATGGACTCTGATAATCTTTGTTGACTTGTCTGGCGACAAGCTGCGAATCACCCCTGACGATGAGCTTCTTCACCCCGAGGTCTGCCGCGATCCTGAGACCAGCAAGCAGCCCCTCGTACTCAGCAGTGTTGTTGGTGGACATCTCCCTGGGAAAGTGCATCTGGATTACATACTTGAGGTGCTCTACGGTGGGTGCGACGAGCAGCACACCAGCACCGGCGCCTTGCAGCGAGAAAGCTCCGTCAAAGTACATAATCCAGTCGCGAGCTGTTTCCTTTTCGGGGAGAGTGGTCTCCTAGATCTCTTCATCAGGCGTTGAGGTCCATTCTGCAATGAACTCTGCCAGGACTCTACTCTGGATTATTTGAAGTACTTTCAAACTTCAACCCAAAGCTTGATAACTCCAAGGCCCACTCCACAATCCTTCCGGTTGCGTCTGGGTTGTGCAGTATCCGTTGCAATGGGAGGCGGGTGACGACAGTGATCTCGTGGGCCTGGAAGTAATGACGCAGCTTCCTCGAGGCCGTAAGGAGGCCGAAGAGCAATTTCTGCACACCGGAGTACCTTGACCTAGCCCCCTGCAAGAGGGAGCTGACAAAGTAAACCGGGTGTTGCATCATCTTCTTCTTCGGCACCACTTCATTGGGCTGCGCGGGCCCTGTCCTGACGGTGTCAGACTCTGCCGGGGGCCTTGCCTTGCCGGCACCAGGCCCTGCCGGGGGAATCTCTGACTCGCCATCTTCCGGTCCTGTCGTTGCCACTGCCTCTTCGTCGACCTCCCTCTGCGCCACCAGCGCGGCGCTGACCACTTGATTCGTCGCCGCCAGATACAGCAGCGACGGCTCTTGCAGTTTAGGCGCCACCAGTACTGGTGTAGAAGAGAGGTATTTCTTCAGATCCTGCAGCGCTGCTTCGGCCTCCGGGGTCCACTCCATTGGGCCCGCCTTTTACAAAATTTTGAAAAAGGGAAGGGCGCGCTCGGCAGACTTCGAGATGAATCGGCTCATGGCGGCAACGCAGCCAGTGAGCCGACGCACATCCTTGATCCGCTTGGGCGCCTCAATCTCCTCGATAGCCTTGATTTTGTCTGGGTTTGCCTCAATCCCACGCTGCGACACAAAGAACCCGAGAAGTTTGCCGGACGGAACGCCGAAGACACACTTCTCAGGGTTCAGCTTGAGGTTGATCTTGCGCAGGTTGGCAAACGTCTCTTCTAAGTCTTGTACAAGAGTTGCCTGTCCTTGGTTTTGACCACTATGTCATCCATATAAGCTTCCATATTTCTATGTAGCTGGGGCTCAAACCCAATCTGGACTGCCCTTACAAACGTCGAGCCAGCACTCTTCAACCCGAAAGGCATCCGTAAAAAGCAGCGCGTACCACATGGGGTGATGAATGTTGTCTTCTCTTCATCTTTTCTTGTCATGAAGATCTGGTGGTAGCCCGAGTAGGCGTCGAGGAATGATAACAGATCACACCCGGCCGTGGAGTCAACAATCTGGTCAATGCGCGGCAAGGGGAAGGGGTCCTTAGGACAAGCCTTATTGATATCTGTGTAGCCAATACAAAGCCTCCACTTCCCGTTTGCCTTGCGCACCACCACCAGATTGGCCAACCATGTCGGATGGAGCACTCCCCTCACCAAGCCTGTTGCTTCCAACTTCCTGATCTCCTCTGTGATGAACTCCTGCCGCTCCAAAGCTTGCTTCCTGACCTTCTGCTTGACGGGTCGCGCATGGGGACAGACAACAAGGTGGTGCTCAACCACTTCCCTGGGAACGCCGGGGATGTCGGATGCTTGCCACGCAAACACATCGATGTTCGCCCACAGGAAAGTGACGAGCGTGCTTTCCTATTTTCTGTCGAGGGTGGAGCTTATGGTGAAAGCCCCTCCCGTGCCATCCTCCTTGACAGACACCCTCTTGGTCTCTGGTGGCGCAGCTCTGGATTTCTTGCTCTTGCCGGTGGAGCTCTCTGGCACGTCCTCGACGGTAGCACAACACTCCGAAGAGGTGCGCTTGCCGGAGTGGGTGCGAGAGGTCTTGCCGGGCTTCTTCTTCCCTCCCGGGGCTTCAGCGGCAGGAGCAAGTGCCTTGGCGGCAGCCGCTGCAACTGCTTCCCGGTAGAGCAGGTCGGCGCAGATCAGCGCATCCTTCTTGTCGCAGGGGACGGTGATGATGGTCATCGGCCCAGGCATCTTCAGCGTGTTGTAGGCGTAATGCGACGCCGCCATGAACTTGGCTAGTGCCGGGCGGCCGAGGATCCCGTTGTAGGGCAAGGGGATCTCGGCTACGTCGAAGACAATCCTCTCCGTCATGTAGTTCAACTCACCTCCAAATGTCACGGGCAGCGTGACCTTCCCCTTCGGCTGACTCCTTCCCGGATTGTCCCCTTGAAACGTGCCCGTTTCCTCGAGGTCTCCATCAGGAATTTGCAGCCTCTTGATCACAACAGGCGAGATCAAGTTCAGACCGGCCCAGCAATCGACTAACATCTTGTTCACCCTGAGGTTGCGTATCGTTGGTGAAACCAACAACGGCAAGCACCAGACTGCAGTTGTGCGATCAGGGTGGTCCTCGGCGTCAAAGATGATAGGCGTGCTGGACCACTTCAGTGGCTTCTGAGCGTCGAATGATGGCTCCGCTGATGTGATCTCACGCGCCCACTGCTTGAACTGGCGGTGAGAGGTATGCAGCGAGGCCCCACCATCGACGCACATGGCCTCTGTAGCCTTCTGGAACTCATGCTCGCCGGACTCGTCATCTTCTTCATGATCATCGTCTTCCTGCTTCTTGTCGCGGCCCCGAGCGGGCCTCTCTTGCTGGTTATCCTTGCCGCGGCGACCTCCTTGGCCGCTACGCTTCTAGCCGGATCCCTTGGCACCATCCTGGCCCTTCTCCTTGTCCCGCCTCTCATACTCAGCTTTTTGCTTCTCAGCAAGCAGCTAGACTTGCCGGCAGTTCTGGAGGTCGTGGCCCTTGGTGTGGTGGATCTTGCAGTACTGCTTGTCAGAGCCCCTGGCTTGTCGGCAGCCGCCAAGGCCCGGCAGGCGGCGCACCCGGCTATTTCCTTGCCGGGGTCGTCTGCCTTGGCTTTCTTGGCAGCGCCGGCGTCCTCGGATCCCTCGACGGCAAGCACGGTCTTATCCTTGCATTTCCTGTTGCGGCATCGGCCCTTCTTTGTCGGGGCAGCGGTGTCTTCGTCCGTGGAGTCGGTTTCCGCACCAGCGTCTTCGCCGGGGTACTTCCTTCCCTCTTCGGCCCAGGCGCATTTTTCGGCCAGAACATGAAGTTCGGCCACATCCTTGACCTTGTTCATCGCCAGCTCTTCGCGCATCTTGCGGTTGCGCACGTTCTGATGGAACACGCTAATCACGGCGGCGGGATGAACATCGGGGATGTTGTACTGCACCCGGCTGAACCTCTGGATGTACTTGCACAGGGTCTCCCCTTCCTTCTGGGGAATGATATGCAAATCACTGGCCTAGCCATGAGCTTGGTGGCCTCCTGTGAAGGCACCAACGAACTCATGGCACAGATCCGACCAAGAAGAAATGGAATCCGCCGGCAAGTGCATCAACCAAGACATGACGTTGGGCTTCAGTGCCAACGGGAAGTAATTGGCAAGCACCTTGTCGTCATGAGCTCCGGCAGCTTGCATCGCGATGGTGCAGATGCTGAGGAACTCTGACGGATGGGTCTTGCCGTTGTACTTCTCGCCGACGTCGGGCTTGAACGTGCGGTGGGACAGCCACTAGAACTGCCGTAGCTCACGGGTAAAGGCTGGGCAACCCACCTCGTAAGGTAGGCCGCCGGAGCCCCCCGGTGATGGGTGGTCCATAGCGGGTCCCGCCCGCTTATCCGACTAGTGGCGTGTATCGCGCCGACGCTCGATGGTGGTTCGAGCGTCTTCATGGGCTCGCTCCTGAAGAACTTGGCGTTGGTCGCGGTGGGTCCGTGGGTCGGATGACGCTATGGAAATGTTATCACATGCATCGTCACGACGGACTGGCATCGGCAGCAGCTCGCGCGGGGGAGGAGAGTGCACTGTGGGTGCAGCTCCCCCGGTCCTTCCACCGCTGGCGTGCGGTGGCTCGACGAGCGCCAGCCCGAGGGCCCTGCCGGCCGTGGCTCGTCCTTGTTGGCGACGGCGACGAGGCTCCGGATGCTGGATCTCCACTCGTCGAGCTTCTCCGCAGCAGGAGTGAAGTCGAGGAGCAGCTGCGCGCGCTAAAGCTTCTGCTGACGTGGGTGGTGGCGAAAGCTGCGTGGACCGTGGCGCGCTTCGACTTCTAACCACATTAGAAGGAGCCCTATCACGGCCCAGCGGCTGCGTGCCATTGTCGCCAACGCTTCGGCAGGCATGCTGGCCTCCCTCGTCCCGTAGATGATGCACAGGGCTCTTCCCACGGTGGTGCCCAGTGTCACCGGCGTGGTGACGCTGCTCGTCGCGCACACCGTGGGAAGAGCGCGCTGTGGGCGCCGGGGTGGGCGTCCTGGAGGTCGCCGCGCCGCCTGTGGGTGGCACGACGGTGACCCCGGAGGGTCCCGCGCCGCCTGCGGGGGCCCCAGCTCCGTCTCTGGATTTTGCGGCGTGCGGCCCGCCGTCTTGCGTACGAATGACGCTGCTCTCCAGGCTCTGACTACCAGAGCGATGTCGGTGCTCGCAGGCCGCGGCTCGAGTTCTGTCCGCGACCGGCTCGCTGCTCGTCCGCACTGGCACGGGCCGTTCAGCTCCCGACGAGCTGATCGCCATGATCGTCTTCTTCTTGGGAGCCATGGCGATGAAGAACCGCTAGGCTAACTGCTAGATCAGATTCTCACGACTGCGCCCCCTACCTGGCGCGCCAAAGATGTCGGTGGGAACGACACCTATGGGATCACTGGAATCCCTTCTACGGTTGGCGGGCGCGGGGTTGTGAGAAGAGCAGGTCTAACAAGAAGCACACGGATCGTTTACCCAGGTTCGGGCCGCGAGGATGCGTAATACCCTAGTCCTGCTTTGGTGGATGTATTGAGTGTTCTTGTGTTCTTGAGCTAGCTCCGGGGTGTAACTTGCCCAAAAGAGCCGAATCCCTCTCCTGGTCACCTCGGGCCTCCTTTTATAGAAAAAAGGGGTCGCCACAGTGGCACACAAGACGTGGAAAGGTCTACAGTGCTGCGAGCTTATCGCCCGTTTTACAGGACAAGACGCATTTAAAGATGATAAGGATTATTATGCAAGTATAAAGAAAAATCTTTGAATGCTAGAATGGAATGTGATCCTAAGTTTTCTACTTCACCTATCTTTATTGATGATAAGGACTATAAATTCTCTGTCGACCCAGAGTTAATTACTTTGGTTGAATCTGGTCCTTACCATGGTTATGAAATTCAAACTGTTGTGACACATCTTACTAAGTTGAATGACATAGCCACCCTTTTTGCTCATGATGAGAAAATTCGCTATTACTATATCCACAAATTATTTCCGTTCTCATTAAAGGGTGATGCTAAAGCTTGGTACAATACTCTTGCTCTTGGTTGTGTGCGTAGTCCCCAGGATATGACTTATTACTTCTCTGGAAAATATTTCCCTGCTCATACGAAACAAGCTGCCTTGCAGGAAATATTTAACTTTGCGCAAATTGAAGAAGAGAGTCTCCCACAAGCTTGGGGGAGGCTTCTCCAATTGCTTAATGCTTTGCCTGATCATCCTCTTAAGAAAAATGAAATACTTGATATCTTCTATAATGGACTAACCGATGCTTTTAGGGATTTCCTAGATAGTTGTGCTGGTTGTGTTTTCAGGGAACGAACTATTGGGCAAGCTGAAGAATTATTCAATAACATATTGAAAAATTATGATGATTGGACTCCTCCTGAACCACCTACTAAACCCACTCCGAAGAAGAGGGGTATTTTATATCTCAGTCCTGAAGATATGCAAGAGGCAAAGAAATCTATGAAGGAAAAAGTTATTAAAGCTGAGGATGTCAAAAATTTACCTCCTATTGAAGAAATACATGGGCTTGATACACCACCATTTCCTAAGGTGGTAGGCGTAAATTCTCTAATGAAATTCAGTGATAATGATAATCCTCACAATATGCACCCTAGCCAAAGCCTTTATGAGTTTGAAAATTACATTAGAAAGCAAGATCACTTCAATGCAAATGTTATGAAACAATTGAAATACAATTCTGATATGATTTCTCGCTTGAGTGACTTGTTATTTAGAATCTCAAATGATGTTAGAGGTGTGGGGAAGCATGCTTCTATGGTTCAAGCCCATTTAGAACAAGTTGCTAAATCTCAAAGAGAGTTGTTAGATGAAATGAATAATAATATCAATGATCATGCTGTTAGAGTAATGACTAGAGGAGGTAGGATGACTCGGGAACCACTTTTATTCTGAGGCACACCCAAAAATAATTGAACAAGACTCCCAAAGAGTTACCACGGATGCACGTAGTCCTTCTAAAAAGAAAAAGAAGAAGAAAAATGATAGGACTTTGCATGCCTCTAGTGAACCTGAAGTAGAAAAACCTCCTGATAATGAAGTTTCTATCTCTGATGCTGAAACTCAATTTGTTAGTGAACACTCACCTTCTGATAATGAAAAAGATAATGATGAGTTCATGATGACACTCAAACAAACAATAAAGTACTAGACAATGATGTTGAGATAGAACCAACAGTTGATCTTGATAACCCACAACCTAAGAATAAAAGATATGATAAAAGAGACTTTGTTGCTAGAAAACATGCTAAGGAAAGAGAACCGTGGGTTCAAAAACCTATGCCCTTTCCACCTAAGTCAACTAAAAAGGAAGATGATGAAGAATTTGAACGCTTTGCTGAAATGCTGAGGCCAGTCTTTTTGCGTACTCTCTTGATTGATATCCTTAAAATGCCTCCTTATGCAAAGTACATGAAAGACATCATCACCAATGAGAGAAAAATACCGGAAGCTGAAATCTCCACCATGCTTGCTAATTATACTTTTAAATATGGAGTACCTAAGAAACTTGGAGATCCGGGAATACCATCTATACCTTGCTCCATTAAAAGAAATTATGTGAAAACTGCTTTATGTGATTTGGGAGCTGGTGTTAGTGTTATGCCTTTCTCTTTATATAAAAGACTTAATTTGAATAAGCTCACACCTACTAAAATATCTTTGCAAATGGCTGACAAATCCACTGCCATACCTATCGGTATTTGCGAGGATGTGCCCATTGTTGTTACTAATGTTACTATTTTGACTGACTTTGTTATACTTGAGATGCCTGAGGACGACAACATGTCGATTATCCTTGGTAGACCCTTCTTGAATACTGCAGGAGCTGTTATTGGTTGCAATAAAAGCAAGGCCACTTTTCGTATCAATGGTAATGAGCATATGGTGCACTTGCCGAAGAAACAATTCCAAGTGAATGGTATTAATGTTATTGAAAAATCTACGACAATCACTATTGGAAGTTTTCAACTACCTCTACCTACTGCCAAAAAGAAATATGAAATGCTTATTGTTGGGGACATTCATATCCCCATTGAGGTAACTTAGTGATTTACGAAAGTTCTTTGGTTTCATGCTAATCGAGAGTGGTTGTTAATAAGACTTGATCAACCTTATTAATGGATCATTTTTGAGAGGTGTGAAGTTGATGAATTTAGTAGGCACTACCTTCTGTCCCTAACTTTTGTTTTCTGTTTTTATTAGTTAAATTAAATAAAATGCCATGTTTTGTCTGATTTCTGAATTTCCCGTGGAATAAAAAATGACCCAATAATAAAAGTTCTCAGAATGCTCTGAAAATTTAATACGATTTTTTCCGAATATTTAAGAATTTTTGGTGCAAATAACATCAGGGGGAGGTGCACCAGGTGGGCACAACCCACCTGGGCGCGCCATGACCCCCAGGCACCCTGGTGGGTTGTGGTCCCCATGTGGGCCCCCTCACTTATCTCTTCATCCCACATCACCATCTACCTCCAGAAAAAATCACCATTGCTCTCTCTATCGTGTTCTTGCTCTCAAACCCGCGGATTTTGATCTCTTTGCTCGAAGCTCCGTTTCCGAAACTGTTTTGGGGGATTGTTGCTTGGTATGTGACTCCGTTTGTCCAATTAGTTTTTCCTTTAGTGGTTTATATTTTGAATAATTCTCTACACTTGGTGCTTCTGTAGATGAGCTTGCATGTTGAATTCTTAGGGTTTTAAGTAGTTTGAATGCTTGCGATGGCCTCTATGCATCCCTATGAGTAGTTGCTACCAATCTTGTAAAGTTTTGTTGAGAAAATTTTATGGACTAAAAATTTCAGAATTTTTGTTCATAGGCAAAACATAAGTATCTTTAGGAAGTTTGCTTCCAAGAAGAACTCCAAGGGAGTGATTGGGGAGTCATCTAACAGTGATCTCCATACCCGGAGAATGGCGGAGCTACGGTTGTGCGAATGGCGGCATAACCCGTTCATGATAGGGACCAGAATCCTTCAGGAGTTTACATAATATGCTGCTAATGCCGGCCTCACCGACTTCATCGCAGTTGAATGTGAACAGTATCATCTCCTCTCAAACTCCTTTGTGAATTTTTTTAATTTCCTTCCTAGGAATAATCCCCCTGAAGTGCAGTTTAATTTATACGTTGAATTCCATCAGATACCGCTTACTGAATTTTGTGATATATGCTTGATCCCTTTCGATGGGAGTTTAGCAGAGTCTAGGCCTACAGACTTCGAAGGCTTTTATCGTACTCTGTCTGTAGGGGATGAGAGAGGGGTGTCGAGTGTCACCGCTGGTAGCTTGTATTTTCTTTTCGTTCATTATTTTGCTCTTTTCATTGCAAAGTGCTTGCTTGCTAGAGAGAAGGTGGGTGCACTCAGTGCCCCAGACCTTGCTGTTTTACGCCGTGCACTCCAAGGCGACACCACTTATAGCTTGGGAGCTATTGTGGCACGCCGCCTCCATATTAATAAATCCAAGGGAAAAATACATGGTGGTATTTACGCTACTCGCTTGGCTAATCGCTTTAACATTTAGATACGCCAGCATGATTACCCTTTGCCCAAGGTTCACTAAGATCGAGCGGCCATGGAACACCACCAGTTTATTGCAGGCGATTACCCTAACATTCCTATTCCTTATAACCTGGTTTTTAGTGTGAAAACTCATGATATTATCCCATTGCCTGCACCTGCTTTGTTTGATCCTATTGCCAGGGATGGATACAGGATTATGCCTGCGGACATCATCGCCTACCGGAACAACCTAGCTGCAGCACAGGCTGAGCCTCAGCAGTGGGATCCACAGGTGCCCGCTCCTCAGCACTTCGACATGGGACCCCATGGTTTCTTCGACTACTGATTACCAAGTTAGGCCAGAAGCCTAAGCTTGGGGGAGTACGTATTTCCACCGACTTTACATTCATGATCACATGTTTCATTTGTTGGTGTCCACACTTTTTCATTGTATTATCCATGTTAAATTTATTTTCTCGTTTTCTTCTTGTGTGTTTGAAAAACTTTGAGAAAATCCAAAAATATTTCTTGTTACTTTTTTATTTTTCTTTCTAGAGTAGTTAGCTGTAGCACTAAAAGAAAACCCAAAAAGATTTCATTGTTCTTCTTTTGCTTGTTGGGAGCTTTCCCGTGTAAATAGTTTTTCTCATTTTTGCTTTTCCCTTTTATTTGCTTGTTCAAGAAAACCAAAAGCTCCAAAAATATTTCAGTGTGTTTCTCTGAATTTCTTTTCTTTTTATTGAAGTCGTACCGAGGAGAAGACCACGATGAAAATGATGAGTGGCTCTCATAAGCATAACTGTTGATCTAACAAAGAGCCCATTTTACCTTGTCTTCTCCTGTTGAATAAAATGTTTGCAGATTCTAGCTTAGTCCATGGCACTCTTGCGCTATTATTATTTCATATCATTCGGTCGTGCAAGTGAAAGGCAATAATGACGATATTTGATGAACTGGCCGTGGCAGAGAGAAACGGGTATGAACTCGACTTGTTCTATTTTTGTAAATATGTTTAACCTAGTATCCATGATTCAGCCCATTATGATTAAACATGTTTGCAATGATAATTAGAGATTATAGTTTCTCATGCCATGAATAAGTAGTTAGGAGTGGATAATGACTTATCTTGGTTTTCAACATCGCATTAAAATGATTGTGATGTAGTATGATGATATGGTATCCTCCTCTGAATGTTCGAGTGGCTTGACTTAGCACATGTTCATGCATGTAGTTGAATCAGAACCAACGTAGCCTCTATGATATTTATGTTCATGGTGTTCATATCCTACTCATGCTAGTGTCCAATTTTACTTATGCATAATGCATGTTCATGACCGTTGTTGCACTCTAGCTGACCGCTTCTCAACCTATTGCTAGCCTTCGCCTGTACTAAGTCAGAATTCTTCTTGTGCATCAAAAACCTTGAACCCAAGTTATTCCAGATGAGTCCACCAAACCTACCAATATGCGGTATTACCCTGCCGTCCTAAGTAAATTTGCATGTGCCGTCTCTAAAAACTTCAAATAAATATCCTTTTTGTTTGCCAGGATCGTTCATGGAACGACAGGAGGTAGTCTATATCTTCCATGCTAAGAGGGTTATTCTGAGGATGAGTGTTTATTCACTCACCATCACATGAGAAAAGGGCGGTAATAGGGATGCCCAGTCCCAAACTGCAAAAGAATTGATCTTTCAAATAATCAAACAAAAACTCCTACGGTGTGATAACCTTTACTTTATCGCTTGGGAACCGCCACTAGCGTGTTTAGCATGGAAGATATCGATAACCGATGATCACGAAGTAAACAAGAAGGGTGCATTTCTCAAAATTTCATTTACCTCTGTTTTAAAAACTTGAGCTCTAGCACCGCTGCAAATCACTGCTTCCCTCTGCGAAGGGACTATATATTTACTTTTATGTCGTGTCATCACCTTCTAAAATAAGCGCTAGAACCTGAGAGCACAGCTGTCATGCTTATGCATTGTGTGTAGCTAATGTTGGGTGCATCATGACTGGATCTTTTCTACCAAAAATTACAATGTTTAGTCGCTGCTTGAACCTTGGAGGTGCTCTGCATTTATGTTTTGCGGCCTCATAAAGGGCTAGCGAGATACCACTATTGTCATATTATATCATGGTTGTTTTGATAACGTGTTGCTGTTTGAGATATCTTATTATTGCTCGCTAGCTGATTATGTCATCGATATGAGTTAATATAATTTTTAAGAGTTATTGCCGGCATGGTTAGTTATACTATTGGCTAAAAACCTGGGTGATGTTTAAGCTTATTTATGCAAACGAGAGCAAAAGAGTTCATAAATTTTTTTCTTTTTCACTTTCAGTTTATCAACTAAATTGCTTGAGGACAAGCAAAGGTTTAAGCTTGGTGGAGTTGATACGTCTCTGTCGTATCTAGTTTTCCTAACGCTTTTCCTCTTGTTTTGGACTCTAATTTGCATGATTTGAATAAAACTAACCCGGACTGACGTTGTTTTCAGCAGAACTACCATGGTGTTGTTTTTTGTGCAGAAATAAAAGTTCTCGGAATGGAACGAAACTTTGCGAGGATTTTCTACATAATAAAAGAGAATTTCTGGAGCCAAGAACCACCGGAGGGGGGGCACCTAGGTGGGCACAACCCACCAGGGCGCGCCCCCCTCCAAGCGCGCCCGGGTGGGTGGTCCCCACCTAGTGGCCTCGCGGACCCTGAAACCGACACTATAAAATCCAATTTTTCCAGAAAAAATCAAAGAGAAAGAATTATCACGTTCCATAATACGGAGCCGCCGCCGTCTCCTGTTCTCATCGGGAGGCCAGGTCTGGAGTCCGTTTGGGGCTCCGGAGAGGGGGGTCTTCGATCTTCGTCATCACCAACCCTTGTCCATCGCCAATTCCATGATGCTCCCCACTGGGAGTGAGTAATTCCTTCGTAGACTCGGTGGTCGGTGAGGAGTTGGATGAGATTCATCATGCAATCTAGTTAGTTTTGTTAGGGCTTGATCCCTACTATGCACTATGTTCTGAGATTGATGTTGCTATGACTTTGCCATGCTTAATGATTGTCACTTTGGGCCGGGGTGCCATGATTCCAGATCTGAACTGTTTATGTTATCACCATTATTTCTATGTTCTAGATCCGATCTTGCAAGTTATAGTCACCTACTACATGTTATGATACGTCAACCCCGGAGTGACAATAGTCGGGACCACTCCCGATGATGACCGTAGTTTGAGGAGTTCATGTATTCACCGTGTGTTAATGCTTTGTTCCGGTTCTCTATTAAAAGGAGGCCTTAATATCCCTTAGTTTCCAATAGGACCCCGCTGCCACGGGAGGGTAGGACAAAAGATGTCATGCAAGTTCTTTCCATAAGCATGTATGACTATTTACGGAATACATGCCTACATTTATTTATGAACTGGAGCTAGTGTCGTATCGCCCTAGGTTATAACTGTGACATGATGAATATCATCCAACAAATCACCAATCCAATGCCTACGAATTTCTCTTATATTGTTCTAGCTAAGTTACCACTGCTATCGTTACTGTTGCACTTGCTACAAAATTACTGTTACCACTGTTAGCGTTACTATTGCCGCTGCTACTATTATCACAACTATCATACTACTTTGCTACTGATCACGTTGCTCCAGATAATTAATCTCCAGGTGTGGTTGAATTGACAACTCAGCAACTAATACTTACAAATATTCTTTGGCTCCCCTTGTGTCGAATCTATAAATTTGGGATGAATAATCTACCCTCGAAAACTATTGCGATCCCCTATACTTGTGGGTTATCAGTCATGTATATGATGATGATGGAAGTTGCATGGCAATATATCTCGGAATGGCTATGGAAATGCCATGATAGGTAGGTATATGGTGGCTATTTTGAGGAAGATATAAGGAGGCTTATGTGTGATAGAGCGTATCGTATCACGGGGTTTGGATGCACCGGCAAAGTTTGCACCAACTCTCGAGGTGAGAAAGGGCAATGCACGGTACCGAAGAGGCTAGCAATGATGGACGGGTGAGAGTGCATATAATCCATGGACTCCGCATTAGTCATAAAGAACTCACATACTTACTGCAAACTTTATTAGCTATCGAAACAAAGCACTACACGCATGCTCCTAGGGGGATAGATTGGTAGGAAAAGACCATCGCTCGTCCCCGACCGCCACTCATAAGGAAGACAATCGAAAGCTAAATCATGCTCCGACTTCGTTACATAACGGTTCACCATATGTGCATGCTACGGGAATCACAAACTTCAGCACATGTATTTCTACCAATCCACAATTACTGACTAGCATGACTCTAATATCACCATCTTTATATCGCAAAACTATTGCAAGGAGTCAAACATATCATATTCAGTGATCCACAAGTTTTATATAGGATTTTATGACTAACCATGTGAATGACCAATTCTTGTTAACTCTCTAAATAGATATAATCGAAGCATGAGAGTTTAATTCTTTCTAAAAATATATGCCCATGCTCTAACAAATATAAGTGAAGCAAAAGGGCATTCTGCAAATGGCGGTTTTCTATGTGTAGAGAAACAGGCAATCCAAACTTCAAATGATATAAGTGAAGCACATGAAGCATTCTATAAAGCCATACTCAAAAGATATAAGTGAAGTGCAAAGAGCATTCTTTAAATCAACCAAGGACTATCTCATACCAGCATGGTGCATTATTAAAACAAAAATAAAAAAGCACATGACGCTCCAAGATTTACGCATATCATGTGATGAATAAAAATATAGCTCCAAGTAAAATTATCGATGATCGTTAGAAGAAAGAATGGATGCCTTCCGGGGCATCACCAAGCTTAGTTTCTTGGGAGTCCTTGAATATTACCTTGGGGTTCCTCGGGCATCCCCAAGCTTAGGCTCTGGCCACTCCTTATTCCTTCATCCATCGTGATCTCAGCCAAAACTTGAAAACTTCAATCACACAATACTTAACAAAACCCTCGTGAGATTCGTTAGTATAATAAAACAAACCACTACTTTAAGTACTGTTGCAAACTCATTCATATTTTATTTTTGCATTGTAGCTACTTTAATATAACTTTTCCATGGCTTATACCACCGATACAATCGATAGTTTCATCAAAACGAGCAAAACAATGCATCAAAAACAGAATCTGTCTTAAACAGGACAGTCTGTAGTAATATGAACATCAACCATACTTATGTAACTCCAAAAATTCTGAAAAATTAGGACAAAATAAACAATTTGTATAGAAGTACTGCACAAAAAGTTTCAGAAGCTTTTGACATTCTAGTAAAAATGTAAATTCACACACTACAGCCAAAGTTTCTTTTTTTCCACTACACAAACCAAACAAGCAATCTAATCATCCTAAAGGCAAATCTTGGCACATTATTTTTATAATACAATGGATTTGTACAAGGGGATAATTATTTTTGTTGAGAAGTTTCTGTAATCAAGATTTGCAAAGTTTCCATGGGCATGAACAAAGGTCAAGGAGCTCCCCCACTTCAACGGTGCTCGTCTTTCTTACTTTCACTTCTCTTTTTGAAAAAGTTTTAGGTTCCCCACTTTATTTTATTTTTTTAAACTTTATAAAAGCACACAACATAAATAAATGACTCTCTAAAACTTCTGGGTTGTCTCCCTGGCAGCGCTTTCTTTAAAGCCATTAAGCTAGGCATATAGTGCTCAAGTAATGGATCAACCCGGATCCCAAGGTATATCAAAGCCAATTTTAATTAATAATGGTTTGTAATTTAGTAGTGAGCACAAAGCAGTATATATCATGCAACATCGAAGTATAACTCTCGTCCTATGTGTCGGCATGTCATAAAAGAACAATTCATGCACACATAGTACAGGCCGATACATAGCATAAACAACTTCTTGCAATTTTATCGTATTGGAAACATAGAGAGGCGGAGATGTAGTTCCTCTCTCATAATAATTGCAAGTAGGAGCACCAAGCACATGCATATTATATTTATCAAAATCATCATGTGTAACGGTAAAAGGCAACCCACCAATATAATCCTTAATAAGTGCAAACTTATCCGATATAGTGTAGTTGGGAGAATTCAAAAAGATAATAGGACTATCATGCGTGGATGCAATAGCAACAATTTCATATTTAACATAAGGAACTATAGCAAGTTCATCTCCATAAGCATAATTCATATTGAAATCATGGACACAAGCATAGCAAGCATCAAGTTCATCAAAAAGGTATATTTCAAACGATTCAAAGGAATCATAGCAATTATCATGGCAATCATCATTTGGTAGGCACGAAGGGAAATTAAACAATGTATGAGTTGAAGAGTTACTCTCATTAGAAGGTGGGCATGGGTGATCAATCCGCTCTTCCTCCTTTTGTTCTTCGCTCTTCTCCTCATATTTTTCATCCAATGAGCTCACAGTGTCATCAATTTCTTCTTCCATAGTTTCCTGCAAAATATTAATCTCTTCTTGGACAGCGGAGACTTTCTCAATAAATGCATCAATATTGGCATTATATTCATAATTCTCATAGCAATATTTCAATATAGCAAAAATTTCAGGTCTGTAAACAGCATCGTCAAGATTTTCAAACTTTCCAAACAAAGATTCAATTTCATAAGCACCCTTAAAAGCAACAAATTCTTCTATTCATTACACATCATAGTAATCACATATACCATTAGCATAAGAAGCCAAGGTTTCATTATCATTAAATTTGCATGAAAAAGGGAAGGTGTAGAGCCTTCATCCTAGAGCAACAAGTATAATCATATCTCTGGCATAAATTCCAAGCATACCAATGCAACATATAAATTTGATCCCATAATAGTTTCCCTTTTTAAGTCAAGCGATAATCCCTAAAGTATTCACATTGATCCAACGTGTCTCCCATTATATAATTGAATGGGGTTTCCTCAGGATTATTAAAGTAGTGCATAATATCTTTCACATAATGAGCATCGAGGGTTTTAGGAGGTTCCCCATCTCCATGAGTAGCAAGTACACCTAATTTTTCTTGGTATTTCGTGTTCCATATCCATAACTAAAGATAGAGAACAACTTAGAACAACAAATAAAATCTACTTAGTGATAAAGCAAATTAGCACACACGAGAATATTCACCCCACGCCATTGCTCCCCGGCAACGGCGCTAGAAAAAGGTCTTAATAACCCACAAGTATAGGGGATCAGTTGTAGCCTCTTTGGATAAGTAAGAGTGTCGAACCCAACGAGGAGCTAAAGGTAGAACAAATATTCCCTCAAGTTCTATCGACCACCGATACAACTCTATGCACACTTAACGTTCGCTTTACCTAGAACAAGTATAAAACTAGAAGTACTTTGTAGGTGTTGTAGGATACGTTTGCAAGATAATAAAGAGCACATAAATAAAATCTCGGGGCTATTTAGATAAATAAACAACTAAGTTAGTTTTCGTAGAGAGCTTTTTGTCACAAGGAAGTTATTTGTCCCTAGGCAATCGATACCTAGACCGGTGATCATTATTGCAATTTTATATGAGGGAGAGGCATAAGCTAACATACTTTCTCTTCTTGGATCATATGCACTTATGATTGTAACTCTAGAAAGCATCCGGATCTACTAAAGATCATTAAGGTAAAACCCAACCATAGCATTAAAGTATCAAGTCCTCTTTATTCCCATACGCCATAACCCACTTATCCGTGTTTGTGTTTCTATCACTCACGCAACACAGACAATAAGCAAACCATGAACATATTGCAAACCCTACAGCGGGGATCCCTCACGCTTGCGCGGCATGGAGAGAACCACAGGACATCACCAATAATAAAACATGCAACTCAAACCAATCAC
The DNA here is from genome assembly GCF_002575655.3 of Aegilops tauschii subsp. strangulata. NCBI lineage: Eukaryota > Viridiplantae > Streptophyta > Magnoliopsida > Poales > Poaceae > Aegilops > Aegilops tauschii. The sequence continues at coordinate 190,366,322 of NC_053037.3, forward strand.
GATCATCAATGAACCCATAGGACAAAACGGATCTACTCAAACATCATAGGATGGCCATACATCATTGGGAAATAATATATAGCGTTGAGAACCAGGTTCGAGTAGAGGTTACAACGGGGAGAAGAGGTTTTACACCGCTGCATAGAGGGGAGAGAGTTGGTGATGAGAACGACGAAGTTGGTGGTGTAGATCTCCGTCATGATGATGACCCCGGCGGCGTTCTGGTGTCACCGGGAGAGAGGGGGAGAGAGCCCGCTCCTTCTTCTTCGTCCTTGGCCTCCCCCCTAGATGGGAGAAGGGTTCCCCTCTGGTCCATGGCCACCATGGCGGCGGAGGGGCGGGACCCCTTCGAGATTGGATCTCTCTCTGCTTCCTTCTGTTTCTGTGCTCCCAGATTACCGTTTCTTAAATTCCCGGGATCCGTAACTCCGATTGGGCTGAAATTTTAACACGATTTTTATCCAGATATTAGCCTTCTTGCGGCGAAAGAAGGGCACCAACTGCCTTACAGAGTGGCCACAAGGGCCCAGGGCGCGCCCCCTGCCTTGTGGACTCCTTGGGCATTGTCTCGCGTTGATTCTTTTTCCAAAAAATCAAATATATTCCAAAAAAATATCCGTAAGTTTTTATCACGTTTGGACTTCGTTTGATATGGATTTTCTGCGAAACAAAAAACATGCAACAAACAGGAGCTAGCACTGGGCACTGGATCAATATGTTAGTCCCAAAAATAGTATAAAAAGTTGCCAAAAGTATATGAAAGTTGTATAATATTGGCATGGAACAATCAAAACTTATAGATACAACGGAGACATATCAGTAACAAAATGAACTAGGTTCTAAAACTCCATTTTTGGGACTCCAACAACGTGGCCGAATACGAAGCTCTCCTGCGCGAGCTCCGAATAGCAGCCTCCATGGGCATTCGCCCCTCATCTGATGGGGCATCTCCAACCTCGTGGCCCAACAAGTCATGAAGACATGTTGGTGCAATATTTGCTCTCTTGTGTTTTGGAGATTGTTGACAGAAATAGGCATGGACTAACTTGTTTGCTAGTGCACACAGAGAGAAATAGTCCATGCAGAACCGAAGGGAATGCTATCCTTGGTGTCAAGTTCGTGGAATTGCACCGAAGAACATCTGTGATGCATAGATGATTGATTTATATCTATCAAAGACATGCAGGCGACAAGGTTGATGTGAAGGAGTTGACCCCTTGAAAATTATTGCTGGCATGAAGCAATTGGTTCGGTGTTCGTTCGAAGAATTGACTGCAGCTGAGAAGGTCGAAGGCGAAGTGAAGACATAGCACTCATTTTGTTCTTCTTCTTCTTTTCTCTTTCTTGAGTCATAGGACCTCCATACTATTAAGAGGGGTATAGGTTCTCAAAGCTTAGATCCGCTCTGATGCTTAGCCCAAACCTATGCAAGACTGAGAGAAATCTCTTTATGCTCTGATGATTACCTGTCAGCAGAAGACGTAGTTCTTCGGTGCTGCAGGAGATATCTTTCAGACAGAGGAGTTAGCATTTCTTGCTTCGTAAGGAATGTCAGCGTTGTGCTCAAATTCCGACTATTGGTCGGGTCGTTCGACCATTGGTTGCCCCGCATGTCTAATTTGGTCATTTCCATTCAGGGAAGGTTGTGGCTATAAATAGCCACCCTGCTCCAACATTGTCCGTTGGCGGCTCCGCTTAAGATTTTTGAGAAGATTGATGGAGCATCCCCTCTCCGAGAGATTTGAGTTTACAATTCACCGAGAGAAAACCAAGAGCCAAAACTAAGACAGTGGTTGTGCATCACAGTAGTTCTAAGTTAGAGTTCTTGTACCTATTACCCTTGAGAGATGCTCACTCCCTAGACAGATAGGTGTCGGCTTGAGTGACAAAGAGTAATTGTACTCACCAAGCAAAGTCTTCAACAACCAAGAGTCATTGTGGTTCATGAAGAAGTCTGTCGAAGGTTTGGAGATCGCCGACAATTATCTACCATGAGTGAAATCCATTGGACACTACTGCAGGATGCTGCTAAAGCGACACTACAATCAGAGACCCTTTGACGAAATTGTGTGCAATGCATTAATCGCAAACGGTGATGTAAAAAAAGTCAAAAATGATGCAGAACGTTTGCGATGGCGGATACATCAAACACGGTTCAGATTTTAGTTGCATGTGCAATGCGGGGCATATGATTCAGTTCAATGAACTGTTTGCGATGAGGCAGAAGAATAGAAACGAGAAGGCAGATGAAGATGTGTGCGATATATGGCATACAGTTCACTCGAATTAACTGTTTGTGATTAGGCAACACAACAGAACTGGTCAGCCAGATGAAGGTGTGTGCGATATACGGCATACAGTTCACTCGGATTAATTGTTTGTAATTAACAGAACCGGTCAGCCAGATCAAGGTGTCTGCGATTGACGGCATACACTTCAGAAGGATGAACTGTTTGCGATTAGGCAACACAACAAAAATGGTCACCCAGATCAAGGTGTCTACGATTGACGGCATACACTTCACACGGATGAACTGTTTGCGATTAGGCACAACAAACAGAAACAGTTAGCAGATCAACGTGTGTGCTCTAGACGGGCACATATTCTAATTAAAAGAAGCGTGCACGATGGTAATCACAAGCGCGCATGGTTGATGGAACAAGACGTGTGCTGACATCACCTATTGCGGTGCACCCTATGGTGCAAACGCCACGTACGCGGCCGAGAACGCGTGCCCATGTTACGCCGTCCGGGAATAGTGCCGCACTTAGAAATTATAGAACCGTCAATAAATTTTGAGCCAGCTTCCCGTCACATTCCAAATTACTACCATGCTATATTTAATTGCAAACCTGTTCACACCGATCAAAACATAAAAGATTTCCCACTTAGGAGCGTATTAGTACTCGGTTATAAATACTACCTACTCTAAGATGACTGCACATTCCTCCTCAACTCCTCATCCACAAAAAAAAACAATTCTTTCATCATCATTCCCTCGCGTCTGCCATGGCCCGCATGAGTTTTGGGTTGAGAGATTACTACCAGGGAGAGGTGAGCATGGAAGCGGAAGCACGAGAGATGTCCCGCCTCGCCGCGAAAGCAGCCGACATGTCCCACCGTGCCGCCATAGCAACACAGAGGTCTCGCTACGCCACCGAAGCAGCACAGAGGTCCCGCCACATCGTTGGTGCAACAGACTGGTCCGGCCGCGCCGCGGAAGCAGCAGAGATGTCCCGCCGTGATGGGAATGCAACAGAGATGTCCTTTCGTGCCCCGGTGGCCGGGGAAAATGTCTCGCGGGTAGGCGAGGACTCTCAAAAGTGCATGCGCGCTATCCTTGATGACCTAATGGGTCGGATCTCTGACTAGATGAAGCTGCAGGATGAGATGAATGCCTCATTTGAAAATGCTACCAACGTCATCCTAGACTAGGGGGACAAGGCGAAGCTCCGCACCGAGTGCGATCTGCTGAGGGCAAAGATCGCCGAAATGATGAAACACAAGGAGACCACTGCCTTGTTAAAGAGGACGGGCGTCATCGTCAAAAAACTTATGGACGAGAATGCCATGCTCCGCATCGAGCGCCAAAGGCTGGTGGCGGAATCCGTTGATGCTCTCAAGCAGCGTATTGATTCATTGCCACTCGCCGCGAGAACTCGTCTCCGTGGCGTGCAGCAACGCATCAAGAAAGTAGAGATCAGTGGGCCAGATCATTGTCTGCGTCTTCCTTCTTCTTTTGCCCTTGTGTATTTTGGGAATTTTCGCATGTGCCTTTTTTAATTATCTTCCTAAATATGTAAGATAATTATTATCCACTGTCATCATCCTTATATTCATCTGTCTTGCTATAAGTCGCAGTGGATGCTATATAGGTCCGTCAGATCTTGCATCAAGATCCGTGCAAAACTTTGTTTTCGGATTTTCTTTTTTATATTTTAAATCTCAGTCGAGTGAGACATAGCCACGCCATTAAACAGGGGCTCGGGCGCCATTAATGGAGACGTTGGGAGAGTGGTGGGCGGAAGATGGAGGTCAAAGGGCTCTCCTCCCGATAAGCACGCGCATGGGTCTGATTGCACGCCTCCCGTACTCAAATAGTTACCCTGCACGGCACCTCCTAGGCAATAAAAAAGGGGATGCTTGGTGGCACATAAAAGGTAAGTAGATGTAGCGATCCGACCTCAGACGGTCAAATCTCTGTGCATAAGTGTCATCCCTGGATCGGTAATGCTGACACGCACAATACTCGAAGATTTATAACAGAGTTCAATCACACACTTATTACATCGAGTGTCTCAAAGAGAGTACTTATTGCACTAATATGGCTGAAGGCCATCTAAATAAGATAACTGCAGAAGCATCGAAGATAAATGAGTCCATCAACTCCAACGGCATAGCTGAGTGCACGACAACGGCTAGCGCACCTTACTCTTCATCTGAAAACTCTGCAACATAATACGTTGCATCCTATGTAGGTCAGCACATGGAATATGCTGGCAAAATAACACTATAGAGCAATGAACAGATAACAGTTATTACTACATGCATATATGGCTGGTGGAGGCTCTATGGTTATCATTTGCATAAAGCTAGTTTTTCCCTACAACAAAAGAATATATTTTATTTAACTACAAAGTTTGTTGATAATATTGAGAATGGTAACCCCATCTCAAATCCCAAAATAATAGTTAACAACCCAACAAATTAATTAAGTAAACTGATGAGATCAAATCAATAATGCAAGTACCAGATACTCAAGATGTCCATAACCGGGGACACGGCTAACCATGATTAGTTTGTACACTCTGCAGAGGTTTGCGCACTTTTCCCCACAAGACTCGATCTCCTCCGTTGAATTTCTCGCACTGCATGATGTTTGAGAAACAGATGACCGAGACACAGTCTTTCCAAAGAGGTCCCCTTAACCGATAGATAGGCCGGTACACCTACAATTCCCCTACATCTGCTAGCCCATCATGGAAAGGTTTCCCACAACTTACTCAACTATGCTAGAGCCCATAATGGCTTGTGGCTGCACACGGAAGTTTCTAGCATGAATAATCTTATGATCCCTTTGAGCCTGGGTGGCGAGCCATAGGATGATCACACGGATGCCCCGGGATCTCCTTGGACAACACTGGATTCCCCAGGTGCCCACAAACAATCCACCCAGATGTGTATTAAAGTAGCCACCTTAAGTTTAAACCTTATTTCATAATAATACTCACAACTGTCATGAATCTCTCAAACCAAACCACATCTACGAGCATAACATAGCAGTATAAGCATAACGTAGTAACTCCCCAGGGTTTGATATAAGACAATATGTTCTACCTCATCAACTACTTCCCAATACCCACATGTTATCAATCCTACTCATGCAATGTTTGAGGGTTGAAACTAATGCATAAAAACTGGGTAATAAAGGGATATGATCAAAGTGTTACTTGCCTTGCTGACGATCGAAAAACCCTAGTGATTCGTAGTAGCAAGCCTCACACTCCGGAAACTCTATCGTGAACAAACAATAGCATACATAAGCACTCAAGCATAAGATGCAAAGGTAAAACTCAAGAAAAAAGATCTGAATGAAAAGTTCAAGAGAAGAGCTTCGATTTGCAAAAAGAATCAATCAAATCGGAGCTACGAAACACAAACTACGATCAAAAGAAGTTCGAATTCAAATCGGCTTGAAACCAAATTTTAAATTGTCAAAACCATGTTCAAGTTGATTATCTGGAAAGAGGGGATCAAGACGAAGACTTTGGCGTTGGTTTCACTGGATTTGGATAAACGAGCAAAAAGTAACGAGGGTTTGAAAATCAGGGACTAACCTATAAGAAAAGTATTAACGGATAGGTCCCTGTCCGAAAAATAAATAAAAAACTAACGAACGAACGTTTGTCAATAGAGACTAACGAACGAACATGTTCGCTAACAGAGATGATCGAGTGAACGTTCGCTAATTAACCTAAGTAATAAAAAAACGATCTAATCTAAACCGAAAGAAAAAACGAAAAAAAAATCTAAGGGTTTTTACCGGTCAACCGAAGAAAACCGGCGGCAAGGTCAACGGCGGGATTCGGCGGCGAATGACGGCGAACGGCAGGGCGGCGGCTGCGGCAGCTAGTGGCGGCGGCTCGGTGAATGGCGGCACGGGCGGCTCATCGATGCGGGCGGCGGCGGCGGCTCGGGTGGCGGGGCGGGGGTGAGGAGGAGGCGGCGGGGCTGCTCGCCTTATATAGGGGCCGGGGGGCTTGGCTTGCGGGAGGGGCGGTGACGCGGTGGAGTCCGAGCCGGACTCCATGGCTGCGGCGACGGCGGTCGGGACTCCCGAGCGGCAGGCGGTGCGCTCGGCTGGGCCGGCTGGGCTTCGGCCCAGTCGCGCGAAGAAGTTTCTTTTTTAAATAAATTTTGGTGCAGAAAAAATAATAATAAAATATAAAAAAATTCTAAAATTCCATAAACAATTTTCGCCGTCCAAACCTAATATTTAGGACAAGATGAACATTTTTCTGGACTAAAAATGCAATTTTTAAAAATGCATATTTTTCTCTAATTCAAATAAAATAGCAAATAAAATACCAAAAATAATAATTTGATTTTTAAAATTTCTTCTCCGATATTTCTCTTTTGTTGAAGAAGTCATATTATCTTCTCTCATTTATTTTTTATTAGAAATAATTGGAGAGAAAATATTAAAATCAAATTGATCCTCTTTTCAAATTTGAAATAAATTCAAATATGAAAATTTGTGAAACCTCCAACTCTCTCCTTGGGTCCTTGAGTTGCTTAAGATTTCTAGCATCACAACCAAAATGCAATTAAAATATGATATGCATATGATGACCTATGTATAACATCCAAATTGAAAGATTGGGATGTTACAAACCTACCCCACTTAAGATGAATCTCGCCCTCGAGATTCGGGTTGCCTAGAAAATTGGTGTGGGTGGTCTTTCCGTAGGTCTTCCTCTCGTTCCTAGGTGGCTTCTTCCTCGGTATGGTGGATCCACTAAACTTTGCGAAACTTGATAACCTTGCTACGTGTAACTCGGCTGGCAAACTCGAGAATCTTGACGGGTTTCTCCTCGTAGGTCAGGTCACTCTCCAACTGAATTGCTTCCAGGGGCACTGTATCTCCCAGAGGAATATCGGCCATCTCTGCATGGCACTTCTTCAACAGGGAAACGTGAAACACATCATGAACTCCTGACAGTCCTTCGGGTAACTCCAACTTGTAGGCCACTTCTCCCATACGCTCCAAAACTCGATATGGTCCTACAAATCTTGGGGCTAACTTTCCTTTAACTCCGAATCGTTTAACTCCTCGCAGTGGTGACACATGAAGATATGCTTTGTCTCTGTTTTTGTAGACTACCTCCTTGCATTTGGTGTCCGCATAACTCTTCTGCCTGGACTGAGCTACCTTGAGTCTATCATGAATCAACTTAACCTTCTCTTCAGACTCCTTGATTAAATCTGGTCCAAACAACTGACGATCTCCAACTTCATCCCACATCAATGGTGTCCTGCACCTCCTTCCATACAAAGCTTCGAAAGGGCCCATCTTCAAACTAGCTTGATAGCTGTTGCTGTATGAGAACTCTGCGTAAGGCAAATTATCATCCCAACTAGATCCATAATCTAGCGCACAAGCTCTCAACATCTCCTCCAGAATCTGATTGACTCTTTCGGTCTGTCCATCTGTCTGTGGATGAAAGGCTGTACTGAATTCTAGCCTGGTACCCAAAGTCTGGTGCAACTGATTCCAAAACTTCGAGGTAAACTGTGTTCCTCTATCTGATACGATGGTCCTCGGAACTCCATGCAGACATACGATCCTGGTCATATATATCTTGGCCAACTTTGCGCTCGTATAAGTGGTTTTCACGGGGATAAAGTGAGCAACTTTGGTCAAGCGATCTACTACTACCTAGATAGAATCGTATCCTGATCGTGTCCTGGGTAACCGGTGATAAAGTCCATGCCAAGTTTATCCCACTTCCATTCGGGTATCGGCATAGGCTGTAGTAATCCTGTTGGCTTCTGGTGTTCTGCCTTAACTCTCTGACATACATCACATACTGCTACATACTCGGCAATATCCTTCTTCATACCTGTCCACCAGCAACGCTCCTTCAAATCCAAATACATCTTGGTGTTTCCGGGGTGAATCGAGTATGGCGAGTCATGAGCCTCCTGAAGTATTAATTTCCTGATCTCTGGGTCATTAGGCACATAAATACGATCCTCAAACCATAAAGTTTCGTGCTCATCCTCACGAAAACCTTTGGCCTTTCCTTTGCTCATCTTCTCCTTTATCGCAGCAATTTCCTTATCATCCTTCTGAGCTTCTCGAATCCTTCCCAATAATGTGGACTAAACCTCCAATGCTGCAACAAAACCTCTCGGAACTATCTCAAATCAAAGTTCCCTGAGATCTTCGGCTAACTCCCATGGTAATCCTCCGGTTAGGAGAGTATTCACATAACTCTTGCGGCTCAAAGCATCTGCTACAACATTGGCTTTTCCTGGATGATAATGCAGCTTCATATCATAATCCTTTATGAGCTCCAACCATCTCCTCTGCCTGAGATTCAACTCCTTCTACGTGAAGATATACTTTAAACTCTTGTGATCCGTGTATACATCACAACGGTTTCCAATGAGAAAATGTCTCCAGGTCTTGAGCGCATGCACTACCGCTGCTAACTCCAAATCATGCGTGGCATAATTCAACTCATGAGGTCGAAGCTGTCGTGAGGCATATGAAACAACTCTTCCGTCTTGCATAATTACACCTCCAAGTCCTTGGCGAGAAGCGCCGCAATACACTTGGAAATCCTTGCGTATATCCGGAAGAATTAGCACTGGGGCTGTAACTAACCATTTCTTCAACTCGTGAAAACTGGCCTCACATTCTTCGGTCCACTTGAACTTGGTGTCCTTCTTCAATAACTCTGTCATGGGTTTCGCAATCTTGGAAAAATTCTCAATGAATCTCCTATAATATCCAGCGAATCCAAGAAAACTGTGTATCTCTCCAACTGAGGTGGGTGCCAACCACTTTGTAACAGACTGAACCTTGGTTGGGTCTACTACTATACCCTCTCCTGATATAACAAGTCCAATAAATCTAACTTCCTTCAACCAAAACTCGCATTTGCTGAACTTGGCATATAGCTGATGTTCCCTTAGCTTCTCGAGAACTAAGCGCAAATGCTCATTGTGTTCCTCTTCATTCTTCGAGTACACCAATATATCATCAATGAACACCACAACAAACTTATCCAAGAACTCCATGAACACCTTGTTCATCATACTCATAAAACAGGCAGGGGCGTTAGTCAATCCAAAAGACATGACCGTGTACTCATATAGCCCATACCTTGTGGTAAAAGTTGTCTTAGGTATATCCTGTTCTCGGATCTTCAGCTGGTGGTATCTTGACCGTAGATCGATCTTGGAGAATACTTTAGCTCCCTGCAGCTGGTCGAACAAATCGTTGATCATCGGTAGTGGGTATTTGTTCTTGATCGTCACCTCATTCAATGCACAATACTCAACAACCATTCTCAAAGATCCATCCTTCTTCTCAACTAAGAGCACTAGGGCTCCCCACGGTGATGAACTTGGTCGAATGTAACCTTTCTCTAATAACTCCTTAATCTCCTTCTTAATTTCCTCCAGATCATTTGCGGGCATCCGATATGGTCTCTTCAATATTGGTCTGGTGCCTGGCAACAACTCTATCAAAAATTCTATATCCCGATCTGGTGGAATGCCTGGTAATTCCTATGGAAATACAACAGTATAATCCTTCACAACTGGCACTTCCTCCTGAACAACTCCCGAGAGGGAATTTACTAGAGTCCTCCTCGGCGCATGCCTGGATACATACTTAATCCTTTTTCCCTCAGGGGTGGTGAGTAAAATTGACTTACTAGCACAGTCGATGTTTCCTCCATACTTCGATAACCAATCCATGCCTAGTATTATATCCAATCCATGTGACTCCAAGATTATTAGGTCTGAGGGGAAAACATGCCTACCTATGGTCAATGGCATCTGAAAACATCCTCTGCTTGCCATATACTCCGCTCCGGGTGAGCTTACTAACATAGGTGCCTTAAGGGCTTTGGTGGGCAACTTATACTTATCCACAAATCCCCTCAATATGTATGAATGCAATGCACCAGTGTAAAAAGAACAATAGCAGTAAATGACTCAATCAAAAACTTACCATAACTACATCCGGCTGCTCTTCAAATTCCTCCATGTTAACGTGGTTAACCTGACCTCTGGTGAAAGGGTTGGGCTTCTTCCCAGAACTTCCATTTCCGTTTCCATTCTTCAACTCAGAACAATCATTGGCGTAGTGTCCAGTCTTCTCGCACTTGTAATAGGTAACGTGACTCGGATCCTTCTTAGCGGGTGTTGCTGGGTTGGAACGGTTCTAGCTGCTGCTTCCTCCATTCCCATTTCCATTTTTGGGGCCACTGTGGTTGTGTGAGCTTCCTCCATTGTGAGTATGGCCTCCATGGTTATCATGGGTATGTCCTCCCGAGTTCGGGGTAAAACGTGGCTTCTACTGAGCTCCAGTGTTGTACTTCCCTTGTCCATATTTCCTTTTGCGGCTCTCTATCTGCTGCTGCTTGCCTTCAATCATAAGAGCCCTGTCTACCAGCTCCTGATAGTTGGTGAATGTTGCCACCATTAACTGCATACTCAGCTCATCATTTAGCCCTTCCATAAACCTCTCCCGCTTCGCTGCATCTGTGGCCACATCATCTGGGGCATAACGAGCTAACTTACTAAACTCATCCACGTACTGTGCCACATTACGATTTCCCTGGCGTAAGTTGCGAAACTCATGCTTCTTTCATACTCATAGCTCCGGCTGAGACATGTGTTGTGAGAAAAGCTTGCTGAAACTGATCCCAAGTGACATTGGCCACGGGGAAAGTGGCGGTGTAGTTCTCCCACCATGAGGATGTTGGTCCATCCAGTTGATGTGCGACAAAGCGCACCTTCTCAGCATCTGTGTAACCTGCGGAGGTCAGCTCTCTTCCAATCCTGCGGAGCCAGTCATCAGCAACAATCGGCTCGGTGCTACTAGAAAACACCGGCGGATTCAACCTTAGAAACTGGGCTAAGTTGTCAACTGGGGGTGGTGGCGGTGGGTTGTTGTTGTTGTTGCCTTGGTTCTGGACTAGTAACTGCATCAAGGCATTCTGCTGTTGGATCAACTGAGTGAGCTCCGGTGGGAAGACAAATCCGGGGTCACGTCTCGGAGGCATCTGGTAGGTTTAGAGGGGTGAGAATAGAATAGAGTGAGGTCTAAAGGGAAATCACTACCCATATGCACATGAAACAAACACATTCATTTCACACCACTCAATTCAAACAAGATCATACAATCGATCTAAGCTACCGATACAAAATACTTGGACTATTACTATATACATGGGGGAATACTACTGATAGTATGGTGGTCGACTAGAAATTTTGATCGGTTGAAGACTCCATAATGTCAGCTCCATCTTCGTATTCATAATCATCATCACTATCGGGGTCGGAGTCGGTGTCGTTGATTATGATGTAGTCCTCAAGATGGTTGTCTTCCTCAGGTTCGGGATCTCCCATGAATATTCCTAGCTTCTTCTTCAGGTCTTCATTCTTCTCCAGTAGTACTGCAATTTCTTCCTCATATACATCACGTGTAGACTTGAGTTCCTCTTCTAGATCCATGTTCCTGGCCATCACCTTCTTCATGTCTATCATGCTCATGCACATCTGGTTCTCCTGTCGACGAATGTGTTGATTTAACTCCTGGATGTAGGCTGCAATGGATTTATCCCTCCTGGTGCAAATCATCTCCCATTACTCATCTCGGCATCCACATATATAGTAGATGGTGTCCTTAATATCCTTGTGGTATACCTCGCCGATGCGTCCAATGGCGATATGGGCGGCCATGCTCTTTCCCAGACTCCAAGTGGGTACATCAAAGGAAAACTCTATGGGCTCTGTAACTGGTGCGAAAGTCCTTCCAGGAACATGAACTCGAATCATCCAGTGCCCTTCTTCAGGTAGAGTGGCGGTGTAGGTCCCGGTGAAGCTAGGTATTCCGATGCTCAGGTACCTAGTGACTTCCTTCAAGTGTCGTCCAAAAGGGGTGTCCTCATCCGGTTGAGCAAACTTGTTCCTTAGGTCCGCCATCTATAGAGTAGAAAATGGAGAAGAGTCAGAAATGAGTAGAGAAGAGTATCCTGTGGCTTATCCTAGTGGTCGCGTCCTACAATCAACCTGGCTCTGATACCATCTTGTAGCGATCCGACCTCAGACGGTCAAATCTCTGTGCATAAGTGTCATCCCTGGATCAGTAATGCTGACACGCACAGTACTCGAGGATTTATAACAGAGTTCAATCACACACTTATTACATCGAATGTCTCAAAGAGAATACTTATTGTAATAATATGGCTGAAGGCCATCTAAATAAGATAACTGCGCAAGCATCGAAGATAAATGAGTCCATCAACTCCAACGGCATAGCTGAGTGCACGACAAGGGCTAGCGCACCTTACTCTTCGTCTGAAAACTCTGCAACATAATACGTTGCAGCCTGTGTAGGTCAGCACATGGAATATGCTGGCAAAATAACACTATAGTGCAATGAACAGATAATAGCTATTCCTACATGCATATATGGCTGGTGGAGGCTCTATGGTTATCATTTGCAAAAAAGCTAGTTTTTCCCTACAACAAAGGAATATATTTTATTTAACTACAAAGTTTGTTGATAATATTGAGAATGGTAACCCCATCTCAAATCCCAAAATAATAGTTAACAACCCAACAAATTAATTAAGTAAAGTGATGAGATCAAATCAATAATTCAAGTACCAGATACTCAAGATGTCCATAACCGGGGACACGGCAAGCCATGATTAGTCTGTACACTCTGCAGGGGTTTGCGCACTTTTCCCCACAAGACTCGATCTCTTCCGTTGAATTTCTCGCACTGCATGATGTTTGAGAAACGGATGACCGAGACACAGTCTTTCCGAAGAGGTCCCCTTAACCGATAGATAGACCGGTACACCTACAATTCCCCTACATCTGCTAGCCCATCATGGAAATGTTTCCCACAACTTACTCAACTATGCTAGAGCCCATAATGGCTTGTGGCTGCACACGAAAGTTTCTAGCATGAATAATCTTATGATCCCTTTGAGCCTGGGTGGCGAACCATAGGATGATCACACGGATGCCCCGGGATCTCCTTGGACAACACTGGATTCCCCAGGTGCCCACAAACAATCCACCCAGATGTGTATTAAAGTAGCCACCTTAAGTTTAAACCTTATTTCATAATAATACTCACAACTATCATGAATCTCACAAACCAAACCACGTCTACGAGCATAGCATAGGAGTATAAGCATAACGTAGTAACTCCCCAGGGTCTGATATAAGACAATAGGTTCTACCTCATCAACTACTTCCCAATACCCACATGTTATCAATCCTACTCATGCAATATTTGAGGGTTGAAACTAATGCATAAAAACCGGGTAATAAACGGATATGATCGAAGTGTTACTTGCCTTGCTGACGATCGGAAAACCCTAGTGATTCATAGTAGCAAATCTCGCACTCCGGAAACTCTATCATGAACAAACAATAGCATACATAAGCACTCAAGCATAAGATGCAAAGGTAAAACTCAAGAGAAAAATCTGAATGAAAAGTTCAAGAGAAGAGCTTCGATTTGCAAAAAGAATCAATCGAATCGGAGCTACGAAACACAAACTACGATCAAAAGAAGTTCGAATTCAAATCGGCTTGAAACCAAATTTTAAATTATCAAAACCATGTTCAAGTTGATTATCTGGAAAGAGGGGTTCAAGACGAAGATTTTGGCGCTGGTTTCACTGGATATGGAGAAACGAGAAAAAAGTAACGAGGGTTTGAAAATCAGGGACTAAACTCTAAGAAAAGTATTTACGTATAGGTCCCTAGCTGAAAAATAAAAATAAAAAGAAAAACCAACGAACGTTCGTAAACAGAGACTAACGAATGAACATGTTTGCTAACAGAGATGATCGAGTGAACGTTCGCCAATTAACCTAAATAATAAAAAACCGATCTAATCTAAACCGAAAAAACCGAACGAAAAACCGAAAAAAACATAATGATTTTACTGGTCAACTAAAGAAAACCGGCGATCCGGCGGAGAATGGCAGGGCGGCGGCTGCGGCAGCTAGCGGCGGCGGCGCTAGGCGATGGCGGCGGCTCGGCGAACTGCGGCGCGGGCGGCTCCAGCGGCGGCTCGACGGTGCGGGCGACTGTGGCGGCGCAGCTCGGGTGGCGGGGCGGGGGTGAGGAGGAGGCGGCGGGGCGGCTCGCCTTATAAAGGGGCCGGGGGGCTTGGCTTGCAGGAGGGGCGGCGGCGCGGTGGAGTCCAAGCCGGACTCCTTGGCTGTGGCGGCGGCGGTCGGGACTCCCGAGCGGGAGGCGGTGCGCTCGGCTGGGCTTCGGCCTAGTCGGGCGAAGAAGTTTTTTTAATTAAATTTCGCCACGGAAAACAAATCCTAATAAAATATAAAAAATCTAAAAATTCCAAAAACAATTTTCACCGTCCAAACCTAATATTTAGGACAAGATGAACATTTTTCTGGACTAAAAATGCAATTTTTAAAAATGCATATTTTCCTCTAATTCAAATAAAATAGCAAATAAAATATCAAAAATAATAATTTGATTTTTAAAATTTCTTCTCTAATTTTTCTCTTCTATTGAAGAAGTCATATTATCTTCTCTCATTTATTTTTGTTATTACAAATAATTGGAGGGAAAATATTAAAATCAAATTGATCCTCTTTTCAAATTTGAAATAAATTCAAATATGAAAATTTGTGAAACCTCCAACTCTCTCCTTGGGTCCTTGAGTTGCTTAAGATTTCTAGGATCACAACCAAAATGCAATTAAAATATGATATGCATATGATGACCTATGTATAACATCCAAATTAAAAAATTGGGATGTTTCTGTAGAACGCCCACGGTTTCTATAATACTTGTGTTTCCGATTGTAACGTGACAACACTTGTTCCAAAATGACTTGGTTGATTGTTAACGTGTGCGCCTTAGCAAATCAGGCAAAAAAAATTACCACAACATGTTGGTGCCATGTCAGGACACCATGCCAAGTTTCATGATTTCCAGGCGAGTTTTGGATTTACGGGAATTTTAAAACCAAGTTTCTCGATGTTTCCGGCCGAGCCAAGACGCCCGGATGTTTGAATTCCATTCCCATTTCTTGCATGGGACCTAGAAATTCACCCAAGTACACATAAATGATTTTTCAACTAACTTTGGTGTACTGGAGCATGTGCTTTTAGTTCAAATTTGAATTTTGTGCATTAAATGCCTGGAAACTCAATTAATCTATAAAAAAGACCAAACGAACCCGAAACAATTCCAAAATTTAGCACGAAACTCCTATTGGTCTAAGTTGCCTGTGTAAAAAAATCAAGGCGGGAGAAGGCAGTGTATGCCGTTCCGCACACGGAGGTGACATGTTCCCTCTCGAAACCATGAGCCTTCCTGAGAGAAGCTCTGGTTTGCAAGAAGCTTATATCAAAGCTTGTCCCAGTTCGGCCAAAAAAATTACCACAGCATGTTGGTGCCATGTCATGACACCATGCCAAGTTTCATGTTTTTCATGCGTGTTTTGGATTTACAGGAGTTAAAAAACAAGTTTCTCAATATTTCCAGCTGAGCCACGACGCCCAGATGTTTGAATTTCATTCCCATTTCTTGCATGGGACCTAGAAATTCACCCAAGGACACACATTTAATTCTTCAACCAACTTTGTTGCACTGGAGCATGTGCTTGTAGTTTAAATTTGAATTATGCACATTAAATGCCCAGAAAGTCAATTAATGTATAAAAAAGTCCAAACGAACCCAGAATAATTCCAAATTTTAACACGGCACTCATATAGTTCTATGTTGCCTCTGTAGAAAATCAAGGGGGGGAGGCAGCGTATATCGTTTCGCACACAAAGGTGACATG
Organism: Aegilops tauschii subsp. strangulata; assembly: GCF_002575655.3. Classification (NCBI taxonomy): domain Eukaryota; kingdom Viridiplantae; phylum Streptophyta; class Magnoliopsida; order Poales; family Poaceae; genus Aegilops; species Aegilops tauschii. The sequence continues at coordinate 190,382,415 of NC_053037.3, forward strand.
TTCCCTCTCGGAACCACGAGTCTTCTTGAGAGAAGCTCCGGCTTGCAAGAAGCTTATATGATAACGTGTCCCAATGCGGCCAATTTTTTTACCACAACATGTTGGTGCCATGAAAAGAAACCATGCCAAGTTTCATGATTTTCAAGCGAGTTTTGAATTTACAGGAATTTAAACAACCAAGTTTCTCAATGTTATCGGTCAAGCCACGACGCCCAGATGTTTGAATTTCATTCCCATTCTTGCATGGGACCTATAAATTCACCCAAAGACACACATGTGATTTTTCAACAAACTTTGGTGCACTGGAGCATGTGCTTGTAGTTCAAATTTGAATTGTGCACATTAAATGCCTAGAAACTCAATCAATGCATAAAAAACGCCAAATGAACCCGAAATAATTCCAAATTTTAACACGACACTCATATAGTTGAATGTTCACTGTAGATAAATGTTCTAGCAATTCAAACACGATCCTTTCCCTCCGTAACACCATTTTGTCTTTCAAAACATAATGAAAAATCAGGTATACCACAAACAGTTTACTAGCAAGAATCGTGTGGGATGTGATATAAAATATCTTGGCGCCCGTCTAGTCTGGCTTATGCAGGAAGCTTCGTCGTCTACAGTCCACCGCCCGTGCTTGAACCACACTTGCACGCCAGTTTCTTGTAGCACTGAGCAAAAATTTTCTGCCACCGTAGAAATATCTATCTCCCCGCCCCCCGCCCACCAAAAGCCACATTTCAACTGTTCCCCCTTGCTTTCCAAGTTCAAACCTCCACTGCTGCTTACTGGCAGAGCTGCCTCCTCGCCGGTGGCCTTTCTTCTTGCAGCGCCGCCTCCTCACTGGCGACCCTTCTTCTTGTTGCGCGGCCTCGTCGATATGCTCAGGTAATCCACACCCCACCCACACCATCATCCTCCTTCCCCGTCCCACATGCCCCGACCGATGGCGTGACACCTTCCACCCAAATCACTGGCCCCGTCCTCCAATTAAGCGCCGCCCACAACCATTTTGCATGCAGTATAACATGGAGCGCAATAGCATCTGGTAGCGGAGAAGCAAATCGTGGCTGCACACTTGGACGAGGTCACTATGGCTGCCATGCGTGCCGACCGCCAGATCTGGGAGGAGCACCTCGTCTTTGAGGCCACCGTCGACACCGCACGCGGTTGTCTACTTTAAAATACAACTCGTGTTGTTTTCTCGAGGCCACCGCCAGTGCATTCTAGTGATTTGTCCTCTGTAATGTTAATATGCAATCTGATATTCTGAAATGTAATGTTCAGTTAATAGTTTGGTCCAACAATTGCTACATTTCGTACTACTATTCTCAAGCATTCTTGGTTTTGTTAACTATTTTATCTTCTAGTATATGTTCTATTCTGCAATGTCGTGCTCAGTTAACTGTTTTGGTTCATTTGGTCTACTATCCAGTTAACTGTTTGGTTCAATTCTGCAATTCAATTTTCATTTGTTGTGGGTACAATTTTGTATTGTTATGCAAGTGCGAAATAAAAAATTTGGCAGTACTCAATACATATTCTACTGATAGTATGGCAACTCTCAGTTAACCTGATCAAGATCTTCCTTATATATATGTGTTGCAGGGAAACAATGGGAGGCATTGCGGTTTTCCATCGAGGTTTGCTCATGCATGGTCCTTTCGCTAATAGCACATTATTGTGTAGTTGCAGGAATCATTCTAATATTTAGGTTTCTTACAATTTGGTCTTGCGCATGTAGGTCCTGCTATCAAAGGCTTAGACCCACTGTTCAACCCATTTTGCATATGGGGAAATGAGATGTCCATGAATATCAGTCAAGTCAAGAAACTCGGAAAGATTGTTAGGATAAAGAAACTTGTGACGAATAATAGCAAGATCTTTGTTTGCACAATGAAGAAGACATCAGTCAACTATAGGATGGTACTAACTCTTTTACCTTGTTTTTACCCCTTGTGTCATTTCAAAATTTATAACAGCGGTTTATGCATATCTTTGTTTCCAGTACTTTTCAAAGCAGTTCACCGATGATAACCTCTCAAACCACCTGCATGGTCAAGAGGCGAGGAAGGTATTCATTCAACACCCACGGTACAATATTTAAGTCTTCCTGAAGAGGACGAAGGTTGGGCGGGCAATTATCCGTAGCCACTGGCCTAAAGTTGCAAGGACATTCAACATGACTGAAGGCTCAATATTCGCCTTCCGCTTCTGCAGTATCCCAGATGAGATTCATCTATCTATTTAACGTGTATGGTGCTACTTTCCAAAGGTTTTCGATGTTGCATGTGAAACTTGGTGCTGTTATGTAATGGCGTAGCTAGCTATATCCCTCTTTGTGTAACTGAGTGTTGAAGCTATCTGATGTAATTCGATTATGAAATCCTGGTTGCCGCTATACGGATATGAAATATTTGTTTTGTTTTATAAGAAATATCAATTTGATTACTACATGGATTATCAATAATAGGCTAATTACCTGCTTATTGGGGTTTCTATTGCAGACGGTTACTCTGACAACACCGTGGGCGACGAACTCAAACAACACACACGGTTTCTAGAAAGTAGGCATGGTGGATCAACTAACAATCACACGCGGCTTCCGGCAGAGAACTGTTTGCGTTAGGCCACCTTGCACAAACGTTTCCACACAAAAAACTAAGTGTGATATACATACGAACGGATTTTTTTTCTGGGATTCACTGTGTGGGATGTACATACGAACGGAAACGATTGGGCTTTGATGCCTCGCCCGATCGCACACGAGCTCATTTTGTCCCACGTATGTGCCTAGAGGGCCTATCCCCGAGGGTTTCTGGGTCGTGTGGGAAGGACCCCCCCCTATCGCACACTCACTAGGCGACGGTTTAAAACTCCGTCGCAGAAAGGGGGTAAAAACCGTTTTTATAGCACGTCTCTGTACTAGTGAGAGTCTGACCAGCTCCGAGTTGAAGGAGAATAGGATGGAGAGGTTTGCTCCTGTGTTCAGTCACAAGTCCCTCCAACCATACATAGTCTTTTGGCAGAAGGACGAACTGGTATACCAAATTTCTGTCGCCATCGAGCAGCACTGGTTCACTTTACTACTTTGCAATACTTTCAGTAGCTACTTTTCGTGCTCTGTGTCGATAGACCTCCCGTTCACTTATCTTTTGCATGTAATCTGTTTGTCACATATTGCTCGGTTTAGCTATCTTTCGGTGCATCTATAGATTCCATTCTAGTAGCTTGTTCCTTGTTGTTCATCTCTAACTTTTTCCTCATGCTACTGCAACTGATTGTGTACTGCACTACCAACGTGATAGTTAAGCCGGTTCTCTACTATGCTAGAACGATCATTGCTTCCTATCTAGAAAGATACATTCCTTAGCAGGATACTTGCTTAGTTTCTTATCTGCCAAATCTTTTCCGCTAGTGTGTTCGCGTTCAATTCAAAACATTTGAAAGAATTTTTGAATCTCCCATTCAACCCCCTCTGTTCGATATACTCTCGGTCCTAACAAGATGTTTGACACAAAGGATCCTAAGATGGCAGCCTATTGTGATGCCGTTTGGAAATTGAAGGAAAGTTTGACGGGCTCGAATTACATCACGTAAAATGAGGAGACAACATTGCAGCAGACAACTTGGCGCGCGTCAGATCGTGAAGAGAGCCCATACCCGATGAGACTTCTCAGAAAAAATCCACAAGCCCTCTGTAAAGATCCAAGACCATGAAGAGGTCGCGTCAAGCTCCAGCGCACTGATGTCTACTACACAACTTTATTCTTGTAGACTCGTGTTGGGCCTCCAAGCGTAGGGTTTTGTAGGACAATAGTAATTTTCCCTCAAGTAGATGACTGTCGGTGTACAAAAGTAGGGGTCCCTTTTTGTACCCCTTTACTTGTGCGCAGGCAGTCGCAGCCACACACCCGCAGCCACGCTCGGCGGGGCAGAGGAAGCAAAGACTACCAGAGCTGTGCTCAAGACCAGAAGCATGAAGAGCTGAGGGGCGAGGTGAAACTCCACCGGCAAGGTCCTTGCCGAGGCAACTTGCCCAACACCAGCAGAGCCGCCGCCCTTGAGCCTGAGAGTTCCGACGTCCTCAACCACATTGGAACCAAGGCTCGGGAGGTGCCTCCATGGTGGCATGTAGATCTTTGTGAAGACCAAGGACATACAATGCTAGATGAGGACCAAAAGACGGAGACCCCCGGCAAGATCCTTGCCGGGGACATCTGTGGGGCCGCAGCCAGTCCCCACCTGCTGAGGCTCCACTGCCGTTTGAACACAGCGATCAACCCGCCAACAAGGCAAGCGCCTGCGTGGCGATGTGCAGCCGCCAGGCCAACTCAGCAAGCACCTGCATGGTGGCATGCAGATCTTCGTGAAGACTATGCCACCGCGCCAACTCAGCAGCCAGCCAGCCAGCGTGGCGCTGCACGCCTAGTCAGCCTGGATGCGCATCGAAGCAAGGCGAAGCGGCGACGGATGGGACGGGCTTCGTTGCCATCCCCGATAAAGCAAGAGGACACCTAAGTAGCACATTTAATGCGTTTTGTCCTGTGATGTCAGGCGATAAATTCAATCACTATACAACTTTCCACCTCCTGTGCGCCACTATGGCATCCCCTTTTGACTGTAAAAGGAGGCCCGTGGCGTAGTGAGAGGGGATTCAGACTTTTTGGACCCTGCACGCTTTGTAGCTAGTCCAAGAACACCAGATAAACACAAGCTAGCAGGATTAGGGTATTACGCATCACTTGCAGCCCGAACCTGGATAAATCTCCCGTATTGATCCCTCAACTCTTTCCACAGCCCCTCGCCCGCCGACCGTAGAAGGGATTCCCCATGATCCCATAGGTGTCGTTCCACCGACATCTTTGGCGCGCCAGGTAGGGGGCTGCGAGCTGTGAAAATCCGGTTTGAAGGTTAGCGCACCGACTTCATCGTCACCATGGCCCCCAAGAGAAAGGGGATCACAGCGATTGGATCGTCCGGAGCCGGGCCGTCCGGGCCAGCGCGAGCAGGCGGCCGGGTGGCCACGGATGGGGCCGGGGACGTGGCCTGCGAGCATCCACGACATTCTGGCAATCAGAGCCAGGTGAGCGGCGTCGTCCGAGTCCGAGATGACGAGCCACACGCCGCTGGGTCCGGGGGCAGGGCCATGCTACCCACGGGCGGTGCGGCAGCCTCTACGGCACCCCAGCTGGCACCCACGCCGCGCCCTTCCCAGGCCGCGCGCGATGAGCAACACCGCGATGCCGGAGCCCCCAGGCACTGCCGCGGAAAGAGCCATGTGCGCCACTCGCAGGACGCACCAGGCCGGCGTGCACGCTCAGACGCCGGTGGAGGCGGCGTGCGACTGCGAGACCGTGACAGAGCCCCTTCTAACCTGGTTAAAAGTCGGAGCGCGTCACGGTCTACGCAGCTCTCGCCGCCGCCTACGCCAGCAGAAGCACTGGCACGCGTGCAACTGCTCCTCGACTCCCCCCCCCCGCTACGGAGAAGCTCGACGAGTGGAGGGCCACCATCCGAAGCCTTGTCAGCTTCGCCAACAAAGACGAGCCGCTCCCAGCGGGACACTCACACCAGCGTTCTGTCGAGCCGGTGCATGCCGGCGGTGGGGGGACCAGAGATGCTACGACCACGGCGCACCCCCCCCCCCCCCCCGTGGCCGGGACAGCAGCCACCGGCCCGTTCGGCCGACGTCTGTAACAACGTTTCCACAGCCTCGTCCGACCCGCGAACCCGCTTTGACCAACGTCAAGTCCTTCGGGAACGGGCCCAGGAAGACGCTCAAACTACCATCGAACGACGACGGGAGACGCGCCATCAGTCAGATCGGCTTGCGGGGCCTACTATGGACCACCCGGCGCCGGGGGCCCCCAGCGACCTGCCTTACAAGGTGGGTTGTCCAGCCTTTACCCGAGAGCTGCGGCAGTTCCAGTGGCCCTCCCACCGCACGTTCAAGCCCGATGTTGGCGAGAAGTACAACGACAAGATCCACCCGTCGGTGTTCCTCAGCATCTACACCATCGCGATGCAAGCTGCTGGAGCTCGTGACGACAAGGTGCTTGCCAATTACTTCCCGTTGGCACTCAAACCCAACGTCATGTCATGGTTGATGCACTTGCGAGTGGATTCCATTTCTTCTTGGTCAGATTTGTGTCATGAGTTTGTTGGCGCCTTCACTGGAGGCCACCAAGCTCATGGCCAGGCAAGCGATTTGCATATCATCCCCTAGAAAGAAGGTGAAAACCTGTGCAAGTACATACAGAGGTTCAGCCAGGTGTAGTACAACATCCCAGATGTTCATCCCGCCGCTGTCATCAGTGCATTCCAAAAGAATGTGCGCAACCGCAAGATGCGTGAAGAGTTGGCGATGAACAAGGTCAAGGATGTGGCCGAACTTTATGTTCTGGCCGATAGATGTGCTCGAGCTGAAGAGGGGAGGAAGTACCCCGGCGAAGACGCCGGTGTAGAAACCGACTGCACAGATGAAGACACCGCCGCCCCGACAAAGAAGGGTCGGCGCCGCAACAGGAAGCATAAGGGCAAGACTGTGCTTGCCATTGAGGGATACAGCGAGCCCGCCGCCGCCAAGAAGGCCAAGGCTGACGACCCCGGCAAGGAGGTTGCCGGTTGTGCCGCCTGCCGGGCCTTGGCGGCCGCCGGCAAGCCAACAGGCTCCGACAAGCAATACTGCAAGATCCACCGCACCAAGGGCCATGACCTCCAGAACTGCCGACAGGTTGAGCTGCTTGCAGAAAAGCAGAAGGCTGAATATGAAAGGCGGGACAAGGAGAAGGGTCAGGATGGTGCTGAGGGATCCGGCAAGAAGCGTGGCGGCCAAGGGAGTCGCCGCGGCAAAGATAACCAACAAGAGAGGCCCGCTCGGGGCCGCGACAAGAAAGAGGAAGATGATGATCACGATGAGGACGACGAGTCCGGCGAGCATGAGTTCCAGAAGGCTACAGAGGCCATGTGCGTCGACGGTGGCGGCTCGTTGCACACCTCACATCGCCAGCTGAAGCAGTGGGCGCGTGAGGTCACTGCGGCGGAGCCGTCGTTCGATGCCCAGAAGCCACTAAAGTGGTCCCGCACGCCCATCATTTTTGACACCGAGGATCACCCTGATCGCACAACTACGGTCGAGTGTTTGCTATTGTTGGTTTCACCAACAGTACGCAACCTCAAGGTGAAGTGCTGGTTGACGGTGGGGCCAGTCTAAATTAGATCTCGCCCGCTGTGATCAAGAAGCTGCAGATTCCTGATGGAGATCTCGAGGAGACGGGCACGTTCCAAGGGGTCAACTCGGGAAGGAGTCAGCAGAAAGGTAAAATCATGCTGCCCGTTACGTTTGGGGGCGAGCTGAACTATAGGACAGAGAAGATCGTTTTTGATGTTGCCGAGACCCCCTGCCATACAACGGGATCCTTGGTCGGCCGGCGTTGGCCAAGTTCATGGCGGCGTCACACTACGCCTACAACACATTGAAGATGCCAGGGCCACTGACCATCATCGCCGTCCCCTCTGACAAGAAAGACGCGCTCATTAGGGCCGACCAACTCTACCGAGAGGTAGTTGCAGCAACTGCTGCCAGGGCACTTGCTCCTGCCGTTGAAGCCCCGGGAAGGAAGAAGGCCGGCAAGACCTCTTGCACCCACTCCGGCAAGCGCACCTCTTCGGAGTGCTATGCTCCCGTTGATGATGTGCCAGAGAGCTCCACCGGCAAGAGCAAGAAGTCCAAGGCTGCACCACCAGAAACCAAGAAGGTGTCCGTCAAGGAGGACGGCACGGGCGGGGCTTTCACTATAAGCTCCACCCTCGATAGCAAATAGGAAAGCACGCTCGTCGCCTTCCTGCGGGCGAATGTCGATGTATTTGCATGGTAAGCATCTGACATCCCCGGCGTTCCCAGGGAGGTGATGGAGCACCATCTTGCTGTCTGTCCTCACACGCGGCCCGTCAAGCAGAAGGTCAGGAAGCAAGCTTGGAGCGACAAGAGTTCATCATTGAAGAGATCAAGAAGTTGGAGGCGGCAGGCCTGGTAAGAGGAGTACTCCACCCCACGTGGTTGGCCAATCCGGTGGTGGTGCGTAAGGCGAATGGGAAGTGGAGGCTGTGTATTGACTACATAGACATTAATAAGGCCTATCCAAAGGATCCTTTCCCTCTGCCACGCATCGACCAGATTGTAGACTCCACTGCCGGGTGTGACCTGCTGTCATTCCTCGATACCTATTCAGGATACCACCAGATCTTCATGATGAAGGAAGGCGAAGAGAAGACCGCGTTCATCACCCCACGTGGTATGTACTATTTTGTACGAATGCCTTTCGGGTTGAAGAGCGCTGGTTCAACATTTCCCCAAGCAGTCTAGATTGGTTTTGAGCCCCAGCTAGATAGAAATATGGAAGCTTATATGGATGACATAGTGGTCAAAACCAAGGACAGGGCCACGCTCGTGCAAGATTTAGAAGAGACATTCGCAAATCTGCGCAAGATCAACCTCAAGCTCAACCCAGAGAAGTGCATGTTCGGTGTCCCCTTCGGCAAACTTCTTGGGTTCTTTGTGTCTCAACACGGAATCGAAGCAAATCCTGACAAGATCAAGGCGATCGAGCAGATTGAGGCACCGAAACGGGTCAAAGACGTCCGTAGGCTCGCCGGGTGCGTTGCTGCCCTGAGTAGGTTCATCTCCAAATCTGCTGAGCGCGCCCTCCCCTTTATCAATGTTTTGAAAAAGGTGGGTCCAGTAAAGTGGACTCCGGAGGCAGAGTCAGCACTGCAAGATTTGAAGAGGTACCTCTCCTCCACGCCAATACTAGTCGCGCCTAAACCACAAGAGCCGTTGCTGTTGTACTTAGCAGCAACAAATCAAGTGGTCAGTGCTGGGCTGGTGGCGCAGAGGGAACTTGAGGGAGAAGCAGTAGTAGCAGCAGAGCCGTCGGATGGCGGGTCGGGGCCCTCCCCGGCAGAGCCTGACGACGGCAAACCAGAACCCCCGGCAAGGCCCGGTCCCGGCGAGGCAGAGTCTGAGCGGATGGGCGAAGTGGGATAGAAGAAGAAGATGTGCAGCACCCAGTGTATTTTGTCAGTTCCCTCTTGCAGGGGGCTAGGTCAAGATATTCTGGAATGCAAAAGCTGCTTTTCAGCCTCCTCATGGCCTCGAGAAAGCTATGTCACTATTTCCAAGCGCATGATATCAACGTCGTCACCCGCCTCCCTTTGCAACGGATTTTGCACAACCCAGATGCGACAAGGAGGATTGTGGAGTCGGCATTGGAGCTGTCGAGCTTTGGCCTCAGGTTTGAAAGTACTTCAACGATCAAGAGCCGAGCCTTGGCAGAGTTCATAGCAAAATGGACCGCAACGCCCGACGAGGAGATTCAAGAGACCACCCTTCCCGGCAAGGAGACGAGCAGTGAGTGGATTATGTACTTTGACGGAGCTTTCTCACTCCAAGGTGTTGGTGCCGGCGTACTACTCGTTGCACCCACCGGAGAGCGCCTCAAGTACGTAATCCAGATGCACTTTCCCCGGGAAAAATCAACAAACAATACGGCAGAGTAAGAGGGGTTGCTTGCCGGTCTCAGGATCGCGGCAGACCTCGGAATCAAGAAGCTCATCATCAGAGGTGATTCGCAGCTCGTCGTCAAGCAAGTTAACAAGGATTACCAGAGCCCGTTGATGGAGGCCTACATGAATGAAGTGAGGAAGTTGGAAGAACGTTTCGATGGCCTACAGGCAGAACATGTTCCCGAAACGGAGAACAACATTGCCGACGACCTGTCGACACGCGCCGCCCTCAAGTTGCCTGTGGAACTAGGTACCTTTGTACTTCAGTTAACTCGGCCATCCGTTGAGCCATCAGCAGGGCAGAACAAGCGAAGGAAGACAAGCCCCGGCAAGTACCTTCCCGCCGAGCTCCCAGGAACCGTCGGCAAGGAGGTTGCCGGGTACCCCAAGCTTGCTGAGGGGAAACCACCTCCGGCAGGGCCCCAGGCCCTGGCCATACAGGCGGCCGCCCCTACGGCCGAAGATGAGCCTTTAGTCCTCGTCGTCGAGCCCCAGGCCCCGGCGTGGGCACAACACACCGTCCGTTTCCTCCAAATAGGGGAACTCCCTGAGGAGCAGGAAGAAGCAGAAAGAGTAGCCCATCGGTCCAACATGTACCAGTTTGTGGATGACACCCTGTATGGAAGGAGACCAAACGGTGTCAGGCTGAAGTGCATTCCTCAAGAGGACGGACTAGAGCTGTTGGCAGAGATACATGGAGGTATGTGTGGCTCCCACATAGGGTCAAGAGCCCTTGCCGGCAAGGCATTCCGGCAAGGTTTCTTCTGGCCCACGGCCCTCCAGGATGCAGCTGCGCTAGTAACCAAGTGTGAAGCGTGTCAGTTCCATTCAAAGAAGCTTCATCAACCAGCTCAAGCCCGTCAAACAATCCCTCTCTCCTGGCCATTTTCGGTCTGGGGGCTCGACATATTGGGGCCCTTCCCCCATGCTGTCAGGGGCTTTGAGTACTTGTACGTCGCAATCGACAAGTTCACAAAGTGGCCCGAAGTGGAAGCAGTATGGAAGGTGACAGCACAGTTAGCCGTCAAGTTCTTCAAGGGGTTAGTTTGCCGTTTTGGTGTGCCGAATAGGGTCATCACTAACAACGACACCCAGTTCACAAGCCGCACCTTCATGCAATACATCCAGGACCACGGCACCAAGGTCTGTTTCGCTTCAGTGGCACACCCACGGAGCAACGGCTAGGCGGAGAGGGCAAATGCTAAAGTACTGCGAGGCCTGAGGACAAAGACTTTTGACAGGCTGCACAAGTGTGGGAGGCGCTGGATTGATGAGTTGCCGGCAGTTCTTTGGTCGATCAGAATGACGCCAAATCGAGCCACCAGCCAGACACCCTTTGCCCTGGTATATGGGGCAGAAGCAGTTCTCCCCACGGAACTCACATATGGGTCACCTCGAGTGCTCGCTTATGATGAGCTTGAGCAAGAGCAGTTGCGGCAAGATGACGCAACGCTCCTTGAGGAAGGTCATCTTCGGGCGGCCGTGCGAGCTGCACGCTACTAACAAGCCTTGCGCCGCTACCATAGCCGCAAGGTTCATGCCCGAAGTTTTGAGGAAGGCGACCTTGTTCTTCGGCGCGTTCAGTCGGCCAAGAATTACAAGAAGTTGACGCCGAAGTGGGAAGGCCCTTATTGGGTAATACGAGTCACCAGGCCTGGCGCAGTCCGCCTGGAGACCGAAGATGGTATCCCAGTGAGCAACTCCTGGAACATCGAACATCTTCGTAAGTTTTACACATGAGGCGCGGTTGCCGGGGCTCCCAGCAAACCATCTTTTGTACAAGCCTTGCCGACAAGGCATGTAACCCTTTGTACAGAGCCAGGAGCAGACCTTGAGCATGAATAAATGAAGCGCTGGCGCCCTAAGTTTTTGCATGCATGCTAGATTGAGTCTCTCACTTTGGTAGGGTTGATAGTGCTCAGCGAAAACTAACCCCTAGCATAGAGGTCGAGTGTGTGTCTTTCCGTCCTTTCCAGTCCTTTCTTTGGTTCGCAGGCTGCACAGGCGTTTCTGCCAAGCCATTTAAGAGCAGGGAGATGGACTGATGTCCTCGACCCCGACAAGCCATTGCCGGGGGCTGCAGATTCAAGTATCCAACCACGGCAAGCCAAGGTTGCCGGGGGCTGCAGATTCAGATAAGTCTTTTATCCCCTGTTATGCATTTTTCGTATGGAACTGGGACCTATGAAACCTCGTTTATTCGCGGGCCACCGTGCTCCCCCTTTCATGTGCCCAAGAACTATTCTCTAGGCCGGAACTTGGTTGTAGTTGCGGTGACAAGGAAACAAACGAAGGCCTAATCCTATTTCGCCATGCCTCCGCCAAGAGCGTGAGTATGGTCGTGCTATGAAGTGAGGGGACGGTGAGGCCTGTTGCCGGGCAACAATGTTTATCTTAGGAATAACAAGGATTCATTCCTTGGCATGGGCCTCGCTCACGCACAAAGAACCCGACAAGCACCCTTTTTCATTAATACATTCCAAACAAGTACAATTACTACAGAATGTAAACATGAGCAAGGGGATTACAAGGTTTAAATCTGACAAGTGCCCGCAGGCATACAAACTAAAAAAGATAAGTGCCCCGTGATCCCCGTTCTTGCCCCTTCCCTCCCAGGTGCGGCAGGTGAAGGCAAAAAGGAGGCGACGGGGAACGCGTCGATGGAGAGCTTGACGAGGAAGACCCTCGGCAGGGCGCGTGGCCGAGGGAGGAGGGCGGTGCGGTCAGTCGGAGTCGGCGTCCTCCCGCTTGACGCCCTCGTTATCGCAGTTGCTGTCCTCCTCGTCACTCCCGCTCGAGGAGGAGTCTTCATCATCGGAGGAGCTCTCCACGCAACACCTTAGGCGAGTTCCCAAGTGCCCAAAGACCTTGTTGGAGAGCAGCCGTTCTCCATCAATTTGAAGTGGAGAACGAGCCCCTCCGACAGGCTATGGGCACGAGCGAAGGTTTTCCATCCACGACGAAGATACATAACGTGGGGGGCGGGGAAGTCGACGTCGACCCACATGCTGCCATTCCCGCAGCCCCTCATATGCAGCCTCAAAGCCTGTGGCGGGTCGAGCTCCATCTCCCAAGCGAACGGAGTAGGGAGACGAAGACGACGGCGCACTCGCCTGTGCAGCCTGATGAAGAACTCACGGGGCTTGTCTCCGACATGGCCCTCCATTGGGGAAGGGGCCGCTGACGGAGGCGAGGCCGGTGCGCCGCCCCGTCCTCCTCTTCCCCGAGCGCCACGGCGGCCTCGGCCTCGCCCCTCCCCCTTCCTCTCACGCCCGGCTCCACCGCCACGAGCTCTTGGGAAGGAGGGGCACACTGTCGGGCAGAGACCCTCGTCGCCGCCATCTGCTACCTCTTGAGCACTACGTTGGTTTTCCCTTGAAGAGGAAAGGGTGATGCAGTAAAGTAGCGTAAGTATTTCCCTCAGTTTTTGAGAACCAAGGTATCAATCCAGTAGGAGACCACGCTCGAGTCCCACGCACCTACACAAACAAATAAGAACCTCGCAACCAACGCGATAAAGGGGTTGTCAATCCCTTCACGGTCACTTACGAGAGTGAGATCTGATAGATATGATAAGATAATATTTTTGGTATTTTTATGATAAAGAGAAATAAAGATGCAAAGTAAAATAAATGGCAATAGAAATAGCTAAGTGTTGGAAGATTAATATGATGGAAAATAGACCCGGGGGCCATAGGTTTCACTAGTGGCTTCTCTCAAGAGCATAAGTATTACGGTGGGTAAACGAATTACTGTCGAGCAATTGATAGAATTGAGCATAGTTATGAGAATATCTAGGTACGATCATGTATATAGGCATCACATCTGTGACAAGTAGACCGAAACGATTCTGCATCTACTACTATTACTCCACACATCGACCGCTATCCAGCATGCATCTAGAGTATTAAGTTCATAAGAACAGAGTAATGCTTTAAGCAAGATGACATGATGTAGAGGGATAAACTCATGCAATATGATATAAACCCCATCTTTTTATCCTCGATGGCAACAATACAAATACGTGCCTTGCTGCCCCTGCTGTTACTGGGAAAGGACACCGCAAGATTGAACCCAAAGCTAAGCACTTCTCCCATTGCAGGAAAGATCAATCTAGTAGGCCAAACCAAACTGATAATTCGAAGAGACTTGCAAAGATAACCAATCATACATAAAAGAATTCAGAGGAGATTCAAATATTGTTCATAGATAAACTTGATCATAAACCCACAATTCATCGGATCTCGACAAACACACCGCAAAAGAAGAGTTACATCAAATAGATCTCCAAGAAGATCGAGGAGAACTTTGTATTGAGATCCAAAGAGAGAGAAGAAGCCATCTAGCTAATAACTATGGCCCGAAGGTTTGAGGTAAACTACTCACACATCATCGGAGAGGCTATGGTGTTGATGTAGAAGCCCTCCGTGATCAATGCCCCCTCCGGCGGAGCGCCGCAAAAGGCCCCAAGATGGGATCTCACGGGTACAAAAGGTTGCGGCGGTGGAAATAGGGTTTTGGATCCGTATATGATGTTTCCAGGGTACATGGGTATATATAGGAGGAAGAAGTACGTCGATGGAGCCACGAGGGGCCCACGAGAGTGGAGGGCGCGCCCCCTACCTCGTGGCTTCCTCGTCTGTTGCTTGACATCCACTCCAAGTCCTCTGGATCATGTTTGTTCCGAAAATCACGTTCCCGAAGGTTTCATTCCGTTTGGACTCTATTTGATATCCTTTTCCTTCGAACACTGAAATAGGTAAAAAAACTGCAATTTGGGCTGGGCCTCCGGTTAATAGGTTAGTCCCAAAAATAATATAAAAGTGTATAATAAAGCCCAATAAACATCCAAAACAGAATATAATATAGCATGGAACAATAAAAAATTATAGATACGTTGGAGACGTATCAAGCATCCCCAAGCTTAATTCCTGCTCGTCCTCGAGTAGGTAAATGATAAAAACAGAATTTTTGATGTGGAATGCTACTTAGCATAATTTTCAATGTAACCCTCTTAATTGTGGTATGAATATTCAGATCCGAAAGATTCAAGATAAAAGTTTAAAATTGACATAAAAGTAATAATACTTCAAGCATACTAACTAAGCAATTATGTCTTCTCAAAATATCATGGCCAAAGAAAGTTCATCCCTACAAAATCATATAGTTTGGTCATGCTCCATTTTCGTCTCACAAGAATGCTCTCATCATGCACAACCCCGATGACAAGCCAAGCAATTGTTTCATACTTTAGTAATCTCAAACTTTTTCAACTTTCACGCAATACATGAGCGTGAGCCATGGATATAGCACTATGGGTGGAATAGAATATAATGATGGGGGTTATGTGGAGAAGACAAAAAAAGGAGAAAGTCTCACATCAACGCGGCTAATCAACGGGCTATGGAGATGCCCATCAATTGATGTTAATGTGAGGAGTAGGGATTGCCATGCAACGGATGCACTAGAGCTAAAAATGTATGAAAGCTCAACAAAAGAAACTAAGTGGGTGTGCATCCAACTTGCTTGCTCGCGAAGACCTAAGGCATTTGAGGAAGCCCATTGTTGGAATATACAAGCCAAGTTCTATAACGAAAAATTCCCACTAGTATATGAAAGTGACAAAACAAGAGACTATCTATCATAAGGATCATGGTGCTACTTTGAAGCACAAATATGGAACAAGATAGTAGCATTGCCCCATTTTATTTTATTTTCTTTTTTTGGCCTTTTTTTTCTTTTGGCCTTTTTTTTGGGACAATGCTCTTTGAATGATGATCATCACACTTCTATTTATTTACAACTCAATGATTACAACTCGATACTAGAACAAAGTATGACTATATGAATGCCTCCGGCGGTGTACCGGGAGGGCAATGAATCAAGAGTGACATGTATGAAAAAATTTATGAACGGTGGCTTTGCCACAAATACGATGTCAACTACATGATCATGCAAGGCAATATGACAATGATGAACGTGTCATGATAAAGGAACGGTGGAAAGTTGCATGGCAATATATCTCGGAATGG
The DNA here is from genome assembly GCF_002575655.3 of Aegilops tauschii subsp. strangulata. Lineage (NCBI taxonomy): Eukaryota > Viridiplantae > Streptophyta > Magnoliopsida > Poales > Poaceae > Aegilops > Aegilops tauschii. Next base: position 190,398,017 of record NC_053037.3, read on the forward strand.
CTATGAAAATGCCATAATAGGTAGGTATGGTGGCTGTTTTGAGGAAGATATAAGGAGGTTTATGTGTGATAGAGCGTATCGTATCACGGGTTTGGATGCACCGGCGAAGTTTGCACCAACTCTCAAGGTGAGAAAGGGCAATGCACGATACCGAAGAGGCTAGCAATGATGGAAGGGTAAGAGTGTGTATAATCCATGGACTCAATATTAGTCATAAAGAACTCACATACTTATTGCAAAAATCTACAAGTCATCAAAAACCAAGCACTACACGCATGCTCCTAGGGGGATAGATTGGTACGAAAATACCATCGCTCGTCCCCGACCGCCACTCATAAGGAGGACAATCAAAGAACACCTCATGTTTTAAATTTGTTACACAACGTTTACCATACGTGCATGCTACGGGATTTGCAAACTTCAACACAAGTATTTCTCAAATTCACAACTACTCAACTAGCACAACTTTAATATCACTACCTCCATATCTCAAAACAATCATCAAGCATCAAACTTCTCTTAGTATTCAACACACTCATAAGAAAGTTTTTACTAATCTTGAATACCTAGCATATTAGGACTAATTTCACAATTAAAGCAAATTACCATGCTGTTTTGTAGAACTATCAAAATAATATAAGTGAAGCATGAGAGAACAATAATTTCTATAAAACAAATCCACCACCGTGCTCTAAAAGATATATTGAAGCACTAGAGCAAAAACTATATAGCTCAAAAGATATAAGTGAAGCACATAGAGTATTCTAATAAATTCCGAATCATGTGTGTCTCTCTCAAAAGGTGTGTACAGCAAAGATGATTGTGGTAAACTAAAAAGCAAAGACTTAAATCATACAATACGCTCCAAGCAAAACACTTATCATGTGGTGAATAAAAATATAGCTCCAAGTAAAGTTACCGATGGACGAAGACGAAAGAGGGGATGCCTTCCGGGGCATCCCCAAGCTTTGGCTTTTTGGTGTCCTTAGATTACCTTGGGGTGCCATGGGCATCCCCAAGCTTAGGATCTTGCCACTCGTTGTTCCATAATTCATCAAATCTTTACCCAAAACTTGAAAACTTCACAACACAAAACTCAACAGAAAATCTCGTGAGCTCCGTTAGCGAAAGAAAACAAAACACCACTTCAAGGTACTGTATTGAACTCATTCTTTATTTATATTGGTGTTAAACCTACTGTATTCCAACTTCTTTATGGTTTATAAACTATTTTACTAGCCATAGATTCATCAAAATAAGTAAACAACACACGAAAAACAGAATATGTCAAAAACAGAACAGTCTATAGTAATCTGTAATTAACGCAAACTTCTGGAACTCAGAAAAATCTACCAAAATAGGACGACCTATATAATTTGTTTATTGATCTACTGCAATTGGAATCGGTATTTTATCACGTTCTGATGATTTTTAACAATTTATTTCGTGAATAGAAAGTTTCTGGAATTTTCAGTAAGATCAAATAAGTATCATCCAAGAAGATCCTATAGGTTTCACTTGGCACAAACACTAATCTATTATATATAAAAAGTGCTTAATGGCCTCATCAGAAAAAGATAAATAGCCTAGAAATTACCACAATAATTAGAAACATCTAGCCGTTTATTTAACTGACTAAAATTATATAGCCATTAGATTAGATTTATGTGAAAAAATTACCCACCATTGCCATTATAATAAAGAAGAAAACGTTTCACCATATCCTTAGCTAATTAAAACAAAAAATACCATAAGATTATGGGTAACCAATCGTTTTGTCAAAATCGTACTACAAAGAGAGGCACCGCTCAGCGCTCACGTCCTGGTGCTAGGGTTTCTCTGGCAGCGGCTCAGGTTCTCACATCGATGGGGTTGCGCCCAGAAGCCTCAATCAATTCTCCGATGAGTTGTGTGCTGATAAGAGAGGTACGTACATGTATTTCATCTTTCCCTGCTCCATCGATTGTAATTATTGGTGCCTTTTTTTCCCAGATCCCCACGATGTTGTTGACGATGTGATAAATAGCGACGATCCAGTCCAGCCTCTCCTTAATCCCTTTATATCTACTTTTCATGTCATACTAGATCCATCCAACTCTGTAACCCATCTTAAAAAAGGGCGGCCAAGCCAATCGAGTCTCTCTCCTAATCTCTTTCTTTTTTAACCTTCTAAGTGCCTCAGATTTTAGGTTCTGACCATGCATCAATCGAGCTTCTATTTTCGGTCAAGTAATGAATTATTCTCATGATGGTAGATGTACCTGAGGATGGGGTGCATGTATTTGCTGGACTCAAACCGATCTCACAGCCGCCGAGGAAGTGCAGGCTGCCACGGATTGGTGGTGCAATGATTTCTGCTCCATTCAACTGTTAAATTCATCACTAAACCAGGACGATTGGAGTGGCCTTTTCGGTTGCTTGGAAGGAAGCTCAGTCACCTAACCACAAGATTTGAAATTTCAGGTGCGTGTACGTATTCAGTCAGACATGTTATCAGGCATGAATATTGTTAGCTAAATTATCGTAGCTAGCTCCCCCAGAACCAATGTAGAAGATCAGATAACAACTATGTGTCGCTGCTATAATCGAAGTCTTGAATAGAGGAAGACAAAAGAAGTTGCAGCATATACATGCAGTGCAATCTACAAACACACGCACATACATTAGCACTGGAGTAGCTCACGTACACTACAAGTTTGAAGCTGATTGCTTGGAGTTACAAAGAAATAGTGCATGCACATACAACCGACCATATGGAGCTGCACAAAATGTGCACAACTAGCTTCACTCCTAGCCTAAAAGCTATCTGTAGTAACCACGGCAGTTTGTTCCTCTCAACTTCCTGCCTTACAAGGAACTTGCTGCCACTTCTCTACAAAAACCATGCCTACATACTAGATATTTATCGGCATTCAGTTCACTGGTACTGGTAAGTTGCACTTTCCAACATGCAGTAATCAAAACATTTTCTTCAGATTAATAAAATTGATTGGCATATGAGATCTGTAGTGCGTGATACTCATGATTTTTCCCTTGCACTTTACAAAAGTATATGTGGTTTGCCAAGATTGTTTTTGTAAATGCAGGATGTTGAAAGAGTAAACACACCTACATTATAAGAAAATTTGTGCAGTAAAGATCCCTGTAATTCTCCGTAAAAAAGATATTCTTCAAATTACAATGCTTGATATCTACATTTTGCTGGATAGGGTCCTACCAGGACAACTTTCAAGCACCATCAATTGCATTATGTTTTGTTTTCGGACATTTTTTGCTGATTCCGAATATTTTATTTGGAAAAGGGGGCTGTACATGCTTTACAAATTAAGGGTGAATAAATTTCTCCATAAGGTCCGTTACAGACTCCTGTTTTTATAAGTGGGACCCCAGCTATCATAGTTAACGTAATCATGGTTGTCATGATGTTTAATGATCCTTAGGAACTAGATCCTTCTCTAGGCATGAAATACGTTAACCCACCCCTTATTTGACGATTTACACCTTCAACTGACCAGTTATTTCCACCTAGCCAACGATGTTGCTTGGCTTAGCATGCAAGAACTGAGGATGATATATTAATTTCTTAAAGGTGAATGCTAACATATAGATAATTATTACTTACATATTACTATTTGATTTTATCAGGGATTATTGGTTATGAAGCATGCCTTTCGAGTATAATAATGATCAGTTGTAACATACGTTTCCCATTTTAGTCTTTGTTTTTCCTTCAGAGTATACCTATCCAGAAGAATGATGCTTACAAATTTTGCTTTTAGTGTTTCTGGAATGCCATTCTATTTCTGTAAGATACAATACCACGTAACATGGTGAAATATCATCATCATGTCCACCAAAATTTGTCCTTTTCTTACTGATTTATCTGCCATGACAAACTGCGGGCACAGACTGTAATCATACAGCGATAGGACATAGTAATGCAGACAAATTAAAGGAGTACTGGAATGATTGTTGCTATTGTATTTCTGGTATATAATATACTACAGTACAGGAAGTTGTTGTAGTAGAGGAAAATAAAGATTTATTAATCAGATTCAATGGTCATGTTTTCGGCAACCTGGAATCAAACAATAAAAAACAAATATTATACTTTTCACGTTATCGATTCTTTGTGTTAATAGATACAAGAACGATGCTATACACATGGCAATTCCTGAATGATTTTCGGATGATGTAGCACATCAAGCCATCTATGCGTACTGCAAACCTGGACAGCACCGGCTGTCCAATCCTCCGTCATGCAAAGTTCACTTCACAACTGTCATCTGCGTAGTAGTTTCGTAGATACAACACTGCACTTTCTTTTTGTGGTTGTACAACCTGCATATTGGCCATGGACTAGCTTGCGACCTGAAGTCTGGCTATGTGCACTAACTGCTCATGCACATGAGCAGAACACAATTTTAGTTCTAGACATGAAATGTTAAATTATGACTTATTAAAATATTTATGTGTACTAATTTACTATCAGGCAACAGCAAACCATTTAATTATCACACAAACTTATATTCCTCATGTTATGACATAGGCAACTGTCACTCTAGAACATATGATGTGTCATAAAGAAAAATCTATTCTGGCATGATAAGTGGAATACAACACCTCTTAAGCTACAATACCCTAACCTTTTCTCTTTTTCCCTTAACAGTTTGTCCTCGGTTCAGCAAGTTTCTGAGACTAATAATCTCCAAGAGATCTTTCACAAGCCACTCTCTACCCAAGCTTTTGGCCAGTTCCAACAAGTTCAATTAACATTAGCTCACATCACTCTCACGCCTAGCTAGCTAGGATATATGGAGCTACTATTGAAATTCTGCAACCTTTTCTACTGCCAAACTTTACAGAGTTCTAATTCAAGGGGAGAGGGCACACCCCATATTTAAGAAGATTTGGAAATCAGCAGTGTTTAAGAGATACCAAATTTTCTGTTGGTTTCTGATCCAAGATAGGCTCAACACAAGAAGTTTGCTTCTTAGGAAATCATTTCACCTGCCCTCCTACCAATGTGCGCTATGTAATGAGCAAATTGAGACCACATTGCACCTCCTTTTGGACTGCTCATTTGCTCTAGAATGCTGGCACCTGATCACCCCTAATAAGAAGAGGGACACATCTGTCATTCAGGAAATTATGCTGGCTGTGAATGAATTACCAAACGGAGTGGGCATGAACATGTCATTATGAGTTGCTGGCATATTTCGATGCAAAGGAACAACAAGATCTTTAAGCATATATATCCAATCACCACATCATGGAAGCTGCTACACAAGAAATATTTATAGTTGCTACATCATGGAACTAAGCACTAGCTCCTTCAAGTTTTTCAAGACTGGATTGCCACACGTTTGTAGTCTAAAAGATCCTTGAGTAAGACATGTTTCCAAGAGCAGGCATTGGTTAGATGGGCTTGGCGATCTCCTTTTCTTTTTATCCCTTTTGTACATACATTTTTAATTGATTTCAATGAAAATTACCATCGAACAATTGTTATTCGGTCTCTGGCTAAAAAATACTCCCTCTGTAAACTAATATAAGAGCGTTTAGATCACTATTTTAGTATTCTAAATGCTCTTATATTAGTTTACGGAGGGAGTACATGCTAGAAGAACTGAGAAGTCGAGAAGACTACATAATGTGGAAAGTGAAGAATCAGACTGGTGGGACCCAAAAACAGATGACATTTTGTACATGTAGTAGTGTGGATAATGTTATTTTTTTTCTCCAAAGAAAGTAGACACTATTTCTTTCTAGAAAGTGGTCACTCTGAAAGCAAACAGTGTAACATGAAAATATAAGCTAGCAATGATACTGTGGAGTGCACGTGTCTTACCGAGAAAGTTTTACTGGATATGTATAGTACATAAATAAACTAAATCACAAAAATAAATATGTGAATTATGCATGACGTTAGAAAATGCACCTATACCTATAACTACACTTACACCATGACAACTATTAAATTTATGTTTACAGAAAAATATATAGCTAAGCAGCATGAAAAAAAGATAGAAAATAATACCAACATAATTTAAACAACACGAGTGATCATAAAAAATTTAGTATGGCATGCACACTTAGGAAGTAAATGATGAAGGGTAACACATATATTTGTATATCAATAAAAGCCCAAACATGTCGAAGATAAAACTATGTTTGAAATAGTCTTATATTTGAAAATGCCATCACATTTGGTTTTTCTTCTTCTTCTGAAAAATCAAATAATATGCTTTCACCATTTAACTTTATGAAATGCTAGCCCGCGCATCGAGCGGGCCACTTTACTAGTTAAAACATAAAAACAAATCTAACCAGAGGCTAGATCAAATATTTATTCCTAAACAGAAGCAAAAGGCAAAAAAACTAAAATAAAATTGGGTTGCCTTCCAACAAGCGCTATCGTTTAACGCCCCTAGCTAGGCATAAAAGCAAGGATAGATCTAGGTATTGCCATCTTTGGTAGGCAATCCATAAGTGGCTCTCATAATAGATTCATATGGTAATTTAATTTTCTTTCTAGGGAAGTGTTCCATGCATTTCCTTAACGGAAATTGGAATCTAATATTCCCTTCCTTCATATCAATAATTGCACCGATCGTTCTAAGGAAAGGTCTACCAAGAATAATAGGATATGAAGGATTGCAATCTATATCAAGAACAATAAAATCTATGGGAACATAGTTCCTATTTGCAACAATAAGAACATCATTAATTCTTTCCATAGGTTTCTTAATGGTGGAATCCGCAAGGTGCAAGTTTAAAGAACAATCATCAAAATCATGGAAACCTAACAAATCACATAAAGTTTTTGGAATCGTGGAAACACTAGCACCCAAATCACACAAAGCATAGCATTCATGATCTTTAATTTTAATTTTAATAGTAGGTTCCCATTCATCATAAAGTTTCCTAGGGATAGAGACTTTCAACTCAAGTTTTTCTTCATAAGATTGCATCAAAGCATCAAAGCATCAACGATATGTTTAGTAAAAGCTTTATTTTGACTATAAGCATGAGGAGAATTTAGCACGGATTGCAACAAGGAAATACAATCTATCAAAGAGCAATTATCATAATTAAATTCCTTGAAATCCAAGATGGTGGGTTCAATGATATCTAAAGTTTTGACCTCTTCAATCCCACTTTTACCAATTTTTTATCAAGATCTAAAAACTCCGAATTTTTGGGACGCCTTCTAACTAAAGTTGACTCATCTCCAGTCCCATCACTATCAAGATTCATATTGCAAAACAAAGATTTAATAGGGGACACATCAATAACTTTTAGATCTTCATCTTTATTCTCATAAAGATTAGAAGAACTCGCTTTCACAAAGCAATCTTTCTTAGCACGCATACTAGCGGTTCTTTCTTTGCACTCATCAATGGAAATGCTCATGGCTTTGAGAGACTAATTGATATCATGCTTAGGTGGAATAGATCTAAGTTTCAAAGAATCAACATCAAGAGATATTCTATCAACGTTCCTAGCCAACTCATCAATCTTAGGCAATTTTTCTTCAAGCAAAGTATTAAAATTCTGTTGGGAGATCATAAACTCCTTAACACTAGCCTCAAATTCAGAGGGTATCTTATTAAAATTTCCATAAGAATTGTTGTAGGAATTACCATAATTATTAGAGGAATTACTAGGGAACGACCTAGGATTAAAGTTTCCTCTATACGCGTTGTTACCAAAATTATTCCTACCAACAAAATTCACATCCATAGATTTATTATTATTCTCAATCAAAGTAGACAAAGGCATATCATTAGGATCAGAAGAAAAACTTTTAGTAGCAAATAATTCATAAGTTCATCCATCTTTCCACTCAAAACATTAATTTCTTCTATCGCATGCACTTTTTTATTAGTAGATCTTTCGGTGTGCCATTGAGAATAATTAACCATAATATTATCTAGGAGTTTAGTAGCTTTTCCTAAAGTGATTTCCATAAAAGTGCCTCCCACGGCTGAATCTAAAAGATTTCTAGAAGCAAAATTGAATCCGGCATAAACTTTTTGTATAATCATCCACAAATTCAAACCATGAGTAGGGCAATTACGTATCATTAAATTCATCCTCTCCCAAGCTTGTGCAACATGTTCATGATCAAGTTGCTTAAAATTCATGATATCGTTTCTAAGAGAGATGATTTTAGCGGGAGGAAAATACTTAGAGATAAAAGCATCTTTGCACTTATTCCAAGAATCAATACTATTTTTAGGCAAAGACGAAAACCAAGCTTTGGCACGATCTCTAAGCGGAAAAGGAAATAGCTTCAATTTAACAATATCATTGTCCACATCTTTCTTCTTTTGCATATCACACAAATCAACGAAGCTATTTAGATGGGTAGCGGCATCTTCACTAGGAAGGCCGGCAATTGATCTTTCATGACAAGATTCAACAAAGCGGCATTAATTTCACAAGATTCAGCATCGGTAAGAGGAGCAATCGGAGTGCTAAGAAAATCATTGTTGTTGGTATTGGCAAAGTCACACAATTTAGTATTATCTTGAGCCATCGTGACAAACAAGCAATCCAACACCCAAGCAAACAAGAGGCAAGCGAAAAAGAGGCGAACGGAAAGAGAGGGCGAATAAAAAGGCAAGGGTGAAGTGGGGGAGAGGAAAACGAGAGGCAAATGGCAAATAATGTAATGCGAGGGATAAGAGTTTGTGATGGGTACTTGGTATGTCTTGACTTGTGCGTAGACTCCCCGGCAACGGCGCCAGAAATCCTTCTCGCTACCTCTTGAGCACTGCGTTGGTTTTCCCTTGAAGAGGAAAGGGTGATGCAGTAAAGTAGCGTAAGTATTTCCCTCATTTTTTGAGAACCAAGGTATCAATCCAGTAGGAGACCACGCTCGAGTCCCACGCACCTACACAAACAAATAAGAACCTCGCAACCAACGCGATAAAGGGGTTGTCAATCCCTTCACGGTCACTTACGAGAGTGAGATCTGATAGATATGATAAGATAATATTTTTTTGTATTTTTATGATAAAGAGAAATAAAGATGCAAAGTAAAATAAACGGCAATAGAAATAGCTAAGTGTTGGAAGATTGATATGATGGAAAATAGACACGGGGGCCATAGGTTTCACTAGTGGCTTCTCTCAAGAGCATAAGTATTACGGTGGGTAAACGAATTACTGTCGAGCAATTGATAGAATTGAGCATAGTTATGAGAATATCTAGGTATGATCATGTATATAGGCATCACGTCCGTGACAAGTAGACCGAAACGATTCTGCATCTACTACTATTACTCCACACATCGACCACTATCCAGCATGCATCTAGAGTATTAAGTTCATAAGAACAGAGTAATGCTTTAAGCAAGATGACATGATGTAGAGGGATAAACTCATGCAATATGATATAAACCCCATCTTTTTATCCTCGATGGCAACAATACAATACGTGCCTTGCTGCCCCTGCTGTCACTGGGAAAGGACACCACAAGATTGAACCCAAAGCTAAGCACTTCTCCCATTGCAAGAAAGATCAATCTAGTAGGCCAAACCAAACTGATAATTCAAAGAGACTTGCAAAGATAACCAATCATACATAAAAGAATTCAGAGGAGATTCAAATATTGTTCATAGATAAACTTGATCATAAACCGACAATTCATCGAATCTCGACAAACACACCACAAAAGAAGAGTTACATCAAATAGATCTCCAAGAAGATTGAGGAGAACTTTGTATTGAGATCCAAAGAGAGAGAAGAAGCCATCTATCTAATAACTATGGAACCGAAGGTTTGAGGTAAACTACTCACACATCATCGGAGAGGCTATGGTGTTGATGTAGAAGCCCTCCGTGATCAATGCCCCCTCCGACGGAGCGCCGGAAAAGGCCCCAAGATGGGATCTCACAGGTACAGAAGGTTGCGGCGGTGGAAATAGGGTTTTGGCTCCGTATATGATGTTTCCAGGGTACATGGGTATATATAGGAGGAAGAAGTACGTCGGTGGAGCAACTAGGGGCCCACGAGGGTGGAGGGCGCGCCCCCCTACCTCGTGGCTTCCTCGTCTGTTGCTTGACGTCCACTCCAAGTCCTCTGGATCACGTTTGTTCCGAAAATCACGTTCCCGAAGGTTTCATTCCGTTTGGACTCCGTTTGATATCCTTTTCCTTCGAAACACTGAAATAGGCGAAAAAACTGCAATTTGGGCTGGGCCTCCGGTTAATAGGTTAGTCCCAAAAATAATATAAAAGTGTATAATAAAGCCCAATAAACATCCAAAATAGAATATAATATAGCATGGAATAATAAAAAATTATAGATACGGTGGAGACGTATCACCATCGGAGTGTCGGCGCGCCCTCTCGCTATAGCAAAGGGAAGGAAGGAGTCAAGGTGGAAGGAGATGAATGTTGAAGGATTCAGGGGTGCCATCCCCCTCCCCTTCTTATAAAGGGGCGGGGCCGGGGCTCGGCCGCCCACTTAACCAATCCGGCCGCCAGGGGCGCAGGGAATCAGGAACGACCCGCTGCTCCAATAAGCGACGACCCGGTTTCCCGCCTTGCCATTAAGGCCCGTGCCCTCCGCGTCCACCGCCTACCATCTTCGGGGCATGGGGGACACGTGGCGAGCAAGCCAAAATCGAGAAGACAAGTGAAGCGACTGTTTTCCACCCCGTGATCGTGGGGCGCGGGCGCCTTGAAGGCCACGACTCGAGTCCACTTAGTAAATGAGCCGTGCCCCTGCGTTTTCCCCTTTTTACGGGGAAGGCGCGGGCCGCCTCTTTACCACGATGTGAGGCATGCGTGTAGCAACCGCCCTACTCACGACCCCCACGTCACGCATTCAACGCGGGTCATGGGGAAGCGCAACGAGCGAGGGAGTTACTGTAGTAAAAACTCCACCGCGCGCACGCCCGCGCATCGTCTGGGCCTGGCCCAATAACGCCCCGCGCTTATATGTGGCCCAGGCCTGGGGGCTCCTGTCGGTGTACAAAAGTAGGGGTCCCTTTTTGTACCCCTTTACTTGTGCGCAGGCAGTCGCAGCCACACACCCGCAGCCACGCTCGGCGGGGCAGAGGAAGCAAAGACTACCAAAGCCGTGCTCAAGACCAGAAGCATGAAGAGCTGAGGGGCGAGGTGAAACTCCCCCGGCAAGGTCCTTGCCGGGGAAACTTTCCCAACACCAGCGGAGCCGCCACCCTTGAGCCTGAGAGTTCCGGCGTCCTCAACCACATTGGAACCAAGGCTCGGGAGGCGCCTTCATGGTGGCATGCAGATCTTTGTGAAGACCAAGGACATACAATGCTAGATGAGGACCAGAAGACGGAGACCCCCGGCAAGATCCTTGCTGGGGACACCTACGAGGCCCCGGCAAGGCCCTTGCCGGGGACATCTGCGGGGTCGCAGCCAGGCCCCCACCTGCCGAGGCTCCACCGCCGTTCCAACACAGCGATCAACCGGCCAACAAGGCAAGCGCCTGCGTGGCGACGTGCAGCTTCCAGGATAACTCAGCAAGCACCTGCATGGTGGCATGCAGATCTTCGTGAAGACTCTGCCACCGCGCCAACTCAGCAGCCAGCCTGCCAGTGTGGCGCGGCGCGCCTAGTCAGCCTGGACGCGCGTCGAAGCAAGGCGAAGCGGCGACGGACGGGACGGGCTTCGTTGCCATCCCCGATAAAGCAAGAGGACACCTAAGTAGCGCATTTAATGCGTTTTGTCCTGTGATGTCAGGCGATAAACTCAACCAATGTACAACTTTCCACCTCCTGTGTGCCACTGTGGCAGCCCCTTTTGACTATAAAAGGAGGCCCGCGGCGTACTGAGAGGGGATTCGGACTTTTTGGAGCTTGCACGCTTTGTAGCTAGTCCAAGAACACCATATAAACACAAGCTAGCAAGAGTAGGGTATTACGCATCACTTGCGGCCTGAACCTGGATAAATCTCCCGTGTTGATCCCTCAAACCCGCTCTTCCCACAGCCCCGCGCCCGCCGACCGTAGAAGGGATTGCCCGTGATCCCATATGTGTCGTTTCCACCGATAATGACCTAAGGTTTATCAATCCGTGGGAGGCGTAGGATGAAGATGGTCTCTCCCGAACAACCCTGCCACCAAATAACAAAGAGTCTCTTGTGCCCAACACACCCAATACAATGGTAAATTGTATAGGTGGACTAGTTCGGCGAAGAGATGGTGATACATGCATGTGTAGTAATGATAGTATATATTGGTTTTTGTAATAGTAACAATAAAAAAAGCAAGGTAGCAAGTAACAAAATTGAGCACAAACGGTATTGCAATGCTTGAAAACAAGGCCTAGGGTTCATACTTTCGCTAGTGCAATATCTCAACAATGCTAACATAGTTAGATCATATGGCAATCCCTCAACGTGCGATAAAGAATCTCCAAAGTTCTTATCTAGCGGAGAACATAAGACGAAATTGTTCGTGGGGTACAAAACCACCTCAAAGTTATCCTTTCCGATCGATCTATCAAGATATTCCTATAAGTGTCACAAACAGCCCAAGAGTTCGTACTAAAATAACACCATATGATACACATCAACCAACTCTAATGTCACCTAGATACTCCGTCACCACGAGTATCCGGTGAGTTGATTATACGATATGCATCAAACAACTTCATATTCATACTACTCAATCCAACACAAAGAACTTCAAAGAGTGCCCCAAGATTTCTGTCGGAGAAACAAAGACGAAAACGTGCATCAACCCCTATGCATAGATTACCCCAATGTCACCTCGGGAATCCGCGAGTTGAGTGCCAAAACATAAATCAAGTGTTCTCAAATCCATAAAAGTATTCAATCCGATAATAATGAAATCTCAAAGGTAAAACTCAATTCATTGCAACAAGATAGAGAGGGGAAAACACCATATGATCCAACTATATTAACAAAGCTCGTGGTACATCAAGATCGTTCCAAATCAAGAACACGAGGGAGAGAGAGAGATCAAACACATAGCTACTAGTACAAACCCTCAGCCCTGAGGGTGGACTACTCCCTCCTCATCATGGTGGCCGCCGAGATGATGAAGATGGCCTCCGGTGATGAATTCCCCCTCCAGCAGGGTGCCGGAACAGGCTCCTGATTGAGTATTCATGGATACAGAGGCTTGTGGCGGCGGAATTTCCTATCTAGGGTTATTTCTGGGGGTTTCTGTATTTATAGGATTTTTTGGCGTCAGTCTCACGTTGAGAGGGGCTTTGAGGGGCCCACTACCCACCAGGGCAAGCTAGAGGGGGGTGGCGCGCCCTGGGCCTGGTGGCCACCTCCTTCCCCTTCTGGTCCTCCCACGAAGCTTCTAGTGCCTCTTTTGTTCCAAAAAAATCATCAACAAGTTTCGCTGCATTTGGAGAACTTTGATTTTTGCACAAAAAACAACACCACGGTAGTTCTACTCAAAACAGCGTCAGTCTGGGTTAGTTCCATTCAAATCATACCAAAATCATATAAAATTGTTGTAAGCATGGCATGAATACTTCATAAATTATAGATACATTGGAGACGTATCATGTACCTAACGCCGCAGCCGCGAAAGGCAGCTCACCACTAGAAGAAGGACATGATGAGGCCGTACTAGGAGTCCTCAACCAATATTGGACCCAACCATTACTAGCCTACATGACTAAAGGTGAACTCCCGCAAGAAAAAATAGAGGCCCGTCGTATCGTCTGACGCTCCAAGGCGTACACAATTATCAATGGCTGTCGACGTAAGACAATCTTTAGGACCAGCATGGCCCCTTGGTGGTTCGCTTGTGGGAATTGCATTGTACAAAGAGCAGATACAGCAATCAAGCGCATAAGTTTAACCAAGGTTCATGCCACTATGAAAAAACCTAACTCCTGCTTTGGTGGAATTATATGTGGAAAAATGCCCAAGTTACAAGAGAGCGCAAGCTAGCCGGCAAGGTGCTCGGGAAGTGCAGCTGTGTACTGCAAATGGGTGGGGGTGTCGACCTTTGTAAAGGTTGCCGTGGGCCTCCTTTTATAGATGAAAGGGCTACCATAGTGGCAAAATGGTAAATACAGAGGCGGATAGTGGCTACAGTACTATCATACCTAACAGTGATGGATTAGGACAAAAGCAATAAATGCTCCACCAGCTGTCATGCTGAGGAGGAATGCTGGCAAGGTAGTCCATCTCCACATGTGCTGCTCGCCCAACTACCTTCTATTTTATCGACACGCCTCTGGGACGAGTGTCAATAAAGTTGGTCTTTAGCCACGGCGCTGCCACATGCCCCGACAAGCTTCACCTAATCGCCTTCCCACTCGACACCTGTTGGCAAACTCTTGTTAGCTGCCATGGTGGAGCGATGGAGGGAAGCTTGCCAGCTCGGAGCCTTGTCGTTGCGTGATACATCTCCAACGTATCTATAATTTTCCATAGTTCATTGCTATTATAGTATCAATCTTAAATGTTTTATATGCATTTATATGCTATTTTATATCATTTTTTGGTACTAATCTATTAACCTAGTGCCCAGTGCCAGTTGCTATTTTTTTGCTTGTTTTTGACTTTTCAGGAAATCAATATGAAACGAAGTCCAAACGGAGAAAGATCTTTGGATTATTTTTTATGGACCAGAAGGGACCCATGAAGGTTCGGGAGAAGACCAGAAGAGTCACGAGGGAGCGACAAGCTCACCAGGTGCGCCACAGGTGGGGCGCTCTCTAAGCTTGTGGGCCCCTCGTGGCACCTCTTGACCTAATTCTGGCTCTATAAATTCCCAAATATTCCCAATATACCATAGAACAACCTGAAATACTTTTTCCGTCATCGCAAGCTTCTGTTCTTCCATGATCCCATCTAGAGGCCTTTTTCGGTACTCTGTTGGAGGGGGAATCAATCACGGAGGGCTTCTACATCATCCTTGCTGCCTTTCGACGTGCTGCTTAGTTCACCACAGACCTACGGGTCCATAGCTAGTAGCTAGATGGCTTCCTCTCTCTCTTTGATCTTCAATACAATGTTCTCATCGATGTTCTTGGAGTTCTATTTGATGTAATCTTGTTTTGCGGTGTGTTTGTTGGGATCCGATGAATTGTGAGTTTATGATCTGAATATTCATGAGAAGTAGTTGAGTCTTTTATGAACTTTATTATGCATGATTTTTATAGCTTTGTATTTCTCTCCGATCTATCCCTTTGGTTTGGCCAACGAGATTGATTTATCTTCAGTGGGAGAGGTGCTTTGTGATGGTTCAATCTTGCGGTGCTCTATGTTACTTGTGAGCTGCATTGGGATTTCCCCGAACAGGAGAGGATGATACAGTATAGTAGAGATAAGTATTTCCCTCAGTTAAGAACCAAGCTCAATCTAGTAGGAGAATCACACAAATCCTCGTGAATAGCACCTACACACACAAAAGCAAATACTTGCACCCATCCCAAACAAGAGGGTTGTCAATCCCCTTGGCGGTTACTTGCAAGAATTAAATCCTGTAGTGGTAGATAGATAAATTATAAAGATCAAATAAAATAAAAAATTGCAGCGAGGTATTTTTGTGTTTTTATATAAGATAAAAATAGACCCGGGGCCATAGTTTTTACTAGAGGCTTCTCTCTTGAGCAAATAACATACGGTGGGTGTCGGATCACGGGTTCCGGCAAAACCCTCAAGTTTCGAACACTGGGGTGCGTGCGAAGATTTCCTCCCTACCGATCCACGCCCTAGCTCGCTAAGATCTCGCGGACGAACTCGACGAACTCACAACACAAAAGACACAAGATTTATACTGGTTCGGGCCACCGTTGTGGTGTAACACCCTACTCCAGTGTGGTGGTGGTGGATTGCCTCTGGGGCTGATGATGAATAGTACAAAGGGAAGAACAGCCTCCTGAGGTTGAGGTGTTCTTGTGCTTGGCCAACTTGTGTGGGTGAGGACTCGATTCCCTCAATATGAGATGAGATGAGATGAGATGCCCCCTACTGTGGTGGCTAGTTCTACTTATATAGGCCCTGGTCCTCTTCCCAAATATTGAGCGGGAAGGGAGCCAACAACGACCGATTTGAAAGGGGACAACTAGTACAACATATCCTGACAAAAGTGGTCTTCGCCTGCAAAAGGCTCTGGTGGTGACGCCGCATTGCACTCCATGGTGACCTCCGTCTTGCCGTCCCGCTGGTCTTGGTCTCGTTACACCGATATAGAAACCTTTGCTTGATTCCTGGGTACTTCGCGCCTGCGCTTGCCTCCTTAGCACCAAAGAGGAAACAAGGACACTGCGCATGCTGGCGCCCGCCTGATCTTGATCGTCATGACTCATGTCACGAGAGCCTCGCGAGGTTCGCCCTGCCTTGATTTCTCCGCTCCTCACGAGGCAGCCTGGTGAGGCCACTCCTGAGGAGGTCTTGCGTCGTCCGCCTCGCGAGGCTTGGCCCCTCGCGAGGGTCTTGAATGTCTCGCTGATGAAGATGGGCCGTACAGGCCTGTAGCACAGCCACGCCGTGGGCCGCATGCAGGCAAGTCTGGGGACCCCCGTTCCCAGAATGCCGACAGTAGCCCCCGGGCCCAAGGCACGCTCGGGCTTGGCTTCGAGGCGAAGCCAAAGGTCAAGCGCGGAGGGCCGCGGGCCCCAAAAGCTTGCGGCCCATGTCGACGCGTGGCGGTTGTTTGGACGTGGGCGTCTCTGCTTCCCCACGCTGCCTCGGCAACTGCTCGACTTGACAAGTCCCTGCGACATGCAAGGAAAACCATCATTACCTGTGATCGTGGGAGGTGCCGGTTGGCCTTCTTCCGCTATATATGGGAAGGGGGGCAGAGCCCCCGTCGCCCATCTCTTCCTTGTTCGCTTGCTTCTTTCCTCCTCTGCTCCATTGCTAGTAGCAGCTCCGATGGCGCCGATCCGAAGGTTCTCCGCTGACGAGAAAGGAAAGGCCCCGCGCGATGATCCGGGGCCGCTCCCGCCGAAGAAGAGGTCGGTTCATCGTCGTGACGAAGCGGCGATGCAGGTGGTGACGAGGGCTTGGTGCGCGCGGCCTCCTCCAGGGTATACGCTACCCTTGTACACCCAAGCCGAGGGCTCAGGAGGGCGGAGCGATGAGCGGCGCTGCCCGCATCGCGTACATGGTCGCCGTGCGATGGCGACACGCGCTGTTGCCCCTAGAATCCACACCACAGATTCCTCGCGCGAGCTTGTGCTATGGGCGCCAATGCCTCCAAGCTCTTGGATCCGCTTCCCGCGGTTCTTCTCTGACGCGATGCCGCCGAGGGGGCCCCTCGAGCTCTGGCTGCAGCATGCTGACTTCGATGCTCTGGCGACCGGAGCAGAGGTCAAAGCGGTCTCCACCGGCAAGATCTTCATGACCCGCGGGTGGGACGAGGTCGTGCGGGTTTGCCGTGCGAAGGGCGCCCTCGCGATCCACTTCGAATATGACGGCACCTCCACGCTTTTCTTCAAGGTCTTCGACGCGGAGGGCCGCCGCTTGGAGTGTTGCCCTGGAGGGGAGCGCCATGATGACGCGCGCTCCGCTCGTGGCTGCTCCAGCAGCAGCGACTCATGGGAGTCAGCGGTTCACCTGAGCTCTACGAGACTCCGGAGACGAGCGACGACAGCTACGTCCCCCCGAGCTCTCGCCGGGCTCGGAGCAGGGCTGCAGCGTCCAGCCGCCGCCGCCGCTGATCTGGATGGGGTTGGCGCCGGCCTCCCGCGGCCCACTGTTGATGATGGCGTCAGCCGCAGGAGGGTGTAGATAGGATTCCCCTAGGTTCTCATCTCTTGTTCCCTGCGAGGAACCAAGAAGTGCCCCGTGGGGGCATGTAAGGGTCTGTGATGTCTTTTGTGTATATCTTCCTTATTATGAAAATATGCGAACGCATGTCCTGTTAAGGCTCGGTCTCCCCTTTCCAACCTCGCGACAGCTTGTTGCTCTACGCTGACAGGTCTCGGTCCACAGGCAGGCTGCAGCCATCGCTGGTATGCCAGGTCGCGTGTCGTGGTCAAGGCCAGGAGGTGAGCGGCCCGAGGTCCAGTAAGAGCCCCTGAGGCGCGATGCTCAGGAGGTCCCCTTTAGCGCTCAAGCAGCCATGGTAAGGCAAGAAAGGGAGGCGACGTGGCCGCAACAGGGCCGCGGCGAGCGTAAACCCTAGGCTTCAACAATTAGTTGGTCCGAGTGCGGGACTTATCTTGATGGTTTGGTGCCGAGTCCTTGTGATGCGCCAGGCTCGTGCGCAAGCTTCCGCAGCGCAGCTAGGTCGGGCCCATACGAGTCTCCCTTTCTCCCATGTTCTCCTTCGTGCTCTACGTCCTCAGGTCCCGGCCCTCGAGCGAGCTCAGCCGCCGCTGGTATGCCAGGTCGCGTGCCGTGGTCAAGGCCAGGGGGTGAGGGCTGGAGAGCTAGTAAGAGCTCCTGAGTTGCGATGCTTAGGAGCCCCCCTTTTAACGCGCAAGCGGATTGCACGGGAGAAGAGGAAGCTCGCGGTGCCGCCTGCTATCCTCCTCATGAGATCCCTCCGAACCAGCACAAGGAGAAACACGGTTTGCCATTATGGTTGTTGGTCCGCCCGGTTGCTTCGCGAGGAGGCGGCGACAATGAGGGCCTGGTGAGGTGACATGCGCGGGGCGTGCCGCGAGCCAGAGCTCGGCCGCTCAGATTTGTCGATGTTGCAGGGATGGACCCATGCACAAGCGATGTGCCGGCGTGGGCGGCCCCCGTGGGAGGTGAGAGTCAGGCAGGTGACGGTGGTAGATAGGTTAGGTATGGGAAGCGAACAAGCTTAGGTAAAAGCAGGGAAGATACACGCCACTGGGTCAGGCCCGAGCGGCTTGGGGATGATGCAGCCTGAGGGGCGCCCCCAACGGACAGGACGTTGAGCCCTGCGCCGCCGTCGATGAGGGTCTTGGTGACTTGCACCTTGCTGATGACTGGTGAACAAAGCATCGGGAGGGCGCCAGCGGTGGCTGCGCACTTGAGCTGATCTGCCGAGTTGAAGGTGATGGTGCACTGGGACCACCTGAGCGGGCGCGTGGCCTCAAGCTTGGGGAGGACTGCATTCACTTCATGAGCAAACTGTTTGAAGATACGCTGTGAGGCTGGGGCCTGGGCTCCGCCCAAGATGCAGGCGATAGCGCACGACTCCTGGAAGCCCCCAGCCCCCTCATCCTGATGGTGGTCGTCATTCCTTCTTAGTGGTGGCGGCAGCGGGGGAAGACCGGCGTTGCCCTGAGGACGATCCTCACGAGGCTGGTCCCTCCAGGCGCCCTCGTGAGGATGATCCTGCCAGCGGTCCTCACGAGGCCGGTCGCGCCACTCCTGGCGCGGGCCACGGTCGTCCCAGCGCCCGCCACCACGTCCTCCTCCTCGGACGTAGCCCCGGTCGCTGCGCTCGGGGCGTCGACCGAAGCGTCCTTCACGAATGGCTCTGAGCTCTTGCCAGTCGCTAGTGTTGTGGGTATTCAGGTTGTGGAAGGCGCAGAACGGTCGGCTGCTCTTGGATGACTCGGGCTGGTCTCTGCCTCGCTTGGTGTCCGGCTCCACTGCGAGCACAGCTGCTCCCTTGCGCTTCACGTCCTTGGCCTTGGCTTTCTTCTCCTCCGGTCCCGCAGCTGGCAGCTCGAGGAGGGAGAGGCGCCCTTCCTCAGCTCTTGCGCACTTGGTCGCCAGGTTGAACAGCTCCTGAGATGTGCACAGCTCCTCGTGGATAGCGAGCTCTTCCTTCATCTTGATGTCGCGGACGCCATCAGAGAACGCGGAGATGATGGCCTCGTCCGTCACCTTAGGGATCTTGAGACGAATGTTGTCGAAGCGCTGGATGTACTTCTGGAGGGTCTCTCCTGGGCGGGCGGTCGCGAGTGCCCTGGAAGTTGGCGACAAAGCGGTCGCGCATCTCGTCCCAGGAGGAGATCGAGCCTGGAGGCAGGTTCAGGAGCCACGAACGGGCGCCGTCTTTGAGTGCCATAGGGAACCAGTTCGCCATGACTTTCTCGTCGCCATTGGCCGCCTCGATGCTCAGCTCGTAGAGCTGCAAGAACTCCGCGGGATCGGGGGTGCCGTCGTAGCGAGGAGGCAGATCTGGCTTGAACTTGCCCGGCCAGGCGACGCTACGCAGCTCGAGGGTGAAGGCGCGGCAGCCGGCCGTGGTCGCCGGGCCCGTCTTGGAGGTGGAGCTTGGTCCTGACGCCCACGTGCTGCCACAGCAAGCGGCGCGGGGCCCTGCCGCGGCAGACGATCCTGGCGCGGCGGTGCGAGGAGTGGCAGAGCATTCTCTTGCGGTCGAGGGACTTCTTGGCAGCTTCTTTCTTCACGCGCGGGTGCCGGATGCGGCGGGTTGCGTCGTGGAGCCGCGCGCCTTGGCTCCAGGGCGCCGTCTTGGGGCAGAGGTGGTTGAGGTGCTCCGTGAGCTACATCACCTGTAGCTGGTGGAGGGTGAGGCAGAGAGAGGGACGGCGCAGGGGAGCCCCCTGCGGCGCGGACGAGCTCGGCGATGCGGTCGAGCCAGTCCTCGTAGAGGTCGTCGACCGGGCGGTAGCGCAGGAGCTCGTGCGCCATGAGGAGCGCGGCCTGTGTGTCCATGGGAGCGCGACGAGCGTGGGACGAGGAACCGGCCGGGGTCAGCGATGGAGTGGCGGTGCGGCCGTCCCGCCGCACTGAGGGGTGCAGCGAGGACGCTTGCTGCTCGTTCCCTGCCGGGCCGGTGGCGGCGTTGGCTGCAGGAGACGGAGAACGACGAGGTGGCCCACCGATGGGAGCCGTCTGTGCGACGCGGGTGGCCAGGGCAGCCCGGCGCTCAGCACGAGCACGGCGAGCGTTCGCCATGGAGACGACAGAGCTACTAGACGCGAAACAGCGGAAAGGAAGCTCCGGCGCACCCCTACCTGGCATGCCAAATGTCGGATCACGGGTTCCGGCAAAACCCTCAATGTTCGAACACTGGGGTGCGCGCGAAGATTTCCTCCCTACCGATCCACGCCCTAGCTCGCTAAGATCTCGCGGACGAACTCGATGAACTCACAACACAAAAGACACAAGATTTATACTGGTTCGGGCCACCGTTCTGGTGTAACACCCTACTCCAGTATGGTGGTGGTGGATTGCCTCTGGGGCTGATGATGAACAGTACAAAGGGAAGAACAGCCTCCTGAGGTTGAGGTGTTCTTGTGCTTGGCCAACTTGTGTGGGTGAGGACTCGATTCCCTCAAGATGAGATGAGATGAGATGAGATGCCCCCTACTGTGGTGGCTAGTTCTACTTATATAGGCCATGGTGGGAAGGGAGCCAACAATGGCCGATTTGAAAGGGGACAACTAGTACATCATATCCTGACAAAAGTGGTCTTCGCCTGCAAAAGGCTCTGGTGGTGACGCCGCATTGGGCTCCATGGTGACCTCCGTCTTGCCGTCCCGCTGGTCTTGGTCTTGTTGCACCAATATGGAAACCTTTGCTTGATGCCTGGGTACTCCGCGCCTGCGCTTGCCTCCTTAGCACCAAAGAGGAAACAAGGACACTGCGCGCGCTGGCGCCCGACTGGCGCCCGCCTGATCTTGATCGTCATGGGTCACGTCACGAGAGCCTCGCGAGGTTCGCCCTGCCTTGGTTTCTCCGCTCCTCGCGAGGCAGCCTGGTGAGGCCGCTCCTGAGGAGGTCTTGCGTCGTCCACCTCGGAGGCTTAGCCCCTCGCGAGGGTCTTGAATGTCTCGCTGATGAAGATGGGCCGTACAGGCCTGCAGCACAGCCACGCCGTGGGCCGCAGGCAGGCAAGTCTGGGGACCCCCCCCTTCCCATAACGCTGACAGTGGGTGAACAAATTACTGTTGGGCAATTGATAGAAAAGCGCATAGTTATGACGATATTCAAGGCAATGATCATGTATATAGGCATCACGTCCGAGACAAGTAGACCGACTCCTGCCTGCTGATGGAAATATGCCCTAGAGGCAATAATAAAATTGTTATTATTATATTTCCTTAATTATGGTAAAGCTTTATTATTCAGAATTGTATTGACCGGAAACTTAAATACATGTGTGGATACATAAACAAATACCATGTCCCTAGTGAGCCTCTACTAGACTAGCTTGTTGATCAAAGATGGTTAAGGTTTCCTAACCATAGACATGAGTTGTCATTTGATAATGGGATCACATCATTAGGAGAATTATGTGATGGACAAGACCCATCCGTTAGCTTAGCATGTTGATCGTTTAGTTTATTGCTATTGCTTTCTTCATGTCAAATATTCCTTCGACTATGAGATTATACAACTCCCGGGTACCGGAGGAATACTTTGTGTGCTATCAAACGTCACAACATAACTGGGCGATCATAAAGATGCTCTACAGGTATCTCCAAAGGTGTTTGTTGAGTTGGCATAGATCGGGATTAGGATTGTCAGTCCGAGTATCAAAGAGGTATCTCTGGGGCCGCTCGGTAATACACACCATAAGAAGCCTTGCAAACAAAGTGACTAATGAGTTAGTTGCAGGATGATGTATTACGGAACGAGTAAAGAGACTTGCCAGTAACAAGATTGAACTAGGTATGAAGATAACGACGATCGAATCTCGGGCAAGTAACATACCGATGGACAAAGGGAATTACGTATGTTGTCATAAGGTTCGACCGATAAAGATCTTTGTAGAATATGTAGGAGCCAATATGCACATCCAAGCTCCGCTATTGGTTATTGACTGGAGAGGTGTCTCGGTCATGTCTACACAGTTCTTGAACCCGTAGGGTCCGCACGCTTAACGTTCGTTGACGATATAGTGTTGTATGAGTTATATGTTTTGGTGACCGAATGTTCTTCGGAGTACCGGATGAGATCACGGACATGACGAGGAGTCTCGAAAAGGTCGAGAGGTAAAGATTGATATATAGGACGACGGTATTTGGACACCGAAAGTGTTTTGGGACATACGGGAAGGAATCAGGTCACTTGAAGGGGTTCCGGGCACCCCCCCGGCAAGTTATGGGCCTTAGGGGCCAAAGGAGGGGACAGACCAGCCCACAAGGGGGCTGGTGCGCCTCCTCCCTTGTTTGGCCAGCAATAGGGAAGGAAAAGGGGAAGGGCTAGCCCCTCCTGCCTTTCCCTCTCATGGGAGAAAGGAAAGGGGCGGGGGGGCGCCACCCTCCCCTGCCTTTCCCCGCACTCCAAATAAGGAAAGGGGGCGCAGCTTGGGAGGGACCCCAAGTAGGATTCCCCCTACTTGGGCGCCTCCTTTGGCTGCTCCTCCCTCTCTCCCACCTATATATATGTGGGACCGGCGCCTAGCACATAACAGACAATTGCCTAGCCGTGTGTGGCGCCCCCTCCACCATTTACACCCCCGGTCATATTTTCGTAGTGCTTAGGTGAAGCCCTGCGGAGATCACTTCACCATCACCGTCACCACGCCGTTGTGCTGCCAGAACTCATCTACTACCTTGCCGTCTTGCTAGATCAAGAAGACGGAGGGCGTCACCGAGCTGCACGTGTGCAGAATGCGGAGGTGTCGTGCGTTCGGTACTAGATCGGTTGGAGCGCGAAGAAAGTTTGACTACATCAACTGCATTGTGAAACGCTTCCGCTTACGGTCTATGAGGGTACATAGACATACTCTCCCTCTCATTTCTATGCATATCCATGGATAGATTATTGCGTGTGCATAGAATTTTTTTTTGTTTTCCATGCAACGTTTCCCAACACCTGCATCTACTACTATTACTCCACCCATCGACCACTATCCAACATGCATCTAGGGTATTAAGTTCATAAAGAACGGAGTAACGCCTTAAGCAAGATGACATGATGTAGACAAAGTCAACCCAATTAATATGAATAAACCCCATCTTTTTCTCATTAATGACAACGATACAAGTACATGTCATGTCCCCTTCTGTCACTGGGATTGAGCAACGCAAGATCGGACCCATCACAAAGCACCTCTCTCACTGCAAGATAAATCAATCTAGTTGGCCAAACCAAACAGATATATCAAAGAGAAATACAAAGCTATAATAATAATGCATAAAAGAGTTCAGAGAAGAATCAAATAATTTCATGGATAATCTGACCATATACCCACAATTCATCGGATCCCAACAAACACACCGCAAAAAAGGTTTACATCGAATAGATGTCCAAGAACATCGAGGAGAACATTGTATTGAAGATCAAAGAGAGAGAAGAAGCCATCTAGCTACTAGCTATGGATCGGTAGGTCTGTGGTAAACTACTCACACATCATTGAAAGGGCAGCAAGGTTGATGTAGAGTGATACGTCTCCAATGTATCTATAATTTTTTATTGTTCCGTGCTATTATATTATCAATCTTGGATATTTTATATGCATTATTATGCTATTTTATATCATTTTTTGGGACTAACTTATTAACCTAGTGCTAGTTGTTGTTTTCCCCTTGTTTTTGTCGAATTTTTTTGATGATTTTTCTTGGACCACAAGACACCATGGAAGCTTTGGGAGGAGGCCACAAGGGCCACGAGATGGCCACAACTCAGGGGGTGCGCCCCAGGGGGGGCAAGCTTGTGGCCCCTAGTGGCACTTCTAACCCTAATTCTTCTTCTATAAATACCCAAATATTTCCCGTAGACCATAGGGCACACCAAAAATACTTTTCCACCGCCGCAAGTTTCTGTCTTCATGAGATCCCATATGGGGACATTTTTTGGTACTCTACCGGAGGGGGATTGATAACTCACAAGTAAAGGGGATCGCAACAGTTTTCGAGGGTAGAGTATTCAACCCAAATTTATAGATTCGACACAATGGGAGCCAAAGAATATTTGTAAGTATTAGCAGCTGAGTTGTCAATTCAACCACACCTGGAGATTAATTATCTGCAGCAAAGTGATCAGTAGCAAAGTAGTATGCTAGTTTTGATAGTAGTAGCAACAGCAATAGTAACTGCAACAGTGATAACAATAGTTTTGTAGCAAGTACAACAGTAACAATAGCAGTAGTAACTTAGCAAGATCAATATGTAGGAAAATCATAGGCATTGGATCGGCGACTTGTTGGATGATATTCATCATGTGACAACTACAACCTAGGGTGATACGGCACTAGCTCCAGTTCATAAATATAATGTAGGCATGTATTCCGTAAATAGTCGTACGTGCTTATGGAAAGAACTTGCATGACATCTTTTGTCCTACCCTCCCGTGGCAGCGGGGTCCTATTGCAAACTAAGGGATATTAAGGCCTCCTTTTAATAGAGAACCGGAACAAAGCATTAACACACGGTGAATACATGAACTCCTCAAACTACGGTCATCACCGGGAAGTGTCCCGACTATTGTCACTCCGGGGTTGCCGGATCATAACACGTAGTAGGTGACTATAACTTGCAAGATCGGATCTAGAACGTAGATATAATGGTGATAACATAAACGGTTCAGATCTGAAATCATGGCACCTGGGCCCAAAGTGATAAGCATTAAGCATGGAAAAGTCATAGCAACATCAATCTCAGAACATAGTTGATACTAGGGATCAAGCCCTAACAAAACTAACTCGATTACATGATGAATCTCATCCAACTCCTCACCGACCAGCGAGCCTACGAGGGAATTACTCACTCTCGGTGGGGAGCATCATGGTATTGGCGATAGAGAAGGGTTGGTGATGACAAAGATCGAAGACCCCCCTCTCCGGAGCCCCAAACGGACTCCAGATCTGGCCTCCCGAGGAAGACCAGGAGGTGGCAGCGGCTCCATCTCGTGAAACACGATAATACCCTTATTTTTTCTGGAAATATGTGATTTTATAGCGTCGGTTTCAGGGTCTACGGGGCCACTAGGTGGGGACAACCCACCTAGGCGCGCCCTGGTGGGTTGTGCCCACCCAGGTGCCCCCCTCCAGTGGTTCTTGGCTCCAGAAATTATCTTTATTCATAAGAAAATTCCTCGCAAAGTTTCGTTCCAATCCGAGAACTTTTATTTCTGCCCAAAAACAACACCATGGTAGTTCTGCTGAAAATAGCCCGGGTTAGTTTCATTCAAATCATGCAATTAGAGTCCAAAACAAGAGGAAAATCATTAGGAAAAGTAGATACGACGGAGATGTATCAGCGATTTGATCATGGAGGGCTTCTACATCAACCTTGCTGCCCTTCCGATGATGTGTGAGTAGTTTACCATAGACCTACGGGTCCATAGCTAGTAGCTAGATGGCTTCTTCTCTCTCTTTTATCTTCATTACAATGTTCTCCTCGATGTTCTTGGAGATCTATTCAATGTAATCTTCTTTTGCGGTGTATTTGTTGAGATCCAATGAATTGTGGATTTATGATTAGATTATCTATGAATATAATTTGAATCTTCTCTAAACTCTTTTATGCTTGATTTATATAGCTTTGTATTTCTCTCAAATCTATTGATTTGGTTTGGCCAACTAGATTGATTTTTCTTGCAATGGGAGAGGTGCTTTGTAATGGGTTCAATCTTGCGGTGCTCAATCCCAGTGACAGAAGGGGACATGACACGTATTTATATTGTTGCCACTAAGGATAAAAATATGGGGTTTGTTCATATTGATTGGTTCTATCCCTCTACATCATGTCATCTTGCTTACGGCGTTACTCCGTTCTTGTTAACTTAATACACTAGATGCATGTTGGATAGCGGTCGAGTAATAGTAGTAGATGCAGGCAGGAGTCGGTCTACTTGTCTCGGACATGATGCCTATATACATGATCATTGCCTTGGATATCATCATAACTATGCGCTTTTCTATCAATTGCTCAACAGTAATTTGTTTACCCACTGTATGCTTTCTTTCAAAAGAGAAGCCTCTAGTGAAAACTATGGCCCTCGGGCCTATCTTTTATCATATTATTTTCAGATCTACAAAATCAAAACCCCAAAAATACCTTGCTGCAATTTATTTACTTTTATTTTATTTTGCACTTTTACTTATCTTTTATATCTATCACTCTCATATCTCATCCTTGCAAATAACCATGAAGCGATTGACAACCCCTTTATCGCGTTGGGTGCGAGTATTTGTTTGTTTGTGCAGGTACAACTATTGGAGACTTGTGTGTTCCTCCTATTGGATTGGTACCTTGGTTCTTAACTCAGGGAAATACTTATCTCTACTTTGCTGCATCACCCTTTCCTCTTCAAGGGAAAAAACAACGCAAGCTCAAGAAGTAGCATAGAGGCCCTCCGTTATCGATTCCCCCTGTGGCAAAGTACCGGAAAAGGTCTCCAGATGGGATCTCCAAAGAATAGAAACTTGCGGCGGTGGAAAAAGTATTTGGGCTGGCTCTCTAATGTATTGGGAATATGTAGGAATTTATAGAGCTAAAATTAGGTCAGGAGGTGCCACGAGGGACCGACAAGCCTAGGGATAGCCCCCTGGGGCGCGCCTGGCAGGCTTGTCACTGCCTTGTGGCACTTCAGGTCTTCTCCCAAAGCTTCTAGGGTCCCTTCTGGTGCAGAAAAAATTGTTAAAAAGTTTCGTACCGTTTGGACTCCATTTGGTACTGATTTTCTGAAAAGCCCAAAACAAGCAAAAAACATCAACTGATACTGGGCACTAGGTTAATAGGTTAGTCCCAAAAAAGATATATAATTGCATATAATTGCATAATAAACATCCAAGATTTCTACTATAATAGCATGGAACAATAAAAAATTATAGATACGTTGCACACGTATCACGCTCCCTGTGGCGCGCCGTGCCTCTTAATCTCGGCTGTCATCAGGTATCTGTCAATCATGATTCTGAACTCCCCGGAGCCATCATATCCTCCCACCAGGGCTCCGTTCAACGCCTCTGCATCTCGACAAGCTACCTGCTGTACATACCCTGCATGATGGATGCCTGGCTGATGTCCCGTCAATTTGAAAAACTCCAACAGCTTGAGTTCTACCATTACTACGAATATAACATGTCATGAACCAATGTATTTGTGCCCTCACCACCGATGTCCATCTCGTGGTTTTTCTGCTCTTTCCACACCACCACCTTCGCCCAGTGCCATCTAGCAGACAATCTGGTACAAATTTTTTGACCACTGCTAAAAAAACTTGCGCTTGCGGTGGTTGATCTGTCGGAGGCCTCACTACACAGCATCATCCACTCTAGTTACCCTGCCCTGGAGTGCTTGCTGCTTGTTTTTGGAATAGAAATCCATATCCGTTATCTCCAAATAAAGTCACCTTGTAAGAATTGGAATTTGTTAAGGATAGGAGCTCATCATCAAAGATGCCACTTCACTTCAAAGGTTGCTCCTTGATTCTTATGCACTTTCGCAAATAATTGTGGTGTCTGCGCCTAAGTTGGATACCTTGGGTGCATTTAAATGGTTCAAGATGGTGTTTGGCTCCCCACTTATTCAGGTATTGTATATTATCATGTACACTTTTGTAATCATAAGCTGCATTTTTCATTTGTGTGCATAAGTTTTATATCATCTTGGAGTACACTTTTGGTACTGATATTATGTTCTATGCTCAATGAAGAGCTTGTCCATGGATAGCCTGTCAATGGTACTGAATTTTGCCAAGACCTTATGTATCAGTATGTGGTGTTTTGATGCGAACATGATTATTGGCTTGCTACGATGCTTTCCATGTCTAGAGAATTTGTATATAAGAGTGATGATTGCACACACATTGAAAGCCCATATATAATGTACTAGAACTAACTGTTCAGTTGTCGCTCTTTCGACGTACTCTTTTTTAGACATTAACTGTTTTCAATCTTCATGTCTATTTAGGCACTAACACATGGACAAAAAGGTATAACCAATCAGTGGTTGAAGAAGCACCGAGATTTTCTCAGTTCTCATGACATTTGTTTGACGACAATAACGCTGGAAGGATATGCATCCAACCATGCAAACACTATATTTGTCACATTCTTCATGTTGAATGCGAGGGTACTATTATCCGTGAGGATATTTTTAACAAAACATTTCTTACGGATGGACATGTTGAACAACATAAAAAGAAGTTTCAGGTGGACAAAAGGGCTTCTGAACGTTCTCGGCTTCTATTTACAACTTGTCGTCATCATGTACCAGTAGATTTTCTATCCTAGGATCTTGATTTTATGGATCAGACCGATCCATTTGATTGTGATTGCCCAAAAATTTGGTGTAGTTAGATGTTATTGCCCTGTTTAATCTGGGTTTTGTCTAAACCTGATGAACAATTAATCCTCATGCTTTTGTACCATTTGTAAGCTGGAGTTAGATGTTCTTGCCCTTTTCAACTCGGCTTTGACCCATATTTTCTTTCATACTGGACCAATAGCTTGCCATTTCTTTAATTAAGACATAAATATTACTCCCTCCGTTCCTTGATATAAGGTGTATAGATTTTTTAGAAAAACCCCGAAATATAAGGTGTATTGCATTGCACAACTCGTTTGGATAATTTTTTTAGGGATATGATTACATTTCCTTATATAAGGCAAGCTCCTCTATTTTCTCATGTCAATTAGTCAGGTGTAATCTCTCCCAAAACTTGTGAAATTATCCCTCGACTTGTGTTCTTTAATTTCCGTGCCAAAAATTATACACCCTATATTTAGGAACGGAGGGAGTATAAGCAATCACAACATAGGGAAAGAACATCACTCTCGCGGGCTCCTTGAGCTCATTGTTCATTACAGAACCCGCAAGTGCTTAGCGTCCGCCAACACCCACAAACTTACTTTGAGCTAGCACACCAAATGGGTTGTAATTCTTAATAAGAGAAGCTGCATGGTAGTGACAGATTGGGATTCTTACATTTGGGACCCACGAGGAACAATCCTATCCAAGGTGGTGTCGACTCGGCCGTAAACATTGAGAAACTTGGTTTTAAAATTACTGTAAATCCAAAACTCGCCTGAAAATCATGAAACTTGGCATGGTGTTATGACATGGCACCAACATGTTGTGGTAAAAAACTTGTCCGATTTGGGACAAGTTTTGGTATAAACTTCTTACAAACCGGAGCTTCTTTCAAGAAGCCTCATGGTTCCGAGAGGGAACTTGTCACCTCTATGTGCGAAACAACATACATTGTCTCTTTAGAAAGGCAACATGCAACTATAGGAGTGTCGTGCTAAAAATATGAAATTATTCAAGGTTCGTTTTGCCTTTTTTATACATTGTTTGAGTTTTTAAGGCATTTTGGAACAAATAGCTGCCACGTTGTTATCGCAAACCGCCGTACTATTCCAACCGTGGGCGTTCAACTAACCATTTACTACCCCAGGCAGCTATTTGATTAGACGGGACGACTGCGAGCAGCCCGCCACGCAGGCTCACCGTACTGGGAAGCGAGGCGTGAGTGTTGCCAAAGATTTATTGATGGTTTTGGTTTCGACCGCCTCGGGAAGGTATATAGAACAATCCTCTGTTCTTATCTACAAGAACCGCGGGCAAGGATCGCTGCCTACACCAATGGAGGACGATCCGACCAACAAGTGGGGGCGGGTCGAGCCAGAACCACAAGAGCCTCCGGCGAGCATGGACTTCATCGGCAACCTCCCCGACGAGATGTTGGTAACCATCATATCCCTCCTCCCCATCAAATCTAGCGTGCAGACCACTGTCCTCTCCCGACGGTGGCGCCCCCTCTGGCACACCGCCCCCTGGACCTCATCGACAACGATGAGCTCTGCAGCGAGGAGCGCAAACACTTGGATGCTTTGTCCCACATCCTCGCCACGCACCATGGGCCGGTCAGATGCCTTGCTATCGGCAAGTTCGTGATAAGTCCATTTTTTGCATCATGTTTTCCTACTGTTATTTATAGTATTTTTATTCAATATAACACTTTGTGGAGTAATTCTAATGCCTTATCTCTCATAATATGCAAGGTTTACACAAAGAGGGAGATTACCGCCAGCTGGAATACTAGACGTGAAAAAGCTATGTTAGAGATACCTATTCTGCACATCTCCAAATGGGCTGAAATTTTACGGAGAATTATTTCGGAATATATAAAAAAATTAGAGAAAAGAAATACTAGAGGGGGCCACCTAGGTGCCCACTAGGCACCAGGGCGAGCCTACCCCCTAGCGCGGCTTGGTGGGTAGTGGGCCCCCTGGCCAACCTCCGGTCATCTTCTGGTACATCAGGTCATTTTCCCTAGAAAAAATAAGGAGATGACTTTTGGGACGAAGCGCCACCGCCTCGAGGCGGAACCTGGGCAGGAGCACTTTTGCTCTCGGGCGGAGCGATTCCATCGGGGATACTTCCCTCTGGGAGGGGGAAATCAAAGCCACCGTCATCACCAACAACCCTCTCACCTTGGGAGGATCAATCTTCATCAACATCGTCATCAGCACCATCCCATCTCAAAATCATAGTTCATCTCTTGTGTTCAGTCTTCATATCAAAACCTCAGATTGGTACCTGTGGGTGACTAGTAGTGTTGATTACATCTTGTAGTTGATGCTAATTGGTTTATTTGGTGGAAGATTATATGTTCAAATCCATTATGTTGTATATTACTCCTCTGACCATGAGCATGAATATGATTTGTGATTAGTTGCTTTTGTTCTTGAGGACACAGGAGAAGTCTTGTCACAAGTAATCATGTGAATTTGATATTCGTTTGATATTTTGATGATATGTATGTTGTGATTCCCTTAGTGGTGTTATGTGAACGTCGACTACATGACACTTCACCATCTTTGGGCCTAAGGGAATGCACTGTGTAGTAGTTATTAGATGATGGGTTGCTAGAGTGACAAAATCTTAAACCCTAGTTTATGCGCTATTCCGTGAGGGGCTGATTTGGATCCATATGTTTAATGCTATGGTTAGATTTTATCTT
Source organism: Aegilops tauschii subsp. strangulata (assembly GCF_002575655.3). Taxonomy (NCBI): domain Eukaryota; kingdom Viridiplantae; phylum Streptophyta; class Magnoliopsida; order Poales; family Poaceae; genus Aegilops; species Aegilops tauschii. Next base: position 190,429,769 of record NC_053037.3, read on the forward strand.
AATTCTTCTTTCGTCGCTGCGGATGCTTGCAAGAGGGGTTAATCATAAGTGGAAGGCTTGTTCAAGTAAGAACAGCACCCAAAAACCGGTCCACCCACATATCAAATTATAAAAGTAGTGAACGTGAATCAAACAAACATGATGAAAGTTACTAGATGAAATTCCCGTGTGTCCTCAAGAACACTTTGCTTATTGTAAGAGACCGTTCTGGCCTGTCCTTTGCCACAACAAGGATTGGGCTACCTTGGTGCACTTTTGCTACCGTTACTATTACTTGCTCATTACAAATTATCTTGCTATCAATCTATCTGTTACCAACAATTCCTGTGCGTGCAGAAAATACCTTGCTGAAAACCACTTGTCATTTCCTTCTGCTCCTCGTTGGGTTCGACACTCTTACTTACAGAAAGGACTACGATTGATCCCCTACACTTGTGGGTCATCAAAACTCTTTTTTGGAGCTTCTTTTTGTGAATCATTTGCTACTCATGTTGATCTCCCTAAGGAGAAGTGGTTTAAATATCACCCCCTATCAAATAAAACAGTGAGGAGCCATTTATAGTTAAGGATGAAACTATTATTTACAATGTTGATCCAGTTATGCCTACTGCTTATATTGAAAACCCACCTTTGCCTGTTAGGATAAAGGAACATCCTAAGGTTTCGACCATGGTCAACAAAAGTAATATTAGAGCACCTAGACCCTCTGAACAAATTAAAGTGGAACATGGTATTGGTATGACTAAAGATCTCTTGGTTGATAATGTTGATGGGCATTTTATTTATTTCTATGCTGAAGCTGCTATAATTGCCAAACCCGATACTAAAGATAAGAATAAACCGTTGTTGGCATGTGTGTTGTCTCAGTTAAAATAGGAGATCATTGTTATCACGGCTTATGTGATATGGGTGCTAGTGTCAGTGCTATTCCTTTTACTATATACCAAGAAATTATGAAGGATATTGCACCGGCTGAAATAGAAGATATTGATATTACTATTAAACTTGCTAATAGTGATACTATCACACCACTTGGGATTGTTAGAGATGTTGAAGTCTTGTGTGGAAAGATAAAATATCCTCCTGATTTTCTAGTTCTTGGATCCCCACAAGATGATTTTTGCCCCATTATATTTGGTAGACCTTTCTTGAACATTGTTAATGCTAAGACAGATTGCAAGAAAGAAACCGACAGTTTTAATTTTAGTGATGTGTCTCATGTTTAATTTGTCTAAGTTGTGTAGGCAATCTCATGATAAAGAATTGCCTAGTAAGGTTGAAATAATTGGTCTTGCTTCTATTGTCGTACCTCCTACTGATCCACTAGAACAATATTCGCTTGACCATGAAAATGATATGCACTTGCATGAAAGAAATGAAATAGATAGGATCTTCTTTGATCAAAACCTATTCTTAAACATAATTTGCCTATTGAAACTCTAGGAAGGCCTCCTCCACCTAAGGGTGATCCTGTGTTTGAATTGAAACAATTACCTGATACTTTGAAATATGGTTATCCGAATGAAAAGAAGATATATCCTGTTATTATTAGTGTTAGCCATATAGAGCATGAAGAAAACGATTATTAAAAACTCTGAGGAAGCACCGAGCTGCTATTGGATATACTCTTGATGAATTTAAGGGCATCAGTCCCACTCTCTGTTAGCACAAGATTAATATGGAGCCCGATGCTAAACTAGTTGTTGATCTCAGCGATGACTAAATCCTAAGATGAAGGAAGTGGTAAGAACTAAAATATTAAAGCTTCTGGAAGTAGGTATAGTTTATCCTATAGCTGATAGTAGATGGGTAAGTCTTGTTCGTTGTGTTCCTAAGAAAGGAGGTATTACCGTTGTTCCTAACGATAAAAAGGAACTTATGCCACAAAGAATTGTGACTGGTTACAGAATGGTAATTGATTTTAGGAAATTAAATAAAGCCACTAGAAAGGATCATTACCCTTTGCCTTTTATTGATCAAATGTTAGAAATATTATCTAAGCACACACACTTTTGCTTTCTTGATGGATATTCTGGTTTCTATCAAATACCCGTATCACAACCTGATCAAGAGAAAACCACTTTTACTTGCCCTTTTGGAACTTATGCTTATAAACATATGCCTTTTGGTTTATGCAATGCACCTGCTACCTTTCAAAGATGTATGAATGCTATATTCTCTAATTTTTGTGAAAAGATTGTTCAGGTTTTCATGGATGATTTTTCTGTTTATGGAACTTCTTTTGATGATTGCTTAAGCAACCTTGATCGAGTTTTGCAGGGATGTGCACAAACTAATCTTGTCTTGAATTGAGAGAAGTGCCACTTTATGGTGAATGAAGGTATTGTCTCAGGGCACAAAATTTTTGAACGAGATATTGAGGTGGATAAAGCTAAAGTTGATGCAATAGAGAAAATGTCGTGTCCTAAAGATATTAAAGGTATAAGAAGTTTTCTTGGTCATGCTGGTTTCTATAAGAGATTTATTAAAGACTTCTCTAAAATTTCTAGGCCTCTTACCAATCTCTTGCAAAAGGATGTTCCATTTGTTTTTGATGATGATTGTGTAGAAGCCTTTGAGACACTTAAGAAAGCCTTAGCTTCTACACCTATTATCCAACCACCTGATTGGAACTTGCCTTTTAAAATTATGTGTGATGCTAGTGATTATGCTGTTGGTGCTGTTCTAGGACAAAGAATTGATATGAAATTAAATGTTATCCATTATGCTAGTAAGACTCCAGATAGTGCCCAAAGAAATTATGCTACTACTGAGAAAGAATTTCTAGCAGTTGTGTTTGCTTGCGACAAATTCAGATCTTACATAGTTGATTCTAAAGTAATTGTTCACACCGAGCATGCTGCTATTAAATACCTTATGGAAAAGAAAGATGCTAAACCTAGACTCATTAGGTGGGTTCTCTTGCTACAAGAATTTGACTTGCATATCACTGATAGAAAGGGAGCTGAGAACCTCATAGCTGATAACTTGTCTAGGTTAGAAAATATTCTTGATGACCCACTACCTATTGATGATAACTTCCATGATGAACAATTAGTTGTCATAAATGCTTCTCATAACACTCCTTGGTATGCAGACTATGCTAATTATATTGTTGCTAAATTTATACCACCTAGTTTCACATAGCAATAAAAGAAAAAGTTTTCCTTTGATTTAAGACATTACTTTTGGGATGACCCACATCTCTATAAAGAGGGAGTAGATGGTAATGTTAGACATTGTATACCAGCATGAACAGGAACAAATCCTACAGAAATGTAACTCCAAAGCCTATGGAGGACACCATGCAGGAGATAGAACTGCACACATGGTATTACAATATGATTTTATTGGCCTACTCCTTTCAAAGATGCTCATAAGTTTGTCCTATCTTGTGATGAATGTCAAAGAATTGGTAATATTGGTAGACGTTCGGAAATGCCTATGATTTATTCACTTGTTATTGAACCATTTTATGTTTGGTGCTTTGATTATATGGGACCTTTTCCTTCCTCTAATGGGTATACACACATCTTGGTCGATCTTGATTATGTTACTAAGTGGGTAGAAGCTATTCCAACTAGTAGTGCTGATCATAACACCTCCATTGAAATGCTTAAAGAAGTTATTTTCCCAAGATTTGGAGTCCCTATATATTTAGTGACTGATGGTGGTTCACATTTTATCCATGGTGCCTTTTGTAAATTGCTTGCTAAATATGATGTCAACCATAGAATTGCATCCCCTTATCACCCTCAATCTAGTGGTCAAGTTGAACTTAGCAATAGAGAAATAAAGTTATAATGCAAAAGACTGTCAACAGATCTAGGAAAAATTGATCTAAGAAACTTGATGATGCACTACGGGTAGAACTGCTTATAAGAATCCTATGGGTATGTCTCCATACAAAATGGTTTATGGAAAAGCATGTCACTTTCCTCTTGAGTTAGAACATAGAGCATATTGGGCTATTAAGGAACTCAATTATGACTTCAAACTTGCCGGTGAAAAGGGGTTATTTGATATTAGCTCACTAGATGAATGGAGAACCCAAGCCTATGAAAATGCAAAATTATTCAAAGAAAAAGTCAAAAGATGGCATGACAAAAGAATCCAAAAGCGGGAATTCAAAGTAGATGAATATGTCCTATTGTATAATTCTCGGTTTAGTTTTTTTTGCTGGAAAACTTCTCTCCAAGTGGCAAGGATCATATATCATTCAAGAAGTTTCTCGATCTGGAGCTATCAAGATCAATAATGCCGAAGGCACTAATCCGAAGGTGTTCAAATGGGCAAATAATTAAGCACTATATTTTAGGTACACCTATTAATGTTGAAACTAACATTATTCAAACCATGACACCGGAAGAATACATAAAAGAGACCTTCCAGAACACTCCAGAACCCTGAAAAGGAAGAGGTACGTAATACGGTAAGTAAACCGACTCCAAAAATTCTGCAAAAATATTTTTTGTCAGTTTTGGAATTTTAGAAAAAAAGAAACACCCGAGAAGGCAACCCAGGTGCCCACTAGGCACCAGGGCGCGCCTGCCCCACCTGGTGGGCCTTGGTGGGTAGTGGCCCCCTCGGGAGCCTTCCCGACTCCGTTTTCCTATGGTATACTTGTTTCCCAAGATAAAAATTCTTTATGTATACTCCCGAACGATTTGACCATTGTATCACGTATAAATCCCCTGTTCTTGTTTTGGGCTGTTTTTTTGGCAGATCTAGATCGCCATGGCTTCACCAAGCTCTTCCAAGGACAAGTTCTACGAGAAGGTCATCAACCCCTACCTACCAGAGGTGTTGAAGCACCCTCAATCCATTGAGATGCATGAGGGGGTGCTCCACATCCGGGATGTTCAAGGGCCCAAGAAGATAGGAAGAGTGGAGGCCAGGCTCGAGGCGGTGGAGCATGAGATCTTCAAGTGCCAAGGGATGGTGGAGCGCGGACTCAGTGCCAATCACTCCATGATCACAAAATTCACCTGTGATCACAAGGTGGATGGCCAATCTATGAAGGACATCGTCCTCAACTTCAATGAGCAAATCAATTTTCTGCAAAGCCAAATCTATGATCTTCAAAATCAAAATTTTGAGTATGAAGCAAGGTTTAAAGGTATGAGTTTAGCTGCAAGTTTTAGGACTCAGGAGACTCATGCATCCTCTTATGATGGTGAACCCCTGCTATGGAAGCCGGATGACAAGCTGTCGGTGCAACAAACCCTGGTGAATGTTGACCAGACTGTACACAGGCTCAAGGGCAAGGTTACAGCAACAAGACAAGGCCACGCAGAAAAGATAGCTCTTTGAGAAATCAAGGGGCGGATCAAGAAGACCAAGACAAGCCGAAGGAACAAGATATCACTAAGGGAAAAATTCCCTTGCCGGGCAGGCGAGCTTGGTCAGGTCGAGGCCACCCAAGAGCAAGACCCAAGACCTCCCCGGCAAGAGTTGCCGGGACGCTGGCGACCTGCTTCCCCTCCAAGGCTCCACCGCTCCACCTCACAGCAACACAAGTCACTTATCGGTGCGGTGTTGAGCCCCCAAGTGATTAAGTGGCTGTCATTTGGCATGTGGCAGCCATTTCTGTGGAAGATCACCCCTAAATGACACCCGTCCAGGGGCGTGTCACACAGGCAGACGAGAAGGTGGTTGAATGGCGCGGCAAGGCTTGCCGGGCTACATCCATGACGTGACACTAAGAGGTGCATTTAGTGCACCTTGTCCTGTCTGCAGAGTTAGGTATGATAGCACTATGGCTATCTAATCACTGGATAATGACTATTTCGCCATTGTGGTAACCCCTTGACCTATAAAAGGAGGGCCGAGGCAACCTTAGAAAGGATTCGGACCCTTGTACACTCATACGCGCGTAGCTGCTCTCCCCGAGGCGGCCTTGCCGGGCTTGAGCGTTGCGTGTTCGTTACGGTCCTCCATCCAATCCACCAAAGCAGGAGTAGGGTTTTACACCTCACGGTGGCCCGAACCTGGGTAAAAACTGCATGTGCCACACTGTCGTGCTGCTCTACAGCCTCCGCTCTTTGTGCAACGTGCCCGTCCCCCTTGCCGAACCAAAAGGGGACGATGGCCCCATAGGTGATCGTGTTGAACCACGACATCTTTGTGTGAGCCAGCACCTCGCCCACGTCCCCTTTTATAGGCAAAAGAGGCCGGGGATGGCTCCTCACTCAAGGGGCAACCGCCCCGTTCTACCAATCCGACTCCCCTGTGCCACCAAAGGCTCATGGAACCCCCTGGGCCAATCTGTGGTGTTTGTCTTTCTGCCATGGCACACATTTCCGCGCCCCCGCGTCCAGCACGAACCCAATGCAATGCATGCAGTATACATGGTGGAAACACCAGAAGCGGAGAAGCTAGTGGAATGGCATTTATCGCCCCATGAACGTGGGACGTGGGTAGCCCACGGATCGTGGCTTAAAACTCCCCCATAACGTCTCGCACGACGCGCAGAAAAACCGGAAACTGATTCAAGCACGGGTTAATGAAGAAGGAAAGAAAATCTCAAAGGATGAGCTACCACAAACTCTTCGCCTGCGTACTAGATAGGGTCTACCCCAACGACGCTCGGCAGCGCATTTGGGACAGGCCCGGGGGCTCCTGTCGGTGCAACAACCCCTGGTGAATGTTGACCGGACTATACACAGGCTCAAGGGCAAGGTTAAAACAACAAGACAAGGCCAAGCAGAAGAGATAGCTGACCAAGACAAGCCGAAGGAACAAGATATCACTAAGGGAAAAACCTCCCTTTCCGGCAGGTGAGCCTGGTCAGGCCGAGGCCACCCCAAGAGCAAGTCCCAAGACCTTCCCGGAAGAGTCGCCGGGACGCTGGCGGCCTGCTTCCCCGCCAAGGCTCCACTGCTCCACCTCACAGCAACGCAAGTCACTTATTGGTGCGGTGTCGAGCCCCCAAGTGATTAAGTGGCTGTCATTTGGCACGTGGAAGCCATATCTGAGGAAGATCACCCCTAAATGACACCCGTCCAGGACGTGTCACGCAGGCAGACGAGAAGGTGGTTTGCGCGGCAAGGCTTGCTGGGCTACATCCATGACGTGACACTAAGCGGTGCATTTAATGCACCTTGTCCTGTCTGCAGAGTTAGGTATGATAGCACTATGGCTATCTAATCACTGGATAATGACTTTTTGCCATTGTGGTAACCCCTTGACCTATAAAAGGAGGGCCGAGGCAACCTTAGAAAGGATTTGGACCCTTGTACACTCATACGCGCGTAGCTGCTCTCCCTGAGGCGGCCTTGCCGGGCTTGAGCGTTACGCGTTCGTCACGGTCCTCCATCCAATCCACCAAAGTAGGAGTAGGGTTTTACGCCTCATGGCGGCCCGAAATTGGGTAAGAAATGCCTGTGCCACAACTGCCGTGCTGCTCTACGGCCTCCTCTCTTTGTGCAATGTGCCCTTCCCCCTTGTCGAACCACAAGGGGCCGATGGCCCCATAGGTGATCGTGTTGAACCATGACACAAGCCTACCATCTCATCACCACCATCATCACCGAAGAAGGAGACTTCAGCACACGGGTATGGGCACTCCCCTTTGCTTGTGCCTAGCTTGGTGGAGGTGCCCCGGTATCGTATCACCATCACTTTTATTACCTTTACCTATTTTAGTTCGATCCCTAGTTATTTTGTGATTTAGTAGAATAAAAGTTTAGTATGATCTATTTTCAAGTGCTAGTTTCGTGATCTATCTATCTATGTAATCGAGTGAGAGTTATATAATAAAGATTAGTTTGAGTTTTTGCTTCTTTAACTTTTTGTTTCAATCAAAATAAAGAAAATAATGAAAAAAGATCATATGCTAATCTTATGGAAAGTAATGACATTACATAAGGAAAATTATAAGTGGTAAAATTTATTGAAAGTTGACAAACATAGCATTGGTTAATGATGCAATTCATGAAAGAATTAATAAGGGAAGAGAAGATTCACATGCAAATACACTATCTTAGACACCTTTTACGATTGTGAGCCTCCATTAAATATTTTATGCCAAATTTGTTGACGTTGGACAAGGAAGACACCAAAATGATTCATGTTTGTTCATATTCACGTAGAAGTTATATTGTCATAGATCCTCCAACATGTGGTGCTTGCCCAATATCTTTGCTAGCCAAAAATCCGCACCAAGTAGAGATACTACTTGTGCATCCAAAAACCTTAAACCCAATCTCAAGTTATGAGAGTCCACTATACCTACCTATGGATTGAATAAGATCCTTCAAGTAAGTTTTCATCGGTGCATAAAGCAATAAAAATTGCTTCTAAATATGTTTGATCTTTTATTGTAAAGGAAAGTAAGCGTTGTACAAACTTGTGATGGCAAAGTAATAAAAGCGACAGACTGCATAATAAAGGTTGCTATCATAAGGGGCAATATATGTGATGTTCTTTTGCATTAAGAGATTGTGCATCCAAAAATAAAAGCGCATGACAACCTCTGCTTCCTTCTGCGAAGGGCCTATCCTTTACTTTTATGTATTTACTTTTTATGCAAGAGTCAATAGTGTTCTCCTCTATTCCTTTTTTATTTTTTTCTCTTTTGCAAGCATCATGCGGTGGGGAAAGATCTAGGCACATATACCCAGTTGGATATGAGTGAACATGAGTTATTATTGTTGACATACCCTTGAGGTGAACAAGTTGGGAGGCGAAACTATAAGCCCCTATCTTTCTATGTGTACGGCTGAAACTTTTTGCTCCATATATATGTTGTGAGTGTTAGCAATCATAGAAGACTAAATGATGGTTGAGTATGTGGACTTGCCAAGAAGGCTCCGACACGAGACCCTTCCTAAAAATATGATGAATATCAATTGCATTGTTGACTAAGAACATAGTTTGTTTGTTTTCAAGAAAGTTTATGCTTTATACTTCAATGATGTGATGAATTGTTACTTGCTCATATTGTTTTTATAATAATGGTCATGATGCTACTATGTCTGTATTTTGTTTTATCGACGCCTCTCTCTCTCTAAACATGTGGACATGATTCTCGATATCAGCTTTCGCTTGAGGACAAGTGAGGTCTAAGCTTGGGGGAGTTGGTACGTCCATTTTGCATCATGTTTTCCTATAATTAATTATAGTGTTTTTATTTAATATAACACTTTGTGGAGTAATTCTAATGTCTTTTCTCTCATAATATGCAAAGTTTACACAGAGGGAGATTACCAGCAGCTGGAATTCTGGACCTGAAAAAGCTATGTCAGAGATACCTATTCTGCACATCTCAAAATGGGCTGAAATTTTATGGAAAATTATTTGGAATATATAAAAAATATTGGAGAAAAGAAATAAATACCAGAGGGGGCCACCCAGGTGCCCTCTAGGCACCAGGGCACGCCTACCCCCCCCCCCCCCGACACGCCTTGGTGAGTAGTGGGCCGCCTGGCCAGCCTCTCGTGCCCATCTTCTGGTATGTAAGGTCATTTTCCCAAGAAAAAATAAGGAGAGGACTTTCGGGACGGAGCACCGCCGCCTCGAGGTGGAACCTGGGCAGGAGCACTTTTGCTCTCTGGCGGAGCGATTCCGTCGGGGATACTTCCCTCCGGGAGGGGGAAATCGAAGCCATCATCATCACCAACAACCCTCCCACCTTCGAAGGATCAATCTTCATCAACATCTTCACTAGCACCATCTCATCTCAAAACCCTAGTTCATCTCTTGTGTTCAATCTTTGTATCAAAACCTCAGATTGGTACCTATGGGTGACTAGTAGTTTTGATTACATCATGTAGTTGACGCTAGTTGGTTTATTTGGTGGAAGATTATATGTTCAGATCCATTATGCTATTTATTAATCCTCTGATCTTGAGCATGAATATGATTTGTGAGTAGTTGCTTTTTTAGGACACGGAAGAAGTTTTGTCACAAGTAATCATGTGAATTTGATATTCATTTGATATTTTGATGATATGTATGTTGTGATTCCCTTAGTGGTGTTATGTGAACGTAGACTACGTGACACTTCACCATCTTTGGGCCTAAGGGAACACATTGTGGAGTAGATATTAGATGATGGGTTGATAGAGTGACAGAAGCTTAAAACCTACTTTATGCGCTATTCCGTAAGGTGCTGATTTGGATCCATATGTTTAATGCTATGGTTACGTTTTATCTTAATTCTTCTTTCGTAGTTGCGGATGCTTGCTGATGACCCACATGTATAGGGGATCTATCGTAGTCCTTTCGATAAGTAAGAGCGTCGAACCCAACGAGGAGCAGAAGGAAATGACAAGTAGTTTTCAGTAAGGTATTCTCTGCAAGCACTGAAATTATCGGTAACAGATAGTTTTGTGATAAGGTAACTTGTTACTTGTAACAGGTAACAAGTAAAAAAAGTAAAAAAAAAGGTGCAGCAAGGTGGCCCAATCCTTTTTGTAGCAAAGGACAAGCCTGGACAAACTCTTATATAAAGGAAAGCGCTCCCGAGGACACATGGGAATTATTGTCAAGCTAGTTTTCATCATGCTCATATGATTCACGTTGGTTACTTTGATAATTTGATATGTGGGTGGACCGGTGCTTGGGTACTGCCCTTCCTTGGACAAGCATCCCACTTATGATTAACCCCTCTTGCAAGCATTCGCAACTACAAAAGAAGTATTAAGGTAAACCTAACCATAGCATGAAACATATGGATCCAAATCAGCCCCTTACGAAGCAACGCATAAACAAGGGTTTAAGCTTCTATCACTCCAGCAACCCATCATCTACTTATTACTTCCCAATGCCTTCCCCTAGGCCCAAATAATGGTGAAGTGTCATGTAGTCGACGTTCACATAACACCACTAGAGGAAAGACAACATACATCTCATCAAAATATCGAACGAATATCAAATTCACATGACTACTTGTAGCAAGACTTCTCCCATGTCCTCAGGAACAAATGTAACTACTCACAAATCATATTCATGTTCATAATCAGAGGGGTATTAATATGCATAAAGGATCTGAACATATGATCTTCCATTGAATAAACCAACTAGCATCAACTACAAGGAGTAATCAACACTACTAGCAACCCACAGGTACCAATCTAAGGTTTTGAGACAAAGATCGGATACAAGAGATGAACTAGGGTTTGAGATGAGATGGTGCTGGTGAAGATGTTGATGGAGATTGACCCCCTCCCGATGAGAGGATCGATGGTGATGATTTCCCCCTCCCAGAGGGATGTTTCCCCGGCAGAACAGCTCCGCCAGAGCCCTAGATTGGTTCCGCCAAGGTTCCGCCTCGAGACGTCGGCGCTTCGTCCCGAAAGCTTCCTCCTTATTTTTTCCAGGGCGAAAGACTTCATATAGCAAAAGATGGGCACCGAAGGCCTGCCAGGGGGCCCGCGAGGTAGGGGCGCGCCCAGGGGGGTAGGGCGCGCCCCCCACCCTCGTGGACGGTGGGTGGCCCCCCTCTGGTGCTTTCTTCGCCCAATATTTTTAATATATTCCAAAACCGACTTTCGTGGAGTTTCAGGACTTTTGGAGTTGTGCAGAATAGGTCTCTAATATTTGCTCCTTTTCCAGCCCAGACTTCCAGCTGCCGACATTCTCCCTCTTCATGTAAACCTTGTAAAATAAGAGAGAAAAGGCATAAGTATTGTGACATAATGTGCAATAACAGCCCATAATTCAATAAATATCGATATAAAAGCATGATGCAAAATGGACGTATCAACTCCCCCAAGCTTAGACCTCGCTTGTCCTCAAGCGGAAGCCGATAAAGAAAAATATGTCCACATGTTTAGAGATAGAGGTGTCGATAAAATAAAATACGGACATGAGGGCATCATGACCATTCTTATAACAGCAACATATATATATATATATATTGTCATATGATTTCTTATGCTAAAGTAACAATCTATTCACAATGTCAAGTATGAATCAGAAACTTCATTGAAAACTAACAAACTATGATCTCGGTCATTGAAGCAATTGAAATTTATCATAACATCGAAAAGAGTCAATATAAGAGCTTTTCAGCAAGTCCACATACTCAACTATCATTTAGTCTTTCACAATTGCTAACACTCACGCAATACTTATGGGTATGGAGTTTTAATCGGACAGAGAGAAAGATAGGGGCTTATAGTGTTGCCTCCCAACCTTTTACCTCAAGGGTAATGTCAACAATAATAGTTTATGATAACTTACATCCAATTGGATATATATATATATATATATATATATATATATATATATATATATATATATATCAGGATCTTTCCAACACAATGTGCTTGCCAAAGGATAAAGTGTAAAAAGTAAAGGTGAAGATCACTGCGACTCTTGCATAAGACATAAGACAAAAATAAAAGACAGGCCCTTCGCAGAGGGAAGCAGATGTTGTCATGTGCTTTTATGGTTGGATGCACAAAATCTTAATGCAAAAGAACGTCACTTCATATTGCCACTTGTGATAGGGACCTTTATTATGCAGTCTGTCGCTTTTATTTCTTACATATCACAAGATCATATAAAGCTTATTTTCTCCACACTAATAGATCATAAATATTCAGGGAACAATTTTTATTGCATGCAACAATGACAACTTACTTGAAGGATCTTACTCAATCCATGGGTAGATATGGTGGACACTCATGGCAAAACTGGGTTTAAGGATATTTGGAAGCACAAGTAGTATCTCTACTTGGTGCAGAGAATTTGGCTAGCATGAGGGGGAAAGGCAAGCTCAACATGTTGGATGATCCATGACAATATACTTTATTTCGGATATAAGAAAACATAACCCATTACGTTGTCTTCCTTGTCCAACATCAACCTTTTAGCATGTCATATTTTAATGAGTGCTCACAATCATAAAAGATGTCCAAGATAGTATATTTATATGTGAAAACCTCTCTTCCTTTATTACTTCCTATTATTTGCAACGATGACCAAAACTATGTTTGTCAACTCTCAACAACTTTTATTCATCATACTCTTTATATGTGAAGTCATTACTCTCCATAAAGTCAATATGATCTCTTTATTTCTTTTTTTCTTTCAATCATAGCAAGATAGCGAAGCCCTCGACTCAAAACTAATATTTATTATATATAACTCACGGACTCAATTACATAGATAAGGATCAACACAAAAACTCAAAGCTAGATCATAATAAAACTTTATGCTACTAGATTAAGATATTACCAAAAGGATCGAACTAAGAAAAAGGTAAAGATAGGAGTGTGATGGTGATACGATACCGGGGCACCTCCCCCAAGCTTGGTTGTTGCCAAGGGGAGTGCCCATACCCATGTATTTATTTCTCTTTCTTTGGAGGTGGTGATGATGGAGTTATTGATGACGTAGTGTCGCACATCGAGCGTAGGAGATCCTCCAATTTGCAGATAATGCCCTTGAGTGCGGTGATATGCTCCTTCAACAAAATATTTTCACGTGTGAGATACTTGTTTTGTATGCGAGCTAATTCAATCATCTTGAAAGCTTCAATCTTAGTTGGGGTCAGAAGATTGTAGTGAGGTTGAGAGAAGCCTTCTTCTTCTACTGTTGGTACTTGCTCCTTTGTGGCCTCCTTGATCTTATCACCTTCCTTGATTTCCCCGATTTCTTCTCTCTTCATCTCTATCTTCATTAGCCAAGCATCGTCTCCCACATCGTTGGAGGAGGGGGACGACATATTGCTCTAATCTGCGACAGAAACAACTCAAAACAAAAACAGAGGAATTTTTCGTGCTACGGTGTGACGATGACATGTATCTAGGGTAGGGCAATAGACCTGGTCTAAGCACCTTACCCAAGGACACTGCCCTACAGTCAAGGACAACCAAAGGACAGCAGATTCTACCGACTGGAATCACCACAAGACTCAACCCACTCGACTGAGTGTTCACTCAGATACCCCAATTCCATTCGACCATACCAGAATCCACTCGGAGAAAAGAAGGTCTAAGGTCACTCTGAATGACAACAGTCGGGTGTTCACTCTGTAGTCTTAATGGTCATTTATATCATTTATATAACTTTAATGCTGGCGTTACTAGTAACGTTCCTATCTTTATGTACATTGAACCCTGTGTAACTGAGGGCCGGAGGGGTCTGGCGAACTCTATATAAGCCAGCCCACTCCTCAGGCCCCTATAACTTCACGCATATCCAATCGACCGAGCCTTCGGGCACCGAGACGTAGGGCTGTTACTTCCTCTGTGAAGGGCCTGAACTCGTAAATCTTGCGTGCACAACTTCACCGTAGCTAGGATCTTGCCTCTCCATACATACCCCCTATTCTACTGTCAGACTTAGAACCACGACAGTTGGCGCCCAACATGGGGCAGGTGTCTTAGCGACTTTTCGGTGAGGTTGTATTTTCTCCAATTCCCATCATCATGTCTTCTGGCGGAGGTTTGGCTGAGGGCCGCGAGATCCGTCTCGGTGCGCTCGTTTTCGTCGCCGACGACTCCGCCTGGCTCCAGGAGGCCCCTCTCGACGTCGAGGCGCTCCCCGTCCGTGGGGCGACGCACTTTCGCGCGTGCGTTCGCGGCGTCCTCCTGCGGCAGCCGTCGACCCAGTATCGGTCGACTCATGCGGTGTCTTTGCTCCCCGCTGTGTGATACGTCTCCAACGTATCTATAATTTTTTATTGTTCCATGCTATATTATATTCTGTTTTGGCTGTTTATTGGGCTTTATTATACATTTTTATATTATTTTTGGGACTAACCTATTAACCGGAGGCCCAGCCCAAATTGCTGTTTTTTTGCCTATTTCAGTGTTTCGAAGGAAAAGGATATCAAACGGAGTCCAAACGGAATGAAACTTTCGGGAACGTGATTTTCGGAACAAACGTGATCTAGAGGACTTGGAGTCTACGTAAAGCAATCAACGAGGAGAGCACGAGGTAGGGGGCAGGCCTACCCCCTGGGCGCGCCCTCCACCCTCGTGGGCCTCTCGTTGCTCCACCGACGTACTTCTTCCTCCTATATATACCCATGTACCCTGGAAACATCATATACGGAGCCAAAACCCAATTTCCACCGCCGCAACCTTCTGTACCCGTGAGATCCCATCTTGGGGCCTTTTCAGGCGCTCCGCCGGAGGGGGCATTGATCACGGAGGGCTTCTACATCAACACCATAGCCTCTCCGATGATGTGTGAGTAGTTTACCTCAGACCTTCGGGTCCATAGTTATTAGCTAGATGGATTCTTCTCTCTCTTTGGATCTCAATACAAAGTTCTCCTTGATTCTCTTGGAGATCTATTTGATGTAACTCTTCTTTTGCGGTGTGTTTGTCGAGATCCGATGAATTGTGGGTTTATGATCAAGTTTATCTATGAACAATATTTGAATCTCCTCTGAATTCTTTTATGTATGATTGGTTATCTTTGCAAGTCTCTTCGAATTATCAGTTTGGTTTGGCCTACTAGATTGATCTTTCTTGCAATGGGAGAAGTGCTTAGCTTTGGGTTCAATCTTGCGATGTCCTTTCCCAGTGACAGCAGGGGCAACAAGGCACGTATTGTATTGTTGCCATCGAGGATAAAAAGATGGGGTTTATATCATATTGCATGAGTTTATCCCTCTACATCATGTCATCTTGCTTAAAGCGTTACTCTGTTCTTATGAACTTAATAGTCTAGATGCATGCTGGATAGCGGTCGATGTGTGGAGTAATAGTAGTAGATGCAGAATCGTTTCGGTCTACTTGTCACGGACGTGATGCCTATATACATGATCATACCTAGATATTCTCATAACTATGCTCAATTCTATCAATTGCTCGATAGTAATTCATTTACCCACCGTAATACTTATGCTCTTGTGAGAAGCCACTAGTGAAACCTATGGCCCCCGGGTCTATTTTCCATCATATTAATCTTCCAACACTTAGCTATTTCTATTGCCGTTTATTTTACTTTGCATCTTTATTTCTCTTTATCATAAAAATACCAAAAATATTATCTTATCATATCTATCAGATCTCACTCTCGTAAGTGACCGTGAAGGGATTGTCAACCCCTTTATCGTGTTGGTTGTGAGGTTCTTATTTGTTTGTGTAGGTGCGTGGGACTCGAGCGTGGTCTCCTACTGGATTGATACCTTGGTTCTCAAAAACTGAGGGAAATACTTACGCTACTTTACTGCATCACCCTTTCCTCTTTAAGGGAAAACCAACGCAGTGCTCAAGAGGTAGCAAGAAGGATTTCTGGCGCCGTTGCCGGGGAGTCTACGCACAAGTCAAGACATACCAAGTACCCATCACAAACTTTTATCCCTCGCATTACATTATTTGCCATTTGCCTCTCGTTTTCCTCTACCCCACTTCACTCTTGCCGTTTTATTCGCCCTCTCTTTTCCGTTCGTCGCTTTCTTGCTTGCCTTGTTGTTATGGCTAGTCCCTTATCTTCGTCGTTGTCTCCCGAGAATGAAGTTCTTAATTTTAAGCAAAGGGAGAGAGAAAATCTAAAAGACGCTTGGTATAGAATTTGCAATGCTCAAAATAGATCTACTAGGAAGCAATCTACTTCCCTTCTTCTCCGCAATTTTTATGTAGGCGCTACTCCTTGGTACAGATATATTCTTGATACCATTACCGGAGGGAATTTCTTGGGTAGCCATACTTTTGATTCTTATAATGCTATGATAGATTTGTTTGGCTCACCACCTCTTTTGGTTAATGGAACTATGTTAACTTTGGAACATGTGATGCAAAGGCTTGAAATTATTGAAAATAAAGTTGCCACTGTAGAGTTGATTGAGAATTTGGATAAAAATATCCACAACCAAATTACCCAATATGGATCTAAGGTGGGAGTTATTCTGAAAAGTTTTAAGGAAAAAGAACCCATAGTTAATGAAAGAATAGATCAAGATTCTACTAGAATCGATAAACTTGAGGGAATTATCACCAACTTGGGGTCCGCTTTTTCTTCAGTTAAAAATACTCCAAATCCTCCTACCAAAATTGCCAAGCTTGTTTATGTTCCTAAAAATAAGGGTGAATCCTCTAGTAAGGAAACTGCGGATTTAAAATCAATAAGTGTTCATCCCAATCTTTTTGCTATCATTAAGGAACCGTTTGCTACAAATGATTTTCTTGATTTTGTGCCTAGGAGTTTGATAATTAATAAAAAGAAAGAAACTCCTAGGGGTTATAGGTGTCTTATTGAAGAATTGCCTACCAAAGATGGCGATACCTAGATCTATCCTTGTTTTTATGCCTAGCTAGGGGCGTTAAACGATAGCGCTTGTTGGGAGGCAACCCAATTTTATTTTAGTTTTTTTGCTTTTTGCTTCTGTTTAGGAATAAATATTTGATCTAGCCTCTGGTTAGATTTGTTTTTATGTTTTAATTAGTGTTTGTGCCAAGTGAAACCTATAGGATCTTCTTGGATGATAGTTATTTGATCTTGCTGAAAATTCCAGAAACTTTCTATTCACGAAAACAATTGTTAAAAATCACCAGAATGTGATAAAATACTGGTTCCAATTGCAGTAGATCAATAAACAAATTATCTAGGTCGTCCTATTTTTGTAGATTTTTCTGAGTTACAGAAGTTTGCGTTAGTTACAGATTACTAAAGACTGTTCTGTTTTTGACAGATTCTGTTTTTCGTGTGTTGTTTGCTTATTTTGATGAATCTATGGCTAGTAAAATAGTTTATAAACCTGAGAGAAGTTGGAATACAGTAGTTTTAACGCCAATATAAATAAAGAATGAGTTCAATACAGTATCTTGAAGTGTTGTTTTGCTTTCTTTCGCTAACGGAGCTCACGAGATTTTCTGTTGAGTTTTGTGTTGTGAAGTTTTCAAGTTTTGGGTAAAGATTTGATGGATTATGGAACAAGGAGTGGCAAGAGACTAAGCTTGGGGATGCCCATGGCACCCCAAGGTAATCTAAGGACACTAAAAAGCCAAAGCTTGGGGATGCCCTGGAAGGCATCCCCTCTTTCGTCTTCGTCCATCGGTAACTTTACTTGGAGCTATATTTTTATTCACCACATGATAAGTGTTTTGCTTGGAGCGTCTTGTATGATTTGAGTCTTTGCTTTTTAGTTTACCACAATCATCCTTGCTGTACACACCTTTTGAGAGAGACACACATGATTCGGAATTTATTAGAATACTCTATGTGCTTCACTTATATCTTTTGAGCTATATAGTTTTTGCTCTAGTGCTTTACTTATATCTTTTAGAGCACGGTGGTGGATTTTTTATAGAAATTATTGTTCTCTCATGCTTCACTTATATTATTTTGAGAGTCCTACAAAACAGCATGGTAATTTGCTTTAATTGTGAAATTAGTCCTAATATGCTAGGTATTCAAGATTAGTAAAAACTTTCTTATGAGTGTGTTGAATACTAAGAGAAGTTTGATGCTTGATGATTGTTTTGAGATATGGAGGTAGTGATATTAAAGTTGTGCTAGTTGAGTAGTTGTGAATTTGAGAAATACTTGTGTTGAAGTTTGCAAATCTCGTAGCATGCACGTATGGTAAATGTTGTGTAACAAATTTGAAACATGAGGTGTTCTTTAATTGTCCTCCTTATGAGTGGCGGTCGGGGACGAGCGATGGTCTTTTCCTACCAATCTATCCCCCTAGGAGCATGCGTGTAGTGCTTGGTTTTTGATGACTTGTAGATTTTTGCAATAAGTATGTGAGTTCTTTATGACTAATGTTGAGTCCATGGATTATACGCACTCTTACCCTTCCATCATTGCTAGCCTCTTCGGTACCGTGCATTGCCCTTTCTCACCTTGAGAGTTGGTGCAAACTTCACCGGTGCATCCAAACTCTGTGATACGATACGCTCTATCACACATAAACCTCCTTATATCTTCCTCAAAACAGCCACCATACCTACCTATTATGGCATTTCCATAGCCATTCCGAGATATATTGCCATGCAACTTCCATTTATCGTGACACGTTCATCATTGTCATATTGCCTTGCATGATCATGTAGTTGACATCGTATTTGTGGCAAAGCCACCATTCATAATTTTTTTCATACATATCACTCTTGATTCACTGCCCTCCCGGTACATCGCCGGAGGCATTCATATAGATTCATACTTTCTTCTAGTATCGAGTTGTAATCATTGAGTTGTAAATAAATAGAAGTGTGATGATCATCATTCATAGAGCATTGTCCCAAAAAAAGAGAAAGGCCAAAAAAAAGGAAGGCCCAAAAAAAGAAAAAAAGGGCAATGCTACTATCTTTTTCCATACTTGTGCTTCAAAGTAGCACCATGATCCTTATGATAGATAGTCTCTTGTTTTGTCACTTTCATATACTAGTGGGAATTTTTCGTTATAGAACTTGGCTTGTATATTCCAACAATGGGCTTCCTCAAATGCCCTAGGTCTTCATGAGCAAGCAAGTTGGATGCACACCCACTTAGTTTCTTTTGTTGAGCTTTCATACATTTATAGCTCTAGTGCATCCGTTGCATGGCAATCCCTACTCCTCACATTAACATCAATTGATGGGCATCTCCATAGCCCGTTGATTAGCCGCGTTGATGTGAGAATTTCTCCTTTTTTGTCTTCTCCATATAACCCCCATCATTATATTCTATTCCACCCATAGTGCTATATCCATGGCTCACGCTCATGTATTGCGTGAAAGTTGAAAAAGTTTGAGATTACTAAAGTATGAAACAATTGCTTGGCTTCTCATCGGGGTTGTGCATGATGAGAGCATTCTTGTGTGACGAAAATGGAGCATGACCAAACTATATGATTTTGTAGGGATGAACTTTCTTTGGCCATGATATTTTGAGAAGACATAATTGCTTAGTTAGTATGCTTGAAGTATTATTACTTTTATGTCAATATTAAAATTTTATCTTGAATCTTTCGAATCTGAATATTCATACCATAATTAACAGGGTTACATTGAAAATTATGCTAAGTAGCATTCCACATCAAAAATTCTATTTTTATCATTTACCTACTCGAGGACGAGCAGGAAATAAGCTTGGGGATGCTTGATACGTCTCCAACGTATCTATAATTTTTTGTTGTTCCATGCTATATTATATTCTGTTTTGGATGTTTATTGGGCTTTATTATACACTTTTATATTATTTTTGGGACTAACCTATTAACCGGAGGCCCAGCCCAAATTGCTGTTTTTTTGCCTATTTCAGTGTTTCGAAGGAAAAGGATATCAAACGGAGTCCAAACGGAATGAAACCTTCGGGAACGTGATTTTCGGAACAAACGTGATCCAGAGGACTTGGAGTCTACGTAAAGCAATCAACGAGGAGAGCACAAGGTAGGGGGGCGTGCCTACCCCCCTGGGCGCGCCCTCCACCCTCGTCGGCCCCTCATTGCTCCACCGACGTACTTCTTCCTCCTATATATACCCATGTACCCTGGAAACATCATATACGGAGCCAAAACCCTATTTCCACTGCCGCAACCTTCTGTACCCGTGAGATCCCATCTTGGGGCCTTTTCCGGCGCTCCGCCGGAGGGGACATTGATCATGGAGGGCTTCTACATCAACACCATAACCTCTCCGATGATGTGTGAGTAGTTTACCTCAGACCTTCGGGTCCATAGTTATTAGCTAAATGGCTTCTTCCCTCTCTCTTTGGATCTCAATACAAAGTTATCCTCGATTCTCTTAGAGATCTATTTGATGTAACTCTTCTTTTGCGGTGTGTTTGTCGAGATCCGATGAATTGTGGGTTTATGATCAAGTTTATCTATGAACAATATTTGAATCTCCTCTGAATTCTTTTATGTATGATTGGTTATCTTTGCAAGTCTCTTCGAATTATCAGTTTGGTTTGGCCTACTAGATTGATCTTTCTTGCAATGGGAGAAGTGCTTAGCTTTGGGTTCAATCTTGCGGTGTCCTTTCCCAGTGACAGCAGGGGCAACAAGGCACGTATTGTATTGTTGCCATCGAGGATAAAAAGATGGGGTTTATATCATATTGCATGAGTTTATCCCTCTACATCATGTCATCTTGCTTAAAGCGTTACTCTGTTCTTATGAACTTAATAGTCTAGATGCATGCTGGATAGCGGTCGATGTGTGGAGTAATAGTAGTAGATGCAGAATCGTTTCGGTCTACTTGTCACGGACGTGATGCCTATATACATGATCATACCTAGATATTCTCATAACTATGCTCAATTCTATCAATTGCTCGATAGTAATTCATTTACCCACCGTAATACTTATGCTCTTGTGAGAAGCCACTAGTGAAACCTATGGCCCCCGGGTCTATTTTCCATCATATTAATCTTCCAACACTTAGCTATTTCTATTGCCGTTTATTTTACTTTGCATCTTTATTTCTCTTTATCATAAAAATACCAAAAATATTACCTTATCATATCTATCAGATCTCACTCTCGTAAGTGACCGTGAAGGGATTGACAACCCCTTTATCGCGTTGGTTGTGAGGTTCTTATTTGTTTGTGTAGGTGCGTGGGACTCGAGCGTGGTCTCCTACTGGATTGATACCTTGGTTCTCAAAAACTGAGGGAAATACTGACGCTACTTTACTGCATCACCCTTTCCTCTTCAAGGGAAAACCAACACAGTGCTCAAGAGGTAGCACTGTACGCCGTCACAAACGATTTGGTCAGTCGCGACTTCAGAGGTGGGTGAAGCACGCGGTGGCACGCCAGTCGGCCACCCCCCAAGTTGCGGCAATCGAGCGTGACAAAACTCTCTACGGCCTGTTCGATCTGTCGCCTGGCTCCGTTGAGACCCTGTCCGAGTGCGATAGCAGCGACCCTGCGGTAGAAGTCCTAATGATCAACACGCCGTGCAGCCCGTTTGGTTTTCGTCACGTCGACGGCGGCGGCGATCAGTCGCAGGTTCATGAGCAGTATCATCCCGAAGCCCTCACTTCACAGCAGAGGGAGGAACTTCATCGCTGCAACGTGGAGGCGCTCCACACGCCTATCCTCGGAGAAACCTCCAAGGCTCGGGCCTTGGAGGCGGCATGCCTGGCCACTTTGGCTGAGCGCACTCGACTGGAGAACCTTCAACATAGACTCCACGAGCGCGCTCGGCGGCAGATCCCTGAGTCCAGTCGACGGCAATGACAGTTGTTTCCGTCTGATCCACAAGTATACCGCACTCCAATTCAGAATCTTACAACCGCTGCCCGTATAGCAGAGTCCATTCACCCGTCTCAGTCGGAGGCTGGAAGAGGGTTGATGCAAATCAGAGCGTTGCTGCGAGTAGCAGGAGAGCAGAACACAACAGTATCTCAGTCGCGTAATAGAATACACGGCAGATCTGTGATGGCTGACACAGTTCAGTCGGCCCACAGCCCAAGATCGCCCCCGCGGCCTGAGGGACGTGGGCATCGGCAGGATCAGAACGTGGGTCGGAACCACGAGCAGTATGATCACCGACTCGGCCGTGATGACCGTCGTCGGGTGCCCACCCCTCCTCCGAGGAGCGGATCATATGTGCCCCAGCAATATGATGACAGGCGCCCGCACAGTGGAGAACAAAGGGTACCAGTTGACCCAAGGGAGCTAGGCTTTGATGCAAGATCGATTCTTGTTCAAGGTCTGGTCGACAGGAACAGAGCACACAAAGAGGGACTTGACAGAGATCACCCGACTGGCAGCAGAGTTCATGTCTCAGGTCCAGAGTGTTTCAGCAGAGCCATCAGGGCTGCAGAGATTCCTCCCAACTTCAGGTTGGCGACTGGAGTTAGCAAGTTCACTGGTGAGTCCAAGCCTGGCACTTGGCTTGAGGATTACCGAGTGGCTGTGCAGATTGGTGGTGGCAATGACGAGGTGGCCATGAAACATCTTCCTCTGATGTTGGAAGGTTCGGCCAGGGCATGGCCGAATCAGTTGGCCCCATGCAGCATATTCAGTTGGGAGGAGCTAGCCCGGGTGTTTGTCAGAACTTTTGAGGGTACTTGCAAACGGCCAGCAGGATTGACAGAATTGCAACATTGTGTACAAAACCCGAATTAGACTCTGAGGGATTACATTCAGAGGTGGACCACTTTGCATCACACAGTGGAAAATGTATCTCTACATCAAGTAGTTTGTGCCTTCAAGGAAGGCATTCGATATCGAGAGCTTAACCTAAAATTCGGTCAGACATGAGACATGTCTCTGACTCGGATGATGGAAATAGCCACTCGGTATGCTAATGGAGAAGAAGAGGATCGACTCCGCGGTGGAAAGAGCAAACCAGTCGGCCAGGACACCGGTGGAGGTAATTCCAATCGGAAGCAGAAACTAAAGCTGAGCCTGCAGGACCTAGTGAAACCGTAGCCGTGATCCAAGGAAAATTTAAGGGAAAACCTAAGGGGCCCTGGACCCCCAAGAAAGTGAAAGATCAAGCAGGGAATGATGTGTTAGATTTGCCATGTCACATTCACACCAAGAAAGACGAAGAGGGAAATCTGATTTATCCCAAGCACACCACTCGACAGTGTCGAGTCCTTATCCAGCAATTCCGAGAGAAACAACCCAGTGAGAAGGAGAAGGAGTCTGATAAGGATGAGGACAAAGAGGAGGATGATGGTTTCCCCAATGTCAATTCCACCCTGGTGATTTTTGCTGATATTGAGAGCAAAAGTCGACTGAAAGTGATAAACAGAGAAGTAAACATGGTTGCCCCGGCAACGACGACATATTTGAAGTGGTCGCAAACTGCGATCACATTCGACCAGTCTGATCACCCAGCGCGCGTTGCCACTCCAGGGCGGCAAGTGCTGGTAGTCGACCTAGTGGTTGGAGGCACTCGACTGACCAAGGTGTTGATGGATGGCGGCAGTGGTCTGAATATTCTTTACGCTGAAACACTGAAGGGGATGGGCATTCCGATGTCCAAGCTTAGTGAGAGCAACATGAGTTTTCACGGTGTTATCCCTGGAAAGAAGGCTGAACCACTTGGCCAGATAACTCTTGACGTGGTTTTCGGTGATTCGAAGAATTACCACAAGGAAAAATTGACATTTGAGGTGGTAGATTTTCAAAGTGCTTATCATGCTATTCTGGGCAGGCCTGCATATGCTCGTTTTCTGGCTCGACCGTGTTACGTCTATCTTAAGTTGAAGATGCCTGGTCCCAGAGGCGTGATCACAGTTACTGGTAATCGGCAGAAAGCAGAGGAGTGCCTTCAGAAGGGCTCAAAAATTGCTGATGAACATATGGCAGCAGTTGAAATGCAGGAATACCGGAAGAATGCTGATCTGAGTGATTTGCTGCGGGCTAAGAAGCCTGCCTCAGAGTCTGCATTTTAGTCGTCCGGGGAAACAAAGTCGGTTCCTATTCACCCGACCGATCCCAATGCTGCTCCGACTCATATCTCAACGACGCTCGACAGCAAATAGGAAGAAGCGCTCATCTAGTTCCTCCATGAGAACTGGGACATCTTCGCATGGAAACCTTCTAACATGCCAGGTGTACCCAGGGAGCTGGCTGAGCACCGTTTGCGAGTCGACCCGAAGGTAAAACCAGTCAAAGAGCATCTCCGGCAGTCCGCCGTTTAGAAGAGAAAGGCAATTGGCGAGGAAGTAGCTCGGCTTCTGGCAGCTGAGTTCATCCGAGAGATTTACCACTCCGAGTGGCTCGCCAATGTCATCATGGTTCCTAAGAAAGACGATTCACTCCCTATGTGTATCGACTTCAAGCATATCAATCGGGCCTGCCCGAAGGATCACTTCCCTCTTCCTCGCATCGATCAGATAGTCGACTCGACTGCGGGATGTGAGCGGTTGTCTTTCCTAGATGCATACTCCGGGTACCATCAGATCCGACTGTATGGACCCGATGAAATAAAGACAACTTTTATCACCCCGTTCGGGTGCTTTTGCTATGTCACCATGCCCTTTGGTCTCAAGAATGCAGGTGCCACATTCATGCGCATGATACAGAAGTGCCTGCTTACTCAAATCAATCGGAATGTGGAAGCATACATGAATGACATCGTGGTTAAGTCACGCAAAGGTTCCGACCTGCTGACTGACCTCACTGAAACCTTTGCCAATCTGAGAAGATATGATATCAAGCTCAACCCGTCAAAATGTACATTTGGAGTTCCAGGTGGCAAGTTGCTCGGTTTCCTCATTTCCGAACGTGGAATCGATGCAAACCTGGAGAAGGTTGGTGCAATCCTCCGAATGAAATGCCTCGTGCGTGTACACGACGTTCAGAAGCTTACTGGTTGTTTGGCCGCTTTGAGTCGATTCATCTCTCGTCTCGGTGAAAAGGCATTGCCTCTTTACCAACTGATGAAGAAATCTGACAAGTTCGAGTGGACTCCTAAAGCTGACGCAGCGTTTGTCGAGCTCAAAACCCTGCTTTCCGCCCAGCCGGTGCTCGCTGCTCCAATCAGCAAAGAGCCTTTACTGCTTTATATTGCAGCCACTGGACAAGTTGTTAGTACAGTACTCACGGTCGAGCAGGAAGAAGAAGGCAAGGCCTACAAAGTTCAGCGTCCAGTGTATTATATTTCTGAAGTTTTAACCCCGCCCAAGCAGAGATATCCACATTATCAGAAGCTTGTCTACGGGATTTACTTGACCACAAAGAAGGTTGCACATTACTTCTCAGATCATTCAATTACAGTCGCCAGCGATGCTCCATTGTCAGAAATTTTGAATAATAGAGATGCAACTGGTCGAGTGGCTAAATGGGGGATTGAACTCCTCCCGCTGGATATCAAGTTTGAAGCAAAGAAAGCAATCAAATCCCAGGCAATAGCAGATTTTCTCGTCGAGTGGATTGAACAATAGCTGCCGACTCAGATTCAGTCGAAACATTGGACTATGTTCTTTGACGGGTCCAAGATGTTGAATGGTTCAGGTGCTGGGGTAGTCCTGGTATCTCCGTGAGGCGACAAGCTCAGTTATGTTCTCCAAATTCACTTTGAATCCTCCAATAATGAAGCTGAATATGAGGAACTTTTGTACGGGTTGCGTATGGCCATTTCACTCGGCGTCCGGCGCCTAATGGTCTACGGCGACTCAGATTTTGTGGTCAATCAAGTGATGAAGGAATGGGACGTGAGGAGTCCAGCTATGACTAGTTATTGCAATGCAGTGAGGAAATTGGAAAAGAAGTTTGAAGGGTTAGAGTTGCACCATATACCCCGACTGAAGAACCAGGCGGCCGATGACCTGGCAAAGATTGGGTCCAAGAGGGAGCCCATTCCCAGCAATGTGTTTTTGGAGCATGTTCATACACCTTCTGTACAAGAGGATCCCTTCACAGAAGAGCCCCCACAGCCTAAGAGCCCTACTGATCCGACTGAAGTTGAAATCCCAGCCGTGGTCGACTTGATCATGGAAGTTTTGGTCGTCATTCCGGATTGGACAGTGCCATACATTGCATATATTCTCAGGAAAGAACTTCCAGAGGATGAAGAAGAGGCTCGACAGATCGTTCGTCGATCCAAAGCCTTTACTGTGATGGGTGGTCAGCTTTACAGAGAGAGTGTTACTGGAGTCAGTCAGAAATGCATCACGCCAGAAGAAGGCCGAATGATCCTCAATGATATCCACTCGGGGACCTGTGGTCACCATGCGTCCTCTCGGACCATCGTGGCTAAAGCATACCGAGCCGGGTTTTACTGGCCACATGCTAATGAGATGGCAAAGGAAATAGTCGACAAGTGTGAGGGCTGTCAGTTCTACTCCAACATGTCCCACAAACCTGCTTCAGCTTTGAAGACCATTCCGCTCGTCTGGCCATTTGCAGTTTGGGGATTAGATATGATCGGACCTCTGAGGACTGGCAGGAGTGGCTTCACCCATGTGCTTGTAGCAGTCGACAAGTTCACTAAATGGATTGAAGCTAAACCTATCAAAAACCTCGAAGCAAGTACTGCTGTCAGCTTCATCAGAGAGTTAACATTCAGATATGGAGTTCTGCACAACATCATCACAGATAAATGGGTCAAACTTTGATTCATAAGAGTTCAGGGCTTTCTACGCTTGGGCACTCGGGTTGACTATGCTTCAGTTGCCCACCCTCAGTCGAATGGGCAAGCAGAAAGGGCAAATGGTTTGATCCTCAAAGGGCTGAAACCCCGATTGATGCGCGACCTCAAACATGCAGCAGGTTCTTGGGTTGATGAGCTACCATCAGTACTTTGGGGATTGAGAACAACTCCAAATCGGTCGACTGGTCGAACTCCGTTCTTCCTAGTCTACGGGGCTGAAGCTGTACTTCCGAGTGACCTACTTCATAATGCACCCCGAGTGGAACTTTTCTCAGAAGCCGAAGCAGAACAAGCTCGACAAGATGTTGTTGATCTTCTGGAAGAGGAAAGGGAGATGGCCCTAATCCGGTCGACCATTTATCAGCAAGACCTTCGTCGATTCCACGCTAGAAACGTGAGAGGTCGAGCATTTCAAGAGGGAGACCTGGTTCTCCGAGTGGATCAGCAACGGCCGCACAAGCATGCTCCCGCGTGGGAAGGTCCGTTCATCATCACCAAGGTGCTCAAATATGGAGCATATCACCTCTATAATGTGGAGCACAATAAAGACAAGCCACGCACTTGGAATGCAGAGTTGCTCCGTCGTTTTTATACTTAAGCACTCATACTATTGAGATGTAATAAGAAATACCTTTTTAGTTTGATTATCAAAGACACAGTTTTACAGTCTTCTAAATGATTATTGTCGATTATACATGTGTTTGAAATGCCCCAGTGGGTGGCTTAGCTGCGAATCCGTTTCGCCTAAGTTTGAAAAAAATCCTACCGAGTGAAGAGCAAGCCTCTCACTCGGGGGGCTTAGCTGCGAATCCGTTTCGCCTAAGTTTGAAAAAATCCTACCGAGTGAAGAGCAACCCTCTCACTCAGGGGCTTAACTGCAGTTCCGTACTCGCCTAAGTTTGAAAAATCCTATCGAGTGAAGAGCAACCCTCTCACTCGGAGGCTTAGCTGCAGTTCCGTACTCGCCTAAGTTTGAAAAAATCCTACCGAGTGAAGAGCAACCCTCTCACTCGGAGGCTTAGCTGCAGTTCCGTACTCGCCTAAGTTTGAAAAAATCCTACCGAGTGAAGAGCAACCCTCTCACTCGGAGGCTTAGCTGCAGTTCCGTACTCGCCTAAGTTTGAAAAAATCCTACCGAGTGAAAAGCAAACCTCTCACTCGAGGGCTTAGCTACAATCCAGTACTCGCCTAAGTTCAAAAAATCCTACCGAGTGAAGAGCAACCCTCTCACTCGGAGGCTTAGCTGCAGTTCCGTACTTGCCTAAGTTTGAAAAAATCCTACCGAGTGAAGAGCAACCCTCTCACTCGGAGGCTTAGATGCAGTTCTGTACTCGCCTAAGTTTGAAAAAATCCTACCGAGTGAAGAGCAACCCTCTCACTCGAGAGCTTAGCTACAGTCCAGTACTCGCCTAAGTTCAAAAATCCTACCGAGTGAAGAGCAACCCTTCCACTCGGAGGCTTAGCTGCAGTTCCGTACTCGTCTAAGTTCGAAAAAAATCCTACCGAGTGAGGAGCAACCCTCTCACTCGGAGGCTTAGCTGCAGTTCCGTACTCGTCTAAGTTTGAAAAAATCCTACCGAGTGAAGAGCAACCCTCTCACTCGAAGGCTTAGCTGCAGTTCCGTACTCGCCTAAGTTTGAAAAAATCCTACCGAGTGAAGAGCAACCCTCTCACTCGGGGGCTTAGCTGCAGTCCAGTACTCGCCTAAGTTCAAAAAATCCCACCGAGTGAAGAGCAACCCTCTCACTCGGGGGCTTAGCTGCAGTCCAGTACTCGCCTAAGTTCAAAAAATCCCACCGAGTGAAGAGCAAGCCTCTCACTCGGGGGCTTAGCTACAGTCATGTACTCGCCTAAGTTTTAAAAATCCTACCGAGTGAAGAGCAATCCTCTCACTCGGGGGCTTGGCCACACGCTCCATCCTAATCCGCAAGGACGACGAGGTGCAGGTCGACTGCGACCTTCTCCTCAAAGCTGCGCACAAGTACAACATGCGCTCCATCCTGATCCATAAGGACGACGAGGTGCAGGTCGACTGCGACCTTCTCCTCAAAGCTGCGCCACAAGTACAACGTGCGCTCCATCCTGATCCGCAAGGATGACGAGGCGCAGGTCGACTGCGACCTTCTCCTCAGAGTTGCGCCATAAATACAATGTGTTCTCCATCCTAGTCCGCGAGGATGGCGAGGTGCAGGTCGACCGCGACCTTCTCCTCAGAGCTGCATCACAAGTACAAAGACTGTTCCGAGTGAAGAAACAAGTTCCACTCGAAGGCAAACACAAGCATATTCACAGAAAGGCTAAGTTTAAGATAAATCCCATGAGGTTCCAGACCACGGATTAAAGTACTCGGGCATCAGACCCGAAGGAGTTTAACGGTTACAAAAACCACTCGGCAAATTTAATCTGATCACAAAAGTTTGTTCACTCCGCAGGAGGAGGACTGGCAGGCTCGACGAACTCGTCCAAGTCGATTCCATCTACAATACGAGTGGCGGCAGCAATAAAAGTCTCCATAAAGGACCGGAAGTCAAGCTTCTTGATATTGGCAATCTTGATCGCTGCCAGCTTCTCTTCTTTAGCTTCCTTGCAATGGACGCAAACCAGAGACTGGGCCACATCAGCGCCGCATCAGGCGGAAGACTTCTTCCATTCCTGCACTCGACCGGGGATCTCATTGAGTCGAGTCATCAGAGACTCAAGGTCATTTTGGAGCGTCACCCTTGGCCAGAGCGCTGTGTCAATTCGCGACACCGCAACCTTCAGCCGAGCCAGATAGTCAACGATGCCAGCAACACGGGATTCCAGTCGGAGTACGTTCATGGCAGCTTCATCCTTAACAGGAGAGAGGATGGGGTCCAAGCTTGTTTCAATTCGCCCAGTCTCTTCCTCGAAGTTCTGGCAGAATTCTGCACACGCAATAAAACGATGAGTCAACAGTTATACAACGAATCGACAGCACCAAGACAGTCGGATAAAGAAAAGTACCTTCAAGCATGACGAATAGCTTCTTGGCAAGCCCTCCCAGATAATTCTCCAGCTCATCTCTCTTGCGGGCGATGTCTTCCACTTTGTCGGTCAGGGTCCTCTTGTCCTTCTTCAGACGAGTCGCCTCCTTGTTGGCTTCATCAAGGGCAGTCTTCAGCTTGGTGTTCTCTTCCTCCAGTTTACCAACTGAGGCCAGCTTCTGGTCGGCGAGTGCAGTTTTCTCTTCTGCTGCTTTCTGCGCGGCTGCAAGGTCCAGATCCTTCTTCGCCAGAGCCTGGTTCATTGTTTCTGAAATAAATGACGCTTGGTTTAGAGGAAGGAAATGACACTCGGTTCAGGAACGAATCAGTCCACAAGTTTTTCATACCAGCGGCTTCATCCTTAGCCTTCTGCAAGTTTGTCTTGGCTAACTCCAGATCAAGATTGAGCTGGATATGCTTCTGCTCCAAGTCAGCAAACCGAGATCCAAGTTCACAAGATTTCTGTGGTTAGAGGATGGTCAGTCGACAGACGCGAAGATTGGTTACTTCAGAGCGATAGAGTGACAAATTCAAAAAGTTCTAAGACTACTGCCGAATCAAACATCCAACAGTAGTCTCGGGGACTACACCCAGTGGGTGCACTTAGCGTGCCCCCACTGGTCCAGTTTCCACTCGACATGGTACGTCCAGGCTGAGTAAAAAAAAGAGGGAAGAATGCAACCGTTGTTCTAAGACCACAGCCGATTGCCCTCAGTCGACCGCGGTCTAGGGGACTACACCCAGTGGGTGCACTCAGCGTGCCCCCACTGGTTCAGACTCCACTCGACATGGTCCGCCCAGATCGAGTGGAAGAACTGAAGAACAAGATATTTTTTATCAAGACCTCCGCCGAATCACACATTCGACGGCGACCTCGGGGACTACACCCAGTGGGTGCACTCTGCGTGCCCCCACTAGTCTAAAGCTACAATCAACACAACCTAGTCGATTCGATCGGAAAAACTACTCAACATAAATTAAAACACCCAGTGGGTGTACGGATGCAAAAGTACAGACTGACAAATAGATGCACAAGAAAAGTTTTCAGGTAGCATATCCTAACAGAACAAGCGACAAGCCAAAAGATCGGTCGGAAATCAACCAACCTAGACGTTGGTCTGGAGAGCTGAGCTGGCGTCATAAGCAGCTTGACTAGCCTCCCGAACCACTTTCATCTGCTCCATCATGATGCCTGCCTGGCGTATAGCTTCCTTGGCGGCACCCACTTGGTCCTCTGGGATGTGATGCACAGTGAAGAGTGAAGACGGTGGATCAGCTGGAATCTGTGCAGGCAACACTGAGGGTTGGGCACTCGACAATGCTACGGCGAAAGTCACAGAAGCCCGGTTGGCATCGCCGGTCTCCTGCATCACCGGTTCCGTCACTGGCGTCGACTGGGGCGTCTTGCTAGTTGATGTCTTCTTGCCTGAAGTCCTGCCCCTCCTTCCCGTTGGCCTCAGTGGCACATCCTCGTCATCGTCTGGAAGTTCAATAACATTGGGCGGAGCTGCAAAAGATGCAATCACAAGAGTTTCAGTCGACCGCCAGAATGGCTGATAAAGTAAAAGACAATATGACAAGAGTTGTACCCGCATTGGAAGTGACTGCGTCCTCCATCTCTTCATCTTCATCATCCTTATAAACAGAAGTCCCAGAGGTAGCAGCACTGCAAATTTCAAATTTCAGTCGGTTAGATCTTCCGAAGTGAGTCGACCAAAGATCAATTCATGCCAAACTAATAAATCGAGTTCAGATATTACCCGGAAGCAATGGGAACAACCACTTTGATCTTGGGCAAAGCCTTCCGAGGTTTTGACGGTGTAACTTTGGATTGCTTCGGGGCCTTCTCAGTCGGCATAGGAGAGGACGTCCGAGGGCGCTTCAAAGTCTGACCAGTCTGCGCAGTCGCTTTGCCACGGATACTTGCTGGGTCATGGATGTGCTTGGATCGCCTTTCGGTGTGAGGTGGTGAGTCGACTTCTTCGCCGTCACCTGAGTCATCGCTTTCATCGTCTTCTCCTCTGTCAGAGTGCCACTCGCCGCTTTCGCCTCCGCTCGCCTCCCCTTCCGGCTCCTGCTCCTGCTCTCCGTTGGGCATTGAGTATGTCTCAGTATAAATCTGCAAGACACAAGAGTCGACTGGATGTCAGTCGGTTCCAAAAGAAATCACATGTTAGAACAAAAAGACACTCGGGAGAGAAGATTCAGACCTTGTCTGGTTCGTTGGCGCTGTCGAATGGAGGAACTCTCCTAGACCCCCTGGGGTTGTCCTTATCGCCGGTGATGCCCTGCAGCCACTGCGCCACCGTCTCCTCGTCGACTTCTTCTAGGTGGATCCGAGTGTTGTCTTCAACGCCCGAGTACAACCACATCGGAGGATCACGAGCTTGGAGTGGCTGGATGCGTCATTTGAGAAACACCTCTAGC
Organism: Aegilops tauschii subsp. strangulata; assembly: GCF_002575655.3. Classification (NCBI taxonomy): domain Eukaryota; kingdom Viridiplantae; phylum Streptophyta; class Magnoliopsida; order Poales; family Poaceae; genus Aegilops; species Aegilops tauschii. Next base: position 190,462,154 of record NC_053037.3, read on the forward strand.
AAATCCATGCCGGTCACACCGTCGCGGACAAGTTGGACCACTCGCTCAACCAACATTGTCACCTCCACTTTCTTAGCCGAGGTCATTCTCAAGGGAGAAGGCTTCTCGACTCTCTCCATGGAAAATGGAGGAAGGCCGGTCGACTGACCAGGAGTCGGTTCATCCTTACAATAGAACCAAGTCGACTGCCAACCTCTAACCGACTCGAGAAGGGTCATGGCTGGGAAGGTGCTTTTCCCCCTCATCTGGATCCCTAATCCTCCGCACATCTGGATCATGTGTGTCCTCTCATCACTTGGATTGTCCTTTTTATGGCCTGAGAACGACAAGTGAAATGTGCTTGAAGAGACCCCAGTGCGGTCGACACCCCAGGAAGTTTTCGCACATGGACACGAACGCAGCAAGGTATGTGATGGTGTTGGGAGAGAAATGATGAAGTTGAGCCCCGAAGAAATTCAGAAAACCCCGGAAAAAGGATGTGGTGGCAAAGAGAAACCGCGGTCGACGTGGGTGGCGAGGAGCACACACTCACCCTCTTGCGGCCGCTGCTCGGTCTCGTCCTCCGGGAGCCGCCAGGATCCGTGGGGAATCAGACTCCCCTCCACCAGATCCTCCAGATCCTCCTGCTGGATCGTGGAGCAAATCCAGTCGCCCTGGATCCAGCCGGGCGGCATGCCAGATCTCGACGACGATCCCCCCGGCTGGACTTCTTGCCCTTCACCTTCGCCGTCGCCTTCTTCGCGTGCTCCAGGGTCGCCTTCTTGTCTTTCGCCATCTCAGCGGGGTACGCTCGGACTAGGCGGTGGCATGGAGGGAGGAGACGGGTGCAGAGGAGAAACAGAGGAGGAGGAGGAGAAGAAATGAGGCACACAGTACAAAAGCACCGGCCCAAACTCCTTATATGGGCTGGTTTCCCGAGTGACTGACCAGTGGGTCCAGGCAATCCTGTCAAATCCCGCAACAGTCGCGCGCGCGGTACGTGGCGAAAATGGTGGCATGGAGATCGAGGCGCCCCTGCCTAATCCATTCTGATTACCATGGCCCTCTCCGCCCCGCGCGCTTCCCCAAATTTCGAATCCTGCGAGATCCGGGAACGCAGAGCAGTCAATCATGCCGGAGATTCTATATCATATCAAACACTCGAAGCTTATCAGCAAAATCCACTCGACAACCTTTGAATGGCTCAAGGCGACTGGGAATGAGGTCGAAGTTTTCTGCATAGTTCTCCAATCCAAATAAAGTGCTCCCGCAGCCTGAAAATTGAGTCAGAACCATCTTCTACTTCATCTCCACTCGGACCCCGAACCATTCAGGGTCTAATGACGATGACATGTATCTAGGGTAGGGCAATAGACCTAGTCTAAGTACCCTACCCAAGGACACTGCCCTACAGTCAAGGACATCCAAAGGACAGCAGATTCTACCGACTGGAATCACCACAAGACTCAACCCACTCGACTGAGTGTTCACTCGGATACCCCAATTCCATTCGACCATACTAGAATCCACTCGGAGAACAGAAGGTCTAAGTTCACTCTGAATGACAACAGTCGGGCGTTCACTCCGTAGTCTTAATGGTCATTTATGTAACTTTAATGCTGGCGTTACCAATAACGTTACTATCTTTATGTACATTGAACCCTGTGTAACTGAGGGCCGGAGGGGTCTGGTGAACTCTATATAAGCCAGCCCCCTCCTCAGGCAGAAGAGTTCGCACCCCCTGTAACTTCACGCATATCCAATCGACCGAGCCTTCGGGCACCGAGACGTAGGGCTGTTACTTCCTCTGCGAAGGGCCTGAACTCGTAAATCTTGCATGCACAACTTCACCGTAGCTAGGCTCTTGCCTCTCCATACATACCCCCTATTCTACTGTCAGACTTAGAACCACGACACGGTGGTCAAAACCTTCGGGAGATTATATAATGAATTTTTGCCGACCAAAAGAAGTATCACGAAGAAAACGGAGTCTGGAGAGCACACGAGGTGCCCACGAGGCAGGGGCCGTGCCTAGGGGGGTAGGGCGCACCCTCCACCCTCGTGGATGCCTCGTGTCCTTCCCGGACTACTTATTATTTTCCTATTTTCTTAAATATTCCAAAACAAAGAAAAATTGCTATTAGAACTGTTTTGGAGTCGGTTTACTTACCGTACCACATACCTATTCCTTTTCGGAGTCTGAAACGTTCTGGAAAGTGTCCCTTATGTATTCCTCCGGGGTTACGGTGTTAATAACATTGGTTTCAACATTTATGGGATTACCTGAGATATAATGTTTGATTCTTTGACCGTTCACCACCTTTGGATTTGTGCCTTCAAAGTTGTTGATTTTTATGGCACCGGAACGATAGACCTCCTCGATAACGTAAGGACCTTCCCATTTAGAGAGAAGCTTTCCTGCAAAAAATCTTAAACGAGAGTTGTATAACAAAACATAATCACCTACATTAAACTCACACTTTTAACTTTTTCTTTAAACAGTTTGGCATTCTCATAGGCCTGGGTTCTCCACTCATCAAGTGAGCTAATGTCAAATAGTCTCTTCTCACCGGCAAGTTTGAAATCATAATTGAGCTCTTTAATGGCCCAATATGCCTTATGTTCTAATTCGAGAGGTAAGTGACATGCTTTTCCATATACCATTTTATACGGAGACATACCCATAGGATTCTTATATGCAGTTCTATAGGCCCATAATGCATCATCAAGTTTCTTGGACCAATTCTTTCTAGATCTATTAATAGTCTTTTGCAAAATTAATTTAATCTCTCTATTACTCAGTTCTGATTGACCACTAGACTGTGGGTGGTATGGAGATGCAATTCTATGATTAACGTCATACTTAGCAAGAATCTTACGAAAAGCACTGTGAATAAAATTTGAACCACCATCAGTCATTAAGTATCTAGGGACTCCAAACCTCAGAAAAATAACTTCTTTAAGCATCTTAATAGAAGTGTTATGATCATCACTACTAGTTGGAATAGCTTCTACCCACTTAGTAACGTAATCAACAGCAACTAAAATATGTGTATACCCATTAGAGGAAGGAAACGGTCCCATATAATCAAAGCCCCAAACATCAAATGGTTCAATAACAAGTGAATAGTTCATAGGCGTTTCTTGACGTCTACTAATATTACCAATTCTTTGACATTCATCACAAGACAAGACAAACTTACGGGCGTCCTTGAAAAGAGTAGGCCAATAAAAACCGGATTGCGATACCTTATGTGCAGTTCTATCTCCAGCGTGGTGTCCTCCATAAGCCTTGGAGTGACACTTGCGTAGGATCTGTTCCTGTTCATGCTCAGGTGCACAATGTCTAATAACACCATCTACTCCTTCTTTATAAAGGTGTGGGTCATCCCAGAAGTAATGTCTTAAATCATAGAAAAACCTTTTCTTTTGCTGGTATGTGAAACTAGGTGGTATAAATTTAGCAACAATGTAATTGGCATAATCAGCATACCATGGAGCAGTACGAGAAGCATCTATGATAGCTAATTGTTCATCAAGAAAGCTATCATCAATAGGTAATGGGTCATCAAGAACATTCTCTAACCTAGATAAGTTGTCTGCAACGGGGTTCTCAGCTCCCTTTCTATCAATAATATGCAAATCAAATTCTTGTAGTAGGAGAACCCATCTAATAAGTCTAGGTTTAGCATCTTTCTTTTCCATAAGATATTTAATAGCAGCATGATCAGTGTGAACAGTTACTTTAGAGTCAACAATATAAGGTCTGAACTTATCACAAGCAAATACAATTGCTAAAAATTCCTTTTCAGTAGTAGCATAATTTCTCTGGGCACTGCCTAGAGTTTTACTAGCATATTGGATAACTTTTAATTTCTTATCAACTCTTTGTCCTAGAACATCACCTACAGCATAATCACTAGCATCACACATAATTTCAAAGGGTAAATTCCAATCAGGTGGCTGAACAATAGGTGCAGAAATCAAGGGTTTCTTAAGTATTTCAAATACTTCTACACAATCATCATCAAAGACAAAAGGAACATCTTTTGGTAAGAGATTATTCAGAGGCCTAGAAATTTTCGAGAAGTCTTTAATGAACCTCCTATAAAAACCGGCATGACCAAGGAAACTTCTTATACCTTTAATGTCCTTAGGACACGGCATCTTTTCAATAGCATCAACTTTAGCTTTATCAACTTCAATACCTCTTTCAGAAATTTTATGCCCCAAGAAAATACCTTCATTAACCATAAAGTGGCACTTTTCCCAATTCAAGACAAGATTAGTTTCTTCACATCTCTGCAAAACTCGATCAAGGTTGCTTAAGCAATCATCAAAAGAAGTTCCATATACGGAAAAATCATCCATGAAAACCTCAATAATATTTTCACAAAAGTCAGAGAATATAACAGTCATACATCTTTGAAAGGTAGCAGGTGCATTGCATAAACCAAAAGGCATACGTCTATAAGCGAAGGTACCGAAAGGGCAAGTAAAAGTGGTCTTTTCTTGATCCTCTTTTGACACAGGTATTTGAGAGAAACAAGAATAACCGTCAAGAAAGCAAAAATGTGTATGTTTGGATAATCTTTCTAGAATTTGATCAATAAAAGGTAAAGGGTAATGATCCTTTTTAGTAGCTTTATTTATTTTGCGCAAATCAATTACCATTCTATAACCTGTAGCAATTCTTTGTGGGATCAATTCATCTTTATCATTAGGAACAACAGTAATACCTCCCTTCTTAGGGACACAATGGACAGGACTTACCCACTGACTATCAGCAACGGGATATATTATACCTGCCTCCAGAAGCTTTAGTATTTCTTTCCTTACCACTTCTTTCATCTTAGGATTTAACCTTCGTTGGTGATCAACAACCGGTTTAGCGTCTTCCTCCAATTTTATTTTGTGCTGGCATAGAGTGGGACTAATGCCCTTAAGATCATCAAGAATATATCCGATAGCAGCACAGTGCTTCTTCAGAGTTTTCAATAATTTCTCTTCTTCCTACTCTAAAAGGTTAGCACTAATAATAACATGATATATCTTCTTTTCATCAAGATAAGCATATTTAAGAGTATCAGGTAATGGTTTAAGCTCAAACATGGGATCACCCTTGGGTGGAGGAGGATCCCCTAGAATTTCAACAGGCAAATTGTGTTTCAAAATAGGTCCCTGTTTAAAGAATACTTCATCTATTTCCCTTCTTTCATTCATAAACATATCATTTCATGGTCTAGCAAATATTGTTCTAAAGGATCATTAGGAGGCACGGCAATAGAAGCAAGACCAATAATTTCATCTTCACTAGGCAATTCTTTATCATGGGGTTGTCTACGAAATTTAGCAAAATTAAAATCATGAGACATATCCCCGAAACCAATAGCAACAACATCTTTTTTGCAATCTATCTTAGCATTAACAGTATTCAACAAGGGTCTACCAAATATAATGGGACAAAAGTCATCTTGTGGGGAACCAAGAACAAGAAAATCAGTAGGATATTTAACTTTCCCGCACAAGACTTCAACATCTCTAACAATCCCAACTGGTGAAATAGTATCTGTATTGGTAAGCTTAATAGTAACATCAATATCTTCTATCTCAGCAGGTGCAATATCATGCATAATTTCCTCATATAAGGAATGAGGTATTGCACTCGCACTAGCACCCAAATCACATAAGCCATGATAACAATGATCTCCTATTTAACAGAAATAACAGGCATGCCTACAACAGGTCTATGTTTATTTTTAGTATCGGGTCTAGCAATTCTAGCAGCTTCATCACAGAAGTAAATAACATGCCCATAAATATTATCGACCAAGAGATCTTTAACCATAGCAATACTAGGTTCAACTTTAATTTGCTCAGGGGGTGTAGGTGTTCTAGTATTATTCTTACGAACCACAGTTGAAGCTTTAGCATGATCCTTTATTCTAGCAGGGAAAGGTGGTTTCTCAATATAAGCGGTAGGAACAATAGGATCAACATTATAAGTGATAGTTTCAACTTTAATAGGTTCAACTACTTTTACTTCAATGGGAGGATGATATTTAAACCACTTCTGCTTAGGGAGATCAACATGAGTAGCAAAGGATTCACAGAAAGAAGCTACTATCTCGGAGTCAAGTCCATATTTAGTGCTAAATTCACGAAAAGCATCGGTATCCATAAAACATTTAACACAATCAAACTTAGGTGTTATACCTGACTCCTTACCTTCGTCGAGTTCCCAATCTTCAGAGTTGTGTTTAATTCTTTCCAATAAATCCCATTTGAATTCAATAGTCTTCATCATAAAAGAACCAGTACAAGAAGTATCGAGCATGGAGCAATTATTGAGAGAAAGCCGAGCATAAAATTTTTGAATAATAATTTCTCTTGAGAGCTCATGATTGGGGCATGAATATAACATTGACTTAAGTCTCCCCCAAGCTTGAGCGATACTTTCTCCTTCACGAGGCCAAAAATTGTATATGTAATTACGATCACGATGAACCAGATGCATAGGATAAAACTTCTGATGAAATTCCAATTTCAATCGGTTGTACTTCCATGATCCAATATCATCGCATAGCCTAAACCATGTCAATGCCTTTCCCTTCAAAGATAAAGGGAAGACCTCCTTCTTTATAACATCCTCTGGCATACCTGCAAGCTTAAATAATCCACAAACTTCATCCACATAGATTAGGTGCAAATCGGGATGTAATGTTCCATCTCCTGTAAAAGGATTAGCTAGCAGTTTCTCTATCATACCCGAAGGAATTTCAAAGTAAAAAATTTCAATAGGTTCAGTAGGTTGAGGAGAAACTCTTTGCTCTACTGGTCGGGGTGAAGATACCCCGAACAAGCCCCTCAAAGGATTACTTTCCATAGCAACAAGTGACAGTAGATTTCAGCACACTATATAAATTTTTCCTTACCAAAGGCGCTTCACTCCCCGGTAATGGCGCCAGAAAAGAGTCTTGATGACCCACAAGTATAGGGGATCTATCATAGTCCTTTCGATAAGTAAGAGTGTCGAACCCAACGAGGAGCAGAAGGAAATGACAAGTAGTTTTCAGTAAGGTATTCTCTGCAAGCACTAAAATTATCGGTAACAGATAGTTTTGTGATAAGGTAATTTGTAATGGGTAACAAGTAACAAAAGTAAACAAGGTGCAGCAAGGTGGCCCACTCATTTTTGTAGCAAAGGACAAGCCTGGACAAACTCTTATATAAAGGAAAGCGCTCCCGAGGACACATGGGAATTATTGTCAAGCTAGTTTTCATCATCCTCATATGATTCACGTTCGTTACTTTGATAATTTGATATGTGGGTGGACCGGTGCTTGGGTACTGCCCTTCCTTGGACAAGCATCCACTTATGATTAACCCCTCTTGCAAGCATCCGCAACTACAAAAGAAGTATTAAGGTAAACCTAACCATAGCATGAAACATATGGATCCAAATCAGCCCCTTACGAAGCAACGCATAAACTAGGGTTTAAGCTTCTGTCACTCTAGCAACCCATCATCTACTTATTACTTCCCAATGCCTTCCCCTAGGCCCAAATAATGGTGAAGTGTCATGTAGTCGACGTTCACATAACACCACTAGAGGAAATACAACATACATCTCATCAAAATATTGAACGAATACCAAATTCACATGACTACTTATAGCAAGACTTCTCCCATGTCCTCAGGAACAAACGTAACTACTCACAAATCATATTCATGTTCATAATCAGAGGGTTATTAATATGCATAAAGGATCTGAACATATGATCTTCCACTGAATAAACCAACTAGCATCAACTACAAGGAGTAATCAACACTACTAGCAACCCACAGGTACCAATCTGAGGTTTTGAGACAAAGATCGGATACAAGAGATGAACTAGGGTTTGAGATGAGATGGTGCTAGTGAAGATGTTGATGGAGATTGACCCCCTCCCGATGAGAGGATCGATGGGGATGACGATGGTGATGATTTCCCCCTCCCGGAGGGATGTTTCCCCGGCAGAACAACTCCGCCGGAGCCCTAGATTGGTTCCGCTAAGGTTCCGCCTCGAGACGTCGGCGCTTCGTCCCGAAAGCTTCTTCCTTATTTTTTCCAGGGCGAAAGACTTCATATAGCAAAAGATGGGCACCGAAGGCCTGCCAGGGGGCCCACGAGGCAGGGGAGCGCCCAGGGGGTAGGGCGCGCCCCCACCCTCGTGGACGGTGGGTGGCCACCCTCTGGTGCTTTATTCGCCCAATATTTTTGATATATTCCAAAACTGACTTTCGTGGAGTTTCAGGACTTTTGGAGTTGTGCAGAATAGGTCTCTAATATTTTCTCCTTTTCGAGCCCAGACTTCCAGCCGCCGGCATTCTCCCTCTTCATGTAAAACTTGTAAAATAAGAGAGAAAAGGCATAACTATTGTGACATAATGTGTAATAATAGCCCATAATGCAATAAATATCGATATAAAAGCATGATGCAAAATGGACGTATCACTTGCGAGAGGGGTTAATCATAAGTGGGAGGCTTGTTCAAGTAAGAACAACACCCAAGCACCGTTCCACCCGCATATCAAATTATCACAGTAGCGAACAAGAATAAAAAAAACATGATGAAAGTGACTATATGAAATTCCCATGTGTCCTCAAGAATGCTTTGCTTATTGTAAGAGACCATTTCGGCCTGTCCTTTGCCACAAAAAGGATTGGGCTAGCTTGCTGCACTTTTTCTACCGTTACTATTACTTGCTCGTTACAAATTATCTTGCTATCAAACTATCAGTTAGTGACAATTTCAGTGCCTACAGAAAATACCTTGTTGAAAACCACTTGTCATTTCATTCCGCTCCTCGTTGGGTTCGACACTCTTACTTATTGAAAGCACTACAATTGATCCCCTATAATTGTGGGTCATCAGTTTGGTTCCAACTGCAAGGCCGAACCCGGGTTTCACAATTGGTTCCTATCCCCAGCCCTAGATTGGCTCGAGGAGCTCAGCTTTCATGCTAGACATCCGCGCTCGCCGCCGCCGTTTGCACTCCGCCTCGCACCCACGCTGCGCTACACTACGTTCACGTAGTGCCTTTTCCCCCAGATTGATGCTGCGCCTGCTCCTCATCTCCCTAAACTAAAGCACCTCGAGCTCATGGGCGTCCGCATCTCGAAGGGGGATTTGGAGTGCTTGCTCGGCGGCTATACAACGCTCGAGTACCTTCGTCTTCAGGTGATGGATGGGTTCAGGAGCCTCCACATTGCCTTGATGAATGTCCCTACTATTTATGTGCATTGCTGGTGCCGCAACAGGCTGTCAGTTGAGGTGTTTCACGATATGGTAATTGAGAATGCGCCTTTCCTAGAGAGATTGTATGTACTTGATAAAGTAGGGCCAACAAGAATCAAGGTCATTGACGCACCGAAATTGATAGTGTTGGGCTATTCGTGTGCTGAATTCTCCGAACTTGTTACTGGATCATTATCCGTTCATGTACAACAGTCTTCTTCTTATCCTTCTTATTACTGGACATCACATTTTATCTAATTTTTGTTGATCTATGTTCCCCTGTCATCCAAAAAATGATTCCCATAAGCTTGACCCCGTCTCTACGCATAGTGAAGATCTTGGCACTACAATCTATCGGCCCGATCTGGATGAAGTTGTTAGATTCCTTAGATGCTTTCCGTGCACGGAGAAGCTATACATCAAGGTGATGCTCCTTTCTTGTTAATTGTTAACCACAACAGAGTTCAGTTTGTTGTTACGTTTACCTATGATTACAATGACAAATGTAGTATGATTTCTAAAGGAAATTTGGAGGATTTCAATACATTTTTTGAGATGTTAATCATGAACAATTGAAGATGGCATGCCACTCTATTCATGTATTTTAGAAATCCTACAAATCAAAGAGACCCGAAGTGTTCAAATCTGTAGGTTGGCACCAATATGTTGTCTTTGTTTACAGATACAAGCAGGCCCGAAAGTGGAAAATGTTGCGCAATATAACAATCCCATTGAATGCCTTGATCTTCATCTCACAGAAATTGCTTTTAACGAGTACTGAGGCACCACACCAGAAATTAAATTTGCCAGGTTCTTTGTTCAAAAAGGAAGGGTGCTCAGGGTAATGAGGTTTGCCCTATATTTAGTGCGCAGAAGTGAGTGGTTTGCTAAAGAGCGCATGCGTCTACAGCTGAATAGAAAAGGCTCTACATAAGTTGGATGGAAAAGGCTCTATAGAAGCTGAATTTCAGTTTGTAACTTCATATGGCAGATTATTCGAAAGTTACTGTATCAGCCGCTATATGACTTCTCGGTGGCTGATCCTTTCACAGAAATAATGCATCAAAAAGATTCTGAAGATTATGAATTTGATTTGTAAGAATAGTTTGAACCTTGTAATGTTTGAATTTGGGCCTTGTAATGCTGGAATTTGAACCTTGCAATATTTGCAGTATTTGTGATATAACATAATTGGATGTTTAATTTGGTTACGCAATCATGTCCTATTATAAGTATATATGTTGTTCTTCTGTAGACAGAGCATAGATATTGTGCGGACAGAGCATATCCCATCGCACACGGGCTAAACTAGGGAACCCATCGGTGATGATTTTATCAATCACTAACAATTGTATGCCAGCAAGCATTTGCCCACAACACACATGGCTTATTAGCAGCAATCGTCTATGTTATTATTGGTCTTTGCACACATTTATGACTATGGACCTGTTTGCCGTGGATCACACACATCTTGTTAAGTTGAAGCATTTCTGTTGTTTTCACTCATCGCAAATAGTTCATCCGACTGAACTGTATGCCGTCTATCTCACACACCTTTATCTGACCGACCATTTATGTTGTGTTGCCTAATCAAAAACAGTTCATCCGAGTGAATTGTATGCCGTATATCACACACCTTGATCTGGTTGACCGTGTCTGTTGTTCTAGTCATCGCAAACAGTTCATATGGATCAACTGTATACCATGTATCGCACATGCAACTCTAATCCGAATTGTGCTTGATGTCTATGCCATCGCACACAGTTCATCTTATTGGCGACAGTTTTATTACGACATCGTTTGCGATGAATGCATCACACACAATTTGGTCGAAGGGTCTCTAATTCATGCGTCACGTTTGGACCATCATGCAGTAGTGATTCTTACTAAACCACAATTATGCACTAGTAAAACCCACACATTACCATCTCTATATCGCAAAACTATTGCAAGGAATCAAACTTATCATATTCAGTGATCTACATGAAAGTTTTTATTATATCTCTCTTCAATACCTATCATACCAGGACCAATTTCATAACATGTGCATATTGCCATCACTATTTGTTAGGCTCTCAAAAAGATATAAGTTAAGCATGAGAGTACAACTATTTCTTTGAAATATAACCACCGTCGTGCTCTAAAAGATATAAGTGAAGCACTAGAGCAAATGCCTAGCTCAAAAGATATAAGTGAAGCACATAGAGTATTCTAACAAATCAAGAATAAATGTGTGTTCCTCTCAGGAGGTGTGTGCAGAAAACAATGATTATGGAAAAATAAAAAGCAAACAAAGCAAAGTCTACTATAATACACGACGCTCCAAGCAAAACTCATATCATGTGATGAATAAAAATATAGCTCCAAGTAATATGCCGATAGATTGTAGACGAAAGAGGGGATGCAATCCGGGGCATCCCCAAGCTTAGATGCTTGGTGGTCCTCGAATATTACCTTGGGGTGCCTTAGGCATCCCCAAGCTTAGGGTCTTGCCGCTCCTTATTCCTCCATCCATCATGATCTCACCAAAAACTTGAAAACTTCAACACACAAAACTCAACAGAAACCTCGTGAGATCCGTTAGTATAACAAGCAAATCATAAACTTTAGGTACTATTATAAACCCATTTATATTTTATTATTGCATAATACCTATTGTATTATAACTTCTCGCTCTATGACTTATACCCCCTAATATAATCCATAGCATCATTAAAACAAGCAAACTATGGAACGAAAACAAAATCTGTCAAAAACAGAACAGTGTGTAATGATTTTAATAAACACAATACTTCTGTAACTCCAAAAAAATGAAAAAGTTTGTATATCAACGTTCAAAATTTTACGTGTAAAAAATTCAAAATTTTACCACGTTCCAGTGAATTTAAAAAATTCCAGTGCTGGGTGAAAAAGTTTCTATTTTTTCACAGAATCAAGTCAACTATCAACCGAATCATCCTAACGGCTTTACTTGACACAAAAACTAAATAAAACACAAACACACAATCATAAGAGTAGCATAATTGTGTCAACAAAAAAATAAAAAAGATAACTATTGGGTTGTCTCCCAACAAATGTTATTGTTTTATGCCCCTAGCTAGGCGTAATGCATAGTTTCAAGTATTGTCATCCTTAGTTTTCACGTATTGAGGTATGTGTTTATTAGGAGGAATTTAACACATCATCAACTAAAATTTTAGCATTCTCAAGGCAACTTTCTTCAAATCCTTGTTGATTCCCTTTTACTATCCAAGAATATTACTATTAATACCATTGAAAACTTGTTGGATAATATGTAGAGGTGGGACTTCTTTTTGAGTATTTTCATCAAAAGTATGGTGATCACGAAATATATATCTCATCATAAGATCTTCATCATATAAATTTTTATCAATCACATGATGCTCATAACTAATATTATAGAAATCAAAGATTTCTCTAGCCTCTCGAACTATGTAATCAAATTCATTCATAAGAATGAGAGTAGCTATCTTTTTAGCCTTAGGATTCTTTATGACATGTTTTATGGTGACGAGGTGCAGGTCCAGGCTGGCTTTGCCCTATTGATCTCCACCATAAGAGCTAATTACCTGAAGGCTATGAAGAAGGATTCTTGAATTAGGAGATAAGGATGGAGCAAATCGCAGGAGGGTTTTCTGAAACTGAACGTGGATGCGGCATTTCCATGCAAAAGATTTACAAGGAGTCGTGGGGCTATTTTTCGAGATGACAAGGGTGGCTTCATTGCAGCGTCGAATGAAAAGCTCAAGCATGTCTCAGACGCGACTACTGCTGAAGCTTATACATTAAGACATGGCTTTCTATTTGCACAACAAATCGAAATTAGAAAGTTGGTCATGAAATCGGATTGTTTGGAGGTGATCAATACGATGAACGAGTGAGGGTTTTCAGCGTCTAGTGCAGCTGTGATCTATGCGGATTGTTTGGTCCTGGTGATAGGTTATACTTTGGTTCCTGTGTCCACTGCCCTAGGGAGGCAAATTGTGTCTCTCATGAATTATCTAGGCTAGCGGTCTCGATCCCATCCTCAACGTGGATTGAGGAGCCGCCAACATCGATTGTAAGGTGGTTGGTGGATGATGTACCAATTTTTTGATCCAATAAATTACCAAAGTTTCAAAGAAACCAGGCCCGTAGCACCCAAATTAAAATCATTCTTGTGGATCGCATGAATATTTGATGGCATGTGGATATCTCCTGCCCCGTGCACGACCATGCACAAGGAAACTCCAAAAAAGTAGCACTGCATTGGAAAGTAGTTTCTTTCCTACTTGCTAATTGGGTGGTTGGCCGACATTGATTCTCACGTGAGGTTTCCATGTATGGGATGGTGGAGTAAAAATGGAATTATGAGAAATTGGAAGAAATACAAATTACATTGCGAATTTTTAGTAAAAGACAAACACACCTTTTTACCCTACGACGTGCACCGCTGCTTGTGTCACAAAGTCCGTCCCTGACTCCTAGCTGGGGCACTACCTCTGGTAATCCAAACCATGTGTTGAGCATGGAAAAAGGCGGGTCCTGGCGGCTGCTGTCCATTGGTCTTCTCCTGGTGTTCCATCCTTTAAATCTTGTATGTCATTTCCATTTGTAGGTTTTAGGTAGCGGTGAAAGGATGGATGCAAAGCTTATTTGATCGAGGCAAAAGCAAGAAGTACTAGAAACCGCTTTGATTGGGGCAAGCGCAAAAAGTGTAAGAAATAGTTCACTAGCCAGAAGCGGGGCGATTCTTGGACTCTTGAATGTTAAATCAAACCCTGGTCACGTATGTCATGCAAGATGATACTTCATTTCTTGTCAACCATATGTTCTATGCGCACTATTTTGTTGTGAGCAATACTATATAATTCATGCTAGAAGATGCACTATTTTGATTTAGAGTTCAACACAGGAGAACAAATCATTCTACATCCTACTATGTTGTTACCTTTTTTGACAAATATTAGGCTATGTAGGATATTACATAGGTAGGCATATTTAACTATTTTCCATGTATCTCCCACACATATGCATATTCTAGAGCACACATATGCTTAGTTTATCCTGCACTCTTATCTTATGTCTGAGACGATTTGAAGAAAATGTATGTTATCTATTTACAATTTTTTGATTTTCCAACGGTCCGTGGTGGCCCATGAGCGTGCTTCCTCGATTTTGCTAAAAAAGATATTATTTTTTAGGGAAGGCCATCATGCTAGCTTTATTGAAACTAAATAGGAATTGCATTGTTCACAAGTTCCAGGACTAGATAGGCTGGAGCCTCATCCATCCAAGTACTCGAAATCTTATTACAATAACTATAACTAGCTAGCACATGTGCCGCTTTATTACAACATCGAACACAATGTTTAAAGTTGATCTTCCCTATAAGTGAAGCGACACCCAAACATTTCGCAAAAAATTTCGCCGCCGAGTCCCACCATCTAGTTTGTCCCGTGCAGTAATCGGTCACTACCCGAGAATCTGATTTTGTTTCCACTCTAGAAAACCCAAGAGAATTTGCAAATTCCAGACCATCGCGCATTGCCAATGCTTCAGATGTTACTATATCAGCTGCGTGAGGAATGTATCTGCTTTGAGCTGCTAGGAAGTTCCCACTATTATCTCTTAGTACATCTGCTGTCGCTCTAGCTCCCTCATCAACAAAGAAAGCAACATCGACATTTAATTTCATGAATTTAGGATCAGGCTTACCCCATCTCTGTTGATTGTTGTCTTGTTTCTTGGGTTGGCTCCATGGAAGTTGTTAACTATAGCCAAAACAGACATAGGCCATCTACAAGGGGACGGTGGCTTCCCATCATGAGTGAACTGTCTTCGGAGCCACCACAAGTACCAACCCCCTACTGCAATAATTTGTATGACATCCAAGTTGGGTTTTAGTGGTACTGGACTATCATCAGCTAGAAGTAGGTGTTCAAGAACGATTGAACCAGATTGGTTAATAAGTTTGGCCTCCTCAACCCATTGCAAAACCCCTAGCTTGGACTAAAGCTCCTTCGCATGGACACAATCGAATAGAAGACGACATACATCCTCTACTGCTTGGTGGCAGACCAGGCAAGCACTATTCGAGCCAACATGTCTGTTAGTAAGTATAGATTTTAAGGGGATTATTCCATGAAGGGCTCGCCAGCAGAAAATCAAAACTTTACGTGGGATGTGAAGTTTCCAAAGCCTAGACCATATTTCTGGTGACTTTGAGCCCCCTGGTCTTGCCTGTTGATTTGCATGCGCCCGGAAAGTTCAAAACCATTGGATTTTATATGCAGTCCTCACTGAGAATATACCCTTGCGATCGGGATGCCAAGCAATAAAATCATCAAAGGCTTGAATGTTGATCGGGATTTGTAGTATTCTCCTAACGTCAACTGGGTTGAAGATTGAACGAATCAATTCTTCATCACATCTCTCTGTATTAGGATCTATCAATTTGCCTACACGCGTCAGGATCGTGAGTCCTTGGGCTGTAATAATTCTCCTATCCGGGCTTGTAGGCACCCAAGGATCTGTCCAGATATTAACACTTTCTCCTATTCCAATACGCCAAATATGTCCCAACTTGAAAGTTTCCAATCCTTTCATGATGCTTTGCCAAGTGAAAGAAGCACGATTTATAGGGTAGCTTGGAGTAAGTGTGTGTTGGGGAAGTATTTTGCCTTCAACATCCTGGCACATAAGGAATTTGGGTTGGTGATAAGACACCAACACTGTTTTGAGAGCATTACCAAGTTAAAGGAATGAAGATCTCTGAAACCCATTCCTCCTTCACTCTTTGGGTAACACAATTTCCACCAAGTATACCAATGCATCCTCTTATGAGCCTCATCATCTCCCCACCAAAACTATGCAATCAAGTTAGTGATATCTTTACATGCACCTTTCAGTAGGCAGAATACTGACATGGCGAAGACCTGAGCCACAGACTTAAGAACTATCTCCTTACCCCCAATAGATAATTGCTTCTCCATCCAACCCCTTAATCTTTCCTTGATTCTCTCATAAAATGTCTGAAGCAATCACTTATGTGTGCACCAACTAGTGCTGGTAGTCCCAAGTATCTATCTAATAATGCTTCAGTATCAATGTGTAACTCCTGGCAAATTTCAGCCCTGAAACAAGCGGGGTATTAGGACTGAAGAAAATTCTTGACTTTGACAGACTCACCAATTGTGGTGAGCTTTGAAAATAGGTATCCAGAACATGTTGTAAGGAAGCTGGATTTAAAACATCTGCTTTCATAAGAAACAGAGAGTCGTCAGCGAATAAAAGATGTGATACTGATAGTGCATTTTTTCACACTCTAATCCCATCTATGCCACCAGCTTCTTCTTCATACTACAATAAACTAGAAAGACCCTATGCTCAAAGCAGGAAAAGGTAAGGGGAAAGGGGACCCCCTACCTTATACCTCTAGTAGGAATAAACGAATATGTCTCCTGGGAATTAAACCTCACTTTGTATCTGACCGAGCTCACACATGACATCATCATCTCAATCTAATGTTCATGGAATCCTAGGGTGGTCATCATGTCATGCAGAAAGGACCACCCTGTCGTATGCTTTGTGCATGTCCAATTTAACAACACAAAGCCCAGTTTTACTAGCTCTCTTATTTTTAATCTTATGAATACACTCATAAGCTATTGGGATGTTGTCTGTAATCATCCAACCAGGTACATAGGCACTTTGTGTGATTGAAATAATCTCTGGCAGGATATTTTTCAAACGTGAAGCTAGCATCTTGGAGATGATTATATGGAGAACATTACAAAGACTTATAGGACGAAATTGAGTTACCAGCTCTGTGGTGTCAGTTTTTGGGATCATCACAATGGTGGTGTCGTTCCACTCAGCCGATATCTTCCTAGAATTAATAGCAAACAACACTTCTTGTGTAATTTCATCTCCAATAATATGCCAATATTTTATAAAGAAGATAGCATGTAGTTCATCCGAGCCGGGTGCTTGAAGATCACCAATGCTATGTACTGCCTTCTTCACATCATCACAGGTACAGGGGGCAATCGTTCATCTGACTGGTCACTTTGGGTTGTACTTTCTGCAGAATACTCGGTTCTGTGTGCTGCACCTCTGAGGTGAACAGGTGATAGAAGTAGTGAAAATATGCGGATTTAGGTGATGCGTACCTTGTAGCCAATTACCTCCCTCGTCCTTCAGGTTTTTCATGAAGTATTTCTTCCGTCTCACCGACGCAAAAGCTTGAAAGAACCCAGTGTTACGGTCCCCATATTTGAACCAGTTTACCCGTGATCTCAGCATAACTTGGATCTCTTCTAACTCCAACAAGTATTCAATTAGTTTAGAAAGTTCCTTTCTCTTCTCCACATTATCATCGTTCATTGGCCCTACCATGACTTTCTCCAAATCCCTTTGTGCCTTGCGTAGCCGCTTCTTAGGTTTCTTTAGAACCCGCTGATCCCAATCGTGGAAGTGATCATCCATTTTATTTAGTCTCTCATAAATGTTTGTTACCCTGGGATTAACACCAGTTTCTATCCATGCTTCCTCAACGATTGTGTTAAAATTAGCTTCATGCATGTTACTAGATCCACTAGCCGACCGACCATAAAAATTAGTATCCACTATCAGGGGTCGATGATCCGAGTGATTAAACTCTCGGTTCTCTAAGGCTGCCTGAGGAAAAAGATTATTCCATGCTTCGTTCACCAGACATATGTCCAATCTTTTCTTAATTCTGGCTTTGTACCATGTGAAAGGCCCCCCCCAACAAAATCAAGATCCTGAAGCTCGCAATCGTCCATTGCATTTCGAAAGGCTTGCATATATTAGATTTCGAAAGGCTTGCATATATTGGATGGGCCTTGGATTCCCACCTCCCCTTTCATGGAGGAACTGGATTTCATTGAGATCTCCTATAAGTAACCATGGGAGGTCTGGTTTTGGTGTAGTTGCCTCATGCGACTCCAAGTCAAATGTTTATTTTTTTCACTTAAACTCCACATGCATCCCTGTAGTCAAACACCAAAACGTATTGTCTCTTTCTTCAATTTTTACATTAATGAACATAGCACAAAGGGCTAATCTATAGACTTTAATATTATTGTTCCAAAACAAAATAATACCACCTTTCCTCCCATCACCTGGGCAGACTAGCTATTGGTCCATCCTCAATCTCTTTCGCAAACATTTAGCCAGAAAAGATTCAAGGTGAGTCTCTGACAAAAACATCACATCGAGGTTGCAACTTCGTTGGACATCCAACAAAACTCGGACTGCTGGGGCGTTCCCGAGCCCGTAACAGGTTCATGCTAGTATCTTCATGGTAGTAAAACAACAACAAAACTCCTGGTCGGCGGTGGCGCGGGAGGACAGCAAACACTAAATTAAATTTGCTAGGGGACGGCGAATCTGAAGACGAAGCTCCCTCTAAGGAGGATGAAGATCTGATCTAGCTTCTCAGGAAGAATCGCTGATGCCACACCAAGAAATCCTCATCAGCTATCCATCTCGTAATAGAGAAAAGGAGACCAGCGACGACACACCAAAGCATCGACTTGGGACAGCGAAGACGCCGGCCACCGCGCGTCAAAACCCTAGTCTCCTCGTGGTTTGCCTCTCATGGTAAAAACGGGTTCACGACCTACTATATAGTAAGAAAAAAATAGTAGCAAGTGGTGATCCGGCACCAACTCTGCTGGCTCGTAGCTTCGTGGCACCGTAGCGACATATTGTTACGAAAGAATATTATGCCATCACTGCAACCCACGGGTAATTACCTGCTTAGAAAAAAATAGTAAAAGAAAAAACAAGCCACTTGGGCAATTGAACGTGCCCAAGTTGACGACCGAACCAGGGAAAGTCTTCTCCTACCCACAAGAACGCTCATTCGCATCGCCACCTTCCTCCCTCCCCTCCTCGCCATCTCCGACCCGACTTGCGGCCAATGGCGGACCAGCTCACCGACGACCAGATCGCCGAGTTCAAGGAGGCTTTCAGCCTCTTCGACAAGGATGGGGACGGTACTCCCTCCTCTCTCTCTCTCTCTCTCTCTCTCTCTCTCTCTCTCTCTCTCTCTCTCTCGTTGTTAGGCGAAGAGATTATGCGTCTTATTGATCTGTCTGCTTTGTCAGTATTGGTCAACGATCGACCAGGAACTATCTGTTGGATCGTTCTCTGTTTTGAGGGATCTCGGATCTCGATTCCTGGTCTGCACGCCTTCCTTTTGAATTCCCATCTATTGTGATTTCTTGAGATCCGTTTGGAGTCTACGGGCCTGCCCTCAATGCTTGACTGCTTGTCACTTTTGGATCTTAGAGAGTGGCGTAGCTTGATTGGGGGTAAACGATAACTGATCGCTTGATCCATCATCAGTTTGTGCCAACGGATAGAGGTCTGCCGAGTTTTGATTCGTCACCCATAGGCCGTGATTTCGTTGGATTTGTTGGTGGAATCATTGCGTTCATCTCACTATCATGTTTCTTCAATTGTATATTAAGGGCTCCAGTTTATTGCAGCGGAAGGGAATAATCTCTCTAGAGCTTAAATGGCTAAATAATAGAAAATGCACTCTGTGGAGTCTAGATTCATTCGCATTAGTTTGCTATATGATTTAACTATCGCAAAATTGTACGTCGCAGTTTACATTGGATGATAGTGTTATCCAAAGAGTGCTTCTCTTTGCTTTGAGGTCACACAACATGCACTCATTAATTATAATCTGGTTGTTTCAGAGTTAGAGCCTTAGATGTATAACTGGGAGTGGTCCATAAGTTGTTGCTGGAGAGCTATCAACTAGATAGGGTAAATCAGGAAATTACAAGCGAAAGTTGT
Source organism: Aegilops tauschii subsp. strangulata (assembly GCF_002575655.3). Taxonomy (NCBI): domain Eukaryota; kingdom Viridiplantae; phylum Streptophyta; class Magnoliopsida; order Poales; family Poaceae; genus Aegilops; species Aegilops tauschii. Next base: position 190,482,253 of record NC_053037.3, read on the forward strand.
ACAGATTCTGTCACTGAGAAGGTAAACTGTAAAGCAGTTGAGGATGTTCTGAATCTATTCGCTGCAAAACTGGCTGCTGCTGCAACATGCCTCTATTACGTGCATAGCTTCGTCATCACTGAGCATTACCATCAGGAGTACTACTATCAATTGATAAATTGAATGAAGGACTCACTTTTGTTGCTTACCTATCATGATCTGCGGGAAGTGTTTTCCTTTTCGTTCTGCAAATGCTCTCTGATAGCAAATTAAGTGGAAAACTAATGAATTCAACGTAGCTAGGATTTGAAGTTAATTATTACCACTAAATAACTTTATACCTAATGTATGTGCTTTATCAAGTTTTTGAAGGTTGTTTTTCTTTTACTATTTGTTAGTGGGGTTTATCCTGACAGTTGTTGAAAGTATTTTATTTGAAAGGTTCAGTTTCTTTGTTAGCAAACATATTATGCAGATAGCAAGTCATTGGTGCCATGCCAACATGGTCCAAAGACCAAACACACTAACACAGTATGTTACGCTGTTCATTATTGAGTTAATAGTTCCACAAGTATGTGTTTGCTGACAATTCAAGTTGAGACTGAAAATAAAAGCATGGACATGATAGTTTGGCACCACGCATCAGATAACTAACTTATATCAAGTGGCAGCTCTGTGGAGGATAGCTGCCTGAATCAATCCAAGGGGCATGGTATGCTAGTTGCTCTTGATTTTAGGTCAACAGAAGACAAAACGGTGATTTACCTGACAATCGTTGGAATATCTTGAGTTGTTGTGGGTTCGCACAGTGTTAGCTAGATGGAAATAAGACTAATGGTCTCCAAAATTGGACTTAATCATCATGCTCATAAGTACAGAATTATGACCAACATGAAAATAGTTTTAACTAGTAATCCAATGGTATCACTTTTGTGTGGCAAAACTATGCATTGTTGGAAAGATTCATGTAACAACATACAGTCTGAGCCTTGACACAGGCAAGAGCTTTATAAAAGAAAGGACGCCACTACTGCGCGACTGCTGCGGCGTAGCCCTGCTCAATGTGACGTCAGCACATGCTCACTCATCATAATCATCCACTAATGGATGGCTGGATCAAGTGGTTTCGTGGCTGTTGTGCCTGAGGGTTATTAGATCCTGAACGTTAGCTCCATAATTTTTTCTGTGGAAGAAATAGATGGAGCCTGCACTTACTAATTTGATAGCCATCACGACTTGTATCTTTGGCTTAGCGAATACTAGTTTATGTCTAGTGAGTGTAAGCAAGGTTCATTTTTAGTATTATATCCTTTTGTTTTATTTGTTTATTATGCACCTGCACAAGAATTGATGATTTTAAACATTACATAGGATACCTGAGAGCTGAACACCTGGACTTCAATAACATAGATCGTCTCCTTTCCAGGTTGCATTACCACCAAGGAGCTGGGAACTGTCATGCGTTCCCTGGGGCAGAATCCCACTGAGGCAGAGCTTCAAGACATGATCAATGAGGTGGATGCTGACGGCAATGGAACAATTGATTTCCCCGAATTCCTCAACCTTATGGCCCGCAAGATGAAGGACACTGATTCTGAGGAAGAGCTCAAGGAGGCATTCCGTGTGTTTGACAAGGATCAAAATGGTTTTATCTCTGCTGCTGAACTGCGCCATGTCATGACCAACCTTGGTGAGAAGTTGACTGATGAGGAGGTTGACGAGATGGTCCGTGAGGCTGATGTTGATGGTGATGGCCAGATCAACTATGACGAATTTGTTAAAGTCATGATGGCCAAGTAAGTTGCATTACCATCTGAGGGAAGCTTCAGTAATCAGACCAAAATATTACCTATCCAGGTGCCATTTTGTGGGATGGCTATTGTATTAAACCGAAAACGATAACACTGCTGTGTCATATGTTGTAGGCAATGATTGTTTGCCTTGAAGATTTTATAGATCCTGCTCTGGTCTTTCTGATTTTGTCTGTTCCGTTTTTTTATGTTTGGTTCGTTTCAACTTTTCAAGAGTGTAGCCACAACGTGTTAATGAATAACTATATGTCAGTGTTCCATGATTTCATTGCTAGCTCACAATTTACCCCTCATTTATTGAAGTGTTATACTGTATGTGTGTCTGATACAGACATAGCTTGCATATTTTTTTTGGTAACTATATAAATGAATATTTCTGGTAATGGAAGTGCGGTATTATCGTTCTTCAGCTTGAATGGCTAAGATTGTTTTCTTGTTTTGTCAATATTATAGAAAATTATTGTTTCCTGGCAATTCCCTATTTGGTGCCTGCCCAAACATCATTTGTTTTTGAGAGGCCAAAACATCGGAAGCAGCGATATGGCTCGTACTTGTATATAGTAGCATTATCTGGACGGTCCGATGGGCTGATTGGTTGGTTTGGTAGCATTGACTGAGGCAGGCTGTGAGCTGTGGAAAAAGAGGTATTCCGACCAGCGTCATGTCAGAGGACGTAGGAAGATGGCTACACGTACAGATTGCTGTATAGCTGACAGCAGTCAAGCCCGTGTGCAGGTGACAGACTAGACGGACTAGGACCGCCGGTCCAGGATCCTGGCTGTAGTTGGACCATAGTCCAGAATTTTTTGCTCTATCTCATGGAGAACAAACCACTGTCTGTCGTCTTCAATCAAATAGTTGGAGCGGCGAGGGGGTCGGTCAGAGGAAAAATGGAGTTGTAGAGCGAGGCAACACACGGCTGGCGATTTCCGGGCGAGGCCTTGCTTCCTTGACCCTTTTCACGGCGGTTGTGACAACGGTTAGTCAACTCCAGTGGTGTTTCGTCTGATGCATGTTCAGGTTGCTGAACTTCTCGGACGGGGGTGCCTCGCCGGCCTTGGATATGAAGGAGAGAAGCGAGGTGCGTAGTAGAGTACCCACTGATTGGGATGAATCGTCCGAGGGAGGTGACCAAATATAGGACCAGGATACACAGCCCCATCACTGAAACAGAAACCATCAAATTCGTTGCGGCCACAAGGAGCATTATCCTTGACAGTTCTCCATTGGAAGACACTCGAGCACCGGGATTTTGCTGCAATCCGTGAGAAGATTTGTAAAGAGAAGAATTGATGAGGCAGTCCGGATCCTCTCTCGGCTTGTCAAGCTGAGATCCAGACAAAGCTGGTGACAGAGGCGCAAAACTGCGGCCAGCTGCGACAGACTCCAGTATAGCGGGACATGTGTCCTATCATTCGAAGAAGGGACATTGACCAGATTACAATCACGAGAAGAAAAACAAGTAAACGAATTGAGACTACATCAATTGTACCAACGGAAAAGGAAAGATCTGGTTCAAGATCTTACCCTCCACAAGATGCACTTGTAGGGCGGCCTTAATTTTTGCTACAACGGCCGGAGTACCAACTGCTGTTCATGGTGGTGTGTACGCGATTGGAGCAGGTGGCCACGGAGGTTTTTTTTTCCCAACATGGATGGCAGCATAACCTACGGATCGATCCACCACCTCTTCGACATAGGCATAGTGTCGGTCTAAAGGACTCTACCGTTGCCGATTTGTCGATTTTTATTTCATGAATTTTTGTCAGACTTCTGGATTTGGCTGTGTGCATCTTAGTTACGCAGAGGCCGGGTGTTACTCATAATGCTTTGTATCCGCTTGATGCTACATTTTGAGATAATAAAGTCGCCCTTTATCGAAAAAAATGTCTCCAAGACATAACGACGACAGCGAGGATATGGTGTTCACTGCTATGGGAGACGAAGAACAAGATGTCGCCATTGCTGTACTTCGGTGAATTGGAAACAGTGCGGGGTGCAGGAAATGGCTGCTAGGGGGTGTGTCAGAAGGACGATGTAATAAATTGGATTGGATGGAGTATGACTCACGTCCACCACACACATCCAGGAAACAAGAACCCGGTCCAAGAAGATGAGCAAACGTCGGGACCGTAGAAGACCATGGTCGGCTCCAGCAATAATGGCTACCTGACAAGGCGCAGCGACATTGTTTGATAATGCTGTTTCCTGCTGAAATACTCAAGCATATACAATAGTGTGCGCTGATCCCTATATGCACCAACGACTTAGATAATAGGATCATATAGTAGTATGACCCATAATGAATTTTCGGTAAGTGCTTAGATATTATATCTCCTTTACTACATGATAGTATTGTGGCTTTTGATACATCTTTGTGCAACTTGTCTTTATTCTTTATCTTGGAGCTCATGTTTAATTCATGCGACACTGAATTATAAGATATGAATCTGTACAAAAGATTGTATGTTTATCTCCTCCATTGAAAATATAAGTTGATTGTTTATGTGCTCTCCTATAATTAGATTGCAGGGACAAGTTACCTACAAGGATAAACTAATTTATTATGCTAAATGGAACATGGGTATTTTCTTTGTTCAATTCTGCAAGTAATTTTCTTGAATTTTCTTTCCATAAATTTTGAAGCCGTACTTTTACATTATTTTTCAAACGGCGGGTCGACATGACTGTCACTGAAACCTTCTTATACGTATTTAGTGAAACAATTTCTTTGTTTATAGAATGGACATGGCTCCAGCCTATAGATCGTAAGACTTTATACTTCTTCAAAATGACTACATGGTTCTAATATGTGGATTTAAGTGGAATGAATATTCTCTTGGTCATATTTTGCAAGGTGACTGGAGTGGTGGAATAATCGCTTGCATGCTGAAGGTGTTAGCACACAAATTGTTAAAGATCGTGAGAAGATTATTCATTCGGTAGTTTAGTAGTTTATCAGTGGCTTTCACGGGAATTTGAGGTAACGCTTCTTGGAACCCTTTAGGTAGACTAGGTAAACCCTAGGCTTCTTGGTAGACTATGGCATCAACATTAGAAAACAACAATATAGCTCAGTCAAAATTGTACCAGTAAAAAAAACTACAAAGTACCTGATCTTGAACGTTAACATTTTCATTTGATTTTGAGATATTATGAATGGCAATTTTGTTCCGGTAGTATCAATATAGGATGAGATGGTCACCTGGTTATATTCATTTGCATTGAACAAGCTGAACCGGGATGTTGGCATTAGATCATCAAACCATCTACAAAATGCATGGTAAAAAGATGTGCAATGCTTATTGTTGTTCTCATTAGGAACTACAACTATAGATAGATGAACCATGGTCCGGAACAGATCAACAAACAGGTTGAAATTGCTTCTATATTATTTCTAGTGACAATACATAACAGAATGAGAAAAGGCAAGGATATACAACAAAGAAGGAGCACATTTACATGTTTGTATTTCTGCTTTTTCCTGTCAAGGATATAATTCAATGGGAGATAATTTATTATGAGTTTCTACCCTTTTCATTTGTGCTTCGTCGACATCTTACTTTTGCTTGGTCAAAGTTTAAAGTGCATGACAACTTAACTTGCTGCACGGGAGAAAGGTTGGCCAGAAGTAGGTGAGGTAAAAAATAAGTAGGCTCCATCTCTTTTACATCTGTTCAGGCTACTAAATTTAGTTCACTTAGTCATTTCAGTTTCACTTGTGTATGTGAAATAAATATTTTATAAAGCTTTATTTTTAGGGTTCAACTATCATTTGAAAGTCGAGTAGAGAATTAGAAGTGTTATAGTTAGCATTTAAAAGCTACATTTGATTACCAATTAGAACATAGATTTTGTTTCATTGTATTTGCAACTGCAGTATCAATTGGTTTTAAATTTCAGATAAAGAGTGATATTGAATTTTCACATATGCTTTTTTTATTCGTCATGATAACCCTGCCATTGCTATGGTTTGATTCCTGAAAAAAATTCCATGTCTTCAAAGCTATCCATACCCTTTGTACCAGTTTATTGTAAGTGTGCAGCTCACGGTAGAATATCCATTTAGTTCCCTGAATATTTTAAGATGATGAGCATATCAATTGCATTCTTTTTAATTGAGTTTGCACACATTTAAAAGCTACTGTTAACAGCAGCTACAGAAGCAGTCTCTAACTATTACCCTTTCCATTAATAACAAGGCATCAATGATGGAAGAACATTGCTGAAGGACTGGCAATAAACAACGATGTAAGAGCTATTGCTGAAGGACTTGACAATAAACAACAACGTAAAAGGGCCTCTTCGCAACTAGCTCGGCCTCCAACCTACTGACATCCCTTATTTCATTAAAAAAACACATACGTACGCACGGGCTCAACCACAGGCGCGACGTGCTGCCGCACCTTCCGCCTGCTAATTGTTCTTCAAGACGGAGAAGAAGCACTTCATCTTCATGCATTGTTGGTTGAAATTGAATGTGCACCCCAAGTGGCTCAATGTCATTACCAATTCCGTCAAGACCGCCTCCATAGCCAATGTAGATGAAGATGGTGATCCAACAAAAGGAGACCTTGCTCCGGCCATAAGGATGACTAGGAACCAAGGGGGGAAGTGGGAGGAGGAGAAGGATAAGCAAGGGGCGACCGCCAAGATGATGGAGAGGTACGAGGACATCATCGCAAAGGAGGAGGCATGCGTCAAGCGCAATGGCGTGGAGGAGAAGAAGGCCGAGAGGTTTGACAAGTCCAAGGTGGCGCAAGAAAAGAAGATCAAGCTCCAACAGAAGAAGGTTCAGCTTGACTGGTTCGGAGGACACCAAGATGTTGACCATAAATATGCTGGAGTTGGATCCCGATGCAGCGAAGATCGTGCAAGCTTACCGTGCTAGGATGTTGAAGTGCTTGGCAGCCAATTCTGAGGAGTCGGACGTACAGTGAAGAATTTGACATGGACAGCCGGACTGGGAGGCAAAAAGTAAAGTTTTTTGCACAAACCGACAACTTTTAGGATCGGCTGCATATAAAAAACTTATGAACATCCGACGCTTTTTGGTTGTGATTGCATATGTTTGCACTTATATTTACTAAATTTCTATTGATCTACATATGCTTCTCAAATGGAGGAGGCCGGAACCTGGGCGGGCATTTGATGCACCGGGTTGGATGGATTTGATGCATCGGGTTGGATGGATTTGATGCACCGGGTTGGATGACACTTGCCTACCACTGTCCGCAGACAAGTCCAGATATGTCCACGTACGTTTGGCGTTGGAGTTTCCCTAATGGGGCTAGAACTAAGGAGAGAAACATAGGCCCGCGGTCTTTCGTATATTATTATTTATTTGGTGACACTTGCCTTGTCGTTCACTTGTTGAAACAATCATTTCATGACTATGGCATGTCATGGTGCTGTTAGCAGTGCTCAAAGCAAAGATCATGAAGCTGCACGCACAGAGATGCTATGGAAATCATGAAACATAGTTCCCCAGACCAGAGAGAATTGTGTGGGTTGCACTGCATGAGATAAGAAAAACTTGATGTTTTGCGGAAATTCATTATGGGTCATACTACTATATGATCCTATTATCTAAGTCGTTGGTGCATATAGGGATCAGTGCACACTATTGTATATGCTTGAGTATTTCGGCAGGAAACAACATTATCGAACAGTGCCGCTGCGCCTTGTCAGGTAGCCATTATTGCTGGAGCCGACCATGGTCTTCTACGGTCCCGACGTTTGCTCATCTTCTTGGACCGGGTTCTTGTTTCCTGGATGTGTGTGGTGGACGTGAGTCGTACTCCATCCAATCCAATTTATTACATCGTCCTTCTAACACACCCCTAGCAGCCATTTCCTGCACCCCGCACTGTTTCCAATTCACCAAAGTATAGCAATGGCGACATCTTGTTCTTCGTCTCCCATAGCAGTGAACACCATATCCTCGCCGCCGTCGTTATGTCTTGGAGACATTTTTTTCGATAGAGGGCGACTTTATTATCTCAAAATGTAGCATCAAGCGGATACAAAGCATTATGAGTAACACCCGGCCTCTGCGTAACTAAGATGCACACAGCCAAATCCAAAAGTCTGACAAAAATTCATGAAATAAAAATCGACAAATCGGCAACAGTAGAGTCCTTTAGACCGACACTATGCCTATGTCGAAGAGGTGGTGGATCGATCCGTAGGTTATGCTACCATCCATGTTGGGAAAAAAAACCTCCGTAGCCACCTGCTCCAATCGCGTACACACCACCATGAACAGCAGTTGGTACTCCGGCCGTTGTAGCAAAAATTAAGGCCGCCCTACAAGTGCATCTTGTGGAGGGTATATCGCTGCTTCCAGCACTTACACCATACTTGAGCCTGTGTACCAATTATAGCTTCAGATTTTCTCTTGATAAATGTGTAAAATGAGTATGTATCTTAGGTGTTTAATCTTTGAATCATCACCGAGCCTTGCCCAAAATTTTAGCTCCAGTTTTTATATCTAGTTGGACGTAAGGGTATCTACTTTGTAATGAAGTGAATGAAGTCGGCAGCAGCACACACACACTTGCAAAAATTTGATTCACTTGCTTGAGATTTGCACTCCTATGGTCAAACTAGCAAAATGAAAGATACACCAATTTAACAAATATCGACAACTTTATGTCTTGCTATCAAATTAATGTATGTAGATTTAAGATAATCAATTTTATGATACTAATCATTATTGACTAATTGTCAAAAGTTTCACAATCTAAAAACACCCACTATTATTCTGTAAACCCTACAATTGTGAATGTTTGCACTAAGAAAAAGAAGGCACATGTTCTCCCACTTTTGTGAACTTCCGAAGATTCTAAAATATTGTGAATGTGCAAGTAAACTATATGTAACTTCCTGGTAGTAGATAGAATATACACTATTATATGCTACCTATTTAATTTTACACATATGCAACTCAATATTGCTATGACATATTACTTGCAAATTCTTGAAACAATGATGAGAATTTTTTTCATTGTATACAACAGATTCTAACATTCAGAGGACACAAGTTGGTATTTTTGGAATGATTTGTTTTTTTGCTTTTGCTTAGGACTGCGATGTTTGGCATCCCTTAGTTCAAATTACCAAATAACAGTTTCATGTTCATCCATGATAATATGTTAGTTCACATTACCATCATAATCTCCGAACCTAACCAAATGTCTGCTATGATTTTGGCATCTATAATGATTGGCACATCTTAGTTCACATCACTGTGATCGTTAAATAACCAAGGAAAAAGGAAATACTTTTTATTAAAAAGGAAATACTTTTAATGAAATCTGGCATACCATGGGGTCAAGGAGCCAGCTAAGGCGAAGGAGAGCGACCGAGGAAGGATGGTGAAGCTAGCAGCTCAGCCGACAGGGAGAAGCCGTGGCGGAGAAGGTGTGGTCTTGCTAGGGAGATAGGTCGAGTGTTCGCCACTCATGCTGCTGCACTACCGATGCCCAACTTTGGCGGAAGTTCCTCCCAAAATCCCAATGGCCTCCACCTTTACCGATCTTCTCCAAAAGCAACATGTCATGCCAGTCGCCAGTCCTCCCATGGTGGCCGATGGTAGATGGTCCCACCTTTGGGGGCTTTCTCCTGCGTCATCTTCACCTGCGCAAAGAAGCAAGGACTGGGACATGTAAATTGGAGAGAGGAGAGGCAGACAGAACCAGAAGAAATTGAGGGAGGGGACACAGAGGAGAGGGCACCTCTTGTTGCGGCACCGCTCCACTGCGGATAGGGAAAGAGATGCTAGATGAGAAAGAAAATGGCCGAGGCTTCATGAAGGATCGTCATAAGTGGCGACTGCAGTATGAACGGTCCAGCACATCAGGAGAAAAGAAGGCAAAAAACCGGAGGAAGCAAAAGCCAAAGACAGGAGGAAGCCAAAGGCAAAACCAAGGACATGTGTCACTCCCGGATGAGCCAATGCCCAACACTAGGAATGCACAGGAGGAGGCCTAGCTTAGCAGCTCTAATTATTGTATATACTAGATGACCCGTTGCGCCCTTGGCGCAAAGACCAATTGCAGAAAAGAGGCTAAGCAGCCTATAAACAACATGTTTTATGAATGATCCGCAAAGGGCAAATAGAAAATGCAATTGAGAAGTTACGTGAACTATTTGAAGGATATTTTGTTTTGAATTATCTGAAAGTGATAATGTTCATATTGCGTTTGTTTTTGCGCTGTATTTATCAATTACAGATAATGATTAACGTTGCCCATGGCTTTCTTTGGCGATAGATAAGCTATTTGCTTGAGCAGGTGAATGGATTCTAAGATTTGTTTTCATGCTCCGGCTTTATTCATTATGAAACTGTTAAAATAACCATGAGTTTAAATGGGATTGTTACTGAGTACTAGATCCTTATGTATGATGTTGATCTTTTACACCTTTGATGCAAAAAACTAGCAATATCATTACTATTTCGGGTATGTTGTCGATGGCCGGCGAGTAGATCACTCGGTACAGCACTACCACCCCCACCATCAAGGACCACCGAGAAATCTACATATTGAGGAGGGCTATAGAGAGAAAGTCGTATCGAGAGTGTGTGAGTGAGGCACGAAGACACAATTAGCGAGTGTGTGTGTTTGAGAGACAAGCCAATAGATAGATTAATATCAAGACCAAAGTGCCCCCCTACTCCTGTCTTTGCTGGGTGGGGTGGGGTGGGGGGAGAACACTGGTACAACGAGGTGCTATACAAACGGTTTTAACCCCTTTCCGCGACGGAATTTGGAACCGTCGCCAAGTGAGTGTGGGCGATAGGGGGTCCTTCCCACACGACCCAGAAACCGTCGGGGATAGGCCCTCCTGGCACACACGCTCGGCAAAATGAGGTCGTGTGCGACAGGGCAAGGCATCGAAACCCAATCGTTTCCGTTCATATGTACTGAGGGAGTCCTGGACTAAGGGGTCCTAGGGCGTCCGGCCTGTTACCTACTGGGCCGGACTGATGGGCTGTGAAGACACGAAGACTGAAGACTGTACCCGTGTCCGGATTGGACTCTACTTGGCGTGGAAGGCAAGCTAGGCGACCTATTATGAAGATTCCCTCCTATGTAATTGATCTCATGTAACCCTAGATCTCTCTGGTGTCTATATAAACCGGAGAGCATAGTCTGGATAGGACAGATTCATTACCATATACTCATAGGCTAGACTTCTAGGGTTTAGCCATTACGATCTCGTGGTAGATCAACTCTTGTAACACTCATATTCATCAAGATCAATCAAGCAGGAAGTAGGGTATTACCTCCATAGAGAGGGCCCAAACCTGGGTAAACATCGTGTCCCCCGTCTCCTGTTACCATCGATCCTAGACGCACAGTTCGGGACCCCCTACCCGAGATCCGCTGGTTTTGACACCGACATTGGTGCTTTCATTGAGAGTTCCACTGTGACGTCGCCAAGGAGGTTGATGCGCCTTGTTGTCAAGGATAATATCATCTCCGGAGGAGCCCTGGCCCCGGGCCAGATCCTCCGGCTCGGCCCTTAAGCCAACGATGACCTCTCAAGTCTTCGAAAATCGCCTCCGTGTTGATCCCGAATACTCCGCCCGCATGGATCCAAAGCAGTTATCGTCGTTGAATGAACTCCTGGATCGCATGGCCGCCTTGGGGGTCACTACAGACTATGATCGGGTCGGGCTTAAACCCGACCAGAGAGAAATTAAAACTCCACCGATCACCCATCAGATAGCGGTAGTCGAGGAGCGGAGCAACTCTTCTACTATATTGAAGACGAACTATATTCGGGTATCCGATCTCAAGGAGCCGGATATTTTCCGGCAGAAAACCATACCACTTCCTCCGAACATAGAATCGGAGGACGGGCCTAAAAAATCAGTCGATATCCCGGAGCCCGAACTGTCCGGCCCGGTAGACATCCAAACTCCGGATCCAAAATCGGGTCAGGGTTCGAATTCAATTCCACCCACCCACCCGGACATAGATGCTCTCAGGAGCATCAAACAACAGACTCAGGAAGCGGTCCACCACTTCTGGGCCAGATTCCTCCTTGTTAAAAACAAGGTAAAAGACTGCCGCGACGAAGACGCGATAGCAGCATTCTGCAACAACTGCGCGAACGAAGGTATCCTTAACGCCATCAATCGCCGCCGCATACCAAAGTTCGCTGACCTAGCAACTATCGTATAAAAGTACATCGCGATGGAAAGCGCCTGGAAAACTCACGCAGCTTGCTGGGAACCACCTCGGCTCCCCCCACAGGCGAAAAGGACGCGCCCCCATGGCACGCCTAGCCGAACAGTCAAAAACATAAACCCATTACGTTGCACGGCACCGTTCTGGAGGGATGGCTCAATAGCCCATGCAAAATACACACGACGCCGGATACCGTGGCAACCCACAGCCTTAGAGCATGTTGGATACTTCGGCAGGTAGCCAAGAGTGGCGAGGACATCCTTATCAAGGACACCCCAGAACAACACCCTCCAGCAAACGACGACAATAGAGTATTGGCAGTCTTCGAGACATTCGCTTCAAACAACAAGCGTAAAAGGGCCCTGCGCGATCTCGCCGAAGTTTGCCAGGTCGCTGCAATTGACCCCTGGAACGACACGGCCATAACCTTCAACGCCAGTGACGAACCTAAATACAGAACAGTCCGAGCGCCAGCTGCCCTAGTCCTCAGTCCCATCGTGGACGACTTTCGACTTACAAAAGTCCTCATGGACGGCGGCAACGGACTAAACCTCATTTACGAGGACACGCTCCACAAGATGGAAATAGACAGGAGCCACATCGAGAAAAGCAGCACAACCTTTCGAGGTATCATTCCCAGCCGGGAAGCTCGGTGTGCAGGAAAAATTACACTTGATGTGGTGTTCGGCATGCCGGATAATTATCGGTCCGAAGAAATAACTTTCCAGGTGGCCCCTTTCAACAACGGGTACCACGCCCTGTTAGGGCGAGAGGCCTTCATGCGCTTTCAAGCCATACCTCATTATGGGTATATGAAGTTAAAAATGCCCGGGCCTAATGGAATAATCACCCTCGTCAGCGATCCGGACATAGCCCTCCACGCCGAGAATAAAACCGCATCCTTGGCCCTCGAGGCATTGTCCAAGGCCCTTGCGGCCGAAGAACTAAGCGCACTACGCTCCACCGTGGATAAGGACGATGTGATCCTGGACAAACGACCCAAATCCACCTCGTTCAAGCCAGCAGAAGAAATAGTCAAATTTCAGGTCCATCCAACAGACCCGAAGAAGACAGCGTCTATCAGAGCGCAACTCAGCCCTGCAGTCGACGCCGCACTACGAGACTTCCTGCGCGAAAACTGGGATATATTCGCCTGGCATCCTTCCGATATGCCAGGAATCCCGCGCGAGTTGGCCGAACATAGCCTCAACATACTAAAGGGATATAAGCCGGTCAAGCAAACTCTATGGCGCTTTCCCGAACCCAAACGACAAGCTATGGTGGAGGAGCTAGCCAAACTCATCGAGGCCGGATTCATCAAAGACATTAAACATCCGGACTGGCTGGTAAACTTGGTAATGGTACCAAAGAAGGATAAATCCTGGCGCCTATGCGTCGATTTCAAAGACCTTAACAAGGCTTGCCCTAAGGATCCCTTCCCTCTTCCACGCATTGATCAAATCATTGACGCTACCGCAGGCCACGACTCGATGTGCTTCCTTGATGCATATTCTGGATACCATCAAATCAAAATGAAGGAGTCCGATCAAGCCGCAACAACATTCATTACACCATACAGGCCGTTTTGCTTGAACACCATGCCCTTCGGGCTCAAGAACGCCGGCGCCACCTACCAGCGCATGATCCAAACATGCCTCGAGAAACAGATCAGCAAAATAGTGGAGGCCTACGTGGACGACGTCGTCATCAAAACTAGACACGTCGAAACACTAATAGACGACTTGCGTCTCACATTCGACAACCTCCGCACATACGACATCAGGCTTAACTCGGAAAAGTGCATCTTCGGCGTCCCCGCCGGTAAACTATTTGGCTTCATCGTTTCCAATAGAGGAATTGAAGCAAATCCAGCCAAAATCCAAGCTCTGTCACAACTGGCTGCGCCAACCGAACTCAAGCAGGTCCAAAAACTCACTGGGTGCGTGGCAGCTTTAAGCCGCTTTATCTCCAGGTTGGGAGAAAAGGCGCTGCCGCTCTATCGCCTTCTACGGCGCACCGATAACTTCGAGTGGACGGACGCGGCGACGGCCGGACTGGAAGAAATAAAAGCCCTTCTGGCAAGCAACCCAATCCTGGCCGCGCCAAATGCCGGCGAACCAATGCTCTTATACATATCAGCAACACACCAGGTGGTGAGCGCCGTACTCGTCGTCGAACGAGAACAGGACGGACACAAATTCTCGCTCCAGAAGACGGTATACTACGGATCCACCGTCCTCACACCACGCAAATCCCGGTACCCTCATTATCAAAAAATAGCATATGCAGTCTTCATGGCATCTCGAAAATTGCGACACTACTTTCAAGAGTGCTTTATCACGGTGGCCTCAGAAGTGCCCCTCAACGATATAATTAACAACCGGGATGCAACGAGACGGATTGCCAAATGGGCCATTGAGCTCCTGCCATTCGACATCACGTACAAACCACGTCGAGCCATCAAATCACAGGTACTGGCTGACTTCGTCGCCAAATGGACAGAAGCCGAACTCCCTAAAGAGTACGGCGCGTATTCCAACTAGGTGATGCATTTTGACGGCGCCAAGATGTTGGCAGGGCTAGGGGCGGGCGTCGTATTAGCGTCCCCCACAGGAGATATCTTCCAATACGTACTCCAAATATTATACACAGACTCCAACAACGCAGCCGAATACGAGGCCTTGCTACATGGCCTCCGGATGGCCGTATCAATGGGCATACAACGCCTGGAGGTGCGCGGAGACTCAAACCTCGCAATATCCCAAATTAATGGAGACTTTGATGCCAAAGATCCAAAGATGGCAGCTTATCGCAATGCTATCTTGAAAATGTCGGCTCGGTTCAAGGGACTCGAATTTCACCACATTGCCCGCGAAAGTAATCAAGCGGCAGACGTCCTTGCTCGCATCGGTGCTAAGCGCGACCCCGTCCCACCTAACATCTTCCTCGAAAGGCTCTTTAAGCCCTCCGTGGTGTGGCAAGGGGGAGACAACAACGACAGTCCCGTTCCGAACACAAACACAGATAACGAACACGCCGATATCGTCGGAGGCTCAGCCACCGAAATAACACCCTCAGCTCAGCTCATAATGGCAATAATTGCCCCGTGGACCGAACCATTCTTGGACTACTTAATAGGAAGGAGCTCCCAGAGCATCAGAACGAGGCTCGCCGCATCATCCGGCGTTCGAAGGCCTATAAAGTTCACGAAGGAGAGCTCTACAAGAAAAGCACTACCGGAGTCCTTCAAAGGTGTATCTCCGAGGAGGAGGGGCGGCAACTCTTGGAAGAAATCCACGCCGGTCTTGGTGGGCACCACGCTGCAGCCAGAGCACTTGTCAGCAAGGCCTTCCGTACAGGATTTTACTGGCCTACGGCCGAGGCAGACACACAGGACCTTGTCCAGCGCTGTGTTGGATGCCAACTCTTCGCCAACCAAAGCCATATGCCCCAACCGCTTTACGAACAATCCCCATTACATGGCCCTTTGCGGTCTGGGGCTTGGACATGGTCGGACCCCTTAAAGGGGCAAGCCATAAGAAAAATATCTGCTGGTCATGGTGGACAAATTCACCAAGTGGATAGAGGCTAGACCAGTTAAAACGGTCGAGTCCGGACCGGTGATTGCATTTATATCCGATGTGGTACACCGTTATGGTGTACCACACAACATCATCACCGATAACGGTTCGAATTTCACAGCTGAGGAGGTGAAAAACTGGTGTGCTAATCTGGGCATTAAGCTCGATTACGCCTCTGTCTACCACCCGCAAACAAACGGTCAAGTCAAGCGACCTAATGGTCTTATTATGAGCAGCATCAAACCCAGACTAGTGCGGTCTTTGAAAGAAGACAAACACTGGGTCGAGGAGCTCGACTCCGTACTCTGGGGGTTGCGGACCACGCCCAACCGTACTACCGGATACACACCTTTCTTCATGGTGTACGGTGCAGAGGCTGTATTGCCCTGCGATATTATACATGACTCACCTCGAGTGCGCATGTACGAAGAGAAAGAGACCGAGTTGAATCGGCAGGACAACCTAGACGCCCTGGAGGAGGAGCGCGACGTCGCCAAAGCCCGTTCAGCATTTTATCAACAGCAGGCTCGAAGATATCAAAGCAGAGAAGTACGGGCCAAGACTTACAACGTTGGCGAACTCGTTCTACGCTTGCTGGAGAAGAAAAAGGACAAACTCAAGCCCAAATGGGAGGGTCCCTTCATAATTGACGAAGTTCTTACCGGAGGAGCGTACCGTCTTCGCGACGCATCAGACAATCGCCTAGAGCCGAACCCCTGGAACGCGGCCAGACTCCGAAGGTTCTATGCCTAGCGCCGAACCCTTTGTTAGTCTCCTTCTCCCTTATAGTTTCCATAACTCTTTCCCCCTTTTACACAATTTTTTTCACTTTAAAGCTCTCATTCGGCTCGACCGAACAGTGCTGACGTACACTTTTTTACATACGTACGCCCATTATACCTGGGGGCTTCTTTCACAGAAGCTTGTTAATATTACTTTCCGAGCTCATCACACATGCGCGTTTTTCCCGTATGTCTTTTCTTCACCATTATATGCATCGATATGACTTAAGTTTTGGCCAAGCTGGGTTGCCTGGCTCCTGTGCTTACCCCTACATTCCCGATTGTTCGGCTAGGTGGTAAAGGGAGCACCTCTGCGATTGTTACTGCCAGGTCATCCGGATGTGTACCTCAGACTGGGTGAAGCCGAAAGCTAGAGTTCTTAAGGGAATATTCGGTCGGCGGATGAAAAATATTTTTTGCACTCACTCTATTATGAACCCCTAGAAGCTATACACATTGTGCTTTTCACATCACAATTCGGACATGTCTACTAATGCATGCACACCTAGGGAAAGGAACCCTTAACGGAACTATTCTCCCTGGAAGATGTTTCTTACAATCTCAATGTAATATAACATAACTAGCCGGATACAACTTGTGTGTTCAAGCAACTATGACCCCTACGCTTAGTTTTCCATGCATACCCCGGCCTATTCGACCGCGACGGTATTCGGAAACACTCCGCACCTTCGGGTCCGGAGGTTGAAGCGAAAAGGTCTGCCATGACAAATGATATACAATTCGGCTAGAAATTCCACATGGTGAGGAAAGTACATAGTCACTTGGACTCAAACACTTCTGCCTCTATACCATCTAACATGCAATCTAATTTACAATCCTGCTGAGAATATTTGGCAGCCACCTCTACTTGGTCATATACTAAACTAACGGGAATTTCTTCCCCATTCGACCCTACCGGTCCGACCCGCACCATGTGATTAGGATCAAGCTTGGTATACCGAGTTTTCACCATGGCCCAAGCCTCTCGCGCACCCTCTCGGCAGGCAGATATCTTCCATAGCCGGATACGTCGCCGCGCTCCTTTAAACAACTCTACAAGATCCTCCATACTTCCTGGAGGGGAGGTGGATGGCCATAGAGCCTTGGCAACACTCCGCATCGCCAGCCGCGCCTGTTCGTGCACTTGCGACAGCTTTTGCAGCAGATCACTCGATGATCCGGACACCTCCTCTTTAGGATGGCCCGTTAATATACCTGCAATAATAGCTACATCAATTTCTCCTATCTCCGAACTACTTTCAAAATAGTTCAGATACATACTGAGTATGCCGCCTCGCAGCTTCTTGTTTTCCTTCACGGAATTGGCTAGCTGGGCCCGCACATCTTTCAGCTCTTCGCCTAGCTGGGTCTTGCAATCCTGGAGCTGGTTTTTCTCAATAATGGCCTGCTTCAGCACACGATCGCCTGTAGCTTGTAGCCTTTTGGCTTCTTGCTCATTCGCTTGCGCGACTTCCAACGCCTCTTTGAGTCCCCCTGACATTATGTCATGGTATAAGCAAGACTGTTAATATTCTGGGCATATAAGTATATTTTCTCGTTGGAGGGGAATATTACCAGGTGACGCCTTCTTGAACTCTTTTAGTTCGGCGGTAGCAACATTTAGCTGCGTCCGACATTGTTCCAGCTCTTGGGATAGCAGGTTGTTCTTCTCTGTAAGAACCTGGTCATACAACGGTCCTTAAATCAGTTGTACCAACTGCTTTCAGTCCCGGGGGCTACTGGCATAGGCTATCCTTTTTTGACAAAGTAACCTTACCTGCACATCTGTTAGATATTGCCTCGTGGCTTTTCTGAGCCCGTCTCGAGCAGCTCGGATGTATGCGTCGCCCGAGCTAAAGGCAATAAATGCCTCGTCCGAGAACTTCGGGTCTCGTAAAACAGCCCTGCAGCACCGATGATTCATGGCGCTCTCTACTTCCGAGTTGGTAACACACGTATTGTCCGAACCCTCGGCCGATGGGCAGTCCGGCTTTGTTTTTACATCGGCCCCCGTCTCCCCGGCCGCATCTAAATCTTGGTTGTTGGGAACGCGGCCGGCCGGACCCCCGGACACAGTTCATCAAACCTTTTTCCTGTAATCGAACAGGCGCATAAGTCACAGTCGGATACGGCCGCTGAAAAATATATTTATCCATACCTCCTCGACTAGGTCCCGGCGGTGCCTCCACCGGCCCTCCTCTTCGAAGGCCTGCCCGGTGCAGGAACCGATCTCCTCGGTATCATCGAACGCCTCCCCTGTAAAACGTGCGACAATGTGGTGTGTGAGGCAGAGTAAGAACACCCTTTCAAAAAAGGTGTTTCTTGATTACTTACCTGTGAAGCAGGAAGAAGACCAGGGTAATTGGCGATGATGGCCACTTCCGTGCCATCATAGCTCGTCTGGTAAAACACCTCCTCCGCGAGCACCACAAATATATCTGGATCCTCTTCGAACCCGGGATCAAGCTCCCGGTTGTGGTCCTCCGGCTGTGGGGCGGGACTATGGAATCCCTCGGTGACCTTTCGCCAGTGCTGTCGTAAGCAAACAAACCAGAAATTTATCAAAGGCAATTCGGAGATGGAGGGAGTAAAAACAGAGGGGTTGGACCTTACCCAACTGGGAGGGTTATACATAGAGTACCCATCGCTGAGCTTGATGCGAAGAAATTCCTTTTCCTCCCCTTTGAATAGCTCGGCTAATATCTTAGCCAAAGCGGCAGGGGTATCCGGACCTTTCTGGCCACAGCGAGAGGCGTCATCCTCCCCATTGTAGTCCCACATGGGAAGCCCTATGTGTTGGAGCGGCTGAACCCCTCGCGCTATGAAGATCGCCATCACCTCGATTACTATGAGCCCGGACTGAGCGAGCTCTTTTATCTTGCTCATTAGCTGACGAACCTCTACGCCGTCTCCTTCTTCAAGACTCCGGGGACGCCAACTGTGGCGTTTCTTCAGCGGGACGACCGCAAATTTGGGAAGACCCTTTCGCACCGGATCGGGAAGCGGAACGTCCTCGATATAGAACCATTCTGGGGGCCAGCCATCGGGTGCCTTCCTTGGTGTGCCGGATGGATATTCGGTATCGGCAACGCGCCATACTTCGGCTCCGCCCACTTCAAATATGTACCCTTCATGATTGCGCGGGACGAGGCAGAACAACTTCCTCCACAACTCAAAATGAGCCTCGACGCCCAGGAATAATTCACACAAAGAGACGTAACCCGCAATGTGCAGGCCGGTGTGAAGTTATGCAGTTGGAGGCCGTAGTACTCCAAAAGCCCTCGGAGGAACGGATGGATTGGAAATCCAACGCCTCTTAGCAGATAGGGGACGAAACACACTCACTCTTCCCCGGACAGATTGGGGAAGTCCTCTGCTTGAGCCCTCTCATTGAAGGAAGCTAGCCCCGTCCGAACAGGGACTAGATCTGCAGGGGGAAGGAATCCCTGCGTTTGCAACTTCGTCAACTGGCTATGAGGCATAGAACACCTCTCCCACTCGCCTTTCTCTGGGCCAGGACGAGCGGAGGAGCTAGGAACGCTGTCCATGCTGGAATGGTCTCTTCTAAGCAGTCTCTGGAGATTTCTTCTGCGTGGCGCTGAATGGATTTAGATCCCATCCCTTTAAATAAGCGCCCTTCCTTACGTAGAGGGGGTGTTATTCGCAAAAATACCCTAACTTTCCACATTCGCTTGACACGTGGAGGACGAAGATTATTTAAAACACGCGGAAGCCAAGGAGGCGACATTGGATCAATGGCCGAATACATTACTTGGAGATCATCGAAGGAGGAACCCGCCTTGCAATGCCGAAGACCATGTGTGTGCCGAGCACTTCGCTATTGAAGACTGGTTCGGGGGCTACTGAGGGAGTCCTGGACTAAGGGGTCCTCAGGCGTCCGGCCTGTTATCTACTGGGCCGGACTGATGGGCTGTGAAGACACGAAGACCGAAGACTATACCCATGTCCAGATTGGACTCTACTTGGCATGGAAGGCAAGCTAGGCAACCTATTATGAAGATTCCCTCCTATGTAACCGACCTCATGTAACCCTAGATCTCTCCGGTGTATATATAAACCGGAGAGCATAGTCCGGATAGGACAGATTCATTACCATATACTCATAGGCTAGACTTCTAGGGTTTAGCCATTACGATCTCGTGGTAGATCAACTCTTGTAACACTCATATTCATAAAGATCAATCAAGCAGGAAGTAGGGTATTACCTCCATAGAGAGGGCCCGAACCTGGGTAAACATCGTGTCCCCCGTCTCCTGTTACCATCGATCCTAGACGCACAATTCGGGACCCCCTACCCAAGATCCGCCGGTTTTGACACCGACATGTACATCCCACATAGCCAGTCAAAAACAAATGTTTCCGTTTGTTATGTACATTCCACATAGTTAATCCAAGGAATACGTTTCCATTCTTATGTACATCCCACACAGTCAATCCAGGGAAAATGTTTCCGTTCGTATGTACATCCCACACAGTCAATTCAGGGAAAACGTTTCCTTTCGTATGTACATCCCACACAATTTTATGTATAGGCTCGTGTGTGATAGGTGTAACTATCACACACACTCTGCCATGCTTAACCGTTTGCTTTTATTCAACTACATCACACACGATTTGATGAAGAAAACTGTGTGGCATTGGGCCATCCATCACAAGCGCTTTTACTGCTAGAACCGTTTGCAAAGTTCCGTGACCCATTTAGCAGGTTTATTAGTTTACATTTAATAATTCTAGTATTACGCAAATTCACATTTCATATCGAACAACTGTTTGCCAATTTCGTATCAGACACATAAATATATTTTAACATCACAGTACGATAGCTACCTAAAAGCAACACAGTACAACATATAGCTAGTTCAGCTTCATAAGAACAATATTAGAATAATATATTCATTTCCCTAATCGAGATCATCCAGACTCGTCTTATCCACCTCTGCTTTCAGTTCAGTAAGAACCTGTTTTACACTGGCCAAATGGGAAAGTGCCTCCTCCTTCGCCAACACCATCTTAGCAAAGTCTGACTTAAAAAATCTGAGCTCATTCTCCACCTTTCTCTTTTTATCCCGCATCTTCAAATATTCTTCAACGTTGACAACACTTTCTCTAAGCCTACCTCTGTTCTCTTCCTCATACATGCTCCAGAGCTTTGCTAGGCACATCTTCAAAGACTGTGGCCACTCTTGCTCAACCCACTCCAAGTAAGAACACTTATGTTCATCCTATAATATTTAAAACTAGATTAGTAACAATTGTAGGGGAAATGGGTTTATATCAATATAGAAAATCACCAATACTTATTTTGAAAAACTGAAGAAACATGTTAATTATGACATATCTTCTCAAAAAGATCAATGTGCAAATGAATTAATTGCTACTGAGATAACAACCAAATTCTTAAATATTAGAAGCTATAATTAACTACAACAACACTACAAGTTCTTACTCATGTACTATAAATAACAAACAGAACATTTTATGAGGAAGGTAAATATAACTGCAACAGCATAACGACAATGTTTGAATGACAACAAATTGATACTAACAGGTGTGTACATGCACAAATTTAGTAACATAGAACTAATAGCACTAAGGCTGTCCACTATGTATGCCAAAACCAGTGTAAAGACAACTGTTGCTACATCTCGCGCCGGTGCCCTGCACTGGCGAGCCGATGCAGCGGAAAAAAATCAGGGACCCAGACTTCGGAGCACCTAGTTGCTCTGATGCCCAGTTCCTTTGTGCCATAAAGATTTAGTATTTTACTACTTGACTGCTCGAATGTGTGGACCAAAGTTGGCTACACAAACTGCTGAAGCGGTGCCAAATAATTTTCTAATGGCACCGCTGATGAGATGGCCACATTTTTAGATACTAGGTACAAATTATGACACTGTCTTAGGATGCGTTTGCTTGAAGGTGTGGTATGAATGGGTTGGGACCGTGACAGTGTCTGAATCACATCTAACCAATGATTTGTAACAAGGAAAGAGGGTCTAACCTTCTCTGCACATGCCAGAAACTTCCTCCCTCTGTCCACAGATTCACACGCAACTAGCTTCACGCATGGAGATTGATGGTGACAATGAGCAGACAGATCTTCAGCCACCCCGCTCCATTCGTTGCAACTGATGGTCCTAGGGAGCTACAAGAGGAAGAAATGACTCAAATCGACCGCCGGGTTAAAATCCTTCATTCCAAGTCATAGCCTGAGAGAGAGAAGAGAGGCATACCCGAGTGGTGAAGGAGTCGTCGTCGTCGGAAGAACCGCTGGAGAGGTCATTGTAGAAGACCATGGCGACCCCGGCGGTAGGATGCGAGACGGCGAGAGCGAGGAAGCGCCTATAGCTTAGGAAGGAAGGAAGGACGAAATAGGGGAAATGTGACTTGTGGTCGGGGAGAAAAGGGGGTGGGGGTAGATATTTTGGTGGTAGGCCAAAAAATTCGAAATATGGAGGGAAACTTTCCGCGCGGTGCCGCCGGACACCATTCATGTCGTGGGAAACCACGACCACCTATGGGACCAAGAGCCCCTTTCTGGTTCGGCGGGGGATAGCACGTTTCACAAAGAGCGGAGGAGCGTGGAACAACATGATAGAGATCACATGGGCAGTCTTTACCCAGGTTCGGGCCGCCGTGAGGCGTAAAACCCTACTCCTACTTTGGTGGATTGATGGTGGAAAAATGGTGGTGAGCGCAACACGCTTTCCCGGCAGGGTTGCCTCGGGTCAAAAATGGCTACGCGCGTATCAGTGTGTGAGGGGATGGATTAGCCAACCCTTTCTACGGTTGCCTTGGGCCTCCTTTTATAGATAAAGGGGTCACCAGAGTGGAAAATCAGTCATTATGCACTGATTAGATAGCAAACAGTCTATCATACCTAACTCTGTAGGCTGACAGAGCGCATTAAATGCGCCGCTCAACGTCACATCACAGCTCGCCCGGCAGGCCCTGCCGGGCTGGTTTGCCAGCTTCGCGCCTGCTTGCTCGACACGTCGCAGGACAGGTGTCGCTTGTAGGTATTTTCTGTATGAAGTGGCTGCCTGTAGGGTAACGCGACAGAAAACAAAAAAAATTCTGACTTACGGACCAGCCCAGGACCACTATGGAGACTGCATACAAGGTTTGATCTTTTTCGTTACTGACTCGTAGCGCAGCGGGACGTAGAGTCGATGACGATCGGCGGTGCAGATCCCCGCAGCTAGGATTTACAACCTCCCAACCGCGAGGATGTATACCCTCATTTGCCCCTCGGACAGCCCTCCGGGAGGGGGTTGGACAGTCCCCCGGACGATGTCGCGGACAGCCCTTCGGGAGGAACTTTGAAACTCGAACGGTCACACGGACAGCCCTTCGGGAGGCACTCTCGAACTAAGAATGAAAACACGATCTCTCTACAGAGTTGCACACAAACGGTGTCATCTATCCGACAGGTCTTTGCCGTCCAGAACTAGTTCCCATCGGAACCCAGACAACCTTTCGGCTCTACGAAACTATTTCGCGGGGAGGGAGAGAGAAGCCAGATCATTGCAATGGCACTTGTATGTGAGAAAGAGTGTGTCTTTAGGCAGGCCCCTCCACCCCTATTTATAGGCCAAGCCCAAGGGTGGCTTCTCCAAGAAGCCAAGGGGATAATACCAAAAGGCCCTCAAGGTGGCTTCTCCAAGAAGCCAAGCAAAAAGCACTTTCACTATTCATGACGACATTTTTCAGCGTCCGTTCGAACTGAAAATATTTATGTGGGCTCAGAACATTTCCAGTACCCACTGAAATAATTTTCAACGTGTTCCAAAACAATTTCGGTTTAGTGATTTTCATCTGCGCAAAGCAAACAAGAATTCGTTTTCACTATTCATGAAGAAAATTTTTCGTGTCCATTAAATCCGAAAATATTTCTCTGGGTCTTAGAATAATTCCAGTACCCACTAAAATGATTTTGGATTCGTTCTGAAACAATTCCAGATTAGTGAATTTCATCTGCGAAAAGCAACCAAACCGGTACCGGCAGCTCCGGAACATTTCCGGTTTTTATCCCGAAAAATTCCCAGAAGTTTTCAGAATAATTCTGGCACCCTCCAAGAATTATCAGGCGTGTCCCGAAACCAATTTGACTTAATGGTATATCCTAAAACAACTTTTTGATTTTACGAAACTATTTTGCTATTCTCTCTCCGGAACTCTTCCATTGTCTCCGAAACTTTTTCGGCAAATTTCTCTCACACTCCCTGTCGAGTATTCAGCAGATAGATGACCCTTAAGCGTGTGACCCTATAGGTTCGGTGAAGCATAGACATGACCGGAACACTTTCCGATCAATGATCAACATCGGAGCCGTGGACACCCATATTGAACCCTATACCCACACGAATGAATATTCGAGTGAACCTCCAGTTGCCGTGTGCTATTCCTATTGCTTCGTGATATGTTACAAATACCCGAGGTGAGACATGTTGGCATCCCCGTGGATCAACAACTTGTCCACTATGCCAGCTACCTCGTTACCGGTATTGTTCTCTTTTCTCATTCCCGTGTTCCGGCATCCCCGTGATCAAATCACAAAGTGTCTGGCCAGACGATGATGGATACCGTAACACCGAGAGGGCCCAGATATATCTCTCCATCATCGGAGGAGAAAATCCCAATCTTGAGCTATCAAGTTACTTGACATACTTTTCCATGAACCCGTAAGCCGCCGTAATAGCCACCCATTTATGGATGATGTTTAACAAACCCCAAAGTTCATGAAGCAAGCATGAAGAAACTCGATACTCTCATGGTCTAAGGAATCATGCAAACGTTAACCATCTCTGTGTTATGTACCATTAACTTGTGATGAATGAATCTCATAGCATAACATCAATCCGGGTCGATTCAACACAAATGTTCTCTTAACGTTGTGCCCTCAAAGTTGCTGGCATAGATATGCCCATGATCAGGAAAACAGAACGATCATGCAACACTTGAGCTAGTCTTAGAGGCCAGACTAGGAATACTTCTTACCGTTTATTATTCCACATGTGCATATGAGTCTTTCTCCGAGCCTCGTGTTATTGCAGACTCGAGAACCATAGCAGTTATAGCATGGAACATAAACATAGTTATGAACATGGAGATAAATAATAGCATTTATTATTGCCTCTAGGGCATATCTCCTACACTGCCATGTGGCGAATAGTAGCCACTTAGTCAGTTTGGAGCTTGACCCCGCACTAGAGTCAATAATCTAGTTAATGCTAATGCACTTTGCACCTATGGCATACTGGTGTAAAAAATGCTTCACTTGTGGTATATCCTGATGTCCATTGGATCTGACAACTTCAGCTCCGTGTGTATCTCTACATATCCTCGCTTTTTCACGCTTTCACAAAATTCATATTTTGTGCGGACCTGGCTTTGTATATATGTGAATCATTGGTCGAAACCTGATTCCTCAGACTGAGCTATGGAGCAACTATCTGCAATAGTGTCCCATTGACCAAAGCCTTCTTGGAACCATAATAAGTTCATGAATGAACTATATGATTCAACATCTTTGTATTTGTCGCTTCTAAAGCGGCAACATACTTTGCCTCTGTTATATAATTTGCCACAATAACTTGTTTGGAACAATTTCCAACTAATTGCGCCACCATATTGTGTGTTACACAAAACCCTCAATTTAAATCGAAAATCGCATGGAGAAATGATGAAGACTGTATCGATGTAACCTTCTACAACGAACTCTTCACGATCTCCACTTGCGAGAAAACATGTCATCGGTGCTACTTTAGTACCCAATGACCTTTTTTTTCACTGTTGTCCCATGATCAGTATTTTTTATCACTTTGGTATCTATACTCGCAACAACTTGGGAGTATTGGACATATCTGGTTGTTTTACATACAATGGAATACATGATTAATCCAAACACATGAGTGTGTGGAATCTCCATCATGTATTTTGCTCATCAGTGTTTTGGGACACTGATTCTTGCAAAAACTCTTTCCATGTGACTTTGGCAAGAATCACTCCTTGTCGTTCTTAGTGCTAAATGGTTTTAGCATCTTGTCAATATGTATTTTTTTGCTCAGCCCCATTAGGTAAGTCTATCTCCATAGATCATTATGCCTAATATCAAGGCTATTTAGCCCAAGCACTTCATCGAAAAACTATTTTGAAATGAAGTCCTAATTCGTGTCAAGAAATTTATTTCCAATTAACAATGTGTCAAGCACACAAGGTTTTCAGAAATATTATTATGCTCCCACTTACTTTCTTGAAACCACAAGCATCTTCGTTACCCATTGATGAAGTCAAACCCATTTGACCATTCCATCAAAAACTAAGATTCCAACTCCATTTTGCTCTCTTCTGTCCATTGCTGGAACTCTGAAGCTAGCATACTTACTAGCATCCTCTGGACCGACAAAATACTTTGGATTGTATCACATACAAGTCCTAGGTTGTATTTCCATTTCATGGAAATTCTTTTGTCATCCATGTTTCATATCTCATGTTTGAAATATGTATTAATTGCTAGTTTGACCCGAACCGACTTTAAGCATTGCTACGGTGAGACAATCTCATTGTAGTCAACTCCTTGAACTTGTTATTGCAACAAGTCAAGCTTAATGGATAAAACATTTTATCCATACCAGTTTATAGTCCCATTACAATCCGTTAGACTCCAAGTCTTCCGGAGGGTTTATCAAGATTTAAATCTTGAATCATTTATGGAAACTATCTCAGATTATATTGGCATTTAGCCAATTCTGGAGTCAGGGCCCATCAACGCTTCCTTGTGTATTGTAGGTATACTGTTGTCTAACAACAATACCTCGTTTGCGCATCTGAGAGGTTTGCACGAGCTTTGCCTACGTTGTTCAGCTACAAGTTCGACTGAAGTCCATACATCTCATGTAGAGGCTTCTGTATCAGTCGCAGTAGGAAACTCTGGAATCACTTCCAAGGTTCCTTTCCTTTGACTTGATGACGAAGATACCTGTTATCTCATCGAGTTGCACTGTCCTCCCACTCACCCTTTTGCAAGAACTATTCTCTTTAAAAGCATACTATTTCCTGGCAAAATCCTTTGCCTCGGTATAGTGGTGGGGAATACCCAATGACTTGGGATAACTTACAAAGTAGCACTTGTCTGATTTTGAATAGGTTTGTAACCTTTTACAAAAGCCCCATATTCCAAATGTTAAGAAAAGATATAACATGGCTGGGCGTACCATACCAATGCCGCCACTTCAACAGACCTGATGGACCTCTTTTCAGTGTAAAAGCCGCAGTCTCTAAAGCATTACTCTTTAAAAGTGATAATGGCAAATTTATTTATGTCATCTTTGATCTTACCATGTCATAAATGGTTTGATTACATCTTCACAGACATTCCACTCATAGTGGTGTTCCGGGAGGTGTAAGTTGTGAAACTCTTTTCACAACTCATCAGACGTTCGCTAAACTTGTAACTCAGATATTCCTTTCTGCAATCAAATTGTAGAAACATAGTTTCCTTCTTACAATAACTTCTACTTCGTTTTTGAAAACCTTTCGAATGATTTCAAAAGATCCAGACTTACGTCTCATCAAGCAAATAATCATATATCTACTTGAGTCATTTCTGAAGATATATAAATCCACTACTTGCAACAACATTTATTTAACTACACACATCAAAATGTATGATAACCAATAAGTTTGTTGCTCGTTCCTTATGGCCTGTGAACGGTATTTTAGTCACTTCACTTTTCGAAGGAAAGTTGCAAGTGTCAGATGATTCAAAATCAAACGACTTCAAAATCCATCATAATAGAGTTTTTCCATGCGGGTTTCTCCAATGTGACCAAATGCAGTGCCACACATGTGTGGTATTCTCATAGTCTTGAGACATTTAGCGTCAGTGTTATGGGTGTATCATTTTACCATCAGTATTCATAACATACATCCCATCTTGGATGGAAGCATGGCCCTTCATGTTATTCATAATACTGAACAACAATTGTTCTTTTATGAACACCCCTTTTGCAATAAACATTGTGCAATGGGCTAGAGTGTAAGAAACTCTAAAATGAATTATGAAAGTAAACACAGAGGTAATATTAATATCATTATTCATAACATACATTTCATTCATAATGAAAGTATGACCCTTATGTTTATTCATAATACTGAACATCAAAAGTTCTCTTATGAACAACCTTCTTGCAAGATACCTTATGCAAAGGGCTAGAGTGTGAGAAACTCTAAAATGAATTATGAAAGAAAATACATAGGTAATACACCGATGGAAGGTATAGTAACTTGTACTATGTTCCCAGCACGTATTAAAACCTCATTCCTGGCTAGTCTTTTTAGGCCATAGTAGCTCTTACATTGATTCGCAACAGAATGCAATCGAGCGGGTCTCTTTGTGATTAACTCACAATACCAAGAATTAGTGATTAACATGTTTAACCGTAATTCCCAAGAACTATATCTTTGACCAGCCTTCTATACATCAAAAACTTGTATGACATTCATACATGAGCTGGATATTCCAGTCATCTTTCTTTCTGCCTTTATACTTCTAACAGTTTAACTTTTAGTATTTTTCCTACTTGAAAAAGAAGCACCCAACTTAAGAGTGGCGTTAGCCCCGGACTTCCTAGGCGTGTAAGTCATACTAACACTCTTTGGACACTTCCTTTCTCTTTACGTTGTTGTTTTATTCACCTTTCATCATATGACATGCGTTCTTCTGGATCCCTCTCTTATCAGTCTAATGCATAGTAAACACTTTACTAATAATTTGCAAACAAACATTGCTTTGGATATTTCATATCTTTCAGTCTTTGTTTGTATCTGAAAATTAATTTCCAGTTCCATGAATATCACATAACTATCCCAAACTTTTGAAGTTCGGGTCTCATGGAAGCAAACATTTTGCACTTGAGCGTAACGGAATTCTAGCTTTTGGATCGAAGGACAAGAGTCACATCATCCATAGCATTTGTGGGAGGATACCGAAAGCATGCGATAGGACAAAATCCTTCTCGGCACTCTTGAGGACAATCCTCACATTACGTTACCAATCGTAAAGTTTTAAACAGATATTTAACAGCTATTCAATTTTAAAAGGGAAGGTGGAAACACGAGCCATTATTCTACAAATATTTTGCAAGAAACACTTAGACAATGTACATAATTAATTGCACTGAGAATTAAACATGTTAATTCAATAGTGCGCTCCCACTCAAATCAATATCTCTCATAATTGATTGTGAGTGATACAAGATCCATATTACAATTCAACGCCAAGGATGCATCCATCTCAGGTGATGAGAATTGCAATCGGTAGGCCAACTTGCCAATCGCATCTTTATGTGACTGTCGGATCACGGGTTCCCGCAAAACCCTCAAGGTTCGAACATTGGGGTGTGCACGAAGATTCCCTCCCTACCGATCTGCGCCCTAGCTCGCTAAGATCCCGCGGACGAACTCGACGAACTCGCAACACAGAAAGACACAAGATTTATACTGGTTCAGGCCACCGTTGTGGTGTAATACCCTACTCCAGTGTGGTGGTGGTGGATTGCCTCTTGGGCTGATGATGAACAGTACAAGAGGAAGAACAGCCTCCTGAGGTTGAGGAGTTCTTGTGCTTGACCAACTTATGTGGGTGAGGACTCGATGCCCCTTGCTGTGGTGGCTAGCTCTACTTATATAGGCCCTGGTCCTCTCCCCAAATATTGAGCGGGAAGGGAGCCAACAACGGCCAATTTTAAAGGGGACAGCTAGTACAGCTTATCCTGACAAAAGTAGTCTTCACCTGCAAAAGGCTCTGGTGGTGACGCCATCTTGGGCTCCATGGTGACCTCCGTCTTGCCGTCCTGCTGGTCTTGGTCTCGTTGCGCCGATACAGAAACCTTTGCTTGATGCCTCGGTACTCCGCGCCTGCGCTTGCCCCTTTAGCACCAAAGAGGAAACGAGGACGCTGCGCGCCCTGGCGCCCGCCTGGCGCCCACCTGGTCTCGATCGTCATGGCTCACTTCACGAGGACCTCGCGAGGTTTGCCTTGCCTTGATCTCTCCGCCCCTCGTGAGCCTGCCTGGCGAGGCCGCTCCCGAGGAGGTCTCGCGTCGTCCGCCTCGCGAGGGTCTTGAATACCTTGTCGATGTAGATGGGCCGTAAAGCCTGCTAGCTCAGCCACGCCGTGGGCCGCGGGCAGGCAAGTCTGGGGACCCCCATTCCCAGAACGCCGACGGTGACTCTTGTTCATCTTTCGATGCGCGTGTTCCGAGCTCATGACTTTCATGCCTGAACGTCAAGACAACCAAGTGATCTTGCTGCGAGGTCTCAACTCACCCGCCTCACACTTCTCTAATCGTTCGTACCCATGCATCCATGTGATACCCCGAAGAGATAGGTGTCGTGACGGTGCTACACTTGGGAGAACACTAACTACTTGATATTTTAAGTGAGAGATCACCCTAATAAAAAGCGACTACCGCGCAATCAAGAAGGGTGCATCATAAGGGATAAACATCTCAGGCAATTCATAATAGCATGATATGGTATAGCCCTTTCTGACAGAGAAGTCTTTCATTTCTTCGTATTTGGCATTTACGTCGGTGTTCACCTTCGCGAAGATTGCCACCACCTTGTCGATGCACCAGATAATGTTGCTATCTCTATAGCTAATCAAATAAGTGCATTACTTAAGGCTGACACACAGGTCATTTAAAGTGACAATCATATGGCTCCAGCCATCATGCCGAATCATGACACGCAGGTCATGTTAATTTTACATTGTATAATCATCTCATACATAATCAAATTATTATATTATGAGCACTGCTATACCACATCACATGCAAACCATCCTGCAAAACCAAGTTAGACACCTCTAATCGGTTCATACAAAAAAGGTTTTACGTGGCTTCTAAGGTTTCGTAACAAACCGAAGCTACCAACGTCCATCATCAAGTATGATAATTCAAGTCGCTAGATTAACTTTGCAGGGTGTATGAAGAACGAGATAATAAAATCTCGAACCCCATACTAAACTTCGTCATACGCATGACCCCCATGTAGATCATATCTGCATTGCCCTTTTGTCTACAAAACATCCATCTTTCTTTAACTATGGTGGAACCCAAAGAACTGTTAGCACTTCGTTGATCTGTCAATCAGCATACTCAGGAGCAGCATAAAAGGATCGCGGATTGCCAGAACTTTGTGAGATTCCACCATGCCGTCAAGAGCAGGATTATGCAAATTCGAGGGAAGCAACAAGAACATCGGGTAACAGATTTCATCTGCTACCCACACAAATAAGTTTTAGTAATAGAACTCATCTCTTACCTAATTATATTGTGCAACACCCATACATCTCTATGTACTCTAGATCGCAACCTGCATCTACGCATAGCACGGCTCATGATGCCACTCTAGGGTAACGCGATAGAAAACAAAAAATTCCGACTTACGGACCAGCCCATGACCACTATGGAGACTACATACAAGGTTTGATCATTTTTGTTACCGACTCGTAGCGCAGCGGGAAGTAGAGTCGATGACGATCGGCGGTGCAGATCCCCGCAGCTAGGATTTACAACCTCCCAGCCGCGAGGATGTATACCCCCGTTCCGAGAACGCCGACAGTGGCCCCCGGGCCCAAGGCGCGCTCGGGCTTGCCTTCGAGGTGAAGCCAAAGGTCAAGCGCGGAGCGCCGCGGGCCCCAAAAGCCCGCGGCCCCGTTCGACGCGTGGCGGGCGATTGGACGTGGGCGTCTCCGCTTCCCCATGCTGTCTCGGCAACTGCCCGACTTGACAAGTCCCTGTGACATGCAAGGAAAACCATCATTACCTGTGATCGTGGGGGGCGCTGGTTGGCCTTCTCCTGCTATAAATGAGGGAGGGGGCAGAGCCCCCATCGCCCATCTCTTCCCGGTCCGCTTGCTCCTCCCTTCTCTGCTCCATCACCGGCTCCAATGGCGCCGTCGAAGAGGTTCTCCGCCGCAGAGAAAGGAAAGGCCCCTCGCGAGGGGCCTGGCTCCCCGGTGCCCAAGAGGGGACGCGGCCGTCCCCGTAAGCACACCACGACTCCCGCTGCGCCCCCCGCTCCCGGGGTGGCAACGCTGCACGTGGCGGGGGTCGCTCCGGTCGCGGCAGCCCCGTTGACGAGGGGAGACGTGCCGTCGTTGCGCGGCCTCCCCGGCCGCGCTTCCACTCGGCAGAGGTGCTGCCGGAGTTCGTTGTCTGGTCGGAGGATCCGGCCGGCAACTGGCTTCAGCTTCCACGCTTCTTCGTCGACGAGCTGCCGGCCTCTGGTCCAGGTGGGCTCTGGCTGCAGGCGAACGACTGCTGCAGCAGGGCTTCATGGGTCGTGGTTGAGGTCTCTGCCGCGGGCAGCATAGCTCTGGCCCGCGGTTGGCAGACGTTCGCCCACGCGCGCGGCCTGGGCATGCGGTGCACCCTCCATTTCAAGTACGACGATGATGCGACCCTCTACGTAAGGGTGTTTGGGGAAGATGGTCGCCGCGCCGGGTGCTACCCCAAGACGAACGACGGCGAGGAGGTGCTCGGTCCTGGCGATGGCCGCGACGAGGGCGTGGGCGAGCCCGCCGGACGCGCCTCATCCAGCTACGGTGGCTCTTCTCTTGGCGAAAGCTCCAGCAGCGGTGGCTACGACCAGCCGCCACGCTGCCGCGCTCGCTTCAAAGGTGGTAGCGGGTCATCTCGTCGTCGCGCCTCCGTGAAGCGCGAGGAGGGATCCGGCTAAGCTCGGGACATCTCCG
Organism: Aegilops tauschii subsp. strangulata; assembly: GCF_002575655.3. Taxonomy (NCBI): domain Eukaryota; kingdom Viridiplantae; phylum Streptophyta; class Magnoliopsida; order Poales; family Poaceae; genus Aegilops; species Aegilops tauschii. The sequence continues at coordinate 190,515,394 of NC_053037.3, forward strand.
GGGGCCTGCCCCCGTGGATCACTGCAACGCCGCTTTTGTTTTGTTCTTCTTTTCTTTCCTACATCAAAATGAAACCAGTATGGGCCCGGAGGGGCGTTTATCGAACTGTGGTTCCTCAATCATTACGCTATGCTTCTTATTTCCGTGCTGTGTCGTTATTTTGTGCCGAGATAACTTAGCCTGGCGCGTTCGGGGCAGCCTCCTCTTCACGAGGCACTTGTTTCCTCGTGCCCGTCTTGGCTTAGTGGTTGCTCAAGAACTGTAAAAAATTCGTTAGGAAGCTCACTAGGAGACTTATCGTTCACCCGAGCCTTGACCCAGCGCTTCATATCGCGATACCCGAGGGACATGGACTTGGAAAGATGCGCCAGCTTGTGGGCTCGAACAAGGGTGCCTGTTGCCTCTTGAGCACTGCGTTGGTTTTTCCCTTGAAGAGGAAAGGGTGATGCAGTAAACTAGCGTAAGTATTTCCCTCAGTTTTTGAGAACCAAGGTATCAATCCAGTATGAGACCACGCTCAAGTCCCTCGCACCGACACAAACAAATAAGAACCTCGCAACCAACGCGATAAAGGGGTTGTCAATCCCTTCACGGTCACTTACGAGAGTGAGATCTGATAGATATGATAAGATAATATTTTTGGTATTTTTATGATAAAGATGCAAAGTAAAATAAAAGGCAATAAAAATAGCTAGTTGATGGACGATTAATATGATGGAAAATAGACCCGGGGGCCATAGGTTTCACTAGTGGCTTCTCTCAAGAGCATAAGTATTACGGTCGGTGAACAAATTACTGTCGAGCAGTTGATAGAATTGAGCATAGTTATGAGAATATCTAGGTATGATCATGTATATAGGCATCACGTTCGTGACAAGTAGACCGACTCCTGCCTGCATCTACTACTATTACTCCACATATCGACCGCTATCCAGCATGCATCTAGAGTATTAAGTTCATAAGAACGGAGTAACGCTTTAAGCAAGATGACATGATGTAGAGGGATAAACTCATGCAATATGATATAAACCCCATCTTGTTATCCTCGATGGCAACAATACAATACATGTCGTTTCCCTTTCTGTCAGTGGGATCGAGCACCGCAAGATTGAACCCAAAGCTAAGCACTTCTGCCATTGCAAGAAAGATCAATCTAGTAGGCCAAACGAAACTGATAATTCGAAGAGGCTTGCAAAGATAACCAATCACACATAAAAGAATTCAGAGAAGATTCAAATATTGTTCATAGATAAACTTGATCATAAACCCACAATTCATCGGTCCCGACAAACACACCGCATAAGAAGATTACATCGAATAGATATCCACGAGAATCGTGGAGAACTTTGTATTGAGATCCAAAGAGAGAGAAGAAGCCATCTAGCTAATAACTATGGACCCGAAGGTCTGAGGTAAACTACTCACACATCATCGGAGAGGCTATGGTGTTGACGTACAAGCCCTCCGTGATCAATGCCCCCTCCGTCAGGACGCCGGAAAAGGCCCCAAGATGGGATCTCACAGGTACAGAAGGTTGCAGCGGTGGAATTAGGTTTTCGTGGATGCTTCTATTGGTTTGGGGGTACGTAGGTATATATAGGAGGAAGAAGTATGTCGGTGGAGCAACATGGGCCCCACAAGGGTGGAGTGCGCGCCCCCTGCCTCGTGCTCTCCTGGTTGATTTCTTGACGTGGACTCCAAGTCCTCTGGATCACGTTTTTTCCAAAAATCACGTTCCCGAAGGTTTCATTCCGTTTGGACTCCGTTTGATATTCTTTTTCTGCGAAACACTGAAATAGGCAAAAAACAACAATTTGGGCTGGGCCTCCGCTTAATAGGTTAGTCCCAAAAATAATATAAAAGTGTATAATAAAGCCCATTAAACATCCAAAACAGAATATAATATAGCATGGAACAATAAAAAATTATAGATATGTTGGAGACGTATCAAGCATCCCCAAGCTTAATTCCTGCTTGTCCTCGAGTAGGTAAATGATAAAAAACAGAATTTTTGATGTGGAATGCTACTTGGCATAATTTTCAATGTAATTCTCTTAATTGTGGTATGAATGTTCAGATCCATAAGATTCTTTAATATTGACATAAAAATAATAATACTTCAAACATACAAACTAAGCAATTATGTCTTCTCAAAATAACATGGCCAAAGAAAGTTATCCCTACAAAATCATATAGTCTGGCTATGCTCTATCTTCATCACACAAAGTATTTAATCATGCACAACCCCGATGTCAAGCCAAGCAATTGTTTCATACTTTTGGTGTTCTCAAACTTTTTCAATCTTCACGCAATACATGAGCGTGAGCCATGGACATAGCACTATATGTGGAATAGAATGGTGGTTGTGGAGAAGACAAAAAAGGAGAAGATAGTCTCACATCAACTAGGCGTATCAACGGGCTATGGAGATGCCCATCAATATATATCAATGTGAGTGAGTAGGGATTGCCATGCAACGGATGCACTAGAGCTATAAGTATATGAAAGCTCAACAAAAGAAACTAAGTGGGTGTGCATCCAACTCGCTTGCTCACGAAGACCTAGGGCATTTTGAGGAAGCCCATCATTGGAATATACAAGCCAAGTTCTATAATGAAAAATTTCCCACTAGTATATGAAAGTGACAACATAAGAGACTCTCTATCATGAAGATCATGGTGCTACTTTGGAGCACAAGTGTGGTAAAAGGATAGTAGAATTGTCCCTTCTCTCTTTTTCTCTCATTTTTTTATTTGGCCTTTTCTCTTTTTTTATGGCCTTTCTCTTTTTTTATTTAGTCTGGAGTCTCATCCAGACTTATGGGGGAATCATAGTCTCCATCGTCCTTTCTTCACTTGGGACAATGCTCTAATAATGATGATCATCACACTTTTATTTTCTTACAACTCAAGAATTACAACTCGATACTTAGAACAAAAATATGACTCTATGTGAATGCCTCTGGCGGAGTACCGGGATATGCAATGACTCAAGAGTGACATGTATGAAAGAATTATGAACGGTGGCTTTGCCACAAATACGATGTCAACTACATGATCATGCAAAGCAATATGACAATGATGGAGCGTGTCATAATAAACGGAATGGTGGTAAGTTGCATGGAAATATATCTCGGAATGGCTATGGAAATGCCATGATAGGTAGGTATAGTGGCTGTTTTGAGGAAGGTATATGGTGGGTTTATGTTACCGGCGAAAAGTGCACGGTATTAGAGAGGCTAGCAATGGTGGAAGGATGAGAGTGCGTATAATCCATGTACTCAACATTAGTCATAAAGAACTTATATACTTGTTGCAAAAATCTATTAGTTATCGAAACAAAGTATTACGCGCATGCTCCTAGGGGGATAGATTGGTAGGAAAAGACCATCGCTCGTCCCCGACTGCCACTCATAAGGAAGCCAATCAATAAATAAATCATGCTCCGACTTCATCACATAACGGTTCACCATATGTGCATGCTACGGGAATCACAAAATTTAACACAAGTATTTCTCAAATTCAAAACTACTCAACTAGCATGACTCTAATATTACCATCTTCATATCTCAAAACAATTATCAAGCATCAAACTTCTCATAGTATTCAACACACTCATAAGAATTTTTTTACTAATCTTGAATGCCTATCATAATTAAAGCAAATTACCATGCTGTTTGTAGGACTCTCAAAATAATCTAAGTGAAGCATGAGAGAACAATTGTTTCTATAAAAAAAATCCACCACCGTGCTCTAAAAGATATAAGTGAAGCACTAGAGCAAAAACTATATAGCTCAAAAGATATAAGTGAAGGACATAGAGTATTCTAACAAATTCCGAATCAAGTGTGTCTATCTCAAAAGGTGTGTACAGCAAGGATAATTGTGGCAAACTAACAAATAAATACTCAAATAATACAAGACGCTCCAAGCAAAACACATACCATGTGGTGAATAAAAATATAGCTCCAAGTAAATTTACCGATGGATGAGGACGAAAGAGGGGATGCCTTCCGGGGCATCCCTAAGCTTTGGCTTTTAGGTGTAATTATATTATCTTGGGGTGCCATGGGCATCCCCAATCTTAGGCTCTTTCCACTCCTTGTTCCATACTCCATCAAATCTTTACTCAAAACTTGAAAACTTCACAACACAAAACTTAACAGAAAATCTCATGAGCTCCGTTAGCGAAAGAAAACAAAACATCACTTCAAGGTACTGTATTGAACTCATTATTTATTTATATTGGTGTTAAACCTACTGTATTCCAACTTCTCTATGGTTTATAAACTATTTTACTAGCCATAGATTCATTAAAATAAGCAAACAACACACGAAAAACAGAATCTGTCAAAAACAGAACAGTCTGTAGTAATCTGTAACTAACGCAAACTTCTGGAACTCAGAAAAATATACCAAAGTAGGAAGACCTAGAAAATTTGTTTATTGATCTGCTGAAATTGGAATCAATATTTTATCACGTTCTGGTGATTTTTAACAATTGTTTTAGTGAACAGTAAGTTTTGGAATTTTCAGCAAAATCAAATAACTATCATCCAAGAAGATCCTATAGGTTTAACTTGGCACAAACACTAATTAAAACATAAAAACAAATCTAACCAGAGGCTAGATCAAAGATTTATACCTAAACAGAAGCAAAAATAAAAAAACTAAAAAATAAAATTGGGTTGCCCTCCCAACAAGCGCTATCGTTTAACGCCACTAGCTAGGCATTGAGATTTCAGTGATGCTCACCAGAAAGACAAGAATTGAAGCACAAAGAGAGCATCATAAAACACGTGACAAACACATCTAAGTCTAACATACTTCCTATGCATAGGCATCTTATAGGCAAACAAATTATCAAGGCAAGCAAAAACTAGCATATGCAACGAAGCGGAAAGAAACAATAGCAATCTCAACATAACGAGAGGTAATTTAGCAACATGAAAATTTCTACAACCATATTTTCCTCTCTCATAATAATTACATGTAGGATCATAAGCAAATTCAACAATATAGTTATCGCAAAACGTATTCTTAACATGATCCACATGTATGCAAAGTTGACACTCTTCCAAAATAGTGGGATTAACATTAACTAAAGTCATGACCTCTCCAAACCCACTTTTATCAAAAACTTCATAAGATTGAAAATCCTCCAAATAAGTGTGAACTAAAGTTGACACTCTTCCAAACCCACTTTCAATATCATTGCAAACATTATTATCAATCTCATATTCATCATGGGGCTTAAATAAATTTTCAAGATCATAAGAAGAATCACCCCAATCATGATCATTGCAACAAGTAGTAGACATAGCAAAACTAGCATCCCCAATCTTAGGGTTTTGCATATTATGAGCAAAATTGACATCAAGAGAATTATAGTAAAATCATTGCAATAATGCTTTTTATTCAAAGATCTATCATGAATTGCTTCATAAAGTACTTCATCACAATTTTCAGATTCACGAATTTCAAGCAAAACCTCTTAAAGATAATCTAGTGCACTCAACTCAGTAGCAATAGGTTCATCATAATTGGATCTCTTACAGAGATTAGCAAGTGCACGAGGATCCATAAACTTTTAGCAAGCGAAGATGCAAGCAAAAAGAAGGCACACTAAAAAGAGAGGGCGAATAAAACAACAAGGGTGAAGTGGGGGGAGAGGAAAACGAGAGGCAAATGGCAAATAATGTAATGCGAGGGATAAGGGTTTGTGATGGGTACTTGGAATGTCTTAACTTTTGCGTAGACTCCCCGGCAACGGTGCCAGAAATGGCTCGTTGACGGGAAATCAAATCTTGACTTGACTTGGCGCGAATCTCCCCGGCAACGGCGCCAGAAATCCTTCTTGCTACCTCTTGCGCATTGCGTTGGTTTTTCCCTTGAAGAGGAAAGGGTGATACAGTAAAGTAGCGTAAGTATTTCCCTCAGTTTTTGAGAACCAAGGTATCAATCCAGTAGGAGACCACGCTCAAGTCCCTCGCACCGACACAAACAAATAAGAACCTCGCAACCAACGCGATAAAGGGGTTGTCAATCCCTTCACGGTCACTTACGAGAGTGAGATCTGATAGATATGATAAGATAATATTTTTGGTATTTTTATGATAAAGATGCAAAGTAAAATAAAAGGCAATAAAAATAGCTAGTTGATGGACGATTAATATGATGGAAAATAGACCCGGGGGCCATAGGTTTCACTAGTGGCTTCTCTCAAGAGCATAAGTATTACGGTCGGTGAACAAATTACTGTCGAGCAGTTGATAGAATTGAGCATAGTTATGAGAATATCTAGGTATGATCATGTATATAGGCATCACGTTCGTGACAAGTAGACCGACTCCTGCCTGCATCTACTACTATTACTCCACATATCGACCGCTATCCAGCATGCATCTAGAGTATTAAGTTCATAAGAACGGAGTAACGCTTTAAGCAAGATGACATGATGTAGAGGGATAAACTCATGCAATATGATATAAACCCCATCTTGTTATCCTCGATGGCAACAATACAATACATGTCGTTTCCCTTTCTGTCAGTGGGATCGAGCACCGCAAGATTGAACCCAAAGCTATGCACTTCTCCCATTGCAAGAAAGATCAATCTAGTAGGCCAAACCAAACCGATAATTCGAAGAGAATTGCAAAGATAACCAATCATACATAAAAGAATTCAGAGAAGATTCAAATATTGTTCATAGATAAACTTGATCATAAACCTACAATTCATCGGTCCCGACAAACACACCGCAAAAGAAGATTACATCGAATAGATCTCCACGAGAATCGTGGAGAACTTTGTATTGAGATCGAAAGAGAGAGAACAAGACATCTAGCTAATAACTATGGACCCGAAGGTCCGAGGTAAACTACTCACACATCATCAGAGATGCTATGGTGTTGATGTAGAAGCCCTCCGTGATCAATGCCCCCTCCGGCAGGACGCCGGGAAAGGCCCCAAGATGGGATCTCACGGGTACGGAAGGTTGCGGCGCTGGAATTAGGTTTTCGTGGATGCTTTTGTTGGTTTGGGGGTACGTAGGGGCATATAGGAGGAAGAAGTATGTCGGTGGAGCAACGTGGGCCCCACGAGGGTGGAGGGCGCGCCCAGGGGGGTAGGCGCGCCCCCTGCCTCGTGCTCTCCTGGTTGATTTCTTGACGTGGACTCCAAGTCCTCTGGATCACGTTTGTTCCGAAAATCACGTTCCCGAAGGTTTCATTCCGTTTGGACTCCGTTTGATATTCTTTTTCTGCGAAACACTGAAATAGGCCGGTCCTTTGAAGAACAGATCCCTTGCGCTCTGATACGTCTCCAATGTATCTATAATTTTTGATTGCTCCATGCTATTATATATTCTGTTTTGAATGTTTAATGGGATTATTTATACACTTCTATATTATTTTTGGGACTAACCTATTAACCCAAGGCCCAGTGCAAATTGCTGTTTTTTGCCTATTTCAGTGTTTCACAGAAAAAGAATGTCAAAAGGAGTCCAAATGGAATGAAACCTTTGGGAGCGTGATTTTTGGAACAAACGTGATCCTGAGGACTTGGAGTGGACGTCAAGCAATCAACGAGGAGGCCACGAGGCAGGGGTGCGCCCTCGCCCTCATGGGCCCCTCGTGGCTCCACCAACCTACTTCTTCCTCCTATATATACCTACGTACCCTGAAACCATCAAGGAGCACCACGAAAACCTAATTCCACCGGCGCAACCTTCTGTACCCGTGAGATCCCATCTTGGGGCCATTTCCGGCGCTCCGCCGGAGGGGGAATCGATCACGAAGGGCTTCTACATCAACACCATAGACTCCCCGATGATGTGTGAGTAGTTTACCACAGACCTTCAGGTCCATAGTTATTAGCTAGATGGCTTCTTCTCTCTCTTTGGATCTCAATACAAAGTTCTCCTCGATCTTCTTGGAGATCTATTTGATGTAACTCTTTTTGCAGTGTGTTTGTCGAGATCCGATGAATTGTGGGTTTATGATCAAGATTATCTATGGACAATATTTGAATCTTCTCTGAATTCTTTTATGTATGATTGGTTATCTTTGCAAGTCTCTTCGAATTATCAGTTTGGTTTGGCCTACTAGATTGATCTTTATTGCAATGGGAGGAGTGCTTAGCTTTGGCTTCAACCATGCGGTGCTTGATCCCAGTGACAGTAGGGGAAATGACACGTATTGTATTGTTGCCATCGAGGATAAAAAGATGGGGTTTATATCATATTGCTTGAGTTTATCCCTCTACATCATGTCATCTTGCCTAATGCGTTACTCTGTTCTTATGAACTTAATACTCCAGATGCATGCTGGATAGCGGTCGATGTGTGGAGTAATAGTAGATGCAGGCAGGAGTCGGTCTACTTGTTGCGGACGTGATGCCTATATCCATGATCGTGCCTATGCACTTTTCTATCAATTGCTCGACATTAATTTGTTCACCCACCGTAATACTAATGCTATCTTGAGAGAAGCCACTAGTGAAACCTATGGCCCCCGGGTCTATTTTCCATCATATTAATCTCCCGTCAACTAGCTATTTCTGGTGCAGTTTATTTTGTAATCTTTACTTTCAATCTTTATCATAAAAATACCAAAAATATTATCTTATCATCTCTATCAGATCTCACTTTTGCAAGTGGCCGTGAAGGGATTGACAACCCCTTTATCGCGTTGGTTGCACGGTTCTTATTTGTTTGTGTAGGTACGAGGGACTTGCGTGTGGCCTGCTACTGGATTGATACCTTGGTTCTCAAAAACTGAGGGAAATACTTACGCTACTTTGCTGCATCACCCTTTCCTCTTCAAGGAAAAAACCAACGCATGCTCAAGAGGTAGCAAGAAGGATTTCTGGCGCCGTTGCCGGGGAGGTGTACACCAAGTCAAGTCAAGATTTGATCTCCCAACAACGAGCCATTTCTGGCGTTGTTGCCGGGGAGGTGTACACCAAGTCAAGTCAAGATTTGATCTCCCGACAACGAGCCATTTCTGGCGCCGTTGCCGGGGAGTCTACGCACAAGTCAAGACATACCAAGTACCCATCACAAACTCTTATCCCTCGCATTACATTATTTGCCATTTGCCTCTCATTTTCCTCTCCCCCACTTCACCCTTGCCGTTTTTATTCGCCCTCTTTTTCCGTTCGCCTTTTTTTTGCTTGCTTCTTGTTGCCTGTTTGCCCTAATGGCCATGCCTAAAAACGTTGATCCTTACCTTAAAAGGTTGGAAGAAATTGAAAACAACGTCAGAAGATTTATGACTTTGCAATTTGAGCATAATAATTTCTTTAGAAACGAGCTTAAAGAACAAAAAAGCTTTATGGGGTACATGAATAAAGAGCTTGATGATATGTCTAAGGAATTTTATGGCTTGAGATCTTAGTTTGCTCATCTTGAAAAATTAATAGCCCAAATTTCGGATAAGCAGGCCACCTTAGTCAATAAGATGGCCGCTAAACCAGAAGATCTAGAAGGTAATAAGGATGAAGATCTAAAAGTAATTGATGTGTCTCCTATTAAATCTTTGTTTTGCAATATGAATCTTGATAATGATGGGACTGGAGATGAGTCAACTTTAGTTAAAAGGCGTCCCAATGATTCGGAGTTTTTAGATCTTGATGCAAAATTTAGTAAAAGTGGGATGGCTGATGTCAAAACTTTAGATAGCAATGAACCCACTATCTTGGATTTCAAGGAATTTAATTATAATTATTTCTCTTTAATAGATTGTATTTCCTTGTTGCAATCCGTGCTAAATTCTCCGCATGCTTATAGTCAAAATAAGGCTTTTAGCAAACATATCGTTGATGCTTTAATGCAATCTTATGAAGAAAAGCTTGAATTGGAAGTTTCTATCCCTAGAAAACTTATGATGAGTGGGAACCTACTATTAAAATTAAAATTAAAGATCATGAATGCTATGCTCTGTGTGATTTGGGTGCTAGTGTCTCCACAATTCCAAAAACTTTGTGTGATTTGTTGGGTTTCCGTGAATTTGATGATTGTTCTTTAAACTTGCACCTTGCGGATTCCACCGTTAAGAAACCTATGGGAAGAATTAATGATGTTCTTATTGTTGCAAATATGAATTATGTGCCCGTAGATTTCACTGTCCTTGATATAGATTGCAATCCTCTATCCCTAGGAAACTTTATGATGAATGGGAACCTACTATTAAAATTAAAATTAAAGATCATGAATGCTATGCTTTGTGTGATTTGGGTGCTAGTGTTTCCACGATTCCAAAAACTTTATGTGATTTGTTAGGTTTCCATGATTTTGATGATTGTTCTTTAAACTTGCACCTTGCGGATTCCACCATTAAGAAACCTATGGAAAGAATTAATGATGTTCTTATTGTTGCAAATAGGAACTATGTTCCCGTAGATTTTATTGTTCTTGATATAGATTGCAATCCTTCATGTCCTATTATTCTTGGTAGACCTTTCCTTAGAACGATCGGTGCAATTATTGATATGAAGGAAGGGAATATTAGATTCCAATTTCCGTTAAGGAAAGGCATGGAACACTTCCCTAGAAAGAAAATTAAATTACCATATGAATCTATTATGAGAGCCACTTATGGATTGCCTACCAAAGATGGCAATACCTAGATCTATCCTTGCTTTTATGCCTAGCTAGGGGCGTTAAACGATAGCGCTTGTTGGGAGGCAACCCAATTTTATTTTATTTTTTTGCTTTTTGGTTCTGTTTAGGAGTAAATTATTCATCTAGCTTATGGTTAGATGTGGTTTTGTGCTTTAATTAGTGTTTGTGCCAAGTAGAACCTTTGGGAAGACTTGGGTGAAGTCTTTTTGATCTTGCTGTAAAAAACAGAAACTTTAGCGCTCACGAGATTATTACAACTTTTTACTGGAGAGTGCTATTTAGTTGATTCTTTATGAAGATGATTATCAGATAAATTCCTCACGTCAAGAATTTTTTTAGAATTTTTGGAGTTCCATAAGTTTGCGTTAGGTACAGATTACTACAGACTGTTCTGTTTTTGACAGATTCTGTTTTTCGTGTGTTGTTTGCTTATTTGGATGAATCTATGGTTAGTAATGGAGTTTATGAACCATAGATAAGTTGGAATACAATAGGTTTAACACCAATATAAATAAAGAATTAGTTCATTACAGTACCTTGAAGTGGTGTTTTGTTTTCTTTCGCTAACGGAGCTGACGAGATTTTCTCTTAAGTTTTGTGTTGTGAAGTTTTCAAGTTTTGGGTAAAGATTTGATGGATTATGGAACAAGGAGTGGCAAGAGCCTAAGCTTGGGGATGCCCCGGAAGGCATCCCGTCTTTTGTCTTCGTCCATCGGTAACTTTACTTGGAGCTATATTTTTATTCACCACATGATATGTGTTTTGCTTGGAGCATCTTGTATGATTTGAGTCTTTGATTTTTAGTTCATCACAATCATCCTTGCTGTACACACCTTTTGAGAGAGACACACATTAATCGGGGTTTATTGGAATACTCTTTATGCCTCACTTATATCTTTTGAGTTAAACAATTTTTCTCTAGTGCTTCACTTATATCTTTTAGAGCACGGTGGTTTTATTCTATAGAAATTATTGATCTCTCATGCTTCACTTATATTATTTTTAGAGTCCTTTAGAACATCATGGTAATTTGCTTTGGTTATAAAATTAGTCCTAATATGATAGGCATCCAAGATAAAAACTTTAAAGTACGTTGAATACTAAGAGAAGTTTGATACTTGATGATTGTTTTGAGATATGGAGGTAGTGATATTAAAGTTGTGCTAGTTGAGTAGTTGTGAATTTGAGAAATACATGTGTTGAAGTTTGCAAGTCCCGTAGCATGCACGTATGGTGAACGTTGTGTAACAAATTTGAAACATGAGGTGTTCTTTGATTGTCATCCTTATGAGTGGGGGTCGGGGACGAGCGATGGTCTTTTCCTACCAATCTACCCCCCTAGGAGCATGCACGTAGTGCTTGGTTTTTGATGACTTGTAGATTTTTGCAATAAGTATGTGAGTTTTTTTTGAGTAATGTTGAGTCCATTGATTATACGCACTCTCAACCTTCCATCATTGCTAGCCTCTTCGGTACCGTGCATTGCCCTTTCTCACCTTGAGAGTTGGTGCAAACTTCGCCGGTGCATCCAAACCCCGTGATACGATACGCTCTATCACACATAAACCTCCTTATATCTTCCTCAAAACAGCCACCATACCTACCTATTATGGCATTTACATAGCCATTCCGAGATATATTGCCATGCAACTTTCCACCGTTCCGTTTATTATGACACGCTTCATCATTGTCATATTGCCTTGCATGATCATGTAGTTGACATCGTATTTGTGGCAAAGCCACCATGCATATTTCATACATGTCACTCTTGATTCATTGCCCATCCTGGCACCGCCGGAGGCTTTCATATAGAGTCATTTTTTGTTCTAAGTATCGAGTTGTAATCATTGAGTTGTAAATAAATAGAAGTGTGATGATCATCATTAATAGAGCATTGTCCCAAATAAAAAAAGAGAGAAAGGCCAAATAAAAAATCCCAATAAATAAATAAAATAAAAATAAAAATGGACAATGCTACTATCCTTTTTCCACACTTGTGCTTCAAAGTAGCACCATGATCTTTATGATAGAGAGTCTCTTGTTTTGTCACTTTCATATACTAGTGGGAACTTTTCATTATAGAACTTGGCTTCTATATTCCAACAATGGGCTTCCTCAAATGCCCTAGGTCTTCATGAGCAAGCAAGTTGGATGCACACCCACTTAGTTTCTTTTGTTGAGCTTTCATACATTTATAGCTCTAGTGCATCCGTTGCATGGCAATCCCTACTCCTTGCATTGACATCAATTGATGGGCATCTCCCTATCCCATTGATTAGTCGCGTCAATGTGAGACTTTCTCCTTTTTTGTCTTCTCCACACAACCCCCATCATTATATTCTATTCCACCCATAGTGCTATGTCCATGGCTCCCGCTCATGTATTGCGTGAAAGTTGAAAAAAGTTTGAGATTACTAAAGTATGAAATAATTGCTTGGCTTGTCATCGGGGTTGTGCATGATGAGAGCATTCTTGTGTGACGAAAATGAAGCATGGCCAAACTATATGATTTTGTAGGGATGAGCTTTCTTTGGCTATGTTATTTTGAGAAGACATAATTGCTTAATTAGTATGCTTGAAGTATTATTATTTTTATGTCAATATTAAACTTTTAGCTTGAATCTTTCGGATCTGAACATTCATGCCACAATAAATAAAATTACATTGAAGAATATGCTAAGTAGCATTCCACATCAAAAATTCTGTTTTTATCATTTAGCCACTCGAGGACGAGCAGGAATTAAGTTTGGGGATGCTTGATACGTCTCCAACGTATCTATAATTTTTGATTGCTCCATGCTATTATATATATTATGTTTTGAATGTTTAATGGGCTTATTTATACACTTTTATATTATTTTTGGGACTAACCTATTAACCCAAGGCCTAGTGCAAATTGATGTTTTTTTTGCCTATTTTAGTGTTTTGCAGAAAAAGAATATCAAACGGAGTCCAAAAGGAATGAAACCTTCGGGAGCGTGATTTTTGGAACAAACGTGATCCAGAGGACTTGGAGTGGACGTCAAGCAATCAACGAGGAGGCCACGAGGCAGGGGGCGCGCCTACTCCCCTGGGCACGCCCTCCACCCTCGTGGGCCCTTCGTGGCTCCATCGACCTAGTTCTTCCTCCTATATATACCTACGTACCCCGAAACCATCGAGGAGCACCACCAAAACCTAATTCCACCGCCGCAACCTTCTGTACCCGTGAGATCCCATCTTGGGGCCTTTTCCGGCGCTCGAACGGAGGGGGAATCGATCACGGAGGGCTTCTACATCAACACCATAGCCTCTTCGATGATGTGTGAGTAGTTTACCACAGACCTTCGGGCCCATGGTTATTAGCTAGATGGCTTCTTCTCTCTCTTTGGATCTCAATACAAAGTTCTCCTCGAGCTTCTTGGAGATCTATTTGATGTAACTCTTTTTGTGGTGTGTTTGTCGAGATCCGATGAATTGTGGGTTTATGATTAAGATTATCTATGAACAATATTTGAATCTTCTCTGAATTCTTTTATGTATGATTGGTTATCTTTGCAAGTCTCTTTGAATTATCAGTTTGGTTTGGCTTACTAGATTGATCTTTCTTGCAATGGGAGGAGTGATTAGCTTTGGGTTCAATCATGCGGTGCTCGATCCCAGTGACAGTAGGGGAAACGACACGTATTGTATTGTTGCCATCGAGGATAAAAAGATGGGGTTTATATCATATTGCTTGAGTTTATCCCTCTACATCATGTCATCTTACCTAATGCGTTACTCTGTTCTTATGAACTTAATACTCTAGATGCATGCTGGATAGCGGTCGATGTGTGGAGTAATAGTAGTAGATGCAGGCAGGAGTCGGTCTACCTGTTGCGGACGTGATGCCTATATACATGATCATGCCTAGATATTCTCATAATTATGCACTTCTCTATCAATTGCTCGAGAGTAATTTGTTCACCCACCGTAATACGTATGCTATCTTGAGAGAAGCCACTAGTGAAACCTATGGCCCCCGGGTCTATTTTCCATCATATTAATCTCCCGTCAACTAGCTATTTCTGGTGCCGTTTATTTTGTAATCTTTACTTTCAATCTTTATCATAAAAATACCAAAAATGTTATCTTATCTTCTCTATCAGATCTCACTTTTGCAAGTGGCCGTGAAGGGATTGACAACCCCTTTATCGCGTTGGTTGCAAGGTTCTTATTTGTTTGTGTAGGTACGAGGGACTTGCATGTGGCCTCCTACTGGATTGATACCTTGGTTCTCAAAAACTGAGGGAAATACTTACACTACTTTGCTTCATCACCCTTTCCTCTTCAAGGGAAAAACAACGCATGCTTAAGAGGTAGCACGCTCCAATCTGACCTTGGTGCTGTGATCTTGTTCTCGTGCATGTGCACCGTCTGGGCAACATACCCATGGTTTGTTGCACCGACAGAAGCCCCCGGGCCTGGCCCGAACGCGCTGCCGGGCATCGTTTGGGAAGGCCCTAACAAGTGCACAGGCAGGGGCGTGGAAGCGTATGGCTCCTTGAGATCTTCTTTGCTTCTTCATTAACTTGCGTCGGGGTCAGTTTCCGGTTTTCGCGCATGTTGTGCTGAGCATTATGGAAAGAACCAGATCGTGGCCCATGGATTGCCCACGCCCCACGATCACGGGGTGGAAACTGCCATTCCACTGGCCTCCTCTCCCAGGTGCATCCGCCACGTGTGCCTCATGCACTGGGTATGGTAGGCGATGGATGCAGAGTGCGTGGGGACGGGCGCCATGGCAGAAAACTAGGCGTCGTTGGTTGGTGTAGAGGGTCCGCTCCGATTTCCTGAGCCGTTGAAGGCGCATGGAGGCCCTATTGGAGGAGCAGGGCGGTTGTCTCCTGGGTGAGAGGCTGCTACCTCTTGAGCATGCGTTGGTTTTCCCTTGAAGAGGAAAGGGTGATGGAGCAAAGTAGCGTAAGTATTTCCCTCAATTTTTGAGAACCAAGGTATCAATCCAGTAGGAGATAACACGCAAGACACCTAGTACCTGCACAAACAATCAAGAACCTTGCGACCAACGCGATAAAGGGGTTGTCAATCCCTTCACGGTCACTCGCAAAAGTGAGATCTAATAAAGATAGTAAGATAATTTTATTGGGATAATTAGATTTATGCCCCTAGTTGTGTCCCACTCGTCTGTTTTACCCCTAATTCCCAAAAGTCACCCGTTCTGTCCAAGTCACTTTGCTCCTCTTATGCTTTTGCCCTTTGACCATTTGACCGTCAGTTTGAAAACTTCATAACTAATTCATACTAAATCAGAAAAATGCAAATAAGATACCAAAATGTTTAGAAAAACATCACCTATATGTCAGTGTCATTTGCATTCATGAAAAAAGTGTTGGAAAGTGCCCATCCGAGTTTTAGCTCTTATGCTACCACCATGAATAGTAAAATCTAAAAAAGTTCAAAAAAATTCAAAAAAATATTGGTGGCAAAGAATGACAAATGTTTTAAGTGCCTGCCAATTTTCATCAGGGAATAACATTCGTGGGTGCCGCGGCAAAAAAACCAATCAGCACTCCAAAATAGATTATTTTTTGCCACGACTTCCACGAATGTCATTCCCTAATGAAACTTGGCAAGCACTTAGAACATTTGTCGTTCTTTGCCACCATATTTTTTTTGAATTTTTTTGAATTTTTTTAGAGTTTACTATTCATGGTGGTATCAAAAGAGCTAAAACTCGGATGTGCACTTTCCAACACTTTTTTCATGAATGCAAATGACACTGACATATAGGTGATGTTTTTCTGAACATTTTGGTATCTTATTTGCATTTTTCTGATTTAGTATGAATTAGTTATGAAGTTTTCAAACTGACGGTCAAACGGTCAAAGGGCAAAAGCATAAGAGGAGCAAAGTGACTTGGACAGAACCGGTGACTTTTGGGAATTAGGGGTAAAACAGACGAGTGGGGCACAACTAGGGGCATAAATCTAATTATCCCAATTTTATTTGGTATTTTTGTTGTATAGATTGGAAAGTAAAGATTGCAAAATAAAATAAATAGGAAACTAGAATTGTAGATCGGAAACTTATATGATGTAAAATAGAAGATTATATGATGGAAAATAGACCCACGGGCCATAGGTTTCACTAGTGGCTTCTCTCGAGATAGCATAAATTACGGTGGGTGAACAAAATACTGCCGAGCAATTGATAGAAGAGCGCAAAGATATGAGAATATCTAGGCAATGGTCATGAATATAGGCATCACATCCGTGTCAAGTAGACTGAAACGATTCTGCATCTACTACTATTACTCCACACATCGACCACTATCCAACATGCATCTAGAGTATTAAGTTCATAAGAACAGAGTAATGCATTAAGCAAGATGACATGATGTAGAGGGATAAACTCAAGCAATATGATATAAACCCCATATTTTTATCCTTGATGGCAACAATACAATACGTGCCTTGCTGCCCCTACTGTCACTGGGAAAGGACACCGCAAGATTGAACCCAAAGCTAAGCACTTCTCCCATTGCAAGAAAGATCGATCTAGTAGGCCAAACTAAACCGATAATTCGAAGAGACTTCCAAAGATATCAAATCATGCATATAAGAATTCAGAGAAGAAACAAATGTTATTCATAGATAAACTTGATCATAAATCCACAATTCATCGGATCTCGGCAAACACACTGCAAAAGAGTATTACATCGAATAGATCTCCAAGAACATCGAGGAGAACTTTGTATTGAGAACCAAAGAGAGAGAAGAAGCCATCTAGCTAATAAATATGGACCCGAAGGTCTGTGGTAAGCTACTCACACATCATCGGAGAGGCTATGGTGTTGATGTAGAAGCCCTCCGTGATCGATTCCCCTTCCGGCAGATCGCCGGAAAAGGCCCCAAGATGGGACCTCACGGGTACAGAAGATTGCGGCGGTGGAAAGTGGTTTCGTGGCTCCCCTTGATATTTTTAGGGTATAAGAGTATATATAGGCGAAAGAAGTACGTCGGTGGAGCTCCGTGGTGCCCACTTGGGTGGGGGCGCGCCTACCCCCCTGGGTGCGCCCTCCTGCCTCGTGGCCGCCTCGCGCAGTTCCAGACTTCAACTCCAAGTCTTCTGGATTGCTTTCGTTCCAAGAAAGATCACCGCGAAGGTTTCATTCCGTTTGGATTCCGTTTGGTAATCCTTTTCTACAAAACACTGAAATAGGCAAAAAACAGAAACTGGCACTGGGCCTTCGGTTAATAGCTTAGTCCCAAAAATAATATAAAAGAGCATATTAAAGCCCATTAAACATCGAAAACAGATAATATAATAGCATGGAACAATAAAAAATTATAGATACGTTGGAGATGTATGAAGCATCCCCAAGCTTAACTCCTGCTCGTCCTCGAGTAGGTAAATGATAAAAACAGAACTTTTGATGTGGAATGCTACCTAACACATTTTTCAATGTAATTTTCTTTATTGTGGCATGAATGTTCAGATCCGAAAGATTCAAGACAAAAGTTTAATATTGACATAAAAATAATAATACTTCAAGCATACTAACCAGGCAATTATGTCTTCTCAAAATAACATAGCCAAAGAAAGCTCATCCCTACAAAATCATATAGTTTGGCTATGCTTCATTTTCGTCACACAAAATGCTCCAATCATGCACAACCCCGATGACAAGACAAGCAATTGTTTCATACTTTAGTATTCTCAAACTTTTTCAACTTTCACGCAATATATGAGCGCGAGCCATGGACGTAGCACTATAGGTGGAATAGAATGGTGGTTGTGGATAAGACAAAAAGAGGAAGATAGTCTCACATCAAGTAGGCGTATCAATGGGCTATGGAGATTCCCATCAATAGATATCAATGTGAGTGAGTAGGGATTGCCATGCAACGGATGCATGAGAGCTATAAGTGTATGAAAGCTCAACAAAAGAAACTAAGTGGGTGTGCATCCAACTTGCTTGCTCACGAAGACCTAGGGCAATTTGAGGAAGCCCATCATTGGAATATAGAAGCCAATTTCTATAATGAAAAATTTCCACTAGTATATGAAAGTGACAACATAAGAGACTCTCTATCATGAAGATCATGGTGCTACTTTGAAGCACAAGTGTGGAAAAATATAGTAACATTGTCCCTTCTCTCTTTTTCTCTCATCATATTTTTGTTTGGGCCTTCTCTTTTTTTGTCCGGAGTCTCATCCCGACTTGTGGGGGAATCATAGTCTCCATCATCGTTTCCTCACATGGGACAATGCTCTAATAATGAAGATCATCACACTTTTATTTACTTACAACTCAAGGATTACAACTCGATACTTAGAACAAAATATGACTCTATGTGAATGCCTCCGGCGGTGTACCGGGATGTGCAATGAATCAAGAGTGACATGTATGAAAAATTATGAATGGTGGCCATGCCACAAATACAATGTCAACTACATGATCATGCAAAGCAATATGACTATGATGAAGCGTGTCATAATAAACGGAACGGTGGAAAGTTGCATGGCAATATATCTCGGAATGGCTATGGAAATGCCATAATAGGTAGGTATGGTGGCTGTTTTGAGGAAGTTAAATGATGGGTTTATGGTACCGGCGAAAGTTGCGCGGCACAAGAGAGGCTAGCAAAGGTGGAAGGGTGAGAGTGCGTATAATCCATGGACTCAACATTAGTCATAAAGAACTCAAATACTTATTGCAAAAATCTACAAGTCATCAAAACCAACCACTACGCGGATGCTCCTAGGGGGATAGATTGGTAGGAAAAGACCATCGCTCGCCCCCGACCGCCACTCATAAGGAAGGTAATCAAATAAACACCTCATGCTTCAAATTTGTCACACAACGGTTACCATACGTGCATGCTACGGGACTTGCAAACCTCAACACAAGTATTGCTCAATTTCAAAATTACTCAACTAGCACGACTCTAATATTACCATCTTCATATCTCAAAACAATCATCAAGTATCAAACTTCTCATAGTATTCAATGCACTCTATATGAAAGTTTTTATTATACCCATCTTGAATGCCCATCATATTAGGACTAATTTTATAACCAAAGCAAATTAGCATGCTGTTCTAAAAGACTCTAAAAATAATATAAGTTAATCATGAGAGATCTATAATTTCTATAAAATAAAACCACCACCGTGCTCTAAAAAGATATAAGTGAAGCACTAGAGCAACATTATCTAGCTCAAAAGATATAAGTGAAGCACATAGAGTATTCTAATAAATTCCGATTCATTTGTGTCTCTCCCAAAAGGTGTGTACAGCAAGGATGATTGTGGTATACTAAAAAGCAAAGACTCAAATCATACAAGACGCTCCAAGCAAAACACATATCATGTAGTGAATAAAAATATAGCCTCAAGTAAAGTTACCGATAGATTAAGACGAAAGAGGGGATGCCTTCCGGGGCATCCCCAAGCTTAGGCTTTTGGTTGTCCTTGAGTTTTACCTTGGGGTGCCTTGGGCATCCCCAAGCTTAGGCTCTTGCCACTCCTTATTCCAAAATCCATCAAATCTTCACCCAAAAACTTGAAAACTTCACAACACAAAACTTAACAGAAAATCTCATGAGCTCCGTTAGTATAAGAAAATAAACCACCACTTTAAGGTACTGTAATGAACTCATTATTTATTTATATTGGTGTTAACCTATTGTATTCCAACTTCTCTATGGTTCATACCCCCCGATACTACCCATATATTCTTTAAAATAAGCAAACAACACACGAAAAACAGAATCTGTCAAAACAGAACAGTCTGTAGCAATCTGATTCATACGCATACTTCTGTAACTCCAAAAATTCTGAAATAAATTGGTGTACGTGAGGAATTTGTCTATTAATCATCTTCAAAAAGAATCAACCTAAAAGAACTCTCCAGTAAAAAATGGCAGCTAATCTCGTGAGCGCAAAAGTTTCTGTTTTTTACAGCAAGATCGCAAAGACTTCACCCAAGTCTTCCCAAAGGTTCTACTTGGCACAAACACTAATTAAAACATAAAACCACATCTAAACAGAGGCTAGATGAATTATTTATTACTAAACAGGAACAAAAAGCAAAGAACAAAAATAAAATTGGGTTGCCTCCCAACAAGCGCTATCGTTTAACGCCCCTAGCTAGGCATTGAGATTGCAATGATGCTCACATGAAAGACAAGAATTGAAGCACAAAGAGAGCATCATAAAACGCGTGACAAACACATCTAAGTCTAACATACTTCCTATGCATAGGCATCTTATAGGCAAACAAATTATCAAGACAAGCAAAAACTAGCATATGCAAGAAAGAAGTGAGAAACAATAACAATCTCAACATAACGAGAGGTAATTTAGTGACATGAAAATTTCTACAACCATATTTTCCTCTCTCATAATAATTACATGTGGGATAATATTCAAATTCAACAATATAGCTATCACAAAACATATTCTTAACACGATCCACATGTATGCAAAGTTGACACTCTTCCAAAATAGTGGGATTAACATTAACTAAAGTCATGACCTCTCCAAACCCACTTTTATCAAAAACTTCATAAGATTGAACATTCTCCAAATATGTGGGATCTAAAGTTGACACTCTTCCAAACCCACTTTCAATATTATTGCAAACATTATTATCAATCTCATATTCATCATGGGGCTTAAATAAAATTTCAAGATTATAAGAAGAATCACCCCAATCATGATCATTGCAACAAGTAGTGGACATAGCAAAACTAGCATCTCCAAGCTTAGGGTTTTGCATGTTATTAGCACAATTGACATTAACAGAATTTATAATAATATCATTGCAATCATGATTTTCATTCAAGGAGCTATCGTGAATCACTTCATAAATTTCTTCTTTCATCACTTCATCACAATTTTCAGATTCAGGAATTTCAAGCAAAACCTCATGAAGATAATTTAGTGCACTCAACTCACTAGCAATTGGTTCTTCATAATTGGTTCTTTTAAAAAGATTAGCAAGGGGATGAGGATCCATAACAATAGATTTTTAGCAAGCGAAGATGCAAGAACATAGAAGGCACATGGCAACACAAGCAAACGAAAAAGACGAACGGAAGAGGGGCGAAGAAAAGGCAAAGGTTTTCGAAAATCGTTTTAGAAGTGGGGGAGAGGAAAATGAGAGGCGAATGGCAAATAATGTAATGCGAGGGAGAAGAGTTTGTGATGGGTACTTGGTATGTCTTGACTTGAGTGTAGATCTCCCCGGCAATGGCGCGAGAAATCGGAAAGTAGACGGGAGATCAAATCTTGACTTGACTTGGCGTAAACCTCCCCGGCAACGGCGCCAGAAATCCTTCTTGCTACCTGTTGAGCATGCGTTGGTTTTCCCTTGAAGAGGAAAGGGTGATGCAGCAAAGTTGCGTAAGTATTTCCCTCAGTTTTTGAGAACCAAGGTATCAATCCACGCATGTCACCTAGTACCTGCACAAACAATCAAGAACCTTGCAACCAACGCGATAAAGGGGTTGTCAATCCCTTCACGGTCACTCGCAAAAGTGAGATCTAATAAAGATAGTAAGATAAATATTTTTGGTATTTTTGTTGTGTAGATTGGGAAGTAAAGATTGCAAAATAAAATAAATAGGAAACTAGAATTGTAGATCGGAAACTTATATGATGTAAAATAGAAGATTATATGATGGAAAATAGACCCTGGAGCCATAGGTTTCACTAGTGGCTTCCCTCGAGATTGCATAAATTACGGTGGGTGAACAAATTACGGTGGGTGAACAAATTACGATCGGAAACTCAGCATAGAAGGAACATCGAGCTAGCACAAGAAGTAGATGATGATCAAATGATCGTTTATCCTAGGTAATTATGCATGTAATAGTTTACTTTGGTCTGTGGAAATGTCATGTGTGTACTAGCCACCTATGTAACTGGATGTTTGCCGCGTATTACCACTACTACAGGTTGCTGCTAACGCAAAACTACGATCAGAGACCCTTCGAAGAAACTGTGTGCGATGCAATAATGATACGTCTCCAACGTATCTATAATTTTTGATTGTTCCATGCTGTTATATTATCAATCTTGGATCTTTTACAATCATTTTATAGTCATTTTATATCATTTTTTGGTACTAACCTATTGATATAGTGCCAAGTGCCAGTTGCTGTTTTCCGCATGATTTTTACATCGCAGGAAATCACTAGTGAAACCTACGGCCCCCGGGTCTCTTTCTCATATTATTTGCCTTTGCGATCTATTTTCCTTTGCTTTTATTTTCAGATCTATTAAACCAAAAATACAAAAATACCTTGCTGCAATTTATTCTTATTTATTTTATTTGGCGTTCGATCTATCAATCTACTACAATTTTATTCACGCCCGTTTGCCCATCTGGGGCGCCGCTACCCGAAAGGGATTGACAACCCCTTTTACACGCCGGGTTGTGAGAAGTTGTTATTTCTGTGTAGGTACTGTTTATGTTGTGTTGCTTGGTTCTCCTACTGGTTCGATAACCTTGGTTTCACATCTGAGGGAAGTACCTACCGCTGCTGCGCTGCATCATCCCTTCCTCTTTGGGGAAATACCGACGTAGCTTCAAGCCGCATTGTCAGATCACGGGTTCCGGCAAAACCCTTAAGGTTCGAACTCTGGGGTGCGCGCGAAGTTCTCCCCCGATCAATCCACGTCCTAGCTTGCTAAGATCTCAAGGGTAAACTCAACGAACTCACAACACAAGAGACACAAGATTTATACTGGTTCGGGCCACCATTGTGGTGTAATACCCTACTCTAGTGTGTTGGTGGTGGATTTCCTCTTGTGCTGATGATGAACAGTACAAGGGGAAGAACAGCCTCCTGAGGTTGAGGTGTTCTTGTGCTTGGTGTGTGGCTAAGGATCAGCTAAAGATCAGATGCCTGAGGCTCAATTGTCTCTTGATGAGTTGCCCCCTACGGTGGTGGCTAGTCCTACTTATATAGTCCCTGGTCCTCTCCCCAAATATTGAGCAGGAAGGGAGCCAACAACGGCCAATTTGAAAGGGGACAACTAGTACGGCTTATCCTGACAAAAGCGGTCTTCGCCTACAAAAGGCTCTGGTGGTGACGCCGCCTTGGGCCCCATGGTGACCTCCGTCTTGCCGTCCTGCTGGTCTTGGTCTTGTTGCACCGATATGGAAACCTTTGGTTGATGCCTCGGTACTCCCCGCCTGCGCTTGCCTCCTTAGCACCAAAGCGGAAACAAGGACACTGCGCGCGCTGGTGCCCGCCTGATCTTGATCGTCCTGGCTCACGTCACGAGAACCTCGTGAGGTTCGCCTTGCCTTGATCTCTCCGCCCCTCGCGAGCCAACCTGGTGAGGCCGCTCCTGAGGAGGTCTTGTGTCGCCCGCCTCGCGAGGCTTGGCCCCTCGCAAGGGTCTTGAGCACCTTGTTGATGAAGATGGTCCATACGGGCCACGCGCAGGGCCATGCCGTGGGCCGCAGGTAGGCAAGTCTGGGGCCCCCCGTTCCTAGAACACCGACAGTAGCCCCGGGCCCAAGGCGCGCTTGGGCTTGGCTTCAAGGCGAAGCCAAAGGCCAAGTGCGGAGCGCCACGGGCCCCAATAGCCTGCGGCCTTGGTTGACGCGTGGCGGTTGATTGGACGTGGGTGTCTCCACTTCCCCACGCTGCCTCGGCAACCGCCCGACTTGACAAAAAGGCTGGCGTGGACAGTGCTTGTCTTCACTGCTTCCCTTCGCCTTGCTCAGATCCCCTTTCTTGCGCCCTGCCTCCAAAATCCCCAGATCTACTTCCATCCTCCTTCGCACCAGCGACCAATGGCGCCGCGCAAGGTCAAGCCCTCCTCGTCGCTGGCTTGGTATGAACCAGCTCTCGACGCGCCCAATGTCTCGGAGAAGAACCTCGCCGCCACGTGCTTGCTGACGGCGGGGGAGAGCAATGAGAGAGGGAAGACGGAGCTCCGGGTTGCCTCCGACGTGTCGGATCCCGAGGGAAGCACCTTCTTCCCCTTCTTCACGAGCAGTATCGCCGCAGGGTTGGTTCCCCCCTTCTCTGACTTCTATGAGGTCCTCGGCCACTACGGGCTGCAGGCGCTGCATCTTCATTCCAACTCCATCCTTCTCCTGCCCATCTTCGCCTACTATTGTGAGGCATATCTGGGCATGATGCCATCCGTGGCTCTGCTGCGTCACTTCTTCTTCCTCCGCGTCAGCGAGGGCCATATCTCCGGGTGCGACAATTTCATTGCGGCCGGCAAGGCCAACTCGATCTCGAACACCTGGAAGAAGGCCGACAACCTCAGGGCCAAATGGGTCATGATGGGCGCCAAGTGCGTCCACCCGCGCTTGGCGCTGCCGACGGAGATGCCCCAGTCCGACAAGGGGTGGTCTTGCACGAAGCTCACTGATGAGCGGGCGTCGTCGGTGTTGGAGCAGATGCAGACCGACCTGAAGCCGGGCAACGCGAGGGCGGCGAAGGTGACAGGGGCCATGCTCCTGAGGGAATTCCTGATGCTGCGCGTCGCTCCTCTTCAGGCATGTGCGCGCCCCTTGTGGAGGCTTGGGGATGAAGAGGACAAGATTCGCCTGAGCCCGGAGGCCTTGCCTGACGATGAGCTGTCTGCAGTTTTGTGCCTCTTGGTCGGAGACAACCAAGAGTACCCGCCGAGTGCCTTCGTTCCCTTGTTCCGCCGCAAGGACTGGGAGCAGATCATGGCTGACGAGTCCCGTGGGAAGGAAGAAGAGGAGGAGGACTCGGAGGTGACCCCCGAGGAGATGGGGGAAACCTCCCCCTTGAGCAAGGCCGACATCCTCGGCACCCTGCCGGACGATGACGGGGCCGACGCCCACTAGGAGGAGGGGGAGCTGCCCGTTGTCCCGATGAGGGGCAGGTCATCGCTAGTCTCCCGAGATGCTACCCCCACCTTGACGCCGCCCGGAGCTGCCTCTGGCCCTTCTGCTGGACCGTCCTCTGCTTCTGGAGCAGGCGCGCCCGCGCCTCAAGCCTCGAGGCTCTCGGGCTTCAAGCTCACCAAGCGGAGGGTGGACTATGCTGCGGTGGACCAGTAATTGCTCAAGCTCCATCTTGTTCTGGCTTATACTGCTGCCTCCTGATGTTCGTCCTTGGTTTGCCAGGCCGCTGCCTTCGGCGAAGAAGAGGAAGGAGGATGCAGCGGCCGCGCCCCCTTCCATGAGGAGAGGAGGCGACGTCACTCACACCTCCCCGGCCCAGTCGCCCTCGCGAGACCAGGAGGAGCTTCGTCACGAGGAGTCAGCCCTCGAGGCCCCGCTGGCTCCGGAAGTGCCGATGTCCGGCTCAGCCTCCGAGGTCCCAAAGGCTCAAGAGTCCTTGGTCTCCCAGGCCCTGGTGACGGCGTTGCCTCCTTCTCCTGCCGCGCCATTGCTCTCAGGTTCTTCTGCCTCCTCTGTTGTCTTGGAGCGTGCCCTTTCAGAGATGACCCAGCTGCGGGAAGATCTCCGGGGCGCGGATCCATGCCTGGTGGCCGGGCGCCTGGAGCTGGCATCCGGCTGGCTTCAGTCTGACGCGGCGGTCCGAGCGACGCTGAACCAGGCTGCAACGGCCTCCGAGAAGGAGATGCGAGCCGCCGCGCAGGCTGCGGCCGATCGCGAGGCGGCGCTGAAGGACGCCAAGGCCGCCCACGACCGCTGCCGGGCGTTGGAGAAAGAGCTGAAGGGCCTGCGCGATGAGCACGCAGAAGAAGCTCATGGCCGCCGGGCAAAGGAGGAGGAGATGAGGGATCGGGAGGATGCCATCAAGAACCGCGACGCCGAGCTGGGGGAGCTGGCGAAGGCGCAGGCCGCTGAACGCGACCGGCTAGAGGAGCTGGAGCGGAAGGTGGAGGCGGAGAAGGTCGATCTTGACGCCAAGGCGAAGGTCCTGGCTGAAGACCGTGTGGCCTTCTCGCTCCTCGAGGAGAGGTCCCGTGTGGCACTGAAGTCACTGTACGAGAAGGGCTTGGAGAAGCTGCTGACCACCGATAAGGATGGCCCTGCTCAGCTGCTTCCCTTCTTGGTGAAGGCGCTCAAGGAAGTCGTGGAGGGCATCGGTCCCATGGCGGATGCAGAGGCTCACGTACTTTCTTCAACCGCGCTGACGCTGGTCTTCAGCCACCCGTACCTTCGTGACCCCAGCGCTCATCTTGACGAGCTGCTGGAGCCTGTAGCTGATGAACACTGTGCGGCTGCCGCCGCAGCCGTGAAAGGTCAAGTGGAGGCCCTGCTGAAGAAGTTCCGTGGCTTCACCCCCGCGCCTTCGACTGGTAGTGCCACCGATCCTGCGGCTCCAGCTGGCGGTGCAGGCGAAGGCGATGCCACCAAGGAAGGAGCACCTCTTGTGGGCGACGACGGTGTCCAGGGGTGACCTGCGGCTGCTTTTCTGTTTTATTCCTACAACATGCACCATGCCTCGTGGAGGCGTGAAATTCGCGTTTGATATTGTGAGAACAATGTGTCTTGTAATATTTGCTTTGAGATTTTGCGATTTTCTTCCTATTTGTTTTATGTTCTGCGTCAGCAGAGCCCGGCCCCGCGCATACCTCAACCGCCGTTGGGCCGACCGGAGACCAGGACGGACCAAGGAGTGAGGTGCTACGTGACCAGTTAGGCTCCTGTGTCGCGATGCTCAGGAGTCCCCCTTGACGCGCAAACAACTTATAGGAAGGATACGCGAGGATAGGTTAATGTTCTACGTCGGCAGGGCCCGGCCCCACGCATACCTCAACCGCCGTTGGACCGACCGGAGACCAGGACGGACCAAGGAGTGAGGGGCTACGTGACCAGTTAGGCTCCTGAGTCGCAATGCTCAGGAGTCCCCCTTGACGTGCAAACAATCTTCATACCTTTGCCCTCGCCGAGGCTTGGCTCGGGAGGGGCGTGCGATGACCAGGTCCGAGGGACCTGGCTTGGGCGGAGTACGCTTGGGCGTGACCCGAGCGTAGCCCCCGTGCCCAGCCCCCTCGCGCGACTCTCCCGAGGGGAGGCATTGCGGTGAGACCGGACACTGAGCTCTGGGCTCCCTGAGGTTGATACGGCCGTGAGGCCGCCCTCAGTTGTTTATCACCAGCGCGGAGCATAGTGCTTCCGCTTGTGCATGGGCATAGCTGCTCCTCGGCAGCGTCGACGGCCAGCGCGGAGCATGGTGCTTCCACTGGTGCGTGGGCGGGGGACTCCCTACTGCGGAGAGCCCCTGGGGCGTGTACAACCCCGCCCTGACACGTGGCTTGCACGGCAGGGCTAGACGAGGTGTATCTGGGCACTCGTGAGCCAGCGCGGGACTCACGAGACCCTACCTCAAGGCGGGTTGCGCCTGGTGTTAGTTCGTGTTCGCTGTGCTGGTCCTGCGAGGTGGTCAGACAACCTGCGCCGAACGAATCTCCTGTGGTTATCGCATGAGAGGGCCAAGCACCAACGGCCCCAGGAGGTGACGTGAACAGGGCCGGCCCGCTAGACAGAGCTCAGCCGTTGGATTTATCGATTCTGTAGGGACGGGCCCGAGCACAGGCGCCGTGCTTGTCGGGTGGTTGGTGCGACATATGCCAAGGGATGGCTTATCATTGTGGGAGCCAATAAAACGTCGCCGGTGCCTGGAAACGGGATGAGGCGAAGACATGCACGCCGGCGAATCTTACCCAGGTTCGGGGCTCTTCGAGGAGATAACACCCCTAGTCCTGCTCTGCAGGGTCTCCGCATGATCACTAGATCGATAAAGGGTAGCTACAATCGCTCCTAGAGCTGTTGGGATCAAGGGAGAAGAAGAACAAGGCTAGCTCTTGCTTCTCTCTGTCTATGGTGTGTGTGTGTGCTATGCTTGGACGCCAAACATGCAGAAGTGCGAACCCTTTGCATGGGTGCTCCAGGGGGTTTATATAGGCCTACCCCCCGGGGGTACAATGGTAATCCGACTGGGATCTGGTCCCAGCCGTCAGTGTCTACGCTCGCCGGCTTCTCCGCCGGCTGGTGGGTCCCGCCGGCTGCCGGCTACTTGGTCGACAGGCCGGTCCCACCGCCTAGGGTTTTGTCAGCGGCTGCTTACTGTAGCTGCGCCTCTGATGATGAGGGCTTTGTCGAGGTGAGCGTGGCTACAGTGGGCCGCCTCGGGGGCTATCACTGTAGCCTCACCTCGTCTTGTCTCCTTAATGGGGCTCCTGCTTCGAGGAAGGGAGTGGCCGGCTTCTGGAGGCCGGCTATACTCTTGGCCGACTAGGAAGAGCCGGGCCGCCTTCACGCCTCTCTCTGGCTGAAGGGGCCCGCAGTCCTTGGGCCGTACAGGAGGGGGTCGTGGATGACGTTGTAGCTGGCGTGGCTACAGTGCCGGGCCGCACGGGAGACATCCCTCCCGTACGGCCCCCTGTAGCCGTGCCCGCCTCGGGCTTCGGGGGTCGTGGGCCGCACTGTGGCCACACCCCGTCACGTCGCCGTTATGTAGGAGTGGTTGTGGTCTTGGCCGGCTTCTAGGAGTCGGCGTCCTTCTTGGCCGGCTTCTTGGAGTCGGTGAGGTTGGGTCGCCTTCCGGGAGTCGGCTTTAGTGGTAGCCGGCCGGGGAAGGCGGCCCAAATGCTTGGAGTGCTTGAAGGCCCAAAGGCCTGATAAATTTTCTGAAGAGCCAAGGGTGGTCGGTTAGGCTACCCGTGGCCATTTACTCCGACAGTAGTCCCCGAAGCTGATTGGGCTTCGAGGTGGAGTGGGGTTCGAGAAGCTCGATCAGCTTCCTATTGTGACAAGCCGGCAGCTGGGAGCCGGCCTTGGTGCAGGCGCGCCGCCTTTAGTCGAATTCTTCTGGAGTCGGGGGGCGGGAACCCGCAGGCTCGTGCACCGGGCCGCGGGCCGGCCTCGGGCCGTTGGCGTGCCACGTGGCCGGAAAGCCTGCCAGCCCACGCGCGGGACGGGACGTTGCCGCAGGGAGGGGGCCCGCCACGTCCGCGCCCCGGCCCAGGCGCGGATCCTTTGTATCCCGAAACCGCCCGCACGTTCCGTGCGGCAGTTTCGGCTCGTACTTATGCGTAATAAACGCGAGATGTGGGGGGAGTGGGTGCAGTTAATCCCACGTCCTCCCCCCACGTCCGGCCTCTTCGGCCGCGTGAGGCTATAAGTAGGGGGAGGTGGAGGGCGGCAAACCCTCGCACGCTCCTCCTACTCCCTTTGTCTTGTCGCCTTGCTCGTTCTTGCGACAGCGCCTCGCCACCGCGCTCTTCCTTCGCACGCTCCTCCGCCGCCGTGCCAGCTTCCGCTATGCCTCCCCACATAGAGCAGCTTGGCGGGGATTGGGATGGCTCCATCGTCCACAACGACCACATCGACTTCCTCCGCGACACCCGGCGTCTGCCCAGCGCGGACAAAGTGGGGTCCGCCTCGCGCCGGAGAAAGAAATTAGGCCGGCGCCGCGGGATGGCGAGCGGGTGGTCTTCCGCTTGCACTTCCTGCGTGGCTTCGGCCTGCCAGTGAGCGCCTTCTTCCGCTCCTGGCTGGACTTCTATCAGCTCCAGCCGCACCACCTCACCCCCAACGCGGTGGTGCTGCTGTCGGACTTCGTCACCCTGTGCGAGGGCTATCTCGGCGTCCTCCCCACCCTCGAGCTCTGGGGGGAGTTCTTCCAGTCGAAGCTGGGTACGCGCAGCAAGGGCGTGCCGGCCCACACTGGCGCCTTCATCGCGTCGCGGAGATCGGGCGCCGACAACCCCTTCCCCGTCATCACGCTGATCCAATCGGTGAAGAAGTGGCAGAAGTCATACTTCTACGTGCGGAACATTGCTCCACGGGGCGACTACATCAACCTGCCGGCTTACGTAGCCGGCCCACCGGCGGGGAGGCTGCCCCAGTGGTCCTTCCGGGCGGTGACGCTGTCACAGGGAGGAAACGCCGCCATCGCCCGCCTGCGGGTGATGGTCCAGTCGGAGGGCCTGACGGGGCCCGACCTCCTGGCCGCGTTCGTCACGCGCCGGGTCCTCCCGCTCCAGAGCCGGCCTCATCTGATCTGTCAGATGAGCGGCCAGCTCGATCCGAGCCGGATGTGCACCAAGGAGATGCCGCAGCCCGACGCCGCCGACATGGTGAACTACCTCACCAACTGTCAGCTTTCCGACGACTGGCAATTCGGCAAGGAGCCATACAGCCGCGCCAATCCTCCGCCTACGGTACGCTCCCCTTCTCTTTTTCTCTTTCTCTCTCTCAGCTTTGTCGCCGAGTTCTTCTGGGCCGACTCTAACTCAGTCGGCTCGCTCTTTTTGACAGAATCCTCTGCTTCGGCCGGCCGGCGGAGCGGACGTGGAGCGCCGCTTCGTTCCCGACCGGACCGAGCACGACCAGGAGGACCCCGACCTGGGGGCGGTCCATATGGAGGACGCCGCCGAGCCGGCTGGAGGCCAAGCCGGCGGCGAAGCAGGCGGCTCCGGGTTCACCGCTACCTTCGAGGACTGGCCGGACGAGGACGAAGCCGAAGCCGTCCCGCATCGCCAGCCGGCGTCCGGACGCGGCGCGGGCTCCTCCGGCGCGCAGCCTGTTCGGGGTAGAGGCCAGAAACGTCGCGCCACCCAGGGCATGTTCGGTAGCTGGACGAAGAAGCCCAGGGGTGGGGCAGCGGCCACCAGGCGGGAAGAGGCGGCCGCGAAGGCGGCTCGTTTCCGCAAAGTGATGAAGCAGCCGCAGACCGTGTCGGCGTAAGTTTTTTCTTCTATGTACTGTCCATCTTTCTTTGCTTTGATGGTTCTTGAGTCTTCGTCTTCTTTTTCAATGGTCAGAGCTCCGCTATCACTTGAGCGGGCGGACGCCGGCTCCGTCATCGAGTCGCCAGGGGGCTCTGGGAGCACCAACCACCGCGTAGATCCCCGCGCCGCCCTCCTGGAGGCGACGGAAAGGAACGCGCGGGAGGCGCGGGAGGAGCAGGAAGCGCGGGAGGCCGAGGCACGGAGGGCAGCCGCCGCCCAAGCAGCTCGGGAGGAGGAGGCGGCGAAGGCGCTCGCCGAGGCCGCAGCCAAGGCCCAGGCAGAGGCCGAGGCCGAAGCGGCGGCAGGGGAGGCCTTGATGGTCACCCCCCTGCGCACCATGGTGCCCGGGGACGTCGATCCCTCGCCGGGGGGAGCCAGCGGTTCCCAGCCGGGGCTGGGAGGAAGCGGCGACGACGTCGTCATCTTGGGGGAGGCGCCGGGGCCGACTCCTCCGAATACGACGACCCAAGGCCGCCAGCCTGAGCCTACGCCCGCACAGTCGGCGGGGGGCGAGCCGGCCGCGGGGGCTGAGGTGGCGGTCCGGGTTCCGCCAAGCCGGCGTGCGGGGAAGGCCGCGGCTGAACCGCAGAAGGCTGCGTCGGAGCCTCAGCCGGCCGTGGGCTCAAGCTTGTCGGCCCGAGACGCGGAGGCGGCCAGCGCTACCTCGGGGTGGATGCCGGGCGGAGGGACAGCGGTGGTGAACATCGCTGCACAAGACGTCCGGACCCGGCTGCAAGGTCAAGCCGCGGCGCTGAGGCAGTTCACCGACGAATTCCTCGCCACGCGGGCAGCCATCCGGGTTAGTATTCTCATCTTGTTGTTTCTTGATCTTGATTTCTCTCGTGGGGGTGCGTCAGGGCACCCACTGGGTGTAGTCCCCGAGTTCCGAGTCGGCTGCTGAGCAGGCGGCTTGGAACTTCTTGGAGATTTTGTTTTTGCTGCTTTGTTCTCACTTCGGTCTTCTGTCTGTCTTGCAGGACTACCACAACCTCCGAGTGGCCGCCTTCAACTCCCAGGCTCGGGAGCTGACTCAGAAGACCGCCGATCTCACTGAAAGCCAAGGTATGTGACTTGATTTTTATCTCATGTGGGGGCGCGTCAGCGCACCCACTGGGTGTAGTCCCCGAGATTCGGGCCGACTGCTGAGCAGTCGGCTCGGATCTTCCTTGATGATTTCTCATTATTCTTCTTCTTCTTCTATCTCTGCAGCGGCCAACGCCGGTCTGAGGGCACAGCTGGGGGAGTCCCAGACTGCTCTTCGTGCCAAGGACGCGGAGCTCGCCGCCTTGGTGCAGGAGCGCGACCGCCTGGTCAAGAAGCTGGCCGACCAGGAGGAAGGCCACAAGGCTGCGCTGAAGGCTGCGCAGGATCGCGAAGCCACCCTCCAGGCCGAGTTCGAGACGGAGGCGGCCGGCTGGGCAGAGGCCAGGCAGACTCTGGTCTCCGGCTATGGCCAGATTGAGGACCTGGTTGACGGTAAGTCATCTATCCCTTCATCCTTTCTTGTCATCTGCCACTTCGGCTTGTTTTCCTGATTTGGGTGCTCTTCTTTTCTTTTCTTCTTCGCGCAGAGTACTTCCCCGGTTATTCCACTGCCGCCAATCAGGCCATCGAAGCTCGTCGCCAGGCGAAGAGGCAAGCCGGCTTCGAGATCTCGCCGACCGCCGGCCGCTCGCTGGAGGAGCAGCTCCTGGCGATCCAGGCTCGTATCCAGCCGGCTCACAGGCTGCTCCGCCGGCTTCAGCGTGCCGGGTCGCAGGTCTTGGCCGCCCTCTGGCCCGGCCAAGTGGTCCCGCGCACCCCCAGTCGGACCGCCGACTGGCTGGAGGTGGCCGTCGGCCGCTTCGAGGCTTGGAAGGCGTCAGCGGCTCGCTCCGGCGCCAGGCGGGCGCTGGAGTTCGTCAAGGCCTGGTATCCCGGCCTGAACTTGGACCAGCTGTCGACCTGGCGGCAGCAAGCTGACACGGAGCTGGAACCGGCACGGCCGGCCATCATTCGGCGGGCTTCAGCGATCGCCGACTACACCGACACCAACGTCTTCGCCCCCGAGGTGGACGACAATGGAGTTGCCCAGCCAGAAGATTGGTTCGGGCTGGACCCGGCGTACGGCGAGGACTCGGCGGAGGAGATCGACTCCAGCGACGAGGGCGAAGAGGAGGAGGAGGAGGGTGAAGACGCCGAGCCGGCTGGTGGAGTAGCCGGCCAGCCTGACCGCGCCTCCAGCACTACGTCGCGTGCGAGTGCGTCTCCGGCTGCAGGAGGCGGTCAAGCCGGGACCAGCTAGGCGGCCACTCCTTTAGCCGGCGAGCTGCCTTCACCGACCAGCTCGGCCTCCAAGTCGTGCCTTAGTCTTCTTTCTTTGTTTTCCTGTCTTGTTACTTTTGAACAATGTTTCGTTAAGTCTGCACAATTCCACCCACTGGGTGTATTCAAACTCAAGTCTGTTGCCGGCCTGTGGGCGGCTTTATGTATATAAGTTATGCAATCGGTCTTTCCTTGTACTTTCGCTTTTTGTCCTTCTGCTTTTTTCCTTTGCCGCCCTCCCTTGGTTGCCGCCTCCCCAGTCAAACAGTTGCTCTGCAATCTGTAGCCGGGGGGTGCCTGGCCGATTGGGGAGGGGGAAGTACTTTTAGCTTTCCCGGACTTAAGCTAAGTTTTTTAGGAAGCCGGCCAGCCGGCTGCTGTGACAGCCGGCAGGCATATATGGAGGTCGTCTTTTTGCTATATATGTTAGTTGTTCCTTAGCCATTTTTCGTGTGGGCGTCCTTTCTGTCTTCTCTCTTGCTAGTCGGACAGTCAGTTCTTTGAGCCGCGACTTTCAACAAGAGAGGACTTGGGAGCCGGCGCACTACTTTGCTGACTTCGGGAAGAACTTAGAATATAGCTCAAGGCGGCCAGTCCCCGGGCCGACTAGTCGGACCCGGTGCCGGACAAGAATTCAAAATGTAATAATACATTCATGGATATGACACTCGTCATTCATGGATAGATAAAAGGCAGTCCCCGAGTACTGTTCGGGGGGCCTGTTGGTTTGTAACTTAATACAAAAGGGGTAGCGTGATACATACTGCTCTTCAGCTGTAAAATCGTCTTAGGAGGTTTGCGTTCCATGGTCGCTCCGACTCCTTGCCGGAGTCGTCTCTCTTGCGTGCTCTTGGCTTTTGCGCGTCGATCAAGTAGTAGGAGTCGTTGCCGGGTGCCTTGCTGACGACGAAGGGGCCTTCCCAAGGGGCCGAGAGCTTGTGCTGGCCGGCTGTTCGCTGGATCAGCCGGAGCACAAGGTCGCCCTCTTGGAAGGATCTTGGCTTGACCTTGCGGTTGTAGTAGCGGCGCAGGCCTTGCTGGTAGATGGCTGACCGGCTGAGGGCTAACAGCCGGCCTTCTTCCAGTAGGTCGACGCCATCTTCTCTTGCTTCTTTGGCTTCCTCCTCCGTGTACATGGTGATCCAAGGCGAGTCGAACTCGATGTCTGTTGGGATGACATCCTCGGCACCGTACACAAGGAAGAATGGAGTGAAGCCGGTTGACTTGTTGGGTGTAGTGCGCAGACTCCAGAGGACAGCCGGCAGCTCTTCGAGCCAGCAGCCGGCCGATCGCTCCAGTGGTACAACCAGTCGGGGCTTGATGCCGGAGAGGATAAGTCCATTTGCTCGCTCGACTTGGCCGTTTGACTGCGGGTGGGCAACGGACGCTAAGTCTAGTCGGATGCCCTGTGTCGCGCAGAAACGTGCCAGTGCGCCTTTGGCGAAGTTCGTGCCGTTGTCGGTGATGATGCTGTGCGGCACGCCGTACCGAGTAGTGATGTCGGTGATGAATGTCACGGCAGTCGGCCCGTTCAGCTTCTTAATCGGCTTTGCTTCGATCCACTTTGTGAACTTGTCCATAGCAACGAGTAGATGTGTCAAGCCACCGCGGGCCGTCTTGAAAGGGCCCACCATGTCCAGTCCCCAGACGACAAAAGGCCAGGTGAGGGGAATGGTCTTGAGGGCAGAAGCCGGCAGGTGTTGTTTGGAATTGAAGACTTGACATCCTCTGCAGGTCTTGACTATTTCTTTAGCATCCTCCAAGGCAGTCGGCCAGAAGAACCCATGGCGGAAAGCCTTGGCCGCGAGGGATCTTGAGGCGGCGTGATGGCCGCATTCGCCTTGGTGGATGTCTTTGAGGATTGCCACTCCTTTTTCTGGCTCGACGCAACGCTGGAAGACTCCAGTGACGCTGCGCTTCACAAGCTCCCTGTTGATTATTGTGTATGCTGCGGCTCGTCGTTGCACTAGTCTTGCTGCGATCTCATCAGCCGGCAGCTCTCTGCTGACTAGGAACTTGAGGATGGGCTGGGCCCATGAGGGAGCTGTGACTTCTTCTGCTGTTAATGTGGCCACCATGACTCGGGTGGGTGGGTTGGGTGTTGCGTTGGATTCGACCACCACTTCTTGCGTCGTTGCAGTCCCCGGGCCGACTGCTGCAGTCCCCGGGCCGGGCTCTGAGGTCCCTGGGCCGGGTGCGACTACGTCAGTCCCCGGGGCAGTCGTCGAAGTCCCCGTGCCGCCTGCGGGATTTCTTGAGCCGGATCCGGCTGTTTCTGGCGCAGGCGGTATGAAGATGGAATCCGACTCTGGAGACGGCTTGATGGACGGCCTGAGGAGGCGCTGGAGGGAGACGCCAGTCGGTATGGCTTGTCGGGTGGAGCCGATCCGTGCTAGGGCATCTGCTTGGTCGTTGTCGGCCCTTGGCACGTGAAGGAACTCGCACCCTTCGAAGTATCCGCTCATCTACTGGACGAGGAATCGGTAGCTTGCCATGTTTGCGTCCTTGGCGTCCCAGTCGCCAGATGATTGCTGGACCACTAAGTCTGAGTTGCCGTAGCACAGGATCCGGCGTATGCCGAGTTCTTTGGCTAGCCGGAGCCCATGTACGAGCGCCTCGTACTCGGCCACGTTGTTGGAGGCGGCGAAGTGGATCTGCAGCGTGTACTTGAGCTTGTCGCCTTTGGGAGAGGTGAGGACGATGCCGCTCCCAAGCCGGTGCGCATCTTGGACCCGTCAAAGTGCATCCGCCAATGGGTAGAGTCGGGAGCCGGCGGTAAGTACTGGGTCTCGGCCCAGTCGACGAGGAAGTCGGCCAATGCTTGCGACTTGATGGCGGTGCGGGGTTGATAGAAGATCGTGTAGGGCGCCAAGGCAATGGCCCATTTGGCCACCCGGCCGGATGCATCCCGGCTGCCTATGATCTCAGCGAGCGGGGCAGTGCACACGACCGTGATGGGGTGCTCTTGGAAGTAGGGCTTCAATTTCTTGGCAGCGAAGTACACCCCATAGCACATCTTCTGGTAGTGCGGGTAGTTTTGCTTTGAGCTGGACAGTACTTCGCTGAGATAGTAGACCGGCCTCTGGACCAGCTGGGTTCGGCCTTCCTCCGGGCGCTGGACCACAACAACAGTGCTGACGACTCGGCTTGTCGCGGCGATGTAGAGGAGCATGGGCTCCTTCTCAGTCGGCGCAGCCAGGACAGGCGGAGTGGTCAACATTTTCTTCAACTCATGGAAGGCTTGGTCGGCTTGATCATTCCACTCAAAGTGAGTGGACTTCTTCATGAGTCGGTACAGGGGGAGGGCCTTCTCTCCTAGTCGGCTGATAAATCGGTTCAGGGAGGCTAAGCGGCCAGTGAACTTCTGCACATCTCGCAGTTTGGTGGGAATCTCCATCCTCTCGATGGCTTTGATCTTGACAGGGTTGCACTCAATGCCGCGTTCGGAGACCAGGAAGCCTAGCAGCTGGCCGGCTGGCACTCCGAACACGCACTTCTCGGGGTTGAGTTTGATCTGGAATCGGCGCAAGTTGGCGAATGTTTCCTTCAGGTCTTCCAGCAAGGTACCGCGCTTCTCTGTCTTCACGACAATGTCGTCTACGTAGACGTGGGCATTTCTGCCGAGTTGTTTCAAGAGACATTTCTGCATGCAACGCTGAAAAGTGGCACCGGCGTTTCTCAAGCCGAATGTCATTGTCAGGTAGCAGAAAGCTCCAAAGGGTGTGATAAAGGCAGTCTTCAGGCGGTCAGCCGGGTCCAACTTGATCTGATGATACCCTGAGTATGCATCCAAAAAACATAACAGCTCGCATCCGGCTGTGGAGTCTATCACTTGGTCAATCCGTGGCAAAGCAAACGGATCCTTTGGGCAGGCCTTGTTCAAACTTGTGTAGTCTATACACATGCGCCACTTGTTATTCTTCATCAAAACCAGAACTGGATTGGCAAGCCATTCTGGAAAGAACACTTCCATGATGAAGCCGGCTGCAAGGAGCCGGGCTATCTCTTCTCCCACGATTCTTCGCTTCTCTTCCGATAGTCGGCGGAGGGGTTGCCTGACCGGCTTCGCATCAGCTCGGACATGTAATTTGTGCTCGGCGAAATCCTTCGGGACACCCGGCATGTCCTTTGGGGACCATGCAAAGATGTCTCGATTCTCACGGAGGAAGTCGGCGAGCTCGCCTTCCTATTTACTGTCCAAATTCGCCCCAATCACGGGGAACCTCTCCGGGTGCTCCGGGTCTAGAGGTATCTTCTTTGTCTCTTTCGCAGGCTGGAAGGAGCCCTGCGCATCACAGTCCTTGGGATTGGGGGACAAGGCCGGCTGCTTGCCGGCCATGGCCACAACCCGCTCCAACATCCTTTTCTCTTCTGCCAGCACGAGGGACTCGGCTAGCCGGCTGCTGGCCATGGCACACTCGATGGACTTCTTGTAGTCGCCGGCTACCGTGATGATCCCCTTCGAGCTTGGCATCTTCATCTTCAGGTAGGCATAGTGGGGCACAGCCATGAACTTGGCCAAAGCAGGTCGGCCACGTAGCGCATGATAGGGGCTCTCCAAATCCACCACCTCGAACCATATCGCTTCCCGGCGAAAGTGATCTTTGTCTCCGAAGAGAACATCCATTTTGATCTTGCCGATTGGAGAGCAAGATAGGCCGGGTATGATACCATGGAAGATAGTGCGGCTCGGCATGAGCTGCTTTGCTTTGATGTTCAGCTTGTCCATGGTGTCGCGGTACAGTATGTTGATACTGCTTCCGCCGTCTATCAGGACGCGGGAAAATCTGGCGGCTCGCCTCTCCGTCGCAAGGGTGACGTCCAAGACCATAGCATAGGAGCCAGGCGAAGGCATCACCTCTGGGTGGTCGGCCTGGCTCCAGCTGATGGGCTTTTCTGACCAGTGCATGAACTCGGCGGTGCTAGAGGCGACTGCGTTTACTTCTTGGTGCTGCCGGCGTCGGCTGCGCTTGTCGTCGACTTGACTTGTGAAGACGACATAGGCGTCGTGCGCTTCGGGGAACTCATCTTGGATGGCACCGACTGCCGGCCGGGCCGCCGGCTGCTGGGGAGCTGGAGGCGGCGGGCCGGGAGGCGGAGGCGGCACCATCCCTTCGCCCTTGGTGATGCGGGTGAGCCAGTGGCATTTCCGTGTTGTATGGTTGGACGGCTTCGCGCCGCTGTGGAACTTGCAGGGAGCATCGAGTGCTTGTTCGTAGGAGAAGGACGGCTGCCAGGGCGGCCGGCCACCCTTCTTCTTGGGAGCGGGCCGCTCCTCGGGCTGCTCATCTTCAATGGTGGCCACCTGCCGACTGGAGGAAGTCGGCATGGGGCCCTTGCGCTTGTGGTCATTCTGGTAGGGGCGCCGGTTAGGGTCGCCAGCCGGCGTCTTGGGAGCCGGAGCAACTACTTTTCCCGAGGCGTCCACTCGGAGCTCGGTCTTCATGGAGGAGTCGGCAGTGGCATACTTGTCGGCGGTGATCAGCAACTCGTCGAGGGTAGCCGGCTCGTCGCAGAGGAGTCGGTGCTTGAGGAGGGTGCCCTCTCGGCACCCGGCGGTGAAGTATTCGATGGCCTGGACCTCGTGCACTCCCTCGCAGGAGTTGCGGAGCTCGGCCCATCGTGTGAGGTAGTCGCGGGTCGACTCGTTGGGCCCTTGGACGTAGAGGGAGAGCTGGCGAGGCTTGGGAGGCCGCTTGTAGGTGCTGGTGAAGTTGCGGACGAAAACTTCGGTGAAGTCCAACCAGCTGTTGACGCTGTAGGGCTTGAGGCTGTTGAGCCACGTGCGCGCCGTGCCCTGTAGCATCAAGGGGACGTACTTCACGGCGACGCGCCGGTTGCCGTTGGCGATGCTGACGACTGTGGAGTAGTCGATGAGCCAATCTTCCGGCTTCACCGAGCCGTTGTACTTGGGTGTGTCTCTGGGAAGCGAGAACCCTTTGGGGAAGGGCTCGTCGCGGATGCGGGGGCCAAAGCATGGCGGGCCGACATCGTCTTCTTCTTCTAACGCCAAGGATCGAGCAAGGCGGTCGATCCTGTGGCGGGCGTCACTCTCGCCGACTCCTTCTCGGCGGCCGAGTCGGTCGCCAAGAGTCGGATGCGTGATGGGCGGCGGAGTGAGGCGTCTTTCTCTTCGAGGCGGGGGAGGCGGCAGGTTTCCTTGGTGTTCGACCGCCCGAGGGCGGCCATCCGCGTCGCGCTCGATAGTGATGCGAGTCCGGCTGCGGCTGGCAGCCGGCTCCTTGTCTTTCTTCTGGCGCGTGCCGCTCGCAGTCGGCGAGCGGGACGTCGCGGCGTGCTCCCGGCGCGGGGGATGGCTATCAGCTCGGGCGCCGGCTTCGTGCCGTTCTGCAGCCGTGTCGATCAGCTACTGGATCCGTCTTGTCATGTAGGGGAGCTCATCGGCTCCCAGCCCATTGAGCTCCTCTGCTGCCGCCTGAGCGGCTCACAGATTCTCGAGCGGGGTGGCGTAGACGGGGCGATCTGCGCCCAGCATGCTGGCAACGGCTAGGCCGCGCTTCTGGACGAAGCCGGCTCGGCTCGGACCGCTGGGCGGCGGCGTCCCGAAGGCGGCGCGGTCGACTTCGCGCTAGTGGGCCTCAGCGAGGCGTCTCATCGAGGCTATCTTCTTGCTCTCCGTGATGAGGGCAAGACGGC
Source organism: Aegilops tauschii subsp. strangulata (assembly GCF_002575655.3). Lineage (NCBI taxonomy): Eukaryota > Viridiplantae > Streptophyta > Magnoliopsida > Poales > Poaceae > Aegilops > Aegilops tauschii. The sequence continues at coordinate 190,555,677 of NC_053037.3, forward strand.
GTGCCTCCAGGGTCTCGGCGTCGGCGTCGGCCGGGATGGGGATGGAGAGGTCGTGCATCGCCGCTTGCTGAGCGTCGCGGGCGTCCTCGCCTGAGTTGGAGACGTGGCTGATGACCAGCACTTCGGTGACAGCGCTGCTGCCGCTGTCAGCTCGAGGGAGGGGGTCGTCGAAGACCACCACGTTGGAGGGGTAAGCATCGAGCGACGCGGTGTCGGAGTCGATGAGCATCGGGTCGGTGGAGCCGACCGACTCCATGTCCGCAGCAGGCTCGCTGGAGACGTGAAGTTGGTCGAGGAGGCTGACGAGGCGGCTCTCGGGGTAGTCGGTGCCTGCGTCGGACGCAGGCTCGTCGGAGATGCGAGTCTCGCCGAGCAGATCGGCGAGGCGGCTCGCTGCGCAGGCGTCGTCGACACCTTGCAGCGCGTCGGGGCAAACGCCATCGGGCGCAGCAGGCTGGCTGCGCTCGCGGGGAAGGAAGGGGGTTCCCGTCCAGAACAGGTCTCCGGACAACGGTGCACCTGGCCCCACGGTGGGCGCCAAATGTCGGGTGGTTGGTGTGACATATGCCAAGGGATGGCTTATCATTGTGGGAGCCAATGAAACGTCGCCGGTGCCTGGAAACGGGATGAGGCGAAGACATGCACGCCGGCGAATCTTACCCAGGTTCGGGGCACTCCGAGGAGATAACACCCCTAGTCCTGCTCTGCGGGGTCTCCGCATGATCACTAGATCGATAAAGGGTAGCTACAATCGCTCCTAGAGCTGTTGGGATCAAGGGAGAAGAAGAACAAGGCTAGCTCTTGCTTCTCTCTGTCTATGGTGTGTGTGTGTGCTATGCTTGGACGCCAAACATGCAGAAGTGCGAACCCTTTGCATGGGTGCTCCGGGGGGTTTATATAGGCCTACCCCCCGGGGGTACAATGGTAATCCGACTGGGATCTGGTCCCAGCCGTCAGTGTCTACGCTCGCCGGCTTCTTCGCCGGCTGCTGGGTCCCGCCGGCTGGTGGGTCCCGCCGGCTGCCGGCTACTTGGTCGACAGGCCGGTCCCACCGCCTAGGGTTTTGTCGGCGGCTGCTTACTGTAGCCGCGCCTCTGATGATGAGGGCTTTGTCGAGGTGAGCGTGGCTACGGTGGGCCGCCTCGTGGGCTATCACTGTAGCCTCACCTCGTCTTGTCTCCTTAATGGGGCTCCTGCTTCGAGGAAGGGAGTGGCCGGCTTCTGGAGGCCGGCTATACTCTTGGCCGACTAGGAAGAGCCGGGCCGCCTTCACGCCTCTCTCTGGCTGAAGGGGCCCGCAGTCCTTGGGCCGTACAGGAGGGGGTCGTGGATGACGTCGTAGCTGGCGTGGCTACAGTGCCGGGCCGCACGGGAGACATCCCTCTCCTACGGCCCCCTGTAGCCGTGCCCGCCTCGGGCTTCGGGGGTCGTGGGCCGCACTGTGGCCACACCCCGTCACGTCGCCGTTATGTAGGAGTGGTTGTGGTCTTGGCCGGCTTCTAGGAGTCGGCGTCCTTCTTGGCCGGCTTCTTGGAGTCGGTGAGGTTGGGTCGCCTTCCGGGAGTCGGCTTTAGTGGTAGCCGGCCGGGGAAGGCGGCCGAAATGCTTGGAGTGCTTGAAGGCCCAAAGGCCTGATAAATTTTCTGAAGAGCCAGGGGTGGTCGGTTAGGCTACCCGTGGCCATTTACTCCGACAGTGCTTAACCTACTCACGCGAAGGATCCTGAAGAAAGACGGCCGGCGCGCGGCTCCCACGATAGGTGACGATCAAGCAGGTAATAGTCATAGATAGATTAAGCATGGGAAGCATACTGGCTTAAGTAAATGCAGGGAAGATACATGCCGCCGGGTCCGACCCGAGCGGCTTGGGGATGATGCAGCCCAAGGGGCGCCCCCAGCAGGGTAAGCTAAAGACATAAGAAAAGGGGTACATCCCACAGGGACGGACCCACGCGGCCTGGGAATGATGCAGCCCGAGGGGCGCTCCCAGCTAAATAAACTTGGAAAATGTCACCTGGTTCTGTCGATGAAGGGATGTCGGAGCAGCTGGAGGTACGCGGTGAAGGGGTCGCTCCTCACGAGCCACCGGGGTCCTGAGCCTCGGGAGGCTCTGGGGGTCCAGGCGGTTCCTTGAGGACCGTCTCCATCTCCATCAGGACGGCGTGATGCTTGGCCTCCTGAGTCGCCAGGACGCGCCGCAAGTTGCGCTGATAGGCGGATGACACGCTCGGCAGGCCAAAAGGCATGCGAACGTAGCTATGAGGTGGGCCCTCGCAACGTCTCACGCGCGAAGGCCAGAAAAGCTCCTGAGATGCGGCCCTATTGAGCCCTGGGACGTCGATGCAGACGTGCAGCCCATCATCCTCGCCTGGATGGGGAGCTGCGCCTGGTGAGCGGCGGCCGCCGCGTATGGCCCTTGCGTCTTGCAGTTCCTAAGTGGTCCTGGTGATGAACTCCTGAGCGGTGGGTGCTCCTCGCCCTGTGTTCTCCTGAGGGAAACATGACGTGAAACATGCCTCCAAGTGGTGCCCGAGCGCCTCCCTCGTGATGTTGGACAGGTCTGAGGCCCTCTAGAAGAGAGCCCCCGAGCCCTGCCCGAGAAGGGCGCCAGGCGCGCCTTCCTATGCGATGGAGGGAGGCGCCCCTGGCGGGGGCGCCGATCCTGACGAGGTTCCAGTCGCGACGCCACCCTCCTGAGGTCCTTCACGATGCAACTACTTCTTCTTCTTGGGGGTGGCCTCAGGAGGGCACTCGCCCTTGCTGTCGAGATCGTAGATTGCTGCAGCTTGGAAGGCACGCTCAAGGGAGCACACCGCATCTCTTTCTTGGCATGGGACCGTGATGATTCCGCCGCTTCCCGGCATCTTGAGGACATTGTAGCCGTGATGGGTCACCGCCATGAACTTGTCCAGGGATGGATACCCGAGGATGGCATTGTACGACAGACGGATGTGCGCGACGTCGAAGTCGATGAGTTCTATGCGGTAGTTTTTGCGTTCTCCGAAGGTGATGCGAATGCGGACCTGCCCGATCGGGGTAGTGGAGTCGTTGGTCACTCCTGAGAAAGGCTCGGTGGGCTGAAGCTGGTCATACGGCACTTGGAGGTTGTCGAACGTGTCGACGGACAGGACGTTGAGCCCCGCGCTGCCGTCGATGAGGGTCTTGGTGACTTGCCTATTGCTGATGACTGGGGAGCAAAGCATCGGGGGGGGGGGGCGCTTGCGGTAGCCGCACACTTGAATTGATCTGCCGAACTAAAGGTGATGGCGCACTTGGACCACCTGTGCGGGCGTGTGGCCTCGAGCTTGGGGAGGACTGCATTCACTTCACGAGTAAACTGTTTGAAGATACGCTACGAGGCTGGGGCCTGAGCTCCGCGCAAGATGCAGGCGACAGCACGTGGTTCCTGGAAGCCCCCAGCCCCCTTGTCTTGATGGTGGTCGTCATTCCTTGTTGGCGGTGGCGGTAGTGGGGGAAGACCGGCGTTGCCCTGAGGACGGTCCTCACGAGGCTGGTCCCTCCAGGCGCCCTCGCGAGGCCGATCCTGCCAGCGGTCCTCACGAGGCCGGTCGCGCCACTCCTGGCGTAGGCCACGGTCGTCCCATTGTCCACCACCACGTCCTCCTCCTCGGCCGTAGCCCCGGTCGTTGCGCTCGGGGCATCGACCGAAGCGTCCTTCTCGAATGGCTTTGAGCTCTTGACAGTCGCTGGTGTTGTGGGTATGCAGGTTATGGAAGGCGCAGAACGGTCGGCTGCTCTTGGATGATTCGGGATGGTCTCTGCTACTCTTGGTGCCTGGCTCCGCCGCGAGCACGTTTGCTCCCTTGTGCTTCACGTCCTTGGCCTTGGCTTTCTTCTCCTCCGGGTCCGCAACCGGGAGCTCAAGGAGGGAGAGGCGCCCCTCCTCAGCTCTTGCACACTTGGTCGCCAGGTTGAACAGCTCCAGGGACGTGCATAGCTCCTCGTGGATGGCGAGCTCCTCCTTCATCTTGACGTCACGGACGCCATCAGAGAACGCGGAGATGATGGCCTCGTCCGTCACCTTTGGGATCTTGAGACGAACATTGTTGAATCGCTGGATGTACTTCTGGAGGGTCTCTCCTGGTTGCTGCTTGACGCGACGCAGGTCACCCGCGGCCGGTGGCCGGTCGTGAGTGCCCTGGAAGTTGGCGACGAAGCGGTCGCGCATCTCGTCTCAGGAGGAGATCGAGCCTAGAGGCAGGTTCAGGAGCCACGAACGAGCGCCATCTTTAAGGTGCCATAGGGAACCAGTTCACCATGACTTTCTCGTCGCCGTTGGCCGCCTCGATGCTCAGCTCGTAGAGCTGCAGGAATTCCGCGGGGTTGGGGGTGCCGTCGTAGCGAGGAGGCAGATCTGGCTTGAACTTCCCGGCCAGGCGACGCTACGCAGCTCGGGGGTGAAGGCGTGGCAGCCGGCCGTGGTCACCGGGGCCCGCCTTGGAGGTGCAGCTTGGTATTGGCGCCCGGGCGCCGCTACAGCAAGCGGCGCGGGGCCTTTCCACAACAAATGATCCTGGTGCGGTGGTGCGAGGAGTGGCGGAGTGTTCTCTTGCGGTCGAGGGACTTCTTGACAGCTTCTTTCTTCACGCGCGGGCGCCGGACGCGGTGGGTCGCGCCGTGGAGCCGCGCGGCTTGGCGCCAGGGCGCCGTCTTGGTGCAGAGGTGGTGGAGGTGCTCCGTGAGCTACGTCCCCCGTAGCTGGCGGAGGGCGAGGTAGTGAGAGGGACGGCGCAGGGGAGCCCCCTGCGGCGCTGACGAGCTCGGCGATGCGGTCAAGCCAGTCCTCGTAGAGGTCGTCGACTGGGCGGTACCGCAGGAGCTCGTGCGCCATGAGGAGCACGGCCCGTGCGTCCGTGGGAGCACGACGATCGTGAGACGACGAACCAGCGGGAGTCAGCGATGGAGTGGCGGTGCGGCCGTCCTGTCGCACCGAGGGATGCAACGAGGACGTTTGCTGCTCGTTCCCCACCAGGCCGGTGGCGGCATTGCTGGCAGGCGACGGAGAACGACGGGGTGGCCCGCCGACAGGGGCCGTCTGGGCAACGCGGGTGGCAAGGGCAGCCAGGCGCTCGGCGCAGGCGCGGCGTGCGTCCGCCATGGAGACGATGAAGCGACGTGACACGGAGCGACGGAAGGGAAGCTTCAGTGCATCCCTACCTGGCGCGCCAAATGTTGGATCACGGGTTCCAGAAAAACCCTTAAGGTTCGAACTCTGGGGTGCGCGCGAAGTTCTCCCCCGATCGATCCACGTCCTAGCTTGCTAACATCTCAAGGGTAAACTCAACGAACTCACAACACAAGAGACACAAGATTTATACTGGTTTGGGCCACCTTTGTGGTGTAATACCCTACTCCAGTGTGGTGGTGGTGGATTGCCTCTTGGGCTGATGTGGAACAGTACAAGGGGAAGAACAGCCTCCTGAGGTTGAGGTGTTCTTGTGCTTGGTGTGTGGCTAAGGATCGGCTAAAGATCAGATGCCTGAGGCTCAGTTGTCTCTTGATGAGTTGCCCCCTACGGTGGTGGCTAGTCCTACTTATATAGGCCCTGGTCCTCTCCCCAAATATTGAGCAGGAAGGGAGCCAACAACGGCCAATTTCAAAGGGGACAACTAGTACAACTTATCCTGACAAAAGCGGTCTTCGCCTGCAAAAGGCTCTGGTGGTGAAGCCGCCTTGGGCCCCATGGTGACCTCCGTCTTGCCGTCCTGCTGGTCTTGGTCTCGTTGCACCGATATGGAAACCTTTGCTTGATGCCTCGATACTCCACGCCTGCACTTACCTCCTTAGCACCAAAGGGGAAACAAGGACACTGCGCGCGCTGGCGCCCGCGTGGCGCCCGCCTAATCTTGATCGTCATGGCTCACGTCACGAGAACATCGCGAGGTTTGCCTTTCCTTGATCTCTCCGCCCCTCGCAAGCCAACCTGGTGAGGCCGCTCCTGAGGAGGTCTTGTGTCGCCTGCTACCTCTTGAGCACTGCGTTGGGTTTCCCTTGAAGAGGAAAGGGTGATGCAGCAAAGTAGCGTAAGTATTTCCCTCAGTTTTTGAGAACCAAGGTATCAATCTAGTAGGAGGCCACGCATGAGTCCCTCGCACGTACACAAACAAATAAATCTTCGCAACCAACGCAATAAAGGGGTTGTCAATCCCTTCACGGTCAGTTACGAGAGTGAGATCTGATAGATATGATAAGATAATATTTTTGGTATTTTTATGATAAAGATGCAAAGTAAAGAAAGCAAAATAAAAACGGCGCTAGAAATAACTTGTTGACGGGAGATTAATATGATGGAAAATAGACCCGGGGGCCATAAGTTTCACTAGTGGCTTCTCTCATGAGCATAAGTATTACGGTGGGTGAACAAATTACTGTTGAGCAATTGATAGAATTGAGCATAGTTATGAGAATATCTAGGTATGATCATGTTTATAGACATCACGTCCGAAACAAGTAGACCAACTCCTGCCTGCATCTACTACTATTACTCCACACATCGACCGCTATCCAGCATGCATCTAGAGTATTAAGTTCAAAAGAACAGAGTAACGCTTTAAGTAAGATGACATGATGTAGAGGGATAAACTCATGCAATATGATATAAACCCCATCTTGTTATCCTCGATGGCAACAATACAATACGTGCCTTGCTGCCCCTACTATCACTGGGAAAGGACACCGCAAGATTGAACCCAAAGCTAAGCACTTCTCCCATTGTAAGAAGATCAATCTTGTAGGCCAAACCAAACTGATAATTCGAAGAGACTTGCAAAGATAACCAATCATACATAAAAGAATTCATAGAAGATTCAAATATTGTTCATAGATAAAATTGATCATAAACCCACAATTCATCGGTCTCAACAAACACACCGCAAAAGAAGATTACATCGAATAGATCTCCACAAGAGAGGGGGAGAACATTGTATTGAGATCCAAAAAGAGAGAAGAAGCCATCTAGCTAATAACTATGGACCCGAAGGTCTGAGGTAAACTACTCACACATCATCGGAGAGGCTATGGTGTTGATGTAGAAGCCCTCCGTGATCGATGCCCCCTCCGGCGGAGCTCCGGAAAAGGCCCCAAGATGGGATCTCACGGGTACAGAAGGTTGCGGCGGTGGAATTAGGTTTTTGGCTCCGTATCTGGTAGTTTGGGGGTACGTAGGTATATATAGGAGGAAGAAGTACGTCGGTGGAGCAACATGGGGCCCACGAGGGTGGAGGCCGTGCCCAGGGGGGTAGGCGCGCCCCCCTACCTCGTGCCCTCCTGGTTGATGTCTTGACGTAGGGTCCAAGTCCTCTGGATCACGTTCGTTCCGAAAACCACGTTCCCGAATGTTTCATTCCGTTTGGACTCCGTTTGATATTCTTTTTCTGCGAAACTCTGAAATAGGCAAAAAACAACAATTCTAGGCTGGGCCTCCGGTTAATAGGTTAGTCCCAAAAATAATATAAAAGTGCATAATAAAGCCCAATAATGTCCAAAACAGAATATAATATAGCATGGAGCAATCACAAATTATAGATACGTTGGAGACGTATCAAGCATCCCCAAGCTTAATTCCTGCTCGTCCTCGAGTAGGTAAATGATAAAAACAGAATTTTTTATGTGGAATGCTACTTGGCATAATTTCAATGTAATTCTTCTAATTGTGGTATGAATATTCAGATCCGAAGGATTCAAGATAAAGGTTTAATATTGACATAAAAGTAATAATACTTCAAGCATACTAACTAAGCAATTATGTCCTCTCAAAATAACATGGCCAAAGAAAGTTCATCCCTACAAAATCATATAGGTTAGTCATACTCCATTTTCATCACACAAGAATGCTCTCATCATGCAACTGTTTCATACTTTAGTAATCTCAAACTTTTTCAACCTTCACGCAATACATGAGCGTGAGCCATGGATATAGCACTATGGGTGGAATAGAATATAATGATGGGGGTTATGTGGAGAAGACAAAAAGGAGAAAGTCTCACATCAACGCGGCTAATCGATGAGCTATGGAGATGCCTATCAATTGATGTTAATGCAAGGAGTAGGGATTGCCATGCAACAGATGCACTAGAGCTATAAATGCATGAAAGCTCAACAAATGAAACTAAGTGGGTGTGCATCCAACTTGCTTGCTCACGAAGACCTAGGGCAGTTGAGGAAGCCCATTGTTGGAATATACAAGCCAAGTTCTATAATGAAAAATTCCCACTAGTATATGAAAGTGACAAAAGAAGAGACTCTCTATCATGAAGATCATGGTGCTACTTTGAAGCACAAGTGTGGAAAAAGGATAGTAGAATTGCCCCTTTCTATTTTCTCCTTTTTTTGGGCCTTCCTTTTTTTATTTGGCCTTTCTCTTTTTTTATTGGGGCAATGCTCTATGAATGATGATCATCACACTTCTATTTATTTACAACTCAATGATTACAACTCGATACTAGAAAAAAGTATGACTCTATATGAATGCCTCCGGTGGTATACCGGGATAGCAATGAATCAAGAGTGACATGTATGAAAAATTATGAATGGTGGCTTTGCCACAAATACGATATCAACGACATGATCATGCAAAGCAATATGACAATGATGAACGTGTCATGATAAGCGAAACGGTGGAAAGTTGCATGGCAATATATCTCGGAATGGCTATGGAAATGCCATAATAGGTAGGTATGGTGGCTGTTTTGAGGAGGATATAAGGAGGTTTATGTGTGAAAGAGCGTATCATATCACGGTGTTTGGATGCACCGGCGAAGTTTGCACCAACTCTCAATGTGAGAATGGGCAATGCACGGTACCGAAGAGGCTAGCAATGATGGAAGAGTAAGAGTGCGTATAATCCATGGACTCAACATTAGTCATAAAGAACTCACATACTTATTGCAAAAAATCTACAAGTCATCAAAAACCAAGCACTACGCGCATGCTCCTAGGGGGATAGATTGGTAGGAAAAGACCATCGCTCGTCCCCGACCGCCACTCATAAGGAGGACAATCAAAGAACACCTCATGCTTCAAATTTGTTACATAACGTTTACCATACGTGCATGCTACGGGACTTGCAAACTTCGACACAAGTATTCCTCAAATTCGCAACTACTCAACTAGCACAACTTTAATATCACTACCTCCATATCTCAAAATAATCATCAAGCATCAAACTTCTCTTAGCATTCAGCACACTCATAAGAAAGTTTTTTACTAGTCTTGAATACTTAGCATATTAGGATTAATTTGCCAATTTAAGAAAATTAGCATGCTGTTTAAGACTCTCAAAATAATATAAGTGAAGCATGAGAGAATAATAGTTTCTATAAAACAAAACCACCGCCATGCTCTAAAAGATATAAGTGAAGCACTAGATCAAAAACTATATAGCTCAAAAGATATAAGTGAAGCGCATAGAGTATTCTAATAAATTCCGAATCATGTGTTTCTCTCATCAAAAGGTGTGTAAAGCAAAGATGATTGTGGTAAACTAACAAATAAAGACTCAAATCATACAAGACGCTCCAAGCAAAACACATATCATGTGGTGAATAAAAATATAGCTCCAAGTAAAGTTACCGATGGAAGTAGACGAAAGAGGGGATGCCTTCCAGGGCATCCCCAAGCTTTGGCTCTTAGGTGTCCTTAGATTATCTTGGGGTGCCATGGGCATCCCCAAGCTTAGGCTCTTGCCACTCCTTGTTCCATAATCCATCAAATCTTTCACCCAAAACTTGAAAACTTCACAACACAAAACTTAACAGAAAATCTCGTGAGCTCCGTTAGCGAAAGAAAAGAAAACACCACTTGAATGTACTGTAATGAACTCATTCTTTATTTATATTGGTGTTAAACCTACTGTATTCCAACTTCTCCATGGTTTATAAACTATTTTATTAGCCATAGGTTCATCAAAATAAGCAAACAACACAAGAAAAACAGAATCTGTCAAAAACAGAACAGTCTGTAGTAATCTGTAACTAACGCAAACTTTTGGAACTCCAAAAATTCAGCCAAAATAGGACGACATATATAATTTTTTTAGTGATCAGGAGCAATTGGAATCAATATTTTATCACGTTCTGGTGATTCTTAACAACTATTTTCGTGAACAGAAAGTTTCTGGAATTTTCAACAAGATCAAATAACTATCATCCAAGAAGATCTGATAGGTTTAACTTGGCACAAACACTAATTAAAACATAAAAACAAATCTAACCAGAGGCTAGATCAAATATTTATTCCTAAACAGAAGCAAAAAAGCAAAAAACTAAAAATAAAATTGGGTTGCCTCCCAACAAGCGTTATCGTTTAACGCCCCTAGCTAGGCATAAAAGCAAGGATAGATCTAGGTATTGCCGTCTTTGTAGGCAATCCATAAGTGGCTCTCATAATAGATTCATAAGGTAATTTTATTTTCTTTCTAGAGAACTGTTCCATGCCTTTCCTTAACGGAAATTGGAATCTAATATTCCCTTCCTTCATATCAATAATTGCACCAATCGTTCTAAGGAAAGGTCTACCAAGAATAATAGGACATGAAGGATTGCCATCTATATCAAGAACAATAAAATCTATGGGCACATAGTTCCTATTTGCAACAATAAGAACATCATTAATTCTTCCCATAGGTTTCTTAATGGTGGAATTGAGGGAGTCCTAGATTAGGGGGTCCTCGGACAGCCGGACTGTTCGACTATGAAGATACAAGATTGAAGACTTCGTCCCGTGTCCGGGTGGGACTCTCCTTTGCGTGGAAGGCAAGATTGGCAATTCAGATATGTAGATCTCCTCCCTTGTAACCGACTCTGTGTAACCCTAGCCCCCTTCGGTGTCTATATAAACCAGAGGGTTTAGTCCGTAGGACGACAACAATCATAATCATAGGCTAGCTTTTAGGGTTTAGCCTCTACGATCTCGTGGTAGATCAACTCTTGTAATACTCATATCATCAAGATCAATCAAGCAGGAAGTAGGGTATTACCTCCATCGAGAGGGCCCGAACCTGGGTAAACATTGTGTCCCCCGCCTCCTTTACCATCCGCCTTAGACGCACAGTTCGGGACCCCCTACCCGAGATCCGCCGGTTTTGACACCGACATTGATGCTTTCATTGAGAGTTCCACTGTGCCATCACGATAAAGGCTTGATGGCTCCTTCGATCATTGGCAACGATGCGATCCTGGGTGAGGTTTTTCTCCCCGGACAGATCTTCGAATTCGGCGGCTTCGTACTGCGGGCCAACTTGCTTGGCCATCTGGAGCAGATCGAGAGCTACGCCCCTGGTCATCAGGTCAGGTTTGGAAGCTTAAACTATACTGCTGACATCCGCGGAGACTTGATCTTCGACGGATTCGAGCCCATGTCAGGTGCGCCGCACAATCACGACGAGCATGACTTAGCTTTGCCGTCGAACGGTGTTCGGGAGATCACACCTGTGGCTACTCCGGCCCTCAATCCGGAGCAGATCGTGTCGTCCGAGGACGGGCGGATGGACCCCGCCACGGAGGCCGCACACTCAGCGGCGATAGAGCCGAATACTGACTTCACCTCCTATGACACCCGTGTTGCCGGACCCTTGGATTCGTCCCCGACCACGGGCTCCGAACCGCCTGCGTCCGTGCCTATCGAATCTGATTGGGCACCGGTCATGGAGTTTTCCTTCGCGGATATCTTTCAGCACTCGCCCCTGGGCGACATGCTAAATTCATTAAGGTCTCTCTCCTTGTCAGCAGGCCCTTGGCCGAACTATGTCCGGCTTGAGTGGGAAGCGGACGACGAAGAAATTCGTTCCCGACCCACCACCCACTTAATAGCCACTTTCGACGAATTAACTGACATGCTCGATTTCGGCTCCGAAGACATCAACGGTATGGACGACGATGCATGAGAAGAACAGGAACCACTGCCCACAGGGCGCTGGACAGCCACTTCATCGTATGATATATATATATATATATATATATATATATATATATATATATATATATATATATATATATATATATATATATATATATATATATATATATATATATATATATATATATATGGTGGACACCCCCAAAGAAAGCGATGGCAATAAGGCAACGGAGGATAATCCCCTCGAGAAGCAATCTAAGCACCGGCGTCATCGGCGCCGCTCTAAGCCCCGCCATAGCAAAAGCAGCGATACCGGCACAAGAGACAATAACGATGCGGATAGTGCCGAAGACAAAGATAATCCCCTCCAGCCAGGCTTCGAGCGGGAGGATGGGCAAGCTAGCCCTGAGGAACAGGTGACAGACGGAGAATCAGAGGATGACAATTACATGCCCCTCTCCGAAGACGAGGTGAGCCTCGGCGACGAAGAATTTAACGTCCCGAGGATCCCGTCGAGCAGGAGCGCTTCAAGCGCCGACTTATGGCCGCAGCAAAAAGCCTGAAGAAAAAGCAGCAGCAGCAGCTTCAAGCTGATCAAGATCTGCTAGCGGATAGATGGACTGAGGTCCTGGCAGCTGAGGAATACGAACTCGAACGCCCAACCAAAAGTTACCCAAAGCGCAGGTTGCTACCCCAACCCGAAGAGAAAGCATTAAAGCCTACACTACCAGCGTGTGATGCGGCTGACCGGCCACCTCGTGGCCGAGACAAAGCGGCATATCAGCCCGAAGTCCAGCCCGCACCCCGTCGCCAGTCAAACAAAAACACCAAGGCCCGGGGCAACACGTAGGACCTGCGAGACGTATTGGAAAACAAAGCAGGACATAAAAGATCGATCTACGGATCACGGGGGCGCGCCCCAACGCGTGACGACGACCGTAACGCCGGATATACTAAAAGCAAATCCGGTCGGGCCGAATACAGCAGACAAGCCTCGTATGAACTGCGTCGTGATATATCCCGACATAGAGGCGCCGCACACCCCCTATGCTTCACTGATGAAGTAATGGATCATGAATTCCTAGAAGGGTTTAAACCCATGAACATTGAATCATATGATGGTACTACAGACCCCGCGGTATGGATAGAGGATTTCTTCCTCCACATTCACATGGCCCGCGGGGATGATCTACACGCTATCAAGTATCTCCCGCTAAAACTCAAAGGGCCGGCTCGACATTGGCTGAATAGCTTGCCGGCAAACTCCATCGGAAGTTGGGAGAACCTGGCAGACGCATTCCTGGACAACTTCCAGGGCACTTATGTGCGACCACCGGATGCCGATGATTTAAGTCACATAACACAACAGCCCGGAGAGTCAGCCAGGAAATTATGGACTCGGTTCCTAACTAAAAAGAACCAAATTGTCGACTGTCCGGATGCCGAAGCCCTAGCGGCCTTTAAACATAACATCCGTGACGAGTGGCTCGCCCGACATCTCGGCCAAGAGAAGCCAAAATCCATGGCAGCCCTCACGACACTCATGACCCGCTTTTGCGCGGGCGAGGATAACTGGTTGGCCCGTAGCAACAACACAGCAAGCAACCCTGGCACATCATAGGCCAGAGATAGCAACGGCAAACCCCGACGCAACAAACACAAGCGCCGCAAAAATGGTGAAAACGCCAAAGATACGACAGTCAATGCCGGATTTAGCGGCTCTAAGTCCGGTCAGCGGAAAGGGCTATTCAAAAATGACAATACGGGTCCGTCTAGTCTGGACCGCATACTCGACCGTCCATGCCAAATTCATGGCACCCTAGGAACACCAGCCAATCATACCAACAGAGAATGCTGGGTCTTCAAACAAGCCGGCAGGTCAGGCGCCAAAAACAAAGATAAGGGGTCTCAAAGCGATGATGGCGACGAGGAGCCCAGATCACCGAATACAGGAGAGCAAAAGAAATTTCCCCCGCAAATCCAAACGGTGAACCTGGTAAACGCCACCCACACTCCCAACCCGGACCGGATGCGCACCCTCAGGGATGTTGACTTAACGGAACCAGTCGTCCCACAATACAAACTAGGGCCGATCACCTTCAACCGCACGGATCGTCCGGTTAACACCAATCAGGGCAATTCAGCCTCACTAGTCCTCGACCCAATAATTGACGGGTTCCACCTCACACGAGTCCTTATGGACTGAGGCAACTGTCTAAACCTGCTTTACCAGGACACAGTGCGCAAGATGGGCATCGATCATTCGGTGATCAAGCCCACTAAAACCACCTTTAGAGGTATTATACCAGGTGTGGAGGCCAGCTGTACAGGCTCCATCGCCCTTGAGGTAGTCTTCGGATCACCAGACAATTACCGTGCCGAAGAGTTAATCTTCAACATCGTCCCCTTTCGCAATGATTATCAGGCACTGCTCGGACGAACCGCGTTCGCTCGATTCAACGCGGTGCCACATTATGCCTACCGTAAGCTCAAGATGCCCGGTCCGCGCGGCGTCATCACGGTTAATGGCAAGGACGAACTTTCCCTCGGCACCAAAGAGTATACCGCTGCTTTAACAACAGAAGCAACGAGTGGCACCTTTCAATCGAACCTCGAGTCGACGGCCAGGCTCCCGGACACCGCCAAAGGACTCCGAACTACTTCGCGGCAGGATAGCCCGGCTCGTCCAGAGCTCAATTAAACACTCCAGCGAAGGCCGGGACAGGCCACATACCGTGGCTCAACCGCTCTGCGGCACACAAACATTTCTTACATTTCTTTGCAGGTTCACCTTTGCGTAGACCAGGACTGGCGATATGGAAGCAGGTCGAACGCACAAGGGAATCCTTAGATATTCCCCGCGATGACCATCCGACTATACTCCGGATCCGCACACAGCTTCTTCCCCCTGGTCTCAGCAGGTTCCACAGTCATATTTCTTTTTTATCACATTACCTGTACTCATACGCATCGACGTACTATTCAAATACAACATGTGGATTTATATGACGCTTATCCGCTGTTATTTCTTATTGAAATTCTTTTGTCAAGTGGCATCCGTACACTGTGATATGCCTTAAATATGCCAGGGGCTTCATTTTACCCATAATACGGCAATAAAGTCCGAACACCTTCATGGAAGTTCGGCACCCCGAACTTATAGCATTATATGCATCAGCTCCGAATCATGTCTTGGGTCAAATGTTGGGTTTGCCCGGCTCCCATGTTTTGCTGCCTTACGTTCCGCTATATCGGCTAAGGCGGCACAGGGAGAACTACTGCGATTGTGTCCCGGTTCTTCCGGACGAGCACCTCAGTAGAGAAAGCCGAAAACTGACTGTCATGATACGGCGAGAGTTGGTCAGCTGTTCGAGAGGTTATAAAATCTTTAAGGATTCCTCCCGCATAATGCCATAACCAATGCAGCGTGCGATGGATCGGCTTTTCTTCCGATCAGGTGCTTATAGAGCCCCTCGTGCGGTCTTCCGAACACCGGGGGCTGCGCCTACCTTCCTTTTCTAAAGCTCCTATGGCTAAGTGAGAGTGATAAAGCCCTATAGTCCGATTGCCTGGTTCGTTGTGCTGAACACCTCCTTCGAAGGACCCAAAACTGGGATAAAGAGTGATCAGGTTTATCCCGAACACCCCCGTACTTCCTACGTGGGGGCAGAAGTCGACGACTGGCCAACTCTCAGGATTAATATATAAAACGGCCGCGCAGGAGGATAAACTTTTATATAACAGGCAATAAATAATAGAAATGGCCTTGTTTAACATTACAAAGGACAACATGATTGTATTCATGGAAATATAATGTCCTTGGTGCATTGCTCCGCCGCAAGGCAGGATCCTTTCAGGACACTTTCGTAATATAATTCGGGCTTGCGGTGCTCCTTCCCATCTGGCGGTCCCTCGGTCATCAGCTTTTCAGCATCCATCTTCCCCCAGTGCACCTTTGTGCGGGCGAAGGCCATTCGCGCACCCTCTATACAGACCGACCGCTTGATGACGTCAAGTCGAGGGCAGGCACTCACAAGCCACTTGACGAGCCCGAAGTAGCTGCTTGGAATCGGCTCGGCGGGCCATATCCGGATAATCAAATCCTTCATGGCTAGTTCGGCCGCCCTATGCAGTTCGATCAGCTGTTTCAGTTGATCAGCAAAAGGCAGCGGATAATTCGGTGCCAGATACTGCAACCAGAAGAGCTTATCCGCAGTATTCCTTTCTTCAGCTTGGTAGAATTGGGCGGCATCCGATATGCTGCGGGGCAGCTCCGCAAATACCCCTGGAGAAATCCGAACTTAAAATTAGAAACATGATTTTCTCCTCAAATACTTGCTTTACATGGAAAAAAGCCTTACCCGCCGCGATCTTCCTCGCCTCCTGGATCTCCTGCAGGGCGCCTTGGGTTTCCCCCCGGGCATCGCGCGCGGCCTGATGAGCCCTGGTGAGTTCGGATTCTTTCTCCGTTAAACTCTGCTCCAAGGTCTTGCATTTCTTCACGGCCTCTTGAAGCTCTTGCTCAGCTTCAATAACCCTGGCCTCGTGCTTCTCACGAAGAGCCTGCTCTGCGGCTGCCTTTTTCTCGGCCTCGGCCACAGCCTTCTTAAGAGCCTCGACTTCGGTCATCGTCTCTAGTGCAAATCATGAAACATATTTTATCATACTGGAAATTCGTTCGCACTGAACGCGAACAGGGCTTGTGCATACCTTGTTTATCTTCCAACTGCCTTTTCAACTGGCCAAGTTCTAATTTGGCCCGCTCCAGACTTAGATTCAGTCCGGGGACCTCCGCAGTATGAGAGGGAGCAGTCGCTACAGATGCCTGCTTATAAAAGAAGAGAGATAGATGTCATCATGTGAGTCTTCTTGCGAACATAAATTTGATCCTCTGTCCGGTTCTTTCTTTCACCGAATAGTGTATCAGGGGCTACTATCCATACTATGACACTCTTCGAAACCTCATAAAACATACCTCAAAGCCTCTTATAAGGCTGATACAGGCTTCATTCAGTCCACTCTCAGCAGACTGAATCTTCTCAATCACCGCACCCATAAGGGCACGGTGTTCATCGACGATGGAAGCGCTCTTCAGCGCCGCCAACAAGGCGTCCGGCACCCCTGGTTGGACAGAGGTTGCTGGTGGAACAGGCACACCCCCTCCAGCCGAGGGAGGCCGCCTGCTTGATTCTGGAGCCGTACTGGTCTCCGGAATTGCGTCCGGCTGGGGGCCGAATTCAAGATGGCCCCCGCCGTCGACTCCCATGGGAACCTTCTCCCCATGTATCCGGCCCTTGAAGTTTGACCTCCAGGCGCCGCCTTCACGATCTTCCCCCCTCCTTGGCCTGGGTCCTTCTGGAACGAAACCTTGGTGTTATTCACATATTTGGGGGAAGGGGCCTTCGGGGGCGTCCCGCTCTCCATAGCATCCGAGCCCAGCAAATCCTTCGACGAGGATTGTTCGGTGCGGGACCTCGCCGGACTACAAAAAAGTATGGCTCAGGTTAAAATATTATGCCATGATGAGTCTAGACGCATAAATGTGTTCGGATTTTATATACTCACGAGTTCACGAGGGGCTGGGCTCTGGGATCCCACTCCGGGCTGCTGTCGGCGGTGGCAGTGGACTTCTCCGAAAGAGGAGTTTTCCCCGTTTAGGCGACTCGGCCTCCAAGTGTATGGAGGCCGTCCTCTTCTTTCTTCCCCCCGCTGGGGATTCGTCTTCCTCCTCCTCCTCGTGCTCTCCGGAGGCAGAACGGGCATTGGAGCCTTCGGATATTGTGTCTGAAGTGCCGCGGCGACGAAGGTCACCCCGGGTCTTTTTGGCCTCCTTCTCGGCCTTCTTCTTCAACGCCTTGTAAGGCTCCGGGACCAGCATCTTCGTCAGAAGTGGGCCGGCCGGTTCTTCTGGCAGCGGGGCCGGACAGTGGATCTGCCCCGCCTTCTTCGTCCAGCCCTAGGAGAGTTGTGGAAAACACATTAAGCATTTCCCTTGGGTTATGCGGATAAAACATATAATGACTTACCGAGCTTGCAGGGCGGGACAGTTGGTACCCGCGGTCCTCGGCTGAGTCCGGCCATGATTTGCTGGACTTGAAAAGCACCTTCTAGATGTCTTTGTGCGAGGAGCCAAAGAGCTCTCGCAGGGTCTGGTGCTTGGCCGGATCAAATTCCCATAAATTGCAAGTCCGGTGTTGACAAGGCAGGATCCAGCGAACTAACATCACCTGGACTACATTGACAAGTTCGATATTCTTGTCTTCCATATCCTTAACGCGAGTCTGGAGCACCGACAGTTCGTCGGACGAAGACCAGTTCAGGCCCTTCTTGGCCCAGGACGTACGCCGCAAAGGGGCTTTGGATCGGAACTCGGGAGCAGCAGCCCATTCCGTACCGCGTGGCTTAGTGATGTAAAACCACTGCTGTTGCCACTCTTTGACGGAATCATTAAAAGTACCTATTGGCCATGTGACGTTGGGCATCTTGCTCACCATAGCGCCCCCGCACTCGGCGTGCTCGCCGCTCACTACCTTGGGCTTCACATTAAAGATCTTCAGCCATAAGCCGAAGTGTGGCGAGATGCAGAGGAAAACCTCGCACACGACGATGAATGTCGAGATGATATCCTTCTCCCGGATGGTAGAGGCCATCCACTTGCCTCCTGCTCCGGATCCGGACATTTTCGGAAGACTTTGTGGGCGGAGAAGTCGAACGCTCAGGCACTGGAGCTCGAGCGAAGGGGAATGGATGAGGAAGAAGAAAGCGTGGGTGCAAAAAGGAGTCCTTATCCCCTTATAAAGGTAGCAGGGATTCTGCGCCTCCCCACTTGCCTGGTAAAATCGCTTATTCCACAAGCGCCATGATTGATGGCGCGGTTGGGTTACCCACACCCGTATTGATGAGAATCCCGTGATAAGGGGACACGATATCTGCTTCGACAAGACATGCCAAGAAAACCATCTCGCAATATGTGCAGTAGCTGGTTGAGAAAAATGGTTTGAATAATGACCGGGCTGTGGCGTGATGTCACGCTATGAAATTTGTCAGCAGATTAGATTTGTGGGATATTGTACTCTCTACGGTGGTATGTGGAATTTGTTTTGCAGAGCCGGACACGATCCTTGTGTTCAAAATCTTCTATGGAGTATTCAGAGGAGGAACCCGCCTTGCAATGCCGAAGACAATCTGCGCGCCGGACTCATCGTCATTGAAGCCTGGTTCAGGGGCTACTGAGGGAGTCCTGGATTAGGGGGTCCTCGGACGGCCGGACTATATACTTCGTCCCGTGTCCGGGTGGGACTCTCCTTTTCGTGGAAGGCAAGCTTGGCAATTCGGATATGTAGATCTCCTCCCTTGTAACCGACTCTGTGTAACCCTAGCCCCCTCCGGTGTCTATATAAACCGGAGGGTTTAGTCCGTAGGACAACAACAATCATAATCATAGGCTAGCTTTTAGGGCTTAGCCTCTACGATCTCGTGGTAGATCAACTCTTGTAATACTCATATCATCAAGATCAATCAAGCAGGAAGTAGGGTATTACCTCCATCGAGAGGGCCCGAACCTGGGTAAACATTGTGTCCCCCGCCTCCTATTACCATCCGCCTTAGACGCCCAGTTCGGGACCCCCTACCCGAGATCTGCCGGTTTTGACACCGTCAGGAATCCGCAAGGTGTAAGTTTAGAGAGCAATCATCAAAATCACGGAAACCTAGCAAATCGCACAAAGTTTTTGGGATCGTGGAAACACTAGCACCCAAATCACACAAAGCATAGCATTCATGATCTTTAATTTTAATTTAATTTTAATAGTAGGTTCCCACTCATCATAAAGTTTTCTAGGGATAGAAACTTCCAACTCAAGATTTTCTTCATAAGATTGCATCAAAGCATCAACGATATGTTTAGTAAAGGCTTTATTTTGACTATAAGCATGAGGAGAATTTAGCACGGATTGCAACAAGTAAATACAATCTATCAAAGAGCAATTATCATAATTAAATTCCTTGAAATCCAAAATAGTGGGTTCATTGAGATCTAAAGTTTTAACTTCTTCAATCTCGCTTTTATCAATTTTAGCATCAAGATCTAAAAACTCCGAATTTTTGGAACGCCTTCTAGGTAAAGGTGGATCATATTCAGTCCCATCATTATCAAGATTCATATTGCTAAACAAAGATTTAATAGGGGACACATCAATAACTTTTAGATCTTCATCTTTATTTTCATAGAAACTAGAAGAACACGCTTTTACAAAGCAATCTTTCTTAGCACGCATCCTAGCGGTTCTTTCTTTGCACTCATCAATGGAAATTCTCATGGCTTTGAGAGACTCATTGATATCATGCTTAGGTGGAATATATCTAAGTTTCAAAGAATCAACATCAAGAGAAATTCTATCAACGTTCCTAGCCAATTCATCAACTTTAAGCAATTTTTCTTCGAGCAAAGCATTGAAATTCTTTTGTGAATTCATAAACTCCTTAACACTAGTCTCAAATTCAAAGGGCATCTTATTAAAATTTCCATAAGAATTGTTGTAGGAATTAACATAATTATTAGAGGAATTACCAGGATACGGCCTTGGATTAAAGTTTCCTCTATACGCGTTGTTACCAAAATTATTCCTACCAACAAAATTCACATCCATAGATTCATTATTATTCTCAATCAAAGTAGACAAAGGCATATCATTAGGATCAGAAGAAACACTTTTATTAGCAAATAATTTCATAAGTTCATCCATCTTTCCACTCAAAACATTAATTTCTTCTATCGCATGCACTTTCTTATTAGTAGATCTTTCAATGTGCCATTGAGAATAATTAACCATAATATTATCTAGGAGTTTAGTAGCTTCTCCTAAAGTGATTTCCATAAAACTGCCTCCCACAGCCGAATCTAAAAGATTTCTAGAAGCAAAATTCAATCCGGCATAAATTTTTTGTATAATCATCCATAAATTCAAACCATGTGTAGGGCAATTACATATCATTAATTTCATCCTCTCCCAAGCTTGTGCAACATGTTCATGATCAAGTTGCTTAAAATTCATAATGTCATTTCTAAGAGAGATGATCTTAGCGGGAGGAAAATACTTAGAGATAAAAGCATCTTCGCACTTATTCCAAGAATCAATACTATTTTTAGGCAAGGACGAAAACCAAGCTTTAGCACGATCTCTAAGCAAAAAAGGAAATAGCTTCAATTTAACAATATCATTGTCAACATCTTTCTTATTTTGCATATCACACAAATCAACGAAGCTATTTAGATGGGTAGCGACATCTTCACTGGGAAGGCTGGCGAATTGATCTTTCATGACAAGATTCAACAAAGCAGCATTAATTTCACAAGATTCAGTATCGGTAAGAGGAGCAATCGGAGTGCTAAGGAAATCATTGTTGTTGGTATTGGTAAAGTCACACAATTTGGTATTATCTTGCGCTATCATGACAAGCAAGCAATCCAACACATGAGCAAACAAAAAGCAAGCGAAAAAGAGGTGAACGTAAAAGAGAGGGCGAATAAAACGGCAAGGGTGAAGTGGGGGAGAGGAAAATGAGAGGCAAATGGCAAATAATGTAATGCGGGAGATAACGGTTTGTGATGGGTACTTGGTATGTTGACTTTTGCGTAGACTCCCCGGCAACGGCGCCAGAAATAGCTCGTTGTCGGGATTCCAAATCTTGACTTGACCTTGCATAAGCCTCCCCGGCAACGGCGCCAGAAATCCTACTTGCTACCTCTTGAGCACTGCGTTGGTTTTCCCTTGAAGAGAAAGGGTGATGCAGCAAATTAGCGTAAGTATTTCCCTCAGTTTTTGAGAACCAAGGTATCAAACCAGTAGGAGGCCACGCACGAGTCCCTCGCACCTACACAAACAAATAAATCCTCGCAACCAACGCAATAAAGGGGTTGTCAATCCCTTCACGGTCACTTACGAGAGTGAGATCTGATAGATATGATAAGATAATATTTTGGTATTTTTATGATAAAGATGCAAAGTAAAGAAAGCAAAATAAAAATGGTGCTAGAAATAACTTGTTGACGGGAGATTAATATGATGGAAAATAGACCCGGGGGCCATAGGTTTCACTAGTGGCTTCTCTCATGAGCATAAGTATTACGGTGGGTGAACAAATTACTGTTGAGCAATTGATAGAATTGAGCATAGTTATGAGAATATCTAGGTACGATCATGTATATAGGCATCACGTCTGAAACAAGTAGACCGACTCCTGCCTGCATCTACTACTATTACTCCACACATCGACCGCTATCCAGCATGCACCTAGAGTATTAAGGTCAAAAGAACAGAGTAACACTTTAAGTAAGATGACATGATGTAGAGGGATAAACTCATGCAATATGATATAAACCCCATCTTGTTATCCTCGATGGCAACAATACAATACGTGCCTTGCTGCCCCTACTGTCACTGCGAAAGGACACCGCAAGATTGAACCGAAAGCTAAGCACTTCTCCCATTGCAAGAAAGATCAATCTAGTAGGCCAAACCAAACTGATAATTCGAAGAGACTTGCAAAGATAACCAATCATACATAAAAGAATTCAGAGAAGATTCAAATATTGTTCGTAGATAAACTTGATCATAAACCCACAATTCATCGGTCTCAACAAACACACTGCAAAAGAAGATTACATCGAATAGATCTCCACAAGAGAGGGGGAGAACATTGTATTGAGATCCAAAAAGAGAGAAGAAGCCATCTAGCTAATAACTATGGACCCGAAGGTCTGAGGTAAACTACTCACACATCATCGGAGGGGCTATGGTGTTGATGTACAAGCCCTCCGTGATCGATGCCCCCTCCGGCGGAGCTCCGGAAAAGGCCCCAAGATGGGATCTCACGGGTACAGAAGGTTGCGGCGGTGGAATTAGGTTTTTGGCTCCGTATCTGGTAGTTTGGGGGTACGTAGGTATATATAGGAGGAAGAAGTATGTTGGTGGAGCAACATGGGGCCCACGAGGGTGGAGGGCGCGCCAAGGGGGGTAGGCGCGCCCCCTACCTTGTGACCTCTTGGTTGATGTCTTGACGTAGGGTCCAAGTCCTCTGGATCACGTTCGTTCCGAAAACCACGATCCCGAAGGTTTCATTCCGTTTGGACTCCGTTTGATATTCTTTTTCTGCGAAACTCTGAAATAGGCAAAAAACTTCAATTCTAGACTGGGCCTCCGGTTAATAGGTTAGTCCCAAAAATAATATAAAAGTGCATAATAAAGCCCAGTAATGTCCAAAACAGAATATAATATAGCATGGAGCAATCAAAAATTATAGATACGTTGGAGACGTATCATCACCCGCCTCGTGAGGGTCTTGAGCACCTTGTTGATGAAGATGGGCCGTACGGGCCCACGCGCAGGGCCACTCTGTGGGCCGCAGGCAGGCAAGTCTGGGGACCCCCGTTCCAAGAACGCCGACACGCATCAAAAGGAATTTCTGGCACCGTTGCCGGGGAGGATCACGTCAAGATAGTCTCCCGGCCATGTGCAAATTTCTGGCGCCGTTGCCGGGGAGGATCTTCAACATATACCAGGTTCCTAATCACAAATCTCATCTCCTCGCAATTTACATTATTTGCCATTTGCCTCTCGTTTTCCTCTCCCCCACTTCACAAAAAATTTCCATTTTATTCGCCTCTCTTTTTCATTCGCGGTTTTCTCGTCAGATCTATCCTTTGCTTGCAATCATGAGTGATTTTGGTATGGCACCAACAGATGATGGCCTAACTCCTAAGATTGGACGTACGAGCAATCTGGATGCTAAAACTTCTATCTTGGGGCAAGGGAACGTTATGGGAAAAGAACGTATCCAAGAATTTTTCAATTGTGTTGGGAATCTAAGTCTTGATGATGCTCCTATAGTTAAAACTACTAGATCTTATGCGGATGCTATTTCAGCACTAGTTCTGAAACTTGGAAGTAAATTTATTTGTACCCATCCTACTTTGCAAAGATAGTTTTTTTAGCTTCCCGTTATAAAGAATCCTAGGGCTAAAAAGTTGGCCACCCTTGTCCTTATGAATGAATTTGATTACATAATACGAGAAGCTAGGAAAATCTTTGATTTTTATGGTATGAATTGTGAAAAACCTGTGATAGATGAAATTCTTTACAATAGTGACTATACTTTAAGACATGTGGGGATAATAAAATCTTTGATGAAAATCTTAAAAAAGAAGTCCCCGTTGTAGATATAATCCAACAAGTTTTCAATAATGTTAATCAACATCACTCTTGGATTGTTGCAGGATATCAAAGGGGGTTATGATGAAAACCAACTGAGGAATGCTAATGTTTCTATGGATAATATGTTTTATGTTGTGTTTACAAAACCCCATGATGAAAATACCTCTAAGAAAATTAAGAACAAAGATGACAAAACTTAGATCCTTGCTTTATGCCTAGCTAAGGACGTAAAACTATCGCTCTTGTTGGGACGCAACCCAATGAATAAAATATATTTTTGCTTTTTTCTTTATGTTATTGAGTGTTAGCACAATTATGCTACTGATACGATTGTGTTTTTTGAATTTTAATTAGTGTTTGTGCCAAGTAAAGCCTTTAGGATCTTCTTGGGTGATAGTTGTTTGATTTTGCTGAAAAACAGAAACTTTTGCGCTCACGAAATCAATTCTCATTTCTTACTAGAGCATGATAAAATGTCAATTATTTTTGCAGTAGATTAATATACAAATTGCTCAGGTCGTCCTAATTTTTCAGAATTTTTGGAGTTCCAGAAATTTTCGAAATAGTCAGATTGCTACAGACTATTCTGTTTTGACAGATTATGTTTTCTTTGCGTTGTGTGCTTATTTTGATGGCTCTATGGTTTTATTTGATGAGTTTCTGCCATAAAAAAGTTGGAATACAGTAGATATAATGCAAAAACAAAATATGAATTGTTTTGATACAGTAGTTATAGTAGTGATTTGCTTTCTTTTACTAACCGATCTCACGAAGGTTCTGTTGAGTTTTGTGTGATTGAAGTTTTCAAGTCTTGGGTTATCTTACGATGGATGAAGGAATAAGGAGTAAGAAGAGCCTAAGCTTGGGGATGCCCCGACATCCCAAGCTATTGTCCAAAAATGAGCAAACAACTAAGCTTGGGGATGCCCCCGAGTGGCATCCCCTCTTTCTTCTAACGACCATCGGTATTTTACTCAAAGCTATATTTGTATTCGTCACATACTATGTTTTTTGCTTGGAGCGTCTTGTATGATATGAGTCTTTGATTGTTTTATTTTGTGCTTTAAGTCTTGATTCCTTGCTGGACACACCTATTTGAGAGAGCCAAAATTATGTCATGACTTGTTAGAATTGCTCTCTATGCTTCACTTAAATTTTTATGAGCTATGGACTTGCTCTAGTGCTTCACTTATATGTTTTTGAGCACGGCGTGCTTTAGTATTTTTGAAGAAATGCTCTCTTGCTTCACTTAGATTTATTTGAGAGTTAGTAAATTTTCAAGAAATGCTCTCTTGCTTCACTTAGATTTATTTGGGAGTTAGTAAATTTTCAAGAAATTCTCTCTTGCTTCACTTAAAATAATTTGAGAGAAAAAGAAAAAAATTATGATCATGATCTTCACTTATATTTGTTTGAGCTTGTCAAAAGCAACACATAAAAATTAGTCCCAAAGTGATAGATATCCAAGAAGGATATAAACTTTCATGAAGATCATTGGACGAAATAAACTTGATTCTTAGTAATAGTTTTGAGATATGATGATGTGATATGTGAGTTATGTTGATGAGTAATTATGCTTTAGTAAGAATATTGGTGTTAAGGTTTGTGATTCCCTATGCAAGCACGAAAGTCAATAGTCATGCAATGAAATTATGTCCTACTTGTGGTGCATTATTCTGTGTTAATTATGCTTAATGCTCGCTTATGAGATTATTCGTTTCTTGGTTGGTCGCATCTCAGTCTTTTGCTAGCCTTCATTTTGCACTAAGTAAGATCACTACTTGTGCATCCGAAAACCTTTATACTAGTTTTGCCACATGAGTCCACTATATCTACCTATATGCGGTATTCTTTTGCCGTTCTAAGCAAATTTGTATGTGCCATCTCCAATTTTCAAAATGAACTTCTCTTTTGTGTGTTCGTTTCGCCCGCGGAGTGGTGAGGGGTGGCTAATATTTTCCATGCTAGATGTGTTATTCTCATGATGAGTTTTTATTCACTTGTCATTGCACGAGAGTAAGGCAAAGGTATTAGGGATGCCCAGTGCCGAAATGAAAAATGAATTCAATTTATGTTGTCAAATAATAAATTCCTTGGAAAGTGTTGGTATCGAAGGCACCCGTTGATACGGTTAGCCATGGAAAATGAAAGTATGGTTGAAAAAGGAATAAACTTTATTTTCTATTTGGGAACCGCCTATGATATATCTAGCATCGAAAGTGTTGGGAACTCTAAATTGTTTTCGTTGGTGAGAAGGATACACCTACCAAAATGTTTTTATCTCTAAGTTTTTCGCTTTGAGCCCTGGTACCTCTACAAATCCCTATTTCCCTCTGTGAAGGGCCTTTCTTTTAGTTTATGCAATTTTTATTTTGAATTTGAGTCTCCATCTTCTCTTACAAAAGCACCAACTAGGAGGCAATATGATCGTACTTGAGTATTGAGTGTAGTTAATATGCGAGTGTG
Organism: Aegilops tauschii subsp. strangulata; assembly: GCF_002575655.3. Taxonomy (NCBI): domain Eukaryota; kingdom Viridiplantae; phylum Streptophyta; class Magnoliopsida; order Poales; family Poaceae; genus Aegilops; species Aegilops tauschii. The sequence continues at coordinate 190,582,228 of NC_053037.3, forward strand.
TTCGTAACGCCCGAATAATTAGGCTACAGTAAAACTCTCCTGATGATGCCATGTCATCTCTGTTACTATTGCTAATCAAGTGTTAGTTCAAAACATTTCAAATTCAAAAAATGAATTAGTGACAAACACCCAAAGTTTTCAAAAGTCAAAACAAAACTGTTCGGTGGGTGCCAAATATTGCACTGGTAATTATTGTGGAGAAAACAATTTTTTTAAAGTGCCTAAGTATTTTAAAGTGAAATAAAACAGAAAAGAAAAATAAAGAAAAGAAAAGAAAAGGAACCCCCCCTCACTGGACCAGGCGGCCCAGCTCACAGGCCAGACCGGCCCACCTGGCCCAGCTGGCCAACCGCCGGCCCAGCCCCCTGCCTCGCCTCCTTCCCGTGTTCCCCTGACCCGGGTTGGAACAGGGGCGCGCTCCCGCCCGACCACCTCGCCGGCACCGACGCCGGGGAGGATAAGGTCGCCAGCGCCCCCGCCTCCTCGGGCCCCTCTCCCACTCGCCCCCGCTCTCCCTCTCGGCCTCTGCGCCTCTCCCTCTCCCCCCAGATCCACGCCGCTCCCTCCTTCCCCACTGCCCGAGCGTGCTCGCCGCCGTTCTCCATCGTTCCCGCGGCCACCGTCATCGCCCTGCACCCCCGACATGCCGTAGGCGTCCGCCGTCGTCCTCTACCTCGTCTACGCCTCGCCATCGAGCTCGAGGAGCACCGCACGGTCGGGATCGAGCTCGTCCCCATCTTCTCTGTCGCCGGTGACCGCTGTCGTCTCCGGCCACCTCTGCGCTCCTAAGCTGTCGCAGGCTTTTCGTAGCCGCTCGGTGAGCTCCTCCCTCCCTCCATTCTTCTCCTCGCACTGCATGAGTCTCCCTAGCTAGCTCGTCGCCGTTTCCTCTCGCGTCCGACTCCGGTCGTCCACCGATGAGCTCGCCGCGCTCGATTCCGGTCACCCCTGTCGCCACAACCACCACCGTTGGACGCGGCGCAGCCGTTGCTTTCGAACGCGCCCAAAAACTCCACGAACGGTGCCTTGTAGGTGTTTTCCGGCCACCTCCCGAGCCGCGCCTCCGCATTTGGCCTCGCCGGCGTCGTTCCGGCGCCGTCCGCCGATGTGGCTAGGCGGGCCCCACCCCTAGGTCACTGCCATGGGGGCCCCGTTGACTGGGTTTACCCAGTCAATGTGCTGACTGGGCAGCCCAGTGCCATTGACTGGTGGGCATCGCCCCTAACACTAATTAAATTACTTAATTTAATTAAATTTAAATTGATTACTCACTGACAGTGGGCCCATGTTATCTAATTAGTTAGATTAATGGAAATTACACTCTGTTAAGGCCACTGTCTATGACAGGTGGGACCCATTGGTTAGTTTGACTAGTCAAACGGGTCAGCTGACTGCTGATGTCATGCTGATGCATTGCTGACGCATTAGTAGATTTCTGTTAATAAAAATAATTCCAGAAAATGGTTTAATCTTTGAAAAATCATATAAAATACTCTGTAACTCGGATGAAAATACTTTCTACATGAAAGTTGCTCAGAACGACGAGATGAATCCGAATACGCAGCCCGTTCGTTCACCACACGTCCCTAGCATAGTGAACCTGCAACATTTCACCTCTGGTCCATCTGTCCGAAAACGCGAAACATCGGGAATACTTTCCCAGATGTTCCCCCCTTCGCCGGTATCACCTACTACCGCGTTAGGGAACACCTAGCATCACACTTTGTCAAGTCATGCATCGTCATGCATCTGTTTGCATTGAATTCATTGTTTCTTCCCCCTCTTCTCTCCGGTAGACTACGAGACCGACGCCGCTGCTGGTGCCCCGACCGACTACGCTGTTGACGACCCCTCCTTCTTGCTAGAGCAATCAGGCAAGCCCCCCTTGATCACCAGATATCGCCTATTCTTCTCTATACTGCTTGCATTAGAGTAGTGTAGCATGTTACTGCTTTCCGTTAATCCTATCCCGATGCATAGCCTATCCTTGCTACTACTGTTGTTACCTTTACCTGCAATCCTACATGCTTAGTATAGGATGCTAGTTTTCCATCAGTGGCCCTACATTCTTGTCCGTCTGCTGTGCTATACTATCGGGCCATGATCACTTGGGCGGTGATCATGGGTATATACTTATATACTCTATACATGATACCTGTGGTGACTAAAGTCGGGTTGGCTCGTAGGAGTACCCGCGAGTGGATCTTTGGGGCGGAGCGACAGGGCAGGTTGAGACCGCCTAGGTGAGAGGTGGGCCTGGCCCTGGACGGCGTCCGCGGTTACTTCAAAATAACACACTTAACGAGTTCTTGGTATTTGATCTGAGTCTGGCCATATGGTCTATATGCACTAACCAACTACGCGGGAATAGTTATGGGCACTCAACGTCGTGGTATCAGCCGAAGCCTTCGTGACGTCAGCGACTGAGCGGCATGCGCCGGATTGGACTGGAACGCCTACTAGGCTAGGTCTGCTTTCGGCCGCCCTCGCAACGTGCAGGTGTGCAATGGGCGATGGGCCCAGACCCCTGCGCCATAGGATTTAGACCGGCGTGCTGACCTCTCTGTTGTGCTTAGGTAGGGCTACGACGTGTTGATCTTCCGAGGCCGGGCATGACCCAGAAAAGTGTGTCCGGCCAAATGGGATCGAGCGTGTTGGGTTATGTGGTGCACCCCTGCAGGGAAGTTTATCTATTCGAATAGCCGTGTCCCTCGGTAAAATGACGACCCCGAGTTGTACCTTGACCTTATGAGAACTAGAACCGGATACTTAATAAAACACACCCTTCCAAGTGCCAGATACAACCTGGTGATCACTCTCTAACAGGGCGACGAGGAGGGGATCGCCGGGTAGGATTATGCTATGCGATGCTACTTGGAGGACTTCAATCTACTCTCTTCTACATGCTGCAAGATGGAGGCTGCCAGAAGCGTAGTCTTCGACAGGACTAGCTATCCCCCCCTTATTCTGGCATTCTGCAGTTCAATCCACTGATATGGCCCTTTACACATATACCCATGCATATATAGTGTAGCTCCTTGCTTGCGAGTACTTTGGATGAGTACTCACGGTTGCTTTTCTCTCTCTTTTCCCCCTTTCCTTTCTACCTGGTTGTCGCAACCAGATGCTGGAGCCCAGGCGCCAGACGCCACCGTCGACGACGACTCCTACTACACCGGAGGTGCCTACTACTATGTGCAGCCCGCTGACGACGACCAGGAGTAGTTAGGAGGATGCCAGGCAGGAGGCCTGCGCCTCTTTCGATCTGTATCCCCGTTTGTGCTAGCCTTCTTAAGGCAAACTTGTTTAACTTATGTCTGTACTCAGATATTGTTGCTTCCGCTAACTCGTCTATGATCGAGCACTTGTATTCGAGCCCTCGAGGCCCCTGGCTTGTATTACGATGCTTGTATGACTTATTTATGTTTTAGAGTTGTGTTGTGATATCTTCCCGTGAGTCCCTGATCTTGATCGTACACGTTTGCGTGCATGATTAGTGTACGATTGAACCGGGGGCGTCATAAGTTGGTATCAGTGCCGACTGCCTATAGGAATCCCCTTTCCACACTCCTTGGCCGAAGTCGAGTCTAGACATTACAAAACTTTTACTAACATGGCTGTGTGTCTTACGGGCCCACGTCGCCATTGGGTGGTACTAGGATCTTTTACTCCTCGACCTTTACTCTGGGACTCTGAACTCTCTTCTACTTGGGTTAAACGAATTTACTAACTCCAACACTAGGATCTCGTGACCACATTCACCCCAAAGTTGGATAAGCCATAGTTATTTATTAGAATAGTATTTTGAACAATTCACACACTGTCATTTGACTCCTTTGAAACATTTTTGCTTTGAGATTGAACCCACGAGGCAGGTCGTGCGCCACACGACGACCATTGGTGCCTCGGGATCACCTGCTGTGCTAGCTGAGATGATGACCTATCTGGGTTATCGCTGGCACCCTGAGTACACCGTCTATGAGGAGTACCAGGACTTTAACCAGGAGCAGTACCATGCCATCGTCCACCTCTACTCTCGGGAGTATGACTCCACTACTGTGTTGCACACCGCTCATGGTGTTGGAGTGACCATCGATATGGCTGTCCACGATGCTGCTTATGCTACTCTGACACGTCTTCGTGGAGAGTATCGGGAGTTGGACACCTCTCCTTTCAGGCACATTGCTTTCGCATCTGATGTTGGTGCGGAGGGATACTATACTGCAGCCTTCTCCACTGTCACCTGAGAGCCCTTCTACCATCAGAACCTGGTTCTGCATGCTGATGGGCTAGATCGAGCTAACCAAGCTCTTCGCCACGAGTTGTACACCACCCGTCAGCACCTTTACCGTGCTCTGACGCTGTTGCACCCTTTTGTCCGATCTAGAGAGCTGCCCCGTTCTGCGATCCACCCATCCAGGACTGTGATGCCCCAGGGTGTCGGCTAGCCAGATGTGGGAGGCTACTCTCCCGCACTTGGTCCTCTTCTGCCACCTGAGCGTCAGGTTCTGCACCAGAGTATTCGCGGACCCCAGGTTGCTGACGTGGAGTTCCCGATGCGACACTACTAGCTTTCAGGCTACACCTACCTCCACAGTACCTCTTGGGACTGATGTAGGCTTGCTTGTTAGTATTAGATGCATTCGCCGCGAGCCTGTGTGCCGCCTATGGTGTTTTAGTCTATGTACTGAACTCTGTGTACTGAACTCTATGCATGACCCCTTTTGTAAGTTATGCCGACTACTATGTAGTAGCTATCGTGCTCCTTTCATTATGCATGTTTCATCATGAATGATTCTTGTCATTGCAAATTTCTCAATGCTGAACTACCCCTGTTATATATTAGCAGGATGGTTAGACCAGGTGGTCGTGGTAGTGGTGGCAATGCCCCACCACCACCTGAGTAGATGGCTGGTATGATCCAACAGTTCGAACTGAACCGCCAATTCATGGTAAATATGATGGCTCAGTTTCCTCTCCCCAATATGGACCAGCAACCAACCCCAGTAACTCTGCACGATTTCATGCGCCTCAACCCAACTGTGTACCGGAGCTCAACTCAGCCTCTGGATGCTGATGACTGGCTCCGTGACATCACCTATGAGATGGAGTCTGCCGATGTAGCCCCTGCTAGCTATGTCACCTTTGCTTCCTTCTTCCTGAAGGGACCCGCAGCTCAATGGTGGGACAGCCACAGGGGTACTCTACCAGCTGGAACAATCATCACCTGGCCAGACTTCCAAGCTGCTTTCCGTGCCCGCTTCATTCCTCAGGGAGTCATGGACCGGAGGAAGCGTGAGTTCCGTAACCTCACCCAAGGCAACAAAATTGTTGAAGCTTATCAGCGGGAGTTTCTGGACTTGTCTCGCTATGCTGAAGAGGACATTGCAACTGATGCCCGTAGACAGGAGAAGTTCCGTGACGGCCTTCAAGCTGACATCAAGCTCGCACTTCTAGTGCATGACTTTGCTGATTTCGCCACCTTGGTGAACAAGGTCATCAATGTCGAAACTGGTCTGCAGGAATACTAGAGCTCTCACAGGCGCAACCGTGATACGGGCTCATCTTCGGGCCCGCCCTCGCAGAAGCGTAAGATATGGATTCCCAATAGCATGTATCAGCCAACTGCACCTGCCCCAAGGCAGACCTATGCTGCACCTCGACTGCCTACTCCTCCAACTAGGCAGCCAAGGCTTCCAGCACCACCACCCCGAGCTCCTGTTCCCACTCCCAATAATGGTTTGTGCATCAGGTGTGTTCAACCAGGACACCGTGCTAGAGAATGCAACCAGAACCAGAATCAACTGGCCCTTCCAGCAACTGGCCATGGAAGCAACCAGCCCCGCAGCAACAAGGCCAAGTCTTATGGTCGTGTTCATGCCAACCACGTTGATCTCAATGAAGCTCAAGACCAGCCTGCTACTGGGATGGGTACACTCCTCGTAAATTCAGTACCAGCATCCGTTTTATTTGATACAGGTGCATCACATTCATTCATGTCAGAAGATTTTGCATTCATACATGGCATTACAAGCGAAGACATGAATGCTTCACTATTAGTACACACCCCTGCAGGCCAATTGCGAACCTCCATGATTTGCAACGACGTCCCCGTTGAAATCGAAGGACTGGAATTTCTTGTCTCTCCCATCGTACTGAAGTCCTGTAGCATTGATCTCATTCTGGGAATGAATTGGTTAAAAGCGCATACTGCTTCAATCGTTTGCGCCACTAAGACCGTCCATCTGCTACACCCTTCAGATGAAATAGTTACTTACCAAGCTCATCTGGTGCAAAATGCCGAGGCAAGGCTCTATGCATTGAATGCATTGAACGCTGCACCACTCGAGGGCATTGAAATCATTCCTGTCGTGTGTGAATTCCTCGACGTCTTTCCTGAAGAACTTCCAGGGATTCCCCCTACTAGAGTTGTCGAATTCATCATCGACTTGAAACCAGGCACCACTCCTATAGCCAAACGACCCTACAAGATGCCGCCGCATGAACTCCTTGAGCTTAAGGAGGAAATCGACAAATCTCTTCGCAAAGGATTCATTCGCCCAAGTTGCTCTCCTTGGGGAGCACCTTCTCTCTTTGTCAAGAAGAAGGATGGGACAAACCGATTAGTTCAAGACTTCCGTCCCATAAACCAAGCTACCATTCAGAATAAATACCCTCTTCCTCGGATCAATGATCTGTATGATCAACTGGCGGGTTCATCAGTGTTCTCTAAGCTCGACTTGAGGTTGGGTTACCACCAGATCCGTGTTCGCGAAGAGGATATCCCAAAGACCGCCTTCGTGACTCGATATGGTTCATACGAGTACACCGTCATGTCTTTCGGTTTAACCAATGCTCCAGCCACCTTCTCTCGTCTGATGAACCATATATTCATGGATTACCTCGACAAGTTCGTCGTGGTTTATCTGGATGGTATCCTGGTTTTTTCCAAAAACGAAGAGGAACATGCTGAACATCTTTGTCTGGTGCTGGAAAAGCTACGAGAGCATCAACTATATGCCAAGTTCTCCAGATGTGAATTCTGGCTACCCGAAGTAACCTATCTTGGGCATGTCATCTCTAAGGATGGTATTGCCGTCAACCCTGAACGAGTCCAGGCTATCCTTGATTGGACTCCTCCCAAGAACGTTAAGCAAGTCAGAAGTTTTCTCGGTCTCGCCAGCTATTGCCGTCGATTCATCGAGAACTTCTCCAAGATCGCTAGGCCTCTGACTAACCTGTTGCATAAGGGCGTCAAGTTCCAATGGACAGACAAATGTCAGGAAAGTTTCCAGGCACTCAAAGACAAGTTGACTTCTGCCCCAGTGCTAGCTCCACCTGATACTAAAAAGGACTTCGTCATTTACTGTGATGCTTCCCGTCAAGGATTAGGCTGTGTCCTAATGCAAGACCACAAAGTGATTGCTTATGCCTCTCGGCAATCACGCCCTCGCGAAGAGAACTACCCAGTTCATGACCTCGAACTTGCTGCTGTCATTCATGCACTGAAGCAGTGGCGACATTACCTTCTCGGTAATCGTTGCGAGATCTTCACTGACCACCAAAGTCTGAAGTATCTGTTTACTCAGCCAGACCTGAACCTCCGTCAGCAGAGATGGATGGAGATTGTTGCAGACTTTGACTTGGGTATTTCCTATACGCCAGGCAAGGCTAATGTAATGGCTGATGCCTTGAGCCGCAAGTCTTACTGCAACCACCTACAGGTTCACAAAGTTCAGCCCTTGCTTGTTGAAGAATTCAGAAAGCTGAACCTCCATATTGTTCCTCCGGGTGCACTCACTCCCCCTCCTAAGGAGTTTCGCAAGATGAACCTCCGGGTTGTTTCCCAGGGTTCGCTCAATACCCTGGCTGTCGAACCAGATCTCTTGGACTCCATCAAGAGAATACAGGGATATGACTCTGAAGCCCACAAGATTAAACACTACCTCGTAGAAGGAAAGCCCTCATTCTTCACTATTGCTGAAGATGGCACTTTGTACTTCAAGGGCCGCCTAGTGGTGCCATGTGCAGAGAAAAACCTGGATATGACTCAGGAAGTTATGAAAGAAGCTCATGATACGCCTCTATGTATCCATCCTGGTAGTACAAAGATGTACCAATACATCCGTCAGAGATTCTGGTGGTCTAATATGAAGCAAGTGTTGGGAATCGTAGCATAATTTTAAAATTTTCCTACATTCACCAAGATGCATCTATGGAGTATACTAGCAACGAGGGGAAGGGAGTGCATCTACATACCCTTGTAGATCGCGAGCGGAAGCGTTCCAATGAACGTGGATGACGGAGACGTACTCGCCGTGATCCAAATCACCGATGACCGAGTGCCGAACGGACGGCACCTCCGCGTTCAACACACGTACGGTGCAGCGACGTCTCCTCCTTCTTGATCCAGCAAGGGGGAAGGAGAGGTTGATGGAGATCCAGCAGCACGACGGCGTGGTGGTGGATGTAGTGGTTCTCCGGCAGGGCTTCGCCGAGCTTCTGCGAGAGAGAGAGAGGTGTTGCAGGGGAGGAGGGAGGCGCCCAAGGCTGTAGGTTGCTGCCCTCCCTCCCCCCTTTATATAGGCCCCCTTGGGAGGGGGGCCGGCCAAAACCCATCTAGGGTTGCGGGGGCGGCGGCCAAGGAGTGGAAAGGGGTGCCTTGCCCCCCAAGGCAAGGGGGAAGCTCCCCCCTAGGGTTCCCAACCCTAGGCGCATGGGGGGAGGCCCAAGGGGGGCGCCCCAGCCCACTAAGGGCTGGTTCCCTTCCACTTTCAGCCCACGGGGCCCTCCGGGATAGGTGGCCCCACCCGGTGGACCCCCGGGACCCTTCCGGTGGTCCCGGTACGATACCGGTAACCCCCGAAACTTTCCCGGTGGCCGAAACATGACTTCCTATATATAATTCTTCACCTCCGGACCATTCCGGAACCTCTCGTGACGTCCAGGATCTCATCCGGGACTCCGAACAACTTTCGGGTTTCCGCATACATATATCTCTACAACCCTAGTGTCACCGAACCTTAAGTGTGTAGACCCTACGGGTTCGGGAGACATGCAGACATGACCGAGACGCCTCTCCGGTCAATAACCAATAGCGGGATCTGGATACCCATGTTGGCTCCCACATGTTCCACGATGATCTCATCGGATGAACCACGATGTCGAGGATTCAATCAATCCCGTATACAATTCCCTTTGTCGATCGGTGTGTTACTTGCCCGAGATTCGATCGTCGGTATCCCAATACCTTGTTCAATCTCGTTACTGGCAAGTCTCTTTACTCGTACCGCAATGCATGATCCCGTGACTAACGTCTTAGTCACATTGAGCTCATTATGATGATGCATTACCGAGTGGGCCCAGAGATACCTCTCCGTCACACGGAGTGACAAATCCCAGTCTCGATCCGTGCCAACCCAACAGACACTTTCGGAGATACCCGTAGTGCACCTTTATAGTCACCCAGTTACGTTGTGACGTTTGGCACACCCAAAGCACTCCTACGGTATCCGGGAGTTGCACGATCTCATGGTCTAAGGAAAAGATACTTGACATTGGAAACGCTCTAGCAAACGAAACTACACGATCTTTTATGCTATGCTTAGGATTGGGTCTTGTCCATCACATCATTCTCCTAATGATGTGATCCCGTTATCAACGACATCCAATGTCCATAGACAGGAAACCATGACTATCTGTTGATCAACGAGCTAGTCAACTAGAGGCTTACTAGGGACAGGTTGTGGTCTATGTATTCACACATGTATTATGATTTCCGGACAATACAATTATAGCATGAATAATAGACTATTATCATGAACAAAGAAATATAATAATAACCATTTATTATTGCCTCTAGGGCATATTTCCAACAGTCTCCCACTTGCACTAGAGTCAATAATCTAGTTACATTGTGATGAATCGAACACCCATTGCGTCCTGGTGTTGATCATGTTTTGCCCTAGGGAGAGGTTTAGTCAACGGATCTGCTACATTCAGGTCTGTATGTACTTTACAAATATCTATGTCTCCATTTTGAACACTTTCACGAATGGAGTTGAAGCGACGCTTGATATGCCTGGTCTTCCTGTGAAACCTGGGCTCCTTCGCAAGGGCAATGGCTCCAGTGTTGTCACAGAAGAGAGACATCGGGCCCGACGCATTGGGAATCACCCCTAGGTCGGTAATGAACTCCTTCATCCAGACTGCTTCCTGTGCTGCCTCCGAGGCTGCCATGTACTCCACTTCACATGTAGATCCCGCCACGACGCTTTGCTTGCAACTGCACCAGCTTACTGCTCCTCCATTCAAAATATACACGTATCCGGTCTGTGACTTTGAGTCATCCAGATCTGTGTCGAAGCTAGCGTCGACGTAACCCTTTACGACGAGCTCTTCGTCACCTCCATAAACGAGAAACATATCCTTAGTCCTCTTCAGGTACTTCAGGATATTCTTGACCGCTGTCCAGTGTTCCATGCCGGGATTACTTTGGTATCTTCCTACCAAACTTACGGCAAGGTTTACATCAGGTCTGGTACACAGCATGGCATACATAATAGACCCTATGGCCGAGGCATAGGGGATGACACTCATCTTTTCTATATCTTCTGCCGTGGTCGGGCATTGAGCCGTGCTCAATTGCACACCTTGCAATACAGGCAAGAACCCCTTCTTGGACTGATCCATATTGAACTTCTTCAATATCTTGTCAAGGTATGTACTTTGTGAAAGACCAATGAGGCGTCTTGATCTATCTCTATAGATCTTGATGCCTAATATATAAGCAGCTTCTCCAAGGTCCTTCATTGAAAAACACTTATTCAAATAGGCCTTTATACTTTCCAAGAATTCTATATCATTTCCCATCAATAGTATGTCATCCACATATAATATGAGAAATGCTACAGAGCTCCCACTCACTTTCTTGTAAACACAGGCTTCTCCATAAGTCTGTGTAAACCCAAACGCTTTGATCATCTCATCAAAGCGAATGTTCCAACTCCGAGATGCTTGCACCAGCCCATAGATTGAGCGCTGGAGCTTGCATACTTTGTTAGCATTCTTAGGATCGACAAAACCTTCCGGCTGCATCATATACAACTCTTCCTTAAGGAAGCCGTTAAGGAATGCCGTTTTGACGTCCATCTTCCATATCTCATAATCATAGTATGCGGCAATTGCTAACATGATTCGGACGGACTTCAACTTCGCTACGGGTGAGAAAGTCTCATCGTAGTCAACCCCTTGAACTTGTCGATAACCCTTAGCGACAAGTCGAGCTTTGTAGATGGTCACATTACCATCCGCGTCCGTCTTCTTCTTAAAGATCCATTTGTTTTCTATGGCTCGCCGATCATTGGGCAAGTCAGTCAAAGTCCATACTTCGTTTTCATACATGGATCCTATCTCAGATTTCATGGCTTCTAGCCATTTGTCGGAATCCGGGCCCGCCATCGCTTCTTCATAGTTCGAAGGTTCATCGTTGTCTAACAACATGATTTCCAGGACAGGGTTGTCGTACCACTCTGGTGCGGAACGTGTCCTTGTGGACCTACGAAGTTCAGTAGTAACTTGATCCGATGCTTCATGATCATCATCATTAACTTCCTCCCCAGTCGGTGTAGGCACCACAGGAACATTTTCCCGTGCTGCGCTACTTTCCGGTTCGGAAGGGGTGACTATCACCTCATCAAGTTCCACTTTCCTCCCACTCAATTCTTTCGAGAGAAACTCCTTCTCCAGAAAGGACCCATTCTTGGCAACGAAGATCTTGCCTTCGGATCTGAGGTAGAAGGTATACCCAATAGTTTCCTTAGGGTATCCAATGAAGACGCATTTTTCCGATTTGGGTTCGAGCTTTTCAGGTTGAAGTTTCTTGACATAAGCATCGCATCCCCAAACTTTTAGAAACGACAGCTTAGGTTTCTTCCCAAACCATAATTCATACGGTGTCGTCTCAACGGATTTCGACGGAGCCCTATTTAAAGTGAATGCGGCAGTCTCTAAAGCATAGCCCCAAAATGAGAGCGGTAAATCGGTAAGAGACATCATAGATCGCACCATATCCAATAGAGTGCGATTACGACGTTCGGACACACCATTTCTCTGAGGTGTTCCAAGCGACGTGAGTTGTGAAACTATTCCACATTTCCTTAAGTGTGTACCAAATTCGTGACTTAAATATTCTACACCACGATCTGATCGTAAGAATTTTATTTTTCTGTCACGTTGATTCTCAACTTCACTCTGAAATTCCTTGAACTTTTCAAAGGTTTCAGACTTGTGTTTCATTAGGTAGACATACCCATATCTACTTAAATCATCAGTGAGAGTGAGAACATAACGATATCCTCCGCGAGCCTCAACACTCATTGGACCACACACATCGGTATGGATGATTTCCAATAAGTTGGTTGCTCGCTCCATTGTTCCGGAGAATGGAGTCTTGGTCATCTTACCCATGAGGCATGGTTCGCACGTGTCAAATGATTCGTAATCAAGAGACTCCAAAAGTCCATCTGCATGGAGCTTCTTCATGCGCTTGACACCAATGTGACCAAGGCGGCAGTGCCACAAGTATGTGGGACTATCGTTATCAACTTTACATCTTTTGGTATTCACACTATGAACATGTGTAACATCACGTTCGAGATTCATCAAAAATAAACCATTGACCAGTGGGGCATGACCATAAAACATATCTCTCAAATAAATAGAACAACCATTATTCTCGGATTTAAATGAGTAGCCATCTCGAATTAAACGAGATCCAGATACAATGTTCATGCTCAAAGCTGGCACTAAATAACAATTATTGAGGTTTAAAACTAATCCCGTGGGTAGATGCAAAGGTAGCATGCCGACGGCGATCACATCGACCTTGGAACCATTCCCGACGCGCATCGTCACCTCGTCCTTCGCCAGTCTCCGTTTATTCCGTAGTTCCTGTTTTGAGTTACAAATATGAGCAACCGCACCGGTATCAAATACCCAGGAGCTACTACGAGTACTGGTAAGGTACACATCAATTACATGTATATCACATATACCTTTGGTGTTGCCGGCCTTCTTCTTGTCCGCTAAGTATTTGGGGTAGTTCCGCTTCCAGTGACCACTTCCCTTGCAATAAAAGCACTCAGTCTCGGGCTTGGGTCCATTCGTTGACTTCTTCCCAGTAACTGGTTTACCGGGCGCGGCAACTCCCTTGCCGTCCTTCTTGAAGTTCTTCTTACCCTTGCCCTTCTTGAACTTAGTGGTTTTATTCACCATCAACACTTGATGTTCTTTTCTGAACTCCCCTTCCGCTGATTTCAGCATTGAATATACCTCGGGAATGGTCTTTTCCATCCCCTGCATATTGTAGTTCATCACAAAGCTCTTGTAGCTTGGTGGAAGCGACTGAAGGATTCTGTCAATGACCGCGTCATCCGGGAGATTAACTCCCAGCTGAGTCAAGCGGTTGTGCAACCCAGACATTCTGAGTATGTGCTCACTAACAGAACTGTTCTCCTCCATTTTACAGCTGAAGAACTTGTCGGAGACATCATATCTCTCGACCCGGGCATGAGCTTGAAAAACCAGTTTCAGCTCCTCGAACATCTCATATGCTCCATGTTTCTCAAAATGCTTTTGGAGACCCGGCTCTAAGCTGTAAAGCATGCCGCACTGAACGAGGGAGTAATCATCAGCACGCTGCTGCCAAGCGTTCATAACGTCTTGGTTCTCAGGGATTGGTGCTTCACCTAGCGGTGCTTCTAAGACATAATCTTTCTTGGCTACTGTGAGGATGATCCTCAGGTTCCGGACCCAGTCCGTATAGTTGCTGCCATCATCTTTCAGCTTGGTTTTCTCTAGGAACGCGTTGAAATTGAGGACAACGTTGGCCATTTGATCTACAAGACATAGTGTAAAGATTTTAGACTAAGTTCATGATAATTAAGTTCATCTAATCAAATTTTTAATGAACTCCCACTCAGATAGACATCCCTCTAGTCATCTAAGTGAAACATGATCCGAATTCAACTAGGCCGTGTCCGATCATCACGTGAGACGGACTAGTCAAGATCGGTGAACATCTCCATGTTGATCGTATCTTCTATACGACTCATGCTCGACCTTTCGGTCCTCCGTGTTCCGAGGCCATGTCTGTACATGCTAGGCTTGTCAAGTCAACCTAAGTGTATTGCGTGTGTTCCGAGGCCATGTCTGTACATGCTAGGCTCGTCAACACCCGTTGTATTCGAACGTTAGAATCTATCACACCCGATCATCACGTGGTGCTTCGAAACAACGAACCTTCGCAACGGTGCACAGTTAGGGTGAACACTTTCTTGAAATTATTATAAGGGATCATCTTACTTACTACCGTCGTTCTAAGCAAATAAGATGCAAAAACATGATAAACATCACATGCAATCAAATAGTGACATGATATGGCCAATATCATTATGCTCCTTTGATCTCCATCTTTGGGGCACCATGATCATCTTCGTCACCGGCATGACACCATGATCTCCATCATCATGATCTCCATCATTGTGTCTTCATGAAGTCGTCACGCCAACGATTACTTCTACTTCTATGGCTAACCCGTTTAGCAACAAAGTAAAGTAAATTACATGGCGTTATTCAATGACACGCAGGTCATACAAAATAATAAAGACAACTCCTATGGCTCCTGCCGGTTGTCATACTCATCGACATGCAAGTCGTGATTCCTATTACAATAATATGATCAATCACATACATCACATATATCATTCATCACATCTTCTGGCCATATCACATCACATAGCACTTGCTGCAAAAACAAGTTAGACATCCTCTAATTGTTGTTGCAAGTTTTTACGTAGTTTGTAGGTTTCTAGCAAGAACGTTTTCTTACCTACGTATGACCACAACGTGATTTGCCAATTTCTATTTACCCTTCATAAGGACCCTTTTCATCGAATCCTTTCCGACTAAAGTAGGAGAGACAGACACCTGCTAGCCACCTTATGCAACTAGTGCATGTCAGTCGGTGGAACCTGTCTCACGTAAGCGTACGTGTAAGGTCGGTCCGGGCCGCTTCATCCTACAATGCCGCCGAAACAAGAAACGACTAGTAGCGGCAAGAAGAATTGGCAAACTCAACGCCCACAACTGCTTTGTGTTCTACTCGTGCATAGTAACTACGCATAGGCCTGGCTCATGATGCCACTGTTGGGAATCGTAGCATAATTTTAAAATTTTCCTACGTTCACCAAGATGCATCTATGGAGTATACTAGCAATGAGGGGAAGGGAGTGCATCTACATACCCTTGTAGATCGCGAGCGGAAGCGTTCCAATGAACGTGGATGACGGAGTCGTACTCGCCGTGATCCAAATCACCGATGACCGAGTGCCGAACGGACGGCACCTCCGCGTTCAACACACGTATAGTGCAGCGACGTCTCCTCCTTCTTGATCCAGCAAGGGGGAAGGAGAGGTTGATGGAGATCCAGCAGCACGACGGCGTGGTGGTGGATGTAGCGGTTCTCCGGCAGGGCTTCGCCGAGCTTCTGCGAGAGAGAGAGAGAGAGAGAGAGAGAGAGAGAGAGAGAGAGAGAGAGAGAGAGAGAGAGAGGTGTTGCAGGGGAGGAGGGAGGCGCCCAAGGCTGTAGGTTGCTGCCCTCCCTCCCCCCCTTTATATAGGCCCCCTTGGGAGGGGGGCCCGGCCAAAACCCATCTAGGGTTGGGGGGCGGCGGCCAAGGAGTGGAAAGGGGTGCCTTGCCCCCCAAGGCAAGGGGGAAGCTCCCCCCTAGGGTTCCCAACCCTAGGCGCATGGGGGGAGGCCCAAGGGGGGCGCCCCAGCCCACTAAGGGCTGGTTCCCTTCCACTTTCAGCCCACGGGGCCCTCCGGGATAGGTGGCCCCACCCGGTGGACCCCCGGGACCCTTCCGGTGGTCCCGATACAATACCGGTAACCCCCGAAACTTTCACGGTGGCTGAAACATGACTTCCTATATATAATTCTTCACCTCCGGACCATTCCGGAACCTCTCGTGACGTCCGGGATCTCATCCAGGACTCCGAACAACTTTCGGGTTTCCGCATACATATATCTCTACAACCCTAGTGTCACCGAACCTTAAGTGTGTAGACCCTACGGGTTCGGGAGACATGCAGACATGACCGAGGCGCCTCTCCGGTCAATAACCAACAGCGGGATCTGGATACCCATGTTGGCTCCCACATGTTCCACGATGATCTCATCGGATGAACCACGATGTCGAGGATTCAATCAATCCCGTATACAATTCCTTTGTCGATCGGTATGTTACTTGCCCGAGATTCGATCGTCGGTATCCCAATACCTTGTTCAATCTCGTTACCGGCAAGTCTCTTTACTCGTACCGCAATGCATGATCCCGTGACTAACGTCTTAGTCACATTGAGCTCATTATGATGATGCATTACCGAGTGGGCCCAGAGATACCTCTCCGTCACACGGAGTGACAAATCCCAGTCTCGATCCGTGCCAACCCAACAGACACTTTCAGAGATACCCGTAGTGCACCTTTATAGTCACCCAGTTACGTTGTGACGTTTGGCACACCCAAAGCACTCCTACGGTATCCGGGAGTTGCACGATCTCATGGTCTAAGGAAAAGATACTTGACATTGGAAAAGCTCTAGCAAACGAAACTACACGATCTTTTATGCTATGCTTAGGATTGGGTCTTGTCCATCACATCATTCTCCTAATGATGTGATCCCGTTATCAACGACATCCAATGTCCATAGACAGGAAACCATGACTATCTGTTGATCAACGAGCTAGTCAACTAGAGGCTTACTAGGGACAGGTTGTGGTCTATGTATTCACACATGTATTATGATTTCCGAACAATACAATTATAGCATGAATAATAGACTATTATCATGAACAAAGAAATATAATAATAACCATTTATTATTGCCTCTAGGGCATATTTCCAACAGCAAGACATTGCTCGTTATGTTGCTGAGTGTGACTTTTGCCGTCGTATCAAAGCAGAACATCAAAGGCCTGCTGGAACTCTGCAACCTATCTCTATTCCTGAATGGAAATGGGACCATGTTGAGATGGATTTCGTCACTGGATTTCCCAAATCGCAGAAGGGTAATGATGCTATTCTTATCGTCATTGACCGGCTTTCTAAAGTTGCACATTTTCTGGCGGTCAAAGAAACAATCACTGCTAGTCAGCTTGCAACTCTCTACATGTCCAGAATTGTTTCACTTCACGGTATCCCATTGGTTATCAGCTCAGACCGTGGCAGCTCATTCACTTCAAGATTCTGGGCAAGTTTCCAAGAAGCTATGGGAAGTCATCTGTCATTCAGTACTGCGTTTCATCCTCAGTCGCAAGGGCAAGTTGAACGCGTCAACCAAGTTCTCGAAGACATGCTTCGAGCTTGTGTTATTTCCTTCGGCAAGAAATGGTAGGAATCTCTCCCATATGCTGAGTTCTCTTATAATAATAGCTATCAAGCTAGTCTGAAGATGGCCCCCTTCAAAGTGTTATATGGACGAAAGTGCCGAACCCCTCTGAACTGGTCAGAAACTGGGGAACGTCCACTCTTTGGTCCAGATATTATCCAACATGCCGAAGAACAAGTCCGCATTATTCGTGAGAATCTCAAGAGTGCTCAGTCACGTCAGAAGAGTCAGTATGACTGTCGTCATAAAGACATGGTCTATCAACCTGGCGAAAAGGCTTATCTTCGAGTCACACCAATGAAGGGTGCTCACCGCTTTGGGATCAAGGGCAAACTAGCTCCTCGCTATATTGGCCCATTCACTATTCTTGAAAGGCGTGGAAAAGTGGCATATCAAGTTGAACTCCCGCCGAACCTTTCTCAGGTTCACGATGTGTTCCCCGTGTCACAGCTCCGCCGTTGCTTCAAGGACCCAATCCGAGCAGTGGATCATGAAGTGCTCGAATTGCAGCAGGACCTCTCCTATAAAGAGCATCCGGTTCGCATTCTCGACCAAGCTGAACGCCGCACACGTCAGAAGGCGATCAAGTTCCTCAAAGTCCAGTGGTCGCACCATTCTGAAGATGAAGCCACCTGGGAACGCGAGGATCGCCTGCGTGATGAATACCCCGCACTGTTTCCTTCTACCTCCTAAATCTCGGGACGAGATTTCTTGTAGTGGAGGAGATTTGTAACGCCCGGATAATTAGGCTACAGTAAAACTCTCCTGATGATGCCATGTCATCTCTGTTACTGTTGCTAATCAAGTGTTAGTTCAAAACATTTCAAATTCAAAAAATGAATTAGTGACAAACACCCAAAGTTTTCAAAAGTCAAAACAAAAATGTTCGGTGGGTGCCAAATATTGCACTGGTAATTATTGTGGAGAAAACAATTTTTTTTAAAGTGCCTAAGTATTTTAAAGTGAAATAAAACAGAAAATAAAAATAAAGAAAAGAAAAGGAACCCCCCCTCACTGGACCAGGCGGCCCAGCCCACAGGCCAGACCGGCCCACCTGGCCCAGCTGGCCAACCGCCGGCCCAGCCCCCCTGCCTCGCCTCCTTCCCCTGTTCCCCCGACCTGGGTCGGAACAGGGGCGCGCTCCCGCCCGACCACCTCGCCGGCACCGACGCCGGGGAGGATAAGGTCACCAGTGCCCCTGCCTCCTCGGGCCCCTCTCCCACTCGCCCCGCTCTCCCTCTCGGCCTCTGCGCCTCTCCCTCTCCCCACAGATCCACGCCGCTCCCTCCTTCCCCACTCCCTGAGCGTGCTCGCCGCCGTTCTCCGTCGTTCCCGCGGCCACCGTCATCGCCCTACACCCCCGACATGCCATAGGCGTCCGCCGTCGTCCTCTACCTCGTCTACGCCTCGCCATCGAGCTCGAGGAGCACCGCACGGTCGGGATCGAGCTCGTCCCCATCTTCTCTGTCGCCGGTGACCGCCGTCGTCTCCGGCCACCTCTGCGCTCCTAAGCTGTCGCAGGCTTTTCGTAGCCGCTCGGTGAGCTCCTCCCTCCCTCCATTCTTCTCCTCGCACTGCGTGAGTCTCCATTGCTAGCTCGTCGCCGTTTCCTCTCGCGTCCGACTCCGGTCGTCCGCCGATGAGCTTGCCGCGCTCGATTTCGGTCACCCCTGCCGCCATAACCACCACCGTTGGACGCGGCGCAGCCGTAGCTTTCGAACGCACCCAAAAACTCCACGTACGGTGCCCTGTAGGTGTTTTTCGGCCACCTCCCGAGCCGCGCCGCCGCATTTGGCCTCGCCGGCGTCGTTCCGGCGCCGTCCGCCGACGTGGCTAGGCGGGCCCCACCCCTGGGTCACTGCTAGTGGGCCATGGGGGCCCCATTGACTGGGTTGACCCAGTCAATGTGCTGACTGGGCAGCCCAGTGCCACTGACTGGAGAGCCCCGCCCCTAACACTAATTAAATTACTTAATTTAATTAAATTTAAATTGATTACTCACTGATAGTGGGCCCATGTTATCTAATTAGTTAGATTAATTGAAATTAAACTCTGTTAAGGCCACTGTCTATGACAGGTGAGACCCATTGGTCAGTTTGACTAGTCAAACGGGTCAGCTGACTACTGACGTCATGCTGATGCATTGCTGACGCATTAATAGATTTCTGTTAATAAAAATAATTCCAGAAAATGGTTTAATCTTTGAAAAATCATATAAAGTAATCCGTAACTCGGATGAAAATACTTTCTACATGAAAGTTGCTCAGAACGACGAGACGAATCCGGATACGCAGCCCGTTCGTTCACCACACGTCCCTAGCATAGTGAACCTGCAACATTTCACCTCCGGTCCATTTGTCCGAAAACGCGAAACATCGGGAATACTTTCTCGGATGTTCCCCCCCTTCGCCGGTATCACCTACTACCGCGTTAGGGCACACCTAGCATCACGCTTTGTCATGTCATGCATCTGTTTGCATTGTATTCATTGTTTCTTCCCCCTCTTCTCTCCGGTAGACTTCGAGACCAACGCCGCTGCTGGTGCCCCGACCAACTACGCTGTTGACGACCCCTCCTTCTTGCCAGAGCAATCAGGCAAGCCCCCCCCCCTTGATCACCAGATATCGCCTATTCTTCTCTATACTGCTTGCACTAGAGTAGTGTAGCATGTTACTGCTTTCCGTTAATCCTATCCAGATGCATAGCCTATCCTTGCTACTACTGTTGTTACCTTTACCTGCAATCCTACATGCTTAGTATAGGATGCTAGTTTTCCATCAGTGGCCCTACATTCTTGTCCGTCTGTTGTGGTATACTATCGGGTCGTGATCACATGGGCGGTGATCACGGGTATATACTTATATACTCTATACATGATACCTGTGGTGACTAAAGTCGGGTCGGTTCGTAGGAGTACCCGCGAGTGGATCTTTGTGGCGGAGCGACAGGGCAGGTTGAGACCGCCTAGGTGAGAGGTGGGCCTGGCCCTAGACGGCGTTCGCGGTTACTCCAAAATAACACGCTTAACGAGTTCTTGGCATTTGATCTGAGTTTGGCCATATGGTCTATACGCACTAACCAACTACGCGGGAACAGTTATGGGCACTCGACGTCGTGGTATCAGCCGAAGCCTTCGTGACGTCAACGACTGAGCGGCGCGCGCCGGATTGGACTGGAACACCTACTAGGCTAGGTCTGCTTTCGGCCGCCCTCGCAACGTGCAGGTGTGCAATGGGCGATGGGCCCAGACCCCTGCGCCATAGGATTTAGACCGGCGTGCTGACCTCTCTGTTGTGCTTAGGTAGGGCTGCAACATGTTGATCTTCCGAGGTCGGGCATGACCCAGAAAAGTGTGTCCGGCCAAATGGGATCGAGCGTGTTGGGTTATGTGGTGCACCCCTGCAGGGAAGTTTATCTATTCGAATAGCCATGTCCCTCGGTAAGAGGACGACCCCGAGTTGTACCTTGACCTTATGACAACTAGAACCGGATACTTAATAAAACACACCCTTCCAAGTGCCAGATACAACCCGGTGATCGCTCTCTAACAGGGCGACGAGGAGGGGATCGCCGGGTAGGATTATGCTATGCGATGCTACTTGGAGGACTTCAATCTACTCTCTTCTACATGCTGCAAGATGGAGGCTGCCAGAAGCGTAGTCTTCGACAGGACTAGCTATCCCCCCTTATTCTGGCATTCTGTAGTTCAGTCCACTGATATGGCCCTTTACACATATACCCATGCATATGTAGTGTAGCTCCTTGCTTGCGAGTACTTTGGATGAGTACTCACGGTTGCTTTTCTCCCTCTTTTCCCCCTTTCCTTTCTACCTGGTTGTCGCAACCAGATGCTGGAGCCCAGGAGCCAGACGCCACCGTCGACGATGACTCCTACTACACCGGAGGTGCCTACTACTACGTGCAGCCCACTCGTGACGACCAGGAGTAGTTAGGAGGATCCCAGGCAGGAGGCCTGCGCCTCTTTCGATCTGTATCCTTGTTTGTGCTAGCCTTCTTAAGTCAAACTTGTTTAACTTATGTCTGTACTCAGATATTGTTGCTTCCGCTGACTCGTCTATGATCGAGCACTTGTATTCGAGCCCTCGAGGCCCCTCGCTTGTATTATGATGCTTGTATGACTTATTTAGGTTTTAGAGTTGTGTTGTGATATCTTCCCGTGAGTCCTTGATCTTGATCGTACACGTTTGCGTGCATGATTAGTGTATGATTGAATCGGGGGCGTCATAGTGTTTCATGAATGGATCAATGATTGAGCATGATGGGCTAGGGATAACTTATTTTAGCGTTGATATTTTGAAAGACATGGTTGCTTGTTGATATGCTTGAGTATTTAAATTATCATGTCAAAACTAGACTATAGCTTTGAACAATATAAAAGTCCAAATGTCCATGCTACAAAGAAAAGAAATATGATATGACATGATAGGCAGCATTCCACATCAAAAATTCTATTTTTATCACTTACCTACTCGAGGACGAGTAGGAGTTAAGCTTGGGGATGCTGATACATCTCCAACGTATCTATAATTTTTGATTGTTCCATGCTATTATATTATCAATCTTGGATGTTTTATAATCATTTTATAGTCATTTTATATCATTTTTTGGTACTAACCTATTGACATAGTGCCAAGTGCTAGTTGCTATTTTCTGCATGTTTTTTACATCGCAGGAAATCAATACCAAACGGAGTCCAAACGCAACGAAACTTTATGGAGATTTTTTTGGACCAGAAGACACATAATGGTCCCTGGCTGCACCTGGGGGTGCTGCGAGGAGAGCACAACCCACCAGAGCGCGCCAGGAGGCCCAGGCGCGCCCTGGTGGGTTGTGCCCACCTCGGGTGCCCCCCGGACCGCCTCTTTGCTCTATAAATACCCCAATATTCCCAAAACCCTAGGGGAGTCGACGAAATATTGATCCAACCACCGTAGAGTCCAGAACCACTAGATCCAATCGAGAAACCAACTCGGATGGGGTTCACCACCTCCATTGGTGCCTCTCCGATGATGCTTGAGTAGTTCTTTGTAGACCTTCGGGTCCGTAGTAAGTAGCTAGATGGCTTCCTCTCTCTCGCTGAATTCTCAATACAATGGTCTCTTGGAGATCCATATGATGTAACTCTTTTGCGGTGTGTTTGTTGGGATTGATGAACTTTGAGTTTATGATTAGATATATCTTTTTATATCCATGAAAGTATTTGAGTTTCTTTGATCTCTTTTATGCATGATTACTTATAGCCTCGCATTTCTTCTTCGATATTTGGGTTTTGTTTGGCCAAGTTGATCTATTTATCTTGCAATGGGAAGAGGTGCTTTGTAGTGGGTTCGATCTTATGGTGCTTGATCCCAGTGACAGAAAGGGAACCGACACGTATGTATCGTTGCTACTAAGGATAAAACGATGGGGTCTATCTCTACATAGATAGATCTTGTCTACATCATGTCATCATTCTTATTGCGTTACTCCGTTTCTCCATGAACTTAATACACTAGATGCATGCTGGATAGCGGTCGATGTGTGGAGTAATAGTAGTAGATGCAGGCAGGAGTTGGTCTACTAATCTTGGACGTGATGCCTATGTAATGATCATTGCCTGGATATCATCATGATTATTTGAAGTTCTATCAATTGCCCAACAGTAATTTGTTCACCCACCGTTTGCTATTTTTCTCGAGAGAAGCCACTAGTGAAACCTACGGCCCCCGGGTCTCTTTCTCATATTATTTGCCTTTGCGATCTATTTTCCTTTGCTTTTATTTTTAGATCTATTAAACCAAAAATACAAAAATACCTTGCTGCAATTTATTCTTATTTATTTTATTTGGCGTTCGATCTATCAATCTACTACGATTTTATTCACGTCTGTTTGGCCATCTGGGGCGCCGCTACCCGAAAGGGATTGACAACCCCTTTTACACGTCGAGTTGTGAGAAGTTGTTATTTGTGTGCAGGTGCTGTTTACATTGTGTTGCTTGGTTCTCCTACTGGTTCAATAACTTTGGTTTCACATCTGAGGGAAATACCTACCGCTGCTGTGCTGCTTCATCCCTTCCTCTTTGGGGAAATACCGATGTAGCTTCAAGCCACATCAAATAATTGCAAACAGTGGTGTAAAAGAACCGTCAAAAAAGGTGCAAAATGTTTGCGATGCCGGATGCATCAAACACAGTTATGATTTTAATTGCGTGTGCGATGCAGAGCATACTGTTCAGTTCAATGAACTATTTGTGATGAGGTGAAACAAAAGAAATGGGCAGCCAGATGAAGGCGTGTGCGATATACAACATACGGTTCACTTGGATGAACTGTTTGTGATGAGGAGGAACAATAGAAACGGGTAGCTAGATAAAGGTGTGTGCGATTGAGGGCATACGCTTCAGAAGGATTAACTGTTTGTGATTAGGCAACATAACAGAAACGGGTCAGCCAGATCAAAATGTCTATGATTGATGGCATACACTTCACACAGATGAACTATTTGCGATTAGCCACAACAAACATACATAGTTAGATAGATCAACGCGTGTGCGCTAGACGGGAACACACATTCTAATTAAAAGAAGCGTGCGTGATGGTAATAACGACCACGCACGATTGTTGGAACAACACGTGTGCTGATATTGCCTATTGCGGTGCACCCTATGGTGCAAACGCCACGTACGCGGCCGAGAAGGCGTGCCCACATTACGCCTTCCGGGAATAGTGCCGCACTTATAACCATCAATAAATTTTGAGCCTGCATCCCATCACATTCCAAATTACTGGCACGCTATATTTAAATGCAAACCTGTTCACACCGATCAAAACCTAAATGGTTTCACACTTAGGAGCGTATTAGTACTCGTTTATAAATACTACTGCTCCAAGATGAATGCACATCCCTCCTCAACTCCTCATCCACACAAAAAAACATGTCATTCATCATCGTTCCCTTGTGTCTGCCATGGCCAGCGTGAGTTCTGGGTCGAGAGATTGCCACCAGGGAGATGCAAGCATGGAAGCGGAAGCACGAGAGATGTCCCGCCTCGCCGCGAAAGCAGCTGGCATGTCCCGCCGCGTGGCCGTAGCAGCACAGAGGTCCCGCCGCACCGCTGAAGCAGCACGGAGGTCCCGCCGTGCCGCCGAAGTAGCACGGAGGTCCCGCCGCGCCGTCGATGCAGAAGTCTAGTCCGGCCGCACCGCGGAAGCAGAAGAGATGTCTCGCCGCGCCACGAATGCACCAGAGATGTCCTCCCGTGCCGCGGCGCCTGGGAAAAATGTCTCGCGGGCAGGCGAGGACTCTTACAAGCGCATGCATGCGATCGTCCATAGACAGATGGATCAGATCTCCGGCTGGGCAAGGTTGCAGGACAACATGAAAGCCTCTTTTGAACAGGCTACCGGTGTCATCCGGCAACTAAATGAGAGCAATGCGAAGCTCCTGGCCGAGCGCGACCTGCTGAGGGCGAAGATCGTCGGAAGTGCGGAGCAGCAGGAGGAGACCACTGCCTTGTTGAAGAGGATCGGCATCATCGTCGAGAAACTTAAGGACGAGAATGCCATGCTGCGCATCGAGCGCAGAAGGCTGGTGGAGGAATCCGTGATGTTCTCAAGCAGCATCTTGAGGACAAGAAAGAGCTCATCGCTACTCGCCGCGGAGACTAGTTCCTGCGGCCTGCAGCAACGCATCAAGAAAGTAGAGATCAGCGAGCCAGATCATTGTCTTCCTTCTTCTTTTTCCCTTGTGTATTTGGGGCGTTGCTGCATGTGGCTTTTTTTAATTATGTTTCTAAATATGTAAGACAATTATTATCCACTGTCATCATCCTTATATTCATCATGCTTGCTATAAGTCGCAGTCGATGCTATATAGGTCCGTCGGATCTTATATCAAGATCCGTGCAAAACTTTCTTTTCAGATTTTCATTTTTCTCTCTTAAATCTCAGTCCAGTGAGACATGTAGCCACGCCGTAGAACAGGGGCTCGGGTGCCATTAATGGAGACGTTGGGATGGAGGTGCGCGGCGGGTAGAGGTCAAAGGGCTCTCCTCCTAATGAGCACGTGCAGGGGTCTGATCGCACGCCTCCCGTACTCAAACCTCGCACGACACCTCCTAGCCAATAAAAAAGGGGACGCGTGGTGGCACATAATTGGTAAGTAGAACGCACATGGTTTCAATAATACTTGTGTTTCCGATTTGTAACGTGACAGCACTTGTTCCAAAATGACTTTGTTGATTGTTAATGTGCGCCTTCGCAAATCGGACAGAAAAATTACCACAACATGTTGGTGCCATGTCTTGACACCATGCCAAGTTTCATGATTTTCAGGTGTGTTTTGGATTTACAGGAATTAAAAAACCAAGTTTCTCAATCTTTCCGGCCAAGCCACGACGCCCAGATGTTTGAATTTCATTCCCATTTCTTGCATTGGACCCTAGAAATTCACCCAGGGACACACATGTGATTTTTCAACAAACGTTGGTGCACTGGAGCATGTGCTTGTAGTTCAAATTTGAATTATGCACCTTAAATGCCCAGAAATTAATTAATGTATAAAATAAGGCCAAACGAACCAGGAATAATTCCAAAATTTAGCACGATACTTCTATTTGGTCTAATCTGCCTATGTAAGAAAATTAAGGTGGGAGAAGGCAGTGTACGTATGTCGTTTCGCACACGGGGGTGACACCTTCCCTCTCGGAACCACGCGCCTTCTTGAGGGAAGCTTCGGTTTGCAAGAAGCTTACAACAAAGCTTGTCCCAATTCGGCCAAAAAATTTAGCGCAGCATGTTGGTGCCATGTCATGACACCATGCCAAGTTTCATGATTTTCAGGCGTGTTTTGGATCTACAAGAATTAAAAAAGCAAGTTTCTGAATCTTTCAGGCAGAGCCACGATGCCCAGATGTTTGAATTTCATTCCCATTTCTTGCATGGGACCTAGAAATTCACCCAAGGACACACATGTGATTTTTGAACAAACTTTGGTGCACTGGAGCATGTGCTTGTAGTTCAAATTTGAATTATGCACATTAAGTGCCCAGAAACTCAACTAATGTATAAAAAAGGCCAAACAAACCCGGAATAATTCCAAAATTTAGCATGATACTTCTATTTTGGTCTAATCTGCCTGTGTAAAAAAATTAAGGTGGGAGAAGGCACTGTACGTATGTCATTTCGCACACGGAGGTGACACGTTCCCTCTCGGAACCACGAGCCTTCTTGAGGGAAGCTCCGGTTTGCAAGAATGTTACACCAAAGCTTGTCCCAATTCGGCCAAAAAAATTACCGCAGCATGTTCGTGCCATGTCATGACACCATGCCAAGTTTCATGAGTTTCAAGGGTGTTTTGGATTTACAGGAATTAAAAGACCAAGTTTCTCAATCTTTCCGGCCGAGCCACCATGCCGAGATGTTTGAATTTCATTCCCATTTCTTGCATGGGACCTAGAAATTCACCCAAGGACACACATGTGATTTTTCAACAAACTTTGGTGCATTGGAGCATGTGCTTGTAGTTCAAATTTTAATTATGCACATTAAAAGCCCAGAAACTCAATTAATGTATAAGAAATGCCAAACGAACCCGGAATAATTCCAAAATTTAGCACGATACTTCTATTTGGTCTAATCTGCCTGTGTAAAAAAATTAAGGCAGGAGAAGGTAGTGTACGTATGTCCTTTCGCACATGGAGGTGACACGTTCCCTCTCGGAACCACGAGCCTTCTTGAGGAAGCTCCGGTTTGCAAGAAGCTTATACCAAAGCTTGTCCCAATTCAGCCCAAAAGTTTACCGCAGCATGTTGGTGCCATGTCATGCCACCATGCCAAGTTTCATGATTTTCAGGAATGTTTCAGATTTACACGAATTAAAAAACAAGTTTCTCAGTCTTTTCGGCTGAGCCACGATGCCCAGATGTTTGAATTTCATTCCCATTTCTTACATGGGACCTATAAATTCAACCAAAGACACACATGTGATTTTTCAACAAACTTTGGTGCACTGGAGCATGTGCTTGTAGTTCAAATTTGAATTATGCACATTAAATGCCCAGAAACTCAATTAATGCATAAAAATGCCAAACGAACCCAGAATAATTCCAAATTTAAACACGACACTCATATACTAGTTGCTTGTTCACTGTACGTAAATGTTCTAGCAATTCAGACACCATCATTTCCCTCCGTAACACCATTTTGTCTTTCAAAACATAATGGAAAAATCAGGTATACCACAAACAGTTACTAGAAAGAATCGTGTGGGACGCGATATAAAATATCTTGGTGCACCGTCTTGTCTGGCTTACGCAGGAAGCTTCGTCGTCTACATTCCACCGCCCCCGCTTGAACCACACTTGTCGCCAGTTTCTCGCGGCACCGTGTGAAATTTTTTTGCCACCGCGAAAATATCTATCTCCCCGCGCCCTCCCTCCCACCAAAAGCCACATTTCCACTATTCCTCCTTGCTTTCCAAGTTCAAACCTTCACAGCTGCTTACTGGCAGCTCAGCCTCCTCGATACGTCTTCAACGTATCTATAATTTTTGATTGTTCCATCCTATTATATTATCGGTTTTCGATGTTTAATGGGCTTTATTAAGCACTTTTATATTATTTTTGGGACTAACCTATTAACCGAAGGCCCAGTGCAAATTGCTGTTTTTGCCTATTTTAGTGTTTCGCAGAAAAAGAATATCAAACGGAATCCAAACGGAATGAAACCTTCGGGAGAGTTATTTTTGGAACAAACGTGATCCACGGGACTTGGAGTGGACGTCAAGAAAGAAGCAAGGAGGCCACGAGGCAGGGAGGCACGCCTGCCCCGCTGGGCGCGCCCCCACCCTCGTAGGCCCCTCGCAGCTCCACCGACCTACTTCTTCCTCCTATATATATCCATATACCCCAAAAACATCCGAGAGCACCAGGAAACCCTATTTCCACTACCGCAACCTTCTGTACCCGTGAGATCCCATCTTGGGGCCTTTTCTGGTGCTCCGCCGGAGGGGGAATCGATCATGGAGGGCTTCTACATCAACACCATAGCCTCTCCGATGATGTGTGAGTAGTTTAACATAGACCTTCGGGTCCATAGTTATTAGCTAGATGGCTTCTTCTCTCTCTTTGGATCTCAATACAAATTTCTCCTCGATCTTCTTGGAGATCTATTCGATGTAATTCTTTTTGCGGTGTGTTTGTCGAGATCCGATGAATTGTGGGTTTATGATCAAGATTATCTATGAACAATATTTGACTCTCCTCTGAATACTTTTATGTATGATTTGTTATCTTTGCAAGTCTCTTCGAATTATCAGTTTGGTTTGGCCTACTCGATTGATCTTTCTTGCAATGAGAGAAGTGCTTAGCTTTGGGTTCAATCTTGCGGTGTCCTTTCCCAGTGACAGCAGGGGCAGCAAGGCACCCATTGTATTGTTGCCATCGAGGATAAAAAGATGGGGTTTATATCATATTGCTTGAGTTTATCCCTCTACATCATGTCATCTTGCCTAATGCGTTACTCTGTTCTTATGAACTTAATACTCTAGATGCATGCTGGATACGGGTCGATGTGTGGAGTAATAGTAGTAGATGCAGAATCGTTTCAGTCTACTTGTCGCGGACGTGATGCCTATATACATGATCATGCCTAGATATTCTCATAATTATGCACTTTTCTATCAATTGCTCGACAGTAATTTGTTTAGCCACCGTAATACGTATGCTATCTTGAGAGAAGCCACTAGTGAAACCTATGGCCCCCGGGTCTATTTTCCATCATATAAGTGTCCAATCTATTTTACTTTGCAATCTTTACTTTCAATCTATATCATAAAAAATACCAAAAATATTTATCTTATTATCTCTATCAGATCTCACTTTTGCAAGTGGCCGTGAAGGGATTGACAAGCCCTTTATCGTGTTGCTTGCAAGGTTTTTATTTGTTTGTGTAGGGACGAGGCGACTTGCGTGTAGTCTCCTACTGGATTGATACCTTGGTTCTCAAAAACTGAGGGAAATACTTACGCTAGTTTGCTGCATCACCCTTTCCTCTTCAAGGGAAAACCAACGCAGTGCTCAAGAGGTAGCAAGAAGGATTTCTGGCGCCGTTGCCGCGTAGATCTACGCGAAGTCAAGTCAAGTCAAGACATACCAAGTACCCATCACAAGCTCTTATCCCTCGCATTACATTATTTGCCATTTGCCTCTCATTTTCCTCTCCCCCACTTCACCTTCCCCGTTTTATTCGCCCTCTTTTCTGTTCGTCTCTTTTCGCTTGCTTCTTGTGTGCTTGTGTGTTGGATTGTTTGTCACGATGGCTCAAGACAATACTAAATTGTGTGACTTTTCCAATACCAACAACAATGATTTTCTTAGCACTCCGATTGCTCCTATTACCGATGCTGAATCTTGTGAAATTAATCCTGCTTTGTTGAATCTTGTCATGAAAGATCAATTTTCTGTCCTTCCTAGTGAAGATGCCGCTACCCATCTAAACAACTTTGTTGATTTGTGTGATACGCAATAGAAGAAAGACGTGGATAATGATATTGTTAAATTGAAGCTATTTCCGTTTTCGCTTAGAGATCGTGCTAAAACTTGGTTTTCGTCTTTGCCTAAAAATAGTATTGATTCATGGAATAAGTGCAAAGATGCTTTTATCTCTAAGTATTTTCCTCCCGCTAAGATCATCTCTCTTAGAAACGATATTATGAATTTTAAGCAACTTGATCATGAGCATGTTGCACAAGCTTGGGAGAGGATGAAATTAATGATACGTAATTGCCCTACACATGGTTTGAATTTATGGATGATTATACAAAAAAATTATGCCGGATTGAACTTTCTTTCTAGAAATATTTTAGATTCGGCCGCGGGAGGCACTTTTATGGAATTCACTTTAGGAGAAGCTACAAAACTCCTAGATAATATTATGGTTAATTATTCTCAATGGCACACCGAAAGATCTACTAGTAAAAAGGTTCATGCGATAGAAGAGATTAATGTCTTGAGTGGAAAGATGGATGAACTTATGAAGTATTTTGATAATAAGAGTGCTTCTGATCATAATGATATGATTTGTCTACTTTGATTGAGAATAATAATGAATCTATGGATGTGAATTTTGTTGATAGGAACAATTTTGGTAACAACGCGTATAGAGGAAACTTTAATCCTAGGCCGTATCCTAGTAATTCCTCTAATAATTATGGTAATTCCTACAACAACTCTTATGGAAATTTTAGTAAGATGCCCTCTGCTTTTGAGACTAGTGTTAAAGAATTTATGATTTCTCAAAATAATTTTAATGCTTCACTTGATGAAAAAATTGCCTAAGATTGATGAGTTGGCTAGGAACGTGGATAGAATTTCTCTTGATGTTGATTCTTTGAACCTTAGATCTATTCCACCTAAGCATGATATCAATGAGTCTCTCAAATCTATTAGAATTTCTATTGATGAGTGCAAGGAAAGAACAGCTAGGATGCGTGCTAAGAAAGATTGCTTTGTAAAAGCATGTTCTTCTAGTTTTCATGATAATAGGGATGAAGATCTAAAAGTGATTGATGTGTCTCCTATTAAATCTTTGTTTTGCAATATGAATCTTGATAATGATGGGACTAGAGATGAGTCAACTTTAGTTAAAAGGCGTCCCAATGATTCGGACTTTTTAGATCTTGATGCAAAAATTGGTAAAAGTGGGATTGAAGAGGTCAAAACTTTACATAGCAATGAACCCACTATTTTGGATTTCAAGGAATTTAATTAAGATAATTGTTCTTTAATATATTGTATTTCCTTGTTGCAGTCCGTGTTAAATTCTCCTCCTGCTTATAGTCAAAATAAAGCTTTTACTAAACATATCGTTGATGCTTTAATGCAATCTTATGAAGAAAAGCTTGAATTAGAAGTTTCTATACCTAGAAAACTTTATGATGAGTGGGAACCTACTATTAAAATTAAGATTAAAGATCATGAATGCTATGCTTTATGTGATTTGGGTGCTAGTGTTTCCACGATTCCAAAAACTTTGTGTGATGTGTTAGGTTTCCGTGAATTTGATGATTGTTCCTTAAACTTGCATCTTGCAGATTCCACCATTAAGAAACCTATGGGAAGGATTAATGATGTTCTTATTGTTGCAAATAGGAATTATGTGCCCGTAGATTTCACTGTTTTTGACATAGATTGCAATCCTACATGTCCTATTATTCTTGGTAGACCTTTCCTTAGAATGATTGGTGCAATTATTGATATGAAAGAAGAAAATATTAGATTCCAATTTCCGTTAAGGAAAGGCATGGAACACTTTCTATAAAGAAAATTAAATTACCTTATGAATCTATTATGAGGGCCACATACGGAATGGATACCAAAGATGATAATACCTAGATCTATCCTTGCCTTTATGCCTAGCTAGGGGCGTTAAACGATAGCGCTTGTTGGGAGGCAACCCAATTTTATTTTATTTTCTTGCTTTTTGGTTCTGTTTAGTAATAAATAATTCATGTAGCCTCTGTTTAGATGTGGTTTTATGTTTTAAATTAGTGTTTGTGCCAAGTAGAACCTTTGGGAAGACTTGGGTGAAGTCTTTATGATCTTGCTGTAAAAAACAGAAACTTTAGTGCTCACGAGATTAGCTGCCATTGTTTACTGGAGAGTGATTTTAGGGTGATTATTTTTTCAGATGATTAATTGACAAATTCCTCACGTCCACCATTTTATTTCAGAATTTTTGGAGTTACAGAAGTATACGTTTGATCCAGGTTACTACAGACTGTTCTGTTTTTGACAGATTCTGTTTTTCGTGTGTTGTTTGCTTATTTTGATAAACCTATGGCTAGTATCGGAGGGTATGAACCATAGAGAAGTTGGAATAAACTAGGTTTAACACCAATATAAATAAAGAATGAGTTCATTACAGTACCTTGTGGTGGTGATTTGTTTTCTTATACTAACGGAGCTCATAAGATTTTCTGTTGAGTTTTGTATTGTGAAGTTTTCAAGTTTTGGGTAAACATTTGATGGATTATGGAATAAGGAGTGGCAAGAGACTAATCTTGGGGATGCCCAAGGCACCCCAAGGTAAAATTCAAGGACAAACAAAAGCCTAAGCTTGGGGATGCCCCGGAAGGCATCCCCTCTTTCGTCTTCGTCTATCGGTAATTTTACTTGAGGCTATATTTTTATTCACCACATGATATGTGTTTTGCTTGGAGCGTCTTGTATGATTTGATTCTTTGATTTTTAGTTTACCACAATCATCCTTGCTGTACACACCTTTTGGGAGAGACACACATGAATAGGAATTTATTAGAATACTCTATGTGCTTCACTTATATCTTTTGAGCTAGATAATTTTGCTCTAGCGCTTCACTTATATCTTTTTAGAGCACGGTGGTGGTTTTATTTTATAGAAATTATTGATCTCTCATGCTTCGCTTATATTATTTTGAGAGTATTTTAGAACATCATGGTAGTTTTCTTTGGCTATAAAATTAGTCCTAATATGATGAACATCCAAGATGGGTATAATAAAAACTATCATATAAAGTGCATTGAATACTATGAGAAGTTTGATACTTGATGATTGTTTTGAGATATGAAGATGGTGATATTAGAGTCATACTAGTTGAGTAGTTGTGAATTTGAGAAATACTTGTTCTAAAGTTTGTGATTCCCGTAGCATGCACGTATGGTGAACCGTTATGTGATGAAGTCGGAGCATGATTTATTTATTTATTGTCTTCCTTATGAGTGGCAGTCGGGGACGAGCGATGGTCTTTTCCTAACAATCTATCCCCCTAGGAGCATGCGCGTAGTACTTCGTTTCGATAACTAATAGATTTTTGCAATAAGTATGTGAGTTCTTTATGACTAATGTTGAGTCCATGGATTATACGCACTCTCACCCTTCCACCATTGCTAGCCTCTCTGATACCGCGCACCTTTCGCCGGTATCATAGACCCACCATATACCTTCCTCAAAACAGCCACCATACCTTCCTATTATGGCATTTCCATAGCCATTCGAAGATATATTGCCATGCAACTTACCACCATTCCGTCTGTGATGACACGCTGCATCATTGTCATATTGCCATGCATGATCATGTAGTTGACATCGTATTTGTGGCAAAGCCACCTTTCTAATTTTTTCATACATGTCACTCTTGATTCATTGCATATCCCGGTACACTGCCAGAGGCATTCATATAGAGTCATATTTTGTTCCAAGTATTGAGTTGTAATTTTTGAGTTGTAAGTAAATAAAAGTGTGATGATCATCATTATTAGAGCATTATCCCAAGTGAGTAAAGGATGATGGAGACTATGATTCCCCCACAAGTCGGGATGAGACTCCGGACGAAAATAAAAAAGAGGCCATAAAAAAGAGAGAGAGAGAAAAAGGCCCAAATAAAAAAATGAGAAAAAGAGAGAGAAGGGACAATGTTACTATCCTTTTGCCACACTTGTGCTTCAAAGTAGCACCATGATCTTCATAATGGAGAGTCTTCTATGTTGTCACTTTCATATACTAGTGGGAATTTTACATTATAGAACTTGGCTTGTATATTCCAATGATGGGCTTCCTCAAAATGCCCTACGTCTTTGTGAGCAAGTAAGTTGGATGCACACCCACTTAGTTTCTTTTGTTGAGCTTTCATACACTTATAGCTCTAGTGCATCCGTTGCATGGCAATCCCTACTCACTCACATTGATACCTATTGATGGGCATCTCCATAGCCCGTTGATACGCCTAGTTGATGTGAGACTATGTTCTCCTTTTTGTCTTCTCCACAACCACCATTCTATTCCACATATAGTGCTATATCCATGGCTCACGCTCATGTATTGCGTGAAGATTGAAAAAGTTTGAGAACATCAAAAGTATGAAACAATTGCTTGGCTTGTCATCGGGGTTGTGCATGATTAAATACTTTGTGTGATGAAGATAGATCATAGCCAGACTATATGATTTTGTAGGGATAACTTTCTTTGGCCATGTTATTTTGAGAAGACATGATTGCTTTGTTAGTATGCTTGAAGTATTATTATTTTAATGTCAATATTAAACTTTTGTCTTGAATCTTTCGGATCTGAACATTCATGCCACAATAAAGGAAATTACATTGAGAAATATGCTAGGTAGCATTCCACATCAAAATTTCTGTTTTTATCATTTACCTACTCGAGGACGAGCAGGAATTATGCTTGGGGATGCTTGATACGTCTCCAACGTATCTATAATTTTTTATTGTTCCATGCTATTATATTATCGGTTTTGGATGTTTAATGGGCTTTACTAAGCACTCTTATATTATTTTTGGACTACCTATTAACCGAAGGCCCAGTGCAAATTGCTGTTTTTTTTCCTATTTCAGTGTTTCGCAGAAAAGGAATATCAAACGGAATCCAAACGGAATGAAACCTTCGGGAGAGTTATTTTTGGAACAAATGTGATCCAGGGGACTTGGAGTGGACGTCAAGAAAGTAGCAAGGAGGCCACGAGGCAGGGAGGCGCGCCTGCCCCCCTGGGCGCACCCCCACCCTCGTGGGCCCCTTGCAGCTCCACCGACCTACTTCTTCCTCCTATATATATCCATATACCCCAAAAACATCCGAGAGCCCCAGGAAACCCTATTTCCACCGCCGCAACCTTCTGTACCCGTGAGATCCCATCTTGGGGCCTTTTCCGGCGCTCCGCCGGAGGGGGAATTGATCACGGAGGGCTTCTACATCAACACCATAGCCTCTGCGATGATGTGTGAGTAGTTTACCACAGACCTTCGGGTCCATAGTTATTAGCTAGATGGCTTATTCTCCCTCTTTGGATCTCAATACAAATTTCTCCTCGATCTTCTTGGAGATCTATTTGATGTAATTCTTTTCGCGGTGTGTTTGTCGAGATTCGATGAATTGTGGGTTTATGATCAAGATTATCTATGAACAATATTAGAATCTCCTCTGAATTGTTTTATGTATGATTTGTTATCTTTGCAAGTCTCTTCGAATTATCAGTTTGGTTTGGCCTACTAGATTGATCTTTCTTGCAATGGGAGAAGTGCTTAGCTTTGGGTTCAATCTTGCGGTGTCCTTTCCCAGTGACAGCAGGGGCAGCAAGGCACACATTGTATTGTTTCCATTGAGGATAAAAATATGATATAAACCCCAGCTTTTTATCCTCGATGGCAACAATAAAATACGTGCCTTGCTGCCCCTACTGTCACTTGGAAAGGACACCGCAAGATTGAACCCAAAGCTAAGCACTTCTCCCATTGCAAGAAAGATCAAGCTAGTAGGCCAAACTAAACCGATAATTCAAAGAGATTTGCAAAGATATCAAATCATGCATATAAGAATTCAGAGAAGAACCAAATATTATTCATAGATAAACTTGATCATAAATCCACAATTCATTGGATCTCGGCAAACACAATGCAAAAAGTATTACACCGAATAGATCTCCAAGAACATCGAGGGGAATTTTGTATTGAGAACCAAAGAGAGAGAAGAAGCCATCTAGCTAATAACTATGGACCCTTAGGTTTGTGGTAAACTACTCATGCTTCATCGAAG
The DNA here is from genome assembly GCF_002575655.3 of Aegilops tauschii subsp. strangulata. Taxonomy (NCBI): domain Eukaryota; kingdom Viridiplantae; phylum Streptophyta; class Magnoliopsida; order Poales; family Poaceae; genus Aegilops; species Aegilops tauschii. The sequence continues at coordinate 190,618,261 of NC_053037.3, forward strand.
AGGCTATGGTGTTGATGTAGAAGCCCTCCTTGATCGATTCCCCCTCCGGCAGATCGCCGGAAAAGGCCCCAAGATGGGATCTCACGGGTACAGAAGGTTGCGGCGGTGGAAAAGTGGTTCTGTGGCTCCCCCTGATGTTTTTAGGGTATAAGAGTATATATAGGCGAAAGAAGTAAGTCGGTGGAGCTCCGTGGGGCCCACGAGGGTGGGGGGCATGCCTACCCCCTGGGCGCGCCCTCCTGCCTCGTGGCCGCCTCGTGGAGTTCCAGACTTCAACTCCAAGTCTTCTGGATTGCGTTTGTTCCAAGAAAGATCATCGCGAAGGTTTCATTCCGTTTGGATTCCGTTTGATATTCCTTTTCTGCGAAACACTGAAATAGGCAAAAAAACAAAAACTGGCACTGGGCATTCGGTTAATAGGTTAGTCCCGAAAATAATATAAAAGAGCATATTAAAGCCCATTAAACATCCAAAACGGATAATATAATAGCATGGAACAATAAAAAAATATTGATACGTTGGAGACGTATCAAGCATCCCCAAGCTTAATTCCTGCTCATCCTCGAGTAGGTAAATGATAAAAACAATTTTTTGATGTGGAATGCTACCTAACATAATTTTCAATGTAATTCTCTTTATTGTGGCATGAATGTTCCGATCCATAAGATTCAAAATAAAAGTTTAATATTGACGTAAAAACAATAATACTTCAAGCATACTCATAAAGCAATCATGTCTTCTCAAAATAACATGGCCAAAGAAAGTTATCCCTACAAAATCTTATAGTCTGGCTAGGCTCTATCTTCATCACACAAAGTATTTAATCATGCACAACCCCGATGACAGGCCAAGCAATTGTTTCATACTTTTGATGTTCTCAAACTTTTCAACTTTCACGCAATACATGAGTGTGAGCCATGGACATAGCACTATAGGTGGAATAGAATGGTGGTTGTGGAGAAGACAAAAAGGAGAAGATAGTCTCACATCAACTAGGCGTATCAACGGGCTATGGAGATGCCCATCAATAGATATCAATGTGAGTGATTAGGGATTGACATGCAACGGAGGCACTAGATCTATAAGTGTATGAAGGCTCAACAAAAGAAAACTAAGTGGGTGTGCATCCAACTTGCTTGCTCACGAAGATCTAGGGCAATTTTAAGGAAGCCCATCATTGGAATATACAAGCCAAGTTCTATAATGTAAAATTCCCACTAGTATAAAAGTGACAACATAGGATACTCTCTATCATGAAGATCATGGTGCTACTTTGAAGCACAAGTGTGGTAAAAGGAAAGTAGCATTGTCCCTTCTCTCTTTTTCTCTCATTTTTTTATTTGGGCCTTCCTCTTTTTTTTATGGCCTCTTATTATTATTATTTTTCTCGACCGGAGTCTCATCCCTTGTGGGGGAATCATAGTCTCCATCATCCTTTCCTCACTGGGACAATGCTATAATAATGATGATCATCACACTTTTATTTTCTTACAACTATGGAATTACAACTCAATACTTAGAACAAAATATGACTCAATGTGAATGCCTCCGTCGGTGTACCGGGATGTGCAATGATTCAAGTGTGACATTTATGAAAAATTATGAACGGTGGCTTTGCCACAAATACGATCTCAACTACATAATCATGCAAAGCAATATGACAATGATGGAGCGTGTCATAATAAACGGAACGGTGGAAAGTTGCATGGCAATATATCTCGGAATGGCTATGGAAATGTGCTACCTCTTGAGCATGCGTTGGTTTTCCCTTGAAGAGGAAAGGGTGATGCAGCAAAGTAGCATAAGTATTTCCCTAAGTTTTTGAGAACCAAGGTATCAATCCAATAGGAGACTACATGCAAATCGCCTAGTACCTGCACAAACAATCAAGAACCTTGCAACCAACGTGATAAAGGGGTTGTCAATCCCTTCACGGCCACTTGAAAAAGTGAGATCTGATTAAGATAATAAGATAAATATTTTTGGTATTTTATTGTATTGATTGGAAAGTAAAGATTGCAAAATAAACGGCGACAAAAATTGGCAAGTTGATGGGAAACTAATATGATGTAAAATAGAGCCGGGGCCATAGGTTTCACTAGTGGCTTCTCTCAAGATAGCATATATTACGGTGGGTGAACAAATTACTGCCGAGCAATTGATAGAAAAGAGCATAGTCATGAGAATTTCTAGGCATGATCATGAACATAGGCATCACGTCCATGTCAAGTAGACCAAAACGATTCTGCATCTACTACTATTACTCCACACATCAACCGCTATCCAGCATGCATCTAGAGTATTAAGTTCATAAGAACAGAGTAACGCATTAGGCAAGATGACATGATGTAGAGGGATAAACTCAAGCAATATGATATAAACCCCATCTTTTTATCCTCGATGGCAACAATACAATACGTGTCGGTTCCCTTTCTGTCATTGGGATCGAGCACGGCAAGATTGAACCCAAAGCTAAGCACTTCTCCCATTGCAAGAAAGATCAATCTAGTACGCCAAACTAAACCGATAATTCGAAGAGACTTGCAAAGATATCAAATCATGCATATAAGAATTCAGAGAAGAATCAAATATTGTTCATAGATAATCTTGATCATAAGCCCACAATTCATCGGATCTCGGCAAACACACCGCAAAAAGTATTACATCGAAGAGATCTCCAAGAACATTGAGGAGAACTTTGTATTGAGAACCAAAGAGAGAGCAGAAGCCATCTAGCTAATAACTAAGGAGCCTAAGGTCTGTGGTAAACTACTCATGCTTCATCGAAGAGGCTATGGTGTTGATGTAGAAGCCCTCCGTGATCGATTCCCCTCCGGCAGATCGCCAGAAAAGGCCCCAAGATGGGATCTCACGGGTACAGAAGGTTGTGGCGGTGGAAAAGTGGTTTCGTGGCTCCCCCTGATGTTTTTAGGGTATAAGAGTATATATAGGCGAAAGAAGTACGTCGGTGGAGCTCCATGGGGCCCACGAGGGTGCGGGGCACACCTACCCCCCTAGGCGCGCCCTCCTGCCTCGTGGCCGCCTCGTGGAGTTCCAGACTTCAACTCCAAGTCTTTTGGATTGCGTTTGTTCCAAGAAAGATCATCGCGAAGGTTTCATTCCGTTTGGATTCCGTTTGATATTCCTTTTCTGCGAACACTGAAATAGGCAAAAAAAAACGAAACTGGCACTGGGCATTCGGTTAATAGGTTAGTCCCGAAAATAATATAAAAGAGCATATTAAAGCTCATTAAACATCCAAAACGGATAATATAATAGCATGGAACAATAAAAAAACTATAGATACGTTGGAGACGTATCAAGCATCCCCAAGCTTAATTCCTGCTCGTCCTCGAGTAGGTAAATGATAAAAACAGTTTTTTTGATGTGGAATGCTACCTAGCATAATTTTCATTGTAATTCTCTTTATTGTGGCATGAATGTTCAGATCCATAAGATTCAAAATAAAAGTTTAATATTGACGTAAAAACAATAATACTTCAAGCATACTCATAAAGCAATCATGTCTTCTCAAAATAACATGGCCAAAGAAAGTTATCCCTACAAAAATCTTATAGTCTGGCTATGCTCTATCTTCATCACACAAAGTATTTAATCATGCACAACCCCGATGACTGGCCAAGCAATTGTTTCATACTTTTGATGTTCTCAAACTTTTTCAACTTTCACGCAATACATGAGTGTGAGCCATGGACATAGCACTATAGGTGGAATAGAATGGTGGTTGTGGAGAAGACAAAAAGGAGAAGATAGTCTCACATCAACTAGGCGTATCAACGGGCTATGGAGATGCCCATCAATAGATATCAATGTGAGTGAGTAGGGAGTGCCATGCAACGGAGGCACTAGATCTATAAGTGTATGAAAGCTCAACAGAAGAAACTAAGTGGGTGTGCATCCAACTTGCTTGCTCACGTAGACCTAGGGCAATTTTAAGGAAGCCCATCATCGGAATATACAAGCCAAGTTCTATAATGTAAAATTCCCACTAGTATAAATGTGACAACATAGGAGACTCTCTATCATGAAGATCATGGTGCTACTTTGAAGCACAAGTGTGGTAAAAGGATAGTAGCATTGTCCCTTCTCTCTTTTTCTCTCATTTTTTTATTTGGGCCGTTCTCTCTTTTTTTATGGCCCCTTATTATTATTATTTTTCTCGTCCGGAGTCTCATACCTTGTGGGGGAATCATAGTCTCCATCATTCTTTCCTCACTGGGACAATGCTATAATAATGATGATCATCACACTTTTATTTACTTACAACTCAAGAATTACAACTCAATACTTAGAACAAAATATGACTCTATGTGAATGCCTTCGTTGGTGTACCGGGATGTGCAATGATTCAAGTGTGACAATTATGAAAAATTATGAACGGTGGCTTTGCCACAAATACGATCTCAACTACATGATCATGCAAAGCAATATGACAATGATGGAGCGTGTCATAATAAACGGAACGGTGGAAAGTTGCATGGCAATATATCTCGGAATGGCTATGGAAATGTGCTACCTCTTGAGCATGCGTTGGTTTTCCCTTGAAGAGGAAAGGGTGATGCAGCAAAGTAGCATAAGTATTTCCCTAAGTTTTTCAGAACCAAGGTATCAATCCAGTAGGAGACTACACGCAAATCGCCTAGTACCTGCACAAACAATCAAGAACCTTGCAACAGATGCGATAAAGGGGTTGTCAACCCTTCACGGCCACTTGCAAAAGTGAGATCTGATAAAGATAATAAGATAAATATTTTTGGTATTTTTGTTGTATAGATTGGAAAGTAAAGATTGCAAAATAAACGGCAACAGAAATTGGCAAGTTGACGGGAAACTAATATGATGTAAAATAGACCCGGGGGCCATAGGTTTCACTAGTGGCTTCTCTCAAGATAGCATATATTACGGTGGGTGAATAAATTACTGCCGAGCAATTGGTAGAAAAGAGCATAGTTATGAGAATTTCTAGGCATGATCATGAACATAGGCATCACGTCCGTGTCAAGTAGACCAAAACGATTCTGCATCTACTACTATTACTCCACACATCGACCGCTATCCAGCATGCATCTAGAGTATTAAGTTGATAAGAACAGAGTAACACATTAGGCAAGATGACATGATGTAGAGGTATAAACTCTAGCAATATGATATACACCCCATCTTTTTATCCTCGATGGCAACAATACAATACGTGTCGGTTCCCTTTCTGTCACTGGGATCGAGCACGGCAAGATTGAACCCAAAGCTAAGCACTTCTCCCATTGCAAGAAAGATCAATCTAGTACGCCAAACTAAACTGATAATTCGAAGAGACTTGCAAAGATATCAAATCATGCATATAAGAATTCAGAGAAGAATCAAATATTGTTCATAGATAGTCTTGATCATAAACCCACAATTCATCGGATCTCGGCAAACACACCGCAAAAAGTATTACATCGAAGAGATCTCCAAGAACATCGAGGAGAACTTTGTATTGAGAACCAAAGAAAGAGAAGAAGCCATCTAGCTAATAACTATGGACCCGAAGGTCTGTGGTAAACTACTCATGCTTCATCAAAGAGGCTATGCTGTTGATGTAGAAGGCCTCCGTGATTGAATCCCCCTCCGACAAATCGCCGGAAAAGGCCCCAAGATGGGATCTCACGGGTACAGAAGGTTGCGGCGGTGGAAAAGTGGTTTCGTGGCTCCCCTGGATGTTTTCAGGGTATAAGAGTATATATAGGCGAAAGAAGTAGGTCGGTGGAGCTACGAGGGGCGCACGAGGGTGGGGGGGCGTGCCCTCCTGCCTCGTTGCCACCTTGTTGCTTCCTTGAATTCCACTCCAAGTCTCCTGGATTGCGTTTGGTCCAAGAAAGATCCTCGCGAAGGTTTCGTACCGTTTGGATTCCGTTTGATATTCTTTTTCTACGAAACACTGAAATAGGCAACAAAACAGCAATTTGCACTGGGCCTTCGGTTAATAGGTTAGTCCCAAAAATAATATAAAAGAGCATATTAAAGCCCATTAAACATCCAAAACAAATAATATAATAGCATGGAACAATAAAAAATTATAGATACGTTGGAGACGTATCAAGCATCCCCAAGCTTAATTCTTGCTCGTCCTCGAGTAGGTAAATGATAAAAACAAATTTTTTTGATGTGGAATGCTACCTAACATAATTTTTGATGTAATTTTCTTTATTGTGGCATGAATGTTCAGATCCGAAAGATTCAAGACAAAAGTTTAATATTGACATAAAAATAATACTTCAAGCATACTAACTAAGTAATTATGTCTTCTCAAAATAACATGGCCAGAGAAAGCTCATCCCTAGAAAATTATAAAGTTTGGCTATGCTTCATTTTCGTCACACAAAATGCTCTCATCATGCACAACCCCGATGGCAAGCCATGCAATTGTATCATACTTTAGTATTCTCAAACTTTTTCAACTTTCACGCAACACATGAGCGCGAGCCATGGACACAACACTATAGGTGGAATAGAATATGATGATGGAGGTTGTGTGGAGAAGACAAAAAAAGAAAGTCTCACATCGACACGGGTAATCAACGGGCTATGGAGATGCCCATCAATTGATGTCAATGCGAGGAGTAGGGATTGCCATGCAACGGATGCACTAGAGCTATAAATGTATGAAAGCTCAACAAAATAAACTAAGTGGGCGTGCATCCAACTTGCTTGCTCACGAAGACCTAGGGCATTTGAGGAAGCCCATTGTTGGAATATACAAGCCAAGATCTACAATGAAAAATTCCCACTAGTATATGAAAGTGACAATATAAGAAACTCTCTATCATGAAGATCATGGTGCTACTTTGAAGCACAAGTGTGGAAAAAAGGATAGTAGCATTGTCCCTTCTCTCTTTTTCTCTCATTTTTTTGGGCCTTCTCTTTTTTTATTTGGCCTTTCTCTTTTTTTTGGCCTTTCTCTTTTTTTTCCTAACACGGGACAATGCTCTAATAATGATGATCATCACACTTCTATTTATTTACAACTCAAGGATTACAACTCGATACTAGAACAAAATATGACTCTATACGATTGCCTCCGGAGGTGTACCGGGATAGGCAATGAATCAAGAGTGACATGTATGAAAAATTATGCATGGTGGCCTTGCCACAAATACGATGTCAACTACATGATCATGCAAGGAAATATGACAATGATGAAGCGTGTCATAATAAACGGAACGGTGGAAAGTTGCATGGTAATATATCTCGGAATGGCTATGGAAATGCCATAATAGGTAGGTATGGTGGCTGTTTTGAGGAAGATATTAGGAGGTTTATGTGTGATAGAGCGTATCATATCACGGGGTTTGGATGCACCGGCGAAGTTTGCACCAACTCTCAAGGTGAGAAAGGGCAATGCACGGTACCGAAGAGGCTAGCAATGATGGAAGGGTGAGAGTGCGTATAATACATGGACTCAACATTACTCAAAAAGAACTCACATACTTATTGCAAAAATCTACAAGTCATCAAAACCAAGCACTATGTGCTTGCTCCTAGGGGGATAGATTTGTAGGAAAAGACCATCGCTCGTTCCCGACCGCCACTCATAAGGAGGACAATCAAAGAACACCTCATGCTTCAAATTTGTCACACAACGTTTACCATACGTGCATGCTACGGGACTTGCAAACTCCAACACAAGTATTTATAAAATTCATAATTACTCAACTAGCATGACTCTAATATTACCACCTTCATATCTCAAAACAATCGTCAAGTATCAAACTTCTCATAGTATTCAATGCACTTTATATGGAAGTTTTTTATTATACCCATCTTGGATGCCTATCATATTAGGAATAATTTTATAGCCAAAGAAAATTACCATACTGTTCCAATAGAATCTCAAAATAATATAAGTGAAGCATGAGAGATCAATAGTTTCTATAAAATAAAACCACCACCGTGCTCTAAAAAGGTATAAGTAAAGCACTAGAGCAAAATTATCTAGCTCAAAAGATATAAGTGAAGCACATAGAGTATTCTAATAAATTCTGATTCATGTGTGTCTCTCCGAAAGGTGTGTACAGCAAGGATGATTGTGGTAAACTAAAAAGCAAAGACTCAAATCATACAAGACGCTCCAAGCAAAACACATATCATGTGGTGAATAAAAATATAGACGAAGACGAAAGAGGGGATGCCTTCCGGGGCATCCCCAAGCTTAGGCTTTTGGTTGTCCTTGAATTTTACCTTGGGGTGCCTTGGGCATCCCCAAGCTTAGGATATTGCCACTCCTTATTCCGAAATCCATCAAATCTTTAACCAAAAACTTGAAAACTTCACAACACAAAACTTAAATAGAAAATCTCATGAGCTCCGTTAGTGTAAGAAAACAAACCACCACTTTAAGGTACTGTAATGAACTCATTCTTTATTTATATTGGTGTTAAACCTACTGTATTCCAACTTTTCTATTGGTCATACGCCCCGATACTAGCCATAGATTCATCAAAATAAGCAAACAACACACGAAAAACAGAATCTGTCAAAAACAGAACAGTCTGTAATAATCTGTATCAAACGTATACTTCTGGAACTCCAAAAATTCTGAAATAAATTGGTGGACGTGAGGAATTTATCTATTGATCATCTTAAAAAATAATCAAGCTAAAAGCGCTCTCCAATAAAAAATGGCAGCTAATCTCGTGAGTGCAAAAGTTTCTGTTTCTTACAGCAAGATCGCAAAGACTTCACCCAAGTCTTCCCAAAGGTTCTACTTGGCACAAACACTAATTAAAACATAAAAACACATCCAAACATAGGCTAGATGAATTATTTATTACTAAACAGGAACAAAAATCAAGGAACAAAAATAAAATTGGGTTGCCTCCCAACAAGCGCTATCGTTTAACGCCCCTAGCTAGGCATAAAAACAAGAATAGATCTAGGTATTGTCATCTTTGGTATGCAATCCATAAGTGGCTCTCATAATAGATTCATAAGGTAATTTAATTTTCTTCCTAGGAAAGTGTTCCATGCCTTTCCTTAACATAAATTGGAATCTAATATTTCCTTCTTTCATATCAATAATTGCACCAATCGTTCTATGGAAAGGTCTACCAAGAATAACGGGACGTGCAGGATTGCAATATATATCAAGAACAATGAAATCTACGGGCACATAATTCTTATTTGCAACAATAAGAACATCATTAATCCTTCCCATAGGTTTCTTAATGGTGGAATCCGCAAGGTGCAAATTTAAAGAACAATCGTCAAATTCACGGAAACCTAACACATCACACAAAGTTTTTGGAATCGTGGAAACACTAGCACCCAAATCACATAAAACATAGCATTCATGATCTTTAATCTTATTTTTAATAGTAGGTTCCCACTCATCATAAAGTTTTCTATGGATAGAAACTTCTAATTCAAGTTTTTCTTCATAAGATTGCATTAAGGCATCAACGATATGTTTAGTAAAAGCTTTATTTGGATCATAAGCATGAGGAGAATTTTAACACGGATTGCAACAAGGAAATACAATCTATCAAAGAGCAATTATCATAATTAAATTCCTTGAAATCCAAAATAGCGGGTTCATTGCTATGTAAAGTTTTGACCTCTTCAATCCCAGTTTTACCAATTTTTGCATCAAGATCTAAAAACTCTGAGTCATTGGGACGCCTTTTAACTAAAGTTGACTCATCTCCAGTCCCATCTTTATCAAGATTCATATTGGAAAACAAAGATTTAATAGAAGACACATCAATCACTTTTAGATCTTCATTATTATTATCATGAAAATTAGAAGAACACGCTTTTACAAAGCAATCTTTTTTAGCACGCATCCTTGCGGTTCTTTCTTTGCACTCATAAATGGAAATTATCATGGCTTTGAGAGAATCATTGATATCATGCTTTGGTGGAATAGATCTAAATTTCAAAGAATCAACATCAAGAGAAATTCTATCCATGTTCCTAGCCAACTCATCAATCTTAGGCAATTTTTCTTCAAGCAAAGCATTGAAATTCTTTTGCGAATTCATAAATTCTTAAACACTAGTCTCAAAATCGGAGGGCATCTTATTAAAATTTCCATAAGTGTTGTTGTAGGAATTACCATAATTATTAGAGGAGTTACTAGGGAATGGCCTAGAATTAAAGTTTCCTCTATACGCGTTATTACCAAAGTTATTTCTACCAACAAAATTCACATACATAGATTCATTATTATTCTCAATCAAAGTGGAAAAAGGCATATCATTAGGATCAGGATAAACAATCTTATTAGCAAACAATTTCATAAGTTCATCCATCTTTCCACTCAAAACATTAATCTCTTCAATTGCATGAACTTTTTTACTAGTGGATCTTTCGGTGTGCCATTGAGAATAATTAACCATAATATGATCTAGGAGTTTAGTAGCTTCTCCTAAAGTGATTTCCATAAAAGTGCCTCCCGCGGCCGAATCAAAAAGATTTCTAGAAGCAAAATTCAATCCGGCATAAAAATTTTGTATAATCATCCATAAATTCAAACCATGCATAGGGTAATTACGTATCATTAATTTCATCCTCTCCCAAGCTTGTGCAACATGCTCATGATCAAGTTTCTTAAAATTCATAATATCGTTTCTAAGAGAGATGATCTTAGCGGGAGGAAAATACTTAGAGATAAAAGCATCTTTGCACTTATTCCATGAATCAATACTATTTTTAGGCAAAGAAGAGAACCAAGTTTTAGCACGATCTCTAAGTGAAAACGGAAATAGCTTCAATTTAACAATATCGTTATCCACATCTTTCTTCTTCTGCATATCGCACAAATCAACAAAGTTGTTTAGATGAGTAGCGGCATCTTCACTAGGAAGGCCAGAAAATTGATCTTTCATGACAAGATTCAACAAAGCAGCAGTAATTTCACAAGATTCAGCATCGGTAATAGGAGCAATCGGAGTGCTAATAAAATCATTGTTGTTGGTATTGGAAAAGTCACACAATTTAGTATTATCTTGAGCCATCGTGACAAACAATGAATCCAACACACAAGCACAGAAGAAGCAAGCGAAAAGAGACGAACGGAAATGGGCGAATAAAACGGCAAGGGTGAAGTGGGGGAGAGGAAAATGAGAGGCAAATGGCAAATAATGTAATGCGAGGGAGAAGAGTTTGTGATGGCTACTTGGTATGTCTTGACTTGTGCGTAGATCTCCCCGGCAACGGTGCCAGAAATCCTTCTTGCTACCTCTTGAGACGCGTTGGTTTTCCCTTGAAGAGGAAAGGGTGATGCAGCAAACTAGCATAAGTATTTCCCTAAGTTTTTGAGAACCAAGGTATCAATCCAGTAGGAGAATACACGCAAGTCGCCTAGTACCTGCACAAACAATCAAGAACCTTGCAACCAACGCGATAAAGGGGTTGTCAATCCCTTCACGGCCACTTCTAAAAGTGAGATCTGATAAAGATAATAAGATAAATATTTTTGGTATTTTTGTTGTATAGATTGGAAAGTAAACATTGCAAAATAAACGGCGACAGAAATTGGCAAGTTGACGGGAAACTAATATGATGTAACATAGACCCGGGGGCCATAGGTTTCACTAGTGGCTTCTCTCAAGATAGCATATATTACAGTGGGTGAACAAATTACTGCCGAGCAATTGATAGAAAAGGGCATAATTATGAGAATATCTAGGCATGATCATGAACATAGGCATCACGTCTGTGTCAAGAAGACCGAAAAGATTCTGCATCTACTACTATTACTCCACACATCAACCGCTATCCAGCATGCATCTAGAGTATTAAGTTCATAAGAACAGAGTAACGCATTAGGCAAGATGACATGATGTAGAGGGATAAACTCAAGCAATATGATATAAACCCCATCTTTTTATCCTCGATGGCAACAATACAATACGTGTCGGTTCCCATTCTGTCACTGGGATCGACCACCGCAAGATTGAACCCAAAGCTAAGAACTTCTCCCATTGCAAGAAAGATTAATCTAGTAGGCCAAACTAAACCGATAATTCGAAGAGACTTGCAAAGATATCAAATCATGCATATAAGAATTCAGAGAAGAGTCAAATATTGTTCATAGATAATCTTGATCATAAATCCACAATTCATCGGATCTCGGCAAACACACCGCAAAAAGTATTACATCAAATAGATCTCTAAGAACATCGAGGAGAACTTTGTATTGAGAACCAAAGAGAGAGAAGAAGCCATCTAGCTAATAACTATGGACCCCGATGGTCTGTGGTAAACTACTCACGCTTCATCGGAGAGGCTATGGTGTTGATGTACAAGCCCTCCGTGATCGATTCCCCCTCAGGCAGTTCACCGGAAAAGGCCCCAAGATGGGATCTCACGGGTATAGAAGGTTGCGGCGGTGGAAAAGAGGTTTCATGGCTCTCTTGATGTTTTTAGGGTATAAGAGTATATATAGGCGAAAGAAGTACGTCGGTGGAGCTCCATGGGGCCCAAGAGGGTGTGCGGCACGCCTACCCCCCCTGGGCGTGCCCTGCTGCCTCGTGGCCGCCTCGCGGAGTTCCAGACTTCAACTCCAAGAAAGATCATCGTGAAGGTTTCATTCCGTTTGGATTCCGTTTGATATTCCTTTTCTGCGAAACACTGAAATAGGCAAAAAAACAGAAACTGGCACTGGGCCTTCGGTTAATAAGTTAGTCCCAAAAATAATATAAAAGAGCATATTAAAGCCCATTAAACATCCAAAACGGATAATATAATAGCATGGAACAATAAAAATTATATATACGTTGGAGACGTATCAGAGCCCAATGTCAGTTTCTGTTTTTCCTTGTTTTTGAGTTCCACAGAAAAGGAATATCAAACAGAGTCCAAATGAGCTGAAAATTTACGCTGATTCTTATATGGACCAGAAGAAGCCCCCGAAGCAAAAGTGTTGGGCCAGAGGAGCCACGAGGTCTCCACAAGTGTGGAAGGGACGCCCCCCTAGGGCGCGCCCCCTGTCTTATCGTCGCCTCATGGACCCCCTAACTTGTTCCCAACGCCAAAAATTCCTATCAATACAGAAACCCCAAGAAATAAACCTAGATCGGGAGTTCCACCACCGCAAGCCTCTGTAGCCACGAAAAACCAATCGGGGGCCCGTTTCGGCACCCTGCTGGAGGGGGAAACCATCACCGGTGGCCATCTTCATCATCCCGGCGCTCTCCATGACGAGGAGGGAGTAGTTCACCCTCAGGGCTGAGGGTATGTACCAGTAGCTATGTGTTTGATCTCTCTCTCTCTCTCTCTCTCTCTCGTGTTCTTGATTTGGCACGATCTTGACGTACCGTGAGCTTTGTTATTATAGTTGGATCATATGGTGTTTTCCCCCTCTGTGATAGCCTGGATTTTGCCTTCTCTCTTTTCCCGGAATTGCCTTCTCTCTGTTTTCGGACTTGGTGTTTTGCCTTGCATTGATTTGGATTTTGCAATCATTTCATATGGACTTATCACTTGGGCATACCCTTGGCTTTCACCCAAGTGACCTATATACTCCTCATTCAACTTTATTTCTCTGATAAATCCCCAAAATAATCAAATGAATATTTTTCATAAAAGAGAAATATTCATTTTTCTCTCTGAAACTCTATTCAGAAACTTGTGCTCCAAAGCAACCCTCATTTTTATTGCTCCCAAAAATCTGAGATAAATCCTGAATATTCTTTGGACCTTGGCACACCTTCCCAAGCAAAAATATTGCATGACTTTTTGTAATATTTTTTCTATAGAAAATCATTTCTCTTCTGGCCCAAAATTCCAGTTTGTACAGCAAGTACATTTTTCCTTGATCTTTTGGCCTTGATCTTTCTTGTGCTTAACTACCCTCCTAAGAAAACCTAAACCCCAGGAGACAGCCCTAATGGCCATCTAGAAGCTAGCCAAACTTGGCGACCAAGTTTCTGGTCAGAAACTTGCCACCTTGGTTGAGTCAATTCTGGTCGGCCTGGGTATGAGCTTTCAACTTTCCTAGACTAAACACTGCGTGGACTAGAGCTTAGACAAGGTTTGGCAGCATTTGGGCATCGTCTTGACCATGCCAGCGTGGTGACCGCATGAAGATACGGTGCCTGGCAGCTACTCGACGCGCCTGGGTGTCACCATCTCCTCTGTTCAACGCGTGCTCGATCCAGTGCTCGCCGACGCCTGCCGCGCCGCGCCACCAGCCCCGACCCATCACCCTTGACCTCTCCCTGGCGCTCGCTGACGCTGGAGATGCCGCAGCAAGCACGGGCATGTCACGGCCAAAAGCCGTAGTGCGCGCGTGCACTTGTCCGCTCCCCCCAGTGTCCTGTGCTCGTCCACGAGAGTGGACAGCCTCCCACAGCGACGCTGCATGCTTGCCCCCTCGCACTGGAGCGCTTCGTCGCCGTTCGCCGGCATCTAGAGAGCTCCGGTGGAGACATGTTACCCCCCTTGCTCCGGCTATATATACAGCCTCCCTCCTCGTTTCCTAGCCACACGCCACTCCTCACCACTTACACGAACACGTAGAAGGGCCACTGCCCGGTCGGGCAGGCCTCTGGCCGTCTGCCCCGATCGGAGAACTCCGGCGACCTCCGCAGCTCGGCCACCTCGCTCTGGTGCCTCTGGAGCTCGACCAGCTGCTCGGGCATGGCATTGGAGGTCTCTTGGTGCTGTCTGGATGCTGCTGAGCCCCCGGAGCCGCCTCTAGCCGTCGTCTTCATCCACTCCGGCGAACCCCGTCAGCCACCGAAGCTTGCGAGCTTGACCACGAGTAGCTCCAACCATCCCAGTGCAAGCCATGGGTACGGGCAGGTGCGCCGCGAGCCCAGCTTGAATCCTATCCATCTAAACTAGCCTCAGACCCCCTCCTCGCCGGCGTGCGCTCCGGCGAAGCGCCGTCGCGTTCGGATCTCATTTCCCCTCTCTCCCTCCTGACATGTGGAGCCCGCCCGTCAGCCTCACCACTCGCGCCCGAAGCGGTACGAGTGGAGGTGTATTTCTCTTTTACGCCTTCGACGTCACCCCCCAGGAATTTCTGTTTAATTCAAATTTATTCAAAAATTGACCCAAACTTTGACCAGCCACTATTTATAAACCATAAGTCCAAATGATTTGATGCTTTTTGCATTGTCTTTGTTTCAGAAAGCTCTAGCAGCACACCAAAAGGTGGATTTTTCCTTGCTGTCTAGAATTTCTGGTGATTTTTAGAATGGGTTTTGATATTTTTTTTTGTGGTGCTTAATTATTTTCAGAAGGAGAAGCTTGTCTTGAAGCGAACCAAGAGGGGTGTGATCCTCCTCTACACTAAGGCAAGCCACACCAGCATTTGGATGGTGTTATTTCAATATCTATGATTTTCTATTTGAATATGAGTTTTAATTGCATTTAAAATTTGATAAATAAATTTTGTTAATTGCTAGTTACTTTATCATGCTTGATATGCTTGTTTTAGTTACTCGTTAATTGCATGAACTTGTTTGGTCAAGTAGAATAAAATTTTGCATTAGATAGGTCGCTATGGTAGAGAATGATAGTTCTTTTACTAAGTGACATTTCATATAAGTGATGAGCTAATAAAAATATTGTGGATAATAAAAATGAATTAGGTCCATTAAGGTTTTTTATCCTAGGTATTGCAAGATAATTATGTTCATAAGTTTGATCCATATCTATGTGTTGTTTGCTTTGCATGTCGGTTAGTTGCATAAGTATGTCAAAGTATCATGTTAGTATAAAAAGTTTTTATCAAAGTTGAACTTGAATATGATGTTGGTCACATCATGGTGCCACTGAATCAGGTTTTTATTCAGTGCGACCACATTTACCTTGTGGGAAGGTCTTGATTCGGTGTGCCTCTCACCGGTGCCTCCCGCGAGGGAAGGTTATGGGCGTGCATACCCTGGCCCGGTAGGCAGGCATAACCGTGTGTGCTTGTTTTTGTTTTTATGGTACCTTGTCCCCGTTTGGGACTGTTTTGCCACGACGGTGGCCGTTGGTGCCTTTGGTAGGCATGGGGCCACCCAAGACGTAGCCCTGAGAGGGAGTTGGTCGGAGTGGTCGGGAGAGTGCCATGACAAAGGGAGGGTTTCGTCGGAACACTTTGGTCCACCCGAATGGGAGTGCGAGGCCAGGTGTTCCGTAGTGTGGGTAAAGTGCGCTACCTCTGCAGAGTGTATTTAATCTATCGATAGCCGCGTCCTCGGTTATGGGCATAGCTTCGAAGTAAGTCACACCATGGATCAACTTTTATTATTAATCTTGCAAACTAAATGATTGTTGCGATGCTGTGTGTTTCATGAACTCTCGAGTTGTTCATGCGCGGTTGGTTTTTAGTTGTGACCCCGGTATGGTCACCGCTTGGTTACGAGGTAACCGTCTAGTAAGCGAGTCTGTGAGACTCGGTGCGCGTATTGGTTTCATTGCATGCTTAGTAATTCTTGCTTTTGCATTAATTTGATTAATTGTCATGATATTGTCTGTCATCGTGCTTATGTTTGTTGTGAGCTTGCAAGTACATTCAATGTACTGACCTGGCGTGTCATGCCAGCTTTCAGGCAAGTCGATTCGCATCGGAGGGCATCTCGCGTCTAGGCCGTGTCAACGTCGGTGTCCCTATGCTATGGAGTTCCACTGCGTCGTTCTTCCGCTGCCGCGTAGTTTGTGTGATCGAGGCCCTCGTCATGTTCATTAAATAATGTACATACTATTCAGCAGCACCGTGCGTGCCGCTTGGCCTCGTATCTTGATGTAATATCAGACTTATGTAATCCGCTAGCATCAATAAAGCGGCTGTTTCTATACCAAGTTGATGTGTATTGCCAAAAGACTTGATCTTTGGGATGGCAATGCAGGGTGAACCGGTTGCTCTGAGCCGGGGTGCCACAACGCTTGGTATCAGAGTTGCGCTGATTGTAGGGTACGCTAGACCGTTAGTGCATTAGTGAAACAGTAGATAGCTTCGTCTGAGTGCCGGTAGTCATAGAAATTGGTTGCTGCATTGCATGCATGTTTATTTGTTGTTATTACTAACCGTATGGTTTGTGAGTGTAGATGGCTCCAGTACCGATCTTGTACCATCCTGAGCCAGCTCCGTACACATCGCCGCACCTACTTCAGAACGTGTGGCGACGACTCTATCCAGAGGGTGCTGATCCAGAGTATCGGGTGTATCGGGAGCATCTGGCCGATGCATTGTATGAGTATTACAGAGAGGTCACTCTACACCACAGTTCCCCTTCCGGCGCTTACACTCGTTCTACTAAGGGTCGTCTTGCTTCTACGCCATCTCAGGCAGTTCAGTTTGCTGCTATCGAGGCTCTTGTAGACTTGCGCTACAACGAGGTTCGCATGCACACCCACCCAGGTTTCTTCTACTACCCATCTTTGCACGAGAATGGGCGTATCCACTTTCCTTTGATTAATCCGTCGTGCGATCGTCCCACTAGCCACCTTTCTCGCTATATCACTGCTAGTTATCTCCTGAACTATGAGTTAGCTCGGGAGCTCTCACGTGCTCGGACAGCTCTCGCCGCTGCTCGTACCAGGAACCCTCTTCCCACTGTCATCTACACTACACCAGTTCCTTCCGCCTCCGTTCCCCCAGTGACTTCGCAGGGTACCGTTAACCCTCTCACGGTGACCCCTCGCAGTGCTCCTACTGCGTGGGCTTCCCTTGTCGCTACTCCTGCCGCTCCTATGCCTAGATCCCATCCCCTGCCTGCCCCTGAGGGAGAGCTCTCGAGGCAGCGCCATCGCGTCTCTCATAACCCGGAGGTCTCTACTATCATTTGAGGATCTGGATCCGGCTCAGGAGAGGAGCCCGCAGCAGCACAGTCCGAGCAGTAGACCGTTAGAGTATCGCTTTCGTCATGACTATGATGTATGGGTGTAATCGCACGTGTCATGAGGCTTAGTTTCATGTATGAGGGTAGTAGACCCGTTATAGTGTTTACTTTCATGTTGAGCCTATGTATAATTATGTTGGAACCTTTTATTCGCTTTGGTTTTCATTCGCTGTTTTCTTCCAGGACTTGTCGATGGCTTTCCTCCCATTTTGGAATTTTCTCATCATGGTTGCTATGTATTGGGAAAATAAATAATAGGATGACGCGTGGAGGCAGCAGCAGTCAAGCTTGTGAGGATGTCCCTGTCCATCGCTTCGCAAGACAGGCAGGACATTCCCCCGAGCCATACCAGCCACCTCCGTCTCCACCGCCAAATCCGCCGTCCACTGAGCAAATCCTGCGAATGTTTGAAGAAAGAAGGAGCAATGATCTGCTGGAAATACTGAAAACTGTGCAAGTTATGGTTGGGCAGAATGGAAACTAGAATGGTCCTCATTCCAAGCTATCAGATTTTCAGCGAACCAAGCCTCCCAGCTTCAGCCAAGTTATTGATCCATTGGACGCCGATGATTGGTTACGAACTATTGAGAGGAAACTGGAGATTGCTCACACTGAAGAGGGAGACAAGGTTCCCTTTGCAATGCATTATCTCGAAGGAGCTGCTGCTATATGGTGGGATAATGCTAAGGCAAAATGGCTCGCGGACGAGGAAGTTACTTGGACTAAATTCAAGGATCATTTCCGCAAGTATCATATTCCCTCCGGGATTATGGAAATCAAGTAGCGCGAATTCCTCGCCCTCACTCAAGGCTGCATGACAGTCAACGAGTACCTGAATAAATTCAACCATTTGGCCCACTATTCTCTCCAAGATGTGGCCATAGAAGAACGGAAGATCGACAGATTTCTGGGAGGACTGAATCAGCATCTCAGGTGCACTCTCTGCATGTTTGATTTTCCGGACTTTCTGACTCTGGTGAACAAGGCCCTCATCGCAGAAAGGGAACACAAGCTCCTACACGACAACAAGCCAGCTATTAATGACCACAAGTGCAAATTCGAGCCGAAGAAGGATATGCAACCAGTGCAGAAGGCTCGTACTTGGCAACAGACTCAGGTTGAGTACAAACCCAACTGGCAGCAGAATGTCAACAAGACTACCACTCAAGTCAAGAATATCGTGACCAGCCCGGTGCGCGAAGATTGTCAGCGCAACAACTCCTGTTTCAGCTGTGGACAAACAGGGCATTACGCTAGGCAGTGCCCCAAGAACAACAAATCAACAGCTCCATTCCATCTGCAAGTCAACTACATGGAGCCGTATTGTGCCCCCGATATGATCCAAGGGCAAATCCATCATATCTCCGCAGATGAAGCCCAAGAGGATCCAGGAGTCGTCATTGGTATGTTCCTTGTTAACGACATACCTGCCGTAATTTTATTTGACTCTGGGGCTTCCCACTCTTTTATTTCGCGGAGTTTTGCTGCCCAAAACAATTTTCCTTGCTCGATTTTGGGAAAACACATGCTGGTACAATCCATGGGATCCCTGCTCAGAAGCAATCTGGTCTGCCGCAATTTGGAAATTGACATCAAGGGCGTCAAGTTTCCAACATCTTTGATAATCATCGAGTCTAGCAAATTGGATATTATTCTGGGCATGAATTGGTTAACCCAATACCAAGCATGCATCAACTGCGCGACCAGAGAAGTTACCATGAAAAACACGGAAGGTCGCATCACGAGTTTTTATGCCCGCAAGAGTATACCCAAGAAGGATATGATTTTCACAGCCATGGCAGAAGAGGTGGAGCTAATTCCAGTGGTCAGTGAGTATCTATATGTATTTCCTGAAGAATTACCAGGCATGCCACCCGACAGAGAACTGGAGATTGCAATTGACTTGGTGCCTGGAACCACACCGATACACAAGAAATACTATCGGATGCCTTCCTCAGAATTGGTGGAATTAAAGAAGCAGCTGGATGAGATGCTACAGAAAGGATACATCCGCCCTATCTCGTCACCATGGGGATCAGCAGCGATATTCGTGGATAAAAAGGATGGCAGTCTACGAATGTGTGTGGACTACCGACAGCTGAATGGCGTCACCATCAAAAACAAGTATCCGCTGCCAAGGATTGACGATCTGTTTGATCAACCTAGTGGGGCCAAAGTATTCTCCAAAATTGATTTGAGGACCGGATATCATCAGCTCAAGATAAAGAAGGAGGATATTCCTAAGACCGCGTTCACCACTCGGTATGGTCTTTATGAGTATACCGTTATGTCCTTTGGCCTCACCAACACCCAAGCCTTCTTCATGCATATGATGAACAAGGTGTTTATGGACTTCTTGGACAAATTTTTGGTGGTGTTCATCGACGACATCCTCATTTACTCCAAGAGCAAATACGAACACTAGGAACATCTCCGAGCAGTTTTGCAAAGGCTTCACGATCATTAGCTTTATGCCATGTTCAAAAAATGTGAGTTTTGGCTCCAACAAGTTGGATTTCTCGGGCATGTACTCTCGGTAGAAGGAATATCCGTGGACCAAGCAAGGTGAAAGATGTACTTGATATGTCCGCACCTACGACAGTCTCAGAAATCCGGAGTTTCCTTGGACTAGCCGGATACTATCGCTGTTTTATTGAGGGATTCTCCAAGATTTCCAAGCCAATGACCAAGCTCTTAAAGAAGGATAAGAAGTTTGAATGGACTAAGGACTGAGGACTGTGAACGGAGTTTCAATGAGTTAAAAATCAGGCTGATGTCCGCACCAGTACTGACTCTTCTCGACATCTACCACAGTTTTGATGTCTACTGCGACGTATCCAGAAAACGGCTTGGATGTGTACTCATGCAAGATGGCAAAGTTGTGGCGTATGCATCCCGACAACTGCTGCAACACGAAGGAAACTATCCCACTCATGATTTGGAATTGGCCGCGGTGGTGCACGCTTTGAAGATATGGAGTGATAACCCACAAGTATAGGGAATCAATTGTAGCATGTTTCGATAAGTAAGAATGTCGAACCCAACGAGGAGCTAAAGGTAGAACAAATATTCCCTCAAGTTCTATCGACCACCGATACAACTCTACGCACGCTTAACGTTCGCTTTACCTAGAACAAGTATGAAACTAGAAGTACTTTGTAGGTGTTTTTGGATAGGTTGCAGGAATATAAAGAGCACGTAAATAAAATCTAGGGGCTGTTTAGATAAAGACACAACTAAGTTAGTTTTAGTAAAGAGCTTGTTGTCACACAAGAAAGTTATTTGTCCCTAGGCAATCGATAACTAGACTGGTAATCATTATTGCAATTTTATTTGAGGGAGAGGCATAAGCTAACATACTTTCTCTTCTTGGATCATATGCACTTATGATTGGAACTCCAGCAAGAATCCGCAACTACTAAAGATCGTTAAGGTAAAACCCAACCATAGCATTGAAGTATCAAGTCCTCTTTATCCCATACGCAAACAACCTACTTACTCGGGTCTGTTCTTCTGTCACTCACGCCACCCACCATAAGCAAATCATGAACGTATTGCAACACCCTACAGCGGGAATCCCTCACGCTTGCGCGACACAGAGAGCACCATATGACAGCACCAATAATAAAACATGCAACTCAAACCAATCATGATCATCAATTAACCCATAGGACAAAACGGATCTACTCAAACATCATAGGATAGTCATACATCATTGGGAAATAATACATAGCGTTGAGCACCATGTTTAAGTAGAGATTACAGCGGGTAAAAGAGGGGTTACACCACTGCATAGAGGGGGGAAGAGTTGGTGATGACGGTGGTGAAGTTGTTGGTGTAGATTGCGGTGACTATGATGGCCCCGACGGTGTTCCGGCGCCACCGGAAGAGAGGGGGAGAGAGCCCCCCTCCTCCTTCTTCTTCCTTGACCTTCTCCCTAGATGGGAGAAGGGTTTCCCCTCTGGTCCATGGTCTCCATGGCGTGGGAGGGGCGAGAGCCCCTCCGAGATTGATCTGTCTCTCTGTCTCTATCCGGATATCCGGAGATCCGTAACTCGGATTGGGCTGAATGTTGGACACGATCTCTATCCGGATATTAGCTTTCTTGCGGCAAAAGAAGCGCTCCAACCGCCTTACGGGGTGTCCACGAGGGCCCAGGGCGCGCCTGACCCCCTGGGCGCGCACCCTGCCTCGTGGCCCCCTCGGGCATCGTATCGCGTTGATTCTTCTTCCCAAAAATCACATATATTCCAAAAAAAATCTCCGTCAGTTTTTATCCCGTTTGGACTCCGTTTGATATGGATTTTCTGCGAAACAAAAAGCATGCAACAAACAGGAACTAGCACTGGGCACTGGATCAATATGTTAGTCCCAAAAATAGTATAAAAATTTGCCAAAAGTATGTAAAAGTTGTAGAATATTGGCATGGAACAATAAAAAATTATAGATACGACGGAGATGTATCAGCATCCCCAACCTTAATTCCTGCTCGTCCTCGAGTAGGTAAATGATAAACAAGATAAATTTTCATGTGGAATGCTACCTAGCATAATCTTGATCATGTAATCTATTCATGGCATGAATATTAAGACACGAGTGATTCAAAGCAATAGTCTATCGTTTGACATTAAGACAATAATACTTCAAGCATACTAATAAAGCAATCATGTCTTTTCAAAACAACATGGCCAAAGAAAGTTATCCCTACAAAATCATATGGTCTGGCTATGCTCCATCTTCACCACATAAAGCATTCAAATCATGCACAACCCAGATGACAAGCCAAGCAATTGTTTCATACTTTTGATGTTCTCAAACCTTTTCAACATTCACGCAATACATCAGCGTGAGCCATGGACACAACACTATAGGTGGAATAGAATATGATGATGGAGGTTGTGTGGAGAAGACAAAAAAGGGAGAAAGTCCCACATCGATGCGGCAAATCAACGGGCTATGGAGATGCCCATCAATTTATGTCAATGCAAGGAGTAGGGATTGCCATGCAACGGATGCACTAGAGCTATAAGTGTATGAAAGCTCAAACTGAAACTAAGTGGGTGTGCATCCAACTTGCTTGCTCATGAAGACCTCGGGCATTTGAGGAAGCCCATCATCGGAATATACAAGCCAAGTTCTATAATGAAAATTCCCACTAGTATATGAAAGTGATAACTCAAGACACTCTCTATATGAAGAACATGGTGCTACTCTGAAGCACAAGTGTGGTAAAAGGATAGTAACATTGCCCCCCTTTTTTCCCTTTTTTTGGCGGGCTTCTTTGCCCCCCTTTTTTTATATAGGCTTCTTTGGCCTCTTTTTTTTTCTTGGGGCAATGCTCTAATAATGATGATCATCACACTTTTATTTACTTACAACTCAATATTACAACTCGATACTAGAATAAAGATATGACTCTATATGAATGCCTCCAGCGGTGTACCGGGATGTGGAATGATCTAGCGTAGCAATGACATAAAAAACGGACAAGCCATGAAAACATCATGCTAGCTATCTTACGATCATGCAAAGCAATATGACAATAAATTCTCAAGTCATGTATATGATGATGATGGAAGTTGCATGGCAATATATCTCGGAATGGCTATGGAAATGCCATGATAGTTAGGTATGGTGGTTGTTTTGAGGAAGATATAATGAGGCTTATGTGTGATAGAGCGTATTGTATCACGGGGTTTGGATGCGTCGGCGAAGTTTGCACCAACTCTTGAGGTGAGAAAGGGCAATGCACGGTACCGAAGAGGCTAGCAATGATGGAAGGGTGAGAGTGCGTATAATCCATGGACTCAACATTAGTCATAAAGAACTCACATACTTATTGCAAAAATCTAGTAGTCATTGAAACAAAGTACTACGCGCATTCTCCTAGGGGGATAGATTGGTAGGAAAAGACCATCGCTCGTCCCCGACCGCCACTCATAAGGAAGACAATCAATAAATACCTCATGCTCTAACTTCGTTACATAACGGTTCACCATACGTGCATGCTACGGGAATCACAAACTTCAACATAAGTATTTCTACAATCCACAACTACCCACTAGCATGACTCTAATATCACCATCTTTATATCGCAAAACTATTGCAAGGAATCAAACATATCATATTCAGTGATCTACAAGTTTTATGTAGGTTTTTATGACTAACCATGTGAATGACCAATTCTTGTCATCTCTCTAAATAGATATAAGTGAAGCAAGAGAGTTTAATTCTTTCTACGAAAGATATGCCCACGCTCTAACAAATATAAGTGAAGCAAAAGAGCATTCTACAAATGGTGGTTTTCTATGTGAAGAGAAACAGGCAATCCAAACTTCAAATGATATAAGAGAAGCACCTGAAGCATTCTATAAAGCCATACTCAAAAGACATAAGTGAAGTGCAAAGAGAATTGTATAAATCAACCAAGGACTATCTCATACCACCATTGTGCATAAAAGAAAAGTGAAAACTAAATGTAAAAGACGCTCCAAGATTTGCACATATCGCATGAACGAAACGAATCCGAAAACATACCGATACTTGTTGAAGAAAGATGGGATGCCTTTCGGGGCATCCCCAAGCTTATACGCTTGAGTCTCCTTGAATTATTACTTGGGGTGCCTTGGGCACCCCCAATCTTGAGCTCTTGTCTCTCCTCCTTTTCCTCATATCGAGACCTCCTCGATCTTCGAACACTTCATCCACACAAAACTCAACAGAAAGCTCGGTAAGATCCGTTAGTATAATAAAGCAAATCACTACTCTAAGTACTGTTGCAAACCAATTCATATTTTGTTTTTGCATTGTAGCTACTGTAATATAACTTTTCCATGGCTTAATCCACTGACAGAAATTGATAGTTTTATCGAAACAAGCAAACTATGCATCAAAAACAGAATCTGTCTTAACCAGGACAGTCTATAGTAATCTGAACATTCACCATACTTATGGTACTCCAACAGTTCTGCCAAAATTAAGAAAAATAAACAATTTGTATAGAAATACAGTGCAAAAAATTTCAAAACCATTTGACGTTCCAGTCAAAAAATGTAAAATCGCGCACTACAGCCAAAGTTTCTGTCCTGCACCGCACAAACCAACACGCATTGTAAACATCCTAAAGGCAAACCTTGGCACATTATTTTTATTATACAATGGAATTGTACAAGGGGATAATTATTTTTGTTGAAAAGTTTCTGTAACCAAGGATCACAAAGTTTCCATGGGCATGAACAAAGTTCAAGGCTAGCTCCCATTTTAACAATACTCATCTTTCTCACTTTCACTTTTCTTTTTGAAAAAGTTTTGGGTTCCCCTCTTTATTTTTTTATTTTTAAACTATATAAAAGCACTCAACAGAAAATAAATGACTCTCTAAAACTTCCGGGTTGTCTCCCTGGCAGCGCTTTCTTTAAAGCCATTAAGCTAGGCATATAGTGCTCAAGTAATGGATCCACCCGGATCCCAAGGTATATCAAAGCCAATTTTAATTAACAATGATTTGGCATTTAGTAGTGAGCACAAAGCAACATATATCAAGCAATGACGAAGTCTAACTCTCTTCCTATGCATCGGCATGTCATAGAAGAACAATTCATGCACACATAGTAAAGGCCAATGCATAGTATAAATAGTTTCTTGCAATTTTTTCGTGTTGGGAACATAAAGAGGCGGAGATGTAGTTCATCTCTCATAATAATTGCAAGTAGGAGCAGCAAGCACATGAGTATTATATTCATCAAAATCATCATGTGTAGTAGTGAAACGCAACCCATCAATATAATCCTTAATAAGGGCAAACTTCTCCGATATGTGTAGTCGGGAGAATTCATAAAGATAATAGGACTATCATGCGTGGGTGCAATAGAAACAATTTCATGTTTAACATAAGGAACTATAGCAAGTTCATCGCCATAAGCATAATTCATATTGGCATCTTGGCCACAAGCATAGAAAGCATCATCAAAAAGGGATATTCAAAAGAATCAACGGGATCATAACAATCATCATAGCACTCATCCTTCGGTAAGCAAGAAGGGAAATTAAATAATGTATGAGTTGAAGAGTGTAACGCCCCGGATGTAACTTCCCATATTTGTAACTCCAACTCTTGCCATTTTCGGCTATGTGTTATGATATTCCCTTCGTGGTCGGGTTTTGTATTTCGTTTTGCATTTTGTTCATGTCATGCATCTCATATCACGTCATCATGTGCATCTCAGTTGCATACGTGTTCGTCTCATGCGTCCGAGCATTTTCCCCGTTGTCCGTTTTGCAATCCGACACTCCCACTTGCACCGGCGCACCCCTCTTGTCTCTTTTCGTGAGCGGGTGTTAAACATTCTCGGAATGGACCGAGGTTTGCCAAGTGGCCTTGGTACACCACCGGTAGAACACCTGTCAAGTTTCGTTCCATTTGGAGGTCGTTTGATGCTCCAACGGTTAACCGGGTAACCGCATAGGCCTTTCGTGTGTTGTAGCCAAACACCCCTCCAAACAGCCCAATAACCCATCTAAGCCCCCTCCATGCTCTCGATCATTCGATCACGATCGTGTGGGCGAAAACCGCACTCCATTTGGAGTCTCCTAGCTCCCTCCACCTATAAATATGTGCATCTCCCGCCAAATCCCGGGTCCCGAAACCCTAGCCGCGCCTCTCTCCGCCGACGGACACGTCCGGATCGGGCCGAACACGTCCGCCGCTGCGCCCGCGCCAACCAGAGCCCGCCACGTGGCGCGCCGCTACCTTCCTCCGCCGCCGGCCCGTGAGCACGCGACGGGCCCCCCGAGCCCATCTCCGCCGCCGCCAGGTCCCGCGCCTCCCGCGCCCTCGCCGCCCCGTCGCCCCGCCGGCGATCTTCGGCGACCCCGCCGCCTCGCTCCGGCCGCCGCCCGAGTTCGCTGCCGCGCCGGTGTGCTGCCGCCGCCGTCGCCCAGGTCGCCGCCCCCGCGCCGCGCGGCCTCCGTCGGCGCCGGATCCGGCCAGATCCGGCCGGCCTCCTCCCTCTCCGGCGAGCCTCGTCCCCTCCGGCCTCCTCCTCTCCATCTCTGGCGAGATCCAGCCCCGCCTCGGCATCTGTGCCAAAGTCAACCCCAGATCCGCGAGGTGAAATTCCTCCAAGTCCCCGGATTTTTAATATTACGTGGCTCTGTTCATCGCATCATATCTCCTTGCATACTGCTCCGTTTCATGCGCATGATATATCCAAATGTTCGTCACGAGATGCTCTTCATTTTGTTACATTGTGCCATGCTCGTCTGTGTCCATCTTGAGGCCCAAATATCAGATGCAAGAGTGCTATATGTTGTTTACTGTTGTTATTTATCAGAAC
Organism: Aegilops tauschii subsp. strangulata; assembly: GCF_002575655.3. Classification (NCBI taxonomy): domain Eukaryota; kingdom Viridiplantae; phylum Streptophyta; class Magnoliopsida; order Poales; family Poaceae; genus Aegilops; species Aegilops tauschii. The sequence goes on from NC_053037.3 coordinate 190,645,436, forward strand.
TTGATGTTTTGTTATTTTTGTTGCATTTGATGTGTGCATCTTATGAGCATGAGACCTACATGTGTTTTGATCTATGCCATGCCATCTTTACAGGGGTGTATGCCATGTATTTTGGTGATCTATGTGGTGACTAGCACAAGCATGCAAACTAGGCTTTGTGATGTTTCTGTTTTCAGGGACTTCAAATTTTGCTAAGTCCTTTACCTGCTGTTATTTTGTTGCCATGTATCCATGTGGTTACAGTGAGATCCATGCTTATTTTGAGTATGTTCAGTAAGGATGTTTTGGACATATGTTTATGCTCCATCCATCCATGCCCCTATTTGCAATTATGGAGTGCCCTAGCATGTCTCAATCTTGATCTACTTTTGCTATAAAATGTTCCCGACAGAATGTTACCATGATATTCAATTTTGCCAGGGACGTTGCTAGTGATCCATGCATGCTATGAACTTGCTCTTGCCATGGTTAGTTCATGAAGATGCCATATTGCTGTTGGTATGCTTGTTTTGTCATGCATTGCTTTGTGATGAGTGAATCGAGCTCACAAAGATGCCTTCATAATTCTGTTAATGCCATGCTCTGTTTTCTGTTGTCTGAAACCTGTTAACGAAACTTGCTATGTTTACATGGGTGCCATCTTATCTTCTGCTCCTTTTTGGCTCATGGTCAGTAAGGGATTTTTGTTCTATGCATTTAGTAGATTCATTTCATGCCTTGTTTTGCTATGATAAGTTCCTGTAGAATGTTGATTGCTTGCTCTGAACATTGCTTCCTGATGTTATTTCTGGCATGTTCAGTATTTTCACCAAGTCTGTGAAGCTGATATCTTTTGCACTTTTGCCATGCTTGTTTGAACCTGTTATTGTGTGAATTAGCTGTAGCTAAGTGTTCTTCTTTTATCAAGCATCTCTTGTAGATCACTTCCATATGCTTGGTTGCTATGTTGCGGTGCTGTAGCATAGTTACTTGATGTATTCTAAGTGCTATCATGCTGTTAATCGCAGAATCGTGTCATCCTTGTTTTGCTTGCCATTTGCAAGCCGTGCATCCGTTTCCGGTGATCTTTATATCGATTTCGACCGAAATCATCTCATCTTTCCAGTGGCATACTTGGTTTGCCAAGTTGATTCCTTGTGCATCCTTTTTCTTCCGGAGCACGCACATGCATCGCGTATCACATCTTGCATATCATGCATGTATTGCATCATGTTGCTTGTGCATTTCCCGTGATTGATTGTGGTTCCATTGCTTGTGTTCTTGCTGTGGGTAGAGCCGGGAGATGAGTATGCTTCCGAGGAGCCTGTTGAGAACGCTTATGAGGATCAAAATTTCGACAACTCTGAGAACCTTGCAGGCAAGATGACCATACCCTCGAAATCACTTCTATCTTTGCTTTGCTAGTTGTTCGCTCTATCGCTATGCTGCGCTACCTACCACTTGCTATATCATGCCTCCCATATTTCCATGTCAAGCCTCTAACCATCCTTTCCTAGCAAACCGTTGTTTGGCTAAGTTACCGCTTTTGCTCAGCCCTTCTTATAGCGTTGCTAGTTGCAGGTAAAGTTGAAGTTGGTTCCATGTTGGAACATGGATATTTTGGCATATCACAATATCTCTTATTTAATTAATGCATCTATATATTTGGTAAAGGGTGGAAGGCTCGGCCTTATGCCTGGTGTTTTGTTCCACTCTTGCCGCTCTAGTTTCCGTCATACCGGTGTTATGTTCCTTGATTTTGCGTCCCTTACGCGGTTGGGTGATTTATGGGACCCCCTTGACAGTTCGCCTTGAATAAAACTCCTCCAGCAAGGCCCAACCTTGGCTTTACATTTGCCTACCTAAGCCTTTTCCCTTGGGTTTTCGCGAGCCCGAGGGTCATCTTTATTTAAACCCCCGGACCAGTGCTCCTTCGAGTGCTGGCCCAAACCGAGCGATGTCCGGCGCCCCCTGGGCAACCAGGGTCTATGCCAACCCGATGTCTGGCTCATCCGGTGTGCCTTGAGAACGAGATATGTGCAGCTCCTATCGGGATTTGCCGGCACATTCGGGCGGCTTTGCTGGTCTTGTTTTACCATTGTCGAAATGTCTTGTAAACCGGGATTCCGAGACTGATCGGGTCTTCCGGGGAGAAGGTTTATCCTTCGTTGACCGTGAGAGCTTATAATGGGCTAAGTTGGGACACCCCTGCAGGGTATTATCTTTCAAAATCCGTGGCCGCGGTTATGAGGCAGATGGGAATTTGTTAATGTCCGGTTGTAGAGAACTTGACACTTGACTTAATTAAAATACATCAACTGTGTGTGTAGCCATGATGGTCTCTTTTCGGCGGAGTCCGGGAAGTGAACACGGTCTGGGTTATGTATGAACGTAAGTAGTTTCAGGATCACTTCTTGATCATTTCTAGCTTCGCGACCGTTGTGTTGCTCCTCTTCTCGCTCTTGTTTGCGCATGTTAGCCACCATATATGCTTAGTGCTTGCTGCAGCTCCACCTCATTACCCCATCCTTCCTACAAGCTTAAATAGTCTTGATCTCGCGGGTGTGAGATTGCTGAGTCCTCGTGACTCACAAATTCTACCAAAACAGCTGCAGGTGCCGATGATACCAGTGCAGGTGACGCAACCGAGCTCAAGTGGGAGTTCGACGAGGAACGTGGTCGTTACTATGTTTCGTTTCCTGATGATCAGAAGTGGAGCCCAGTTGGGACGACCCGGGATCTAGCATTTGGGGTTATCTTCCTTTCTTTTGGATTTGACCGTAGTTGGTCTATGTGTGGATTTTGGATGATGAATGAATTTAATTTATGTATTGTGTGAAGTGGCGATTGTAAGCCAACTCTCTTTATCCCATTCTTGTTCATTACATGGGATTGTGTGTAGATGACCCTTCTTGCGACAATACCTACAATGCGGTTATGCCTCTAAGTCATGCCTCGACACGTGGGAGATATAGCCGCATCGTGGGCGTTACAAGTTGGTAATCAGAGCCATCCCCGACTTAGGAGCCCCCTGCTTGATCGAATCGCTGGCGTTGTTGAGTCTAGAACAAAAATGTTTTGAGTCTTAGGATTATATATATCGGAGAGTAGGATTCTTTTTACTCCTCAGTCCCTTCGTCGCTCTGGTGAGGCCTCCCGACGTAGAAGTTTTGACTCTTCTCTCCTCAAATTTCACAAAAAGTTTTTTAGGATCACGCCGGTATCTTAGAATTGTTCCGATGGTTTTGTGACAAGAACATTGTTCTTGGTGCCTCCTGACATTTAGGGGTTGTGGCAGTGTCCCGGGGAGTTGAGCTCCGAGGTGTTGTCGTCACAATTTTATCGTTGCAGTTCTGGAATACCTGAGTTTCGCCGACATCGAAAATCTCTTTTATGCAGTTGTTGGTGAGATCACCTCGACGCCACCCAGTACTGGGGCGGGAGTTCGGGAGTATTGCCATAACTCGTATAACGGATGCTTTTTGAAGGTTGAGGTACACGATTTCTGAAGATGTCTTGGTTATGTGTTGACGGATGGATACAGCTGGATCTAGTGATTGCTAGTTTGTGTGATATATTTTGTGTCCCCTGTATCCCCAACACCAGATTGCATAACCAGAAAGTTTTGGGAGTTTATAGGTGGGATTCAAGTAGCTCTTAGCATTTCTTCCCGCAGATATTTGGTTTGTGATTGGGTAATCCTTACCACTTATTTGTTCCACTCGTACCTTGTTATTTTATTCATCAACCCTTTATCAAGTGGCTTCTCACCTTAATGGAAGTGTGATGATTTACTATGGAATTCATTCGTTCATCCTTGTTCGAATGTTTATTGTGAAGACTATATGTTGCAATTCCTATCCGTGGATTCAATTTGCCTATCTGTCTATCAAGATGCTAACGGATGTAACCCTCTTCAGGATGGCTCCGCCAACGCGTCAGAATCCTGAACGCAATGATGGGAGTCAGGCGAACCCTCCACCACCACCTCCGCCTCCGGAGGCATGGCAAGCTATCATGGCAGCCACCAACGCCAATGCTCAGATGATTTTGCAACTCTTGCAAGAACGCACCCAAGGGCAAGGCAACCAAGGAAATCAAGGCCAAGGCGATAATCAGCCTCACTTCGCTACCCTCAACCAGTTCCTCGCAAATCAGCCGAAGTCTTTCAGCTACTGTGTCGAAGCCACAGACGCCGATGATTGGCTCGTGGACATCAACAAGCATTTTGAATGTAGCAATGTCAGGCCTGAGGACTTTGTCAAGTTCGCTTCTTTTCAACTGAAGGATCAAGCTGCCGAGTGGTATCAACAGTACAAAGATTCCAGAGGAGGTCGTGTGATTACCTGGGATGATTTCCGCCGAGACTTCAAAGCTCACCACATTCCACAAAGTGTTGTTGAGATCAAGCGTGAGGAGTTCCGCAATCTCAAGCAAGGCAGCATGTCCGTGTATCAATACAATACCCAGTTTCAGAAACTCGCTCGCTTCGCTAAGCAAGACGTTCCTGATGAAAAGAGCATGATCTATCAATTCAGAGGCGGCCTTAGAGAAGATCTGCAATTACCTCTCGTGCTTTTTGAGCCGACCAAGTACGATGATTTCTACAACATGGCACTGAAGCAAGAGGCTGCTCAGCTCAAGTGTGAGGCTTCTAAGAAGAGAGTCAGGGACACAGTTCAGTCTTCTTCTTCCTCACTAGTGGCTGCTAAGCAACAGAAGTTCTGGTTGCCTCCTCCTCCGTTTCGTCAGCCTTTCCAGCAGAAGAACAAAGGTGGCCATGGATCTTCCCACCCACCCAACCCTGGCTATCAGAACAAGTCTCAGAATCAAGCTCCAAAGTCGAATGCTCCTTATCATCATCCACTCTCAGAGGTGACTTGCAACAAGTGTGAGCAGAAAGGTCACTATGCTAACAAGTGCTTCAACCAAAGGCGTCTTCCTCCTCCTCCTCCTGTGAGATCTTCCAGCAATGCAGTGGTCAAGCATAATCCCAAGTCTGCAAAGGTGAACATGATGAATGCAGCTCAAGCGGAGGAATCTACTGATGTGATAATGGGTAATCTCTCAGTTAATGATATTCCTGCAAAAGTTTTATTTGATACTGGTGCATCGCTTTCTTTCATCTCTAGACCTTTTGCATCTAAGCATGAGTTGGTTTTTCAAGATTTGCCTAGACCGTTATCAGTTGTCTCTCCGGGTAAATTCATGAACGCAAGCTCCTTGGTTCGGGATATCTCTATCAAGATGGGCAATTATAAATTTCTGTCTTCTCCAATTGTCCTTGGTGACTCGGATATTGATCTAATTCTCGGGATGGACTGGCTTTCTAAGCACAAGGCTCAACTTGATTGTGCTGCCTGGGAAATTCAATTGACACACTCTTCTGAGGATGTGATCATCTATGCCGCTCGTGATGAGACCATTCGGTTATTCTCTCTCAATGAGAAGGGCGAGCTAGACGCAATCTCTCAGATTCCAGTCGTTTGTGAGTACCAAGATGTCTTTCCAGAAGAGCTTCCGGGTATGCCTCCTCACCGGCCAGTCGAATTCGTTATCGATCTTGAGCCTGGCACGGAACCCGTTTGCAAGCGTCCTTACAAGCTTGGACCCAAGGAGCTGAAAGAATTGAAGAAACAGCTCGATGAACAAGAGCGTATGGGTTTGATCAGACTGAGTTCATCTCCATGGGGTTGTGGTGTTCTTTTTGTCCAGAAGAAGGATGGCACGGACCGACTTTGTGTCGACTACCGTCCATTGAACAAGAAGACAATCAACAACACGTATCCACTTCCCAACATCAATGAGCTATTCGAGCAACTTAAAGGTGCTAAAGTCTTCTCCAAGCTTGACCTCCGGATGGGTTATCATCAGATTCGCATTCGTGAAGAAGATATTCCCAAGACAGCATTCAGAACAAGCTTTGGTTCTTATGAATATACTGTCATGTCTTTCGGCCTTGTCAATGCTCCTCCAACATTCTCTCGAATGATGAACTTCATCTTCAACCCCTACACCAATGAATTCGTGCTGGTGTATCTCGACGATATCTTGGTCTTCTCCAAGAATCAGAAGGATCATGCCAAACATTTGCGATTGGTGCTCGACAAGCTCAGAGAGTATCAATTCTATGCGAAGTTTTCCAAATGTGAGTTTTGGCTTGATGAAGTTCTTTACCTTGGTCATATCATCTCTGCCAAGGGCATCGCTGTTAATCCCGAGAAGGTGTCCGCAATTGTGAATTGGGAACCTCCTCAGAATGTCAAGCAGCTCCGCAGTTTCCTTGGTCTTGCAAGCTATTGCCAAAGATTCGTTGAGAATTTCTCTAAGATTGCAAAGCCTCTTCCCAACCTCCTCCAGAAGGATGTGAAGTATGTCTGGACTCCTGAGTGTGACGTTGCTTTCAACACTCTCAAAGAGAAACTCGTCACAGCTCCTGTCTTAACTCCTCCTGACGAATCCAACCGATTCGAAGTTTTTTGTGATGCTTCTCTTCAAGGTCTCGGTGCTGTGTTAATGCAAGAGAAGAAAGTTGTGGCCTATACCTCTCGTCAGTTGAAGCCCAACGAAAAGAACTACCCCACTCACGATCTTGAGTTGGCGGCAGTTGTTCATGCATTAATAACATGGAGACATCTCTTGTTGGGAAGGAAAGTGGACATATTCACCGATCACAAGAGTCTCAAGTACATCTTCACTCAGCCCAACCTCAACCTCAGGCAAACTCTATGGGTCAAAATGATTCAAGAGTACAATCTGAGTATTGAATATACTCCAGGCAAGGCCAATGTCATTGCAGATGCTTTTTGCAAGAAGGCTTATTGCAGCAGCTTAATTCTCAAGCCATTCCAACCGGATCTTTGCATAGCTTTCCGCAAACTCAATCTCCAAGTTGTTCCTCAAGGTTTTCTTGCCAACCTCCTAGTCGCTCCTCGAGTAGGTAAATGATAAAAAAGATAAATTTTCATGTGGAATGCTACCTAGCATAATCTTGATCATGTAATCTATTCATGGCATGAATATTAAGACACGAGCGATTCAAAGCAATAGTCTATCGTTTGACATTAAGACAATAATACTTCAAGCATACTAATAAAGCAATCACGTCTTTTCAAAACAACATGGCCAAAGAAAGTTATCCCTACAAAATCATATGGTCTGGCTATGCTCCATCTTCACCACATAAAGCATTCAAATCATGCACAACCCAGATGACAAGCCAAGCAATTGTTTCATACTTTTGATGTTCTCAAACCTTTTCAACATTCACGCAATACATCAGCGTGAGCCATGGACACAACACTATAGGTGGAATAGAATATGATGATGGAGGTTGTGTGGAGAAGACAAAAAAGGGAGAAAGTCCCACATCGACGCGGCAAATCAACGGGCTATGGAGATGCCCATCAATTTATGTCAATGCAAGGAGTAGGGATTGCCATGCAACGGATGCACTAGAGCTATAAGTGTATGAAAGCTCAAACTGAAACTAAGTGGGTGTGCATCCAACTTGCTTGCTCATGAAGACCTCGGGCATTTGAGGAAGCTCATCATCGGAATATACAAGCCAAGTTCTATAATGAAAATTCCCACTAGATATGAAAGTGATAACTCAAGAGACTCTCTATATGAAGAACATGGTGCTACTCTGAAGCACAAGTGTGGTAAAAGGATAGTAACATTGCCCCCCTTTTTTCCCTTTTTTTGGCGGGCTTCTTTGCCCCCCTTTTTTTATATAGGCTTCTTTGGCCTCTTTTTTTTCTTGGGGCAATGCTCTAATAATGATGATCATCACACTTTTATTTACTTACAACTCAATATTACAACTCGATACTAGAACAAAGATATGACTCTATATGAATGCCTCCAGCGGTGTACCGGGATGTGCAATGATCTAGCGTAGCAATGACATAAAAAATGGACAAGCCATGAAAACATCATGCTAGCTATCTTACGAACATGCAAAGCAATATGACAATAAATTCTCAAGTCATGTATATGATGATGATGGAAGTTGCATGGCAATATATCTCGGAATGGCTATGGAAATGCCATGATAGTTAGGTATGGTGGTTGTTTTGAGGAAGATATAATGAGGCTTATGTGTGATAGAGCGTATTGTATCACGGGGTTTGGATGCGTCGGTGAAGTTTGCACCAACTCTCGAGGTGAGAAAGGGCAATGCACGGTACCGAAGAGGCTAGCAATGATGGAAGGGTGAGAGTGCGTATAATCCATGGACTCAACATTAGTCATAAAGAACTCACATACTTATTGCAAAAATCTAGTAGTCATTGAAACAAAGTACTACGCGCATGCTCCTAGGGGGATAGATTGGTAGGAAAAGACCATCGCTCGTCCCCGACCGCCACTCATAAGGAAGACAATCAATAAATACCTCATGCTCTAACTTCGTTACATAACGGTTCACCATACGTGCATGCTACGGGAATCACAAACTTCAACATAAGTATTTCTACAATCCACAACTACCCACTAGCATGACTCTAATATCACCATCTTTATATCGCAAAACTATTGCAAGGAATCAAACATATCATATTCAGTGATCTACAAGTTTTATGTAGGTTTTTATGACTAACCATGTGAATGACCAATTCTTGTCATCTCTCTAAATAGATATAAGTGAAGCAAGAGAGTTTAATTCTTTCTACAAAAGATATGCCCACGCTCTAACAAATATAAGTGAAGAAAAAGAGCATTCTACAAATGGTGGTTTTCTATGTGAAGAGAAACAGGCAATCCAAACTTCAAATGATATAAGAGAAGCACATGAAGCATTCTATAAAGCCATACTCAAAAGACATAAGTGAAGTGCAAAGAGCATTGTATAAATCAACCAAGGACTATCTCATACCGCCATGGTGCATAAAAGAAAAGTGAAAACTAAATGTAAAAGACGCTCCAAGATTTGCACATATCGCATGAACGAAACGAATCCGAAAACATACCGATACTTGTTGAAGAAAGATGGGATGACTTTCGGGGCATCCCCAAGCTTATACGCTTGAGTCTCCTTGAATATTTACTTGGGGTGCCTTGGGCACCCCCAATCTTGAGCTCTTGTCTCTCCTCCTTTTCCTCATATCGAGACCTCCTCGATCTTCGAACACTTCATCCACACAAAACTCAACAGAAAGCTCGGTAAGATCCGTTAGTATAATAAAGCAAATCACTACTCTAAGTACTGTTGCAAACCAATTCATATTTTGTTTTTGCATTGTAGCTACTGTAATATAACTTTTCCATGGCTTAATCCACTGATAGAAATTGATAGTTTTATCGAAACAAGCAAACTATGCATCAAAAACAGAATCTGTCTTAACCAGGACAGTCTATAGTAATCTGAACATTCACCATACTTATGGTACTCCAACAATTCTGCCAAAATTAAGAAAAATAAACAATTTGTATAGAAATACAGTGCAAAAAGTTTCAAAACCATTTGACGTTCCAGTCAAAAAATGTAAAATCGCGCACTACAGCCAAAGTTTCTGTCCTGCACCGCACAAACCAACAAGCATTGTAAACATCCTAAAGGCAAACCTTGGCACATTATTTTTATTATACAATGGAATTGTAAAAGGGGATAATTATTTTTGTTGAAAAGTTTCTGTAATCAAGGATCAGAAAGTTTCCATGGGCATGAACAAAGTTCAAGGCTAGCTCCCATTTTAACAATACTCATCTTTCTCACTTTCACTTTTCTTTTTGAAAAAGTTTTGGGTTCCCCTCTTTATTTTTTTATTTTTAAACTATATAAAAGCACTCAACAGAAAATAAATGACTCTCTAAAACTTCCGGGTTGTCTCCCTGGCAGCGCTTTCTTTAAAGCCATTAAGCTAGGCATATAGTGCTCAAGTAATGGATCCACCCGGATCCCAAGGTATATCAAAGCCAATTTTAATTAACAATGATTTGGCATTTAGTAGTGAGCACAAAGCAACATATATCAAGCAATGACGAAGTCTAACTCTCTTCATATGCATCGGCATGTCATAGAAGAACAATTCATGCACACATAGTAAAGGCCAATGCATAGTATAAACAGTTTCTTGCAATTTTTTCGTGTTGGGAACATAAAGAGGCGGAGATGTAGTTCATCTCTCATAATAATTGCAAGTAGGAGCAGCAAGCACATGAGTATTATATTCATCAAAATCATCATGTGTAGTAGTGAAACGCAACCCATCAATATAATCCTTAATAAGGGCAAACTTCTCCGATATGTGTAGTCGGGAGAATTCATAAAGATAATAGGACTATCATGCGTGGGTGCAATAGAAACAATTTCATGTTTAACATAAGGAACTATAGCAAGTTCATCGCCATAAGCATAATTCATATTGGCATCTTGGCCACAAGCATAGAAAGCATCATCAAAAAGGGATATTCAAAAGAATCAACGGGATCATAACAATCATCATAGCACTCATCCTTCGGTAAGCAAGAAGGGAAATTAAATAATGTATGAGTTGAAGAGTGTAACGCCCCGGATGTAACTTCCCATATTTGTAACTCCAACTCTTGCCATTTTCGCTATGTGTTATGATATTCCCTTCGTGGTCGGGTTTTGTCTTTTGTTTTGCATTTTGTTCATGTCATGCATCTCATATCACGTCATCATGTGCATCTCAGTTGCATACGTGTTCGTCTCATGCGTCCGAGCATTTTCCCCGTTGTCCGTTTTGCAATCCGACACTCCCACTTGCACCGGCGCACCCCTCTTGTCTCTTTTCGTGAGCGGGTGTTAAACATTCTCGGAATGGACCGAGGTTTGACAAGTGGCCTTGGTACACCACCGATAGACCACCTGTCAAGTTTCGTTCCATTTGGAGGTCGTTTGATGCTCCAACGGTTAACCGGGTAACCGCATAGGCCTTTCGTGTGTTGCAGCCAAACACCCCTCCAAACATCCCAATAACCCATCTAAGCCCCCTCCATGCTCTCGGTCATTCGATCACGATCGTGTGGGCGAAAACCGCACTCCATTTGGAGTCTCCTAGCTCCCTCCACCTATAAATATGTGCATCTCCCCCCAAATCCCGGGTCCCGAAACCCTAGCCGCGCCTCTCTCCGCCGCCGGACACGTCCGGATCGGGCCGAACACGTCCGCCGCTGCGCCCGCGCCAACCAGAGCCCGCCACGTGGCGCGCCGCTACCTTCCTCCGCCGCCGGCCCGTGAGCCCGCGACGGGCCCCCCGAGCCCATCTCCGCCGCCGCCAGGTCCCGCGCCTCCCGCGCCCTCGCCGCCCCGTCGCCCCACCGGCGATCTCCGGCGACCCCGCCGCCTCGCTCCGGCCGCCGCCCGAGTTCGCCGCCGCGCCGGTGTGCTGCCGCCGCCGTCGCCCAGGTCGCCGCCCCCGCGCCGCGCGGCCTCCGTCGGCGCCGGATCCGGCCAGATCCGGCCGGCCTCCTCCCTCTCCGGCGAGCCTCGTCCCCTCCGGCCTCCTCCTCTCCATCTCCGGCGAGATCCAGCCCCGCCTCGGCATCTGTGCCAAAGTCAACCCCAGATCCGCGAGGTGAAATTCCTCCAAGTCCCCGGATTTTTAATATTACGTGGCTCTGTTCATCGCATCATATCTCCTTGCATACTGCTCCGTTTCATGCGCATGATATATCCAAATGTTCGTCACGAGATGCTCTTCATTTTGTTACATTGTGCCATGCTCGTCTGTGTCCATCTTGAGGCCCAAATATCAGATGCAAGAGTGCTATATGTTGTTTACTGTTGTTATTTATCAGAACTTGATGTTTTGTTATTTTTGTTGCATTTGATGTGTGCATCTTATGAGCATGAGACCTACATGTGTTTTGATCTATGCCATGCCATCTTTACAGGGGTGTATGCCATGTATTTTGGTGATCTATGTGGTGACTAGCACAAGCATGCAAACTAGGCTTTGTGATGTTTCTGTTTTCAGGGACTTCAAATTTTGCTAAGTCCTTTACCTGCTGTTATTTTGTTGCCATGTATCCATGTGGTTACAGTGAGATCCATGCTTATTTTGAGTATGTTCAGTAAGGATGTTTTGGACATATGTTTATGCTCCATCCATCCATGCCCCTATTTGCAATTATGGAGTGCCCTAGCATGTCTCAATCTTGATCTACTTTTGCTATAAAATGTTCCTGACAGAATGTTACCATGATATTCAATTTTGCCAGGGACGTTGCTAGTGATCCATGCATGCTATGAACTTGCTCTTGCCATGGTTAGTTCATGAAGATGCCATATTGCTGTTGGTATGCTTGTTTTGTCATGCATTGCTTTGTGATGAGTGAATCGAGCTCACAAAGATGCCTTCATAATTCTGTTAATGCCATGCTCTGTTTTCTGTTGTCTGAAACCTGTTAACGAAACTTGCTATGTTTACATGGGTGCCATCTTATCTTCTGCTCCTTTTTGGCTCATGGTCAGTAAGGGATTTTTGTTCTATGCATTTAGTAGATTCATGTCATGCCTTGTTTTGCTATGATAAGTTCCTGTAGCATGTTGATTGCTTGCTCTGAACATTGCTTCCTGATGTTATTTCTGGCATGTTCAGTATTTTCACCAAGTCTGTGAAGCTGATATCTTTTGCACTTTTGCCATGCTTGTTTGAACCTGTTATTGTGTGAATTAGCTGTAGCTAAGTGTTCTTCTTTTATCAAGCATCTCTTGTAGATCACTTCCATATGCTTGGTTGCTATGTTGCGGTGCTGTAGCATAGTTACTTGATGTATTCTAAGTGCTATCATGCTGTTAATCGCAGAATCGTGTCATCCTTGTTTTGCTTGCCATTTGCAAGCCGTGCATCCGTTTCCGGTGATCTTTATATCGATTTCGACCGAAATCATCTCATCTTTCCAGTGGCATACTTGGTTTGCCAAGTTGATGCCTTGTGCATCCTTTTTCTTCCGGAGCACGCACATGCATCGCGTATCACATCTTGCATATCATGCATGTATTGCATCATGTTGCTTGTGCATTTCCCGTGATTGATTGTGGTTCCATTGCTTGTGTTCTTGCTGTGGGTAGAGCCGGGAGATGAGTACGCTTCCGAGGAGCCTGTTGAGAACGCTTATGAGGATCAAACTTTCGACAACTCTGAGAACCTTGCAGGCAAGATGACCATACCCTCGAAATCACTTCTATCTTTGCTTTGCTAGTTGTTCGCTCTATCGCTATGCTGCGCTACCTACCACTTGCTATATCATGCCTCCCATATTGCCATGTCAAGCCTCTAACCATCCTTTCCTAGCAAACCGTTGTTTGGCTAAGTTACCGCTTTTGCTCAGCCCTTCTTATAGCGTTGCTAGTTGCAGGTAAAGTTGAAGTTGGTTCCATGTTGGAACATGGATATTTTGGCATATCACAATATCTCTTATTTAATTAATGCATCTATATATTTGGTAAAGGGTGGAAGGCTCGGCCTTATGCCTGGTTGTAGCGACCAGACCTCAAATGGTCTGTGCTGCTGTGCACCAGTGTCATCCCTGGATCAGTAATGCTGACACGCACAGTACAAATGGAGGATTTATAACAGAGTAGCAATCACACACTTATTACATCGAATATCTCCGAAGAGATTAATTATGTTAAACATGGCTTAAGGCCATCTAAAACGATAACAGCGGAAGACTTGGAAGATAAGTGAGTCCATCAACTCCAGCGGCATCACTGAGTATAAGACAATGACCTAAGGCACCTTACTCGTCGTCTGAAAAGTCTGCAACATGAAATGTTGCAGCCCGAAAACGGGTCAGCACATAGAATATGCTGGCAATGTAACACATAGAGAATAATGAACAATAACAATGCTATACTACATGCATATATGGCTGGTGGAAAGCTCTATGGTTACAGTTTTGCGAAAAGCCAATTTTATCCTACTTCAAAGGAATAAATTTTATTTATCTATCATGGTGGTTGTGAAACATTGAGATGGTTGACAGCATCTCAATCCCAATTAAAAAGTCATCAATAACCCAACAAAATTAATTAGAAGTAACATAGTGATGAGATTCACATGATAATCCAAATACTAGATACTCAAGTTGTCCATAACCCGGGACACGGCTAACCATGATTAGATTGTACACTCTGCAGAGATTTTTGCACTTTTCCCCACAAGACTTGATCTCCTCCGTTGGATTACTCGCACTACATGATGTTTGAGTAATGGATGACCAAGACACAGTCTTTCAGAAGTGTTTGCACCTTACGTATGGGTAGACAGTTACACCTACTTTCCCCTACATCTGCTAGTCTACCACAGTAAGAGTTCACACAACTTAGTCAACTATGCTAGAGCCCATAATAGCTTGCGGCTGCACACGGAAGTTTCTAGCATGAATAATCTCATGATCCCTTTGAACCTGGGTGGCGGTCCAAAAGAAAAAAACAGGCAATCCTGGAATACCCAGGTACCTCAATCCACCCAGATGTGAGTTTAAGTTGCCACCTTAAGTAAACCATTAATTAACAATCTCACATCTGTCATGAATTTCACTCAAACCCAATCCACGTCTACGAGCATAGCATGGCAATAATAAAAGCAACGTAGAAGTAACTCCCAAGGATTTGAATGGAAAAAGGTAATAGGTTCTACCTCAACTACTTCCCAATACCCACAATTTAATTAGATCCTAATCATGCAAGTGTTTGAGGAAAATAGATCTAATGCAATAAAAACTGGGTATGAACGGGATATGATCAAAGTGTTACTTGCCTTGCTGATGATCCGCAAAACCTAGCGATTCGAAGTAACAAGCGGCACACTCCGGATACTCTATCGCAAACAAACAAGCATACAATCAGTACTCATCTAATGCACAGGTAAAACTCGAATAAAATATTCAACCAGAAAGTCCAACTTAAGAACTCTGGTTTGCAAAAAGAATCAACTCGAAAGAAGCAACGAAAGTCAAACAGCGAAAGAAAGAAACTTCGTTTACTAATCTAGATCTAGGTCAAATTTTACTGTAGCAAAAACTTGTTTGAGTAGGTTAAACGGAAAGAGAATTTCGAGACGAAACTCTAGGCGCTTGAATCGCCTGATTCCGATAAACGAGCAAGAAGTTAAACAGAATCGAAGATTCGATCAGAAATCGAATCTGAGAAAATAACGAGAAAACTCCGACGAAAAAGAAAAACGGACGAACGGTTAAAGAACGGATGTTCGTTAACAGAGAAAAACCGACGAACGCGTTCGTCGAAACGAACGGTTCGGTGAACGCTCGTAAAATAATAAAACCGAAAAAAAACCGATCTAGGGTTTTTTTTTAACGAAGGTTTTTTTAAAAAAAAACGAAAACCGTCAAAATTCAACGGGCGGCGGCAGTACCTCGTCGGGCTCCAGCGAGGGGCTCCGGCGGGGCGGCGAGCTCGGGCGGCGGGGTGCGGGGCTCGGCGAGGGGCGGGCGAGGCGGGGGCGGCGGCTCCCGGCGGCGGCGGCGCGGGCTACGGCGGCGGCGGCGAGGCGTGTTGCGAGCGGCGGCGGGGCTCGGCGGTGAGGGCTCCGGCGGCGGCGGTGGTGAGAGAAAGAGAAGGGGGGTATTTAAGGAGGGGGGTCCGGTGCCTTGGGGAGGGGCAAGGGCGGCGGGTGGCGTAGCCGGCCGGGACTCGGCGGCGATCCCGTCTCCGGGGCGGAGACGACGGGGCGGCGGGGCGGGGCCGTCGGCTGGGCCTTTGGCCTAGTCGGCGCGCGGGCGGATTTTTTATTTTTTTTAAAAAAGTTCCGCGAAAAAAATTACGTAGAAAAATAAATAGAAATCATAAAAATATGAAATAAATTTTCCCCGTCTAGTTAGAAAATATAGAATAGGGTGAACATTTTTTTTGAATCAAAATAAATATTTTGAAAACATGCAATATTTTTAATGCACTAAAAATTGCAAATAACATCCAAATAAATTCCAAATAATGATTTTAACATTTTTCCTCCAGTATTTCAATTGTTTTGGAGAAGTCATATTTTCTCCTCTCGTTTATTTAAAATGAAATATTTTTCCGGAGAGAAAAATAATTTAAACCAAAATCCTCGTATTATTATTTGATGAAAATCAAATTTGAAAATTCGAGAAAATCCCCAACTCTCTCCGAGGGTCCTTGAGTTGCTTAGGATTTATCGAGGATTTGTCAAAATGCAATAAAACATGATATGCAATGATGATCTATGTATAACATTCCAAATTGGAAATTTGGGATGTTACAAACCTACCCCCCTTAAGATGAATCTCGCCCTCGAGATTCGGGTTGGCTAGAAAACAGGTGAGAGTGGTCTTTCTGTAGATCTTCCTCTCGCTCCCAGGTGGCTTCATCATCCGTGTGGTGACTCCACTAAAGTTTGCAAAACTTGATAACCTTGCTGCGGGTAACTCGGCTGGCATACTCGAGAATCTTAACTGGTTTCTCCTCATAAGTCAAATCACTTTCCAACTGAATCGCTTCCAGTGGCACAGTATCTCTTAGTGGTATCTCAGCCATCTCTGCGTGGCACTTCTTCAACTGCGAAACGTGAAATACATTATGTACTCCAGACAATCCTTCGGGCAATTCCAGCTTGTATGCAACTTCTCCCATACGTTCCACAACTCTGTATGGTCCGATAAAACGGGGCGCTAACTTTCCCTTAACTCCGAAGCGCTTCACTCCTCGAAGGGGTGATACTCGAAGATACACTCTGTCTCCGACTTCGTGAACGGTCTCCTTTCGTTTAGAATCAGCATAACTCTTCTGCCTGGACTGGGCTACTTTGAGCCTATCGCGAATCAACCTCACTTTCTGTTCAGACTCCTTAATCAAATCTGGTCCAAACAACTGACGGTCTCCAACTTCGTCCCATAACAACGGTGTTCTACACCTCCTTCCGTACAAGGCTTCGAAAGGGGCCATCTTCAAACTGGTTTGATAACTGTTGTTATAAGAAAACCCCGCATATGGCAAATTGTCGTCCCAACTAGATCCATAATCTAGTGCACATGCTCTCAACATGTCCTCCAAAATCTGGTTGACTCTCTCGGTCTGTCCATCTGTCTGCGGGTGAAATGCTGTACTAAATTCCAGCCTGGTTCCCAACGTTTCATGTAACTGCTTCCAAAACTTCGAGGTAAATTGGGTTCCTCTGTCTGATACAATGGTCCTCGGAACTCCATGCAAACATACGATCCTGGTCATGTATATCTTTGCCAATTTAGCACTGGTGTAAGTGGTCTTTACTGGAATGAAATGAGCCACTTTCGTCAAACGGTCGACTACAACCCATATCGAGTCATAGCCTGAACGAGTCCTGGGTAATCCCGTGATAAAATCCATGCCTATTTTATCCCACTTCCATTCGGGTATCGGCAATGGCTGTAGCAATCCTGCTGGCTTCTGATGCTCTGCCTTCACTCTCTGACATACATCACAAACTGCTACATACTCTGCAATATCCTTCTTCATTCCGGTCCACCAGAATGTATTCTTCAAATCCAAATACATCTTGGTATTCCCTGGGTGAATCGAGTATGGTGCATCATGAGCTTCCTGAAAAATCAACTTCCTGATCTCCGGATCATTTGGCACATATACGCGGTCCTCGAACCATAAGGTATCGTGCTCATCCTCACGAAATCCCTTGGCTTTTCCTTTGCTCATCTTCTCCTTTATCTCTTCAATTTCCTTGTCTGTCTTCTGAGCTTCTCTGATCCTTTCCATCAAGGTAGACTGAATCTCCAATGTCGCTAAATAGCCTCTTGGGACTATCTCCAAACATAGCTCGCGTAGGTCCTCGGCTAACTCCTGAGGTAACTCTCCTGTCATGAGGGTGTTGACATGACTCTTGCGGCTCAACGCGTCTGCTACTACGTTAGCCTTTCCAGGGTGATAATGCAATCTCATATCATAATCCTTAATGAGCTCCAACCATCTCCTCTGTTTGAGATTTAACTCCTTCTGCGTGAAAATGTACTTCAAACTCTTGTGATCCGTGTACACCTCACAATGGTTTCCGATGAGAAAATGTCTCCATGTCTTCAATGCATGCACCACGGCTGCTAATTCCAAATCATGCGTAGCATAATTCTTCTCATGGGGTTTAAGTTGTCGTGAAGCATATGACACAACTCTTCCTTCCTACATAAGCACTGCTCCAAGTCCTCGACGAGAAGCGTCGCAATAAATTTCATAATCCTTGCGTTGATCTGGCAGAATCAACACTGGTGATGTAACCAATCGTTTCTTCAACTCTTGGAAACTAGCTTCACATTCCTCAGTCCAATTGAATTTGGTGTCCTTCTTCAATAGCTCAGTCATGGGCTTAGCAATCCTTGAGAAATTCTCGATGAATCTCCGGTAGTATCCTGCAAGTCCAAGAAAACTCCGGATTTCTCCAACTGTCGTGGGTGATTCCCAACTTGTCACTGTGTCAACCTTGGCAGGGTCTACTGCTATTCCTTCTCCAGAAATAACATGTCCAAGGAATCCAACTTCCTTCAACCAAAACTCACATTTGCTGAACTTGGCATATAACTGGTGTTCTCTGAGCTTTTCAAGTACCAATCGCAAATGCTCCTCATGCTCTTCCTCATCCTTGGAAAAGATTAAAATATCATCAATGAACACTACGACGAACTTATCCAAAAACTCCATAAACACTTTGTTCATCAGGTTCATGAAATTGGCAGGTGCGTTAGTCAGTCCAAATGACATAACGGTATACTCATACAATCCATATCTGGTGGTAAATGCCGTCTTGGGTATATCCTGCTCTCGAATCTTTAACTGATGGTATCCCGATCGTAGATCGATCTTGGAAAATACCTTAGCTCCTTGTAGGCGGTCAAACAAATCATTGATCATCGGCAGTGGGTACTTGTTTTTGATGGTCACTTCATTCAATCCTCGGTAATCAACAACCATCCTCAGCGATCCATCTTTCTTCTCCACTAGAAGTACTGGTGATCCCCAAGGTGACGAACTTGGGCGAATATATCCTTTATCCAGTAACTCCTTGATCTACTTCTTAATTTCCTCCAAATCCTTTGCGGGCATCCTGTACGGTCTCTTAGATATTGGCCCTGTGCCTGGCAAAAGTTCAATCAAGAACTCAATGTCTCTATCCGGTGGCATGCCTGGCAACTCTTCTGGAAATACATCCGGATAATCTTTCACCACTGGTACTTCCTCCTGTACAACTCCTGATAAGGAATTTACTTGAGTCCTCTTCGGCATATGTCGAGATACATACTTGATCCTTTTTCCTTCCGGGGTGGTAAGCAAAATCGTCTTGCTGGCACAATCGATGTTTCCTCCATACAACGATAGCCAATCCATTCCCAAAATCACATCCAAACCTTGCGATTCCAAAACAATGAGGTCTGAGGGGAAAACATGCCTACCAATGGCCAATGGTATCTGAAAACATCCTTGGGTGGCCATATACTCTGCTCCTGGCGAGGTTACTAACATAGGGTTTCTGAGAACTTTGGTGGACATCTTAAACTTATTCATGAATCCCCTTGATATGTATGAATGCGATGCACCAGTATCGAAAAGAACGGTTGCAGTAAATGACTTAACCAAAAACTTACCTATTACTGCATCAGGCTGAGCTTCAACCTCCTCCACGCTCACGTGGTTCACGTGTCCTTTGTTGAACGGGTTCGGCTTCTTCCCAGAGCTTCATTGCCATTTCCATTTTGGGCTTCAGGACATTCATTGGCATAATGTCCATTCTTCTGGCACTTAAAGCAAGTGACTTGGCTCAGGTCCCTCTTGGCTGGGGTAGATGGGTTGGTGCGGTTCTGTCCGTTGCTTCCTCCATTCCATTTACCATTCTTGGAGCCATTATGGTTGTGCGAACTACCTCCTCCATGGGTATGCTGAAACTGTCCTCCCGGCTTCGGGGTAAATCGAGGCTTCTGCTGAGCTCCTGAGTTATACTTCCCTTGTCCATACTTCCTCTTACGGTTTTCAATCTGCTGTTGCTTCCCTTCAATCATGAGAGCTCTTTCTACCAACTCCTGGTAGTTGTTGAAGGTTGCTACCATCAACTGCATACTCAGTTCATCATTCAGTCCTTCCAAAAACTTCTCCTGCTTGGCAGCATCTGTAGCAACGTCATCTGGTGCATAACGTGCTAACTTATTGAATTCCTCCACATACTGGCCTACGGTGCGTCCTCCTTGGCGTAGGTTGCGAAACTCACGCTTCTTCATAGCCATAGCTCCTGCTGAAACATGAGCTGTATGGAAAGCTTGCTGAAACTGGTCCCATGTGACAGTGTCAATAGGGTGCGTGGTTGTATAATTCTCCCACCATGATGCTGCAGGTCCATCAAGCTGATGTGCGGCAAAACGCACTCTTTCCGCATCTGTGCATCCTGCAGTGGTCAACTCCCTTCCAACTTTACGGAGCCAATCATCTGCAACAATCGGCTCGGTGCTACTGGAAAACACCGGCGGGTTTAGCCTCAGGAAACGGGCTAAGTGATCAACAGGTGGTGGTGGCGGTGGGTTGTTGTTGTTGTTGCCTTGGTTCTGAACTAACACTTGCATCAGGGCATTCTGTTGCTGAATCAACTGGGTGATCTCTGGCGGGAAAACAAATCCGGTGTCGCGTCTCGGAGGCATCTGATAGGTTTAGAAAAGATGAGAGTTAAGAATAGAATGAGGTCTAGAGAGAAAACACTACCCATATGCTCATGAGACAATTTCAATCAATATCACTCAATCAATTCAAACAAGGCAAAACAATCGATCTAACTAGCGTTACAAAGTGCTTGAACTATACTATTAAATGGGGGAAAACTACTACTGATATGGTGGTCTACTAAAAATTCTGATCCGTTGAAGACTCCATGATGTCTGCTCCAGCTTCATCAACCCAGTCGTCTTCACTTGGTTCCGAGTCGGTGTCGTCGATGATGATGTAGTTATCCGGACAAGTGCATTCGTCGACTTCTGCTTTTGGCACTGGATTTCCCACGAATACTCCAATCTTCTTCTCCAGGTCGTCAATCTTCCCTACTAGTGCGTTGATTTCCTCCAAATAATCTTCGCGTGTAGCAGTGAGTTCTTCTTGGAGTTCCTTGATCTTCGTTAATGCCTTCTTCAGTTCTTCCTTGTCCGTGGACATCTGATTCTCCTAGCGTTGAATATGTTGGTTTTGCTCCTGGATGAAAGCTGCAATTGATCCATCCTTCTTGGTTCTGATCATCTCCCATTGCGCGTCTCGACGTCCACAAATCTGATAAATTGTATCCTTAAGCTCCTGGTGGTAGACTTCTCCAATGCGTCCCATGGCGATGTGTGCGGCCATGCTCTTCCCTAAACTCCAAGTTGGTGCTTCGAAAACCAATCTCATGGGTTCCGTAATGGCACAAACGTCCTTCCTGGAATGTGAACTTGAATCTTCCAGCTCTCCTGTTCAGGTAATGTGGCGTTGTAGGTTCCGGTGATGCTTGGTATTCCTATGTTCAAGTACTTGGTGACTTCCTTCAAATGTCGACCAAACGGTGTGTCTTCATCTGGTTGCATGAACTTGCTCCTTGCATTCGACATTCCTAAAAGAGTAGAAAGTGGAGAGGGGTCAGAAATGAGAAGAGAGAAGCTTTCTAGGGCTGCAGCTTAGTGGTCGTGTCCTATAGTCAGCGTGTGCTCTGATACCAACTTTGTAGCGACCAGACCTCAAATGGTCTGTGCTGCTGTGCACCAGTGTCATCCCTGGATCAGTAATGCTGACACGCACAGTACAAATGGAGGATTTATAACAGAGTAGCAATCACACACTTATTACATCGAATATCTCCGAAGAGATTAAGTATGTTAAACATGGCTTAAGGCCATCTAAAACGATAACAGCGGAAGACTTGGAAGATAAGTGAGTCCATCAACTCCAGCGGCATCACTGAGTATAAGACCACGACCTAAGGCACCTTACTCGTCGTCTGAAAAGTCTGCAACATGAAACGTTGCAGCCCGAAAACGGGTCAGCACATAGAATATGCTGGCAATGTAACACATAGAGAATAATGAACAATAACAATGCTATACTACATGCATATATGGCTGGTGGAAAGCTCTATGGTTACAGTTTTGCGAAAAGCCAATTTTATCCTACTTCAAAGGAATAAATTTTATTTAACTATCATGGTGGTTGTGAAACATTGAGATGGTTGACAGCATCGCAATCCCAATTAAAAAGTCATCAATAACCCAACAAAATTAATTAGAAGTAACATAGTGATGAGATTCACATGATAATCCAAATACTAGATACTCAAGTTGTCCATAACCGGGGACACGGCTAACCATGATTAGATTGTACACTCTGCAGAGGTTTGTGCACTTTTCCCCACAAGACTTGATCTCCTCCGTTGGATTACTCGCACTACATGGTGTTTGAGTAACGGATGACCAAGACACAGCCTTTCAGAAGTGTTTGCACCTTACGTATGGGTAGACAGTTACACCTACTTTCCCCTACATCTGCTACCCTACCACTGTAAGAGTTCACACAACTTAGTCAACTATGCTAGAGCCCATAATAGCTTGCGGCTGCACACGGAAGTTTCTAGCATGAATAATCTCATGATCCCTTTGAACCTGGGTGGCGGTCCAAAAGAAAAAAACAGGCAATCCTGGAATACCCAGGTACCTCAATCCACCCAGATGTGAGTTTAAGTTGCCACCTTAAGTAAACCATTAATTAACAATCTCACATCTGTCATGAATTTCACTCAAACCCAATCAACGTCTACGAGCATAGCATGGCAATAATAAAAACAACGTAGAAGTAACTCCCAAGGGTTTGAATGGAAACAGATAATAGGTTCTACCTCAACTACTTCCCAATACCCACAATTTAATTAGATCCTAATCATGCAAGTGTTTGAGGAAAACAGATCTAATGCAATAAAAACTGGGTATGAACGGGATATGATCAAAGTGTTACTTGCCTTGCTGATGATCCGCAAAACCTAGCGATTCGAAGTAACAAGCGGCACACTCCAGATACTCTATCGCAAACAAACAAGCATACAATCGGTACTCATCTAATGCACAGGTAAAACTCGAATGAAAGATCCAACCAGAAAGTCCAACTTAAGAACTCCGGTTTGCAAAA
Organism: Aegilops tauschii subsp. strangulata; assembly: GCF_002575655.3. Taxonomy (NCBI): domain Eukaryota; kingdom Viridiplantae; phylum Streptophyta; class Magnoliopsida; order Poales; family Poaceae; genus Aegilops; species Aegilops tauschii. Next base: position 190,668,528 of record NC_053037.3, read on the forward strand.
AGAATCAACTCGAAAGAAGCAACGAAACTCAAACAGCGAAAGAAAGAAACTTCGTTTACTAATCTGGATCTAGGTCAAATTTTACTGTCGCAAAAACTTGTTTAAGTAGGTTAAACGGAAAGAGTATTGTGAGACAAAACTCTAGGCGCTTGAATCGCCTGATTCCGATAAACGAGCGAGAAGTTAAACAGAATCGAAGATTCGATCAGAAATCGAATCTCAGAAAATAACGAGAAAACTCCAACGAAAAAGAAAAACGGACGAACGGTTAAAGAACGGACGTTCGTTAACAGAGAAAAACCGACGAACGCGTTCGTCGAAACGAACGGTTCGGTGAACGCTCGTAAAATAATAAAACCGAAAAAAAACCGATCTAGGGTTTTTTTAACGAAGGGTTTTTTTAAAAAAAAACGAAAACCGGCAAAGTCAACGGGCGGCGGCATTACCTCGTCGGGCTCCGGCGAGGGGCTCCGGCGGGGCGGCGAGCTCGGGCGGCGGGGTGCGGGGCTCGGCGAGGGGCGGGCGAGGCAGGGGCGGCGGCTCCCGGCAGCGGCGGCGCGGGCTACGGCGGCGGCGGCGAGGCGTGTTGCGGGCGGCGGCGGGGCTCGGCGGTGAGGGCTCCGGCGGCGGCGGTGGTGAAAGAAAGAGAGGGGGGGTATTTAAGGAGGGGGGGGTCCGGTGCCTTGGGGAGGGGGCAAGAGCGGCGGGCGGCGTAGCCGGCCGGGACTCGGCGGCGATCCCGTCTCCGGGGCGGCGGGGCAGGGCCGTCGGCTGGGCCTTTGGCCCAGTCGGCGCGCGGGCGGATTTTTTTTTTAAAGTTCCGCGAAGAAAATTTCGTAGAAAAATAAATAAAAATCAGAAAAATATGAAATAAATTTTCCCCGTCTTGTTAGAAAATCTAGAATAGGGTGAACATTTGTTTTGAATTAAAATAAATATTTTGAAAACATGCAATATTTTTAATGCACTAAAAATTGCAAATAACATCCAAATAAATTCCAAATAATGATTTTAACATTTTTCCTCCAGTATTTCAATTGTTTTGGAGAAGTCATATTTTCTCCTCTCGTTTATTTAAAATGAAATATTTTTCCGGAGAGAAAAATAATTTAAACCAAAATCCTCGTCTTATTATTTGATGAAAATCAAATTTGAAAATTCGAGAAAATCCCCAACTCTCTCCGAGGGTCCTTGAGTTGCTTAGGATTTATCGAGGATTTGTCAAAATGCAATAAAACATGATATGCAATGATGATCTATGTATAACATTCCAAATTGGAAATTTGGGATGTTACACTGGTGTTTTGTTCCACTCTTGCCGCTCTAGTTTCCGTCATACCGGTGTTATGTTCCTTGATTTTGCGTCCCTTACGCGGTTGGGTGATTTATGGGACCCCCTTGACAGTTCGCCTTGAATAAAACTCCTCCAGCAAGGCCCAACCTTGGCTTTACATTTGCCTACCTAAGCCTTTTCCCTTGGGTTTTCGCGAGCCCGAGGGTCATCTTTATTTAAACCCCCGGACCAGTGCTCCTTCGAGTGCTGGCCCAAACCGAGCGATGTCCGGCGCCCCCTAGGCAACCAGGGTCTATGCCAACCCGACGTCTGGCTCATCCGGTGTGCCCTGAGAACGAGATATGTGCAGCTCCTATCGGGATTTGTCGGCACATTCGGGCGGCTTTGCTGGTCTTGTTTTACCATTGTCGAAATGTCTTGTAAACCGGGATTCCGAGACTGATCGGGTCTTCCGGGGAGAAGGTTTATCCTTCGTTGACCGTGAGAGCTTATAATGGGCTAAGTTGGGACACCCCTGCAGGGTATTATCTTTCGAAAGCCGTGGCCGCGGTTATGAGGCAGATGGGAATTTGTTAATGTTCGGTTGTAGAGAACTTGACACTTGACTTAATTAAAATACATCAACTGTGTGTGTAGCCGTGATGGTCTCTTTTCGGCGGAGTCCGGGAAGTGAACACGGTCTGGGTTATGTATGAACGTAAGTAGTTTCAGGATCACTTCTTGATCATTTCTAGCTTCGCGACCGTTGCGTTGCTCCTCTTCTCGCTCTTTTTTGCGTATGTTAGCCACCATATATGCTTAGTGCTTGCTGCAGCTCCACCTCATTATCCCATCCTTCCTACAAGCTTAAATAGTCTTGATCTCGTGGGTGTGAGATTGTTGAGTCCTCGTGACTCACAAATTCTACCAAAACAGTTGCAGGTGCCGACGATACCAGTGCAGGTGACGCAACCGAGCTCAAGTGGGAGTTCGACGAGGAACGTGGTCGTTACTATGTTTCGTTTCCTGATGATCAGTAGTGGAGCCCAGTTGGGACGATTGGGGATCTAGCATTTGGGGTTATCTTCCTTTCTTTTGGATTTGACCGTAGTCGGTCTATGTGTGGATTTTGGATGATGTATGAATTTAATTTATGTATTGTGTGAAGTGGCGATTGTAAGCCAAGTCTCTTTATCCCATTCTTGTTCATTACATGGGATAGTGTGAAGATGGCCCTTCTTGCGACAATACCTACAATGCGGTTATGCCTCTAAGTCGTGCCTCGACACGTGGGAGATATAGCCGCATCATGGGCGTTACAAAGAGTTACTCTCATTAGAAGGTGGGCACGGGTAGCTAATCCGCTCTTCCTCATTTTGTTCTTCGCTCTACTCATCATCTTTTTCATCCAATGAGCTCAAAGCGTCATTAATTTCTTCTTCCATAGACTCCTACAAAATATTAGTCTCTTCTTGGACAGCGGAGACTCTCTCAATAAAATTATCAATATCGGAATTGAATTCATAATTCTCATAGCAATATTTAAGGATAGCTAAATTTTCAGGTCTATAAACTGAATCAGTATGTTAGCTTATGCCTCTCCCTCAAATAAAATTGCAATAATGATTACCAGTCTAGTTATCGATTGCCTAGGGACAAATAACTTTCTTGTGTGACAACAAGCTCTCTACTAAAACTAACTTAGTTGTGTCTTTATCTAAATAGACCCTAGATTTTATTTACATGCTCTTTATATTCTTGCAACCTATCCAAAAACACCTACAAAGTACTTCTAGTTTCATACTTGTTCTAGGTAAAGCGAACGTTAAGCGTGCGTAGAGTTGTATCGGTGGTCGATAGAACTTGAGGGAATATTTGTTCTAACTTAGCTCCTCGTTGGGTTCGACACTCTTACTTATCAAAAGAGGCTACAATTGACCCCCTATTCTTGTGGGTTATCAAGACCCTTTTCTGGCGCCTTTGCCGGGGAGTTATAGCGTGGGGTGAATATTCTCGTGTGTGCTTGTTTGCTTTATCACTAAGTAATTTTTATTTGCTGTTCTAAGTTATTCTCTATCTTTAGTTATGGATATGGAACACGAAATACCAAAAAAAATGAGGTGTACTTGCTACTCATGGAGATGGGGAACCTCCTAAAACCCTCGATGCTCATTATGTGAAAGATATTATGTACTACTTTGAAAATTCCGAGAAAACCCCATTCAATTATGTAATGGGAGACACGTTGGATCAACGTGAATACTTTAGGGATTATCGCTTGACTCAAAAAGGGAAACTATTATGGGATCAAATTCATATGTTGCATTGGTATGCTCGGGAACTATGCTTGAGATATGATTATACTTGTTGCTCTAGGATGAAGGCTCCACACCTTCCCTTTTCATGCAAATTTAATGATAATGAAACCTTGGCTTCTTATGCTAGAGGTATATATGATTACTATGATTTGGAACGAATAGCAGAATTTGTTGCTTTTAAGGGTGCATGTGAAATTGAATCTTTGCTTAAAGAGTTTGAAGATTTTCTTGGATCATATGCACTTATGATTGGAACTCTAGCAAGCATCCGCAACTACTAAAGATCATGAAGGTAAAACCCAACCATAGGATTAAAGTATCAAGTCCTCTTTATCCCATACGCAAACAACCTACTTACTCGGGTCTGTGCTTCTGTCACTCACGCCACCCACCATAAGCAAATCATGAACGTATTGCAACACCCTACAGCGGGAATCCCTCACGCTTGCGTGACACAGAGAGCACCATAGGACAGCACCAATAATAAAACATGCAACTCAAACCAATCATGATCATCAATTAACCCATCGGATAAAACGGATCTACTCAAACATCATAGGATAGCCATACATCATTGGGAAATAATATATAGCGTTGAGCACCATGTTTAAGTAGAGATTACAGTGGGTAAAAGAGGGTTTACACCACTGCATAGAGGGGGGAAGAGTTGTTGATGACGGTGGTGAAGTTGTTGGTGTAGATTGCGGTGACGATGATGACCCCGGCGGCGTTCCGGCGCCACAGGAAGAGAGGGGGAGAGAGCCCCCCTCCTTCTTCTTCTTCCTTGACCTTCTCCCTAGATGGGAGAAGGGTTTCCCCTCTGGTCCATGGTCTCCATGGCATGGGAGGGGCGAGAGCCCCTCCGAGATTCGATCTGTCTCTCTGTTTCTGCGCTCCAGATTCTGCCCTTTCACCGTTTCTTTTATAACCGGAGATCCGTAACTCCGATTGGGCTGAATTTTGGACACGATCTCTATCCGGATATTAGCTTTCTTGCAGCGAAAGAATGGCTCCAACCGCCTTACGGGGTGGCCACGAGGGCCCAGGGCACGCCTGACCCCCTGGGGCGCGCCCCCTGCCTCGTGGCCCCCTCGGGCATCGTATCACGTTGATTCTTCTTCCCAAAAATCACATATATTCCAAAAAATCTCCGTCGGTTTTTATCCCGTTTGGACTCCGTTTGATATGTATTTTCTGCGAAACAAAAAATATGCAACAAACAGGAACTGGCACTAGGCACTGGATCAATATGTTAGTCCCAAAAATAGTATAAAAAGTTGCCAAAAGTATGTAAAAGTTGTAGAATATTGGCATGGAACAATCAAAAATTATAGATACGACGGAGACGTATCATGGAGACACTATCTGATTGGAAGAAGTGCCGGATATTTACCGACCACAAGAGTCTCAAATATATATTCACTCAGCCCGATTTGAACCTTCGACAGAGAAGATGGCTCGAGTTGGTTAAGGACTACGACCTCGGAATAAATTATCACCCGGGCAAAGCTAATGTAGCGGCTGATGCCCTCAGCCGCAAACCAGCCAACCTTAATGCTCTCATGGAATCATTGCCTCCTGAGCTTTATGAAGAAATCACTCAGCTCAATTTGGTGATCACCGACGCCCGCCTTGCCAACATATTGGAAGTTACCCCTACTCTCGAAGAAGAAATCCGCAGTGCTCAGGCAGATGACAAACTATTGAAAATATATGTCCAGAAGATGCACAAAGCGCACGCACCGGATTTCTCTAGAGATCAACAAGGTATGCTAAGGTTCCGAGGAAGGATTTGCATACCCAACCTCGAAGGTCTGAAGAAGAAGATATTGGCAGAAGCACATGAAGCGCCATATTCAATTCACCCAGGCGATACCAAAATGTATGAGGACCTTCGTCAGGTATTCTGGTGGTATGGAATCAAGAAAGACATCGCATACTTTGTGGCCTGTTGTGATATATGCAACAAGGTAAAGGCGGAACACCAAAACCAGCCGGACTCCTCCAACCTCTGCCAGTATCCCAATGGAAATGTGATGATATCTGCATGGACTTCATCACCGGATTACCAAGGTCTCATCGAGGAAACGACGCCAAATGGGTCATCGTGGACACCTTAACAAAGGTGGCACATTTCATTCCCATCCGGACCACCTACCGTGCAAATCAACTTGCACAATTATATGTGTCAAGAATCGTCAGTCTGCATAGAGTACCCAAGACTATCACTTCAGACAGGGGATCTCTCTTCACCTCCGCCTTTTGGTCTCGACTACATTAAGCCTTGGGAACTGCTCTGAAGTACAGCATGGCGTATCATCCCCAGACAGATGGACGGACTAAGCGAGTAAATCAAATACTCGAAGATATGCTCCGGGCATGTGCATTGGCCCAAGGAACCAAGTCGGAAGACTATCTGCCCTACGCTGAGTTTTCCTATAACAACAGTTTCCATACCAGCTTAAAGATGTCACCCTATAAAGCTCTGTATGGCCGGAAATGCCGCACTCCATTAAACTGGTCTCAAACCGGAGACAGCCGTATTTTCAGGACTGCTTTAATGCTCAAAGCAGAGAAGCAAGTCAATGAAATCCGAGACCGACTACAGCTGGCCAAATCACGACAGAAGAGCTACTATGATGCCAAACACCGTCAGATCAGCTTCGAACCCGGAGAACACGTATATCTCTGAGTCACCCCTATGAAAGGAGTCAAGAGGTTTCAGACCCGTGGAAAATTGGCACCCAGATACATCGGTTCCAGTCATGGCCAGAGTCGGAACAGTTGCATATCAATTGGAATTGCCTCCGGAACTGTCCGAACTACACAATGTGTTCCATATCTCGCAGCTGAGAAGATGCATCTCGCCACCGGAGAAAAGGACTGATATGGCAGAGATAGAATTGGTTAAGGATTTGACTTACAAGGAAAAGCCAATCAAAATATTGGATCAGACAGAAAGGGTTACTCGCAGCAAAGAAATAAAGTTTTACACGGTTCAGTGGGAGCATCACACCGAAGAGGAAGCAACCTGGGAAAGAGAGGAATTTTTAAGGACTGCATACCCAGAATTGTTTTCCCAAGCAACCGAATCTCGAGGACAAGATTCATCCTAAGTGGGGGAGGTTCATGACAGCCTGGATTTTGCCTTCTCACTTTTTCCCGAACTTGCCTTCTCTCTGTTTCCGGACTTGGTTTTTGCCTTGCATTGATTTAGATTTTGGAATCATTTCATATGGACTTGTCACTTGGGCATACCCTTGGCTTTCAACCAAGTGACCTATCTACTCCTCATTCAACTTTATTTCTCTGATAAATCCCCAAAATAATCAAATGAATATTTTTCATAAAAGATAAATATTCATTTTCCTCTCTCAAACTCTATTCAGAAACTTGTGCTCCAAAGCAACCCTCATTTTTATTGCTCCCAAAAATCTGAGATAAATCCTAAATATTCTTTGGACCTTGGCACACCTTCCCAAGCAAAAATATTACATGGATTTTTGTAATATTTTTGCTATAGAAAATCATTTCTCTTCTGGCCCAGAATTCCAGTTTGTACATCAAGTACATTTTTCCTTGATCTTTTGGCCCTGAGATTTCTTGAGCTTAACTACCCTCCTAAGAAAACCTAAACCCTAGGAGATCAGCCCTAATGGCCATCTAGAAGCTAGCCAAACTTGGCGACCAAGTTTTCGGTTAGAAACTTGCCAGCTTGGTTGAGTCAATTCTTGTCGGCCTGGGTATGAGCTTTCAACTTTCCTAGACTAAAAACTGCGTGGACTAGAGATTAAACAAGGTTTGGCAGCGTTTGGGCGTCGTCTCAACCATGCCAGCGTGGTGACCGCGTGAAGACATGGTGCCTGGTAGCTACTCGACGCGCTTTGGGTGTCGCCATCTCCTCTGTTCAACGCGTGCTCGATCCAGCGCTCGCCGACGCCTGCCGCGCCGCGCCACTAGCCCCAACCCATCACCCTTGACCTCTCCCTGGCGCTCGCCGACGCCGGAGACGCTGCAGCAAGCACGGGCACGTCGCGGCCAAAACCACAGTGCGCGCGTGCACTTGTCCGCTTCCCTCTGCGTCCTGTGCTCGTCCATGAGCGTGGACAGCCTCCCACAGCGACACTGCACGCTTGCCCCCTCGCACTGGAGTGCTTCGTCGCCGTTCACCGGCTTCTAGAGAGCTCCGGCGCCGACACGTTACCCCCTTGTTCCGGCTATATATAGAGCCTCCCTCCTCGTTTCCTAGCCACGCACCACTCCTCACCACTGCCACGAACACGTAGAAGGGCCACAGCCCGGTCGGGCAGGCCTCTGGCCGTCTGCCCTGATCGCAGAACTCTGGCGACCTCCGCAGCTCGGCCACCTCACTCCAGTGCCTCTCGAGCTCGACCAGCTGCTCGAGCGTGGCATTGGAGGTCTCTTGGTGCTGTCTGGATGCTGCTGAGCCCCCGGAGCCGCATCTAGCCGTCGCCTTCATCCACTCCGGCAAACCCCGCCGCCACTGAAGCTTGCGAGCTTGACCGCGAGCAGCTCCGGCCATCCCACTGCAAGCCACGGGTACGGGCAGGTGCGCCGCGAGCCCAGCTTCAATCCTATCCCTCTAAACTAGCCTCAAACCCCCTCCTTGCCGGCGTGCGCTCCGGCGAGGCGCCGTCGCGTTCGGATCTCGTTTCCCCTCTCTCCCTCCTAACGTGCGGGGCCCGCCCGTCAACCTCACCACTCTCGCCCGAAGCGGTGCGAGTGGAGGCATATTTCTCTTTTACGCCTTCAACGTCACCCCCAGGAATTTCTGTTTAATTCAAATTTATTCAAAAATTGACCCAAACTTTGACCAGCCACTATTTCTAAACCATAAGTCCAGATTTTGATTCTTTTTTGCATTGTCTTTGTTTCAGAAAGCTCTAGCAGCACACCAAAAGGTGGATTTTTCCTTGCTGTCTAGAATTTCTGGTGATTTTCAGAATGGGTTTTGATATTTGTTTTTGTGGTGTTTAATTATTTTCAGAAGGAGAAGCTTGTCTTGAAGCAAACCAAGAGGGGTGTGATCCTCCTCTACACTAAGGCAAGCCACACCAGTATTTGGATGGTGTTATTCCAATATCTATGATTTTATACTTGAATATGAGTTTTAATTGCATTTAAAATTTGATAAATAAATTTTGTTAATTGCTAGTTACTTTATCATGCTTGATATGGTTGTTTTAGTTACTGGTTAATTGCATGAACTTGTTTGGTCAAGTAGAATAAAATTTTGCATTAGATAGGTTGCTATGGTAGAGAATGATAGTTCTTTTACTAAGTGACATTTTCATATAAGTGATGAGCTAATAAAAATATTGTGGATAATAAAAATGAATTAGGTCCAGTAAGGTTTTTGATCCTAGGTATTACAAGATAATTATGTTGATAAGTTTGATCCATATCTATGTGTTGTTTGCTTTGCATGTCGGTTAGTTGCATAAGTATGTCAAAGTATCATGTTAGTATAAAAAGTTTTTATCAAAGTTAAACTTGATTAAGTTCAACTTGAATATGATGTTGATCACATCATGGTGCCACTGAATCGGGTTTTTATTCTGTGCGACCACATTTACGTTGTGGGAAGGTCTTGATTCAGTCCTTTGTTGTGCCTCTCACCGGTGCCTCCCGCGAGGGAAGGTTATGGGCGTGCATACCCTGGCCCTGTAAGCAGACATAACCTTGTGTGCTCGTTTTTGTTTTTATGGTACCTTGTCCCCGTTTGGGACCGTTTTGCCACGACGGTGGCCGTTGGTGCCTTTGGTAGGCACGGGGCCACCCAAGACCTAGCCCTGAGAGGGAGTTGGCCGGAGCGGCCGGGAGAGTACCATGACAAAGGGAGGGTTTTGTCGGAACACTTTGGTCCACCCGAATGGGAGTGCGAGGCGAGGTGTTTCGTAGTGTGGGTAAAGTGCGCTACCTCTGCAGAGTGTATTTAATCTATCGATAGCCGCATCCTCGGTTATGGGCATAGCTCGGAAGTAAGTCACACCATGGATCAACTTTTATTATTAATCTTGCAAACTAAATGATTGTTGCGATGTTGTGTGTTTCATGAACTCTCGAGTTGTTCATGCGCGGTTGGTTTTCAGTTGTGACCCCGGTATGGTCACCGCTTGGTTACGAAATAACCGTCTGGTAAGCGAGTCTGTGAGAATCGGTGCGCGTATTGGTTTCATTGCATGCTTAGTAATTCTTGCTTTTGCATTAATTTGATTAATTATCATGATATTGTCTGTCATCGTGCTTATGTTTGTTGTGATCTTGCAAGTACATTCAATGTACTGACCTGGCATGTCATGCCAGCTTTCAGGCAAGTCGATTCGCATCGGAGCGCATCTCGCGTCTAGGCCGTGTCCACGTCGGTGTCCCTGTGCTATGGAGTTCCACTGCGTCGTTCTTCCGCTGCCCTGTAGTTCGTGTGATCGAGGCCCTCGTCATGTTCATTAAATAATGTACATACTGTTCAGCAGCACCGTGCATGCCGCTTGGCCTCGTATCTCGATGTAATATCAGACTTATGTAATCCGCTAGCATCAATAAAGCGGTTGTTTCTATAGCAAGTTGTTGTGTATTGCCAAAAGACTTGATCTCTGGGCTAGCAATGCAGGGTGAACCGGTTGCTCTGAGCCGGGATGCCACACCTCTACCTTCTTGTGATGAATTGAGTTTGGCCTTTGAGGTCTCACTATTATCGGATTGAATACTATTATGGATTTCAGAACACTTGATGTATGTCTCGCGTGGGATACCCGTGGTGACAGTGGGATGTTCTATTGATTCACTTGATGTATGTTTTGGCACTCATCTCGCGGATCCCCGAGGTGACATTAGGGTAATCTATGCATAGGGGTTGATGCATGTTTTCGTCCTTGTTTCTCCGGTAGGAATCTTGGGCCACTCTTTGAGGTTCTTTATGTTGGATTGAATATTATGAATCCGAAGTTGTTTGATGCATATCGTATAATTGACCCACGGATACTTGTGGTGACATTGGAGTATCTAGGTGACCTTAGAGTTGATTGATGTGTGTCATATGGTGTTATTTTACTACAAACTCTAGGGCTGTTTGTGCCACTTATAGGAATAGCTCAATGGATTGATCGGAAAGAATAACTTTGAGGTGGTTTCGTACCCTACAAGCAATTTCATCTTATGTTCTCCGCGATAGGAACTTTGGAGTGACCTTTGTCGCACGTTGAGGGATTGCCATATGATCTAAATATGTTATCATTGTTGAGAGAACTTGCACTAGTGAAAGTATGAACCCTAGGCCTTGTTTTCAAGCATTGCAACACTGTTTTCGCTTAGTTTTGTTACTAGTTACCTTGCTATTTTTATATTTTTAGATTACAAAAACCTATATCTACCATCCATATTGCACTTGTATCACCATCTCTTCGCCGAACTAGTGCACCTATACAATTTACCATTGTATTGGGTGTGTTGGAGACATAAGAGACTCTTTGTTACTTGGTTGCAGGGTTGTTTGAGAGAGACCATCTTCATCCTACGCCTCCCATGGATTGATAAACCTTAGGTCATCCACTTGAGGGAAATTTTTTATTGTCCTACAAAACTCTGCATTTGGAGGCCCTACACGAGTCTAAAAGAAGAAGGTTGCGTAGTAGACATCAGTAACTAACTCCTTAGTCAATTTGCTTGCAAACTTCTTGTGATGTGTAATACCGAGAGGGCCCAGAGATACCTCTCTGATACACGGAGTGACAAATCCTAATCTCGATTTATGCCAACTCAACAAACACCTTCGGAGATACCTGTAGAGCATCTTTATGATCACCCAGTTACGTTGTGATGTTTGATAGCACACAAGGTATTTTTCACGTATCCGGGTGTTGCATAATCTCATAGCCGAAGGAATATGTATTTGACATTAAGAAAGCAATAACAATAAACTGAACGATCATATGCTAATCTAGCGGATGGGTCTTGTCCATCACATCATTCTCCTAATGATGTGAACCCGTTATCAAGTGACAACACATGTCTATGACTAGGAAACCTTAACCATCATTGATCAACAAACTAGTCAAGTAGAGGCTCACACGGGACATAGTATTTGTTTATGTATCCACACAGGTACTTCAGTTTCCAATCAATACAATTCTAGCATGAATAATAAGCCTTCATCATGATTTAGGAAATATAATAATAACCATTTTATTATTGCCTCTAGGGCATATTTCCATCAGTCTCCCACTTGCACTACAATCAATAATCTAGTTCACATCACCATGTGATTAACACCCATAGTTCACATTGCCATGTGACCAACACCCAAAGAGTTTACTATAGTCAATAATCTAGTTCACATCGCCATGTGATTAATACCCAAAGAGTACTAATGTGTGATCATGTTTTGCTTGTGAGAATAGTTTAGTCAACGGGTCTGTTACATTCATATCCGTATGTATTTTGCAAATTTCTATGTCTACAATGCTCTGCATGGAGCTACTCTAGCTAATTGCTCCCACTTCCAATATTTATCCAGATTGAGACTCAGAGTCATCCGAATCGGTGTCAAAAACTTGCATCGATGTAACTCTTTACGACAAACTCTTTATCACCTCCATAACCAAGAAATATTACCTTAGTCCTCTTAGGTAACTAAGGATAATTTTGACCGTTGTCCAGTGATCTACTCCTGGATCACTATTGTACCCCCTTGCCAAACTCATTGCAAGGTACACAATAGGTCTAGTACACAACATGACATACTTTATAGAACCTACGGCTGAGGCATAGGGAATGACTTTCATTCTCTCTCTATCTTCTACCGTGCTCGGGCATTGAGTCTTACTCAACTTCACACCTTGTAACACAGGCAAGAACCCTTTCTTTGACTGGTCCATTTTGAACTTCTTCAAAACTTTGTCAAGGTATGTGCTTTGTGAAAGTCCTATTAACCGTCTCGATCTATCCCTATAGATCTTGATGCCCAATATATAAGCAGCTTCATCGAGGTCTTTCATTGAAAAATTCTTATTCAAGTATCCTTTTATGCTATCTAGAAATTCTATATCATTTCCAATCAACAATATGTCATCCACATATAATATCAGAAATTCTATAGAGCTCCCACTCACTTTCTTGTAAATACAGGCTTCACCATAAGTCTATATAAAACCATATGCTTTGATCAGCTCATCAAAGCATATATTCCAACTCCGAGATGCTTGCACCAGTCGATAGATGGATCGCTGGAGCTTGCACATTTTGTTAGCACCTTTAGGATCAACAAAAACTTCCGGTTGCATCATATACAACCTTCCTCAAGAAACATGTTAAGGAATGCAAGTTTTTGGCATCCTTTTGCCAGATTTCATAAAATACGGCAATTGCTAATATGATTCGAACAGACTTAAGTATCGCCACGGGTGAGAAAGTCTCATCGTAGTCAACCCCTTGAACTTCTCTAAAACCTTTTGCAACAAGTTGAGTTTTGTAGACAGTGATATTACCATCAACGTCCGTCTTCCTCTTGAAGATCCATTTATCCTTTACGCCTTGCCGATCATCAGGCAATTCCACCAAAGTCCACACTTTGTTCTCATACATGGATCCTATCTCAAATTTCATGGCCTCAAGCCATTTTTCAGAATCTTGGCTCATCATAGTTTTTTCATAGTTCGTAGGTTCGCTGTTGTCCAACAACATGACTTCCAGGACAGGATTGTCATACCACTTTGGTGCGGAATGTGTTCTGGTCGACCTACGAGGTTCATTAGTAACTTGATCTGAAGTTTCATGATCATCATCATTTGCTTCCTCTTTGGTTGGTGTAGGCATCACGGGAATGGCTTTTTCTGATGTACTACTTTCCAATTCGAGAGAAGGTACAACTACCTCATCAATTCTACTTACCTCCCGCTCACTTCTTTCGAGCGAAACTCCTTCTCTAGAAAGGATCTATTCTTGGCAACAAAGACCTTGCCTTCGCATATGTGTTAGAAGGTGTACCCAATTGTTTCCTTAGGGTATCCTATGAAGACACACTTCTCCGATTTGGGTTCGAGCTTATCAGGCTGAAGCCTTTTGACATAAGTGTCACAACCCCAAATTTAAGAAACGATGCTTAGTCTTCTTGCCAAACCACAGTTCAGACGGTGCCATCTCAACGGATTTAGACAGTTCCCTATTTAACATGAATGCGGCTATCTCTGATGCATAACCCCAAAATGATAGTGGCAAATCGGTAAGAGACATCATAGAACGCACCATATCTAATAAAGTATGCTTACGACATTCAGACACACCATTACATTGTGGAGTTCTAGGTGCCGTGAGTTGTCAAACTATTCCACATTGTTTTAAATGAAGGCCAAACTCGTAACTCAAATATTCGCCTCCATGATCAGATCGTAGAAACTTTATTTTCTTGTTACGACGATTCTCCACTTCACTCTTAAATTCTTTGAACTTTTTAAAACATTTCAGACTTGTGTTTCATCAAGTAGATATACCCATACCTACTAAACTCATCTGTGAAGGTGAGAAAATAACGATAACCGCCGCGTGCTTCAACACTCATCAGACCACATACATGGGTATGCATTATTTCCAATAAGTAATTAGCTCGATCCATTGTTCCGGAGAACGGAGTTTTAGCCATCTTACCCATGAGGCATGGTACGCAAGTATCAATTGATTCATAATAAAGTGATTCCAAACGTCCATCCGCATGGAGTTTCTTCATGCGCTTTACACCAATATGATCTAAACGGCAGTGCCACAAGTTTGTTGCACTATCATTATCAACTTTGCATCTTTTGGCATCAATATTATGAATATATGTATCACAACGATCAAGATTCAATAAACCATTCACATTGGGTGTATGACCATAGAAATTTTTATTAATGTAAAGAGAACAACAATTATTCTCCGACTATGAATAACTGTATTGCAATAAACACGATCTGATATTGTTCATGCTCAACGCAAACACCAAATAACATTTATTCTAGCTCAACACTAATCCCGAAGGTAGAGGGAGTGTGTGACCATATCAATCTTGGAAACACTTCCAACACACATCATCACCTTTCCCTTTACTGGTCTCTGTTTGTTCTGCAACTCCTGTTTCGAGTTACTAATCTTAGCGACTGAACCGGTATCAAATACTCAGGGCCTATTATGAATACTAGTAAGGCACACATCAATAACATGTATATCAAATATACCTTTGTTCACATTGCCATACTTCTTATCTGGCAAGTATTTAGGGCAGTTCCGCTTCTAGTGACCATTCCCTTTGCAGTAGAAGCACTTGGTCTCAGGCTTATATTAGGTCCAGCTTTGGGCTTCTTCACGGGAGTGGCAACTTTCTTGCCATTCTTCTTGAAATTCCCTTTCTTTCCCTTGCCCATTTTCTTGAAACTAGTGGTCTTGTTTAACCACCAACACTTGATGCTCTTTCTTGATTTCTACCTTTGCCGATTTTAGCATCGCGAGGAGCTCGGGAATTGTTTTCGTCATCCCTTGCATATTATAGTTCATCACAAAGTTATAGTAGCTTAGTGATAGTGACTAGAGAACTCTGTCAATCACTATCTTATCTGGAAGATTAACTCCCACTTGATTCAAGTGACTGTAGTACCCAGACATTCTGAGCACATGCTCACCGGCTGAGCTATTCTCCTCCATCTTGTAGGCAAAGTAGAGGTCTCATACCTCTTGGCACAGGCATGAGTCTGAAATACTAATTTCAGCTCTTGGAACATCTCATATGCTCCGTGGCGTCAAAACATTTTTGGAGTCCCAGTTCTAAGCCATAAAGCATGGCGCACTAAACTATCAAGTAGTCATCATATCGAGCTTGCCAAACATTCATCATGTATGCATCTACTCCTGCGATAGGTCTATCACCTAGCGGTGCATCAAGGACATAATTCTTCTGTGCAGCAATGAGGATAATCCTCAGATCACGGACCCAGTACGCATCATTGCTACTATCATCTTTCAACTTAGTTTTCTCTAGGAACATATAAAATATAGGGGAGCTACATCGCAACCTATTGATCTACAACATAGATATGCCAAACTATTAAGACTAAGTTCATGATAAATTAAGTTCAATTAATCAAATTACTAATGAACTCCCACTAAGATTAAGATCCCTCAAGTTATCTAAGTGATACATGATCCAAATCAAGTAACCCATGTCCGATCATCACGTGAGATGGAGTAGTCATCAATGGTGAACATCTCTATGTTGATCATATCTACTATATGGCTCATGTTTGACCTTTCGGTCTCCAGTGTTCCGAGACCATGTCTGTACATGCTAGGCTCGTCAAGTTTAACCCAAGTATTCTGCATGTGCATAAGTGTCTTACACCCGTTGTATGGGAACGTAGAGTCTATCACACCCGATCATCACGAGGTGCTTCAAAACGACGAACTTTGGCAATGGTGAATACTCGGGGAGAACACTTCTATCTTGAAATTTAGTGAAGGGATCATCTTATAATACTACCATCGTTCTAAGCAAAATAAGATGCATAAAGGATAAACATCGCATGTACCAGCCCTAGTCAAATTCGATTCAACTAAAGTAGGAGAAACAGACACCCGCCGGCCACCTTTATGAAAAACAAGTTACATATCAGTCGGTGGAACCGGTCTCATGTCCGTGGACATGTAAGGTTGGTCCAGGCCGCTTCATCCCACAATACCGCGGAATCAAAATAAGACGTTGCTGGTAAGCAGTATGACTATAACCATCCACAACTCTTTGTGTTCTACTCGTGCATATCATCTACGCATAGACCTGGCTCTGATGCCATTGTTGGGAAACGTTGCATGGAAAACAAAAAAATTACGCACACGCAAGATCTATCCATAGATATGCATAGCAACGAGAGGGAGAGTGAGTCTACGTACCCTCAGAGACCATAAGTGGAAGCTTTTGTTAACAATGTTGATGTAGTCGAACTTCTTTGCGATCCAACCGATTGAATACCAAACGCACAACACCTCTGCGTTCAGCACACGCTCAGCTGGGTGACGTCCTCGCCTTCTTGATCCAGCAAGACGGCGAAGTAGTGGATGAGTTCCGGCAGCACAACGGCATGGTGACAATGGTGGTGATGCTATCTCCGCAGGGCTTCGCCTAAGCACTACGAAAATATGACCGAGGGACAAAACTGTGGAGGGGGGCGCCGCACACGGCTAAGAGATTGTCGTGGTCTTGTGTGGCGCCCCCTCCCACATATATATAGGTGGGGTGAGGGAGAGGGGAGGCAGCCAGGAGGCGCCCCAAGTGGGACCGAATCCCACTTGGGCTCCTGCCCCTAGCCGCACCCCCTTCGTTGTATGGACGCAGGAGGAAGGCAGGGGGTGGCGACCCCCCCTTCCTTTCTCTCATGAGGAGGGAAAGGCAGGAGGGGCTAACCCTCCCCCTTTCCTTCCCCTAAGGTCGCCCGGCAAGAGAGAGGGGCGCACCAGCCCCTTGTTGGCTGGTCTATGCCTCCCTTGGCCCATTAGGCCCATAGACCTCCCGGGGGTGTCCGGAACTCCTTCAGGCAATCCGATGACTACCCGGTGCACTCTGAAACTCTTCTGGTGTCTGAATAGTATCATCCTATATATCAATCTTTACCTCCGGACCATTCCGAAGCTCCCCGTCATGTCTGTGATCTCATCCGGGACTCCGAACAACATTCGGTCACCAAATCATATAACTCATATAGCACTATATCGTCAACGAACGTTAAGCATCGAGAACTATGTAGACATGAATGAGACACTTCTCTGGTTAATAAGCAATAGCGGCAACTGGATGCCCATATTGTTTCCAACATATTCTATGATGATCTTTATCGGTCGAACCTTATGACAACGTACGTAATTTTCTTTGTCCATCGATATGTTACTTGCCCGAGATTCGGTCATCGGTATCTTCATACCTAGTTCAATCTCGATAGTCTCTTTACTCGTTCCGTAATACATCATCTTGTAACTAACTCCTTAGTCAATTTTCTTGCAAGCTTATTTTGATGTGTATTACCAAGAGGGCCCAGAGATACCTCTTCGATACACGGACTGACAAATCCTAATCTCGATCTATGCCAACTCAACAAACACCTTCGGAGATACCTGTAGAGCATCTTTATGATCACCCAGTTACATTGTGACGTTTGATAGCACACAAGGTATTCCTTTGGTATCCGGGAGTTTCATAATCTCATAGTCGAACGAGTAGGTATTTGACATTAAGAAAGCAATAGCAATAAACTGAACGATCATATGCTAAGCTAACATATGGGTCTTGTCTATCACATCAGTCTCCTAATGATGTGATCCCGTTACCAAGTGACAACACATGTCTATGGCTAGGAAACCTTAACCATCATTGATCACCGAACTAGTCAAGTAGAGGCTCACTAGGGACACGGTATTTGTTTATGTATCCACACATGTATTTCACATTCCAATCAATACAATTCTAGCATGAATAATAAACCTTGATCATGATTTAGGAAATATAATAATAAACATTTTTTATTGCCTCTAGGGCATATTTCCATCAGTCTCCCACTTGCACTACAGTCAATAATCTAGTTCACATCACCATGTGATTAACACCCATAGTTCACATCGCCATGTGACCATCACAAAGAGTTTACTAGAGTCAATAATCTAGTTCACATCACCATGTGATTAATACCCAAAGAGTACTAAGGTGTGATCATGTTTTACTTGTGAGAGAAGTTTAGTCAACGGGTCTGTCACATTCATATCCGTATGTATTTTGCAAATTTCTATGTCTACAATGCTCTGCATGGAGCTACTCTAGCTAATTGCTCCCACTTTCAATATGTATCCAGATTGAGATTCAGAGTCATCGGAATCGGTGTGAAAAAACTTGCATCGATGTAACTCTTTATGACAAGCTCTTTATCACCTCCATAACTAAGAAATATTTCCGTAGTCCTCTTAGGCAACTAAGGATAATTTTGACCGCTGTCCAGTGATCTACTCCTGGATCACTATTGTACCCCTTGCCAAACTCATGGTAAGGTACACAATAGGTCAGGTACACAACATGGCATACTTTATAGAACTTATGGCCGAGGCATAGGGAATGACTTTCATTCTCTCTCTATCTTCTATCATGGTCGGGCTTTGAGTCCTACTCAACTTCACACCTTGTAGCACAGGCAAGAACCCTTTCTTTGACTGGTCCATTTCGAACTTCTTCAAAAATTTGTCAAGGTATGTGCTTTGTGAAAGTCCTATTAAGCGTCTCGATCTATCCCTATAGATCTTGATGCCCAATATATAAGTAGCTTCACCGAGGTCTTTCATAGAAAAAGTCGTATTCAAGTATCCTTTTATGCTATCCAGAAATTCTACATCATTTCGAATCAACAATATGGCATCCATATAATATTAAAAATGCCACAGAGCTCCCACTCACTTTCTTGTAAATACAGGCTTCACCATAAGTCTGTATAAAACCATATGCTTTTATACCTCATCAAAGCGTATATTCCAACTCCAAGATGCTTGCACCAGTAGATAGATGGGTTGCTGGAGCTTGCACATTTTGTTAGCACCTTTAGGGTCGACAAAAACTTCCAGTTGCATCATATACAACTCTTCCTCAAGAAACATGTTAAGCAACGCAAGTTTTTGACATCCTTTTGCCAGATTTCATAAAAGACGGCAAGTGCTAACATGATTCAGACTGTCTTAAGTATCGCTATGGGTGAGAAAGTCTCATCGTAGTCAAACCCTTGAACTTGTCAAAAACCTTTTGCAACAAGTCGAGCTTTGTAGACAGTGATATTACTGCCAGCGTCTGTCTTCCTCTTAAAGATCCATTTATTCTTTATTCCTTGCCGACCATCGGGAAAATCCACTAAAGTCCACACTTTGTTCTCATACATGCATCCTATCTCACATATCATGGCCTCAAGCCATTTTTAGGAATCTAGGCTCATCATAGTTTGTAGGTTCGTTGTTGTCCAACAACATGACTTCCAGGACAGGATTGTCGTACCACTCTGGTGCGGAATGTGTTCTGGTCGACCTACAAGGTTCAGTAGTAACTTGATCTGAAGTTTCATGGTCATCATCATTTGCTTCCTCTCTGGTTGGTGTAGGTATCACAGGAACGGCTTTCTTTGATGCACTACTTTCCAATTCGAGAGAAGGTACAACTACCTCATCAATTTGTACTTTCCTCCCACTCACTTCTTTCGAGAGAAACTCCTTCTCTAGAAAGGATCTATTCTTGGCAACAAAGACCTTGCCTTCGCATCTGTGGTAGAAGGTGTACCCAATTATTTACTTAGGGTATCCTATGTAGACGCACTTCTCCGATTTGGGTTCGAGCTTATCAGGCTGAAGCCTCTTGACGTAAGTGTCGCAACCCCAAACTTTAAGAAACGAGAGCTTAGGCTTCTTGCCAAACCATAGTTCATACAGTGCCATCTCAACGGATTTAGACGGTGCCCTATTTAACGTGAATTTGGCTGTTTCTAATGCATAACCCAAAAAGATAGTGGTAAATTGGTAAGAGACATCATAGAACGCACCATATCTAATAAAGTACGGTTACGACATTAGGACACACCATTACTCTGTGGTGTTCCAGGTGGCGTGACTTGTGAAACTATTCCACATTGTTTTAAATGAATGCCAAACTCGTAACTCAAATATTCGCCTCTGTGATAAGGTCGTAGAAACTTTATTTTCCTGTTACGATGATTCTCCACTTCACTCTGAAATTCTTTCAACTTTTTAAAACGTTTCAGACTTGTGTTTCATCAAGTAGATATACCCATACCTACTCAAATCATCTGTGAAGGTGAGAAAATAACGATACCCGCCGCATGATTCAACACTCATCGGGACACATACATGGGTATGCATTATTTCCAATAAGTCATTAGCTCGATTCATTGTTCCAGAGAACGGAGTTTTAGCCATCTTACCCATGAGGCATGGTACGCAAGTATCAAATGATTCATAATCAAGTGATTCCAAAAGTCCATCCGCATGGAGTTTCTTCATGCGCTTTACACCAATATGATCTAAACGGCAGTGCCACAAGTTTGTTGCACTATCATTATCAACTTTGCATCTTTTGGCATCAATATTATGAATATATGTATCCCTATAATTGAGATTTAATAAACCACTCACATTGGGTGTATGACCATAGAAAGTTTTATTAATGTAAACATCACAACAATTATTCTCTGACTTAAATGAATAACCGTATTGCAATAAACACGATCTAATATTGTTCATGCTCAACGCAAACACCAAATAACATTTATTCTCGCTCAACACTAATCCCGAAGGTAGCGGGAGTGCGATATGGTGATCATATCAATCTTGGAAACACCTCCAACACACATCGTCACCTTGCCCTTTACTAGTCTCTGTTTATTCTACAACTCCTGCTTCGAGTTACTAATCTTAGCAACTGAATCGGTATAAAATACCCTCGGGCTACTACGAATACTAGTAAGGTACACATCAATAACATGTTGATACGCCTCCAACGTATCTATAATTTTTGATTGTTCCATGTTATTATACCATCTGTTTTGGATGTTTTATATGCATTAAGATGCTTTTTATATTATTTTTTGGACTAACTTATTAAACTAGAGCCCTGTGCCAGTTTCTGTTTTTTCCTTGTTTTTGAGCTTCGCAGAAAAGGAATACCAATCGGAGTCCAAATGGAATAAAACATTCCCGATGATTTTTCTTGGACTAGAAGACACCCAGGAGACTTGGAGTGCAAGTTAGAAGAGCCACGAGGCGGCCACAAGGGTGGAGGGCACGCCCCCTACCTTGTGGGCCCCTCGGTGACCCACTGAGGGAGTCCTAGATTAGGGGGTCCCCGGGCGTCTGGGCTATGTGATATGGGCCGGACTAATGGGCCAAGAAGATACAAGATAGAAGGCCTTCCTCCGTGTCCGGATGGGACTCTATTTTCCGTGGATGGCAAGCTTAGCGTTCGGATGTGAAGATTCCTTTCTCTGTAAACCGACTCTGTACAACCCTAGGCCCCTCCGGCGTCTATATAAATCGGAGGCTTTAGTCCGTAGAGGAGATCATAATCATAAAGGCTAGACATCTAGGGTTTAGCCATTACGATCTCGAGGTAGATCAATTCTTGTAATCCCTATACTCATCAAAGTCAATCAAGCAGGAAGTAGGGTATTACCTCCATTAAGAGGGCCCAAACCTGGGTAAGCATCGTGTCCCCTGCCTCCTATTACCTTTGATCCTCAGACGCACAGTTCCGGACCCCCTACCCGAGATCGGCTGGTTTTGACACCGACATTGGTGCTTTCATTGAGAGTTCCTCTGTGCTATCGACAGAAGGTTCGATGGCTCGTTCGATCATCCACAACGATGCTGTCTCGGGGACTTTCCTCCCTAGCCAAATTTTTGCATTCGGCAGCTTCGCACTGTGTGCCAACTCGACTGGCCACCTTGAGCAGATCGCCAGCTACGCCCCTGGTCATCAGATCAGTTTTGGAAGTCTGAACTATGTCGCTGATATCCGAGGAGACTTGATCTTCGAAGGGTTCGCGGCCCCGACCGCCGCTCTGGCCTTAGATCGAGAGCAGATTACCAGGTCCGAAGACGGGAGTTTAGAGCCCGCCGGACTCCCTGCAATTATGGAACTTGCTACTAGAGATCTGGAGGGGACTGCGTCATCGGCAAACCCGAAGACGAACCGGGCTCCCCTTGTCTCTAAAGTGCCGGACTCTTCCTCGGACTCCAGATCCGAATTCTCGAGTTCCGCATCAAGCGGGCGTGGCCAGGAGGCTCTCACCCCGGCCAGCCCCGCGGACTCTCGCTTCCCTGTCCAAACCTCGCTCCTAAACGAGGCTCTAGACTTAATGCGATCCCTCACCATTACAGAGGAATCGCTTCCGAATTATGCCCAGCCCGGACTTAGGGCTGAGAGCGGGGAATTTTACGTCCCACCCACCACCCACTTCATAGCCACTTTCGAAGACTTAACCAACATGCTGGACTACGCCTCCGAAGACATAGACGGCATGGACGACGATGCCGGAGACGAATAAGGCCAAGACCCTCTATTTACCGGACGTTGGACGGCCACCTCCACATATGACATGTACATGGTAGACACACCCAAAGAGGATGATGACGACGGCAAGAAGGATCCGGTTGAGGACAAGCCCGCTGAAGCACCTCCAAATCATCGACGTCAGTTGCGCCGCTCAAAATCGCATCGCTAAAAAGACAGCAATACTGGCAGCAGAGACAATAACGCTCCGGAGAATGCCGAAGACCCCGAAGCCCCCGTCGAGCCAACATCCGAACAGGATGATTGGGAGGATGGGCAAGTTAGCCCCAACGATCCAGTCGGGAACGAGGACTCGGAGGATCGTAACTACCTACCGATCTCCGAAGAGGATGTGAGCCTCGGTGACGAAGACTTCATCGTGCCGGAGGAACCCCTCGAACAAGAGCGCTTTAAGCGCCAGCTAATCGCCACTGCGAGAAGCCTAAAAAGGAAGCAACATCAACTCCAAGCCGAACAGGATATGCTCAATGACAGATGGACTAAAGTCCTGGTAGCCGAGGAATATGGCCTCGAACGCCCAACCAAGAGCTACCCGAAGCGCAAGCTGCTACCACAATTCGATGACGAGGCCCTTG
This sequence comes from Aegilops tauschii subsp. strangulata, assembly GCF_002575655.3. Taxonomy (NCBI): domain Eukaryota; kingdom Viridiplantae; phylum Streptophyta; class Magnoliopsida; order Poales; family Poaceae; genus Aegilops; species Aegilops tauschii. The sequence continues at coordinate 190,691,829 of NC_053037.3, forward strand.
AGCCAAAACCACCAAAGTATAAACCTGCTGACGAAACTGACCGACCACCACGTGGACGGGATAGACCGGCTACTTACGCCGAACATCAGCCCGTGCCACCTCGCCGTCGAGGCAGGGAGGCAGCGGCCCCGGGCTATACCTATGACCTACGCAAGGACCTGGACAATAGAGCCGGTCAGACAAGATCAATCTATGGGTCAAGGGGGCATGCTCCAACGCGAAAGGACGGCCATCAGGCCTGGCGCGACACACACGACCTCACCCGGGCGAAAACCGCATTCGGACTTCATTCAAACTGCGCCGCGACATCACTCGATACAGAGGCGCCGCACACCCCTTATGCTTCACCGATGAGGTGATGGAGCACCAGTTCCCTGAAGGGTTTAAACCCGTGAACATTGAATCATATGATGGTACTACAGATCCCACAGTATGGATCGAAGATTTTCTTCTCCATATTCACATGGCCCACGGTGATGATCTCCATGCCATCAAAAACCTCCCGTTAAAATTAAAGGGACCAGCACGACACTGGTTAAACAGCCACCTAGAAAACTCTATTGGCAGCTGGGAAGACTTGGAGGATGCCTTTAGAGACAACTTCCAAGGTACCTATGTTCGGCCTCCAGACGCCGATGACCTTAGTCACATAGTCCAGCAACCCGGAGAATTAGCCCAGAAGCTACGGACCAGGTTCTTAATTAAAAAGAACCAAATTGTGGACTGTCCCGACGCCGAAGCCCTCGCGGCCTTTAAACACAGGGTCCGAGACGACTGGCTCGGCCGACACCTCGGCCAAGAAAAACCGAAGTCCATGGCAACCCTTACCGCACTTATGACCCGCTTTTGCATGGGTGAAGATAGCTGGCTAGCTCACAGAAGCAACATCACCAGTGACCCTGGCACCTCCGAAGCCAGGGATGGCAACGGCAAGCCATGACGCAACAAACACAAGCGTCGAAGCAATAACGAAGATACCAAAGACACTGCGGTCACCGTATTCAGTGGCACTAAACCCGGCCAGCGGAAGAAGCCATTCAAAGGAAACAAGGATGGTCCATCTAGTTTGGAAAAAATACTCTATCGGCCATGCCAGATTCATGGCACCCCTGATAAGCCTGCTAATCATACCGACATGAATTGTTGGGTCTTTAAACAGGCCGGCAAGCTAAACGCGGTACATAAGGGGAAGGGCCGCCCAGCGAGGGCGATGATGAAGAGCCTCGCCCACCGAACACAGGGGGACAGAAGAAATTTCCCCCCGAGGTAAAAACGGTGAATATGATATATGCTACACATATCCCCAAAAGGGAGCGCAAGCGCGTGCTAAGGGACGTTTATGCCATAGAGCCAGTCGCCCCAAAATTCAACCCATGGTCAGCCTATCCGATCACTTTCGATCGCAAAGAACATCCGACCAGTATCTGTCATGGAGGTTCGGCAGCATTGGTCCTCGACCCAATTGTCAACGGATTCCATCTCACGCGAGTCCTTATGGACGGCGGCAACAACCTTAACCTGCTTTATCAGGACATTGTCCGCAAAATGGGCATCGATTCATCAAGAATCAAGCCCACTAAAACCACCTTTAAAGGAGTAATACCTGGTGTTGAAGCCCCCTGCATGGGCTCAGTACCACTGGAAGTGGTCTTCGGTTCGCCGGACAACTTCCGAAGTGAAGAGTTAATCTTCGACGTCGTCCCTTTCCACAGCGGTTATCACGCACTGCTCGGAAGAACCGCCTTCGCCCGCTTCAACGCGGTCCCGCATTATGCTTACCTAAAGCTCAAAATGCCTGGACCTCGCGGCATTATTACAATCAATGGAAACATGGAGCGCTCCCTCCATACCAAGGAGCATACCGCGGCTCTCGCAGCCGAAGCACATGGTGGCCTTATCAAGCCGAATACTACCCCGGCAGTCAAGCCCCCGGACACTATCAAACGAGTGCGGTCTACCCCACAGAACGACAGCCCGGCTTTTCTAGAGCTAGATTAGCAATCTGGCCTCCGTCACAACCCCAGCTAGATGGCGGCATACGTACCGCGCGTACATAACTATGCCCTAAAGATACCATGGGCACGGACGGAGGCATACGGAAAACACGGTCCACGGCACGGCTCGACCCTATCCAGACCATATATTCTTCCATCTTTTTCTTCTTGTTTTTCTTTTTCAGGTTCTTTACAACCCACACCACTCTTCGATGGTACTCAGGGCCCTTTTCCAGGCCCCTTATATACACTCGGTTGTTGATCCTCTCAAAGGACCATACACTATGGGGAAAAGCAGCGCAGACATGCGGCAGAGTGTCCAAAGGATCTTCAAGATCATCTTTTCAAATTTAGGACCTGTATACAACTTTCCCTTGTTCTCGGCATGTAAAATTGCCTTGATGCTTATGGCATCTTCTGTAAAAATACGTTTCGACATACCAATCAGACTATAATGGAAACAGTTTCGCCTAACCTTGTTTGGTATTGGCTTATTTCTTAATCTGTTTTCCCACTATGTCCGAATTGGCATATACACCTTGGTACGACTTAAATCGCCAGGGGCTCTATTTCAGGCCATATATATATTCTCAACAATAGAAAGTCTGAACACTCTCAGAGTATACTTCGGCATCCCGAATACTACATTATATGCATCGGCTCCGAATCACGTCTTTAGTCAATAGTTTGGTTGCCCGGCTCCTGTGCTTGCTACCTTACGTTCCGTTTTTTCCGGCTAAGGTAGTAAAGGGAGAACTACTGCGATTGTGTTTCCGGCTGGCCTGGTCAAACACCTCAGTAGAGCAAGCCGAAAACTGAGTGTCGTGATGCAGCGAGAGCTGGTCAGCAATTCGGTGACTTACTAAATCGCTAGCGATTTCTTCCGTATTACATGAAGGGCTGCCTTTTTCCAGTCAAGCGCTTAAGGCATCCAAGTTCGATAGCCACATATGCACCAGGGGCTACCCTACAGTCCCATTGTCAAACTCCTATGGCTAAGTGAGAATGATAAAACCATATAGTTCGATTGCCTGGTTTGCCGCGCTGCCACCTCCTTTACGGACCAAGATGTTGGATCAAGTGTGGTCACGCCCTATTCCAAACACCCCCATAGTATCTACATGGGGGCTGAAGCCGACAACTGGTAAATTCTCAAGAATTAAAAATGGCCGCACATGGGGAATAACACTTTAAGATAAATGCATACAGTATATTACATAGGCTGGGTTTATAATACATTGTCCGGGTAGCCCGGATACATTTACTCGAACATGACATCCTTTGAGCATTGCCCCTCTATCAAACGGGCACCCTCGAGGACGTCTTCAAAATAGCGCTCCGGCTTGCGGTGGTCCTTGCCTCCAGGCGGACCCTCAACCGCCACGACGGCGGCCTTCATCTTCGCCCAGTGCATCTTAACACGGGCAAAGGCCATCCGCGTACCTTCTATACATGCCGAGCGCTTCACGGCCTCTACTCGGGGCAAGGCATCACCAAGCCGCTTGACCAAGCCGAAGTAGCTGTTGCGAATGGGTCCGGCTCGCCATAGCCGGACTATGATGTCCTTCATGGCCAAACTGGACATCCTATGCAGCTCTGCCAGCTGCATCATCTGATTGTTCAGCAGCGCTGGTCGCTCCGGCGCCAAATAATGCGACCAAAAAGAGCTTCTCCATCGCGTTCCCTTCTTGGGCCCAGAAATACTGGGCGGCGTCGGCAGCACTCCTTGGGAGATCCGCAAAAACGTTTGGAGCACTCCACAGTCGATTTAGAAAAGCATATCTTCGACCGCCGAATATACTCTATAAAAGAAAAGGCTTACTAGCCGCTATTTGCTCGGCTTGCTTCGCAGCTTGAAGAGCCTTCGACCGCCGAATATACTCTATTTCCTCGCGAGCCGCCCGGGACTCGGACCGCGCCTCCTTCGTAGCTTGAAGAGCCTTGGTGAGTTCGGCCGCTTGGGCCTTATTACTCTCCTCCAAGGACTCACACTTGTTGGCAGCGTCCTGGAGCGCTTGCTCTACTTTGGTCACCCTCGCCTCATACTAAAGGCGGGCGGCCTTTTCGACCTCTACATCCGCAGCCGCTTTCTCTATGGCTGCTTTGCTTGCCCCCGCCTCCTCCTTGGCTTCGGCAAGGGCACTCTTGAGGGCCTAGACCTCGGTCACGTTGCCTACAATCATTTACATAGCAATGCATGAGCTTAAACTTTGAGTTTGCATTATAATTTAGGCTTGTAAAGGGACTTTTTAAAAAAGCATACCTTGAGCTCAAATAGTCGCCGGAGATAACGCGTTCATCTGTTTTGATAAACAGGCTTCACTGTTGGCGGCTTTAGCTAAGGATGCTGAAGTGTCCGAACTCCAGCGGAAACTGAAGCTGGCTGACGATGAGATCGACCGTATTAACAAGCCTAAATTATAATAAAGTTGCTTGAGGGGAGAATTGCTCTCCTCCTCGTCCTCTTTGAAGGAAAGATGCCCTAGAGGCAATAATAAAGTTGCTATTTATATTTCCTTATATCATGATAAATGTTTATTATTCATGCTAGAATTGTATTAACCGGAAACTTAGTACATGTGTGGATACATAGACAAACAGAGTGTCACTAGTATGCCTCTGCTTGACTAGCTCGTTGAATCAAAGATGGTTAAGTTTCCTAGCCATAGACATGATTTGTCATTTTATTGGGATCACATCATTAGAGAATGATGTGATTGACTTCACCCATTCCGTTAGCTTAGCACTTGATCGTTTAGTATATTGCTATTGCTTTCTTCATGACTTATACATGTTCTTATGACTATGAGATTATGCAACTCCCGGATACCGGAGGAACACTTTGTGTGCTACCAAACGTCACAACGTAACTGGGTGATTATAAAGGTGCTCTACAGGTGTCTCCGATGGTACTTGTTGAGTTGGCATAGATCGAGATTAGGATTTGTCACTCCCTTTGTCGGAGAAGTATCTCTGGGCCCTCTCGGTAATGCACATCACTATAAGCCTTGCAAGCAATATGACTAATGAGTTAGTTGCGGGATGATGTATTACGGAACGAGTAAAGAGACTTGCCGGTAACGAGATTGAACTAGGTATTGAGATACCGACGATCGAATCTCGGGCAAGTAACATACCGATGACAAAGGGAACAACGTATGTTGTTATGCAGTTTGACCGATAAAGATCTTCGTAGAATATGTAGGAACCAATATGAGCATCCAGGTTCCGCTATTGATTATTGACTGGAGATGAGTCTCGGTCATGTCTACATAGTTCTCGAACCCGTAGGGTCCGCACGCTTAACGTTCTGTGACGATTTGTATTATGAGTTATGTGATTTGATGACCGAAGTTTGTTCGGAGTCCCGGATGAGATCGGGGACATGACGAGGAGTCTCAAAATGGTCGAGATGTAAAGATCGATATATTGGAAGACTATATTCGGACATCAGAAAGGTTCCGAGTGATTCAGGTATTTTTCGGAGTACCGGGGAGTTACGGGAATTCCTATTGGATCTTAATGAGCCATACGGGAAAGGAGAGAAAGGCCTCAAGGGCGGCCGCGCCCCTTCCCCATGGACTGGTCCGAATTGGACTAGGGAAAGGGGGCGCCCCCTTCCTTCCTACTCCTTCTCCCTTCCCTTTTTCCTATTCCATGTGGGAGGTGGAATCCAACTAGGACTAGGGAGTCCTAGTAGGACTCCACACTTTGGGCGCGCCCTATGAGGACCGGCCTCCTCCTACCTCCATCCTTTATATATGTGGCCAGGGGGCACCCCATAGACACACAAGTTGATCATTGATCTCTTAGCTGTGTGCGGTGCCCCCCTCCACCATAATCCACCTCGGTCATATCGTCGTAGTGCTCAGGCGAAGCCCTGCGCCGGTAGCTTCATCATCACCGTCATCACGCCATCGTGCTGATGAAACGCTCCCTCGACACTCTACTGGATCGTGAGTTCGTGGGACGTCACCGAGCTGAACGTGTGCAGATCGCGGAGGTGCCGTACGTTTGGTACTAGGATCGGTCGATCGTGAAGACGTACGACTACATCAACCGCGTTGTCATAACGCTTCCGCTTTCGGTCTACGAGGGTACGTGGACAACACTCTCCCCTCTCGTTGCTATGCATCACCATGATCTGGCATGTGCGTAGGATTTTTTTTGAAATTACTACGTTCCCCAACAGTGGCATCCGAGCCAGGTTTATGCGTATTTGTTATATGCACGAGTAGAACACAAGTGAGTTATGGGCGATAATAGTCATACTGCTTACCAGCATGTCATACTTTGATTCGGCGGTATTGTTGGATGAAGCGGCCCGGACCAACATTACGCGTACGCTTACGCGAGACTGGTTCTACCGACGTGCTTCGCACACAGGTGGCTGGCGGGTGTCAGTTTCTCCAACTTTAGCTGAATCGAGTGTGACTACGCCCGGTCCTTGTTGAAGGTTAAAACAATACATACTTGACGAAAAATCGTTGTGGTTTTGATGCGTAGGTAAGAACGGTTCTTGCTCATCCCATAGCAGCCACGTAAAACTTGCAACAACAAAGTAGAGGACGCCTAACTTGTTTTTGCAGGGCAAGTTGTGATGTGATATGGTCAAGACGTGATGAGATATAAATTGTTGTATGAGATGATCATGTTTTGTTAAAGTTATCGGCAACTGGCAGGAGCCTTATGGTTGTCTCTTTCTTGCATAAGATGCAAGTGCCATGTAATTGCTTTACTTTATCGCTATGCGATAGCAATAGTTGCAAAAATAAGAGCTGGTGAGACGACCATGTGACGACACATTGATAAAAGATCAAAATGATGGATATCATGGTGTCATGCCGGTAACAATGGAGATCATGACAGTACTTTGGAGATGGAGATCAAAAGCACAAGATGATGATGGCCATATCATGTCACATATTTTGATTACATGTGATGTTTATCTTGTATACATCTTATTTTGCTTAGTTCCACGGTAGCTTTATAAGATGATCCCTTACTAAAATTTCAAGGTATAAGTGTTCTCCCTGAGTATGCACCGTTGCGACAGTTCTTCGTGCCGAGACACCATCTGATGATCGGGTGTGAAAGCTCTACGTTCACATACAACGGGTGCTAGCCAGTTTTGCACACGCAGAATACTCGGGTTAAACTTGACGGGCCTAGCATATGCAGATATGGCCTCGGAACACTGGAGACCGAAAGGTCGAGCGTGAATCATATAGTAGATATGATCAACATAGTGATGTTCACCATTGAAAACTACTCCTTCTCACGTGATGATCGGACATGGTTTAGTTGATTTGGATCACGTGATCATTTAGATGACTAGAGGGATGTCTATCTAAGTGGGAGTTCTTAAGTAATATGATTAATTGAACTTTAATTTATCATGAATTTAGTCCTGATAGTATTTGCATAACTATGTTGTAGATCAATAGATCGCGATGTAGCTCCCCGTTTATTTTTGATATGTTCCTAGAGAAAAACTATGTTGAAAGATGGTGGTAGCAATGATGCGGACTAGGTCCGTGATCTGAGGATTATCCTCATTGCTGCATAGAAGAATTATGTCCTTGATGCACCGCTAGGTGACGAACCTATTGCAGGAGCAAATGCAGACGTTATGAACGTTTGACAATGCTCGGTATGATAACCACATGATAGTTTAGTGCACCATGCTTTACGGCTTAGAACCGGGACTTCAAAAATGTTTTGAATGACATGGAGCATATGAGATGTTCCAAGAGATGAAATTGGTATTTCAGACTCATGCCCGAGTCGAGAGGTATGAGACCTCTAACAAGTACTTTGCCTACAAGATGGAGGAGAATAGCTCAACCAGTAAGCATGTGCTCAGAATGTCTGAGTACTACAATCACTTGAATCAAGTGGGAGTTAATCTTCCAGATAAGATAGTGATTGACAGAGTTCTCTAGTCACTATCACCAAGTTACTGGAACTTCGTGATGAACTATAATATGCAAGGGATGACTAAAACGATTCCCCGAGCTCTTCGCGATGCTGAAATCGGCGAAGGTAGAAATCAAGAAAAACATCAAGTGTTGATGGTTGACAAGACCACTAGTTTCAAGTAAAAGGGCAAGGGAAAGAAAGGGAACGTCAAGAAGAATGGCAAGCATGTTGCCGCTCCCAGGAAGAAGCCCAAAGGTAGACCCAAGCCTGAAACTGAGTGCTTCTAGTGCAAAGGAAATGGTCACTGGAAGTGGAACTGCCCTAGATACTTGGCGGATAAGAAGGGTGGCAAAGTGAACAAAGGTATATTTGATATACATGTTATTGATGTGTACTTTACTAGTGTTCATAGCAACCCCTCGGTATTTGATACTGGTTCAGTAGTAACTCGAAACGGGAGTTGCAGAATGAACATAGACTAGTTAAGGGTGAAGTGATGATGTGTGTTGGAAGTGGTTCCAAGATTGAGATCACCATCGCACACTCCCTATACCTTCTGGATTAGTGTTGAACCTAAATAAATGTTACTTGGTGTTTGCATTGAGCATGAATATGATTTGATCATGTTTATTGCAATATGGTTATTCATTTAAGTCAAAGAATAATTGTTGTTCTATTTACATGAATAAAACCTTCTATGGTCATACACTCAATATAAATGGTTTATTGAATCTCGATCGTAGTGATACACATATTCATAATATTGAAGCCAAAAGATGCAAAGTTAATAATGATAGTGCAACTTATTTGTGGCACTGCCATTTAGGTCATATTGGTGTAAAGCACATTAAGAAACTCCATGTTGATGGGCTTTTGGAATCACTGGATGCTTGCGAAGCATGCCTCATGGGCAAGATGACTAAGACTCTGTTCTCCAGAACAATGGAGCGAGCAACTGACTTATTGGAAATAATACATACTGATGTATGCGATCCGATGAGTGTTGAGGCTCGCGGCGGGTATCATTATTTTCTGACCTTCACAGATGATTTGAGCAGATATGGGTATATCTACTTGATGAAACATAAATCTGAAACATTTGAAAAGTTCAAAGAATTTCAGAGTGAAGTGGAAAATCATCGTAACAAGAGAATAAAGTTTCTACGATCTGGAGGAGAATATTTGAGTTACGAGTTTGGCCTTCATTCAAAACAACGTGGAATAGTTTCACAACTCACGCCACCTAGAACACCACAGCGTAATGGTTTGTCCGAACATCATAACCGCACTTTATTAGATATGGTGCAATCTATGATGTCTTTTACCGATATCGTTTTTGGGGTTATGCATTAGAGACAGATACATTCACGTTAAATAGGGCACCATCTAAATCCGTTGAGACGACACCATATGAACTATGGTTTGGCAAGAAACCAAAGTTGTCGTTTCTTAAAGTTTGGGGCTGCGATGCTTATGTGAAAAGGCTTCAACCTGATAAGCTCGATCCCAAATCGGAGAAATGTGCCTTCATAGGATACCCAAAGGAGACTGTTGGGTACACCTTCTATCACAGTGTAGCGATCAGACCTCAAATAGTCTGATCTACCGTGCACCAGTGTCAGCCTTGGATCAGTAATGCTGGCACGCACAGTACAAATGGAGGATTTATAACAGAGTAGCAATCACACACTTAATACAACGCGTATCTCAAGAGAGAAATAAGTATGACAAATATGGCTTAAGGCCATCTAATGCGATAACAGCGGAAGACTTGGAAGATAAGTGAGTCCATCAACTCCAACGGCATCACTGAGTATAAGACCACGACCAAAGGCACCTTACTCGTCGTCTAAAAAGTCTGCAACATGAAACGTTGCAGCCCGAAAACGGGTCAGCACATGGAATATGCTGGCAATGTAACACATAGAGAGTAATGAACATAATAATGCTATACTACATGCATATATGGCTGGTGTTAAGCTCTATGGTTACAGTTTTGCGAAAAGCCAATTTTTCCCTACTACAATGGAATAAATTTTAATTAACTATCATGGTGGTTGTTAAACATTGAGAATGGTTGACAGCATTCTCAATCCCAATTAAGTATCATCATTAACCCAACAAAATTAATTAAAGTAACATGATGAGATTCACATGATAATCCAAGTACTAGATACTCAAGATGTCCATAACCGGGGACACGGCTAACCATGATTAGTTTATACACTCTGCAGAGTTTTGTGCACTTTTCCCCACAAGACTCAATCTCCTCCGTTGGGATTCTCGCACTTCATGGTGTTTGAGAAACGGATGACCGAGACACAGTCTTTCAGAAGCGTTAACTCTCTACTCCGGGTAGACAGTACCACCTACATCCCCTACATCTGCTAGTCTACCTCTTCAAGAGCTCACACAACCTACTCAACTATGCTAGAGCCCATAATAGCTTGCAGCTGCACACGGAAGTTTCTAGCATGAATCATCTCATGATCCCTTTGAACCTGGGTGGCGGTCCAAAAGAAAACAGGCAATCCTGGAATACCCAGGTACCTCAATCCACCCAGATGTGAGTTTTAGTTGCCACCTTAAGGTTAAGCATTAATTAACAATCTCACATCTGTCATGGTCACACTCAAACCCAATCCACGTCTACTAGCATAGCATAGCAATATGAGCAAACGTAGAAGTAACTCCCAAAGTTTGATAATAAACAGGGCAATAGGTACTACCTCAACTACTTCCCAATTCCCACAACTTAATTAGACCCTAACCATGTAATGTTTGAGGGTTGGTCTAATGCAATAAAACTGGGTAGTAAAAGAGGTATGATCAAAGTGTTACTTGCCTTGCTGATGATCCGTGAAACTTAGAGATTCGAAGTAGCAAGCGGCGCACTCTGGGTACTCTATCGCAAACAAACAAGCAAACAATAAGCACTCATCTAATCCATAGGTAAAACTCAAATAAAGATCTAACCAGAAAGTTCAACTTAAGAACTCCGGTTTGCAAAAAGAATTGAATCAAACGAAGCAACGAAAGTCAAATGGTAAAAGAAACAAGCTTCGTTTACTAATCTGGATCTAAGTCAAATTTTACAGTAGCAAAAACTTGTTTGAATAGGTTAAACGGAAAGAGAATTTCGAGACGAAACTCTAGGCGCTTGAATCGCCTGATTCCGATAAGCGAGCTAAAAGATAAACCAGAACGAAAATCTGATCAGAAATCGCGATCTGGAATAATCGCGGAAAATCCGACGAAAAAGAAAACTGACGAACAGTTAAATGAACGGACGTTCGTTAACTGCGACTAACCGGCGAACACGTTCGTTAAAACAAACGGATCGGTGAATGTTCACTAACTAACTAAACCAAAAAAAAATAAACCGATCTTATTCAAATAATCTAGGGTTTCGAAAAAAAATAAACCGAACGGTTTAAAAAAAAAACAGGCATGGCGGCGGCTTTGGCTACCTCGGTCCGGCGGAACTCCGGCGGGTTCGGGAGAGGGCGGCGAGGGCGGCGGGGCTCGGGCGTCGTCGGGGGCGGCGAGGGGCGACGAGGGCGACGGCGTACGGGGCTTCCTGTGGCGGCGGCGTCGGGCTCCTGCTTCGGCGGGTCCTCTCGGCGGCGGGGCGGCTTCGGGTCGGGGCGGGGGTGAGGAGAGGGGCGGCGGGGGATTATTTAAGGAGGGGGGTGCTGCCTTGGGGGAGGGGCAAGGGCGGCGGCGACGAGCGGGACTCGGGGCGGCAGCGGTCTCCGTCTCGGTCTCCAGGAGGGAGACTAGGCGCGGGGCTGGGCTGGGCCGCCGGCTGGGTTTCGGCCCAGTCGGCGCGCTTCGCGAGTTTTTTTTAAATAATTTCGCCGAACCTAAAAAATCATAGAAAAAGAAATAAAAATCCAAAAATGCCAAAACAAATTTTCACAGTCTGATTAAAATAATTAGAACGAGATGAACATTTTCTTGGCCCAAAAATGCAGTTTTGAAAACGTGCAATTTTTCTAATGCAAATAAAATTGCAATTAAAATCCGAATAAAATCAAATATTTGATTTTAATATTTTTCCTCCTATATTTCAATTATTTTGGAGAAGTCATATTTTCTCCTCCCATTTATTTTAATACGAAATATTTTTCGGAGAGAAAAATAATTAAAACAAGAAATCCTCGTTTCATTATTTGATAAAAAAATCAAATATGAAAACCGGGAAAATCCCCAACTCTCTCCTAGGGTCCTTGAGTTGCTTAGGATTTCGAGGATTTGCCAAAATGCAATAAAATATGCTATGCAATGATGATCTAATGTATAACATTCCAAATTGAAAATTTGGGATGTTACAAACCTACCCCCTTAAGAGGAATCTCGCCCTCGAGATTCGGGTTGGCTAGAAAATAGGTGAGAGTGGTTCTTCCGTAGATCTTCCTCTCGCTCCCAGGTGGCTTCGTCCTCGGTATGGTGACTCCATTGAACTTTGCAAAACATGATAACCTTGCTGCGGGTGACTCGGCTGGCATACTCAAGAATCTTAACTGGTTTCTCCTCATAGGTCAAGTCACTATCCAACTGAATCGCTTCCAAAGGCACCGTATCTCTCAGTGGTATCTCAGCCATCCCTGCGTGGCACTTATTCAACTGGGAAACGTGAAATACATCATGAACTCCTGACAATCCTTCAGGCAATTCCAGCTTGTAGGCAACTTCTCCCATACGCTCCAAAACTTTGTATGGTCCTACAAAACGTGGCGCTAACTTTCCCTTAACTCCAAAGCACTTCACTCCTCGAAGTGGTGATACTCGTAGGTAAACTCTGTCTCCGACTTCGTGAACTGTCTCCTTGCGTTTAGAATCCGCATAACTCTTCTACCTGGACTGGGCTACCTTGAGCCTACCGCGAATCAATTTCACCTTCTGTTTTGATTCCTTAATCAAGTCTGGTCCAAACAACTGGCGGTCTCCAACTTCGTCCCATAACAATGGTGTTCTACACCTCCTTCCGTATAAAGCTTAGAAAGGGGCCATCTTCAAACTGGTTTGATAACTGTTGTTGTAAGAGAATTCTGCATACGGCAAATTGTCGTCCCAACTAGATCCATAATCCAGCGCACAAGCTCTCAGCATATCTTCCAAAATCTGATTGACTCTCTCGGTCTGTCCGTCTGTCTGTGGGGTGAAAGGCTGTACTGAACTCTAGCCTGGTACCCAAAGTTTCATGTAACTGATTCCAAAACTTTGAAGTAAACTGGGTTCCTCTATCTGATACAATGGTCCTCGGAACTCCATGCCGACATACGATCCTGGTCATGTATATCTTTGCCAACTTAGCACTGGTGTAAGTGGTCTTCACTGGGATGAAATGAGCTACTTTCGTCAAACGATCGACTACAACCCATATTGAGTCATAGCCTGAACGAGTCCTGGGCAGTCCCGTGATAAAATCCATGCCTAGTTTATCCCATTTCCATTCGGGTATCGGCAATGGCTGTAGCAATCCTGCTGGCTTCTAATGCTCTGCCTTCACTCTCTGACATTCATCACAAACTGCTACATACTCCGCAATATCCTTCTTCATTCCGGTCCACCAGAAAGTATCCTTCAAATCGAAATACATCTTGGTATTTCCTGGGTGAATCGAATACGGTGAAACATGGGCCTCTTGCAAAATCAACTTCCTGATCTCCGGATCATTGGGCACATAAACGCGGTCCTCAAACCATAAGGTATCGTGCTCATCCTCACGAAATCCCTTGGCTTTTCCTTTGCTCATCCTTTCCTTTATCTTGTCAATCTCCTTGTCTGTCTTCTGAGCTGCTCTGATCTTTTCCATCAGGGTAGACTGAATCTCCAACGTTGCTAAATAGCCTCTTGCAACTATCTCCAAACATAGCTCGCGAAGATCCTTGGCTAATAATTTCGGTAACTCTCCGGTCCTGAGGGTGTTAACATGGCTCTTGCGGCTCAACGCATCAGCTACTACGTTAGCCTTCCCTGGGTGATAATGCAATCTCATATCATAATCCTTAATGAGCTCCAACCATCTCCTTTGCCTGAGATTCAACTCCTTCTGCGTGAAAATGTACTTTAAACTCTTGTGATCCGTGTACACCTCACAGTGATTTCCGATGAGAAAATGTCTCCATGTCTTCAACGCATGTACTACGGCTGCTAACTCCAAATCATGGGTGGAATAATTCTTCTCATGGGGTTTAAGTTGTCGTGAAGCATATGAAACAGCTCTTCCCTCCTGCATTAGCACTGCTCCAAGTCCTCGACGTGAAGCGTCGCAATATACTTCATAATCCTTGCGTTGATCTGGCAGAATCAGCACTGGTGATGTAACCAAACGTTTCTTCAACTCTTGGAAACTAGCTTCACATTCCTCAGTCCAATTGAATTTGGTGTCCTTTAACAGCTCTGTCATGGGCTTAGCAATCCTCGAGAAATTCACAATGAACCTCCGGTAGTATCCTGCAAGTCCAAGAAAACTCCGGATCTCTCCAACTGAGGTGGGTGATTCCCAGTTTGTCATAGTGTCGACTTTGGCGGGGTCTACTGCTATTCCTTCTCCGGATATAACATGTCCGAGGAATCCAACTTCCTTCAACCAAAACTCACATTTGCTGAACTTGGCGTATAACTGATGTTCTCTGAGCTCCTCAAGTACCAAACGCAAATGCTCCTTATGCTCCTCTTCGTTCTTTGAGTAGACCAAAATGTCATCAATGAACACTACGACGAACTTATCCAAAAACTCCATAAACACTTTGTTCATCTGGTTCATGAAATAGGCAGGTGCGTTAGTCAGACCAAATGACATAACGGTATACTCGTACAGCCCATACCTGGTGGTAAAAGCCGTCTTAGGTATATGCTGCTCTCGAATCTTCAACTGATGGTATCCTGATTGTAGATCGATCTTGGAAAATACCTTAGCTCCTTGTAATCGGTCAAACAGATCATTGATCATCGGCAGTGGGTACTTATTTTTGATGGTCACTTCATTCAATCCACGATAATCAACAACCATCCTCAATGATCCATCTTTCTTCTCCACTAGAAGTACGGGTGATCCCCAAGGTGAAGAACTTGGGCGAATATAGCCTTTATCCAGTAACTCCTTAATCTGCTTCTTAATCTCCTCCAAATCTTTTGCGGGCATTCTGTACGGTCTCTTAGATATTGGCCCTGTGCCTGGCAAAAGCTCAATCAAAAACTCAATGTCTCTATCTGGTGGCATGCCTGGCAACTCTTCTGGAAATACATCCGGGTAATCCTTCACCACTGGTACTTCTTCCTATACAACTCCTGTTAAGGAATTTACTTGAGTCCTCTTCAGCACATGCCGGGATACATACTTAATCCTTCTCCCTTCTAGGGTGGTAAGAAAAATCGACTTACTGGCGCACTCAATGTTCCCTCCATACTTCGATAACCAATCCATGCCTAATATCACATCCAATCCTTGCGATTCCAGTACTATTAGGTCCGAGGGAAACACGTAGTTACCAATCCTTCATGGTAACCGATCACACCATAAACTAGCCATATACTCTGCTCCTGGCGAGGTTACTAACATGGGTGACCTAAGGGCTTGGGTTGGCAGTTTATACTTATCCACAAATCCCGTTGATATGTATGAATGCGATGCACAAGTATCAAAAAGAACGAGTGCATTAAATGACTTAACCAAAAACTTACCTATTACTGCATTTGGCTGAGCTTCTACCTCCTCCACGCTAACGTGGTTCACATGTCCTTTGTTGAAAGGGTTCGGCTTCTTCCCAGAGCTTCCATTGCCATTTCCATTCTGGGCTTCAGGACATTCATTGGCATAATGTCCAGTCTTCTGGCACTTAAAGCAAGTGACTTGGCTCAGGTCTCTCTTAGCTGGGGTTGAAGGGTTGGTACGGTTCTGGCTGTTGCTTCCTCCATTCCCATTACCATTCTTGGGGCCATTATGGTTGTGCGAACTACCTCCTCCATGGGTATGCTGAAACTGTCCTCCCGATTTCGGGGTAAAACGTGGCTTCTGCTGAGCTCCAGAATTGTACTTCCCTTGTCCATACTTCCTTTTACGGTTTTCAATCTGCTGTTGCTTCCCTTCAATCATGAGAGCTCTATCTACCAACTCCTGGTAGTTGTTGAAGGTTGCTACCATCAACTGCATGCTCAGCTCATCATTCAGTCCTTCGAGAAACTTCTCCTGCTTGGCTGCATCTGTAGCAACGTCATCTGGAGCATAACGTGCTAACTTACTAAAGTTCTCCACATACTGGCCTACGGTGCGTCCTCCTTGGCGTAGGTTGCGAAACTCATGCTTCTTCATAGTCATAGCTCCTGCTGAAACATGGGCAGTACGGAAAGCTTGCTGAAACTGGTCCCATGTGACAGTGTCAATAGGGTGTGTGGCTGTGTAATTCTCCCACCATGATGCTGCGGGTCCATCAAGCTGATGTGCGGCAAATCGCACTCTCTCCGCATCTGTGCATCCTGCAGTGGTCAACTCCCTTCCAACTTTGCGGAGCCAATCATCTGCAACAATCGGCTCGGTGCTGCTGGAAAACACCGGCGGATTTAGCCTCAAGAAATGGGCTAAGTGATCAACAGGTGGTGGTGGTGGGTTGTTTTTGTTGTTGTTGCCTTGGTTCTATACTAACACTTCCATCAGGGCATTCTGCTGCTGAATCAACTGAGTGATCTCTGGTGGGAAAACAAATCCGGTGTCGCGTCTCGGAGGCATCTGATAGGTTTAGAAAAGATGAGAATTTAGAATAGAATGAGGTCTAGAGGGAAAACACTACCCATATGCACATGAGACAAACACAAACAATATCACTCAATCAAACAAGGCATACAATCGATCTAACTATTGTTACAAAGTGCTCGGACTATACTATATACATGGGGGAAATACTACTACTGATTATGGTGGTCTACTAGAAATTTTGATCGGTCGAAGACTCCATGATATCTGCTCCGGCTTCACCAACAAAGTCATCTTCACTGGGGTCTGAGTCGGTGTCGTCGATGATGATGTAGTTATCTGGGCAAGTAGAATCGTCATCTTCTCCTCCTGGTGCTGGGTCTCCCATGAATACGCCGATCTTCTTTATCAGGTCATCATTCTTCTCCAACAACGTGGCGATCTCCTCCTCATATCCATCGCGCATAGACTTGAGTTCTTCCTCCAACTCCGTGATCTTGGTCAATGCCTTCTTCAGATCTAACATGTCTGCGCACATCTGGTTCTCCTGGCGACGAATGTGTTGGTTTTGCTCCTGGATGAAAGCTGCAATTGATCCATCCTTCTTGGTGCTAATCATCTCCCATTGCTCATCTCGGCATCCACAAATCTGATAAATAGTATCCTTAAGCTCCATGTGGTAGACTTCTCCAATGCGTCCCATAGAGATGTGGGCTGCCATGCTCTTCCCTAAACTCCAGGTTGGTGCATCAAAGGAAAACTCTATAGGCTCAGTGACTGGCGTAATCGTCCTTCCTGGAACTTGAACTTGAATCTTCCAGCGCTCCTCTTCTGGTAGTGTGGCTTTGTAAGTCCCGGTGAAGCTTGGTATTCTGATGTTCAGGTACTTAGTGACTTCCTTCAAGTGTCGTCCAAAAGGTGTATCTTCATCCGGTTGCATGAACTTGTTCCTTACATCCGCCATTCCTAAAAGAGTAGAAAGTGGAGAGGAGTCAGAAATGAGAAGAGAGTAGTGTTCTAGGGTTTAAGCTTAGTGGTCGTGTCCTACAGTCAGCGTGTGCTCTGATACCACCTTTGTAGCGATCAGACTCAAATAGTCTGATCTACCGTGCACCAGTGTCATCCCTGGATTAGTAATGCTGACACGCACAGTACAAATGGAGGATTTATAACAGAGTAGCAATCACACACTTATTACAACGCGTATCTCAAGAGAGAAATAAGTATGACAAATTTGGCTTAAGGCCATCTAATGCGATAATAGCGGAAGACTTGGAAGATAAGTGAGTCCATCAACTCCAACGGCATCACTGAGTATAAGACCACGACCTAAGGCACCTTACTCGTCGTCTGAAAAGTCTGCAACATGAAACGTTGCAGCCCGAAAACGGGTCAGCACATGGAATATGCTGGCAATGTAACACATAGAGAGTAATGAACATAATAATGCTATACTACATGCATATATGGCTAGTGTTAAGCTCTATGGTTACAGTTTTGCGAAAAGCCAATTTTTCCGTACTACAATGGAATAAATTTTAATTAACTATCATGGTGGTTGTTAAACATTGAGAATGGTTGACAGCATTCTCAATCCCAATTAAGTATCATCATTAACCCAACAAAATTAATTAAAGTAACATGATGAAATTCACATGATAATCCAAGTACTAGATACTCAAGATGTCCATAACCGGGGACACGGCTAACCATGATTAGTTTATACACTCTGCAGAGGTTTGTGCACTTTTCCCCACAAGACTCGATCTCCTCCGTTGGGATTCTCGCACTTCATGGTGTTTGAGAAACGGATGACCGAGACACAGTCTTTCAGAAGCGTTAACTCTCTACTCCGGGTAGACAGTACCACCTACATCCCCTACATCTACTAGTCTACCTCTTCAAGAGCTCACACAAACTACTCAACTATGCTAGAGCCCATAATAGCTTGCGGCTGCACATGGAAGTTTCTAGCATGAATAATCTCATGATCCATTTGAACCTGGGTGGCGGTCCAAAAGAAAACAGGCAATCCTGGAATACCCAGGTACCTCAATCCACCCAGATGTGAGTTTTAGTTGCCACCTTAAGGTTAACCATTAATTAACAATCTCACATCTGTCATGGTAACACTCAAACCCAATCCACGTCTACTAGCATAGCACAGCAATATGAGAAAACGTAGCAGTAACTCCCAAAGTTTGATAATAAACAGGGCAATAGGTACTACCTCAACTACTTCCCAACTTCCACAGCTTAATTAGATCCTAACCATGCAATGTTTGAGGGTTGGTCTAATGCAATAAAACTGGGTAGTAAAAGAGGTATGATCAAAGTGTTACTTGCCTTACTGATGATCCGTGAAACTTAGAGATTCGAAGTAGCAAGCGGCGCACTCTGGGTACTCTATCGCAAACAAACAAGCAAACAATAAGCACTCATCTAATGCACAGGTAAAACTCAAATAAAGATCTAACCAGAAAGTTCAACTTAAGAACTCCGGTTTGCAAAAAGAATCGAATCAAACGAAGCAACGAAAGTCAAACGGCGAAAGAAACAGGCTTTGTTTACTAATCTGGATCTAAGTCCAATTTTACAGTAGCAAAAACTTGTTTGAATAGGTTAAACGGAAAGTGAATTTTGAGACGAAACTCTAGGCGCTTGAATCGCCTGATTCCGATAAACGAGCTAAAAGATAAACCAGAACGAAAATCTGATCAGAAATCACGATCTGGAATAATCGCGGAAAATCCGACGAAAAAGAAAACTGACGAACAGTTAAATGAACGGACGTTCGTTAACTGCGACTAACCGGCGAACACGTTCATTAAAACGAACGGATCGGTGAACGTTCACTAACTAACTAAACCAAAAAAATAAACCGATCTTATTCAAAAAATCTAGGGTTTCGGAAAAATAAACTGAACGGTTTTTAAAAAAAACCGGCACGGCGGCGGCTTCGGCTACCTTGGTCCGGCGGAACTCCGGCGGGTTCGGGAGAGGGCGGCGAGGGCGGCGGGGCTCGGGCGTCGTCGGGGGCGGCGAGGGGCGACGAGGGCGGCGGCGTACGGGGCTTCCCGAGGCGGCGGCGTCGGGCTCCTGCTCCGGCGGGTCCTCTCGGCGGCGGGGCGGCTTCGGGTCGGGGCGGGTGTGAGGAGAGGGGCGGCGGGGGATTATTTAAGGAGGGGGGGTGCTGCCTTGGGGGAGGGGGCAAGGGCGGCGGCGACGAGCGGGATTCGGGGCGGCGACGGTCTCCGTCTCGGTCTCTAGGAGGGAGACTAGGCGCGGGGCTGGGCTGCGCCGCCGGCTGGGTTTCGGCCCAGTCGGCGCGCTTCGCGAGTTTTTTTTAAATAATTTTGCCAAACCTAAAAAAATCGTAGAAAAATAAATAAAAATCCAAAAATGCCAAAACAAATTTTCACATTCTAATTAAAATAATTAGAATGAGATGAACATTTTCTTGGCCCAAAAATGCAGTTTTGAAAACGTGCAATTTTTCTAATGCAATTAAAATTGCAATTAAAATCTGAATAAAATCAAATATTTGATTTTAATATTTTTCCTCCAATATTTTAATTATTTTGGAGAAGTCATATTTTCTCCTCTCGTTTATTTTAATACGAAATATTTTTTGGAGAGAAAAATAATTAAAACCAAAAATCCTCGTTTCATTATTTGATAAAAAATCAAATATGAAAACCGGGAAAATCCCCAGCTCTCTCCTAGGGTCCTTGAGTTGCTTAGGATTTCGAGGATTTGCCAAAATGCAATAAAATATGCTATGCAATGATGATCTAATGTATAACATTCCAAATTGAAAATTTGGGATGTTACACACAGATCCGAAGGCAAGATATTCATTGCTAAGAATGGATCCTTTCTAGAGAAGGAGTTTCTCTCGAAAGAAGTGAGTGGGAGGAAGGTAGTACTTGATGAGGTAATAGTACCTTCTCCCAAAATGGAAAGTATTTCTTCACTGAAATCAGTTCAAGTGATGCTTACACCAATTAGTGAGGAAGTTAATGATGATGATCATGAAGCTTCGGATCAAGTTACTACCGAACCTCGTAGGTCAACTAGAGTACGTTCCGCACCAGAGTGGTACGGTAATCCTATTCTGGAGTTCATGTTACTTGACCATGACGAACCTACGAACTATGAGGAAGCGATGATGAGCCCAGATTCCGTGAAATGGCTTGAGGCCATGAAATCTGAGATGGGATCCATGCATGAGAACAAAGTGTGGACTTTGATTGACTTGCCCGATGATCGGCAAGCCATTGAGAATAAATGGATCTTCAAGAGGAAGACGGACGCTGATAGTAGTGTTACTATCTACAAAGCTCGAATTGTCGGAAAAAGTTTTCGACAAGTTCAAGGTGTTGACGACGATAAGATTTTCTCACTCGTAGCGATGCTTAAGTCTGTCCGAATCATGTTAGCAATTGCCACATTTTATGAAATCTGGCAAATGGATGTCAAACCTACATTCCTTAACGGATATCTTAAAGAAGAGTTGTATATGATACAACAAGAAGGTTTTGTCGATCCAAAAGGTGCTAACAAGGTGTGCAAGCTCCAGCAGTCCATTTATGGACTGGTGCAAGCCTCTTGGAGTTGGAATATACGCTTTGATAGTGTGATCAGAGCATATGGTTTTATACAGACTTTTGGAGAAGTCTGTATTTACAAGAAAGTGAGTGGGAGCACTACAACCTTTCTGATAAGTATATGTAAATGACATATTGTCGATCGAAAATGATGTAGAATTTTCTGGAAAGCATAAAGGAGTGTTTGAAAGGAGTTTTTCAAAGAAAGACCTCGGTGAAGCTGCTTACATATTGAGCATCAAGATCTATAGAGATAGATCAAGACGCTTGATAAGTTTTTTCAATGAGTACATACCTTGACAAGTTTTTGAAGTAGTTCCAAATGGAACAATCAAAAAAGAGTTCTTGCTTGTGTTGCAAGGTGTGAAGTTGAGTAAGACTCAAAGCCCGACCACGGTAGAAGATAGAGAGAGAATGAAAGTCATTTCCAATGCCTTAGCCATAGGTTCTATAAAGTATGCCATGCTGCGTACCAGACCTATTGTATACCTTGCCCTGAATTTGGCAAGGAAGTACAATTTTGATCTAGGAGTAAATCACTTGACAGCGGTCAAAAATATCCTTAGAGGACTAAGGAAATATTTCTCGGTTATGGAGGTGATAAAGAGTTCGTCGTAAAGAGTTACGTTGGTGCAAGCTTTGACACCGATCTGGATAATCTAAGTCACTATCCAGATACATATTGAAAGTGGGAGCAATTAGCTAAAGTAGCTCCGTGCAGAGCATTGTGGACATAGAAATTTGCAAAATACATACAGATCTGAATTTGACAGACTCGTTGACTAAACTTCTCTCACAAGCAAAACATGATCACACCTTAGTACTCTTTGAGTGTTAATCACATGGCGATGTGAACTAGATTACTGACTCTAGTAAACCCTTTGAGTGTTGGTCACATGGCGATGTGAACTATGGGTGTTAATCACATCGTGATGTGAACTATTGGTGTTAAATCACATGGCAATGTGAACTAGATTATTGACTCTAGTGCAAGTGGGAGACTGAAGGAAATATGCCCTAGAGGCAATAATAAAGTTGTTATTTATATTTCCTTATATCATGATAAATGTTTATTATTCATGCTATAATTGTATTAACCGGAAACTTAGGACATGTGTGGATACATAGACAAACAGAGTGTCACTAGTATGCCTCTACTTGACTAGCTCGTTGAATCAAAGATGGTTAAGTTTCCTAGCCATAGACATGAGTTGTCATTTGATTAACGGGATCACATCATTAGAGAATGATGTGATTGACTTGACCCATTCCGTTAGCTTAGCACTTGATCGTTTAGTATACTGCTATTGCTTTCTTCATGACTTATACATGTTCCTATGACATGAGATTATGCAACTCCCGGATACCAGAGGAACACTTTGTGTGCTACCAAACATCACAACGTAACTGGGTGATTATAAAGGTGCTCTACAGGTGTCTCCGATGGTACTTGTTGAGTTGGCATAGATCGAGATTAGGATTTGTCACTCCAATTGTCGAAGAAGTATCTCTGGGCCCTCTCGGTAATGCACATCACTATAAGCCTTGCAAGCAATATGACTAATGAGTTAGTTGCGGGATGATGTATTACGGAATGAGTAAAGAGACTTGCCGGTAACGAGATTGAACTAGGTATTGAGATACCGACGATCGAATCTCGGGCAAGTAACATACTGATGACAAAGGGAACAACGTATGTTGTTATGCCGTTTGACCGATAAAGATCTTCGTAGAATATGTAGGAACCAATATGAGCATCCATGTTCCGCTATTGGTTATTGACCGGAGATGAGTCTCGGTCATGTCTACATAGTTCTCGAACCCGTAGGGTCCGCACGCTTAACGTTCTGTGACGATTTGTATTATGAGTTATGTGATTTGATGACCGAAGTTTGTTTGGAGTCCCGGATGAGATCGGGGACATGACGAGGAGTCTCGCAATGGTCGAGACGTAAAGATCAATATTGGAAGACTATATTCGGACATCGGAAAGGTTCTGAGTGATTCGGGTATTTTTCGGAGTACGGGGGAGTTACGGGAATTCATATTGGGCCTTAATGAGCCATACGGGAAAGGAGAGAAAGGCCTCAAGGGTGGCCGCGCCCCTTCCCCATGGACCGGTCCGAATTGGACTAGGGAAAGGGGGCGCCCCCTTCCTTCCTTCTCCTTCTCCCTTCCCTTTTTCCTATTCCATGTGGGAGGTGGAATCCTACTAGGACTAGGGAGTCCTAGTAGGACTCCACACTTTGGGCGCGCCCTATAAGGACCGGCCTCCTCCTCCCTCCATCCTTTATATACGTGGCCAGGGGGCACCCCATAGACACACAAGTTGATCATTGATCTCTTAGCCGTGTGCGGTGCCCCCTCCACCATAATCCACCTCGGTCATATCGTCGTAGTGCTTAGGTGAAGCCCTGCGCCGGTAGCTTCATCATCACCGTCATCACGCCATCGTGCTGACGAAACTCTCCCTCGACACTCTATTGGATCGTGAGTTCGTGGGACATCACCGAGCTGAACGTGTGCAGATCGCGGAGGTGCTGTACGTTCGGTACTAGGATCGGTCGATCGTGAAGACGTATGACTACATCAACCGTGTTGTCATAACGCTTCCGCTTTCAGTCTACGAGGGTACGTGGACAACACTCTCCCCTCTCGATGCTATGCATCACCATGATCTTGCATGTGCGTAGGAATTTTTTTGAAATTACTACGTTCCCCAACACTCTTCATCTTCATCTCCCTCGTGGGAGGGAGAACCTCGGTGTCTTCGGACGCGATCTCCAAAGTACCTTTACGGCATAGGCCACTTTTGGCTCCTTGCCCTTCTTCTTGGCCTTCTTCTCTGGCGCCTGGTATGGCGCCGGAACAGGCATCTTCGTTAGCAGAGGGATAGCTGGGTCTTCGGGCAGCGGAGCCGGACATTTGATCCACTCCGCTTTCTTCGTCCAGACCTGAAGGAGAAAAGGAAGGCTTAGCATACTCCTCGAATCTACAAGTAGAGGTTATATTTGGAAATCTGATAGCATACTGGAGTAGCCGGGTGAGCGCAGTTGAGGCCGAGGTCTTTGGTTGTTCCTGGCCATGACTTCTGGTCCTTGAAAAGCAGCTTCCAGATTTCTTCGTGCGTCGTGCCGAAGAATTGCTGCAGGGTCCGAGGGCCGGCTGGATTGAACTCCCACATATGGAGAGTCCAGCGCTGGCAGGGGAGAATCCGGCGAAAAAGCATCACCTGGATCACATCGGCGAGGCTGGTGTTCTTCTCTATCACGCCCTTGACGCGCTTCTGCAGTGTCATCACCTCGTTGGACAATGCGCAGTCCAGGCCCTTTTTAACCCACGATGTGAGCCGCATTGGAGGCCCAGATTTGAACTCAAGAGTGGTGGCCCATGTGGCGTTGCGAGGTTCTGTGACATAGAACCACTCCTGTTTCCATCCCTTCACGGCCTCCACGAAGGCCCCCTAGGGCCAAGTGACGTTGGGAAGCTTGCTCAGCATGGTGCCGCCGCACTCCGTGTGTTGACCGTCGACCACTTTTCGGCTTCAAATTGAAGACCTTGAGCCATAATCCAAAGTGGGTGGGATGTGGAGGAACGCCTCATACACGACGATGAACGCTGATATGTGGAGGAAGGAATTTGGGGCTAGATCGTGAAATTCTAGCCCGTAATAGAACATGAGCCCGCGGAGAAAGTGGGGGATAAATACTACCCTCTCATTGGACTCCAGAGTGGGGATGATCTACTTTTTGGCAAGAAGCCGGTGGGCGATTTCCGCAGCCAAGAAACCCGCTTCCCGGAGTTCCTTGATGTACTCCTCCGTGACGGAGGAGGCCATCCACTTGCCCTGAGCGCCAGATCCGGACATGGCTGGAGCGTTTGCTGGGGACGGAAAGAATTGAACTCGGGCGCTGGAGCTCGAGGGCGGATAGGCTGAGGAGGAAGAAGGCGTGGGGTAAAAAGATGGGTCCTTGTCTTCTTATACAGGCAGTGAATGTCAAGCGCCCCCCCGCCACGAGCCTTAAAGCTCGCCTATTCCCAAGGGGTCGTCCAAACGGCACGGTTGGATTACCCAACCCCGTGTTGATGAGAATCCTGCAATAAGGGGACACGACCTCTGCTTTGACAAGACGTGTCAATGAGGACCGCGCCTCGAAATACAAAGCGGGAGGCTAAAAAATGGTTCGAAATAATAATAAGGCTAGAACATAACGTCTCGCCGAAAAAGATGTCAGTGGACACAACTTATTTTATTGAAGTATTTTGCCCTTGTGGTTCAGGGTTGTGACTGTTATACAGAGCCGAACATAGTTCTTTTGACCAACTGCTTTGGAGTATTCGGAGGAGGAACCCGCCTTGCAATGCCGAAGACAATCTGCACGCCGGACACATCGTCATTGAAGCCTGGTTCAGGGGCTACTAAGGGAGTCCTGGATTAGGGGGTCCCCGGGCATCCGGGCTATGTGATATGGGCCGGACTAACGGGCCAAGAAGATACAAGATAGAAGGCCTTCCTGAAGGAAATATGCCCTAGAGGCGACAATAAAGTTATTATTTATTTCCTTATATCATGATAAATGTTTATTATTCATGCTAGAATTGTATTAACCGGAAACATGATACATGTGTGAATACATAGACAAACAGAGTGTCACTAGTATGGCTCTACTTGACTAGCTCGTTGATCAAAGATGGTTATGTTTCCTAGCCATAGACAAAGAGTTGTCATTTGATTAACGGGATCACATCATTAGGAGAATGATGTGATTGACTTGACCCATTCCGTTAGCTTAGCACTTGATCGTTTAATATGTTGCTATTGCTTTCTTCATGACTTATACATGTTCCTATGACTATGAGATTATGCAACTCCCGTTTACCGGAGGAACACTTTGTGTGCTACCAAACGTCACAACGTAACTGGGCAATTATAAAAATGCTCTATAGGTGTCTCCGAAGGTACTTGTTGGGTTGGCGTATTTCGAGATCAGGATTTGTCACTCCGATTGTCAGAGAGGTATCTCTGGGCCCACTTGGTAATGCACATCACTTAAGCCTTGCAAGCATTGCAACTAATGAGTTAGTTGCGGGATGATGTATTACGGAAGGAGTAAAGAGACTTGCCGGTAACGAGATTGAACTAGGTATTGAGATACCGACGATTGAATCTCGGGCAAGTAACATACCGATGACAAAGGGAACGACGTGTATTGTTATGCGATCTAACCGATAAAGATCTTCGTAGAATATGTAGGAGCCAATATGGGCATCTAGGTCCCGCTATTGGTTATTGACAAGAGAGGTGTCTCGGTCATGTCTACATAGTTCTCGAACCCGTAGGGTCCGCACGCTTAATGTTCGTTGACGATATAGTACTACGAGTTATGTATTTTGGTGACCGAATGTTGTTCGGAGTTTTGGATGAGATCACGGATATGACGAGGAACTCCGGAATGGTCCAGAAGTAAAGATTGATATGTGGATAGTAGTGTTTGATCTCCGGAAAGGTTCCGGAATCCATCGGAAGGGGTTCCGGATGTTTCCCGAAATGTTTGGGCACGAGAACACTTTATCTGGGACAAAGGGGAAAGTATGAGGTTTTTGGAAAGCGCAAAAGGAAGTTTTGCGGACTCCAGGGGCCAGACACCAGGGTCCCGGGCGTCTGGGTCCAGACGCCGGGAACCCTGACGTCTGGCCGTGGAGTCCGAGAAGGACTCTTGCCTTTCGGGTGAAACCGACTTTGTGGAGGCTTTTACTCCAAGTTTCGACCCCAAGGCTCAACATATAAATAGAGGGGTAGGGCTAGCACCCAAGACACATCAAGAAACACCAAGCCGTGTGCCGGCAACCCTGTGCCCTCTAGTTTATCCTCCGTCATAGTTTCTTTAGTGCTTGGCGAAGCCCTGCAGAAATTGTTCTTCACCAACACCGTCACCACGCCGTCGTGCTGCCAGAACTCATCTACTACTTCGCCCGTCTTGCTGGATCAAGAAGGCGAGGACGTCATTGAGCTAAACGTGTGCAGAACTCGGAGGTGCCATGCGTTCGGTACTTGGATCGGTCGGATCGTGAAGATGTACGACTACATCAACCGCGTTGATAAACGCTTCCGCTTACGGTCTACGAGGGTACGTAGACTACACTGTCCCCTGTCGTTGCTATGTATCACCATGATCTTGCGTGTGTGTAGGAAATTTTTGAAATTACTACGTTGCCCAACAGTGGCATCCGAGCCTGGTTTTATGCGTAGATGTTATATGCACGAGTAGAAAACAAGTGAGTTGTGGGCGATATAAGTCATACTGCTTACCAGCATGTCATACTTTGGTTCGGCGATATTGTTGGATGAAGCGGCCTGGACCGACATTACGCGTACGCTTACGCGAGACTGGTTCTACCGACATGCTTTGCACACAGGTGGCTGGCGGGTGTTAGTTTCTCCAACTTTAGTTGAATCGAGTGTGGCTACGCCCGGTCCTTGAGAAGGTTAAAACAACACTAACTTGACAAACTATCGTTGTGGTTTTGATGCGTAGGTAAGAATGGTTCTTGCTCAGCCCGTAGCAGCCACGTAAAACTTGCAACAACAAAGTAGAGGACATCTAACTTGTTTTTGCAGGGCATGTTGTGATGTGATATGGTCAAGATGTGATGAGATATAAGTTGTTGTATAAGATGATCATGTTTTGTTGAAGTTATGGGCAACTGGCAGAAGCCTTATGGTTGTCTCTTTATTGCATAAGATGCAAGCGCCAAATAATTGCTTTACTTTATCGCTATGCGTTAGCAATAGTTGCAAGAGCAATAGTTGGCGAGACGACCATGTGACGACACATTGATATAGATCAAGATGATGGAGATCATAGTGTCATGCCGATGACGATGGAAATCATGACGATGCTTTGGAGATGGAGATCAAAGGCACAAGATGATGATGGCCATATCATGTCACATATTTTGATTGCATGTGATGTTTATCTTTTATGCATCTTATCTTGCTTTGATTGACGGTAGCATTACAAGATGATCTCTCACTAAATTTCAAGATAAAAGTGTTCTCCCTGAGTATGCACCGTTGCCAAAGTTCGTTGTGCCCAGACACCACGTGATGATCGGGTGTGATAAGCTCTACGTCCATCTACAATGGGTGCAAGCCAGTTTTGCACACGCAGAATACTCAGGTTAAACTTGATGAGCCTAGCATATGTAGATATGGCCTCGGAACACTGAGACCGAAAGGTCGAGCGTGAATCATATAGTAGATATGATCAACATAGTGATGTTCACCATTGAAAACTACTCCATTTCACGTGATGATCGGTTATGGTTTAGTTGATTTGGATCACGTGATCACTTAGATGATTTGAGGGATGTCTATCTAAGTGGGAGTTCTTAAGTAATATGATTAATTGAACTTAAATTTATCATGAACTTAGTCCTGGTAGTATTAGCATATCTATGTTATAGATCAATAGCTCGCGTTAAGCTCCCCTGTTTTATTTTTGATATGTTCCTAGAGAAAAACTATGTTGAAAGATGTTAGTAGCAATGATGCGGATTGGATCCGTGATCTGAGGATTATCCTCATTGCTGCATAGAAGAATTGTGTCCTTGATGCACCGCTAGGTGACAGACCGATTGCAGGAGCAAATGCAGACGTTATGAACGTTTGGCAAGCTCGATATGATGACTACTTGATAGTTTAGTGCACCATGCTTAACGGCCTAGAACCGGGACTTCAAAGACGTTTTGAACGTCATGGACCATATGAGATGTTCCAGGAGTTGAAGTTAATATTTCAAGCAAATACCCGAGTTGAGAGATATGAAATCTCCAACAAGTTCTATAGCTAAAAGATGGAGGAGAATAGATCAATTAGTGAGCAAGTGCTCAGATTGTCTGGGTACTGCAATCACTTGAATCAAGTGGGAGTTAATCTTCCAGATAAGATAGTGATGGACAGAGTTCTCTAGTCACTATCACCAAGTTACTAGAACTTCGTGATGAACTATAATGTGCAAGGGATAACGGAAACGATTCCCGAGCTCTTCGTGATGCTGAAATCGACGAAGGTAGAAATCAAGAAAAGCATCAAGTGTTGATGGTTGACAAGACAACTAGTTTTAAGAAAAGGGCAAAGGGAAGAAGGGGAACTTCAAGAAGAACGGCAAGCAAGTTTCTGCTCAAGTGAAGAAGCCCATGTCTGGACCTAACCCTCAGACTAAGTGCTTCTACTGCAAAGGGACTGGTCACTGGAAGCGGAACTGCCCCAAGTATTTGGCGGGTAAGAAGGATGGCAAAGTAAACAAAGGTATATTTGATATATATATTATTGATGTGTACTTTACTAGTGTTCATAGTAACCCCTCGTTATTTGATACTAGTTCAGTTGCTAAGAGTAGTAACTCGAAACGGGAGTTGCAGAATGAACAGAGACTAGTTAAGGGTGAAGTGACGATGTGTGTTGGAAGTGGTTCCAAGATTGATATGATCATCATCGCACACTCCCTATACTTTCGGGATTAGTGTTGAACCTAAATAAGTGTTATTTGGTGTTTGCGTTGAGCATGAATATGATTTGATCATGTTTATTGCAATACGGTTATTCATTTAAGTTAGAGAATAATTGTTGTTCTGTTTACATGAATAAAACCTTCTATGGCATACACCCAATGAAAATGGTTTGTTGGATCTCGATCGTAGTGATACACATATTCATAATATTGAAGCCAAAAGATGCAAAGTTAATAATGATAGTGCAACTTATTTGTGGCACTGTCGTTTAGGTCATATTGGTGTAAAGCGCATGAAGAAACTCCATGCTGATGGAATTTTGGAATCACTTGATTATGAATCACTTGATGCTTGCGAACCATGCCTTATGGGCAAGATGACTAAAGACTCTGTTCTCCGGAACAATGGAGCGAGCAACTGACTTATTGGAAATAATACATACTGATGTATGCGATCCGATGAGTGTTGAGGCTCGCGGCGGGTATCGTTATTTTTTGACCTTCACACATGATTTGAGCAGATATGGGTATATCTACTTGATGAAACATAAGTCTGAAATATTTGAAAAGTTCATATAATTTCAGAGTGAAGTGGAAAATCATCGTAACAAGAAAATAAAGTTTCTACGATCTGATCGTGGAGGAGAATATTTGAGTTACGAGTTTGGTCTTCATTTAAAACAATGTGGAATAGTTTCACAAACTCATGCCACCTGGAACACCACAGCATAATGGTGTGTCCGAACGTCATAACCGTACTTTATTGGATATAGTGCAATCTATGATGTCTCTTACCGATTTACCACTATCGTTTTGGGGTTATGCATTAGAGACAGACATTCACATTAAAAAAGGCACCATCTAAATCCGTTGAGATGACACCGTATGAACTGTGGTTTAGCAAGAAACCCAAGTTGTCGTTTCTTAAAGTTTGGGGTTGCGAAGCTTATGTGAAAAAGTTTCATCCTGATAAGCTCAAACCCAAATCGGAGAAATATGTCTTCATAGGATACCCAAAGGAGACAGGTGGGTACACCTTCTATCACAGATCCGAAGGCAAGACTTTCGTTGCTAAGAATGGATCATTTCTAGAGAAGGAGTTTCTCTCGAAAGATGTGAGTGGGAGGAAAGTAGAACTTGATGAGGTAGTTGTACCTGCTCCCTTATTGGAAAGTAGTCCATCACGGAAATCTGTTCCTGTGACTCCTACACCAATTAGTGAGGAAGCTAAAGATGATGATCATGTAACTTCAGATCAAGTTACTACCGAACCTCGTAGGTCAACCAGAGTGAGATCCGCACCAGAGTGGTATGGTAATCCTGTTCTGGAAATCATGTTACTAGACCATGACAAACCTACGAACTATGAGGAAGCGATGATGAGCCCAGATTCCTCGAAATGGCTTGAGGCCATGAAATCTGAGATGGGATCCATGTATGAGAACAAAGTGTGGACTTTGGTTGAATTGCCCGATGATTGGCAAGCAGTAGAAAATAAATGGATCTTCAAGAGGAAGACGGACGCTGATAGTAGTGTTACTATCTACAAAGCTAGACTTGTTGAAAAAGGTTTTGACAAAGTTCAAGTTGTTGACTACGATGAGATTTTCTCACTCGTAGCGATGCTTAAGTATGTTCGAATCATGTTAGCAAATTGCCACATTTTATGAAATCTGGCAAATGGATGTCAAAACTACATTCCTTAATGGATTTCTTAAAGAAGAGTTGTATATGATACAACCATAAGGTTTTGTCAATCCTAAAGGTGCTAACAAAATATGCAAGCTCCAGCGATCCATCTATGGACTGGTGCAAGCATCTCGGATTTGGAATATACGCTTTGATAAGTTGATCAAAGCATATAGTTTTATACAGACTTGCGGTGAAGGCTGTATTTACAAGAAAGTGAGTGGGAGCACTACAATATTTCTGATAAGCATATTTGAATGACATATTGTTGATCAGAAATAAATGTAGAATTATTCTGCAAAGCAAAAAGGAGTGTTTGAAAGGAGTTTTTCAAAGAAAGACCTCGGTGAAGCTGCTTACATATTGAGCATCAAGATCTATAGAGATAGATCTAGACGCTTGATAAGTTTTTCAATGAGTACATACCTTGACAAGTTTTTCAAGTAGTTCAAAATGGAACAGTCAAAGAAAGAGTTCTTGCGTGTGTTGCAAGGTGTGAAGTTGAGTAAGACTCAAAGCCCGACCACGGGAGAAGATAGAAAGAGAATGAAAGTCATTCCCTATGACTCAGCCATAGGTTCTATAAAGTATGCCATACTGTGTACCAGATCTATTGTATACCCTACACTGAGTTTAGCAAGGGAGTACAATAGTGATCTAGGTTTAGATCACTGGACATCGGTCAAAATTGTCCTTAGTGGAATAAGGATATGTTTCTCGATTATGGAGGTGACAAAAGGTTCATCGTAAAGAGTTACGTCGATGCAAGCTTTGACACAGATCTGGATGACTCTAATTCTTGATCTAGATACATATTGAAAGTGGGAGCAATTAGCTAGAGTAGCTCCGTGCAGAGCATTGTTGACATAGAAATTTGCATAAGTACATAGGATCTGAATTTGGCAGACCCGTTGACTAAACTTCTCTCACAAGAAAAACATTATCACACCTTAGTACTCTTTGGGTGTTAATCACATAGCGATGTGAACTAGATTATTGACTCTAGTAAACCCTTTGGGTGTTGGTCACATGACGATGTGAACTATGGGTGTTAATCACATGGTGATGTGAAGTATTGGTTTTAAATCACATGGCTATGTGAACTAGATTATTGACTCTAGTGCAAGTGGGAGACTGAAGGAAATATGCCCTAGAGGCAATAATAAATTTATTATTTATTTCCTTATATCATGATAAAATGTTTATTATTCATGCTAGAATTGTATTAACCGGTAACATGATACATGTGTGAATACATAGACAAACAGAGTGTCACTAGTATGCCTCTACTTGACTAGCTCGTTGATCAAAGATGGTTATGTTTTCTAGCCATAGACAAAGAGTTGTCATTTGATTAACGGGATCACATCATTAGGAGAATGATGTGATTGACTTGACCCATTCCGTTAGCTTAGCACTTGATCGTTTAGTATGTTGCTATTGCTTTCTTCATGATTTATACATGTTCCTATGACTATGAGATTATGCAACTCCCGTTTACCGGAGGAACACTTTGTGTGCTACCAAACGTCACAATGTAACTGGGTGATTATAAAGGTGCTCTACAGGTGTCTCCGAAGGTACTTGTCGGGTTGGCGTATTTCGAGATTAGGATTTGTCACTCCGATTGTTAGAGAGGTATCTCTGGGCCCACTCGGTAATGCACATCACTTAAGCCTTGCAAGCATTGCAACTAATGAGTTAGTTGCGGGATGATGTATTACGGAAGGAGTAAAGAGACTTGCCGGTAACGAGATTGAACTAGATATTGAGATACCGACGATCGAATCTCGGGCAAGTAACATACCGATGACAAAGGGAACAACGTATATTGTTATGCAGTCTGATCGATAAAGATCTTCGTAGAATATGTAGGAGCCAATATGGGCATCCAGGTCCCGCTATTGGTTATTGACAAGAGAGGTGTCTCGGTCATGTCTACATAGTTCTCGAACCCGTAGGGTCCGCACGCTTAACGTTCGTTGACGATATAGTACTGTGAGTTACGTATGTTGGTGACCGAATGTTGTTCGGAGTTTTGGATGAGATCACGGATATGACGAGGAACTCTCGAATGGTCCAGAAGTAAAGATTGATATGTGGATAGTAGTGTTTGATCTCCGGAAAGGTTCCGGAATCCATCGGAAGGGGTTCCGGATGTTTCCCGAAATGTTTGGGCACGAGAACACTTTATCTGGGACAAAGGGGAAAGTATGAGGTTTTTGGAAAGCGCAAAAGGAAGTTTTGCGGACTCCAGGGGCCAGACACCAGGGTCCCGGGCGTCTGGGTCCAGACGCCGGGAACCCTGACGTCTGGCCGTGGAGTCCGAGAAGGACTCTTGCCTTTCGGGGGAAACCGACTTTGTGGAGGCTTTTACTCCAAGTTTCGACCCCAAGGCTCAACATATAAATAGAGGGGTAGGGCTAGCACCCAAGACACATCAAGAAACACCAAGCCGTGTGCCGGCAACCCTGTCCCCTCTAGTTTATCCTCCGTCATAGTTTCTTTAGTGCTTGGCGAAGCCCTGCAGAAATTGTTCTTCACCAACACCGTCACCACGCCGTCGTGCTGCCGGAACTCATCTACTACTTCGCTCGTCTTACTAGATCAAGAAGGCGAGGACGTCATCGAGCTAAACGTGTGCAGAACTCAGAGGTGCCGTGCGTTCGGTACTTGGATCGGTCAGATCGTGAAGACGTACGACTACATCAACCGCGTTGATAAACGCTTCCACTTATGGTCTATGAGGGTACGTAGACTACACTCTCCCCTCTCGTTGCTATGCATCACCATGATCTTGCGTGTGCGTTGGAAATTTTTGAAATTACTACGTTCGCCAACACTTCCTCCGTGTCCGGATGGTACTCTCCTTTACGTGGATGGCAAGCTTGGCGTTCACATGTGAAGATTCCTTTCTCTATAAGCCGACTCTGTACAACCCTAGGCCCCTCCGGTGTCTATATAAACCGGAGGGTTTAGTCCGTAGAGGCGATCATAATGCTAGACATCTAGGGTTTAGCCATTACGATCTCGAGGTACATCAACTCTTGTAATCCCTATACTCATCAAAGTCAGTCAAGCAGGAAGTAGGGTATTACCTTCATTAAGAGGGCCCGAACCTGGGTAAACATCGTGTCCCCTGCCTCTTGTTACCTTTGATCCTCAGACGCACAGTTCGGGACCCCCTACCCGAGATCGGCCGGTTTTGACACCGACACCCACTGACCTAGATCTTCCTCCTATATATTCACATATATTCCCAAACAACCAGAAGCATCAACGAAAACACTTCACCACCGCCACAACCTTCGGTTCCGGTGAGATCCCATCTTGGGGCCTTTTCTGGCATCCTACCGGAGGGGGATTCGATCACGGAGGGCTTCTACATCAACTCTATTGCCGTTCCGATGAAGCGTGAGTATTTTTCCACAGACCTACGGGTCCATAGCCAGTAGCTATATGCCTTCTTATCTCTCTTTGATTCTCAATACCATGTTCTCCTCGATGCTCTTGGAGATTTATCTGATGTAATCTTCTTTGCAGTGTGTTTGTCGAGATCCGATGAATTGTGGATTTATGATCAGCTTATCCATGTATATTATTTGAATCTTCTCTGAATTCTTTTATGCATGTTTTGATATCTTTGTAATTCTCTTTGAACTATCGGTTTGGTTTGGCCAACTAGATTGGTTTTTCTTGCAATGGAATAAGTGCTTAGCTTTGGGTTCAATCTTGTGGTGTCCTCTCCCAGTGACAGTAGGGGCAGTGAGGCACGGATTGTATTGTTGCCATCAAGGATAAAAAGATGGGGTTTACATCATATTGCTTGAGTTTATTCCTCTACATCATGTCATATTACTTAAAGTGTTACTCTGTTCTTCATGAACTTTATACTCTAGATGTAGGCAGGAGTCGGTCGATGTGTGGAGTAATAGTAGTAGATCCAGGCAGGAGTCGGTCTACTTGACACAGACGTGATGCCTATATTTCATAATCATTGCCTTAGATATCGTCATAAATTTGCGCTTTTCTATTAATTGCTCGATAGTAATTTGTTCACCCACCGTATTATTTGCTATCTTGAGAGAAGCCTCTAGTGAAACCTATGGCCCCCGAGTCTATTTTCCATCATATAAGTTTCTGATCTACTATTTT
Organism: Aegilops tauschii subsp. strangulata; assembly: GCF_002575655.3. Lineage (NCBI taxonomy): Eukaryota > Viridiplantae > Streptophyta > Magnoliopsida > Poales > Poaceae > Aegilops > Aegilops tauschii. Next base: position 190,727,410 of record NC_053037.3, read on the forward strand.
GCAATCTTTTACTTTCCGATCTATAAACCAAAACCCCAAAAATATTTATTTTATCTTTTGTTTAGTTTTATCTATCTCTATCACACTCACTTTTGCAAGTGAGCGTGAAGGGATTGTTAACCCCTTTATCGCGTTGGGTGCAAGTGTTTGATTGTTTGTGCAGGTATTGGTGATTTGTGCATTGTCTCCTACTGGATTGATACCTTGGTTCTCTAACTGAGGGAAATACTTATCTCTACTTTGCTACATCACCCTTTCCTCTTCAAGGAAAAAATGAACGCAGGCTCAAGAAGTAGCAGGAAGAATTTCTGGCGCTGTTGCCGGGGAGATCTACGCCAAGTCAAGACTACCAAGTACCCATCATAAACTCTCATCTCTTGCATTACATTGTTCACCATTTGCCTCTCGTTTTCCTCTCCCCCACTTCTAAAACGATTTTTGATACGATTTGCCTTTTTATTAGCCCCTCTTCCATTCATCTTTTCGTTTGCCTTTGTCTTACTTGGCTCGTTTGCTTGTTTGGTCGGAATAATTGTGTATTTATTGAAAATTAGAGAACCACAGGTTTATGGATCTTCATCCACTTGCTAATCCTTTTAAGAGATCCAAGTATGACGAACCAATTGCTAGTGAGTTGAGTGCACTAGATTATCTTTATGATGTTTTGCTTGAAATCCGTGAATCTGAAAAGTGTGATGAAGTACTTTATGAAGTGATTCACGATAGATCTTTGAATGAAAAGTATGATTGCAATGATGTTATTATAGAACACGCCATATCTAATAAAGTACGGTTACGACATTCGGACACACCATTACGCTGTGGTGTTCCAGGTGGCGTGAGTTGTGAAACTATTCCACATTGTCTTAAATGAAGGCCAAACTCGTAACTCAAATATTTGCCTCCGCGATTAGATCGTAGAAACTTGATTTTCTGGCTATGATGGTTCTCCACTCCACTACGAAATTCTTTGAACTTTTTCAAAGGTTTCAGACTAGTGTTTCATCAAGTAGATATACCCATACCTACTCAAATCATCTGTGAAGGTGAGAAAATAACGATACCCGCCGTGTGCTTCAACACTCATCAGACTGCATACACGGGTATGTATTATTTCCAATAAGTCATTAGCTCGCTCCATTATTCCGGAGAATGGAGTTTTAGTCATCTTACCCATGAGCCATGGTATGCAAGTATCAAATAATTCATAATCAAGTGATTCTAAAAGTCCATCCCCATGGAGTTTCTTCATGCGCTTTACACCAATATGATGTAAACGGCGGTGCCACAAGTATGTTGCACCATCATTATCAACTTTGCATCTTTTGGCATCAATATTATGAATATATGTATCACTACGATCGAGATTCAATAAACCATTCACATTGGGTGTATGACCATAGAAATTTTTATTAATGTAAACAGAACAACAATTATTCCCTGACTTAAATGAATAACCGTAATGCAATAAACACGGTCTAATATTGTTCATGCTCAACGCAAACACCAAATAACATTTATTCTGGCTCAACACAAGTCCCGAAGGTAGAGGGAGTGTGTGATGGTGATCATATCAATCTTGGAAACACTTCCAACACACATCGCCACCTTGCCCTTTACTAGTCTCTGTTTATTTTGCAACTCCTGTTTCGAGTTACTAATCTTAGCAATTGAACCGGTATCAAATAACCATGGGCTACTATGAATACTAGTAAGGCACACGTCAATAACATGTATATCAAATATACCTTTGTTCACATTGCCATCCTTCTTATCTGCCAAGTATTTAGGGCAGTTCCGCTTCTAGTGACCATTCCCTTTGCAGTAGAAGCACTTGGTCTCAGGCTTATATTAGGTCCAGCTTTGGGCTTCTTCACGGGAGTGGAAACTTGCTTGCCATTCTTCTTGAAATTCCCTTTCTTTCCCTTGCCCATTTTCTTGAAACTAGTGGTCTTGTTTAACCACCAACACTTGATGCTCTTTCTTGATTTCTACCTTTGCCGATTTTAGCATCGCGAGGAGCTCGGGAATCGTTTTCGTCATCCCTTGCATATTATAGTTCATCACAAAGTTCTAGTAGCTTAGTGATAGTGACTAGAGAACTCTGTCAATCACTATCTTATCTGGAAGATTAACTCCCACTTGATTCAAGTGACTGTAGTACCCAGACATTCTGAGCACATGCTCACTGGCTGAGCTATTCTCCTCCATCTTTTAGGCAAAGTAGAGGTCTCATACCTCTCGACATGGGCATGAGTCTGAAATACCAATTTCAGCTCTTGGAACATCTCGTATGCTCCATGGCCTTCAAAACATTTTTAAAGTCCCGGTTCTAAGCTGTAAAGCATGGGGCACTAAACTATCAAGTAGTCATCATATCGAGCTTGCCAAACATTCATAACGTTTGCATCTGCTCCTGCAATAGGCATGTCACCTAGCGGTGCATCAAGGACATAATTCTTCTGTGCAGCAATGAGGATAATCCTCAGATCACGGACCCAGTCCGCATTATTGCTACTATCATCTTTCAACTTAATTTTCTCTAGGAACATATCAAAAATCGGGGAGCCACATCGCGAGCTATTGATCTACAACATAGATATGCAAAAACTATTAAGAATAAGTTATGATAAATTAAGTTCAGTTAATCAAATTACTAATGAACTCCCACTTAGATTAACATCCCTCAAGTTATCTAAGTGATACATGATCCAAGTCAACTAATCCATGTCCGATCATCACGTGAGATGGGGTAGTCATCAATGGTGAACATCTATATGTTGATCATATCTACTACATGACTCACGTTCGACCTTTCGGTCTCCAGTGTTCCGAGACCATGTATGCACATGCTAGGCTCGTCAAGTTTAACCCAAGTATTCTGCATGTGCAAAACTTTCTTACACCCGTTGTATGTGAACGTAGAGTCTATCACGCCCGATCATCACGAGGTGCTTCAAAACGACGAATTTTGGCAACGGTGCATACTCGGGGAGAACACTTTTATCTTGAAATTTAGTGAGGGGATCATCTTATAATGCTACCGTTGTTCTAAGAAAAATAAGATGCATAAAGGATAAAGATCACATGAAATCAAAATATGTGACATGATATGGCCATCATCATCTAGTGCTTTTGATCTCCATCTCCAAAGCATCGCCATGATCTCCATCATCACCGGCTCGACATCTTGATCTCCATCATTGTGTCGGGGTCGTCTTGCCAACTATTTCTTCTACAACTATTGCTAACGCATCACGATAAAGTAAAGCAATTACTTGGTGCTTGCATTTCATACAATAATTAAGAGACAACCATAAGGCTCCTTCCAGTTGTCGATATTAGAAAATATGATCATCTCATACATCAACATATATCACATCATATCTTGCCCATATCACATCACAACATGCCCTGCAAAAACAAGTTAGACGTCCTCTACTTTGTTGTTGCAAGTTTTACGTGGCTGCTATAGGTTCCAACAAGAACCGTTCTTAACTACATAAAAACCACAATGGTGATTTTTCAAGTTTGCTATTTTAACCTTCTTAAAGGACCGACCGTAGTCAAATTTGATTCAACTAAAGTAGGAGAAACAGACACCCACCAGCCACCTTAATGCAAAACAAGTTGCATGTATGTCTGTGGAACCAGTCTCATGTGCGTGGACATGTAAGGTTGGTCCGGGCCGCTTCATCCCACAATACCGCCAAATCAAAATAAGACATTGGTGGTAAGCAATATGACTATCACCGCCCACAAATCTTTGTGTTCTACTCGTGCATATCATCTACGCATAAACCTCGCTCGGATGCAAATGTTGGGAAACGTTGCCTGGAAAACAAAAAAAATCAACACACATGCAAGATCTATCCATGGAGATGCATAGAAACGAGAGGGAGAGTGGTTCTACGTACCCTCATAGACCATAAGAGGAAGCGTTTTTTTTAACACGGTTGATGTAGTCGAACTTCTTCGAGATTGAACCGATTGAGTACCAAACGTATGACACCTCCGCGTTCAGCACACGTTCAGCTTGGTGACATCCTCGCCTTCTTGATCCAGCAAGACGGTGAAGTAGTGGATGAGTTCCGGCAACACGACGACATGGTGATAGTGGTGGTGATGCTATCTCCGCAGGGCTTCGCCTAAGCAGTACAAAAATATGACCGAGGGACAAAACTGTGGAGGGGGGTGCCGCACGCGGCTAAGAGATTGTTGTGGCCTTGTGTGCGCCCCCTCCCACATATATATTTAGTTGGGGGAGAGGGGAGGAATCTAGGAGGCTCCCCAAGTGGGGCCGGATCCCACTTGGGCTCCTGCCCCTAGCCGCGCCCCGTTCCTTGTATGGGTGCGGGAGGAAGGCGCGGGGAGGTGCCCCCCTTCCCTTTCTCTCATGAGGAGGGAAAGGTAGGAGGGGCCAACCCTCTCCCTTTCCTTCCCCTAGGGCCGGCCGACCAGGGAGAGGGACGCACCAGCCCCTTGTGGGCTGGTGTATGCCTTCCCTTGGCCCATTAGGCCCATAGACCTCACAGGGGTGTCCGGAACCCCTTCCGGCGATCCGATGACTACCTGGTGCACTCCGAAACTCTTCCGGTGTCCGAATAGAATCATTCGATATTTCAATCTTTACCTCAGGACTATTCCGAAGCTCCTCATCATGTTCGTGATCTCATTCGGGACTCCGAACAACATTTGGTCACCATATCATATAACTCATATAACACTATATCATCAACGAACGTTAAGCGTGCGGACCATATGGGTTCGAGAACTATGTAGACATGACTGAGACACTTCTCCGGTCAATAAACAATAGCGGAACCTGGATGCCCATATTGGTTCCTACATATACTACGAAGATCTTTATCGGTCGAACCTTATGACAACATACGTAATTCTCTTTGTCCATCGGTATGTTACTTGCCCGAGATTCAATCGTCGGTATCTTCATACCTAGTTCAATCTCTTTACCGGCAAGTCTCTTTACTCATTCTGTAATACATCATCTTGTAACTAACTCCTTAGTCAATTTGCTTGCAAGCTTCTTGTGATGTGTATTACTGAGAGGGCCCAGAAATACCTCTCCGATACACGGAGTGACAAATCCTAATCTCGATCTATGCCAACTCCACAAACACATTCGGAGATACATATAGAGCATCTTTATGATCACCCAGTTACATTGTGATGTTTGATAGCACGCAAAGTATGCCTACGGTATCCAGGAGTTGCATAATCTCATAGTCGAAGGAATGTGTATTTGACATTAAGAAAGCAATAGCAATAAACTGAACGATCATATGCTAAGCTAATGGATGGGTCTTGTCCATCACATCATTCTCCTAATGATGTGATCCCATTATCAAGTGACAACACATGTCTATGGCTAGGAAACCTTAACCATCGTTGATCAACGAACTAGTCAAGTAGAGGCTCACTAGGGACACAGTATTTGTTTATGTATCCACACATGTATTTCAGTTTCCAATCAATACAATTCTAGCATTAATAATAAACCTTTATCATGATTTAGGAAATATAATAATAAACATTTTATTATTGCCTCTAGGGCATATTTCCATCAGTCTCCCACTTGCACTACAGTCAATAATCTAGTTCACATTGCCATGTGATTAACACCCATAGTTCACATCGCCATGTGACCAACACCCAAAGAGTTTACTAGAGTCAATAATCTAGTTCACTTCGCCATTTGATTAATACCCAAAGAGTACTAAGGTGTGATCATGTTTTACTTGTGAGAGAAGTTTAGTCAACGGGTCTGTCACACTCATATCCGTATGTATTTTGGAAATTTCTATGTCTACAATGCTCTGCACAGAGCTACTCTAGCTATTTTCTCCCACTTTCAATATGTATCCAGATTGAGACTCAGAGTCATCAAAATCGGTGTCAAAAACTTGCATCGATGTAACTCTTTAGGACAAACTCTTTATCACCTCCATAACCGAGAAATATTTCCTTAGTCCTCTTAGGTAACTAAGGATAATTTTGACCGTTGTCCAGTGATCAACTCCTGGATCACTATTGTACTCCCTTGCCAATCTCATGTCAAGGTACACAATAGGTCTGGTACACAGCATGGCATACTTTATAGAACCTATGGATGAGGCATAGGGAATGACTTTCATTCTCTCTCTATCTTCTGCCATGGTCGGGCTTTGAGTCTTACTCAACTTCACACCTTGTAACACATGCAAGAACCCTTTCTTTGACTGGTCTATTTTGAGCTTCTTCAAAACTTTGTCAAGGTATGTGCTTTGTGAAAGTCCTATTAAGCGCCTCGATCTATCCCTATAGATCTTGATGACCAATATATAAGCAGCTTCATCGAGGTCTTCACTACAAAAAAGACACATCCCTGACATTTTGGGCCAAACGAATTTTTTTGTCATGCTTATGACACTTCTATGACGATAATTGTGACGAAACCGGTATCATCATAGATGTGGTGGGGTCCTACTTCTATGACAAAAATCATGACAGAAACTGGGCTTTCATCCTAGGTGGGCCGGAGACGCAGCTGCATGACATTCTTTGGGCCGTCCATGACGGAAAAACCATGGTAGAAGCGTGGGCGAAGAAAATACCGGGGAGTTCCCGGTTACGGTGGGTGGTCGGGGTCCGAGAGATGCATGTTTCTCTCATACGTACGTGCGTGTGTGCGAGGCGTTGGGCTCTAACTGAACCCGAGCGATTGCACTGCAGGCTACGCGTTACTGAACCCGAGCGATCGATCAATCCCTTGCTGTTAACTGAACCCGAGTGATTCCTTCACTACTGCTGCTAATTGAAGCCGATCGAACACTGCTGCCTCCTTCCCTTGATGAACATTGAGCATTGTTGAGGGGGTTTGTATGAACAGTTCCCGGTGGGGATGTTGGATGAACAGGACCCTGTGGTAGTCGAGGTCGTTGCCGCTGGATGAACAGTACCCTGATCGTGGAGGGCTGGATGAGCAAGACCCCGTGGAGGGCTGGTTGAACAGTAGCCGGTGGAGGGCTGATTGAACAGTAGCCGGTGGAGGGCTGGATGAACAGTAGCCCGTGGAGGGGTGGTTGAACAGGACCCCGGGGAGAGGGCTGGCTGAACAGTAGCCGGTGGAGGAGCGCGCGGTGGAGGCTGGATGAACAGGAGCCCGTGGATGAATAGTCGCAGGTGGAGACTGGAGGAGGTCGACGGTGGATGAACAGTAGCCCGTGGAGGCAGTCGACGGTGGAGATGAACAGTACCCTGTGGAGTCCCGTTTTGTGGTATGCCACACCCATCCCGATGAACAGGACCCCCGTTTCGACCGTAGTGCTCCAACACAAGTCCGTTTCCTCCGTTTTGCGGTACGCCACATCCCTCCCGATCAACAGGACCCCGTTTCGACCGTTTTGCGGTACGCCAGACCCCTCCAGATGAACAAGATCCCGTTTTGACCATGGCCGGTCGAACACAAGGCTGTTTCCTCCGTTCTGCAGTACGCCAGGCCTCGTTTCCATTGCCTGTTCCGTCCAAGCCGGTTGGCTCCCGATGAACACGACGACGCATTCCGTTCCGACCCAGCCAGTTGTCTCCCCATGAACACGATGACAGCGCAGCTTCTCCGTTCCGACCCAGCCCTGTACACGAGCCCTGGTCGTATGTATGCACGAGTAGGCGTTCGAGACCCCGCCCGTATGTACGTACGTGGCCGTATTTTCTTTCTTGCACCCTGCCCGTTGTACGTACGTGTACATGCTACGTGCGCGCCTCTACTACGACACGTGCCCTTCCTTACTCGGCCACGGTTCATCGCTGCAGCCTACAGACAGACTGATCGACCAGTATGTACGTACACGTTCGCCACCAGAATGACAACGCTACGTACGCTTCGACCAGGTGGATCCCGACTGTCAGGCACTTCCTTCCGTCCGAAGATGTAGCTGGTGGGTCCCAGCAGTCAGGGGGCGAATATTTTTTTGTCCGTAATATGGACGCAATTCCTTGCGTGCGAAGATATAGCTGGTGGGTCCCAGCAGTCAGGGGGAAACATTTTTTTTCGCGAAATACGGTGGCCCGTCCGGTGGGTCCCTGCTGTCAGGTGGAGGAATCATTATTTTCCGCGTAATAAGGAGGCACTTCCTTCCTGCCGCCATGGACCCAGCTGTCAGCCTCTCCACGTACAGTACACTTCCGATGGAAGTTGGTCGTTGACCACATTGACCACGCCGCGCCGAGAGCACCAAGGCGGTGGACGACGGCGAGGCCTAGGAAGGGGACGACGCGGAGCCGGGGAAGACGTGGCAGTGGATGCCCACGCGGAGCGTAGTACGTGGGTTGACTGCTTCGGCTGCGGTGTGAGGCTGCCGTCACCGGAGAATAACAGGAGGTGTGGGTGAGAATAGAGGGATGGCATGGCCAGCGGTGGCAGCACAGCCGGACACGGGAGGCAAGAGCAGGCGGCACGCCCGGCGCTTGTTTGGGCGGCTGGAGCAAGAAGAACAGAGGTTGAAGAAGCACTACGGCCATTGGATGGACATGGTACGATCACTGGAGCTAGAATCGTTCATATTGACTAAGTTGACAAAACCCTCCGTCCGCGTCAACTTAGTAGGCCCACAAGTCAGCCTCCCACTATGGTGGGTCCCAGCTAGCAGGGGGTATTCATTTTTTTGTGCGTAATAAGGAGGCACTTCCTTGCGTGCGAAGATATAGCTGGTGGGTCCGACATATCAGCGGGAAGAACGTTTTTTTCATGAAATACAGAGGCCCTTCGGGTGGGACCCAAATGCCAAGTGGAGGAATCATTATTTTGCGCGTAATAAGGAGACATTTCCTTATGTGCGGCCGTGGACCCAGCTGTCAGCCTCTCCACGTACAGTCCACGTCCGATGGATGTTGTTCGTTGACCACGCTGTGCCGAGAGCACCAGGGCTGTGGATGACGGCGAGGCCTAGGAAGGGAACGACACGGAGCCGGGGAAGACTCGGCAGTGGTTGCCCACGCGGTGGGGAGTACGAGGGTTTACTGGTCCGGCGACCGTCGCTGGAAAATAACAGGAGGTGTGGGTGAGTAGAGGAATGGCCTGGCCAGCAATGGAGTAGGGTGGGGCGGTGCGGCACCATAGCCGGCCATGGGAGGCGGGAGCAGGCAGTACCACCGGCGCTGGTTTGGGCGGCTGGAGCAGGAAGAGCAGAGATTGAAGAAGCACGACGGCCGTTGGATGGACATCCAACAGTCACTGCTTGTGCGTCAACCTTTTTTTAGGAAAGCCTCAAATCTGTGGAAAACAACATACAGCCCATCTGCCATTATTTCTAATAATTTACAACCCATTTGCTAATTCTTAAGGGTTTTTTTGGAGCCCATATTCTTTTTGTTAGCATTACAGCCCATATTGTGGCCACGGTTAAAAAATTATTCGAAATTTTGCATATTTCGGTGTGGTCAGAACTGTTTTTAATCCCGAAATTTCGAGTCACATTCAAATTGATTTTAGAAATAAATGTATCTCAATATAAAATCCAACAAATTTTCAACGCATAAAAATAATTGCAATTTAAAATCTCGAAATGAAAAAAAATCGAAACTAATTGCCGGTTTGATGTGTTTTAAAAATGTACAACCCATTTCTCATTGCTGATAAGCTATTTTCTCGGCCAGCCAAATGAAGCTATCCTCGTCTTGAAAGATTTGCAGGCCAACAGGCCTGACAAAGTGACTTACTTGACAAATCACAAAAAAAACTGGGGTAGCCATTTTCAGAAAGAAAGAAAAAAACTACTGTGCTGGTCTGTGGTAAACATAAAAGAAAATGCTGTCTAGACAGGCCAGAGTGCCCCGTACAGCTCAGTTGACACCCTGCTTCCGTCTCAAAAACAAATTAGATAAATGCCACCCCAATTATGGTGATTCATAAAAATGCCACTGCAATTTCCAAACTTTTAAAAATGCCACTGCAATTTTTGCAAACTTTGAAAAACGCCACTTCAATTTTTGCAAACTTTGAATAACGCCACTCCAGACTTCAAAAAATGCCACTGGAAATGGCATTTTTCAAAGTTTGGAAATTGCAGTGGCATTTCTCGGAATCACCAGATTTGGAGTGGGATTTATCAAATTAAACCAAAACAAAATAACTAGGCGAGCTGCTGGGTCCCTGGTGTCAGCCGCTCATTGTGCAATTCTCTCGTTTATTGACTACGTTGACAATGGCATGGGACCCAGATGTCAGAAATCCATTAGGAGGAGCCATTTCTTATTGGCTTGAAATAAGGAGGCACTTGCTTGCGTACTGCCATGACCTTGGTGGGTCCCTGATGTCATCCTCTCCACGTACAATCATCTCCTGATTGTGTACGCGTCAACCTGGTAGGCCCACAAGTCAGCCTCTAAACTCGTGGCAGACAAATACAACCCATTTAAAAAATAACATCCCATTCCATACGTTCAAACAGAAAGTTCTACATTCAGAGCAAAGTAACAGGTCTGATCCAGATAAAGAGTACTGAACTTCCAGGTTGACAACCATCATAGCCAAGTTAAATATCTACTCCCACTAATACTCTAGTAGTGTACAAGTACTAACTTACTCTTAGCTAACTAAACAATGCCGGCCGCCATCTGTAGTACACGCTAAATGCCGGCACCGGTGTCCTCCGCCTCGCCTCGGACTTACCAGAGGTGTGATAGGGTGCGTTGCTCGCGCGCGTTGGCCCTTTCCATGCCGGCATGGTCCACCGAAGCTTCGGCTTCTAAGCGGGAAACCCACTTGACGAGCTTGTAGTAAAATTCGGCGTCACGAACGCATGCGTGCCCAACAGCCTCTAGGGTTGTTTGCCGGGCGCCGGCCTCCACGTAGTCGGCCCAGTTGCGGGTGCTCTGCTCGCGACCCAGACCGTCGGTGCGCCGCTGCTCTATGTCTCGCTGGTGGCGCAAATCGGCGATACGCTGCTCCTCCGCCAGGCGGTCGCGCTCCAACAACTCCTCATACTCCGCATTTCCATCTAAAGACCGATAGAATGCCTCCTCCCTCCGTCTGCCTTCCGGTGAAAAACCAAACACTAGTTCCGGCGGTGACCGCCTCCGGCGTTGCCTATCGCGGACGGGCGGTGGCATGGAGGACGTGGCGAGAGCGAGGATAAGTGGCGAGCAACGTCGGGCCGGTGGGGGCTTATGAGGATAGGGCGAGTTGGGTGATGGTTCCACCGGAGAAGCCCGGGAAACAGTAATTATAGGCGGAAGGTAGGGGAACCAGCGTGTCGCGGGAAATGCGACGGTCATCATGGTCATCAGAATTCAATGCATAAGCAAGCATGGCTTAGCGCGCCAGCTTGACGTGGAAAACTAGAGAAACTGAAATTATGACTGTGCCATCCCGTCCTGTCAGTGGTGCGTCCTGTCCGTGTTGGGTCGCACGCCGGCATGACGGTGAAACGAGTGCACTCGAATAATCAAGATGAGGTACTCCCTCCTTGTCAAAAATGATTCCACCACTCATCATCTACCTTGGTTGGTGAGATTTTTGAATTAAGCCCTGCAAACTAGAAAGGAGGTAGTACGTGTGTTATCCGCTATTTATTCATGTAGGATCGAGTAGGTCGTTTTTTGAATTGAGGTCTGCAAACCGGAAAGGAGGTAGTATGTGCGTGATCTGCTATTTATCCGTGTAGGATCGAGTAGGTCGGATAGTGTACGTGTAGGATCGAGTAGGTCGGATGGTGTACGTGTACGATCGCATTAGCTGATGAACGTTTGCTGGGAGATAGGGCATTTGCGAACGTTTTTGCTGGCAATTTCTTTAGATTCGCGTGGCATTTTCTTCAGGTATGTAGTCGACATGCATTAGAGACAAACATACAGACCTCCTCTGATAACATGATGAACATTAATTTTAACATAGGTGTGACTAGCTTTACCGGGATAATTTGAGTGAACTCTACACCCTCTGTTCCTTAATATAAGACATTTTCGCAGTTCAATTTAAAGTACCCAAACGTATAGCATTTAGGAAAACAGGTAGTAGTTTTCTTGAGCACATATCTGGGAAAGCTTGCCGCACTTTATATATGTCCATGTGCTAATGCAACACTATTCGAATAGTACAAATATACACTAATCCAGTGGCTACTGCAACAGTAGAGTAGTTATTTTATTACAGGGTACAGTACAATGGTTTTACTGAACAGATTTCCATAAGCTCTAGCACTGGAAGATTTCTATAAGAATTAACAATACAAAATGTAAAGGTAACAAGTTTCAGCATTGGTATACTAGCTGTGTAAGAGCATTAAACCAAATAAAAAACTCTGAAGGTAACTAGCATTATTAACTAATGACAGTATAAAAAATTTGCAAACCATGTACCTTCAAGGTAAATATCATTTCGAACTCGAGGGGACCTAAAAATTGCTATACCAATCTTGATAATCGATCAAACATAAAAACTTGATCGAACGAATCAAGAGAACAGCCGGAGGAGGACGTGACCACTCTTGACCTTCCCTCTTGACACTGTACAAAAAAAATTGAGTTATCTCATGAAAGTGAGGTATGTAATCTATAAGCATTAACAGTGCAAAAATCTAAAGGTACTAACAAGATTCATCGTTGGTATACTAGCTGTACAACAACATTAGAATGCCATAGCTGAAAAATCTTTAATACATCCACAATCAACAGCTAACCCTGAAATAATGCAGTGACATTAAATGGCATTGCTTAAATTTATCGGTGGCATTAGACTGAGTGCGGACTTAGTTAAATGTGGCATCACTTTAGCAGTAGCATTGCTTGACTTGACCGCTGGCGTTCTACTAACAGAAAAAAGTGGCAATAAGAGCAGGGAGGCCCATTCGGGCAGTGGGCGCACCAGTACGATGTACCTCCACGGATGCATAGAGTGGTGAGGGAGGTATGGTTGCCCAGAGCAACAAATATCCAGGCAGCATATGTGGATTACGTCCCATTTTTGTTCTCTTTAGCTAATGATTTTCCCCTTTTCAACCTAGATGCGGGTTCGATGCCTAGTCTCTTGGATAGTACAGTCTCCCTTCCTTTCCTTATTCAACCCAGACATGGATTAGTCTGCATGAAGTAGGGTTTCCTTTAATAGTGCAAGTTAAGGTTTTCGTCTGCGTGACCAGCAGAGCAGAGGATAGCAAATTGGGAAGATGGTGGAGTGGAAAAAGATCCACATGCAGCGACGTGACAGATGGGGCAATAGAACAAGGGTATAGTTCGAAAAGAGGTAGCATACCTGAGGGTCGGTGGGAAGTGGCTTCCCTCGTGGTCGTGGTCCTCCGCACACACTACGACAGCGAGCTTGGGGACGGAGGCCATCCCGCGCGGTCGCTAGGTCTGAGAGGATGGCCTTGTCGACAGTGCATGACCTCGCTCGCCGACGACGAGTGCGTCAACGCTGCACGTCCTTTTCTTCCCCGGCGGATCTGTGACCACCGGTGAGGAGGGAGAGAGAGATGCCGTCTTTTTTAGATCTGGAGAGAGGGTGATAGTGTGAGAAGCAAGTGGGTAGCCCTTAGCAAGAAAGCGCTGAAGCTCTAGCCTATATACTATCTTTTTATACTACTAGTACTAGAGGTGGAGTAGTGGTAGAGTAGTTTATATTTTCTCTGCATACAGTACCAGTTAGTCGTGCTTCAAAACTGAACGACACGCCATTAAAAAAATAAAGGTCGATAACTAATGCGGCACCTCGGGCCAACGCGGCCAGATAGCATTTTGCATGAGAAATTACACACCATGTTTCGTTGACATGTGGTCCCGTTCCAACATGTCAGCGAGACGACAGCGAGTCCTTTTGTACAATTTCTGAACGGACGTCTATGTAGGCCGGGGCGCCACTTCATGTACCGTGGCAACCGTCCACTGACTCTTCGTCTTTCCCTCTCAATTTGGAACTGATGTCGCACGCTCTTCCTCCCTCCTCCATTTTCCTTGACACTTCCTTCTGCCATTGTTCGATCGTCTTCTTCATGGAGGGAACAGGCCGGAAACGACCCCGTTATTCTTGCCCCAATCTGAAAGATGACGTGGTGAAGGAACTAATTGATCAGTGCGACATCATCACCTCGGCTAGCATGGCAGGTTCATTCAAGGCCATTCTCGACTCAACTAATAACACCATTACAAGGAACCCAAGGGTCCAGGAGCGGTTTGATATCCCCTATCTTCTTCACCGTGACCCTACTGACTAGCGTGCGGACGACGGAGGCCTCGCCTTGTGCAAGTTGGTGCCGCTTGATAATGATACGTGTGATGTTAAGATGCCGTCGCTTGAGGGTAAGGCTTGGGCAGGCGCAAATGGAGATTGGGTTGTTTATATTGGGTACAACTGCGAGTGGGAACTTGTGAATGTGTATACTCGTCACCGGGTTCCACTTCCAAAAATCTCAGACTTCCCAGAGGTTGAGCACACCGATATTCTACGTACGTTCAACTACGATCATGGTGACTGTCGTCTACAGAAGATAGCAATTTGTCGACTTCCCGACCGCTCTTGGAGTTATAGGAATGCTTGTGTTGTCGCTATCTTCGACAAGCTTGTTGCCGTGCTTCATGGTTCGACTAGATGGATATTGCTCAAAAATCAGTTTCTATACACGGATGAGTACTGTGATGCAATTCAATATGAGGGTCTTGTGTTTGTTGCCACCACTCATGGCACTGTTTTTGCATGGAATCCTTATGCTTTCGGTACGTTTGTCTTCCACTGTAATTATAATTGTTTTTTAAACGGAGTAATTATAATTGTTTCATCCACATGCATGCGGGTTAGCTAGTTTCCCTTTACTAATTAACCTTCTTGTCTTTCCAAGGTCCTGTGAACATTCCACCATCTATACTTGACGATGATGATGATCACGAGCATGAGGACCCATATACTCAGTGGCGCCTGGCAACTTATTCCGATGGATCACCTCTTCTTGTCTGTATACAGGGCACTGCTGATGTTACTAAGGAAGCACGTGTTGTCTCCCATGGTCGCACTCTCCGGACGTATTCCAACATACGTTGCAAGGTATTCGGGATGGATACTACTGTGCTAGCGCCAACACCTTCTCCTTGGTTTAGTATTAATACTCTTGGAAGAAACTCACTCTTCCTTGGACAAAACTATCCAATGATGGTGAAAGGCGATCCAACTGCTGTTGACACAACGTTACTACCATTTATGAGAAGCAATCGTATCTATACCTCGGACATTGCTATGGTTCCCTACCATGGTATCACAATATGTGTCCTGACATAGGCCACTTCAGCCTGGATGATCAGTCCTGCGTTGGTCTCGAGATTGACAGTAGCTGCCCCTTCCCAGAGAATCACTTCTGGTTCAAAGCAAGCGTTTCCAATGCCGAGGATTGGTTGAGCTGAAGTTCATTTCATTGCTTGTTATTTGTTGTGTGATGGAAACTTTAGTATTTACTAGAATCTATCGTCGTTGTCATTGTGGGTTCATGACCTGTTGTACGTAATAAATTGATATGCCTGTGATAAACTTACTAAATTTATGAATGGCTTTCGAGTCGCTTCTCTGAGTGGGTGCTGCGACGAGGCAAAAAAATATTTTCTGAATACATAATTGTACGTGCATTGCAACAGGTTATCGGATGAGTCCAATCAACAATAGTACTACTACTATTTGTACTAGCTTCACATCACTACAAAAAAAGACACTTCCGTGATGATACGTGTCTGTCACAGTAGGTCACGTTTTCTGTCATGCATGTACATCCATGACAAATCTATGACAGAATCAAGATAGTCATACCTGTGCTGTCGTAGAAGTGTTCCATGACATTACCAAAATTATCATCACGGAAGTGTCCACTTCCATGACGATAAATCGTGCGTCATAGAAGTGCTTTCGTCAAGGGTGACTGACACGTGGCATCCACCGTAACGGGACGTCGTTAAGCTATCGGGTCTGGTTTTGGATCCGGTAACCCGTTAACAGCCCGGACCATTGGGAATTTTCCATGTGTAAAATTCTCATTGGCCGGAGGAAACACGTGTCGGCTCAACGTTCGGACAGATGTCATCCACTCATTGGACAGGAGGCGCCTATGACACGTCGACACGTGGCACGGCCCAACAGAGGCCCATTCCAGTGAAAAGGCCGGCCCGTTTGACGTGGTAAAAAGGTAACGGGCCGGCCCACGGAAAGCCTGTTAATGGCCTCTTCGTATATAGCCCATTTACGACCCGCTTACTACCGGCCCGTTACGGCCTATCGGAATTAAGCCCAGTAGCTTCATCTGGGCCGTCCAATATGATTCCAGCCCGTTGTAACTTCCGGCCCATGTATGGCCAATGATGTCTTTCGGCCCATATGTGGCCCTTTGTAACTCTCGGCCCATTAAAGGCCCGAGAGCAAACTGGCCCATAATGAACAGTGTATCGCTTTATACCCATTAACGGCCCATTATTCCGTCGGCCATTTCCAGCCCGTGTTAACTTTCGGCCTTCTAAGAGCCCATTTATTCTTGGGCTCATTTCTAGAATTCGGTTAGATACGGTCCGTTACTAGCCTGTTCCGTTTGTGGGCCAAATACAGCCCGTGGTTACATTCCGCCCGTTTGTGGCCCGTTAACCCGTTGAGCTATTTTCATAGCATTATCAAATACGGCCTATTAACGGCCCGTTATGGTCCACGAATAGTACGGCCCATGTTTGGCGAAATGATTATATGCCCCGTAGAAGGCCCATGGATCCTACGGCCCGTAGAAGACCAATGGATCCTACGACCCGTAGAAGGCCCATGGATCATACGGCCCATAGAAAGTCCATGGATCCTACGGCCCGTAAAAGGCCCATGGATCCTATGGCACACAAGAGGTCCATGGTTACAACAGTCCGTGTGCTGCCATGATTATTGTGGCCTAGTTACCAAAACTAGGTTATTGTGGCCACTAAAAAACGCGGAAAAGGAACTGCAGTGACTACAAGTAAACAACTAAACAAGACAATAAGGAAATAAATAAGCAAGCAACTAACGCTAGCCTATTACAGCTATTACACATATTACATCCACTGGGCATCAAAGTTCGCCACCAGCGCAAATATAGGGAACAAAGCAACATATTACATACACTGGCCGTCAAAATTGGCCACCAGTGCAAATAAACGCAGTAGCAAAATAAGTCCATAACTAAAACAACTTCAGAAGAGCTCAAGAAACGTTATCCTGGGTATCCACCATGCTAGCAAGAAGCTTAGCAAGCTTATTAGCTTTGTCCTGTTTGGCGCTAAAATCCTCCAACGCTTGCTGTTGCACCAGAAAGTATGCATCTGAATGCTCCAGGGATTTCCGCAGTCCTTCCGCTTCTTGTCACAACACAGCTGATCGATTTCAGCTTGTAGTTGAGACTCAAGAAATCGAACTGATTCAGACAGTGAGTTTGAATAGCTTGTGCAAGCGGTAGTGCCCAGTAACTCGAAGAGTAAACCAAGACAGGACTTTGGGGTTGCCCCACTTTCTTCAAGATAGTTTTCCTTAGCTGTTTTATCAGCTTTGTTGGAGACCAACAAGGATGTCTCACGATCCTGAACCTTATCCGCATAACTTCCTTTATAATTGCTTAATAAGGCACTCTTCCCCAATATTCTGTCAGCATTCTAAAAGAAGAAACAAGCAGACACATAATAGGTTTAGCATGTACTAGTATATGAAACTCATTTCGGTGAACCAGTTCATTAGTAAGGTGGACAAGATTAAACTACCAAGTCTTCTATTGCCAAGTAGTACATTATAAAAGCATCAAATAAACATATATCTATGTCCTATGGTCACTGCATTGTCTTGCCAAATCAAAATAGAGACACGGCTCAAATCATATCAGTTCAAGAGAAAGCAACACTGAAAGAATACAAAGCATGGAAAACTAAACGGCACAACAAGATTTCAGATGGGTACCACGGGTCTACATGTACAACAACACTATTGGCCCTGTTATGATGCTAGTAATGTGCATGATATGAGAAGTCAACTGTATACACAATTGAAATTGAAATCAACAGAGCTATTTATAAGAGCAAACCTGTTAAAGAAACATGTGTAAACATACCTGTTGTGCCATTGGAGTTTCCATTGGATAGTTCAATTTAAAAATAAGTTTGTATGAGTAAATACAGTGATACAAGAGCAAAGCAGTATGCACGATAGTAATGGAATCTTAAATGAGAACAGTTGTTCTTCAAGTTTAAGCACTTGTTCTACATGAAAAGAGTACAGTAAGACGCAAGCATATAGTACTTAAAATAAAATGAGCTCATAGACCTTACCACATTCTTGGTTCGGGACCAGTAAGAACAAGGTGTTCCCAGTCATCGTCCAGTAAATGTGTCTTAGGAGAACGTAAGGGAATTTGATGAGTTTCTTTGCCAGTGAAATACATTTTCTTCAGGTAATTCCGATACTGCCACCAAGCATTCTTGAAGATAGCAGAGGTATTAGCATAGGTTACCTCATCCTGAGTTTCCAAATCGGTCCTTCTCTATAGAGAAAAATGGAAAAATTTGCTGTATTATAACCATCATGGAGGTAGAATGTATGGGACAAAGCAAAGTAATTGCCATGAATAACATTACTTACACATAACTCCTGGACAAAGACCTGCAGCTGGCATTTTCCTTCATCTTTAGTATAATATTTCCATCATGGGAAGATACGCACATAGGATTTAACAACATCAAATGCGATAGATGCTAAAATATGAATGGCTGGTTGTGCTTCCTCCACAGGAATAGGTGTACTAACTGGTGGAGTTGGGGTTTGTCGTGGTAGTACTGGCACTTTGGGCACTGGAGCTGCCTTACTAACTGCTCTTGTTTGGGAGCTCTGTAGTGGAGATGGTGCTGTGTCAACAGGAACTGGGTTACTATCTGCTGGGGTTGGGGTTTAGATTGGGTGAAGCTGGTTCTCTGTCCATCACGGTAGGGGTAAAATCTGCCAGAGTCTGGGTTATGTGGGGTAGGGATGGTTCTCGTGCATGTACAACCAGGGTTCTATCTCCACCAAGAGGTAGCACTATTTTATTTGAAGACCGTGTTTTTACTCCGCTAGATACTGCCATCACCCGCTCCAATTCAAATGGCTGATAAACAGGAAACATAATTGAATGTACAGACATTGTATGAGAGACAGATGCAATAGATAGTGTGGAAAAAGAGGGCATTAAATAATTGACATGTATATTGTTTAACTAAAACGGATAGCATGACATAATTTCACAGATATGGTGTCTATCTAATTTGGATAGCATAGCATAACATAATTCAAAGATATGATGACTAACTAAACATGATCGCATGACATAATTCACATACATGTTATCTAAGTAACCAGGATCGCATGATTTAATTCACATATGTGATTTATATGCTAAGCGGAGGGCATTCACATATATGATGTCTGAACTAAGAACATGGTGTTGAATATTGTGTATATGATGTCTAAACTATGCAATGCAAGACACCATATGCATGATATGAGCAGTAGAACCGTGCCAAGTTAGAGCATACACCTCGGTGGGGGAATAGGACTGGTCATCTGTCTCTGAATCCATCTCTGAGGAGCTATCGGGACCCAGCAAGAGATCTGCTTTGACAGGTAGCACTGTCTACTCTGAAGGCCTTGTTTTCACTCCAGATTTTTCCATCACCCACTCAAATGGCTGATTCACAAGAAGAGTAGTTTAATGTACAAACATTGTCGACAAATGAAAATTTAATGAAGAAAAGGATGGGCTAGATATCACTCAAATATATGATGCCTGGTTAAACAGGATGGAATTGCATAATTCCCATATATTATATTGAAACTAAACAGGTGGCATTACAGAACATGTCTAAACTAAGCAGATGACATATATGATGTCGAAAGTAGGCACTGCAAGGCAACATATGCATGATATGACTAACATCATCATGCCAAGTTAGAGCAAACACCTTGGGGGTAAATAGGAGTGGTTAGTTGCGTCTGAATCTGCCTCAGAATAGATATGTTCCTCTGGATTACAATCTGGAGAGGGGGGAGGGTTTGCCATTGAACCTACCATGGAGCAATGTTATTGCCGTGCAAAACTCTTCTCTTTTTCTCTACATGTTCAGCATGACTGTGTACAATATCTGACATGCATACAAAAAAATATAGTGAGATTTTGTAAGGAGAGCATGCAGAAATCTAGAGTAATGGTAACAACTAGTGGATGGATCCAAAAATAATGATAGCAGGCTGATGATTGCTTTAACTTAATAAAAAACAGATGATGATTGCTTTACTATTTGTTTCCCACCCAAGATGAACAACATAGGCATACCCTAGGTGAACCAGATATTAGACAGAGATACTATTCATTGTTGCCTCGATATGTGCCCCACAACTAATTTAGAACTCAAGTTTGAACATCAATTTGGACCTGACTTGGAGTCACGCAATGCATAACATAAGCAGAAACACAAGAGTGCGACCTCTCTTGTGGACCCATGTACTCCTCAGGTTCATTTGCTGAGTCGATGATGGTGATGCCGTTGCGGTGGGTGCCAGCGGCAGGGAAGGAGATCTGAGGCAGCGAAAGACGGTCAGGAGTCATGATGTCTGGTTTGGTGGATGCTTCTGTCGATGGAGCAGCTCAGGTGAGGTGGACGACGTCGCGGCAGGAGTAGGACAAACCACACAAAGTTTTCTTCGACACCTACCTGTAACTGAAGTAATTCTGTAAGGGCTCATTTGGCTTGCATGATTCTAAAAACGCAGGGATAGGAGGAAAAACACCGGAATAGGATAGGAATGCACATGGGAAACATATCATTTGTGAACACAGGATTTCTGTCAACTTGGGTTTTTGGTTCACAGGAAAAGGAGCAGAGGAATGCAAAGAAACATGGCCAAAATAAAGTGAAACCATATGAAAGCGTGTACAGTTGGAATGTTATTCTGCCACTAATGCACTTGGTCTTGTTTTCATCCATAGGATTTTGAAAAGTAGGTCCAGGTGGATGTTTTGCTCCATTCCTTTCAACAAAATGCATGAATAATTGAATAGTAGAGTGCCATAGGAAAATTTCCTATTGCTATGTTTTTCCGTTGAACCGCAATAGCCCTAATGGATCGACATGAGTGTAGAGTAATAAGTGATGCGACAAGTGTACAACCTCTTTGTCGTAGCCGTGTCGACCTCAGCATCATTGGGTTGGTTGCTGAAGAAGTTGAGGCAGAGGTGGCTGTCGGAGGTGTGGAGGAAGATCTGAGGAATTTGTAGACGACGTCCAGGGCACTGCTCTGTTGTGATGGATCGTTCCGTCCTTGGAGCAGCTCCGGTGAGCCGTAAGACGTCAAGGCTGAAGCAGCACAAGACAGACATCGTTAATCTCAAGTGGGATTCTAATAGCATCTCAAATAGATAATGTAAAATGCATTACCAAAAAGTGATAGATGTAAAATTACCTGTCCGCTCGCCGCTCCGAAACAACTCCTCACCGTCGGTCCGCCGCCGCCTCACCGCCTCGAAACAACTCCCCACCGTCAGTCCGCCGCCGCCCCGGCCAGCGCTCTACCCCCCCCCCCCCCCCCGCGAAGCTTTTTCTCCCGCGATCCCCACACCACCGCCCCACCACCGCGCCCCCCACCACCGGCGAGCAACACCCCACCCAGAACCCTAACATAGATAGTGGGGTACTGTTGGGGAACGTAGTAATTTCAAAAAAATTCCTACGCACACGCATGATCATGGTGATGCACAGCAACAAGAGGGGAGAGTGTTGTCCACGTACCCTCGTAGACCGATAGCGGAAGCGTTATCACAATGCGGTTGATGTAGTCGTATGTCTTCATGATCCGACCGATCAAGTACCGAACGCATGGCACCTCCGAGTTCAGCACACATTTAGCTCGATGACGTCCCTCGAACTCCGATCTAGCCGAGTGTTGAGGGAGAGTTTCGTCAGCACGATGGCGTGGTGACGATGATGATGTTCCACCGACGCAGGGCTTCGCCTAAGCTCCGCAACGGTATTATCGAGGTGTAATATGGTGGAGGGGGGCACCGCACACGTCTAAAATATCTTATATCAAGTGTGTTTAGAGGTGCCCCCTGCCCCCGTATATAAAGGAGCAAGGGGGAGGCCAGCTGCCCTAGGCGCGCCAAGGAGAGGGGGGGAGTCCTCCTCCTAGTAGGAGTAGGACTCCCCTTTCCTAGTCCAACTAGGAAAAGAAGGGGGGAAGGAAAGAGAGGGAGAGGGAGAGGGAAAGGGGGCTGCGCCCCCCTCTCCTAGTCCAACTAGGATTCCTCCTGGGAGGGGGCGCGCCACCTCCTGGCTGCTGCCCTCTCTCTCCCCTCTAGGCCCACTAAGGCCCAATACTTCCCCGAGGGGTTCCGGTAACCCTCCGGCACTCCGGTTAAATCCGAAACTTCTCCGGAACACTTCCGGTGTCCGAATATAGTCGTCCACTATATCAATCTTTATGTCTCGACCATTTAGAGACTCATCGTCATGTCCGTGATCACATCCGGGACTCCGAACAACCTTCGGTACATCAAAACATATAAACTCATAATATAACTGTCGTCGTAACTTTAAGCGTGCGGACCCTACGGGTTCGAGAACTATGTAGACATGACCGAGACACCTCTCCGGTCAATAACCAATAGCGGAACCTGGATGCTCATATTGGTTCCTACATATTCTACGAAGATCTTTATCGGTCAGACCGCATAACAACATACGTTGTTCCCTTTGTCATCGGTATGTTACTTGCCCGAGATTCGATCGTCGGTATCTCGATACCTAGTTCAATCTCGTTACCGGCAAGTCTCCTTACTCGTTCCGTAATACATCATCCCGCAACTAACTCATTAGTCACAATGCTTGCAAGGCTTATAGTGATGTGCATTACTGAGTGGGCCCAGAGATACCTCTCCGACAATCGGAGTGACAAATCCTAATCTCGAAATACGCCAACCCAACAAGTACCTTTGGAGACACCTGTAGAGCACCTTTATAATCACCCATTTACGTTGTGACGTTTGGTAGCACACAAAGTGTTCCTCCGGTAAACGGGAGTTGCATAATCTCATAGTCATAGGAACATGTATAAGTCATGAAGAAAGCAATAGCAACATACTAAACGATCGGGTGCTAAGCTAACGGAATGGGTCAAGTCAATCACGTCATTCTCCTAATGAGGTGATCTCGTTAATCAAATGACAACTCATGTCTATGGCTAGGAAACATAACCATCTTTGATTAACGAGCTAGTCAAGTAGAGGCATACTAGTGACACTCTGTTTGTCTATGTATTCACACATGTATTATGTTTCCGGTTAATACAATTCTAGCATGAATAAGAAACATTTATCATGATATAAGGAAATAAATAATACTTTATTATTGCCTCTAGGGCATATTTCCTTCAGTCTCCCACTTGCACTAGAGTCAATAATCTAAATTACACAGTAATGATTCTCACACCCATGGAGTCTTGGTGCTGATCATGTTTTGCTCGTGGAAGAGGCTTAGTCAACGGGTCTGCAACATTCAGATCCGTATGTATCTTGCAAATTTCTATGTCTCCCACCTGGACTAAATCCCGGATGGAATTGAAGCGTCTTTTGATGTGCTTGGTTCTCTTGTGAAATCTGGATTCCTTTGCTAAGGCAATTGCACCAGTATTGTCACAAAAGATTTTCATTGGTCCCGATGCACTAGGTATGACACCTAGATCGGATATGAACTCCTTCATCCAGACTCCTTCATTTGCTGCTTCCGAAGCAGCTATGTACTCTGCTTCACACGTAGATCCCGCCACGACACTTTGCTTAGAACTGCACCAACTGACAGCTCCACCGTTCAATGTAAATACGTATCCGGTTTGCGATTTAGAATCGTCCGGATCAGTGTCAAAGCTTGCATCAACGTAACCATTTACGATGAGCTCTTTGTCACCTCCATAAATGAGAAACATATCCTTAGTCCTTTTCAGGTATTTCAGGATGTTCTTGACCGCTGTCCAGTGATCCACTCCTGGATTACTTTGGTACCTCCCTGCTAAACTTATAGCAAGGCACACATCAGGTCTGGTACACAGCATTGCATACATGATAGAGCCTATGGCTGAAGCATAGGGAACATCTTTCATCTTCTCTCTATCTTCTGCAGTGGTCGGGCATTGAGTCTTACTCAATCTCACACCTTGTAGTACAGGCAAGAACCCTTTCTTTGCTTGATCCATTTTGAACTTCTTCAAAACTTTGTCAAGGTATGTGCTTTGTGAAAGTCCAATTAAGCGTCTTGATCTATCTCTATAGATCTTAATGCCTAATATATATGCAGCTTCACTGAGGTCTTTCATTGAAAAACTCTTATTCAAGTATCCCTTTATGCTATCCAGAAATTCTATATCATTTCCAATCAGCAATATGTCATCCACATATAATATCAGAAATGCTATCGAGCTCCCACTCACTTTCTTGTAAATACAGGCTTCTCCAAAAGTCTGTATAAAACCAAATGCTTTGATCACACTATCAAAGCGTTTATTCCAACTCCGAGAGGCTTGCACCAGTCCATAAATGGATCGCTGGAGCTTGCACACCTTGTTAGCTCCCTTTGGATCGACAAAACCTTCCGGTTGCATCATATACAACTCTTCTTCCAAAAATCCATTCAGGAATGCAGTTTTGACATCCATTTGCCAAATTTCATAATCATAAAATGCAGCAATAGCTAACATGATTCGGACAGACTTAAGCATCGCTACGGGTGAGAAGGTCTCATCGTAGTCAATCCCTTGAACTTGTCGAAAACCATTCGCAACAAGTCGAGCTTTATAGACAGTAACATTACCATCAGCGTCAGTCTTCTTCTTGAAGATCCATTTATTTTCAATGGCTTGCCGACCATTGGGCAAGTCAACCAAAGTCCATACTTTGTTCTCATACATGGATCCCATCTCGAATTTCATGGCTTCAAGCCATTTTGCGGAATCTGGGCTCACCATCGCTTCTTCATAGTTCGTAGGTTCATCATGGTCTAGTAACATGACCTCCAGAACAGGATTACCATACCACTCTGGTGCGGATCTTGATCTAGTTGACCTACGAGGTTCAGTGATAACTTGATCTGAAGTTTCATGATCATTATCATTAACTTCCTCACTAATTGGTGTAGGTGTCGCAGAAACTGATTTCTGCGATGATCTACTTTCCAATAAGGGAGCAGGTATAGTTACCTCATCAAGTTCTACTTTCCTCCCACTCACATCTTTCGAGAGAAACTCCTTCTCTAGAAAGGATCCATTCCTAGCAACGAATATCTTGCCTTCGGATCTGTGATAGAAGGTGTACCCAGCAGTCTCTTTTGGGTATCCTATGAAGACACATTTCTCCGATTTAGGTTCGAGCTTATCAGGTTGAAGTTTCTTCACATAAGCATCGCAACCCCAAACTTTAAGATACGACAACTTTGGTTTCTTGCCAAACGATAGTTCATAAGGCGTCGTCTCAACGCATTTTGATGGTGTCCTATTTAGAGTGAATGCAGCCGTCTCTAAAGCATAACCCCAAAATGATAGCGGTAAATCAGTAAGAGACATCATAGATCGTACCATATCTAATAAAGTACGATTACGACGTTCGGACACACCATTACGCTGTGGTGTTCCGAGTGGCGTGAGTTGCGAAACTATTCCGCATTGTTTCAAATGTAGGCCAAACTCATAACTCAAATATTCTCCTCCACGATCAGATCGTAGGAATTTTATTTTCTTGTTACGATGATTTTCAACTTCACTCTGAAATTCTTTGAACTTTTCAGATGTTTCAGACTTATGTTTCATTAAGTAGATATACCCATATCTGCTCAAATCATCTGTGAAGGTGAGAAAATAACGATATCCGCCACAAGCCTCAATATTCATCGGACCACATACATCTGTATGTATGATTTCCAACAAATCTGTTGCTCTCTCCATAGTTCCGGAGAACGGTGTTTTGGTCATCTTGCCCATGAGGCACGGTTCGCAAGTACCAAGTGATTCAAAATCAAGTGATTCCAAAATTCCATCAGTATGGAGTTTCTTCATGCGCTTTACACCGATTTGACCCAAACAGCAGTGCCACAAATAAGGTGCACTGTCATTATCAACTCTGCATCTTTTGGCTTTGACATTATGAATATGTGTATCACTACTATCGAGATTCATTAAAAACAGACCACTCTTCAAGGGTGCATGACAATAAAAGATATTATTCATATAAATAGAACAACCATTATTCTCTTATTTAAATGAATAACCGTCTCGCATTAAACAAGATCCAGATATAATGTTAATGCCCAACGCTGGCACCAAATAACAATTATTTAGGTCTAAAACTAATCCCGAAGGTAGATGTAGAGGTAGCGTGCCGACGGCGATCACATCGACTTTGGAACCATTTCCCACGCGCATCGTCACCTCATCCTTAGCCAATCTTCGCTTAATCCGTAGCCCCTGTTTCGAGTTGCAAATATTAGCAACAGAACCAGTATCAAATACCCAGGTGCTACTGCGAGTATTAGTAAGGTACACATCAATAACATGTATATCACATATACCTTTGTTAACCTTGCCATCCTTCTTATCCGCCAAATACTTGGGGCAGTTCCGCTTCCAGTGACCAGTCTGCTTACAGTAGAAGCACTCAGTTTCAGGCTTAGGTCCAGACTTGGATTTCTTCTCCTGAACAGCAACTTGCTTGCTGTTCTTCTTGAAGTTCCCTTTCTTCTTCCCTTTGCCCTTTTTCTTGAAACTAGTGGTTTTACTGACCATCAACACTTGATGCTCCTTTTTGATTTCTACCTCCGCTGCCTTTAGCATTGCGAAGAGCTCGGGAATTATCTTATCCATCCCTTGCATGTTATAGTTCATCACGAAGCTCTTGTAGCTTGGTGGCAGTGATTGAAGAATTCTGTCAATGACGCAATCATCCGGAAGTTGAACTCCCAGTTCAATCAAGTGATTATTATACCCAGACATTCTGAGTATATGCTCACTGACAGAACTATTCTCTTCCATCTTGCAGCTATAGAACTTATTGGAGACTTCATATCTCTCAATCCGGGCATTTGCTTGAAATATTAACTTCAACTCCTGGAACATCTCATATGCTCCATGACGTTCAAAACGTCGTTGAAGACCCGATTCTAAGCCGTAAAGCATGGCACACTGAACTATTGAGTAGTCACCAGCTTTGCTCTGCCAGACGTTCATAACTTCTGGAGTCGCTCTTGCAGGAGGCCTGGCACCTAGCGGTGCTTCTAGGACGTAATTCTTCTGTGCAGCAATGAGGATAATCCTCAAGTTACGAACCCAGTCCGTGTAATTTCTACCATCATTTTTCAACTTAGCTTTCTCAAGGAACGCATTAAAATTCAACGGAACAACAGCACGGGCCATTTATCTACAATTAACATAGACAAGCAAGATACTATCAGGTACTAAGTTCATGATAAATTTAAGTTCAATTAATCATATTACTTAAGAACTCCCACTTAGATAGACATCCCTCTAATCATCTAAGTGATTACGTGATCCAAATCAACTAAACCATGTCCGATTAACACGTGAGATGGAGTAGTTTCAATGGTGAACATCACTATGTTGATCATATCTACTATATGATTCACGCTCCACCTTTCGGTCTCTGTGTTCCGAGGCCATATCTGTATATGCTAGGCTCATCAAGTTTAACCTGAGTATTCCGCGTGTGCAACTATTTTGCACCCGTTGTATTTGAACGTAGAGCCTATCACACCCGATTAACACGTGGTGTCTCAGCACGAAGAACTTTCACAACGGTGCATACTCAAGGAGAACACTTTATCTTGAAATTTTAGTGAGAGATCATCTTATAATGCTACCGTTAATCAAAGCAAGATAAGATGCATAAAGGATTAACATCACATGCAATCAATATAAGTGATATGATATGGCCATCATTATCTTGTGCTTGTGATCTCCATCTCCGAAGCACCGTGCTTGTGATCTCCATCTCCGAAGCACCGTTATGATCACCATCGTCACCGGCGCGACACCTTGATCTCCATCGTAGTATCGTTGTGTCTTGACCATATCACATCACAACATGCCCTGCAAAAACAAGTTAGACGTCCTCTATTTTGTTGTTGCAAGTTTTACGTGGCTGCTACGGGCTTAGCAAGAACTGTTCTTACCTACGCATCAAAACCACAATGATAGTTTGTCAAGTTGGTGCTGTTTTAACCTTCGCAAGGACCGGGCGTAGCCACACTCGGTTCAACTAAAGTGAGAGAGACAGACACCCGCCAGTCACCTTTAAGCAACAAGTGCTCCGAACGGTGAAACCAGTCTCGCGTAAGCGTACGCGTAATGTCGGTCTGGTCCGCTTCATCTCACAATACCGCTGAACCAAAGTATGACATGCTGGTAAGCAGTATGACTTATATCGCCCACAACTCACTTGTGTTCTACTCGTGCATAGCATCAACGCATAAAACCAAGCTCGGGTGCCACTGTTGGGGAACGTAGTAATTTCAAAAAATTTCCTACGCACACGCATGGTCATGGTGATGCATAGCAACGAGAGGGGAGAGTGTTGTCCACGTACCCTCGTAGACCGATAGTGGAAGCGTTATCACAACGCGATTGATGTAGTCGTACGTCTTCACGATCCGACCGATCAAGTACCGAACGCACGGCACCTCCGAGTTCAGCACACGTTCAGCTCGATGACGTCCCTCGAACTCCGATCCAGCTGAGTGTTGCGGGAGAGTTTCGTCAGCACGACGGCGTGGTGACGATGATGATGTTCCACCGACGCATGGCTTCGCCTAAGCTCCGCAATGGTATTATCGAGGTGTAATATGGTGGAGGGGGGCACCGCACACGGCTAAAATATCGTATATCAAGTGTGTTTAGAGGTGCCCCCCTGCCCCCGTATATAAAGGAGCAAGGGGGAGGCCGGCTGCCCTAGGCGCGCCAAGGAGAGGGGGGGAGTCCCCCTCCTAGTAGGAGTAGGACTCCCCTTTCCTAGTCCAACTAGGAAAAGAAGGGGGGAAGGAAAGAGAGGGAGAGGGAGAGGGAAAGGGGGCTGCGCCCCCCTCTCCTAGTCCAACTAGGATTCCTCCTGGGAGGGGGCGCGCCACCTCCTGGCTGCTGCCCTCTCTCTCCCCTCTAGGCCCACTAAGGCCCAATACTTCCCCGGGGGGGGGGGGGGGTTCCGGTAACCCTCCGGCACTCCGGTTAAATCCGAAACTTCTCCGGAACACTTCCGATGTCCGAATATAGTCGTCCAATATATCAATCTTTATGTCTCGACTATTTAGAGACTCCTCGTCATGTCCGTGATCACATCCGGGACTCCGAACAACCTTCGGTACATCAAAACATATAAACTCATAATATAACTGTCATCGTAACTTTAAGTGTGCGGACCCTACGGGTTCGAGAACTATGTAGACATGACCGAGACACCTCTCCGGTCAATAACCAATAGCGGAACCTGGATGCTCATATTGGTTCCTACATATTCTACGAAGATCTTTATCGGTTAGACCGCATAACAACATACGTTGTTCCCTTTGTCATCGGTATGTTACTTGCCCGAGATTCGATCGTCGGTATCTCGATACCTAGTTCAATCTCGTTACCGGCAAGTCTCTTTACTCGTTCCGTAATACATCATCCCGCAACTAACTCATTAGTCACAATGCTTGCAAGGCTTATAGTGATGTGCATTACTGAGTGGGCCCAGAGATACCTCTCCGACAATCGGAGTGACAAATCCTAATCTCGAAATACGCCAACCCAACAAGTACCTTTGGAGACACCTGTAGAGCACCTTTATAATCACCCATTTACGTTGTGACGTTTGGTAGCACACAAAGTGTTCCTCCGGTAAACGGGAGTTGCATAATCTCATAGTCATAGGAACATGTATAAGTCATGAAGAAAGCAATAGCAACATACTAAACGATCGGGTGCTAAGCTAACGGAATGGGTCAAGTCAATCACGTCATTCTCCTAATGAGGTGATCTCGTTAATCAAATGACAACTCATGTCTATGGCTAGGAAACATAACCATCTTTGGTTAACGAGCTAGTCAAGTAGAGGCATACTAGTGACACTCTGTTTGTCTATGTATTCACACATGTATTATGTTTCCGGTTAATACAATTCTAACATGAATAATAAACATTTATCATGATATAAGGAAATAAATAATACTTTATTATTGCCTCCAGGGCATATTTCCTTCAGGTACCTCTCTGACGAGCCCCCCTCCCCACTGCGGGTGGTTCTTCCTTAACTCCGGCGAGACCCACCACCCCCTAAAAATCGATTGACCCAAAAGTCGATTCAGTCGACTGAAGTGTAGCTAAATCAGAGCAGAGCAGCAGCACGAGCAAGGGGGAGAGTAGCAGCGCGAGCGAGCAATAGCCGGAGCAGCAGCAGCAGCGCGAGCGAGCGAGCGAGATCCCGAGCAGCAGCAACAGCCGAGCGAGAGCTGGAGCAGCAGCAACTAGGCGAGCGAGCGAGAGCCGGAGCAGCAGCAGCAGCACGAGCGACAGCCAGAGCAGCAGCAACAGATCCGGCTGGTATGGCCGCCGCCGCTGAAGGGGCCTCGCACTAGGGAGAGCCTCCGTGGAGATGTCGCCCGCGACGCCGGCTTCGAGGTAGCTGCTCCATGGGGGTGCGGGAGGGAGCACCGTCGGCGCCAGGAGGTGGAGTTAAGGAGAAGGTGTGATGCGATGAGTGTACAACCTCTTTGGTGGTGCCGAGTAGGCCTCGGCTTCATCCGAGGAGTCGTGAGGATGCTGCGGTTCCAGTGGAGCAGGTTAAGGCGGCGCTGTGGGGATGGAGTAGCCGCGATAGACGAGGCGATCGTCGGAGCAGCTCCTTGGAGGTAGAGGATGGGGCAGCTGAATCGGCGGGACGACGGGATGGACGACGGATCCTCATCCGGGGAGGCGGATGAGGGACGTCGATCTGTTGCGGTGGATGACGTCGTCGGGGAAGAGGCTTCGACTAGGCAGCGGTGAGGTGGCGGACGGAGGAGGGTGGGGTTTCACGGTTGGAGTGGAGAGGTTATGGCGGCCAGATTTTGAATGGCGAAAAGGAGGCGATGGGAGGGGGAACCATGACTTAGGGACGCACTTGTCCAAAATGTAGGGTGTGTTACAAAAGTAACCCCACCGATTTGAACTAGCGGCCCTTTCGACTCAGGGTTAGAAGGGGGATTTCGCGCGTCGGGATTTGGCAGCTAGAGGGAGTTTTCGCGCGCGTTGTAATTTTGGGATAGTAAGGCGCGGGTTGTGAAGGCGCCAGTTTTGGGAGCACTATATCTGAATTTTCAGGATATAACAAGGCGCGGGTTGAATTTTAGGGACAAGCCTAACGTGTAATATTGTACTTGTACATACCAAATCAATTTGCACTTCCCTCAACGAAAAAACGAAAAAATAAAACTATTCACACCATATAAAGAGAGAGTCTTGTCCCATTTTACTATACAAATGCTATTCAAAGCTACACAAAGAGAGAGTATGAATCCATGTTATGTCCAATTAAATTTTTTTGCTGGCTGTATAATGCATGTAACCTACTCATACCAACATTTTAGTGCATTCCAAATGTTTATACTACCGCTACAATTCGAACTGAATTTGAATTCGTTTCTCTATTTCAATAAGAATCTACAATCATGATTGTTGCCAACTTCAACCTTCATTCGTGTATTACCTTAACAACACACCACATGATTACTATAGAGATAGATATGAACTATGTGTACTATATGAACTCGAATTCAATCTTTTGAATACACTTGATGTTGATTCCAAATAATAGTACATTTGATGTACTAACTAAATATTCACAATCTAAACCATGTTCCATACGTACACCGTGTTTATCACACAAAGTATGGTGCCCCGCCCCCTACATTATGACAAGTATTTAGCCTTGAGCTGCAAAAGCCACACATTAGCCCAAATTATAATCAATGTTCTATATATTATATGTAGTACTATCAAGATGCCCATGCAGTCCACGGAACATCACCATGATCAAGGGGAGGCCTTATTTGCAAATTTGGAGAGGGGTGTGGGTATCTTTTTTCAAAATTGCCATAGTTTCCTTCCTATCCATCAGATATAAATCGGACGGCCTATATTGCAGGATGGCAGGCACATCATCATCAACAAGTCTGTTTTTGTAAGAGTAGAGAATAATGTATTATATGTAGTATAACATGTTCATAACCACACCATGTGTATCACCGTTATATATATTCACGCATGCGTCGGTTTAAAACACTATAATAAATTCTTCAAATATCCGAATTCGCTTTTGATAATGAATTATGATCTCTATTCGTCTGTTACACCCACACAATCCTCTTATCTTTGTAGCTAGCACTAACTTTCTCTCGTGCATGCACAAACCCGCATCCCTCTCACCCTCCCTCAGCATTCTCTAGCTCCAACGCGCAAATTCGTCTTTTCACTTTAGGTCGTTCACCCACAGTGTGTGTAGGCCCCCAGCTCCTTCTTTACAGCACACATCGATCGATATGCCTCTCTAGCCAGGTGAGCCTACCACAAACACAAGCTTCCCCTCTTCTCTTCTCATGATCCATGCCTCACTCCCACCACTCTTTTCACTGATCTCGTACTCGCACACTCCTTCCCCCTCGATATAGTATGCCTCTCGCACCACCTCTTAGATGCATCCCTCTCTCTCTATCCTTCTCCCCTGGCCTTATTTGCTTCTAACACATACATGCATGTATACCGATCGATCTCCCTACACATACCTAGGTCGACTTTAACTATTTTCCCCCCACCCATCGATCGACGTACTCACAAGTTATGTCTCTGCTTTCTCTGACAGAGGACGATTGATCTTCCTATGTAGTAATGTCTGCTTACCACAGCCATATCGTCCCCCCTCATCATTCGTGCATGCCTCCTGACCCGTCTCTCACACGCACGCGCACTGACAGGCAGCCATCCCCTCTCTTATTGGTATTGCAGGTGTGCCCTCTGTTTGTCTAGCAAGCCTCTCCCACCATTTGTTAGAAGCAACTCCACTACCACCCCCTCCAACACTCTAGCTCTGTCTCTCTCCCAACCTTATTCCTCTCCTACACATATGCATGGATGCCGATCGATCTCCCTTAATACATAAGGTAGGCCTGTATCCTCCTCCACACATATACCAGCCATTGTACCTCTATAGTTAATAAGGCCTCCCCCCACCACACACCGATAGTCGAGCACTATAGGTAGGTATCCATGCCACAGAGACAAACTGCACCTGTCCCCTCTCACGTTCCAGTAGGCCAGCCACCCTATATCTTTGACGTGGGCACACACAAATTCAATGGCACTCTTTATCGATCGCGTGCGCACACACACACATCATCCCTCTCTTCGATTCTATGGATACCTCAAGCCGATGATACCTCCACTCACTTCTCATGATCGCCCCCTCTATGTATATGATATATCCAGGACTCTATTTTCACACACATTGCATATGTTACATTTTTTGATTGACACCCCCACTCCAAAAAACACTCACGAACCCACACACTATATCTCTCTACGTTTGTATCTCTCACACAACCCCACGTAGGTGGTGTATGTACATGAAGAGAATAGGTCCACGTACTCATGCTTCGTGCCCAGCCACAACCACGTGGGTACACGGTGGAGCTCATTTCTGTACAAAATTGCAGCCCACGTGCTAATTTGAACGCGTGTAGCGGTTGTTTGCCTACGGAGGTCGTGTACCACGCGTGCACGAAACAAATTTCGACTTGATGCGTTGGCGCATTATTTTTAAATAAAGTTATATCGCTCAAGGGCACATACACAGAATATAAAACGATTTTTATGGAGAAAAGGGTAGTCCGCTCCACTATATACAATGGAGCATGCCTGCGTGGGTTTGTCTCTGTTCAGAATATCTCACACAAGGCGGCGGTGGCTACTCTCTCTCACTGTTGGTCACCGATCCAGCCGCATCTCGTCCGCCGGCAGAAAGGGAAGATGTGCATCGTTTCTCCGTTCGACCGTGCCGAGGCAGCACGTCCCGATCTACGGTACCCGCCGTTCTCTCTGACCAAGCTCCGGCATGGTAGGGCCTACGCTACCTGCTCGCTGCCGCAGTATGGGCAGATCCCGCCTACCGCCGCTCACCTAGTTACATCCCGACGACCCCCAGGTATCCCCTCCGGCCTTCCTCCACTGCCCGTCTTCCCATGTTGCTGCTTGTGGATCTATCATAGTTCTTTGCCCAAAACGTAGCTCGTCCAGCATACTTTCCATATTGCAATCTTGTCCTCACACCGTTTTAGACAAACACAACCGGGTTGTTATCTTCCCTTAGGACATGGAATATGCTTCTTTTTTGTCGTGGCATGTGTCATCAACTGTTATTGGCCAGTAATTGTTTCCTTTCTACCTCTTTTTTGCAAACAGGGCTATCCGTTTCACCTCGTTGCTATTGTGAACTGCACAAATCACTTTTCTTAAGAGTGTTTTGTGCAGTTGTACTAAAATGTCACACAGGCAACGTCTACATTTCAGTGCGACTGCACAAAGGGAGATTGGTTTTGCTCTATCCTCCTCATCCAACTCCGTGCCTAATCTTCTCCAACTATTTGCTTAATCTTCTCGAACTAGTTAGTCTTAAGAGAGACTACAAAGGTGACCGGCTTCTATTTGTGTGTTTATTGTTTCATCAGCAGTCCTCTATTATCGTAATCACACTTAATATCTTTGGAACAGGGACGCTCAGCTCTATTTTAGTGGAACTGCACAAAATGATCGGAATGTTGCATGCTCCAGACAGCTACTTTTTTCCCAACATGCCTTGTTGATTTAGACAGAGCTGGGGGGACGTTCCTGCCAATGAAAGCATGGATCAATTTTAATTTAACACCTTCTCACAACTTTGTCTTCAGTTGTGATGTAAATATTAGCTCTGATCTACTAATCATTGAGATGCATTAGCAAGGAAGTTAGTTTTTTATTGTTTCCGAAAGATTATCGATGGAAAGACACCCGAAACAAAAGCTAAAAGCTCAGAGCATTGTACAATTTCATGTCGCTGAAAAATTATTTGTATAGTACGTCAATTATGTAAACAAATGCTAGAATCTTGATAGCATTGCCAGAAGCCTCTTCAGCATCCGGGTCCATGTGCCATGCACAAAATTATACTTCCTCCGTTCCTAAATATTTATCTTTTTACAAATTTCAAATGGACATATTTTAGAGTGTAGATTCACTCAGTTTGCTTCGTATGTAGTCACTCGTTGAAATCTCAAGAAAGACAAATACTCCGTAGCATATTTAAGAATGGAGGAGTAGTGCACAACCGCATGGGAGACTCAGCCCGGTTATTGCGCCGCACTAATAGTGAGTAGTAATGAGCAGTCAAATCATAAGCCCCACCTTTCCCACTGTAAGTTGCTCAGAAGAAGCAACCATGAATACGCTCTAAAGTCTCTCTGGTGGTGGAAATGCATGGAGAGAAATGCATCAGAATGAAGCGCGCCCTGTAAACTGTGACGGAGGGAGGAGTAGTATGAGGCCCTGTTTGGATCACCATTTCTCTTTTGAATACACTTGTAAAAAATAAACACATGCGCCCATCGTTTCAATTCCGGCTGGAATTTGCACAGCGGCCAGTAACTTACAGGTGTAAGTTATATGCCTCCGTATTGAAATACAACCATTCCAAGCATAGCCTGAAGGTGCCAAACCAAGTACGCGTATGGCCAGTCGGTCAATGCACTTGGCATATCACTAACATGTGGGACCGGAGTGTGAGCATACCGATCTCAATTGACGGCAAAATGGCCAACTCGCCATTCCTTGAGAGAGACGAGGAGCGAGAACACACAGACGGGCTCGCACGGAGGCCAAGATATATTCAAGCATGGTTGATCGATATCATCATTACATGTTCGATGTTTT
The DNA here is from genome assembly GCF_002575655.3 of Aegilops tauschii subsp. strangulata. Classification (NCBI taxonomy): domain Eukaryota; kingdom Viridiplantae; phylum Streptophyta; class Magnoliopsida; order Poales; family Poaceae; genus Aegilops; species Aegilops tauschii. Next base: position 190,763,429 of record NC_053037.3, read on the forward strand.
TTAACACTACCATTGGGCTGCCGTTTTCCGCCCTTCTCCCGAATAAATGTGTAGTTTATCAGAGATAAAAATAAAATAAGAGTACACACGCTCCACCATGCGGTTCTAGTAGTAGTACTAGTCATACAACTATAAACCTTGCGCTTGGCTCTTCGCCTCTTTGTGAAGTCGAACAATGATGGTACTCCGCATGTTGGGTACTATAGTGTATGCCTGTGGCAATCTGACACCGAATGAACTGTTGTATGTCCACCGCCTGGGCGAGGGTAGGTTGCATTAGTCAAAAGGCGTAAGCGAGCTTCACCTTGTCCTGCAAGGTTTTCCTCGTTCTGCGAGTTGACGGGACACACCAAAAAGTAGTGCTAGTCCATACTCCCTCCTTTCCGGTTAACATGGCTTAATCTTTTTTGCGGGTAAATGAGAGAGCTTTATTCATATATAAGCATTCTTAGGATGATCAGCCCAGAGACTGGTCACTAGGAAGCGAGGTACCTCGCAAAAAAAGAAGAAGGAAGCTTGGTGTTTCATCAAGCCAGCTCTCGGCCACATTCAAAGTGCAGCAAGCACGGTTCGCACAAAGATGCGCCGCAAGGTTTGCTGACCTGTTTACATGCTGAATAACAAAAAAAGAGGAAATATTACTGAGCGCTCCTATTTGTAAAAGGATCTAAGCCAGAATTAAGCGATAATTGTGGCGAGTGTTCCATGCAATCAACTTCCATTATCACATGCGAGAACCCTCGAAGAGAACCAAATGTGTTGAAGATTGCTTTATCACATTTTTAAAATATAATAAGAGTGCAGACGCTCCTCCATCCGGTTCCTAGTATAGTATATTACATACCTCTATAGTAGTAGTACTAGTACTAGTACTAGTAAACTTTGCGATTGGTTGTTCGCCTCTTCGGGAAGTCGAACAATAATACTAGTATTAGTATAGTGTATGCTTCTGGCAATCTGACACCAAATTAACTGTTGCACGTCCACTGCCTGAGCGAGGGAGAGCTTGCATTAGTCAAAAGTTTCTCCTTGTCCTGCGATCCACCGCGTGCAAGCTTCTCCCGTCCTGCAAGCTTCTCCTCGTTCGGCAAGTTAACGGGACACAGCAAAGTAATGCTAGTCCATACTGCCTCCTTTCCGGTTAATATGGCTTAATTTCAAACGAGATAAATACACTATCTGTCACTGTATATTTGTAAAAATATGGTCAGTGGACTTCATAATACGCTCATTGCGCTCAATATATACATTTTCTGGTGTTTATACGGTCACTAGCTCACCCTGGCTGAGTATGTGTGTGGATGCATGTGTAGGTTGAGCACTTGAGTGCGACCGTGTGTGTTCCGTCGTGTGCTCGGACATGCATGCATTAGGGCGTCGCGCGCGTTTTTGCGTCCATGTGTACGTGTGACTGTTGCATGCATGCACGAGCTTGTAGTCCCTTACATTCACTTGTTCATAAGTCAATGCTTTGTCAAAACATTGCATGCAAGGTTTAATCATTCGTTGTTCACGCATGCTTTCCCGATATTAATATGTTGGTAATGACAATTTCTTGAGGAAAACGAGCCTATGAATTGAGTACAAAGGGGACCAATAAGCCAGGACGGAGGGAGTACCAGTAGTGAACCAGAAGGAGGGAGTAGGTACTAGTAGTACAGTACTACGTAACAACATGCAGTAACAAAATTCCTCTATGCGCATCCTGTCTACTCACGTGTCATGCAAGAAAATAGAGATAAGTACAAGTGAGACTCAGGAACGGTCATACACATAGGGGGAGTACATGTAGGGGCCACTAAGGAGTAGTCAAATCACACAGTAAGTTAGTCAGAAGAAGCAACCATCATTTCACTCTTCAATGACACGTACGCAATATAAAATGGTTGATATGGAGAGAAAAAGAAAACCACTATATATACACTAGCTAGAGCCTAAGCTACAAGCCTGCTTGCTTGGGTTGCTCTCTTCACAAGCATAGAACAATGGTGGCCACACTGCTGGTCACATATCCGGCCTAATCCCGCCGCTGGGGGTAGGGAACAATGTTCTGCGTAGACGCGGTCGACATCGGCGAGGGAGAAAACCCATAGTCGGTGCTTCCCAATCGGGGGTCCCCGCGGTATGGGCTGATGCCGCGTCCCAACCGCCCTTCTAGCTACAGCCCGACGTCCCAGGTAGTACATCTTCCTTTTGGAGCCGGCTTGCTCCACTGCCGCAGCTCCCCACGTAGCTCCATCTCCATGTCGATCTTTCTCTACTTCTACCGGCTTCTATTTGTGATGAGTTTATGTCTCATGAACTAGTGCCAGTACTATTATTCTAATCACACTTCTTCAATATCTTTGCCATCAGGGATGCTTAGCTCGATTTTAGTGGAGCTGCACAAAAGCATCGTATGATCCGAGGGTGCCAGCCGTCTTTCCTTTGACAGGTTCTACCTAGCCAGGAAATTAAATCCTGTTTAGGGTTTAGGGTTTAAGTCGTAGTGACCTCATTAGTAGTTTTTCTTTTGTACACGCTCTCACTACTTTTGTCTTTAGTTGTGAAGTAAATATTGGCTATGATCTATGAATCATTGAGATGCATCAGCGTGCGTGTTAGTTTTCCTTTGTATTTAATGGAATGTTGTAACGGGGCAACCTTGGAGTAGGAATGAAAATGGAGTGGAAACTTTCTGTTTTTCCGGAGAAAAAATGGAAACGGAGAGAAACCAACGTTTTGTTTCATTGGATCGCGCCATCGAGCAAAACCAATGTTTAAATCACGTCTGTCGCGTTCGTGTCTCACCCTCCTCCACGGCTCGACCCCACACGGTCGCTCGGCATGCCACTCACCGCAAACCGAGTATGCGATAACTTTCCCGCCTGCTTGTCGATGGATCGCGCCATGGAGTACTAGCACTACTGGAAGAGATTGACGAGTTGGGGGAGGACAGCTAGCTATAGCACGGACTCCCAAGAACTTTTTACATGCATGTTGTGGCCGGCTATTGCGACCTTTGAACGCGGAGCAGTGCGTGCACCAGGAAGCGACATGGGCGACGCTCTCTTGGCCGGCGCGCCGCTTCAATGCCGGTGCCAATGAGAGGTCGCGTCCGCTCTGGCCGGGCATGAATGCAGCACTGACCGTTTCAGGCGGTAAGCACGCGCGGGTGATGAAGAGGGTTCGGGTTGGTCAGGAGCGGGCGTGGCAGCGGTCCGGACGCCCGCAAAAAAGAGATGTTGTACGTTAATATTGTTGCGTATATAATTAAGAACGTAAATAATCTGCCAGTTGGACAAATATGATTGGAGATGAAGATGGAGATGGAATTTTACGTAAACACGGATATGCATGTCTATGTCGTTTTTTTTGCGGGAACAAACTTGTATTACTCACGTAGCCAGGCTACACTCGGTGTTACAAAGTTCGACAATGCCATTAGAGCCTGAACCTAGCCAAACAACGATACAGCCACTAGTCCTACCATAATGAGCTAAAGTATGACTGACAATGTTGTTGTTTCGTTGAACATGAGCAATACAAGTATTTCGGAGTTCCATGAGCGATCTAATATCACGCACCAAAAAACCAAACCGAGATCTATCAAGATCTTCATTCCTAATCCTCAACATATTTGTAGCTTCAAGGCAGTCTGCCTCGATATTGATATTTGGAGCTTAGACTCCCCATGTATTTATTATATTAATATAATTTACCGTAGAAATACAGTGTGTGGGTCAAAAAAAGATTACTCCACTGCAATGCGAGTGACAAACCCTCTTTAATGGCCAACAATTATGCTTCTAGTGCGTTCGCGCAATAACACAAGCTTCTACATGAAGAGAAAATTATAGCACCCCCATGATCCCTTAGTATCATGCCTGTACCAGCAGTTCCATTCTCTGGCAAGGAGGAACTATCTCTATTCAGTTTTACCCAACCATCCTCAGATGCATGTCTATGTTTGTGTGTGTGTGCGACTACTCTCGCGACCTGGAAGCGGGGGCGTGTTTTTGATCGAGTTTTCTTTCTTGGTACGTTAAAAAATTGTCCACCAGTTTTTGTTTCTTTTTTCTGGGAATGTGCGTATTCTTTTTAAAACCACTGCTATGGAGAGATTTTTTTACTCCATTGTATATATAGCCTCTTGTTTGATAGGGTTTCTCGCGTCTCGCTCTCTCACCCTCTCCATATCAAAACAAGATGACAGTGTCCACTCTATCTCTGTCCTCACCGGTGGTCACAGATCCGGCTGAATCCCGTCCGCTGCGGGAGGTGAGGAGGTGCAGCGTTGACGTTGTCGCCGTCGGCGATGGAGGAAGCCGATGTGCACCGTCCTCTCAGAGCCGGCGCTGGCGCAGACGAAGGTCCTTCGCGCCCTTGTTCGCTGCCGTCGTGTGGGTAGATCCCGCGCGCCCGCCTAAGCGACATCTCACCCACCTGAGGTATAACTTCTTGTACTGGTCCAGCTCCCAAGGTCGCTGCATGCACATTTTCTTCTATGCGACTACTCCCCACCTCCCCATGTATAGTAGCTAGGGTTCGTCGGGTGGTCCAACATCACCTACTATTATGGAGGAAATGCCACTCAAAAGTTGTCCCCATTTATGCCTCGGTGGAGGTATACATGTTGTTTCGACAAAAAGTACATGGTGGTTGTGCGGTCATTGTCCATATGCTCCTATTGCTGCTGCTAATCTAATACTATCACTGGTTAAATGAAGAAATGTTTTTTTTCTCAGGTATCCTGGTTTAGTTCCCATCAAGATAATCATGATGCTTCTGTTTGTTGGTGTACTTTTCATTAATTCTTATTGACAATTGAGATGTCGTTGTTGATCTTGTACCACTGCCAAAACAAAGTAACAACACTATATCCCTTTTTTATATTTTTGCAAACAGCGATGCGTATCTCCATACCCGGGCATGTGTTCCTCAATTTTAGTGGAACTGCACAAAATTGGATGGCCATTGTTGTTCTGCCTCACTGTCCTCTGCCACGTGGTTCTTCCTTCCTCGAGCTTGATTAATGAGAAGAAACAGACCACAGTGAGGATTTGTCGAACTTCATAGGTTCCTCACCCAAACTTGATGCCAAATGGATGATGCATCACCATGATGACCTACTGATGCTCATGGTTGCGCCTCATTGTTGCGTCGGCTGGTGAAGCTGATCGATTTTCCACGAAAAGCAAGCTGTCTTCCATCAGTGCTCTTTGCTTGTTACCCACAAAGATGATATCCTTCATCAGTTCACCTTGGTTGCATTGGAGACGCAGTCGTCTTTCACATTGGTGCAATTTTATCACACAATTGGCTATGAACCAAATGTTTCCTCGAAGAAGGATCGACGTTGCTACTACAAGCATAAGTTTTGTATTGATTTCTAAGCCTTCTCACAACTTTGTCTTCAGCTCCCCTGTAATTTTATTTGTCCAGCTATTAACTTTGATTAAAAAATGGTGTGGACTAAAAAGCCGGATGGACGTAGTAGCCCTCCATTTTTATTTACTCCGCATATTAGATTTGACTGAAGCCAAACTTTGTAAAGTTTGACCAAGTTTAGGCCGAACACAACAAACCATAATTATTGAGAGAGGGCAAACTGTACATACTCTCAAACCTTTCCGATAATTGAAATTAAAATTCTTTATTTGTACACAATCTCACACATTTGGCGCATGTGTGGTTGTTCACTTAAGAGAGGGTAGTGTACCGCACGCCCCAGACAGGGAGTGCGCCCAGGATGCGTGGATCGTTAGTTCATCGGAAGTAGTAGTTTTCTTCACTGGTATGTTAAATTAAGAGTTTCGTTTCGTACTTACACAATTTAAAACGATTGTTATGGAGAGAATAAGAAAACCACTCCACTATATATTAGTAGTATACACGAGTACTATATGGACGCAACTTCATTGACTTAGTGCACCTACCTTTGGGTTTATGACAGGTGGGCCCAAAATGTGGCTGGCCCACCTGTCATACAGCTAAAAGCAGGTGCAGTTAAGGCACCGGAGCTCAGTCCGTACTACAGTATATATGTAGTACTATATAAGCTAGAGCCTCAACGCTTGTTCGCTAGAGTTTGCACTCTCCACACTCTCGCCGCACTACATATATATATATACACGTTGGAGGCTCAACGTTCCTTTTCTAGGGTTTGCTATATTCACAGTCTCTCACCCAGTCACCCTCTTCACCAGATCTAAACAAGACTGCGTTGGCCTCTGTCTCTCTCTCCCCCCTGACAGCCAGTGAAGGAGGCGTCCGGATCCCGTCGCACCGGGAAGGGGAGGAGGTGCAGCATTCACTCTATCGCCTTCGGTGAGGGAGGCAATCCATTGCCGGCTGCGCTGTTCTCTTTCACCCAGCGCATGTGCGGGAGGGCCACCGACCCCTTCTTCCTCGTTGCCGTACGTAGTCTGGCCAGATCCGGCAACCCGCCACACGCCTTGCAACATCCCGATGACCCTAAGGTATAAGTTTGTTTGAAACCGTCATTGCTCTAGCTGCATGCGGATCTTTTTTGATTTTGTAGTCGAATCTAGGTCTTAGTTCAAAGAGGAAAGAAGGGTGCGGTGGGGTGGAGCATGAATCTAGGACATGGTTCAATGAGGAAAGGAGGGAGGGAAAGTAGTATAGAGTGGCTATCCAGCCGCTTTGTTGGTCGAAAAGGGAAAAATGGGGTAACCCAATACACACATCTGTAAGGAACCGATCTCTTTTTTGAAAAGGGAAAGAAACTAGGGGGTCGGGTAGTTTGTGCAGGACTAGATTTGCTGCCCTCACATAGGATAAAGGTTCAAAGAGAACAAATATGGGACCAACGCAGATATGCTGCTTGGCTCCATACTCTGCATCACCCATTTATATGTGTGGACGCACATGGTGCTGGCATGTCCCATGTCCCATGTCCCATACAACTATTTTGCTGTTGTTAATCTAAGAATGTTGCTGGAAAATTGAAGCAATGCCACTGTTAAAAGTAAATTGCATTCTTAACGAATGTTGTTTTAAGAGAATGTCTCTGTTAATATGAATCAATGCAACCGTTTTAGAAATGCTACTGTCCTACTTTGATTTCCATCAAGATAAGTTAGATGCTTCTTTTTGTCGCCATTTGTTTCACCCTCCTTTATTGTCCAGTAATTGTTTCCTTTTTTGCCTCTGTTAAAACAGGCATATCTATTCAACTTGTTGCTATAGCAAACTTAAACGTCACACCGATGACTTTGCTTGATTTTAGTGCAACTGCACAAAACAAGATTGGATTTCCTATTCGTGTTGGCAGATTCGTAGGTGATCTTGTGTGCGTCATGACATGTTGGTACTTGCCTTCATCCACATGATCTTGTAGTTTGTTTTGAGATGTTGTGCTACTTGTATTGGTACTGTTTTAAATAAATGTTGAATTGAAGCTATTGTATTGCTCTCTTTTCCCATTAAGTAGTGAACAAAAAAGGTACCAACCTAGACATGATGCTTGTTGCTTTGTTACAACAAACTCTGCACCACCCCCTTTATAAGTAGATGGAAGCACATGTATTGTTGCGCCCACTCTCCCCTGGAACTGTTTATGCTTTTTCTTAATCTAATGCCGCTGGTAAAATTAAGCAATGCCACTCTTAGAATTAACTACTGAACTATTATAAGAGAATTTCTCTGTTAATATGAATCAATGCAACCGTTTTAGAAATGCTACTGTCTTATACTTTGTTTTCCATCAAGATAAGGTAGATGCTTCTTTTTGTGGCCGCATGTTTCATCCTCCTTTATTGGCCAGTAATTGATTCCTTTTTTGCCTCTGTTAAAACAGGGATATCTATTCAACTTGTTGCTATTGTAGACCCGATTTCCATATATGTGTTGAGATCTCTTTTAGGTCTTCCTCACGAGTTGTTTCAAACTTTGGTCTTGAAAGGTCAGTACCGACTTTCCTCAGAATTAACTACTGAATCTTAGTTCAGAACTGCAACACTTGTTAGGGATCGGCGGGAGCACCATTTCTATTAGGGACCGACTGGAGTACATGTTTAAGAAATGTATTGTTCAGATAATGTCTCTATTATTATATATCAGTTACAGTGTTTTACAAATGGTACCATCCTTCTTTGTAGTTCTTTCTACATGTTTAACCAAGGTATTGTTAAGATAATGTCTCGGTTAAAATGAATCAGTCGCATTGTTTTAGGAATGGTACTTTTCTGCTTTGTCGTTCTTTATACATGTTGAAACAAGGCATTGTTAAGATAATGTCTCAGTTAATATGTATGAATCACACTGATGGAGAATTGCTACTCTCCTGCTTTGTTTCCCATTAAGATAAGGTAGATCAGTAGATGTTTTTCTTCTGCGAGTACAAGTCATCAAATGTTATTTCTCAGTAATTGTTTCCCTTATACCTATATTTGCTTACAGGGATATGAAAATTAAAGCTCGGTTTTATTCCGACTTTGATTTTAGTTGAACTGTACAAAAGGAGCCAATGTGTCTAAGGCAAACTGCTGCATTAGTGGGTCTAGTTAGTTTTACCACTTTGCAGAAAGAAGCAGTCATTGTTTGCGCTACATTATAGAAGGAATAATCGAGAAGCTTTACAGAGTATTAGTAGACCCTGGTGACATGACTAGTCTGCAGAGAGCATAGGCAACTCTACAACACGTGGAGTGCACTGGGCAAAAAGTGCCCAAACAAGTACAAGAAGCCATGACAGGACTCCAAGTCTGTCAATGTCATTCTAAGCAACAGTGATGGGGCATCTGGGTATGGTAATCTGTTTACCGTACTTTCAGTTTGTTAGTCCATCGATTGGTGGGTTGACACCGGGTCCAATATTCATGGGTGTGCTGATGTGTCTTTGTTTTCTTGCAGCATATAAATACGAAATCCACAGGGATGCTCAGCTTGATTTTAGTGGAACTGCACAAAATGTTCAGATGGTTCGTGTCCTCCATAATACTTCATAATGCACAATACATCAAATGGTTCTCTAATCATTCGTCGTCACCTTGAGCCACCGGACTATCAGATGACAAACTAATGACAAACCCTGCCCGTTCCACAATCATAGGCATTACATATTTCGAATGGGAAAAGCTTGTCAAAGTTTAATCATTGATGTTAGCAAGAAGACATTAGTTTAATATATTGGAATTGGAAAACCTTGTCAAATTTTGCTCATTGATGTTAGCCAGAAGACATGCATTTGATATTTTCGAGTGGGACGCCCTTTGCTGTGAGCAACGTCGATCATTTTTCTTATTCCTATCTTCAGTTCAGAAGTAAATATTTACTCTGCTGAGATGCATAGTCACATGAATGTTGACTTATGTAAGGTATTTTAAGAGTTTGTTCTGAATGTTGTCTATGTAATGCTAGGCCTTGTGAGTTTGATTGCAAAGTTGAGTTTGGAATCCTGTGGCATGCGGCATCACGAGCTGTTCACCATGCCTCCTGAGAATAATGCTTCATATTATTTTGCATGTTGAGCTAATGCCTGTGATTTTGCATATTAAGAAGATCATCCTCTTCTGTTGTTTCTGTGCTTAAGAAGTTCATTGTCTTATGTTTCATTCATAGCCTATATGACAACTCGGGTAGGTTAGAGGTGAAACCATATGATCTTCCAACCAACTCATCATCTTAGGCCGTGATTGGATCGTCATTTTCCAACTAAAACCGCTTGTAAAACTGACGCTTGTAAATAAAAGCAGATGGTCTCGGGTGAAGCGTTTGGTTGGTCGATTTTGACTAGTAAAATATACACTGGTCTCTCAAATTACACGTGTAACTCACCGGTTTTCGTTACAGACCTCGGGCCCTCGGTTTCATTATGCCTGTATTTTACGCGTTGTTTCCGATGACGAGTAACTTATACTTGTATCTTAATACAGGTGTGAAATAAACCAGAGCTCCCAAGTGTGGCCTTACCGTTTCATGCCGTCTCAGTCTCTCGAAGGTGCTCATAGGTGTCCGATGATCCTGACTTCTTGAATGAGCAGTGGGCGCTGTATCAGACCATCCGTAGGGCCCGCGAGGACCTCTCCGTCGTCCTTCGAGTTGTTGCGCTCGCCGTGGCGCCGAGCATTGTCAACATGGTCAATGAGCATGAGGATTCAGGAGATGACTTTATTTTGACTGGATGACAGTAGGGACCCACTAGGGCCATAGCCGTACGTATGCAAGTGCCTCCTTATTATGTACAACTATATTTTTTTTGCTTCCTCCTAGTTTCCTGACATCATGATCCCACACCATTGTCAACCTATGTAGTCAATAAACGAGAGAATTGCACAAGGAGCGGCCGACAGCTGGGACCAAGCAGCTCAAGCAGTATTTGTGTTTTTGAGGTGTGAGCACTGCAGAGTTTTTCTTGAGCGATGTTTTTGTTGTTGTTCAGAGGAGAGCAGGGTATTAACTGGGCGGGCTGTGCCCGTCTAGCCCAGGCCAGATAACCAGCCCAGATATTAATTTTTTTCAAGCTGAAAATGGCTAGCCCAACTATACTTTTTTTGAGGAATACCCAGGCAAGGTCAACTTGTTATTCTCCGCCCCACTGGGCAGCAAATCTTTCCTAGGAGGGATGCATTAGGCTTAACAAGAAAATGGGCTTTAAGAATAATAAATGGGATGTAATTATAAAAACTAGGCTATGACTATAAAAATGCACCAAACACGTAATTAGTTTATAAATATTATATTTGGATTTTGAAAATTTTAATTTCATTAATTGTTGCGCGCGCAATGTTTCGTTGGATTTTTACATAAGACAAATTTATATTGAAATTGTATTTAATCTGACTAGAAATTTCGGGATAAAAATATTTCGGATCCCATCAAAATGTGGGAAATTTTATTGAATTCTGTTTTGAACATTTGGTTGAAATTATTAATCATTGTCCTAGCTAGAAAATGGGCTGTACTTTTAACAAACTATAAATGGGATGTACTAAATTCCATTAGAATTCAAAAATGGGCTGTACATTCTTACAAATCTCAAATGGGCTATAAGTTCTCTGCCACACACTTGTGGGCCTACTAAGTTGACGCATCCCCTCATGAAAAAAATAAGTTGACGCGTATGCAAGGCTTTATCAACTTATAGTCAACACACGGTTCTAGCAACAGTGGCCGTCGGATGTCCATCCAACGGATCTCGTGCTTCTTCGTCAATCTCGGATATCCTAGCTTCACCCGCCCAAAAAATGATTCCTCCCCTTGACATCTGGGGCACACCGTTTCGGAGGTTGACCTATGGGCCTACTAAGTTGACGCATACTGAGGGCTTTGTCAACTTAGTCAATATGAACGATTCTAGCTGCAGTGACCGTACGATGTCCATCCAACGGCCGTCGTGCTTCTTGAACCTCTGGTCTTCTTGCTCCAGCCGCCCAAAGTAGTACTGGTCGTGCCGCCTGCTCCTGCCTCCCGTGGCCGGCTGTGCTGCCGCGGAGACCTCACAGCCCCCTACTACTCACACCGCTAGCCAGGCCCTGCAGCGACGGCATCCTCACATCGCAGCCGAACCAGTGAACCCTCGTACTCCTCTCTGCGTGGGCATCCATAGCCGCGTCTTCCCTGGCTCCGCGTCGTCCCCTTCGTAGGCCTCGCCGTCGTCCTTCGTCTTGGTGCTCTCAGCGCGGCGTGGTCAATGTGGTCAACGACCGACTTCCATCGGAAGAGTACTGTACGTGGAGAGGCTGACAGCTGGGTCCACGGCCGCAGCAAGGAAGTGCCTCCTTATTACGTGGAAAATAATTATTCCTCCACCTGACAGTAGGGACCCACCGGATGGGCCATCGTATTTCGCGAAAAACGTTTCCCCCCTGACTGCTGGGACCCACCAGCTACATCTTCGCACGCAAGGAAGTGCGTCCATATTACGGGCAAAAAATGATTCGCCCCCTGACTGCTGGGACCCACCAGCTACATCTTTGCACGCAAGGAAGTGCGTCCATATTACGGGCAAAAAAAAAGGATTCGCCCCCTGACTGCTGGGACCCACCAGCTACATCTTCGCACGCAAGGAAGTGCCTGACAGTCGGGACCCACCTGGTCGAAGCGTATGTAGTGTTATCATTCTGGTCGCGAATGTGTACGTACATACTGGTCGATCGGTCTGTCTGCAGGCTGCAGCGATGAACCATGGCCGTGCAAGGAAGGACACGTGTTGTATAGAAGCGCGCACGTGTCGTAGTAGAGGCGCGCACGTAGCATGTACACGTACGCACAGCGGCCAGGGTGCAAGAAATAAAATACGGCCACGTACGTACATATGGGCGGGGTCTCGAACGCCTACTCGCGCATATGTACGGCCAGGGCTCTTGTACATGGCTGGGTCAGAACGGAGAAACTGTGTCGTCGTCGTGTTCATGGGGAGCCAACCGGCTGGGTCGGTGTCGGTGTCAAAACCGGCGGATCTCGGGTAGGGGTTCCCGAACTGTGCGTCTAAGGCGGATGGCAACAGGAGGCGGGGGACACAATGTTTACCCAGGTTCGGGCCCTCTCGATGGAGGTAATACCCTACTTCCTGCTTGATTGATCTTGATGATATGAGTATTACAAGAGTTGATCTACCACGAGATCGTAGAGGCTAAACCCTAGAGGCTAGCCTATGATTATGATTGTTGTTGTCCTACGGACTAAACCCTCCGGGTTATATAGACACCGAAGGGGGCTAGGGTTACACAGAGTCGGTTACAGGGGAGGAGATCTACATATCCGAATTGCCAAGCTTGCCTTCCACGCAAAGGAGAGTCCCACCCGGACACGGGACGAAGTCTTCAATCTTGTATCTTCATAGTCCAACAGTCCGGCCAAGGTATATAGTACGGCTGTCCGAGGACCCCCTAATCCAGGACTCCCTCAATAGCCCCTAAACCAGGCTTCAATGACGATGAGTCCGGCGCGCAGATTGTCTTCGGCATTGGAAGGCGGGTTCCTCCTCTGAATATTCCATAGAAGATTTTGAACACAAGGATCGTGTCCGGCTCTGCAAAACAAAGTCCACATACCATCGTAGAGATTATATTATTCCACAAATCTGATCTGCTAACAACTTTTCATAACGTGACATCCTGCCGTGGTCTGGTCATTACGAACCGTTTTTCCCAGCCTGCCACTGCACGTGTTGCGAGGCGGTTTTGTTGGCACGTCTTGTCGAAGCAGAGATCGTGTTCCCCTTATCACGGGATTCTCATCAATACGGGTGGGGGTAACCCAATCGTGCTTGTTAGTATGACTCCTCAATTTTAGGCAAGTTCCAAACGGCCACGCGGAGGACGCTTGATATTCGCCCTTTTATAAAGGGGCCAAGGCCTGCCCTTTTCTTCTCGCGCTCGATCCTTCCCTTCCCCCACCTCGAGTTCCAACACCCAAGGCTCAGGCTAAGTGCTTCGGACCTTCAATCATGTCCAAATCCAACCTTCAAGGCCGGTGGATGGCCTCCTCTGTCACAGAGGAGGACATCAAGAAGCTAAGAGAAGCCAGGTATCTGACCGCCGAAATCTCGCACAGGCTGACTGCTCAAGGGCAGGTCATCCCCACTCCCGAACCTAACGAGAGTGTCGTATTTGTTTCCCACTTCCTTCGAGGGCTAGGCTTTAGTCTTGATCCCTTTGTTAGAGAGCTTATGTTCTATTACGGGCTCGATTTCCATGATCTAGATCCAGATTCCATCCTTCACATCTCGTCGTTTATCGTCGTGTGTGAGGCCTTCCTCCACATCACCCCACACTTCGGCTTATGGCTCAAGACCTTCAGTGTGAAGCCGAAGATGATCGATGGGCGACACACGGAATGCAGAGGTGCCATAATAAGCGAAGGCGCCGATGCTCTATGGCCAAAGGGTTCCTTCCCGGAGGTATCCAACTTATGGCAGCGGGAGTGGTTTTACATCACAGCTCCCCGAAGTACTAAGTGGGTAGTTGCCCCCGCCTCCCGTTCGGCCCCCCTGCCACAACTGGCGTCATGGGTCAACAAGGGGCTGGACTGGGGGCCAGTTAATGACGTGCCGACATTGCAAAGTCGCATCCGAGATCTCCTCAAGAGAGATGTCAGTCTTGTTAAGGTAATGCAAGTTATGCTAGTTCGTCGGGTCCTGCCATGCCAACGTCGATCTCTCCGTATGTCAGAGTTCAACCCAAAAGGACCGCGAACTATTCAGCAATTCTTCGGTGTGACGCTCGAGGAGATGTATGGATTGTTCTTCGGATCACGAATAAAGTGTCCGGACACCACCGAGGATGCGGGTCTCAACTGTAATCGTCCAGATACCCACGTAAGTAATTCTGCGGCTGAACATGCTGTCTTTTTATTTGTCACAACATCATTATGAAAAAATCGCTCTTGGCCAGGACTGGATAAGAAAGGCGAAGATGATCAGGTGTTCGGCCCCCCTTCCCGAAGGCTCACCGGATCCTGTACTAGCCAGGATGCTTGAGCGCGCACCTTATCAAGTGCCATCAGGGGAAGATAAAGGGAGGAATAAAGAAGCCGAAAGCGGGCCTCACGCATTACTCATCCAAACCGGGGGAATTAGTGTCTCCGCGAAGAGGATAATCGGGGAGAAGAATCTAGAATCCCCTCTCCCCAAGGAAGGAAAAGGACCGCCTCTGAAGACTTGGAAACGAGGGTTTCCAATCGAGGGAAGAAAATGAGGGTTTCCAATCGAGGGAAGAAACCTTCGCCAGGCGGCCCTGCCCAGAGGGCATCCTTACCGAACAGTGCCTGCAAGGGGGCCAGCCCTCCACCGAGCTATAAGTGAACAAGAGTACTTTTGGTAAATATATCCTGCTTTATCTTCGAGGACAATAACCGGGACGTATGTCTTGCAGTCCGGATCGTAGCCCTTCTCGACAGAGTTCGTCTTCGGGTGATCTTCTTCCGAAGATGATGGAGAGCGAAACGCCTCCCCCTGTCTCCCCACCTCATGGGGCGGACGACCCTGAGGTGTTGTCACGGAGGATTTCTCCTAATCCGCCAAGGCCAGAAGGTAACCCTTCGGCCACCCGAAGTCCGGAGTATTCGGCTCCTAAGGAGAGCAACAGAAAGAGTTCGGGACTGTCCGGTCCACAACCGGACGCACTGATGGGTCTTCTGGAGCAAGCGGCTATCTCAGAGGCGCATCGTACTTTCATGGGTACGGTGGTTGAGAGGATTTCATCCGCCAAAAGTGGGTTGCATGAAGCTTTTACGAGCCTGCTAAGAGGCTTTGAGGTACGCAAAGTAATATATATATTTTGACAGTACCGCACACGCTAGGTGTGCCCTATACAGATAGTGGCCCCTGAGACTCTGGTTGCTGTCCAGAGGCGACAAACAGAGGATCATAGTCCCAGTTAATGATCACGCTGCTTTCATGTGCAGGCGGCTGAGGGTCCGATGGCTGGCCGGACTGGTGAGTTTGCCAAACTGAGGCGGCAGCTTGATGCGGCAGATGCCAACATCGCGCTTGTGAACAAGCGGCTTGACGAGGCACATGGTATGTATTTTTGGGTGGTCAACAGATATTAAGAGGAGCATGATGCTAGTATCTATAATATGTTGTGACTGCAGAGGGAGCTACCGCCATTGAGACCCTTCGGGCGGAACTTGCCCGAGCCAAGGAACAAGCCAAGAGAAGTAATGCGGCCGCCCTAAAGGCAGCCGAAGAGTTAAGAGCCGAACAGGCTGCTCATCGACAGAGCGAAGATAAAATAGCCAAGATGGCTATTGAGCTGAAAGATGCCGCCGACCGGTATGAGCTTCTTGAAAAGGAAAGCCAAGCGAAAGCAGCGGACCTGAAGAAAGCCATGGAAGCAGCCAAGGAAACCCGCTCTAAAATCAGAGCGGCGACGGAGGAGCTCCGTCAAGCCGGAGATATCACGGCTGGGAAGCCCTTTTTGTTGCGGACGAAGTTCGGAGATCCAAAGTATGCCCCTCTGGATCAATTATGGAGTGCTGTAGACGCGTACTTGGACTTGGCAATGAGTGCTGCTGATGCGACTGAGTTTTTCAAAGATCAGAAAGATCATGAAGTTGAAAGGTTGTTCTGGTCGCAGTTCAGTGCTCCAACGCGTCCGCTGCTGTTAAATGAACAAATGGCCGAGTGGGCCGAGCTCCATAGGTTGTCCGGACTTGCCATGAGTTCTGTCGTGGATTATCTTTGGCCGAAGGGACCAAGGCCGAATAGTTATTTCGGTTTAGTGCCACAATTCCTTGGTGTTGTGCCGCATATCGACGCTGTAAAGCGGTCGGCGTGCATAGAGGGTGTGCGGATGGCTCTTGCCCGTGTTAAGACATACCGGGCAGAGATGGAGGCCACCGCTATTGCAACCCGGGATCCGGCCGTAGGCCAGGTCTCGACCGAGCACTATTTTGAAGAAGTCCTAGAAGGCACTCGTTTAATAGAGGCTCAGTGCTCAAAGAGTATGATGTTCGAGTGACATGTATCCCAATTGTAAAAACAATGCTATTTGGATAATAAAGGCTGTGTTTATACTTTTGCCTGAAAGTATTATGATGCCTCCTGTGCGGCCGTTTATGTATGTATATAACCTAAAAGTTTGTAGTCGTCGGCTTCAGCCCCCACGCATATAATGTGGGGGTGTTCAGGAAAGCGCGTATTCACACTTGATCCAATGTCTTGGTCCATTAAGGAGGTGATAGTGCGGCGAACAAGGCAATCGGACTATATAGCTTTAACACTTTCACTTAGCCATAGGAGTTTGACGGTGGGGCTACTATATAGCCCCTGGTACTTCCGCGCTCATCCGAATACGGTGCGCGTACATACATGGCCGGGAAACCGGTCCTTCATTAATGCGGAGGAATCGCGAAGATTCCACTGAGTCATCGAGTGGTTGACCAGTCTCGCGCTTTATCATGACAGTCAGTTTTCGACTTTCTCTACTGAGGTGCTCATCCAGATGAACCAGGGCACAATCGCAGCAGTTCTCCCGGTGCCACCATAGATAGAGCGGAATGTAAGGTAGCAAAACACGGGAGCCGGGCAAACCCAACTATTGACCAAAGACATGATTTGGAGCTGATGAATATAAGGCCAAACTCGCGACGCCGAACACTCCCTAAGGTATTCGGACTTTACAACATATACTGGGCTGAGTAACGCCCTTGATAATGAGCCCTGAATTTCCAGGTACGTGCATTAGTCTGACGTGACGAAATGCCAATAACGCCAGCATCCCTCTCGGTTGTGTTGAGTATCCGGAGGGTGTGAAGCAACAAGAGACAGTAAAAAAGGTTTACACATGGTCTTAATCTAAAAGGAAACCTTTGAGCGGGGCCCTGCTACACGTCTGCGCCTGTGTCTCCGTTGTGCCGTATCCTGGAAGGGTGTAGCACGATGATCATATGTAAAAGAGAAAAACCCAGGTGAAAGTCTTCGTGCGAAAAATTGGTTATTCTTAATGAACCATTAAAATGCAATCTAAATAGGGTCAAGCCGAACTGTAGCCCTTTTTACATGCGAGAAGCCCCTAGCACCACCTATGGGGGTATATCCATCGACCCAATCTCAGGTTTATCTGAGCTGTTACAGCTAGTGGTGTGCCGGACTCGTCTAGCCGTGTCCGCAGTCTTGACGACCGATCATTTATTCTGGTTGGAAAGGCTGTTTAGTGTTCGGCTGCTAGAGCCGCCACATATTCCTCCGCATGTAAGGAATGCTCTGTGTTTCCGCTAACTATGATGATGCCACGTGGATCGGGCATTTTAAGCTTAAGATAAGCGTAATGCGGTACTGCGTTAAAACGAGCGAAGGCCATTCTTCCGAGTAGTGCGTGATAGCCGCTTCGGAATGGAGCGATGTCGAAGGTTAATTCTTCGCTTCGGAAGTTTTAGGGAGAACCGAATACAACCTCTAGTACTATAGAGCCCGTGCAGCGGGCCTCTGGGCCTGGTATTACTCCTTTAAAGGTAGTATTGCTTTGGCTGATTCTTGTCGGGTCTATCCCCATTTTGCGGACGGTGTCCTGCTATATCAGATTAAGACTACTGCCGCCGTCCATAAGGACTCGGGTGAGATGGTATCCGTCAATTATTGGGTCTAGCACCAAGGCAGCCGATCCTCCGTGCCGGATACTAGTCGGGTGATCCCTGCGATTAAAAGTGATCGGGCAGGCCGACCAAGGGTTGAACTTGGGGGTGACGGGTTCCACGCGTATACGTCTCGGAGTGCGCGTTTGCGCCTCCTCTTCGGTATGTGAGTTGCATAAATCATGTTCACTCTTTTGACCTCTGGTGGGAATTGTTTCTGTCCCCCAGTGTTTAGCTGGCGAGGCTCATCCTCGTCTTCACTTGGTGTCTCCCTCCCCTTATGTTCGGCGTTTAGCTTGTCGGCCTGCTTGAAGACCCAGCATTCTCTATTGGTGTAATTTGCAGGTTTGTCGTAGGTGCCATGAATCTGACATAATCTGTCTAGAATCTTGTTTAGGCTGGATGGTCCATCTCTGCTGCCTTTAAATGGCTTTTTCCGTTGACCGGGTCGAGAGCCCCTGAATCTGGCGTTTACCGCTGTGTTGTCTGGGCTGTCTTCATTGTTTTGACGCTTGCTTTTATTGCGTCGCGGTTTCCCATTGCCATCCCTGACTTCGGATGTGCCTTGGTTGCTGGTGCCGCTACAGGCCAGCCAACTGTCTTCGCCCGCGCAAAAGCGGGTCATAAGGTTTGTTAGGGCCGCCATTGTCCTTGGTTTTTCCTGGCCGAGGTGTCTGGCGAGCCATTCGTCTCGGACACTGTGTTTGAAAGCCGCTAAGGCTTCGGCATCTGGGCAGTCGACGATTTGATTCTTCTTAGTGAGAAATCTGTTCCAAAGCTTTCGGGCTGACTCTCCGGGCTGTTGAATTATATGACTTAAATCGTCTACATCCGGAGGTCGGACATAGGTCCCTTGAAAATTAGCCCGAAAAGTGCCCCCAAGCTCTTCCCAGCTTCCAATTGAGTTTTCGGGGAGGCTTTTCAACCAGTGCCAAGCTGGTCCTTTCAACTTGAGGGGCAGGTATTTGATGGCGTGGAGATCATCTCCGCGAGCCATGTGGATGTGAAGGATAAAGTCCTCAATCCAGACCCCAGGGTCTGTCGTTCCTTCATATGCCTCTATGTTCACGGGTTTGAATCCCTCTGGAAATTCATGATCCAGCACCTCATTGGTGAAGCATAGGGGGTGCGCGACACCCCTGTGTTTGGATGTGTCATGGCATTCTTCTGACAGTTGTAGTGTTCGGTTTTGATTCCGAGCTGTTATTCGGTCAGTATAGTCGTTTGGGCGGCCATGATTCTGTGTCGGAGCGCGCTTCCCAGATCCATAGATGGACCTGGTCATACCGGCTTTTTTGTGTAGGTCCTCACGTAAATCGTGTGCTGACTTGTGTGTGACATCGTTAGCTGCCCTGTCGCGGCCACGGGGTGGTCGGTCCGGCTGATCGGCCGTTTTATTTTTCGGCTGAATGGGCTCTAAAGCCTGGTCGTTGAATTCAGGTAGCAGCTTGCGCTTTGGATAGCTCTTTGTGCGGCAACTGCCGCCATACTTTTCTTCAGTGTCAAGCACTTTATTCCATCTGCTGTTGAGCGTATTCTGCGCGGCCTTAAGCCTTTGTTTCTACTTCTTCAGGCTCCTCGCGGTGGCAATAAGCCTTCTATGGAGGTTTTCTTGTTCCAAGTGCCTTTCCGGGATGATGTGTGCATCGTCGTCCGGACTATTCTCCTCTCCGGAGACAGGTTGATGAGTTTTACCCTCGGCGTCACCGTGATCGGACAGCGGCTCCGTACTATGTTCGCCGTCCGCTGGCTCATCCTGCTCCATCGCTGGGTCCATGTGGTCGTCGTTTCCTTTGGAGTCGACCGGGGTATTATTCTTTCTTGCGCTATCATCGTTGTTTTTGCTGAGGCGGGATTTGGAGCGGCGCCTACGTCATCCCTTTGGTTGCTTCTCGAGGGGATTATCTTTCGCTGCATTCTTCCGTTGGTGTATCCACCATGTATATATATATGATGAAGTGGCTGTCCAGCGCCCTGTGGGCGGTGGTTCCTGTTCCTCTCCTGCATCGTCTTCCATACCGTCGATGTCTTCGGAGTCGAAATCAAGCATGTCGGTTAAATCGTCGACAGTGGCTATTAAGTGGGTGATGGGTGGGGAAAGAATTTCTTCGTCGTCCGCTTCCCACTTGAGCTGGACATAGTTCGGCCGAGGATCTCCTGACAAGGAGAGATACCTTAATGAATCTAGCACGTCGCCCAAGGGCGGGTGCTGGAAAATATCCGCGGAGGTAAACTCCATGATCGGTGCCCAATCAGATTCGATAGGCACGGATGTAAGCGGTTCGGAGCCTGTGGTCGGGGACGAATCCAAGGGTTCGATGACACAGGTCTCGTAGGGGGTGAAGTCAGTATTCGGCTCTATCGCCGCTGAGTGTGCGGCCTCCGTGGCGGGGTCCATCCACCCGTCCTCGGATGGCACGATCTGCTCTGGATTGAGGGTCGGAGTAGCTGCAGGTGTGATCTCCCGAACACCGTCCGACGGCAGAGCTAATTCGCGCTCGTCGTGACTGTGCGGCGCACCTGACATGGGCTCGAATCCGTCGAAGATCAAGTCTCCGCGGATGCCGGCAGCATAGTTTAAGCTTCCAAACCTGAGCTGACGGCCAGGGGCGTAGCTCTCGATCTGCTCCAGATGGCCAAGCGAGTTGCCCCGTAGTATGAAGCCGCCGAATACGAAGATTTGTCCGGGGAGAAAAACCTCACCTTGGATCGCATCATTGCCGATGATCGAAGGAGCCTTCAAGCCTTTATCGTGACGGCACAGTGGAACTCTCAATGAAAGCACCAGTGTCGGTGTCAAAACCGGCGGATCTCGGGTAGGGGGTCCCGAACTATGCTTCTAAGGCAGATGGTAACAGGAGACGGGGGACACAATGTTTACCCAGGTTCGGGCCCTCTCGATGGAGGTAATACCCTACTTCCTGCTTGATTGATCTTGATGATATGAGTATTACAATAGTTGATCTACCACGAGATCATAGAGGCTAAACCCTAGAGGCTAGCCTATGATTATGATTGTTGTTGTCCTACGGACTAAACCCTCCGGTTTATATAGACACTGCAGGGGGCTAGGGTTACACAAAGTCGGTTACAAGGGAGGAGATCTACATATCCGAATTGCCAAGCTTGCCTTCCACGCAAAGGAGAGTCCCACCCAGACACGGGACGAAGTCTTCAATCGTGTATCTTCATAGTCCAACAGTCCGGCCAAGGTATATAGTCCGGCTGTCCGAGGACCCCCTAATCCAGGACTCCCTCAGTCGGAACGGAATGCGTCGTCATGTTCATCGGTAACCAACCGGCTTGGACGAAACAGCCGATGGAAACGAGGCCTGGCGTACCGCAGAATGGAGGAAACAGCCTTGTGTTCGACCGGCCATGGGGGAAACGGGATCCTGTTCATCGGGTGGGGGCTGGAGTACCGCAAAACGGAGGAAAGGGACCTCCTACAGTCGAAATGGGGTCCTGTTGATCGGGAGGGGTGTGGCGTACCGCAAAACGGAAGAAACAGACTTGTGTTGGAGCGCTACGGTCGAAACGGGGGTCCTGTTCAACGGGAGGGGTGTGGCGTACCGCAAAACGGGACTCCACGGGATACTGTTCATCTCCACCGTCGACTGCCTCCACGGGCTACTGTTCATCAACCGTCGACTGCCTCCACGGGATCATGTTCATCCACCGTCGACCTCCTCCAGCCTCCACCTGCGACTATTCATCCACGGGCTCCTGTTCATCCAGCCTCCACCGCTCCTCCACCAGCTACAGTTCAACCAGCCCTCTCCACGGGGTCCTGTTCAACCACCCCTCCACGGGCTACTGTTCATCCAGCCCTCCACGGGGTCCAGTTCATCCAGCCCTCCACAGGGTCCTATTCATCCAGCCTTCCACGAGGTCCCGTTCATCCACCGGCTCGATCGATCGGGGTACTGTTCATCCAGCGGCAACGGCCTCTACTACCACTGGGTCCTG
Organism: Aegilops tauschii subsp. strangulata; assembly: GCF_002575655.3. Taxonomy (NCBI): domain Eukaryota; kingdom Viridiplantae; phylum Streptophyta; class Magnoliopsida; order Poales; family Poaceae; genus Aegilops; species Aegilops tauschii. The sequence goes on from NC_053037.3 coordinate 190,785,419, forward strand.
TTCATCCAACCCCCCCACCAGGATCTGTTCATCCAAACCCCCTCAACAACGCTCACTGTTCATCCAGAGGCAGCATCGATCGGCTTGAGTTAGCAGCAGTAGCGGAGGAATCACTCGGCTTCAGTTAACAGCAAGGGATCGATTGATCGCTCAGGTTCAGTAACGCGCGCGTAGCCTATAGTGCAATCGCTCGGGTTCAGTTAGAGCCCAATGCCTTGCTCGGGTTCTGTTAGAGCGCAACTCCGCGCACACGCGCGCATACGTACGAGAGAAACGCGCATCGCTCGGCCCCCGACCACCCATCGTAACCGGGAACTCCCCCGATATTTTCCTCGCCCTCGCTTCTACCATGGTTTTCTCCGTCATGGCCGGCCCAAACAATGTCATGCAGCTGCGTCTCCGGCCCGCCCAGGACGAAAAGCCCATTTTCTATCATGATTTTTTGTCATAGAAGTAGGACCCCACCACATCTATGATGATACCGGGTTTTCTCACAATTATCGTCATAGAAGTGTCATAAGCATGACAGAAAAAAATCGTTTGGCGCAAAATGTCACGGATGTGTCTTTTTTTTGCAGTGCATGCTTCGCGCGTCGGGCGGGTGTTTTTACTGTAGCTGTGAATCCCATCATCCTATGTCCTCGGATGAGTCCAGTAGAAATTGCATTCTGATGTTTGGGTTCAAACTTTCAAAACTGCTGCCCTATCTCTACGTCTACGTATACTTAATACAACAAGTTTTAAACTTGAGACCAGCCACCCACCCTCACAAAGAACACTTTTTAACCTAGCACAGACTCCAGGAAATTTGGCCACAGTGTGAGGTGGGCCATATGTTAATGTACGTAACCAGCACCTCGAATCCTCGATATATGTAGTAGGGTGGCATGGGCCAGAAAAAGCATTCACGTCTAGGAGTACGGCACACGCCACCAGCATGACTTCCATCTGACACCACATTTCTTGGAGTCCGTGCTACAGCTATCTCTTCAACCTCGTCGTTTCTCTAACTCAGCCATCGCGGGGCGGGCGAGGTGGGGTTTGCCGACAGTCGGTTTCCTCAACTACGGTCCCACTTGTAAGGCCAACTCCAACGCACGACCCCAAACGGACCTCCGTTTTTCCCGGATTCTGTCCGTTTCGGTAGGGCAATGGGGTCGTGTCCGGGCCATTTCTCGGATGCGGTGGTCGTGCACCCAACGCGCGGACGCATCCCCGCTGCGTACATTTTTCTTTGCAAACACATATCTTTTTTCCATCATTTGATTTTTGGTACATGGCAATACATCACCAAAATTTGACTACAAAAGCAAGACCAAAGAAAACAAGAACCACAAGAATACATTTTAGAAGATATCCTACTTCCATAACTGCTCCTGTAAGTTGGATTAGTGCCTTCTCAGTGCATTCATTGTTGATCTGCAGAGGCTCGATCTTGCGTGCTTCTTTATTCTTCGAGTGTAAAGAAGTATACATTGCTTCCTCGCCTCTAGTCTCTTGTCTAGCCTCTATTCTATCAACAAGTGCACTAGTCTCATCTCTAGCCTCTATGCTAGCTAAAAGTGCACGAACATCTACTAAATTGCGCTCTATCAATATATCGATGTACTCTTCTTCCCAATACCAAAACTTGCATCCATTCTACACAATAAAATTTTAAGTTAGCACAACTAGTCTAATCCGAGAGCACAACCAAAGCTAAAGTAGCACATACCCCATCGGCTGAGCACTTGATGAACACCCATCTGGGATGTTCCGGCATTCTAGACACGCGGCACAAGACCTTCTTTGGGCAGTCGCCGCACGTAATGAGTGGCAACGGTGCGCCGACGAGCTTTTGGGCCAGCTCCGAGCCCGGCCGACCGCCATTCATGTATCTGCCGGCGGACCACCGACGGTGTAGATCCAAGCGGCTAGAGGAGGAGTCAGTACATGCATGCGGCCTTGCGGCCTTGCCGGGGCCTTCCGGCCCGGTCCCCGACCAGTCCATGGCGCGTGCGCGGCCTCCCACAGCCGGGCGAGCTCAAGCCCGACCGGATCCGCTCCAAATCCGGCCGCCGGGTGCGTAAAACACGTAACCGTGGTTGGGTAGCTCCAGGGTGTCGAGGGAAAGGGGGCTGAGCGAGCGCACGTCCGAGCTTCACGCGCTGGTGTTGGCCTAGCGGCGTGGCGGACCAACCGTGTGGGGGTGCGAAGTGGCTTCGCTCGTGTGGGGGACGGAAGCCATCCCGCGCGGGTGCTAGGTCTGACAGGACGGCCTTGTCGTCAGTGTGTGACCTCTTTGGCAACCGTCCACTCCCCACTAGCCTCTTCATTGACATGTGGTCCCGTTCCAACTTGTCAGTGAGACGACGGCGAGTCCTTTTGTACAATTTCCGAATGGACGTCTATGTAGGCCGGGGCACCTCTTTGTGTACCGTGGCAACCGTCCACCGAGTCTTCGTCTTTCCCTCTCGATTTGGAACTGTTGTCGCACACTCTTCCTCCCTCCTCCATTTGCCTTCACCCTTCCTTCTGCCATTGTTCGATCGTCTTCTCCATGGAGGGAACAGACCGGAAACGACCCCGTTATTCTTGCCTTGATCTGAATGATGATATGGTGAAGGAACTCATTGATCGGTGTGACGTCATCACCTCGGCTAGCATGGTAGGTTCGTTCAAGACCATTCTCGACTCAACTATTAACATCATTACAACGAACCCAAGGGTCCAGGAGCGGTTTGATCTCCCCTATCTTCTTCACTGTGACCCTGCTCACTGGCGCGCGGACGACGGAGGCCTCGCCTTGTGCAAGTTGGTGCCGCTTGACAATGATACGTGTGATGTTAAGATGCCATCGCTTGAGGGTAAGGCTTGGGCAGGTGCAAATGGAGATTGGGTTGTTTATATTGGGTCCAACTACGAGTGGGAACTTGTGAATGTGTACACTCGTCACCGGGTTCCACTTCCAAAAATCTCAGACTGCCCAGAGGTTGAGCACACCGGTTATGACCGTACTTTCAACTACGGTCATGGTGACTGTCGTCTACAGAAGATAGCAATTTGTCAAGTTCCCGAACGCTCTTGGGATTTAATGGAATATGTAGTTGTTGCTATCTTCGACAAGCTTGTTCCCTTCCTTCATAGTTCGACTGGATGGATATTGCTCAAAAATCAGTTTCTATACAAGGATGAGTACTGTGATGCAATTCAATACGAGGGTCTTGTGTTTGTTGCCACCACTCGTGGCACTGTTTTTGCATGGAATCCTTATGCTTTCGGTAAGTTAGTCTTCCACCGTAATTATAATTGTTTCATCCACATGCATGCGGGTTAGCTAGTTTCCCTTTACTAATTAACCTTCTTGTCTTTCCAAGGTCCTGTGAACATTCCACCACCTATACTTGAAAAACTTTATAACCAAGGGGGAGATGACGATGATGATCACGAGCATGAGAACCCATATACTCAGTGGCACCTGGCATCTTATTCCGATGGATCACCTCTTCTTATCTGTATATAGGGCACCGCTGATGTGACTAAGGGTGTTGTCTCCCATGGTCGCACTCTCCGGACCTATTCCAACATCCGTTGCAGGGTATTCGGGATGGATACTATTTTGCTAGCGCCAACACCTTCTCCCTGGTTTAGTATTGATACTCTTGGAGGAAACTCGCTCTTCCTTGGACAAAACTATCCAATCATGGTGAAAGGCGATCCAGCTGCTGTTGACACAACGTTACTACCATTTATGAGAAGCAACTGTATCTATAGCTCGGACATTGCTATGCTTACCTACCGTGGCTATCACAATATGGGTCATGAAATAGACCGCTTCAGCCTGGATGATCAGTCCTGCGTTGGTCTTGATATTGACAGTAGCTGGCCCTTCCGAGACAAACTCTTCTGTTTCAAAGCAAGCGTTTCCAACGCCGAGGAGTGGTTGAGCTGAAGTTCATTTCATTGCTTGTTATTTTTTGTGTGATGAAAACTTTAGTATTTACTAGAATGTTTTGTTGGAACTAATCTATAATCCAACATGTATCCTCGTTGTCATTGTGTGTTGATGACTTGTTGTATGTAATGAATGGTACTTTTGCATATGCATGTCATAAAGTCAATTTATAAATGGTTTTCGACTCACTTCTTGGAGTGTTAGTGTCGTAGTAGTATAGCCAGCATCCGTAGTAGTATGAAGTTGCCACATCACATAGAGCCAACCAATAGTTAGTTCTAGTTACATCACCTATAGCTAGATGTCACATGGAGGCCGAGAAATATGGTGATAGCGTGACTGCGTGAGGTGGGCTTGTATGTAGTATGATGTAGGCACAGGGCTTGCCGTGTTTCCTACTCCTCCAGTCTATATGTGGAGAATATTAGGTCGAGTTCTTCCTTCTTTTGCCGACACGTGGGACATACAGCATTCAGGTCATGTCATGCAAGAAAATGGAGTGGTAGTTGAAGCCACGTGATGTGCATCTTGGGTTAAACTGTAAATAGAATCTTACTACTCTTGAGTAACTCCAAAAGCGGCCACCGAAGATCTATATTGGATTTGTTTTTCATCACCAGCACGTCGAGGTGAAAGATGTGCAGGTTTAGTGGGTCCTCTTGCGTTTTCACTGACATGTGGGACCGCATGTGAGCAAACAGACGATGGGCTCCGCGCGTCTGCTGGCTGGCTGTAATGCCCCGAGACCGACGTTACAGAAGACTTCTAGATGCTCTGAGTTTCGTCGTGTGATTTGTTTTGTTTGTTGCATCTCTTGCATTGCATCATGTCATTAATTTTTAAAAACTCAACTAAGTAAATTGCATGGATCTTCGCTCCATTTAAATCGAGGGAAATGCACATGGTGGTTTCTCTTTATAACATATATCCTCCCAATATTATTAGGGAGCTATATTAAAATATTCCATTAATTGGAGTTCACCATAACACACTTGCAAATATCCCAATGCCTTTGTTATCTTAATTCTTGGTCTCCAACCTTGCCATATATTCTTTCATCATATTCCGGAGCTAGCATTCACGTCTAGCAGTACGGCACACACCACCCACATGAGTCCCATCCGACACCAATTTCTTGGAATCCATGCTACAACCATCTCTTCTCCCTCCTGTTTTCTCAGCCATCGCGCGGTGGGCGGGGTGTGGGTTTGCCGATAGTCGGTTTCCTCAACTGCGGTCCTACTTGTAAGTGAAAATGCAACACAACACGCATTCCCGGCGTGCCAGACCAACCGTGCGAGGGTGCGACGCTAACACGGCAGGCTTTTCCTTTTGAACTTGTAACTTGTAAAATTTGGTTCTGCTCCATGGCGCGACTGATAGATAGAAATAACGAATTTCCCTAGAGTAATGAGAAGTTTGGTTCTGGCGGGATTCATGCATGGAGTACGTACGAAAATTATGAAGTTGATGCGAAAGGTAAGATAATTACTAGTAGTACCCTATACTACTACATGGATTTGACGGAAAGATAAAGATGCATACGGTTCCATCAATGACATCCTCACGCCCTAGTGCGCCGGGTCACCAACCGACGTGTGAGAAGCAGCGGCATTGGCGGCGAGCTCAACGTGCTTCTGAACAATGTCGTCCAAGGTTGCCCTGCGGTTCAAGAAGGCCAGCGACCTATCGTCCTCCTCTGGCACGTATTAGTCCTTGTGGACGATTTGCACATAGATGTGGGTGATTATGTCGACGGTGTCTTGCTGCGCCAGGCACTGCGCGGTGAGCGCGAACTCAAGGTGGACATTCTCCGGCGCGACGGCGGGAAGTCGCAGGGCTACCAATGCGTCGACGAGGTTGCCACCATAGAGGCCGTTGAGGGTGGCGGGCATCGCAGAGCCTGGGCATGTGGGCTGGAGGCATACATCAAGGTCGTCCGCGAGCTTCTTGACGACGATGAACTTGTCGAGGAAGCCGACGAGGACATTGTCGAACAAGGAGACGAAGCTGTCGTCCAATCGGCCTCTCGCCCTAGCGGCCTCAAGCACGACCTGGAGACGTTCCTCGGTGCCGGGCCGCAGGCCGGCGTCGTGGACCATCTGGCATAGCCGGCTGATGCTCGCGCTCATCGCCTCCATGGGTGTAGCTTCTAGTCAACTGATCTTGCGATTGGAGTGATCACTCTTGCCCTTGGTTAGGGTGCGTAGGTAGGATTTCGTAGATTGGACTGGCGGGGAGCCTTTATATTAGAAGTGCAGACTGCATGGCATTCACGTGTGTGTTGGCCATCTACTCCTCGGCCCTCTACTGCACCTGCCTTTGGCTGTATGACAGGTGGGCCAGCCACCTGCTCGGCCCACGTGTCATTCACCCAAACGCAGGTGCAGTAAGTCAATGAAGCTGCGTCCCCCTCCGTCCCAAAACAGTTAGGCACGGTACATTAACTCCCTCTTCGTTTGACATATCAACCAATGAGAGATGTGGGTCGTGCATGCTTTCAATGACTTGAGACTACCAAACATGACATGAAGTGGTTAGTTCATTGCATGTAATCCTACTAATTAGCAAAAAGACATTAAGTTCTCTCGGTTTCCCCTTCGTCTTGGTCACGGTGCACAACCTAAGAGCATGGTTAATACTTAATAGTATAGCCAGCTGTTGGCTATATGATGTTGCCATGTCATAGTTGAGCCATCACTTGTAGCCACTCATACAATAAGGTTAGCTATAAGGCTGGCTATAAGAGTACTAGTTTTTCTCATCTTCTCTCTCTCTTTCTCAATATTTATTGTATATCGGCCTAGGAATCCACATATAGCTAGGCTCTTGCATGAGAGCCCACTCCTCTTTTTCACTTGCTCTAAGATGACTTAGACTAGCCACAGTGGGAGTAACTTCAGAAGTAACATCGAGTCCAACTCAACAAATTTGCTTATGTGGCAATGAGTTAATGAGGAGAGAGGTAGTTTGAGTAACTTAGCTAGTTATTACTGTAACATCACATGTCCCAATGCAATATGAGTCTATAACCTAATAAATGAGGCTTTGCATGTTACCATACTTATGTTACTACCCATTATGAAAGGTAGTAACATAGTTTAGGGATATGTGTATGTTACTAGTGTATGTTACTCTTCATTGTGGCTAGTCATACACCTAGACGGAGGGAGTAGTCTCAAGTCATTGGATGCATACGCACCCCATGTCTCGTATTTGTATTGGTGATTTCTTTTTTCGTGGCAAGAAACAGGGAACGAGGTGGGTAGTTAATGCACCGTGCCTAAAAGTTTTGGGATTACTATTTGGTTTTCATAACGTGACTAATGCACCAGTACGGAGGGAGTACAATAGTAGTCTTTGATTGCAATTTTTTGTTGGTAGCTTACAAAGCTGAGTGCTCGGTGAGTACAATAGTAGTCTGATTGATGAGACTTCAGATTTGAGCCATCTACCGGAAGGAATAAAACAATACACCATGTATTTATTTACAGAGGGAATAGTACATTTTTTGTGACATGCATTACTAGATATTGCTAGTCAAATACTAAATCCAGATGGACGTGGTAGTACTACTAAATCCAGACGGTGGTGCTAGTACTAGTAGTAGTACTACCAATGTAGTAGCACTGTACTATCCGTTTGTCAAATTATTACATGCTGCTCGTCGCTGTGAAGTGACAAGACCCTGCGCCGGAGATGACACCTGAGTATAGGCGCCGTGTTCGGCATAACATAAGTCATCCTCACCGTCTGCAGTCACTATCATCATGGCTATAGAGCTAGCCTGCTTACAACTAGCCGTGTTCGACATAATTTCCCATGCGTAGATGCCCGTGCATTGCACGAAACACCAAGATTGGGGTGGACGGCGCAGGCAGCGGCCATCGCGCCAGATTTTTCCATGGCCTTCTAGATGTGGTGGGAGGAGATAAGGCTGATTATGAGAGACAAGGAGTTGTTTGTAAATAGGGAACAAGTGCGGGTATATTTTTGCAAAACTGGAGACGTTTAGTTTGTATGTGTCAGATCTAGATCCGACGGCTATTGGTGAAAGATGGCAGGCACAACATCATCACCAACTCAGGACCTCTTTCATTCGCAGGATTTTGATAACGCATGAATAGGACACGACAATATTACAAGTTTCAAACTGATATTACAAATGTTAGGAGTAATGCTGCACCTACGAAGAGGGAATCTAGGAAGTTTACTTAAGAACTTTTACATTAGGTGGATGCAGCATTAGCGTACAAACTAAAATCCACCGCCCCGACAAGTCACTAATGGCCAAATAAATTTTTGAGTCTCTGGCCACTTGATGTTTCAAAAACAAATTCAGCTTCTGTGGAGACTTTTTCATTTAGGCTTAGACGCTTGCGGTGATCAGCACGCCATTCATTGTTGCGCCAGAGAACGCCAAACCTCATTACCTTGAGCACACTTGCCTCCAGAACAAAGAACCTGGCCAATTTAATCTCAGATGTGCTGCCTCGGTAGTCGATCAAATCAATTTCTGTAAGATGGAGATCAAGGCATTCGATGATATTGTTATAGTGCAGCACATTTTTCACTTTCGGGTATTTTTTTATCTGCAAAAGAAGAGAACATATTAGAGCAGCTGGCTGTATAAGATTGTCGTGTCATCAAGAGGTACCAATATCATTCGCTCATACGATAGGGTTGGCTGGCTAGTGATATTTTTTCACTCTCTCTCTCTTTCTCTTTCCTCTCATTTACCTAGGAGCACGTGAAGAGCTTGGGCATTTGTTGCCTTCCACTATGTGGCTGATGCCATATTTCTCAAAAGCATGCCACATAATACGCATCGATGTCAAATCAAAAGATTTTGGCACCGCTCTCGCAATGTGAGAGAGTTGGCACCGATGTGCACATAGACCCACATGTATAAACAAACCAATCAAACCAACTACACCAGCCTCTCACTCTCCCAAACAAGTGTTTTTTTATTGCCTTAGTCCTCTCTCTCTCCCATGCAAGTGTTTTTTCATTGCGTGAATTAATTTGGGTCCGGAGCAAAGTAGGTGATCCAGATTGGGGCACCAGGTGAGCAATGGAGGGGCATCGATGCCAAATGCATCACAAGTGAATTTGGCACGTGTTTTGGCCTACATAGTGGAGGGACGTTATAGCCCACTTTTGTACTACCTCGTATTTAGTGTAAAATTTTGACCATAGATTTACCTAAGATGCCAAGATGGTGGATTCAGGCATATTGTTGTTCTACTTTGTAAGGTCCTCGAGAATAATCAATAAAATGGCCGCATGCATCTCCTAGATGCAGAGGCCGGGGGTCATCCTCCTTTTCAAAAAAAGAAATAGATTTACCTAAGAAAATGCCAATGCATGTCACCAAAAATTATACCATTTGAAATTATGTTCAAATACGAATCCAATGATATAATTTTTAGTGAGATGCATTAACATTTTTTCTGTTAAATCTATGGTCCAATTTTGATACTACAAAATTGGAAGAGTAAACCAGGATGGAGGTAGTACTTGCTCTTAGGGTAACCATAGAGTTACTAGTCTAAGTTACTTTCCACTATGACTAGCCTAGGCTACTATAGTAGTACAACAACAAAACGATGCAGGTGATCACCTGAGAAAAAAATACTAAAAACATTTCTTTCGGTGCAGTGCGTAGATGCAGTTTTGAACACTACACTTATCATCGTAATTTGGGAAAATTACGAAAAAATTGAGCTATGTTGTGATTACCGTTTACTAATAGGTAAGAAGTTTCACCTCGATGAGTAGCTTCTCCGTGCACGGAAAGCATGTAAGGAATCCAACAACTTGATACAGATTGGGGCCGATAGATTTTATTGCCAAGATCTTCACTGTGAGCATCGACTGGGTGAAGCTTGTGGGAATCATTTCTAGAAGACGGTTGTAAATACATCAAGAAGAAATTTAAAAATGTGAATTTCAAGAAGACGGAGAAGAAGATGAGTGTTGTACCTGAACGATTACGGATCCAATAAAGAGTTCAGAGAATTTGGCAGACGAGTACACCAATGCTGTCAATTTCGGCGCATCAATGACCCTGATTTTTCTTGGACCTTCTAGATCAGATACAAGCAATCTCTCAAGGAAAGGCGCATTCTCAATGACCATAACATGGAACAGCTGGAGTGATCTCTTCCCAATTGATGTCTTGTTGCGGGGCCAGCAAGACACATAAATCCATCGGAGATTCATCGAGGCGATGTGGAGGCTAATGAACCCGTGGATCTGCTCAAGACGAAGGTACTCGAGCGTAGTACAGCTGCAGAGCAGGTGCTCCATAGCCTGCTTCGAGATGCCAACGTCGAAGAGGTCGAGCTGCTTGAGTAGAGGGAGAAGAAGGGCAGGCGCAGCATTAATCTGGGGAAGATAGCAGGAGCTGAAGCTGGCGCGGCGCAGCGTTGGCGTGAGGCGGAGCGCGAACGGTGGTAGAGAGCGACATCGTCTAGTTTCAAAGCTGAGCTCCTCGAGCTCATCTAGGGCGGGGCATAAGAACCACTCGTCGAACTTGGCTTGGACCTTGCAGTTGGTACTGAACGTGCGGATGTCAAGGCGTCTGGCTGGCCCAGGGTGCGATGAAAGGATCTTGGAGACTGCGGCCATGCGTTTGCAATCCCCGTCGCAGAGGCAGCTGTCGACGGTGAGGTTGAGGGGGACACGGCGCCAGAGGGGGCGCCACCGCCGGGAGAGCAGGGCGGTCCGCACAGCAGATTTGGTGGGGAGGAGGCCGATGATGACGAGCAACATGTTGTCGGGGAGGCTGCTGATGAAGTCCAGCCTCGCCGGATGCGGTTTTGGCTCGAGCCACCTCCTCTTGTTGGCTGCCTCGCCGTCCATCTCAATCGGCGGCGACGCCAGTGTACACGTGTGCTGGTGTGTGTTGTGTGCTGGCCTCCTGGGTGTGCGCGAGTGCGTCCTTCTGTGCATGCTGCCGCGCAGTGGTGAATTGTGCGCGAGTGCGTCCTTCACGCGGAAGGAGTGTCTCCTCAATGCACCCTCAATTTACTAGCGTGCGGGGTGCTACCCCGAGTGGTTTCAACTTTGTTTACTTCACCGCGTGTCAGATGGGCCTCTAGTTTACTTATTTTCAGCCACTGCCACATGGTCCAGCACACGAAGATAGAGAACACGAGCAGACAAGGCAGCATGTGGACTGGTTGACCGGTCAACTAAACAATATACGGAGCTATACGCTGACACAATGAGCGTATAATCCGTCGGTATAGAGAGTTCGAGTGAGAGGGGAGGCCCATGAGAGATAGCAGAGAGAGAAAGAGCTACTCCCTCCGTTCGATAATGTAGTGCCAACATTTTTTTTAAGTCAAACTTTTGAAACTTTGACCAAGTTTATAAAGAATTTACTTATATCTACAATACCAAAGATAAATGATAGTATGAAGTAAGTACATGTTGTGATGAATCTAATGATCGTTCCAGATGTAAATGTTTTTCTCCACATATACCTAGTGAAACTTTTATGAGGTTTGACTTTTCAAAACATCCATATGCTTATGGACGTGAGAGAGTCCCTAACTAGAGAGAGAGAGAGAAAGAGAGAGAGAAATAGAAAGAGTGAGTGAAAAAAGTGTGTGTGCGTGTGTGAAAGAGATATGGACAACACACGATAAAAGTAGAGAAAAGGCGTGTGTGTCTTATGCAAACATATCACACATGCATCTTCGACAACGGAAGCAAGGTGAGGAGATAGTGTGTGGTTGTGTGCAACCGAAAGAGAAAGATCCCTAGCACGTGGCCAAGAGGGTCTGACAAACAAGGGAGAGAGGTCGAGAGAGACGTATGGAGAAAATGCAGACATGGGGAGGAGAGAGTGTATGTTTTTCATAGAGAGATCGCCTAGAGATCGTGATGGGACTACATGGGTGGGAGATCGGGTGACAAGGTGTGTGCGCGATAGAAGATACCCCGAGAGATATCGAGATGGACGTATGGATGGAAGGAGACAATACGTGTGTTCCAGATGGCTAGTGAGAGATAATCATACTTAGGGGGGAGTGCGTGCGCCTATGATGGAGTGAGGGATTATGGTACTTAGGGGGGTGTGTGTCACATAGAGAGAGAACAAGGGCGGAGAGTGTTGGATGGGTCTGTATGTAGCGCGAGCGAGACATGTGTATGTGTGAACTAGGGATATATAAAGTTTGAGAGAGATAGAGGAGCCCCGATAAGGATGAGTGGTGTGTCAGATAGCTGAGAGGGGAAAGAGATATTCCATCCGCTCGATAATGCAGTGCATGTAAATTTTTTAGAAGTCGAACTTTGGAAACTTTGATCAGGTTTACGCAAATGTTATTTATATCTACAATACCATAGATGCATCATACGAAACTACATCTCATCATGAATCTAATGGTATATGTTTGCCATTCTAGATGTAAATGTTTTTCTCCACGTACATGGTCCAACTTTGTGATGTTTGACTTTTCAATAAATCTATATGCTATGGACCGAAGAGAGTGCCTAAGTCGAGAGAGATCAAGTGCATGTGAAGGAGAATGAGTGAGTGTGCAAAAAGAGTATGTGTGTGAAAGAGAAAGGGACAACAAACGATAAATTAGAGAGAGTGTGTTTTTCGTTTCTTATGCAAACATATCACGCATGCATCTCCGAGATAGAAAAGCGAGGTGAGGAGATACACGAAGATAGCTAGTGCATGATTGTTTGCAACGGAGAGAGACACCCCTATAGCACATGTCCAATAGAGGTCTAGCCAACAAGGAACAAAGGTCGAGAGGGACACATGGAGAACATGGACGCATGGGGAGGGAGGGTGTGTTTGGGATAGAGAGATCCCCTCGAGATCGTGAGGGGACTATATGGGTGGGAGATCGAGGGAGGTGCGTGCGTGATAGAAAGATGCCCCGAGAGAAATCGAGATAGACCATGCACATGTTTGTGATGGAGACTAAGATAGCTAGTCATACACATATAGGGGGGGACTGTGTGTGCCTACATTTGAGTGAGAGACCATCATACTTGGCTAGGCATGAGATGGTGTGTGTGTGCGTGTGAGATGGAGAGAGAACGAGGGAGAGAGATAGAGTTTTCGATGGGTCTATCGAGTGCGAGTGAGATATGCATGTGTATGTGTGACCCAGGTAGATGGAGAGTTTGAGAGAGAGAGAGAGAGAGGGAAGAGCTCCGAGACGATAGAGTGGTGCGTGAGAGAGTTACGGGCAACGAGCCAAGAAATTTGTGTGCGTACGATGAGTGCATCCAAGATATTTAGCTTGGACTAGAGAATCATACATAGTGTGCGAGAGAGACCTATAGATGGAGTATATATGCATGCGAACTAGAAAGACCCCCCCCCCCCCCACACAAAGAGGGAGAGACGGAGAGAGAGGGATAGGGACCAAAAAGGTTTGTGTGTTGGATGCGTGCGACAGAATTGAAGACTGTCGGCGAGAGAGAGAGAGAGAGAGAGAGAGAGAGAGAGAGAGAGCAGGAGTCCGGAAGAGGGGGAGGTCGCGTTTTATGCATCAAATACTGATATAAACCATGTTTCGATATATACTTGCATTCAAATATTTAAATTGGAGAACATGTTGTCTGCAATCCACACATGAACGGAGATATGCATATATCAAACAAGTTCATTAATTTAACTTTCAACATGTTCATGGAGTAGTATAATACTGTACAACATGCTACTCGATTGAGGTGTTCAAGTTTGGATTTAGTTCACTATTTTGACCTGGTGAACGAGCTATTTCATTGAATTGAGATTTTTCATTTCGGGTTTGATTCCCGTTTTTGAGTGGGTCAACTATTTGTCATATAGTAAATCGCTAGCAACGAGCATGTAAAAACACATTACTCCCGAGCATCATCTCTCCGTCTAAAAAAGAAGTGGCAAGCTAATATTTCAAAATTTGATTCGAATCAACTTGGTAAGGTAGACGTGGATGCTCGTTCTCCCAAAAATTGAACGAACCGTTAAACACCCTCTGCTCGGTGGAATTCGCCCGAGCAAATAAATGGGAGATGCGAAATTACCGGCCTATGTGGGACACGCATCAATTGGCCTGTTGTACATTGAGGGTAGGTTCGTAACTTCATCCAAGCGCGCCTTCTCCTCATCCGAAATGATATGTGCCGAATAATTCATAAACCATGGTCGGCAAACCCTCTCCTAGCCCGAAATAGCTCGTACCCACTATTTGAAAACACGCTCTCCTCGCCCGAAATCGCTCGCGCCCACTATATTTGAAAACACGCCCTCCTCGCCCGAAATCGCTCGCACCCACTACATTTCAAAACACGCCCTCCTTGCCCGAATCGCTCACGCCCACTATTTGGGAGAAGCAAAGTTACTCTACTATCCCCGACCCTCAGTACACAGACCCAAGCCGAGAAGCCTAAAGGTAGGGGTAGAACTGTAACTCCCCCCCACATTTCAGACAAATGCGTCTGTAAGACATGGTTCCCCCTCCCAATTCCCCATTCATACCTCGTGGGCACCAAATCACCTTCTCCCCGGAAGCTCCCTTCTCCCGAGCCGCGAAACCTCAGCCCCTCCTCCATGGCGCCCCCACCGCACCAAATTCACAGCCGCCCTCCTCTCTAATCCCGGAGACGCTGCCCATTTGCCGTCGTGCACTGGGCCGCGTGCCTCTTACTCCGTGCTGCCTGAGCTGCCTCTATGACGGCCGCGTGAACAGTACCGGAACCGATTCACCCCCGCCGTTGTTCACGGCGCCGGAACGGCTCCAACTTTGAACACGTCCAGAGCCCCGGCGCTGCTTCCCCATAGCCGTCGATCATCGTGACATCTCTGCTTCCCTGCCGCCGGTAGCCACCGCAACCACGCTGGCCTCACCGACTAGGCAGCTGGAGCTGCCTACTTCACGGGGCCGCCAGATAGGTCGCACCCTCATCTCAAATCACTTTATTTAGGCGTCAGTTGTCTGAATTTTTATTCTGGGCCAATCGATTCCCAATGGGAAGCAGCACCCCTCGAGCCGGCGGAGCTCCTAGGCTGCCGGTTGGCTGGTGTCTAACGTAAGGGTGCGGGGGCGCAAGTTCACCGCAGAAGCAGCGCTTAGATGGCTATCTTAGAGTTGCGTGGGTTGAAGGTACTGCCGCCGCCGGATCTGGATGACGGCGAGTCTTTGTGGATTGGCTCGGGGGCAGCGCAACCACGGCAGTGCGGTAGGGCGGGGAGCGGGGTTTTAGTCAGGGCCACGGACGGCGGAGGCAGGCTGCTCTGCCGGTGGTCACTGGCTCTTCGGGGAAGATTCCGAACAGTGTCAGCCGGGAGGCACAAGACGTCCATCAAGCCATCCGGTGTAGATCGGACAGTACCAAAAAAGAATCGTGTGACCCCAATTTAGTCTTCAGTCAACAGACGTGTGACCACTCTCGTACCTTGTTGTTGATCTCTTAGGGTATTTCTTTAGATCAGGGAGATGTGTCGTTCTTAACATTATGCGTTTTCTACATCTTCAGCCACACCGTCTTCCGACTCACCGCAGCTGCTCCAACAAGGGAAGCATACACCAGAAGGGAGCTATAGTCCCCACTCAACAGTTCCCTGCATCGAATGCACATGCCCGACATGGACAGCCACAACAACTGTAGGGCCATCGACAAGTCAGCACATGATGCTCACTCCTATGGATGGCGGCCAGATAGGTTGTACCCTCATCTTACTTGTGTGCAACATTTATGGCTTTGTTATTCATCTAAGCGTGGAAAATAGATTATCACATTTCACTGTATATTCATGCTTATCTCTTATGGGTCTTGTTCAGGAGTTAACGTTTTTCCATAGTTCAGCTAAGAGACTTGTTCTTTAGGTAACGATGTTCCATAGTTATCATCCATCAGCCAATGCTATCCCAAAGGCTGGTGATTATAGTATTATACCACTTCTAGCATAACCTATGTTGTTCCTTAATACTTTTGTGTGCCATCTAGTTAATCTCGAGTACAAACGATATATATTATGTATCTTTCATCTGTGTTCTCCCTTTAGTTTTTGAGACCTGTTGCTGCTAGTTAACCCCAGTCCTACTATTTATGTCGTCTCTTACAGGCACTCAGTACATAAATCTAACTACTAGTTGTCTTCCATGCATGTCACATATAATTGCACACACTAATTTATCCACAAGAACCTCACGGAGCAATGTAACGGCCAACAAATTTCACATCAATGATACCCAATATGATGGAACATGTAAAGGCAGTTCTTCACAAGACTTGCAGAAAGATGATGAATCCTATTCACCCCATAAGGTCCTTGCTCTAACTTGGCCCTTGATATGGGTACATCATGCATATAATGTCCTGGAGTGCATCAACTCTGTTGCAATGCCTTGTGCTTAGCCTGCTGATCATGCATGTAAATATGGCATGCCTTCCTGTTTTTCAGTACCTATTCCATTCATGATAACATGTTTTCAAATTCAAGTACTGTCATTCTACTCTACCACAATGCCATCTTCTTAGTTTGGACATCATGCTTCTCAATATCTGATGCATTGTTATTCATCAGTATGGACTTCATCTGTCTAGCATACCATGTTTTTTTTACATTGAAGTGTTGTTCTAGTGGTCTCTTGCAATGCCATCTTAGTTTCCCAAGCATACACGCATATGTTGCCTTAGTGTTTTTCTGTATGTATTCCGCTAGCATACAGTTTTACATTTAAGTAGTGTTTTTTATACCGTTGTCCTGTCGTATCCCTAGCTCTTACATCATACTCCCTCCGTCCGGATTACATATCACAGAAATGGATAAAACTAGATGTATCTAGAACTGAAATACGCCTAGACCCATCCATTTATTTCCGGATGGAGGGAATACATGTCAATATGTCATGTCTTTCTATTCTTCAGTAGCTATTCCATCTCTGTTGTAGCATGTTTAATAATTGAAGCACCATTCTTCTATATAAGGCATGCAAGGGGAAGACGTCTATGTTAGAATCTGAAGGGTTACAAACCAGGTCTTTGCAAAAGATCCAAACGCCAGGAGATGATAAACCAACTCCAGTTTTCATAGATACTGCTCCAGGACAGATAAACCCAACTCCCACTTATAATAAGCAGATTCCAGTGGCCAAAGAACTAGTCCGCTCCAATCCATCAAAATATGTCAACTCCATTCTAAGAAGCATGTGCGTATCCTCGCACATGAAATTTTATAGCATTCTGATCATATTTTCTACTTGTTTCTTACCCATCTCTCTTTTAGAAAATAAGCCTACATGATAGAATACTTTCCGCACTGGGATCGTATTCGAGGAAACTATCTTGCGGGAATTCTCTATGCTCCAATGCTGATGTAAGTACCTGTTGAATATCACTATATTTTTACGTCAGCATTTATTTTGTTAATCAGCATGAATCCAACCTTTATCTGATCTAAATTTAGTTGTAGCAAAATGTATAATTAAAGGCGACAATGTTGATTTTTGTAAGGAAAACTGCCTGGTAGTTTTGCATACAGAGCTGCATGAGTTTACTATCTCATATCATGCACATTACTGAACAGTAGTGCTGCTCTGGTTGCCCATTCATTCATTGTGTCAATGTTGCCTTTGTATTACCTTACCTGGCTGATGATAGCTGTGCCATATTGTGTTAATTTGGTGTAGGCTGGTGTGGTTGCCAAACGTTCGTTGTGTCAATGTTGCTTTCCTATTATCTGACCTGGCCAATGATAGCAATGCTAGTGTGTTAATTTGGTGCAGACTGCTGAAGATAAGAAGACAAACTCTGAAAACGGCAAGGCAGCCCCATTGTTTCTTTCCAATAAATCTAGGCCAGGTAATATGGCAATAACTCTTGATTAATCTGTTCGGTTCCCCTCCTAATTTATGTTATGATGCAGTGGTCAAGACACTCTCCACTATCGATAATACAAGCCTGCCAAAACCGCCATCTGAATCTGATCAGTTTCCTCTGTCTCGAATGCAACGGAAAAAAATTATGTTTGTGAACCAATTAATGGGTGAAGGAATGATGGAAATGGTGGAGGAATCAGAGGTGCACATTTGTGCGCAACAACAACTGATCAATGTTTTCAAAGACACTGTAGCAAAGCAGCAAGAACTTGCCCACATGCTTATGAGTGTCATCCGCACTGAGGTTGCAGATTGTGACGTTGTAGATCGTTAGGTCCTATTCATTTATTTGCATTGGCATCAATCTTTGATTGCCCAGTGGATGTAATTTCCTGTAATATATGCTGGATGTGCAACGTTTTTCCCGGTATGCTATACCTTTGCTTGATCAGTTTTGGTCCTGTGCATAATTGCTCGTCGTAATGGGCTCAAATTATCTAATTGGGCCTAAAGACATGTAGGAACTTTAATGGGCCCATTAAGTTAATGGGCCATTACCAGGCCGAAAGTTAATGGTCGGCCCTCTTACCTCCCGGGTCGTTAACAGGCCGACATCGAAGCGGGCGACAGGTGGGCCCATTTGATTTCAGAGGCCCTTAACAGGTCGTTACTAAGGTCGGGCTACATATGGCCCAACTATACTGTGGGCCTTTAGCAGGCTAAAAGAGACAGCGGCTCGTACTGGACCATGAAGAGCATGGGCCACTAAGAGGCCGAAAGTTAGGTCGTACAGTAAATGGCCCAACTGTGTTGTGGGCCTTTAGTAGGCCGAAAGAGAAACTGGGCTGGTATTGGACCATGAAGAGCATGGGCCGTTAAAAGGCCAAAACTCAGGTCCGACTACAAATGGCCCAACTCATTTATGGGCCGTCAATAGGCTGAAAGACACACTGGGCCGGGAATTGGCCCAACACTGAAATGGGTCGCTAAAAGGCCAAAACTAAGGTCCGACTACAATGGCCCAACTCATTTATGGGCCGTCAACGGGCTAAAAGACACAGTGGGCCGGAAATTGGCCCAACACTTAAATGGGTCGCTAAAAGGCCGAAAGATGTACATCCTGAAAATTGGCCCATCCCATGAATGGGCCGTTAACAGGCCGAAATCACATCGGGCCGATATTGAGCCCAAATATATAGCGGGCTATTAACAGGCTCGAACTGACGATGGGCATGCAATGGTGTCAAATCTTTAACGGGCCGTTGATGGGCCGAATTGGCACATCTCGTATGGGTCGTGGGCTTAAATGGACCTGACACAAGTAGGCCTTTTATGGGCCGGCCTGCTAATTTTTACTGGGCTGGCCTTTTTCACTGGAATGGGCCACTGTTGGGCCGTGCTACGTGTCGACCTATCATAGGCGCCTCCTGTCCAATGGGTGGATAACATCTGTCCCAACACTACAAAAAAGACACATCCGTGACATTTTGGGCCGAACGGAATTTTTTTCTGTCATACATATGACACTTCTATGACGATAATTGTGACAAAACCCGGTATCATCATAGATGTGGTGGGCTCCTACTTCTATGACAAAAAATCATGACAGAAAATGGGCTTTTCGTCCTGGGCGGGCCGGAGACGCAGCTGCATGACATTCTTTGGGCCATCCATGACGGAAAAAACCATGGTAGAAGCGAGGGGGAGGAAAATTTCGGGGAGTTCCCAGTTACGGTGGGAGGTCGGGGGCCGAGCGATGCGCGTTTCTCTCGTACACGTACGCACGTGTGTGCGAGGCGTTGGCTCTAACTGAACCCGAGCGAGGCGTTGGGCTCTAACTGAACCCGAGCGATTGCACTGCAGGCTACGCGTTACTGAACCGAGCGATCGATCGATGGCTGTTAACTGAACCCGATCGAGCGATTCCTTCGCTACTGCTGCTAACTGAAGCCGATCGATTGGATGAACAGTGAGCATTGCGGGGGGGGGGGGATGAACAGTGAGCGGTGGCGTTGCCTCTGGATGAACAGGACCCCGTGGTGTGGTGGAGGGCTGGATGAATAGTAGACAGTGGAGGGGTGCCCGTGGAGGGGTGGTTGAACAGGACCCCGTGGTGTGGAGGGCTAGATGAACAGTAGACGGTGGAGGGGTGCCCGTGGAGGGGTGGTTGAACAGTAGCCGGTGGAGTAGCGCGTGGTGGAGGCTGGATGAACAGGAGCCCGTGGAGGCTAGAGGAGGTCGACGATGGAGATGAACAGTATCCCGTGGAATCCCGTTTTGCGGTACGCCACACCCCTCCCGATGAACAGGACCCCCGTTTCGACCGTAGGAGGTCCGTTTCATCCGTTTTGCGGTACGCCACACCCCTCCCGATCAACAGGACCCCCGTTTCGACCGTAGGAGGTCCGTTTCGTCTGTTTTGCGGTACGCCACACCCCTCCCGATCAACAGGACCCCCGTTTCAAGCGTAGGAGGTCCGTTTCCTCCGTTTTGCGGTACGCCACACCCCTCCCGATCAACAGGACCCCGTTCCGAACGTAGGAGGTCCGTTTCCTCCGTTCTGCGGTACGCCATGCCTCGTTTCCATCGCCTGTTCCGTCCAAGCCCTCCCGAAGAACACGACCACGCATTCCGTTCCGACCCAGCCGGTTGGTTCCCACGCGTTTCGTTGCCTCCCGATGAACACGACGCATTCCGTTGCCTCCCGATGAACACGACGCATTCCGTTGCCTCCCAATGAACACGACGCATTTCGTTGCCTCCCCATGAACACGACGCATTCCGTTGCCTCCCCATGAACACGACGCATTCCGTTGCCTCCCCATGGACACGACGGCGACGCTGTTTCTCCGTTCCGACCCAGCCATGTACACGAGCCCTGGCCGTACGTATGCGTGAGTAGGCGTTCGAGACCCTGCCCGTATGTACACATACGTGGCCGTATTTTCTTTCTTGCACCCTGGGCGCTGTACGTACATGTACATGCTACGTGCGCGCCTCTACTACGACACGTGCACGCCTCTACTACGACACGTGCGCGCCTCTACATCGACCAGTATGTATGTACTCGTTCGTGACCAGAATGACAACGCTACGTACGCTTTGACCAGGTGGGTCCCGACTGTCAGGCACTTCCTTGCCTGCGAAGATGTAGCTGGTGGGTCCCAGCAGTCAGGGGGCGAATCGTTTTTTTTTTGCTCAGACGCACTTCCTTGCGTGCGAAGGTGTAGCTGCTGGGTCCCAACAGTCAGGGGGGCGAATCGTTTTTTTTTGCCCGGACGCACTTCCTTGCGTGCGAAGGTGTAGCTGGTGGCTCCCAGCAGTCGGGGGCAAATCGTTTCTTTTTCGGACGCACTTCCTTGCGTGCGAAGATGTAGCTGGTGTGACACCCAAGTTTTTATTTGGATTTTTTTAAAAGATTTTTATTTGACTTGAGGGGAGTGATTTAAATTTTTCTTTAAGAGAACTCTCACTCTCAAATATTTTTCTTTATGGCAAAAGTTTTATTTGGATTCAACCAAGATCTGTCTTTGGTCTTGGAGGTTCTTGCTTTTTACTTGGACTCAAGACAAAATATTTTCACTTGGGAAATGACTTTTGAAAATCTCCTTGAAATTTGCACTATGGCTTTTGGAAAATCCTTTGCCACTTTCGACAATTCCTTCTTGCCATGGCCTTAGTGCAAATCCCCTCTCCTAACCCTTTCCTCACCTTTGGATCATGATTTGCATCAAATCCAGCAAGTTGAACCTCCCCATGTGATTATTTCCATTTATATTCTATTCAAATAAATTTCTGCCTTCTTTCCTAGCACTTGGAGATTTGCAAAGGAACTCCATTTTCTGTTTTGATTTTTGCCACCAAACCAACTCTCCTCCCTAGTCCTTTGAACCCTCAACCAAGATCCATGAAGATCCACTGGTCTTCAGTTCAAATTTTTCAAACTACACTTGCTGCAAGTTTGGACCAGATTTGCCAAATTTGGTGAAATTCATTCAAAACCTTCTCCAAAAATTCCAAGTAAAATCAGGCAGCCTCTGGGTGCATTGAGTGGTCATCTCACCAAGTTATAGCTCCAGAAAAATTTATCTCATTGCAAAATCTTTCTGTCGAACACCTGCAATGCATTGTCTGTATCAAGTTCAGAAAAATTCAGAGATTCAGTCAGTGGCTTGCTGTCGTTTTCTTCAGAGAAGGACATCGATCTCGCCAGTACCACCGCGTCGCCTTGCTCCTCGTCCCCGCCCTCTTGTTCCTGCACCGCACGAACGCCTGGCGCCTTGCGGGCGTCGGCGACGAGCAACAGAAGGTGCGCCGCCCCGTGACCGACGCCGGCGGCGGCTTTGCGGACTCCAGCGGGAGACACGGCGCCGACGACGCCACCCAGCGCCGCCCAAACCACCGGAGCTCGCCGCGTGGCCTTCCACTCCCCCGAACGCGCTGCCGCTCTCGTCGTGAACCGCAGGGCGCGGAGCGCGCTCTCTGCCGCCGTTGAGCCCGTGCGGTCACCTCACCGTGGACCGACGCCATTACGCCAAGGCCATCTCCGTTTAGCTGTGAAACGACTCCAGTAACCTCCACTGACGCTACCTGGCCGCTCAAACCACCTGCCAATCCACTGCTCCGCCGTAATCGCTCGCCGGAGATTCTCCATTCACAGCCACCCCGTCGATCTGCCTATAAATAGAGGCCCCGAGCTTCAACTCGAGCACCCACCATCCCTGCACTCCCCCTAGAGCAGGCCTAGCCACTGGTAGAGCCCCGAGGAGGTCTCCTTCCTCGACTCCGGCCACCGCGACCTGCCACGGGATCCAGCCCGATTCGCCCCCGTGTGTGCTTCCCCGCCCCATTCTCTTGCCAGTAGCTTCACCTCGCATCCCTCGTTCTGACCCGCGCCTCAATTCGTAGTTTGCAGCCCTCCACCGGAGTTCCCCATCCTCACCCGAGCCGCCGTCCGCCGGAGATAGTGTCGCCGTCGACGTGGTGCTCCCCGTTGGACGAGTCCACCACCCACCGACGCGGAAGAAGACGCTGAAGCTCTTGGTACCCTCCGTTTCTCCTAACTCGCCGTGGTTCGACTCCGGCGTCCACCGCAGTCTTCGGGCGTCGGCGAGCTTTTTGAACCTGACAGGTGGACCCCGCCTGTCAGCCTCTATTCTATTCTCCTTCGAACCGTTTTCTGTTGGCACCGTCGGGCAAATACGTTTTCTCCTTTGCGCTTGCGCATTCCCAACCGAAGCCTTTTCTGTTTTCTCAGTTAAAACCCTGGAACTTTTCTGTTTCATTACAGATAAGTCCCTGGACAGAAACCTTTATAACTCTTTAATAAAAAGGTATTTTTGAGTGATTCTTTTTCTGACAATCTTCAAATTTTGTCTAGTTTTTTATGGGATTTATTTGAAAAATATTTGGAAAAGTTTCTGTGCATGTGTTGGTTTTCACGTTAGTGCCCGTTTCGTGATTGCCGTAGGTTCCGGGAGAGGTGACGGAGCCGCGAACTTCGCCGAGCTAGACTCCGACTTCTCCGAACCAGGCAAGCATGTTTTGAACATTTGATATGACAGGTGTTTTGCATGTTCGCGTGAAAGTTTGTGCGTGGCATATGAGTATCGGTAAATACCTCGTTGCTTGTAAGGCAATGACCCGGTTGTTCCAAAGTCGCGATGATCTCTGATGAGAGATGGCCTAATCATGTGGTGACATGAAGGGCAGCAAGGTGGTACTATTGTAGCATACCGGCCTTGCGTCATCCGACTTTCTCCGACGTTAACGTGGTTGGAGCCACGTTATCATTCTTTCCCCCTTTCGTGCTACCACATGTCTCATTGCCAGGATGCGGTTTAGTAAGTTGGTAACCTCTTTCCGTGTACACACCAAACAGAGAGGCCGGGATGATGGTACCTTGGCCCAGGATTAAAGCCAGTCATCCGGTCAGGGGGCATGGGTGTTTCCGGTTGGGACCGAGAAGGGGGGCACCCCCTTAGAGCACGCGTATAGAAATTTGATCCCATGCTACGCGAGGTTGTAGCCTCCCCGTCTCAAGGTTTTTCTTGAATGTTGCCAAGGGTGATCCCTGGCTTCGGATGGTTGAATTGGGTGTGTACTGGTTAGACATGTTTCTTCCAAAACACCGTAGACGGAACTAGTCCCCGTGACTACTGAAATCCGTTGGCTGTGGTTAAGTACAAACTCTGCAGAGTCAATTCTTTCCAAATCATCGTATCCATGATCAAGTAGTGTAAACATTATATCCATATCTATCCGCGTGGAAAACTTGTTCCCGGTGGGCAAGCTCAAGTGGTAAATCCAGTTTTATTGTTATTCCTGTGGATGGACTGACTTTATATTTGTCGCATGCTTGTGATAATTTATGTTCCCGAACGATTGTATTATTGAGCTGTGATATAAGCCCTTTATGTGACGTCGCGCAGACGTCCGACTGTGGCGTGTAGTTGTTTCTTACTTTAAATATAAGCCCTTTATGTGATGTCGCACAGACGTCCGACTGTGGCATGCACTGTCTTTATTTTCTGTTGCAAGCCCTTTATGTGGTGTCGCCTCGACGCCCGACTGTGGCATTATTATTCTGCATTTTCCTCTCGAGGAGTCTTTCAGACACTCGTTTGGCACCCGCATTATTATTCCGCATTTTCCGCTCGAGGAGTCTTTCAGACACTCGTTTGGCACCTGTATCATTATTCCGCATTTTCCGCTCGAGGAGTCTTTCAGACACTCGTTTGGCACCAGTATTACTATTCTGCAGTTTCCGCTCAAGGTGTCATTCAGACCCTCGCTTGGCACCCAGTATTTATTATCTCTATGTCTGAACGCACGGGTTAACTTGTTCATATGCTTCATGTTTGCATTTGTTATACCTTGTGTCCGAACTGTCTTGCGAGTACTTTCATAGTACTCACCTGGCTTGTTGATTTGGCCAGATGTTGACGAAGGCGATCTCTTGGATGAAGAGTTTGATAGCGCGTCCGACGCCTAGAGGAGTCCCAGTCAGTCCTGCGCGATCCCGGATTTTGGTCACTTGTATTGTATACGCTTCCGCCACCCGCAATAAGTCTTCTCGAGCCTCACTCCGACGCTCGAAGAGTTGTAGTCTTCTGGAATCATATCACTCGCTTCGCGATGATATTTCCACCACCGTTATCAATCGTGAGTTAGTAGTTTGCCACCCTACCCGCCGTCTTGTTTTATCGGCATGCATGTAATAAATTGTTGGGCAGTCTCTGCTCAACCTTGTATTATATTTAGTACTCCTGGTATTTTTCTTCTGTGACCAAGATATTGTCTACCAGTGAGAAGGAATTCTTCCTCGCTGGTCCGTAAAAGGGATTGGTCTCTCAATAATTATTTTATTGAAAAACCGGTCGTGACAAGCTTGGTATCAGAGCCAGGCTGACTGTAGGAAGCCACTAGGTGCGATCGCTAATCGGTAATTAGCGTTTTTGTGCTTTTTCGGCATTTTGCAATTGTAGCTATTTTCTGTTGGTCATCATAAATTTATGACATGACTACTCAGAATTTTTGCCTACTTTTGTAGATGGCTGGCAGCAGCTGTGAGAATCGAGTGTTCACCAACGTGCCCGAGGGGTTTGTCAAGCTCCTCGTCTCCATCACCAAGCTCGCGATCGGGCCAGCAGCTCGCCCGGAGTTCACACTCTACCATCACAAGCTCAGTGACGACGTGTCTATGCACCAGGCTGTGGTGCAATTCAAGGGAGGACGTTCTGCTGCTCGCCACTTCCGTTTTGTGGGAAGGACCATGCCTACGGAGAGGCATGCCATGCAGATGGCTGCCCGTGAGGCGATAGCTCGCCTTCGGGACATCCTTCCTATGATGAAGACTCGTCGCTACCGCTACCTCCCATGCCATGTGCCTTACACCAGCCACTATGCGTTTGCCTGCCATCGGGGAGAACGAGATGAAGCCATCGAGATGGTTGTGGAGTATCTCAAGGCTCTGGAGGAATCTTTCGACAACCTCGTAGATGATCTTGTGGCTGCCCGCATGGACTTAGTCCGGGGCGGTCCTGCCAGCAGGAAGGAACTTCTCAACACGGCGCCGCCCCTGACATTCGTCTCGTCTTCAGCCTCTTATGCACCGGCCATTTTGGCCACTGCTCGCCGTCTGCCTACCACTGAGGAGTTCGACCGAGTCATCGCTCCTACTCCAGTCAGAGCCGCACCACCTGCCGCACACGCTCTACCACTAGTCGCCCCCGCACCATCACCGCAGCGCAGCGTCACGCGCCAGGAGCCAGCTAGAGAGGAGGTGGAGGTTGATTCTCCTGGACCGCTGAGCCTTGCCATCGGCAAGGGGAAGGAGATCTTCACCATCTCCGACTGAGAGCACCGAGTAGCCGCGTGTTATGTCTGCCTGTAAGATGTGCTGTTTATTCCTGTATGATAGTTTGTATTGGTGTGTTTGCTGCCTTCCGGAGTAGTACGCTAGTTTTAATAACATGTCAGGATGTGTACGCGCATCCTGAGTGTTGTATCACGTGTTTGCTTTTCGCATGTAAGATTTATGTTAAGCACTTCTTCTCCATAAAAAATCATTTGTGTTTCTTTGAAAACCTTGAAGCCTTTTTAATTGTTGTCTTTGCGAGATCTTTTCTTGTGCTACACAGTTTTTCTCATGGGTTTTGCAAATAATACCCCAGACTGGAAAAATGTCTCGCCCGTGGACTCGCTCCATGCCCAATCAGCCAGAAGAGGTTTACGGGACACAGACCAGCAACAATTTCACTCAGGGTCAGTCCAGCCAACAAGACAGCGAAGCAGCACTGTCTCAAGTATGCCGTCTCTTCGAGCAAAGCCAGCAACAGCACCAAGAGATGATGAACCATGTCATCAATATGGGAAACCACCGTGAACCCTATCAACCACATTCCAAGTTATCCGAGTTACAGAAGACTCGCCCCTCAACTTTTGCTCACACCGATAGGCCGCTGGAAGCCAATGATTGGCTTCGTGAGATTGAAAGGAAACTGATTATTGCTCAGTGCTCAGATCATGAGAAGGTGCTTTATCCACCACACTACCTTACTGGAGCAGCCGCAGCATGGTGGGAAAACTTCCTACACATGCATCCCAGGGAACACAACATCACCTGGGAAGAGTTCAAGGAAGGCTTCCGTGGGGCACACATCCCCAGGAGCATCCTAAAGATCAAGAAGAGAGAGTTCGATGACCTGAAGCAGAGAGGCATGTCAGTCACAGAATACAACGGTCAGTTCACCCAGCTGTCTCGTTATGCCTACGACGAGCACATGACAGAAAGCAAGAAGATGGAAAAATTCCTGGACGGCCTGGCACCAGCACTGAGATGCCAACTGATTGTGCACACCTTTCCGGATTTTAAGACGCTGGTGGACAAGGCCATCACCTTGGAGAATGAGCGCCGTAGTCTGGAAGATATCCGTAAGCGGAAGAGGGACAAGACGACTCTTGCCCGC
Organism: Aegilops tauschii subsp. strangulata; assembly: GCF_002575655.3. Lineage (NCBI taxonomy): Eukaryota > Viridiplantae > Streptophyta > Magnoliopsida > Poales > Poaceae > Aegilops > Aegilops tauschii. Next base: position 190,812,667 of record NC_053037.3, read on the forward strand.
AGCAACCGAGGCAAGACTGAGGTCCCAAGGATAGACGCAAGGAGATCCACGACTACTGAGCCAAGGCCCGTCGGACAGTTTCATGCCAGGGACAAGGAGTTCACATACCGTCCAGGGGTCACCTGCTATGCTTGTGGTCAACAAGGGCATTATGCTAAACAGTGCCCGAAGCCAAGAGACTCAGCACCCAAGCCGAACAATGGTGGAAACAATCCAGCCCCCAAGCGCAACAACTTCAACCCCAGCAACAACCACAGGAAGGGTCACCTGAACCATGTGACCAGGGAAGAAGCACAGAATGCCCCAGACATCGTGCTCGGTACGTTCCCTGTCAACACAGTACCTGCCACGGTTTTCTTTGATTCTGGAGCTTCCCATTCGTTCGTTTCGAAGAGTTTTGTTTCGCAACATGATTTTCCGATACTCCCCTTGGAAAAATCTATTATCATCAAGTCCCCCGGAAATAAGCAAATCGCTCAAGGTTACTGCCAAGGAGTGGTCATTGAGTTCGAAGGACTACAATTCCACGCGAATCTCATCGTGTTGGAAAGTAAAGGACTGGATGTCATTTTAGGGATGGACTGGTTGACCACCAACAAAGGATTCATCGACTGTTTCAATCGGACAGTGATTCTCACTCACCATCACGGCAAGACTATAAGAGTTTCCGCTCAAGAAAGGCCACGATCACAGAAACCAAAACTGAACAAAATGGACATTGCAGAACTGAGAAAAGTTCCAGTGGTATGCGAGTTTCCTGATGTGTTCCCAGAAGAACTGCCAGGCATGCCACCAGACCGAGAGATAGAATTCAGCATTGAACTAGCACCTGGCACCGCTCCCATCTATAAGAAGCCTTATAGAATGGGACCCTCAGAATTGGTGGAATTGAAGAAGCAGATAAAGGAGTTGTTGGACAAAGGATTTATTCGAGCCAGCTCCTCACCTTGGGGTTCGCCTGTGTTGTTCGCCAAAAAGAAAGATGGGACACTAAGGCTGTGCATAGACTATCGAGCCCTCAATATGGTCACCATCAAAAACAAATATCCGATGCCACGAATAAATGATTTGTTTGACCAGCTCGCACAGGACAAGGTATTCTCAAAAATTGATTTGAGATCGGGATATCACCAATTGAAGGTACGGACGGAAGATATCCCCAAGACAGCTTTCACTTCCAGATATGGGTTATACGAGTTCACAGTGATGCCTTTTGGACTAACGAACGCCCCCACATATTTCGTCCACCTCATGAACAAAGTGTTCATAAAATTCATGGACAAATTTGTGGTGGTATTCATTGACGACATTCTGGTTTACTCGAGGACACCAGAAGAGCATGCTGAGCACCTCAGAATTGTTTTGGGAGAATTGAGGAAACATCAGTTGTACGCCAAATTTAGCAAGTGCGAATTTTGGCTAAGACAAGTTGGCTTCTTGGGCCATATACTGAACCAAGAAGGCGTGGCCGTAGACCCAAAAAAAGTCAAGGCCATACTGGACTAGAAGCCACTCGCCAATGTTACTGATGTGCGGAGTTTCCTGGGAATGGCCGGGTATTACAGAAGATTTATTGAAGGGTTCTCCACTGTGGCGAAACCTATAACCCAGTTACTCAAGAAGGACAAGAAATTTGTATGGACGGAAGCATGCGAGCAGAGCTTCCAAGAACTCAAGAAGAAGCTGACAACCGCACCAGTCTTAACTGTGCCAGACATACACAAGAGCTTTGAAGTGTATTGTGACGCGTCCCGAAAAGGTCTCGGATGCGTGCTAATGCAGGATGGCAAAGTTGTCGCATATGCCTCCAGGCAGCTGCGAAAACATGAGGAAAATTACCCAACACATGACTTGGAGCTAGCAGCAGTCATACATGCACTCAAGGAGTGGAGGCACTTTCTGTTGGGAAATCGCTGTGAAATATATACGGAGCATAAGAGTCTCAAATATATTTTCACATAGCCAGAGTTGAATTTACGCCAACGACGCTGGTTGGAACTGGTCAAAGACTATGACGTCGGCATTCACTACCACCCAGGGAAAGCAAATGTAGTGGCCGATGCCCTTAGTCGAAACCGCAGCCCGGACAGTGACGGTCAGCAAAATTTGAGGCCTGAGTTTCAGCGAGAGTTCGCTAGGCTCAACATGATGTTAGTCTCTGAGGGCACCGTATCGAACCTGGAGATACAACCCACCCTGGTGGAACAAATTAAGAAGGCTCAACAGGGACATCCCAGCATCGAAGGCATAAAGAAGAAAATGAATCTTCGTAAGACTTCCGAGTTCGTCACCGACAGTGAAGGAACATTATGGTACCGAGACAGACTTTGCGTGCCTAACATTGAGGAACTCAAGCAACAGATCTTGACGGAAAGCCACACCGCTCCATACTCGATTCATCCTGGAGGAACCAAAATGTACAAGGACATTCAGGAAAGATTTTGGTGGCACGGTATGAAAAGAGATATAGCCACATTTATTGCTTGTTGCGATTCATGTCAGCGCATCAAGGCCGAGCATCAAAAGCCAGCAGGGCTACTCCAACCAAACAGAATACCGGAGTGGAAATGGGATGAAATAGGAATGGATTTCATCGTCGGACTACCCCGATCACAGCGTGGGAATGACGCCATATGGGTCATCACAGACCGACTAACCAAAGTTGCTCATTTCATTCCCGTGAAGACTACCTACTCCACACAAAGACTGGCAAAACTTTATCTCTCCCGTATAGTTTGTTTGCACGGAGTCCCAAAGACTATAATATCAGACCGAGGCACCCAATTCGTCTCCAAATTTTGGGATCACCTACAACAAGCTCTGGGCACGCAACTAGCCTTCAGTATAGCATACCACCCTCAGACTGATGGACAAACGGAACGTGTGAACCAAATCCTAGAGGATATGCTAAGAGCCTGTGTGCTCACCTATGGATCCAGTTGGGAAGAGAGTTTGCCGTATGCCGAATTTGCTTGCAACAACAGTTACCAAGCCAGCTTGCAAATGGCACCCTTTGAAGCATTGTACGGACGGAGGTGTCGTACCCCACTGAATTGGTCAGAAACAGGTGACAGCCGTATCTTCGGCCCAGACATGCTTAAAGAGGCCGAGGAGAAAGTTAAACAAATCCGGGACAGACTCAAGACAGCACAGAGCCGCCAAAAGAGCTACTATGATCAGAAGCACCGTGAGGTCAGCTTTGAACCCGGTGATTCCGTATACCTCCGAGTATCTCCTATGAGGGGTCTGCAATGGTTCAAAATAAAGGGGAAGCTAGCCCCAAGATTCATTGGACCATTTTGTGTAAAGGCACGAAGAGGCACGGTAGCCTACCAACTAGACCTCCCCAAGGAGCTGTCAGACGTCCATGACGTGTTCCACGTCTCACAGTTAAGAAAATGTGTGAGCAACCCAGAAAAACATGTACCTCATGAGGACATTGATATGCAACCAGATCTCACCTACAGAGAAAGACCAGTAAAGATTTTAGAAGAGTCTGAACGGAGGACCCGTCAGAAAACGACAAGATTTTTCAGGGTTCAGTGGAGCAACCACACTGAGGATGAAGCTACATGGGAAAGGGAAGATTTCCTTCGAGCAGAGTATCCATATCTATTTGAGGGTCAGCAGAAATCTCGAGGACGAGATTTTTCCTAAGGGGGTAGGTGTTGTGACACCCAAGTTTTTATTTGGATTTTTTTAAAAGATTTTTATTTGACTTGAGGGGAGTGATTTAAATTTTTCTTCAAGAGAACTCTCACTCTCAAATAATTTTCTTTATGGCAAAAGTTTTATTTGGATTCAACCAAGATCTGTCTTTGGTCTTGGAGGTTCTTGCTTTTTACTTGGACTCAAGACAAAATATTTTCACTTGGGAAATGACTTTTGAAAATCTCCTTGAAATTTGCACTATGGCTTTTGGAAAATCCTTTGCCACTTTCAACAATTCCTTCTTGCCATGGCCTTAGTGCAAATCCCCTCTCCTAACCCTTTCCTCACCTTTGGATCATGATTTGCATCAAATCCAGCAAGTTGAACCTCCCCATGTGATTATTTCCATTTATATTCTATTCAAATAAATTTCTGCCTTCTTTCCTAGCACTTGGAGATTTGCAAAGGAACTCCATTTTCTGTTTTGATTTTTGCCACCAAACCAACTCTCCTCCCTAGTCCTTTGAACCCTCAACTAAGATCCATGAAGATCCACTGGTCTTCAGTTCAAATTTTTCAAACTACACTTGCTGCAAGTTTGGACCAGATTTGCCAAATTTGGTGAAATTCATTCAAAACCTTCTCCAAAAATTCCAAGTAAAATCAGGCAGCCTCTGGGTGCATTGAGTGCTCATCTCACCAAGTTACAGCTCCAGAAAAATTTATCTCATTGCAAAATCTTTCTGTCGAACACCTGCAATGCACTGTCTGTATCAAGTTCAGAAAAATTCAGAGATTCAGTCAGTGGCTTGCTGTCGTTTTCTTCAGAGAAGGACATCGATCTCGCCAGTACCACCGCGTCGCCTTGCTCCTCGTCCCCGCCCTCTTGTTCCTGCACCGCACGAACGCCTGGCGCCTTGCGGGCGTCGGCGACGAGCAGCAGAAGGTGCGCCGCCCCGTGACCGACGCCGGCGGCGGCTTTGCGGATGCCAGCGGGAGACACGGCGCCGACGACGCCACCCAGCGCCGCCCAAACCACCGGAGCTCGCCGCGTGGCCTTCCACTCCCCCGAACGCGCTGCCGCTCTCGTCGTGAACCGCAGGGCGCGGAGCGCTCTCTCTGCCGCCGTTGAGCCCGTGCGGTCACCTCACCGTGGACCGACGCCATTACGCCAAGGCCATCTCCGTTTAGTTGTGAAACGACTCCAGTAACCTCCACTGACGCTACCTGGCCGCTCAAACCACCTGCCAATCCACTGCTCCGCCGTAATCGCTCGCCGGAGATTCTCCGTTCACAGCCACCCCGTCGATCTGCCTATAAATAGAGGCCCCGAGCTTCAACTCGAGCACCCACCATCCCTGCACTCCCCCTAGATCAGGCCTAGCCACTGGTAGAGCCCCGAGGAGGTCTCCTTCCTCGACTCCGGCCGCCGCGACCCGCCACGGGATCCAGCCCGATTCGCCCCCGTGTGTGCTTCCCCGCCCCCATTCTCTTGCCAGTAGCTTCACCTTGCATCCCTCGTTCTGACCCGCGCCTCAATTCGTAGTTTGCAGCCCTCCACCGGAGTTCCCCATCCTCACCCGAGCCGCCGTCTGCCAGAGATAGTGTCGCCGTCGACGTGGTGCTCCCCGTTGGAGGAGTCCACCACCCACCGACGCGGAAGAAGACGCTGAAGCTCTTGGTACCCTCCGTTTCTCCTAACTCGCCGTGGTTCGATGCCGGCGTCCACCGCAGTCTTCGGGCGCCGGCGAGCTTTTTGAACCTGACAGGTGGACCCCGCCTGTCAGCCTCTATTCTATTCTCCTTCGAACCATTTTCTGTTGGCGCCTTCGGGCAAATACGTTTTCTCCTTTGCGCTTGCGCATTCCCAACCGAAGCGTTTTCTGTTTTCTTAGTTAAAACCCTGGAACTTTTCTGTTTCATTACAGATAAGTACCTGGACAGAAACCTTTATAACTCTTTAATAAAAAGGTATTTTTGAGTGATTCTTTTTCTGACAATCTTCAAATTTTGTCTAGTTTTTTATGGGATTTATTTGAAAAATATTTGGAAAAGTTTCTGTGCATGTGTTGGTTTTCACGTTAGTGCCCGTTTCGTGATTGCCGTAGGTTCCGGGAGAGGTGACGGAGCCGCGAACTTCGCCGAGCTAGACTCCAACTTCTCTGAACCAGGCAAGCATGTTTTGAACATTTGATATGACAGGTGTTTTGAATGTTTGCGTGAAAGTTTGTGCATGGCATATGAGTATCGGTAAATACCTAGTTGCTTGTAAGGCAACGACCCGGTTGTTCCAAAGTCGCGATGATCTCTGATGAGAGATGGCCTAATCATGTGGTGACATGAAGGGCAGCAAGGTGGTACTGTTGTAGCATACCAGCCTTGCGTCATCCGACTTTCTCCGACGTTAACGTGGTTGGAGCCACGTTATCGTTCTTTCCCCCTTCCGTGCTACCACATGTCTCATTGCCAGGATGCGGTTTAGTAAGTTGGTAACCTCTTTCCGTGTACACACCAAACAGAGAGGCCGAGATGATGGTACCTTGGCCCAGGATTAAAGCGAGTCATCCGGTCAGGGGGCATGGGTGTTTCCGGTTGGGACCGAGAGGGGGGGCACCCCCTTAGAGCGCGCGTATAGAAATTTGATCCCATGCTACGCGAGGTTGTAGCCTCCCCGTCTCAAGGTTTTTCTTGAATGTTGCCGAGGGTGATCCCTGGCTTCGGATGGTTGAATTGGGTGTGTACTGGTTAGACGTGTTTCTTCCAAAACACCGTAGACGGAACTAGTCCCCGTGACTACTGAAATCCGTTGGCTGTGGTTAAGTACAAACTCTGCAGAGTCAATTCTTTCCAAATCATCGTATCCATGATCAAGTAGTGTAAACATTATATCCATATCTATCCGCGTGGAAAACTTGTTCCCGGTGGGCAAGCTCAAGTGGTAAATCCAGTTTTATTGTTATTCCTGTGGATGGACTAACTTTATATTTGTCGCATGCTTGTGATAATTTATGTTCCCGAACGATTGTATTATTGAGCTGTGATATAAGCCCTTTACGTGACGTCGCGCAGACGTCCGACTGTGGCGTGTACTTGTTTCTTACTTTAAATGTAAGCCCTTTATGTGATGTCACACAGACATCCGACTGTGGCATGCACTGTCTTTATTTTCTGTTGCAAGCCCTTTATGTGGTGTCGCCTCGACGCCCGACTGTGGCATTATTATTCTGCATTTTCCTCTCGAGGAGTCTTTCAGACACTCGTTTGGCACCCGCATTATTATTCCGCATTTTCCGCTCGAGGAGTCTTTCAGACACTCGTTTGGCACCTGTATCGTTATTCCGCATTTTCAGCTCGAGGAGTCTTTCAGACACTCGTTTGGCACCAGTATTACTATTCTGCAGTTTCCGCTCGAGGTGTCATTCAGACCCTCGCTTGGCACCCAGTATTTATTATCTCTATGTCTGAACGCACGGGTTAACTTGTTCATATGCTTCATGTTTGCATTTGTTATACCTTGTGTCCGAACTGTCTTGCGAGTACTTTCATAGTACTCACCTGGCTTGTTGATTTGGCCAGATGTTGACGAAGGCGATCTCTTGGATGAAGAGTTTGATAGCACGTCCGACGCCTAGAGGAGTCCCAGTCAGTCCTGCGCGATCCCGGATTTTGGTCACTTGTATTGTATACGCTTCCGCCACCCGCAATAAGTCTTCTCGAGCCTCACTCCGACGCTCGAAGAGTTGTAGTCTTCTGGAATCATATCACTCGCTTCGCGATGATATTTCCACCACCGTTATCAATCGTGAGTTAGTAGTTTGCCACCCTACCCGCCGTCATGTTTTATCGGCATGCATGTAATAAATTGTTGGGCAGTCTCTGCTCAACCTTGTATTATATTTAGTACTCCTGGTATTTTTCTTCTGTGACCAAGATATTGTCTACCAGTGAGAAGGAATTCTTCCTCGCTGGTCCGTAATAGGGATTGGTCTCTCAATAATTATTTTATTGAAAAACCGGTCGTGACAGCTGGTGGGTCCCAGCAGTCAGGGGGGCGAATCGTTTTTTTCGGACGCACTTCCTTGCGTGCAAAGATGTAGCTCGTGGGTCCCAGCAGTCAGGGGGCGAATCATTTTTTTCACGAAATACGGTGGCCCGTCTGGTGGGTCCCCGCTGTCAGGTGGAGGAATAGTTATTTTGCGCGTAATAAGGAGGCACTTCCTTGCGGCTGCCGTGGACCCAGCTGTCAGCCTCTCCACGTACAGTCCACATCTGATGGAAGTTGTTCGTTGACCACGTTGACCACACCGCGCCGAGAGCACCAGGGCGGTGGACGATGGCGAGGCCTAGGAAGGGGACGACGTGGAGCCGAGGAAGACGCGGCAGTGGATGCACACGCGGAGAGGAGTACGAGGGTTCACTGGTTCGGCTGTGTTGCCGGCGCCGAAGAATAACAGGGGGTGTGGGTGAGTGGAGGGATGGCCTGGCCAGCGGTGGGAGTAGTAGGGGCGGTGAGGCCTCCACGGCAGCACAGCCGGCCACGGGAGGCAGGAGCAGGCGGCACGACCGGCGCTGCTTTGGGCGGCTGGAGCAAGAAGACCAGAGGTTGAAGAAGCACGACGGCCGTTGGATGGACATCGTACGGTCACTGCAGCTAGAATCGTTTATATTGACTAAGTTGACAAATCCCTTGGTACGTCAACTTAGTAGGCCCGCAGGTCAGCTTCCGAAACGGTGCGCCCCAGATGTCAGGGGTAGGAATCGTTTTTTGGGCGGGTGAAGCTAGAATATCCGAGATTGAAAAAGAAGCACGGCATCCGTTGGATGGACATCCAACGGCCACTGCTGCTAGAACCGTGTGTTGACTATAAGTTGACAAAGCCGTGCATACGCGTCAACTCTGTTTTTTTAGGGGACGCGTCAACTTAGTAAGGCCAGAAGTGTGTGGCAGAGAACTTATAGCCCATTTGAGATTTGTAAGAATGTGTAGCCCATTTTTGAATTCTAATGGAATTTACTACAGCCCATTTACAGTTTGTTAAAAGTACAGCCCATTTCAACCAACCGTTCAAAACAGAATTCAATAAAATTTCCCACATTTTGATGGGATCCGAAATATTTTTATCCCAAAATTTCTAGTCAGATTAAATACAATTTCAATATAAATTTATATTACGTAAAAATCCAACGAAACATTGCGCTCGCAACAATTAATGAAATTAAAATTTTCAATATCCAAAAATAATATTTTATAAAGTAATCACGTGTTTGGTGCATTTTTTTATAGTTACTGCCCAGTTTTTATAATTACATACCATTTATTATTTCTTAAAGCCCATTTTCTTGTTAAGCCTAATGCATCCCTCCTAGGAAAGATTTGCAGCCCAGCAGGGCGGAGAATAACAACTTGACCTTGCCTGGGTATTCCTAAAAAAAGTATAGCTGGGCTAGCCATTTTCAGCTTGAAAAAAATTAATATCTGGGCTGGATATCTGGCCTGGGCTAGACGGGCCACAGCCCGCCCAGTTAGTACCTGCAGCGATGTTTTCGTTCTTGTTCAGAGGAGAAAATTTAATATCTGGGCTAAACATCGAAAAACTCTGCAGTGCTCACACCTCAAAAACACAAATACTGCTTGAGCTGCTTGGTCCCAGCTGTCGGCCGCTTCTTGTGCAATTCTCTTGTTTATTGACTACTACATAGGTTGACAATGGTGTGGGATCGTGATGTCAGGAAACCAGGAGAAAGCAAAATAAATTATAGTTATATATATATAATAAGGAGGCACTTGCGTACGTGAGGCTATGGACCTGGTGGGTCCCCATTGTCATCCTCTCCAAGTAAAGTCATCTCCTCGCCCGCGCGCGCTTTCCGCCCGAAACAGTCAGCGCTGCCCGCCAAGCTTCCCGGTGCAGGCGATTGCTCCGCCTTCAAACGACACAAGTGCCGTCCGTCCGTCCATCTGCCGCCCACATTAATGATACGCGGTTGCCGAGGCGGCTACTTCAGCGCCACACGTCCGTCCCTCCGCCCGCCCACCATTGCTATATAAACTGCTGCGCCGGCAATAGCCGTAGTCATCCGCATCCGTTCCCTTTCTCCTGTCCACACCACTACTACCTACCATGGCTTCCTCGCGCTCCAGCGCTCTTCGGGACGAGCGGACGACGGACCACAAGGAGATGGCAGCCATTGCTGCCGACCGGCTGGCCGGCAGGCAGCCAGAGGACGACGGCGTCCCAATGGAGAACATGGTAGTCGACGATCCGGCGCCAACCCCCTCCTCCGCACCATCCTCACCGGTGCATTGCACCATGACCATCGGCGATGCCCGTGCCCAATATATGGACAGGGTGAGGCAGATGCGTGAGGAGCAGTTCCGGGAGGCGCAGGCCGACGCCGCCTACAACCACCATCTCCTCCAGGAGCACCTGCAGGCGGAGGAGCAGATCGCCGCGGAGCGGGCGGAGCAGGAGGCGCTGCTCGACTCGTACCTCTCCGCCCGCAAGGGCCGCCTCGAGCGCTGGCGGTACCGCATGCGGGTGGCGGAGGCTGCGGCCGCCTACAAAGAGGCTAGCAAAGAGGGCGATGAAGCGGGCGAGGCGCTGTTTGGCGAGACCGAGGACGAGGCAGAGGACAATGCCGGCTCCGACGAGTCCCCGCTCCGCTGGCGTCGACGAGGCCCTGCTCCGCCGAGGCCCCGCGGCGCCAACAACGAGGCAGAGGACACCGCCGCCTCCGCCGAGGCCCCGCCCCGCCAACAACGAGGCGGAGGACATCATCGGCTCAGCCGAGGCCCCACCCTGCCGACAACATGGGGGAGGATTTCCACCGCTCCGCTGAGGCGCCGCCCGCCGGCAACGAGATAGAGGACATCGCCGGCTCCGCCGAGGCCCCGCCCCACTGCCAACGAGGCCGCGCCACACAGAAAACGAGGAAGAGTAGAACACGGTAGGTCGCCGCCGCTCGGGTCCAAGTAAGGCCACCGCTGCAACCCTCCAGTTGAAGCCAAGCTAGGCGGGTTGACCATTGACGGCCGGTTAGCTTCTTGGCGGCGACGTGGAGTCGGAGAGCTACGCTGGAGAAGAACGCTGCTTCTACTTAACTGCTGGTGCAGTTGGCTGACTGACACGTGGGCCCAACAGGCCACATGTCAGTTACGGAACTGCACGTGCAGTTAAGTCACTGAAGCTTCTGTTCGGCTCAGCGGGACACAGGTGGGTAGCTTCGGTTAATTAATTATACCTCCAGCGCACCCCTTTTTAGTTGAAGAATGTATGAGATGTAATGAAATCCGGAATGTTTATATGAAATCTGACCGTGTATGAATGAATTTATTTCGATTAGTTCGAATTCCTGTATCACTGGCATTGGATGAACATGCAAAACAATACGTACTAGCATTATTCCCAGGGTGATCACCTCGTTTGCAGCACTTTCACATGTACTCCCTCCGGTCCTTTCTAGTCTGCATACAAGTTTTGTCTGCAGTCAAAGTATCTCTACTTTGACCAATCTTATACAAAAAAGTATGCACTTTCACAATGTGCAAAGTAAAAAGGAACAGAAGGAGTACAAAGAGTTTGAGCAGCTTTTTAGCATTTCTGTACATTGCAATCAAACACACAGGCCTGGCAATTCATAGAGAACATTCAAAACAATCGATGATTATGCATCTCAGCGACTCACATGTCAGAGGCAATATTTACTTCACAACTAAAGAATAAAGAAAAAATTGATCGACGCTGCTGACACCAAAGGGCGTCCCATTCGAAAATATCAAACGCATGTCTTGCTAAAGTTAGTGAGCAAAATTTGACAAGGTTGTCCCATTCCAAAATATCAAATGCCTACGATTGTGGAATGGGCAGGGTTTGCCATCAGTTCGGACATTGACAGGCACCTCGTGCTAAATAAACCAGCTGTTCTTTTTGTGCAGTTCCACCAAAATCAACCAAATTCGCGCGTGGCTTGTATGATTTCGCCGTTATATGTTGCAACGCCTTGAACTTATCGGCACCTCCTTTCTTGTGGTGGAAATGAATGATTCGATGTATTCATGAACATTTTGTGCATTTCCCATTGAAATCAAGCTGAGCACCCCTGTTTGCACAAATACAAAAAAGTGATTAGTATAAAGCAAACTGTACTATGAATTGACAGTTTCAACTGGCACATACATGGTCCATGTAGAGCACACTATTAGAAAAATGGAACTCACCAGAAAGAATCCTAGAACAACATTGTACTCGCGCATCACAGCAAAAACTGGAGATTTGTCAGTCCTTCTGAGCTGAAGTTAGTTTGGTCTTGTGGGGAGTAATGTAACCATCCTTCAACTGCTCCTTCTGATGAGAAGATAGACAGGGCTTCTTCATCCTGGCATAATCGGAACTAGTCACTTCACGTACTCCATATTCTTCTTCAGAGGAAGATGATCCTGTTGTGCAAAGACAAGAGGACTACTAAATGCTAGCATCCCTGTTTGCTCGAAAAAAGGAAAGGAAATATTTAAAACAACACAGACGAAGCACTTCTCAAGGACAATACCACCTTTTCATGACAGTACCTAAACAGTAGCACAACACCAATAGAGATGACAAAGCTCAATCATATGGATGAAATCAGTGGGCGAGTACCAACCTTTGTCAGGAGGCTTATTGTGTAGAGCATACAGATGAAGCACTTCTCCGGAACCATCTGTTGCTATCTACGGTGGTGGCCATGCTTACTATATACTCCTCGATTAGTTTAATGTTTCCAACATCTTCTTGTGCAGTTCCACTAAAATATATGGTATCTTCAAAGAAGATCCCTATTTGCACAAGTAGAGATAATTACATATTACATTAAGAGTGGCATCAAATCAGTGGCAAAACAATTGCTCGTTCCAGCCATAGCAATACATTAAGATGCAAAACTATATCATTACTTGTGTCATCACAGTTCCAGTGCTTCATTACAGCACCGGGAGTTGATTTTTGTTTTTCTTCCACTTGTTCTTCCCCTTCATCACTTGGTTCAATAACAGACAAGCTTCGCCTTCAATGTAAGATTTGGCATGTCAATTAGGGAGCACAAGTATATTACTAAACTTAATTTTCTGATGAAAGTGGCAAAATACAGGCCAGCAGTTGTGAAATATCCTTATCTTACCTCAATGGGATATTACGGTGCACATACAGATTGGAAGTCTTGTCTCCATTTGTGCAGTTCACTAAAATCAAGCAACATTATCGTACAAGTAGCACAACATATGAAAGCACACAGCAGAATCATGTGAAAGAAGGCTAGTACTGACCTCTCATGATGCGGAATTCAAACAACTCACAAGAAGAAGATCTGAACCAAATTCGCCTTAACGGTTAGGAAGTAAGATCTCCTCTTGTGCAGTTCCACTAAGATCAAGCAATCAAGCAACATTGTCGGTGTGACATTTTGGTTGAACTGCACAAAACACTCTTAAAACAAAAGTGTTTTGTGCAGTGCAACAAAAGGTCACAATGGCAACAAGGTGAAGTAGATAACCTTGTTTACACAGAGGTGCAAAGGAAACAATTTTTGGTCAATAACGGTGGATGACACAGAAGCCAACAAAAAGAAGCATCTAACTTATCTAAATGGGAAAGAAAGCAAGACAGTAGCATTTCTCAAACAGTGGCATTGATTAATATTAACATGTAATTTGCTTTTAACTGTTGCATTGCATCAATTTTCCAGTGGCATTATTAGAGGGTGTTTGTTTACAGGGACATTTTGGTGTAGGGACTAAAAAAACTCCGTGTCAGTCCCATCTAAACCAAACAGGAGGGACTTTTAGGGACTAAAAGTGGGCATTTGGGACTAAAGAAAGAAGACCCCGAGGGAGTCTTTTTGGGACTTTTTCCAACAGTTGCCCCTGCCACGCATCGCACCTTGTCTCTATTAGTTCATTACTAGGGGTAACATGGTCTTTTAGCATGTCATTTAATAACCTCTAGTCCATGTTTAGTCCCTGGAACCAAGCAGGTAGGGACTAGGGAGTTTTTAACCAAACAGGGCGTTAGATTAACAACAACTAATGAGTTGCACGGGACAGTGGACGCACCATCACCATGTGCATCTACCGATGTACTGTGGTCATGCACAGTCTGTTGCAACAAAGAACAAACAACCAAGGAGCATATTTGTGTTGGTCCCAGTTTTGTTATCTTTAGACACCTTTCCCTATGTGAGCGCAGCAAATCTAGTCCTGCTCAAACTCTACAGCCTTGTCCCGTCCTTTCCTTTTTGAACTTGTACTTTCGCCCCTTCCTTTCCTCTTTGAACCACGTCCTAGATTTATGCGATACAACTTTCCCCACTAGTTTCCCCCATTCCTTTCCTCTTTGAACCACGTCCTAGATTCATGCTATACAACTTTCCCCCTTCATTTCCTCTTTGAACCATGTCCTAGATTCATGATATATACAACTTTTCCCACTACTTTCCCCCACTCCTTTCCTCTTTGAACCACGTCCTAGATTCATGGTATACATGCAGCTAGAGCAATGCATGGGAGTAAGTAAATTATACCTTAAGGTTCTTGGGGCGTGGTTCGGTGGGCGACGGGACGGTGGCGAAGAAGAAGGGGTCGGAGGCCCTCCCGCGCCGCCGCTGGGTGGAAAGTGAACAGCTGCGCCGGTAGTCCCTCGCCGATGGCGACAGCGTTAAGCCTCCTTCCCTTCCCGACGGACGGAGCCTGCCGGCTCTCTGAGCAGCAGTGAGGGGAGAGAGAGGCCAACGAAGTCTTGTTTAGATCTGGAGAGGGCGAGAGAGTGTGAAGAGAGCAACTACAAGCGCTGAGGCTCTAGCGGGAGAGGGCGAGAGAGTGTGAAGAGAGCAACTACAAGCGCTGAGGCTCCAGCGTGTATATATATACTGGAGAGAGAGTGTGAAGCGTGCAAACCCTAGAAAACATTTTGACCAGTCAAAGAATCCTCCTGGCACAAATTATGCTCAAGTGTAGTTATCGAACCCGAGACCTCAAGTTTGATGAGCGAACAGGCTAACCAGCTACACAACCCTCCCGTTATGTTCAACGAGAGGGAAATAACCTTTTATACATTCCTGCATTCGTGTGACAAGCATGCCATGTTTTTTTTGTGTGTGGGAGTCATTGGGATTTCAATCATAATCGTGTCATGTGGCTTTGGTGGTAAGACTATCCACAGTGGTGCAGAAATAATGCAGCTTTAGTCACCTTACCTCTCTCCACGTAGTACTTTGGGTCCCACAAGTCAGAGGGTGAAACAAACAAATTAATAAGAAAAATTAAAAGTGCCAGCGGTGTATCTTACCTCACACTTCTCGCTACTGCTCGGGAACACTGTCCAATTGATCCCTCTGTTCGCTCACGTACTATTTTAAGTGAATCCTTATTATAACATGCACACAAATTTTGGGCACTTGTATTTGACTTAAGTCAGTGTGCCACCGTATCTCGTATACTTACTACTCCCTCCGTCTAGGTGTAATAAGTCATGTTAGAAGGTGCAACGGGACCAAGGTGCGTGTGTGTGCATGTGTGTGTGTGTGTGTTTAACAGCATGTGTGTGTTAGAGAGAGCGACAGATCGACCTACTCCTACAGAGAGATGTTGTGTAGTGTACGATTTTAGCCGCAAGAGTCGGTGCATCCTCTCGTTTCCGGGCGTGTCTGGTAGGGACATGCGGACAGCTGCCACGCCCGCTCCTGACCAGCCTGGCCCACCCAAAGCCCCTCCATCACCCGCGCGCGCTTCCCACCTGAAACGGTCAGCGCCGCTCCAAAGAATCGGTGCCGCCTTCATGCCCGGGCAGAGCGGACGCGACCTCTCACTGGCGCAAGAGTGATGGTTTCTTCGTCCGTCCAACTTACTGCTGGGTCTATGTGATTTGACGGCTCATCGGTCTTTATTACTGAGGTGGTAGGACTGCTGGATGTCCCACGCTTTCGGCGAAAGGAGGTACTACTAGATTACAATTTTCTCCATTCTTACAGCGGAGGCGTGCAAGAGCAGTGAAAACATGCAGGCTCAGTGATTACATGGCCCACCTCACACTATCACCGTGCGACACCTAACTCTTTGCATAGTACTCCCTCCGTTCCTAAATATTACTAGATGAGTCCCCGCGCGTTGCCGCAGAACAGTGTTATATCTCTCTGCGCAAAATTATCGATTTCATAGAACTAAAAAAAACTCTATAACCGCATGAAAAATGTGGTCGCCAAACTAAATAAACTCCCATCATCATTTAGATCATCCCACGTAAGGAAAAGAGATCAGCCAACTCCTACTACATAATGGGATTATATTTTTCTTTTTGACATGTTAATGGGACTTAAAAGCTCACTTACATGCATGCTACCGGTGCATGCTTGCATGCAGACATGTTGATGTGATTTAAAACCCACTCACATGCATGTGCCACGGTATTTCTGCATGCTTGCATGTGGCTTAGTGCGGAGCCTCTCAATGTCTAGATCAGACGGCTATTATGGACTGATTTACTTCATCTAACGGCTACATCAATTTTGATGATGTGGCTCAAGGAGACGATAGAGAATTCCTAGTAGTGGGGGCTAGCTATTACTAGTAGATAAGTCTTTGTAGAGATTCCACTACATACGGAATAAAATGAATGAATCTACACTTAAAATGCATCTATATACATCCGCATGTGGTTCATGGTGAAATCTCTACAAAGACTTATATTTAGGAACGGAGGAAGTACTAGTATAGTACGTACTGTAATTTATCAGCGAGATAAATTTGTACAATGCTATGAAGCTTCCAGCTTCTGTTACATGTATCTTGCGTCCAAGGTCGCCCGTTGCAACATTTCATCAATACAAAGGAGACCAACATGCATGCTATTGCATCTCAATGATTGACAGATCATAGCAAATATGTACTCCCTCCGTTCCAAAATAAGTGTCTCAACTTTTTGCAAACTTTAGTACAATGTTGTACTACTACTAAAGTTGACACTTATTTTGGAACAGAGGCAGCTAAAGAAAAAAACGATCCATGCAGTCCCTAGCCCTTGAACCGTGAACCCTGACCAGGCTTCAATTTGCTAGCAACGTTCGAGCTTCCTAATAAATGAAGTTTGCAACCTTTTGACCATCGGATCATTTTGTGCAGTTTCATCAAAGTCGAGATGAGCATCCCTGTGGCAAAGAAATTGAAGAAGCGTGATTAGAATAAGATTACTGGGACTAGTTGATGAGACATAAAATCATCACAAATATAGTACGTAGAAGCCAGTAGAGGTATGTGCGGGGCAAAGAAGTAGAGAAATATCCACAGGGAGTGATGTGGGCAGCTGGAGCAGTGGTGCAAGCCGGCTGTAAAGGGAGTTGTACCTGAGGGACGTAGCTCAACCTTGAGGAGGGCGGCGGGAGGCGGCAACTGCCCATGTCGCGGCAGTGAGCAAGGGACAAAGGCAACCTCACCGGCTTTGTGAGTGAGAACGGCGGGGACCCTTGATCGGGACGTGCCGATAGTGGGTTTTCACCGTCGGCGACGGCCACCGCATCTACACTAAGCATCCACCCCTTCCCCAAGCGCACGTGATCCGCCGGGATGTTAGAGATGTGGCCATAGTCATTTTGTGCGAGAGAGTGTGAAGAGAGCAACCCCAGCAAGCAACCATGTAGGCTGGCCTGTCCTGACTATGTATATAGTGGAGCGGTTTCTTCTCTCCATATGAACCTATCATATTGCGTACGTGCCACTGAAGAAAACTTTATTTATTTATAAATGACGCGGCACCTACTACTCGTTCTCCTATAACCTTGCGCTTGGCATCTCCAAAATATTAACCTTGCGATTGGCTCTTTGCCTCTTCGGGAAGTCGAGCAATAATGGTAGTGCAATATATATCGTTATGGCTATATGAGACCGAATGAATTGCTGCACGTCCACCACGTGGGCGAGGGTCGAGGGGCGAGGGAGAGTGCTACATACGGAGCAAAATGAGTGAATATACACTCTAAAATACGTCTATATACATCAGTGTTTGGAGTATGTACTAGTAGTTCATATTGAAATCTACTAAAGGACATATATATTCCAAACAATATGATATAATCTCTATAACCAAGGTAGTAGGGACGAGGAGTAAACGGAGGGAGTAGTAAATTTTTCTCCTCGTCCCGCGAGCCACCACGCGCATGGGCGAGGGAGCGGGCGTAAGGCGGAGCAAGCTTCACATCATCCTGCGAGCCACCGCGCCTGTGGGCGGGGGAGACGGTGTACTAAGCAAGCTTCTCCTCGTTCTGCGAGTTGACGGGACACATCAAAAGTACTCCAGTGTATAGAGCCTTGCCTCTAAGGTAGGCCCCACATGGTTTGCCTCTTTTTTTAACATAACACGTCAAGTCACAATTTGTTTGTTCACCCGTGGTAGACGATCCTCCCTCCACCAAGTGGACAACCAGTACACGTGCCAAATTACCACGTGGGCTGCCTTTTTCATACAGAAATGAGCTCCACTGTGTACCCGCAAGGGTGTGGTTGGGAAAGAGACGGGAGTACGTGCGCCGTGCATGCACCTCTTCTCTTCGTGCATGTCCCCCACCTACGTGGGTGTGTGTGAGAGATACAAACCGTGTTCGTGAGTGTTTTTTGTTTTGGGGTGGGGGGTTGATTTTGTGAACTATTTGTGGGAATATGTGTCGATGACATCTCAAACAAATTTTTGCATGCAATGTGTGTGAAATGGAGGCCTATCCATATCATACATAGAGGGTCGGGCAATCCACGAGAAGAGAGGGAGCGGTCATAGCTATTGATAGAGTCGAAGAGAGGATCAAGTGGGTGGGTGCGAGATCGATGAAGAGAGCCATCGAAATTGTGTGTGTGTGCAAGTCAAAGATATAGGGCGACTGGCCTACCGGAACGTTAGAGGGCACATGTCAAGTTTGTGTGTGGCAGGGAGACATGACTAGAGCGCTCGATGTATCGGTGTGTGTGGGGGGAGGGGGTGGGGGAGGGGTAGGCAGAGACCTAAGTATAGAGGTAGAACGACTCGTATATGTGTTGAGAAGGAGAGACCCAGCTATGTCTTGAGGGAGATCGGTCGACATCCATACATAACTGAAGGACGGGAAATATGATGGGACAGAGAGAGAGAGGAGAGAGAGAGGGAGGGAGAGGGAGGGAGAGGGTAGAGTGCTGGATGGGTGATGGAGTTGCTTCTCGAAGATGGTGGGAGAGGCCTACTAGACAAACTGAGGGTGGAACTGCAATGTTATCAGTAAGAGTGGGGATGTGTTTCTGTGTGTGCCTGTGTGTGATAGATCTGTCGGGACGCATCCATGGATGATGAAGGGGAACCATGTGTTTGGTAAGCAAACCTAACTAGATCGGTAGATCAATTGTTGTTTGTCAGAGGAAGGGAGAGACACAACTAATGGGGTAGATCGATTGACGTGTGGGTAAAAACGAGTTATAAGGACCTAGCTAGCTATATGTATAGCGAGAGATCGATCGGTGTACGTCCATTTGTTAGAGGCAAATAAGGCCCAGCGAGACGGATAGACAGAGAGAATGGAGCTAGGAGGTGGTGCAAGAGGCCCAACTACTAGCTAGATAGGGGGAGGAGTGTGCGGTTGTGAGATCGATGAAAAGAGGGGCGAGAGTTTACACATGTGTCTGACCGTATGAGAGACACGAGGCACGGACACATAAAGGAGGAGATTGAAGGTGTGTGTGTATGTTGTAGGCAGGCATCGCTGGAGAGGTTTATCGATCGGTGTGTGTCGGAAAGGAGTTGTGGAGACTCTCGGAGAACGACCTAAATAAAAAAATGAATGTGCCTGGTGGATAGAATGCCGAGGGAGGGGGAGGGCGAGGAGGGCGTGTGCATGCACGAGAGAAAGTTAGTGGTAGCTACAAAGGTTAGAGGATTGTGTGGGTGTAAGAGACTAACAAAGATCATAATTTGATATGAAAGCGGATTCATATATTTGAATAGGAGATCATAGTGTTTTAAACATTGCATACATGAATATAGCGGTGATACACGTGCTGTGCACATGTTATACCATAATGTGATAATGCATGGCGTTTGCAACTCACAGCTAAATGCCGAACAATCTAAACCATACTATACATCAAACAATCTCACATTTTATTTGAATTTGTGATAATGTGTGGCGTTTGCAGCTTACAACTAAATATCGAACAATCTAAACAATACTATATATCGAACATTCTCACATTTTATTTGAATTTGTGGTAATGTGTGGTGTTTGCAACTCACATCTAAATACTTGTAGGCGTAGGGGGCGGGGCACCATACATAATGTGATAAACACATTATACATATGAGACATGGTTTAGATTATGAAGATCTAGCTAGAGCTAGAAATGTAATGTGATTTGAAATCAAAATAAAGTGGATTCAAAAAATCTAGTTCGAGTTCATATAGTACACATAGTTCATATGTAACTCGAGACTAATCATGTGGTGTGCTGTGAAGATAATACACAAACGATGGTTTAACTTGACAATAATGATGATTGTAGATCTTATTAAACAGAGAAACGAATTCAAATGGTTTGACTTCACAACAATCATTACTATAGATCTTATTCAAATAGAGAAACAAATTCAAATTCAGTTCATATTGAAGCGGTAGTATATACGTTTGGAATGCACTAAAACGTTCATTTGAGTAGTAGGTTGCATGCATTATACACGTACCGAAATATTTTAATTGAACATAACATGAATTCAAAGTTTTAAATGACATTTGTAGTGCGCATTGATTTGGTATAGTACATGTTAGGCTTGTCCGGAAATTTCAACCCGCGCCTTGTTAGCCCGAAATATTTAAGATATACCTTTGTCTCGTTGTGCTCCGACAACTCCCTCCATCTCAACCCGCGCCTTGCTATTCCAAAATTACAATGCGTGCAAAAACTCCCACCTCCTGTGAAATCCCGACACGTGAAATGCCCGTGGTACCCCTGAACCGAAAGAACCGCCTCAAATCGGTGGGGGTACTTTCGTAACTTACCCCACATTTCGGACAAGCGCGTCTCTAAGCCATGTTTCCCCACTGCCATCCCATCCGCCCACCCATTCGTACACCGAGGCCGCGAAAACCCGCGACACAACCCCACACCCTGCTCCGTCCGCCACCCAGCCGGAGCCTCTTCCCCGACGACGTCGTCCACAGCAACACCTCGACGTCCCTCATCCACCGTACCGGATGAGGATCCGTCGTCGATCTCATCGTCCCGCCGGTTCAGCCACCCCGTCCTCCACCTCCAAGGAGCTGCCCCGACGTTCCCCTCGTTTTTCGCGCCACCTCCATTCCCACACCGCCGTCTTCAC
Organism: Aegilops tauschii subsp. strangulata; assembly: GCF_002575655.3. Lineage (NCBI taxonomy): Eukaryota > Viridiplantae > Streptophyta > Magnoliopsida > Poales > Poaceae > Aegilops > Aegilops tauschii. The sequence continues at coordinate 190,833,666 of NC_053037.3, forward strand.
CTGCACCACCGGAAGAGCATCATCATCACCGTTTCCTTGGATGAAGATGCGGCCTAATCGGCGCCACCAAAGAGGTTGTACACTAATCGCCGCATTTTCTTCTTGATTCGATCTCACGGTGCTGCCGGCGCTCGGTCCCGAGCCGACATGGCGCGGCTCCATCCACGGCGGCGTCGCCGGCCACTTCCTCCACGACGTCGCTCCCTCGGAGGCGACGTCCACATTAGTAGGAGCTGCTGTTGCTTTAGCTCTCGCTCGCGCTGCTGCTTTGCTCTTGCTCTCGGTCCCTTGCCTGGTCTGCTCTTGCTATTGCTCTTGCTCGTGCTGCTGCTCTCGCTCTTGCTCTTGCTTGTGATGCTGCTCCGATTTAGCTACACTTCAGTCGACTGAATCGACTTTTGGGTCAGTCGATTTTCAGGGGGTGGGGGGCTCGCCGGGGTGAAGGAAGAACCAACCGCAGCAGGGAGGGGGGCTCGCCGGACAGGTACCTCACTATCTATCTTAGGGTTCAGGATGGGGGCGGTGGCGGGGCGGTGGCGTGGGGATCGCCGGAGAAAAAGCTTGGCACGGGGGGCCTAGAGGGATGGCTGGGGCGACGGTGGACCGGCGGTGGGGAGTGTTTTTGGGGTGGGCGGGGCGGCGCACCGCCGGTCGCGGGCGGCGGGAGGGCTGCTGTTTGGCCGGTGGTGGCTGGCGGCACAGGGGGGTGGAGGTTGAAGATGAACTGCAGGCCCTGGATTTCGTATCCAACGGCTGCAAAATCGACTGACCAGAGATGAAAAATTCAGTTGACCGACGTGTAGCCTCACCTTGCTAGTGCGTTCAGTTTCGACAGCAAAATTCAGTTTCGACAGCAAAATTCAGTTTCGACAGTTAAGTTCAGTTTCGACAGTTAAGTTCAGAGATGAGCGGCTGATGTATTTTACATCTAGCACTTTGTGGTTATGTATTTTACGTCATGTATTGGAGATGCTATTAGAATTCCACTCAGGTTAACGTTGTTCGTTGTCTCTGTTGTCCTGCTTCAGCCTCGGTGTCGTACAACTCACCGGAGCTGCTCAATGATGAAACCCTCCATCACAGCGGAGCAGTACCTCGGGCTCCATCTCCAAACGCCTAAGATCTTCTTCCCCTCCTCCGACAGCAAAGTCAGCCGGAGCATCCTCAGCGGCCAACCCAATCACGCTGAGATCGACATGGCTTCGCCAAAGAAGTTGTACACTTGTTGCATCTCTTATTTACTCTACATGTTATATATATTGTCCACTGAGCACACGGATTTGTTCCTTTAGTGTCTCCTTGAAAGAAAAAACATAGGAATTTTAATTTTCACTTGTCCTCCTTTTCAAATTCCTATTCATGAAGCACAAGACTAAGAGATAGTAGCATAATAGCATTATAACCGTACATTTTCTTGTGGTTTGACTTAATCTCATCATGCTTCTTTGCATCCTGTGATCTTCCAATTGTTGTGAATCAAACACCCAGATTGGCAGAAATCCTGTGTTTTTAAATTCTCTATTTTGCACGTGCATTCCTATCCTATTCCTGTCTATTTCCTATCCCTGCATTGTTGGAATCCTCCAATTCAAACGAGCCCTTACAGAATTACTTCTCTTACAGATAGTTGTCAAAGAAAACCTTGCGTGGTTTGTCCCGCTCCTGCTGCGCCGTCGTCCACCCCAGCTCAGCTGCTCCAACGATAGAAGGGTCCAGCACAGCAGGGATCCGGCCTCCCGACTGTCTTTCACCGCCTCAGATCTTCTTCCCCGGCGCTGGCAGCCATGAAAACTGCATTACCATCATCAACCGAGCAGATGACCTCGAGGACTACACGGGTCCGCAAGAGAGGTCGCACTCTTTCGTATCTGCTTACGTTATGCATCGCTTAATATTACATGCTACTTTATCATCCTGTTTACCGATTAGACTCTGAGTCAGCTCCAAACTAATGGTCAAACTTGAGTTTTTAAGGTTGTGGGGTACATATCGGGGCCGCTATCAATAGTATCTATCTACTATCTGGTTAATCTCCGGTGTCTACTATGAGTTTCATGTTGGGTGGGAAACAAACAGTAAAGAAGCCATTATCTGTATTTTTTAACTAAAGCCATTATCTGCCTGCTATTATTGGTTTTGGGTCTATCCACAGGTTGCTACCATCACTCTGGATTTCTGCATGCACTCCTTACATAATCTCACTATGTTTTATTCCTATGCATGACAGTTATTGTAAACAATGGAACTGAACATGTAGAGCAAAAGAGACGAGCCTTGCGTGGCAATAAAATTTCATGCAGACGTCGCTCCATGGTAGGCGCAAAGGCAGCCCCCCCCTCCACGCATTTCGGATTGTAATCGAGAGGAAGATATCTGTTCTAAGGGGGATTCAGAAGGAGAAGACAACTCCTATTTACCCCCTGAGGTCTTCGCTCTAACTTGGCATGCTGATGTTGGTTATATCATGCATATGGTGTCTTGCATTGCTTACTTTATACATCAAATATGTCATCTGCTTAGTTTAGACATCCTTTGTGCGAATGCCATCTGTTTAGTTTATTCATCGTTTATGTGAATTATGCAACGCCATCTTGTTTAGCCAGGCATCATATATGTGAATTTTGCAATGCCATCCTGCTTAGCCAGTCATCTTATATGTAAATTATATCAGGCCATCCTTTTTTCCGTTACATATTACATTTGTCAACAATGTTAGTACATTCAACTGCTCTTCGTGTGCATCAGCCATTTCACACGGTGATGGCAAATTCTGGAGTGAAAACATGGTCTTCAGAACAGACTATGCTATCTGATGAAGCGCATATCTCGCTGGTTACGGATAGCTCCTCAGAGGAGGATTCAGAGACAGATGACCAGTCCTATTCCCCCCCCCTGAGGTGTATGCTCTAACTTGGCAGGGTTATGTTTCTCATATCGTGCGTATGGTGTCTCTCATTGCTATGTCATTTGATTAGTTTAGACATGCTTTGTGTGAATGCCACCTGTTCAGTGTCTAATTACCATATATGTGAATTATGCATTGCCATCTTGTTGCAAGACATTATATATGTGAATTATACAATGCTATCTTGTTGCAAAGGCATTATATATGTGAATTATGCAATGCCATGCTGTTTAGCCAATCATCATGTATGTGAATTATATCATGCTATCATTTTTTTGTATTACGTGTTCCATTTGTCGACAACGTTTGTATATTCAACTACTCTTCCTGTGCATCAGCCATTTGAAGCGGTGATGGAAGTATCTGGAGTGAAAACAAGGTATTCAGAGAAGACAATGCTACCTCCTGAAGCAGACATCTTGCTGGTTACAGAGAGCTCCTCAGAGGAGGAATCAGAGACTAATGACCAGTCCTATTTCCCCCTGAGGTCTATGCTCAAACTTGGCAGGGTTATATTACCCATGTCATGCATGTTGTCTTGCATTGCTTAGTTTTTACATCATATATGGATTGCCTTCTGCTTACTTGCTTACTATATAAATCATATATTTGAATTATATCATGCCATCATGTTTACATAGTACATACACATCATCTATCTGAATTATGGCATGGCAACCCATTTAATGAAGACATCATATAGTTATATCATCTCATCCTGTTTAGTGTTTACAGTCATCATATTTTGAATTATGGCATTCTATCCGTGAATGTATGTGAATTATGGCATGCCAACCTATTTAATAAACACATTATTTAGTTATGTCATGTCATCCTATTTACATAGTCTCATATTTTGAACTATGTCTTTCCATCTTTTTTAGTTAGCCATCATAATGTGAAATTGTGTCATGCTATCCTGTTTAGTTAGCCATCATATATGTGAAATTGTGTCATGCTATCCTATTTGGTTAGACAACATAAATATGAATTATTTCATGCCCTCTTTTATTCCCCACTATCCATTGCACCTGTCTATCATACAATGTCTATACTTTCAATTACTTTTCTTGTTTATCAGCCATTTGAATTGGAGAGCGTGATGGCAGTATCTAAGGGAGTAACAACACGGTCTTCAGAAAAGATAGTGCTACCAGTTGATGCAGATAGAACCACGGTTGTACTTGCCCAAGTACCAGATCCACCACACATAACCCAGACTCTTGCAGATTGTACCCCTACCCAGTTGGATAGAGAACCAGCTACACCCCTTCTAACCCCAACCCCGGCAGATAGTAACCCAGTTCCAGTTGAGACAGCACCGTCTCCACCACAGAGCACCCAAACACGAGCAGTTAGTAAGGGAACTACAGTGCCCAAAGCACGAGGACCACCACTCCGAATCCCAACTCAACGCTTAAAGGAGAAGAAGATTTGTTCTCAAGTCAGGTTCTGTAGCTATGGTTCATACTCCTTTGCTCTTGCATTACTGTATTTGCTCATACCAACTATTTTCAAATTTGAAGGATGGAACTGAAACTCCAATGGCGCAACAGGTATGTTTTAAACCTGTTTCTTTAACTGGTTTGCTGTTGTAACCTGCTCTATGTTGATTTGAGTTTCAATTGAATAAACAGTTATGTTCTCATGTCATGCACATTACAAGTGTTGTTATTGCTCTATAGTTACCCACACTTATATTCTGTCTATTCTGCTTTGTCTTGAACAAATATTATTTGAATTGTGTCTCTATCTTGATTTGGCAACAAAAACTAGAATGATATAGACCATAAAGTGACCATGGTACATAGATATATGTTTGTTTCATGTTGTTATTATGTCCACTTTACTACTGAACTCATTTACCAAAATGAGTTTCATATACAACATGGTAAACATGTGATGTGTCTGCTTGTTTCTCTTTTAGAATGCGGACAAAATATTGGAGAACAGTACCGCGTTATCCAATGGTAAAGGAAGTAATGCAGATAAGGTTCAAGATAGTGAGACATCCCTGTTGGTCTCCAAGAAAGCTGATAAAAACTATCTTGACGACAGTGAGGGAACCCAAAAGTCATGTCTTGATGTAGTGTTCGAGTTACTGGCCACTACTGCTGGCACAAGCTCTTCGAACTCGCTGCCTGAATCAGTTCGTCTTCTTGAGTCTCAACTTCAAGTTGAAAGACATCGATCAGATGTGCTGCAACGGGAAGCTGAAGGACTGAGCAAGTCCCTACAGAATTCAGATGCATATTTTCTGGTGCAATAGCAAACACTGGAGGATATAAGCGCCAAACAAGAGAAAGCTAATAAGCTTGCTAAGCATCTTGCCAGCATTATGGGTACCCAGGATATTGTTTCTTGAGATCTTCTGAAGTGGTTTCAGTTCTGGATTTGTTTTGCTGCGACGTTTATTTGTGCTGGTCGCCAACTTTGACAACCAGTGTATATGATATGCTGCTTTGTTCCCTATATTTCCACTGGTGGCGAACTTTGATGCCCAGTGGATGTAATATGTGTAATAGTCGTGATAGCCTAGCGTTAGTTGCTTGCTTATTTATTTCCTTGTTGTCTTGTTTATTTGTTTGCTTGTAGTCATTGCAGTTCTTTTTCCGCGGTTAGCTAGTGGCTGCAATAACCTATATTTTAAAACTAGGCCACAATAACCATGGGCTAATATTTACTGTAGTGACACTGGGCCTCCTACTGGCCGTAGAAACAGTGGGCCTTCTACGGGCCGTAGAAACAATGGGCCTTCTATGGGCCGTGGAAACAATGGGCCTTCTACGGGCCGTATCATCAATGGGCCTTATATGGGCCGTATGATCGATTGGCCAAACATGGGCTAAACAGACCGCATTATGGCCGTAAACGGGCTAGAGTTTGAATCGTCCGTTCATGGGCCGACCATAACGGGCCATCGTTAATAGGCCGTATTTGGTGATGCTATGAAAATGGCCCAACAGACTAACGATCCACAAACTGGCCAACTGTAACGACGGGCTGAATTTGGCCCACAAGCAGAAAATGACAGTAATGGGCCGTAAGTAACGAATGCTGCAAATGAGCCCAAGAATAAATGGGCCCTCAGAAGGCTGAAAGTTAACTTGGGCTGGAAACGGCCCAACGAAATAACGGGCCGTTAATGGGTATAAAGTGATACACTGTTCATTACGGGCCAGTTTCACCACGGGCCGTTAATGGGTGTAAAGTAATACACTGTTCATTACGGGCCAGTTTTAGCACGGGCCGCTAATGGGCCAAGAGTTACAAAGGGCCTCATATGGGCTGAAAGACGTCATGGGCTATACATGGGCCAGAAGTGAAAACGGGCTGGAATCATATTGGATGGCCCAGATGACGCTACTGGGCCTAATTTGGATAGAGCGTAACGGGCCTTGGGTTAGCGGGCTGTAAATGGGCTATATGCGAACAGGCCGTTAACATGCTTTCCATGGGCCGGCCCACTAGCTTTTGACCAAGTCAAACGGGCCGGCCTTTTCATAGGAATGGGCCACTGTTGGGCCGTGCCACGTGTCGACGTTTCATAGGCGCCTTCTGTCCAGTGAGTGGATGACATCTGTCCCAACGATGAGCCGACACGTGTTTCCTCTAGCCAATGATGATTTTACACGTGGAAAATCCCCATTGGTCGGGGCTATTAACGGGTTATCGGATCCAAAACCCGACCCGATGGCTTAACGGCGTTCCGTTACGGTGGATGCCACGTGTCGGTCACCCTTGACGAAAGCACTTTTGTGACGCGCGATTTGTCGTCATGGAAGTGGACACTTCCGTGATGATAATTTTGGTAATGTCATGGAACACTTCTACGACAGCACAGGTATGACTATCTTGATTCTATCATAAATTTGTCATGGATGTACATGCATGACAAAAAACGCGAACTACTGTGACAAACACGTATCATCACGGAAGTGTATTTTTTTGTAGTGCAATGGTGAGCCAACACGTGTTTCCTCCGGCCAATGAGAATTTTACACTTGGAAAATCCCCATTGGTCCGGGCTGTTAACGGGTTATCGGATCTGAAACCGGACCCAATAGCTTAACGGCGACCTGTTACGGTGGATGCCACGTGCCGGTCACCCTTGACGAAAGCACTTTCATGACGCGCCATTTATCGTCATGGAAGTGGACACTTCTATGATGATAATTTTGGTAATGTCATGGAACACTTTTACGACAGCACAGGTATGACTATCTTGATTCTGTTATAAAATCGTCATGGATGTACATGCATGACAGAAAACGTGACCTACTGTGACAAACACATATCATCACGGAAGTGTCTTTTTTTGTAGTGCTTTCATTGAAAAATTCTTATTCAAGTATCCTTTTATGCTATCCAGAAATTCTATATCATTTACAATCAACAATATGTCATCCACATATAATATTAGAAATGCTACAGAGCTCCCTGTCGGTGTCAAAACTGGCCGATCTCGGGTAGGGAGTCCCGAACAGTGCGTCTGAGGATCAAAGGTAATAGGAGACAAAGGGGACACGATGTTTACCCAGGTTCAGGCCCTCTTGATGGAGGTAAAACCCTACTTCCTACTTGATTGTCTTTGATGAGTATAGGGGTTACAAGAGTTGATCTACCTTGAGATCGTAATGGCCAAACCCTAGCTGTCTAGCCTATGTGAATTCTGATAGCCTCTACGGACTAACCCCTCCGGTTTATATACACACCGGAGGGGCCTAGGGTTGTACATAGTTGGTTTGCAGAGGAAGGAAATTACATATCTGGACACCAATCTTGCCATCAATGCATAGGAGAGTCCTATCCGGACATGGGGGAAGGTCTTCCGCCTTATATCTTCATGGCCCATCAGTCCGGACCATATCACACAGCCCGGACACCTGAGGACCCCCTAATCTAGGACTCCCTCACTCCCACTCACTTTCTTGTAAATACAGGCTTCACCATAAATCTGTATAAAACCATATGCTTTGATCACCTCATGAAAGTGTACATTCCAACTCCGAGATGCTTGCACCAGTCCATAGATGGATCGCTGGAGCTTGCACATTTTGTTAGCACCTTTAGGATCGACAAAAACTTCCAGTTGCATCATATACAACTCTTCCTCAAGAAACTTGTTAAGGAACCAAGTTTTTACATCCTTTTGCCACATTTCATAAAATAAGGCAAGTGCTAACATGATTCGGACATACTTAAGTATCGCTACGGGTGAGAAAGTCTCATCGTAGCCAACCCCTTGAACTTGCCAAAAACCTTTTGCAACAAGTCGAGCTTTGTAGACAGTGATATTACCGTCAGCGTTTGTCTTGCTCTTAAAGATCAATTTATTCTTTATGCCTAGCTAATCATCGGGAAAATCCACCAAAGTCCACACTTTGTTCTCATACATGGATCCTATCTCAGATTTCATGGCCTCAAGCCATTTTTGGAATCTAGGCTCATCATAGTTTCTTCATAGTTCGTAGGTTCGCTGTTGTCCAACAACATGACTTTTAGGACAGGATTGTCGTACCACTCTGGTGCGGAATGTGTTCTGGTCGACCTATGAGTTTCAGTAGTAACTTGATCTGAAGTTTCATGATCATCATCATTTGCTTCCTCTCTGGTTGGTGTAGGCATCACGGGAACGGCTTTCTTTGATGTACTACTTTCCAATTCGAGAGAAGGTACAACTACCTCATCAATTTCTACTTTCCTCCCACTCACTTCTTTCGAGAGAAACTCCTTCTCTAGAAAGGATCTATTCTTGGCAACAATGACCTTGCCTTCGCATCTGTGGTAGAAGGTGTACCCAATTGTTTCCTTAGGGTATCCTATGAAGATGCACTTCTTTGATTTGGGTTCGAGCTTATCAGGCTTAAGCCTTTTGACATCAGTGTCGCAACCCCAAACTTTAAGAAACAACGACTTAGGCTTCTTGCCAAACCACAGTTCATAATCACCTAACCGGATTTAGGTGGTGCCCTATTTAACGTGAATGCAGCTGTCTCTAATGCATAACCCCAAAATGATGGTGGTAAATCGGTAAGAGACATCATAGAACGCACCATATCTAATAAAGTACGGTTATGACATTCGGACACACCATTACGCTGTGGTGTTCCAGGTGGCGTGAGTTGTGAAATTATTCCACATTGTTTTAAATGAAGGCCAAACACGTAACTCAAATAGTCGCCTCCCCGATCAGATCGTAGAAACTTGCTTTTCTTGTTACGATGATTCTCCACTTCACTCTGAAATTCTTTGAACTTTTTAAAATGTTTCAGACTTGTGTTTCATCAAGTAGATATACCCATACATACTCAAATCATCTGTGAAGGTGAGAAAATAACGATACCCGCCGTGTGCTTCAACACTCATCGGACCGCATACATTGGTATCTATTATTTCCAATAAGTCATTAGCTCGCTCCGTTGTTCCGGAGAATGGAGTTTTAGTCATCTTCCCATGAGGCATGGTACGCAAGTATCAAATGATTCATAATCAAGTGATTCCAAAAGTCCATCAGCATGGAGTTTCTTCATGCGCTTTACACCAATATGACCTAAACAGCAGTGCGACAAGTATGTTGCACTATCATTATAAACTTTGCATCTTTTCGCATCAATATTATGAATATATGAATCACTACGGTCGAGATTCAATAAACCATTCACATTGGTTGTATGACCATCGAATGTTTTATTAATGTAAATAGAACAACAATTATTCTCCGACTTGAATGAATAATCATATTGCAATAAACACGATCTAATATTTTTCATGCTCAACGCAAACACCAAATAACATTTATTCTAGCTCAACACTAATCCCGAAGGTAGAGGGAGTGTGCGATGGTGATCATATCAATCTTGGAAACACTTTCAACACACATTGTCACCTTGCCCTTTACTAGTCTCTGTTTATTCTTCAACTCCTTTTTCGAGTTACTAGTCTTAGCAACTGAACCGGTATCAAATACCCAGGGCCTACTACGAATACTAGTAAGGCACACATCAATAGCATGTATATCAAATATACCTTTGTTCAAATTGCCATCCTTCTTATCTGCAAAGTACTTAGGACAGTTCCGCTTCTAGTGACAATTCCTTTTGAAGTAGAAGCACTTGGTCTCAGGAGTGGCAACTTGCTTGCCATTCTTCTTGAAATTCCCTTTCTTTTCCTTGCCCTTTTTCTTGAAACTAGTGGTATTGTTTAACCATCAACACTTGATGCTCTTTCTTGATTTCTACCTTTGCCGATTTTAGCATCGCGAAGAGCTCGGGAATCATTTTCTTCATCCCTTGCATATTATAGTTCATCACAAAGTTCTAGTAGCTTGGTGATAGTGACTAGAGAACTCTGTCAATCACTATCTTATCTGGAAGATTAACTCCCACTTGATTTAAGCGATTGTGGTACCCAGACATTTGAGCACATGCTCACTGGCTGAGCTATTCTCCTCCATCTTGTAGGCAAAGTAGAGGTCTCATACCTCTCGACACGGGCATGAGTCTGAAATACTAATTTCAGCTCTTGGAACATCTCATATGCTCCGTGGTGTTCAAAATGTTTTTGAAGTACCGGTTCTAAGCCATAAAGCATGGCGCACTAAACTATCAAGTAGTCATCATATCGAGCTTGCCAAACGTTCATAACGTCTGCATCTGCTCCTGCAATAGGTCTATCACCTAGCGGTGCATCAAGGACATAATTCTTCTGCGCAGGGATGAGGATAATCCTTAGATCACGGACCCAGTCCGCATCATTGCTACTATCATCTTTCAACTTAGTTTTCTCTAGGAACATATCAAAAATAGGGGAGCTACATCGTGAGCTATTGATCTACAACGTAGATATGCAAAACTATTAAAACTAAGTTCATGATAAATTAAGTTCAATTAATCAAATTACTAATGAAATCCCGCTTAGATTAACATCCCTCAAGTTATCTAAGTGATACATGATCCAAGTCAGCTAACCCATGTCCGATCATCATGTGAGACGGGGTAGTCATCAATGGTGAACATCTCTATGTTGATCATATCTACTATATGACTCACATTCGACCTTTCAGTCTCCGGTGTTCCAAGACCATGTCTGTAAATGCTAGGCTCTTCAAGTTTAACCCAAGTATTCTGCATGTGCAAAACTGTCTTACACCCGTTGAATGTGAACGTAGAGACTATCACACCCGATCATCACGAGGTGCTTCGAAACGATGAACTTTGGCAATGGTGCATACTCGGGGAGAACACTTTTATCTTGAATTTTAGTGAAAGGATCATCTTATAATGCTACCATTGTTCTAAGCAAAATAAGATGCATAAAGGATAAACATCACATGCAATCAAAATATGTGACATGATATGGCCATCATCATCTTGTGCTTTTGATCTCCATCTCCAAAGCATCGTCATGATCTCTATCATCACCGGCTCGACACCTTGATCTCCATCGTCGCATCGGGGCCGTCTCGCCAACTATTGCTTCTACTACTATTGCTAAGGCACAGCGATAAAGTAAAGAAATTACATGGCACATGCATTACATAACATGATCATCTCTTACATCAACATATATCACATCATATCTTGACCATATCACATCACAACATGCCCTGCAAAAACAACTTAGACATCCTCTACTTTGTTGTTGCAAGTTTTACGTGGCTGCTATGGGCTTCTAGCAAGAACCGTTCTTAACTACGTAAAAACCACAACGATGATTTATCAAGTTTGTTGTTTTAACCTTCTTCAAGGACCGGCCGTAGTCAAATTCGATTCAACTAAAGTAGGAGAAACAGACACCCGCCAGCCACCTTTATGCAAAATAAGTTGCATGTAAGTCAGTGGAACCAGTCTCATGTGCGTGGACATGTAAGGTTGGTCCGGGCCGCTTCATCCCAAAATACCGCTGAATCAAAATAAGACGTTCGTGGTAAGCAGTATGACTATCGCCGCCCACAACTCTTTGTGTTCTACTCGTGCATATCATCTACGCATAGACCTGGCTCTGATGCCACTGTTGGGAAACGTTGCATGGAAAACAAAACAAAAAATCTATGCACACGCAAGATCTATCCATGGAGATGCATAGTAACGATGGGGAGTGTGAGTCTACGTACCGTTGTAGATCGTAAGCGAAAGTGTTTGTTAACGCGATTGATGTAGTCAAACTTCTTTGCGATTGAACCGATTGAGTACCGAACGTACGACACCTCCGCGTCCAGCACACGTTCAGCTCGGTGACGTCGTCACCTTCTTGATCCAACAAGACAGGAAAGTAGTGGATGAGTTCGGGCAACACGACGGCGTGGTGACGGTGGTGGTGATGCTATCTCTGCAGGGCTTCGCCTAAGCACTACGAAAATATGACTGAGGGACAAAACTGTGGAGGGGGCGCTGCACACGGCTAAGAGATTGTCGTGGTCTTGTGTGGTGCCCCCTCCCACATATATATAAGTGGGGGAGAGGAGAGGAGCCAGGAGGCGCCCCAAATGGGGTCGAATCCCACATGGGCTCCTGCCCCTAGCCACGCCCCCTTCCTTGTATAGGTGCGGGAGGAAGGCACAGGGAGGTGCCCCCCTTTCCTTTCTCTCATGAGCAGGGAAAGGCAGGAGGGGCCAACCCTCCCCCTTTCCTTCCACTAGGGCCGGCCAGCCAGGGAGAGGGGCGCACCAGCCCCTGGTGGGTTGGTGTATGCTTCCCCTTGGCCCATTAGGCCCATAGACCTCCCGGGGGTATCCGGAACCCCTTCCGGCGATCGGATGAGTACTCGGTGCACTCTGAAACTCTTTCGGTGTCCAAATAGTATCGTCCTATATATCAATCTTTACCTCCAGACCATTCTGAAGCTCCCCGTCATGTCCATGATCTCATCCGGGACTCCGAACAACATTCGGTCACCAAATCATATAACTCATATAACACTATATCATCAACGAACGTTAAGCGTGCAGACCCTACGGGTCCGAGAACTATGTAGACAAGACCAAGTCACTTCTCCTGTGAATAACCAATAGCGGAACCTGGATGCCTATATGGGTTCCTACATATTCTACGAAAATCTTTATCGGTCGAACCTTATGACAACATACGTAATTCTCTTTGTCCATCGGTATGTTACTTGCCCGAGATTCGATCATCGGTATCTTCACCTAGTTCAATCTCGTTACCGGCAAGTCTCTTTACTTGTTCCGTAATACATCATCTTGTAACTAACTCCTTAGTCAATTTGCTTGCAAGCTTATTGTGATGTGTATTACTGAGAAGGCCGGGAGATACCTCTCCGACACACAGAGTGACAAATCCTAATCTCGATCTATGCCAACTCAACAAACACCTTCAGAGATACCTATAGAGCATCTTTATGATCACCCTGTTACATTGTGACATTTGATATCACACAAGGTATTCCTCCGGTATCCGGGAGTTGCATAATCTCATAGTCGAAGCAATATGTATTTGACATTAAGAAAGAGTAGCAATAAACTGAACGATCATATGCTAAGCTAACGGATGGGTCTTGTCCATCACATCATTCTCCTAATGATGTGATCCCGTTATCAAGTGACAACACATGTCTATGGCTAGGAAACCTTAACCATCATTGATCAACGAACTAGTCAAGTAGAGGCTCACTAGGGACACGGTATTTGTTTATGTATCCACACATGTATTCAGTTTCCAATCAATACAATTCTAGCATGAATAATAAACCTTTATCATGATTTAAAAAATATAATAATAACCATTTTATTATTGCCTCTAGGACATATTTCCATCAACAATCAATCGATAGCTAGGTCAAGCGAATCCACTCCCTTGCAATCAGTACTCAAGCAATAAGCAGAAAAGCAGGACTAGGCTTTTACCTCCATCGTGAGGGGCCGAACCTGGGTAACTCGTGTCTCTCGACCCTCTCAACCCCAATAATCTAATCACCGTTGGCGATGGCCTCACGTCTAAGTCCTCACACTAGGACATTTGCCGTGACAAAACCATGACAATTAGCGCTCACCTTGGGGCCAGCACACGATGGTCCTGAGTTCTTGAAGGGCTCTTTCGCAGGGATAGAGGGATACGCCATCGGCAGGATAACCAAGAGTTGTTGTGCAAGTTCTACATCGGCGACACCGGCTGGGGCCCCGAGGCCGACTCAATCGAGTACGGGTACAGGGTCCCCTTCGGCGTGATCCACGTCTTCATCGGCAAGATCGGCGGATCTGAGCCTGAGCCGGACATCTGCACCGACCTCGTCAAGCCGGCTCAGCGCATGGAACACACCTAGATCCAAGTCGGCCGGAAGCACGTCTTTGTTGGCTTCGCGCAGGGCGTGGATCTCGCAGAGAATTCTACATCTGGGGGAGATACTCTCATCTACTCATGTGATGAGTCCTCGACTGGCGAGATGGAGTCAATCTACCAGCTTCAAGATGGCGGGCGTGGTGGCTGTAACGATGGCAACGTTATTCCGGACCTCTATGAGCCACCGAGGCGAGCCGCCGTCTTCATGGCAGGCATGGCGCCGACTCTCACACTACGACGACTGGGGCTACAACAACGGCAGATATGTCAACGTCCGGCTCAGTCAGGCCTCCGGCTCAAGTTTTGTCTGAGCTGATGAACGCTCTGACAAGCTTGCTAGAAACCGAGGTCACTGCAGAGAACCAGGCAGAGAGTAATGTGGAAATTGCGAAGATTCGCGAGCAGATGACCAAGGCCCAAGAGGATATCAACGTTGAATACACATGGGCTGCCGAGTTGCAAGCTCACATCAATGCGGAGGATGAGCGTCTGAAGATGCAGGCTTGGCGTCTAAACCTTGAGCAGAACGCTTCCAACGCAGTTCATCGGCGTAGGTACCGATGCCGTCTACCTACGAGTTATGAGCCTGCGTGTTTGTTCAATACGCCAGGGACAGGCTCAAGTACCCCAGGAGCACCGGTTATACCCCAATTAACCCCTAATGCACCAGGGAGCAGAGTGGCGGCTTAGCCTCTCTAGTTAGAGCCGGCCCGACGGGAGGAGCCGACCCCCGATCCTCGCCTTGGTCAGATGCCAACGCCACACTTCCGACACCGCCGGGTCACTTCTCCAACCCGGTGGATAACATGGTAGCAGTGGCAAGCCGGCTTACTATGATCCCTATCACCGGCAAGTCACCGACCACAGTTGAAACCAAGAACGCCATTGAGCTATTGTAGACGGCGATTGCATAGTAGGCTAATTACTCTTACAGCCAGCATCGTGTTCATTCTACACCGTCGCCGAGACATAGCTACAGCTGGCATGCTGAGTCGCCGTCAGTTTCTAGCAGTGAACGATGCTGTAACCCGCCCCTTAACATGAGGACTGACGCTCAAGCAATCCTGGATGATGCAAGAGTCTGGTGTGGAGTGGAAGCAGCAAACCAGGGGGCTTATCAGACACCCCCGGTGGTTCCTTCAGCCTCGGTAGGCGTTGGGTCAAATTTTAGAACCATCGGAGTGTCGTGCCTAGTGCCGGCTTCACATAACGAGCGCATGCCCAAGGATTTTAAGGGTCCTCGCAAGGTACCTAACTACACGGCGTACCTCCCTCCAGAGGCTTGGATTGAGAGCTATGAGCTGGCCATGGATATGTTTGATGTCTACTATGCAGCCTTGTTCTTGTAGACTTGTGTTGGGCCTCCAAGCGCAATGTTTTGTAGGACAGTAGCAAATTTCCCTCAAGTGGATCACCTAAGGCCTATCAATCCGTGGGAGGCGTAGGATGAAGATGGTCTTTCTCAAACAACCTTGCAACCAAATAACAAAGAGTCTCTTGTGTCCCCAACACACCCATAGGTGCACTAGTTCAGCGAAGAGATGGTGATACAAGTGTAATATGGATGGTAGATATAGGTTTTTGTAATCTGAAAATAAAAACAGCAAGGTAAATAGTAACAAAAGTGAGCGAAAACGGTATTGCAATGCTTGGAAACAAGGCCTAGGGTTCATACTTTCACTAGTGCAAGTTCTCTCAACAATGATAACATAATTAGATCATATGACAATCCCTCAACGCGCGACAAAAGTCACTCCAAAGTTCCTATCCCGGAGAACATAAGATGATATTGCTTGTAGGGTACGAAACCACCTCAAAGTTATTCTTTCCGATCAATCCAATGAGCTATTCCTATAAGTGTCACAAACAGCCCTAGAGTTCGTAGTAAAATAACACCATATGACACACATCAATCAACCCTAATGTCACCTAGATACTCCAATGTCACCACAAGTATCCGTGGGTTAATTATACGATATGCATCAAACAACTTCAGATTCATAATATTCAATCCAATATAAAGAACCTCAAAGAGTGCCCCAAGATTTCTACTGGAGAAACAAGGATGAAAACATGCATCAACCCCTATGCATAGATTACCCCAATGTCACCTCAAGAATCCGCAAGTTGAGTGCCAAAACATACATCAAGTGAATCAATAGAATACCCCATTGTCACCACGTGTATCCCACGCAAGACATACATCAAGTGTTCTCAAATCCATAATAATATTCAATCTGATAATAGTGAAACCTCAAAGGTAAAACTCAATTCATCACAAGAAGATAGAGGGGGAGAAACACCATATGATCCAACTATAATAACAAAGCTCGCGGTACATCAATATCGTGCCATATCAAGAACACGAGAGAGAGAGAGAGAGAGATCAAACACATAGCTACTCGTACACACCCTCAGCCCCGAGGGTGAACTACTCCCTCCTCATCATGGAGAGCGCCGGGATGATGAAGATGGCCACCGGTGATGGTTTCCCCCTCCGGCAGGGTGCCGAAACAGGCTCCCGATTGGTTTTTCATGGCTACAGAGGCTTGTGGCGGCGGAACTCCCGATCTAGGTTTATTTCTGGTGGTTTCTATATTTATAGGAATTTTTGGCGTCGGGAACAAGTCAGGGGGGTCCACGAGGCGACGACAAGGCAGGGGGCGCACCCTAGGTGCGGCGCCCTCCACCCTTATGGATGCCTCATGGCTCTTCTGGCCCAACTGTTTTGCTTCGGGGGCTTCTTCTGGTCCATAAAAAATCACCGTAAATTTTCAGCTCATTTGGACTCCATTTGATATTCCTTTTCTACGAAACTCAAAAACAAGGAAAAACAGAAACCGGCACTAAGCTCTAGGTTAATGGGTTAGTCCCAAAATAATATAGCATATAAATGCATATAAAACATCCAAGATAGATAATATAATAGCATGGAACTATAAAAAATTATACATATGTTGGAGACGTATCAAGCATCCCCAAGCCTAATTCCCGCTCGTCCTCGAGTAGGTAAATGATAAAATCGTAATTTTTGATGTGGAAATGCTACCTAACATATTTATCCATGTAATTTTTCTTTATTGTGGCATGAATGTTTAGATCCATAAGATTCAAAACAAAAGTTTAATATTGACATAAAAACAATAATACTTCAAGCATACTAACAAGGCAATTATGTTTTCTCAAAATAACATGGCCAAAGAAAGCTTATCCCTGCAAAGTCATATAGTCTGGCTATGCTCCATCTTCATCACACAAAATATTAAAATCATACACAACCCCAATGACAAGCCAAGCAATTGTTTCATACTTTTGATGTTCTCAAACTTTTTCAACTTTCACGCAATACATGAGCGTGAGCCATGGACATAGCACTATAGGTGGAATAGAACATGGTAGTTGTGGAGAAGACAAAAAGGAGATAGTCTCACATCAACTAGGCGTATCAACGGGCTATGGAGATGCCCATCAATAGATATCAATGTGAGTGAGTAGGGATTGCCATGTAACGGATGCACTAGAGCTATAAGTTTATGAAAGCTCAAAAAGAAACTAAGTGGGTGTGCATTCAACTCGCTTGCTAATGAAGACCTAGGGAAATTTTGAGGAAGCCCATCATTGGAATATACAAGCCAAGTTCTATAATGAAAAATTCCCACTAGTATATGAAAGTGACAAAATAGGAGACTCTCTATCATGAAGATCATGGTGCTACTTTGAAGCACAAGTGTGGTAAAAGGATAGTAGCATTGCCCCTTCTCTCTTTTTCTCTCATTTTTTTGTTTTTTGGCTCTCTATTTTTATGGCCTCTTTTTTATTTTTTTATTTTTATTGTTCATCCGGAGTCTCATCCCGACTTGTGGGGGAATAATAGTCTCCATCATCCTTTCCTCACATGGGACAATGCTGATGGTCATCACACTTTTATTTACTTTACAACTCAAGAATTACAACTTTATACTTAGAAAAAATATATGACTCTATCTGAATGCCTGCGGCAGTGTACTGAGATGTGCAATGGCTCAAGAGTGACATGTATGAAAGAATTATGAACGGTGGCTTTGCCACAAATACAATGGCAACTACATGATCATGCAAAGAAATATGACAATGATGAAGCGTGTCATAATAAACAGAACGGTGGAAAGTTGCATGGCAATATATCTCGGAATGGCTATGGAAATGCCATATGGTGGCTGTTTTGAGGAAGGTATATGGTGGGTGTATGGTACCGGCGAAAGTTGCGCGGTAGAAGAGAGGCTCGCAATGGTGGAAGGGTGAGAGTGCGTATAATCCATGGACTCAACATTAGTCATAAAGAACTCACATACTTATTGCAAGAATCTATTAATTATCGAGACGAAGTACTACACGCATGCTCCTAGGGGGATAGATTGGTAGGAAAAGACCATAGCTCATCCCCGACCACCACTAAAAAGGAAGACAATCAATAAATAAATGGGACTTTTATTTCTGTGCCCCTGGTTCGTTAGTTGTACTCATTCATGCCCATGCTGTTAAGTTTTGCTCACTTTTCCCCACTCCCTTGCCCAAAACCCTCAGAACAGGTTACAACGGACGTTGTCGTCTGTTCAATGCCTTTGACCGTTAACTCCGACGAGTGGGGCCGCGTAGGGCCGAGTCCACCTTTGACCGTTTACCCGTATAGTGGTTTCATATGTTGACCGTACAGTGGTATTCGTATACATGGGCGCATGCAACTGGCCGCGGTCGTGGGGTGGCACGTGTCCATGGGACATGCCCAAAACGTCCCATCATATAAAGAGGGGGAACCACCTCCTGGTGCATCTCCCCTACCATTTCCCCCAGGGTTTTCCCCCAAATCCACTCTGTGCCGCATCGTCTTTCTCTCCCCCACCGGCGTCGTCTCGCTCTCCTGCACTGCCTCCACGGCACCGTCTCGCTCTCCCCCACCTCATCCTCTTCCTCACCTTCATTGCCTTCATATGTCCGAAGGCGGAATCTCGTAGTGACACCAGCGCAGCGGCCAGAGATGTAGTGGAGCTGCAGGGCGCGGTGACCGCGGATGAAGCGAAGGACGTTAGCGGCGTCCATGGTGGTGCGGGGAAACTCGCAACCGCTACAGATGTGGAGAAGGAGGTGGCGAGCTCTGCCTCAGTGCTGCCAGAGCAGAAGGTGACGGCGTCGAGTGACGCAGTCCATCCCGATACCCCCGATGCGCAGCATGGCGAGGAGCAGGAGGTATTTGCACTTGCTTGTTAGTTGCAATATTTAGGATATTAGCTTGTAGAGTTAGTTGCATTGGTTAAATTGTGGTTCATACGGTAGTACAGATGGTTAAAGTAGTCGGTTTGACAGATGGTCCGAGGTTTTCTGTATGGGGGCGATGGGTGTTTTTGTACTAGGGTACGTTGGATCACATTCGTTGCAAAAATGCTAGATAGATATGTATGAGAGATAGGGATCTTTGTGGTTCAATGCTATACAGATGTATGCTTATTAGATTTGTTTTTAATGCTCACAGATTGGGGTTTTTAACGCTACAGACATGTATGCTTATTAGATTGGGACCCTATTAGATTTGTTTTTGAATGCTACGCAGATTGGGGTTTTAAATGTCATATGCCCAAATGGAATCCATATATTAGGAGTTATTTGATTCATTAGTATATAAATTTGTCCATAATATGTAGTTATATTAGCTCTATTGTTCAATGTGCGTGCATGACAATGGAAAATGCAAATAGGATCATAGTATATTAGCCCTATGATCAATGTGTCATGTGTGCATATCTAAATTTTCAATTGGCTTCTGTATTTACTAGTGATGGATGTAATTGTATATTCAGGAGCATGATGGTTGGGGGGAAGAGGAACTGGCCCAGTACGATCCAGAGTATAGTGACGACGAAGAATATGAGGTAAGCCTACTTGAAATTTAGATTGTTCATTTAGTTCATTTTACATGGTGTATATGAATCTATAATGTATTAATGTAATTCATTCATGTGTGCAGTATGATTCTGGAGAAGATGTGTAGAAGATCAAGGCCAAGGGAGTTGCTTCCTTCTACAACCGCAAGATCAAGGCCAAGGGAGTTGCTTCCTTCTACAACCGCCAGATCAAGAAGTGGCATTGCCCCTACTGCACCACCAAGCCAAAGCCAAAGGATGGCCGCTTCGATCACCTTGTGTCTCATGCAGACGATGTATGTGACGCCCGGATAATTAAGCTACAGTAATCCCAAGTTAATGGTGCCATGTCATCATTTTTACTGTTGCTAAATCCCACGTTGTTCCAAACCGGTTCAAATTTCTCGAACGGTGAAACTAAAATGTTAGAATAATTCTATAAATTCCCGTAATCATTGTCATGTTGGAACCAGCCTCATTTGAATTCCCAAAATGCCCCTGAAATTTAATTTGGTGGTCCAGCAACAATTAAATTGGCCTTTCCAATTTCTAAAAATGGTTAGGCAACTCCTTTTGAGCCCAAACTTTTTCGTGCCTCCTAAGAATATTGTCTAGTATTTATATGACATGTTTCACATTTTACAAAAGTTTGTTTGGTGGGTCAACTAAATGCAAAAGAGGAGATAAAAACTAAAACAGAAATGTTTAAAAAGAAAACAAGAGAAAAGGGAGAAAAGGCCTCCCCCCAGGCCTCACAGCCCACTTGGCCACTAGGCCGGCCCACCTACCCCACCCTCCTGCTCCTTCCTGTTCACGAGAGGTGGTGGCGTGCATCCGACCACCATGGCCGCGGCTGTGAGTGCGTGGCGGCCATCCCGCGGTTCCCCGTCGTGTATACGGTGGCCCCGACGCCCTCCTCCCTCCCTTGATGAACCCTAGCCGTTTCCCCCCACTCGATCTCTCCACTCCTCTCGCTCCCCTCTCTCTCCCGCACACAGCCGCCACCGTGCGTTGCTCGATCCCACGGCCACCGGCACCCCTGTGCCCGGGAGCCTTGTCTGCGAGGTGCGCCGGCCACCGCTTCTTCTTCCTCGACCATTGGTTGAAGCCGGGGATCTACCGCGAAGGAATGGAGCCCTTCTTCGTCCTTGACCGTGGCTTCTTCCCGGTGAACTCCGGCACCGTCGACCTCCCCGAGCCTGCTGCCCTCCCATACCGAACCACGGTGAGCACACGCTCCCCCTCGTCCCGTTTGCTTCGATCCTTGTGCCCCTAGCCTTTTTCTGACTTAGCCGTCGACCATCGCACCGCGCCCGAGCTTGTGTCGAGCTCACGCTCGCACCCTCCATCACCTGCTACCAGCGCCGCACGAACCTCAGCTGAGCTCACGGTCACCCTAACCATCCGCGCGCACCGCGCATACGCACACCATGTCACACTCGCCCCCTTGCTGCGCCCTCTGCATCCCACGTGCTCGCGCCCGCTACCATTCGCTGCTCCTGACACGCGTGCACCCGCGGCCTCTACTACTCGGTTGCTGCCTTGCCGCTGATGGACTGCTGCTACGCGCTCCCCCGCTACTGCATCCCCGCCCCCGCCGTCGCCCTGCTGCTGCGTTGCAGCCGCGCCGGCCTGCTCCTACCAGCGCTGCGTTTGGCCTGCCACTGCTGCGCCTCTGCTCCCGCGCATGCGTGCCTGCCTGCGTGTGGCCGCTCGCGCCCCGTCCCCCCCCCCCCCCCCCCCCGCTGCTCTGCTCAGCCCAGCACCGCGGCTCTGCTCCGCCCGCGCCACTGTCGCATGTGCAGCCCTGCCACTGCCGCCGCGCCTAACACCGCCGGCTCCGCTCCGTCCAGCAACCCCGCTCGCCGCCGTTCCGGCCACCACCGCGGCCGCGTGGGCCGCTGCCTGTCTTGGCCCTGGCCCCCGGCGCCCCTGTGCCCGTGCGAGGCCGGCTAGAGAGGCCGGTTGTGCCCCTTTCTAGTGGGGCCGGCCCTGCTTAATTAGGGGAGCTAATCCCCCCTAACCCCACTGTCCACCGGCCCCACCCCCACTGCTAACTAATTCTTTAACTAAAAGAAAAATCAATTCAATTAATAGTCACTGACATGCGGTCCCACTCTCTAAGAATCCTAATTAGAATATTTTATTCCCTGTTAAAAATAACACTATCAATGACAAATGGACCCAGTCAAACTTTGACCAGTCAACTGCTGACTGGGCAGTTGACTGGCCCCATTGTCAGCCTTTGTGTGCACAGCTGGGTGCACTGCACCGGGTGCACCTAGCTAATTCCAATTTATTTTTGAAATTAAAATAAATTCCAGTAAATTCAGATAATGTTTAAATCTTTGAAAAATCGTAGAAAATAATCCGTAACTCGGATGAAAAAGTTTTCTACATGAAAGTAGCTCAGAACGACGAGACACATCCGAATATACGGTCCGTTCGTCCGCCACACGCCCCTAGCATAGCAAACATGCAACCTTCCCCCTCCGGTCAGCTTGTCTGAAAATGCGAAACTTCGGGGAAACATTCCCGGATGTTATCCCCCTTCGCCGGTATCGTGTAGCACCGTGTTAGAACACCCCTAGCGCTGCTTATTGTCTTATCATGCATAGTATTGCACCTGTTTGCTCTGTATTTACTGTTTCTTCCCCATCTTCTCTCCAGTAGACCCCGAGACCGCTACTGAGGCCCCAGTGATCGACTTCGTCGACGACGACCCCTCCTTCTCGCCTGGGCAACCAGGAAATCCCCCCTTTTATCATCCCGATATCGACCATTTCATTCTCTCATGCTTGCATTAGATTTTGCTACTGTAATTGATTGCTCCTATCCTGATGCATAGCCTGCTTTTGTACCTGCTGTTGTACCCTACATGCTTATCCTAAACTGCTTAGTATAGGTTGGTTAGTGATCCATCAGTGACCCCCACTTGTCCTTGTTGCCCCTGCTTCATCATCGACAACTCGATCAAAGTGATCGACGACCAGAGCCTGACACCTCACACCACATCACGCCCCTTTTGTTGCTCGACTCTGCAGAGTTACCATCGAGTGCCGAGGGTGGTACCTCATACATCACTCTTGATGAGATCTTTGTAGTGTAGCTATTCGGTCGTGGTCATCGACGGTGATTCCTCCTTAACCACTTTCGATACGACTCTGTCGTGTAACCTGTGACGACCGGATAATTAAGCTACAGTAATTCTCTGCTAATGATGCCACGTCATCCCTTTTTGCTAAACTTAATCTCTCCTGGTTAAATCCTAAGTCAAATTCAAATTTAAATTTGCAAGTGAGAAAACATTTCTTCAATGGGTCAAACAAAATTGTTTACAATGTTATAAATAATCCCCTGGTAATTGTCGAAGAGGATCCAACATTAAATGAATTTTTAAATTGCCCCTAGAAATATTTTAATGGATAGGCGGGTTTAATTAAACACATTGAAAATTCTAATACAAATTTGAATCGCTCCATTTGACCCCAAGCTTTTTGTGCTACCCCACCATAATGCAATTAAATTATCTGCTAAGTTTAATATTTAGCAAAATACATTGGGTCGCTCAAATTATTGCAAAACAGTAAAAGAAAAAGAAAATAAAATGAAATAGGAAATTAGGGGGAAACCTATCTACTATTGGGCTGGACCTCAAGTGCACAGGGAGGCTGAGCCCAACCGTGGGTCACCTCCCACCTCTACAGTGGAGGCTGTAGGCGTGGAGGCCATCCGCCATGGCCACCGGCCATCCTGCGGCCTTCCCTCATCCCGGACTTCTACAAGGCACCCGGGGCGCCCCTCTCTCCCTTCCCGAAACCCTAGCCCCCAAATCTCCCCATCTCCTTCTCCCTCTCAGATTCGCTCTGGCCCCTCTTCTCGTTCTGGAGGGGATCGAGGACGCCGTCACCATGCTCGTCCCGTTCTCGCAGCCACCGTGCTCCCCGCCGGCTAGCTGTGTGCCTGGGCGCCCCGTCTCCTTCGTCTACATCGACTACGCCCTCGTGGTCAAGCAAGGGAGCCACAACAACGCCGGATCAAGTCATCTTCCTCTGCCACGGCCGCCGCACCTCGCCGCTGGACCCGCTTGTCTCCGACTAGCCTCGGCCTCCTCGAGCTCGCCACTGTGCTCACTGTGAGCTTCTCCTCCGGTTCCCCCTATTTCCCCTCGAACCACCGCCGTCTCCGTCGTGCACGACGCCGTCGGAGCTTGCGCTCACTGCGCCGCTGTCCGCGCTCGCGCGTCTCTGGCCACGTCCGGCCTTGCCCGCTCACGCCCGGCGCTTTCTGGCCGCCCCCAAGCGCGCCTCCGCACCCGACCGCGTGCATGCCCGCTGCTTGCTGCTAGTGTTGTCGCTGCTGCTTGCCAGCGGTTGCCTGCTGTGCCGCTACTTGCCGCTGCTGCTCTGCTTCCTTCGTTGCTGCTTGCCGTCTGCTCCTAGATGCTACTATTTGCGGCCGCTGCTTCCTCCTACTGCCGCTGCTAGTTGATGCTCCAAGCCGCTGCCCGCTGCTACTATTGACAGATTAGCTTATGGCTCAATCAACTTGATGTGTTTTGTGCATGCACAACCACTACTATGTGTTTTGTGCGTGCACAGCCACCACTGGCCGGCCCTTACAAATTAGCTTGGGAGGTACTTTTTGTTTGTTTAACTACTAGCCAATGACAGTGGCCTCCCACTATTAGTTAATATAATTTAATTAAAGTCTAAATGACCACAGTCAATGACATGTGGAACCTGCCTACACTATTCATCCTTTGAACACTCAACCTTTGACTGGGTCAACCCAACCCCACCGGCCCCACTGTCATACTCATAGGCTAAGAGTAACGCTAGGTGACAAGGTATTTACCCCTTTAATATTTTTTAATTAATAAGAATTGCAGAATATTGTTAAAACTTTGAAAAATCATATAAAATAATCCGTAAATGGAAATGCTTTGTACATGAAAGTTGCTCAGAACGACGAGACGAATCCGGATACGCTCTCCGTTCATCTGTCACATGCCTCTAGCATAGCAAACATGCAACTTTTCCCCTCCGTTTCATCTGTTCGATAATGACAAACTTCGGGAAAACTTTCCCGGATGTTATCCCCCTTCGCCGGTACCGCGTAGTGCTACGTTAGAACATGCCTAGTGCTGCTTATTGTCATGTCATGCATCTGCGTGCCTTATATTTACTATTTCTTCCCCCCTCTTCTTCTCCAATAGACCCCAAGACCGCTGTTGATGCCCCTTTGATCGACTACATCGACGACGACCCTTCTTCCCTTTCAGCGGAGCTTCCAGGCAAGCCCCCCCTTTGATCATCCCGATATCGCCCATTCCATTCTCTCATGCTTGCATCAGATTTTTCTACTGTAATTGATTGCTCCTATTCTGATGCATAGCCTGCTTTTGTAACCTGCTCATTGTACCTTACCTGCTTATCCTAAACTGCTTCGTATAGGTTGGTTAGTGATCCATCTGTGACCCCCACCTTGTCCTTGTTGCCCCTGCTTCATCATCGACGACTCGATCAACGTGATCGACGAACAGAGCCTGACACCTCACATCACATCACGCCCCTTTTGTTGCTCGACTCTGCAGAGCTACTATCGAGTGCCGAGGGTGATCCCTCATACCCACTCCTGATGATAATTCTGTAGTGTAGCTATTCGGTCGTGGTCATCGAGGGTGATTTCCTCTTTCACCATTCCCGATACGGCTCTGTCGTTCAACACCTCAAGTGTGAACCTCGAGGGTGGTCCCTCTTATGTTCACCTTGATGATTACATCGAGTGGAATCCTCCGAGGGTGATTCCTTGGGTTTTCCCCTTGATGTTTGGACACACGGTTACCTTGACTTTACTTGAGACCCTTGGGAAAGTCGGGCGGGCCCGGAGAGCACCTGCAAGATGATTACGAGGCACAGCCGGGCCGGCAGGCCACCCCCGAGTGGGCTGGGCTAGCCCTTGCCGTATTTCCTCGACACGGGGCGACGGGGTCACATTATCATGAGTCTCTGCTCGTCTTCGCTAACTAATAATACGCTATGGTTTGGGTATTTGTTCTGAGTTGGCCTTTGGACTTTACGCACTAACCACCACGCGAGAATAGTTATGGGCCTCGACGTCGCAGTATCAGCCGAAGCTTTGTCAGACGTCTAGTTCAGCATTGCGGCACGGCTGGGCCGGCACCATCCATGTAGAGGTGGAGCCAGGACCCGCCCTGCACGTAACGACCCGGAGTGCTACGTGCAATGGGCCCAGACCCCGGAGTGCTTAGGATGTAGACCGTCGGGGACCTCTCTGCTGAGCCTAGGTAGGGCTACGACGTGTTGATCTTCCGAGGCCGGGCATTGACCCAGAAAAGTGTGTCCGGCCAGAGTAATCAAGCGTGTTGGAAAACATGGTGCACCCCTGCAAGGAAGATTATCTATTAATAGTCGTGTCCACGGTAACGGACGTTCAGACTTATATCCTGATCTTTTACAACTACAAATGGATACTTGAGATATGTGGCTCCAGGATTGCTTTCTCGCAGGGAGTCGAGGAAAGATCTTTGGGCATTAATGTTACAACATGTTTGTTAATTATAAACTACTATTCTTTACTCTTCTACATGCTGCAAGACGCTTGGAGCTGCTTGAAGATGCTAGTCTTCGATAGGCTAGGCCTTGCCCTCTATTCTGGCATTCTGCAGTTCAGTCCACAGATACAACCCTTCCTTTGATACCAATGCATACTTAGTATAGATCTGATGCTTGCGAGTACTTTGGATGAGTACTCACGGTTGCTTTGCTACCCCTTTTCCCCTTTCTTCCTTCTTTCCGGTTGTTGCAACCAGATGGTGGATCCCTGGAGCCAGATGCCACTGCCGACGGATACTACTACATGGAGGCCGCCGAAGACCAGGAGTAGTTAGGAGGTCCCAGGCAGGAGGTCTTGCCTCTTCGATCATTGTTGTTTTTCTGCTTGCCTTCTTAAGGCATTCTTGTTTAACTTATGTATGTGCTTAGATATTGTTGCTTTCGCTAACTCTTGTGTTTCGAGCTTCTGTATTCGAGCCCTCAAGGCCACTGGCTTGTAATATGAAGCTTGTATTATTTTCATTTTGTGTCTACAGTTGTGTTGTGATATCTTCCCGTGAGTCCCTGATCTTGATAGTACACATTTGCGTGTATGATTAGTGTACGGTCGAATTGGGGGCGTCACAATTTAGCGATTCGCGGGGAGGACTACATGATCGGGGGCAGCATGTTGCCCTCACGAAGGCCCTGACTCCTGTGTGATTTGATGATGTGATGAACTGAATGTGGCAGCATGTTTTATCTTTATCTTTTGGGTTACTTTTGGTAAACTGAATGTGGCTGTTTATGGTGTGATGAACTGAATCTATGGTGATGGTAGTAATGTATTATGCTATCTATATTTGCTTGTCCTTAAATTTGCATGTGGTGTATGGTTAGTTCTGTTTAGATGTTGTAAACTATTAGTTTAGGTGCTGCAATGATCACATATGTTCTTTTAGTGTTGCTTCACTGATCAGACATGCTGCTTTTTCTCACTAGTTTAGGTGCTGCAATGACCACACATGTTGTTTCAGTGTTGCTTCACTGATCAGACATGCTGCTTTTTCACTAATCATAAAGGAGTATTATCCTAATTATTTGTCTCGTGTTTATTAATCAAATCAAATGCATGTTTTTTCCCACCAGCATGTTCATTATCTGATGTTTTGAACTGACATTCGACAGGACAATATAAATTCAAAAAAATGCAAAAACAATAAACCTTGGCAGGCTATCTATGTTTGTGTAGAAGATCATGTGTGCAAAAAATGAGGTGATTTAGAGGAGGTCAAAGAAATTTGAATTTGAGAAATGTGCTCCCAATGAGCTCCTAGGCTAGGGTAAACAACCCATTTGTAATCAATTTTTTTGGACCTACTCTAAATGAGCCAAATGTTTTTTATTAACACCTATTCAATCTATATAGTGTAGATTCGAAGTCTCACTATTTTTTGAATTAATCTTCATATTTTACATTTTCTTTTGAAAAATATGCTTTAATAGGAAAACTATTAAAAACACGTTTAAAATATGAAAATGGAAAACTAAGTTCAGATCCTTCTTATTCACTTTGAAATAAAGCTTTGGTAATTTTTTTTTATTTTTTAAAAAACAGAAGGTAACCCTACCTCCTCTCCTTGAACTCCATGAAATCTTGTACGTGATAGCTCATATGTGTGAAGTTTTTTTCATGAAAATGACCATAGACCAAGTTTACGATTTTTGGTGGGTAACATGTCACATAAGACAACATTGTGTGCAGGTTTTTTTTTATTATTTTTTTAAATTAATGGTGCTCATTTGACCTCGATCGTGCCAGCTAGGGTTTTTTCATGAAAATGACCATAGACCAAGTTTAGTATTTTTCCTCGTTAGTGTGTCTTATAAAACGACGAAGGTTACATTTTTTCGATTTTTTTAAATTAGTTATGCTTAGTCAAAGCCTTGGAAACCCCGTTGATTAGCTCAAAACCCCTCTAAACCCCGTGGGATTTCACCTAACCCTAGCTCCGAACGTCAGTCGCCCGATCATATCCTGGCGCCAAGCAACAGCCCTCAGATGTGGTCTTCTAGAAGGAATTCGGTGGGCAAGCTGCGTGCAGGCTCCGTGTCGTTGGATCACATGGACGGCTCCGCATCATTGGATCATGGGGCGATCCGCAAGAGGCGATCCTGTTGGTTGTGCTCGGCTACTCGCCCACCACTGAATCCGCGAAAAAAACGTTGTTATTGGGCCCAAAAGGAAACCAAGCTCTGGTTGGGCCGTCGGTTGGCTCTGTTTTTTTGCATCGTTTGCTCTGTTTTTTGTGAACGTGGTGGCTCTGTCTTTTTGCATCATTTGAAACTACACAACAATTGACATTGCATAGAAAATTTAGTTCTTTTGTTCAATGCAAATGCAAAATGACCAAATTTATAAGGGCCAAATTTATTTTTATCATGCAAAATGGACACAGACTATTCAAAAATTGTCTCTTTTTGTTCATATAATATATATGACCATGGATTCCCAAGCGTGCAATTGGCTTCTTTTTCTTCTTCTTTTCAAACCACGGTTTCCCACGTGTGTACACTCCTGATGCCACAGTGGGTGTGAAAACGGGCTACTTCACATTTGACCTCGTTATTGCCACGGCCAAATAACACATAGCACTACGGCTATTTAAGCCACCCTCTGCCTCTGCCATCCCCCATCCATCTCCCATCCTCTGCCATCTGCCCTTCTTGCTCTTCGACCCCTTCTCCTTCTTCTGCACATTCCTCAGCCATGCAGTACACCAGAGCAACCTACGGCTTCCCACCCACTATCCCGGAGAAGCTCTACCCTACCGGCGTGTATGTTGAGCCCACACTACGTGTGTGGACGATATCAAGGTGGAGGACCGCATGGAATTTCATCGAGTTTTTCCTCGCGTCCGGCTACCACCACTTCCCGCAGGGATCTCCAATGATGTTCCGCGTCGAGGAGTTCATCCAAAACAGGGTGGTGATTGCTCTCCTTGCCCACTTCCCCAACACATTCGACGCCTTCTACCTCCTCGCCCGGGTGTTTTGGTGTGGCTGTGATTTCATCGCTTTCACCACCCACAACAGGTTCACGGAGTACACCAACATCTTCCCCACCGCGTCGCGCATGCACACTCTTCCGTACCCCATCGACAACGCCCCGGAGGAGCAGTGAAGGGTGCTGTCGGAGTAAATGACCACGGGTAGCCTCATCTGCTCCCCATGGCGATTCAAGACATCGGGGCCAGCTGCGCCCCTCAAGCCTCAAGGACGAAGAGCCACCTTCTCGGGGTCGGCTGGTCCAAGCGGCCGGCTGCCAGAGGGCGGCGGTCCTCAGAAGAAAGCCATGAGACAGGCCGACTCCTAGCAGGGGGCCTCCAGAGAGGCCGGCTCCTAGCAGGCGGCCCCTCACGCCCTCAAAGTTAGCACCCACATAATTACGACGAGACGAGGCGTGGCTACAGTATAGCCTGCCACCCCCGAATCCCGGGCAAAGCGTGGCCACAGTGCAGCGTACCAGGCGGACATCCCCCGCCCGGCGCGGCAGTGTTGCCACGCAGCTCATGACATCACCCATGGCAGAGAAGGCCATGCTCCCATTATGGGCTATCGGTACGGCCCGCAGGCGGCGGGCCCTACCTGTCTGTGAGAAGCCAGACGGCGGCGAGCCCCGACCAGTTGGCACGGGGGAGGCCAACTCCTAGTAGGCGGCCCTCCCCCTCCCTCAAAGTCTGTGCGCCATTAATCAGAAGAGACGGGGAGTGGCTACAGTGAATGCCCGCCAGGCGGCGGTGCTGTAGCCACGCCATCCCCGACAAAGCACACATCATCAGTGGCATTGCCACAGTACTAAGCAGCTGGCAGGACCCGCAAGCGGCGGGCGCGGCCTGCCGGTGAGGTACGAGACAACCGGCAGGACCCACCAGGCGGCGGGCCCCAGCAGCCGGCGGAGAAGCCGTCAACCATAGACACTGACAGCGGGTCCTACACCCGGCCAGATTACGTTGTACCCCTAGGGGGTAGGCCTTTATAAAAACCCCAGGGCACCCATGCAAAGGGTTCAGACCTTAGTCCAGCCACACACACATATAGAGAGAGGAAGCTAGGGTTAGCCTTGCTCTTCTTCCCCTTCTAGAGAAACAACTCAAGGAGCAAGCTTGTAGCCACCATTGTTGCTTGAGTGATCATGCAGAGACCCCGCAGAGCAGGAGTAGGGGTGTTATCTCCTAGGAGAGCCCCAAACCTGGGTAAGATTCGTCGGCGGGCATGTTTGCGCCTTATCCCGTTTCCAGGCATCGGCGATGTATTATTAGCCCCCTCCATGATAAGCCATCCTTTGGCATATGTCGCACGACACCCCCGACAGGCGCCCGAAGGAGGAGCGAGGTGGAGAAGGAGGCGGCTAGGGTTCTAAACCCTCTATCTTTTTTTTTGTCTATGTTATGTTAAGTTGTAATTGAACTATGTTGGAGTTGATATGGGCTTGTTGGCCCTTTTATTAAGTTCTATTATTAAGTTTTCTATCTATTCTATTATTAAGTTCTCCCTAGTTTGAACTATGTGATCGTGCTATGGGCTTGTTGGCCCTACCTACATACTGGGACTACATATTTGTTGATTGTTTTCTTAGAGAGCTCGCTTTGTTAGTAACCACCTAGTGCATGCAGCCACAACGAACCCTTCTCTTTTCTTTACACAAGCCACAAATATGTAGCCACCTAGCTAGAAGAGAGGAACCAGCGGCAGTGACCGTCGCTGCATCCGTGGCGACTGGCGTGCAAAAAGCTGCTCGGTCAGTGCATCATGGTGGACACATCGGTGCATGCAGGTCGGTCGGTGCATGCAGGCTTGGTCGGCGCATCGTGGCGGCGCGCATCGACGCTTGCAGGCAGGCTTTGCTGGGTGCATGCATAGCAGGCTTCTGTCGTGGCAGCGCGCGCAGGCGTTTAATGCAAGGGATGACCCAACGAAACCACGTCCCAATGGTCAAACAGTGACATCGCCCAACGCGGCCCCACTTGTCAGGTCCAACGGACGACATAGTCCAGCGCGGCCCCACTCATCAGAGTTAGCGGTCAAGCCATTGACCCGACGACAACGTCCGTTGTGACCAGTTCTGAGGGTTTCGGGCAAGGGAGTGGGGAAAACTGAGCAAAAGTAAAGAGTGTGGGTATGAATGAGTAAAGCTAAGGAACTAGAGGCATAGATGTAAAAAAACCTAAATAAATCATGCTCCGACTTCATCACATAACGGTTCACCATACGTGCATGCTACGGAAATCACAAACTTTACCACAAGTATTTCTACATTCCATAATTACTCACTAGCATGACTCTAATATTACCATCTTCATATCTCAAAACAATCATAAGGAATCAAACTTCTCATAGTATTCAATGCACTTTATATGAAAGTTTTTATTATACCCCTCTTGGATGCCCATCATATTAGGACTAAATTCATAACCTAAGCAAATTACCATGATGTTTAGAGACTCTCAAAATAATATAAGTGAAGCATGAGAGTTCAACAATTTCTTCAAAATAAACCCACCGCCGTGCTCTAAAAAGATATAAGTGAAGCATTAGAGCAAATGACAAACTACTCCAAAAGATATAAGTGAAGATCAATGAGTAGTCGAATAATTATGTAACTATGTAAAGACTCTCTAACATTTAAGAAAATTTAGATCTTAAGTACTTTATTCAAACATCAAGCAAAACAAAATAAAGTGACATTCCAAGTATAGCACAACAAATGTGAAGAAGCAAAAACTGAGGCTCAACCGAGGCTAGCCGATAATTGTTGATGAAGAAAGGTGGGATGCCAACCGGGCCATCTCCGAGCTTAGATGCTTGAGACTTCTTGAAATATTAATTAGGGATGCCTTGGGCATACCCAAGCTTGAGCTCTTGTGTCTCCTTAATTCCTCTCATATCATAGTTTCCCGGAATATTAGAAACTTCATGCACACAAACTCAACAAGAACTCGTGAGATAAGTTAGTATAAATCCATGCAAAACCTTATCATTCTCTATTGTAGAAAATCACTAAAATTATAATTTGTCATTGCATACTAAATGCCTATGCATATTTAATAGTCCTATCCTCAAATAGAATCACTAAACAAGCAAACATATGCAAACAATGCAAACATAACAGCAATCTGACTAAATAGAACAGTCTGTAAACAATGCAAGAAGAATCATACTTCCCTATCTCCAAAAATTCTGAAAAATTACCACACTGTAGAAAATTTGTTGTTACTCATTGTGTAAAAATTTCAACATTTTATCACATTCTGACTTTCCAGAAGAATAGAGACAATTATAGAAAACTTTCTGTTTTCAAAACAGCAACGTATAGACTTGTAAAATAAACATGGTAAAAGCTACACTTGAACTTTTTATTGAACTAAAAGATGCAAAACATTACTATAAATAACAGAAAGTAAATCCTAATAAAATAAAATGATGCTCCAAGCAAAACACATATCATGTGCTGAACAAAAATATAGCCTCAAGTCAATTTACCGATGGATTGAAGACGAAAGACGGGATGCCATCCGGGGCATCCCCGAGCTTAGTTTCTTGGTTATTCCTTGAATATTACCTTGGGGTTCCTTGGGCATCCCCAAGCTTAGGCTCTTACCACTCCTTATTCCGTAGTCCATCGAAACTTTACCCAAAACTTGAAAACTTCACAACACAAAAATCAACAGAAAATCTCATAAGCTCCGTTAGCATAATAACGTAAATCACCACTTAGGTACTGTTGTGAACACATTCTAAATTTATATTGGTGTAATATCTACTGTATTCCACCTTCTCCATGGTTCATACCCTCCGATACTACCCATAGATTCATCAAAATAAGCGAACAACACATAGAAAACAGAATAGTCTGTAGTAATCTGGAAACTTTCCATACATCTGTAACTCCAAAATTTTGAAAAAATAGGACAACCTGGGAAATTTGTATATCAATTTTGTGTAAAAAAATCATAATTTTATCATGCTCCAGTGAATTTTCAAAATTCTGCAACTGGACGCAAAAGTTTCTGTTTTTCAGTAAGATCAAATCAACTATCACCATAGATCATCCCAAAGGTCTTACTTGGCACTTTATTGAAACAAAAGCTATAAAACATGATTACTACAGTAGCTTAATCATGTGAACACACAAAAATAGTAGGGGTAAATGTTGGGTTGTATCCCAACAAGCGCTTTCCTTTAATGCCTTTTTAGCTAGGCATGATGATTTCAACGATGCTCACATAAAAGATAATAATTGAAACACAAAGAGAGCATCATGAAGCATATGAAAATCATATTTAAGCCTAACCCACTTCCTATGCATAGGGATTTTGTGAGCAAACAACTTATGGGAACAAGAATCAACTAGCATAGGAAGGTAAAACAAGTGCAACTTCAAGATTTTCAACATAAAGAGAGGAAACTTGATATTATTGCAATATGTAAAAGCACTCATAATAATTTTCAGTAGCATCATGAATGAATTCAACAATATAACCATCACATAAAGCATTATTCTCATGATGCACAAGCATAGAAATTTTACTACTCACCACATAAGCAAAATTCTTCTCATTCATAGTAGCGGGAGCAAACTCAACAAAATAACTATCATGTGAGGCATAATCCAATTGAAAATTAAAATCATGATGAAGAGTTTCATGGTTATCATTACTCTTCATAGCATACATGTCATCACAATATCATAGATAGTAACTTTGTTCTCATAATCAATTGGAACCTCTTCCGAAATAGTGGAATCATCATTAAATAAAGTCATGACCTCTCCAAATCCACTTTCATAAATATTATAAGATTCAACACCCTCCAAAATAGTGGGATCATTACCTAGAGTTGACACTCTTCCAAACCCACTTTCATAAATATAATCATCATAAATAGGAGGCATGCTATCATCATAATTAATTTTCTGATCAAAACTTGGGGGAGAAAAATATCATCTTCATCAAACATAGCATCCCCAAGATTATGGATTTGCATATCATTATCATCATGGGTATTCAAAGAATTCATACTAATAACATTGCAATCATGCTCTTCATTCAAAAATTTAGTGCCAAAAATTTTATAGACTTCTTCCTCTAACACTTGAGCATAATTTTCCTTTCCATCATTTTCACAAAAGACGTTAAAAGATGAAGCATATGAGGCAACCTCAATTCCATTTTTTTGTAGTTTTCTTTTATAGACTAAACTAGTGATAAAATAAGAAACTAAAAGATTCAATTGCAATATCTAAAGGTATACCTTCAATCACTCACTTCCCTAGCAACAGCGCCAGAAAAGAACTTGATGTCTACTACGCAACCTTCTTCTTGTAGACTTGTGTTGGGCCTCCAAGCGCGGAGTTTTGTAGGACAGTAGAAAATTTCCCTCAAGTGGATGAACTAAGGTTTATCAATTTGTGGGAGGTGTAGGATGAAGATGGTGTCTCTCAAACAACCCCACAACCAAATAACAAAGAGTCTCTTGTGTCCCCAACACACCCAATACAATGGTAAATTGTATAGGTGCACTAGTTTGGCGAAGAGATGGTGAAACAAGTGTAATATGGATGGTAGATATAGGTTTTTGTAATCTGAAAATATAAAAACGGCAAGGTAACTAGTAACAAAAGTGAGCGAAAACGGTATTGCAATGCTTGGAAAAAAGGCCTAGGGTTCATACTTTCACTAGTGCAAGTTCTCTCAACAATGATAACATAATTAGATCATATGGCAATCCCGCAAAGTGTGACAAAAGTCACTTCAAAGTTCCTATCGCGGAGAACATAAGATGAATTGCTTGTAGGGTACGAAACCACCTCAAAGTTATTCTTTCCGATCAATCCAATGAGCTATTCCTATAAGTGTCACAAACAGCCCTAGAGTTCATAGTAAAATAACACCATATGACACACATCAATCAACCCTAATGTCACCTAGATACTCCAATGTCACCACAAGTATCCGTGGGTTAATTATACGATATGCATCAAACAACTTCAGATTCATAATATTCAATCCAACATAGAGAATCTCAAAGAGTGCCCCCCAAATTTCTACCGGAGAAACAAGGACAAAAATGTGAATCAACCCCTATGCATAGATTACCCCAATACTACCTCGGGAATCCGCGAGTTGAGTGCCAGAACATACATCAAGTTAATCAACAGAATACCCCATTGTCACTGCGGTATCCCACGCAAGACATACATCAAGTGTTCTCAAATCCATAATAGTATTCAATCCGATAATAGTGAAACCTCAAAGGTAAAACTCAATTCATCACAAGAAGATAGAGGGGGAGAAACACCATATGATCCAACTATAGTAACAAAGCTTGTGGTACATCAAGATTGTGCCATATCAAGAACACGAGAGAGAGAGAGAGATCAAACACATAGCTACTCATACATACCCTCAGCCCCGAGGGTGAACTACTCCCTCCTCGTGATGGAGAGCGTCGGGATGATGAAGATGGCCACCGATGATGGTTTCCCCCTCCAGCAGGGTGCCGGAACGGGCTCCCAATTGGTTTTTCGTGGTTATAGAGCCTTGCGACGGTGGAACTCCCTATCTAGGTTTATTTCTAAGGGTTTCTATATTTATAGGATTTTTTTGCGTCGGGAACAAGTCAGGGGGGTCCACGAGGCGACGACAAGGCAGGGGGCACGCCCTAGGGGGGCTCCCACCACCCTTGTGGATGGCTCGTGGCTCTTTTGGCCCAACACTTTTGCTTCGGGGGCTTCTTCTGGTCCTTAAAAAATCACCATAAATTTTCAGCTCATTTGGACTCCGTTTGATATTCCTTTTCTGCGAAACTCAAAAACAAGGAAAAAAAATAAATTGGCACTAGGCTCTAGGTTAATAGGTAACTCGCAAAATGGATAATATAATAGCATGGAAAAATAAAAAAATTATAGATACGTTGCAGACATATCAATGCTGGACGTTAGTGATGCGGTAGTCGCCAAGGACTTCACTATGATGTTGGAGGGGCCGACTCACACTTGGTAGAAAACATGCCCCCCCCCCCCCAATTCCATCAACACATGCAGAGTTGAATGAACGTTTTATTAGAATTTTTCAAAGAACCTGGAAGCAACCGATGACTATTGTGGATTTGGAGCACTATGTGCAGCGTGAAGATGAGTCGGCCCATCATTGGGATCGCCGGGTCACCGCCATCATTCACTCTTCCGACAACATCGGGGCAGCTCAAGCCATCCTGATTCTAGAGAAGAACTGTCGCTTTGAACCCCTTAAGCAGAAGTTAGGGCGGCTTAAGCGTAAGTGTACATATATGGGCAATATCATGGACATACTTACCAGATATGTTGATTCTGATGGTACGAAGGATCCCGGCTCTAATGAGGACAAGTCGGGTAAAGGCAAGAAAAACGGTGGTGGCAAGGGTCAGCAACAGAATGCCTCGGCACAGAATGGTAATCACAATAACCAGGGCAATGGTGGAAAGCGTAGATACCCCAAGGCAGGTCAGATTTTGTGGCTAACACGAATGCAGGGTTCAAAAATCAGCATCGTAACGACAAGCAGCCTTATAATGGGGGGAAGCCCAAGAATTATGAGGAAACCCTTAATGGGTCGTGTCCGAAGCACAGTTATCCTAACAAGCCGTGTAGTCATGCTTGGAAGGATTATTATATCATGCGAGAGTATAGGAACCAGTCTTTTCAGCATCACGGCAACAATAATGGGCCGTCTCGTAGGCCAGGCTCTGGAAGTTTTCAGGGAGCCGGCTTCGATGGCGGCGGCTCAAATTCTGGTTATCAGGACTAGGGAACCATGGTGGTCATAGTCAGCAGCCTGGGCATAGTAACCAGCAGCGGAATAATCAGTCAGGCTACTAGATTAATCCCAAGCAGCTTAACAGTGGCCAGTACCATGTTTTCACTACGAGCACGTGCAAGCGTGACCGAAGGTCCATAAGAGGGTTGTCAATATGGTTGAGCCGGCGGTGCCTCACTATTTGAGATGGTCAGAGCACATTTTAACGTGGAGCCGGGCGGATCACCCGCCCCGGGTTGATGATCCGGGTCATCTACCCCTAGTGGTAGCCCCTCAAGTGGGCGGTTATAAGTTCATGAAGGTACTTATGGATGGTGGAAGCAGTATCAACATATTGTACTCTGATACTTTTCGGCGGATGAATCTGACAGAGAAGGATCTTAAGCCGTCTTCTATCGTCTTTCACGGAGTTGTCTCTGGCAAGTCGACTTACCTTGTGTGGAAGATTGCTTTGGAAGTGTCCTTTGGTGATGAGGGTAATTACAGGGCCGGGACACTTTGGTTTGCGGTGGCTAAAATCAAGAGTCCATATCATGCGTTGTTTGGACGGCCGGCTTACGCCAAGTTCATGGCCCGCCCATGTTATATTTATGTACAGCTTAAGATGCCAGGTCCATGAGGAATAGTTAAAATTCAAGGTAATCGTAAGATAGCCTTGGAATGTGAAGAAGGTGATGTTGCTTATGCAGAGGCGGCTTGTGCTACTGATGAGCTCAAGTTTTATAAAGACAATGATGACCCGGCTGATATGAACCCTCTGAAAAAGCCCACCACCGAGAAGGACCCTCTGCTCAAATTTAAGTTGGCAAAGGACACGCAGCAAGTTGACTTTGTCCCTGGTGATTCTTCCAGTAGTTCACCATTGGGACGGGTATGGATCTCAAATAGGAAAGCGCGCTCATCGTGTTCATCCATGAGAATCGGGACATCTTTGCATGGAAACCTTCTGATATGTCGGGTGTACGGAGAGAATTCGCTGAGCACCACCTTAATGTGGATCCTAAGATGAAACATGTTCGACAGTTCCTCCACTACAAAAAAAGACACATCCGTGACATTTTGGGCCGAACTAATTTTTTCTGTCATACTTATGACACTTCTATGACGATAATTGTGACAAAACCCGGTATCATCATAGATGTGGTGGGGTCCTACTTCTATGACAAAAAATCATGACAGAAAATGGGCTTTCCGTCCTGGGCGGGCCGGAGACGCAGCTGCATGACATTCTTTGGGCCGTCCATGACGGAAAAACCGAGGTAGAAGCGAGGGCGAGGAAAATATCGGGGAGTTCCCGGTTACGGTGGGTGGTCGGGGGCCGAGCGATGCGCGTTTCTCTCGTACGTACGTGCGTGTGTGCGAGGCGTTGGGCTCTAACTGAACCCGAGCGAGGCGTTGGGCTCTAACTGAACCCGAGCGATTACACTGCAGGCTACGCATTACTGAACCCGAGCGATCGATCGATCCCTTGCAATTAACTGAACCCGAGTGATTCCTTTGCTACTGCTGCTAACTGAAGCCGATCGAACACTGCTGCCTCGTTCCCTTGATGAACAGTGAGCGTTGTTGAGGGGGTTTGGATGAACAGTTCCTGGTGGGGGGGGGGGGGTTGGATGAACAGGACCCTGTGGTAGTAGAGGCCGTTGTCGCTGCATGAACAGTACCCCGATCGATCGAGTCGGTGGATGAACAGGACCCCGTGGAGGGCCGGATGAACAGGACCCCATGGAGGGTTGGCTGAACAGTAGCCGGTGGAGGGCTGGATGAACAGTAGCCCGTGGAGGGGTGGTTGAATAGGACCCCGTGGAGAGGGCTGGTTGAATAGTAGCCGGTGGAGGAGCGCGCGGTGGAGGCTGGATGAACAGGAGCCCGTGGATGAACAGTCGGAGGTGGAGGCTGGAGGAGGTCGACGGTGGATGAACAGGAGCCCGTGGAGCCTGGAGGAGGTCGATGGTGGAGATGAACAGTATCCCGTGGAGTCCCATTTTGCGGTACGCCACACCCCTCCCAATGAACAGGACCACCGTTTCGACCGTAGCGCTTCATCACAAGTCCGTTTCCTCTGTTTTGCAGTACGCCACACCCCTCCCGATCAACAGGACCCCGTTTTGACCGTACGAGGTCAGTTTCCTCCGTTTTGCGGTATGCCAGAACCCTCCCGATGAACAGGATCCCGTTTCGACTCTGGCCGGTCGAACACAAGGCCATTTCCTCAGTTCTGCGGTACACCAGGCCTTGTTTCCATCGCCTGTTCTATCCAGGCCGGTTGGCTCCCGATGAACACGACGACACATTTTGTTCCGACCCAGCCGGTTGCCTCCCCATGAACACGACGACAACGCAGTTTCTCCGTTTCGACCCAGCCACAGCCATGTACACGAGCCCTGGCCGTACATATGCATGAGTAGGCGTTTGAGACCCCGCCCGTATGTACATACGTGGCCGTATTTTCTTTCTTGCACCCTGGCCGCTGTACGTACGTGTACATGCTATGTGCGCGCCTCTACTACGACACGTGCACACCTCTACATTGACCAGTATATACGTACACGTTTGCGACCAGAATGACAACGCTACATACGCTTCGACCAAGTGGGTCCCGACTGTCAGGCACTTCCTTCCGTGCGGAGATGTAGCTCGTGGGTCCCAGCAGTCAGGGGGGAAACGTTTTTTTCACGAAATACGGTGGCCCGTCCTGTGGGTCCCTGCTGTCAGGTGGAGGAATCATTATTTTCCGCATAATAAGGAGGCACTTCCTTGCTGCGGCCTGCTACCTCTTGAGCACTGCGTTGGTTTTCCCTTGAAGAGGAAAGGGTGATGCAGTAAAGTACCGTAAGTATTTCCCTTAGTTTCTGAGAACCAAGGTATCAATCCAGTAGGAGACCACGCTCAAGTCCCTTCTACCTACACAAACAAATAAGAACCATGCAACCAACGCGATAAAGGGGTTGTCAATCCTTTCATGGCCACTTGCAAAAGTGAGATCTGATAGACATGATAAGATAATATTTTTGGTATTTTATGATAAAGACTAAAAGTAAAGAAAGCAAAATAAACGGTAATAGAAATAACGGTAGATTAATATGATAGAGAATAGACCCGGGGGCCATAGGTTTCACTAGTGGCTTCTCTCAAGATAGCATAAGTATTACGGTGGGTGAACAAATTACTGTCGACCAATTGATAGAATTGAGCATAGTTATGAGAATATCTAGGCATGATCATGTATATAGGCATCACGTCCGCGACAAGTAGACCGACTTGCAAAGATAACAAATCATACATAAAAGAATTCAGAGGAGATTCAAATATTGTTCATAGATAATCTT
Source organism: Aegilops tauschii subsp. strangulata (assembly GCF_002575655.3). Lineage (NCBI taxonomy): Eukaryota > Viridiplantae > Streptophyta > Magnoliopsida > Poales > Poaceae > Aegilops > Aegilops tauschii. The sequence goes on from NC_053037.3 coordinate 190,874,504, forward strand.
GATCATAAACCCACAATTCATCAGATCTCAACAAACACACCGCAAAAGAAGATTACATCGAATAGATCTCCAAGAGAATCGAGGAGAACTTTGTATTGAGATCCAAAGAGAGAGAAGAAGCCATCTAGCTAATAACTATGGACCGGAAGGTCTGAGGTAAACTACGCACACATCATCGGAGAGGCTATGGTGCTGATGTAGAAGCCCTCCGTGATCAATGCCCCCTCCGGCGGAGCGCCGGAAAAGGCCCCAAGATGGGATCTCACGGGTACAGAAGGTTGCGGCGGTGGAAATAGGGTTTCGACTCCTGTTCTGATGTTTCCAGAGTATATGAGTATATATAGGCGAAAGAGGTCGGTCAAGAGAGCTACGAGGGGACCACGAGGGTGGGGGGCGCGCCCTGGAGGCAGGCGCGCCTCCCTGCCTCGTGGCCTCCTTGTTGATTGCTTGACGTCCACTCCAAGTCCTCTGGATCACGTCTGTTCCGAAAATCACGTTCCCGAAGGTTTCATTCCGTTTGGACACCGTTTGATATTCCTTTCCTTCGAAACACTGAAATAGGCAAAAAAACAGCAATTTGGGCTGGGCCTCCGGTTAATAGGTTAGTCCCAAAAATAATATAAAAGTGTATAAGAAAGCCCATTGAACATCCAAAACAGATAATATAATAGCATGGAACAATCAAAAATTATAGATACGTTGGGGACGTATCAAGCATCCCCAAGCTTAATTCCTGCTCGTCCTCGAGTAGGTAAATGATAAAAACAGAATTTTTGATGTGGAATGCTACTTAGCATAATTTTCAATGTAATTGTTTTTATTGTGGCATGAATATTTAGATCCGAAAGATTCAAGATAAAAGTTTAATGTTGACATAAAAACAATAATACTTCAAACATGCTAACCAAGCAATTATGTCTTATCAAAATAACATAGCCAAAGAAAGCTTATCCCTACAAAATCATATAGTTAGGCCATGCTTCAACTTCGTCACACAAAATGTTCTCATCATGCATAACCCCGATGACAAGCCGAGCAATTGGTTCATACTTTTTAACGCGCTTCAGCCTTTTCACCCCTTACGCAATACATGAGAGCAAGCCATGGATATAGCACTATGGGTGGAATAAAGTATAATGATGGGGGTTATGTGAGAAGACAAAAAGGTAGAAAGTCTCACATCAACACGGCTAATCAATAGGCTATGGAGATGCCCATCAATTGATGTCAATGTGAGGAGTAGGGATTGCCATGCAACGGATGCACTAGAGCCATAAATATATGAAAGCTCAACAAAAGAAACTAAGTGGGTGTGCATCCAACTTGCTTGTTCACGAAGACCTAGGGCATTTTGAGGAAGCCCATCATTGGAATATACAAGCCAAGTTCTAAAATGAAAAATTCCCACTTAGTATATGAAAGTGACAACGTAGGAGACACTCTATCATGAAGATCACGGTGCTACTTTGAAGCACAAGTGTGGAAAAAGGATAGTAACATTGTCCCTTCTCTCTTTTTCTCTCTTTTTTTCTTTTTTTTTCTTTGGGCCTTCTCTTTTTTTTCTTTGGCCTCTTTTTTTAGTCCGGAATCTCATCCTGACTTGTGGGGGAATCGTAGTCTCCATCATCCTTTCCTCACATGGGACAATGCTCTAATAATGATGATCATCACATTTTTAATTACTTACAACTCAAGAATTACAACTCAATACTTAGAACAAAATATGACTTAATGTGAATGCCTCCGGTGGTGTACCGGGATATGCAATGAATCAAGGGTGAGATGTATAAAAAATTATGAATGGTGGCTTTGCCACAAATAAAATATCAACTACATGATTATGAAAAGCAATATGACAATGATGAAGTGTGTCATAATAAACGAAACGGTGGAAAGTTGCATGGCAATATATCTCGGAATGGCTATGGAAATGCCATGATAGGTAGACATGGTGGCTGTTTTGAGGAAGATATAAGGAGGTTTATGTGTGATAGAGCATATCATATCACGGGGTTTGGATGCACCAGCGAAGTTTGAACCAACTCTCAAGATGAGAAAGGGCAATGCACGGTACCGTAGAGGCTAGAAAATTGTGGAAGGTTGAGAGTGCGTATAATCCATGGACTCACATTAGTCATAAAGAACTCATATATTTATTGCAAAAGTTTATTAGCCCTTGAAGCAAAGTACTACTACGCATGCCCCTGGAGGGATAGATTGGTGGGAAAAGACCATCGCTCGTCCCCGACCGCCACTCATAAGGAAAGCAATAAAATAACACCTTATGCGTCAAATTTGTAACACAACTTTTACCATACGTGCATGCTACGGGACTTGCCAACCTTAACACAAGTATTTCTCAATTTCACAATTACTCAACTAGCACACTCTAATATTACCACCTTTATATCTCAAAACACTTATCAAGTATCAAACTTCTCACAATATTCAATGAACTCAATATGGAAGTTTTTATTATACTCATCTTGGATGCCTATCATATTAGGACTAATTTCACAATCAAAGCAAATTACCATGCTGTTTAAGACTCTCAAAATAACATAAGTGAAGCATGAGAGATTTGTTGGAAATATGCCCTAGAGGCAATAATAAATTGGTTATTATTATATTTCCTTGTTCATGATAATCGTTTATTATCCATGCTAGAATTGTATTGATAGGAAACTCAGATACATGTGTGGATACATAGACAACACCATGTCCCTAGTAAGCCTCTAGTTGACTAGCTCGTTGATCAATAGATGGTTACGGTTTCCTGACCATGGACATTGGATGTCGTTGATAACGGGATCACATCATTAGGAGAATGATGTGATGGACAAGACCCAATCCTAAGCCTAGCACAAGATCGTGTAGTTCGTTTGCTAAGAGCTTTTCTAATGTCAAGTATCATTTCCTTAGACCATGAGATTGTGCAACTCCCGGATACCGTAGGAATGCTTTGGGTGTACCAAATGTCACAACGTAACTGGGTGGCTATAAAGGTGCACTACAGGTATCTCCGAAAATGTGTGTTGGGTTGGCACGAATCGAGACTGGGATTTGTCACTCCGTGTAAACGGAGAGGTATCTCTGGGCCCACTCGGTAGGACATCATCATAATGTGCACAATGTGACCAAGGAGTTGATCACGGGATGATGTGTTACGGAACGAGTAAAGAGACTTGCCGGTAACAAGATTGAACAAGGTATCAGGATACCGACGATCGAATCTCGGGCAAGTAACATACCGATTGACAAAGGGAATTGTATACGGGATTGATTGAATCCCCGACATCGTGGTTCATCCGATGAGATCATCGTGGAACATGTGGGAGCCAACATGGGTATCCAGATCCCGCTGTTGGTTATTGGCCCGAGAACGTCTCGGTCATGTCTGCATGGTTCCCGAACCCGTAGGGTCTACACACTTAAGGTTCGATGACGCTAGGGTTATAGGGAATAGATATACGTGGTTACTGAATGTTGTTCGGAGTCCCGAATGAGATCCTGGACGTCACGAGGAGTTCCGGAATGGTCCGGAGGTAAAGATCTATATATGGGAAGTCCTGTTTTGGTCACCGGAAAAGTTTCGGGTGCTATCGGTAACGTACCGGGACCACCGCGAGGGTCCCGGGGGTCCACCAGGTGGGGCCACCGGCCCCAGAGGGCTGCGTGGGCCAAGTGTGGGAAGGGACCAGCCCCTAGGTGGGCTGTTGCGCCTCCCACAAGGGGCCCAGGGCACAGGAAGGGGGAAAGGGGGAAACCCTAGGCTCAGATGGGCCTAAGGCCCACCTAGTGGTGTGCCCCCCTCTCTCCCCCCTTGGCCACCCCCCTAGATGGATCTAGGGCTGGCCGCACCCCTTGGGGGGGAAACCCTAGATGGGGGCGCAGCCCCTCCCCCTCCCCTATATATATTGGGGGTTTTGGGGCTGCCATACACATGAGAACATCTCTCTCTTTGGCGCAGCCCTACCCCTCTCCCTCCTCGTCTCTCGCAGTGCTTGGCAAAGCCCTGATGGAGTGCCACGCTCCTCCATCACCACCATGCCATTGTGCTGCTGCTGGACGGAGTCTTCCCCAACCTCTCCCTCTCTCCTTGCTGGATCAAGGCGTGGGAGACGTCACCGGGCCGCACGTGTGTTGAACGCGGAGGCGCCGTGGTTCGGCGCTTAGATCGGAATCAACCGCGATCTGAATCGCTACGAGTACGACTCCTTCATCCGCGTTCTTGCAACGCTTCCGCATCGTGATCTACAATGGTATGTAGATGCACTTCCCTTCCCCTCGTTGCTAGATTACTCCATAGATTGATCTTGGTGATGCGTAGAAAATTTTGAATTTCTGCTACGTTACCCAACAGTGGCATCATGAGCTAGGTCTATGCGTAGTTTCTATGGACGAGTAGAACACAAAGTAGTTGTGGGCGTCAATTTTGTCAATTTACTTGCTGTTACTAGTCTTATCTTGATTCGGCGGCATCGTGGGATGAAGCGGCTGGACCGACCTTACACGTACTCTTACGTGAGACAGGTTCCACCGACTGACATGCACTAGTTGCATAAGGTGGCTAGCGGGTGTCTGTCTCTCCCACTTTAGTCGGATCGGATTCGATGAAAAGGGTCCTTATGAAGGGTAAATAGAAATTGGCATATCACGTTGTGGCTTTTGCGTAGGTAAGAAACGTTCTTGCTAGAAACCCATAGCAGCCACGTAAAACATGCAACAACAATTAGAGGACGTCTAACTTGTTTTTGCAGGGTATGCTATGTGATGTGATATGGCCAAAAGGATGTGATGAATGATATATGTGATGTATGAGATTGATCATGTTCTTGTAATAGGAATCACGACTTGCATGTCGATGAGTATGACAACCGGCAGGAGCCATAGGAGTTGTCTTAATTTATTGTATGACCTGCGTGTCAATGAAAAACGCCATGTAATTACTTTACTTTATTGCTAACCGTTAGCCATAGTAGTAGAAGTAATAGTTGGCGAGACAACTTCATGAAGACACAATGATGGAGATCATGGTGTCATGCCGGTGACGAAGGTGATCATGCCGCGCCTCGAAGATGGAGATCAAAAGGCGCAAGATGATATTGGCCATATCACGTCACTTTATGATTTGCATGTGATGTTTATCATGTTTACATCTTATTTGCTTAGAACGACGGTAGCATAAATAAGATGATCCCTCACTAAAATTTCAAGAGACGTGTTCCCCCTAACTGTGCACCGTTGCGAAGGTTCGTTGTTTTGAAGCACCACGTGATGATCGGGTGTGATAGATTCTAACGTTCGAATACAACGAGTGTTGACGAGCCTAGCATGTACAGACATGGCCTCAGAACACATGCGAAACACTTAGGTTGACTTGACGAGCCTAGCATGTACAGACATGGCCTTGGAACACAAGAGACCGAAAGGTCGAACATGAGTCGTATAGTAGATACGATCAACATGGAGCTGTTCACCGATGATGACTAGTCCATCTCACGTGATGATCGGACACGGCCTAGTTTGACTCAGATCATGTATCACTTAGATGACTAGAGGGATGTCTATCTGAGTGGGAGTTCATTAAATAATCAGATGAACTTAATTATCATCAACATAGTCAAAAGGTCTTTGCAAATTATGTCATAGCTTACGCTTTAGTTCTACTGTTTAAGATATGTTCCTAGAGAAAAAAAATTAGTTGAAAGTTGATAGTAGCAATTATGCGGACTGGGTCCGTAAACTGAGGATTGTCCTCATTGCTGCACAGAAGGCTTATGTCCTTAATGCACCGCTCGGTGTGCTGAACCTCAGCGTCGTCTGTAGATGTTACGAAACATCTAGCATACACGTTTTGATGACTACGTGATAGTTCAGTGCATAATGCTAACGGTTTAGAATTGTGGCACCAGAGACGTTTTTTGAAACGTCGCAGAACATATGAAATGTTCTGAAGACTGAAATTGGGATTTCAGACTAGTTCCCACGCCAAGAGGTATGAGACCTCTGACAAGTTTCTTAAGCCTGCAGACTAAGGGAGAAAAGCTCAATCGTTGAGCATCTGCTCAGATTGTCTGAGTGCCACAATCGCTTGAATCGAGTGGGAGTTAATCTTCCAGATGAGATAGTGATGGTTCTCCATAGTCACTGCCACCAAGCTATTAGAGCTTTGTGATGAACTATAACATATCGGGGATAGACATGATGATCCTTGAGCAACTCGCGATGTTTGACACTGCGAAAGTAGAAATCAAGAAGGAGCATCAATTGTTGATGGTTAGTAAAACCACTAGTTTCTAGAAGGGCAAGGGCAAAAGGGATACTTCATGAAACAACAAATCATTTGCTGCTCTAGTGGAGAATCCCAAGGTTGAACCCAAACTCGAGACTAAGTGCTTCTGTAATGAGGGGAACGGTCACTGAGCAGAACTACCCTAGATACTTGGTAGATGAGAAGGCAGGCAAGGTCGACAGAAGTATATCAGATATACATTATATGAATGTGTACTTTACTAGTACTCCTAGCAGCACCAAGGTATTAGATACCGGTTCGGTTGCTAAGTGTTAGTAACTCGAAATAAAAGCTGCGGAATAAACGGAGACTAGCTAAAGGTGAGATGACGATGTGTGTTGGAAGTGTTTCCAAGGTTGATGTGATCAAGCATCGCATGCTCCCTCTACCATCGAGATTGGTGTTTGCGTTGAGCATAAACATGATTGGATTATGTTTATCGCAATACGGTTATTCATTTAAGGAGAATAATGGTTACTCTGTTTATTTGAATAATACCTTCAATGGTCTTGCACCTAAAATGAATCTCGATCGCAGTGATACACATGTTCGTGCCAAAAGATATAAAATAGTAATGATAGTACCACATACTTGTGGCACTGCCATTTGAGTCATATTGGTATAGAACGCATGAAGAAGCTCCATGTAGATGGATCTTTGGACTCACTCGTTTTTTAAAAGATTGAGACATGCGAACCATGTCTATTGGTATATATATGCATGAAGAAACTCCATGCAGATGGATCGTTTGGACTCACTTGATTTTGAATCACTTGAGACATGCAAATCATACCACATGGGCAAGATGACTGAAAGGCCTCGTTTTCAGTAAGATGGAACAAGAGAGCAACTTGTTGGAAGTAATACATTTGATGTGTGCAGTCCAATGAGTGCTGAGGCACGCAGTGGATATCGATATGTTCTCACTTCACAGATGATTTGAGTAGATGCTGAGAATATTTACTTGATGAAGCACAAGTCTGAATTATTGAAAGGTTCAAGTAATTTCAGAGTGAAGTTGAAGATCGTCGTGACAAGAGGATAAAATGTCTATGATATGATCATAGAGATATCTGAGTTACGAGTTTGGCACACAATTAAGACATTGTGGAAAGTGTTTCACAATTAATACCGCCTGGAACACCACAGTGTGATGGTGTGTCCGAACATCATAACCGCACCCTATTGGATATGGTGCATACCATGATGTCTCTTATCGAATTACCACTATCGTTTATGGGTTAGGCATTAGAGATAACCGCATTCACTTTAAAGGGGGCACCACGCAATTCCGTTGAGACGACACCGTTTAGAGAAACCTAAGTTGTCGTTTCTTAAAAGTTTGGGGCTGCGATGCTTATGTGAAAAAGTTTCAGGCTGATAAGCTCGAACCCAAAGCAGATAAATGCATCTTCATAGAATACCCAAAACAGTTGGGTATACCTCCTATTTCAGATCTGGAAGCAAAAGTAATTGCTTCTAGAAACGAGTCCTTTCTCGAGGAAAAGTTTCTCTCGAAAGAATTGAGTGGGAGGATGGTGGAGACTTGATGAGGTTCTTGAACCATCACTTCAACTAGTGTGTAGCAGGGCACAAGAAGTTGTTCCTGTGGCACCTACACCAATTAAAGTGGAAGCTTATGATAGTGATCATGAAACTTCGGATCAAGTCACTACCAAACCTCGTAGGACGACGAGGATGCGTACTACTTCAGAGTAATGCGTGATCCTGTCTTGGAAGTCATGTTGCTAGACAACAATGAACCTACGAGCTATGGAGAAGCGATGGTGGGCCCATATTCCGACAAATGGTTAGAAGCCATGAAATCCGAGATAGGATCCATGTATCAGAACAAAGCATGGACTTTGGTGAACTTGCCCGATGATCGGCAAGCCATTGAGATAAATGGATCTTTAAGAAGAAGACGGACGTGGATGGTAATGTTACCGTCTATGAAGCTCGACTTGTGGCAAAGTATTTCACAAGTTCAAGGAGTTGAATGCGATGAGATTTTCTCATCCGTAGCGATGCTTAAGTCCGTCGGAATCATGTTAGCATTAGCTGCATTTATGAAATCTGGCAGATGGATGTCAAAACAAGTTTCCTTATCAGTTTTCGTAAGGAAAGGTTGTATGTGATACAATCAGAAAGGTTTTGTCGATCCTAAGGATGCTAAAAGGTATGCTAGCTCCAGCGATCCTTCCATGGACTAGAGCAAGCATCTCGGAGTCAGAATATACGCTTTGATGGAGTGATCAAAGTTTTTGGGTTTATACAAAGTTTGTTAGAAACTTGTATTTACAATAAAGTGAGTGGGAGCGCTACAACATTTCTGATAAGTATATGTGAATGACATATTGTTGATCCGAAATGATGTAAAATTTCTGGAAAGCATAAAGGGTTGTTTGAAAGGAGTTTTTCAAAGGAAGACCTGGATAAAGCTGCTTACATATTGGGCATCAAGATCTATAGAGATAGATCAAGACGCCTGATGATACTTTCAAAGAACGCACACCTTGACATGATTTTGAAAGAGTTCAAAATAGATCAGCAAAGAAGGAGTTCTTGGCTGTGTTACAAGGTGTGAGTATTGAGTAAGACTCAAGACCTGACCACAGCAGAAGAGAGAGAAAGGACGAAGGTCGTCCCCTATGCTTTAAACGTAGGCTCTACAGTATGCTATGCTGTGTACCGCACATGAATTTTGCCTTGCCATGAGTTGGTCAAGGGGTACAATAGTGATACGGGAATGGATCACATGACAGCGGTCGAACTTATCCTTAGTATCTAGTGGACTAAGGAATTTTCTCGATTATGGAGGTGAAAAGGAGTTCGTCGTAAAGGGTTACGTCGATGCGAACTTTGACACTAATCCGGATGACTCTGAGTAGTAAACCGGATTCGTATAGTAGAGCAGTTATTTGAAATGGCTCCAAGTAGCGCGTGGTAGCATCCACAAGATGTCATAGATATTCGTAAAGCACACACGGATCTGAAAGGTTCAGACCTGTTGACTAATAACCTCTCTCACAAGCATAACATGATCAAACCAGAACTCATTGAGTGTTAATCACATAGTGATGTGAACTAGATTGTTGACTCTAGTAAACTCTTTGGATGTTGGTCACATGGTGATGTGACCTGTGAGTGTTAATCACATGGTGATGTGAACTAGATTATTGACTCTAGTGCAAGTGGGAGACTGTTGGAAATATGCCCTAGAGGCAATAATAAATTGGTTATTATTATATTTCCTTGTTCATGATAATCGTTTATTATCCATGCTAGAATTGTATTGATAGGAAACTCAGATACATGTGTGGATACATAGACAACACCATGTCCCCAGTAAGCCTCTAGTTGACTAGCTCGTTGATCAATAGATGGTTACGGTTTCCTGACCATGGACATTGGATGTCGTTGATAACGGGATCACATCATTAGGAGAATGATGTGATGGACAAGACCCAATCCTAAGCCTAGCACAAGATCGTGTAGTTCGTTTGCTAAGAGCTTTTCTAGTGTCAAGTATCATTTCCTTAGACCATGAGATTGTGCAACTCCTGGATACCGTAGGAATGCTTTGGGTGTACCAAATGTCACAACGTAACTGGGTGGCTATAAAGGTGCACTACAGGTATCTCCGAAAATGTCTGTTGGGTTGGCACGAATCGAGACTGGGATTTGTCACTCCTTGTAAACGGAGAGGTATCTCTGGGCCCACTCGGTAGGACATCATCATAATGTGCACAATGTGACCAAGGAGTTGATCACGGGATAATGTGTTACGGAACGAGTAAAGAGACTTGCCGGTAACGAGATTGAACAAGGTATCGGGATACCGACGATCGAATCTCGGGCAAGTAACATACCGATTGACAAAGGGAATTGTATACGGGATTCATTGAATCCCCGACATCGTGGTTCATCCAATGAGATCATCGTGGAACATGTGGGAGCCAACATGGGTATCCAGATCCTGCTGTTGGTTATTGGCCGGAGAACGTCTCGGTCATGTCTGCATGGTTCCCGAACCCGTAGGGTCTACACACTTAAGGTTCGATGACGCTAGGGTTATAGGGAATAGATATACGTGGTTACCGAATGTTGTTCGGAGTCCCGGATGAGATCCCGGACGTCACGAGGAGTTCTGGAATGGTCCGGAGGTAATGATTTATATATGGGAAGTCCTGTTTTGGTCACCGGAAAAGTTTCGGGTGCTATCGGTAACGTACCGGGACCATCGGGAGGGTCCCGGGGGTCCACCAGGTGGGGCCACCGGCCCCAGAGGCTGCGTGGGCCAAGTGTGGGAAGGGACCAGCCCCTAGGTGGGCTGGTGCGCCTCCCACAAGGAGCCCAGGGCACAGGAAGGGGGGGAAGGGGAAAACCCTAGGCTCAGATGGGCCTAAGGCCCACCTAGTGGTGCGCCCCCCTCTCTCCCCCCTTGGCCGCCCCCCTAGATGGATCTAGGGCTGGCCGCACCCCTTGGGGGGGAAACCCTAGATGGGGGCGCAGCCCCTCCCCCTCCCCTATATATATTGGGGTTTTGGGGCTGCCATACACATGAGAACATCTCTCTCTTTGGCGCAGCCCTACCCCTCTCCCTCCTCGTCTCTCGCAGTGCTTGGCGAAGCCCTGCTGGAGTGCCACGCTCCTCCATCACCACCATGCCGTTGTGCTGCTGCTGGACGGAGTCTTCCCCAACCTCTCCCTCTCTCCTTGCTAGATCAAGGCGTGGGAGACGTCACCGGGCTGCACGTGTGTTGAACGCGGAGGCGCCGTGGTTCGGCGCTTAGGTCGGAATCAACCGCGATCTGAATCGCTACGAGTACGACTCCTTCATCCGCGTTCTTGCAACGCTTCCGCATTGCGATCTACAATGTTATGTAGATGCACTCCCCTTCCCTTCGTTGCTAGATTACTCCATAGATTGATCTTGGTGATGCGTAGAAAATTTTGAATTTCTGCTACGTTACCCAACAAGATTGATAATTTCTATAAAATAAAACCACCACCGTGCTCTAAAAGATATAAGTGAAGCACTAGAGCAAAAACTATATAGCTCAAAAGATATAAGTGAAGCACATAGAGTATTCTAATAAATTCTGAATCATGTGTGTCTTCTCTCAAAAGGTGTGTACAGCAAGGATGATTGTGGTAAACTAAAAAGCAAAGCCTCAAATCATACAAGACGCTCCAAGCAAAACACATATCATGTGGTGAATAAAAATATAGCCCCAAGTAAAGTTACCGATAGACGAAGACGAAAGAGGGGATGCCTTCCGGGGCATCCCCAAGCTTAAGCTTTTGGTTGTCCTTGAATTTTACCTTGGGGTGCCTTGGGCATCCCCAACCTTAGGCTCTTGCCACTCCTTGTTCCATAATCCATCAAATCTTTACCCAAAACTTGAAAACTTCACAACACAAAACTCAACAGAAAATCTCATGAGCTCCGTTAGCGAAATAAAACAAACCACCGCTTTAAGGTACTGTATTGAACTCATTCTTTATTTATATTGGTGCTAAACCTACTGTATTCCAACTTCTCTATGGTTTATAAACTCTTTTACTAGCCATAGATTCATCAAAATAAGCAAACAACACTGGAAAAACCGAATCTGTCAAAAACAGAACAGTCTGTAGTAATCTGTATCTAACGCAAACTTCTGGAACTCAGAAAAATCTACCAAAATAGGAAGACCTAGATAATTTTTTTATTGATCTACTGCAATTGGAATAAGTATTTTATCACGTTCTGGTGATTTTAAACAATTGTTTTCGTGAACCGAAAGTTTCTGGAATTTTCAGCAAGATCAAATAACTATCATCCAAGAAGATCCTATAGGTTTAACTTGGCACAAACACTAATTAAAACATAAAAACACATCTAACCAGAGGCTAGATCAAAGATTTATTAGTAAACAGAAATTAAAAGAAAGAAACTAAAATAAAATTGGGTTGCCTCCCAACAAGCGCTATCGTTTAACGCCCCTAGCTAGGCATAAAAGCGAGGATAGATCTAGGTATTGCCATCTTTGGTAGGCAATCCATAATTGGCTCTCATAATAGATTCATAAGGTAATTTAATCTTCTTTCTATGGAAGTGTGCCATGCCTTTCCTTAACGGAAATTGGAATCTCATATTCCCTTCCTTCATATCAATAATTGCGCCAATCGTTCTAAGGAAAGGTCTACCAAGAATAATAGGACATGAAGGATTGCAATCTATATCAAGAACAATAAAATCTACGGGCACATAATTCCTATTTGCAACAATTAGAATATCATTAATTCTTCCCATAGGTTTCTTGATAGTGGAGTCCGCAAGGTGCAAGTTTAAAGACCAATAATCAAATTCACGGAAACCTAACAAATCACAGAAAGTTTTTGGAATCGTGGAAACACTAGCACCCAAATCACACAAAGCATAGCATTCATGATCTTTAATTTTAATTTTAATTGTAGGTTCCCACTCATCATAAAGTTTTCTAGGGATAGAAACTTCCAAGTCAAGTTTTTTTTTCATAAGATTGCATCAAAGCATCAACGATATGTTTAGTAAAGGCTTTATTTTGACTATAAGCATGAGGAGAATTTAGCACGGATTGCAACAAGGAAATACAATCTATTAAAGAGCAATTATCATAGTTAAATTCCTTGAAATCCAAAATAGTGGGCTCATTGATATCTAAAGTTTTAACCTCTTTAATCCCACTTTTACCAATTTTTGCATCAAGATCCAAAAACTCCGAATTATTGGGACGCCTTTTAACTAAAGTTGACTCATCTCCAGTCCCATCATTATCAAGATTCATATTGCAAAACAAAGATCTAATAGGAGACACATCGATAACTTTTAGATCTTCATCTTTATTCTCATAAAAACTAGAAGAACACGCCTTTACAAAGCTATCTTTCTTAGCGCGCATCCTAGCGGTTCTTTCTTTGCACTCATCAATGGAAATTCTCATGGCTTTGAGAGACTCACTGATATCATGCTTAGGTGGAATAGATCTAATCTTCAAAGAATCAACATCAAGAGAAATTCTATCCACGTTCCTAGCCAATTCATCAACCTTAAGCAATTTTTCTTCAAGCAAAGCATTGAAATTCTTTTGCTAATTCATAAACTCTTTAACACTAGTCTCAAAATCAGAGGGCATCTTATTAAAATTTCCATAAGAGTTGTTGTAGGAATTACCATAATTATTAGAGGGATTACTAGGATACGACCTAGGATTAAAGTATCCTCTATAAGCATTGTTGCCAAAATTGTTCCTACCAACAAAATTCACATCCATAGATTCATTATTATTCTCAATCAAGGTAGACAAAGGCATATCATTGGGATCCGAAGAAACACTCTTATTAGCAAACAATTTCATAAGTTCATCCATCTTTCCACTCAAAACATTAATTTCTTCAATCGCATGAACCTTTTTACTAGTAGATCTTTCAGTGTGCCATTAGGAATAATTAACCATAATATTATCTAGGAGTTTAGTAGCTTCTCCTAAAGTGATTTCCATAAAAGTGCCTCCCACGGCCGAATCTAAAAGATTTCTAGAAGCAAAATTCAATCTGGCACAAAAATTTTGTATAATCATCCACAAATTCAAACCATGAGTAGGGCAATTACGTATCATTAATTTCATCCTCTCCCAAGCTTGTGCAACATGTTCATGATCAAGTTGCTTAAAGTTCATAATATCGTTTCTAAGAGAGATGATCTTAGCGGGAGGAAAATACATAGAGATAAAAGCATCTTTGCACTTATTCCAAGAATCAATACTATTTTTAGGCAAAGACGAAAACCAAGTTTTAGCACGATCTCTAAGCGAAAAAGGAAATAGCTTCAATTTAACAATATCATTGTCCACATATTTCTTCTTTTGCATATCACACAAATGAACAAAGCTATTTAGATGGGTAGCCTTCACTAGGAAGGCCGGCGAATTGATCTTTCATGACAAGATTCAGCGAAGCAGCATTAATTTCACAAGATTCAGCATCGGTAAGAGGAGCAATCAGAGTGCTAAGAAAATCATTTTTGTTGGTATTGGTAAAGTCACACAATTTAGTATTATCTTGAGCCATCGTGACAAGCAAGCAGTCCAACACACGAGCAAACAAGAAGCACGCGAAAAAGAGGCGAACGGAAAAGAGGGCGAATAAAACGGCAAGGGTGAAGTGGGGGAGAGGAAAACGAGAGGCAAATGGCAAATAATGTAATGCGAGGGATAAGAGTTTGTGATGGGTACTTGGTATGTCTTGACTTGTGCGTAGACTCCCCGGCAACGGTGCCAGAAATCCTTCTTGCTACCTCTTGAGCACTGTGTTGGTTTTCCCTTGAAGAGGAAACGGTGATGCAGTAAAGTAGTGCAAGTATTTCCCTCAGTTTTTGAGAACCAAGGTATCAATCCAGTAGGAGACCACGCTCAAGTCCCTCGTACCTACACAAACAAATAAGAACCTTGCAACCAACGCGATAAAGGGGTTGTCAATCCCTTCACGGCCACTTGCAAAAGTGAGATCTGATAGAGATGATAAGATAATATTTTTGGTATTTTTATGTAAAGACTAAAAGTAAAGAAAGCAAAATAAACGGTAATAGAAATAACGGTAGATTAATATGATAGAGAATTGACCCGGGGGCCATAGGTTTCACTAGTGGCTTCTCTCAAGATAACATAAGTATTACGGTGGGTGAACAAATTACTATCGAGCAATTGATAGAATTGAGCATAGTTATGAGAATATCTAGGCATGATCATGTATATAGGCATCACGTCCGCGACAAGTAGACCGACTCCTGCCTACACCTACTACTGTTACTCCACACATCGACTGCTATCCAGCATGCATCTAGAGTATTAAGTTCATAAGAACAGAGTAACGCATTAGGTAAGATGACATGATGTAGAGGGATAAACTCAAGCAATATGATATAAACCCCATCTTTTTATCCTCGATGGCAACAATACAATACGTGTCGTTTCCCCTACTGTCACTGGGATCGAGCACGGCAAGATTGAACCCAATGCTAAGCACTTCTCCCATTGCAAGAAAGATCAATCTAGTAGGCCAAACCAAACAGATAATTCGAAGGGACTTGCAAAGATAACCAATTATACATAAAAGAATTCAGAGGAGATTCAAATATTGTTCATAGATAATCTTGATCATAAACCCACAATTCATCGAATCTCGACAAACACACCGCAAAAGAAGATTACATCGAATAGATCTCCAAGAGAATCGAGGAGAACTTTGTATTGAGATCCAAAGAGAGAGAAGAAGCCATCTAGGTAATAACTATGGACCCGAAGATCTGAGGTAAACTACTCACACATCATCGGAGAGGCTATGGTGTTGATGTAGAAGCCCTTCGTGATCAATGCCCCTTCCGGCGGAGCGCCGGAAAAGGTCCCAAGATGGGATCTCACGGGTACAGAAGGTTGCGGTGGTGGAAATAGGGTTTCGGCTCCTGTTCTGATGTTTCCAGGGTATATGAGTATATATAGGCGAAAAAGGTCGGTCAGGAGAGCTACGAGGGGACCATGAGGGTGGGGGCGCACCCAGGGGGCAAGCGCGCCTCCCTGCCTCGTGGCCTCCTCGTTGATTGCTTGACGTCCACTCCAAGTCCTCTGGATCACGTTTCTTCCGAAAATCACGTTCCCGAAATTTTCATTCCGTTTGGACTCCGTTTGATATTCCTTTCCTTCGAAACACTGCAATAGGCAAAAAAACAGCAATTTGGGTTGGGCCTCCGGTTAATAGGTTAGTCCCAAAAATAATATAAAAGTGTATAATAAAGCCCATTGAACATCCAAAACAGATAATATAATAGCATGGAACAATAAAAAATTATAGGTACGTTGGAGACGTATCACGGCCGTGGACCCAACTGTCAGCCTCTCCACATACAGTACTCTTCCGATGGAAATCGTTCCTTGACCACGTTTACCACGCCACGCCGAGAGCACCAGGGCGGTGGACGACGGCAAGGCCTAGGAAGGGGACGACGCGGAGCCGGGGAAGACGCGGCAGTGGTTGCCTACGCGGAGAGGAGTACGAGGGTTCACTGGTTCGGCTGTGGAGTGAGGCTGCCGTCGGCGTCGAATAACAGGGGGTGTGGGTGAGTAGAGGGATGGCCAGGCCAGCGGTGGGAGTAGTAGGGGGTGGTGAGGCCTCCGCGACATCATAGCCGGCCACGGGAGGCAGGAGCACGCGGCACGACCAGCACTGCTTTGGGCGGCTGGAGCAAGAAGACCAGAGGTTGAAGAAGCACTAGGGCCGTTGGATGGACATCGTATGTTCACTGGAGCTAGAATTGTTCATATTGACTAAGTTGAAAAAGCCCTCCGTCCCCGTCAACTTAGTAGGCCCACAAGTCAGCCTCCCACTATGGTGGGTTCCAGCTAGCAGGGGGTATTCATTTTTTTGTGCGTAATAAGGAGGCACTTCCTTGCGTGCGAAGATATAGCTGGTGGGTCCGACCTGTCAGCGAGGGGAACATTTTTTTCATGAAATACAGAGGCCCTTCCGGTGCGTGCCAGCTGTCAGGTGGAGGAATCATTATTTTGCGCGTAATAAGGAGGCATTTCCTTGCGTGCGGCCGTGGACCCAGCTGTCAGCCTCTCCACGCACATTCTACTTCTGATGGATGTCGTTCGTTGACCACGTTGACCACTCTGCGCCGAGCGCATCCAAGGTGGTGGACGACGGCGAGGCCCCGGACAGCAACGAGCCGGAGATGGGAAGACGCGGGAGTAGAGTCGCAGACGGAGAGGTGTACGAGGGTTAACTGGTTCTGGTGCGGTGTGGTTCGGCAGTCGGTGGAGAAGAACAGGAGGTGTGGAGGGGTGAAGGGATGGCCTGGCCAACGGTGGGGTAGCGCTTCACAGTGAAGTGTGCTAAGCAGAGCTGCTAGCAGCAGCAGGCGGGAGCAGGTGGTCCCGGCGGCGCTGGAGGAAGAAGACGAGAGATTGAAGATGGATGCCGGTTGTTGGATGTAAATCCAACGACTAACGATGTCAGAATTATTTGTTGACTAAGTTGACAACGAGTTGCGTTGGCTTCGACCTATTGGCCCACATTTCAGCCTCCAAAAATGTGGCACGTATTCAACCCATTTTTTCAGAATTTACAGTCAATTTGATCTCTTTTTTTAGAGTTACAGTCCATTTGTTGGGCTGGGTGAACAAATAATGTAGCGTCCATGCGGCACATTTATTTTTTTTTCCTAAAAAATTACAGGCCATTTGCACTTTCTCGATATACACGATTTTGCTAGGCTGATTCTATTTATAATGTTGGGTTGGGCACAACAATGTTATCAAAAAATAAACAGGGGCTGAGCATTTTGTTATAAATATATTTAAATAATAAGTGATTTATTATTACATTGGTCCTTAAATCTTACCAAGCTTTTGTACACAATCACCAGGATTTTCGTTGCCAAAAAAATCCAGGATCTTATTGTTAAGAAATTATTTTTATAAGTTAATAAGATGTGGGATATTGTTTTCTTGCATATGTAAGTATCTGTTAAATATATGATGACAATAACAATAATATATAATAACATATAAAATAATTTAAGTATGTATAATATAGTTAGAAGGGAAACATAAGTTGGACCAGGCGTTCCTATTCTTATATAGAAAATAGAACAGACCTCTGCGTTTTCTTCAAAAAAAACATAAATTGGGCTGCAGATGTTTCAGGAAAAATAAAACCTTGGATGGGAGGTCCATAGGTCGGTCGATGCATGACGACCCTCAAAAAAATACAAAAAACGGCATGTCGTGGGCTGTGCATGTTAAAAAAGAAAGCCTAGATGGGGCAGCCCAAAACCCAGCTGATACTTGTTGCCCCAGTGATAATAAATGATACATGCCAGCTCCCCGGCTTCGTTGTGAATTTATCTCCTATAGTTACTATGTTGAAGCACCTAAAAAATGTAACTATGTTGACAAACCCGTGGGCCCCAACGTCGGTATAGCATTAGGAGGAAGTATTTTTTTCGATGAGGCACTTGCTTGCGTACGACCATAGACCTGGTGGATCCCGACTGTCCGCCTCTCCACGTACAATCCTCTCCAGATTCCTCTCGTTCGTTCAGCATGTTCACAACGGCAGACAGCAGCGCCGCGGCGAGCGCACAAAGGCGTAGGAGGAGATCGGACCACCTGAGGCAGTGCCCTATTTGTAACGAAAGTACTGAACTAGCCCAGTGGCCAAGTGACACTACCCGACAGGCGACAGCTCTTCCGCCCGGGTTCGATTCCACCTGATGCAGAGAAAATATCTCCAATTTTTTGCCTCTGCCATTATTGACATGGGTCCCCATTGTCATCTACGCACACCACGTCCAACACTTGCCAAAACTTCGTCCCTCGTTTTCTCTATTTTTCGCACACTCGACATTGTGTGGGCATTTTGAAAATAGCATATCTTTTTGACTGTGCATCATATGAAGATGTGCAATGCATGTATGTTGATCAGCATGATGTTAACTGGCTGGTAGTTCCATTTTCGACCATGAATAAAACTTCCTACATGATGTTAACCCTATCTGAAAAGGCCGTGTTAATATAAATGCTCTGCCTCTGAAAATTGCAGTTTCTTATCTGAAACTGAACTTGCAGTTTCTTCTCTGAAACTAAAACTTGCAGTTTCTTCTTCGAGAATCACATTGTCTGCACTTTTATACTCCTATGAAACTAATTTTTTTAAGTGCTAAAAATATATCTATAGAATTCATAAAATACTTCATATGCTCAGTACTGCAAATCTGAAATTCAAAAGACATTCATATCTGAAAGTACTCTCAAAATACACAACACAAAACACAATTCACAACCTGCAAATACTGACACCCCTAAGCTCCTCCTGACAATTCACAACCTGCCCGACTATTGGGCTGGGGGGGCAGTCCCCTCCTATTCCTCGGTAGCAGACAGCCGCCCCGTGAGACGATGTGAATGGCGAGGGAGAGGATGGCGGGGAAGCGTCATCAGGCCAACTGCTTTTCTCCTCTTGGAGTTGGGTTCGGTCGACGAAGACTCCACCGGCTCGCTCTGGCACGACACCCTCACAAACGGCACCTTGTAGATGCTCGATCCTTCAATCTCTGGTGGACGCTCCATCTGGGATCGATACTCCCACCACCGCTCCCTCACGATCGGATTCGGTGAATCTGTTTGCTCCATGGCCCAGAGGAGCAGCTGTATGTACTCCCGCGCGACTCCCTTCGGGAGTATCGCCGCCTTTTCGCTCTGTTGCAGATATTTGGCCATGGATGTCGCCGTCACCGCTAGTTGGTACTTGTTGTCAAACCAAGACTATATCTCCAACATCCTAGCTAGCTTCACAGGGTCGCCGTGTGCGATCCTCACGTATCGGTTGTACTCCTCCATCGATCTACTTCTCCACAGCACCTTCACTCGTCGGTGGTGGTTTTTAATGGAAGAGGAGAGGAGCAGCGCTGGTTTTGGATTAGAACAGGAGAGGAGCGACGCTGGTTTTGGATTGGAACAGAAGAGGAGGGGCGGTGGTTTTGAAATGGAAGAGGAGAGGAGTGGCGCTGGATTTAGATTGGAACAGGAGAGGAGCGGCGGTGGTTTAAGAGGAGAGGAGCGGCGCTGGTCTTGGAAGTATTTTTTGTTTTGCGTATTTTGGGTGAAAGTTTGACCATGTACTGTATTTGACAAGCAAAATGTGAATGCATGTCACCAAAAATTGTAGCGTTTGGTTCGTATCTAAATGTACTTTCAAATTATATTATTTTTGCAACGTATAACATATATTTTATTTGTGAAAATCATGGTCAATTATGACCCAGAATAAAAGGGAGACTAGTTAATGTGGGGTCGCTTTCTTAATTGAAGGGTAAATCGATTTTCATTTTGATCCAGTCACAGCGCGTCGGCCCTCTCGTCCAATCCTAAATCGCTGTCGCACGCTCCTCTCCCTCTTCTCCATTGCAAAACCACCTCCTCTCCTCTCCATCATCTCCATTCCAAAACCACCGCCTCGCCTCTCCCTCTTCTCCATTGCAAAAGCACCTCCTCTCTCCTCGGACGAGGATCCCCTAACGTAGCCCATCCTGCCATTGAGACACTGGCACATGGCTCCCACCAAGCACAGGGCCCACCTGTCAGCGACCGAAAGGCAGGGAAACCTCTCCTCTCCATCATCTCCATTCCAAAGTCACCGTCTCGCCTCTTCCTCTTCTCTATTTCAAGACCACCGTCTCTCCTCCCATCTTCCAAAGCTAGCACCGGACCACTCAGAAGGACATCTATGGAGAGGATGCAGCAGCGAATCAGGCAGATAACCGGCGGTGCTACCTCTTGAGCACTGCGTTGGTTTTCCCTTAGAGGAAAGGGTGATGCAGCAAAGTAGCGTAAGTATTTCCCTCGGTTTTTGAGAACCAAGGTATCAATCCAGTAGGAGGCCACACACGAGTCCCTCACACCTACACAAACAAATAAATCCTCACAACCAACGCGACAAGGGGTTGTCAATCCCTACACGGTCACTTACGAGAGTGAGATCTGATAGATATGATAAGATAATATTATTGGTATTTTTATGATAAAGATGCAAAGTAAAATAAAAGCAAAATAAAAGGCAACGGAAATAGCTAAGTGTTGGAAGATTAATATGATGGAAAATAGACCCGGGGGCCATAGGTTTCACTAGTGGCATCTCTCAAGAGCATAAGTATTTACGGTGGGTGAAGAAATTACTATTGAGCAATTGACAGAATTAAGCATAGTTATGATAATATCTAGGTATGATCATGTATATAGGCATCACGTCCGAGACAAGTAGACCGACTCCTGCCTGCATCTACTACTATTACTCCACACATCGACCGCTATCCAGCATGCATCTAGAGTATTAAGTTCATGAGAACAGAGTAACACATTAAGAAAGATGACATGATGTAGAGGGATAAATTCATGCAATATGATATAAACCCCATCTTGTTATCCTCGATGGCAACAATACAATACGTGCCTTGCTGCCCCTACTGTCACTGGGAAAGGACACCGCAAGATTGAACCCAAGGCTAAGCACTTCTCCCATTGCAAGAGAGATCAATCTAGTAGGCCAAACCAAACTGATAATTCGAATAGACTTGCAAAGACAACCAATCATACATAAAAGAATTCAGAAGATTCAAATATTGTTCATAGATAAACTTGATCATAAACCCACAATTCATCGGTCTCAACAAACACACCGCAAAAGAAGATTACATCGAATAGATCTCCATGAGAGAGGGGGAGAACATTGTATTGATATCCAAAAAAAGAGAAGAAACCATCTAGCTAACAACTATGGACCCGAAGGTCTGACGTAAACTACTCACACATCATCGGAGAGGCTATGGTCTTGATGTAGAAGCCCTCCGTGATCGATGCCCCCTCCGGCGGAGCTCCGGAACAGGCCCCAAGATGGGATCTCACGGGTAGAGAAGGTTGCGGTGGTAGAATTAGGTTTTTGGCTCCGTATCTGGTAGTTTGGGGGTACGTAGGTATATATAGGGGGAAGAAGTACGTCGGTGGAGCAACAGGGGGCCCCCGAGGGTGGAGGGCGCGCCTGGGGGGGTAGGCGCGCCCCCTACCTCGTGCCCTCCTGGTTGATGTCTTGACGTAGGGTCCAAGTCCTCTGGATCACGTTTGTTCCGAAAATCACGTTCCCGAAGGTTTCATTCCGTTTGGACTCCGCTTGATATTCTTTTTCTGCGAAACTCTGAAATAGGCAAAAAATAGCAATTCTGGGTTGGGCCTCCGGTTAATAGGTTAGTCCCAAAAATAATGTAAAAGTGTATAATAAAGCCCAATAATGTCCAAAACAGAATATAATATAGCATGGAACAATCAAAAATTATAGAGAGACGTATCAAGCATCCCCAAGCTTAATTCCTGCTCGTCCTCGAGTAGGTAAATGATAAAAATAGAATTTTTGATGTGGAATGCTACTTAGCATAATTTCAATGTAATTCTTCTTATTGAGGCATGAATGTTCAGATTTGATATGATTCAGGATAAAAGTTTAATGTTGACATAAAAACAATAATACTTCAAGCATACTAACTAGGCAATTATGTCTTATCAAAATAACATAGCCAAAGCAAGTTATCCCTACAAAATCATATAGTCTGGCTATGCTCCATCTTCCCCACACAAAATATTCATATCATGTACGACCCCGGTTTTGGCCAAGCATTTGGTTCATACTTTTAACGCGCTTCAGCCTTTTCAACTCTTACGCAATACATGAGCGCAAGCCATGGAAATAGCACTATTCTGGAATAAGGTATAATGGTAGGGGTTATGTGGGAAGACAAAAAAATGAGAAAGTATCACATCAACGAGGCTAATCAGCGGGCTATGGAGATGCCCATCAATTGATGTTAATGCGAGGAGTAGGGATTGCCATGCAACGGATGCACTAGAGCTATAAGTGTATGAAAGCTCAAAAAGAAACTAAGTGGGTGTGCATCCAACTTGCTTGCTCATGAAGACCTCGGGCATTTGAGGAAGCCCATCATTGGAATATACAAGCCAAGTTCTATAGTGAAATTTCCCACTAGTATATGAAAGTGACAAAATGAGAGACTCTCTATTATGAAGATCACGGTGCTACTTTGAAGCACAAGTGTGGTAAAAGGATAGTAACATTGTCCCTTCTCTCTTTTTCTCTCATTTTTTTATTTGGGCCTTTTCTCTTTTTTTATGGCCTTTTTTTATTTAGTCCGGAGTCTCATCCCGACTTGTGGGGGAATCATAGTCTCCATCATCCTTTCCTCACTTGGGACAATGCTCTAATAATGATGATCATCACACTTTTATTTACTTACAACTCATGAATTACAATTCAATACTTAGAACAAAATATGACTCTATATGAATGCCTCCGGCGGTGTACCGGGATATGCAATGAATCAAGAGCGACATGTATGAAAGAATTATGAACGGTGGCTTTGCCACAAATACAATGTCAACTACATGATCATGCAAAGCAATATGACAATAATGGAGTATGTCATGATAAATGAAACGGTGGAAAGTTGCATGGCAATGTATCTCGGAATGGCTATGGAATTGCCATGATAGGTAGGTATGGTGGCTGTTTTGAGGAAGATATAAGGAGGTTTATGTGTGATAGAGCATATCATATCACGGTGTTTGGATGCACCGGCGAAGTTTGCACCGACTCTCAAGGTGAGAAAGGGCAATGCGTGGTACCGAAGAGGCTAGAAAATTGCGAAAAGGTAAGTGTGCGTATAATCCATGGACTCACATTAGTCATAAAGAACTCATATACTTATTGCAAAAATTTATTAGCCCTCGAAGCAAAGTACTACTACGCATGCTCCTAGGGGAAGGGTTGGTAGGAGTTAACCATCGCGCGATCCCGACCGCCACACAAAGGAAGACAATCAACAAATACTTCATGCTCCGACTTCGTTACATAACGATTCACCATACGTGCATGCTACGGGAATCACAAACTCCAACACATGTATTTTTCAATTCCACAATTACTCAACTAGCACAACTATGATATTACTACCTTTATAACTCAAAACAATTATCAAGCATCAAATTTCTCATGGTATTAATTAAAGCAAATTGCCATGCTATTTTAAGACTCCCAAAATAATATAAGTGAAGTATGAGAGATCAATAGTTTCTATAAAACAAATCCACCACCGTGCTCTAAAAGATATAAGTGAAGCACTAGAGCAAAAACTATATAGCTCAAAAAATATAAGTGAAGCACATAGAGTATTCTAATAAATTCCGAATCAAGTGTGACTCTCTCAAAAGGTGTGTACAGCAAGGATGATTGTGGTAAACTAACAAATAAAGACTCAAATAATACAAGACGCTCCAAGCAAAACACATATCATGTGGTGAATAAAAATATAGCTCCAAGTAAAGTTACCGATGGAAGTAGACGAAAGAGGTGATGCCTTCCGGGGCATCCCCAAGCTTTGGCTTTTAGGCGTCCTTAGATTATCTTGGGGTACCATGGGCATCCCTAAGCTTAGGCTCTTGCCACTCCTTGTTCCATAATCCATCAAATCTTTCACCCAAAACTTGAAAACTTCACAACACAAAACTCAGCAGAATATCTCGTGAGCTCCGTTAGCGAAAGAAAACAAAAGACCACTTCAAGGTACTGTAATGAACTCATTATTTATTTATATTGGTGTTAAACCTACTGTATTCCAACTTCTCTATGTTTTATAAACTATTTTACTAGCCATAGATTCATCAAAATAAGCAAACAAGACACGAAAAACAGAATCTGTCAAATACAGAACAGTCTGTAGTAATCTATAACTAACGCAAACTTCTGGAACTCCAAAAATTCAGCCAAAATAGGACGACCTAGACAATTTGTTTATTGATCGGCAGCAACTGGAATCAATATTTTATCACATTCTGGTGATTTTTAACAATTATTTTCGTGAACAGAAAGTTTCTGCAATTTTCAGCAAGATCAAATAACTATCATCCAAGAAGATCCTATAGGTTTAACTTGGCACAAACACTAATTAAAACATAAAAACACATCTAAACAGAGGCTAGATCAAATATTTATTTGCTAAACAGCAAGGATAAATATTGGGTTGTCTCCCAACAAGCGCTTTTCTTTAAAGCCTTTTTAGCTAGGCATTGAGATTTCAATGATGCTCACATAAAAGACAAGAATTGAAGCACAAAGAGAGCATCATAAAACATGTGACAAACACATCTAAGTCTAACATACTTCCTATGCATCGGCATCTTATAGGCAAACAAATCAAGGCAAGCAAAAACTAGCATATGCAAGGAAGCGGAAAGAAACAATAGCAATCTCAACATAACGAGAGGTAATTTAGTAACATGAAAATTTCTATAACTATATTTTCCTCTCTCATAATAATTACATGTAGGATCATAAGAAAATTCAACAATATAGCTATCACATAACATATTCTCAACACGATCCACATGCATGCGAAGTTGACACTCTTCCAAAATAGTGGGATTATCATTAACTAAAGTCATGACCTCTCCAAGCCCACTTTTATCAAAAATTTCATAAGATTGAATATTAGCCAAATATGTGGGATCTAAAGTTGACACTCTTCCAAACCCACTTTCAATATTATTGCAAACACTATTATCAATCTTATATTCATCATGGGGCTTAAATAAATTTTCAAGATCATAAGAAGAATCTCACCAATCATGATCATTGCAACAAGTAGTGGACATAGCAAAACTAGCATCCCCAAGCTTAGGGTTTTGCATATTATTCGCATAATTTACATTAATAGAATTTATAATAAAATAATTGCAATCATGCTTTTTATTCAAAGATCTATTGTGAATCACTTCATAAAGCACTTCATCACAATTTTCACATTCACGGATTTCAAGAAAAACCTTATAAAGATAATCTAGTGCATCCAAATCACTTGGAATTGGTTCATCATAATTGGATCTCTTAAAAAGATTGGCAAGCGGATGAGGATCCATAGATATTAGGTTCTCTTGTTTAGGAATAAATACTCAACTATTTCAACCAAACGAGCAAACGAGCCAAGTAAGACATCAAGGCAAACGAAAAGACGAATGGAAGAAGGCCGAATAAAACGGCAAGGGTGAAGTGGGGGAGAGGAAAACGAGAGGCTAATGGCAAATAATGTAATGCGGGAGATAAGGGTTTGTGATGGGTACTTGGTATGTTGACTTTTGCGTAGACTCCCCGGCAACGGCGCCAGAAATGGCTCGTTGTCGGGAGTCCAAATCTTGACTTGACCTTGCGTCAGCCTCCCCAGCAACGGCGCCAGAAATCCTTCTTGCTACCTCTTGAGCACTGCGTTGGTTTTCCCTTGAAGAGGAAAGGGTGATGCAGCAAAGTAGCGTAAGTATTTCCCTCAGTTTTTGAGAACCAAGGTATCAATCAAGTAGGAGGCCACGCACGAGTCCTCGCACCTACACAAACAAATAAATCCTCCCAACCAACGCGATAAGGGGTTGTCAATCCCTACACGGTCACTTACGAGAGTGAATCTGATAGATATGACAAGATAATATTTTTGGTATTTCTATGATAAAGATTCAAAGTAAAATAAAAGCAAAATAAAATGCAACGGAAATAGCTAAGTGTTGGAAGATTAATACTATGGAAAATAGTCCCGGGGCCATAGGTTTCACTAGTGGCTTCTCTCAAGAGCATAAGTGTTTACGGTGGGTGAACAAATTACTGTTGAGCAATTGACAGAATTGAGCATAGTTATGATAATATCTAGGTATGATCATGTATATAGGCATCACATCCGAGACAAGTAGACCGACTCCTGCCTGCATCTACTACTATTACTCCACACATTGACCGCTATCCAGCATGCATCTAGAGTATTAAGTTCATAAGAACAGAGTAACACTTTAAGCAAGATGACATGATGTAGAGGGATAAATTCATGCAATATGATATAAACCCCATCTTGTTATCCTTGATGGCAACAATACAATACGTGCCTTGCTGCCCCTACTGTCACAAGGAAAGGACACCGCAAGATTGAACCCAAAGCTAAGCACTTCTCCCATTGCAAGAAAGATTAATCTAGTAGGCCAAACCAAACTGATAATTCGAAGAGACTTGCAAAGATAACCAATCAGACATAAAAGAATTCAGAAGATTCAAATATTGTTCATAGATAAACTTGATCATAAACCCACAATTCATCGGTCTCAACAAACACACCGCAAAAGAAGATTACATCAAATAGATCTCCACGAGAGAGGGGGAGAACATTGTATTGAGATCCAAAAAGAGAGAAGAAGCCATCGAGCTAATAACTATGGACCCGAATGTCTGAGGTAAACTACTCACACATCATCGAAGAGGCTATGGTGTTGATGTAGAAGCCCTCCGTGATCGATGCCCCTCCGGCGGAGCTCCGGAACAGGCTCCAAGATGGGATCTCACGGGTATAGAAGGTTGCGGTGGTAGAATTAGGTTTTTGGCTCCGTATCTGGTAGTTTGGGGGTACGTGGGTATATATAGGAGGAAGAAGTACGTCGGTGGAGCAACAAGGGGCCCACGAGGGTGGAGGGCGCGCCTGGGGGGGGGGGGGGGGTAGGCGCGCCCCCTACCTCGTGCCCTCCTGGTTGATGTCTTGACGTAGGGTCCAAGTCCTCTGGATCACGTTCGTTCCGAAAATTACGTTCCCGAAGGTTTCATTCCGTTTGGACTCCATTTGATATTCTTTTTCTGCGGAACTCTGAAATAGGCAAAAAACAGCAATTCTGGGCTGGGCCTCCGGTTAATAGGTTAGTCCCAAAAATAATGTAAATGTGTATAATAAAGCCCAATAATGTCCAAAACAGAATATAATATAGCATGGAACAATCAAAAATTATAGATACGTTGGAGACGTATCAGGCGGCGACCAGGCAAAGTTAGCCAGGTTGAAGGAGATCCTTACTTGATTTGACAATGAGTGGGAGATTTCGAGGACGGTGGGGCCCATGTGGCAATGTATGCCAAAGAGCGAGACGGCGGTGATGTACTCCTCGGCGGCAGTCACGCCGCAGTCGTTCAAGTTCATCGAGTATCTCCTCTGGGTGATGGAGCAGACAGATTCGCCCGAGGCGAAAGTCAGGCGGAGGTGGTGGGCGTACAGGTCGAAGGTCGAGCACCCAGAGCATAATGACTCGATCGAGTACGGTGTGCCGTTCTTGAGGGTGCAGAGCCAGCCGGAGCCACATGAGTATTCGTTCTACCATCGCAAGAGGAGGCCGGATGGCGCGACGTCGCTTCCCCGCCATTCTCCACGGTTCCCTCGACGCTCGCCTCGTTTCAACGGTGTCGGTAGGGTTTAAGTAAGCTTCGCACTAACCTAATCTTCCATCTGCTCATGCTTACAATCAGTGTGACAGCTAATAAAAATCATGCTTACAATCAGTCTTCGAGTACTACGCCAATCACCCTAAAATAGCTCTGGACCTTTGGGTCGAAGTTGTGACACAGTGTACAAATAAAGAACAAGAGATTGGTGCTTCTTTCAGAAAAGAGTACTCCCTAGAAAACTGCCAATAGAAGCTACTAGTATTTTTTTTGAAGTCTAAGCTACTAGTATTTGGTTAGAGGATTTTCTGCCGAGAAAGATCCGTCCACAGTGAGCGCCACACATGCCACTGGTGGTGGTGGATGCCAATGCTTAGATGGAGCAGGGTTGGTGTCGGTAATTTTTACTTGCCACCTCGCACTCTGCATATATGCCGGTTCCATCCGTACATTTGTGCAGTTCCACCAAAATGCAGCTGAATAACCCTGTTTGCAAAGATAATGAAAAAGCGTGATTACATTATAGTGGCACTAGTTGATGAAACATACAGTAATAAATAGAAGAAAATATTGCAATAGTATCATAGTATGCCATGCTGCGAGGGCGAGATGGGGCCTGCGACGCCTCATACGGTACGCCTCATACTGGAAATCGAGTAATCGACCCAAGTCTCCCCGATACACCTTCTGCCAGTGATGAACATTAGTGTACAGTGGTAGTACAAGGAGGGGCCTTGAGACATTCCAATCTCTATTTTTGTGCAGATCAACTAAAATTAAGCACCCCAGTTTGCAAAAACACTTAAACATTAACAATGGTACTAGTTGATGAAACATATACTAACAAGGAGAAGCACTTTCTTTATCTACATTGGAAATGAAATGATAGAGGACACTCGCTCTATTTTAACTGTATTATTACTTCATTTTACCAGTGGCACTAGGGTCGAGCAGGTGGCAAACGAGGTGTACCGTGCGTCGCAAGGATGGAGGCCAGGGGTGCTTAGACTGGGATGCTGAAGCTGGCTCTATCTTCCCCCCTGATGTTTCTCTGGTAGCATTTGGGTTGTAATCCAAACTTGGTCGAGCTGGTGCTACGTCCCGCTACCTGCCTAGCTTATGTGGCGAACTTGTTGAGGGAGTCCTGGACTAAGGGGTCCTCAGGCGTCCGGCCTGTTAGCCATGGGCCAGACTGATGGGCTGTGAAGAATACGAAGACCGAAGACTGCACCCGTGTCCGGATGGGACTCTCCTTGGCATGGAAGGCAAGCTTGGCGACCAAATATGTAGATTCCTTTCCTTGTAACCGACCCTGTGTAACCCTAGAGCCTCCCGGTGTCTATATAAACCGGAGGACTTAGCCCGGAGGAGGGAGATTCATTATCATAGTCATACAGGCTAGACTTCTAGGGTTTAGCCATTACGATCTCGTGGTAGATCAACTCTTGTAATACTCATATTCATCAAGATCAATCAAGCAGGAATAGGGTATTACCTCCATAGAGAGGGCCCGAACCTGGGTAAACATCGTGTCCCCTGTCTCCTGTTACCATCGACCTTAGACGCACAGTTCAGGACCGCCTACCCGAGATCCGCCGGTTTTGACACCGACATTGGTGCTTTCATTGAGAGTTCCACTGTGCCGTCCCCAAAAGGTTTGATGGCCCCTTGAATCATCAACAATGATGCTGTCCAAGGCGAGACCTTCCTCCCTGGACAGATCTTCGTGTTCGGCAGCTTCGCACTATGGGCCAACTCGCTTGGCCATCTGGAGCAGATCAATAGCTATGCCTCTGGCCACCAGGTCAGACTTGGGAGCTTGAACTATGTTGCGGACATCCGCGGAGATTTGATCTTCGCTAGATTCGAGACCGCGGCAACCACTCCTGCTCACCCCGCTGAACATGACCTAAATCTGTCATCGGATCACATCCAGGAGACAGCTCCTGTAACCACTCTGGCTTTAGATCCGGAGCAGATTGTGCCATCCAAGGACGGGAGGCTCAACCCCACCACAGAGGCCACAGATTCCACGGCGTTGGAGCTGAACATAGACCTAAAGTCACACGACGTCTTTGTCACCGGAACTCTGGACTCGTCTTCGGTTATAAATTCCAAGCCATGTGCATCCGCGGACGCCGAACTTGATCGCTTATTGATCTTTGAGTTTAGCGCCGCAGACATTTTCCAACACTCGCCCTTCGGTGATGTGCTAAACTCATTAAAGAATCTATCCTTGGCGGGGACTCACAGCCGAATTATGTCCGGTTCGAACTAGGGGCTGATGATGGGGAATTTTGCTTCCCATCCGCCACCCACTTCATAGCCACTGTCGAGGACTTAACCGACATGCTTGATTACGGCCCCAAAGACATCGTCAGTACGGACGACGATGCCGATGAGGAGCAGGGCCAAAACCCGCCGCTTACCGGATGCTGGACGACCACTTCTTCACAGGACGTATACATGGTGGATACACCTAAAGAAATTAACAACGATGACAAAGAGGATCCATTTGAGGACAAACCTCCTGAGACACAGCCCAGACACCGGTGTCAGCGGCGCCGCTCTAAGTCATGTCCTACAAAAAAAAACAACACCGGCACCAGAGAGAACAATACTCCGGACGATGCCGAAGACAATGAAGACCTTGTTGGGGCAATCTCCGAATAGGATGAACGGGAAGATGGGCAAGTTAGTCCTGATGAACAGGCCATACACGAAGACTCGGAGGACAGTAATTATCTTCCGCTCTCCGAGGAAGAGGAGAGCCTCGGCAACGAGGATTTCATCATGCCTGAGGAACCTCTCGAGCAGGAGCGCTTTAAACGCCGGCTAATAGCCACTGCAAGGAGCCTGAAAAAGAAGCAGATGCAGCTTCAAGTTGACCAAGATCTGCTCAATGATAGATGGACCGAAGTCCTGGCCGCCGAAGAATACGGCCTTAGTGGCCCAGCCAAAAATTACCCGAAGCACAAATTGCTACCTCAGTTCGATGACGAGGCGCTGGAGCCCGTACCATCATCGCACAACGCGGCCGACCGACCGCCACGCGGTCAGGATAAAGCGACAACTCAAGCCAAACACCAGACCGCCACACCTCGTTGTAAAGGCAAGAACAAAACAGCTCGGGTTGTTCATACGACCTTCGGCAGGACTCGGACACTAGAGCAGGACACACAAGATTGATCTACGGATCGCGAGAACGCGCCTCGACACGTGACGACGGCTACCTCTTCGGACGTGACAAACCTAGCCATGCCTGGGCCGAAAACCGCAAGCGGACTCCATCGGAGGTACGTCGCAGTGTGGCCCAATATATAGGCGCCGCACACCCTCTTTGCTTCACAGACGAAGTAATGGAGCATGAATTCCCAGACGGGTTCAAACCCATGAATATTGAATCATACGTCGGAACAATGGATCCCGCGGTATGGATTGAGGACTTCCTCCTCCATATCCACATGGCCCGTGGAGATGACCTTCATGCCATCAAATACCTACCACTAAAACTCAAAGGACCAGCTCAGTACTGGTTAAACAGTCTGCCGGAAAATTCTATTGGCAGCTGGGAAGATTTGGAAGACGCCTTTCGCGACAACTTCCAAGGAACATATGTCCGGCCACCGGATGCTGATGACTTAAGTCACATTGTCCAGCAGCCCGGAGAGTCAGCCAGGAAGCTCTGGACTAGGTTCTTAGTCAAAAACAACCAGATCGTCGACTGTCCGGACGTGGAAGCCCTAGCGGCCTTCAAACACAGCGTCCGGGATGAGTGGCTTGCCCGCCACCTCGGTCAAGAAAAATCAAAATCCATGTCAGCCCTTACCACTCTGATGACCCGCTTTTGCGTGGGAGAGCACAGCTGGCTCGCTCGTAGAAGCAACAACGTCAGCGATCCGGGCACCTCCGAAGTCCGAGACGGCAATGGCAAGCCACGACGCAACAAACACAAAGGTCGCAATGATAATGAAAGAACACGCGACACATCGGTCAACGCCGGATTCAGCGGTCCCAAACCCGGTCAACGGAAAAAGCCATTCAAGGCGAACAGAGACGGACCATCCAATTTAGACAGGATATTGGATCGACCCTGCCAGATTCACGGCCAACCCGACAAACCAGCTAATCATACCAACAGAAACTGTTGGGTCTTTAAGCAGGCCGGCAAGCTCAACGCCGAACACAAGGGGAGGAGGCTGAGGGAGTCCTGGACTAAGGGGTCCTCGGGCGTCCGGCCTGTTATCCGTGGGCCGGACTGATGGGCTGTGAAGACATGAAGACCGAAGATTGTACCCGTGTCCGGATTGGACTCTACTTGGCGTGGAAGGCAAGCTTGGCAACCGACTATGTAGATTCCCCCTTATGTAACCGACTTCATGTAACCCTAGATCTCTCCGGTGTCTATATAAACCAGAGAGCGTAGTCCGGATAGAGATACTCATTACCATATTCACATAGGCTAGACTCCTAGGGTTTAGCCATCACGATCTCGTGGTAGATCAACTCTTGTAACACTCATATTGATCAAGATCAATCAAGTAGGAAGTAGGGTATTACCTCCATAGAGAGGGCCCGAACCTGGGTAAACATCGTGTCCCCCGTCTCCTGTTACCATCGATCCTAGACGCACAGTTCGGGACCCCCTACCCGAGATCCGCCGGTTTTGACACCGACATTGGTGCTTTCATTGAGAGTTCCACTGTGCCGTCACCAAGAGGACTGATGGCTCGCCTTGTTCTTAAGGGTAAATCATCTCTGGAGGAGCCCTGGCCCCAGGCCAAACCCTCCGGCTGGGCGGCTTCATCATGACCGCCGGGTCGGCCCTTAAGCCGACAATGACCTCTCAAGTCATCGAAAATCGCCTCCACGTTGATCCCGAATACTCCGCCAGATAGATCCAACGGAGTTATCGTTGTTGAACGAACTCCTGGATTGCATGGCCGCCTTGGGGGTCGCTACAGACTACGATCGGGTTGGGCTTAAACCCAACCAGAGAGAAATTAAAACTCCGCCGATCACCCACCAAGTAGCGGTAGTCGAGGAGCGGAGCAACTCTTCTACTATACTGAAGACGAACTATGTTCGGATCTCCGATATCCCGGAGCCCGAACTGCCAGGTCCACTAGATCTTCAAACTCCGGATCCAAAATCGGGTCAGGGTTCGGATTTCGTTCCACCCACCCACCCGGACATAGACGCTCTCATGAGCATCAAACAACAGTCTCAGGAAATGGTCCACCACTTCTGGCCCACATTCCTCCTTGTCAAAGATAAGGTAAAAGATTGCCGCGACGAAGACGCGATAGCAGCATTCTGCAACAACTGCACGGACGAAGGCATTCTCAACGCCATCAATCGCCGCCGCATACTAAAGTTCGCTGACTTAGCAAATATCGTACAAAAGTACAGTGCGATGGAAAGCGCCTGGAAAACTCAGGCAGCTCACTGGGAACCGTCGGTCCCAACCCAACTCATCCTACAGGTGAAGAGGATGCACCCCCGTGGCACGCCCAGCCGAACAGTCAAAAAACACAAACCCATTACGCTGCACGGCACCGTTCTGGAGGGATGGCTCAATGGCCCTTGCAAAATACACACGACGCCGGATACCGCGGCAACCCACGGCCTTAGAGCATGTTGGATACTTCGGCAGGTGGCCAAGAGCGGCGAGGACATCCATATCAAGGACACCCTAGAACAGCACCCTCCAGCAAACGACGACACTAGAGTATTGACAGTCTTCGAGACATTCGCTTCAAACAATAAGCGTAAAAGGGCACTGCACGATCTCGCCGAAGTTTGCCAGGTCGCCGCAATTGACCCCTGGAACGACACGGCCATCACCTTTAACGCCAGTGACGAACCTAAATACAGAACAGTCCAAGTGCCAGCTGCATTAGTCCTCAGTCCCATCATGGACGGTTTTCGACTTACAAAAGTCCTCATGGACGGCGGCAGCGGACTAAACCTCATTTACGAGGACACGCTCCACAAGATGGAAATAGTCAGGAGCCGCATCGAGAAAAGCAGCACAACCTTTTGAGGTATCATTCCCAGTCGGGAAGCGCTGTGTGCGGGAAAATTACACTTGATGTGGTATTCGGCACGCCGGAGAATTATCGGTCCGAAGAAATAACTTTCCAGGTGGCCCCTTTCAACAGTGGATACCACGCCCTGTTAGGCTGAGAGGCCTTCATGCGCTTTCAAGCCATACCTCATTATGGGTATATGAAGCTAAAAATGCCTGGGCCTAATGGAATAATCACCCTCGTCAGTGATCCGGATATAGCACTCTGTGCCGAGAACAAAACCGCATCCTTGGCCCTCGAGGCATTATCCGAGGCCCTTGCGGCTGAAGAACTAACCGCACTATGCTCGACTATAGATAGAGACGACGTTATCCTGGACGAACGACCCAAATCTACTTCCTTCAAGCCAGCAGAAGAAACGGTCAAATTTCAGGTCCATCCAACAGACCCGAAGAAGACAGCCTCTATCGGAGCGCAACTCAGCCCCATAGTCGACTCCGCACTGCGAGACTTCTTGCACGAAAACTGGGATATATTCGCCTGGCACCCCTCAGATATGCCAGGAATCCCGCGCGAGTTAGCCGAACACAGCCTCAACATACTAAAGGGATATAAGCCGGTCAAACAAACACTGCAGCGCTTTTCCGAACCCAAACGACAAGCTATGGGAGAGGAGCTAGCCAAACTCATCGAGGCCGGATTCATCAAAGATATTAAACATCCGAACTGGCTGGCAAACTTGGTAATGGTACCAAAGAAGGATAAATCCTGGCGCCTATGCGTCGATTTCAAAGACCTTAACAAGGCTTGCCCTAAGGATCCCTTCCCCCTTCCTCGCATTGATCAAATCATTGACGCTGCCTCATGATACGACTCGATGTGCTTCCTTGGTGCATATTCCGGATACCATCAAATCAAAATGAAGGAGTCCGATCAAGCCGCAACAGCATTCATTACACCATACGGGCCGTTTTGCTTCAACACCATGCCTTTTGGGCTCAAGAACGCCGGCGCCACCTACCATTGCATGATCCAACATGCCTTGAGAAACAGATCGGCAAGACAGTGGAGGCCTACGTGGACGACGTCGTCATCAAAACTAGACACGTCGAAACATTAATAGACGACTTGCGTCTCATATTCGACAACCTCCGCACATACGACATCAAGCTTAACCCGGAAAAGTGCGTTTTCGGCGTCCCCGCCGGTCAACTACTGGGCTTCATCGTTACCAATAGAGGAATTGAAGCAAATCCAGCCAAAATCCGAGCTCTGTCACAATTGGCCACGCCAACCGAACTCAAACAGGTCCAAAAACTCGTCGGGTGCGTGGCAGCTTTAAGCCGCTTTATCTCCAGGCTGGGGGAAAAGGTGCTGCCCCTTTATCGCCTTCTACGGCGCACCGATAACTTTGAGTGGACAGATGTGGCGATAGCCGGACTGGAAGGAATAAAAGCCCTTTTGGCAAGCAACCAATCCTGGCCGCGCCAAACGTCGGCGAACCAATGCTCCTATATATATCGGCAACACACCAGGTGGTGGGCGCCGTACTCATCATCGAGCGCGAACAGAACGGACACAAATTTCCGCTCCAAAAGCTGGTATACTACGTATCCACCGTCCTCACACCATGCAAATCCCTGTACCCTCACTATCAAAAGATAGCATATGCAGTCTTCATGGCATCTCAAAAATTGCGACACTACGTTCAGGAGTGCTCGATCACGGTGGCTTCCGAAGATCCCCTCAATGATATAATCAACAACCAGGATGCAACAGGCCAGATTGCCAAATGGGCCATTGAGCTCCTGCCATTCGACATCACGTACAAACCACGTCGAGCCATCAAATCCCAGGTACTGGCTGACTTCGTCGCCGAAGACAGAGGCCGAACTCCCTAAAGAGTACGACGCATATTCCAACTGGGTTATGCATTTTGACGGCTCCAAAATGTTAGCAGGGCTAGGGGCGGGTGTCATATTAATGTCCCCCACAGGAGACATCGTCCAGTACGTACTCCAAATATTATACACAGACTCCAACAACGCAGCCGAATACGAGGCCTTGCTACATGGCCTTCGGATGGCCGTATCAATGGGCATACAATGCCTGGCGGTGCGCGGGGACTCAAACCTCGCAATATCCCAAATTAATGGAGACTTTGATGCCAAAGATCCAAAGATGGCAGCTTATCGCAATGCCTCTTAAAGATGTCGGCTCGGTTCGAGGGGCTCGAATTTCATCACGTCGCCCGTGAAAGTAATCAGGCGGCAGACGTCCTTGCTCGCATCGGTGCTAAGCGCGACCCCGTCCCACCTAACATCTTCCTCGAAAGGATCTTTAAGCCATCCATGGTGTGGCAAGGGGGAGACAGCAACGACAGTCCCGTTCCGAACACAAACATAGATAGCGAACACGCCAATATCATCGGAGGCTCAGCCACCGAAATAACACCATCGGCCCACCTCATCATGGCAGTAATTGCCTCGTGGACCGAACCATTCTTGGCCTACTTTAATAGGAAGGAGTTCCCAGAAGATCAGAACAAGGCTCGCCGCATTGTCCGGCGTTCGAAGGCCTATAAAGTTCACGAAGGAGAGCTCTACAAGAAAAGCACTACCGGAGTCCTTCAAAGGTGTATCTCCGAGGAGGAGGGGCGGCAACTCTTGGCAGAAATTCACACCGGTCTCGGTGGGCACCACGCCGCAGCCCGGGCACTTGTCAGCAAGGCCTTCCGGACATGATTTTATTGGCCTACGGCCCGAGCAGACGCACAGGACCTCGTCCAGCGCTGCGTTGGATGCCAACTCTTCGCCAACCAAAGCCATATGCCCCCAACCGCCCTACAAACAATCCCCATTACATGGCCCTTTGCGGTCTGGGGCATGGACATGGTTGGACCCCTTAAAGGGGGAAGCCATAAGAAAAAATATCGGTTGGTCATGGTGGACAAATTCACCAAGTGGATAGAGGCTAGACCAGTTAAAACGGCCGAGTCCGGACCGATGATTGCATTTATATCCGATGTGGTGCACCGTTATGGTGTCCCGCACAGCATCATCACTGATAACGGTTCCAATTTCACAGCCGATGAGGTGAAAACCTGGTCTGCTAATCTGGGCATTAAGCTCGATTACGCCTCTGTCTACCACCCGCAAACAAACAGTCAAGTTGAGCGAGCCAATGGTCTTATTCTGAGCGGCATCAAACCCAGGCTAGTGCGGTCTTTGAAAGAATCCGACAAGCACTGGGTCGAGAAGCTCGACTCCGTACTCTGGGGGCTGCGGACCACGCCCAACCGTACTACCGGATACACACCTTTCTTCATGGAGTACGGTGCAGAGGCTGTATTGCCCTGCGATATTATACATGACTCACCTCGAGTGCGTATGTACGAAGAGAAAGAGGCCGAGTTGGATCGGCAGGACAGCCTAGACGCCTTGGAGGAGGAGCGCGACGTCGCCAAAGCCTATTCAGCATTTTATCAACAGCAGGCTCGAAGATATCAAAGCAGAGAAGTACGGGCCAAGACTTACAACGTTGGCGAACTTGTTCTACGCTTGCCGGAGAAGAAAAAGGACAAACTCAAGCCCAAATGGGAGGGTCCCTTCATAATCAACGAAGTTCTTACCGGCGGAGCATACCGTCTTCGTGATGCATCAGACAATCGCCTAGAGCCGAACCCCTGGAACGCGGCCAGACTCCGAAGGTTTTATGCCTAGCGCCGAATTCTTTGTTCGTCCCCTTCTCCCCTGTAGTTTCCATTACCTTTTCTCTCTTTTTCACCTTTAATTTTTTTGCTTTAAAGCTCTCATACGGCTCAACCGAACACCGCTGACGTACACATCTTTACATATGTACGTCCATTATAGCTGGGGGCTTCTTGAACAGAAGCTTGTTAATATTATTTTCCGAGCGTCAAGCTCATCATACATACGCGTTTTTTCCGTATGTCTTTTCTTCACCATTATATGCATCGATATGACTTAAGTTTTGGCCAAGCTGGGTTGCCTGGCTCTGTGCTTACCCCTACGTTCCCGATTGTTCGGCTAGGTGGTAAAGGGAGCACCTCTGCGATTGTTACTGCCGGGTCATCCGGATGTGTACCTGAGACTGGGTGAAGCCGAAAGCTAGCGTTCTTAAGGGAATATTCGGTCGGTGGATGAAAAATATTTTTTGCACTCACTCTATTGTGAGCCCCCAGAAGCTATACACACTGTGATTTTCACATCACAATTCGGACATGTCTACTAATGCATGCACACCCAGGGAAAGGAACCCTTAATGAAACTATTCTCCCTGGAAGATGTTTCTTACAATCTCAATGTAATATAACATAACTAGCCGGATACAACTTGTCTGTTCAAGCAACTATGAGCCCTACGCTTAGTTTTCCACGCATACCCCGGCCTATTCGGCCGTGACGGTATTCGGAAACACTCCGCACCTTCGGGTTCGGAGGTTGAAGCGAGAAGTTCTGCCATGACAAACGATATACAATTCAGCTGGAATTCCACATGGTGAGGAAAGTACATAGTCACTTGGACTCAAACACTTTGTTGACACACGAACACGTCACGTGTACCCTCGACACCGGGGGTGATGCTCCGCAGCTCACGTCGAAGGAGACCCGACCAACAGCGCGATACGCAAGACAGTCGGCGGCTGCTTCTATAGACCCGAAAACCCCACACCCCAGGAGGGACCCCGTCAGGGAGCGCGGAGGCTATGGGCTCCCCTAGGTCGATTCGCTCGCCCCTAGAGCTCGGGATTCGCAGCTCTCAAACTCGAGGAACAACGAAGAACGAGAGAGAAAAACGGTGGAGAGATAAAACGTAGATGAAAAGTAGTATATTGATTTGTTCGATTGTGTGTTGTTTCAATCGGCCGTCACCCCCAACATATATAAGAGGCGGCTGGACTTCCCCTACAAGCAAAGGATTTATCTAGGCTTTCCTTACAAGAAAATTACATCAATTCACGTCCAAAACCCTAGTCAAATTCGGACTGGTTTTATCCGAACTTTCCAAAACTGTTCGGTTTAAACTGGCTGTACTTTGAGGGTCCATTTTGTGGTGACAAACGACCTCGGATGGAATTGAGCCCAAAAGCAATCTTGACCGTTTCGATGAGATGAACATCTTTCATGTTGAACGTTTGTTCATCAGAGGTCATCTAGAGGGTTAAATCGCTCATGCAAAACAGCTAATTACTCACGCAGCTCATCAGACATACCCACATATGTGTCTGGTTCCGCGCGTCATATTTTGCTTGCTGGAGGGTCTTGTTGTGCGGGCTCTAACTTTTGCATACGACCTTGGATTGAGACGATCTTCATATCAAAATCGATCGTTTTGACGAGGCGCACAACTTCCGTGTAGAACACGTTTCCATCCAAGATCATCTGAATAACCTCCTGAGCCCATCTTCAACTTCTCATCGACCTGACTATCACAGCCTCCACCCGGCAGGCCTTCCACCCGGGTAAGCTTTCCACACCGGCAAGGTTTCTACTCGGCAAGCTTTCACATCAGCAAGGTTTAACCCCGGCAAGGTTTCTACCTCGGCAAGGGTTCCTCCCTGGCAAGGTTTCTCCCCCGGCAAGATTTCACATCAGCAAGGTTTTACCTCAGCAAGGTTTCTACCCCGGCAAGAGTTCCTCCCCGGCAAGGTTTCTCCCTCGGCAAGATTTCACACCGGCAAGCTTCTCCGCCGGCAAGCTTTCCACGCCGACAAGCCTTCACACTTTCTCACTCAGGGCCGACCCGCAAAGTGTTGCCTCTAACTTCTGCCTACGAACCCGGATTCTTGACCATGCCAAAATATGGTGTCAACCATGCCCCCTGTTTTCGGCAAAGCTTGTGTGCCGAAAAATAATTTGTACTGTGTTTGTTCTAAGGACGATGTCAACACCTCATCGGCCATTTATTTTCTTAGGGCGATAATTATGTATCGGCCATTGCCTATTTAGGCTTCTTGCCACACACTCGGGTGATATTTCTTCAAGTACTTGCCATTGAGAGCTCGAGGTAATAATGCCCCTTGTACGGATTCCACCAAATATGAGTTTCCGGGAACTATTCTTGTAATCCTAAAAGGACCTTCCCAACTTGGAGACCACTTCCCGAATTTTTTATCTCTTGAACCAATCGGCAGAATCACTTTCCAGACGAGATCATCAACTTGAAAATTCTTCAACTTAACTTTCTTATTGTAAGCTCTTGCCACCCTCAACTTGTCTCTCTCTATGGCCTTCAAAGCAGCCAAACGTTTATCGGCAAGTTCGTCAATGTTGTCCATCATTAAGTTATAAAAGTCTACTGCCGATAAATCATTTTGCTTGGCTATTCTCAAAGCATTCAAATTTACTTCCACCGGTAAAACAGCCTCTTGACCATATACTAGCTCATATGGAGTCACCTTCGTAGCACCATGCCTTGAGATCCTATGTGCCCACGAAGCCTTAGACAACAACTCATGTCATCTCCTTGGATTATCCTCAATCTTCTTCTTGATGAGTTTGATTAAAATTTTATTGCTAGACTCAGCTTGTCCATTGGCTTGGGCATAATATGGAGAGGAATTGAGCAACTTTATGTTATAAGATTTGGCAAATTCTCTGACTTGGTGTGACATAAAAGATGAGCCTTGATCTTTAGTCAACGTTTGAGGAATGCCAAATCTATGAATAATGTGCTCGGTTATGAATTTAATTACCTCCGCATGTGTCATGTTCTTGAGAGGTACTGCTTCATACCATTTAGTGAAATAATCGGTTGCCACCAATACGAACCAATGCCCCTTTGAGGAAGACGGATGAATTTGTCCAATAAATTCTAAACCCCATCCTCTGAAAGGCCACGGCTTGATAATAGGATGTAACATAGCAGCAGGAGCCAACTGAATATCATCAAATTTTTGACAAGCTTCACACCCTTTGTAATATCTGAAGCAATCATTAATCATAGTCGGCCAATAAAATCTAGCACGTCGTAGCAACCATTTCATCTTGGGAGCCGACTGATGAGTGCCACAAATACCTTCATGGACCTCCCCCATAGCAACTCTCGCTTGGTCCTCGTCCAAGCACTTTAGAAGAACATCATCAACCGTTCGGCGATAGAGACCATCATCTCTCATTGTGTATTTAAAAGCCATACGCCGAACAGCCCTGTCCACCCTTCTACTAGGATCACACAAATAATCAACAATGGGTGTCCTCCAGTCTTGATTTTCTCCTGCATTGAATATTTCATTAGTGGCCGAAACGGTGGGCTCTGGTTCGGCCTCCCCTATGTTGGCAAGACTTGACATCGGCTTTTCAGAAATATGAAACATGCCATGATCAACATGATAGCCGGATGCTTGTTGTGCCAACTCATTTGCTTTCCAATTGTCATGTCTAGATATATGAGCAATGCTAAAATAATCCAAAGTAGAAATTATATCTAGACATTTATCAAGATAAACATTAAGAGATTCGTCAAAACATTGAAAGACTTTGGATATTTGTTGCACTGCTAATAACGAATCACCATAAGCCTCAATATGTGTAACACCTATAGCAAGCAACATCTCTAGGCCGAATAACAATGCTTCATATTTGGCTTGATTGTTTGTATAAAAATATTCTAAGCGTCATGAGGCTTCAAAAACAGCACCATGAGGAGATATGTAAACAATACCAACACCTTGGCCATTGCTACAAACTGAACCATCAAAATATAATCTCCACGGTACTAGTGAGACAAGGTTTATATCAACATCATGCTTGTCATCAATCTGATGTTCAACAATAAAATTAGCAACGATTTGGCCTTTCATGGATTTTAGAGATTCATAAGCCAAATCATATTCAATCAAAGCATAAGCCCACTTGTCATTCTACCACTAAGAATTGGTCTATGCAACATGTATTTAATGACATCGGTTTGACAAGCTACTATGCAAGCACTCAACACTAAATAATGTCTTAATTTTGTGCAAGCATAATATAAACATAGACATAATTTTTCAATAAATGTATACCTTGTCTCGGCATCCAATAAGCGGCGGCTCAAATAAGTGATGGCATGCTCTTTTCCTTCGGTTTCTTGAGTCAGAACAGCACCAATAACTCCTTCCTCTGCTGCAATGTAAAGCCTGGAGGGTTCCCTATGCTTGGGTGCTTTCATCACCGGAGGAGTGCACAAATGATTCTTGATCATATCAAATGCTTCTTGCTGTTTTGCCCCCCAAGTGAAATTAGCATCATTCTTTAACCGAAGGATAGGAGTAAACGCATCAACCTTCCCTGGCAGATTAGCTATGAACCTCCTCAAGTAATTGACCTTGCCAAGGAACTTCTGCATATCTCTCTTGCATGTTGGAGCCTCCACTTTCTGTATGGCCTCTATCTTTTTGGGATCAATCTCTATGCCATCTTCATGGATAATGAAACCCAAAAACTTGCCAGCTGACATGCCGAATGCACACTTCAAAGGATTCATCTTCAATCCATACTTTTTCATTCTTTCAAAAGCTAAACGCAAATCGGCCAAGTGAGACTCAAAAGCATCCGATTTGACAACAATATCATCAATATAAACTTCCAGTATGACACCGAGTAAATCATGAAAAATCAAATTCATAGCCCTTTGATATGTGGCGCCAACATTTTTTAATCCGAATGTCATCACTGTCCACTCGAATAAACCAAGGAAACCAGGGCATCGAAAAGCTGTCTTGGACATGTCTTCTTCGGCCATAAAAATTTGATTGTATCCAGCATTACCATCTAGAAAGCTAATAACCTTATGTCCAGAAGCATCATTAATAAGCATATCGGCTATTGGCATGGGATACTCATCTTTGGGTGTAGCCCTATTCAAATCTCTGAAGTCAATGCACACCCTCAATTTGCCGGATCCTTTCTTCTCCACTGGGACACTGTTAGAAATCCACTCGGCATACCTGCAAGGTCTAATAAAATTAGCTTTAAGCAAATGACCGATCTCTTCCTTGATACGGTCATATGTTTTTGGATTAAACTTTCTGGCCGATTGTTTATATGGTCTAAAACCAGCCTTTATAGGTAACCGATGCTCCACTAGCTCTCGGCTTAAAACTGGCATCTCATGATATTCCCATGCAAAGTAACTAACATATTCTTTCAACAGCTCGATCAACTTAGCTTTATGATCGGCTCTTAAATTTGCCTTTACAAATGTCGCCCTAGGAGTTGAACCATCTCCTATATCTATCTCTTCTAATGGATCAGCCGATGTAAAACCTTGCCCTAATTTATCCATATCATCTAACTCTTCAATGGACTCATACATATCGTTCTCATCGGACCGATATTCTACAAGTGGCTTTTGTAACCACTCTGAGTTAGGATCCATTTAAACATATCATACCTTGGATCCGATTGCATT
Source organism: Aegilops tauschii subsp. strangulata (assembly GCF_002575655.3). Lineage (NCBI taxonomy): Eukaryota > Viridiplantae > Streptophyta > Magnoliopsida > Poales > Poaceae > Aegilops > Aegilops tauschii. The sequence continues at coordinate 190,918,123 of NC_053037.3, forward strand.
CAGTCGGCTTTAAAGAGACGGGCTCGAAACCATTCTTGGTCACGCTGAGAAAATCGAACTCTGACAAGTCACGTCCCATCAAGCAAGTAGCATTTGGGTGTTGCCAATCCACCGATGCCTCGGCCAAAGCGACACAGGCCGAGTTATCCGCATGAATGACTTCCACTTCATCATCAACCCACTGGATCAAAAACTGGTGCATAGTGGACGGCACGCACTGGTTTGCATGAACCCAATCACGTCCTAGTATGACGTTGTAGTTACCTTGCATCTCAGCGACAAAGAATGCGGTAGCCAAAGTTTTACTTCCCACCGTGAGCTCCACGTACATCACACCTTTGGCTTCAGTTTTCTCTTTGCCTTCAAATCCATTGAGTACCATGTTGGTCTTTATCAACTCTTCATCATGCAGCCCCAATTTTTTGAAGACCGAATACGGCATAAGATTCACCACAGCACCACCATCAACAAGCATCCGAGTGAGCGGTGACCCATTGATATGACCTCTGAGATATAATGGTTTCAGATGTGTTACTGAGTCTTTTGGCTTCTCGAATATTGCGTTTTTAGGGCCAAAATCCAGCTGAGCCACCTCCCTTTCCTCATTTTGTAACACCCCGGATGTAACTTTCCATATTTGTAACTCCAACTCTTGCCATTTCCGGCTATGTGTTATGATATTCCCTTTGTGGTCGGGTTTTGTTTTCCGTTTTGCATTTTGTTTTGTCACGCATCTCATATCATGTCATCATGTGCATTGCATTTGCATACGTGTTCGTCTCTTGCATCCGAACATTTTCCCCGTTGTCCATTTTGCAATCCGGCACTCCCATCTCCTCCGGCGCACCCCTCTTGTTTTCCTTTCGTGAGTGGATGTTGAACGTTCTCGGAATGGACTGAGTCTTGTCAAGTGGCCTTGGTATACCACCGGTAGACCACCGGTCAAGTTTCGTTCCATTTGGAGGTCGTTTGGTACTCCAACGGTTAACCGGGCAACCGCAAAGTCCTTTTGTGTGTTGCAGCAAAACCCCTCTCTAACCAGGCCAAAACCCCTCTAAGTCACTTCCATGCTCTAGGTCGTTCGATCACGATCGTGTGGGCGAAAACCGCACTCCATTTGGACTCTCCTAGCTCCCTCTAGCTATATATATGTGCCTCCCCCGTCCAAACCACAGATGAAACCCTAGGAAACACCTCCCGTCGCCACCGGACACGTCCGGCCGCCGCCGGACGGATCCCGCCGCCGCGCCCAGCCAATCCCGCGCTGCCACGTGGCGCGCCACCGCTCCCCGCCGCCGCAGGCCCGCGAGCCCGCGCGGGGCCCTCCGGGCCCATTCGCCGCGCCCGCGATCGCCGCCTCCCGAGCGCCGCCCGCTCCTCCGCCGTCCCGCCCGCGTCGCCCGGCCGCCGCTCGCCGGTCCGCCGCAGGCCGCCGCCTCCCCGCCGCCGGCGTGCCCGCGCCGCGCCGGCCCGCCTCCGCCGCCCCGCGTCCCCGTCTCGCCCGGCCGCCGCCTCCACCGGCCGGATCCGGCGCCCCGGCCGGCCCCGACCCTCTCCGGCGGCTTCCTCCTCGCTAGCTCCGGCGAGAGCTCACCGGCCCCGCCTCGATCCTCGAGCCCGATCTGGATCTGAGAGACCTAGGGTTGACTTCTATTCCCCCTCGTTTTTCTCTAAGTCCCGAATTTCTTACAATATGTTGCTTTGTTCATCAGGTCATATCTCCTTGCATATAGCTCCGTTTTGTGCGTATAATATATCGAAATGTTTGCCTCTAGATGCTCTTCATTTTGTTCCATTGCACCATGTTCATTTGAGTCCATATTGATGCCCAAATCTCTGATGCAAGAGTGCTAGTTGCTGTTATCTGCTGTTACTTATCAGAACTTGAGGATTTGTTATTTTTGTTGCATTTAATCTGTGCATCTTATTAGTATGAGCTCTACATGTGTTTTGCTGTATGCCATGTATTTTTGTGATCTCTGTGGTGACTAGCACAAGCATGCAAACTAGGCTCCGTAATGTTTCTGATTTCAGGGACTTGGTAATTTCAGTGACTGCTGTTATTTTGTTGCTATGTATCCATGTGGCTACAGAGAGATCCATGCTTATTTTGGTGATGTTCAGTAAAGGTGTTTTGTAGGTATTGTTGTAATAGATCCATTCATGCCCTTTTTTGCAATTATGGCGTGCCCTAGCATGACTCAATCTTGCTCTACTTTTGCTATAAAATATTTCTGGCAGATTCTTAACATGATATTCAATTTTTCCAAGTTTGTTGTAGTTGATCCATACATGCTATGTACTTTCTCTTGCCATGGATAGCTTCATAAACATGCCATATTACTGTAGGTATTCTTGTTTTATCATGCATTGCTTTGTGATGAGTGTATCAAGCTCACAAAGATGCCCTCATAATGTCTGTTTCTGCCATGCTCTGTTTTCTGCCAAGTCTGGAAACTGTTAAACGAAACTTGCTATGTTTACATGGTTGCCATCATATCTTCTGGTCCTTTTTGGCTTATGGTCAGTAAGGGATTTTTGTCATATGCATTTAGTAGAATACTGCCATGCCTTGTTTTGCTATGTTAAGTTCCTGTAGCATGTTGATTTCGTGCTCTGAACATTGCTACCTGATGCTGTTTCAGGCATGTCCAGTAATTTCACCAAGTCTGTGAACCTGTTATCTTTTGCACTTTTGCCATGCTTGTTTGAACCTGTTATGTTGTGATCTAGCCGTAGCTCAATGTTCATCTTTTGTCAAGCATCTCCTGTAGATTACTGTCATATGCTTTGTTGCTATGTTGGAGTGCTGTAGCATTGTTACTTGTTGCATTCTATGTGCTACCATGCTGTTAATCACAGATTCGTGTCATTCTTGTTTTGCTTGCCATTTGCAAACCGTGCATCTGTTTCCGGTGATCTTTATATCGATTTTGACCGGAATCATCTCATCTTTCCAGTGGCATGCTTGGTTTGCCAAGTTACTGCCTTGTTCATCATTTTCCTTCCGGAGCACGCATATGCATCGCATATCATTCATGTTTTGCATCATGTTGCTTGTGCATTTCCCGTGATTGATTGTGGTTCCGTTGCTGGTGTTCTTGTTTTGGGTAGAGTCGGGAGACGAGTTCGTGAACGAGGAACCTGTTGAGTACGCTTACGAGGATCAAGCTTTCGACAACTCTGAGAACCTTGCAGGCAAGATGACCATACCCTCGAAATCACTTCTATCTTTGCTTTGCTAGTTGTCCGCTCTATTTGCCATGCTGCGCTACCTACCACTTGCTATATCATGCCTCCCATATTTCCATGTCAAGCCTCTAACCATCCTTTCCTAGCAAACTGTTGTTTGGCTAAGTTACCGCTTTTGCTCAGCCCTTCTTATAGCGTTGCTAGTTACAGGTGAAGTTGAAGTTGGTTCCATGTTGGAACATGGATATTTTGGGATATCACAATATCTCTTATTTAATTAATGCATCTATATATTTGGTAAAGGGTGGAAGGCTCGGCCTTATGCCTGGTGTTTTGTTCCACTCTTGCCGCCCTAGTTTCCGTCTTACCGGTATTATGTTCCTTGAGTTTGCGTTCCTTACGCGGTTGGGTGATTTATGGGACCCCCTTGACAGTTCGCCTTGAATAAAACTCCTCCAGCAAGGCCCAACCTTGGTTTTACCATTTGCCACCTAAGCCTTTTTCCCTTGGGTTTTCGCGAGCCCGAGGGTCATCTTATTTTAACCCCCCCCCCCCCCGGGCCAGTGCTCCTTCGAGTGTTGGTCCGAACTGAGTAGACTGCGGGGCCCCCTCGTGGAAACTCGAGGTCTGGTTTTACTCGTAGGATGTCTCATCCGGTATGCCCTGAGAACGAGATATGTGCAGCTCCTATCGGGATTTGTCGGCACATCGGATGGCTTTGCTGGTCTTGTTTTACCATTGTCGAAATGTCTTGTAAACCGGGATTACGAGACTGATCGGGTCTTTCCGGGAGAAGGTTTATCCTTCGTTGACCGTGAGAGCTTATAATGGGCTAAGTTGGGACACCCCTGCAGGGTATTATCTTTCGAAAGCCGTGCCCGCGGCTATGAGGCAGATGGGAATTTGTTAATGTCCGATTGTAGAGAACTTGTCACTTGACTTAATTAAAATACATCAACTGTGTGTGTAGCCGTGATGGTCTCTTCTCGGCGGAGTCCGGGAAGTGAACACGGTTTTAGTTATGAATGACGTAAGTAGGAGTTCAGGATCACTTCTTGGTCATTACTAGATGATGACCGTTCCGTTGCTTCTCTTCTCGCTCTCTTTTGCGTATGTTAGCCACTATATATGCTTAGTGCCTGCTGCAGCTCCACCTCATTACACCATCCTTTACTATAAGCTTAAATAGTCTTGATCTCGCGGGTGTGAGATTGCTGAGTCCTCGTGACACACAGATTCTACCAAAACAGTTGCAGGTGCCGACGATGCCAGTGCAGGTGACGAAACCGAGCTCAAGTGGGAGTTCGATGAAGAACATCGTCGTTACTATGTTTCTTTTCCTGATGATCAGTAGTGGAGCCCAGTTGGGACGATCGGGGATTTAGCATTTGGGGTTATCTTATTTTCATTTGGAATTGACCGTAGTCGGTCTATATGTGTGGTTTTTGGATGATGTATGAATTATATTTATGTATTGTGTGAAGTGGCGATTGTAAGCCAACTCTCGTTATCCCATTCTTGTTCATTACATGGGATTGTGTGAAGATGGCCCTTCTTGCGACAAAACCACAATGCGGTTATGCCTCTAAGTCGTGCCTCGACACGTGGGAGATATAGCCGCATCGTGGGCGTTACACATTTACAGCACGAAACTTAGCGGGTAAGTAATACACCATATTAATATCCATACCTTCATGAACCGGTGTAGACTCGTAATCTAACATATCCTCCTCTTCCCCTAGTGTATCCACCGATTCTGAAATTTGTTTGAGCGAAGAGGAAGCAATAGGTAACGCAGACGATGCAATGATTACATTGTCCTCTTTTGGTGGTGTAGGTGCTGCTGTGATAGGTGTAGAAGCCACTACATCTTGTGTTTGTTTAGGCCTCCACACTTGTTTTGTAGGCACCATGGGCCGGGTGTCATTGAACAACTTATCCCTTTGCTTCTCGGCCTCTTGTTCTGTCATCTCTTGGCTCCTTAACCTCTGTAGTTTCCTCTTTTGTGTCTTTGTTAGCCCTGGAGGACACCACTTTGGCTGAGTGTATTTAGGATCTCTCGTCTTTACTTGGCTGGTGCTTGCTTCATGGTCATTTGCCGAGTGCTTTGGCGCGATAGCAAGTATCGGCTCAGTCGGATTGCTATGCATAATCGGCTGTTGTACGGTGAATGTTTCGGTGCCCAAGATGAGTGATTCGGCATTGATTTTTTCCTTGTCTTTGCTTGACTCGACCGTTGCAGCACTTGGCGACTTAACACGCCATTCTTGCTTGCCGACCCTTTTTTGATTATCTTGCACTGGCCGATTGACACCATTGTTCAAACGGCCTCGTGTGGGATAAGAAAGTCTCTCATGAATGGGCCCCCTTGGTTCTGCCCAACCCGGATGAATAGCATAAGGGGCCATTGGGGGCTGCCACCATCCTACATTGAAGTCTCCCATGTAGTATGGCACATAGGGGGGTGGCGGCATCCATGGTCCCGGCGCCCACGACCCATATGGCCTTGCATGATGCTGGAATTGTTCCCGAGGAGGTGACCTTGAGCGCTTCAAATTTGATGACCGGTTAGAGCTAGAACCGGCCGCATGATTGGCATACTTGGACAACAACATATCAAAACTTGGCTTGATTTTCTTGTGCTGCACTTTAGCTTCATTCCTCTTCCACTTTCCAACTTCTGGACTCTTGGGTTTGACAAATTTAACTCGAGTATTTTCTTGCACTTGCGGTTGCCCCCCGAGTGTAGGATTCTTGATGGTGACTTTGATCACTTCCTTGCCATCGGGCTGCTTATCAAGCACAACTTGTCTCCCCAAGACCTTGTTGCCCTCCTTGTCTTTCCTGGGCTCACCAACAATGACATTAGTTTTATTAGCAGATTCGGCTACCTCCGGCCGAATGAGTAGTTTCTTCCCCTCCAAATCCATGGTATTCATTGGAAAAGGCTGTTTATCAACTTGCATCTCAGAAAAGTTCAATCGTCTGTCATTAATGGCCGATTGTATCTGTCATCGAAAAACATTGCAATCATTAGTAGTATGAGAAAAAGAATTATGATACTTGCAATAAGCGCGCCGTTTCAGCTCTTCAAATGGCGGTAAAGTATGAGATATTCTAATAATCTTAGCCTGCAGCAAAGCATCAAATATTCTATCACACTTAGCAATGCTAAAAGTAAACTTCATCTCTTCATCACGATTCTTATGAATCGGTTTTAGATCATTGCAAGTAAAAGGTTTGGCTTTAGATGGCCAAACAAATTCAGTAGCAAAAACATCACCCTCATCGTCCAAGTGATCACTATCATACTCAACCATATTCATCTTCAGACGGTCGGCTTTGTATCTATGCACTTCTTTAAGATCTTTGCTTCGGCTTTCCTGAGCCAAAGCCCTTTGTAAGACTTGGTTGATATTTAAAAACTCATAGCCTTCTAGCTTTTCTCAAATGGGAGTTCTCAAACCACTCAGCACTAGGTCCGCCAAGTCCCTCTCTGTTATCACCAAACTAAACCACCGGTTTTTTGTTTCTCTGAATCTCTTGACGTAATCGGAGACCGATTCATCATGCTTCTGTTTGACCGATGTTAGATGGGACAACTTGAGTTCATTGTCGCCGCTATAAAAGTGATCATGAAATTTCTGCTCTAGCTGCGACCAAACCCGAATGGAACCATGTGGTAAAGAAGAAAACCATGAAAATGCAGTACCAGTTAATGATAAAGGAAACAAATGCACTTTCAATTCATTTAGCGAGCCTGCCTCACCCAATTGTGCTAAATATTGACTAATATGATCCCATGTGGTTTTTGTGCCTTCTCCATTAAACTTAACAAAATTGGAATTTTATATCCTGGAGGGCACTGGATGGCATCAAAGTATTCAGGGTACGGCTTTTGGTAAATCCGATTCCGAGGTAACTCAACTCCAAAATTCTCTCGAAACATCTTAGCCATCTCCTCTCTAAGATTAGCTAGACCATCATCCCCAATGGACGATGCAACTTGTGGCAGCGGCATAGGAGGAGTAGGACTACTAGCAGTAGGTATGAACTGTGGCATGTATGCCGAACTATAGTTCGGTAATGGCCGAGTGGTTGCAGCTGTAGGTAGGGTTTGGTTCGGCGTTGCCACCAAACCTGGCATGCTCATAATACGATTAATGGGTGCAATTACAATCTGATTTGTTTGAGTAGGATAATAAGTCATCGGCATGGGAGGCGCCGATGAGATAGGTAAATCCAGATTAGGGTTTTGCACACTAGCAGCTACACCATCATTACCACAAGATGATATAGATATATTTTTCTGAGCATTAGTATTTTCTATGAAAGTTTGATAGACCAGATTGTTAGCATCAGCAATACGACTCTCAATCTCAGCCCACTGCTCAGGAGAAAAGGTACTACTCACAGCGGTTTTAACCTTCTCAGCTTGAATAACCTCCTGAGCCCATCTTCAACTTCTCGTCGGCCTGACTATCACAGCCTCCACCCCGGCAGGCCTTCCACCCGGGTAAGCTTTCCACACCAGCAAGGTTTCTACTCGGTAAGCTTTCACATCAGCAAGGTTTAACCCTGGCAAGGTTTCTACCTCGGCAAGGGTTCCTCCCTGGCAAGGTTTCTCCCCCGGCAAGATTTCACATCAGCAAGGTTTTACCTTGGCAAGGTTTCTACCCCGGCAAGAGTTCCTTCCCGTCAAGAGTTCCTCCCTGGCAAGGTTTCTCCCTCGGCAAGATTTCACACCGGCAAGCTTTCCACGCCGGCAAGCCTTCACACTTTCTCACTCAGGGCCGGCCCGCGAAGTGTTGCCTCTAACTTCTACATACGAACCCGGGTTCTTGACCATGCCAAAATCTGGTGTCAACACACTTCCCCCTCTATACCATCTAACAGGTAGTCTAACTTACAATCCTGTTGGGAATATTTGGCGGCCACCTCTACTTGGTCATATACTAAACTAACGGGAATTTCTTCCCCATTTGGCCCTAACGGTCCAACCCGGGCCATGTGATTAGGATTCAGCTTGGTCTATCGCGTTTTCACCATGGCCCAGGCCTCTCGCGCACCCTCTCGGCAGGCCGATATCTTCCATAATCGGATACGCCGCCACGCTCCCTTGAACAGCTCTACAAGCTCCTCCATACTTCCTGGAGGGGAGGCAGATGGCCATAAGGCCTTGGCAACACTCCGCATGGCCAGCCGAGCATGCTCGTGCACTTGCGACAGTCTTTGCAGCAGATCACTTGCTGATCCGGACACCTCCTCTTCAGGACGGCCTGTCAATATACCTGCAAGCATAGCTATATCAGTTCCACTTATCTCCGAACTACTAAAAAAAACAAGTTCGGAAACATACTGAATATGCCGCCCCGCAGCTTCTTGTTCTCCTTCATGGAGTCGGCTAGCTGGGCCCGCACATCTTTCAACTCTTCACCCAACGTAGTGTTGGAATCCTGTAGCTTGTTTTTCTCGTCCCTGACGCGGGTCAGCACATGCTCGCCTGTGGCGTGTTGCCTCTTTGCCTCTCTTTCTCCCTCTTGGGCGATCTTCAACTTCTTCTCAAGTTGATCAGGTGACCCTATTATGCGATCAGTGGCAGTATTAGCACAGTTGGTATACAATTATTGTTCCTCGATGGAGGGGAACGTTACCAGTGGACAGCTTCTTGAAGTTTTCCAGTTCGGCGGTAGCAGCATTTAGTTGCGCCCGACACTGTTCCAGCTCTTGGATTAGCAGGTTGTTCTTCTCTGTAAGAACCTAGTGATACAACGGTCCTTAAATCAGTTGTACCAACTGCTTTCAGTCCCGGGGGCTATTGGCATATGGCTATCCTATTCGGACAAAGAAAACTTACCCGCACGTCTGTTGAATGCTGCTTTGTGGCTGTACTAAGCCCGTTTCGAGCAGCTTGGATGTATGCATCAGCCGAACTGAAGGCATTGAATGCCTCTTCCGAGAACTCCAGGTCTCGTAAAATAGCCCTACAGCGCCGATGATTCATGGCGCTCTCCACTTCCGAGTTGGTAACGGACATATTCTCCGAACCCTCATCTGAAGGACAGTCCGACACTGTTCCTATATCGGTTTCCGCCTCTCCAACGGGGTCTAAAACCCGGGCGCTGGGAATACGGCTAGCCGGACCCTCGGGCTTAGTCCGGTGAACCTTTTTCCTGGTACCAAACAAACGTACAAGTTACAGTTGGATGTGACTACTAAAGTATACCTTCAAATCCTTACCTCTTTGACGAGGGACCGGTCGTGTCTTCACCGACCTTCCTTTTGGAAGCCTTGCTCGGCGCCAGAGACGCTCTCTTTGGAGCCACCCTCGGAGTAGCGTGACGCGCCGAACGCCTCCCCTGTCGAGCACGAGACAGTGCGATGGGTGAGGCAGTGCGAGGGAGCTCTTGCGTGTGAGATTTTCTCTTAATGACTTACGTGGGAAGCAGGAAGAAGACCAGGGTAGTCGGCGATAATGGCCACTTCCGTGCCATCATAGCTCGCCTGGTAAAACACCCCTTCCGCGAGTACCACGAATATATCCGGATCTTCTTCAAACCCAGGATCCAGCTCCCGGTTGTGGTTCTCAGGCTGTGGGGCGGGGCTGTGAAACCCCTCGGTGATTTTTCGCCAATGCTGTCATAAGCGAATTAGAAATTTATCAAAGGTAATCCGGGAGGCAGAATGAGTAGAGCAGAAGGATTGGGGCTTACCCAACTGAGAGGATTATACATAGAATATCCATCTGTGCGATTGATGCGAAGAAATTCCTCTTCCTCCCCTTTGAACAGCTCGGCCAGTATCTTGGCTAGAGCGGCAGGGGTGTCCGGACCTTTCCGACCACAGTGGGAGGCGTCGTCCTCCCCGTTGTAGTGCCACATAGGGAGCCCTCTATATTGAAGCGGCTGAACCCCTCGTACTAGGGAGATCGCCACTACCTCAACCATTGTCAATCCGGACTGGGCGAGTGTCTTTATCTTGCCCAGGAGCTGATGAACCTCCGCATTGTCATCCTCTTCAAGACTCCGAGGACGCCAACTATGGTGTTTCTTTAGCGGGACGCTTGCAAATTCAGGGAGACCCTTTCGAACTGGGTCGGGAAGAGCAACGTCCTCGATGTAGAACCATTCGAAAGGCCATTCCTTTCCTGCCCTCCTTGGTGTGCCGGACAGGTATCCGGTATCGGCGATGCGCCACACTTCGGCCCCGCCCACTTCAAATATTGACCCCTCGTGGTTGCGCGGGACAAGACAGAACAATTTTCTCCATAGTTCAAAATGGGCTTCAACACCCAGAAATAACTCGCATAGAGCGACGTAACCTGCGATGTGCAGGATAGAGGCGGGAGTGAAGTTATGCAGCTGGAGGCCATAATATTCCAGAAGCCCCTTAGCAGGTAGGGGACGGATGGACGGGAAATCCAACGCCTCTTAGCAGGTAGGGGACGAAGCACACAAGCTCCCCCGGATGGATTGGGGAAGTCCTCCGCCTGAGTCACGCCATTGAAGGAGGACGACCCCGCTCGGACAGGGACCAGATCCGCGGGAGGAAGAAATCCCTGTGTTTGCAACTTTGCTAGTTGACTATGAGTCACAGAGCACTTCTCCCACTCGCTTCTCTTTGGGCCGAAACGGGAGGAGGAGCTGGGAATGCTAGCCATGATGGAATGGTTTCTCCTGGCAGTCTCCGAGGATTTTCTCGGCACAGTGTCGCCTGGATCTAAGATCCAGTTGAAGGAAATATGCCCTAGAGGCAATAATAAAGTTATAATTAATTTCCTTATATCATGATAAATATTTATTATTCATGCTAGAATTGTATTAACCGGAAACATAATACATGTGTGAATACATAGACAAACAGAGTGCCACTAGTATGCCTCTACTTGACTAGCTCGTTGATCAAAGATGGTTATGTTTTCTAGCCATAGACATGAGTTGTCATTTGATTAACGGGATCACATCATTAGGAGAATGATGTGATTGACTTGACCCATTCCGTTAGCTTAGCACTCGATCGTTTAGTATGTTGCTATTGCTTTCTTCATGACTTATACATGTTCCTATGACTATGAGATTATGCAACTCCCGTTTACCGGAGGAACACTTTGTGTGCTACCAAACGTCACAACATAACTGGGTGATTATAAAGGTGCTCTACAGGTGTCTCCAAAGGTACTTGTTGGGTTGGCGTATTTCGAGATTAGGATTTGTCACTCCGATTGTCGGAGAGGTATCTCTGGGCCCACTCGGTAATGCACATCACTATAAGCCTTGCAAGCATTGTAACTAATGAGTTAGTTGCGGGATGATGTATTACGGAACGAGTAAAGAGACTTGCCGGTAACGAGATTGAACTAGGTATTGAGATACCGACGATCGAATCTCGGGCAAGTAACATACCGATGACAAAGGGAACAACGTATGTTGTTATGCGGTTTGACCGATAAAGATCTTCGTAGAATATGTGGGAGCCGATATGAGCATCCAGGTTCCGCTATTGGTTATTGACCGGAGAGGTGTCTCGGTCATGTCTACATAGTTCTCGAACCCGTAGGGTCCGCACGCTTAACGTTACGATGACGGTTATATTATCAGTTTATGTGTTTTGATGTACCGAAGGAGTTCGGAGTCCCGGATGAGATCGGGGACATGACGAGGAGTCTCGAAATGGCCGAGACGTAAAGATCGATATATTGGACGACTATATTCGGATTTCGGAAAGGTTCCGAGTGATTCGGGTATTTTTCGGAGTACTGGAGAGTTACGGGAATTCGTATTGGGCCTTAATGGGCAATACGAGAAAGGAGAGAAAGGCCCCAAAGGGTGGCCGCACCCCTCCCCATGGACCAGTCCGAATTGGACTAGGGAAGGGGGGCGCCCCCTTCCTTCTTTCTCCTTCTCCCTTCCCTTTTCCTACTCCAACAAGGAAAGAAGGAGTCCTACTCCCGGTGGGAGTAGGACTCCCCCCTTGGCGCGCCCTCCTCCTAGGCCGGCCGCCTCCCCCCTGCTCCTTCATATACGGGGGCAGGGGGTCACCCCATCGACACAATAATTGATCATTGATCTCTTAGCCGTGTGCGGTGCCCCCTCCACCATATTACACCTCGATAATATTGTAGCGGTGCTTAGGCGAAGCCCTGCGTCGGTAGAACATCAACATTGTCACCACGCCGTCGTGCTGAAGAAACTCTCCCTCCACACTCGGCTGGATCGGAGTTCGAGGGACGTCATCGAGCTGAACGTGTGCTGAACTCGGAGGTGCCGTACGTTCGGTACTTGATCGGTCGGATCGTGAAGACATACGACTACATCAACCACGTTGTGTTAACGCTTCCGCTTTCAGTCTACGAGGGTACGTGGACAACACTCTCCCCTCTCGTTGCTATGCATCACCATGATCATGCGTGTGCGTAGGAAATTTTTTGAAATTACTACGTTCCCCAACACCAGTATCTTTAAATAGGCGCTCTGCCTCGCGTGGACGGGGTGTTATTCGCAAAAATACCCTGACTCTCCGCATTCGCTCGACACGTGGAAGACGAAGTTATTAGTGCACAGAAGCCGAGGGGAGCGATATTGGATCAACGGCCGAATATATTACCTGGAGAAGGAACCCGCCTTGCAACACCGAAGACAATTTGTGCGCCGAACACCTCGTCGTTGAAGCCTGGTTCGGGGCTACTGAGGGAGTCCTGGACTAAGGGGTCCTCGGGCGTCCGGCCTGTTATCCGTGGGCTGGACTGATGGGCTGTGAAGACATGAAGACCGAAGATTGTACTCATGTCCTGATTGGACTCTACTTGGCGTGGAAGGCAAGCTTGGCAACCGACTATGTAGATTCCCCCTAATGTAACCGACTTCATGTAACCCTAGATCTCTCCGATGTCTATATAAACCGGAGAGCGTAGTCCAGATAGAGATACTCATTACCATATTCACATAGGCTAGACTCCTAGGGTTTAGCCATCACGATCTCGTGGTAGATCAACTCTTGTAACACTCATATTCATCAAGATCAATCAAGCAGGAAGTAGGGTATTACCTCCATAGAGAGGGCCCGAACCTGGGTAAACATCGTGTCCCCCGTCTCCTGTTACCATCGATCCTAGACACACAGTTCGGGACCCCCTACCCGAGATCCGCCGGTTTTGACACCGACAGAGGCCGCCTGGCGATAGGGACGACGAAGAGACTCATCAACCAAATACCGGGGGTCAGAAGCAATTTCCCCCAAATTACAAACAACGAACATGATATATGCGACACAGAACTCTACAAGGGAGCAGGAGAAGCACTCCCTCCAGACTGAAGATCATACTGCGGCAACTTCAGTACAAAGCAGTCTTATTAAACCGCACACCCTATCAGCCTTTAAGCCACCGGTCTCCATTCAACAGGATCGGCCAATTCCGCAGCAGAGATAGCAGTTCGGCTTCCGCCGCCCAGCTCATACATCTGTGAAATCGGTACCACGCATACATAATTATGCACTTGAGATACCCTGGGCATCAGTGGAAGCACAACACGGACGAGCCTGCAAGCACTCCCGTAACTGTCGGGTGGTAGGTGCGACATATGCCAACGGGTGGCTTATCATTGTGGGAGCCAGTAAGACATCGCCGGTGCCTGGAAACGGGATAAGGCGAAGACATGCATGCCGGCGAATCTTACCCAGGTTCGGGGCTCTCCGTGGAGACAACACCCCTAGTCCTGCTCTGCGGGGTCTCCGCATGATCACTAGATCAACACAAGTGGCTCCTTGAGCTGTTTGGCTAGAGGGAGAAGAAGGGCAAGGCTAGCTCTCCTCTTCTCTCTATGTGGTGTCTAAAACTCTAAGAGATCAACCCTTTGCATGGGTGCCCCGAGGGGTTTATATAGGCCTACCCCCCCAGGGGTACAATGGTAATCCGGCTGGACGCGGGTCCTAGCCGTCAGTGTCTGTATTCGTCGGCTTCTCCGCCGGCCGCTGGGGCCCGCTGACTGGTGGGTCCTGCCGGCTGCCGGCCTCTTGGCCGACAGACCGGCCACACCGCCTGGGGGTCTTGCCGGCGGCTGGTTACTGTATCCTCGCCCCTGATGATGAGGGCTTTGCCGAGGTAAGCATGGCTACAGTGCCGCCGTCTGGCTGGCTCTCACTGTAGCCTTACCTCGTCTTGTCTCCTTAATGATGCACATACTTCGAGGGAGTGAGGTAGCCGGCTATTGGGAGCCGGCTACACCCCATGCCGACTGGGGGAGGCTTGGCCGCCTTCGAGCGTCTCTCTGGCTGAAGGGGCCCGCCGCCCGCGGGCCGTACTGACAGCCTGTCGTGGGTGGCGTCATGGTCAACATGGCAACAGTGTCGCGCCGGACGGGGGATGGCCGACCCGTACGACGCACTGTGGCCATGCGTGCTCCGGGATTCGGGGGTGGCAGGCTGTACTGTAGCCATGCCCCTTCTCGTCACCGTTATGTGGGTGCAGTCCTTGAGGGTGCAATCTTGGCCGCTTGCCGGGAGCCGGCCCTCTGGTGGCTGGTATCGTGGAGTCGGCCTTCTTGTGGCTCTCTTCGGGAGGGTTTTAGGGCCGGGCCGCCTTCCAGTAGTCGGCCTGTGAGATAGCCGGCCAGGGGAAGGCGGCCCTGTGCTTTGGGTGCTTGAAGGCTCGATCGGCCCGATAATTTTTGAAGAGCCAGGGGGAGTCGGTTAGGCTACCCGTGGTCATTTACTCCGACAGTAGTCCCCGAAGCTGGTTGGGCTTCGTGGCTGAAAGGAGGACGAGAAGCTCAATCGGCTTCCTATCTTGAAGAGCCAGCAGCTAGGAGCCGGCTTTGATCAGGTGCGCCGTCTTGGTGAGGCTTTGAAGTCTGAAGGCGGGAACCAGCTGGCGCGCACGCCAGGTTGCGGGCCAGCCACTTGCCTCCCGCGCGCCACATGGCGCCCTCCGGCCGGAAGAGCCTGCCAGCCCACGTGCGCGACGGGACACCGCCGCAGGCCGGGGCCCGCCACTTCCACACCTCGGCCTAGGTGTGGATCTTCTGTGGCCCAAAACGGGCCATTCGCCTTCTAACGGCAGTTTCCGCACGCCGTTAGGGCGCAATAATCACGGGACGTGGGGGAGTGGGCGCAGTTAATCCCACGTCCCCCCTACGCCTCGCCTCCTCGGCTTCGCCGCACGAGGCTATAAATAGGGGGAGGAGGAGGAGCGGTAGACGCTCGCATGCTCGCCCTCGCTCCGCCATCTTCTTCTTCCTCCTCTCCATCGCTCTAGCCCCTCACCGTCTCGCCGCCCCTCCAGTCATTGCACTACCCCGCAGCTTCGCCGCCGCGGGGCCATGCTTTCGCTGTCGCCGCGCCTTTTTCATCGGCTTCTTGCCCTCATGTCGCGCGGCGGAGACTGGGACGGCTCCAACGTCCACGAGGACCACATCGACTTCCTCCGCAAGACGCGGCGGTTGCTCGGCAGGGATCATGTGCGGGTCTGTCTCGCGCTGGAGAGGTTGATCTCGCCGGCGCTAGAGGAGGGCGAGCGGGTAATCTTCCGCTCGCACTGCCTGCGCGGCCTCGGCCTGCCTGCGAGCGGCTTCTTCCGTTCCTTCCTCGAGTTCTACCAGCTCCAGCCGCACCACCTCACTCCAAACACGGTGGTGCTGCTATCTGCCTTCGTCACTTTGTGTGAGGGCTTCCTCGGCGTCCTTCCCACCCTC
This sequence comes from Aegilops tauschii subsp. strangulata, assembly GCF_002575655.3. Taxonomy (NCBI): domain Eukaryota; kingdom Viridiplantae; phylum Streptophyta; class Magnoliopsida; order Poales; family Poaceae; genus Aegilops; species Aegilops tauschii. Next base: position 190,934,001 of record NC_053037.3, read on the forward strand.
GAGCTCTGGGGGGAATTCTTCCAGTCCAAGCTCGGCACCGCCATGAGGGGCGTGCCGGCTCAGAGCGGCGCCTTCATCGCGATGCGGAGGCCGGTGGCCGACAATCCCTTTCCTCCCATCACGCTGATCCAGTCGGTGAAGCTCTGGCAGCAGTCCTATTTCTACGTGAAGAACATCACTTCGCAAGGCGACTTCGTCAACTTGCCAGCTTATGTAGCCGGCTCGCCGGCTGGGAGGCGGCCCCAATGGTCCTATCGGGCCAAAACGTTGCGCCTGCTGGAGCCACCGCCGTCGCGCGACTCCGGGTATTGGTCCAGTCGGAGGGCCTAACCGGGCCCGACCTGCTGGCCGCCTTCATGGCGCGCCGGGTGCTCCCGCTCCAAGGCCGCCCTCATATGATTTGTCAAATGAGCGGCCAACTCGATCCGAGTCGGCTGTGTACCAAGGAGATGCCTCATGCAGAGGTATCTCACCTGGTGAACTACCTTGCGAACGGCAAGCTCACCGACGAGTGGCAGTTTGGCAAGGAGCCGTACTCCCGTGAAAATCCCCCGCCTATGGTAAGCTTTCTTTTTCTTCTCTTCTTTACTTTTGTCACCAAGTTTCTCTTGGCCGACTCTGACCAGTCAGTTTGTCTTGACAGATCCCCCTCCTTCGACCGGCAGCCAGGGTGGAGCGCCAATATCTTCCCGACCAGACGACACATGACTTGGACGACCCCGACTTGGGGGCGGCCGCTCTGGACGACGACACCTTTGGGGAGGCGGCGAGGCAGGCGGCTCCGGGCTTGGAGCCAGCTTCGACGACTGGCCGGATGATGACGAGGCGGAAGTCATCCCGCGCCACCAGCCGGCGTCCGATCATCATGGCGCGGGTTCATCTGCCGCGCCGGCTGTCCGAGGTGGCGTGCAGAAGCGCCGGGCCGCGCCGAGCCTATTCCGCAGTCGGCCGAAGAAGCCCAAGAGCGCGGCGGCGGCGACCAAGCGGGACGAGGCAGCCGCGGAGGCTGCCCGCTTCCGCAAGGTGGTGAAGCAGCCTCAAATGGTTTCGGCGTAAGTGTCAATTCTCTCACATATTCCTTCTTCTTTTTTGTTGATATTCTTCTGAGGCCTTGTCTTGACTTAAAAAACAGGGCTCCGCTTTCTCTTGAGCGGACCGCTGCCGCCTCCGTGGTTGGAGCGGCGGGAGGATCTGCAAGTGCCCGCCGCGTGGACCCCCGTGCCGAGCTTCAAGCGGCGACGGAGCGGAATGCGCGGGAGGCGCGAGAGGAGCGGGAGGCGGAGGAGCTGAGGGCGGCGGCTGCCAAGGCAGCGCAGGAGACGACGGAGGAGTCGGCGGAGGCACAAGCCGACGCAGCGGCCAAGGCTCAGGCGGAGGCTGCAGCGGCAGAGAGGGCAGCGGAGGCCCTGCGTAACCGGCCTCTGCAGCTTGTCGTCACCCTTCGCGCTGTGGCGCCCGAGATCCCGGTGCCCTCGCCGGAGGAAACCGGTGGCAACCAGCCGATGATGGAGAGGGAGGAGGGCGACGTCGTCGTCCTAGAGAGGGAGGCGGCACCGCCATCGCCGACTGGGGCGGACCAAGGCAGCCGGCCTAGCGCGCCGCCCGTGCAACCGGCTGGAGGCGAGCCGGCTGTGAGGGCAGACCTTGTGGTCCGGTCGCCATCGCGCCAACGCGCAGGGAAGGCGACCTCGGCGCCGGACCCGCAAAAGGCCGCGGGCTCTAGCTCGTCGGCCCAGGATCTGGAGACGGCCAGCGCCAGCTCGCCGGGGTGGACGCCGGGTGGTGGGACGGCCGTGCTGAACGTGGCGGCGCAAGAAGTCCGGAACCGGCTTCAATCCCAGGCCACCGTGCTGAAGCAGTATACTCAAGAGTTCCTCGCGACGCGAACGGCCATTCGGGTGAGTCTTCCTGCTTTTTTGTTTCTTGTTCTTGATTTCTTCCGTGGGGGCGCGTCAGCGCACCCACTGGGTGTAGTCCCCGAGTTCCGAGTCCGCTGCTGAGCAGGCGGCTTGGAACTTTTAGTAGACTTCGTTTGCTATCTTGTTCTTATTCGCTCCTCTGTCCTATTTGCAGGACTATCATAACCTCCGCGCGGCTACCTTCAACTCCCAGGCCCGGGAGCTGAACCAGAAGACCATTGATCTGACTGAGAGCCAAAGTAAGTGCATCATCTTTTATCTCACGTGGGGGCGCGTCAGCGCACCCACTGGGTGTTGTCCCCGAGATTCGGGCCGACTGCTGAGCAGTCGGGCCAGATCTTTCCTGACGACTTCTTTCTTATTGCTTTTTTCTTCTTTACCATATCTGCAGAGGCCAATGCCGACCTGAGGGAGCAGTTGGGTGGGGCCCAGACCGCCCTTCGTGCCAAGGAAGCCGAGTGCAACGCCTTGGCTCAGGAGCGTGACCGCTTGGTCAAGAAGCTGGCCAACCAGGAGGAGAGCCATAAGGCGGCCCTGAAGGCGGTGGGATAGCGAGGCCACCCTCCAAGCTGAATACGAGACCAAGGCGGCGAGCTGGGCTGAGGCAAGGCAAGCGCTGAGCGCCGGCTACGGCCAGATCGAAGATTTGGTTGACGGTAGGCCGCCTTCTTCTTCGTCCCTTTGCTTGCCGCCTGCCATTTGGTCCATTTTCTGACTTTGTGTTTTTTTCTCTTCCTTTCTTACTTGTGCAGATTACTTCCCTGGTTACTCAGTTGCCGCCAGCCAAGTCATCGAGGCCCACCGCGACGTGCAAAGGCAGGCTGGAGCTGAGATCGCGTCGGGTGCTCGCCGGTCGCTTGAGGAGCAGCTTCTAGCGATCCAAGCCTGCCACCAGCCGGCTCACCACATGCTCCGCTGTCTTCAGCGCGTTGGGGCGCAAGTGCTGGCCACCCTCTGGCCCGGCGAGGTGGTTCCCCGTACCCCCAGTCGGACTGCCGACTGGCTGGAGGTAGCGGTTGGCCGCTTTGAGGCCTGGAAGGCTTCTGCAGCTCGGTCAGGCGCCAGGCGGGCGCTAGAGTTCGTTCGAGCTTGGTATCCAGGGCTGGATTTGGCCCAGCTGACCACCTGGTGGCAGGAGGCCAACGAGGAGCTGGAGGCGGTGCGGCCGGCTATCATCCAGCGCGCCTCGGCGATCGCCGACTACACCGACACCAGTGCCTTTGCCCCTGAGGTGAATGATGACGGCGTTGCTCAGCCCGAGGAGTGGTTTGGGCTGAACCCAGCGGATGGTGAAGACTCGGCGGAGGAGATCGACTCCAGTGACGAGGGCGAAGAGGAGGAGGGACAGGATGGTTAAGACGACATGCCAGACGGTGGAGCAACCGGCCAGCCTCAGCTTGATCGTGCCTCCAGCAACGAGGCGCGTGCGAGCGCGCCGCCTGCAGCCGGTGCTGTCAAGCCGAGACTCGCTAGCCAGCCACTCCTCCAGCCAGCACTCCCATCTCCACTGACCTGCCTAGCTCGCCTGTTGCACCTTTGGCCTGATCCGCCACCTTTGCTTTCCTGTTTATTACTCTTTGAACAATATTTGTCAAGTTTGCGCAGTTCCACCCACTGGGGGTGTATTCAAACTATGTTGAATGCCGGCCTTTCGAAGGCCTTTTGTGTAAATATAATCATGCATGTGCTTGGCTTCCGATTGTATTTGCTTTTCATCCTTTTGGCTGTTTCCTTTGCCGCCCTCCCTTGGCCGCCGCCTTCCCAGCCGGACAGCTGCACTACAGTCTGTGGCTGGGGAAGGGCTTGGCCGTTTTGGGAGGGCAAGTACTCTAGCTTTCTTAGATTGTAGCAAGGTGAATGGGAAGCCGGCCAGCCGGCTGTTCTGACAGCCGGTTGTCGGGGTGGGAGGCCGGCTTGTGTTATATAAGTTTGTTAGTCCTTAGCCGTTTTTCGTGTGGGCATCCTTTCCTGCCTTTGACTCTTGTCAGTCGGACAGTCGATTCTTCGAGCTGCGACTTTCAACAAGAGAGGGCTTGGGTGTCGGCACACTACTTGTCTGACTGCAGGTAGAACTTTAATATAACTCAAGGCGGCAAGTCCCCGGGTCGACTGATCGAACCCGGTGCCGGACAGGAAAACAAATGTAGTAATACATTCATAGGTATGACACTCATCATACATAGATAAAAGAGGGTAGTCCCCGAGTGCTCCTCGAGGGGCCCGTTGTCTTGTACTTAATACAAAAGGTAGTGTGGTACGTACTGCATTTAATTGTAAAATCTTCGGAGGAGATTGGCATTCCATGGTCGTTCCGACTCCTTGCCGGAATCATCTCTCTTGCGTGCCTTCGGCTTCTGTGAGTCGATCAGGTAGTAGGAGTCGTTGCCTAGGGCCTTCCTGATGATGAAGGGGCCTTCCCAAGGGGCCGAGAGCTTGTGTTGGCCGGCTGTTCGCTGGATCAGCCGGAGCACAAGATCGCTTTCTTGGAAGGATCTTGGCTTGACCTTCCGGTTGTGGTAACGGCGCAAACCCTGCTGGTAGATGGCGGACCGGCTGAGTGCTAACAGCCGGCCCTCTTCCAGCAGGTCAATGCCATCTTCTCGCGCTTCCTTGGCCTCCGCCTCCGTGTACATGGTGACCCGAGGTGAGTCGAACTCAATGTCAGTTGGGATGACAGCCTCGGCACCATATACAAGGAAGAAAGGGGTGAAGCCGGTTGACTTGTTCGGGGTAGTACGCAGACTCCAGAGGACGGCCGGCAGCTCGTCGAGCCAGCAGCCGGCCGAACGCTCTAGTGGTACGACCAGTCGGGGCTTGATGCCGGAGAGGATGAGGCCGTTTGCTCGCTCGACTTGGCAGTTTGACTGCGGGTGGGCAATGGACGCTAAGTCCAGTCGGATGCCCTGTGTCGCACAGAAACGTGCCAGTGCTCCTTTGGCAAAATTCGAGCCATTGTCGGTGATGATGCTGTGTGGTACGCCATACCGGGTGGTGATATCTGCGATGAATGTCACGGCAGTCGGCCCATTCAGCTCTTTGATTGGCTTCGCTTCAATCCACTTGGTGAATTTGTCCACGGCGACAAGCAGATGTGTCATGCCGCTGCGCGCCGTCTTGAATGGGCCCACCATGTCCAGTCCCCAGACGGCAAAGGGCCAGGTGAGGGGGATGGTCTTGAGTGCAGAAGCCGGCAGGTGTTGCTTGGAGTTGAAGACTTGGCACCCTTTGCAGTATTTGACTAATTCCTTGGCGTCTTCCAAAGCAGTCGGCCAGAAGAACCCATGGCGGAAAGCTTTGGCGATAAGTGATCTTGAGGCCGCGTGGTGGCCGCATTCGCCTTGGTGGATGTCCTTGAGGATTGCTATGCCCTTCTCTGGCTCGACGCAGCGCTAGAAGACTCCAGTGACGATGCGCCTAACGAGTTCTCTTTTTACTATTGTGTATGCTCCGGCTCGGCGTTGAACTTGTCTTGCCGAGATCTCGTCAGTCGGCAGCTCTCTGTTTACCAGGAAGTTGAGGATGGCTTGGGCCCATGATGGAGCTGTGACTTCTTCTATTGCCAATACGGCTACTGCGACCAGGGTGGGTGGGTTGGGTGGTGAAGAGTTGGAGTCGGCCACCGCCTGTTGTGTCGTTGTAGTCCCCGGGCCAACTGCTGTAGTCCCCAGGCCGGGTTCTGAAGTCCCCGAGCCGGGTGCGACTACGGCAGTCCCCGAGCCGCCTGTCGAAGTCCCCGAGCCGCCTGCTGGGTTCCCCAAGTCGGATCCGACTGCATCAGGGTCAGGCGATACGAAGATGGAGTCTGATTCTGGAGACTGCTTGACAGACGGTTTGAGGAGGCGTTGGAGAGAGACGCCGGTTGGTATAGCTTGTCGGGTGGATCCGATTTGTGCCAGGGCATCTGCTTGCTCGTTGTCGGCCTGTGGCACGTGGAGGAACTCGCATCCTTCAAAGTATCCGCTGATTTGTTGAACGAGGAATCGGTAGCTCACCATGTTTGCGTCCTTGGCGTCCCAGTCCCCAGATGATTGTTGGACTACCAAATCCGAGTCGCCATAGCACAGGATCCGGCGGATGCCGAGCTCTTTGGCTAGTCGGAGCCCATGTATGAGCGCCTCGTACTCGGCCACGTTGTTGGAGGCGGCAAAATGAATTTGCAATGTGTATCTGAGTTTGTCGCCCTTGGGAGAGGTGAGGACGATGCCGGCTCCCAAGGCAGTGCGCATCTTGGATCCATCGAAGTGCATCCGTCAATGAGTGGAGTCGGGAGCCGGCGGTAGGTACTGGGTCTCGGCCCAGTCGACAAGGAAGTCAGCCAATGCTTGGGACTTGATGGCGGTGCGAGGCTGGTACAAGATCATGTAAGGAGCCAGCGCAATGGCCCACTTGGCCACCCGGCCGGATGCATCTCGGCTGCCTATGATCTCGGCAAGCGGGGCAGTACGTACGACCGTGATGGGATGCTCTTGAAAGTAGGGCTTCAGCTTCTTAGCGGCAAAGTATACTCCATAGCACATCTTCTGGTAGTGCGGGTATTTTTGCTTCGAGGTGGACAGTACTTCTCTCAAATAATACACCGGCCTCTGGACTAACTGAGTCCGGCCTTCTTCTGGGCGTTGGACCACGATAACTGTGCTGACCACTCGGCTAGTCGCGGCAATGTAAAGGAGCATGGGCTCTTTCTCAGTTGGCGCCGCCAAGACAGGTGGCGTAGTCAGCATCTTCTTCAACTCGTGAAAAGCTTGGTCTGCTTGGTCGTTCCACTCGAAGTGGGTGGACTTTTTCATGAGTCGGTACAGGGGGAGAGCCTTCTCTCCTAGCCGGCTGATGAAGCGGTTCAGGGAGGCCAAGCACCCGGTAAACTTTTGGACGTCTCGCAGCTTGGTAGGAATCTCCATTCTCTCTATGGCCTTGATCTTCACTGGGTTGCACTCGATGCCGCGTTCGAAGACCAAGAAGCCTAGAAGCTGGCCGGCTGGTACTCTGAACACGCATTTCTCAGGGTTGAGCTTGATCTGAAACCGGCGCAAGTTGTCAAATGTTTCTCTATGGTCTTCCAGTAGGGTGCCGCGCTTCTCCGTCTTCACCACAATATCATCTACATAGACGTGGGCATTTCTGCCGAGTTGCTTGAGGAGGCATTTCTGCATGCAACGCTGAAAAGTGGCACCGGCATTTCTCAAGCCGAATGTCATAGTCAGGTAGCCGAAAGCTCCGAATGGTGTGATGAAGGCGTTCTTCAGGCGGTCGGCTGGATCCAACTTGATCTGATGGTAGCCTGAGTAAGCATCCAAGAAACTCAACAGCTCGCATCCGGCTGTGGAGTCTATCACTTGATCGATTCGAGGTAAGGCAAATAGATCTTTGGGGCAGGCTTTGTTGAGGCTGGTATAATCTATACACATGCGCCATTTATTGTTTTTCTTCAATACAAGGACCGGGTTGGCAAGCCATTCTGGCAAAAACACCTTCATAATGAAGCCGGCTGCCAAAAGCCAGGCTATCTCTTCTCCTACAATCCTTCTCTTTTCCTCCGACAGTTGGCGGAGAGGTTGTTTGACTAGTTTTGCGTCTGCTCGGACGTGTAGCTTGTGCTCGGCGAAATCCTTCGGAACACCCGGCATGTCCTTTGGGGACCATGCAAAGATGTCCCGATTCTCACGGAGGAAATCGACGAGCTCGCCTTCCTATTTGCTGTCTAGGTTTGCTCCAATGACGGCAAACCTCTCCGGGTTCTCTGGGTCCAGAGGTATCTTCTTTGTTTCCTTGGCCGGCTGGAAGGAGCCTTGAGCATCATATTCCTTGGAGTCAGGGGACAGGGCCGGCTGCTTGCCGGCCATTGCCACGACTCGGTCCAGCATCTTTTTTTCTTCGGCAATCACGAGGGACTCGGCCAACCGGCTGCTGGCTGCAGCACACTCAGAGGATTTCTTGTAGTCTCTGGCTATGGTGATGATCCCCTTTGAACTTAGCATCTTCATCTTGAGGTAGGCGTAGTGGGGCACGGCCATGAAATTGGCCAGGGCAGGTCGGCCAAGCAACGCGTGGTAAGGGCTCTCTAGATCCACCACTTCAAACCAGACTGCTTCTCGGCGGAAGTGATCCTTGTCTCCGAAGAGAACATCTATCTTGATCTTGCCGATTGGTGAGCAGGACAGGCCGGGTACGATGCCATGGAACACAGTCCGGCTTGGCATGAGTTGCTTCGTCTTGATGTTCAGCTTCTCCATGGTGTCACGGTACAGTATGTTGATGCTGCTCCCACCGTCAATCAGTACACGGGAGAAACGGGCAGCTCGCCTTTCTGTCGCGAGGGTGGCATCCAACACCAATGCATAAGAGCCGGGAGACGGCATCACCTCTGGGTGATCGGCCCGACTCCGGCCGATAGGCTTCTCAGACCAATGCATAAACTCTGGGTTGTTAGAGGCGACCGCGTTGACCTCTTGGTGTTGTCGGCGCCGACTGCGCCTGTCTTCAGTTTGGCTTGTAAAGACGACGTAGGCGGCATGCTTGTCCGGGAACCCGTCTTGAATGGCTCCGACTGCTGGTCGAGCAGCCGGCTGCTGAGGGGCTGGAGGTGGCTGGCCAGCAGGTGGGGGCGGCACCAGCCCTTCGCCTTTGGAGATTCGCGTGAGCCAATGACACTTCCGAGTCGTGTGGTTGGACGGCTTCGCGCCGCTGTGGAACTTGCAGGGGGCATCAAGGGTTTGCTCGTAGGAGAAAGCCGGCTACCAAGCCGGCCTGTCGGCCTTCTGCTTCTTGGGAATGGGCCGCCCTTCAGGATGTTCGTCTTCGACTGTGGCTACTTGCCGACTGGTGGAAGGCGGCATAGGGGCCTTGCGCTTGTTGTCATTTGGGTACGGGCGTCGATTGGAGTCCCCAGCCGGCGTCTTGGAAGCCGGAGCAAGCACCTTTCCAGAGGCATCCACTCGAAGCTCAGTCTTCATTGAAGAGTCGGCCGTGGCGTACTTGTCTGCTATGATCAGCAGCTCGTCGAGGGTAGTCGGCTCGTCGCAGAGGAGCCGGTGCTTGAGGAGGGTGCCCTCTCGGCACCCGACGGTGAAGTACTCTATGGCTTGAACCTCGTGCACCCCTTCGCAGGAGTTGCGGAGCTCGGCCCAACGCGTGAGGTAGTCGCGAGTTGATTCACTGGGCCCTTGGACGCACAAGGAGAGCTGGCGGGGCTTGGGAGGCCGCTTGTATGTGCTTGTGAAATTAAGGATGAAGACTTCCGTGAAGTCTAGCCAGCTGTTGACGCTGTAGGGCTTGAGTCTGTTCAACCAGGTGCGTGTCATGCCTTGAAGCATGAGCGGGACGTACTTCACGGCAACGCGCCTGTTGTCGTTTGCTATGCGGACTGCAGTGGAGTAATCGATCAACCAGTCTTCCGGCTTCACGGAGCCATTGTATTTTGGCGTGTCTCTTGGGAGTGAGAACCCTTTGGGGAAGGGCTCGTCGCAGATGCGGGGGGCAAAGCAAGGCGGGCCGACATCATCTTCTTCTTCTAGCGCCAGGGATCGCGCTAGGCGGTCGATCCGGTGGCGGGCGTCATTCTCGCCGACTCCTTTGCGGTGGCCTAGTCGGCCGCCGAGAGTCGGATGCGTAACAAGCGGCGGGGTGGGATATCTCTCCCCACGATGCGGGGGAGGAGGCGGATTGCCTCGTCGTTCCACAGCTCGGGGGCGGCCTTCTGCGTCGCGCTCGATGGTGAGCCGAGTCCGACTGCGGCTAGCAGCCGGCTCCTTGTCTTTTCTCGCGCAGGCGCCGCCCGCAGTCGGCGTCCGGGATGTCGCACCATGCTCTCGGCATGGGGGAGGACTTTCAGCGCGGGCGCTGGCTTCAGGCCGCTCCGCGGCCGCGTTGATCAGCTGCTGGATGCGTCTAGTCATGTAGGGGAGCTCGTCGGCCTCCAGCCCGTTCAGCTCGTCTACGGCCGCCTGAGCGGCACACAGGTTCTCGAGTGGGGTGGCGTAGACTAGGCGGTCTGCTCCCAGCATGCTGGCGATGGTCGCGCCGCGCTTCTTGACGATGCCGGCTCGGCTCGACCCACCAGGAGGCGGCATACCAAAGGCGGCGCGGTCGACTTCGCGTTGGTGAGCCTCAGTGAGGCGTCTCATGGATGCTATCTTCTGGCCCTCCGCGATGAGGGCGAGGTGGCGTGCCTCCAGTGTCTCGGCGTCGGCGTCGGCTGGGATGGGGGCAGACAGGTCGTGTAGCGCCACTTGTAGGGGGTCGTGGGCGTTCTCGCTTGAGGCGGCGCCGTGGCTGATGACCAGCACCTCAGTGACAATGCTGCCGCCACTGTCGGCTCGAGGAAGAGGGTCGTCGATGATCACCACGTTGGTGGGGAAGGCGTCAAGCGATGCCGTGTCGGAGTCGACAAGCATCGGGTCAGTGGAGCTGACCGACTCCGAATCCACAGCAGGCTCGCTGGAGACGTGAAGCTGGTCGAGGAGGCTGACGAGGCGGCTCTCGGGGCAGTCTGTGCCCGCGTCGGACGCAGGCTCGTCGGAGATGCGAGCCTCGCCAAGAAGATCGGCGAGGCAGCTCGTCGCGCAGGCGTCGTCGACGCCTTGCAGCGCGTCGGGGCAAGCGCCATCGGGCGTGCCGGGCTGGCTACGCTCGCTGGGAAGGAAAAGGCTTCCCGTCCAGAACAGGTCTCCGGACGACGGTGCACCTGGCCCCACAGTGAGCGCCAAATGTCCGGTGGTAGGTGCGACATATGCCAGCGGGTGGCTTATCATTGTGGGAGCCAGTAAGACATCGTCGGTGCCTGGAAACGGGATAAGGCGAAGACATGCACGCCGGCGAATCTTACCCAGGTTCGGGGCTCTCCGTGGAGATAACACCCCTAGTCCTGCTCTGCGGGGTCTCCGCATGATCACTAGATCAACACAAGTGGCTACAAGTGGCTCCTTGAGCTGTTTGGCTAGAGGGAGAAGAAGGGCAAGGCTAGCTCTCCTCTTCTCTCTATGTGGTGTCTAAAACTCTAAGAGATCAACCCTTTGCATGGGTGCCCCGGGGGGTTTATATAGGCCTACCCCCCAGGGGTACAATGGTAATCCGGCTGGACGCGGGTCCTAGCCGTCAGTGTCTGTATTCGCCGGCTTCTCCGTCGGCCGCTGGGGCCCGCCGACTGGTGGGTCCCGCCGGCTGCCGGCCTCTTGGCCGACAGGCCATCCCCACCGCCTGGGGTCTTGCGGCGGCTGGTTACTGTAGCCTCGCCCCTGATGACAAGGGATTTGCTGAGGTAAGCATGGCTACAGTGCCGCCGTCTGGCGGGCTCTCACTGTAGCCTTACCTCGTCTTGTCTCCTTAATGATGCACATACTTCAAGGGAGTGAGGTAGCCGGCTATTGGGAGTCGACTACACCCCAGGCCGACTGGGGGAGGCTTGGCCGCCTTCGAGCGTCTCGCTGGCTGAAGGGACCCGCCGCCCGCGGCCGTACTAACAGCCTGTCATGGGTGGCGTCATGGTCAACATGGCAACAGTGCCGCGCCGGACGGGGGATGGCCGACCCGTACGGCGCACTGTGGCCATGCGTGCTCCGGGATTCGGGGGTGGCAGGCTTTACTGTAGCCATGCCCCGTCTCGTCACCGTTATGTGGGTGCAGTCCTTGAGGGTGCAATCTTGGCCGCTTGCCGGGAGCCGGCCCTCTTGTGGCCGGTATCATGGAGTCGGCCTTCTTGTGGCTCTCTTCGGGAGGGTTTTAGGGCCGGGCCGCCTTCCAGTAGTTGGCCTGTGAGATAGCCGGCCAGGGGAAGGCGGCCCTGTGCTTTGGGTGCTTGAAGGCTCGATCGGCCCGATAATTTTTGAAGAGCCAGGGGGAGTCGGTTAGGCTACCCGTGGTCATTTACTCCGACAGTAACCTTTTTTCTAATTACTCTTTAATTTTTTCATTTTCCTTTATTACAGGTGACGCAAAGGCTAAACATGTAACGGACTCTAGCGGAGTTCGGATCAGTACACTCACCTAGGGGCTATTTCTGTCAAGGAGTACCCTAACCGAGGACAGGCGGCGCAGACGTGCGACAGGAGGTCCAAAATAACTTTTTGTAGACCGCGCTCAGTATTTCGAGTCTGTAAGGTGCCTTTATCCTCAGCCCCCGACCCTTGGCATGTAAAATAGCCAGGGTGTGGCTTTGTTATCTATATAAACGATTGGCATATCACTTAGGTCCCAGTAAACATAACCCGCATTCATCATTCGTTTCTTTTTCAAAAACGAATTTGGCTCCTATGGTTGTTTCACACACATACCTCGGCATAACCTGCCAGGGGCTCGGTATGGGAACAAGTGAGTTGCCGACAAAGTCTGAACAGCTTTATAGCGTACTTCTGCGTCGTGAGTTTGGCCTTATATGCATCAGCTCCGAATCATGTCTTGGGTCAATGGTTGGGTTGCCTAGCTCATGTGCTTGCTACCTTACATTCTGCTCTATTGTCTAGGGTAGTAAAGGGAGAACTACTGCGATTGTGCTTCCGGTTCATCTGGTCAAGCACCTCGGTAGAGAAAACCAAAAACCGACTGTCATGATGCTGCGAGAGCTGGTCAACCACTCGATGACTTATTGGAATCTTTCGCGATTCTCTCTGTATTATACGAAGGTCCTTTTTCTTTAGGTCATATATGTAACACACCATACTGGAATAAGCCGTACACATACCAGGGGCTATATCATAGCCCCCCTATAAAACGCCTATGGCTAAGTGAAAGTGTTAACGCCCTATAGTCCGATTGCCTCGTTCACCGCATTCACACCTCCTTCACGGACCAAGACGTTAGGTCAAGAGTGCTCATATGCTTTTCCGAACACCCCCGTATTTCCTACGAGGGGGCTGAAGCCGACGACTGGAAAACTTTCAGATCATATACAAACGGCCGCACAGGAGGAACAAAAGCCTTTTAGGCAAAACTAAAATATAGACTGGTTATAAAAATTGTCTTTTACAATTTGGATACACTTCACTCGAATATTATGTCTTTCGAACATTGACCCTCTATCAAGTAGGCAGCCTCTAAGACATCCTCAAAATAATGCTCTGGTGCGTGACGGTCCTTGCCCTTGGGCGGACCCTTCGCTGCAACATCGATGGCCTTCATCTTCCCCCAGTATGTCTTGACACGGGCAAAGGCCATCCGTGCACCTTCAATGCACGCCGGCCGCTTCACAGCGTCGATACGCGGCACCGCATTAGCAAGCCGCTGCACCAAGCCGAAGTAGCTATTCGGAATAGGCTTAGTCGGCCACTGCTGGAGTATGACGTTTTTCATGGCAGCGCCGGATATCCTATGAAGCTCGGCCCATTGGGACATCTGTTCATTCAGCAGAAGAGGGTGTTTTGATGCACCAAACAGTGACCAGAAAAGCTTCTCCGTTGCATATCCCTCTTGCGCTTGGTAAAACTGCGCTGCATCAGAAGAGCTCTTCGGCAAGTCCAAAAACACGTCCGGAGAGCTCCACACTTGGTTAAGGTGAGCATAATTCGGATCGCCGAATTTAGTCTGTAATAAAAAGGGCTTACCAGCTGCAATCTCCCCAGCTTGCCGGATCTCCTCACGAGCCGCTCCAGATTCGGACCGCGCTTCTTTTGCCTCTCGCAAGGCCTTGTCAAGATCAGCCGTCTTGGCTTTATTCTCCTTCTCAAGGAATTCACAGCGGCTAGCGGCATTTTTAAGTTCGAGCGCCATCATGGATATTTTCTCCTCGTCTTGGCACCGAACAGCCTGTTCGGCCTTTAACTCAGCTGATGCCTTTTTAGCAGCCGCATTACCTAATCGGGCATGCTCCTTGGCCTGGGCTAGATCCGCCCGAAGAATCTCAACGGCGGCGGCACCTTCTGCAGCCATACCAGTATGCAATTTTCAGCGTCACGCTTATATTATAAACACGTATGTGTAATGACTGCTCCGAATACATACCTTGCGACTCGTCAAGACGCCTATTGATTAACGCAATATCATCCCCTGCCACATCGAGCTTTCCCTGCAGCTCGCAACTTCTGTCGTCCGGGCAGTCGTCAGGGGCGGCACAGCCTGTGTTCCAATTAACCAGATTATTCCCTGAGCATATCTTTTTGATCCTCTAATCACCTCCCATTGGAAGCCAACCCGAGTCTCAGGGGCTACTACCTATACACAGGTGCATGTTGCAAATAAAATATAGTTGAAAATATTACATCACAAACCTTGAAGCCTCTTAGCAGGATCATGAAGGCTTCATTCAATCCGCTATTCGCGGACAGAATCCTCTCAACCACCGTACCCATCAAGGTACGCTGTTCCTCCGAGACAGATGCTTTTCGCAGCATATCCCTCAACATATCCGGCGCCGCTGGATCTCCGGAAGCCGCTACAGGAGCACAACCATCCTTTGAAGGAACTGGTTTACTCATCTCCAGAATCACCGCTGGTTGAAAACCGGATAGCCCGGGGCCTTCATTGTTGGCCCCCGAATCCCGGATCATCGAAGGCTCACCTTCAGGTACTGCCTCCTTCATCCCTCGCGCCGCTTGTTGATCAGGAAAAACCCTCTGAGACGACACTTCGGAGCCGTCCGCCTTATTGGGCGAGGAGGCCGGGGAAGGCGTCTCGCTTTCCATCATCTCTGGGAGAAGATCCCCCGAAGAAGAGGATCGCTCAGGAACACTCTGCGCCGAACTGTTAAGACACACGTGGATATTACGTGTCACTCCGGTGACAGGAAAGGAACGAGATGTGATTGAAGCACCCCGGATTTACTTACGATTTGGTTGAAGGCCTGTCCTCACAACGGAGCTGTTCAATGGTGTCGCCTTCCAGTCCCGAGCGGCCCGACGACGGCATCTTGCCCCTCTTGGGAGTCAGTTCCTCCCAACCTTCGGAGGCGGCCCTTTTCTTCCTGTATGGAGAAGGGATGCTTGCTTCTCCTTCGCCTTTGTCTTTGGGCGAAGAAATATCGATTTCCCCGGACTCGGTGTCTGATTTACCCCTGGAACGAAGGCCATCCCGGGTCTTCCCACTCTCCACCTTGCCCTCCTCCGCCGGCGCCTGATACGGTGCCGGTGCCAGCATCCTTGCTAGCACGGGGTCCGCTGAGTCTTCGGGAAGAGGGGCTGGACACCTAATCCGTTCCGCTTCCTTTATCCAGCCCTAGAAAGAGATGGTTTTCTTAGTGACTTACCACAGGATACCTGATTATGAGGTGTTCGGCAGACGGGTACTTACCGTGGTGTCCGGATGGTTGCAGTCAAGGCCGATGTCTTCGGTAGTATCCGGCCACTACTTTCGTTTCCCGAAGAATATTTTCCACATCCCTTTGTGCTTAGTGCCAAAGAAGTGTTGAAGTGTCCGCGACCCTTCGGGATTAAATTCCCACAAGCGGAGAGGTCGCCTCTGGCACGGCAGGGTCTGACGGACCAGCATTACTTGAACAACATTGATAAGATCAATGTCCCTCTCGACGAGGCTCCTGATGCGACTCTGAAGAGTCCGCACCTCATCAATTGATCACCAGTCCAACCCCTTATTAATCCATGATGCGAGCTGAATCGGAGGGCTGGATCGAAACGCACGAGTAACTGGCCACTTGGAACCACGGGGCTCGGTGATATAGAACCACTCCCGCTGCCATAAGTCGGAAGATTCTGTGAAGGGTTCTTTTAGCCAAAGAGCGTTATTAAGCTTGCTCACTTTGGCACCACCGCACTCTGACTGCTTCCCCTCTATCACCTGCGGCTTCACATTGAAGGTCTTGAGCCACAAGCCGAAGTGTGGAGGGATCCGAAGGAAGGCCTCACACGTGACGATGAACGCCGAGATGAGAAGGACAGAGTTCGGGGGTAGATCGTGAAAATCCAGCCTGTAATAGAACATGAGCCCACGGACAAAGGGATTGAGGGTGAATCCTAACCCTTGGAGGAAGTGGGAGACAAACACGACCCTCTCGCCGGATCTGGGGGTAGGGATAACCTGCCCTTTGGCAGGGAGCCGATGAAGGATTTCTACGGTCAGATATCTTGTCGCCCTAAGCTTTGCAATATCCTCTTCTGTAACAGAAGAAGCCACCCACCAGCCTTGGAGGCTGGATCCGGACATGACTGAGGATTGTGGCGATCAAAACTTGGGTGTTAGAGCTCGAGGTAGCGGAGGCTGAGGAAGAAGCAAGCGTGGAATAGAAAGACGGGTCTGCACCCCTTTATATAGAGGTTGTATCGAACGCCTCCTCTTGGGCCTTAAAACTTGCCTATTCCCAAGGAGTTGTACCCGAGAGACGGTTGGGTTACCCACGTCCGTGTTGATAAGAATCCCTTAATAAGGGGACACGAACGCAGCTTGGATAAGACGTGCCAATAAAGCCGCGCCTCGAAATCCGGGGCTAACAACGGGTTTAAAATAATGTCCCGACGGTGACGTGGCCTCGGGATATGTACAGTTGTCGGTGGATTGGATTTATAAATTATTGTTCCCTCTGTGGAAGTATACAAAACTTATGTTACAGGTCCGGACATGTTCAATACGTCCGAAGACTATCTTGGAGTTCGGAAGGAGGAACCCGTCTTGCAATGCTGAATACAGATCTACGCGCCGGATACCTTGTCATTGATGCCAGGTTCAGGGGCTACTGAGGGAGTCCTAGACTAAGGGGTCCTCGGGCGTCCGGCCTGTTAGCCATGGGCCGGACTGATGGGCTGTGAAGAATACGAAGACCGAAGACTGCACCCGTGTCCGGATGGGACTCTCCTTGGCATGGAAGGAAAGCTTGGCGACCAAATATGTAGATTCCTTTCCTTGTACCCGACCCTGTGTAACCCTAGATCCTCCCGGTGTCTATATAAACCGGAGGACTTAGCCCGGAGGAGGGAGATTCATTATCATAGTCATACAGGCTAGACTTCTAGGGTTTAGCCATTACGATCTCGTGGTAGATCAACTCTTGTAATACTCATATTCATCAAGATCAATCAAGCAGGAAGTAGGGTATTACCTCCATAGAGAGGGCCCTAACCTGGGTAAACATCGTGTCCCCTGTCTCCTGTTACCATCGACCTTAGACACACAGTTCGGGACCCCCTACCCGAGATCCGCCGGTTTTGACACCGACACTTGTCTCCTGCTAGTACTCAGTCCGGTCTAGTAGTAGTTGCATAATTGCCCGTTTACACTGAGATGTTGTCGGATAATGGTTCTCTATGGTAGGGTTTCTTTAATGAAATCCGAGGAAACCCCCTCTTTCGATATATAAAAAAAATCTGTGGCACTAGCGGTGCCAAAACATTGCCTCAAATTAATAGTGCCACTAGATTAAGGTACAAAATAATAACAATACTGCTTTATCATGGCAGTGCCAAAACAGTAGCACAAGAGCAGACTCAACATGCAGGATCTTTGGCAAACGGTCAGACCAAAAATCCACATACCTCGTGATGGGAACCATATCTGCAGTCAACGCCATCGTAGAAGGGATGACACCAGTCACCAACATGGATGATTCAATTCATGGGACCTTTTGGTGCAGTTCATCTAACATGAAGCAATGTCCCATGAGCTAGCAGCTTCTTCATTTTTTTTAAGAAAAGGGCTTCAGCCCCAGTTCCATTTCCATCAGAAAACGAAACCCACAGAGCTTCATCTTCATTAGTTGCAATAAAATTGGGCAACATCAAGGTTGGTTGTGAAGCTCCTGGAATGTTCAACCTTAATTTGGATATCATTTGTGCAGTTCAACTAAGATCAAGCGTGAAATGTATGTCTTTGTTTGCACAAAAAAGGTGGAAAGGAGGGTGACAAACAAGTGACGAAATATACATCAAATGAAAAAGAAGCATGTTCCTTATCTGAATGGCAATCCTACAAGGACAGTAGCAATTTCTAAAGCAGCAGCATTGCTAGATATTAGTGTGGGCATTAGTATTAACTATGACAACCGTTGAATATGACATTACTTTAATAGTGTCGTTGCTTCATTTTACCAGCAACATTACATTAACAGCTGCTACAGAGTTGGTATTTGGGCATGGGAGAGTAGGTGGACCAGGACAGTTGCATTTCTAACGAAAAGAAGCAACTTATCTTAATGGGAAATTTAGCAGGACATGGAAAAAAGTGCCATTGATTCATATTATTGGAGGCATTACATTGAAAACAACATTGGTTTAACGTGTCTTTACTTTTAACAGTGCGACTGCTACATTTTACCAGTGGCATTACATAAGAGTGGCTCGGGGCAACAAACATCAGAACATGATATCTTTCCTTTTTCAACCAATAGATCGGGTTTATATTGAGTTTGTACTGCATTTCCCTTTATTTCCCTATTAGACCAAGAGACCAGTTGGATAGCCAGTCTCCGCTACTTTTCGCCCCCATTATTTCCTCTTTCGACCAAGTCCTAGGTTCAGGTAACAGATCTTCCCCCACCCCACCCCCTTTCTTTCTTGTTTGAACCAAGTAGTACTAGATCCAAGTGCATGAACTACTTTTACCTCTTAACAGTCAAAATTTAGGTGGCTTTCGAACAGCCGATCGATCCTATCTACGAGGGGGCCTGGGAAATAGTAAAAGATACAAATGCAGCGACGTCAGGAGCTCGGGAAGTAGAGCAAGGCCGCTTTCGAAGGAAGTTATACCTGAGGGTCGCCGGGATGTCGATAGGTGGGCGGCGGGAGGCCGGATCTGCCCACACTACGGCAGCGAGGAAGAAGGGGTCGGAGGCCCTCCCTAGCCAGCGGTGCTTGGGAGAGAACGGCAAGGCACGCTGATCGGGATGTGCCGGCAGTGGGTAAGAGCCATCGCCGAGGACGACCGCGTGAACGTTGCACCTTCTCACCTTCCCCGGTGGAGGGGATCCGGCTGGATCTGTGACCAGCGATGAGCAGAGAGAGAGAGTGTGGCCACCGCTGTCATGTTTAGATCTGGAGAGGATGAGACAGTGTGAAGAGAGCAACACTAGCAAGTAAGCGCGGAGGCTCCTACCTATATAGTGGATTACTAGTTTTCTTTTGTCTACCGGAGCCGGCTTGACCTCGTCAATGACTGTCCAGAAGTCTTCATGCACGTGCCCCGGAGGCGCAGTTGTCGTCATTTTCAACTGAAGCACTGGATTATAACATATAACACGAAAAAATGCCACATGACAAGAAACCATAACCTCACTGCCCAAAGGAGACAACATGTGTGTGCAAACTCAATATGACCCGCGTTCCATTCGGAGAGCGGCGTGCCAGACCGACCGACCGTTTGGGGTGCCACGCGAATGCGACGGGTGTGTTGTATACTCCGTACATGTGTACCGCCATTTTCTTGAGGCTTTGCTCCATGGCGCAATCCATGGATACAATATTAGTATACTGTACTATTTAAAAGTCGAGGGCGGGGCTTTTCCCGCGCGGTAGGCGGGGCAGTTCCGCCTAGTCGGTTCGACAGAGACATGAGAAGATGAGGGAGTATGCTGCTGCAAACGTAAGGCTGTGTGATTTGACAACGAGTTACTTCTGGATAGGTGGGGCCCCGTGATTTGACTTGCCATTTTATCATTTTAGCTGCGGCGCTACGACCGGCGTGAGTCTCCCGATTCCTGACCACCTCCATGGTATACAGGTGCCTCTCCCAATGCTCCACCATGTAGAGGCTGGCTCTTGCATGAGAGCCCACTCCTCCACTTTTTCCTTGGCTCTTTCCTCCACATATGAAAAAATGCCATGTAAGCGGGCTTATAGCCCACTATCGTACTTGCTCGTACAGGTGCTAAGCCTGCCACATAGGCATAAAGTCTGGTGTGGCAAGTTAATTACTCCCTCCGTCTAGGTGTGCAAGTCATCTTATGAAAACCAAATAATCCCAAAACACTTAGGCGCGGTGCATACATCGTTTCTTGTTTCTTGACATATCAACCAATAAGAGATGTGGGGGTGTGCATGCTTTTAATGACTTGAGACTACCATTTCATTGGAAGAGGTCACTCCTTGTCAAATGCAATAAATACTACGAAGAAAGAGATAGAGAGAAGTAAAAAAATACTCTTATAGCCAACCTTATACTAACCTTGTTGTATAAGTGATGACTATGTATGACAAGCCAACATCAGATAGCCTAACGCACCGTGTTAAATCTCCAAGGGCGTGACTGCGCGAGCGAGGCGACGGTCGTGGTAGGCGCGACCATGATACGGGCTGCTGGCAGCCCTTGGATCTGAGATCGAATGGTCGCATGCTAAGTTACTGAAAATTTGCAGAATAACCCTCCAGGATAGGATATTCACCCATAGGTCTAGAATCACGCCATGCAACCGTTCGATCTCAAATCCAAGGGCTCTCGGAGCCCGTATCATGGGAGAATGGAAAGCTTCGTATCACCTGTAATTTTCCCGACGCTTGACATGACATCGAAAGCCATTTAATTGGCCGTCGAGTAGACATGACATCTAATTGGGCCCCCCATAGTACTGTGCATGAATTCATTTATCCACCAGGCAAGCCACTACCCTGCCGTTCGCATGCCCCACTCAGCATTTTTACAAAAAACGCTGGTAGTTCTTGCTCGTACTCGTCCCCGGACGTCCTTTAACATTACGGCAGTTCGCTCCTAGTCGTCCCGTCCTTTCACATTACGACAGTTGCACTAATCCTAACCCTCCTCCCAAATCCATGGCGTCCCAAATCTCCATGATCGGCGGTGAGTACAAGGTTAGAACCATCATCGGCGATGAGTTCGACGTCATCTACACCCGTTCTTACGCAACGGTGAAAGGATGCCTTGCTCGCTTCAGACGCATGTTCGAAATCTCAAATGATGAGTGGGTCGTTGGGCTAGATGTTGAGTACACCACAGTCCTGGGAAGCGAGAAGAATCTAAAGGAGGAAGAGAAGAAGAAGCCCGCCGTGATCCAGGTTTGCGTGCATGACTTATGCTTGGTCTACCACACATGCCATGCCGACATTGAGTGCGAGGAATTTAAGAAGTTCCTCAAGGGCGGCCTAGTCAAATTCGTTACTGTAGACTTTAGGAACGACAAGGGAATCCTGGGTCGGATAGGCCTCGTTGTAGGCAACCCCATTGACCTCCAGAAGAAAGGGCTGGTGCCTTCCCGTGATCAGCCTTCAATGCTGACCCTGGCAGGAGCCATGGTTCATCGTACGGTACACTGAAGAAACCTCCGTTCAAGTTTCATCATGCATGGGAGTGGAATGCACTAGATATAGACCACATCCACTACGCTGCAATGGATGGCTACCTTTGTTTCAACATCTACAAGTGTTGGATGAAGAGCAAGAGCCAAGTGTGCGGTTCAAGCAAAGAAGTATCGCCCAAGAGGAAGAGGGACAAGGACGAAGTCGAGCACATGGACGAGCAGTCCGAGTAAGGTGGCAGTGTCATTGCTCATGGTGGTTCTAATGCAGTGTCTACCGAATTAGTTGCTTAGTTTAATTTCAGGTGTGCTTAGTTTTATTTGAGGGGTGTGTTGTGCTGAGCCCCCAGCAGGACTATGTTATGTTCCTTCTCATTACTTTAACTCTTCAGTACGTACATACTAGTATTTCTTAAAGTTCATCTTTTAGTTGGTATAGTACTAACACTCGTTTCTTCACATTATATACGTAAAATATATATGGCCAACATCATATAGCCAGCAGTTTAGTTGTCAAAGAATTTCAGGGTGCTTAGTTTTATTTGAGGGGTGTGTTGTGTTGGACACCATTATTGTGCCTCAAATCTCTTTGGCCATTTTATAATGACATAAATACCGATGGACCAACATGCCAGCTCTCCCTCTATCTCACTACAGTAAAATAAAGTGTGGGGCCTACCTGATCCCAAAAGCGTTCTGATACGTCTCCAACGTATCTATAATTTTTGATTGCTCCATGCTATTATATATTCTATTTTGGATGTTTAATGGGCTTATTTATACACTTTTATATTATTTTCGAGACTAACCTATTAACCCAAGGCCCAGTGCAAATTGCTGTTTTTTTGCCAATTTCAGTGTTTCGCAGAAAAGGAATATCAAACGGAGTCCAAACGGAATGAAACCTTCGGGAGAGTTATTTTTGGAACAAACGTGATCCAGAGGACTTCGAGTGGACGTCAAGAAACATACAAGGAGGCCACGAGGTAGGGGGCGCACCTACCCCCTTCGGCGCGCCCTCCACCCTCGTGGGCCCCTCGTGGCTCCACCGACCTACTTCTTCCTCCTATATATACCTACGTACCCCGAAACCATCAAGGAGCACCACGAAAACCTAATTCCATCGACGCAACCTTTTGTACCCATGAGATCCCATCTTGGGGCCTTTTCCGGCGCTCTGCCGGAGGGGGCATGGATCACGGAGGGCTTCTACATCAACACCATAGCCTCTCCGATGATGTGTGAGTAGTTTACCACAGACCTTCGGGTCCATAGTTATTAGCTAGATGGCTTCTTCTCTCTCTTTGGATCTCAATACAAAGTTCTCCTCGATCTTCTTGGAGATCTATTCGATGTAACTCTTTTTGCGGTGTGTTTGTCGAGATCCGATGAATTGTGGGTTTATGATCAAGATTATCTATGAACAATATTTGAATCTTCTATGAATTCTTTTATGTATGATTGGTTATCTTTGCAAGTATCTTCGAATTATCAGTTTGGTTTGGCCTACTAGATTGATATTTCTTGCAATGGGGGAAGTGCTTAGCTTTGGGTTCAATCATGCGATGCTCGATCCCAGTGACAGTAGGGGAAACGACACGTATTGCATTGTTGCCATCGAGGATAAAAAGATGGGGTTTATATCATATTGCTTGAGTTTATCCATCTACATCATGTCATCTTACCTAATGCGTTACTCTGTTCTTATGAACTTAATACTCTAGATGCATGCTGGATAGGGTCGATGTGTGGAGTAATAGTAGTAGATGCAGGCAGGAGTCGGTCTACTTGTCACGGACGTGATGCCTATATACATTATCATGCCTAGATATTCTCATATTTATGCACTTTTCTATCAATTGCTCGACAGTAATTTGTTCACCCACCGTAATACTTATGCTATCTTGAGAGAAGCCACCAGTGAAACCTATGGCCCCGGGTCTATTTTCCATCATACTAATCTCTCGTCAACGAGCTATTTCTGGCGCCGTTTATTTTGTAATCTTTACTTTTAATCTTTATCATAAAAAATACCAAAAATATTATCTTATCATCTCTATCAAATCTCACTTTTGCAAGTGGCCGTGAAGGGATTGACAACCCCTTTATCGCGTTGGTTGCAAGGTTCTTATTTGTTTGTGTAGGTACGAGGGACTTGCCTGTGGCCTCCTACTGGATTGATACCTTGGTTCTCAAAAACTGAGGGAAATACTTACGCTACTTTGCTGCATCACCCTTTCCTCTTCAAGGAAAAAACCAACGCATGCTCAAGAGGTAGCAGGAAGGATTTCTGGCGCCGTTGTCGGGGAGTCCATGCACAAGTCAAGACATACCAAGTACCCATCACAAACTCTTATCCCTCGCATTACATTATTTGCCATTTGCCTCTCGTTTTCCTCTCCCCCACTTCACCTTTGCCGTTTTATTTGCCCTCTTTTTCTGTTCGCCTCTTTTTCGCTTGCTTCTTGTTTGCTTGTGTGTTGGATTGCTTGCTTGTCACGATGGCTCACGATAATAGTAAATTGTGTGACTTTGCCAATGCCAACAACAATGATTTTCTTAGCACTCCGATTGCTCCTATTACCGATGTTGAATCTTGTGAAATTAATGCTGCTTTGCTGAATCTTGTCATGAAAGATCAATTCGCCGGCCTTCCTAGTGAAGATGTCGCTACCCATCTAAATAGCTTTGTTGATTTGTGTGATATGCAAACGAAGAAAGATGTGGACAATGATATTGTTAAATTGAAGCTATTTCCTTTTTCTCTTAGATATCGTGCTAAAACTTGGTTTTCGTCTTTGCCTAAAAATAGTATTGATTCTTGGAATAAGTGCAAAGATGCTTTTATCTCTAAGTATTTTCCTCCCACTAAGATCATCTCTCTTAGAAACAATATTATGAATTTTAAGCAACTTGATTATTGAAAATGTTGCACAAGCTTGGGAGAGGATGAAATTAATGATACGTAATTGCCCTACACATGGTTTGAATTTATGGATGATTATACAAAAAAATTATGCCGGATTGAATTTTTCTTCTAGAAATCTTTTAGATTCGGCTGCGGGAGGCACTTTTATGGAAATCACTTTAGGTGAAGCTACTAAACTCCTAGATAATATTATGGTTAATTATTCTCAATGGCACACTGAAAGGTCTACTAGTAAAAAGGTGCATGCAATTGAAGAGATTAATGTTTTGAGTGGAAAGATGGATGAACTTATTAAATTGTTTGCTAATAAGAGTGTTTCTTCTAATCCCAATGATATGCCTTTGTCTACTTTGATTGAGAATAATAATGAACCTATGGATGTGAATTTTGTTGGTAGGAACAATTTTGGTAAGAACGCTTATAGAGGAAACTTTAATCCTAGGCCATATCCTAGTAATTCCTCTAATAATTATGGTAATTCCTACAACAACTCTTATGGAAATTTTAATAAGTTGCCCTCTGATTTTGAGACTAGTGTTAAAGAATTTATGCTTTGCTTGAAGAAAAATTGCGTAAGATTGATGAGTTCGCTAGGAACGTGGATAGAATTTCTCTTGATGTTGATTCTTTGAAACTTAGATCTATTCCACCTAAGCATGATATCAATGAGTCTCTCAAAGCCATGAAAATTTCCATTGTGCAAATAAAGAACCGCTAGGATGCATGCTAAGAAAGATTGCTTTGTAAAAGCGTGTTCTTCTAGTTTTCTTGATAATAAGGATGAAGATCTAAAAGTGATTGATGTGTCTCCTATCAAATCTTTGTTTTGCAATATTAATCTTGATAATGATGGGACTGGAGATGAGTCAACTTTAGTTAAAAGGCGTCCCAATGTTTCAGAGTTTTTAGATCTTGATGCAAAATTTGGTAAAAGTGGGATTGAAGAGGTCAAAACTTTACATAGCAATGAACCCACTATTCTGGATTTCAAGAAATTTAATTATGATAATTGTTCTTTAATAGGCTGTATTTCCTTGTTGCAATCCGTGCTAAATTCTCCGCATGCTTATAGTCAAAATAAGGCTTTTACCAAACATATCGTTGATGCTTTAATGCAATCTTATGAAGAAAAGCTTGAATTGGAAGTTTCTATCCCTAGAAAACTTTATGATGAGTGGGAACCTACTATTAAAATTAAAATTAAAGATCATGAATGCTATGCTTTGTATGATTTGGGTACTAGTGTTTCCACGATTCCAAAAACTTTGTGTGATATGTTAGGTTTCCGTGAATTTGATGACTGTTCTTTAAACTTGCACCTTGCGGATTCCACCATTAAGAAACCTATGGGAAGAATTAATGATGTTCTTATTGTTGCAAATAGGAATTATGTGCCCGTAGATTTCATTGTTCTTGATATAGATTGCAATCCTTCATGTCCTATTATTCTTGGTAGACCTTTCCTTAGAACGATTGGTGCAATTATTGATATGAAGGAAGGAAATATTAGATTCCAATTTCCGTTAAGGAAAGGCATGGAACACTTTCCTAGAAATAAAATCAAATTACCTTATGAATCTATTATGAGAGCCACTTATGGATTGCATGCCAAAGATGATAACACCTAGATCTATCCTTGCCTTTATTCCTAGCTAGGGGCGTTAAACGATAGCGCTTGTTGGGAGGCAACCCAATTTTATTTTAGTTTTTTGCTTTTAGGTTCTGTTTAGGAATAAATAATCCATCTAGCTTCTGTTTAGATGTGGTTTTGTGTTTTAATTAGTGTTTGTGCCAAGTAGAACCTTTGGGAAGACTTGGGGAAAGTCTTTGCGATCTTGCTGTAAAAAACAGAAACTTTAGCGCTCACGAGATTAGCTACAACTTTTTACTGGAGAGTGATATTTAGTTGATTCTTTTTGCAGATGATTAATAGATAAATTCCTCACGCCAGAAATTTATTTTAGAATTTTTGGAGTTCCAGAAGTTTGTGTTAGTTACAGATTACTACAGACTGTTCTGTTTTTGACAGATTCTGTTTTTCGTGTGTTGTTTGCTTATTTTGATGAATCTATGGCTAGTAATGGAGTTTATTAACCATAGAAAAGTTGGAATACAGTAGGTTTAACACCAATATAAATAAATAATGAGTTCATTACAGTACCTTGAAGTGTTGTTTTGTTTTCTTTCGCTAACGGAGCTCACGAGATTTTCTGTTAAGTTTTGTGTTGTGAAGTTTTCAAGTTTTGGGTAAAGATTTGATGGATTATGGAACAAGGAGTGGCAAGAGCCTAAGCTTGGGGATTCCCAAGGCACCCCAAGGTAAAATCTAAGGACAACCCAAAAATCCTAAGCTTGGGCATGCCCCGGAAGGCATCCCCTCTTTTGTCTTCGTCCATCGGTAACTTTACTTGGAGCTATATTTTTATTCACCACATGATATGTGTTTTGCTTGGAGCGTCTTGTATGATTTGAGTCTTTGCTTTTTATCTCACCACAATCATCCTTGTTGTACACACCTTTTGAGAGAGACACACATTATTCGGAATTTATTAGAATACTCTATGTGCTTCACTTATATCTTTTGAGCTAAACAATTTTGCTCTAGTGCTTCACTTATATCTTTTAGAGCACGGTGGTGGTTATATTTTATAGAAATTATTGATCTCTCATGCTTCACTTATATTATTTTGAGATTCCTTTAGAACAGCATGGTAGTTTGCTTTGGTTATAAAATTCTTCCTAATATGATAGGCATCCAAGATAAAAACTATAAAGTGCATTGAATACTAAGAGAAGTTTGATACTTGATAATTGTTTTCAAATATGAAGATGGTGATATTAGATTCATGCTAGTTGAGTAGTTGTGAATTTGAGAAATACTTGTTCTAAAGTTTGTGATTCCCGTAGCATGCACGTATGGTGAACCGTTATGTGATGAAGTCGGAGCATGATTTATTTATTGATTGTCTTCCTTATGAGTGGCGGTCAGGGACGAGCGATGGTCTTTTCCTACCAATCTATCCCCCTAGGAGCTTGCGCGTAGTACTTTGTCTCGATAACTAATAGACTTTTGCAATAAGTATGTGAGTTCTTTATGACTAATGTTGAGTCCATGGATTATACGCACTCTCATCCTTCCACCATTGCTAGCCTCTCTAAATACCGCGCACCTTTCGCCGGTATCATACACCCACCATATACCTTCCTCAAAACAGCCACCATACCTACCTATTATGGCATTTCCATAGCCATTCCTAGATATATTGCCATGCAACTTACCACCATTCCATTTAGTATGACACACTTCATCATTGTCATATTGCTTTGCATGATCATGTAGTTGACTTCGTATTTGTGGCAAAGCCACCATCATAATTATTTCATACATGTCACTCTTGATTCATTGCATATCCCGGTACACCGCCGGAGGCATTCACATAGAGTCATATTTTGTTCTAAGTATCGAGTTGTAATTCTTGAGTTGTAAGTAAATAAAAGTGTGATGATCATTTAGAGCATTGTCCCATGTGAGGAAAGGATGATGGAGACTATGATTCCGCCATAAGTCGGGATGAGACTCCGGACGAAAAAAGATAGAAAGAAAAGAGGCCAAAAAGGAAAAATAAGAGGGAAGGCCCAAATAAAAAAATGAGAGAAAAAGAGAGAAGGGACAATGTTACTATCCTTTTACCACACTTGTGCTTCAAAGTAGCACCATGATCTTCATGATAGAGAGTCTCTTATTTTGTCACTTTCATATACTAAGTGGGAACTTTACATTATAGAACTTGGCTTGTATATTCCAATGATGGGCTTCCTCAAAATGCCCTAGGTCTTCGTGAGCAAGTGAGTTGGATGCACACCCACTTAGTTTCTTTTGTTGTGCTTTCATACACTTATAGCTCTAGTGCATCCGTTGCATGGCAATCCCTACTCACTCAAATTGATATCTATTGATGGGCATCTCCATAGCCCATTGATACGCCTAGTTGATGTGAGACTATCTTCTCCTTTTTGTCTTCTCCACAACCACCATTCTATTCCACCCATAGTGCTATGTCCATGGCTCACGCTCATATATTGCGTGAAGATTGAAAAAGTTTGAGAACATCAAAAGTATGAAACAATTGCTTGGCTTGTCACCGGGGTTGTGCATGATTTAAATACTTTGTGTGGTGAAGATAGAGCATAGCCAGACTATATGATTTTGTAGGGATAACTTTCTTTGGCCATGTTATTTTTAGAAGACATGATTGCTTTGTTAGTATGCTTGAAGTATTATTATTTTCATGTCAATATTAAACTTTTATCTTGAATATTTCGGATCTGAACATTCATGCCACAATAAAGAGAAATACATTGAAGAATATGCTAAGTAGCATTCCACATCAAAAATTCTGTTTTTATCATTTACCTACTCGAGGAGGAGCAGGAATTAACCTTGGGGATGCTTGATACGTCTCCAACGTATCTATAATTTTTGATTGCTCCATGTTATTATATATTCTGTTTTGGATGTTTAATGGGCTTATTTATACACTTTTATATTTTTTTGGGACTGACCTATTAACCCAAGGCCCAGTGCAAATTGCTATTTTTTTTGCCTATTTCAGTGTTTCGCAGAAAAGGAATATCGAACGGAGTCCAAACGGAATGAAATCTTCGGGAGATTTATTTTTGGAACAAACGTGATCCAGAGGACTTGGAGTGGACGTCAAGAAACATACGAGGAGGCCACGAGGCAGGGGGCGCGCCTACCCCCCCTGGGTGAGGGAGTCCTGGACTAAGGGGTCCTCGGGCGTCCGACCTGTTATTCATTGGGCCGGAGTGATGGGCTGTGAAGATACGAAGGCCAAAGACTATACCCGTGTCCGGATTGGACTTTCCTTGGCGGGGAAGGCAAGCTAGGCAACCAACTGTGAAGATTCCTTCTTATGTAACCGACCCCATGTAACCCTAGATCTCTCCGGTGTCTATATAAACCGGAGAGCATAGTCCGGATAGGAGAGATACTCATTGCCGTATTCACATAGGCTAGACTTTTAGTGTTTAGCCATTACGATCTCGTGGTAGATCAACTCTTGTAACACTCATATTCATCAAGATCAGTCAAGCAGGAAGTAGGGTATTACCTCCATAGAGAGGGCCCGAACCTGGGTAAACATCGTGTCCCCCGTCTCCTGTTACCATTGATCCTAGACGCACAGTTCGGGACCCCCTACCCGAGATCCGTCGGTTTTGACACCGACATTGGTGCTTTCATTGAGAGTTCCACTGTGCCATTGGCAAAGGACTCGATGGCCCCTTCGATCGTCAGTAATGATGTCGTCCAGGGAGAAACCTTCCTCCTCGGACAAATCTTTGTGTTCGGCGACTTCGTACTGCGGGCCAACTCGCTTGGCCATCTGGAGCAGGTCGATAGCTACGCCCCTGGCCATCAGGTCAGATTTGGAAGCTTGAATTACGTCGCGGATAGCCGTGGAGATTTGATCTTCAATGGATTTGAGACCGCGGCAATTGCTCCCCCGCGCTCCGATGAACATGACTTAAATCTATTATCGGATTACGTCCAGGAGATGGATCATGTTGCTGCAACGGCTTCAGAACCAAAGAAAATCATGCCCTCCGAGGCCACAAAGTCCGCGGTGTTGGAGCCGCACACGGACTGGACATCCTGCAACAAGCGCGTCAATGGGACTCCGGACTCGTCTCCGGCTATACGTTCCGGATCACGTGCGCCTGCGGACACCGAGCTGGATCGGTTATCGATTTTCGAATTTAGCGCCGCAGACATCTTCCAGCATTCACCTTTGGGTGACGTACTAAACTCTTTAAAGAACTTGTCCTTGGGGGAAGACTCACAGCCGAACTATGTTCGGTTCGAGCTAGAAACGGATGACGAGGAATTTTGCTTCCCACCCGCCACCCACTTCATAGCCACCGTCGATGACTTAACCGACGTACTTGACTATGGCTCCGAAGACATCGACGATATGGACGACGATGCCAACAAGGAGCAAGGCCAAGACCCGCCATTTACTGGACGTTGGACGGCCACCTCCTCGTACGACGTGTACATGGTTGATACACCTAAAGGATCTGGCGACGACAAAGAAGAGCCAGACACGAATAAACCCTCTGAGACACACTCCAAGCATCGGCGCCCCAAACGCCGCTCTAAGCCTCGTCGCTCAAAAGATAGCAATACTGGCACTGGAGAAAATAGTACTCCGGGCGACGCCGAAAACAACGAAGACCCTGTCGGAGCTACATCCGAACAGGAGGAACATGACAAAAGGCAAGACAACCCTGATGAACAGGCCATAGAAGATGACTCGGAGGACGATAGTTACCGTCCACCCTCCGAGGAGGAGACAAGCCTCGGCAACGAAGACTTCATCATGCCAGAGGATCCTCTGGAGCAGGAGCGCTTTAAGCTTCAGCTCATAGCCACTGCAAAGAGCCTGAAAAAGAAACAATAGAAGCTTCAAGCTGAACAAGATCTGCTCGTCGACAGATGGACTGATGTCCTGACAGCTGAAGAATACGACCTCAAGCGCCCAGCCAATAGCTACCCGAAACGCAGACTGCTACCTCAATTTGATGAGGAGGCACCAGAGCACACATCTCCCTCGCGTAACGCGGAATGACTACCACGTGGTCGAGACAGGGCGGCCGACCGGCCACCCCGCGGTCAGGATAAAGCGGCAACTCAGGCTGAACAACAGCCTGCCCCACCACCCCATAAAAATAGAAACTGAAGAGTTCGGAGTCACACGTACGACCTCCGGCAGACCCTGGACAGTAGAGCAGGACATACAAGATCGATCTACGGATCGCGAGGACGTGCCTCGAGGCACGACGACGGCTACCTATTCGGACGTGACAAACCTAACCACGCCCGGGCCGAATGCCGCAGACGGACTCCATCAGAGTTACGCCGCGACGCGGCCCACTATAGAGGCGCCGCACACCCTCTCTGCTTTACTGACGAGGTGCTGGATCATGAATTCCCCAAGGGGTTCAAGCCTGTCAACATTGAATCATACGACGGCACAACCGATCCTGCAGTATGGATCGAGGATTTTATTCTCCATATCCATATGGCTCGAGGAGATGACCTCCACGCCATCAAATACCTCCCATTAAAGCTCAAAGGACCAGCTCGACACTGGTTAAATAGCCTGCCTGAGAATTCCATCGGCAGCTAGGAGGACTTGGAAGAGGCTTTCCTTGATAACTTCCAAGGAACTTATGTCCGGCCACCAGACGCCGATGACTTAAGCCACATAGTTCAACAACCTGGAGAATCAGCCAGAAACTTCTGGACTAGGTTCCTAACCAAAAAGAACCGGATCGTTGATTGTCCGGATGCCGAGGCCCTAGCAGCCTTCAAACACAGCATCCGTGACGAATGGCTAGCACGCCACCTCGGCCAAGAAAAGCCGAAGTCTATGGCAGCCCTCACGGCACTCATGACCCGCTTTTGAGCGGGAGAGGACAGCTGGCTGGCGCGTAGCAAAAACACAGCCAGCAAGGCAGGCCCCACTGAGGCCAAAAACAGCACCGACAAGCTCCGGCGCAACAGACACAAACGCCGAAGCAATGGCGACAACACCGATGACACCACAGTCAATGCCGGATTCAGTGGCTCCAAGTCCGGCCAACGAAAGAAGCCCTACAAAAGAAACAACGAAGGACCTTCCAGCCTGGACCGCATACTCGACCGTCCGTGCCAGATACACGGCACCCCGGATAAGCAAGCCAATCATACCAACAGGGATTGTTGGGTCTTCAAACAGGCTGGCAAGTTAAATGCTGAAAACAAAGAAAAGGGATCACAAAGTGAGGACGAGGGCGAAGAGCCCCGATAGCCGAACACCGGGGGACAAAAGAAATTCCCCCCTCAAGTCAAAAAGGTGAACATGATATACGCAACGCACATCCCCAAAAAGGAGCACAAGCGAGCACTTAGGGACGTCTACGCGGTAGAGCCAGCCGCCCCCAAATTCAGTCCGTGGTCATCATTCCCGATCACCTTCGACCATCGAGACCACCCAACTAGTATCCGCCACGGCGGTTCAGCCGCACTAGTCCTTGACCCAATTATTGACGGGTTTCACCTAACACGAGTCCTGATGGATAGTGGTAGCAGCCTCAACCTAATCTATCAGGACACAGTGCAGAAGATGGGCATTAACCCCCTCACAAATCAAACCAACAAATACTACCTTTAAAGGAGTCATACCAGGTGTAGAGGCCCGCTGTACGGGATCAATCACGCTGGAAGTGGTCTTCGGTTCTCCGGACAACTTCCGAAGCGAAGAGTTAATCTTCGATATCGTCCCCTTCCGCAGCGGCTACCACGCACTGCTCGGACGAACCGTGTTTGCTAGATTCAACGCAGTGCCACACTATGCTTATCTCAAGCTCAAGATGCCCGGTCCATGCGGCATCATAACTGGCAATACGGAGCGCTCCCTCCGAATAGAGGAGCACACCGCCGCCCTAGTAGCAGAGGTACAGAGTGGCCTTCTCAAGCAGCACCATAGTACGGCTGTCGAGCCCCTGGACATCATTAAGAGGTTCCGGACTACACTGTAGCAGGACAATGTGGCTCGTCAAGAGCTCGATTAGCAATTCGGCCTCCGTCCCAGTCCCGAGGAAGTAGTGGCATTCGCACCACGCGTACATAATTACGCACTCAAAAACCCATGGACATCGACGGAGGCACAAGCTAACCCGAGTTCCATAGTTCGGCTAGACCGATCCCGGACACACATACTTTCACTTTTTTCCTTTTTGTTTCAGGTTCCTTTTCCCACGGGCCTGATCACCAGTCCCTTTAAAGGATCGGCATACAAAGGAGGCAAGCAACACAGGTGTGTAGGGTAACCTCTATACGTTCTTCTTGACGGTACTTATATTTCTTAGGACTCGCACGCTGCGCCCTATCAATTCCGGCATGTTAAATAGCCTGGGTACTTATCGCACCATCTGTACAAGATATGCCTTGACGTATCCATCCAGTTATAATAAAAATGGTTTGTGGCCCAGTTTCTCTGGTTTTTTGCTTCTTACTTCATTTTATTTTGGTCTGCTTATCGGCCGCATCGGTACTCTTTTGTACGTCTCATATTCGCCAGGGGCTACTTATCGCCCCACAATACGGCAGCTAAGTCCGAACACTTCTTATATATAAGTTCGGCACCCCGAATTTAGCATTATATGCATTGGCTCCGAATCATGTCTTTGGTCAATAGTTGGGTTGCCCGGCTCCTGTGCTTGCTACCCTACATTCCACTCTATCGGCTAAGGTAGTAAAGGGAGAACTACTGCGATTGTGCCCTGGCCTTGACCGGATGAGCACCTCAGTAGAGAAAGCCGAAAACTGACTATCATGATACGGCGAGAGCCGGTCAGCTATTCGAGGGTTACAAAAATCGTTGGAGATTTTTTTTCCGCGTTATGCGAAGGATCGGCACTTCTCGATCAGATGCTGACAGCAACCTGGCTTGGACCAGGGGCTGCGCCCATGCTTTA
This sequence comes from Aegilops tauschii subsp. strangulata, assembly GCF_002575655.3. Taxonomy (NCBI): domain Eukaryota; kingdom Viridiplantae; phylum Streptophyta; class Magnoliopsida; order Poales; family Poaceae; genus Aegilops; species Aegilops tauschii. Next base: position 190,967,503 of record NC_053037.3, read on the forward strand.
TTACAAAAATCCTATGGCTAAGTGAGGGCGTTTAAGCTGTATAGTCTGATTGCCTTGTTCGTTGCACTAAACAACTCCTTCAAGGACCATATAATTGGATCAAGATTGTTTAGATTCCATCCCGAACACCTCCGTACTACCTACGCGAGGGCAGAAGCCGACGACTGGCCAACCCTCAAATTGCATACAACACGGCCGCACAGGAGGAAACAATTAAAGCATAACTAAATTACATTAAAAAACAGGCTTTGTTTTCATAATACAAGGCAAAGGCTACACAAATGTTTTCATTCGAAAATAATGTCCTGCCCGCACTCAACCGCTGCAAGTCGAGACCCTTCTATGACATCCGCAAAATACCGCTCGGGTGTGCGGTGCTCCTTGCCCTCCGGCGGCCCTCTAGCCACTTGAACGGCATTCATCTTCGCCCACCACAACTTGCAACGGGCGAAGGCCATGCGGGCACCTTCAATACAGGCAGAGCACTTGATGACGTCCAGCCGAGGACAGGCGTTCACCATCCGCCTCACGAGTCCGAAGTAGCTGCCAGGCATAGCTTCAGCTGGCCATAGCCGGATTATCAAATCCTTCATGGCTAGTTCGTCCCCCCTATGTGATACGTCCATTTTGCATCATGCTTTTATATCGATATTTATTGCATTATGGGCTGTTATTACACATTATGTCACAATACTTATGCCTAATCTCTCTTATTTTACAAGGTTTACATAAGGAGGGAGAATTCCAGCAGCTGGAATTCTGGGCTGGAAAAGGAGCAAATATTAGAGACCTATTCTGCACAACTCCAGAAGTCCTGAAACTCCACGGAAGTTGTTTTTGGAAATAATAAAAGATACTGAGCGAAGGAAATACCAGAGGGGGCCCACACCCTGGCCACAAGGGTGGGGGCGCGTCCTACCCCCTGGGCGCGCCCCCTGCCTTGTGGGCCCGTTGGTGGCCCTCCGGTGGCCATCTTCTGCTATATGAAGTCTTTCGTCCGAAGAAAAATCATAAGCAAGCTTTTGGGACGAGACTCCGCCGCCACGAGGCGGAACCTTGGCGGAACCAATTTAGGGCTCCGGCGGAGCTGTTCTGCCGGGGACACTTCCCTCCGGGAGGGAGAAATCATCGCCACCGTCATCACCAACGCTCCTCTCATCGGGAGGGGGCCAATCTCCATCAACATCTTCACCAGCACCATCTCTTCTCAAACCCCAGTTCATCTCTTGTATCCAATTCTTGTCTCTAAGTCTGGGATTGGTACCTGTAGGTTGCTAGTAGTGTTGATTACTCCTTGTAGTTGATGCTAGTTGGTTTATTTGGTGAAAGATCATATGTTCAGATCCTTTATGCATATTAATACTCCTCTGATTATGAACATGAATACGCATTGTGAGTAGTTACGTTTGTTCCTGAGGACATGGGAGAAGTCTTGCTATTAGTAGTCATGTGAATTTGGTATTCGTTCGATATTTTGATGAGATGTATGTTGTCTCTCCTCTAGTGGTGTTATGTGAACGTCGACTACATGACACTTCACCATTGTTTGGGCCTAGAGGAAGGCATTGGGAAGTAATAAGTAGATGATGGGTTGCTAGAGTGACAGAAGCTTAAACCCTAGTTTATGCGTTGCTTCGTAAGGGGCTGATTTGGATCCATATGTTTCATGCTTTGGTTAGGTTTACCTTAATACTCCCTCCGTCCGGAAATACTCGTCGAAGGAATGAATGTATCTAGATATGTTTTAGTTCTAGATACATTCATTTTTAGGCATTTCTCCGACAAGTATTTCCGGACGGAGGGAGTACTTATTTTGTAGTTGTGGATGCTTGCAATAGGAGTTAATCATAAGTGGGATGCACCAAGTAGAGATACTACTTGTGCTTCCAAATACCCTTAAACCCAGTTTTGCCATGAGAGTCCACCATATCTACCTATGGATTGAGTAAGATCCTTCAAGTAAGTCGTCATCGGTGCAAGCAATAAAAATTGCTCTCTAAATATGTATGATTAATTGGTGTGGATGAAATAAGCTTTATACGATCTTGTGATGTGGAAGAAATAAAAGCGATGGACTGCATAATAAAGGTCCATATCACAAGTGGCAATATAAAGTGACGTTCTTTCGCATTAAGATTTTGTGCATCCAACTCTGAAAGCGCATGGCAACCTCTGCTTCCCTATGCAAAGGGCCTATCTTTTACTTTTATCTCTTACCCTTATGCAAGAGTCATGGTGATCTTCACCTTTCCTTTTTACATTTTATCCTTTGGCGAGCACAGTGTGTTGGAAAGACCCTGATATATATATCTAATTGGATGTAAGTTAGCATGAACTATTATTGTTGACATTGCCCTTGAGGTAAAAGGTTGGGAGGCGAAACTATAAGCCCCTATCTTTCTCTGTGTCCGATTAAAACTCCATAACCACAAGTATTGCGTGAGTGTTAGCAATTGTGAAAGATTAAATGATATTTGAGTATGTGGACTTGATGAAAAGCTCTGACATAGACTCTTTCTGATGTTATGATAAATTGCAATTGCCTCAATGACTGAGATTATAGTTTGTTGGTTCTCAATGAAGTTTCTGATTCATACTTTGCATTGTGAATAGATTATTACTTGAGCATAAGAAATCGTATGACAATATCTATATATGTTGCTGTTATAAGAATGATCATGATGCCCTCATGTCCGTATTTTATTTTATCGACACCTCTACCTCTAAACATGTGGACATATTTATCGTTATCGGCTTCCGCTTGAGGACAAGCGAGGTCTAAGCTTGGGGGAGGTGATACGTCCATTTTGCATCATGCTTTTATATCGATATTTATTGCATTATGGGCTATTATTACACATTATGTCACAATACTTATGCCAAATCTCTCTTATTTTACAAGGTTTACATAAGGAGGGAGAATGCCCGCAGCTGGAATTCTGGGCTGGAAAAGGAGCAAATATTAGAGACCTATTCTGCACAACTCCAAAAGCCCTGAAACTCCACGGAAGTTGTTTTTGGAAATAATAAAAAATACTGAGCGAAGGAAATACTAGAGGGGGCCCACACCCTGGCCATGAGGGTGGGGGCGCGCCCTACCCCCCTGGGCGTGCCCCCCTGCCTTGTGGGCCCCCTGGTGGCCCTCCGGTGGCCATCTTCTTCTATATGAAGTCTTTCGTCCGAAGAAAAATCATAAGCAAGCTTTCGGGACGAGACTCCACCGCCACGAGGCGGAACCTTGGCAGAACCAATCTAGGGCTCCAGCGCAGCTGTTCTGCCGGTGACACTTCCCTCCGAGAGGGGGAAATCATCGCCATCGTCATCACCAACGCTCCTCTCATCGGTAGTTGGCCAATCTCCATCAACATCTTCACCAGCATCATCTCTTCTCAAACCCTAGTTCATCTCTTGTATCCAATTCTTGTCTCTAAGTCTGGGGTTGGTACCTGTAGGTTGCTAGTACTGTTGATTACTCCTTGTAGTTGATGCCAGTTGGTTTATTTGGTGAAAGATCATATGTTCAGATCCTTTATGCATATTAATACTCCTCTGATTATGAACATGAATATGCTTTGTGAGTAGTTAAGTTTGTTCCTGAGGACATGGGAGAAGTCTTGCTATTAGTAGTCATGTGAATTTGGTATTCGTTCGATATTTTGATGAGATGTATGTTGTCTCTCCTCTAGTGGTGTTACGTGAACGTCGACTACATGACACTTCATCATTGTTTGGGCCTAGAGGAAGGCATTGGGAAGTAATAAGTAGATGATGGGTTGCTAGAGTGACAGAAGCTTAAACCCTAGTTTATGCGTTGCTTCGTAAGGGACTGATTTGGATCCATATGTTTCATGCTATGGTTAGTTTTACCTTAATACTTCTTTTGTAGTTGCGGATGCTTGCAATAGGAGTTAATCATAATTGGGATGCTTGTCCAAGTAAGGACAGCACCCAAGTACCGGTCCACCCACATATCAAATTATCAAAGTACCGAACGCGAATAAAATGAACGTGATCGAAATTAGCTTGACGATAATTCCCATGTGTCCTCGGGAGCGCTTTTCTCTATTTAAGAAATTGTCCAGGCTTGTCCTTTTCTAAAAAAGGATTGGGCCACCTTGCTGCACTTTATTTACTTTTTTTACTTGTTGCTCGTTACAAATTATCCTATCACAAAACTATCTGTTACCTATAATTTCAGTGCTTGCGGAGAATACCTTGCTGAAAACCACTTATCATTTCCTTCTGCTCCTCGTTGGGTTTGACACTCTTACTTATAGAAAGGACTACGATAGATCCCCTATACTTGTGGGTCATCAAGACTCTTTTCTGGCGCCGTTGCCGGGGAGTGAAGCGCCTTTGGTAGGTGGAATTTGGTAAGGAAAAATTTATATAGTGTGCTGAAATTTACTGTCACTTGTTACTATGGAAAGTAATCCTCTGAGGGGCTTGTTCGGGGTATCTTCAACCCGACCAGTAGAGCAAAGAGTTTCTCCTCAACCTACTAAACCTACTGAAAATGAAAATGTCTACTTTGAAATTCCTTCGGGTATGATAGAGAAACTGCTAGCTAATCCTTTTGCAGGAGATGGAACATTACACCCTGATGAGCACCTAATATATGTGGATGAAGTTTGTGGATTATTTAAGCTTGCAGGTATGCCCGATGATGTTATCAAGAAGAAGGTCTTCCCTTTATCTTTGAAGGGAGATGCATTGACATGGTATAGGCTATGTGATGATATGGGATCATGGAACTACAAACGATTGAAATTGGAATTTCACCAGAAGTTTTATCCTATGCATCTTGTTCATCGTGATCATAATTATATATATAATTTTTGGCCTCGCGAAGGAGAAAGCATCGCTCAAGCTTGGGGGAGGCTTAAGTCAATGTTATATTCATGCCCCAATCATGAGCTCTCAAGAGAAATGATTATTCAAAAAATTTATGCTCGGCTTTCTGACAACAATCGCACCATGCTCGATACTTCTTGTACTGGTTCTTTTATGATGAAGACTATTGAATTCAAATGGGATTCATTGGAAAGAATTAAACGCAACTCTGAAGATTGGGACCTCGACGAAGGTAAGGAGTCAGGTATAACACCTAAGTTTGATTGTGTTAAATCTTTTATGGAGACCGATGTTTTCCGTAAATTCAACACTAAATATGGACTTGACTCTGAGATAGTAGCTTCTTTCTGTGAATCTTTTGCTGCTCACGTTGATCTCCCTAAGGAGAAGTGGTTTAAATATCATCCTCCCATAGAAGTAAAAGTAGTTGCACCTATTAAAGTTGAAGAAAAGACTATCACTTATAATGATCCTATTGTTCCTACTGCTTATGTAGAGAAAACACCTTTCCCTGTTACAATAAAGGATCACGCTAAAGCTTCAAATGTGGTTCGTAAAAGAAATATTAGAACCTATACACCTCCTGAGCAAGTTAAAGTTGAACCTAATATTGTTATTGTTAAAGATCTCTTGGCTGATAAAATTGATGGGCATGTTATTTATTTCTGTAATGAGACTGCTAGAATTGCTAAACCTTGTGCTAAAGATAAACATAGACCTGTGGTAGGCATGCCTGTTATTTCTGTTAAAATAGGACATCATTGTTATCATGGCTTATGTGACATGGGTGCTAGTGCTAGTGCAATACCTATTGACTTATACAAAGAAATTATGCATGATATTGCACCTACTGAGTTAGAAGAAATTGATGCCACAATTAAACTTGCCAATAGAGATACTATTTCACCAATTGGGATTGTTAGAGATGTTGAAGTCTTGTGTGGGAAAACTAAATATCCTGTTGATTTTCTTGTTCTTGGTTCCCCACAAGATAGCTTTTGTCCCATTATATTTGGTAGACCCTTCTTAAATACTGTTAATGCTAAGATAGACTGCGAAAAGGATGTTGTTACTATTGGTCTAGGTGATATGTCTCATGAGTTTAACTTTTCTAAATTTCGTAGACAACACCGTGAAGAGGAATTGCCTAGTAAAGATGAAATTATTGGTCTTGCTTCTATTGCCGTGCCTCCTAGTGATCCTTTAGAACAATATTTGCTAGACCATGAAAATGATATGTTTATGAATGAAAGAAGGGAAATAGATGAAGTGTTCTTTAAACAGGGACCTATTCTGAAACACAACTTGCCTGTTGAAATCTTAGGGGATCCTCCTCCACCCAAGGGTGATCCCGTGTTTGAACTTAAACCATTGCCTGATACTCTTAAATATGCTTATCTTGATGAAAAGAATATATATATCCTGTTATTATTAGTTCTAACCTTTCAGATAAGGAGGAAGAAAAATTATTGAAAACTCTGAAGAAGCACCGTGCTGCTATTGGATATACTCTTGATGATCTTAAGGGCATTAGTCCCACTCTATGCCAACACAAAATAAATTTGGAGAAATATGCCAAACCAGTTATTGATCACCAACGACGCCTGAATCCTAAGATGAAAGAAGTGGTAAGAAAGGAAATATTAAAGCTCCTTGAGGCAGGTATAATTTATCCTGTTGCTGATAGTCAGTGGGTAAGTCCTGTCCATTGTGTCCCTAAGAAGGGATGTATTACTGTCGTTCCTATGATAAAGATGAATTGATTCCGCAAAGAATTATTACAGGTTATAGGATGGTAATTGATTTTCGCAAATTAAATAAATCTACTAAAAAGGATCATTACCCCTTACCTTTTATTGATCAAATGCTAGAAAGACTATCCAAACATACACACTTTTGCTTTCTAGATGGTTATTCTGGTTTCTCTCAAATACCTGTGTCAGCTGATGATCAAGCTAAGACCACATTTACTTGTCCTATCGGTACTTTTGCTTATAGACGTATGCCTTTTGGTTTATGTAATGCACCTTCTACCTTTCAAAGATGCATGATGGCTATATTCTCTAATTTTTGTGAAAAGATTTGTGAGGTTTTCATGGACGATTTCTCCGTCTATGGATCCTCTTTTGATGATTGCTTGAGCAACCTTGATCGAGTTTTGCGTAGATGTGAAGAAACTAATCTTGTCTTGAATTGGGAGAAGTGCCACTTTATGGTTAATGAAGGTATTGTCTTGGGGCATAAAATTTCTGAAGGAGGTATTGAAGTTGATAAAGCTAAAGTTGATGCTATTGAGAAGATGTCGTGTCCCAAAGACATCAAAGGTATAAGAAGTTTCCTTGGTCACGCCAGTTTTTATAGGAGGTTCATTAAGGACTTCTCAAAAATCTCTCGGCCTCTGACCAATCTATTACAAAAAGATATACCATTTGTCTTTGATGATGATTGTGTAGAAGCATTTGAAATACTTAAGAAAGCATTAATTTCGGCACCTATTGTTCAGCCACCTGATTGGAATTTACCTTTTGAAATTATGTGTGATGCTAGTGATTATGCTGTAAGTGATGTTCTAGGGCAAATAGTTGATAAGAAATTAAATGTTATTCAATATGCGAGTAAAACTCTAGACAATGCCCAGAGAAATTATGCTATTACTGAAAAAGAATTTTTAGTAGTTGTATTTGCTTGTGATAAGTTCAGACCTTATATTGTTGATTCTAAAGTAACTATTCACACGGATCATGCTGCTATTAAATATCTTATGGAAAAGAAAGATGCTAAACCTAGACTTATTAGATGGGTTCTCTTGCTACAAGAATTTGATTTGCATATTATTGATAGAAAGGGAGCTGAGAACCCCGTTGCAGACAACTTGTCTAGGTTAGAAAAAGTTCTCGATGACCCACTACCTATTGATGATAGCTTTCCTGATGAACAATTAAATGCCATAAATGCTTCTCGTACTGCTCCATGGTATGTTGATTATGCTAATTACATTGTTGCTAAATTCATACCACCTAGTTTCACATACCAGCAAAAGAAAAAGTTTTTCTATGATTTGAGACATTACTTTTGGGATGACCCACATCTTTATAAAGAAGGAGTAGATGGTGTTATTAGATGTTGTGTACTTGAGCATGAACATGAACAGATCCTACGCAAGTGTCACTTCGAGGCTTATGGAGGACACCACGCTAGAGATAGGACTGCACATAAGGTATTGCAATCCGGTTTTTATTGGCCTACTCTCTTCAAGGATGCTCGTAAGTTTGTCTTATCTCACGATGAATGTCAAAGAATTGGTAATATTAGTAGATGTCAAGAAATGCCTATGAATTATTCACTTGTTATTGAACCATTTGATGTTTGGGGCTTTGATTATATGGGACCGTTTCCTGCCTCTAATGGATATACACATATTTTAGTTGTTGTTGATTACGTTACTAAGTGGGTAGAAGCTATTCCAACTAGTAGTGTTGATCATAACACTTCTATTAAGATGCTTAAAGAAGTTATTTTTCCGAGGTTTGGAGTCCCTAGATATTTAATGACTGCTGATGGTTCACATTTTATTCATGGTGCTTTCCGTAAAATGCTTGCTAAATATGACGTTAATCATAGAATTGCATCCCCTTATCACCCACAGTCTAGTGGTCAAGTAGAATTGAGTAATAGAGAACTCAAATTAATTTTGCAAAAGACTGTTAATAGGTCTAGAAAGAATTGGTCCAAGAAACTTGATGATGCACTATGGGCTTATAGAACTGCATATAAAAATCCTATGGGTATGTCTCCGTATAAAATGGTTTATGGAAAAGCATGTCACTTACCTCTCGAACTAGAACATAAGGCATATTGGGCTATTAAAGAGCTCAACTATGATTTCAAACTTGCCGGTGAGAAGAGGTTATTTGACATTAGCTCACTTTATGAATGGAGAACCCAAGCCTATGAGAATGCCAAGTTGTTTAAAGAAAAAGTTAAAAGATGGCATGACAAAAGAATACAAAAGCGTGAGTTTAATGTAGGTGATTATGTATTGCTATACAACTCTTGTTTAAGATTTTTTGCAGGAAAACTTCTCTCTAAATGGGAAGGTCCTTACGTTATCGAGGAGGTCAATCGTTCCGGTGCCATAAAAATCAACAACTTCGAAGGCACAAATCCGAAGGTGGTGAACGGTCAAAGAATCAAACATTATATCTCAGGTAATCCTATAAATGTTGAAACTAATGTTATCAAAACTGTAACACCGGAGGAATACATAAGGGACACTTTCCAGAACGTTTCAGACTCCGAAAAGGAATAGGTATGTGGTACGGTAAGTAAACCGACTCCAAAACAGTTCTAATGGCAATTTTTCTCCATTTTGGAATATTCAGGAAAATAGCAAAATAAGTAGTCCGGGAAGGACACGGGGGCTCCACGAGGGTGGAGGGCGCGCCCTACCCCCCTGGGCGCGCCCCCTGCCTTGTGGGCACCTCGTGCGCTCTTCGGACTCCGTTTTCTTGCACGATACTTCTTTCGGTCGGTAAAAATTCATTATATAATCTCCCGAAGGTTTTGACTCCTGTATCACGCAAATATCCTTTGTTTTCGTTTCGAGCTGTTTTCCTGACAGATCTAGATCATCATGACGTCTCCAAGCGCCCCCAAGGACAATTTCTTCGAGAAGGTCATCAACCCCTACCTCGCGGAGGTGCTGCAACACCCTCAAACCATTGAGATGCGTGATGGGTTGCTGCACATCCGCGATGTCGAGGGACCAAGGAGGACCGGAAGCGTGGAGACAAGGCTCGAGGCAATGGAGCAACAAGTTTTCAAGTGCCAGGAGATGGTGGAGCGTGGACTTGACTCCAATCACATAATGATCACGGAGTTCACCAACAACCACAAGCTGGATGCCAAGGACATTGGGGAGGCCATCTTTAAGCTTCACGAGAAAATCGAGCACCTCCAAGCCCAAATCTATGACCTGCAAAACCAAAACTGTTTGTATGAATATAGATTCAAGAGAATGAGTTTGGCTACAGATTTGAGGATCTCGGAGACTCGATCATCCTTCTATGATGGTGAGCCTATGCCTTGGAAGATGGACGACAAGCCTACTTCATCAACAACACCATCACCACTTCCGAGGAAGGAGACATAATCACATGGTTATGGGCACTCCCCTTGGCAACTGCCAAGCTTGGGGGAGGTGCCCCGGTATCGTATCACCATCACATCCTATCTTTACCGTTTTTTCTTAGTTCCATCCTTTTTAGTAATATCTTGATCTAGTAGAATAAAAGTTTTTGGTATGATCTAGTTTTGAGTTTTGCTTTATGATCCCTCTATGTAATCGAGTCCGTGAGCTATATAATCAAGATTAGTGTTGAGTCAAGGGCTTGATTATCTTGCTATGATCTTGAGTGAATAAAAGAAAAGAGAAAAAGAATAAAAAGAAACCAAGAGATCATATTGATCTTATGGAGAGTAATGACTTCACATATAAAGAGTATGATGATTAAAAATTGTTGAGAGTTGACAAACATAGCTTTGGTCATCGTTGCAATTAATAGGAAGTAATAAAGAAAGAGAGGTTTCACATATAAATATACTATCTTGGACATCTTTTATGATTGTGAGCACTCATTAAAATATGACATGCTAAAGAGTTGATGTTGGACAAGGAAGACAATGTAATGGGTTATGTTTTCTTATATCTGAAATAAAGTATATTGTCATGGATCATCCAACATGTTGAGCTTGCCTTTCCCCCTCATGCTAGCCAAATTCTTTGCACCAAGTAGAGATACTACTTGTGCTTCCAAATACCCTTAAACCCAGTTTTGCCATGAGAGTCCACCATATCTACCTATGGATTGAGTAAGATCCTTCAAGTAAGTTGTCATCGGTGCAAGCAATAAAAATTGCTCTCTAAATATGTATGATTAATTGGTGTGGATGAAATAAGCTTTATACGATCTTGTGATGTGGAAGAAATAAAAGCGATGGACTGTATAATAAAGGTCCATATCACAAGTGGCAATATAAAGTGACGTTCTTTCGCATTAAGATTTTGTGCATCCAACTCTGAAAGCGCATGGCAACCTCTGCTTCCCTATGCAAAGGGCCTATCTTTTACTTTTATCTCTTACCCTTATGCAAGAGTCATGGTGATCTTCACATTTCCTTTTTACATTTTATCCTTTGGCGAGCATAGTGTGTTGGAAAGACCCTGATATATATATCTAATTGGATGTAAGTTAGCATGAACTATTATTGTTGACATTGCCCTTGAGGTAAAAGGTTGGGAGGCGAAACTATAAGCCCCTATCTTTCTCTGTGTCCGATTAAAACTCCATAACCACAAGTATTGCGTGAGTGTTAGCAATTGTGAAAGATTAAATGATATTTGAGTATGTGGACTTGATGAAAAGCTCTGACATAGACTCTTTCTGATGTTATGATAAATTGCAATTGCCTCAATGACTGAGATTATAGTTTGTTGGTTCTCAATGAAGTTTCTGATTCATACTTTGCATTGTGAATAGATTATTACTTGAGCATAAGAAATCGTATGACAATATCTATATATGTTGCTGTTATAAGAATGATCATGATGCCCTCATGTCCGTATTTTATTTTATCGACACCTCTACCTCTAAACATGTGGACATATTTATCGTTATCGGCTTCCGCTTGAGGACAAGCGAGGTCTAAGCTTGGGGGAGGTGATACGTCCATTTTGCATCATGCTTTTATATCGATATTTATTGCATTATGGGCTATTATTACACATTATGTCACAATACTTATGCCAAATCTCTCTTATTTTACAAGGTTTACATAAGGAGGGAGAATGCCCGCAGCTGGAATTCTGGGCTGGAAAAGGAGCAAATATTAGAGACCTATTCTGCACAACTCCAAAAGTCCTGAAACTCCACGGAAGTTGTTTTTGGAAATAATAAAAAATACTGAGCGAAGGAAATACTAGAGGGGGCCCACACCCTGGCCATGAGGGTGGGGGCGCGCCCTACCCCCCTGGGCGTGCCCCCCTGCCTTGTGGGCCCCCTGGTGGCCCTCCGGTGGCCATCTTCTTCTATATGAAGTCTTTCGTCCGAAGAAAAATCATAAGCAAGCTTTCGGGACGAGACTCCACCGCCACGAGGCGGAACCTTGGCAGAACCAATCTAGGGCTCCAGCGCAGCTGTTCTGCCGGTGACACTTCCCTCCGGGAGGGGGAAATCATCGCCATCGTCATCACCAACGCTCCTCTCATCGGTAGTTGGCCAATCTCCATCAACATCTTCACCAGCATCATCTCTTCTCAAACCCTAGTTCATCTCTTGTATCCAATTCTTGTCTCTAAGTCTGGGATTGGTACCTGTAGGTTGCTAGTACTGTTGATTACTCCTTGTAGTTGATGCCAGTTGGTTTATTTGGTGAAAGATCATATGTTCAGATCCTTTATGCATATTAATACTCCTCTGATTATGAACATGAATATGCTTTGTGAGTAGTTAAGTTTGTTCCTGAGGACATGGGAGAAGTCTTGCTATTAGTAGTCATGTGAATTTGGTATTCGTTCGATATTTTGATGAGATGTATGTTGTCTCTCCTCTAGTGGTGTTATGTGAACGTCGACTACATGACACTTCATCATTGTTTGGGCCTAGAGGAAGGCATTGGGAAGTAATAAGTAGATGATGGGTTGCTAGAGTGACAGAAGCTTAAACCCTAGTTTATGCGTTGCTTCGTAAGGGACTGATTTGGATCCATATGTTTCATGCTATGGTTAGTTTTACCTTAATACTTCTTTTGTAGTTGCGGATGCTTGCAATAGGAGTTAATCATAATTGGGATGCTTGTCCAAGTAAGGATAGCACCCAAGTACCGGTCCACCCACATATCAAATTATCAAAGTACCGAACGCGAATCATATGAACGTGATGGAAACTAGCTTGATGATAATTCCCATGTGTCCTCGGGAGCGCTTTTCTCTATATAAGAAATTGTCCAGGCTTGTCCTTTGCTACAAAAAGGATTGGGCCACCTTGCTGCACTTTATTTACTTTTGTTACTTGTTGCTCGTTACAAATTATCCTATCACAAAACTATCTGTTACCTATAATTTCAGTGCTTGCAGAGAATACCTTGCTGAAAACCGCTTATCATTTCCTTCTGCTCCTCGTTGGGTTCGACACTCTTACTTATCGAAAGGACTACGATAGATTCCCTATACTTGTGGGTCATCACTATGCAGCTCCATCAGCTGTTTCAACTGATCGGTGAAGGACACGGGAAGTTCCGGGGCCGCATATTGCGACCAGAATAGTTTTTCCGTCGAACCCCCTCCTTCGGCCCCGTAGAACTCCACGGCGTCTGATGCACTACGGGGTAAATCCGCAAAAGCCCCTGGGGAACTTCAAACCCGGGTTAGTAAAAGGCACCGCTTCTCCGGATACTTGCTTTGCATCTTAAATGCCTGACCCGCCGTGATCTTCTTGGCCTCTTGGATCTCCTGGAGAGCGGCCTGGGCCTCATTCCGTGCGGTCTCCGCGCTCTGACGAGCCTTGGTGAGTTCGGCCTCTTGAGCCGACGCATCATTCTCCAAGGTCTCACATTTTTTCACTGCATCTTGGAGCTCCTGCTGGACTTCTTTGACCCGGGCCTTGAGCTTCTTACGGGCGGCCTGCTGCTGGACAGCCTTCTCCTCGGCCTCTCCCAAGGCCTTCCTCAGGGCCTCGACCTCGGTCGTGGCTCCTGCAATTACGACACTACAGTCAATATAGAGCGCCTATGCTTTCCAAACACACATCAAGTCGTTACCCACCTTGCTTCTCCTGAAGCCGAATTTTAACCTCGCCGAGCTTGTTCTCGGTCTGCTCCAGCCTCTGCTTCAGTTCAGAGATCTTGGCAGCATGAGAGGTTGCGGCCAACAGCGACGCCTGCTTATGCATACATATTACGTTAGTCTCCTACAATAGAAGATTGATCCTCTGTCCGGTTCTTCTCGCCGAACACCGGACAGTGTCTCAGGGGCTACTGACTACATGGGTTTTTTCTCTTTCTATGTCACTTACCTCGAAACCTGTCAACAGGTTGCTGCAGGCTTCGTTCAGTCCACTCTTGGCGGACTGAACCCTCTCGATCACCGCGCCCATAAGGACACGGTGCTCCTCCATAACGGAGGCGCCTCGTAGCGCCTCCATCAGGTTATCCGGTGTCCCTGGATGGACAGGGACCACCGGCGGAAGTGGCGCACCCCCTCCTTCAAAGGGGGCTACTCGCCCGACTCCGAAGCCATATGGGTCTCCGGAATTGTATTCGGCTGAGGGCCAAACTGGATGCAGCCCTCTTCGCCAGTCTCCATGGGGATCGTCTCCCCCATGTGTCTGGCAGTGGAGGCTTCGCCTCGTGGCGCCTCCCGGACAGCGTCCTGGGCTCCTCCCCGGTTCGGAGTGGCCCTCCGGGACAACACTTCGGTGTCATCCCTGGCCCCGGGGGAATAAGCAGGCGGTGGCGACATGCTCGCCATCTCCGACAGAGCCAACGAACCTCCAGACGAGGATCGTTGGAGTAGGTCGCGGGCCGGACTGCAATAGTACAGTTAACTATGTCAAGATAATGGAGAGAAAGGGCCGGATGTGCGCACGAGTGAGCCGTGTCACTTACGATGCGGCCGGGGGTTTGGTGTGGGGGCGTAGTTCCGGACTGTTGTCAACGTCCCACGCGGTGTTGACCACTGGGACGCCCTTCCCCTTCTTGGGCGTTTCTGCCTCCAGATGCGCTGAAGCCGCCCTCTTCTTCTTCCTCTCCTCAGGGGGAGGATTGTTCTCTTCGTCCTCCTCTTCCTCGTCATTGTCCTCAGGGACAGAGGAATGAGCTTCGTCGTCTTCGGACGTCACGTCCGAAGTGCCCTTGCGATGGAGGCCACTCTTGGCCCCCTTTGACTTCTTCTTGGCCTTCTTCTCCGGCGCCTTATATGGTGCCGGCACCAGCATCTTCGCTAGACACGGGATGACTGGTTCTTCAGGCAGCGGGGCCGGACACTGGATCCGCTTCGCCCTCTCCATCTAGTCCTGAAAAAGCAGTAGTAAAGGATCATACATCATCCTCGAAACAATTAAGTTGGGGTACATCAAAAATAACATACCTCGCTGGCAGGGTGTTTACAATCATCACCCCGGTCTGAATCCGTGGCCGGTGGCTTCTCGTTGCCCTTAAAAAGCAACTTCCATCCGCCTTCGTGAGTAGTCTCGAAGAGCCTTACCAAGGTCTAGAGCTTCTTCGAATTGAACTCCCACAGAGGGCGGCTTCGGCGCTGGCACGGAAGAATCCGGCGAATTAACATCACCTGGATTACATTGACGAGCTTGACATTCTTAGTCACTATGCTGTGAATGCGCATCTGCAGCGCTATCAGCTCGTTAGGTGAACACCATCCGGACTCTTCTCGACCCAGGAGGTGAGTCGCATAGGAGCGCCGGAGCGGAATTCGGCAGCTGCGGCCCAGGTGGGGCCGCGAGGTTCAGTGATATAGAACCATTGCTTCTGCCATTCCTTTACTGTGTCCACAAAAGTGCCCTTGGGCCAGGAGACGTTGGACGGCTTACTCACCATGGTTCCTCCGCACTCCGCGTGCTGGCCATCCACCACCTTCGGCTTCATGTTGAAGACTTTGAGCCACAGCCCGAAGTGTGGTTGGATGCGGAGGAAGGCCTCACACACGACGATAAACGCCGAGATGTTGAGGAAGGAATTCGGGGACAGATCATGGAAATCTATCCCGTAATAATACATTAGCCCGCGGACGAAAGGGTGGAGCGGAAACCCTAGCCCGTGGAAGAAATGGGGGATGAACACTACCCTCTCGGTGGGCTTCAGCGTGGGGATGATTTGTCCCTCGGCCGGCAGACGATGGTCGATCTCCTTCGCCAAATATCCAGCCGCCCGAAGCTCAGTAATGTCCTCCTCCTTGACGGAGGAGACCATCCACTTGCCCTAACCACCGGATCCGGACATGGTTGCTTGAGCGGAAAGGAGATGAGAACTCGGGCGCTGGAGCTCGAGATTGGAAAGGCGGAGACGGAGAGAGAACATGAGAAGAGGAAGAGGGAACCCTTATCCCCTTATAAAGGCAGCAAATATTAAACGCCTCCTCACTCGCCTTAAGATTCGCCTATTCCCAAGGGTTGTATAAACGACACGGTTGGGTTACCCATGCCCGCATTGATGAGAATCCCGCGATAAGGGAACACGATCTCTGCTTTGATAAGACGTGCCCATGGCAACTGCGTCTCGGGACGTGGGGCATCGAACATAAAAACGGTTTGGAATTATGACCGGTCGGACGTAATGTCGTGCTGCAAAGTTGTCAGCGGATGGAACTCGTGTAAAAATATATATTCTCTCTGCGATTGTGCATGGTGTGTGTAACAGGTCTGCATACAATCATCGCATCCGAAGACTATCTTGGAGTTCGGAAAAAGGGGAACCCGCCTTGCAATGCCGAAGACAATCTGCGCGTCGGACTCCTCGTCATTGAAGCCAGGTTCAGGGGCTACTGAGGGAGTCCTGGACTAAGGGGTCCTCGGGCGTCCGGCCTGTTATTTATTGGGCCGGACTGATGGGCTGTGAAGATACGAAGGTCGAAGACTATACCCGTGTCCGGATTGGACTTTCCTTGGCGTGGAAGGCAAGCTAGGCGACCAACTGTGAAGATTCCTTCTTATGTAACCGACCCCATGTAACCCTAGATCTCTCCGATGTCTATATAAACCGGAGAGCATAGTCCGGATAGGAGAGATACTCATTGCCGTATTCACATAGGCTAGACTTTTAGGGTTTAGCCATTACGATCTCGTGGTAGATCAACTCTTGTAACACTCATATTCATCAAGATCAGTCAAGCAGGAAGTAGGGTATTACCTCCATAGAGAGGGCCCGAACCTGGGTAAACATCGTGTCCCCCGTCTCCTGTTACCATCGATCCTAGACGCACAGTTCGGGACCCCTACCCGAGATCCACCGGTTTTGACACTGACACTGGGCACGCCCTCCACCCTCGTGGGCCCCTCGTGGCTCCACCGACCTACTTCTTCCTCCTATATATACCTACGTACCCCGAAACCATCAAGGAGCACCACGAAAATCTAATTCCACCGCCGCAACCTTCTGTACTTGTGAGATCCTATCTTGGGGCCTTTTCCGGCGCTCTGCCGGAGGGGGCATTGATCACGGAGGGCTTCTACATCAACACCATAGCCTCTCCGATGATGTGTGAGTAGTTTACTACAGACCTTCGGGTCCATAGTTATTAGCTAGATGGCTTCTTCTCTCTGTTTGGATCTCAATACAAAGTTCTCCTCGATCTTCTTGGAGATCTATTCGATGTAACTCTTTTTGCGGTGTGTTTGTCGAGATCCGATGAATTGTGGGTTTATGATCAAGATTATCTATGAACAATATTTGAATCTTCCCTGAATTCTTTTATGTATGATTGGTTATCGTTGCAAGTCTCTTCGAATTATCAGTTTGGTTTGGCCTAGTAGATTGATCTTTCTTGCAATGGGAGAAGTGCTTAGCTTTGGGTTCAATCATGCGGTGCTCGATCCCAGTGACAGTAGGGGAAACGACACGTATTGTATTGTTGCCATCGAGGATAAAAAGATGGGGTTTATATCATATTGCTTGAGTTTATCCCTCTACATCATGTCATCTTACCTAATGCGTTACTCTGTTCTTATGAACTTAATACTCTAGATGCATGCTGGATAGCGGTCGATGTGTGGAGTAATAGTAGTAGATGCAGGCAGGAGTCGGTCTACTTGTCACGGACGTGATGCCTATATACATGATCATGCCTAGATATTCTCATAATTATGCACTTTTCTATCAATTGCTCGACAGTAATTTGTTCACCCACCGTAATACTTATGCTATCTTGAGAGAAGCCACTAGTGAAACCTATGGCCGTCGGGTCTATTTTCCATCATATTAATCTCTCGTCAACAAGCTATTTCTGGCGCCGTTTATTTTGCAATTTTTTTTAATCTTTATCATAAAAAATACCAAAAATGTTATCTTATCATCTCTATCAGAAGGGATTGACAACCCCTTTATCGCGTTGGTTGCAAGGTTCTTATTTGTTTGTGTAGGTACGAGGGACTTGCGTGTGGCCTCCTACTGGATTGATACCTTGGTTCTCAAAAACTGGGGTAAATACTTACGCTACTTTGCTGCATCACCCTTTCCTCTTCAAGGGAAAAACCAACGCATGCTCAAGAGGTAGCACGTTCTTATTTTCCTGTAAAAATTATTCGCTTGGTTAGTCCTGACAAGCGGGGCCACACTTATCATTGTGAGAATTGGCTTATTTTTGTCATATAACATGGTCAACGGGCTTGACATGAAAATAACAATTTCTAATGGCATTTTTGAGAAAACATCTAACTTAACAGTGGCATTTTTTAGATATCTAATTGCATTTTTGAGCGGGCATCTCATGGATCGATGGCATTTTTGAGTAGTTGTAACTTCTAATGGCAAAACTGAGTAGTGATACACAATTAGTGGCATAAATAATAAGAACCCAAGAATTAAATAGGTATGCTAATTTCTTTAATATAATTTAGCACCCCGTTTAAGCATGTACTAGCTTTTTTAATAGTACTATATGCATAATTTGGCGACGAGCGCTCTCTATATGTACCACCTTTTTTCTTTAATTTCATGTTGTTAGTTTTCCTCCATGGCGCAATCCATTGATACTACTACTGTACAAAAGTATTCATTTTTAAAAGACTAGAGGGCGGGGCAGTCTAGCTTGGTCGGTTTGAAGAGAGGCGAGGGCCTTTGTGATTTGACAGCTCATTACTGCTGGAAGGCGGGGCCTTGTGATTTGACTGCTTGTATAAATGAGCCGACAACCTGAGGAGGAGCAAAGAACCGTGCGGTATACTCAAGTTTTCCACTGGAGTAGTACGACGGAGGAGCACGAAACACGGCAGCCCAGTGCCATATGGCGATAAAAATGATCTAATTTGCTAGTCATCTCATTGTTAGTATTGTTCTATTCATGCCTCGCAGAGAACGTGACACGCGCGGCGAAACACCCGAAGGAAGATTATCACCCAAAAAAAGAAGGAAGACGCACACACAAGTCTGGGCGCTGCTCTCTACTACATGAAGGGTTGCTGGCTGCAAAGTCGTAACTGCTTCTTCATCGCCTCCACGACCTCCATCTCCTTGCGTGTCTCCTCCGCCATCTTCTTCATTCTGTCCATGACGCGGGATTTCTCGACGCGAGCCTTCATCATCTGTTCCACGGCCGCATTACGTACCTTGACAGCAGTCAAGTGCTCGATGTGGAGCTTCGCAAACTCCTCCTTCTGTTCCATGACAAGGGCCTGCAGCATCTTCAATGAGGAACTACTATTCTCATGCAGCTTCTTCCAGCCGGCATTCTCCTCCTTCAGCAAGTCGAGCTCGTGGCAGAGCTTCGCCTTGTCCTCCTAAAGTTACAGGATTTCGCTGGTCGCCTTCTTCTCCGAGGCAATGCTCTTCTTCAGCAGCATCACCAAGCCGGCAGTCAACTCCCCCTGCTCATTGAGCTCAGCGGGCATGTCGTCGAGACTCTCCTTCAGCAACTCCACCAAGCCGTGGATGAACTCCTTCTGCTTATTGAGGTGCTTATTGAGCTGATCGGGCATGTCGTCGAGGGATAACGACTCCAGCGCCGCCAGCTCGGCATGTTCGCCTCCGCGGCTAGGGCGCTCCTGGGAGCCATCGCCTGCCTGTGAGAGATCTTTCGAGGTCTCTGCGTGGCGGCGAGCCCTCTCTTTTTTTCCGCAGCCTTGGTTGCCGCTCCCTTGTTACAAGTAATTCTCGACCTAGAGCTCTGCATACCGGCCATGGCAAGGACGGACGAAGGACTTATGTGGAGGAAGGTAGAGATTAGGTAGTTCCCGTTTTTCGGTTAGGTAGTTCCCCTTTTTATAACCTAAGTACTAGCACTAGTACTAAAACCTGCATAGTGGGAACACGTTCAGGTTTGGTACGTACTAGTAGGTGTGAGCAGGCTTGCACTTAATTGTAGCACTAGTACTTTGGAATGTGATGGGAACAAGGTAAAGATTAATTGATGGTTTTGGTTTCGAGGCCCGAAACGGCTCCCGATGAGTTTAGTGGAACATAAATTTCAAGTACTCCCTCCATCTCAGTTTACAAGGCTTGCACGTGTATCTAGGTCGTCAATATAACTTATATAAAATAAATTGTTTAACATAAAAAAAATATCATAAAAAAAAATATTTGAAGTTTGTAATGATATATTTTTCGTAATGTATGCCTCTTATTAAGTTGGTCAAATTAACGACCTAGGTACACATGCAAGACTTGTAAACTGAGATCGAGGAGGTACTACACTACTCAAATGCGGTCGCACAAGTCAGTGATGTAACTGGTCGTACATGTCAGACCAAGCCGATGCGTGTCCCTTCGGTGAGACGCGGGTCCGACCGACAGTCTGTTGGTGCGACCGACCGTAAAGTATTACGTGATGGAGACTTCTGGTGGGCAAGGCAGGGAGGCGAGCCTAGGCGCTGGGAGAGCCCTACGAGGCTAAGATAAAGATAGTACTACTCCACTCCGTCCATATTTAAATACAAAGGCCACCAACAGTAGCCCTGGCAAAAATTGATCATGCTGCCCGCGTCCTGGTTTATTGACCCCCTTTTTTTATGCCACTTTTTATGACATGCATAAATATTATGTTACTTAATATGGTCAAAAATTGGCACAAAATACAAAGAAGACCAATGGAAATACTAGCAACCCATGATTTAACTACTCGCATGCGTGCAGTGGAGTAGTAATGTATTTCTTCTGCCCTCACGTCCACTCAATTTATGATCGATCGAAAGTATAATGGGGTTTTTACGCCCAAAACTGCGAGTGTCATGTTCTCCACAGGGACTAGGTGACGGACTATGCTCGGCTAAAGCTAGACCAGACGAAAAGGTTTTTTATATTGCAAGACAAAAGAAAATAAAGCAAGTTTTCCCACTTAAAGTGGGACAAGATCATCTACCACTTACTACACAATCAAATAACAAGACAGGGAGAAGAACAAAGATAACGGGACAAGAACATAAATGTTTCACAACAGAACATATATTTATATACCACAGGTACTTGAGGACACAAGAACTACAGACCAAATCTTCTGAAGCAAGCAGTACAATTATGAGCAGGACAAAGCAAGCAAGTGTACTAGTACTAATAAATCAACTGAATAGTACTACTAAACAAGCACAAATCTGAACTGACAATTAACAGGTTGCAAGCTCTTATCAAATCTGAACCTTACAAGTACTACACATCTCCTATTACAGAAAATTCAGAGAGAGAGATAAGCAGCAGCAAGATTGAAGAAAGAGAAGCAGCAGGGACGTGGAGAGAGGGAGCAGCAGCAGTTTTGGGGAGAGAAGAAGAAGAAAAGCAGCAGGGACGTGGAGAGAGGGAGCAGCAGCAGTTTTGGGGATAGAAGAAGAAGAAAAGCAGCAGGAGATTGAGGGCATCAGCAGCAGCAAGAGAAAGGATTAAGGGGAGATCAGGGGCAGCAGCTAGATGGCACAAGTGAGGAGCAACAGCAAGGAGAAGTTCAGAGGTAGAGGAGCAGCAGCGAGGCAAGAGAAGGAGTAGCAGCAAGAACGTGAGGAGAGGGAAGGAGCAGCAGGTTGAGGCGCTCAGAGAGGGGAAGTAGAGGAGGAGCAGAAGGGCAGCAGGGAGGACGTCGGGAAGAAGAACAACAACGAGGTAGGCGAAGGGAGCGGCCAGGAGAATCAGCAGCGGGTGGAGGCGCGCGGGTATGGCAGGCGAGATGGGCGCTGGTGGTGAGGGGCGCTGGTGATGGATAGATGGATGGGTGGCGGAGGCGCACCACCACGCCGGCCTGGCCGTGGCGGCGGCCGGAGGTGGAGAAGGAGGGGTGAGGGAGAGAGATGGAGATGCCAGGCCCGATTTGGGAATGGGGCAGCGCTAGGGATTTTGATCCCCTCCCTGATCTGCCACTTTTGCTCTTTGGCCCTTCTCCTTCTCTTCTTACTTCACAAGAAGGTCCTCCCACTTCTTTAGCTAGCCCCTCTGGTTACTTCTTGTCATCACACACGAGTCCTTGACGTATTTGTTTCATGCCCTTCTCTATTCTCGTTAGCCACATAGTAGAAATCTTGACGATTATAGTGCCTTTGCGCACTTTTCTGCAAAAGAAACAAGTCACAAGTAAATGATCCCTTTATATGATTTCCATTCAAATATGCAACAGTTCATAGCAAGGATCGATGGTCAGATCACAATATGTGGTATATTTGAGTGCCAAATTATGAATAGGAAATGTGCTTATCAAGTTCCCCCACACTTAAATCTTTACTTGTCCTCAAGTAAAGGAATATGATAAAGGCAAGATAGTGAACAGTAAACTGACTAAAGGATGCACTAGTAAATCAGATCTCCAAACAATGCTTGCTTTGACCTTTGCTAGTGAAAATTAATGGTTAGGAGTGCTACAAAGCAATAGGATACAAGTAAACTCGACCATTCTAAACTTTTGCAATGATAAACGAAGATTAGCAAGTTCAAATGCTGACTCTGCCAAAAGGTTCCTAAAGAGAGCATGATCCTGAGAACAAAAGGAACTTGAATTTATTTGCAGAAATATAACATTGTGGTTGAACCACTTATTAAATTTGAAGGAAGTGATGATAATATTTTATCAGTCTCACCAAAGGAACATACCACCGATCCCGAGAACATGGTATACACCTGGCTCGACCAATTATTAGTTTTTTTTAGTTTGTCTCCCCAAAGGAACATACCGCCGATCCCAAGAACATGGTATACACCTGGTTCGACAATTACATTTTCTTAATATAATTCACTCCTATCCGATCCAACCAGATTTCACAAGCCACCGATCCAGGGAACATGACATGCTACTGTTAGGTAGATCAGATAATTATTTATTCATTATTACTTATTTAACAAATGAATACAAAAATGAAACAAGAATCATCACTCATCCAGGTCTGGTTCACATACTACCGATCCAGGGAACATAGCATGCTAGTCCATAGTGGTGAGTGATTGCTGTGAATGGGAACACATTAGGCACAAACTCAGCATCTGACACTTAATGATCTAGGTGCATCAAGGTAAGAGCAGAAAATAATAAGTTTTCTAGTGTGCTAGGGATTTGAGCACTCAAAACTAATAGCCTTCACTACTTTCAGTAATAGAACAAGCTATAGATCACTAGTTTACTAGGCATTCCACAATCAGTTCACATGTTCACATCAAGCACAATATGTCAAATGAAATTCAGTGGGACAGCATTTAAGAAATGGCTTAAGCAACCCAAATATCAAATGATTTCAACATGTACCAATGGATGACATATTCAGATTGGGGACATGAAACAGCTCACCGGGTTTATATAGGAAGTAGCACTCGCTCGACACTCTCTAAACTGCAGCTCTTCTCTTTTTGCTTCTCTATCCTCATGCATGCTCCAGCTTCACTCTTCTTCATGTGTGCCCCTTGCTTCTCCTCGTCACCATTCCGTGAATCCACCGGGGTCCCAAGGAATGTCACCTTGAACCTGGTCAGCATGTAGTGAACCGTGCAAAAGCATAAACCTGAAAAGGCACTCAACAAAAGAGACAATGCAAGTGCTAGGGATAATGCCCTCCAAGTCATCAATCGAGTATCCAATTACATAAGCATAGCTATAAAGCACATGTTTAGGATGGTAGAAATCAGCAAGGTAGACACTAACATGAGGATGAAATTTATCATTAAGCTCAAGACTAGCATGGGAATGATATGTTTCATTAAGCATAGGACTAGCATAAGGAAAATAAGTGTCATTATCAGGAATGAGAGCAATGCCACCAACAGTGTATGTATCATCATATCCAAGCAAATGAGTTTTCAAATCAATCTTAAGTGATGGTATCATGTAATGCAAGGTAGTAGCAAAGAAATTATACGGACGCATGTCATCAAGAGGATTAGATAAACCTGCTACATGGCACGCGTGAGGAGCATCAGCAGGGACGTGGAGAGAGGGAGCAGCAGCAGTTTTGGGGATAGAAGAAGAAGAAAAGCAGCAGGAGATTGAGGGCATCAGCAGCAGCAAGAGAAAAGATTGAGGGGAGATCAGGGGCAGCAGCTAGATGGCACACGTGAGGAGCAACAGCAAGGAGGAGTTCAGAGGTAGAGGAGGAGCAGCGAGGCAAGAGAAGAAGGAGCAGCAGCAAGAACGTGAGGAAAGGGAAGGAGCAGCAGGTTGAGGCGCTAGGAGATGGGAAGCAGAGGAGGAGCAGAAGGGCAGCAGGGAGGACATCGGGAAGAAGAACAACAGCGAGGTAGGCGAAGGGAGCGGCAAGGAGAATCACCAGCGGGTGGAGGCGCGCGGGTATGGCAGGCGAGATGGGCGCTGGTGGTGAGGGGCGCTGGTGATGGATAGATGGATGGGTGGCGGAGGCGCACCACCACGCCGGCCTGGCCGTGGCGGCGGCCGGAGGTGGAGGAGGGGTGAGGGAGAGAGATGGAGATGCTAGGCCCGATTTGGGAATGGGGCAGCGCTAGGATTTTGATCCCCACCCTGATCTGCCACTTTTGCTCTTTGGCCCTTCTCCTTCTCTTCTTACTTCACAAGAAGGTCCTCCCACTTCTTTAGCTAGCCCCTCTGGTTACTTCTTGTCGTCACACACGAGTCCTTGACGTATTTCTTTCATGCCCTTCTCTCTTCTCGTTAGCCACATAGTAGAAATCTTGACGATTATAGTGCCTTTGCGCACTTTTCTGCAAAAGAAACAAGTCGCAAGTAAATGATCCCTTTATATGATTTCCATTCAAATATGCAACAGTTCATAGCAAGGATCGATGGTCAGGTCACAATATGTGGTATATTTGAGTGCCAAATTATCAATAGGAAATGTGCTTATCAATTATGTTACTTAATATGGTCAAAAAATTGGCACAAAATACAAAGGAGACCAATGGAAGTATTAGCAACCCATGATTTAACTACTCGCATGCGCGCAGTGGAGTAGTAATGTATTTCTTCCGCCCTCGCGTCCACTCAATTTGCATGTGCTGTATTAGTTGACCATAAATGCAGTGAAGTACTTTACACGCGTCAAATTATCACATGGGGTGGATCTTCGTACAAAAATGCGCCCCCCCCCCCCCCGTGTACCTGCGTGTGCGTGCGAGGGAATGAGTGCGTGCGTGTCGTGCGTGAACATCTTCGCTTCGTGCATGTACCACCAGTGTGGCTCAGAGAGTACGAGTACATTCTTCTGGAACAAGCAACACGTCACTGTGATCAATCCACACAAAGGAGGTCGCGACAACAACTCCACATGTGCCACGTGGCTTCATGAACTGTAAGAGAGACACTGTGTAGCGTGCCATTGGAATCATAATTTACGTGTTTTGCACATACTCGAAGTACTAGTAAGGTACACGTGCATTGCACGCATCAGATTTGGCAACCAAATTATGAATAACTACCACACTATAGCATGTAAGTTTTGAGTCATATATGCCTGATGTAGACCTTTGTTTAATTCTTATAGTTCATCTCATTCAAAATAAATTAGTTTTTATAAAAAAGCTAGGGCCTCTTTGATTTGTAGGATTTCCAAAACGCGGGAATAGGAAAAACATGGGATTAGAGTGGAGTGTCATCTTGAATTCTACAGGATTGTACGAGTGTTTGATTGTGCATAGAAAAAACGCAGGATTCTTTCAAAGAGGTTTGAGTGGATGGGATGTTTCCTATGAAATCTAGTGCAAATGAATCCTATGAAAAAATTCCTATGGTTTACAATCCTACGAAACAAACAACCAAGATAGGAAAAAATCCGAAGGATTAGAATCCTCCAAAATTCCTTTGAGAATCCTTTGAATCAAAGAAGCCCTTAATCTATTTTATGATTCATGGAATTGTGCGTTGTAAAGCATAAAGTAAAAACAAATAATGGCAATTCAACTAGAAAAAAAGTTTGAGCAGTTATGATATGGAAGATTCTAGAACAAAGGAGAAGCACTTGTGTTTTGAGGTTTGTGCATTATGCTTAAGTTCAACCATGGAGTCTGCTAGATTGTACATGTGGCAAAATCTGGTGGGGGCTAGTAGATGGTGCGAGGGGCCAAGTAGAGGGAGACTATGAAGGAGTGCACAAGTGCGAGATCGATATTTAAAGAGAGGGGGCGAGAATGTGCGTCGTTGCGCGCAGTGGCGGAGCCATGAAAAATAAATGATCTAGGGGGCCAAGCATTGCTAATCCTTTACGAGGAAGGCCAATTCATCAACTTAAACCATTTTACCAGCAATTGTCTAATGATCACATTCATATTAGCCTTGATATATAGTGATGTTAGGGGGGGCAGGGCCCTTGCTGCCCCCTGTCTTCGCCACTGTGCTCGCGTCTGAGAGATGAAGCGGAAGGCATGGATGATGAGAGGGGGACGTTGGATATATAATTAATGTGTGTGTATTATCTATGTAATCCTATATAGAGAGGTATAGATTGATCGATGTGGACGTGGGAAAGAGGGTGAGACCTCACTAGATATATAGATTGATCGGTTTGTGTGGGAAACTATGACATACCTAGCTATATAAGCTTTGAACACTACATAGCAAATATATCTACGTGCTATATATCTATATAAAAAATATAAAATGTAATATATAGCATGTAAGCTTTGAAAGATGGTCGTTGGATGAGGCCAATCCGATGGTGCAGAGATGGCAAATTTGAGCACTACTGGTCGTTGGATATCATATAGATTCCACTAGATTTTGCCACATGTATAATCTAGTAGACTCCATGGTTGAACTTAAGCATAATGCACAAACCTCAAAACACAAGCACTTCTTCTTTGTTCTAGAATCTTCCGTATCAGAATTGCCCAAATGTTTTTCTACATGATTTGCCATTATTTGTTTTTACTTTATGCCTTACAACGCACAATTCCATGAACCTTAAAATAGATTAGCTTTCTTATAAAAACTAGATGATTTTGAATGAAATGAACAATAAGAATTAAACGAACATCTACATCATGCATATATGACTCAAAGCTTACATGCTATAATGTGGTATTTATTCATAATTTGGTTGCCAAATGTCATGCGTGCAATGCACGTGTACCCTACTAGTCTAAATGGTGTTTGTGTGTGTGTTGTGCTTGTTAAACACATTGTAGGTAGTATATCATACATGGTTTAGATTCCGAGCATCTAGCTAGAGCATACATGTACTATGATTTGAATTCAACATAAAATGGATACATATATTTGAATTTGAGATCGTACGTACATGTAGTTCGTATTTATATAGGAATTTACTTCTCCTATATTCATGTCTTGTGTTGTGAAGATAATATTTAGATGGTTGTATAACTAACCCAAGTACAATCCCATTAAAACAGGGAAAATGTACTCAAATTTAGTCCATATGCTAGACAACACACATTGTTTTTTTATTGTTGAGGGAAGTGCAAATTGTTTTGGTACTGTATACATTATGTTTGTTGTCCCGATTTTTTTTAGTTTTTGTTGTTGTATTTTAATGCATTTCTAGTAATATAGCAAAATGGGACATGGCTCTCTCTAGTGATGAGGTGCGAATTGTCTTTTTTTTTTTACACGTTAAGCTTGTTCTCCCGAAATTTCAAGCCGCGCCTTGTTATGCCGAAATTTCAAGCTAGCGTCTCTGTCTATCGTGCTGCGAACCTCCCACCTCTTCAACCCGCGCCTTGTTTTCCCGAAATATTTAAGATATATCTTTGTCTCGTTGTGATCCGACAACTCCTTCCATCTCAACCCACGCCTTACTATTCCAAAATTACAACGCGCGCGGAAACTCCCACCTCCTGTGAAATCCCGACACGCGAAATGCCCGTGATACCCCTGAACCAAAAGAACCGCCTAGCTCAAATCGGTGGGGGTACTTTCGTAACTTACCCCACATTTCGGACAAGCGCGCCCCTAAGCCATGGTTCCCCACTCCCATCCCATCCGCCCACCCATTCATACACCGAGGCCGCGAAACCTCGCGAAGCCCCACACCCTCCTTCGTCCGCCACCCAGCCGGAGCCTCTTCCCCGACGACGTCGTCCAAAGCAACACCTCGACGTCCCTCATCCACCGTACCGGATGAGGATCCGTCGTCAATCTCGTCGTCCCGCCGGTTCATCCACCCCGTCCTCCACCTCCAAGGAGCTGCCCCGACGTTTCCCTCGTCTTTCGTGCCACCTCCATTCCCACACCGCCGTCTTCACCTGCACCACCGGAAGAGCATCATCATCACCGTTTCCTCAGATGAAGCTGAGGCCTAATCGGTGCCACCAAAGAGGTTGTACACTAATCGCCGCATTTTCTTCTTGATTCGATCTCACGGTGCTGCCGGCGCTCGGCCCTGAGCCAACACGGCGCGGCTCCATCCACGACGGCGTCGCCGGCCACTTCCTCCACAGCGTCGCTCCCTCGGCGGCGACGTCCACATCAGTAGGAGCTGCTGCTGCTTTAGCTCTCGCTCACGTTGTTGCGCTGCTCTTGCTCTCGGTCCCCTGCTTGGTCTGCTCTTGCTATTGCTCTTGCTCTTGCTCGCGCTGCTGCTCTCGCTCTTGCTCTTGTTGGCGATGCTACTTCGATTTAGCTACACTTCAGTCGCAGCAGGGAGGGGGGCTCGCCGGAGAGGTACCCCAGTATCTATCTTAGGGTTCAGGGTGGGGGCGGTGGTTGCCGGCAGTGGTGGGGCGGTGGCGTGGGGATCGTCGGAGAAAAAGCTTGGCACGGGGGGGGGGGGGCTAGAGGGATGGCCGGGCCGGCGGCGGACCGGCGGTGGGGAGCGCTTTCGGGGCGGGCGGGGCGATGCACTGCCGGCCGCGGGCGGCGGGGGCGGCTGTTTGGCCGGTGGTGGCTAGCGGCTCAGGGTAGCCTCACCTGATGCTGCTACACGACCAGCTGGCTCTCGCACGCGCTGCTACTGCTACTGCTTTTCTGCTACTAGTGCGTTCAGTTTCGACAGTAAAATTCAGTTTTGACAAAAAATTAGTTTCGACAGTTAAATTCAGTTTCGACAATTAAGTTCAGAGATGAGCGGCTGATGTATTTTACATCTAGCACTTTGTGGTTATGTATTTTACGTCATCTATTGGAGATGCTATTAGAATTCCACTCAGGTTAACGTTGTCTCTCTTGTCCTGCTTCAGCCTCGGCGTGGTACAACTCACCGGAGCTGCTCCAATGACGAAACCCTCCATCACAGTGGAGCAGTACCCCGGCCTCCATCTCTAGACGCCTAAGATCTTCTTCCCCTCCTCCGACAGCCAAGTCAGCCAGAGCATCCTCACCGACCAACCCAATCACGCTGAAATCGACATGGCTTCGCCAAAGAGGTTGTACACTTGTGGTTTGACTTAATCTCACCATGCTTCTTTGCATCCTGTGATCTTCCAATTCTTGTGAATCAAACACCCAGATTGGCAGAAATCCTGTGTTTTTAAATTCTCTGTTTCGCACGTGCATTCTTATCCTATTCCTGTCTATTTCCTATCCCTGCATTGTTAGAATCCTCAAATTCAAACAAGCCCTTACACAATTACTTCTGTTACAGATATGTATCAAAGAAAACCTTGTGTGGTTTGTCCTGCTCCTGCTGCGCTGTGTTCCACCCCAGCTCAGCTGCTCCAACGACGAAAGGGTTCACCACAGCAGGGATCCGCTCTCCAGACTGTATTTCGCCGCCTCAGATCTTCTTCCCCGCCGCCGGCACCCACGGCAACTGCATTACCATCATCAACTGAGCAGATGACCTTGAGGACTACACGGGTCCGCAAGAGAGGTCGCACTTTTCTGTGTCTGCTTACGTTATGCATCGCTTAATATGATGACATGCTACTTTATCGTCATGTTCACCTATTAGACTCCGAGTCAGGTCCAAACTAATGCTTAAACTTGAGTTTTTAAATGGTTGTGGGGTACATATTGGGGCAGCAATCAGTACTATCTGTCTACTATCTGGTTAATCTCGGGTGTCTACTATGAGTTTCATGTTGGGTGCAAGCAAACATTAAAGGAGCCATTGTCTTTATTTTTTAACTAAAGCTATTATCTGCCTGCCATCATTGGTTTTGGGTCTATCCACAGTTTGCTACCATCACTCTGGAATTGTGCATGCACTCCTTACATAATCTCACTATGTTTTATTCCTATGCATGTCAGTTATTGTACACAATGGAACTGAACATGTAGAGCAAAAGAGACAAGCCTTGCGTGGCAATAAAATTTCATGCAGACGTCGCTCCATGGTGGGCGCAAAGGCAGCCCCCCGTCCACCCATTTTGGATCGTAATCAAGAGGAAGATAACTGTTCTGAGGGGGATTCAGAAGGAGAAGACCACTCCTATTTACCCCCTGAGGTCTTCGCTCTAACTTGGCATGCTGATGTTGGTAATATCATGCATATGGTGCCTTGCATTGCTTACTGTATACATCAAATATATCATCTTCTTAGTTTAGACATGCTTTGTGTCAATGCCATCTGTTTAGTTTCTTTATCGTATATGTGAATCATGCAAAGCCATCTTGTTTAGCCAGGCATCATATATGTGAATTTTGCAATGCCACCCTGGTTAGCCAGTCATCTTATATGTGAATTATATCATACCATAATTTTTTTATTACGTGTTAAATTTGTCAAAAAAATTAGTACATTCAATTACTCTTCTTGTGCATCAGCCATTCGGCACGGTCATCGAAAAATCTAAAGTGGAAACAAGGTCTTCAAAGCAGACAATGCTATCTGATGAAGCTCATGTCTTGCTGGTTACGGATAGCTCCTCAGAGGAGGATTCAGAGATAGATGACCAGTCCTATTCCCCCCCTCCCCGAGGTGCATGCTCTAACTTGGCAGGGTTATGTTGCTCATATCATGCGTATGGTATCTTGCATTGCTATGTCATTTGCTTAGTTTAGACATGCTTTGTGTGAATGCCACCTGTTTAGTGTCTAATTACCATATATTTGAATTATGCGATGCCATCTTGTTGCAAGACATTATATATGTGAATTATGCAATGCTATCTTGTTGCAAGGCATTATATATGTGAATTATGCAATGCCATGTTGTTTAGCCAAGCGTCATATATTTGAATTATATCATGCTGTCCTTTTTTTGTATTTCTCGTTGCATTTGTCGATAATGTTTGTATATTCAACTGCTCTTCCTGTGCATCGGCCATTTGAATTGGTGATGGAGAAATCTGGAGTGAAAACAAGGTCTTCAGAGCAGACAATGCTACCTGCTGAAGCAGATATCTTGCTGGTTACAGATAGCTCTTTAGAGGAGGATTCAGAGGCAGATGACCAGTCCTATTATCCCCCTGAGGTGTATGCTCAAACTTGGCAGGGTTATATTACTCATATCATGCATATGTTGTATTGCAATGCTTAGTTTTTACATCACATACACAATATTGAATGCCATCTCCTTAGTTGACACATCATATATGTGATTGCCCTCTGCTCACTTGCTTAGTATATAAATTGTATATTTGAATTATATCATGCCAAGAGTATCTGAATTATGGCATGCCAACCCATTTTCTGAAGACATAATATAGTTATATCATCTCATCCTGTTTACATAGTCATCATATTTTGAATTATGTCATTCTATCCGTGAATTATATCATGCCATCATGTTTCCATCGACAACATGTTTGTGATTTATGGCATGCCAACCACTTTAATAGACACATCGTATAGTTATATCATGTCATCCTGTTTACATAGTCATCATATTTTTAAGTATGTCATTCTATCATGTTTAGTTAGCCATCATACATGTGAAATTGTGTCATGCTATCCTGTTTAATTAGCCATCATATATGTGAAATTATGTCTTGCTATTCTGTTTGGTTAGACAACATAAATGTGAATTATTTCATGCCCTGTTTTCTTCCCTACTATCCATTGCACCTGTCTCTTACAATGTCTATACATTCAATTACGTTTCTTGTTTATCAGCCATTTAAATTGGAGGGGTGATGGCAATTTTGGGAGTAAAAACACGGTCTTCAGAAAAGATCGTGCTACCTGTCGATGCAGATAGAACCACGGTTGTACTTGCCCAAGAACCAGCCCCACCACACATAACCCAGACTCACGCAGATTGTACCCCTACCCAGTTGGACAGAGAACGAGCTACACCCCTTCTAACCCCAACCCCAGCAGATAGTAACCCAGTTCCAGTTGACACAACACCGTCTCCACCACAGAGCACCCGAACACCAGCAGTTAGTAAGGCAACTGCAGTGCCCAAAGCACGAGGACCACCACTCCGAACCCCAAGTCAATGCTTAAAGCAGAAGAAGAATTGTTCTCTGGTCAGGTTCCGTAGCTATGATTCATACTACTTTGCTCTTGCATCACTGTATTTACTCATACCAACTAATTTCAAATTTGAAGGATGCAATTGAAACTCCAATGGCGCAACAGGTATGTTTTAAACCTGTTTCTTTAACGTGTTTGCTGTTGTAACTTGCTCTATGTTAATTTCAGTTTCAATTGAATAAATAGTTATGTTCTCATGCCATGCACATTACAAGTGTTGTTATTGATGTGTAGTTTCCCACACTTATATTCTGTCTATGCTGCTTTGTCTTAAATAGATATGATTCGAACTGTATCTATCTTGATTTGGCAACATAAACTAGAATGATATAGACCATACAGTGACCATACTACATAGATATATGTTTGTTTCATGCTGTTATCATGTCCACCTTACTACTGAACTGGTTTACCAAAATGAGTTTCATATATTACATTGTAAACCTGTGATGTGTTTGTTTGTTTGTCTTTTAGAACGAGGATAAAATATTGGAGAAGAGTACCCCGTTATGCAATGGTAAAGGAAGTAATGCAGATAAGGTTCAAGATAGTGAGACATCCCTGTTGGTCTCCAAGAAAGTTGATAAAAACTATATTGAAGACACTGAGACAACCCCAAAGTCTTGTCTTGATGTAGTGTTCGAGTTACTGGCTACTACTGCTGGCACCAGCTCTTCGAACTCGCTGCCTGAATCAGTTCGGCTTCTTGAGTCTCAACTTCAAGTTGAAAGACATCGATCAGATGTTATGCGATAGGAAAACGAAGGACTGAGGAAGTCCCTGCAGAATTCAGATGCATACTTCCTGGTGCAACAGCAAGTGCTGGAGGATTTAAGCGCCAAACAAGAGAAAGTTAATAAGCTTGCTAAGCATCTTGCTAGCATTATGGGTACCCATGATATTGTTTCTTGAGATCTTCTGAAGTGGTTTCAGTTCTGGACTTGTTTTGCTACGGCGTTTATTTGCACTGGTCGCCAGCTTTGACAACCGGTGTATATGATATGCTGCTTTGTTCCCTATATTTGTACTGGTGGCGAACTTTGATGCCCGGTGGATGTAATATGTGTAATAGCCGTGATAGCCTAGCGTAAGTTGCTTGTTGTTGTCCTGTTTATTTGTTTGCTTGTAGTCAGTGCAGTTCTTTTTCCGCGGTTGCTACTGGATGCAATAACCTATTTTTTTAAAACTAGGCCACAATAACCATTGGCTACATATTTACTGTAGTTACCATGGGCCTTGTACGGGCTGTAGAAACAATGGGCCTTCTAAGGTGTCGGTGTCAAAACTGGTGGATCTCGGGTAGGGGGTCCCGAACTGTGCGTCTAGGATCGATGGTAACAGGAGACGGGGGACACAATGTTTACCCAGGTTCAGGCCCTCTCTATGGAGGTAATACCCTACTTCCTGCTTGATTGATCTTGATGAATATGAGTGTTACAAGAGTTGATCTACCACGAGATCGTAATGGCTCAACCCTAGAAGTCTAGCCTATGAGTATATGGTCATGAATCTGTCCTATTCGGACTATGCTCTCTGGTTTATATAGACACCGGAGAGATCTAGGGTTACATGGGGTCGATTACATAGGAGGAAATATTCATAATAGGTCGCCTAGCTTGCCTTCCACACCAAGTAGAGTCCAATCCGGACACGGGTATTGTCTTCGCTCTTCGTATCTTCACAGCCCATTAGTCCGTCCCAGTAGATAACAGGCCGGATGCCCGAGGACCCCTTAGTCCAGGACTCCCTCAGTAGCCCCTGAACCTGGCTTCAATGACGAGGAGTCCGGCGCGCAGATTGTCTTCGGCATTGCAAGGCGGGTTCCCCTTTTTCCGAACTCCAAGATAGTCTTCGGATGTAGTAAATATATCCGGACCTGTGTATGTAATTGCACAAAATACAATACTCCACGAGTCCAATCTGCTCACAACGGTTTATGACATTGTGTCATGCCCACCTGGTTATTATTTCCAACCGTTGGCTAGCCCGTCGCCCCACGTCTCGGGGAGCGGTTTTATTGGCACGTCCTGTCAAAGCAGAGATCGTGCCTCCTATTCACGGGATTTTCAAGAACGCAGGTGTGGGTAACCCAACCATCCCCAGGGTACAACTCTTTGAGGATAGGTAAGTTTCGAGACTCGGGAGGGGGCACTCGATATTCTGGGCCTTTATATAGGGACCCAAACTTGTCTTTCTCTTCCGCGCTTGCTTCTTCCTCAACCCCAGCCACCTCGAGTTCTATCCCTCGAGTTTCAATCACCACCAGCTCCAATCATGTCCGGGCCCAGCCGTTCAGGCCGGTGGGTGGCCTCTTCTGTCACAGAGGAGGATATTGCGAGGCTCCGTGTGGCGAGGTATCTGACCCCAGAAATCCTTCATCGGCTTCCTGCCAAGGGGCAGGTTATTCCCACCCCCAAATCCGGCGAGAGGGTAGTATTTGTGTCACACTTTCTCCATGGGTTAGGGTTCGCGCTTAACCCCTTCGTTCGGGGGCTCATGTTCTACTATGGGCTAGATTTTCACGATTTGGCCCCGGACTCCGTCCTCCTCATCTCGACAGTTATCGTCACATGTGAGGCCTTCCTCCGGACTCCTCCGCACTTTGGTTTGTGGCTCAAGACTTTCGACGTGAGGCCGCGGGTAATGGAGGAGGAGCAGGTAGAGTGCGGTAGCGTTATAATAAGCAAGCTTGCCAGCGCGGTTTGGTTTGAAGGATCTTTCGCCGAGTCTTCCGACCTATGGCAGCAGGGGTGGTTTTATGTCAACGAGCCGCGGGGCTCCAAGTGGGCAGCTGTGCCCGCGTTCCGACCCGGCCCTCCGACTCAGCTTGCTTCATAGATCAATAGGGGATTAGACTGGGGGTCCGCCAATGAAGTGCAGACTCTGCAAAGTCGCATCCGAAGCCTTACCGAGAAGGGCATCGGACTCGTGAACGTTGTTCAAGTAATGCTAGTCCGCCGGACCCTGCCGTGTCAGCGGTGGCCTCTCTGTATGTGGGAGTTTAATCCAGAGGGGCGGCGGACTCTTCAGCACTTCTTCGGTGCTACGCACGAAGGGATGTGGAGATTATATTTCGGGGAGCGAGAACAACGGCCGGACACAACTGAGGACGTTGGCCTTGACTTCAATCATCCGGACACTCCGGTAAGTATTCAATCTCCGAACACCTTTCATTCACGCATCTCTTGACAAGATACTGAACGACCCGTCCTTATACATGACTAGATAAAGAAAGCGGTGCTGATCTAGTGTCCGACGCCCCTTCCCGAAGACCCCGCGCCCACCCTGCTGACGCGGATGTTAACTCCGACACCGTACCAGGTGTCTGCAGAGGGGGGTGAGAGCGGGGAGCCCAAAGGAGATGCACGCCCTGAGGACGATTCAGACACTGTGTTCGGGGAAACCGAAACCCTTTTGCCTAGGGGCAAAGGTGTAGAGGGGGCCTTCCGTAGCAAGAAGAGGGCCGCTTCTGGAGGTCAGGAGGGGAAACCTTCCAAGAAAGGGAAAACGCAATCGTCGGGCGGCTTGGGTTGGGCAAGTGATGTCGATGTAGAGCTTGATGATGAGGACGAGCCGGCCAGACCGTAAGTGACACAGGGTACTTTAACCATACCTCATTCCTTTCTTATTACTGAAGTAATCCTCCGATATATGCATGTCCTCACAGGTTAACGCATGGTGTTTCTCAATCATCCTCCTCCTCAGGAGACCTTCTGCCGGAGATGATGGAGAGTGACACGCCTTCTCCGCCCTCCTCGCCCAATAGGGCGGATGATCTTGAGGTGTCGTCCCAGAGGGCTCCTCCCCACCGGCAAGTAGCGCAGGAAACGAGGAAGGAGTTGCCCGAAGGTGGCGCCTCTGTCACTCAGGGTTCGGGGATCAAGAATGACGGACCCGAACTATCCGGTTTACAGCCGGAGGTGATTCTGGAGGCTGGTAAGCGGATTCCTTC
Organism: Aegilops tauschii subsp. strangulata; assembly: GCF_002575655.3. Taxonomy (NCBI): domain Eukaryota; kingdom Viridiplantae; phylum Streptophyta; class Magnoliopsida; order Poales; family Poaceae; genus Aegilops; species Aegilops tauschii. Next base: position 191,003,778 of record NC_053037.3, read on the forward strand.
AAAGGAGTGTCGTACTCCGGCGGCGGTGTCCGAAGACCCGGGAGTGCCGGGGACGCTGACGGACATGCTGCGACGAGCGTCCGTTTCGGAAGAGCACCGTGCCTTAATGGTTACGGTGGTCGAAAAGGTTCTCTCCGCGAAGAGCGGGTTGGACGAGGCCTTTACGAGCCTTTTGAGAGGTTTGTGATGTAATATTGCCAATTGAATTATATTGACAGAATGCACTTGTTGTTATGTAGTAGCCCCTGAGACTCGGATTGCCTTCCGACGGAAGCAATCGGAGGATCAAAAAAGATATGCTCAGGTACTAATCTTGATTTAATTTGGAATACAGGCTACCGCCCCTCCTGCCACTACTCGAAGTACGGAGGTGGCCGAACTGCAGCGAAAGCTGGATATTGTGGAGGATGACATTGCATTGATCAACAAGCGTCTTGACGACTTGCAAGGTATATATTTCGAGCGTTCCTTACACCAATGTGCTTGTAATTTAAGCCTGACTTTGAAAAAGAGTTTTATATGAAATGTGCATGAATGCAGATGGTGCCGCCGCCTTGGAAGCCCTTCGGGCGGAGCTGGCCCGGGTCAAGGAGCAGGCCCGGTTTAGTTATGCGGCTGCCGAAAAGGCATCGGCTGAGTTGAAAGCCGAACAAGCTGCGCGGCGCCAAGACAAGGAGAAGATGTCCACCATGGCGCGCGTGTTAGAGAATGCGGCTAGCCGCTGCAAACTTCTTGAGAGGGAAAATGAAGTCAAAACGGCTGAACTTGATAAGGCCTTACGAGAGGCAAGAGAAGCGCGGTCTGTATCCAGAGCAGCCCGAGAGGAGATCCGGCAAGCTGGGGAGATTGTGGCTGGCAAGACCTTTTTGCTACAGGCTAAGTTCGGAGATCCAAACTATGCTCAGCTTAACCAAGTGTGGAGTTCTCTGGACACTTTTTTAGGCTTGCCGAAGAGTTCTTCCGATGTGGCGCAATTTTACCATGCGCAAGAGGGGTATGCAACGGAGAAGCTTTTCTGGTCACAATTTGGCGCGTCGAAGCGCCCTCTGTTGCTGAATGAACAGATGTCCCAGTGGGCTGAGCTGCATAGGATATCCGGCGCTGCCATGAAGAATGTCATAGTCCGATTGTGGCCGACTGAACCTGTTCCGAGTAGTTACTTCGGCCTGGTGCAGCGGCTTGTTGATGCGGTGGCGCGTATCGACGCTATGAAGCGGTCGGCATCCATTGAAGGTGCATGGATGGCCTTCGCCCGCGTGAAGACATTCTGGGGGAAGATGAAGGCCATCGATGTTGCGGCGAGGAGTCCACCCAAAGGCAAGGACCGTCCGGAACCGGAGCAGTGTTTTGAAGACGTCCTAGAGGCCGCCCGCTTGATAGAGGGTCAGTGCTCGAAAGACATAATGTTCGAGTAATGTGTATAAGTGTTGTAACAGACAACTTTATGGTTAATCTGTTTTCATCTTTTGCTCAAAAGCTTGTATTCCTCCTGTGCAGCTGTTTTAATGTAATCTGAAAGTTTTCCAGTCGTCGGCTTCAGCCCCCTCGTAGGAAATACGGGGGTGTTCGGAAAAGCATTGAATCACTCTTTATCCAACGTCTCGGTCCATGAAGGAGGTGATAATGCGGCAAACCAGGCAATCGGACTATAGGGCGTTAACACTTTCACTTAGCCATAGGAGTTTTATGGCAGGGCTACAACATAGCCCCTGGTATGTATGCGGCGTATTATAATTTTTGTGCCTTACATGTTTTGATCTGAAAAAGATCCTTCGTGTGACACGGAGAATCGCTAAAGATTCGAATAATTCATCAAGTGGTTGACCAGCTCTCGCCGCATCATGACAGTCAGTTTTCGGCTTTCTTACTGAGGCGCTCATCCGGTCAAAGCCAGGGCACAATCGCAGTAGTTTTCCCTTTACTACCCTAGCCGATAGAGCGGAACATAGGGTAGCAAGCACATGAGCCGGGCAACCCAACTATTGACCAAAGACAATGATTCGGAGCTGATGCATATAAGGCCAAACTTGCGACGCCGAAGTACGCTATAGAGTTGTTCAGACTTTTATTGGCGACTCATTTGTTCCCATACCGAGCCCCTGGCAGGTTATGCCGAGGCACGTCTTGTAACACAACCGTTAGGGCCTTACTCATTGTAGGAAGAGTATGGAAAATTAGTTCGGATATAGTTTACTGGGAGTGGAGCAACAAGCCAATGATAAATTCGTATATGGAAAGGAAAAACCGCAACCCGGCTATTTGACATGCTCGGGGTCGGGGATGGAGGAAAAAAGGCATAGTACAGGCTCAGAATAAAGAGTGCGGTCTACAAAAATCTATTTTGGACCTCCTGTCGCACGTCTGCGCCGCCCGTCCTCGGGGAGGGGAGTCCTTCACAGAAGTAGCCCCTTAGGTGAATGTCCGGATCCGAACTCCGATAGAGTCCGTTGTAGATGCTGTCTTGTTGGTCACCTGTTTTTGAGTTATAATAAAGAAAAGTAAGTGAAACAGATAAAGAACGTTACGGGAATGCTTGCAGGGTTGTCCGTATTGTGCTTCCGCCGATCCCCATGGTACCTTGAGCGCGTAGTGATGCACACATGGTGTAAATCTAGCCGGCATAGTGGGTGGGTGGCGGAAGCCGAACTGCTATTTCCATTCCGGGAGTGGTCGAACTTCGGAGGGAAACTGTTTCTGGCCCCTGGCGTTCGGCTGGCGAGCTGCTCCGTTGTCTTTATCGCTTGATGGCCTCCTCCCCTTCTGCTCGGTGTTAAGCTTGCCTGCCTGCTTGAAGACCCAACAGTTTCTGTTGGTGTGATTAGCTGGCTTATCAGGGTGACCGTGAATCTAACAAGGTCGGTCTAATATCTTGTCGAGGGCGGATGGTTCATCCTGGTTGGCCTTAAATGGCTTCTTCCGTTGACCGGGTTTCGGATTGTGAAATCCGGCGTTGACCGTTGTGTCGCGTGATCTTTCATTATTGTTGCGACTGTTGTGTTCATTTAATCGTGGCTTGCCGTTGCCGTCTCGGATTTCAAAAGTGCCCGGGTCGCTGGCGTTGTTGCTTTTACGAGCGAGCCAGTTGTCTTCTCCCGCACAAAAGCGAGTCATTAGAGCGGTAAGGGCTGTCATGGATTTAGGTCCTTCCTGGCCGAGGTGACGTGCTAGCCATTCATCCCGGACACTGTATTTGAAGGCCGCAAGGGCTTCCGCGTCCGGACAATCGACAATTTGGTTCTTTTTGACTAAGAACCTAGTCCATAGTTCCCTGGCTGACTCGCCGGGCTGTTGGACAATATGACTTAAGTCATCGGCATCTGGTGGCCGGACATGTGTTCCTTGGAAGTTGTCACGAAAGGCGTCTTCCAGGTCTTCCCAGCTGCCAATAGAATTTTCTAGCAAACTGTTTAGCCAGTACAGTGCTGGCCCCTTAAGCTTGAGAGGCAGGTATTTAATGGCATGAAGGTCGTCTCCACGGGCCAAGTGGATATGGAGGAGGAAGTCCTCAATCCATACTGCGGGATATGTTCTTCCATAGTATGATTCGATGTTGATGGGCTTAAACCCGTCTGGGAATTCATGCTCCATTACCTTGTTGGTGAAGCAAAGAGGGTGTGCGGCTCCTCTATGTTGGGCCACATTGTGAAGCACCTCCGACGGACTCCGCTTACGGTTTTTGGACCGAGCGTGCTCGGGTTTTTTGTGTCCGAATAGGTATCCGTTATTACGGGTCGGGGCATGTCTCCGCGATATGTGTGTCGGTTTTGTGTGTCCTGTTCTACCCTCCGGGTCTTGTTGGATGTCGCGAGTGTTCCCCCGAGCTTCTTTATTCTTGCTTGGACATACGGATGGGTTGGTATGGTGCTCTGCTGGGGCTGCTGCTTTTCTCGGACTGAACTGTGGTCAGCCTACCGGCTTATTCGATGGTGGTGTGGGCTCCAAAGCCTTGCCATCGCATTGAGGGGGCCACCTAGTATTGTGGTAGCTTTTGTCTGGGCCGCTAAGGCCGTATTCTTCGGCGGCCAGGACCTCGGTCCATCTATCGTTGAGCAAATCTTGGCTCACTTGAAGCTGCAGCTGCTTCCTCCTTAGGCTCCTTGAAGTGGCTATGAGCCGGCGTGTAAAGCACTCCTGTTCTAGAGGTTCCTCAGGCACGATGAATTCCTCGTTGCTGAGGCTCTCTTCTTCCTCGGAGAGTGGAAGATAATTACTATCCTCCGAGTCCCCATATGCGGCTTGTTCATCAGGGCTATCCTTCCCGCTTTCCTGGTCCTCCTGTTCGGATCCTGTCTCAACAGGGTCTTCATTGTCCGGAGTATTATCACCTCCAGTGCTAGCATTGTTTTTTCTTGAGTGACGTGACTAAGAGTGGCGCCAGGGGCGTCGGTGTTCGGACTATGTACCGGGAGGTTTATCCTCGACTGGATCCTCCTTGTCATCGTCGAGATCGTTGTTGGGTGTGTCTACCATACACACGTCATACCAGGAAGTGGTCGCCCCACGTCTAGCGGATAGTAAGCTTTGGCTGCCCCTCATCGTCGTCCAGACCGTCGATGTCTTCGGAGCAGGGGTCAGGCGTGTTGGTTGGGTCTTTGACGGTGGCTATGAAGTGGGTGGCGGGTGGGAAGCAAAATTCTCCATCATCCGCGGTAAGGTCGAACCAAACATAGTTCGGCGATGAGCCGTCTGCCAGGGATAGGCTTTTTAGTGAGTTTAGGAGGTCGCCCATGGGCGAGCGTTGGAAGATATCCGCGGCGCTGAACTTTAAGATCGATAGCCGATCGAGTTCGGTATCCGCGGGCTCGCAGGGTTCGGAACTCGATACCGGAGACAAGTCCGGGGTTCCGTTGATGCAAGTATCATACAAAGTGGAATCTGCATGCGGCTCCCACACCGCCTGTCGGAGGAAATGGCCACGGGTAGCCTAACCGACTACCCCTGGCCCTTCGGAAAATTTATCAGGCCTTTGGGCCTTCAAGCACTCCAAGCATTTGGGCCGCCTTCCCTGGCCGGCTACCACTAAAGCCGACTCCCGGAAGGCGACCCAGCCTCACCGACTCCTCCCCAGGATGACTACGGGGTGGCCGACTCCAAGAAGCCGACCAAGAAGGACGCCGACTCCTAGGAGCCGGCCAAGACCACAACCACTCCTGCATAACGGCGACCTGACGGGGTGTGGCCACAGTGCGGCCCACGACCCCCGAAGCCCGAGGCGGGCATGGCTACAGGAGGCCGTACGGGAGGGACGTCTCCCGCGCGGCTCGGCACTGTAGCCACGCTAGCCTCGACGTCATCCGCGACCCACTCCTGTACGGCCTGAGGACTGCGGGCCCCTTCACCCAGAGAGAGGCGTGAGGGGGGCCCGGCTTTTCCTAGTCGGCCAAGATTATAGCCGGCCTCCAGAAGCCGGCTACTCCCTTCCTCGAAGCGGGAGCCCCATTAAGGAGACAAGACGAGGTGAGGCTACAGTGATAGCCCCCGAGGCGGCCCACTGTAGCCATGCTCACCTCGACAAAGCCCTCATCATCAGAGGCGCGGCTACAGTAAGCAGCCGCCGACAAGACCCTAGGCGGTGGGACCGGCCTATCGACCATGTAGCCGGCAGCCGGCGGGACCCACTAGCCGGCGGGACCCAGCAGCCGGCGGAGAAGCCGGCGAGCGTGGACAGTGACGGCTGGGACCAGTTCCCAGTCGGATTACCGTTGTACCCCCGGGGGGTAGGCCTATATAAACCCCCCGGGGCACCCATGCAAAGGGTTTGCTTCTAGGTTGGCCTCTGAGCATAGTTGGCTTCTAGGTTAACACCCACACATAGCACACACACCATAGATAGAGAGAAGCAAGAGCTAGCCTCGTTCTTCTTCTCCCTTGACCTCAACAGCTCTAGGAGCGATTGTAGCTACCCTTTATCGATCTAGTGATCATGCGGAGACCCCGCAGAGCAGGACTAGGGGTGTTATCTCCTCGGAGAGCCCCGAACCTGGGTAAGATTCGCCGGCGTGCATGTCTTCGCCTCATCCCGTTTCCAGGCACCGGCGACGTTCTATTGGCTCCCACAATGATAAGCCATCCCTTGGCATATGTCGCACCAACCACCCGACATTTGGCGCCCACCGTGGGGCCAGGTGCACCGTCGTCCGGAGACCTGTTCTGGACGGGAACCCTCTTCTCCCCCCGCAAGCGCAGCCAGCCTGCTGCGCCCGATGGCGTTTACCTCGACGCGCTGCAAGGCGTCGATGACGCCTGCGCAGCGAGCCGCCTCGCCGATCTGCTCGGCGAGACTCGCATCTCCGACGAGCCTGCGTCCGACGCAGGCACCGACTACACCGAGAGCCGCCTCGTCAGCCTCCTCGACCAACTTCACGTCTCCAGCGAGCCTGCTGCGGACATGGAGTCGGTCGGCTCCACCGACCCGATGCTCGTCGACTCCGACACCGCGTCGCTCGACGCCTACCCCTCCGACGTGGTGGTCTTCGACGACCCCCTCCCTCGAGCTGATAGCGGCAGCAGCGCTGTCACCGAAGTGCTGGTCATCAGCCACGTCTCCAACTCGGGAGAGAACGCCCGCGACGCTCAGCAAGCGGCGATGCACGACCTCTCCGTCCCCATCCCGACCGACGCCGACGCCGAGACCCTGGAGGCACGCCGCCTTGCCCTCATCGCGGAGAGCAAGAAGATAGCCTCGATGAGACGCCTCTCCGAGGCCCACCAGCGCGAAGTCGACCGCGCTGCCTTCGGGACGCCGCCGCCTAGCGGCCCGAGCCGAGCCAGCTTCGTCCAGAAGCGCGGCGCAGCCGTTGCCAGCATGCTGGGCGCGGATCGCCCCGTCTACGCCACCCCGCTCGAGCACCTGCGAGCCGCTCAGGCGGCAGCAGAGGAGCTCAATGGGCTGGGAGCCGATGAGCTCCCTTACATGACAAGACGGATCCAGCAGCTGATCGACGCGGCTGCAGAATGGCACGAAGCCGGCGCCCGAGCTGATAGCCATCCCCCGCGCCGGGAGCACGCCGCGACGTCCCGCTCGCCTACTGCAAGCGGCGCGCGCCAAAAGAAAGACAAGGAGCCGGCTGCCAGCCGCAGCCGGACTCGCGTTACCATCGAGCGCGACGCGGATGGCCGCCCTCAAGTTGTAGAGCACCAGGGAAACCTGCCTCCTCCCCCGCCTCGAAGAGAAAGACGCCTCACTCCACCGCCTGTCACCCATCCGACTCTTGGCGACCGACTCGGCCGCCGAGAAGGAGTCGGCGAAAACGACGCCCGCCACAGGATCGACCGCCATGCTCGATCCTTGGCGCTAGAAGAAGAAGACGATGTCGGCCCGCCATGCTTTGGCCCCCGCATCCGCGACGAGCCCTTCCCCAAAGGGTTCTCGCTCCCCAGAGACACACCCAAGTGCAACGGCTCGGTGAAGCCGGAAGATTGGCTCATCGACTACTCCACAGCCGTCAGCATCGCCAACGGCAATCGGCGCGTCGCCGTGAAGTACGTCCCCTTGATGCTGCAAGGCACGGCGCGCACATGGCTCAACAGCCTCAAGCCCTACAGCATCAACAGCTGGCTGGACTTCACCGAAGTTTTCATCCGCAACTTCACCAGCACCTACAAGCGGCCTCCCAAGACTCGCCAGCTCTCCCTCTGCGTCCAGGGGCCCAACGAGTCGACCCGCGACTACCTCACGCGATGGGCCGAGCTCCGCAACTCCTGCGAGGGAGTGCACGAGGTCCAGGCCATCGAGTACTTCACTGCCGGGTGCCGAGAGGGCACCCTCCTCAAGCACCGACTCCTCTGCGACGAGCCGGCTACCCTCGACGAGCTACTAGTCATCTCCGACAAGTATGCCACTGCCGACTCCTCCATGAAGACCGAGCTCCGAGTGGACGCCTCGGGGAAGGTAGTTGCTCCGGCTCCCAAGACGCCGGCTGGCGACCCTAACCGGCGCCCCTACCAGAACGACCACAAGTGCAAGGGCCCCATGCCGACTTCCTCCAGTCGGCAGGTGGCCACAATTGAAGACGAGCAGCCCGAAGAGCGGCCCGCTCCCAAGAAGAAGGGTGGCCGGCCGCCCTGGCAGCCGTCCTTCTCCTACGAACAAGCACTTGATGCTCCCTGCAAGTTCCACAGCGGCGCGAAGCCGTCCAACCATACAACACGGAAATGCCACTGGCTCACCCGCATCACCAAGGGCGAAGGGATGGTGCCGCTTCCGCCTCCCGGCCCGCCGCCTCCAGCTCCCCAGCAGCCGGCGGCCCGGCCGGCAGTCGGCGCCATCCAAGACGAGTTCCCCGAAGCGCACGACGCCTACGTCGTCTTCACAAGTCAAGTCGACGACAAGCGCAGCCGACGCCGACAGCACCAAGAAGTAAACGCAGTCGCCTCTAGCACCGCCGAGTTCATGCACTGGTCGGAAAAGCCCATCAGCTGGAGCCAGGCTGACCACCCAGAGGTGATGCCTTCACCTGGCTCCTATGCTATGGTCTTGGACGTCACCCTTGCGACGGAGAGGCGAGCTGCCAGATTTTCCCGCGTCCTGATAGACGGCGGAAGCAGTATCAACATACTGTACCGCGATACCATGGACAAGCTGAACATCAAAGCAAAGCAGCTCATGCCGAGCCGCACCGTCTTCCATGGTATCGTACCCGGCCTATCTTGCTCTCCAATCGGCAAGATCAAGATGGATGTTCTCTTCGGAGACAAAGATCACTTTCGCCGGGAAGCAATATGGTTCGAGGTGGTGGATTTGGAGAGCCCCTATCATGCGCTGCTTGGCCGACCTGCGTTGGCCAAGTTCATGGCCGTGCCCCACTACGCCTACCTGAAGATGAAGATGCCGAGCTCGAAGGGGATCATCATGGTAGCCGGCGACTATAAGAAGTCCATCGAGTGTGCCATGGCCAGCAGCCGGCTGGCCGAGTCCCTCGTGGTGGCCGAAGAGAAGAAGATGTTGGAGCGGGTTGTGGCCATGGCCAGCAAGCAGCCGGCCTTGTCCCCCAACCCCAAGGACTGTGATGCGCAGGGCTCCTTCCAGCCTGCAAAAGAGACAAAGAAGATACCTCTAGACCCGGAGCACCCGGAGAGGTTCGCCGTGATTGGGGCGAACTTGGATAGTAAATAGGAAGGCGAGCTCGCCGACTTCCTCCGTGAGAATCGAGACATCTTTGCATGGTCCCCAAAGGACATGCCGGGTGTCCCGAAGGATTTCGCCGAGCACAAATTACATGTCCGAGCTGATGCGAAGCCGGTCAAGCAACCCCTCCGCCGACTATCAGAAGAGAAGCGAAGAATCGTGGGAGAAGAGATAGCCCGGCTCCTTGCAGCCGGCTTCATCATGGAAGTGTTCTTTCCAGAATGGCTTGCCAATCCAGTTCTGGTTTTGAAGAAGAATAACAAGTGGCGCATGTGTATAGACTACACAAGTTTGAACAAGGCCTGCCCAAAGGATCCATTTGCTTTGCCACGGATTGACCAAGTGATAGACTCCACAGCCGGATGCGAGCTGTTAAGTTTTTTGGATGCATACTCAGGGTATCATCAGATCAAGTTGGACCCGGCTGACCGCCTGAAGACTGCCTTCATCACACCTTTTGGAGCTTTCTGCTACCTGACAATGACATTCGGCTTAAGAAACGCCGGTGCCACTTTTCAGCGTTGCATGCAGAAATGTCTCTTGAAACAACTCGGCAGAAATGCCCACGTCTACGTAGACGATATTGTGGTGAAGACAGAGAAGCGCGGTACCTTGCTGGAAGACCTGAAGGAAACATTTGCCAACTTGCGCCGATTCCAGATCAAGCTTAACCCCAAGAAGTGCGTGTTCGGAGTGCCAGCCGGCCAGCTGCTAGGCTTCCTGGTCTCCGAACGCGGCATTGAGTGCAACCCTGTCAAGATCAAGGCCATCGAGAGGATGGAGATTCCCACCAAGCTGCGAGATGTGCAGAAGTTCGCTGGCTGCTTAGCCTCCCTGAACCGTTTTATCAGCCGACTAGGAGAGAAGGCTCTCCCCCTGTACCGACTCATGAAGAAGTCCACTCACTTTGAGTGGAATGATCAAGCCGACCAAGCCTTCCATGAGTTGAAGAAAATGTTGACCACTCCGCCCGTCCTGGCTGCGCCGACTGAGAAGGAGCCCATGCTCCTCTACATCGCCGCGACAAGCCGAGTCGTCAGCACTGTTGTTGTGGTCCAGCGCCCGGAGGAAGGCCGAGCCCAGCTGGTCCAGAGGCCGGTCTACTATCTCAGCGAAGTACTGTCCAGCTCAAAGCAAAACTACCCGCACTACCAGAAGATGTGCTATGGGGTGTACTTCGCTGCGAAGAAATTGAAGCCCTACTTCCAAGAGCACCCCATCACGGTCGTGTGCACTGCCCCGCTCGCCGAGATCATAGGCAGCCGGGATGCATCCGGCCGGGTGGCCAAATGGGCCATTGCCTTGGCGCCCTACACGATTTTCTATCAACCCCGCACCGCCATCAAGTCGCAAGCATTGGCCGACTTCCTCGTCGACTGGGCCGAGACCCAGTACTTACCGCCGGCTCCCGACTCTACCCATTGGCGGATGCACTTTGACGGGTCCAAGATGCGCACCGGCTTGGGAGCCGGCATCGTCCTCACCTCTCCCAAAGGCGACAAGCTCAAGTACACGCTGCAGATCCACTTCGCCGCCTCCAACAACGTGGCCGAGTACGAGGCGCTCGTACATGGGCTCCGGCTAGCCAAAGAACTCGGCATACGCCGGATCCTGTGCTACGGCGACTCAGACTTGGTGGTCCAGCAATCATCTGGCGACTGGGACGCCAAGGACGCAAACATGGCGAGCTACCATTTCCTCGTCCAGCAGATGAGCAGATACTTCGAAGGGTGCGAGTTCCTTCACATGCCAAGGGCCGACAACGACCAAGCAGATGCCCTAGCACGGATCGGCTCCACCCGACAAGCCATACCGACTGGCGTCTCCCTCCAGCGCCTCCTCAAGCCGTCCATCAAGCCGTCTCCAGAGTCGGATTCCATCTTCGTACCGCCTGCGCCAGAAACAGCCGGATCCGGCTCAAGAAATCCCGCAGGCGGCACGGGGACTTCGACGACTGCCCCGGGGACTAACGTAGTTGCACCCGGCCCAGGGACTTCAGAACCCGGCCCGGGGACTGCAGCAGTCGTCCCGGGGACTGCAACGACACAAAAAGTGGTGGTCGACTCCAACGCAACACCCAACCCACCCACCCGAGTCATGGTGGCCACATTAACAGCAGAAAAAGTCACAGCTCCCTCATGGGCCCAGCCCATCGTCAAGTTCCTAGTCAGCAGAGAGCTGCCGGCTGATGAGATCGCAGCAAGACTAGTGCAACGACGAGCCGCAGCATACACAATAATCAACAGGGAGCTCGTGTAGCGCAGCGTCACCGGAGTCTTCCAGCGTTGCGTTGAGCCAGAAAAAGGAGTGGCAATCCTCAAAGACATCCACCAAGGCGAATGCGGCCATCACGCCGCCTCAAGATCTCTCGTGGCCAAGGCTTTCCGCCACGGGTTCTTCTGGCCGACTGCCTTGGAGGATGCTAAAGAAATAGTCAAGAGCTGCAGAGGATGTCAAGTCTTCAGTTCCAAACAACACCTGCCGGCTTCTGCCCTCAAGACCATTCCCCTCACCTGGCCTTTTGCCGTTTGGGGACTGGACATGGTGGGCCCTTTCAAGACAGCCCGCGGTGGCATGACACATCTACTCGTTGCGGTGGACAAGTTCACAAAGTGGATCGAAGCCAAGCCCATCAAGAAGCTGAACGGGCCGACTGCCGTGACATTCATCACCGACATCACTACTCGGTACGGCGTGCCGCACAGCATCATCACCGACAACAGCACGAACTTCGCCAAAGGCGCACTGGCACGTTTCTGCGCGACGCAGGGCATCCGACTGGACTTAGCGTCCGTTGCCCACCCGCAGTCAAACGGCCAGGTCGAGCGAGCAAATGGACTTATCCTCTCCGACATCAAGCCCCGGCTGGTTGTACCACTGGAGCGATCGGCCGGCTGTTGGCTCGAAGAGCTGCCGGCTGTCCTCTGGAGTCTGCGCACTACACCCAACAAGTCAACCGGCTTCACTCCATTCTTCCTTGTGTACAGTGCCGAGGCTGTCATCCCAACAGACATCGAGTTCGACTCGCCTCGGATCACCATGTACACGGAGGAGGAAGCCAAAGAAGCAAGAGAAGACGACGTCGACCTATTGGAAGAAGGCCGGCTGTTAGCCCTCAGCCGGTCCGCCATCTACCAGCAAGGCCTGCGCCGCTACTACAACCGCAAGGTCAAGCCAAGATCCTTCCAAGAGGGCGACCTTGTGCTCCGGCTGATCCAGCGAACAGCCGGCCAGCACAAGCTCTCGGCCCCTTGGGAGGGCCCCTTCGTCGTCAGCAAGGCACTCGGCAACGACTCCTACTACTTGATCGACGTGCAAAAGCCAAGAGCACGCAAGAGAGACGACTCCGGCAAGGAGTCGGAGCGACCATGGAACGCAAACCTCCTAAGACGATTTTACAGCTGAAAAGCAGTATGTATCATGCTCCCCTTTCGTGTTAAGTACAAACCAACAGGCCCCCCGAACAGTACTCGGGGACTGCCTTTTATTTATCTATGAATGATGAGTATCATACCCATGAATGTATTATTACATTCTGAATTCCTGTCCGGCACCGGGTCCGACTAGTCGGCCCGGGGACTGGCCGCCTTGAGCTATATTCAAAGTTCTTCCCGAAGTCAGCAAAGTAGTGCGCCGGCTCCCAAGTCCTCTCTTGTTGAAAGTCGCAGCTCAAATAACTGATTGTCCGACTAGCAAGAGAGAAGACAGAAAGGACGCCCACACGAAAAACGGCTAAGGAATAACTAACCTATATAGCGAAGAGACGACATCCAAATATGCCTGCCGGCTATCAAAGCAGCCGGCTGGCTGGCTTCCTAAAAAACTTAGCTTAAGTCCGGCAGAGCTAAAAGTACTTCCCCCTCCCCAATCGGCCAGGCACTCCCCGGCTACAGATTGCAGAGCAACTGTTTGACTAGGGAGGCGGCAGCCAAGGGAGGGCGGCAAAGGAAAAAGCAGAAGGACAAAAAGCAAAAGTACAAGGAAAGACCGATTGCATAACTTATATACATAAAGCCGCCCACAGGCCGGCAACAGACTTAAGTTTGAATACACCCAGTGGGTGGAATTGTGCAGACTTAACCAAACATTGTTCAAAAGTAACAAGACAGGAAAACAAAAGAAAGAAGACTAAGGCGCGACATGGAGGCCGAGCTGGTTGGTGAAGGCGGCTCGCCGGCTGAAGAAGTGGCCGCCTAGCTGGTCCCGGCTTGACCACCTCCCGCGGCAGGAGACACACTCACACGCGACGTAGTGCTGGAGGCGCGGTCAGGCTGGCCGGCTACTCCACCAGCTGGCTCGGCGTCTTCACCCTCCTCCTCCTCCTCTTCGCCCTCATCGCTGGAGTCGATCTCCTCCGCCGAGTCCTCGCCGTACGCCGGGTCCAGCCCGAACCAATCTTCCGGCTGGGCGACTCCATTGTCGTCCACCTCGGGGGCGAAGACGTTGGTGTCGGTGTAGTCGGCGATCGCTGAAGCCCGCCGAATGATGGCCGGCCGCGCCGGCTCCAGCTCCGTGTCGGCTTGCTGCCGCCAGGTAGCCAGCTGGTCCAGGTTCAGGCCGGGATACCAGGCCTTGACGAACTCCAGCGCCCGCCTGGCGCCGGAGCGAGCTGCTGACGCCTTCCAAGCCTCGAAGCGGCCGACTGCCACCTCCAGCCAGTCGGCGGTCCGACTGGGGGTGCGAGGGACCACTTGGCCGGGCCAGAGGGCGGCCAAGACCTGCGATCCCGCGCGCTGAAGCCGGCTGGATGCGAGCCTGGATCGCCAGGAGCTGTTCTTCCAGCGAGCGGCCGGCGGTTGGCGAGATCTCGAAGCCGGCTTGCCTCTTCGCCTGGCGACGGGCTTCGATGGCCTGGTTGGCAGCAGTTGAGTAGCCAGGGAAGTACTCTGCGCGAAAGAGAAACGCCGAAATCAGAAAAATAAGCCGAAATGGCAGATGGCAAGAAAGAATGAAGGGGTAGACAACTTACCGTCAACCAGGTCCTCAATCTGGCCATAGCCGGAGACCAGAGTCTGCCTGGCCTCTGCCCAGCCGGCCGCCTCCGTCTCGAACTCGGCCTGAAGGGTGGCTTCGCGATCCTGCGCAGCCTTCAGCGCCGCCTTGTGACCTTCCTCCTGGTCGGCCAGCTTCTTGACCAGGCGGTCGCGCTCCTGCACCAAGGCGGCGAGCTCCGCGTCCTTGGCACGAAGAGCAGTCTGGGACTCCCCCAGCTGTGCCCTCAGACTGGCGTTGGCCGCTGCAGAGATAGAAGAAGAAGAAGAATAATGAGAAATCATCAAGGAAGATCCGAGCCGACTGCTCAGCAGTCGGCCCGAATCTCGGGGACTACACCCAGTGGGTGCGCTGACGCGCCCCCACATGAGATAAAGATCAAGTCACATACCTCGGCTTTCAGTGAGATCGGCGGTCTTCTGAGTCAGCTCCCGAGCCTGGGAGTTGAAGGCGGCTGCTCGGAGGTTGTGGTAGTCCTGCAAGACGGACAGAAGACCGAAGTGAGAACAAAAGCCGCAAAGACAAAATCTTCAAGAAGTTCCAAGCCGCCTGCTCAGCAGCCGACTCGGAACTCCGGGACTACACCCAGTGGGTGCGCTGACGCGCGCCCACGAGAGAAATCAAGATCAAGAAAGAACAAGATAGGAATACTAACCCGGATGGCTGCCCGCGTGGCGAGGAATTCGTCGGTGAACTGCCTCAGCGCCGTGGCTTGGCTTTGCAGCCGGGTCCGGACGTCTTGTGCAGCGACGTTCACCACGGCTGTCCCTCCGCCCGGCGTCCACCCCGAGGTAGCGCTGGCCGCCTCCGCGTCTCGGGCCGACGAGCTGGAGCCTACGGCTGGCTGTGGCTCCGACGCAGCCTTCTGCGGCTCAGACGCGGCCTTCCCTGCACGCCGGCTTGGCGGAACCCGGACCGCCACCTCAGCCCCCGCGGCCGGCTCGCCCTCCGCCGACTGCGCAGGCGCAGGCTCAGGCTGGCGGCCTTGGGTCACCCTAGTCGGAGGAGTCAGCCCCGGCGCCTCCCCCAAGATGACGACGTCGTCGCCGCTTCCTCCTAGCCCCGGCTGGGAACCGCTGGCTCCCCCTGGCGAGGGATCCACGTCCCCGGGCGCCATGGTGCGCAAGGGGGTGACCATCAAAGCCTCCCCTGCCGCCGCTTCGGCCTCGGCCTCTGCCTGGGCCTTGGCTGCGGCCTCGGCGAGCGCCTTCGCCGCCTCCTCCTCCCGAGCTGCCTGGGCGGCGGCTGCCCTCCGTGCCTCCGCCTCCCGCGCTTCCTGCTCCTCCCGCACCTCCCGTGTGTTCCTTTCCGTCGCCTCCAGGAGGGCGGCGCGGGGATCTACGCGGCGAGTGGTGCTCCCAGAGCCCCCTGGCGACTCGACGACGGAGCCGGCGGCCGCTCAAGTGACAGCGGAGCTCTGACCATTGAAAAAGAAGACGAAGATTCAAGAACCACCAAAGGAAAGAAAGAAGGACAGTACATAGAAAGAGAGAACTTACGCCGACACAGTCTGCGGCTGCTTCACCACTTTGCGGAAGCGAGCCGCCTTCGCAGCCGCCTCTTCCCGCCTGGTGGCTGCCGCCCCACCCCTGGGCTTCTTCGTCCGGCTACCGAACATGCCCTGGGTGGTGCGACGTTTCTGGCCTCTACCCCGAGCAGGCTGCGCGCCGGAGGAGCCCGCGCCGCGTCCGGATGCCGGCTGGCGATGCGGGACGGCTTCGGCTTCGTCCTTGTCCGGCCAGTCGTCGAAGGTAGCGGTGAACCCGGAGCCGCCTGCTTCGCCGCCGGCTTGGCCGCCGGCCGGCTCGACGGCATCCTCCATATGGACCGCCCCCAGGTCGGGGTCCTCCTGGTCGTGTTCGGTCCGGTCGGGGACGAAGCGGCGCTCCACGTCTGCCCCGTCGGCCGGCCGAAGCAGAGGACTCTGTCAAAGAGCAAGCCGACTGAGTTAGAGTCGGCCCAGAGGAACTCGGCGACAAAGCTGAGAGAGAGAGAGAAAAAGAGACGAGGGGAGCGTACCGTAGGCGGAGGATTGGCGCGGCTGTATGGCTCCTTGCCGAATTGCCAGTCTTCGGAAAGTTGGCAGTTGGCGAGGTAATTCACCATGTCGGCGGCGTCGGGCTGCGGCATCTCCTTGGTGCACATTCGGCTTGGATCGAGCTGGCCGCTCATCTGACAGATCAGATGAGGCCGGCTCTGGAGCGGAAGGACACGGCGCGTGACAAACGCGGCCAGGAGGTCGGGCCCCGTCAGGCCCTCCGACTGGACCATCACCCGCAGGCGGGCGATGGCGGCGTTTCCTCCCTGCGACAGCGTCACGGCCCGGAAGGACCACTGGGGCAGCCTGCCCGCCGGTGGGCCGGCCACGTAGGCCGGCAAGTTGAGGTAGTCGCCCCGGGGAGCGATGCTCCGCACGTAGAAGTATGACTTCTGCCACTTCTTCACCGATTGGATCAGTGTGATGATGGGGAAGGGGTTGTCGGCGCCTGATTTCCGCGACGCGATGAAGGCGCCGGTCTGAGCCGGCACGCCCCGCACGCGCGTGCCCAGCTTCGACTGGAAGAACTCCCCCCAGAGCTCGAGGGTGGGGATGACGCCAAGATAGCCCTCGCACAGGGTGACGAAGGCCGACAGCAGCACCACCGCGTTGGGGGTGAGGTGGTGCGGCTGGAGCTGATAGAATTCCAGCCAGGAGCGGAAGAAGGCGCTCACTGGCAGGCCGAAGCCGCGCAGGAAGTGCGAGCGGAAGACCACCCGCTCTCCCTCCCGCGGCGCCGGCCTGATTTCCTTCTCCGGCGCGAGGCGGACCTCCACTTTGTCCGCGCTAGGCAGACGCCGGGTGTCGCGGAGGAAGTCGATGTGATCGTTATGGACGATGGAGCCGTCCCAATCCCCGCCAAGCTACTCTACGTGGGGAGGCATAGCGGAAGCTAGCACGGCGGCGGAGGAGCGTGCGGAGGAAAAGTGCGGCGGCGAAGCGCTGTCGCGAGAACGAGCAAGGCAAGAAGACGGTGGAAGTAGGAGGAGCGTGCGAGGGCCTGCCGCCCTCCACCTCCCCCTACTTACAGCCTCACGCGGCCGAAGAGGCCGGACATGGGGGGGGAGACGTGGGATTAACTGCGCCCACTCCCCCCACGTCTCGCGTTTATTACGCATAAGTGCGAGCCGAAACTGCCGCACGGAACGTGCGGGCGGTTTCAGGATACAAAGGATCCGCGCCTGGGCCGGGGCGCGGACGTGGCGGGCCCCCTCCCTGCGGCGACGTCCCGTCACGCGCGTGGGCTGGCAGGCTTTCCGGCCACGTGGCACACCAACGGCCCGAGGCCGGCCCGCGGCCCGGTGCACGTGCCCGCGGGTTCCCGCCCCCCTCCCCAACTCCAGAAGATTTCGACTAAGGCGGCGTGCCTGACCAAGGCCGGCTCCCAACTGCCGGCTTGTCACGATAGGAAGCTGATCGAGCTTCTTGAACCCCACTCCACCTCGAAGCCCAATCGGCTTCGGGGACTACTGTCGGAGGAAATGGCCACGGGTAGCCTAACCGACTACCCCTGGCCCTTCGGAAAATTTATCAGGCCTTTGGGCCTTCAAGCACTCCAAGCATTTGGGCCGCCTTCCCTGGCCGGCTACCACTAAAGCCGACTCCCGGAAGGCGACCCAGCCTCACCGACTCCTCCCCAGGACGACTACGGGGTGGCCGACTCCAAGAAGCCGGCCAAGAAGGACGCCGACTCCTAGGAGCCGGCCAAGACCACAACCACTCCTGCATAACGGCGACCTGACGGGGTGTGGCCACAGTGCGGCCCACGACCCCCGAAGCCCGAGGCGGGCATGGCTACAGGAGGCCGTACGGGAGGGACGTCTCCCGCGCGGCTCGGCACTGTAGCCACGCTAGCCTCGACGTCATCCGCGACCCACTCCTGTACGGCCTGAGGACTGCGGGCCCCTTCAGCCAGAGAGAGGCGCGAGGGGGCCCGGCTTTTCCTAGTCGGCCAAGATTATAGCCGGCTCCAGAAGCCGGCTACTCCCTTCCTCGAAGCGGGAGCCCCATTAAGGAGACAAGACGAGGTGAGGCTACAGTGATAGCCCCCGAGGCGGCCCACTGTAGCCATGCTCACCTCGACAAAGCCCTCATCATCAGAGGCGCGGCTACAGTAAGCAGCCGCCGACAAGACCCTAGGCGGTGGGACCGGCCGTCGACCAAGTAGCCAGCAGCCGGCGGGACCCACTAGCCGGCGGGACCCAGCAGCCGGCGGAGAAGCCGGCGAGCGTGGACACTGACGGCTGGGACCAGTTCCCAGTCGGATTACCATTGTACCCCCGGGGGGTAGGCCTACATAAACCCCCCGGGGCACCCATGCAAAGGGTTCGCTTCTAGGTTGGCCTCTGAGCATAGTTGGCTTCTAGGTTAACACCCACACATAGCACACACACCATAGATAGAGAGAAGCAAGAGCTAGCCTCGTTCTTCTTCTCCCTTGACCTCAACAGCTCTAGGAGCGATTGTAGCTACCCTTTATCGATCTAGTGATCATGCGGAGACCCCGCAGAGCAGGACTAGGGGTGTTACCTCCTCGGAGAGCCCCGAACCTGGGTAAGATTCGCCGGCGTGCATGTCTTCGCCTCATCCCGTTTCCAGGCACCGGCGACGTTCTATTGGCTCCCACAATGATAAGCCATCCCTTGGCATATGTCGCACCAACCACCCGACACCGCCGAATCGGTAGCCCCCGTGATGGGGTTGAGTTTCCCGTCTTCGGATGACTTGATCTGCTCCGGGTCTAAGGCCAGAGTTGTTACAGGAGTTATCTCCTGGATACGGCCCGATGACAGGTTTAAGCCATGTTCATCGGGGCGAAGGGGAGCGGTTGCCGCGGTCTCGAATCCGTCGAACATCAAGTGTCCACGGATGTCCGCGACGTAGTTCAGGCTTCCAAATCTGACCTGATGGCCAGGGGCGTAGCTATCGATCTGTTCCAGATGGCCGAGCGAGTTGGCCCGCAGTACGAAGCCGCCGAATACAAAGGTCTGTCCGGGGGGGAAGGTTTCTCCCTGGACCACGTCATTACTGACGATAGAAGGGGCCATCGAACCTTTCATCAACGCCACAGTGGAACTCTCAATGAAAGCACCAATGTCGGTGTCAAAACCGGCGGATCTCGGGTAGGGGGTCCCGAACAGTGCGTCTAGGATCGATGGTAACAGGAGACGGGGGACACAATGTTTACCCAGGCTCGGGCCCTCTCTATGGAGGTAATACCCTACTTCCTGCTTGATTGATCTTGATGAATATGAGTGTTACAAGAGTTGATCTACCACGAGATCGTAATGGCTAAACCCTAGAAGTCTAGCCTATGAGTATATGGTCATGAATCTGTCCTATCCGGACTATGCTCTCCGGTTTATATAGACACCGGAGAGATCTAGGGTTACATGGGGACGGTTACATAGGAGTAAATCTTCATAATAGGTCGCCTAGCTTGCCTTCCACGCCAAGTAGAGTCCAATCCGGACACGGGTATTGTCTTCGGTCTTCGTATCTTCACAGCCCATTAGTCCGGCCCAGTAGATAACAGGCCGAACGCCCGAGGACCCCTTAGTCCAGGACTCCCTCATAAGGGTCGTAGAAACAATGGCCTTCTACGGGCCATAGCATCAATGGGCCTTCTACGTGCCGTAAGATGGATAGGCCAAACATGGGCAATAACAGACCGCATTATGGGCCGTAAACAGGCTAGATTTGGAATCGCCCGTTCATGGGTCAACAATAACGGGCCGTCGTTAATCGGCCGTATTTGATGACGCTATGAAAATGGCCCAATGGATTAACAGGCTGCAAACGGCCGATTATAACCGCGGGCTGAATTTGGCCCACAAGCAGAAAACGCCAATAATGGGCCGTAAGTAACCGAATGTTGGAAATGAGCCCAAGAATAAATGGGCCCTGAGAAGGCCGAAAGATAACACAGGTTGGAAATGGCCCAATGGAATAATGGGCTGTTAATTGGTATAAAGGGGTACACTGTTCATTGCGGGCCAGATTCACCACGGGCCGTTAATGGGCCAAGAGTTACAAACGGCCTCATATGGGCCGAAAGACATCATGGGCCATACATGGGCCAGAAGTTACAACAGGCTGGAATCATATTGGACGGCCCAGATGAAGCTACTGGGCTTAATTCCGATAGGCCGTAACAAGTCGTGAGTTAGCGGGGCGTATATGGGCTATATACGAACAGGCCGTTAACAGGCTTTCCGTGGGCCAGCCCGTTACCTTTTGACCAAGTCAAACGGGCCGGCCTTTTCACCGGAATGGGCCTCTATTGGGCCGTGCCACGTGTCAGACGTATCATAGGTGCCTCCTGTCCAATGAATGGATGACATCTGTCCCAATGGTGAGCCAACACGTAATTTCTCCGGCCAATGAGAATTTTACACGTGGAAAATCCTCATTGGTCCAAGCTGTTAGCAGGTTATCGGATCCAAAACCGGACCCGATAGCTTAACGGCGACCCATTATGGTGGATGCCACGTGTCGGGCACCCTTGACGAAAGCACTTCCATGACGCGCGATTTATCGTCATGGAAGTGGACACTTCCGTGATGATAATTTTGGTAATGTCATGGAACACTTCTACGACAGCACAGGTATGACTATCTTGATTCTGTCATAAAATTGTCATGGATGTACATGCATGACAGAAAACGTGACCTACTGTGACAAACACGTATCATCATGGAAGTGTCTTTTTTTGTAGTGCTCCGTCGTTTCAAGGAGGAGAGGCATAAGGCTATTGGAGAAGAGGTGGCCCGGCTCCTAGCTGCCAGGTTCATAATTGAAGTCTTTCATCCTTAGTGGTTGGCTAACCATGTGCTTGTGCTTAAAAAAAATTGCACTTGGTGATATGTGTGTTGATTACACCGATCTTAACAAGGCTTGTCCAGCTGATCCATTAGCTCTCCCCCGCATTGACCAGATCATTGTTGCCCAGCGGGTTGTGAGAGTTTATGTTTCCGGGATGCTTATTCGGTTATCATCAGATCAAGATGGTAGTTGAGGATTAGGAGAAGATAGCCATCATCACCCCCTTTGGAACTTTTTTTATGTTTCTATGCCTTTTGGGCTTAAGAGTGCTCAGGCGACTTACCAACGCTGTGTCCAAAATTGCTTAGATGGGCAGATTGCACGCACCATTTATGCTTATGTGGACGACATTGTGGTCAAATCCAGGAAGAAGGAATCCTTGCTTGATGATTTAAAGGAAATCTTTGACAATCTCCGGGTGCACAAGATGATGCTTAACCTGTCCAAGTGTGTCTTTGGTGTACCAGCAGGAAAATTGCTAGGTTTTTCGGTTTCACAAAGGGGCATCGAAGCTAACACGGAGAAAATAGAGGCAATCCCTTCTCTGTCTAAGCCGGCCTGTATCAATGATATTCAGCGCCTCGCGGGTCGTATTGCAGCCCTGAGCCGGTTTATATGCCGCCTGGGTGAGAAGGCGATTCCCCTATACAAGATGATCAAAAAGACTGACCATTTTGTCTGGAGCGATGCTGCTAATGAAGCGTTTGAGGCACTTAAGAAGTAGTTGGCTGTGCCGCCCATCTTGGCTGCTCTGATTGACAAAGAGCCTTTGCTCCTGTACGTGGCAGCTAACAATAAGGTCGTGAGCGTGGCAGTGGTCGTGGAGCACAAGGAGGCTAGCAAAGAGTATCTAGTCCAGCGACCGGCTTATTATGTCAGTGAAGTTTTGACAGATTCCAAACAAAGATACCCACATTGGCATAAATTGGTGTTTGGGGTGTTCATGGCTAGCCACAAATTGAAGCATTATTTCCTTGGGCATCCAATCACTGTGGTCAGTTCAGCTCCTCTCGGAGATATTATTCAAAACAAGGTGGCCACGGGCAGAGTTGCTAAGTGGGCAACTGAGCTTGGGCCACATCATCTGAAATATGTGCCCAGAAACGCCATCAAATCTCAAGTGTTAGTGGATTTCACAAACGACTGGATAGAGTTGCAAGCACCAGAGGAAAATCCATATAATACGTACTAGACGATACACTTTGATGGGTCCAGGCAATTGGAAGGCTCCGGGGCCGGAGTTATTTTAGAATCTCCGTGAGGTGACAAATTTTGTTATGTCTTAAGGCTCATGTTTCCCTGTACTAACAATGCAGCTGAGTATGAAGCTTTGCTCCACGGGCTTCGTATGGCTAAGGAGATAAACTTGAGCCGGGTTAGATGTCTTGGCGACTCAGACCTGGTGGCACAGCAAGTTTCAGGAAAATGGGATTCTAAAGACCCACTCATGGTGGCTTACCGTCAAGCAGTGACTAACATCGCTGGTCACTTTAAAGGTTATCAAGTGGATCACATAGATCGGTGGCTTAATGAGGTGGCTAATGCATTGTCGCGGGTTGGGTCTCAACGTAAGCCGGTTCCCCCTAATGTGTTCCTTGATGTGCTGCATAATCCTTCTGTCAAGTTACCTTCAGAGGAAGACTTAGCCATCCCTGGCCTGGAGGGACAGTTGGTGGCGGCTCTATGTGCTATTCCAGATTGGATTTTATCTTATCTGGCTTACTTGACCAGGGGCGAGTTGCCAGAAGATGAACTTTTTGCGCGACAGATCATAAGGCGGTCTAAGTCCATGACAATTGTCAATGGCGAGCTACACAGATGTAGTGTCACTGGCGTGTTTCAACACTGTGTTTCCCCTAATGAACGCCGAGAAATTTTGCAAGAAATTCATGCAAGAGACTATGGTCAACATGTCGGGTCAAGATCTCTCGTGGCTAAGGCTTTTCGACATGGTTTTTTTCTGGTTGACGGCTCACGCTGATGCAGAGGACATTGTCCGGTAGTGATGGTTGTCAGAAATTTGCAGGCCAAGCCCATGTGCTGGCTCAGGAATTGTGGATGATCCCAATTACCCGGACATTTGCGGTCTGGGGCTTGATATGGTAGGGCCCTTCAAGAGGTCTAAGGACAAGAAGACTCACCTTTTGGTGGCAGTTGACAAGTTTACAAAGTGGGTTGAAGCAGAGCCGGTCAGCAATTGTGAGGCAGCGGCAGCGGTTCAGTTTGTGAAAAAACTGATCTTCCGCTTTGGTTATCCTCATAGTATCATCATTGGTAATGGGAAAAATCTGTCTAAGGGCGCTATGGAAGAGTTCTGTCAAAGGGAACACATCCGGCTTGATGTCTCATATGTGGCTCATCCATAGTCCAATGGTCAGGCAGAGCATGCTAACCAGGAGATATTACGAGGGATCAAGCCTCGGCTCATGGTTCCTTTGGAACGCACGCCGGGTTATTGGGTCGAAGAGTTACCTTCCATTCTTTGGAGTATAAGGACTACCCCCAACAGATCAACTAGCTACACGCCGTTGTTCATGGTTTATGGCACAGATGCAGTTCTCCCAAGTGATATTAGTCATGACTCTCATAGGGTGGCGGCTTACGTTAAAGCAGAGAACGAGATGGTGCGTCAAAATGCACTGGATTCCTTGGAAGAAGAATGCAATCTCGCGGCGACTCGATCGGCAATTTACCAACAAGACCCGCATCTCTATCATAGCCGCAAAATTTGAAGCTGGACTTTCCAGGAGGGCGACTTAGTGCTCTGTTTGATTCAAAATCAGACAGGCAAGCATAAGCTTTCACCTCCTTGGGAAGGACTCTTTGTGGTTAGCAAGAACCTCAACAATGGGTCATACTATCTCATCGATAGGATCATTACACATAGTAGGTGACTATAGACTTGCAAGATAGGATCAATAACTCACATATATTCATGAAAACATAATAGGTTCAGATCTGAAATCATGGCACTCGGGCCCTAGTGACAAGCATTAAGCATAACAAAGTCATAGCAACATCAATCTCAGAACATAGTGGATACTAGGGATCAAACCCTAACAAAACTAACTCGATTACATGATAAATATCATCCAACCCATCACCGTCCAGCAAGCCTACGATGGAATTACTCACGCATGGCGGTGAGCATCATGAAATTGGTGATGGAGAATGGTTGATGATGACGATGGCGATGGATTACCCTTTCCAGAGCCCCGAACGGACTCCAGATCAGCCCTCTCGAGAGATATTAGGGCTTGGCGGCGGCTCCGTATTGTAAAACACGATGAATCCTTCTCTCTGATTTTTTCTCCCCGAACGTGAATATATAGAGTTGGAGTTGAGGTCGGTGGAGCTCCAGGGGGCCCACGAGGCAGGGGGCATGCCCAGGGGGGTAGGCGCGCCCCCCACCCTCATGGACAGGGTGTGGGCCCCCTGGCCTTGATTCTTTCGCCAGTATTTTTTATTATTTCCAAAAATAATCTCCGTTAATTTTCAGGTCATTCCGAGAACTTTTATTTCTACACAAAAATAACATCATGGCAATTCTGCTGAAAATAGCGTCAGTCCGGGTTAGTTCCATTCAAATCATGCAAGTTAGAGTCCAAAACAAGGGCAAAAGTGTTTGGAAAAGTAGATACGACGGAGGCGTATCAACTCCCCCAAGCTTAAACCTTTGCTTGTCCTCAAGCAATTCAGTTGATAAACTGAAAGTGATAAGGAAAAACTTTTACAAACTCTGTTTGCTCTTGTTGTTGTAAATATGTAAAGCCAGCATTCAAGTTTTCAGCAAAGATTATGAACTAACCATATTCACAATAAAACTTAGGTCTCATGTTTACTCATATCAATGGCATATCAACTAGCGAGAAATAATAATAAATCTCGGATGACAACACTTTCTCAAAACAATCATAATATGATATAACAAGATGGTATCTCGCTAGCCCTTTCTGAGACCGCAAAACATAAATGCAGAGCACCTTTGAAGATCAAGGACTAACTAAACATTGTAATTCATGGTAAAAGAGATCCAGTCATAGTCATACTCAATATAAATTAATAATAATTGATGCAAATGACAGCGGTGCTCTCTAGCTGGTGCTTTTTCATAAGAGGGTGATGACTCAACATAAAAGTAAATGGATAGGCCCTTCGCAGAGGGAAGCAGGGATTTGTAGAGGTGCCAGAGCTCGATTTTGAAATAGAGATACATAATATTTTGAGCGGCATACTTTCATTGTCAACATAACAACCGAGAGATCTCGATATCTTCCATGGTACACACATTATAGGCAGTTCCCAAACAGAATGGTAAAGTTTATACTCCCCCTCCACCAACAAACATCAATCCATGGCTTGTCCGAAACAACGGGTGCCTCCAACTAACAAGAGTCCCGGGGGAGTTTTGTTTGCAATTATTTTGATTTGATTTGCTTAGAGCATGGGACTGGGCATCCCGGTGACCAGCCATTTTCTCGTGAGTGAGGAGCGGAGTCCACTCCTCTTGAGAATAACCCGCCTAGCATGGAAGATACAGACAACCCTAGTTGATACATGAGCTATTTGAGCATACAAAATAGAATTTCATTTGAAGGTTTAGAGTTTGGCACATACAAATTTACTTGGAACGGCAGGTAGATACCGCATATAGGAAGGTATAGTGGACTCATATGGAATACCTTCGGGGTTTAAGGGATTGGATGCACAAGCAGTATTCCCACTTAGTACAAGTGAAGGCTAGAAAGAGACTGGGAAGCGACCAACTAGAGAGCGACAACAGTCATGAACATGCATTAAAATTAATAAACATTGAGTGCAAGCATGAGTAGGATATAATCCACCATGAACATAAATATTGTGGAGGCTATGTTGATTTTGTTTCAACTACATGTGTGAACATGTACCAAGTCAAGCCAGTCGAATCATTCAAAGGAGGATACCACCCTACTATACCACATTACAACCATTTTAATAGCATGTTGGCACGCAAGGTAAACCATTATAAACTCCTAGCTAATTAAGCATGGCATAAGCAACTATAATCCCTAATTGTCATTGCAAATATGTTTATTCATAATAGGCTGAATCAGGAACGATGAACTAATCATATTTACAAAAACAAGAGAGGCCGAGTTCATACCAGCTTCTCTCATCTCAATCAGTCCATCATATATCGTCATAATTGCCTTTCACTTGCACGACCGAACAATGATAATGATAATAGTGCACATGCTTTGGACTAAGCTGGAATGTGCAAGCATTCAATAAACAGGAGAAGACAAGGCAATATGGGCTCTTGGTTAAATCAACAATAATGCATATAAGAGCCACTTCAACATTTTCATCATGGTCTTCCCCTCTCGACCCCAAAGAACAAGAAAAGAAATAAAACTATTTACATGGGAAAGCTCCCAACAAGCAAAAGAAGAACAGGAAATCTTTTTGGGTTTTCTTTTAATTATTACTACTACAGCATGAAAAGTAAACTAGCTAAAAGTTACAACTAATTTTTTTGTTTTTTCTTAAGGTTTTTCAAACACACAAGAAGAAAGCGAGAAAAAGAAAATAAACTAGCATGGATATTACAGTGAAAAATTATGAACACCGACAAGCATGAGTGTGTGAATATGAATGTAATGTCGGTGAGAAATAAGTACTCCCCCAAGCTTAGGCTTTTGGCCTAAGTTGGTCTATGGCCACGGCTGGCCTGGCGGATATCCGAAGTTGTTACTGGGGTCATACTAAGATGCAGCGGCTATTGCATCGTGGGCTGCAGCTTGGAGGCGAGCTGCCCTCGTCCTCCTCTCGTACTCATTTGCCTCCTCCCTGGTTATGACATATCTCCCCTTTGCCTGAAAGTCAAAGAGAGTAGGAGCAGGGAGAACAATATTGACAGCGTGACGCCTGTCAAAGATTAGTCGGTACTGGAGAGGCGATTCATTCCTCTCAACAAACTGATGGCGAACCATGGCATTAAAATCTAGATAAGCAGGAGGCAATTCCCTATCATAATCACGAATAGGTATCTCAAGATAATTAGATAAACGGGTTGCATAAATTCCACCAAACAAATCTCCATTTATACTGTTATTATGCAACCTACGCGCCACAATAGCTCCCAAATTATAATGTTTATCTCCTAATACAACACTCCTGAGAACACTGAGGTCAGGAACACACATGTGGCAAGCCACATCCTTACCGTTTATGGATTGGCCTATAAAGAGAGCAAAATAATGTATAGAAGGGAAATGAGTGCTCCCTATGGTAGCTTGTGTTATTTCTCTAGATTCCCCCACTGTGATACTAGCAAGAAAATCTCTAAACTCAGATTTGCGAGGTTCACTAGGACTACCCCTTTGAGGGAGTTTACAGGCAGTAGTAAAATCCTCTAGGTCCATGGTATAGGATTTATCATAAAGATCAAACATGATCGTGGGAGAGTTGCGTGATGATGAAAATCTAAATCTTCTTACAAAGGAATCAGTAAGGTAATAATGTTGGAGGCACTTATCTGACACGAAGCCCTCCAAATCAGCGTTACGCACATATGCCTCAAATTCCTCCTTAATTCCTGCTCGGACCATGAAATCTTCTGACGACCATTCGCAAGGCCGCACTTGAGCTTCTCTTGGTGGTTCATGGTCCGGCTCACGTATTGCGGGCCTGGGTCCTTGCTTCCTTGAAGAACCACCTTGGTACATTTTCCTGAACATATTTCTTCCTCTGAAAAATTTCTGAAAATTTTAGTAACTTAATATAAAAGTGAACCAAACTCAACAAAATTGATAGCAACTACTCCCACAAGTGCCTAGAGACTATATCATGCATTAGAACTACTTGGGACCATATAAATTTGACATGCAAGCTCAAGAACAGGGTCATCTAAGCAGCAAAAATTTGCAATGAATAAAGCACTAGAACAAAAACTAATTGGACCATTGGAGGAGTCACATACCGAAGAACAATCCCCAAAGCAGTTTTGTGAGTGGAGCTTTGAGCTAGGAGATCAAAAATCGCAGCAAAATGAGATAGAACTCGTGCTTGAGCTGGTTGGTCATTTTTTTGGGAGGAAGAAGGAGTGTGTGGTGGCTGGAATAAGTGGACGGGAGCCACCATGGGCCCATGAGGCAGGGGCGCGCCCAGGGGGTGTGGGTGTGCCCTGGACCCTCGTGGCCAGGTGCTTGCTCCCCCTGATGTGTTCTCAGTGCCAGATATTCTCAAATTTTCCAGAAAAAATCATATTTCAATTTCGTGGCATTTGGAGAACTTTTATTTTCGGGGTATTTTTTATTGCATGGATAATTCAGAAAACTAATAGAAAATACTATTTTTGCTTTATTTAATCTGAATAACAGAAAGTAAAAGAAGGGTACAGAAGGTTGTGCCTTCTAACTTCATCCATCTCATGCTCATCAAAAGGAATCCACTAACAAGGTTGATCGGGTCTTCTTAACAAACTCATTTCGAATAACATGAAACCGGAGAAATTTCAAATAACACTATGTTACCTCAACGGGGATATGCACATCCCCAACAATAAGAATATCATATTTCTTCTTGATAGTAGGTAGAGGAAATTCAAAACCTCCAATAGTAATCGATGGAATTTTTTCCAATAGAATTGATACTGTGGACTTGAGGTTGTTTCCTCGGAAAGTGTACCGTATGCTCATTACCATTAACATGAAAAGTGACATTGCCTTTGTTGCAATCAATAACAGCCCCTGCAGTATTCAAAAAGGGTCTACCAAGGATAATCGACATACTATCACCCTCGGGAATATCAAGAATAACAAAGTCCGTTAAAATAGTAACATTTGCAACCACAACAGGTACATCCTCACAAATACCGACAGGTATAACAGTTGATTTATCGGCCATTTGCAAAGATATTTCAGTAGGTGTCAACTTATTCAAATCAAGTCTACGATATAAAGAGAGAGACATAACACTAACACCGGCTCCAAGATCACATAAAGCAGTTCTAACATAGTTTCTTTTAATGGAGCATGGTATAGTAGGGACCCTTGGATCTCCAAGTTTCTTTGGTATTCCACCTTTAAAAGTATAATTAGCAAGCATGGTGGAAATTTCAGCTCCCGTTACCTTTCTTTTATTTATAACAATATCTTTCATGTACTTAGCATAAGGATTCATTTTAAGCATATCAGTCAAAATCATACGCAAGAAGATAGGTCTAATCATTTCAGCAAAACGCTCAAAATCCTCATCATCCTTTTTCTTGGATGGTTTAGGAGGAAAAGGCATGGGCTTCTGAACCCATGGTTCTCTTTCTTTACCATGCTTCCTAGCAACAAAGTCTCTCTTACCATAACATTGATTCTTTGATTGTGGGTTATCAAGATCAACAACAGGTTCAATCTCTACATCATTATCATTGCTAGGTTGAGCATCAACATAAACATCATCATTAACATTATCACTAGGTTCATGTTCATTACCAGATTGTGTTTCAGCATCAGAAATAGAAATATCATTGGGATTCTCAGGTGTGTCAACAACAGGTTCACTAGAAGCATGCAAAGTCCTATCATTTTTCTTTTTCTTCCTCTTAGAAGGACTAGGTGCATCAACATTAGTTCTCTGAGAATCTTGCTCAATTCTCTTAGGGTGGCCCTTAGGATACAAAGGTTCTTGAGACATTTTACCCCTTCTAGTCACAACTCCAACATCATTATCATTTTTCTTATTGTTTAATTCATTGAGAAAATCATTCTGGGCTTTAAGTATTTGCTCAACTTGAGTGGTAACCGTAGAAGCATGTTTACTAATGAGTTTAAGTTCACCTTTAACTCTAGACATATAATCACTCAAGTGTTCAATCATATAAGCATTGCGTTTTAATTGTCTACCAAAATAAGCATTGAAATCTTCTTGCTTAACCATAAAATTATCAAACCCATCTAAGCATTGGCTAGCAAACTTAGTAGGCGGGATTTCAGTTTTATCATATCCATAGAGAGAATTTACCTTTACTACCTGTGTCAGGTTATCAAGACCATGTATTTCTTTGATAGGTGGTAAATTAAGGCCATGTATTTCTTCAATAGGAGGTAAATTCTTAACATCTTCAGCTTTAATACCCTTTTCTTTCATAGATTTCTTTGCCTCTTGCATATCTTCAGGACTGAGAAATAGAATACCCCTTTTCTTCGGAGTTGGCTTAGGAGTTGGTTCCGGGAGTGTCCAGTTGTTTTCATTCGTCAACATATTATTCAATAGAATTTCAGCTTGATCAACTGTTCTTTCCCTGATAACACAACCAGCACAACTATCCAGATGGTCTCTGGAAGCATCCGTTAGTCCATTATAAAAGATATCAAGTATTTCATTTTTCTTGAGAGGATGACTAGGCAAAGCATTAAGTAATTGGAGAAGCCTCCCCCAAGCTTGTGGGAGACTCTCTTTTTCAATTTGCACAAAATTATATATTTCCCTTAAAGCAGCTTGTTTCTTACGAGCGGGGAAATATTTAGCAGAGAAGTAGTAAATCATATCCTGGGGACTACGCACACAACCAGGATCAAGAGAATTAAACCATGTTTTAGCATCACCCTTTAATGAGAACGGAAATAATTTAAGGATATAGTAATAGCGAGTTTTCTCATCATTAGTGAACAGGGTGGCTATATCATTTAATTTAGTAAGATGTGCCACAACAGTTTCAGATTCATAGCCATAAAAAGGATCAGATTCAACCAAAGTAATTATCTCAGGATCAACAGAGAAATCATAATCCTTATCAGTAATAAAGATAGGTGAAGTAGCAAAAGCAGGATCGTATTTCATTCTAGCATTTAGAGATTTTTCTTTGAGCTTAGCTAATAATTTCTTAAGATCACTCCTATCATTGCAAGCAAGAAAGTCTCTAGCAGTTTCTTCATCCATAACATAACCCTCAGGCACAACAGGCAATTCATATCTAGGGGGAGAATCTTCATCATCACTTTCATCAATATTATCAGTTTCAATTATTTCATTCTCTCTAGCCCTAGCAAGTTGTTCATCCAGAAATTCACCTAGTGGCACAGTATTATCAAGCATAGAAGTAGTTTCATCATAAGTATCATGCATAGCAGAAGTGGCATCATCAACAACATGCGACATATCAGAATTAATAGCAGAAGCAGGTTTAGGTGTCGCAAGTTTACTTAAAACAGAAGGTGAATCAAGTGCAGAGCTAGATGGCAGTTCCTTACCTCCCCTCGTAGTTGAGGGATAAATTTTGGTTTTCTTGTCTTTCAAGTTCCTCAAAGTGACCAGCAGATATCAATCCCAAGTGACTCAAAGAATAGAGCTATGCTCCCCAGCAACGGCGCCAGAAAATAGTCTTGATAACCCACAAGTATAGGGGATCGCAACAGTTTTCGAGGGTAGTGTATTCAACCCAAATTTATTGATTCGACACAAGGGGAGTCAAAGAATATTCTCAAGTATTAGTAGTTGAGTTGTCAATTCAACCACACCTGGATAACTTAATATCTCCAGCAAAGTGTTTAGTAGCAAGGTAGTATGGAAGTAACGGTAACAGTGGCAAAAGTAACGATAGTAGTTTTGTAGTAATTGTAACAGTGGCAACGGTAAAGTAACTAAGCGAAGAACAATATGTGAAAAGCTCGTAGGCATTGGATTGGTGATGGAGAATTATGCCGGGTGCGATTATTCATGCAACAGTTATAACATAGGGTGACACAGAACTAGCTCCAGTTCATCAATGTAATGTAGGCATGTATTCCGAATATAGTCATACGTGCTTATGGAAAAGAACTTGCATGACATCTTTTGTCCTACCCTCCCGTGGCAGCGGGGTCCTATTGGAAACTAAGGGATATTAAGGCCTCCTTTTAATAGAGTACCGGACCAAAGCATTAACACATAGTGAATACATGAACTCCTCAAACTACGGTCATCACCGGGAGTGGTCCCGATTATTCTCACTTCGGGGTTGCCGGATCATAACACATAATAGGTGACTATAGACTTGCAAGATAGGATCAAGAACTCACATATATTCATGAAAACATAATAGGTTCAGATCTGAAATCATGGCACTCGGGCCCTAGTGACAAGCATTAAGCATAGCAAAGTCATAGCAACATCAATCTCAGAACATAGTGGATACTAGGGATCAAACCCTAACAAAACTAACTCGATTACATGATAAATCTCATCCAACCCATCACCGTCCAGCAAGCCTACGATGGAATTACTCACGCACGGCGGTGAGCATCATGAAATTGGTGATGGAGGATGGTTGATGATGAAGATGGTGACGGATTCCCCTCTTCGGAGCCCCGAACGGACTCCAGATCAGCCCTCCCGAGAGAGATTAGGGCTTGGAGGCGGCTCTGTATCGTAAAACGCGATGAATCCTTCTCTCTGATTTTTTCTCCCCAAACGTGAATATATATAGTTGAAGTTGAGGTCGGTGGAGCTCCAAGGGGCCCAAGAGGCAGGGGGCGCGCCCCCACCCTCGTGGACAGGGTGTGGGCCCCTGGCCTTGATTCTTTCACCAGTATTTTTTATTATTTCCAAAAAAAATCTCCGTTGATTTTCAGGTCATTCCGAGAACTTTTATTTCTGCACAAAAATAACACCATGGCAATTCTGCTGAAAACAGCGTCAGTCCGGGTTAGTTCCATTCATATTATGCAAGTTAGAGTCCAAAACAAGGGCAAAAGTGTTTGGAAAAGTAGATACGATGGAGACGTATCAGTCTGCGCCTGCAAAGCTTCTGGTCGTGACGCCGTGGTGGGCTCGGCGATGACCTCCATCCTGCCGTCCTGGTGGTCTTGGTCTTGTTGCATGGAAATTGAAACCTTTGGCTGATTCCTCAGGACTCCGCGCCTGCGCTTGCCTCTTTAGCACCAAAGAGGAAACTGCTGTACTGCGCTCGCTGGCGCCCGCCTGGCCTCGGTCGTCATTGCTCGCATCATCTGAACCTCACGAGGTGAGGGCTTGCATAGAAATCTCCACTCCTCAGGAGCCAGCCTGAGGAGGCCGCTCCTTCTGGAGGTCTTGGCGTCGTCCATCTCACGAGACTTGGCCCCTCGCGAGGGCCTTGAGTTGTTGATGTTGAAGGTGGCCTTAGTAGGCCGTCAATGGAGCCACGTTGTGGGCTGCAGGCAGGCAAGTCTGGGTACCCCCATTCCCAGAATGCCGACAGTAGCCCTCGGGCCCAAGGCGCGCTCGGACTTGGCTTCGAGGCGAAGCCAAATGGCAAGGGTGAAGCGCCGCGGGCCCCAACCGCCTGCAGCCTCGGTCGACGCGTGTCGCTTGATGGGACGTGGGCATCTTCGCTTCCCCATGCAGCCTCAGCAACCGTTTGACTTGACAAGAGTCTGCTGCATTTAGAAAGACCATCATTACCGGGGATCATGGAGGCCGGCGGTTGGCCTCCCTCTGGCTATAAATGGGGAGAGGGGCGGAGCCCCCCTTGCTCATCTCCATCTTCTTGTTGCGTGCTCCTTCTTCTTCTTCATGTCGTCGTCTTTGCCGAAGTGCCCATGGCACCGATAAGGAGGTTCTCCACGGCGAAGAAGGGAAAAACCCCTCGGGAGGAGGCAGGGCCA
This sequence comes from Aegilops tauschii subsp. strangulata, assembly GCF_002575655.3. Classification (NCBI taxonomy): domain Eukaryota; kingdom Viridiplantae; phylum Streptophyta; class Magnoliopsida; order Poales; family Poaceae; genus Aegilops; species Aegilops tauschii. The sequence continues at coordinate 191,037,358 of NC_053037.3, forward strand.
CTCCCGCCGAAGAAAAGGCTCGGTCGCTCCCGTGACGCCGGCAAGGGGAAGGAGGTGACGCGGCCTTGGTATGAACGGCCTCCGCCTGGCTTCCTGATCCCTAGGTACGCCCGCGCCTAGAGCCCTGAACAGGGTGGCAGTGCCCAGTGCCGCGTGGTCTGGGGTTGCGGAGGACAGGCCGAGGCTGCACGGCCGGCCGGCCCTCGAGCTCACGCCGAAGGCACATCGCGCGAGTTCGTGGTTTGGGCGGCAATGCCACCGCACATGTGCATCCGGTTCCCGAGGTTCTTCGCTGAGTAGATACCGCCAAGGGGGCCCGCCGAGCTATGGCTGCAACATGCTGGGTGCTGTAGCCAAGCCACGGAGGCGGAGGTCGAGGTCGTCCCCCCAGGCAACATCTTCATGACTCGAGGATGGGGCGAGATTGCCCGCGCCTGCTGTCCGAAGGGGGCCCTCGCCATCCACTTCGAGTACGACGGAGCCTCCACGCTGTTCTTCAAGGTCTTTGACGAAGACGACCGGCGCTTTGAGTGCTGCTCCGGAAGCGGTGATCCACGCGGCGCGACGAAGGGTGCTGAACTTGCCCTTGGCCTTGCCGGCAGCTCCTCCAGCAGCAGCGGCGACTCCCTGGGATCCAGCAACTCTCCTGAGCCTAGCGATTCTCTGGAGTCCAACGACAACAACTACGTGCCGCCGAGCTCTCGCCGCGCCCGCAGCGCGGCAGCGGCGTCCGTCTGGCGTCGTTGGTGACGCCCTTCGGCCACGGTTCTTCCAGGTCCCCCTTTTGTATTCCCTGCGCGGAATTGTGACGAGCCCCATGGGGGTATGTAAGAAACTGTAATGCTTTTGATTCAATGTTATCCTTCCTAGTTCGGCATTGCAACTGTGTATCTCACTTCAGCACAACGCTCCTTTTCGTTCTTGCGGTAGCTTAGTGATCTACGCTGACAGGATCTACTCCCGACGCAGGCTTCTGCCATCGCTGGTATGCCAGGTCGCGATGCCATGGTCAAGGCCAGGAGGTGAGCGGCCCGAGGTCTGGTGAGAGCCCCTGAGGCGCTATGCTCAGGAGGTCCCCTTTAGCATGCAAGCAGCTCCCTGAAGGCCGAAAAGGAAAGCGGCTTTGCCCAAGTGAGATCACGAGAGTCAAAATACTGGGTCGTGAGGTTCACGCTGATATGTATGGGTGACTTATCTTGGCGAGCTCGTGGTGATTCCCTTGCGTGGCACCAGTCCGTGTCTTAGCGGTGGCGCTTCTAGGTAGGGCTCACGCCGGTCCCCCCTTTTCTCGCTTATCTAGGTGCTCTACGTCCTCTGGTCTCGGCCCTCGAGCAAGGCTCGGTCGCCGCTGGTATGCCAGGTCGCGATGCCGTGGTCAAGGCCAGGGGCGAGGGCTTGAGAGCCAGTAGGAGCTCTTGAGGCGCGATGATCAGGAGCCCCCCTTTAACGTGCAAGCGAATTGCGTGAAAAGGGGGTGGTCTGCGGGGCCGCTCATACTTAAGCTCCGGAGGTTCCTATGAGTTAGTTTGAGGAGGAGAACATAACACATAATCGCGCTTGCTGACCTGCCGCTGATCTTTCCGCAAGAAGATGAAGGCACTGAGGATCTGGTGAGGTGACATGCCAGGGCAGGCCGCGAGCCAGAGCTCGATCTCTCAAATTTGTCAACGTAGTAGGGACGGACCCGAGCACAAGCGCCGTGCCAGCATGTGTAGACCCCGTTGTGGGATGAGCAAGTGGCGGGTGAGCAACGCTCGGAGGCCGCGAAGGGCGATGAAGCACCGAACAGGCATGTGATAATCATAAAGCAACTCATGGAAGAGGGTAAAGCCAGTTCTGATAGATGCAAAGAACGATACATGCCGCAAGGATGGACCCACATGGCTTGGGTATGATGCAGCCCGAGGGGCGCCCCCAACTGAGCAAACAAAAAGGGTCACCTGGCACACTTGCTGAAGAAGTGTTGAAGTAGCTGAAGATGCGTGCTGCAGAAGTCGGTCCTCACGAGTCGCCCAGGTCCTCAACCTCGTGAGGCTCTGGAGGTCCGGGAGGCTCGTGAGGGTCCGGCGCCACCTCCGATAGGACCGCATGGTGCCTAGCCTCATGAGCTGCCAGGACGTCCCGCATGTGGCGCTGGTGCATGGAAGCCCTGTTCAGCAAACCGGGCATGCAAACATAGCTGTGAGGGGGGCCCTTGCACCGGCCGACATGGGACGGCCAGAAGAGCTCCTGAGATGCGGCCCTGTTAAGCCTTGGGATTTTGACGTAGGCGCGCAGCTCGCTGCCCTCATCGGGGGCGTGAGCTGCGCCGGGTGGTGCGGGGCGACACTTGCCACGCATGGCTCTTGCCTCCTGAAGCTCCTCAGTTGCCTTGGTGATGAACTCTTGAGCGCCTGGCGCCTCGCGCCCTGCGCCCTCCTCACGGAAGCGCGCGTTGAAGCACGCCTCCACATGGTGACCGAGTGCCTCCCTCGTGACGTCGGCCAGGTCGGTGGCCCTCCATAGGAGAGCCCCCGAGCCCAGCCTGAGAGGGGCACTGGGCGCGCCTTCCTATGCGAGAGGGGAAGGCGCCCCGTCGATGGGCGCGGGTCCTGAGGCGCTGCCATCGGGCGTCCCACCCTTCTGAGATCCTAGGCGGAGCAGCTGCATCTTCTTCTTGGGGATGGCCTCAGGAGGGTAGACAACGCCCTCATCATCTGGGTCCTCGACCGCCGCCGCCTGGTAGGTGCGCTCGAGAGAGCACACCGCGTCCTTCTCATCGCAAGCAACCGTGATGATGCCGCATCTCCCTAGCATCTTGACGATGTTGTAGCCATGATGAGTAGCGGCCATGAACTTGGCCAGGGCCGGATACCCAAGGATGGCATTATATGGGAGGCGAGTGTGGGCGACATCGAAGTCGATGAGCTCAGTATGGTAGTTGTCGCGCTTGGCGTAGGTGACAGGGAGGCGGATCTACCCTATCGGTGTGGTGGAGCCGTCGGTCACTCCTGAGAAGGGATTGGTAGGCGGAAGCTGGTTGTAGGGCACATGGAGTCCGTTGAACGTATCGATGGAGAGAACATTGAGCCCCGCGCCGCCATCGGCGAGTGTCTTGGTGATGAGGACGTTGCTGATGGTGGGCGAGCAGAGCATCGGGAGGGCGCCCGCAGTGGCCATGCACTTGAGCTGGTCAGCAGAGTAGAAGGTGATGGTGTACTTGGACCACCTAAGCGGACGCGTTGCCTCGAGCTTGGGGAAAGCCGCGTTCACCTCATGAGCAAACTGCTTGAAGATGAGATGAGAGGCAGGGGCCTGAGCGCCGCCTAGGATGCAAGTGATGGCACGAGGCTGTTGGAAGCCCCCAGCCCCGTCGTCTTGGTGGTGGTCATCATTCCTTCTCGGCGGTGGCGGCAGCGGAGGGAGGCCAGCGTTGCCCTGAGCACGATTCTCATGAGGCTGATCCATCCAGGGATCCTCGCGAGGTTGGCCCTGCTAGCTGTCCTCACGATGCTGATCGCGCCAGTCCTGGCGGTGGTCACGGTTGTCCCAGCGTCCTCCGCCTCGGCCTCATCCATGGCCATATCCTCGGTCATTGCGCTCGGGGCGGCGACCAATGCACCCGTCACGGATGGCCCTGAGCTCTTGGTAGTCATTGGTGTTGTGGTTGTGCACATTGTGGACAACGTAGAACGGACGGCTGCCCTTGGATGACTCCGGGTGGTCGCTGCCGCGCTTCATCTCTGGTTCGGTCGCGAGCACAACCGGCCCCTTGCACTTCACATCCTTGGCCTTGGCTTTCTTGTCTTCTGGGTCAACCTTCGGAAGCTCCAGGAGAGAGAGGCGACCTTCCTCAGCTCTCGCACACTTGGTTGCCATGTTGAACATCTCCAGGGCCGTGCATAGGTCCTCGTGTATGGCGAGCTCCTCCTTCATCTTGATGTCGCGGACTCCATCGGTGAACGTCGAGATGATGGCCTCATCCGACACCTTGGTGATCTCGAGGCGAACGGTGTTGAAGCGCTGGATGTATTTGTGCAAGGTCTCTCCTGGCTGCTGCTTGATGCGCTGTAGGTCACCCGCAGCTGGTGGGCAGTCGTGGGTGCCCTAGAAGTTGGCGACGAAACGCTCTCGCATCTCATCCCAGGAGGAGATCGATCCCGCGGGGAGGTTTAGGAGCCACGAGCGCGCGCCGTCCTTGAGGGCTATGGGGAACCAGTTCGCCATCACCTTCTCATCGCCACTGGCCACCTCGATGCTCAACTCGTAGAGCTGCAGGAACTCGGCAAGGTCGGGGGTGCCGTTGTAGTGTGGAGGCAGGTCGGGCTTGAATTTCCCTGGCCATACGACGCGGCGCAGCTCCGGAGTGAAAGCGCCACATCCCGCCGTGGTCACGGGAGCCCGCCGTGGGGGTGGAGCCTGATCTTGGCGCTCGCGCACCACCGGCTCGGGCGGCACGCGGTCTTGACATGGCGATGCTGGGAGCGCACACGCCTCTCCTTGCGGCCGCTGCACCACCTGGCAGCTTTCCTCGTCGCGCATCGGCGCCCTGCGCGGCGGGTCGCGCCATTGAGCCTCACGCCTTGGCTCGAGGACGACGTCTTGTCTGGGAGGTGGAGGAGGTGCACCGTGGGCCACGTCGCCCGCGAGAGGCGGTGGGGGAGGAAGCGAACGGGGCAGTGGAGGGGCCTCTTCGGTGGCGCTGACGAGCTCGGTGATGCGGTCTAGCCAGTCCTGGTAAAGGCCGTCAGTCGAGCGATAGCGCAGGAGCTCGCACGCCATGAGCAGCGCAGCCTGTGCGTTCGCCGCCCCACGACGAGCATGAGAAGATGAAGTAGCCGCCAGAGTTAGAGACGGAGTGGCGGTGCGCCCGTCACACTGCACAGAAGGCTGCATCGACGAAGCCTGCTACTCATGGGCCGCGGGGCCAGTGGCAGCGTTGGCCGCACGTGATGGGGAACGACGGGGAGCACCGTCGCCTACAGACACTGTCTGGGCGACGGGGGCAGCGAGGGCGGCCCGGCGCTCATCACAAAATTGACGAGCATCGGCCGTGGAAATGGCAAAACGGGAGCGGATTGACCGGAGGAAGAGAGGCTCCGACGCACCCCTACCTGGCGTGCCAAATGTCGGATTCGGGGCTCCGCAGACCTTGGATAGATTCGAACTCTAGGGTGCGTGCGAAGAACTCAACCTCCCTAGTCTGCAAACTCACCAATCTCACGGCCTAGCTCGATGGACAAGAAGGAAATGGGACAAGGCAATTTACCCAGGTTCGGAGCACCTTGTGGTGTAAAACCCTACTCCTACTTGGTGGTGGATTAGCCTCGAGGTGGGCAGAGGATGAACTAGTATAGTGGGAGAACAACCTCAGGAGGTGTGTTCTTGTGTCGGTGTGAGCTGGTGAGGGAGGAATGGATCTGATCCCCCTCTATGGTGGTGGCTAGGCTATATTTATAGTGTCCTTGGTCCTCTTCCCCCAAAATGAAGGCAGGAAGGGATCCCACAATGGCCAAATTTGAAGGGAGAAAACTAGTACATCTTATCCTGATGAAAGGTGGTCTGCGCCTGCAAAGCTTCTAGTCGTGACGCCGTGGTGGGCTCGGCGATGACCTCCGTCCTGCCGTCCTGGCGGTCTTGGTCTTGTTGCATGGAAATGGAAACCTTTGGCTGATTCCTCGGGACTCCGCGTTTGCGCTTGCCTCTTTAGCACCAAAGAGGAAACTGATGTACTGCGCCTTGCAGCGGCAGAACTTCTGATCTAGGGTTACCCCTAGGGTTTTTGGAATATTTGGGAATTTATAGGGCAAAGAGGGGGTGCGGGAGGCCACTGAGGTGGGCACGACCCACCTAGGCGTGCCTGGGCCCCCAGGCGTGCCCTGGTGGGTTGTGCCCACCCCCCGGGCACCCCCAGGTGCTGCTCTGGCCCATCGGGAGTCTTCTGGTCCATTAAAATTCCAGAAAAAGTTTCGCGGTGTTTGGACTCCGTTTGATATTGATTTCCTGCGATGTAAAAAACAAGCAATTGGCACTGGGCACTGGGTCAATAGGTTAGTCCCAAAAATGATATAAAGTTGCTATAAAATGATTGTAAAACATCCAAGAATGATAATAAAATAGCATGAATACTTCATAAATTATAGATACGTTGGAGACGTATCAGAGACGTATCACGTACCTCTGAGGAGGAGACAAACATGCCCTAGAACATTGCTCATCTTCGGCCTTACTATACTTGAGCCACTGGCTCCAATCATTGTACGTACATATCTTATATGATCAACGTAATAAAGTCGGCACTCCCAAAACTCGAGGCCTCTATCGTTTCATCTCCTATATTGTCCATGAGTCTTTCATTAATTGATCATAAGGTCACTTGGGGGCTTCCAACTCACCGAGTTTAGCTATCTCACCCTCTTGACCCAGCAAAAACGCCACACTATTGGTTAAACCTACCTGTATGCTTGATGCTACCTCAAAAAGATGACCCACCATACTCTTGACATGTTAATCTTTATGACCCTGAACTTGTTGAAGTTAAAACAATGTCTTAAGTCATGTGAGAGCCGGCTTACGGAAAGCAAGGGTAAACCAAGGCTATCATGCCAAGCTTCATTGAAGCAAGACTTGAGCCTCGAAAGCCGGTCTTTTTGTCGAGCCTTGAAAGCCAACTTATTGTTTATTAAGTGTATATATATATCAATTTTCATTCTGTATCTACAGGAATATGTTGCTCTTCATCACATTATGGCAATGACTATATATCTTCGGGTCATAAAACTCCGGGTTGCTTGTGATGAGTATTGGCCTTTTTTTTACCGTGAGTCGCTGTACTTATAAACTGCCAGATACTTGACAGTCAATCTTTATGACCCTAAACTTGTCAAAGTTAAAATGGCGACTTACGTCATGTGAGAACCGGCTTACGGAAAACAAGGATAACGCAAGGTTATCATGCCAGCTTCACCGAAGCAAGACCATGAGTCGCCAAATTATCAATTTAGTTTTGTGTTTTTATATATGTTTATTACGACTATAAGTTGCCCGTACATAACTCACCGGATTATTTCACACCAATTATAACTTTGTGATTTTTTTGCAGATATTAGAAGTCTCTGCATTTACAGGTTGCTACAGGCGACTTATCAAGCATAGATATCAAGCAATGGCTATTGGATATTTAAGCATAAGACGCCCAAGGCGGGTCACATAGCATGCATTAGTCCAAGCATTTATTAACCCACCGGGTCATACGTGTTCGCACAAAAGCTAGCGCGCGCGAAGGCACGACAAGAGCAAACAAGTGTTTTGCTACAACTATTACATGGCTACAGCCGAGCCTAGAGAATTCAAAGTTTTTTGCAAGCTAAAACTACTCTTGCAACCCTTGATGGCCCCAGTGGTTGACGCCTTCGGGTTATGCTGCACCGGCTCTTCTGCTTCTCAGATCTGAGACTTGTTCAGAGTCCAGTCCACATCCGTTAAAGCCTTGAATATGGCTTCATCATGAAGGATAGGAGATGGATTAACATCAGGGGAAAAAGGTTCTTCCGCCATTGCAGAGTTAAAGCACATGATATCAGGATGGGCGCTGCAACTCTCGTGTTATTGGCATCGTAAGGTGGCTGATATTTTTTAGCTCCATATTTTCAACAAGCTGACTCGCCAATACTCATGATTCCTTCACGCAACAGGTGTAGTCCTCCTGTGAAAATGAAGACCCATCATCTTTATATTCCAGGAATCCGCCAACCAGTTCTAACAGATCTAGCTCTGGCGAATACGCCATAGCCCGGCTCAGGGCGGTGGTGGCTCCGGATCGGGCGTCTGATTTCTTCATTTCTTCGACTTGTTTTGGGATGGTTGACAGCCTCTTCAACACATCCTTTATAAACTGTGGCAAGTCCTTTTCACCCATTACGGCCTTCAAAGTCCGCATGCTTCCAGTGTAAAACTGCTCCGTAACAGAGTATACAACTTTCAGCTTCATGACGATGTCCTGAAGGCCGCGAGTTCTATCGCCTACATAGGAAGTTGACATATATGAGTCGCGAGGTGAGTTATGGATAAATCGCCTGGCGAGTTAATGTTTCTTTTTCAAGCTTGATGGATGGCTTACCAAATATGGCTTGGGTCATTTGGGTTATATGATGCTTCTACCCGGCCAGTTCTTCAATAACTAGAGCCAATTGTTTCTCGGTGGTTTATGTTCGTTGGACCTAGGTGGCTTTGTCTGTCTCAAAAGATTTTTTTCGCCATCTCAAAATCCGCCTTGATTTTCTCCAGCTGTTCTAAATAAGATTGCAGGCTTGACTCTACCTTGGTATGTAGGGCTTGTTCAGCTTCAATATCCTTTCTCAAGCCGGTCACATTTGACTCGGCTATGCTTAAAGCTTCCTGCATAATGAGATAATACAGTTAACATATGCTGACTTAAGCCGGCGATAATATTAAACCCGGCGCCTGGGGGCTATATCAATTCAAGTTCAATAGAGAAGTCCCAAGCAGATTACAAGCAATATACTTGGCACTTGGGGGCTAATGCATATCATTTTTCTATCTTAATGAATACAAGATGACCCGGCTCATCTCATTAGTATGAGCCGACCCTTGGGGGCTGCAGGTCAATTCTTCAAAGTATATTAATATTGAAAGACCAGACTCATCTCATGAATATGAGTCTTCCCTTGGGGGCTACATGGCATTTCTTTTACTAAGGAGTTATTTAAAAGAACCGGCTTATCATTCGCATGATAACCCGACCCTTGGGGGATATACTTCAGACTCTACAGATTTATCTCTAAGTCTTAAACAAATTCAATATTTCCTATGGTTAAGACTTGGGGGATACACAAGGATACATATTGCATTAAGAGACGGTTGAGCATACCTCATACTTCTTCTTCATCATATTAACCAGGCTGGCCTCCATATCTCGGCTTGTAGACAGGCGGCTTAAATAGCCCACATGCAATTCATCAGCACTAAAGTCCTCATAATTTGGCAGTTCTAGTTTTGACTTACCCTTCTCAATTAAGGGAATTTCCTCCTTGGCTGTGTGCTTAGTTAGCACGTGGGAGGTTTATGGAGCCTTATAACCCGCCCCGGTGATAGCAATATCCTCATTATTCTTCTCATGAGAAGGGATCTCGTCAGTCGCTCTGACAGGGCTTGAGGAAAGAATGGGACTCGGCAGATTAAGATTGTCCGCCAGGTTAGCATCAATATCCATGGCTTCACAAGTCGTTGCTTCAATATGTGGGGGCGGGTCTCCTAGATTTATAACTAAAGCTGACAGCTGTGTAGAGGACGAGTCTCCTGAAGACGATGGCGACTCCTAATAATTGGAATCAGAAGGATTAAGTGGCTGCCTGACAAGGACGACTTTGGGTAAAGAAGGAGTTGGACTATGTGGCACCTCGTTACGCCGCTTGCGAGTAGAGCACTACTGCAGGATGCTGCTAACGCGACACTACGATCAGATACCCTTCGAGAAATTGTGTGCGATGCAATAATCGCAAACCGTGCTGTATGAAAACCGTCAAAAATGTATAAAACGTTTGCGATGATGCATCAAACACGGTTCATGTTTTAGTTGCGTGTGCGATGAAGGACATACGGTTCAGTTCAATTAACTGTTTGCGGTGAGGAGGAACAAAAGAAATGGGCAGCCAGATGAAGGCGTGTGTGATACATAGCATACGCTTCACTCGGATGAACAGTTTGTGATTAGGCAACACCAAAGAAAAGGGCAGCCAGATGAAGGTGTGTGCGATATACGGCATGCGGTTCACTCGGATGAACTATTTGCGTTGACACGTGAGAACAGAAACGGTTCAAATGAACAAGATATGTGTGATACACGGCAAACAGGTCTGTAATCAGAAATATGTGTGAATACCGATAATAACACAGACGGTTGCTGCTAATAAGACATGTGTGTTGTGCGATGGGATTTCATACAGAACAACAACACACACACACACACACACTTATAAGGACATGCTTGCATAACCAAATTAAACATCCACTTACATACGTGGCTACTACAACCATGGCATTTGCACACACCAAAGTAAACTATTACATGCATAATTACATAGGTGGCTACTACACACATGACATTTACACACACCAATAAAGTAAACTATATATTACATGCATGATTAACTAGCATAAACGATCATCTGATCATCTGATCATCATCTACTTCTTGTGATGCTTGCTCTGCTTGTGGCTCGATCCGGGCTCGTTGATTTGGGTAATGAGGCACTTCCTCATGTCAACGATCCGCCTGTGCATCTCGTAGCATGTGTACACGCTCTTGGCCGCAAACTTGAGGTGAGGTTCATCCAGTTTCCGCATCCAGGCCTCGTGCCAGGATACGGGACTTGTTCTCCGGGCATCCTGCTTCATCTTTTCATAGTAGGGGCAATGATGGCCGAGGCGAGTTCGACCAGGGAGTCCTTCGTGCTGCCCCAGACCCTGTAGCGGTCACGGATTTCGACAAGGCTCTTGCAAGCCAAGCCCGTAACACTGAGCGCTTTTACATCGTTGGTTGTTTCCACCGTGGCGAACTTGTAGTCAGTGTTGTTGACAAACCTGTTGAAACGGTCGCAAGGCTCTATGGCCATGCAGTAGTGGTAGATGAGGACATGATGGCACACACACAACTGGGCGACGGCAACCTTCTGATCTATGCCGGGACAACCGGCGGTGTACTGGAGGTCGATGCCGACCACCTTGTACTTGTCTCCAGCAAGCAACTGCTCAACGCTGTTGATGTAGTCGTCCACCACGGTCGGGTCGATGGTGTACACCACCGAAATATCTTTCTCCCTCCCGTGGGTCTCCACTCTATGCTCGCTGAACTCCATTTGAGCGCCGCTGGACATCCCCTCTCTATGTGTCGTCGTGGGTGTGCTTGTTGTGTTGTGGGGCGCGATCGAAAGGTTGAAGAGACTAAGGTTATAATGGCCGCAGGAATTAAAGGCGAAGCCGAACGGCCAGGAATATCGGCAGGCCCTGATGGCAGTTCTAATTTGCAGCGCGTAACTCCATCGTGCCGCACGTAACTGCATCGTGTGGCAACGTGCGCGGCACAACCGCATGCATATGGGGCCCTCGACGTGATCGTGCACATGCCCAACCGCTGGCAGAGCGCGTGTGGAGGGACGCGAGCAGAGCGCTCCGCGGTCGCCTCAACAGCGAGCAACCATATATATGTATGCATATAGCAGTTGAACGCGCGAGGAAAAGTTGTCCACAAGCGGAGCGCACCGACGGACGCGAGCAGAGCGCGCCAATGGACGCGACAGAGCGTGCTGTGGCGCCTAACGGCGAGCACAGCGCGCTGCTACGCCTTACGGTGAGCAGAGCTTGCCTAGGGACACGAGCAGAGGACGACACAGTGATACGTGGCAAATAAGACGAACTGTGCGAGCGATGTCGGAGACATCAAGCACGAATTAGATTAGAGTTGCATGTGGGATACGTGGCATACAGTTGATCCATCCGAGCTGTTTGTGATGGAATACGCTGTGTGTGTTGCAGGCAAATGCTTGCTGGTATATAACATTAAATTTAACCAAAAAAGTGTTAATGCATGTTACAAAAATTCTATAGCTGGAAACTATGTTCAAATACGACTCCAACGACATAATCTTTGGCGACATGCATTCGCATTTTATTAGTTAAATCATACTTATAAACCAGGACGGGGGTATAGTAGGTAATTAAATCACAAACGTTTTTTTATTAACTGTATGTGTATGTGTCCTCTCGTCCTCCTCTCGCACGTCTTGTCACCCCGCTGCCGCAGACGGCTTACAACGCAAGCATGCGCAGTGCGCGGGGGCGTTCTTTTGGCCAAACGGTGGCGCCAATGAATCATCGGTGAGCCCGTTCCCGCGCAACCTCGCAGGTTCCCGCGCAAGCTTCCCGCCTGACTCGGCGAAATCCCCCAAAATCCCAATGCTTACCGGCCTGCTATAAAAACCCTCATGGCCGGCGAGTCCAGCGTCGCATTTTCCCCTCCCTCCCTGCAGCTATTTTTTCAAAATGCCTTTGTTGGCTGTCATTATTCGAGTGTGCATTCCCTCAAAATGGACACGAAAAATACCACAGTATGTCGAGTGCCATTCCATGATAGCATGCCAAGTTTCATGAATTTCAGACGAGTTTTGGATTTACTAGAATTTAAAAACAAGGCATCTCAATGTTTTGCCGGCAACCAACGGTGCCCTGGTGTTTGAAATTCATTCCCATTTCTTGCATGGGACCTAAGCATGCACCCAAGGACACAGATTTGATTTTTCAACAAATTTATATGCACTGGAGCATGTGCATGTAGTTCAAATTTTAATTATGCACATAAATACATTGAAAACTCAGTTAATGCATAAAAATGTCCAAACGAACCCCGAAAAATCACAAAAATTCACACAACACCCCTGTTGTTCTATGTTGACACGAGAAAAAATTTGAAAGCAATAAGAGGCAATGGATATCGTTTCGTCCCCTAAGGTGGGACGTTCCCTACCGAAAACCATCATGCTTCTTGTGAGAAGCTCCGGTTTGTGAGAAGCATATAGCAAAACCTGCCCCAAATGGGACAAAAATTTTACCACAGCATGTTGATGCCGCTCCATGATAGCATGCCAAGTTTCATGAATTTCAGCCGAGTTATGGATTCACTAGAATTTAAAAACCAGGCATCTCAATGTTTTGCCGGCAATCAACGGTGCCCTGGTGTTTGAAATTCATTCCCATTTCTTGCATGGGACCTAAGCATGCACCCAAGGACACATATTTGTTTTTTCAACCAATTTATATGCACTAGAGCATGTGCATGTAGTTCAAATTTGAATTATGCACATAAATGGATTGAAAACTCAGTTAATGCATAAAAATGTCCAAACGAACCCCGAAAAATCACAAAAATTCACACAACACCCCTGTTGTTCTATGTTGACACGAGAAAAAATTTGAAAGCAATAAGAGGCAATGGATATCGTTTCGTCCCCAAAGGTGGGACGCTCCCTACCGAAAACCATCATGCTTGTTGTGAGAAGCTCCGGTTTGTGAGAAGCATATACCCAAACCTGCCCCAAATGGGACAAAAAAATTACCACGGCATGTTGATGCCGCTCCATGATAGCATGCCAAGTTTCATGAATTTCAGACGAGTTTTGGATTCACTAGAATTTAAAAACCAGGCATCTCAATGTTTTGCCGGCAATCAACGGTGCCCTGGTGTTTGAAATTCATTCCCATTTCTTGCATGGGACCTAAGCATGCATCCAAGGACACATATTTCATTTTTCAACCAATTTATATGCACTGGAGCATGTGCATGTAGTTCAAATTTGAATTATGCACATAAATGCATTGAAAACTCAGTTAATGCATAAAAATGTCCAAACAAACCCCAAAAAATCACAAAAATTCACACAACACCCCTGTTGTTCTATGTTGACACAAGAAAAAATTTGAAAGCAATAAGAGGCAATGGATATCGTTTCGTCCCCAAAGGTGGGACGTTCCCTACCGAAAACCATCATGCTTGTTGTGAGAAGCTCCGGTTTGTGAGAAGCATATACCCAAACCTGCCCCAAATGGGACAAAATTTTTACCACGGCATGTTGATGCCGCTCCATTATAACATGCCAAATTTCATGAATTTCAGACGAGTTTTGGATTTACTAGAATTTAAAAACCAGGCATCTCAATGTTTTGCCGGCAATCAACGATGCCCTGGTGTTTGAAATTCATTCCCATTTCTTGCATGGGACCTAAACATGCACCCAAGGACACAGATTTGATTTTTCAACCAATTTATATGCACTAGAGCATGTGCATGTAGTTCAAATTTGAATTATGCGCATAAAATGCCTGGAAAACCCAGTTAATGTATAAAAATGTACAAACAAACCCCGAAAAATTCCAAAATTGAACACAACACTCCTGTTGTTCTATGTTGATACTCTAATTTTTTTGAAAGCAATAAGAGGCAACGGATATCGTTTCGTCCCCAAAGGTGGCACGTTCCCTACCGAAACCATCACGCTTGTTGTGAGAAGCTTGTACCCAAACCTGGCCCAAATGAGATAATTTTTTTACCACGGCATGTTGATGCCGCTCCACGATAGCATGCCAAGTTTCATGAATTTCAAACGAGTTTTGGATTTACTAGAATTTAAAAACCAGGTATCTCAATGTTTGCGGCCGAGTGATGGTGGTAGGGTGTGTGTGTCATTCATTCCCATTTCTTGCATGGGACCTAAGCATGCAACCAAGGACACATATTTGATTTTTCAACCAGTTTATATGCACTGGAGCATGTGCATGTAGTTCAAATTTGAATTATGCGCATAAAATGCCTGGAAAACCCAGTTAATGTATAAAAATGTCCAAACGAACCCCAAAAAATTCCAAAATTGAACACAACACTCCTATTGTTCTATGTTGACACTCTAATTTTTTTGAAAGCAATAAGAGGCAACAGATATCGTTTTGTCCCCAAAGGTGGCACGTTCCCTACCGAAACCATCACGCTTGTTGTGAGAAGCTTATACCCAAACCTACCCCGAATGGGACAAATTTGTTACCACGGCATGTTGATGCCGCTCCATGATAGCATGCCAAGTTTCATGAATTTCAAACGAGTTTTAGATTTACTAGAATTTAAAAACCAGGTATCTCAATGTTTGCGGCCGAGTGATGGCGGCAGGGTGTGTGACATTCATTCCCATTTCTTGCATGGGACCTAAGCATGCAATCAAGGACACATATTTGATTTTTCAACCGTTTATATGCACTAGAGCATGTGCATATAGTTGAAATTAGAATTATGCACCTGAAATTCCTACAAAACCAAGTTAATATATAAAAACGTCCAAACGAACCCTGAATAATTCCAAATTTTTTGACGACACACCTATCGTTGCATGTTCGCTGCAGATAAAAGTTCTAACAATTCAAACACCATCCTTTGTAGTTGTGACCCCATTACATAATTCAAATCAAGACGATAAATCAAGTAGATCACACACAATTTATTATCACCAACCGTGTGAGATGCAGCACAAAATATCTAGGAGCACCTTCGGTGTATAGTACGCCTGTGGCTTACGAGAGAAGGTGCGTCAGCTACACTCCACAGCCGGCGTGTCAAGCACACTAGCACACTCCCCAAATATCATTTCACTATTCATTCGTCACCGGTGAAAGATGGGGACGTGAACCCACGTCGTGAGGGCAACTTCGGCGGCCCACTCCGGCGAGAGTGCGGCCGCAGCCGCCAGGCGCGTGCTAACAAGCTTCGTGAGGGCGACCGCAGTCTGCGTCTGGGCGGCCAAGGCATCCCAAACGGCCGCTGTTGCTTCTCAGGCGGCGGCAGCAGCATCTGCCTCAGGGATAGCAACTGGTGAGAGCGGCACAACAGTTGTCCGTTCCGCAGCGGCGGCCTTAGCCCTGATGGAGGCCGCCCACTACCATGTTGAGGCCGTCCACGCCCAGCTCATGGCGGTCACCGCACAAATCGAACGAAGCTTCTCCGACAACGGTCGGCAACCCATGGCCGAAGAGCTGGCAATCGACGAGTGAGTTTGAGCAGCCGTTCGTTCCTGCGCGGCATACCTTGCCACAACGGAGCCCGCCAGAGCCCAGATCGCGGCCGCCCACGCCCAGCTCATGGCGTCCTATTCCAAAGATATGGCGGACGCGGATGGCGAGATGCTTGCCGAGTATGGTGCAATTGATGTCATGGAGCCCCTTCCCCAGGAGACCGTTGGGCGTGAGCTGGACATGGAGGCGGCGGCGGAGATCGATGAGCACTAGCTGTAGTAGTACTCTTTGTTTTGTTGAATTAAGAGCATCAATCTTTAATTTGTTGGAGTAATGTTTAGGTCAGCTAGCTCTGTTTAATTGCTGAACTTGCTCGATTAAGAAGTTAGTCTCCTTTGTGTACCCAAATTATGCAATGACGTGGATGACCACTGTAACCAGGGAAATTCGAACCAAAATTTTTGACATTCAAACTCAACACACACGGGTTAAGCTATCTGAATCGTTTGTGATGTTCACATATCGTACACAGTTCTGAATAAGGGACCGTGTCTGATGACACTTTGCACGCCAGTTTTTTGGCTGAAGCGATTCCAAATTTTCGGCTTCCGCGGAAATATCTACCTCCCCGCCCCTCCCCCTTACCAAAAGCCACATTTCCCCTATTTCCGCCTTCCCTTCCAAGTTGAAACCTTCACTCATTGCTTGCAGCGCCGCCGCCTCCTCGCCGGCGACCATCCTTCACGCTCCTCGGCCTCGCCTATCCAAGCAGGTAATCCACACCCGACCCCCATCCTCCTCCTCCTTCCACATCCCACATGCCCCAACCGCCGGCGCGAGCGCGACACCTTCCACCCAAATCACCGACCCTCCACCAAATAAGCGCCGGCCTAAGCCATGGTGCACGCAGTATAGCCAGGACCTCCAGGAGCATTTGGCAGCGGAGAAGCAAATCACGGCCGCACGCGCGGATGAGGTCGCGATGGCTGCCATTCGTGCCGACTCCCAGATCTTGAAGGAGCACCTTGCCATTTGCTAGCTATGCCGATTAAGCATGCTTGGTTTACCCGTTGCGTGTGCTGCTCTTGCCTTTCCTTCACAAATTCTAGTGAATTGTGCCATCTAATTTTACCATGTAATCTGTTGCTCTAGTGTATATGTTCTATATGTCGTGCTGTGTGGTGCTCACTTATTAACTGTTTTGTTAATTAGTTGTCGTCTTCAGTTAACTGTTTGGTTCAATTCTGCAAAAGCGTCGTTCTTGCCAAGGTTGTATGTCTTTTTTCAACCTACTCAAGTCCAAACCGTTGGGGCCGCGAGCACGATCTTTTTCAATAAAATCATCGCGCAATAAATCAACAAAACCTAAAGTCATTTCGCGTATGTGATGTTCAATTCTTCAGGGTGCAATTTTGTATTGTCTTCCATGTGAGAAATAAATCGAATTTATCTTTATAAAATACATGAGAAACGAATACAATTGCTATATTTCCAAGTTGTCAAGCATCCTTGGTTTGGTTATACATTGTGCAATGTGGTGCTTAGTTAACATTCGATTCATTTGTGTTGTGGTGTTTAGTTAACTGTTTGGTTCAATTCTGCAATGCGATGTTCAATAGTTGTGGGTGCATTCTGTTGATGTATACCATGTGAGGAATAAATTGAATTTGGTTGTAGTAAATACATGAGAAACAAATACAATTGCTACAATTGGCTATAGTTAACTGTTTGGTTAACTGTCTGATCTTCTATTAGGAGTATGTTATATTGTGCAATGTGGTGCTCAGTTAATGTTTAGTTCATTTGTTGTGGTGTTTAGTTAACTGCTTGGTTCAATTCTGCAATGCGATGTCCAATTGTTGTAGGTAGAATTTTGTATTGTTGTGCATGTGAGGAATAAATCGAATTTGGCTGCACTTAATACATGAGAAACATATGCAAGTGCTATATTTCCTAGTTCTTAATCATGCTTGGTTTGGATAAATGGGTTTTCTATGTGGCTCGAATTAATCTGATGAATCTGCAATGTGCTTATTTTTCATCAACATATTTTACTGATAGCATGCGAAACCTTACTTAACCTGATGACTAACTACCTTATATGTGTTGTAGGGAAACAATGGGAAGCACTGAGGTTTACAATCGAGGTTAGCACGTGCATGGTCCGTTGTGTAATAGCACATTATTGTGCAATTGCAGGAACCATTCTAATATTTAGGTTTTTTACAATTTGGTCTTGCACATGTAGGTCCTGTTGTCAAAGGTTTTGACCCACTGTTTGACCCTTTTTGCATATGGGGAAATGAGTTGTCCATGAATATCAGTCAAGTCAAGAAACTCAGAAAGATTGTTAGGATAAAGATTTTAGCGACAAAGAACAACAAGATCTTTGTTAGCACAATGAAGAAGGCATCAGTTCACTACAGGATGGTACTAACTATCATACCTTGCCTTTTTTATTCTTTTGCCCCATTTTCAATATAGAGAAGATATTTATGCACATCCTTGTTTTCAGGCCTTTCCAAAGAAGTTCACTGATGATTACCTCTCAAACCACCTGTATGGTCAGGAGGCGGGGAAGGTATTCATACAACACCCACGGTTCAATGTTGAAGTATTCCTGTAGAGGACGAAGGATGGACGGTCAATCATCCACAAGCACTGGCCTAAAGTTATAAAGACCTTTTGTTGTAGGGTGGAACCCTAGATGGAGATCTTTCACGAATTGGAGGTGAAATCCCCAAGAACACGAAGAACACAAGAGAGGGAAAACACTCAAATTGACTAGATCAAATCACACATATGCTAGATCCAAGAACACACAAGAGGTCACAATGATTCAAGGACAACAAAGGAAAGATACAAGGTACTAGTTCATCCCAATCCTATGTGGACAGAGGTCTTGATGATCCTATGATGGGGATCCTTCCCAAGATGGGGGCGTGATATCCACTAGGGATCTTCTGCTAGGAGGTCTTGATCTCCTAGAGGAGTGGGTACAAGGAGCAAATCTCTCTAATGTCTCTCATATACTTTGCTATCCCCTCTAATGAGCTAGGGAAGGGGTATATATAGTCTAGGGATGAAATAGAGGGAAGAGGGGGATACAAGGGTCAATTGCCCAAAAGTGCACGCAGGCATGCAGAGGGGTCCGGGCACCCGGGGCAAGATTGGCCGGGCACCCGGACTAGTCAGGGCCTCCACCCGGGAGGTGGTAGGAGGTGGCCGGGCACGCGGGGGTTGACAGCCCGGGCACCCGGGGGTGGCTGGTGGCGTCCAAGCGAGGGGGCCGGGCGCCCGGGGCCGAGGGAGCGGGCACCCGGGCCAGCGGCCTGTGGCCTGGAGGGGGGCCGGCACCCGGGGCCTCAGGGCCGGGCACCCAGGGGTGGCCTGGGCCGTGGCTGGGCCAAGTGAGGCCGAGCACCTGGGGCTGTAGGCCGGGCACCCGGGGCCGGCTGGGAGCAGCGCCAGGGAGGGGCCGGGCCTCCGGGGCCAAAGTGCCCGATCACCCGGATTGTCCAGTGCCTCTTCTCCTTCATCCTTCTCACTCCTTTCCTCCTTCTTCTCGTCCGTAGGTGCTCGGATCTTCGTGCTAGCCTCTCCATCATCAACACCTTGATACCTAATCATGCATGATACTTCCGCTTGAGGTAGGACCCAACTCTCGAATGAATTTGAGTGGAGATCGAAGAGGAAGGAGTTCACCTCGTTCTCGATGGCACGTGCACGTGCTCTTGTCATTGGTCCTCTCGGTGCTTGCGGTGGTGGTGTGACGTCCATGGTGATAGTCGAGGGATGTTCCGCATCATCTCCCCCCTTGGGAGAGATCCGTCCACGGATCATGATCTTCATCACCATGGGAAAGAGAGGGCGTCGTCGTGTACAAGTGGACGACCACCACGCACTTGTCATCTTGAAGCTCGAAATGGGCACTCTCCAATGTCGCACCGTCTTGTGATTCCTTCAAAAGGAGTAAGGACGACAATCACTTGGAAAAAAAATGTGGTTAGCGTTAGTGCAAAACCAAGCATTCAAGAGGTGATTCACCAAACAAGTGTCGTCATCAAGCATAATATATGGTGTAACAAAGGATTGTGACATGGCATGAAAGCACATAAATTGAGCACAATCAAGGTCGTCATGGAAACAAACATGTAAATGTGAGGTAGACATGCAAATATGTGTGACAAGAATTAAGCATCTACCTCAATGTCATAGCAAACATGCATAAGACTCTCAATGAATGGTCTATGGTAGGCATAAGAGTCATTCACAACACTGAATAAGAGGAGATGTCTAAACACATGGGGTAAGTGCAAGACAATCCGAGCATAATGTGCACATGGTATAGTGAAAATAGTGTGGCACTCAACACAATGGAAAGAGCAATTGTTCATCATGTGTGAGGCAATCAAGTCAAGCAAGTGACAAGCAATGGGACATGGCATATGCGAAGTAATGACATTGTTGCAACCAAACATATGGTAGGCGCAAGTAATCCAAGAATTGGATGCAACATGAGAAAGCATAGAAATCAAGTCGTGCACACTAGTGGAGCGAAGATGCAACACACTAGAGGAAATCATGGCAATCATGTCATGTGAGCAAATAATAGATATAGGAAAAGCACATGACATATCGCGAGCACGAACACAAAGCAAGATCATAGTATCATCATAGAAATGGGTCATAGGTAGAACATGGCAATAACAAGCAATATCTCCACCAAGTTTGCAAATACACATACAAGTACGAGAATCAATCATCATGTGTAGTGCTAAGCATGGGTCACAAATGCATGGCAAAGGCATAGGGAAGAGCATATCATGCAAAGTGAACATGGCAATATGGGCATATAATATGTAATGAACAATAACCCATAGCCAAGTGAGTGCCGTGTAGAAGAAATGCGCGAAGTATTTGCGTGAAGAGAGCGGTGGGAAAGACAATCCATGGGATCCCAAGTCATCATTGCTCTCTAGGGCTCGTTTTGTCAAGTCGTGGGATTGCGAGGTTGACAAGTATTCATGTGTACCTACACAAAAGAGGCACAAACCAAAGAAATTGTGCTCGTGGTAAATGTACACATCATCCATCATGATGTGTATGTGCTCGTGAGAGTTAGCACAAGATAAGCATCGCTCAAAGAAATTGGAAACATGGTATATGAACATGTCATCCATCATGAAAGAGTAGTTGTTATGTATGACACGATGGGGACACAAATTGAGAATGCAAGTATATGGCACATCACTAGCATGTTTATTCATGGGGAGCATATGGTGCACACAAGTACTGGGATCATGCAAAGTATGGAATGCATCCAAATCTCCTAATATGTATGAGGAAACTATGGGGGTCTCCTCATGAGCATTAATGGAAACATCACATGGAGAATATTGACAACATCCAAAACAATGCATATTTGGAACAATGTGATCATGGCATGGCATAGTAGATAAATTGTGCAAATCATGTAAAGGAAGCATGACAATATCATCGCATGAAAAACAAAAGCCAATGATCATCATCTCTTCATCTATTCCATAAGTGCAAATGGGATATATTTTAATGGGGCATGCATAGTTACTATGTTGAGATTGAAATGATGCAATATGGGAGATCTCACTCATAGCATATGACAAGTTCAAAGGATTGTCAAATATGATGTGACCAAAAGAATTTTCACATGATATCCTATGGAGCATAGCATCACAACTAGGCAATTCAACATGCTCATCATCATATTCACCATAAAGTGGTAAGTCATGACATGAGGAAGTCGCACTAGCATGAAGCATGGGAATAGATGGATCAACATCATGCAAGCAATCATTGGTGAGATAGTCCACTAGTGGGACAAGAGAAGCACCATCACCTATGTTACCTTTGGAGCATCACTCATGTGTTGTAGGTGAGGTGTCGAAGACCAAGTCATGGCCATCTTCATCAACTTGATGGAACCATGTGGGGGGTGCATCATATTCCACCATGGCCATCGTCTTGTCCATAGGAAGGACGAAGTCGTCGCGGATAGGCGCGTCATCATATATGTGACCTAGCACCAAATGAGAAGACACAATAGAGGTGGAGGTTAAGTTGTTAGAAATCCAAATGGCCTCACATGCCCTATCAACTACCTCACTCTCTCTATGTGGTGGTTCACTCACTCCCTCAAAATAGGTGCACTCAACGTCACATATGGTGGAGTCACTCATCTCACTCAAGTGGTGGGGGTTTGTGGCTCTCCTCACATGGGAATTGTGGCAACTCATCATATATGGGGCTAGTGGTGAAGTCACTCACACTCTCAATATGGTGGCACAAGTCACTCAAGTCATCATATGTCGCCGTGGTCGAAGGGGATGGCCCTTGCTCGACCGTCTTGTCGCTGTCTTGTATGAGGTCCATGTGATGTGGCACCTCGTAGCTCGTCTCCATGACCGAAGGGAAGTTCCCATGCTTGGCCATCTTCCATGAGGGGCTTCTGAAGATGGAAGTGTCGCCCTCGCTCGTAGGTGATCGCCTTGGACTTGATGATGTCGAAGTAGGCGTACTCGTGGGAAGTAGGCGAAGATGCCGTACGTCCAAAGGCGAAGATGCCTTGATAACACTTGGTGAAGATGCCAAAGTAGTCGTGGTAGCAGTCGTAGCTCCGTCTTGTTGGTGCTCGTCGCGCGGTCTTCTCTTGTGCTCATGAAGGTTTTCTTGACGGTGCCGCGTGGTACTTGCATCTTGTGGCCGCTCCTAAGACTTGCGACTTGAGCGTCTCCGCCTTGAAGATGACGAAGAGGAAGAAGAATTGTAGTTGGCCCACACGTGTCGGATGTCATCCAATTGTGCATCCAACCTGGTGTCGATGTAGTCCCTTGTCCGTGCTTCGCGTCGGTGAATGTCGACGGTGAGTCGCTCAATGCCTCGCGTTGCTAGTTGTAGTCCGAAGATGGGATTTTGGTGATGTAGTTGTTCGCGCCGTCCTTGTCGTGGAAGACCGAAGATGAAATGCCTTGCCCATCCATCACAAGATTCGTGAAAATGTGAGTGGAAGAAAGGAAAGAACTAGACCAAATGTACCTTTCCAATGTTGAAGATGGATCAATGATCACTGAATAATGTATCAAGGAAATAGCACAATTGGTACCGGATCTTGTCAATTCTCACGCCTACACAAGTAAGGCCTATGGTGGAGCTTGGTGAGGATAATGGCACAAAAATTCGATGCAAAATGTTAGCAAGAGTCAGTAATGTTGGAAAAGATTCACAAATTCGCAAGTAAAACAAGTAGACCAATAGCAATATGTGGCACACGGAAACACACACGGATAGATAAATGGGGTCATGCAACCAAGGAATGAGCACAAAATGTGGAATCCACAGAAAACGCTCGTGTTGCACAACTCTAGAGAGACGCTAGTACGATTTCTCAATATGCGGATACGACACTTGTGCACAACCTATAAGATGCAAAATGTATCCACTTTCTATCCCAAGTATGCTATATATGTATGATGTTCCGGTGTTTCGCACACGATGATCGAAGATGCTCAATATGGTAGTATGGTATGCAATGTGGTGATGCTATGGCTCTTGCTTACAAGCTTCTTTGCTTTCTTTTTGCTTAAAAGCTTATTTTTTTGTTTTTTTTGTATGGCCACTATGCGAAATGCACAAACCAAGATAGCACTTTTGTATATGCGGGAACAATCTTGTGACATAAGGGATGATATGATGATACCAAGATGATATGGTATGTATGCAATGGAAGGTATGGATGACTAATGTGCACAAGTAACATTGCCAGCAATACTCAATGGCTAGTCTCGATAGGCAAGTGACGCAAGATGGGCTAAGGGGTTAACAATGTAATGGCAAGAATGTACAATGATGGGATACCATGATACCAAGATGATATAGAGGTTACCATTCTTGCTTACGGTTAGGGTGTCAAAATGGTGAAGTGGTCAATATCGAATCCTTGTCGAAGGTGAGTGGCGGTGTTGTCGATGTCGAACCGTTCCTAGTTAGCCGAAACACCCTAGGAAACGAAAAAAAACCGCAAACTCAAAATCTCAAAGGAAAATGTCAAATAGTGGTAGCAGAATGCATTGGTGGCTCCGGAGTTAGCAATGCAGAAGAGGTGGTGATGGTTGATGAAGAAATAACCGTCCCTAAGTAGCCGAAACGCCTTAGGAGACTCAAGTCACCTCTCAAGCAACCACAAATGCTATATGGATCAAAATGGGTTATGTTGCGGAAAGAGATGGTGGTTTTGCGAATGATATGGTGGATGGCCTAGGCAAAGATGCCAAAATGACAACATTTTGATGGAGTGAAATGGTTTTGAAACCTATCTAGATGGATGGGGGATGTCAATAGCTACTCAATGAGCTAAAGAACGTCAAAATCGGACCCCGGGAGCGAAAGTTATGGCCGAAACTGTGATGGTGTTGGGCTGATTCGGGGTGGTGCGGGTGCCCGGTGGTCGGGGTGCGGGCACCCGGGGTGGTCCTGGGCAAACAGCCCGGGGGTGCGGGTGCCCGGGGGTTCGGGGTATGGGCACCCGGGGTGGTCAGCGGGGATGCACGGGGGGTCCGGGTGCCCAGGGTTTGAGGTCCGGGTACCCGGGGGTGACGGATTTGGGCGGAAATTCGTGGGAAGATGCAAGAAATTGGTGGATTTCGTGGAGGGAAAGGTGCAGATGGATGGGGGAATTCTAGATCCACTTGAAACAAAGCAACTCCATGGATCAAATCCAACAAAACCTCATCAAACCAACAAATCACAAAAAAAATTGGGGCTATTTTTGGTGGGGAATTTTCGAAATTGGGGAAGAACACAACAAAATTAGGCTAGAGAACAAGAAGGGGGGCTCCAATTTCATGAGAAACCATGGCTCATGATGCCAAGATGTTTTTGGGTGGAACTCTAGATGGATATCTTTCACGAATTGGAGGTGAAATCCCCAAGAACACGAAGAACACAAGAGAGGGAAAACACTCAAATTGACTAGATCCAATCACACATATGCTAGATCCAAGGACACACAAGAGGTCACAATGATTCAAGGACAACAAAGGAAAGATACAAGGTACTAGTTCATCCCAATCCTATGAGGAGAGAGGTCTTGATGATCCTATGATGGGGATCCTTCCCAAGATGGGGGCTTGATATCCACTAGGGATCTTCTCCTAGGAGGTCTTGATCTCCTAGAGGAGTGGGTACAAGGAGCAAAGCTCTCTAATGTCTCTCATATACTTTGGTATCCCCTCTAATGAGCTAGGGAAGGGGTATATATAGTCTAGGGACGAAATAGAGGGAAGAGGGGGATACAAGGGTCAATTGCCCAAAAGTGCACGCAGGCACGCGGAGGCGTCCGGGCACCCGGGGCAAGATTGGCCGGGCACCCGGACCGGTCAGGGCCTCCACCCGGGAGGTGGTAGCAGGTGGCCGGGCACCCGGGGGTTGATAGCCCGGGCACCCGGGGGTGGTTGGTGGCATCCAGGCGAGGGGGCCGGGCGCCCGGGGCCGACGGTGCGGGCACTGATACGTCTCCAACGTATCTATAATTTTTTATTTTTCCATGCTCTATTATATTCTGTTTTGGATGTTTAATGGGCTTTATTACACACTTTTATATTATTTTTGGGACTAACCTATTAACGGGAGGCCCAGCCCAAATTGCTGTTTTTTTGCCTATTTTAGTGTTTCGCGGAAAAAGATAATCAAACGGAGTCCAAACGGAATGAAACCTTCGGGAACATGATTTTCGGAACAAACGTGATCTAGAGGACTTGGAGTCTACGTCAGGAAATCAACCAGGAGAGCACGAGGCAGGGGGCGCGTCTACCCCCCTGGGCGCGCCCTCCACCCTCATGGGGCCCACGTTGCTCCACCGACGTACTTCTTCCTCCTATATATACCTACATACCCCCAAACTATCAGATATGGAGCCAAAAACCTATTTCCACCGCCACAACCTTCTGTACCCGTGAGATCCCATCTTGGGGCCTTTTCCGGCGCTCCGCCGGAGGGGGCATTGATCACAGAGGGCTTCTACATCAACACCATAGCCTCTCCGATGATGTGTGAGTAGTTTACCTCAGACCTTCGGGTCCATAGTTATTAGCTAGATGGCTTCTTATCTCTCTTTGGATCTCAATACAAAGTTCTCCACGATTCTCATGGAGATCTATTCGATGTAATCTTCTTTTGTGGTGTGTTTGTTGAGACCGATGAATTGTGGTTTATGATCAAGATTATCTATGAATAATATTTGAATCTTCTCTGAATTCTTTTATGTATGATGGTTATCTTTGCAAGTCTCTTCGAATTATCAGTTTGGTTTGGCCTACTAGATTGATCTTTCTTGCAATGGGAGAAGTGCTTAGCTTTGGGTTCAATCTTGCGGTGTCCTTTCCCAGTGACAGCGGGGGCAGCAAGGCACGTATTGTATTGTTGCCATCGAGGATAAAAAGATGGGGTTTATATCATATTGCATGACTTTATCCCTCTACATCATGTCATCTTACTTAAAGCATTACTCTGTTCTTATGAACTTAATACTCTAGATGCATGCTGGATAGCGGTCGATGTGTGGAGTAATAGTAGTAGATGCAGGCAGGAGTCGGTCTACTTGTCACGGACGTGATTCCTATATACATGATCATACCTACATATTCTCATAACTATGCTCAATTCTATCAATTGCTCGACAGTAATTTGTTCACCCACCGTAATACTTATGCTCTTGAGAGAAGCCACTAGTGAAACCTATGGCCCCCGGGTCTATTTTCCATCATATTAATCTTCCAACACTTAGTTATTGCTTTTGCCTTTTATTTTACTTTGCATCTTTATTTCTCTTTATCATAAAAATATCAAAAATATTATCTTATCATATCTACCAGATCTCGCTCTCGTAAGTGACCGTTGAGGGATTGACAATCCCTTTATCACGTTGGTTGCGAGGTTCTTATTTGTTTGTGTAGGTGCGAGGGACTCGTGCGTGATCTCCTACTGGATTGATACCTTGGTTCTCAAAAACTGAGGGAAATACTTACGCTACTTTACTGCATCACCCTTTCCTCTTCAAGGGAAAACCAACGCAGTGATCAAGAGGTAGCAGGCACCCGGGCCGGCGGCCTGTGGCCTGGAGGGGGGCCGGGCACCCGGGGCCTCAGGGCCGGGCACCCGGGGGTGGCCTGGGCCACGGCTGGGCCAAGTGAGGCCGGGCACCGGGGCTGTAGGCCGGGCACCCGAGGCCGGCTAGGAGCAGCGCCAGGGATGGGCCGGGCCTCCGGGGCCAAAGTGCCCGGGCACCCGGAGTGTCCAGTGCCTCTTCTCCTTCATCCTTCTCGCTCCTTTCCTCCTTCTTCTCGTCTGTAGGTGCTCGGGTCTTCATGCTAGCCTCTCCATGATCAACACCTTGATACCTAATCATGCACGATACTTCCGTTTGAGGTAGGACTCAACTCTCGAATGAATTTGAGTGGAGATCAAAGAGGAAGGAGTTCACCTCGTTCTCGATGGCGCGTGCACGTGCTCTTGTCACTGGTCCTCTCGGTGCTTGCGGTGGTGGTGTGACGTCCATGGTGATGGTCGAGGGATGCTCCGCATCACCTTCAACATCAATGAAGGCTCAATATTTGCCTTCTGCTTCATCAGTTTTCCAGATGAGATACATCTGTCTATGTATCGTCTATGATGCTAATTTCGAAAGGTTATAGATGTTGCATGTGAAACTTGGTCCTGGTGTAGTTGTGTAATTTGGTAGCTGAGTGCTGAAGCTATATGATGTTGTACTCTGATGTATTTTAATTATGAAAATGAAATATATTGTGTGCTTAATATGAAATGTCAATTAGATTAATAAATGGATTATGAATAATCAGATAATTAGCCTGCTAATGGTGAATTAGCCTGCTAATTGGGTTTTGCTATTGCAAACGGTTGTTGAAAAAATACCGTGGGCGATGACCTCAGGCAATGCACACAGTTTCTAGGAATAAACCATGTTGAATCAATGAACAATCACACACGACTTTCTCTTGAAAACTGTTTGTGTTAGGCCACATTGCGCAAACGTTTACCACATAAAACTTGTGTGTGATGGATAGCCTTTGCCACACAATTTCTTCTACGGACCATGTGTGATACATTCAATAACGCAAACGATTTAACGGGAAAAATTGTGTGTGATGTACATGTGAACGGAAACGTTTTCCTTGGAGCCACTGTGTGGGATGTACATACGAACGGAAACATTTAGCAGGGACTGACTGTGTGGGATGTACTTGCGACCGGAAACAATTTCACCATATAATCGTATTTTTTAGCTCTACTATATGTATTTTCATATTTGAGCACTCGCCAATCGCACACGACCTCATTTTGCCGAACGTGTGGGCCAGAAGGGCATATCCCCGATGGTTTCTGGGTCGTGTGGGAAGGACCCCCCTATCGCCCACACTCACTTGGCGACGGTTCCAAATGCCATAGCGGAGAGGGTTAAAACCGTTTGTTTAGGAGCTCGCTGCACTAGTGGAGGGTTCATGAGTTAACCCAGCCACCAGATCTCTAGAGCCGCCACTCCGAGTTTGGCGCCTCGACTCATGCCGAGTTTTCTTCAAAATAAAGTTCGGGTCTAAATGAGCATCTGGATGAGCAAAGCTTACTTTCCGGACGACCCGCCTTATCTTCTTTGGAGGCAAGGATTCTGAGCCGGAAGAGATGGAAATTATCTCAGTATCCTCAGCTAGGATTGTTGCGACGTCACCCTGAGAGTAAGAGGTGTGAGCTAGTTCGATAAAGAGACAACCAAGGGAGTCAAGTTCTACCTCTGACTGTTCGTCGGCCTCCGGTGACTCGCCCGCGGTTGCCGACTCATTCACATCAGCTCGTTTATTCTTCTTCCACGCCAGTGTGGTCTTAGATTTGGCCACCCGAGTTTTCCTCTTCTTATTCCATAAGGAGAGTCAGCCTGCATGGTTGAGAAAGGTCAGAAAATGAAGTGCTGAGTAAAGTAAGGATTTGCAAGCCGGAAAGAAAAGTGTGGTTACTAGAGGCGCTGGGTTAAGCTTGGAGAACGATAGCAGCCCTGTCTTATTGCAGTTTTCCTGAGTCTCCCCGAGCAGAGTCTTTACAATTTTGTTGACTTCCTTAGTGGTTAAGTCATCAGAGCTGTACCGTGAGGGTCGGTTGAGTTGCCTGAATATTCACACATTAAGCTGGGTTGAGGGCTTAAAGGGAGAATCCTCCATGCAACCGAGCATCGGGTTAGATCAACCCCTGTTAAACCATTAGCCGGCAAGGCCCTGAGTTTTGGGTAGACTGGAGCAGCTTCAGCATGCTCTTTAGCAATGATCCAGCTTAGGAGATCCAAGTCCATGGGAAGGCAGTCCTCTCTGTAACCCGATAAGGGGTTCTCATTAGCTGGGAAGGTGTTCTTGCAATAAAACCAAGTCTTGATCCATCCCTTAGGATATCTTGGTAAGGTAGCTGGAGGAAAACAACTGTCTCTGCGTCTCTGGATGGAAATCCCGCCGAATTCTAGGCTCGGGTCGTTTGCACACTCTGTTTGACTGTTCATATAGAAGTATTCCTTGAAAAGGGCAACAGTAGGCTCTATTTACAGATACACTTCACATAAGATTTGAAAGTGGCAGATGTTGGATATGGAGTTCGGCCCCAGATCTTGAGGATGAAGGTTAAAATAGTTTAAGACGTCCCGAAAGAATTTGTACCCGGGCGAAGAGAAGCCTCTAAGGAGATGGTCTACAAAAACCATGAATTCTCCTTGTCCAGGTCGAGGAACGTCGTCTCCTTGGCCGGCTCGGGAACCAATCTCTTCCTGAGCCGGCAGAAAACCTTGAGCTTGATAATCCTTAAAGATGAGTTCGGAGACGTGGGAAGGCACCCAATTGCAAATGGTAGTTTTTGACATATTGAGCCACCTAAATAAGATGGAAGACTACGGAAATATAAATGGTGGGTTACTTAAGAAATAATGATTCGTCACTTTAGTTATATGAACAAGACAACATAATGGATAAGTAGCACTAAATGGTGAACCGATTTAGAAACAAATGCAGTTTCTAAAAGATCAGGTGAGTTACAATACGTTGGTAAGACACCCAAGATACGAAGGCGAGTTAACAAGTTAAAGGTTGCTGAGTTTTTGCTAAGTGTGGAATAACAAGTTTCTACCAAAGTACTTGCAATTATGGATCTACAGACGGTTCAAAAAAGGAAAATAATTGCTAAACCTAAGGACATCGGCAGAAGCAATGGGTAAACTGTTCGTTGATTTTAGCAAAGATATAAGTGTATTTAGATGCAAGGTTAATCTTGAATCTTCTACCGCAGTATTTCTATGGCATCTCGGAGAAACTACAAGATCTAACTCCAGATAGGACCGAGAAGTACAGATGAACACCGACGAACTCTATGAACTCAGAAGGGCTAATGTGAATATGAGAAGGGGAGATTTGAGTACATGGCTGTGGTAGCATAGGGTGGAGATGCACCGCCTAACTCCGGCGAAGGTGGGGTGGTGCTGTGATCCCGGGCAAGGCGGCTGATGAAGGTCGACGGGCGCGGCGGAGCTCCGGTCGCAGGAGGCTTCAAGAGGAGGAAGAAGAAGAAGCAGAGGGGACGAAGTAAAAGTGAAAAGGAGGACCCCGTGTTTATAAGGAAAAGGCAATAGTAAATGGCAGGTGTGAAAATCGAGGGGGTGCAGTAACTTTTGGAGCAGAAGGCGCCTCGGTTTCCGAGATAAGTAGATATGCACAAAATTCGTTATGACGTCATGAGGGACTCCCTGAAATTGCGGAGGTGATGTTTGCTTGAACTACGTCGGTATTTCCCCAAAGAGGAAGGGATGATGCAGCATAGCAACGGTAGGTATTTCCCTCAGTGATGATACCAAGGTTATCGAACCAGTAGGAGAACCACGCAACACTACGTGAATAGCACCTGCACACAAATAACAAATACTTGCAACCCGACGTATTAAAGGGGTTGTCAATTCCTTTCGGGCAACGGCGCCAGAAATTGGCAAGAAAACGGGATAAAAATATGATAGATTGGATAATTAGATCTCGCGGGAACGCGAGATAAAATAAATAAGAATAAATTGCAGCAAGGTATTTTTTTATTTTTGGTTTAATAGATTTGAAAATAAAAGAAAATAAAAATAGATCGTGAAGGCAAATATAATAAAGAAGAGACCCGAGGGTCGTAGATTTCTCTAGTGGCTTCTCTCGAGAAAAATAGCAAACGGTGGGTAAACGAATTACTGCTGGGCAATTTATAGAACTTCAAATAATCATGACGATATCTAGGCAATGATCATTATATAGGCATCACGTCCAAGATAAATAGATCGACTCCTACCTACATCTACTACTCTTACTCCACACATCGACTGCTATCCAGCATGCATCTAGTGTATTAAGTTCATGGAGAAACGGAGTAATGCAATAAGAATGCAATAAGAATGATGTAGACAAGATCTATTTATGTAGAAATATACCCCATCTTGTTATCCTTAATAGCAACGATACATACGTGTCGGTTCCCCTTCTGTCATTGGGATCAAGCACCGTAAGATCGAACCCATCACAAAGCTGTTGGGGAACGCAGTATTTCAAAAAAATTCCAACGATCACGCAAGATCTATCTAGGAGATGCATAGCAACGAGACGGGAGAGTGTGTCCATGTACCCTTGTAGACCGAAAGTGGAAGCGTTTAGTAACGCGGTTGATGTAGTCGAACGTCTTCACGATCCAACCGATCAAGTACCAAACGCGCGGCACCTCCGCGATCTGCACACGTTCAACTCGGTGACGCCCCTCGAACTCTAGATCCAGCTGAGTCCGAGGGAGAGTTTCGTCAGCACGATGGCGTGGTGACGGTGATGATGAAGTTACCAACGCAGGGCTTCGCCTAAGCACTACGACAATATGACCGAGGTGGAAAACTATGGAGGGGCCACCGCACACGGCTAAGAGATTAACTTGTGTGTCTATGGGGTGCCCTCCTCCCCCGTATACAAAGGAGGGGAGGAGGGGGCCGGCCGGCCTCAAGGGGCGCGCCCGGGGGGGGGGAATCCTACTCCGACTAGGAGTAGGTTCCCCCCTTTCCTACCAACAAGGAGCGGGAGGAAGGAGGAAGGGGAGAGAAGGAAGGAGGGGGCGCCGCCACCACCCCTTGTCCAATTCGGACTGGGGCGCGCGCGCCACCTCCTGGCCGGCCCTCTCTCCTCTAAGTCCCATGGTGGCCCATTAACTTCCCGGGGGGGGGGGGGTCCGGTAACCCTCCGGCACTCCAGTTTTATCCGAAACTCTCTGGAACACTTCCGGTGTCCGAACAACATGGTCGAATATATAAATCTTTATTTCTCGACCATTTCGAGACTCCTCGTCATGTCCGTGATCTCATCCGGGAGTCTGAACAACCTTCGGTACATCAAATCACATAAACTCATAATACCAATTGTCATCGAACGTTAAGCGTGCGGACCCTACGGGTTCGAGAACTATGTAGACATGACCGAGACACTTCTCCGGTCAATAACCAACAACTAAACATGGATGCTTATATTGGATCCTACATATTCTATGAAGATCTTTATCGGTCAAACCGCACAACAACATACGTTGTTCCCTTTGTCATCGGTATGTTACTTGCCCGAGATTTGATCGTCGGTATCATCATACCTAGTTCAATCTCGTTACCGGAAAGTCTCTTTACTCATTCTGTAATGCATCATTCCGCAACTAACTCATTATTCACATTGCTTGCAAGGCTCATATTGATGAGCATTACCGAGAGGGCCCAGAGAAACCTCTCCGACAATCGGAGTGACAAATCCTAATCTCAATCTATGCCAACTCAACAAACACCATCAGAGACACCTGTAGAGCATCTTTATAATCACCCAGTTATGTTGTGATGTTTGATAGCACACTAAGTGTTCCTCCGGTATTCGGGAGTTGCATAATCTCATAGTCATAGGAACACGTATAAGTCATGAAGAAAGCAATAACAATAAACGAAATGATCATAGTGCTAAGCTACGGATGGGTCATGTCAATCACATCATTCTCTAATGATGTGATCCCGTTCATCAAATGACAACTCATGTCTATGGCTAGGAAACTTAACCATCTTTGATTAACGAGCTAGTCAAGTAGAGGCATACTAGTGACACTCTGTTTGTCTATGTATTCACACATGTACTAAGTTTTTGGTTAATACAATTCTAGCATGAATAATAAACATTTATCAATATAAGGAAATATAAATAACAACTTTATTATTGCCTCTAGGGCATATTTCCTTCAGTCTCCCACTTGCACTAGAGTCAATAATCTAGTTCACATCGTCATATGATTTCACACCAATAGTTCACATCTTTATGTGATTAGTTCACATCTCCATGTGACTAATACCTGAAAGGTTTACTAGAGTCAATAATCTAGTTCACATCGCTATGTGATTAACACCCAAAGAGTGATCATGTTTTGCTTGTGAGAGAAGTTTAGTCAACGGGTCTGCCACATTCAGAGCCGTATGTATTTTGCAAATTTTCTATGTCTACAATGCTCTACACAGAGCTACTCTAGCTAATCGCGCCCACTTTCAATATGTATCTAGATCGAGACTTAGAGTCATCCAGATCGGTGTCAAAGCTTGCATCGACGTAACTCTTTACGACGAACTCTTTGTCACCTCCATAACCGAGAAACATTTCCTTATTCCACTAAGGATAATTTTGACCGCTGTTCAGTGATCCACTCCTGGATCACTGTTGTGCCCTCTTGCCAAACTCATGATGAGGTATACAATAGATCTGGTACACAGCATAGCATACTTTATAGAACCTATGACCGAGGCATAGGGAATGACTTTTCATTCTCTTTCTATTTTATGCCGTGGTCGGGTTTTGAGTCTTTACTCAACTTCACACCTTGCAACACAGGCAAGAACTCCTTCTTTGACTGTTCCATTTTGAACTACTTCAAAAACTTGTCAAGGTATGTACTCATTGGAAAAAATTATCAAGCGTCTTGATCTATCTCTATTGATCTTGATGCTCAATATGTAAGCAGCTTCACCGAGGTCTTTCTTTGAAAAACTCCTTTCAAACACTCCTTTATGCTTTCCAGAAAATTCTACATTATTTCCAATCAACAATATGTCATTCACATACACTTATCAGAAATGTTGTAGTGCTCCCACTCACTTTCTTGTAAATACCGGCTTCACCGCAAGTCTGTATAAAACTATATGCTTTGGTCAACTCATCAAAGCGTATATTCCAACTCCGAGATGCTGGCACCAGTCCATAGATGGATCGCTGGAGCTTGCACACTTTGTTAGCACCTTTAGGATTGACAAAACCTTCTTGTTGTATCATATACAACTCTTCTTTAAGAAATCCATTAAGGAATGTAGTTTTGACATCCATTTGCCAGATTTCATCAAATGTGGCAATTGCTAACATGATTCGGACAGACTTAAGCATCGCAACGAGTGAGAAAATCTCATTGTAGTCAATACCTTGAACTTGTCAAAAACCCT
Source organism: Aegilops tauschii subsp. strangulata (assembly GCF_002575655.3). Taxonomy (NCBI): domain Eukaryota; kingdom Viridiplantae; phylum Streptophyta; class Magnoliopsida; order Poales; family Poaceae; genus Aegilops; species Aegilops tauschii. Next base: position 191,071,490 of record NC_053037.3, read on the forward strand.
TTTTTCGACAAGTCTAGCTTTGTAGGTAGTAACACTACTATCAGCGTACGTCTTACTCTTGAAGATCCATTTATTCTCTATGGCTTGCCGATCATAGGACAAGTCATCCAAAGTCCACACTTTGTTCTCATACATGGATTCTATCTCAGATTTCATGGCCTCAAGCCATTTCGCGGAATCGGGCTCGTCATTGCTTCCTCATAGTTCGTAGGTTCTTCATGGTCGAGTAACATGACTTCCAGAACAGAATTACCGTACCACTCTGGTGCGGACCATATTCTGGTTGACCTACGAGGTTCAGTAGTAACTTGATCTGACGTTTCATGGTCATCATCATTAGCTTCCTCATTGATTGGTGTAGGAATCACTGGAACTGATTTCTGTGATGTACTATTTTCCAATTCGGGAGAAGGTACAATTACCTCATCAAGTTCTACTTTCCTCCCACTCACTTCTTTTGAGAGAAACTCCTTCTCTAGAAAGGATCCACTCTTAGCAACAAAGATCCTGCCTACGGATCTGTGATAGAAGGTGTTCCCAACAGTTTCTTTTGGGTATCCTATGAAGACGCACTTCTCCGATTTGGGTTTGAGCTTATCAGGCTGAAACTTTTCCACATAAGCATCGCAACCCCAAACTTTAAGAAACGACAGCTTAGGTATCTTGCAAAACCATAGTTCATATGGTGTCGTCTCAACGGATTTTTAGGCGGTGCCCTATTTAACGTGAATGCAGCTGTCTCTAATGCATAACCCCAAAATGAGTGGTAAATCGGTAAGAGACATCATAGATCGCACCATATCTAAAAAAGTACAGTTATGACGTTCGGACACACCATTACGTTGTAGTGTTCCGGGTGGCGTGAGTTGCAAAACTATTCCACATTGTTTCAAATGAAGGCCAAACTCGTAACTCAAATATTCGCCTCCGCGATCAGATCGTAGAAACTTTCTTTTCTTGTTACGATGATTCTCAACTTCACTCTGAAATTCATTGAACTTTTCTAATGTTTCAGACTTGTGTTTCATTAAGTAGATATACCCATATCTGCTCAAATCATCTGTGAAGGTCAGAAAATAACGATACCCGCCGCGAGACTCAACACTCATCGGACCGCATACATTGGTATGTATTATTTTCAATAAGTCAGTGGCTCGCTCCATTGTTCCGGAGAATGGAGTCTTAGTCATCTTTCCCATGAGGCATGGTTCGCAAGCATCAAATGATTCATAATCAAGTGATTCCAAAATTCCATCCACATGGAGTTTCTTCATGCGCTTTACACCAATATGACCTAAACGGCAGTGCCAACAATAAGTTGCACTATCATTATTAACCTTACATCTTTTGGCCTCAATACTATGAATATGTGTATCACTATAATCGAGATTCAATAAACCATTCACCTTGGGTGTATGATCACAGAAGGTTTTATTCATGTAAACAGAATAACAATTATTCTTTGACTTAAATGAATAACCGTATTGCAATAAACATGATCTAATCATATTATGCTCAACGCAAACACCAAATAACATTTATTTTAGGTTCAACACTAATCCCGAAGGTAAAGGGAGTGTGCGATGGTGATCTTATCAACCTTGGAATCACTTCCAACACACATCGTCACCTTGCCCTCAATTAGTCTCTGCTCATTTTATAACTCCTGTTTCAAGTTACTAATCATAGCAACTGAACCAGTGTCAAATACCAAGGGGCTACTATGAATACTAGTAAAGTACACATCAATAACATGTATATCATATATACTTTTGTTCACTTTGCCATCCTTCTTATCCGCCAAGTATTTGGGGCAGTTCCGCTTCCAGTGACCATTTCCTTTGCAGTAGAAGCACTCAGTTTCAGGCTTGGGTCTAGCTTTGGGCTTCTTCATGGGAATGGCAACTTGCTTGTCATTCTTCATGAAGTTCCCTATCTTTCCCTTGCCCTTTTACTTGAAACTAGTGGTCTTGTCAACCATCAACAATTGATGCTTTTCTTGATTTCTACCTTCGCCGATTTCAGCATCGCAAAGAGCTCGGAGAATCGTTTTCGTCATCCCTTGCATATTATAGTTCATCACGAAGTTCTGATAACTTGGTGATAGTGACTAGAGAACTTTGTCAATCACTATCTTATCTGGAAGATTAACTCCCACTTGATTCAAGCGATTGTAGTACTCAGACATTCTGAGCACATGCTCACTGGTTGAGCTATTCTCCTCCATCTTGTAGGCAAAAATACTTGTCAGAGGTCTCATACCTCTCAACTTGGGCATGAGTCCGGAATACCAATTTCAACTCTTGGAACATCTCATATGCTACATGGCGTTTCAAAACATTTTTGAAGTCCCGGTTCTAAGCCGTAAAGCATGGTGCACTAAACTATCAAGTAGTCATCATACCAAGCTTGTCAAGCGTTCATAACGTCTGCATTTGCTCCTGCAATAGTTCTGTCACCTAGCGGTGCATCAAGGATAATTCTTCTGTGCGGCAATGAGGATAATCCTCAGATCACGGACCTAGTCCGCATCATTGCTACTATCAACTTTCAACTTAGTTTTCTCTAGGAACATATCATAAATAAAACGGGGAAGCTATACGCGAGCAATTGATCTACAACATAGATATGCAAATACTATCAGGACTAAGTTCATAGTAAATTTAAGTTCAATTAATCATATTGCTTAAGAACTCCCACTTAGATAGACATCCCTCTAGTCATCTAAATGATCATGTGATCCATATCAACTAAACCATGCCCGATCATCACGTGAGATGGAGTAGTTTTCAATGGTGAACATCACTATGTCGATCATATCTACTATATGATTCACGCACTACCTTTCGGTCTCAGTGTTCCGAGGCCATATCTGCATATGCTAGGCTCGTCAAGTTTAACCCGAGTATTCTGCGTGTGCAAAACTGGCTTGCACCCGTTGTATGTGAACGTAGAGCTTATCACACCCGATCATCACGTGGTGTCTCAGCACGACGAACTTTCGCAACAGTGCATATTCAAGGAGAACACTTGTACCTTGAAATTTAGTGAGAGATCATCTTATAATGCTACCGCCGTACTAAGAAAAATAAGATGCATAAAAAGATAAACATCACATGCAATCAAATAAGTGATATGATATGGCCATCATCATCTTGTGCCTTTGATCTCCATCTCCAAAGCATCGTCATGATCACCATCATCACCGGCTTGACACCTTGATCTCCATTGAAGCATCATTGTCGTCTCGCCAACTATTGCTTCTACGACTATCGTTACTACTTACAGGGCGATTGCATTTCATACAATAAAGTGACAACCATATGGCTCCTGCCAGTTGCCGATAACTGTTACAAAACATGATCATCTCATACAACATGTTATATATCATCACGTCTTGACCATATCACATCATAGCAAGCCCTGCAAAAACAAGTTAGACGTCCTCTACTTTGTTGTTGCAAGTTTTATTGTAACATCCCAAAATTCTAAATTTTGGAATGTTATAATAAATAGATAGTTTTGATTGATTGTTTGATTGTTGTGTGATTGATTGAGTGAAATTCGAAACTTTTGAAAGTTAAATGAGAGGGAATAAAAGGACTTCCCCAAACTTTCACCCTTGCTTTCGGATCTCCGTGAATTCAAATTCTTTTCAAATACAAAACCCTAGAGAGAAGATGACATGACTTCTTCCATTTAAATAAATGAAAAGGTTTTTTTAGTATTTGAATTTCATTTGGAAATATTTTCAAATTCAGAAACTTCAAGCAACTCAATGATATTCATGAGAGAAGATAAAATGACTTCTTCAAATTATATGAAATATGAGTTGGAAGTTTAAAAGAATCAAATTTAAAGTCCATTTGAAATTATTTTCAATTTGGAGTTATTTAGGTTTTATTCAAATTATTTTTCTCCAAAAATAAAATATATGGAAAATAGGGTAAAATGATTCCCTACATCAGAAAATTGGAGAGAAATAAATTTGAATTAATCTTGGTATTTTTAAAATGATTTTTATTGAGTTTTTATTGCACCAGTAGCACTATTTGATTTATTTAAATTTTTGTGGATTTTATTTGATGCTAGAAAAATGTTAACGCTGTAGGAAATAATGTCCCCACGCCCCACGCAAACTCGTCGGAGTTCGCGAGCTCCGCCGAGATCTGCCACCGTTGCCCCGCACTCCACCGCCGCCTACGCCCGACGCCGCCACCACCACCGGAGTCCCCTCGTCGCGCCGCGCCTCCCCGTGGGTTTGCCCGAGTCGGAGAGCCACCAGAGCCGCCGCCGCCGCCGCCTTCTTCTCCGACGCCGACGACGTGACCGCCGTGGTAAACCCCCCCCCTGTCACCTCGTTCGTTCGATCTAGGATAGACGGCTAGGATTAGATCTAGACGTTTTTTATTTCCGAACCGGTATGCGTTAGTTAGCGAACGTTCACTAGATTAGTTCTGTAGTGGACGTTTTCAGCCAGTAGTATTCTGCCACGTGTCCAGGGACCCAGTTGCAGATATAAGTTTCATAGATTAGTCCCTGGATTTTTCAGAACAACCCCTGAACTTCAAAACCCTCCAACTCTTTATCCGTAACTCCGTTTTAAGCGATTCTTTTTGCAGAATACTCCTTGTGACATATACTTTCCAATAAAAAGTGGATTTTGGAGATTGAGCCTAATCAAATTTATTCAACTTCAAATCTAGTTCAAACCTTCGTTCGATCATATTTTTGAACCGGAGCTCTGTTTTTTATGAAACCAATGCCGATTTCTTCGTTATGATCCCCTCTATCCAGTAAAACAACTTAAACATGTTTTTGAAAGTTTAAAATTTGATTTTTCAAACAGATTTGAATTCAAACTTCTTTTGATCATAACTTGAGTTTTATAACTCCGATTTAGTTGATTCCTTTTTGCTTATCGAAGCTCTTGACCTAAACTTTCTGATAAGGCCAAATTCACATAATTTTGGTACTGTTAGAAACTGTTTTATGTTGCAAGAGTTATTTGATTGGTTGTGATGTTTTCCGAATAGTCTTCTTTGTTTCTGATCTTTTGAGTGATTGCTTATGTGTGGTTACTATTGCTTGCTTACGATCGATTGACCGGAGTGTGAAGAGTAGAACTATCAAGAGTTTTGAGTGCGAATCATCTTCATCAACAGTACAGGCAAGTAACACTTCGATCATACCCCATTATTACCCAGTTTTTACGCATTAGTTTCCATCCTCAAAACATTGCATGAGTAGGATTGATAACATGTGGGTATTGGGAAGTAGTTGATGAGGTAGGTGTTGGAAATATGCCCTAGAGGCAATAATAAATTGTTATTATTATATTTCTTTGTTCATGATAATCATCTATTGTTCATGCTATAATTGTATTGTCCGGAAATCGTAATACATGTGTGAATACATAGACCACAACGTGTCCCTAGTAAGCCTCTAGTTGACTAGCTCGTTGATCAACAGATAGTCATGGTTTCCTGACTATGGACATTGGATGCCATTGATAACGGGATCACATCATTAGGAGAATGATGTGATGGACAAGACCCAATCCTAAGCATAGCATAAAAGGTCGTGTAGTTTCGTTTGCTAGAGCTTTTCCAATGTCAAGTATCTTTTCCTTAAACCATGAGATCGTGCAACTCCCGGATATCGTAGGAGTGCTTTGGGTGTACCAAACGTCACAACGTAACTGGGTGACTATAAAGGTGCACTACAGGTATCTCCGAAAGTGTCTGTTGGGTTGGCACGGATCGAGACTGGGATTTGTCACTCCGTGTGACGGAGAGGTATCTCTGGGCCCACTCGGTAATGCATCATCATAATGAGCTCAATGTGACTAAGGCGTTAGTCACGGGATCATGCATTGCGGTACGAGTAAAGAGACTTGCCGGTAACGAGATTGAACAAGGTATTGGGATACCGACGATCGAATCTCGGGCAAGTAACATACCGTTTGACAAAGGGAATTGCATACGGGATTGATTGAATCCTCGACACCCTGGTTCATCCAATGAGATCATCGTGGAACATGTGGGAGCCAACATGGGTATCCAGATCCCGCTATTGGTTATTGACCGGAGAGGCGTCTCGGTCATGTCTGCATGTCTCCCGAACCCGTAGGGTCTACACACTTAAGGTTCGGTGACGCTAGGGTTGTAGAGATATATGTATGCGGAAACCCGAAAGTTGTTCGGAGTCCCGGATGAGATCCCGGACGTCATGAGAGGTTCTGTAATGGTCCGGAGGTGAAGAATTATATATAGGAAGTCAAGTTTCGGCCACCGGGAAAGTTTCGGGGGTTACCGGTATTGTACCGGGACCACCGGAAGGGTCCCGGAGGTCCACCGGGTGGGGCCACCTATCCCGGAGGGCCCCATGGGCTGAAAGTGGAAGGGAACCAGCCCCTAGTGGGCTGGGCGCCCCCCTTGGGCCTCCCCCATGCGCCTAGGGTTGGGAACCCTAGGGTGGGGGGACTTTCCCCTTGGCTTGGGGGGCAAGGCAACCCTTTCCACCCCTTGGCCGCCGCCCCCCCAACCCTAGATGGGTTTTGGCCGGCCCCCCTCCCAAGGGGGCCTATATAAAGGGGGGGAGGGAGGGCAGCAACCTACAGCCTTGGGCGCCTCCCTCCTCCCCTGCAACACCTCTCTCTCTCTCTCTCGCAGAAGCTTGGCGAAGCCCTGCCGGAGACCCGCTACATCCACCACCACGCCGTTGTGCTGCTGGATCTCCATCAACCTCTCCTTCCCCCTTGCTGGATCAAGAAGGAGGAGACGTCGCTGCACCGTACGTGTGTTGAACGCGGAGGTGCCGTCCGTTCGACACTCGGTCATCGGTGATTTGGATCACGGCGAGTACGACTCCGTCATCCACGTTCATTGGAACGCTTCCGCTCGCGATCTACAAGGGTATGTAGATGCACTCCTTTCCCCTCGTTGCTAGTAGACTCCATAGATGCATCTTGGTGAGCGTAGAAAAATTATAAATTATGCTACAATTCCCAACAGTGGCATCATGAGCCAGGTCTATGCGTAGTTACTATGCACGAGTAGAACACAAAGAAGTTGTGGGCGTTGAGTTTGCCAATTCTTCTTGCCGCTACTAGTCGTTTCTTGTTTCGGCGGCATTGTAGGATGAAGTGGCCCGGACCGACCTTACACGTACGCTTACGTGAGACAGGTTCCACCGACTGACATGCACTAGATGCATAAGGTGGCTAGCGGGTGTCTGTCTCTCCTACTTTAGTTGGAACGGATGCGATGAAAAGGGTCCTTATGAAGGGTAAATAGAAATTGGCAAATCGCGTTGTGGTTTTACGTAGGTAAGAAACATTCTTGCTAGAAACCTATACAAGCCACGTAAAAACTTGCAACAACAATTAGAGGACGTCTAACTTGTTTTTGCAGCATGTGCTATGTGATGTGATATGGCCAGAAGATGTGATGAATGATATATGTGATGTATGAGATTGATCATATTCTTGTAATAGGAATCACGACTTGCATGTCGATGAGTATGACAACCGGCAGGAGCCATAGGAGTTGTCTTTATTTTTGTATGACCCGCGTGTCATTGAATAACGCCATGTAAATTACTTTACTTTATTGCTAAGCGTGTTAGCCATAGAAGTAGAAGTAATCGTTGGCGTGACGACTTCATGAAGACACAATGATGGAGATCATGATGATGGAGATCATGGTGTCATGCCGGTGACGAAGATGATCATGGTGCCCCAAAGATGGAGATCAAAGGAGCATGATGATATTGGCCATATCATGTCACTATTTGATTGCATGTGATGTTTATCATGTTTTGCATCTTATTTGCTTAGAACGACGGTAGTAAGTAAGATGATCCCTTATAATAATTTCAAGAAAGTGTTCACCCTAACTGTGCACCGTTGCGAAGGTTCGTTGTTTCGAAGCACCACGTGATGATCGGGTGTGATAGATTCTAACGTTCGAATACAACGGGTGTTCACGAGCCTAGCATGTACAGACATGGCCTCGGAACACACGCAATACACTTAGGTTGACTTGACGAGCCTAGCATGTACAGACATGGCCTCGGAACACGGAGGACCGAAAGGTCGAGCATTAGTCGTATAGAAGATACGATCAACATGGAGATGTTCACCGATGATGACTAGTCCGTCTCACGTGATGATCGGACACGGCCTAGTTTGACTCGGATCATGTATCACTTAGATGACTAGAGGGATGTCTATCTGAGTGGGAGTTCATAATCAGATGAACTTCATTATCATGAACATAGTCAAAAAGGTATTTGCAAATTATGTCATAGCTTGCGCTTTAGTTCTACTGGTTAAGATATGTTCCTAGAGAAAATTTAGTTGAAAGTTGGTAGTAGCAATTATGCGGACTGGATCCGTAAACTGAGGATTGTCCTCATTGCTGCACAGAAGGCTTATGTCCTTAATGCACCGCTCGGTGTGCTGAACCTCAGCGTCGTCTGTAGATGTTACGAAACATCTGACATACACATTTTGATGACTACGTGATAGTTCAGTGCGGTTTAGAATTGTGGCACCAAAGATGTTTTTGAAACATCGCAGAACATGTGAGATGTTCCGAAGACTGAAATTGGGATTTCAGACTAGTGCCCACGTCAAGAGGTATGAGACCTCTGACAAGTTTCGTAAGCCTGCAAACTAAGGGAGAAAAGCTCAATCGTTGAGCATGTGCTCAGATTGTCTGAGTGCCACAATCGCTTGAATCAAGTGGGAGTTAATCTCCCAGATGAGATAGTGATAGTTCTCCATAGTCACTGCCACCAAGCTAGTAGAGCTTCGTGATGAACTATAACATATCAAGGATAGTTATGATGATCCTTGAGCTATTCGCGATGTTTGACACCGCGAGAGTAGAAATCAAGAAGGAGCATCAATTGTTGATGGTTAGTAAAACCACTAGTTTAAGAAGGGCAAGGGCAAAAGGGATACTTCATGAAACAGCAAGTCGTTTGCTGCTCTAGTGAAGAATCCCAAGGTTGAACCCAAACCCGAGACTAAGTGCTTCTGTAATGAGAGGAACGGTCACTGAAGCAGTACTACCCTAGATACTTGGTAGATGAGAAGGCAGGCAAGGTCGACAGAAGTATATTGGATATACGTTATATGAATGTGTACTTTACTAGTACTCCTAGCAGCACCAGGGTATTAGATACCGGTTCGGTTGCTAAGTGTTAGTAACTCGAAATAAAAGCTGCGGAATAAACGGAGACTAGCTAAAGGTGAGATGACGATATGTGTTGGAAGTGTTTCCAAGGTTGATGTGATCGAAGCATCGCATGCTCCCTCTACTATCGAGATTTGGTGTTTGCGTTGAGCATGATTGGATTATGTTTATCGCAATACGGTTATTCATTTAAGGAGAATAATGGTTACTCTGTTTATTTGAATAATACCTTCAATGGTCTTGCACCTGAAATGAATCTCGATCGCCATGATACACATGTTCGTGCCAAAAGATATAAGATAGTAATGATAGTACCACATACTTGTGGCACTGCCACTTGAGTCATATTGGTATAAAACGCATGAAGAAGCTCCATATAGATGGATCTTTGGACTCACTCGTTTTGAAAAGATTGAGACATGCGAACCATGTCTATTGGTATATATGCATGAAGAAACTCCATGCAGATGGATCGTTTGGACTCACTTGATTTTGAATCACTTGAGACATGCAAAACATACCACATGGGCAAGATGACTGAAACTCCTCGTTTTCAGTAAGATGGAACAAGAGAGCAACTTATTGGAAGTAATACATTTTGATGTACGCAGTCCAATGAGTGCTGAGGCATGCAGTGGATATCGTTATGTTCTTACTTCACAGATGATTTGAGTAGATGCTGAGTGTATTTACTTGATGAAACACTAGTCTGAATTATTGAAAGGTTCAAGTAATTTCAGAGTGAAGTTGAAGATCGTCGTGACAAGAGGATAAAATGTCTGTGATATGATCATAGAGATGAGTATCTGAGATACGAGTTTGGCACACAATTGAGACATTGTGGAAAGTGTTTCACAATTAATACCGCCTGGAACGCCATAGTGTGATGGTGTGTCCGAACATCATAACTGCACCCTATTGGATATAGTGCATACCATGATGTTTCTTATCGAATTACCACTATCGTTTATGGGTTAGGCATTAGAGACAACCGCATTCACTTTAAAAGGGGCACCACGCAATTCCGTTGAGACGACACCGTTTAGAGAAACCTAAGTTGTCGCTTCTTAAAAGTTTGGGGCTGCGATGCTTATGTGAAAAAGTTTCAGGCTGATAAGCTCGAACCCAAAGCGGATAAATGCATCTTCATAGAATACCCAAAAACAGTTGGGTATACCTCCTATTTCAGATCTGGAAGCAAAAGTAATTGCTTCTAGAAACGAGTCCTTTCTCGAGGAAAAGTTTCTCTGGAAAGAATTGAGTGGGAGGATGGTGGAGACTTGATAAGGTTATTGAACCGTCGCTTCAACTAGTGTGTAGCAGGGCACAGGAAGTTGTTCTTGTGGCACCTATACCAATTGAAGTGGAAGCTTATGATAGTGATCATGAAACTTCGGATCAAGTCACTACCAAACCTCGTAGGACGACGAGGATGCGCACTACTTCAGAGTAATGCGTGATCCTGTCTTGGAAGTCATGTTGCTAGACAACAATGAACCTACGAGCTATGGAGAAGCGATGGTGGGCCCATATTCCGACGAATGGCTCGAGGCCATGAAATCCGAGATAGAATCCATGTATCAGAACAAAGCGTGGACTTTGGTGAACTTGCCCGATGATCGGCAAGCCATTGAGATAAATGGATCTTTTAGAAGAAGACAGACATGGACGGTAATGTTACCGTCTATGAAGCTCGACTTGTGGCAAAGAGTATTTTCACAAGTTCAAGGAGTTGACTACGATGAGTTTTTCTCATCCGTAGCGATGCTTAGGTCCGTCGGAATCATGTTAGCATTAGCTGCATTTATGAAATCTGGCAGATGGATGTCAAAACAAGTTTCCTTACCAGTTTTCATAAGGAAAGGTTGTATGTGATACAATTAGAAAGGTTTTGTCGATCCTAAGGATGCTAAAAGGTATGCTAGCTCCAGCGATCCTTCCATGGATTAGAGCAAGCATCTCGGAGTCAGAATATACGCTTTGATGGAGTGATCAAAGTTTTTGGGTTTATACAAAGTTTGTTAGAAACTTGTATTTACAATAAAGTGAGTGGGAGCGCTACAACATTTCTGATAAGTATATGTGAATGACATATTGTTGATTCGAAATGATGTAAAATTTCTGGAAAGCATAAAGGGTTGTTTGAAAGGAGTTTTTCAAAGGAAGACCTGGATAAAGCTGCTTACATATTGGGCATCAAGATCCATAGAGATAGATCAAGACGCCTGATGATACTTTCAAAAGACAGCACACCTTGACATGATTCTGAAAGAGTTCAAAATAGATCAGCAAAGAAGGAGTTCTTGGCTGTGTTACAAGGTGTGAGTATTGAGTAAGACTCAAGACCTGACCACAGCAGAAGATAGAGAAAGGACGAAGGTCGTCCCCTATGCTTTAGACGTAGGCTCTATAGTATGCTATGCTGTGTACCGCACATGTAGTGTGCCTTGCCATGAGTTGGTCAAGAGGGTACAATAGTGATCCGGGAAAGGATCTCATGACAACGGTCGAACTTATCCTTAGTACCTAGTGGATTAAGGAATTTTCTCGATTATGGAGGTGGAAAGGAGTTCATCGTAAAGGGTTACGTCGATGCGAACTTTGACACTAATCCGGATGACTCTGAGTAGTAAACCGGATTCGTATAGTAGAGCAATTATTTGAAATGGCTCCAAATAGCGCGTGGTAGCATCCACAAGATGACATAGATATTCGTAAAGCACACGGTTCTGAAAGGTTCAGACCCGTTGACTAATAACCTCTCTCACAAGCATAACATGATCAAACCAGAACACATTGAGTGTTAATCACATAGTGATGTGAACTAGATTGTTGACTCTAGTAAACTCTTTAGATGTTGGTCACATGGTGATGTGACCAGTGAGTGTTAATCACATGGTGATGTGAACTAGATTATTGACTCTAGTGCAAGTGGGAGACTGTTGGAAATATGCCCTAGAGGCAATAATAAATTGTTATTATTATATTTCTTTGTTCATGATAATCGTCTATTGTTCATGCTATAATTGTATTGTCCGGAAATCGTAATACATGTGTGAATACATAGACCACAACGTGTCCCTAGTAAGCCTCTAGTTGACTAGCTCGTTGATCAATAGATAGTCATGGTTTCCTGACTATGGACATTGGATGTCATTGATAACGGGATCACATCATTAGGAGAATGATGTGATGGACAAGACCCAATCCTAAGCATAGCATAAAAGGTCGTGTAGTTTCGTTTGCTAGAGCTTTTCCAATGTCAAGTATCTTTTCCTTAGACCATGAGATCGTGCAACTCCCAGATACCGTAGGAGTGCTTTGGGTGTGCCAAACGTCACAACGTAACTAGGTGACTATAAAGGTGCACTACGGGTATCTCCGAAAGTGTCTGTTGGGTTGGCACGGATCGAGACTGGGATTTGTCACTCCGTGTGACGGAGAGGTATCTCTGGGCCCACTCGGTAATGCATCATCATAATGAGCTCAATGTGACTAAGGCGTTAGTCACGGGATCATGCATTGCGGTATGAGTAAAGAGACTTGCCGGTAACGAGATTGAACAAGGTATTGGGATACCGACGATCGAATCTCGGGCAAGTAACATACCGTTTGACAAAGGGAATTGCATACGGGATTGATTGAATCCTCGACACCCTGGTTCATCCGATGAGATCATCGTGGAACATGTGGGAGCCAACATGGGTATCCAGATCCCGCTGTTGGTTATTGACCGGAGAGGCGTCTCGGTCATGTCTGCATGTCTCCCGAACCCGTAGGGTCTACACACTTAATGTTCAGTGACGCTAGGGTTGTAGAGATATATGTATGCGGAAACCCGAAAGTTTTTCGGAGTCCCGGATGAGATCCCGAACGTCACGAGAGGTTCCGGAATGGTCCGGAGGTGAAGAATTATATATAGGAAGTCAAGTTTCGGCCACCGGGAAAGTTTCGGGGGTTACCGGTATTGTACCGGGACCACCGGAAGGGTCCCGGGGGTCCACCGGGTGGGGCCACCTATCCCGGAGGGCCCCATGGGCTGAAAGTGGAAGGGAACCAGCCCCTAGTGGGCTGGGCGCCCCCTTGGGCCTCCCCCCATGCGCCTAGGGTTGGGAATCCTAGGGTGGGGGGACTTTCCCCTTGGCTTGGGGGGCAAGGCAACCCTTTCCACCCCTTGGCCGCTGCCCCCCCAACCCTAGATGGGTTTTGGCCGGCCCCCTCCCAAGGGGGCCTATATAAAGGGGGGGAGGGAGGGCAGCAACCTACAGCCTTGGGCGCCTCCCTCCTCCCCTGCAACACCTCTCTCTCTCTCGCACAAGCTTGGCGAAGCCCTGCCGGAGGCCCGCTACATCCACCACCACGCCGTCGTGCTGCTGGATCTCCATCAACCTCTCCTTCCCCCTTGCTGGATCAAGAAGGAGGAGACGTCGCTGCACCGTACGTGTGTTGAACGCGGAGGTGCCGTCCGTTCGGCACTCGGTCATCGGTGATTTGGATCACGGCGAGTACGACTCCGTCATCCACGTTCATTGGAACGCTTCCGCTCGCGATCTACAAGGGTATGTAGATGCACTCCTTTCCCCTTGTTGCTAGTAGACTCCATAGATGCATCTTGGTGAGCGTAGAAAAATTATAAATTATGCTACGATTCCCAACAGTAGGAACCTATTGACTTGCATTCAACCCCTGGGAGTTACTACGTTATGCTATACTGCTATGCTATGCTCGTAGACGTGGATTGGGATTGAGTGTATCCATGACAGATGTGAGAATATTATTTAATGGTTAACTTAAGGTGACTACTTTAATACACATCTGGGTGGATTGGTTGGGGCACCCTGGAGCACCCAGTGGTTTGCCCGGGCACCTGGAGAGCCCAGTGCTTGCCCAAGGGGATCCCGGAGGACCCGTGTGATCACCCTATGGAATGCCACCCAGGCTCAAAGGGATCAGAAGATTATTCATGCTAGAAACTTCCGTGTGTAGCCACAAGCCATTATGGGCTCTGGCATAGTTGAGTAAGTTGCGTGAGCTCTTGAAGAGGTGGACTAGCAGATGTAGGGGGATTGTAGGTGTACCGGTATGCCCGGAGTAGGGAGTAAATGCTTCTGAAAGACTGTGTCTCGGTCATCCGTTTCTCAAACACCATGAAGTGCGAGAAATACAGCGGAGGAGATCGAGTCTTGTGGGGAAAAGTGCGCAAACCTCTGCAGAGTGTACAAACTAATCATGATTAGCCGTGTCCCCGGTTATGGACAATTTTGAGTCTCTGGTCTTTGGATATTCATATTGATCTCATCACGTTACTTAAATAATTTGTTGGGTTAATGATCATTATTTTGGGATTGAGTTGGAGGAACCTTCTCAATATTTTTCAACCAACTTTGTAGTTGAATAAAATATACTCCTTTGCAGTAGGGAAAAATTGGCTTTTCGCAAAAACATTATAACCATAGAGCCTCCACCAGCCATATATGCATGTAGTGATAGCATTTATTTTACTCATTGCTGTGCTATGTTATCTTGCTAGTACATTCAATGTACTGACCCATTTCGGGCTGCAACGTCTCATGTTGCAGGATTCTTACGACGAGTAAGTGATACGTTAGGGTTACGATTTCTACACTCAACTTTACCGTTGGTGTTGATGGGAATTCACACCCTTGTTACTTCCGCTATTTGGATTGAGGTAATAAGAGTTTACGCTACTTTATACATGTGATTTACCTCTGTTATAAATCCTCGAGTACTGTGTGTGTCAGCATACCGATCCAGGGATGACACTTAAGCACAGAGACTTGACCGTCTGAGGTCGGGTCGCTACAAGATGGTATCAGAGCACATGTTGACTGTAGGACGTGACCCTAGAAACTGGCAAGCCCATAGGAAAGATTTTCTCTAAAACTTTATTTTCAAAAGGATCTTTTACCTCTCTTCTCTTCTGAGCTTATTCAAATATTCCCTTTTAGTTAGACTATACCCCCTTTTGACCACACGAAGATTCAACTAATGCGACCACTCCAAGAAGTACAAGACATCGAACAACCAAGACCACTTCGAAATGAAGAGGATTTTACCATGCATTATGATAATGGAAACTACAACGGTTGAAGACTCCGAAGACTTGGAGGATTTGAAGGCTCTGAAGAATTCCCAGATTTGTATGACCTAGGAAGGTTACCCTTATGGAACTTGGCAGACTATGGAAACTGTCAATACCCGAGATCAAGATGTATCGGAGAAAGACCGGAACATGGAGCATTAGAACTCAAAGTTTTTGTCAAGAAAACCCTAAAGCAGGAGATATCAATTATGGAATGATAGCTCATGGCAATGACAAGGGCAGAAACACGGCTATCCATGGTATTATCGCCTGCTTATGCTATTAGCACCGTGTTGAGTTAAGCATGCATTCTTCGGAAGGATTGGATGGTAGAAGGCTGATGGAGTACCTATCAGCAAGATGAAGTTTTAACCTTAGCCGGTGTATCACCATGATCTGGAGTGTTACATCAAGAAGTTAAGATGGACCTACAAGAAGCAGTATTTGATAAAGAAGCATTTCGTGAAGAACTCAGGACCCAGAAGCTGAAAGTAGCCAAGCTAGAGGAGCAAAACCTCGAGATACAGGAGATTCATCAGGAACTGAAGGACAGTAGGATCATAGCTCATGCTAAGGATGTTGAAACCCAGAAGTTTGGAATGCAACTCCAGAAATATTAAAGGACGTCACGAGAGATTTCGCGTCAACAGAGATGATCTGGCAAAAGAATTTTAGAAGGACAAGCATGATCGAAAGAAGCCATCGGAGACCTAAACAAGAGTTGAAGAGTTTGGCGATTATGAAGATTTATTGACCTTTAGAAGACCAAACCCCTATTATATACTTACGTTAGATGTGATGTTTGTGAGCTGTCATCTGTTTGATGTTTTTCCGACAGCCACATTAAAAATCTGTCTTTTCAAGACTTTTGTTTGTACTATGTGCATCCCTCTCTATCTCTCTTATCTCACCCCAAACCCATGGACCCATTAGAGGATGAATGGAGATGAGCTTGTATTTTCTGGACTGATAAGTCAATTGGAGACGGACCGATGCATTCAGAACATGGAGGATCACATGGAGAATAACCCTATAGCCGGAAAGGATATGACCCAGCATGCTCTTCAGTATTTTGAAAGAGGTGCTGCTACTTGGTGGAGGATGTACCAAACCGCCAATGGATGGCAAAGAGTAACCACGTGGGGAGAATTTAAGTTGACTCTGCTAAAGTCTCGGTTTGTGTCCCAGGAGTTGAAGCCTTATGGAAATGATATGAAGAGACCATGTGCATGTAAGCTCTGTGGAGAAATAGGACAAAACCATAAGGAACACAAGGATGAATGCCCTTATTGTGAAGAAAGTCACCCAGCTGAAGAATGCCCAACTAGGTAGATTACTTGTTTCTGGTGTGAAGGAACTACCCACTACCCTGCTCAGTGTCACATTTACCCCATGGTACAAAGAACCATCCAGCAGAAGAAGGAAGCAATGAAAGGAGCCCTCACAGAAATTTGAGGAGAACCGGTGATGGATGAAGAGGTGGAGGACATACCTAAAGAAGAACCAATTAAACCCTGCACCAAGTCATGCTATTCATGTGGAGAAGAAGGACACATCTCCCAGAATTGTTTGAATGGGGATCTAGTAGAATTCCCGACCGAGGAAGTAGAGTATGACCCAAATGAAATAGAAGCCCTGATTGTGACGGAAAAGTCTAGGAAGAGAAGTAGATTGGATACCAAGAAGGACCTGAGTCATATCACCTGTTTTAGGTGCAAGGAGTCAGGGCACTACCTCAGCAGTTGCCCAAAAAGGAAACCTTGAGATTTGTCAGAAGTAATATGTTTTCGTTGTAATGAAGCAGGGCACTTTGCCAGAGATTGTCCCAAGGAGAAGGAGACTTGTGATAATAAGTTGTGTCTGTGAGAAGTATAGCAGTAGCAGTGTGAAAAATTCTCTTATATTGAGGTGTTGAGTTGAGGCATGTAATCGAAGTGCAGGAGATTGTAATAATTTGCACTACAAAAAAAAGACACATCCGTGACATTTTGGGCTGAACGAATTTTTTTTCTGTCATACATATGACACTTCTATGACGATAATTGTGACAAAACCCGGTATCATCATAGATGTGGTGGGCTCCTACTTCTATGACAAAAAATCATGACAGAAAATGGGCTTTTCGTCCTGGGCGGGCCAGAGACGCAGCTGCATGACATTCTTTGGGCCGTCCATGACGGAAAAAACCATGGTAGAAGCAAGGGGGAGGAAAATTTCGGGGAGTTCCCGGTTACGGTGGGAGGTCGGGGGCCGAGCGATGCGCATTTCTCTCATACAGGTACGCGCGTGTGTGTGAGGCGTTGGCTCTAACTGAACCCGAGCGAGGCGTTGGGCTCTAACTGAACCCGAGCGATTGCACTGCAGGCTACGCGTTACTGAACCCGAGCGATCGATCGATGGCTGTTAACTGAACCCGATCGAGCGATTCCTTCGCTACTGCTGCTAACTGAAGCCGATCGATTGGATGAACAGTGAGCGTTGCGGGGGGGGGGGGGGTTGGATGAACAGTGAGCGGTGCCGTTGCCTCTGGATGAACAGGAGCCCGTCGTGTGGAGGGCTGGATGAACAGTAGACGATGGAGGGGTGCCCGTGGAGGGGTGGTTGAACAGGACCCCGTGGTGTGGAGGGCTGGATGAACAGTAGACGGTGGAGGGGTGCCCGTGGTGTGGAGGGCTGGATGAACAGTATACGGTGGAGGGGTGCCCGTGGAGGGGTCGTTGAACAGGACCCCATGGTGTGGAGGGCTGGATGAACAGGAGCCCGTGGAGGCTGGAGGAGGTCGACGGTAGCCTGTGGAGGCTGGAGGAGGTCGACGGTGGAGATGAACAGTATCCCGTGGAGTCCCGTTTTGCGGTACGCCACACCCTTCCCGATGAACAGGACCCCCGTTTCGACCGTAGGAGGTCCGTTTCGTCCGTTTTGCGGTACGCCACACCCCTCCTGATCAACAGGACCCCCGTTTCGACCGTAGGAGGTCCGTTTCCTCCGTTTTGCAGTACGCCACACCCCTCCCGATCAACAGGACCCCCGTTTCAACCGTAGGAGGTCCGTTTCCTCCGTTTTGCGGTACGCCACACCCCTCCCGATCAACAGGACCCCCGTTTCGACCGTAGGAGGTCCGTTTCCTCCGTTCTGCGGTACGCCACACTCCTCCCGATCAACAGGACCCCCGTTTCGACCGTAGGAGGTCCGTTTCCTCTGTTTTGCGGCACGCCACACCCCTCCCCATGAACATGACGCATTACATTGCCTCCCCATGAACACGACGCATTTCGTTGCCTCCCTATGAACACGACGACGACGCTGTTTCTTCGTTCCGACCCAGCCATGTACACGACCCCTCGCCATACATATGCGCGAGTAGGCGTTCGAGAACCTGCCCGTATGTACGTATGTGGCCGTATTTTCTTTCTTGCACCCTGGCCGTTGTACATACGTGTACATGCTACGTGCGCGCCTCTACTACGACACGTACGCGCCTCTACTAAGACACGTGCGCGCCTCTACATCGACCAGTATATATGTACGTACACATTCGCGACCAGAATGACAACGCTACGTACGCTTCGACCAGGTGGGTCCCGACTGTGAGGCACTTCCTTGCCTGCGAAGATGTAGCAGGTGGGTCCCAGCAGTCAGGGGGGCGAATCGTTTTGGTTTTTTTTGCCCGGACACACTTCCTTACGTGCGAAGATGTAGCTGGTGGGTCCCAGCAATCAGGGGGGCGAATCGTTTATTTTGCCCGGACGCACTTCCTTGCATGCAAAGGTGTAGCTGGTGGGTCCCAGCAGTCAGGGGGGAAACGTTTTTTTCACGAAATACGGTGGCCCGTCCGGTGGGTCCCTGCTGTCAGGTGGAGGAATCATTATTTTCCGCGCAATAAGGAGGCACTTCCTTGCTGCCGTCGTGGACCCAGCTGTCAGCCTCTCCACGTACAGTCCACGTCCGATGGAAGTCGTTCCTTGACCACGTTGACCACGCCGCGCCGAGAGCACCAGGGCGGTGGACGACGGCGAGGCCTAGGAAGGGGACGACGCGGAGCCGGTGAAGAGGCGGCAGTGGATGCCCACGCGGAGAGGAGTATGAGGGTTCACTCGTTCGGCTGCGGTGTGAGGTTGCCGTCACCGCAGGGCCTGGCCAGCGGTGGCAATAGTAGGGGGCGGTGAGGCCTCCGCGGTAGCACAGCCGGCCACGGGAGGCAGGAGCAGGCGGCACGACCGGCGCTGCTTTGGGCGGCTGGAGCAAGAAGACCAGAGGTTGAAGAAGCACTACGGTCGTTGGATGGACATCGTACGGTCACTGGAGCTAGAATCGTTCATATTGACTAAGTTGACAAAGCCCTCCGTCCCCGTCAACTTAGTAGGCCCACAAGTCAGCCTCCCACCAAGGTGGGTCCCAGCTAGCAGGGGGAGTATTCATTTTTTGTGCGTAATAAGGAGGCACTTCCGGTGTGTCCGAGCTGACAGCGGGGGGAACGTTTTTTTCACGAAATACGGTGGCCCGTCCGGTGGGTCCCAGCAGTCAGCGGGGAAACGTTTTTTTCGTGAAATAAGGTGGCCCGTCCGGTGGGTCCCCGCTGTCAGGTGGAGGAATAGTTATTTTGCGCGTAATAAGGAGGCACTTCCTTGCGGCCGCCGTGGACCCAGCTGTCAGCCTCTCCATGTACAGTACTCTTCCGATGGAAGTCGGTCGTTGACCACGTTGACCACGCCGCGCCGAGAGCACCAGGGCGGTGGACGACGGCGAGGCCTAGGAAGGGGACGACGTGGAGCCGGGGAAGACGCAGAAGTGGAAGCCCGCGCGGAGAGGAGTACGAGGGTTCACTGGTTCGGCTGCGGTGTGAGGCTGCCGTCGCCGCAGAATAACAGGGGGTGTGGGTGAGCGGAGGGATGGCCTGGCCAGCGGTGGGAGTAGTATGGGGGCGGTGAGGCCTCCACGGCAGCACAGCCGGCCACGGGATGCAGGAGCAGGCGGCACGACCGGCGCTGCTTTGGGCGGCTGGACCAAGAAGACCAGAGGTTGAAGAAGCACTACAACCGTTGGATGGACATCGTACGGTCACTGAAGCTAGAATCGTTTATATTGACTAAGTTGACAAAGCCCTTGGTATGCTCCAACTTAGTAGGCCCACAGGTCAGCCTCCGAAACGGTGTGCCCCAGATGTCAGGGGGAGGAATCATATTTTGGGCGGCCGAAGCTAAGAATATCCAAGATTGAAGAAGAAGCACGACATCCGTTGGATAGACATCCAACGGCCAGTGCTACTAGAACCGTGTGTTGACTATAATAAGTTGACAAAGCCTTGCATACGCGTCAACTTATTTTTTTAGGGGACGCGTCACTTAGTAGGCCCACAAGTGTGTGGCAGAGAACTTATAGCCCATTTGCGTTTTGTAAGAATGTACAGCCCATTTTTGAATTCTAATGGAATTTACAACAGCCCATTTACAGTTTGTTAAAAGTACAACCCATTTTCTGGCAACGATTAATATTTCAACCAACCGTTGAAGACAGAATTCAATAAAATTTCCCACATTTTGATGGGATCCGAAATATTTTTATCCCGAAATTTCTAGTCAGATTAAATATAACTTTGTATTACGTAAAAATCCAACGAAACATTGCGCGTGCAACAATGAAAATTTAAGATTATCAAAATCCATAAATAATATTTTATAAACTAATTTCGTGTTTGGTGCATTTTTTATAGTTACTGCCCAGTTTTTATAATTACATCCCATTTATTATTTTTTAAAGCCCATTTTCCTGTTAAGCCTAATGCATCCCCCCTTGGAAAGATTTGCAGCCCAGCGGGGCGGAGAATAACAAGTTGACCTTGCCTGGGTATTCCTAAAAAAGACGTATAGCTGGGCTAGCCATTTTCATCTTGAAAAAATTAGTATCTGGGCTGGATATCTGGCCTGGGCTAGACGGGCCACAGCCCGCCCAGTTAATACCCTGCTCTCCTCTGAACAACAACGAAATCATCGCCAAGAAAAACTCTCCAGTGCTCACGCCTCAAAAACACAAATACTGCTCGAGCTGCTTGGTCCCAGCTGTCGGCCGCACCTTGTGCAATTCTCTCGTTTATATTGACTACATAGGTTGACAATGGTGTGGGACCGTGATGTCAGGAAACCAGGAGAAAGCAAAAAAATATAGTTGTACATAATAAGGAGGCACTTGCGTACGTACGGCTATGGCCCTAGTGGGTCCCTAGTGTCATCCAGTCAAAATAAAGTCATCTCCTGAATCCTCATGTTCGTTGACGATGTTAACAATGCTCGGCGCCACAGCGAGCACAACAACTCGAAGGACAACGGAGAG
The DNA here is from genome assembly GCF_002575655.3 of Aegilops tauschii subsp. strangulata. Lineage (NCBI taxonomy): Eukaryota > Viridiplantae > Streptophyta > Magnoliopsida > Poales > Poaceae > Aegilops > Aegilops tauschii. The sequence goes on from NC_053037.3 coordinate 191,093,126, forward strand.
GGCATCGCGGGCCCTACGGATGGTCTGATACAGCGCCCGCTGCTCATTCAGGAAGCCAGGATCATCGGACACCTATGAGCACCTTCGAGAAACTGAGACGGCATGAAATGGTAAGGCCGCGCTTGGGAGCTCTGGTTTATTTCAAACCTGTATTAACATACAAGTGTAATTTACTCGTCATCAGAAACAACGCGTAAAATACAGGCGTAATGAAACCGAGGGCCCGAGGTCTGTAAGTAAAACCGGCGGGTTACGCATGTAATTTGAGAGACCAGTGTATATTTTACGAGCACTGCTATATGGATGACATTACCAGACGATACATGCACGACGTGCGTATCATGCCATCCATGGGCAAGGCTGAAACAGCAGCTAATGGCTGGATTAGCAATCGTCTGAGTGTCGTTCAGTGTTTGTATCGTGTGTGAAGTACTTCCGATATTTTACTAGTCGAAATCGACCAACCAAGCGCCTTCGCCCGAGACCATCTGCTTTAATTTACAAGCGTCAGTTTTACAAGCGGTTTTGGTTGGAAAACGACGATCCAATCACGGCCTAATATCATGAGTTGGTCGGAAGATCATATGGTTTCACGTCTAACCTACCCGACTTGTCGTATAGGCTATGAATGAAACATCAGACGATGAACTTCTTAAGCACGAAAACAACAGAAGAGGATGATCTTCTTAACAAGCAAATCACTGGCTTTAGATCGACATGCAAAACAATACGAAGCATTATTCTCAGGAGGCACGGTGAACAGCTCGTGATGCCGCATGCCACAACATTCCAAGCTCAACTTTGCAATCAAACACAAGGCCTGGCATTACATAGACAATATTCAGAACAAACTCTTAACACAGGAATATCTCAGCAGAGTAACTATTTACTTCTAAACTGAACACAGGAATAGGAAAAAACACTCGACTCTGCTCACAGCAAGGGCGTCGCACTCAAAAATATCAAATGCATGTCTTCTGGCTAACATCAATGAGCAAATTTTGACAAGGTTTTCCTGTAGCGACCAGACCTCAAATAGTCTGATCTACCGTGCACCAGTGTCATCCCTGGATCAGTAATGCTGACACGCACAGTACTTGGAGGATTTATAACAGAGTAGAATCACACACTTATTACATCGAGTATCTCAAGAGAGAAATAAGTATGACAAATATGGCTTAAGGCCATCTAAAACGATAACAGCGGAAGACTTGGAAGATAAGTGAGTCCATCAACTCCAACGGCATCACTGAGTATAAGACCACGACCTAAGGCACCTTACTCGTCGTCTGAAAAGTCTGCAACATGAAACGATGCATCCCGAAAACGGGTCATCACATGGAATATGCTGGCAATGTAACACATAGAGAGTAATGAACATAATAATGCTATTCTACATGCATATATGGCTGGTAGAAGGCTCTATGGTTACAGTTTTGCGAAAAGTCAATTTTTCCCTACTGCAAAGGAATAAATTTTATTTAACTATCATGGTGGTTGTTAAACATTGAGAATGGTTGACACCATCCTCAGTCCCAATTAAGTATCATCATCAAACCCAACAAAATTAATTAAAGTAACATGATGAGATTCACATGATAATCCAAGTACTAGATACTCAAGATGTCCATAACCGGGGGCACGGCTAATCATGATTAGTTTATACACTCTGCAGAGGTTTGTGCACTTTTCCCCAGAAGACTCGATCGCCTCCCCTTGATTCTCGCACTACATGATGTTTGAGAAACGGATGACCGAGACACAGTCTTTCAGAAACAATAACTCTTTACTCCGGGTGGACAGTTACACCTACTTTCCCCTAGATATGCTAGCCCACCTCTTCAAGAGATCATGTAACCTACTCAACTATGCTAGATCCCATAATAGCTTGTGGCTGCACACGGAAGTTTCTAGCATGAATAATCTCATGATCCCTTTGAGCCTGGGTGGCGGTCCTTAGAAAAACAGGCAACACTGGATTCCCCAGGTGCCTCAATCCACCCAGATGTGTGTTTTAGTTGCCACCTTAAGTAAACCATTAATTAAGAATCTCACATCTGTCATGGATACACTCACCCAATCCACGTCTACTGGCATAGCATAGCAATATAAGCAAACGTAGAAGTAACTCCCAAAGGTTTGATATTAAAATAGGGAAATAGGTACTACCTCATCTATTTCCCGATTCCCACAGTTTAAATCAGATCCTAACCATGCAATTGTTTGAGGATTGATCTAATGCAATAAAACTAGGTAGTAAAGAGGTATGATCAAAGTGTTACTTGCCTTGCTGATGATCCGTGAAACTTAGAGATTCGAAGTAGCAAGCGGCGCACTCCGGGTACTCTATCGCAAACAAACAAGCATACAATAAACACTCACTAATGCACAGGTAAAACTCAAATAAAAGATCGAACCAGAAAGTTCAACTTAAGAACTCCGGTTTGCAAAAAGAATCAAATCAAACGAAGTAACGAAAGTCAAACGGCGAAAGAAACAAGCTTCGTTTACTAATCTGGATCTAGGTCAAATTTTATTGTAGAAAAAACTTGTTTGAGTTGGTTAAACGGAAAGAGAATTTCGAGACGAAACTCTAGGCGCTTGAATCGCCTGATTCCGATAAACGAGCGAAAAGATAAACTAAAACGAAAACAGATCGAAAATCGCGATCTGGAATAATCACGGAAAATCCGAGAAAAATAAAACTGAAGAACAGTTAAACGAACGGACGTTCGTTAACTGCGACTAACCGACGAACACGTTCGTTAAAACGAACGGATCGGCGAACGTTCACTAACTAACTAAACCGAAGAAAAAAAATAAACCGATCTATTTAAAAAAAATAAACCTAGGGTTTCGGAAAAAAATAAACCGAAACGGTTTTTGTTTTAAAAAAACCGGCACGGCGGCGGCGGCTTCGGTTATACCTCGGCGAGGTATTCCGGCGGGCGGGACGGGGCTCCTGCGAGGTCTTCGGGGTGCGGCGAGGGGCGACGGGGCTCGAGGAGGCGACGGGCGACTTCGAGGGGCGGCGGGCGGCGGCGTTCGGGGCTCCGGACGGCGGCTCCTCTAGGCGGCGGGGTCGGGCGGCTCGGCTCTGGCTCCTGCGGCTTCGGCGTCGGGACGGGGTGAGGGAGGCGGCGGGGTGGCGGGGTATATATAGGTGGGGGGGTTGCCGTGGGGGAGGGGGCAAGGCGGCGGGGCGCGGCCTCGATCGGGACTCGGGGCGGCGGTGGCTCGGTCTCCAGGTGGGAGACGGCTCGGGGTGGGCTGGGCCGCGCGGCTGGGTTTCGCCCCAGCCGGGCGCTTGCGATCCTTTTTTTTCACCGTCTAATTTTGATAAATAAATAAAATTCCAAAAATGCCAAAACAAATTTTCACCGTCTAATTAAAATAATTAGAACGAGATGAACATTTTCTTGACCCAAAAATGCAGTTTTGAAAACGTGCAATTTTTCTAATGCAAATAAAATTGCAAATAAAATCCGAATAAAATCAAATATTTGATTTTAATATTTTTCCTCCAATATTTCAATTATTTTGGAGAAGTCATATTTTCTCCTCTCATATATTTTAATATGAAATATTTTTCGGAGAGAAAAATAAATTAAACCAAAAATCCTTGTTTCATTATTTGATAAAAATCAAATATGAAACCGCGAAAAATCCCCAACTCTCTCCGAGGGTCCTTGAGTTGCTTAGGATTTTCGAGGATTTGCCAAAATGCAATAAATATGCTATGCAATGATGATCTAATGTATAACATTCCAAATTGAAAATTTGGGATGTTACATTTCCAATTCCAATATATTAAACTAACGTCTTCTTGCTAACATCAATGATTAAACTTTGACAAGCTTTTCCCATTAAAAATATGTAATGCCTATGATCGTGGAGTCCTGTCGTAGTTTCTTGTACTTGTTTGGGCACTCCACGTGTTGTTAAATTGCCAATGGTCTCTGCAGACTAGTCATGTCACCGGTGTCTAATAATACTCTGTAAAGCTTCTCGGTCATTCCTTCTGTAATGTAGCGCAAACAGTGAGTGCTTCTTTCTGCAAAGTGGAACGACCAACTGGACCCAGTAATGCAGCAGTTTGCCTTGGACACATTGGCTCCTTTTGTGCAGTTCAACTAAAATCAAAGTCGGAATAGAACCGAGCTTTAATTTTGATATCCCTGTAAGCAACAATAGGTATAAGGGAAACAATTACTGAGAAATAACGGTTGATGACTTGTATTCCCAGAAGAAAAGCATCTACTGATCTACTTTATCTTAATGGAAAACAAAGCAGGAGAGTAGCAATTCTCCATCAGTGTGATTCATTCATATTGACCGAGACATTATCTTAACAATGCCTTGTTTCAACATGTATAAAGAACGACAAAGCAGAAAAGTATCATTCCTAAAACAATGCAACTGATTCATTTTAACAGAGACATTATCTTAACAATACCTTGGTTAAACATGTAGAAAGAACTACAAAGCAGGATAGTACCATTCCTAACAAGTGTTGCAGTTTTGAACTAAGATTCAGTAGTTAATTAATTCTGAGAGTCCCAGCGGCATTAGATTAACGAAAAGCATAAATAGTTCCAGGGGAGAGTGGGCGCAACAACAATATGTGCTTCCATCTACTTATAAAGGGGGTGATGCAGAGTTTGTTGTAACAAAGCAACAAGCATCATGTCTGGGTTGGTCCCATTTTTGTTCACTACTTAATGGGAAAAGACAGCAATACAATAGCTTCAATTTAACATTTATTTAAAATAGTACCAATACAAGTAGCACAACATCTCAAAGCACACTGCACAATCATGTGGATGAAGGCCTGCACCGACCTTTCATGAGACGGACAAGATAAAATATGAATCTGCCAACACGAATAGGAAATCCAATCTCGTTTTGTGCAGTTGCACTGAAATCAAGCAAAGTGTTTCACGTAGCGAAGCAAAATGTCGCAATAGCAACAAGTTGAATAGATATCCCTGTTTAAACAGAGGCAAAAAAGGAATCAATTACTGGCTAATAAAGGAGGATGAAACATGCGGCCACAAAAATGGTAATCCCGCCAATCCCTAACAAGTGTTGCAGTTTTGAAATAAGATTCAGTAGTTAATTCTAAGAGTGGCATCAATTACTGGCTTATAAAGGGGGTGATGCTGAATTTGTTGTAACAAAGCAACAAGCATCATGTCTGGGTTGGTCCCATTTTTGTTCACTACTTAATGGGAAAGGACAACAATACAATAGCTTCAATTCAACATTTATTTAAAACAGTACCAAAACAAGTAGCACAACATCTCAAAGCACACTGCACATCATGTGGTTGAGACCAAGATTTGAAACAACTCGCCACGAAGACTGGAAACAAATCTCGATCTCCTTTTGTGCAGTTCCACCAAAATTAAGCAAAGTCACCGGTGTGACATTCAAGTTGAACTGCACAAAACACTCTTAAAACATAAGTGTTTCGTGTAGCGAAGCAAAATGTCGCAATAGCAACAAGTTGAATCGATGGCCCTGTTTTAACAGAGGCATAAAAGGAAACAATTACTTGCCGATAAAGGAGGATGAAACAAACGGTGACAGAAAGAAGCATCAAACTTATCTTGGATGGAAAACAAAGTAGGACAGTAGCATTTCTAAAACGGTTGCATTGATTCATATTAACAGAGACATTCTCTTGAAACAACATTCGTTAAAAAATGTAATTTACTTTTAACAGTGGCATTGCTTCAATTTCCGGCGGCATTCTTAGATTAACAACAGCAAAATAGTTGTATGGGACATGCCAGCACCATGTGCGTCCACACGTATAAATGGGTGATGCAGAGTATGTAGCCAAGCAGCATATATGCGCTGGTCCCATATTTGTTCTCTTTGAACCTTCTTCCTATGTGAGGGCAGCAAATCTAGTCCTGCACAAACTACCCGACCCCCCAGTTTCTTTCCCTTTTCAACAAAGAGATCGGTTCCTTACAGATGTGTGTACTGGGTTACCCCATTTTTCCCTTTTCGACCTACAAAGCGGCTGGATAGCCAGTCTATACTACTTTTCGCCCCTCCTTTCCTCATTGAACCACGTCCTAGATTCTTGCTCCAGCCCACCGCACCCTTCTTTCCCCTTTGAACCAAGACCTAGATTCGACTACAGATCGAAAAAGATCCACATGCAGCTAGAGCAACGACGGTTTCAAAGAAACTTATACCTTAGGGTCGTCGGGATGTGGCAAGGCGTGCGGCGGGAGGCCGGATCTGCCCACACTACGTACGGCAGCGAGGAAGAAGGGGTCAGTGGCCCTCCCGCACAGGCGCTGGGTGAAAGAGAACAGCGCAGCCGGCAGTGGATTGCCTCCCTCGCCGGAGGTGATAGAGTGAACGGTGCACCACCTCCCCTTCCCGGTGCGACGGGATACGGACGCCTCCTTCACCAGCTGTGAAAGGGGAGAGAGAGAAAAGAGGCCAACGCAGTCTTGTTTAGATCTGGTGAAGAGAGGGTGAGAGACTGTGAATATAGCAAAACCTAGCAAATGAACGCTGAGCCTCCAGCGTGTAACATATATGGAGAGGGTGAGAGAGCGAGACGCGAGAAACTCTATCAAACAAGAGGCTATAATGGAGTAAAAAAATCTTTCCATAGCAGTGGTTTCAAATAGAATACGCGCGTTCCCAGAAAAAAGAAACGAAAACTGGCGGACAATTTTTAAGGGTCTGTCTAGGACACATCTAGATGTGACATAGTTATGTCACATCTAAGTTGATGTCCACTCTGTTTGTGGTCTATTTTTTTTCCTAGTTTTTTTGTTTCTTGTTGCTACATTATATACTTGTGGGAGCTTAGATGTGATATCCTTAAATAACATCTAGATGTAAATTAGACAAACTGATTTTCTAACGTACCAAGAAAGAAAACTCGATCAAAAACACGCCCCCGCTTCCAGGTCGCGAGAGTCGTCGCGCACACACACATAGACATAGACATGCATATCCATGTTTATGTAAAATTCCATTTCCATCTCCATATCCAATCATATTTGTCCAACTGGCACATTATTTACGTTGTTAATTATATACGCAGCAATATTAACGTACAACATCTCTTGTTTGCGCACGTCCGGACCGCTACCACGGCTGGTCCTGACCAACCTGAACCCTCTTCATCACCCGCGCGTGCTTCCCGCCCGAAACGGTCAGTGCCGCATTCATGCCCGGCCAGAGCGGACGCGACCTCTCACTGGCGTCGGCATTGAAGCGGCGCGCCGGCCGAGAGAGCGTCGCCCGCGCCGCTTCCGGGTGCACGCGGCTGCTCCGCGTTCAAAGGTCGCAATAGCCGGCTACAAAATGCATGTAAAAAGTTCTTGGGAGTCCGTGCTACAGCTAGCTGTCCTCCCCCAACTCGTCAATCTCTTCCAGTAGTGCTAGTACTCCATGGCGCGATTCATCGACAAGCAGGCGGGAAAGTTATCGTATAATCGGTTTGCGGTGAGTCGCATGCCGAGCGACCGTGTGGGGTCGAGCCGTGGAGGAGGGTGAGACACGAACACGACAGACGTGATTTAAACGTTGGTTTTGCTCGATGGCGCGATCCAACGAAACGAAACATTGGTTTCTCTCCGTTTCCATTTTTTCTCCAGAAAAACGGAAACTTTCCACTCCATTTTCATTCCTATTCCAAGGTTGCCCCGTTACAACATTCCATCAAATACAAAGGAAAACTAACACGCATGCTGATGCATCTCAATGATTCACAGATCATAGCCAATATTTACTTCACAACTAAAGAAAAAAGTTGTGAGAGCGTGTACGAAAGGAAAACTACTGATGGGGTCACTATGACTTAAACCCTAAACCCTGAACATGATTTAATTTCCTGGCCAGGTAGAACCTGTCGAAGGAAAGACGGATGGCACCCTTGGATCATACGATGCTTTTGTGCAGTTCCACTAAAATCGACCTGAGCATCCCTGATGGGAAATATATTGAAGAAGTGTGATTAGAATAATAGTACTGGCACTAGTTCACGAGACATAAACTCATCACAAGTAGAAGCCGGTAGAAGTAGAGAAAGATCGACATGGAGATGGAGCTACGGCAGTGGAGCAAGCCGGCTCCAAAAGGAAGATGGACTACCTGGGACGTCGGGCTGTAGCTAGAAGGGCAGTTGGGACGCGGCATCGGCCCATACCGCGGTGACCCCCGATTGGGACGCACCGACTGTGGGTTTTCTCCCTCGCCGATGTCGACCGCGTCTACGCAGAACATTGTTCCCTTCCCCCAGCTGCGGGATCAGGCCCGTCGTTCTATGCTTGTGAAGAGAGCAACCTAAGCAAGCAGGCTTGTAGCTTAGGCTCCTGGTAGTGTATATATAGTGGTTTTCTTTTTCTCTCCATATCAACCATTTTGTATTGCGTACGTGTCATTCAAGAGTGAAATGATGGTTGCTTCTTCCGACTAACTTACTGTGTGATTTGACTGCTCCTTAGTGGCCCCTACACGTACTCCCCCTACGTGTATGCAACAGTCACACGTACACATGGATCCAAAAACGCGCGCGACGCCCTAATGCATGCATGTCCGAGCACACGACGGAACACACACGGTCACGCTCAAGTGCTCAACCTACACGTGCATGCACACACATACTCAGTCAGGGTGAGCTAGTGACCGTATAAACACCAGAAAATATATATATTGAGCGCAATGAGCGTATTATGAAGTCCACTGACCGTTTTAACAAATATACAGTGACAGACAGTGTATTTATCTCGTTTGAAATTAAGCCATATTAACCGGAGAGGAGGCAGTATGGACTAGCACTACTTTGCTGTGTCCCGTCAACTTGCCGAACGAGGAAAGGTTGCAGGATAGGAGAAGCTTGCGCGCGGTGGCTCGCAGGACAAGGAGAAACTTTTGACTAATGCAAGCTCTCCCTCGCTCAGGCGGTGGAGTGCAACAGTTAATTCGGTGTCAGATTGCCAGAAGCATACACTATACTACTAGTGCTATTATTGTTCGACTTCCCGAATAGGCAAACAGCCAAGCACAAAGTTTACTAGTACTACTACTATAGTCTATAAAGGTACGTACTATACTAGTACTAGGAACCGGATGGAGGAGCGTCTGCACTCTCATTATAATTTTAAAATGTGATAAAGCAATCTTCAACACATTTGGTTCTCTTCGAGGGTTCTCGCATGTGATAATGGAAGTTGATTGCATGGAACACTCGCCAGAATTCTCGCTTAATTCTGGCTCATATCCTGTTACAAATAGTAGCGCTCGGTAATATTTGCTCTTTTTTTGTTATTCAGCATGTAAACAGGTCAGCAAACCTTGCGGCGCATCTTCGTGCGAACCGTGCTTGCTGCACTTTGAATGTGGCCGAGAGCTGGCTTGATGAAACACCTCGCTTCCTACTTTTTTTGCGGGGTACCTCGCTTCCTAGTGACCAGTGTCTTGGCTGATCGTCCTAAGAATGCTTATATATGAATAAAGCTCTCTCATTTACCCGCAAAAAAGATTAAGCCATATTAACCGGAAAGGAGGGAGTATGGACTAGCACTACTTTTTGGTGTGTCCCGTCAACTCGCAGAATGAGGAGAAGCTTGCAGGACAAGGTGAAGCTCGCTTACGCCTTTTGACTAATGCAACCTACCCTCGGTGGACATGCATCAGTCCATTCGGTGTCAGATTGTTAGAGGCATACACTGTAGTACCCAACATGCGGAGTACCATCATTGTTCGACTTCACGAAGAGGCGAAGAGCCAAGCGCAGTAGTACGAGTAGTACTACTACTAGAACCGCATGGTGGAGCGTCTGTACTCTTATTTTTTTATCTCTGATAAAGTACATGTTTATTCCGGAGAAGGGCGGAAAACGGCAGCCCAACATGTAATGAATGATATCAATCAACCAACCATGCTTGAATATATCTTGGCCTCCGTGCGAGGCCGTCTGTGTGTTCTCGCTCCTCGTCTCTCTCAAGGAACGGCGGGTTGGCTCTTTGCCATCAATTGAGATCGGTTTGCTCACACTCCTGTCCCACATGTCAGTGATATGCCAAGAGGAGGTGCGTTGACCGACTGGCCATACACGTACTTGGTTTTGCACCTTCATACTACTCCTCCCTCCGTCATAGTTTACAGGGCGCGCTTCATTATGATGCATTTCTCTCAATGCATTTCCACCACCAGAGAGGCTTTAGACGCGTTTGGTTTAATGCACAATTAATTAGGGTGTGGTAACCGCAATCAAGTCCATAATTTTCTCTCCATGTACTATACTACTACGGAGTGGAGTAAGTGCATGCATGTGTGTACCCGGGGTGGAAGCACTGCATGCATGTGTGTACGCATTATTCCCTCTAGTAATAGACGCCGTGCTATAACTACCAATGCTATTTTTCAGGCTGATCGCTAGTCGCCTTGGTCCCACAGATTTTTTTTCTTTTTTCTGAAGCGCGCTGTATAAACAGTGACGGATGGAGTAGTATGAGCGGATTCAAAGAAGAGCGTATTGATGGTTGCTTCTTCAGAGCAACTTACAGTGGGAAAGGTGGGGCTTATGATTTGACTGCTCATTACTCACTATTAATGCGGCGCAACGACCGGGCTGAGTCTCCCATGCGGTTGTGCACTACCCCCTCGGTTCTTAAATACTCTGGAGTATTTGTCTTTCTAGAGATTTCAACGAGTGACTACTCAAATATTTGTCTTTTTAGAGATTTCAAATGGACTGGCACATACGGATGTATATAGACATATTTTAGAGTGTAGATTCACTCATTTTGCTCCGTATGTAGTCACTTGTTGAAATCTCTAGAAAGACGAATAGAATATTTAGGAACGGAGGGAGTACACATACGAAGCAAAATGAGTGAATCTACACTCTAAAATATGCTCGTTTGAAATTTGTAAAAAAAAAAAAATTTAGGAACGAAGGAGTATAATTTTGTGCATGGCACATGGACCCGGATGATGAAGAGGCTTCTGGCAATGCTATCAAGCTTCCATCATTTGTTTACATAATTGACGTACTATACAAATAATTTTCCAGCGACATGAAATTGTACAATGGTGTGAGCTTTTAGCTTTTGTTTCGCGTGTCTTGCCATCGATGCTCTTTCGAAACAATAAAAAACTAACTTCCTTGCTAATGCATGTCAATTCTTAGCAGATCAGAGCTAATAATTACATCACAACTGAAGACAGAGTTGTGAGAAGGTGTTAAATTAAAATTGATCCATGCTTTCATTGGCAGCAACGTCCCCCCAGCTCTGTCTAAATCAACAAGGTATGTTGGGGAAAAAGTAGCTGTCTGGAGCATGCCACATTCCGATCATTTTGTGCAGTTCCACTAAAATTGAGCTGAGCGTCCCTGTTCCAAATATATTAAGTGTGATTATGATAATAGAGGACTGCTGATGAAACAATAAACACACAAATAGAAGCCGGTCACCTTTGCAATCTCTCTTAAGACTAACTAGTTGGAGAAGATTAGGCTCGGAGTTGGATGAGGAGGATAGAGCAAAACCAATCTCCCTTTGTGCAGTCGCACTGAAATGTAGAGACGTTGCCCGTGTGACATTTTAGTACAACTGCACAAAACACTCTTAAGAAAAAAGTGATTTGTGCAGTTCACCAAAAGGTCGCAATAGCAACGAATAGAAAGGAAACAATTACTGGCCAATAACAGTTGATGCCACATGCGACGAAAAAAAAGAAGCATATTCCTTGTCCTAAGGGAAGATAACAACACGGTTGTGTTTGTCTAAAACGGTGTGAGGACGAGAATGCAATATGGAAAGTACGCCGGACGAGCTACGTTTTGGGCAAAGAACTATGGAAGATCCACATGCAGCGATGTGGGAAGACGGGCAGTGGAGCAAGGCCGGAGGGGATACCTGGAGGTCGTCGGGATGTAACTGGGTGAGCGGCGGCGGGCGGAATCTGCGAGCAGGTGGCGTAGGCCCTGCTGCACCGGAGCTTGGTCAGAGAGAACGGCGTGTACCGCAGATCGGGACATGCTGCCCCGGCGCCGTCAAACAGAGAAACGATGCACTTCCTCCATTTCCCCCGGCGGACGGGATGCGGCCGGATCAGTGACCAATGGTGAGAGAGAGAGAGGCCACCGCACTCCCTTTCCCCCGGCGGATGGGATGCGGCCGGATCAGTGACCAACGGTGAGAGAGAGAGGCCACCGCAGCCTTGTGTGAGATACTCTGAAGAGCGACAAACCAGGCAGGCAGGCAGGCTCCATTGTATATAGTGAGCGGACTACCTTTTTCTCCATAAAAATCGTTTTATATTATGTGTACGTGCCATTGAGCGCTATAACTTTATTTAAAAATAACGCGGCAACGCGTCAAGTCGAAATTTGTTTCGTGCACGCGTGGTACACGACCTCCCTAGGTAAACAACCGCTACAGGCGTTCAAATTAGCACGTGGGCTGCCATTTCATAAAGAAATGAGCACCACCGTGTACCCACGCGGGTGTGGCCGGGCACGAAGCGTGAGTACGTGCACGGTGCATCTATTCTCTTCTTGTATACGTACACCACCTACGTGGGGTTGTGTGAGAGAGATACAAACCTAGAGAGATATAGTGTGTGGGTTCTTGAGAGTTTTGGGGGGGGCAAACATTATGCAATGTGTGTGAAATAGAGTCCTGGATATAACATATATATAGAGGGGGCAATCCACGAGAAGAGAGTGGAGGTATCATCGGCTTGAGGTGTCCATAGAATCGAAGAGAGGGATGGTGTGTGTGTGCGCGCGCGATCGATAAAGAGTGACATCGAATTTGTGTGTGCCCACATCAAAGATATAGAGTGCCTGGCCTACTGGAACGTGAGATGGGACATGTGCAGTTTGTCTCTGTGGCATGGATACCTACCTGCAGCGCTCGACTATCGGTGTGTGGTGGGGGAAGAGGGAGGCCCAATTAACTATAGAGGTACAATGGCTGGTATATGTGTGGAGGAGGAGAGAGGCCTACCTCATGTATTAAGGAGATCGATCTGCCTCATGTATTAAGGGAGATCGATCGGCATCCATGCATATGTGCAGGAGAGGAATAAGGTTGGGAGAGAGACAGAGCTAGAGTGTTGGAGGGGGTGGTAGTGGAGTTGCTTCTAACAAATGGTGGGATAGGCTTGCTAGACAAACGGAGGGCACGCCCGCAATATCAATAAGAGAGGAGATGGCTGCTTGTTGTGTGTGCACGTGCATGTGAGAGACGGGTCAGGAGGCATGCACGAATGATGAGGGGGGACAATGTGGCTGTGGTAAGCAGAGGTAACTACATAGGAAGATCAATCGCCCTTTGTTAGAGAAAGGAGAGACATAACTTGTGAGGTACGTTGATCGATGGGGGGGTAGTTAAAGTCGATCTAGGTATATGTTGGGAGATCGATCGGTATACATGCATGTGTGTGTTAGAAGCAAATGAGGCACGAGGAGAAGGATAGAGAGAGAGGGATGCATGTAGGAGGTGGTACGAGAGGCATACTATATCGAGGGGGGAGGAGTGTGCGAGTACGAGAACGATGAAAAGAGTGGTGGGACTGAGGCATGGACGGTGACAAGAGAATAGGGGAAGCTTGTGTTTGTGCTAGGCACACCTGGCTAGAGAGGCATATCGATCGATGTGTGCCGTAAAGAAGGAGCTGGAGGGCCTACACACACCGTGGGTGAACGACCTAAAGTGAAAAGACAAATTTGCGCGATGGAGCTAGAGAATGCTGAGGGAGGGTGAGAGGGATGCGGGCGTGTGCATGCACAAGAGAAAGTTAGCGCTAGCTACAAAGATAAGAGGGTTGTGTGGGTGTAAAAGACGAATAGAGATCATATATACTTCATTATAAAAAGCGAATTCGGATATTTGAAGAATTTATCATAGTGTTTCAAACCGACGCATGTGTGAATATATATAACGGTGATACACATGGTGTGGTTATGAACATGTTATACTACATTTAATATATTTTATCTCTACTCTTATAAAAACGGAGTTGTTGATGATGGTGTGCCTGCCATCCTGCATTATAGGCCGTCCGATTTATATCTGGCGGATAGCAAGGAAACTATGATGGTTGAAGTTGGCAACAATCATGATTGTAGATTCTTATTGAAATAGAGAAACGAATTCAAATTTAGTTCAAATTGCAGCGGTAGTATAGACATTTGGAATGCACTAAAATGTTGGTATGAGTAGGTTACATGCATTATACAGCAAGCGAAAAAAATTAATCGGACATAACATGGATTCATACTCCCTCCTTCCATCTATATAGGGCGTAATGAGATTTTTAAGACCGCCTTTGACTATTGACAAGATTAATAGTACATGACATGCACAATGTGAAAATTATATCATTGAAAGAACCTTTCACAGATGAATTTAACGGTGTGCTTTGTGTAAGTTGCATGTCATATATCATTGCTCTAATATTTGGTCAAAGTTAGCATCGAAAAACGCATTAGGCCCTATATAGAGGGAAGGAGGGAGTAGCTTTGAATAGCATTTGTATAGTAAAACGGGGCAAGACTCTCTCTTTGTGTGGTGTGAATAGTTTTATTTTTTTCGTTTTCTTTTTGGTTGAGGGAAGTGCGAATTGATTTGGTACGTACAAGTACAATATTACTACACGTTAGGCTTGTCCCTAAAATTCAACCCGCGTCTTGTTATATCCCGAAAATTCAGATATCGTGCTCCCAAAACTGGCGCCTTCACAACCCGCGCCTTGCTATCCCGAAATTACAACGCGCGCGAAAACTCCCTCCAGCTGCCAAATCCCGACACGCGAAATCCCCCTTCTAACCCTGAGCCGAAAGGGCCGCTAGTTCAAATCGGTGGGGGGTACTTTTGTAACAGACCCTACATTTTGGACAAGCGCGTCCCTAAGTCATGCTTCACCCCCCTCCCATCGCCCCCTTTTCGCCATTCGAAATCCCAGGCCGCCATAACCTCTCCGCTCCAGCCGCGAAACCCCATCCTCCTCCGTCCGCCACGTCACTGCTGCCCAGCCGGAGCCTCTTCCCCGACGACGTCTTCCACCGCAACAGCTCGACGTCCCTCGTCCACCTCCCCAGATGAGGATCCGTCGTCCATCTCGCCATCCCGCCGGTTCAGCCGCCCCGTCCTCCACCTCCAAGGAGCTGCTCCGACGATCGCCTCGTCTATCGCGGCTGCTCCATCCCCACAGCGCTGCCTTAACCTGCTCCACCGGGACCGCAACATCCTCACCGACTCCTCGGACAAAGCCGAGGCCTACTCGGCACCACCAAAGAGGTTGTACACTCATCGCATCGCACCTTCTCCTTAACTCGACCTCCCGGCGCCGACGGTGCTCCATCCCGCACCCCCATGGAGCGGCTACCTTGAAGCCGGCGCCGCGGGCGACTTCTCCACGGCGGCTCTCCCCCAGTGCGAGGCCCCTTCGGCGGCGGCGTCCATACCAGCTGGATCTGCTGCTGCTGCTCTGGCTCTCGCTCGCTCGCTCGCGCTGCTTGCTGCTCCGGCTCTCGCTCGCTCGCTCGCGCTGCTGCTGCTTCTCCGGCTCTCGCTCGATCGCTCGCTCGCCCAGCTGCTGCTGCTGCTCTCCCCCTCGCTCGTGCTGCTGCTCTGCTCCGATTAAGCCACACTTCAGTCAACTGAATCGACTTTTGGGTCAGTCGATTTTCAGGGGTTGGGGGGGCTCGCCGGAGTTAAGGAAGAACCACCCGCAGCGGGGACGGGGGCTCACAGGAGAGGTACCCCACTATCTATCTTAGGGTTCAGGGTGGGGGGGGCGGGGGGCCTAGAGGGCTGGCCGGGGCGGCGGTGGCGAGTTGTTTCGGGGCGGCGAGGCGGTGCTGGGGCCGGCGGTTCGGCCGGTGGTGGCTGGCGGCTCAGGGGGTGCAGGTTGAAGATGAACTGCAGGCCCTCCCTAAACTACATGTCAAGTGCCTCTCTTCTACCATTGCATTCAGTTTCGACAGTAGCATTCAGATTCCACAGTAAATTTCAGTTTCGACCGTTAAGTTCAGAGTCAACAGTTTTTACCTCATCTGTTGTAATCAGGTGGTTTTTGGTGATGTTAATTTTACATCCATTTTACATCATC
Organism: Aegilops tauschii subsp. strangulata; assembly: GCF_002575655.3. Lineage (NCBI taxonomy): Eukaryota > Viridiplantae > Streptophyta > Magnoliopsida > Poales > Poaceae > Aegilops > Aegilops tauschii. Next base: position 191,109,236 of record NC_053037.3, read on the forward strand.
TATTGGAGATGCTATTAGAATCCCACTTGAGATTGACGATGTCTGTCTTGTGTTGCTTCAGCCTTGACGTCTTACGGCTAACCAGTGCTGCTCCAACGACAGAATGATCCATCACAACAGAGCAGTGCCCTGGACGCTGTCTACAGATTCCTCAGATCTTCCTCCACACCTCCGACAGCCACCTCTGCCTCAACTGCTTCAGCGACCAACCCAATGATGTTGAGGTCGACACGGCTACGGCAAAGAGGTTGTACACTTGTTGCATCACTAATTAATATACATTGACGTTGATCCATTAGGGCTATTTTGGTTCAACAGAAAAATGTCCATCCACTGGTTGTTACCATCACTCTAAATTTCTGCACGCTCTCCTTACATAATCTCACCATATTTTTTTCGTATGCATGTCAGATATTGTACACAGTCATGCTGAACATGTAGAGAAAAAGAGAAGAGTTTTGCGCGGCAATACAATGTCATGCAGACATCGCTCCATGGTGGGTTCAATGGCAAACCCTCCCCACCCCTCTCCAGATTGTAATCCAGAGGAAGATATCTGTTCTGAGGCGGATTCAGACGCCGCTGACCACTCCTATTTACCCCCCAAGGTGTTTGCTCTACCTTGGCATGATGATGTTAGTCATATCATGCATGTGTTGCCTTGCAGTGCCTACTTTTGAAATCATATATGTCATCTGCTTAGTTTAGACATGTTCTGTAATGCCACCTGTTTAGTTTCTATATCATATATGGGAATTATGCAGTCTCATGTCTTTTAGCCAACCATAATATATGTGAAATGTGCAATGCCATCCTGTTTTACCAGGCATCATATATTTGAATGATATCTTGCCCATCCTTTTCTTCATTACATTTCCATTTGTCGACAATGTTTGTACATTAAACTACTCTTCCTGTGAATCAGCCATTTGGGTGGGAGATGGAAAAATCTTGAGTGAAAACAAGGCCTTCAGAGCAGACAGTGCTACCTGTCGAAGCCGATCTCTTGTTGGGTCCCGATAGCTCCCCAGAGATGGATTCAGAGACAGATGACTAGTCCTATTCCCCCACTGAGGTGTATGCTCTAACTTGGCACGGTTATACTGCTCATATCATGCATACGGTGTCTTGCATTGCATAGTTTAGACATCATATACACAATATTCAACACCATGTTCGTAGTTCAGACATCATATCGAATGCCCTCTGTTTAGCATGTAAATCACATATGTGAATTAAATGATGCGATCCTGATTACTTAGATAACATGTAGGTGGATTATGTCATGCGATCATGTTTAGTTATTCATCATATCTTTGAATTATGTTATGCTATGCTATCCAGTTTAGATAGACATCATATATGTGAAATTATGTCATGCTATCCGTTTTAGTTAAACAATATACATGTCAACTATTTCATGCCCTCTTTTTTCCACACTATCTATTGCATCTGTCTCTCATACAATGTCTGTACATTCAACTATGTTTCCTGTTTATCAGCCATTTGAATTGGAGCGGGTGATGCCAGTATCTAGCGGACTAAAAACACGGTCTTCAAATAAAACAGTGCTACCTCTTGGTGGAGATAGCACCCCGGTTGTACATGCACAAGAACCAGCCCTACCACACATAACCCAAACTCTCACAGATTGTACCCCTACTGCGATGGACAGAGAACTAGCTTCACCCAATCTAACCCCAACCCCAGCCGATAGTAACCCAGTTCCTGTTGACACAGCACCATCTCCACCACAGAGCTCCCAAACAAGAGCAGTTAGTAAGGCAGCTCCAGTGCCCAAAGGGCCAGTACTATCACGGCGAACCCCAACTCCACCAGTTAGTACGCCTATTCCTGTGGAGGAAGCACAACCAGCTAGTCGTAGTTTAGCAGCTATCGCATTTGATGTTGTTAAATCGTATGTGCGTATCTTCCCATCTTGGAAATATTATACTGAAGATGAAGGAAAATGCCATTTGCAGGTGTTTGTCCAGGAGTTATGTGTAAGTAATGTTATTCATGGCAATTACTTTGCTTCGTCCCATACATCCTACCTCCATGATGGTTATAATACAGCAAATTTTCCCATTTTTCTCTATAGAGAAGGACCGATTTGGAAACTCAGGATGAGGTAACCTGTGCTAATACCTCTGCTATCTTCAAGAATGCTTGGTGGCAGTATCGGAATTACCTGAAGAAAACGTACTTCACCGGCAAAGAAACTCATCAAATTCCCTTACGTTCTCCTGAGACACATTTACTGGACGATGACTGGGAACGCCTTGTTCTGTACTGGTCCCGAACCAAGAATGTGGTAAGGTCTATGACCTCATTTTCTATTTTTAAGTATTATATTCTTGCGTCTTACTGTACTCTGTTCATGTAGAACAAGTGCCTAAACCTGAAGAAGAACTGTTCTAATTTAAGATTCCATTGCTATCATAGTTCAAAAAAGCGCTAGGCGTTAATTGTGCGTTTTGCCACCGCCTTGCGCTTTACTGACCAAAGCGCATGCTTATGCGCAGTTATGCACAGATTATGCATAGTTATGCGCAATGCGTTTTGCCAACGCCTAGAGCCTAGGCGCGCTTAAGCGCTCGCTTAGGCGCGCCTTTTTTAACTATGATTGCTTTGCTCTTGTATCACTGTATTTACTCATACAAACTTATTTTTGAATTGAAGGATCCAATCGAAACTCCAATGGCACAGCAGGTATGTTCACGCATGTTTCTTTAACAGGTTTGCTCTTATCAATAGCTCTGTTGATTTCAATTTCAATTGTGTATACAGTTGACTTTCATATCATGCACATTACTAGCATCACAACAGAGCCAATAGTGTTGTTGTACATGTAGACCCGTGGTACCCATTTGAAATATTGTTGTGCCGTGTAGTTTCCCACGCTTTGTATTCTTTCACTGCTGCTTTGTCTTGAACTGATATGATTTGAACCGTGTCTCTATTTTGATTTGGCAAGACAATGCAGTGACCATAGGACATAGATATATGTTTGTTTGATGCTTTTATTATGTACTAGTACTTGGCAATAGAAGACTTGGTAGTTTAATCCTGTCCACCTTACTAATGAACTGGTTCACCGAAATGGGTTTCATATACTAGTACATGCTAAACTTGTTATGTGTCTGCTTGTTTCTTCTTTTAGAATGCTGACAGAATATTGGGGAAGAGTGCCTTATTAAGCAATGGTAAAGGAAGTAATGCAGATAATGTTCAGGATAGTGACACATCCTTGTTGGTCTCCAACAAAGCTGATAAAACAGCTAAGGAAGACTATCTTGAAGACAGCGAGACAACCCCAAAGTCCTGTCTTGGTTTAGTGTTCGAGTTACTGGCCACTACCGCTTGCACAAGCTATTCAAACTCACTGTCTGAATCAGTTCGGTTTCTTGAGTCTCAACTACAAGCTGAAAGACATCGATCAGCTGTGCTGCGACAAGAAGCGGAAGGACTACGGAAGTCTCTGGAGCATTCAGATGCATACTTTCTGGTGCAACATCAAGCGTTGGAGGATTTTAGCGCCAAACAGGACAAAGCTAATCAGCTTGCTAAGCTTATTGCCAGCATGGGGGATACCCAGGATAACGTTTCTTGAGCTCTTCTGAAGTTGTTTCAGTTATGCTCTTGTTTTGCTACCGCGTTTATTTGCACTGGTGGCCAATTTTGATAGCCAGTGTATGTAATGTGCTGCTTTTTTCCCTATATTTGCACTGGTGGCGAACTTTGATGCCCAGTGGATGTAATATGTGTAATAGCGGTAATAGGCTAGCGTTAATTGCTTGCTTATTTATTTCCTTATTGTCTTGTTTAGTTGTTTGCTTGTAGTCATTCTAGTTCTTTTTCTGTTTTTTCTAGTGGCCACAATAGCCTATTTTCGGTAACTAGGCCAAAATAATCATGGCAACACATGGACTGTTGTAACCATGGGCCTCCTGCAGGCCGTATGATCCATGGGCCTTCGTCCGGCCGTAGGATCCATCGGCCTTCTATACGGGCCTTAGGGTCCATGGGCCTTCTACGGGTCGTAGGGTCCATGGGCCTTCTACGGGCCGTACTATCCATGGGCCTCATATGGGCCGTAGGATCCATGGGCCTTCTACGAGGCGTATCATCATTTCGCCAATCATGGGCCGTACTATTCGTGGACCATAACGGGCCGTTAATAGGCCGTATTTGATAACTCTATGAAAACAACCCAACGGGTTTTTTTACATGAAAACGGCCCAACGTATTAACGGTCCGCAAACGGGCCGATTGTAACGACGGGCTGAATTTGCCCCACGAGCAGAAAATGACAGTAACGGGCTGTATGTAACCGAATGCTGCAAATGAGCCCAAGAATCAATGGGCCCTGAGAAGGCCGAAAGATAACTTGGGCTAGAAACGGCCCAATGGAATAACGGGCCGTTAATGGGTATAAAGTGATACACTATTCATTACGGGCCAGTTTCACCACGGGCCGTTAATGGGCCAAGAGTTACAAAGGTCCTCATATGGGCCGAAAGAAGTCATGGGCCACACATGGGCCGGAAGTTAAAACGGGCTGAATCATATTGGACGGCCCAGATGACGCTACTGGGCCTAATTCGGATAGGGCGTAACGGGCCCTAGGTTAGCGGGCTGTAAATGGGCTATATGCGAACATGCCGTTAACAGGCTTTCCGTGGGCCGGCCTGCCACCTTTTGACCAAGTCAAACGGGCCGGCCTTTTCACAGGAATGGGCCTCTGTTGGGCCGTGCCATGTGTCGCCGTATCATAGGCGCCTTCGGTCCAATGAGCGGACGACATCTGTCCCAACGGTGAGCCAACAGGTGTTTCCTCCAGCCAATGATGATTTTACACGTGGAAAATCCCCATTGGTCGGGGCTGTCAATGGGTTATCGGATCCAAAACCCGACCCGATAGCTTAACGGCGTTCCGTTACGGTGGATGCCACGTGTCGGTCACCCTTGACGAAAGCACTTCTGTGACGCGCGATTTATCGTCATGGAAGTGGACACTTTCGTGATGATAATTTTGGTAATGTCATGGAACACTTCTACGACAGCACAGGTACGACTATCTTGATTCTGTCATAAAATCGTCATGGATGTACATGCATGACAAAAAATGCGACCTACTATGACAAACACGTATCATCACGGAACTGTATTTTTTTGTAGTGTTGGGAATCAATAAAGTTAGCATCATTGGTACTGATATGGATTTTATGAGTTGTTACTCTATAAAGAAAGATTGTTGACCATTTTCGAGGATATGAAATATGGTCTATGCAAGAATCGGAGCATTTTAAGGGTGGTAGTACCCTGTGAGGACCCCTGACCCCTGGAAAAAATAATGATGTTCCACGAAGTGGACTTCGGACAAAATATGTGTGAGTTTTGTCTCGCTATATGGGATATCCCAAGAGTATGAAGGCATGAAGTATTATTGGATATAAAGGAGGTAGGATGTTGGTAATATGGAGCAAGTGTAACTCCATGATGAGTCTGAGTGATCACATCTTAGTTTGGTACAAATAGAAGGAAGGGAGACAATATAATTGGATGGATTTAAGAATGCTAGGAAGCTGGATGTTGGATTAATGATCAGTTGCCCCGATGATGAGTTCAAGGTTTACAATTGATGAGATGGGCCATAACCCACAGGCCCCAGGACCTGCCAAGAAGCAAGCACACTCTTGCTGAAGGAAAAACCCTAGAAGAGGATATGCTTTATCGACTGACGATCTTATAGGAGTAACGCAAAACCTGAGAGTTGTGAAGAAACGATAGATGTTTGCTGGCTTGCAGAATCCATGGATTTATCCGAACTTGGTTCATCGACAAGACAAATTCTGCAATGCTTGTGAGGATGATCGAGTGTTAGAAAGCGAGATTCGCTAAACCGTATACAAGGTAATGATTTGGGTGCGGGATGGATTGATCACCATACCGACTTACTCTTATTATTCGCCTTGCTATGTGGGATGGTAAATCTGAGTGACTTACCTATAGTAAAGAGACGACGATCAAAACCCTGTTTAAACCTTAGAATGGTATAAGATTTTTTTCCCTTGTACAAGGCAGCTTTTGCCAACTATAGGTTATACGATGAGGATCAACCAGACCCATTTCCCGCAGGAGAAACCATAAATTGATGACCACCATAAGATATCGATAGTTGTTTAGCAAGGGCGCCAGACCCGTCAGCTAAGAAGACCCAGTCTCGGAATAACCTTACAAAGATGAAAGGACAGACGAATTGCGGTAAAGGTTATGCCACTACCGGAAGAGCCCAGAGAAGGAATTTTCCCGAGAATTTGAGAAGACCGGCCCCGTCAAGAATAAGGATGGAGCATATGAGTTTTGGTGGAACCGTAACAATGCTTCTAAGGGTGGTAGCACCCCAGACCCCGGAGATGATCGATGGATTTTGAGAAGACCCCCAAACCTAACCTATTTCTTTCTAGCCTCTCCGAATCTCGAGGACGAGATTCATTTTAAGGGTGGTAGGTTTGTAACATCCCAAAATTCTAAATTTTGGAATGTTATAATAAATAGATAGTTTTGATTGATTGTTTGATTGTTGTGTGATTGATTGAGTGAAATTCGAAACTTTTGAAAGTTAAATGAGAGGGAATAAAAGGACTTTCCCAAACTTTCACCCTTGCTATCGGATCTCCGTGAATTCAAATTCTTTTCAAATACAAAACCCTAGAGATAAGATGACATGACTTTTTCCATTTAAATAAATGAAAAGGTTTTTTTTAATATTTGAACTTCATTTGGAAATATTTCAAATTCAGAAACTTCAAGCAACTCAATGATTTTCATGACAGAAGATAAAATGACTTCTTCAAATTATATGAAATATGAGTTGGAAGTTTAAAAGAATCAAATTTAAAGTCCATTTCAAATTATTTTCAATTTGGAGTTATTTGGGTTTTATTCAAATTGTTTTTCTCCAAAATAAAATATATGGAAAATAGGGTAAAATGATTCCCTACATCAGAAAATTGGAGAGAAATAAATTTGAATTAATTTTGGTATTTTGAAAATGATTTTTATTGAGTTTTTATTGCACCAGTAGCACTATTTGATTTATTTAAATTTTTGTGGATTTTATTTGATGCTAGAAAGATGTTCACGCTGTAGGAAATAATTTTCTGAAAATTTTGATATATTATATGTATATATAATATTTAATTTTCCTTTGTTTTATTTGTCTGTGTTTTTTTTAAAAAAAAACTTTCCCCCGCGGACCGAACTGGGCCGGCCCAGCTCCCAGGCCAGGCCACGGCCCAGTGCCCAGCCGAAGCCCAGCCGCGCCCGAAGCCGCTCCGCTCCGCTCGCCCGCTCGCGCCTGCGATCGGCCGCCGCCTCGCTCAGCCACCGACAGGTGGGACCCACCTGTCGGGTTCGTCCCCGACCTCTCGCTGGAGTCCCGCACGCGCACGCTCCGCCAGCCGACGCCGTGCTCAACCCGGACGCCTCTCTCGCCTTGCCCCTCGCCCAAGGCGACCCCCTATATAAACCATCGACCCCGGCCCCGTTTTCGCCTCGAAACGCAGCCGCCCTCGCCTCCCCACGCCCCACGCAAACTCGCCGAAGTTCGCGAGCTCCGCCGAGATCTGCCACCGTTGCCCCGGACTCCACCACCGCCTACGCCCGACGCCGCCACCACCACCGGAGTCCCCTCGTCGCACCGAGCCTCCCCGTGGGTTCGCCCGAGTCGGAGAGCCACCGGAGCCGCCGCGTCGTTCGAGCCGCCGCCGCCTTCTTCTCCGACGCCGACGACGTGACCGCCGCGGTAAACCCCCCCCTCCCTTGTCACCTCGTTCGTTCGATCTAGGATAGACAGCTTGGATTAGATCTAGTCATTTTTTTATTTCTGAACCAGTATGCGTTAGTTAGCGAACGTTCACTAGATTAGTTCTGTAGTGGACGTTTTCAGCCAGTAGTATTCTACCACGTGTCCAGGGACCCAGTTGCAGATATAAGTTTCATAGATTAGTCCCTGGATTTTTCAGAACAGCCCTTGAACTTCAAAACCCTCCAACTCTTTATCCGTAACTCCGTTTTAAGCGATTCTTTTTGCAAAATACTCCTTGTGACATATACTTTCCAATAAAAGGTGGATTTTGGAGATTGAGCCTAATCAAATTTATTCAACTTCAAATCTAGTTCAAACCTTCGTTCGATCATAATTTTTGAACTGGAGCTCCGTTTTTTATGAAACCAACGCCAATTTCTTCGTTATGATCCCCTCTATCCAGTGAAACAACTTAAACATGTTTTTGAAAGTTTAAAATTTTATTTTTCAAACAGATTTGAATTCAAACTTCTTTTGATCATAACTTGAGTTTTATAACTCCGATTTAGTTGATTCCTTTTTGCTTATCGAAGCTCTTGACCTAAACTTTCTGATAAGGCCAAATTCACATAATTTTGGTACTGTTAGAAACTGTTTTATGTTGCAAGAGTTATTTGATTGGTTGTGATGTTTTCCGGATAGTCTTCTTTGTTTCTGATCTTTTGAGTGATTGCTTATGTGTGGTTACTATTGCTTGCTTACGATAGATTGACCGGAGTGTGACGAGTAGAACTATCAAGAGTTCTGAGTGCGAATCATCTTCATCAACAGTACATGCAAGTAACACTTTGATCATACCCCATTATTACCCAATTTTTATGCATTAGTTTCCATCCTCAAAACATTGCATGAGTAGGATTGATAACATGTGGGTATTGGGAAGTAGTTGATGAGGTAGGAACCTATTGACTTGCATTCAACCCCTGGGAGTTACTACGTTATGCTTATACTGCTATGCTATGCTCGTAGACGTGGATTGGGATTGAGTGTATCCATGACAGATGTGAGAATATTATTTAATGGTTAACTTAAGGTGGCTACTTTAATACACATCTGGGTGGATTGGTTGGGGCACCCTAGAGCACCCAGTGGTTTGCCCGGGCACCTGGAGAACCCAGTGCTTGCCCAAGGGGATCCCGGAGGACCCGTGTGATCACCCTATGGAATGCCACCCAGGCTCAAAGGGATCATAAGATTATTCATGCTAGAAACTTCTGTGTGCAGCCACAAGCCATTATGGGCTCTGGCATAGTTGAGTAAGTTGCGTGAGCTCTTGAAGAGGTGGACTAGCAGATGTAGGGGGATTGTAGGTGTACCGGTCTGCCCGGAGTAGGGAGTAAATGCTTCTGAAAGACTATGTCTCGGTCATCCGTTTCTCAAACACAATGAAGTGCGAGAAATACAGCGGAGGAGATCGAGTCTTGTGGGGAAAAGTGCGCAAACCTCTGCAGAGTGTACAAACTAATCATGATTAGCCGTGTCCCCGGTTATGGACAATTTTGAGTCTCTAGTCTTTGGATATTCATATTGATCTCATCACGTTACTTAAATAATTTGTTGGGTCAATGATCATTATTTTGGGATTGAGTTGGAGGAACCTTCTCAATATTTTTCAACCAACTTTGTAGTTGAATAAAATATACTCCTTTGCAGTAGGGAAAAATTGGCTTTTCGCAAAAACATTATAACCATAGAGCCTCCACCAGCCATATATGCATGTAGTGATAGCATTTATTTTACTCATTGCTCTACTGTGTTATCTTGCCAGTACATTCAATGTAGTGACCCATTTCGGGCTGCAACGTCTCATGTTGCAGGATTCTTATGACGAGTAAGTGATACGTTAGGGTTACGATTTCTACACTCAACTTTGCCGCTGGTGTTGATGGGAACCCACAACCTTGTTACTTCTGCTATTTGGATTGAGGTAATAATAGTTTACGTTACTTTATACATGTGATTTACCTCTGTTATAAATCCTCGAGTACTGTGTGTGTCAGCATACCGATCCAGGGATGACACTTAAGCACAGAGACTTGACCGTCTGAGGTCGGGTCGCTACATTTATGTGGCTGCTATGGGCTTAGCAAGAACCGTTCTTACCTATGCATCAAAACCACAACGATTTTTTGTCAAGTGTGTTGTTTTAACCTTCAACAAGGACCGGGCGTAGTCACACTTAATTCAACTAAAGCTGGAGAAACAGACACCCACTAGCCACATGTGTGCGAAGCACGGCGGTAGAACCATTCTCATGAACGCGGTCATGTAATGTCGGTCTGGGCTGCTTCATCCAACAATACTATCGAATCAAAGTATGACATGTTGGTAAGCAGTATGACTACTATCACCCACAACTCTTTGTGTTCTACACGTGCATATAACATCTACACAAAGACCTGGCTCGGATGCCACTATTGGGGAACGCGGTATTTCAAAAAAATTCCTACGATCATGCAAGATCTATCTAGGAGATGCATAGAAACGAGACAGGAGAGTGTGTCCACGTACCTTCGTAGACCGAAAGCAGAAGCGTTTAGTAACGCGGTTGATGTAGTCGAACGTCTTCACAATCCAACCGATCAAGCACCAAACGCACGGCACCTCCGCGATCTGCACACGTTCAGCTCGGTGACGTCCCTCGAACTCTAGATCCAGCTGAGGCCGAGGGAGAGTTTCGTCAGCACGACGGCGTGGTGATCGTGATGATGAAGTTACCGACGCAGGGCTTCGCCTAAGTACTACGACAATATGACCGAGGTGGAAAACTATGGAGGGGGTACCACACACGGCTAAGAGATTAACTTGTGTGTCTATGGGGTGCCCCCTCCCCCGTATATAAAGGAGGGGAGGAGGGGGCTGGACGGCCTCAAGGGGCGCGCCCAAGGGGGGAATCGTACTCCTACTAGGAGTAGGTTCCCCCCATTCGTAGTCCAGCAAGGAGGGGAAGGAAGGAGGAGGGGGATAGAAGGAAGGAGGGGGGCGCCACCCCCACCCCTTGTCCAATTCGGACTAGGGGGGGGCGCGCCACCTCCTGGCCGGCCCTCTCTCCTCTAAGGCCCATGGTGGCCCATTAACTTCCGGGGGGGGGTTCCGGTAACCCTCCGGCACTCCGGTTTTATCCGAAACTCTCCGGAACACTTCCGGTATCCGAACAACATGGTCCAATATATCAATCTTTATGTCTCGACCATTTCGAGACTCCTCGTCATGTCCGTGATCTCATCCGGGACTCCGAACAACCTTCGGTACATAAAATCACATAAAATCATAAAACCAATCGTCATCTAACGTTAAGTGTGCGGACCCTACGGGTTCGAGAACTATGTAGACATGACCGAGACACTTCTCCAATCAATAACCAGTAGCGGAACCTGGATGCTCATATTGGTTCGTACATATTCTACGAAGATCTTTATCGGTCAAACCACAGAACAACATACGTTGTTCCCTTTGTCATCGGTATGTTACTTGCCCGAGATTTGATCGTCGGTATCATCATACCTAGTTCAATCTCGTTACCGGCAAGTCTCTTTACTCATTCTGTAATGCATCATCCCACAACTAACTCATTAGTCACATTGCTTGCAAGGCTTATAGTGATGTGCATTACCGAGAGGGCCCAGAGATACCTCTCCGACAATCGGAGTGACAAATCCTGATCTCGATCTATGCCAACTCAACAAACACCATCGGAGACACCTGTAGAGCATCTTTATAATCACCCAGTTACGTTGTGACGTTTGATAGCACACTAAGTGTTCCTTCGGTATTCGGGAGTTGCATAATCTCATAGTCATAGGAACATGTATAAGTCATGAAGAAATCAATAGCAATAAACAAAACGATCATAGTGCTAAGCTAACAGATGGGTCATGTCAATCACATCATTCTCTAATGATGTGATCCCGTTCATCAAATGACAACTCATGTCTATGGCTAGGAAACTTAACCATCTTTGATTAACGAGTTAGTCAAGTAGAGGCATACTAGTGACACTCTATTTGTCTATGTATTCACACATGTACTAAGTTTCCAGTTAATACAATTCTAGCATGAATAATAAACATTTATCATGATATAAGGAAATATAAATAACAACTTTATTATTGCCTCTAGGGCATATTTCCTTCAAAAGCACCTCTTTCCATTGCAAGATAAATAAATCAAGTTGGCAAAACAAAACCCAAATATCGGAGAAGAAATACGAGGCTATGAGCAATCATGCATATAAGAGATCAAGCAAGACTCAAATAACTTTCATGGATAAAAAGATAGATCTGATTATAAACTCAAAGTTCATCGGATCCCAACAAACACAACGCAAAAAGAGTTACATCATATGGATCTCCAAGAGACCATTGTATTGAGAGTCAAAAGAGAGAGAGAGAGGAAGCCATCTAGCTACTAACTACGGACCCGTAGGTCTACAAAAGACTACTCACGCATCATCAGAGAGGCACCAATGGGCATGATGAACTCCTCTGTGATGGTGTCTAGATTGGATCTGGTGGTTCTAGAACTTGTAGCGGCTGGAATTGATTTTCGTCGACTCCCCTAGGGTTTCTGGAATATTGGGGTATTTATAGAGCAAAGAGGTGTTTCGGGAGGCCACCGAGGTGGGCACAAGCCACCAGGGCGCGCCCGGGCCTCCAGGCGCGCCCTAGTGTCTTGTGCTCACCTCGGGCTCCCTCTTTGGTACTTCTTTGGCCCACTGGATGTCTTCTGGTCCAAAAAACCCACAAAAAGTTTTGCTGCGTTTGGACTCCGTCTGGTATTGATTTCCTGCGATGTAAAAAATATGCAGAAAATAACAACTGGCACTTGGCACTATGTCAATAGGTTAGTACCAAAAAATGATATAAAATGACAATAAAATGATTGTAAAACATCCAAGAATGATAATATAACAGCATGGAACAATAAAAAATTATAGGTACGTTGGAGACTATCAGCATGCCCAAGCTTAATTCCTGCTCGTCCTCGAGTATGTAAATGATAAAAACAGAATTTTTGATGTGGAATGCTTCCTAACATGCTCATCACATATTCTTTTCTTTGTAGCATGGACATTTGGACTTTTATATGGTTCAAAGCAATAGTCTATTTTTGACATGAGAATTTCAATACTCAAGCATATCAACAAGCAACCATGTCTTTCAAAATATCAACGCTAAAATAAGTTATCCCTAGCCCATCATGCTCAATCATTGATCCATTCATGAAACACACTCGCATATTAGCTACACCCAATGCTCAAGTACGATCATAGTGCCCCTTAGTTGGGGCTTTATAAGAGAAGATGGAGGCTCAAATAAAAATAAAAATTGCATAAAGTAAAAGAAAGGCCCTTCGCGGAGGGAAGTAGGGATTTGTAGAGGAGCCAGAGCTCAAAGCGAAAAAGATAGAGATAAAAACATTTTGGGAGGCATGCTTTTCCTTTCAACAAAAATGACCGAGTAGTTCCCAATACTTTCCATGCTTGATATATCATAGGCAGTTCCCAAATAGAAATTAAAGTTTATTCCTTTTTCAACCATACTTTCACTTTCCATGGCTAGCCGTATCCACGGTTGCCTTCCATACCAACACTTACCAAGAAATTTATTATTTGATAACATAAAGTAAATTCATTTTTCATTTCAGGACTGGGCATCCCTAATACCTTTGCCTTACTCTCGTGCAATGACAAATGACTAAACACGCATCATGAGAATAACATATCTAGCATGGAAATATATTAGCCACCCCCTACCGTTTCATGAGCGGTACGAGCACACAAAAGAGAAATTTATTTTGATAATTAGAGATGGCACATATAAATTTGCTTAGAACGGCAAAAGAATACCGCATGTAGGTAGGTATGGTGGATTCATGTGGCAAAACTGGTTTAAAGGATTTCGGATGCACAAGTAGTGATCATACTTAGTGCAAAATGAAGGCTAGCAAAAGATTGAGAAACGACCAACCAAGAAATGAAAAATCTCATAAGCGAGCATTAAGCATAATTAACACCAAATAATGCACCACAAGTAGGATGTAATTTCATTGCAAAACTATTGACTTTCGTACTTGCATAGGGAATCACAAATCTTAACACCAATATTCTTACTAAAGCATAATTACTCATCAACATGACTCACATTTCACATCATCATATCTCAAAACTATTACAACAAATCAAGTTTATTTTGTCCAATGATCTTCATAAAGTTTTTATTATATCCTCCTTGGATATCTATCACTTTGGGACTTATTTTCATGTGTTGCTTTTGATAAGCTCAAACAAATATATGTGAAGATCATGAGCATAATATTTCTTTCTCTCAAATTAATTTAAGTGAAGCAAGAGAGAATTTGTTAAAAAAATTACTAACTCTCAAATAAATCTAAGTGAAGCATGACAGCATTTCTTCAAAAATACTAAAGCACACCATGCTCAAAAAGATATAAGTGAAGCACTAGAGCAATTCCATAGCTCATAAAGATTTAAGTGAAGCATAGAGAGCAATTCTAAAAAGTCATGGCATAATTTTGGCTCTCTAAAATAGGTGTCTCCAACAAGGATTCATGACTTAAAACAAAAAGCAAAACAAGCAAAGACTCATTTCATACAAGACGCTCCAAGCAAAACTCATAATATGTGACGAATAAAAATATAGTTCCGAGTAAAATACCGATGCTCGTTAGAAGAAAGAGGGGATGCCACTCGGGCATCCCCACGCTTAGTTTCTTGCTTCTCTTTGGATAATAGCTTGGGATGCCTTGGGCATCCCCAAGCTAAGGCTCTTCTTACTCCTTATTCCTTCATCCATCGTAACATCACCCAAAACTTGAAAACTTCAATCACACAAAACTCAACAAAACCTTTGTGAGATCCGTTAGTATAAGAAAAGAAATAACTACTATAAGTACTGTTGAAAAACCATTCATATTTTATTCTTGCATTATAAATACTGTATTCCAACTTTTCTATGGCAAAAACTCTTCAAAGAAAACCGTAGAATCATCAAAACAAGCACACAACGCAAAGAAAACAGAATCTGTCAAAAAACAGAACAGTCTGTAGCAATCTGGATATTTCGAATACTTCTGTAACTCCAAAAATTCTGAAAAATTAAGAACACGTGAGCAATTTGTATATTAATCTTCTACAAAAAGAATTGGTATTTTATCACGCTCCTGTTAAAAATGAGAATTATTTTTTTGGGCGCAAAAGTTTTTGTTTTTCAGCAAGATCAAATCAACTATCACCCAACATGATCCCAAAGGCTTTGCTTGGCACAAACACTAATTAAAATAAAAACACAATAATAACAGTAGCATAATTGTGCAAACACTCAAGAATAGAAAGAAAAAGACAAAAATAAATTTTATTCATTGGGTTGCCTCCCAACAAGCGCTATCGTTTTACGCCCCTAGCTAGGAATAAAGCAAGGATCTAAGTGTTGTCATCTTTGTTTCTAGATCCATAAGACGCCCTCATGATTGATTCATATGGTGGCCTAATTATTGTTCTAGGAAAGTGTTCCATGTCCATTCTTAGTGGAAATTGAAATTTAATATTGCCTTCTTTCATATCAATCACGGCACCAATAGTACGTAAAAACGGTCTACCAAGAATAATTGGACAAGACGGGTTGCAATCAATTTCAAGAACAATAAAATATATGGGCACATAATTCCTATTTGCAAGAATAAGAACATCATTAATTCTTCCCATAGGCTTTTTAATAGTAGAATCCGCCAAGTGCAAATTTAAAAAACACTCTTCAATATCGGTAATACCAAGCACATCACATAAAGATTTTGGAATTTTAGAAACACTAGCACCCAAGTCACATAAAGAAAAACACTCATAATTTTTAATCTCGACTTTGATAGTAGGTTCCCATTCATCATGTAATTTTCTAGGAATTGAAACTTCTAATTCCATTTTTTCTTCCAAAGCTTTCATCAAAGCATCAACAATATGTTCAGTAAAAGCTTTATTTTGTTCATAAGCATGGGGTGAATTTGTCATGGATTGCAACAAAGAAATATAATAAATCAAAGAGCAACTATCATAATTAAAGTCTTTGTAATCCAAAAGAGTGGGAACATCACTAGTTAAAGTTTTGACCTCTTCAAACCCACTTTTATCAATTTTCTCAACAAGATTTTCACCCTCCGAATTATCGGGACACCTTCTAGCTAAAGTTGACTCTTCTCCAGTCCCTTGTTCATCAATCTTAATTTTGCTAAACAAGGAATCAATAGAGGAAACACCAATCATTTTAAAATCTTCATCATTTTTATGAAAGCAATCATTAGAAAATGCTTTTTCTAAAAATTCTCTTCTAGCTCTAAGCATAGCGGTTTGTTTCTTACTTTCATCCATAGAAACATAAAGAGCTTTAATTGATTCATCAACCTTAGGCACAAAAATTTTAATCTTGGGATTTTCTACATCATGAGAGATTCTATCAACACTTCTAGACAAATCATCAATCTTATTCAACTTTTCTTCCATTGTAGCAAAACCTTTTGACTGTTGATGAATTATTTAATATTATTCTCAAGATCAGAGGTGTTCCTATTATTATTATAAGAAGGATTACCATAGGAATTACCATAATTATTAGAGTAATTACTAGGAAAAGGCCTAGGATTAAAATTACCTCTATAAGCATTGTAATTGAAATTGTTTCACGAGATAAAATTCACATCTATGGCATCACTATTTTGCTCAATCAAAGTAGACAAAGGCACATTGTCGGTGTGCTAAATTTTGGGCTCTTTAGCACCCCAACTTGTGCACGGGCTGTCGTAGCGACACCCTCGGCGAGGCCTGAAGGGGGGCGACCGAGAACAAGATACAAGGCGAGAAGAAGCAGCCAAGCCAGAGACCAGAAGATAGAGGACGAGCCGGACCCTCGGAAAAATCCTTGCCGGGACGGCTCACGAGGCCCCGGCAAGATCCTTGCCAGGGACGATTTGCAGATCACTCACAAAGGCACCCTTGAGGTTGAGAGCTCTGACACCGTCGACAATATAAAAACCAAGATCCAAGGGCGCGCACGTAGTGGCGTGCAGATCTTTGTGAGGGCCTGGAGACGAGGCTCCGGCAAGATCCTTGCCGGGGGCATCCGCGAAGCCCCAGCAGGATCCTTGCCGGGGGCATCGGCAAGACCGCAGCAAGACTCCGCTACCCCATCACCACTCCAGCACTGTGGCCAGCCTGGCAAGCACCTGCGTGGCGACATGCAGATCTTCATGAAGACCCTGCCACCTCTCCAGCGCAGCAGCTGGCCAGCCAACTTGGCACTGCATGCCTCGTCGGCGTGGACGTGTGTCAAGACAGGGCGAGGCGGCAACGGACGGGACGGGTTCTCCTCCCATCCCCGATAAAGCAAGAGGGCACGTAAGCAGTGCATTTATGGCATTTGTCCGAAGACGCGGCGATAAACATAGGTATTGTAGTAGCTTTACACCTCCTGTGTGTCACTGTGGCAGCCCCTTGGACATATAAAAGGAGGCCCACGGCGTACTGGAGGAGGATTCGAACTTTTGAACCTCTCGGCCTAGCATGCATGCGAGTAGCTAGCCGGAGCTCAAGAACACAGAATACACAATCAAGCAGGACTAGGGTCTTACGCTTCTCAGCGGCCCGAACCTAGATAAAAATCCGTCGTGTTGAACTTTAGACCCGTTCTTTGCACCACTCCTCCTCCCTGCCGAACCGTAGAAGGGATCCGTGTGATCCCATAGGTGTCGACCTTCTCTCCACACGCCGACACACATCATTAAAATCAATATGAGAACTTTTATTAGCAACCAATTTCATAAGAGCATCAACTTTTTCACTCAAAGAAGAAATTTCTTCAACCGAATTAACTTTTTTACTAGTAGGAGCTCTTTCAGTATGCCATTGTGAACAATTTTCCATGATATTATCAAGCAATTTGGTGGCTTCACCCAAAGTAATTTCCATAAAAGTACAACCCCCGGCGGAATCTAAAAGATTACGAGAGACAAAATTCAACCCCACATAAAATTTTTGTATGATCATCCAAAGATTTAACCCATGAGTTGGGCAATTCCTTAGCATCAATTTCATCCATTCCCAAGATTGTGCAACATGCTCATGTTCAAGTTTCTTGAAATTCATGATCTGGGTTCTAACAGAAATAATTTTCATGGGCGGAAAATACTTAGTAATAAAAGCATCCTTGCACTTATCCCAAGAATTGATACTATTGCGAGGCAAAGAAGAAAACCAATTTTTTGCACGATCTCGCAAAGAAAACGGAAATAATTTCAACTTCACAACATCATTGTCCACATATTTTTTCTTTTGCATATCCCATAATTCCACGAATGTGTTAAGATGGTACGCGGCATCCTCATTAGGAGTACCGGAAAATTGATCTTTCATAACAAGATTCAGCAAAGTGGTATTAATATCAATAGACTCCGCACAAGTGGCGGGAGGAGCAATCGGAGTGCTAATAAAGTCATTGTTGTTGGTATTGGAGAAATCACACAACTTGGTGTTCTCTTGAGTCACTGTGACTATGCAACAAGATTGCACTCAAAAACATATCCGACAAGAAAACGGCGAACGAAAAAGAGGGCGAGTAAAATGGCAATTTTTTGTGAAGTGGGGGAGAGAAACGAGAGGCAAATGGCAAATAATGTAAATTGAAAGGAGATGAGATTTGTGATCAGGAACCTGGTAGATGTTGATGATGTCTCACTGGCAACGGCACCAGAAATTCCTTTTGATGTTTGCTTGAACTACGTTGGTATTTCCCCAAAGAGGAAGGGATGATGCAGCACAACAACGGCAGGTATTTCCCTCAGTGATGAGACCAAGGTTATCGAACCAGTAGGAGAACCACGCAACACTACGTGAACGACACCTGCAAACAAATAACAAATACTCGCAACCCGACGTATTAAAGGGGTTGTCAACCCCTTTCGGGCAACGGCGCCAGAAATTGGTAAGAAGACTGGATACAAATATGATAGATTGGATAAATATATTTCATGGGAACACGAGATAAAATAAATAAGAATAAATTACAGCAACGTATTTTGCATTTTTGGTTTAATAGATCTGAAAATAAAATCAAATAAAAATAGATCGTGAAGGCAAATATAATAAAGAAGAGACCCCGGGGCCGTAGATTTCACTAGTGGCTTCTCTCGAGAAAAACAGCAAACAGTGGGTAAACGAATTACTGTTGGGCAGTTGATAGAACTTCAAATAATCATGACGATATCCAGGCAATGATCATTATATAGGCATCACGTCCAATATTAGTAGACCGACTCCTGCCTGCATCTACTACTATTACTCCACACATCGACCGCTATCCAGCATGCATTTAGTGTATTAAGTTCATGGAGAAACGGAGTAATGCAATAAGAACGATGACATGATACATGTGTACAACATCTATTTATGTAGAAATATACCCCATCTTGTTATCCTTAATAGCAACGATACATACGTGTCGGTTCCCCTTCTGTCACTGGGATCAAGCACCGTAAGATCGAACCATTCACAAAGCACTTCTTCCCATTGAAAGATAAATAGATCAAGTTGGCCAAACAAAACCCAAATATTGGATAAGAAATACGAGGCTATAAGAAATCATGCATATAAGAGACCAAAGAAGACTCAAATCACTTTCATGGATAAAAAGATAGATCTGATCATAAACTCAAAGTTCATCGGATCCCAACAAACACACCACAAAAAGAGTTACATCATATGGATCTCCAGGAGACCATTGTACTGAGAATCAAAAGAGAGAGAGAGGAAGCCGTCTAGCTACTAACTACGGACCCGTAGGTCTACAAAAGACTACTCACGTATCATGGGAGAGGCACCAATGGGAATGATTAACCCCTCCGTGATGGTGTCTAGATTGGATCTGGTGGTTATGGAACTTGCGGCGACTGGAATTGATTTTCGTCGACTGCCCTAGGGTTTCTGGAATATTGGGGTATTTATAGAGCAAAGAAGTGGTTCGGGAGGCCACCGAGGTGGGCACAACCCACCAGGGTGCGCTTGGGCCTCCAGGCGCACCCTGGTGTCTTGTGCTCACCTCGGGCTCCCTCTTCGGTACTTCTTTGTCCCACTGGATGTCTTCTGGTCCAAAAAAATCCACAAAAGTTTCGCTGCATTTGGACACTGATTGGTATTGATTTCCTGCGGTGTAAAAAACATGCAGAAAACGACAACTGGCACTGGGCACTATGTCAATAGGTTAGTACCAAAAATGATATAAAATGACTATAAAATGATTGTAAAACATCCAAGAATGATAATATAACAACATGGAACAATAAAAAATTATAGATACGTTGGAGACGTATCAGGAGGTGACATCATCATTTCATATGGAGGGTCATGAAGCTTTCTCCAACTGAGATTTTGGGACCTGGAGGTAAGACTCGTCAGACTGATTGATTGAAGATTGACATGAATAAATTCAAATCAATTTGGGGCCTAATGTCGGAGATATGACCCCGTGATATAACCCGCCGCATAAAGGCCGGGTCATATTACTGGCGACTCTTGGAGCTAAACTTCAGATGGGCTAGAGTGACCAAGACGCAAGACTGGAAGGGCGGCTCACAAGATGGGCCGGCTTAGGGCCCGGAACCAGAAGGCGGCGGTGACGGCCCAGAATCATAAGTCGCCGCATGATGACTAGCTAGAGGAGCAAGGCGACTTAGAGTTGGACTCGGTCATGGGTCATAACATGACCCAGACTCTTGTAAACCCAGGGGCCTCGACCTGTATATAAAGGCGAGTCCCCGGGACAGAAAGATCAGGTTGCAATCAATCGATAGCTAGGTCAAGCGGATCCGCTCCCTTGTAACTGATACTCAAGCAATAAGCAGAAAAGCAGGAGTAGGCTTTTACCTCCGCCGTGAGGGGCCGAAACTGGGTAACTCGTGTCTCTTGACGTGCTCAACCCCAACAAGCTAATCACCGTTTGCGATGGCCTCACGTCTAAGTCCTCACACTAGGACATCTGCCGTGACAAAACCACGACAGTTTGTGTGTCACATAACTATACCTGATCTGAGCTGATTGTTCGGCTTTTGACTTTCCCATGTTGTCGGTATACCCATATGTGGTAATAGGTCGTGAGATGCTTTAACACTGCCGATGAAGTCAAACTACAGAGTTTGCAAAGGAAATATTGGATCTGACAGAACAGACTTGGATATTCCACACTAACCATTTTAAGCGGGTCAGCGGGATACAAAATCCTTGTAGAACAGAGTACGACTCTAGGGTATGCCTTTGTGGATCCATATGGAACCATGGCCTCCAACTGACTTGGATATCCGGACCCTGATGGTTGCGCAAAAATCTTCATACCTTTGTTGTCGGTCTCACCCTTTGACGGTCATGATTTCCTTTGTCAGGATACCTTACTGAAATAGCTTGGCCACATATGTCCTTGATTCTTTGTACGACCATGGATGTGGTTAATGCAATATTTTGGCATCATTCCTTGTGCCTATTTTTTGACCTAGGTCCGCACATATTTGACATATACTCGGGGCATGTAGCTATACAGAGCTTTGCTATTGAGGCCAATCATACAAGGTGGCGACAAGAGTTCGGGATATCACCTTGTCGGGTGCGGGAATAGTGACCTTTGTATCCATTGTCAAGACTATTGATTCTGCGTTGTCATCTCTAGAGCTTGTCGGTCCTTCCATTCCGTGAGATGTATCTCTACTTATCTTCTTTGGCATGCCTCATGAGGTTGTGGGATCCTTACATTTCTTAGGTATATATGCTTGATCATTGTCGGATCTCGTATGAGTGACTGATATGACTGGGATACACGCTCACCATATGTAAGAAGAATATGCCACCGACCACTCAATCCTTGCGGTAGGCATATGTCTTGACTGAGTGATACTTCTGACAAAAATGTTGCGGATCTGATTCTTGAACCGCACTGTCATATACTGCCAATTCACAATGTAATACCTGACAATGGTGCATAGTGTTGTACTGATGCAGGTTGGGTGTCTTATGTGTGAAGCCATCCGAGTAGCTTACCGAAGAAGACTTGACATCTTATGCAATAAGCTTTTGCCGCACTGGCGTGCTAGAGAAGCTTCTCCCCTGGTTGCTTGTTGAGAAAGATTCAATTCCTTATCTTAGAAGCCTTTATCAAGGTATCTTGCTATGAAAGACTGTGTATCTTGGACCGGAATCTATCCATATATTGTGCTGAGGAAAAATTGAGGAGCCTTGCACCACAAACTTCTTCCGATAGCGTGTGGAGGAAGACTGAGTTTCTCATATCCAAAGCTTCATACTGTGATATGCGTACTGAAATCCATACACACACCCATAATATTGGCGGCTGATTACTTGCATCAGAAAGATTGATTGACTGTCATCCTTGGTCATAGCAAATTCTGGCTTTCTTTAGGAGTATAACATAATTCAAGCATCATCCATTGCTGAGCCAAAACTTTGTATATGAGCCATACCTTTGACTGAAAATATATCGTTGATCTTGCACCTGACTTGTCTTCCTGCTGGCTGGATCATAATTGTTGTGAGGATTAAGTACTGATGTAGACTTGATGTGTTTAGCTGAGCTTGTTCCAAATATTTGAAATCTTTATTGCTTCTTCGAGTCTGATGTCAGTTGATGAGCAACTTCCATAAGGGGAAAATAGGTAACACTGAGGACCCAAAAAGAAAGGAGCAAAAGAAAACTCAACTAAACAAAAGCACACAAAAACAATCAACTCACATGCATGCAAAGTCACATATGAAGGAAATATGCCCTAGAGGCAATAATAAAGTATTATTTATTTCCTTATATCATGATAAATGTTTATTATTCATGCTAGAATTGTATTAACCGGAAACATAATACATGTGTGAATACATAGACAAACAGTGTGTCACTAGTATGCCTCTACTTGACTAGCTCGTTAATCAAAGATGGTTATGTTTCCTAGCCATAGACATGAGTTGTCATTTGATTAACGGGATCACCTCATTAGGAGAATGACGTGATTGACTTGACCCATTCCGTTAGCTTAGCACCCGATCGTTTAGTATGTTGCTATTGCTTTCTTCATGACTTATACATGTTCCTATGACTATGAGATTATGCAACTCCCGTTTACCGAAGGAACACTTTGTGTGCTACCAAACGTCACAACGTAAATGGGTGATTATAAAGGTGCTCTACAGGTGTCTCCAAAGGTACTTGTTGGGTTGGCGTATTTCGAGATTAGGATTTGTCACTCCGATTGTCGGAGAGGTATCTCTGGGCCCACTCGGTAATGCACATCACTATAAGCCTTGCAAGCATTGTGACTAATGAGTTAGTTGTGGGATGATGTATTACGGAACGAGTAAAGAGACTTGCCGGTAAGGAGATTGAACTAGGTATCGAGATACCGACGATCGAATCTTGGGCAAGTAACATACCGATGACAAAGGGAACAACGTATGTTGTTATGCGGTCTGACCGATAAAGATCTTCGTAGAATATGTAGGAACCAATATGAGCATCCAGGTTCCGCTATTGGTTATTGACCGGAGAGGTGTCTCGGTCATGTCTAGATAGTTCTCGAACCCGTAGGGTCCGCACGCTTAAACTTACGATGACAGTTATATTATGAGTTTATATCTTTTGATGTACCGAAGGTTGTTCGGAGTCCCGGATGTGATCACGGACATGACGAGGAGTCTCGAAATGGTCGAGACATAAAGATTGATATATTGGACGACTATATTCGGACACCGGAAGTGTTCCGGAGAAGTTTCGGATAAAACCGGAGTGCCGGAGGGGTTACTGGAACCCCCCGGGGAAGTATTGGGCCTTAGTGGGCCTTGAGGGGAGAGAGAGGGCAGCAGCCAGGAGGTGGCCCGGCCCCTCCCATGAGGAGTCCGAATTGGACTAGGGGAGGGGGGCGCGGCCCCTCTTTCCCTCTCCCTCTCCCTCTCTTTCCTTCCCCCTCTCTCTTCCTAGTTGGACTAGGAAAGGGGAGTCCTACTCCTACTCGGAGGAGGACTCCCCCCCTCTCCTTGGCGCGCCCAAGGGCAGCCGGCCTCCCCCTTGCTCCTTTATATACGGGGGCAGGGGGCACCTCTAGACACACAATTGATATATGATATTTTAGCCGTGTGCGGTGCCCCCCTCCACCATATTACACCTCGATAATATCGTTGCGGAGCTTAGGCGAAGCCCTGCGTCGGTAGAACATCATCATCGTCACCACGTCGTCGTGCTGACGAAACTCTCCCTCAACACTTGGCTGGATCGGAGTTCGAGGGACGTCATCGAGCTGAACGTGTGCTGAACTCGGAGGTGCCGTGCGTTTGGTACTTGATCGGTCGGATCGTGAAGACGTACGACTACATCAACTGCGTTGTGATAACGCTTCCGCTTTCAGTCTACGAGGGTACGTGGACAACACTCTCCCCTCTCGTTGCTATGCATCACCATGATCTTGCATGTGCGTAGGAATTTTTTTGAAATTACTACGTTCCCCAACAGTGGCATCCGAGCCTGGTTTTATGCGTTAATGCTATGCACGAGTAGAACACAAGTGAGTTGTGGGCGATATAAGTCATACTGCTTACCAGCATGTCATACTTTGGTTCAGCGGTATTGTGAGATGAAGCGGCCCAGACCGACATTACGCGTACGCTTACGCGAGACTGGTTTCACCGTTGGGAGCACTCGTTGCTTAAAGGTGACTGGCGGGTGTATGTCTCTCTCACTTTAGTTGAACCGAGTGTGGCTACGCCCGGTCCTTGCGAAGGTTAAAACAGCACCAACTTGACAAACTATCGTTGTGGTTTTGATGCGTAGGTAAGAACGGTTCTTGCTAAGCCCGTAGCAGCCACGTAAAACTTGCAACAACAAAGTAGACGACGTCTAACTTGTTTTTGCAGGGCATGTTGTGATGTGATATGGTCAAGACATGATGCTATATTTTATTGTATGAGATGTGTTTTGTAACCGAGTTATCGGCAACTGGCAGGAGCCATATGGTTGTCGCTTTATTGTATGCAATGCAATCGCCATGTAATTGTTTTACTTTATCACTAAGCGGTAGCGATAGTCGTAAAAGCAATAAGTTGGCGAGACGACAACGATACTACGATGGAGATCAAGGTGTCGCGCCGGTGACGATGGTGATCATGACGGTGCTTCCGAGATGGAGATCACAAGCACAAGATGATGATGGCCATATCATATCACTTATATTGATTGCATGTGATGTTAATCTTTTATGCATCTTATCTTGCTTTGATTGACGGTAGCATTATAAGATGATCTCTCACTAAAATTTCAAGATAAAAGTGTTCTCCCTGAGTATGCACCGTTGCGAAAGTTCTTCGTGCTGAGACACCACGTGATGATCGGGTGTGATAGGCTCTACGTTCAAATACAACGGGTGCAAAACAGTTGCACACGCGGAATACTCAGGTTAAACTTGACGAGCCTAGCATATGCAGATATGGCCTCGGAACACGGAGACCGAAAGGTTGAGCATGAATCATATAGTAGATATGATCAACATAGTGATGTTCACCATTGAAACTACTCCATCTCACGTGATGATCGGACATGGTTTAGTTGATTTGGATCACGTAATCACTTAGATGATTAGAGGGATGTCTATCTAAGTGGGAGTTCT
Source organism: Aegilops tauschii subsp. strangulata (assembly GCF_002575655.3). Taxonomy (NCBI): domain Eukaryota; kingdom Viridiplantae; phylum Streptophyta; class Magnoliopsida; order Poales; family Poaceae; genus Aegilops; species Aegilops tauschii. The sequence continues at coordinate 191,134,812 of NC_053037.3, forward strand.
TAAGTAATATGATTAATTGAACTTGAATTTATCATGAACTTAGTACCTGATAGTATCTTGCTTGTCTATGTTAATTGTAGATAAATGGCCCGTGCTGTTGTTTCGTTGAATTTTAATGCGTTCCTTGAGAAAGCAAAGTTGAATGATGATGGTAGCAATTACACGGACTGGGTCCGTAACTTGAGGATTATCCTCATTGCTGCACAGAAGAATTACGTCCTAGAAGCATCGCTAGGTGCCAGGCCTCCTGCAAGAGCAACGCCAGAAGTTATGAACGTCTGGCAGAGCAAAGCTGATGACTACTCGATAGTTCAGTGTGCCATGCTTTACGGCTTAGAACCGGGTCTTCAACGACGTTTTGAACGTCATGGAGCATATGAGATGTTCCAGGAGTTGAAGTTAATATTTCAAGCAAATGCCCGGATTGAGAGATATGAAGTCTCCAATAAGTTCTATAGCTGCAAGATGGAAGAGAATAGTTCTGTCAGTGAGCATATACTCAAAATGTCTGGGTATAATAATCACTTGATTCAACTGGGAGTTAATCTTCCGGATGATAGCGTCATTGACAGAATTCTTCAATCACTGCCACCAAGCTACAAGAGCTTCGTGATGAACTATAACATGCAAGGGATGGATAAGACAATTCCCGAGCTCTTCGTAATGCTAAAGGCAGCGGAGGTAGAAATCAAAAAGGAGCATCAAGTGTTGATGGTCAGTAAAACCACTAGTTTCAAGAAAAAGGGCAAAGGGAAGAAGAAGGGGAACTTCAAGAAGAATAGCAAGCAAGTTGCTGTTCAGGAGAAGAAATCCAAGTCTGGACCTAAGCCTGAAACTGAGTGCTTCTACCGTAAGTAGACTGGTCACTGGAAGCGGAACTGCCCCAAGTATTTGGCGGAAAAGAAGGATGGCAAGGTTAACAAAGGTATATGTGATATACATGTTATTGATGTGTACCTTACTAATACTCGCAGTAGCACCTAGGTATTTGATACTGGTTCTGTTGCTAATATTTGCAACTCGAAACAGGGGCTACGGATTAAGCGAAGATTGGCTAAGGATGAGGTGACGATGCGCGTGGGAAATGGTTCCAAAGTCGATGTGATCGCTGTCGGCACGCTACCTCTACATCTACCTTCGGGATTAGTTTTAGACCTAAATAATTGTTATTTGGTGCCAGCGTTAAGCATGAACATTATATCTGGATCTTGTTTAATGCGAGACGGTTATTCATTTAAATCAGAGAATAATGGTTGTTCTATTTATATGAATAATATCTTTTATGGTCATGCACCCTTGAAGAGTGGTCTATTTTTAATGAATCTCGATAGTAGTGATACACATATTCATAATGTCGAAGCCAAAAGATGCAGAGTTGATAATGACAGTGCAACTTATTTGTGGCACTGCCGTTTGGGTCATATCGGTGTAAAGCGCATGAAGAAACTCCATACTGATGGACTTTTGGAATCACTTGATTATGAATCACTTGGTACTTGCGAACCGTGCCTCATGGGCAAGATGACCAAAACACCGTTCTCCGGAACTATGGAGAGAGCAACAGATTTGTTGGAAATCATACATACAGATGTATGTGGTCCGATGAATATTGAGGCTCGTGGCGGATATCGTTATTTTCTCACCTTCACAGATGATTTGAGCAGATATGGGTATATCTACTTAATGAAACATAAGTCTGAAACATTTGAAAAGTTCAAAGAATTTCAGAGTGAAGTTGAAAATCATCGTAACAAGAAAATAAAATTTCTACGATCTGATCGTGGAGGAGAATATTTGAGTTACGAGTTTGGCCTACATTTGAAACAATGCGGAATAGTTTCGCAACTCACGCCACCCGGAACACCACAGCGTAATGGTGTGTCCGAACGTCGTAATCGTACTTTATTAGATATGGTGCGATCTATGATGTCTCTTACTGATTTACCGCTATCGTTTTGGGGACGGCTGCATTCACTGTAAATAGGACACCATCGAAATCCGTTGAGACAACGCCTTATGAACTATGGTTTGGCAAGAAACCAAAGTTGTCGTATCTTAAAGTTTGGGGTTGCGATGCTTATGTGAAGAAACTTCAACCTGATAAGCTCGAACCTAAATCAGAGAAATGTGTCTTCATAGGATACCCACAGGAGACTGTTGGGTACACCTTCTATCACAGATCCGAAGGCAAGATATTCGTTGCTATGAATGGATCCTTTCTAGAGAAGGAGTTTCTCTTGAAAGAAGTGAGTGGGAGGAAAGTAGAACTTGATGAGGTAACTGTACCTGCTCCCTTATTGGAAAGTAGATCATCACAGAAATCAGTTTCTGCGACACCTACACCAATTAGTGAGGAAGTTAATGATAATGATCATGAAACTTCAGATCAAGTTATTACTGAACCTTGTAGGTCAACTAGATCAAGATCCGCACCAGAGTGGTACGGTAATCCTGTTCTGGAGGTTATGTTACTAGACCATGACGAACCTACGAACTATGAAGAAGCCATGGTGAGCCCAGATTCCGCAAATTGGCTTGAAGCCATGAAATCCGAGATGGAATCCATGTATGAGAACAAAGTATGGACTTTGGTTGACTTGCCCGATGGTCGGCAAGCCATTGAAAATAAATGGATCTTCAAGAAGAAGACTGACGCTGATGGTAATGTTACTGTCTATAAAGCTCGACTTGTTGCGAAAGGTTTTCGACAAGTTCAAGGGATTGACTACGATGAGACCTTCTCACCCGTAGCGATGCTTAAGTCTGTCCGAATCATGTTAGCAATTGCCGCATTTTATGATTATGAAATTTGGCAAATGGATGTCAAAACTGCATTCCTGAATGGATTTCTGGAAGAAGAGTTGTATATGATGCAACCGGAAGGTTTTGTCGATCCAAAGGGAGCTAACAAAGTGTGCAAGCTCTAGCGATCCATTTATGGACTGGTGCAAGCCTCTCGGAGTTGGAATAAACGCTTTGATAGTGTGATCAAAGCATTTGGTTTTATACAGACTTTTGGAGAAGCCTGTATTTACAAGAAAGTGAGTGGGAGCTCAATAGCATTTCTGATATTATATGTGGATGACATATTGCTGATTGGAAATGATATAGAATTTCTGGATAGCATAAAGGGATACTTGAATAAGAGTTTTTCAATGAAAGACCTCGGTGAAGCTGCATATATATTAGGCATTAAGATCTATAGAGATAGATCAAGACGCTTAATTGGACTTTCACGAAGCACATACCTTGACAAAGTTTTGAAGAAGTTCAAAATGGATCAAGCAAAGAAAGGGTTCTTGCCTATACTACAAGGTGTGAGATTGAGTAAGACTCAATGCCCGACCACTCCAGAAGATAGAGAGAAGATGAAAGATGTTCCCTATGCTTCAGCCATAGGCTCTATCATGTATGCAATGCTGTGTACCAGACCTGATGTGTGCCTTGCTATAAGTTTAGCAGGCAGGTACCAAAGTAATCCAGGAGTGGATCACTGGACAGCGGTCAAGAACATCCTGAAATACCTGAAAAGGACTAAGGATATGTTTCTCATTTATGGAGGTGACAAAGAGCTCATCGTAAGTGGTTACGTTGATGCAAGCTTTGACACTGATCCGGACGATTCTAAATCGCAAACCGGATACGTATTTACATTGAACGGTGGAGCTGTCAGTTGGTGCAGTTCTAAACAAAGTGTCGTGGCGGGATCTACGTGTGAAGCGGAGTACATAGCTGCTTCGGAAGCAGCAAATAAAGGAGTCTGGATGAAGGAGTTCATATCCGATCTAGGTGTCATACCTAGTGCATCGGGACCAATGAAAATCTTTTGTGACAATACTGGTGCAATTGCCTTAGCAAAGGGATCCAGATTTCACAAGAGAACCAAGCACATCAAAAGACGCTTCAATTCCATCCGGGATTTAGTCCAGGTGGGAGACATAGAAATTTGCAAGATACATACGGATCTGAATGTTGCAGACCCGTTGACTAAGCCTCTGTAACACCCCGGATGTAACTTTCCATTATTGTAACTCCAACTCTTGCCATTTTCGGCTATGTGTTATGATATTCCCTTCATGGTCGGGTTTTGTCTTTCGTTTTGCATTTTGTCCATGTCATGCAATTCATATCATGTCATCATGTGCATTGCATTTTCATACGTGTTCGTCTCATGCATCCGAGCATTTTCCCCGTTGTCCGTTTTGCAATCCGGCGCTCCCATCTCCTCCGGCGCCCCTTTTGTTTTCTTTCGTGAGCGGGTGTCTAACGTTCTCAGAATGGACCGAGGCTTGTCAAGTGGCCTTGGTATACCACCAGTAGACCACCGGTCAAGTTTCGTTCCATTTGGAGGTCGTTTGGTACTCCAACTGTTAACCGGGTAACCGCAAAGTCCATTTGTGTGTTCCAGCAAAACCCCCGCTCTAAACAGCCCAAAACCCAGCAAACTCTCTTCCATGCTCTAGGTAGTTCGATCACGATCGTGTGGGCGAAAACCGCACCTCATTTGGACTCTCCTAGCTCCCTCTAGCTATATAAATGCATCCCCTCCCGTATACAATCGCAGATGAAACCCTAACCACCTTCCTCTCTGCGGCCGGACGCGTCCAGCCGCCGCCGGACGAAAACCCGCCGCCCCCCGCAGCCAGTAGGGGCGCGCCACGTCACCCCCGGGCGCCCCACTTCGCCGCCCCGCGCCGCGGCCCGCCAGGCCCGCCGCCGGCCCCCGCGGGCCCAGATCCGCCCGCGCGCGCCTCCCTCCGCACCGGCGCTGCCGCCGTGCCCCGCCGCTGCCGCGTCGCCTCCTCCCGTACGCCGCCGCCCGCACCGCCGCCTCTCCGGCGAGGTCGGCCCCGAGCGCCGCCTCCCCGTCCCCCTCACCGGCGCCCCGCCATCCCCGGCCCGCCGCCCTCCAGCGCCGCCTCGCCTTCCGTCCATCGTCGCCGACGGGAACGAGCCCGAGCTCCCTCGAGATCCCGATCCAGTCAAACGAAGGTTGACTTTCCCGAGACACCGAAATTTTGCCAAGTCCTGTGTTTTTTACAATAAGTGCATCTGTTCATCATGGCATAACTCTCTGCATATAGCTCCATTTCGCGCATGTAATATATCGAATTGTTCGTCTCGTGATGCTCTACATTTTGTTAAATTGCACCATGTTCATTAGAGGCCATCTTGATACCCAAATCTCTGGTGCAAGAGTGCTACTTGCTGTTATCTGCTGGTTCTTAGCAGAATTGGGAGATTTGTTATTTTTGTATCATTTAATCTGTGCATCTTATGGGCATGAGCTCTACATGTGTTTTGTTGTATGCCATGCTATCTTTCCAGCGGTGTATGCCATGTATTTTTGTGAACTCTTTGGTGACTAGCAAAAGCATGCAAACTAGGCCCCATAATGTTTCTGATTTCAGCGACTTAGTGATTTCTCTAAGTCTTTGTCTGCTGTTATTTTGTTGCCATGTAAACTTAATGCTACAGAGAGATCCATGCATATTTTGGAGATGTTCAGTAAGGATGTTTTATAGATATTGTTGTAATAGATCCATTCCTGCCCTTGTTTGCAATTATGGAGTGCCACAGCATGACTCCATCTTGCTCTACTTTTGCTATAAAATAATTCTGGCAGATTGTTTACGTGTTATTCAAGTTTGCCAAGCTTATTGTAGTCGATCCATACATGCTATGTATTTTATCTTGCCATGGATAGCTTCATAAACATGCCATCTTGCTGTAGGTATGCTTGTTTTGTCATGAATTGCTTTGTGGTGAGTGCTTCAAGCTCACCAAGATGCCTTCATGCTATTGTTTCTGCCATGCTCTGTTTTCTGCTAAGTCTGAGATCTGTTAACGAAACTTGCTATGTTTACATGGTTGCCATCATATCTTCTTGTCCTTTTTGGCTTATGGTCAGTAAGGGAATTGTGTCATATGCATTTAGTATAATACTGCCAGGCCTTGTTTTGCTATGTTAAGTTCCTGTAGCATGTTGATTTCGTGCTCTGAACATTGCTACCTGATGCTGTTTCAGGCATGTCCAGTAATTTCACTAAGTCTATGATCCTGTTATCTTTTGCACTTTTGCCATGCTTGTTTGAGCCTGTTATGTTGTGATCTAGCCATAGCTAAGTGTTCATATTTTGTCAAGCATCTCCTGTAGATTTCTGCCATATACTTTGTTGCTATGTTGGGGTGCTGTAGCAGTATTACTTGTTGCATTTTAAGTGCTATCATGCTGTTAATCGCAGATTCGTGTCATTCTTGTTTTGCTTGCCATTTGCAAACCGTGCATCCGTTTCCGGTGATCTTTATATCGATTTCGACCAAAATCATCCCATCTTTCCAGTGGCATGCTTGGTTTGCCAATTTACTGCCTTGTTCATCATTTTTCTTCTGGAGCACGCATACGCATCGCATATGATATCTTGCATATCATTCATGTATTGCATCATGTTGTTTGTGCTTTTTCCCATGATTTATTGTGGTTCCGTTGCTTGTGTTCTTGTCTTGGGTAGAGCCGGGAGACGAGCTCGTGAATGAGGAACCTGTTGAGTACACTTACGAGGATCAAGCTTTCGACAACTCTGAGAACCTTGCAGGCAAGATGACCACCCCTCGAAATCACTTCTATCTTTGCTTTGCTAGTTGTTCGTTCTATTGCCATGCTGCGCTACCTACCACTTGCTATTTCATGCCTCCCATATTGCCATGTCAGCCTCTAATCATCCTTTCCTAGCAAACCGTTGTTTGGCTAAGTTACCGCTTTTGCTCAGCCCTTCTTATAGCGTTGCTAGTTGCAGGTGAAGATGAAGTTGGTTCCATGTTGGAACATGGATTTTTTGGGATATCACAATACCCCTTATTATATTAATGCATCTATATATTTTGGTAAAGGGTGGAAGGCTCGGCCTTATGCCTGGTGTTTTGTTCCACTCTTGCCGCCCTAGTTTCCGTCATACCGGTATTATGTTCCTTGAGTTTGCGTTCCTTACGCGGTTGGGTGATTTATGGGACCCCCTTGACAGTTCGCCTTGAATAAAACTCCTCCAGCAAGGCCCAACCTTGGTTTTACCATTTGCACCTAAGCCTTTTTCCCCCGGGTTTTCTAGGGCCCGAGGGTCATCTTTATTTTAAACCCCCGGGCCAGTGTTCCTCTGAGTGCTGGTCCAAACTAGAGCCCTTTGCAGCGCCACCTTGGGGAAACTTGAGGTTTGGTTTTAGTTGTACGGACTGCTCATCCGGTGTGCCCTGAGAACGAGATATGTGCAGCTCCTATCGGGATTTGTCGGCACATTCGGGCGGCTTTGCTGGTCTTGTTTTACCATTGTCGAAATGTCTTGTAAACCGGGATTCCGAGACTGATCGGGTCTTCCTGGGAGAAGGTTTATCCTTCGTTGACCGTGAGAGCTTATGATGGGCTAAGTTGGGACACCCCTGCAGGGTATTATCTTTCGAAAGCCGTGCCCGCGGTTATGAGGCAGATGGGAATTTGTTAATGTCCGGTTGTAGAGAACTTGTCACTTGACCCAATTAAAATACATCAACTGTGTGTGTAGCCGTGATGGTCTCTTCTCGGCGGAGTCCGGGAAGTGAACACAGTTTGAGTTATGAATGACGTAAGTAGGAGTTCAGGATCACTTCTTGGTCATTGCTAGATGACGACCGTTCCGTTGCTTCTCTTCTCGCTCTCTTTTGCGTATGTTGGCCACCATATATGCTTAGTGCCTGCTGCAGCTCCACCTCTTTACACCATCTTTTCCGATAAGCTTAAATAGTCTTGATCTCGCGGGTGTGAGATTGCTGAGTCCTCGTGACTCACAGATTCTACCAAAACAGTTGCAGGTGCCGACGATGCCAGTGCAGATGATGGGATCGACCTCAAGTGGGAGTTCGATGAGGAACGTGGTCGTTACTATGTGTCTTTTCCTGATGATCAGTAGTGGAGCCCAGTTGGGACGATCGGGGATCTAGCATTTGGGGTTGTCTTATTTTCATTTGGATTTTGACTGTAGTCGGTCTATGTGTGTATTTTGGATGATTTATATTTATGTATTGTGTGAAGTGGCGATTGTAAGCCAACTCTTTATCCCATTCTTGTTCATTACATGGGATTGTGTGAAGATGACCCTTCTTGCGACAAAACCACTATGCGGTTATGCCTCTAAGTCTTGCCTCGACACGTGGGAGATATAGCCGCATCGTGGGCGTTACAGCCTCTTCCACGAGCAAAACATGATCAGCACCAAGACTCCATGGGTGTAAGAATCATTACTGTGTAATCTAGATTATTGACTCTAGTGCAAGTGGGAGACTGAAGGAAATATGCCCTAGAGGCAATAATAAAGTATTATTTATTTCCTTATATCATGATAAATGTTTATTATTCATGCTAGAATTGTATTAACCGGAAACATAATACATGTGTGAATACATAGACAAACAGTGTGTCACTAGTATGCCTCTACTTGACTAGCTCGTTAATCAAAGATGGTTATGTTTCCTAGCCATAGACATGAGTTGTCATTTGATTAACGGGATCACCTCATTAGGAGAATGACATGATTGACTTGACCCATTCCGTTAGCTTAGCACCCGATCGTTTAGTATGTTGCTATTGCTTTCTTCATGACTTAAACATGTTCCTATGACTATGAGATTATGCAACTCCCGTTTACCGGAGGAACACTTTGTGTGCTACCAAACGTCACAACGTAAATGGGTGATTATAAAGGTGCTCTACAGGTGTCTCCAAAGGTACTTGTTGGGTTGGCGTATTTCGAGATTAGGATTTGTCACTCCGATTGTCGGAGAGGTATCTCTGGGCCCACTCGGTAATGCACATCACTATAAGCCTTGCAAGCATTGTGACTAATGAGTTAGTTGCGGGATGATGTATTACGGAACGAGTAAAGAGACTTGCCGGTAACGAGATTGAACTAGGTATCGAGATACCGACGATCGAATCTCGGGCAAGTAACATACCGATGACAAAGGGAACAACATATGTTGTTATGCGGTCTGACCGATAAAGATCTTCGTAGAATATGTAGGAACCAATATGAGCATCCAGGTTCCGCTATTGGTTATTGACCGGAGAGATGTCTCGGTCATGTCTACATAGTTCTCGAACCCGTAGGGTCCGCACGCTTAAAGTTACGATGATAGTTATATTATGTGTTTATATGTTTTGATGTACCGAAGGTTGTTCGGAGTCCCAGATGTCATCACGGACATGACGAGGAGTCTCGAAATGGTCGAGACATAAAGATTGATATATTGGATGACTATATTCGGACACCGGAAGTGTTTCGGAGAAGTTTCTGATAAAACCGGAGTGCCGGAGGGGTTACCGGAACCCCCCGGGGAAGTATTGGGCCTTAGTGGGCCTTGAGGGGAGAGAGAGGGCCGCAGCCAGGAGGTGGCGCGCCCCCTCCCATGAGGAGTCCGAATTGGACTAGGGGTGGGCTCCCCCTCCCATGAGGAGTCCGAATTGGACTAGGGGAGGGGGGCGCGGCCCCTCTTTCCCTCTCCCTCTCCCTCTCTTTCCTTCCCCCTCTCTCTTCCTAGTTGGACTAGGAAAGGGGAGTCCTACTCCTACTAGGAGGAGGACTCCCCCCCTCTCCTTGGCGCGCCCAAGGGCAGCCGGCCTCCCCCCTTGCTCCTTTATATACGGGGGCAGGGGGGCACCTCTAGACACACAATTGATATACGATATTTTAGCCATGTGCGGTGCCCCCCTCCACCATATTACACCTCGATAATATCGTTGCGGAGCTTAGGCGAAGCCCTGCGTCGGTAGAACATCATCATCGTCACCACGCCATCGTGCTGACGAAACTCTCCCTCAACACTCGGCTAGATCGGAGTTCGAGGGACGTCATCGAGCTGAACGTGTGCTGAACTCGGAGGTGCCGTGCGTTCGGTACTTGATCGGTCGGATCGTGAAGACGTACGACTACATCAACCGCGTTGTGATAACGCTTCCGCTTTCGGTCTACGAGGGTACATGGACAACACTCTCCCCTCTCGTTGCTATGCATCACCATGATCTTGCATGTGCGTAGGAAATTTTTTGAAATTACTACGTTCCCCAACAACATATTACTCTGCTAGTCACACAATATGCATGCCTACTTAAGTACACAAATCTCATGGGATCTCCGATACTACGATCTAACATGTTGTGACGGTGTGCACGAGGACGAATCAATGTGTGGATGGGTTGGTGTAAACATAGCTACACCAAGTGCGGGCTTAGAAAGGTAATAACATCCTTGACTAACTGGGAGGCGAGGACGTACTTGGCAACCATGTAGCAGGACACGAATGTCACGACCACATCATCATCAAGCGGACGGAAGGGATCCGTACTCATCCAAGGAATAGGATAGCGGGGAAAACAGAGTCTGCTTGCATTCCCCTTTATTGATGACTAAGATCATTAAGGGTTCCCAACCACGATAAGATAAAAGGACGATCCGGGATAGAAGCATGTCTATCACCGAAACGATAGACGAGGACAAAGAAAAGAAAATGGCGCGATACCTCGACACCATCCTGCAAATGGTGTCCAGAACACTTGGCATCACTCTGCTGCAATAGAAATGACACCAAACATCAAAGAACAGGCTCAAAGGAAATTGGAGGAATGCAGGGGCTGAGCTGTACTGGATCCATACCGATGCCAACTACACTCACGAGATAAACCATTAGCAACAAATAATAAAGCTATATGCATGCTATGCAACAAACAAATGCAGCAACCAAATGCAACAACCAAGACAGACTCTATACTACCGATTTCTACCGCTCGCGCTGACTAGGGCGTCCTACAGCTAGACCTGCTCTGATACCAAGTTATGTGGCACCCCGGCTCAGAGAAACTGGAACACCCCGTATTCCAGCCCAGAGATCAAGTCTTCTGGAATACAACACTGCTTGACATAGAACAAGTCAGCTCTTATTACAAACGAATAAGGGATACAAAGGTCTGATGTTACAAAGGATCACATCAGCACGGCGACACTATGCCTGCTAAGGAAGCTCTACGCTAGCAGCAGAACAACTCATAGCAGCGGAATAACTTTTAGCAGCGGAACAATGACGACTGCGGTGAACCCCACTCCGCAGGGACTTTGGCTAGGACACGATCTAGCTCGCACGAACAGTATCCTCGACAAGCAAGCAATTACGGCATCACCTGCAATATGGCATGACACGCGAGGTCAGTACATTGAATGTACTTGCAAGCTCACAACAACCAAAAGCATCAAGGCAAGACAATAACATATCATTAAGAGGTTAAGTTATCAACAACTACTATCATGCGAAAGCAATAACTAAGCATGATATGATACTACTAGAATTACTGTTGAACCAACATCTCAGATCTCAAGAACCATCTCACTCTTGGCTGGTCGGCCAAGCAATATATCACCTCGATCACCTTGTGATCAATACCTCCCAATGATCACCACGTGACCACATCACGAACTGAATGATCATCCTCAAGATCATCCCAACATCATCATCAACATCCTGCCAAACAGTTACTGCTCACATAATCAACATATAAGTCAATTATAAGTCATTCCGTCATGTGAGTGTTGATCGAACGGTGTAACCTAGTATGAACTATGCCCATGACCAATGACGCGTCTATCGATAGATTAAACACACTCTGCAGAGGTTAGCACAATGTACCCACATCACAGAACCCATGGCCTCGTGCTCCCATTCGGGTGGACCAATGGCGTTCCGACAAAACCAGTCTACTTCAATGACACTCTCTCGGCCACTCCGACCAAGTCCCCTTTGGGCTCAGTCCTGGGTGGCCCCGATGTCACCTCATGACATCCAATGGCCACCGTCGTGGCAAAACAAAAACTATCCCAAACGGGGACAAAAAGGCGCCTACACAACTACGGGCACACAAGGTTATCACCGCCTATGGGGCCAAGGCAGTGTGCGTACATAACCTTCCCTAGTTGGAGGAACCAGCGAGAGGCATTACAATAGACTGCATTAGGGCCCCCATAAAGGCAAATGTGGTTGCACTAGAAAAACCGGTTCGGTGGCACCTGACCAACGAAATGACGGAATTTATCCCCAATATAGATCTGTGATAACTGCTGCTCTAATATCATACCAACCTGTGATCTAAGTCATGGAAATATCCAACAAATAATCCAAAGCATAATAACTTCATGCCACAATACTTCGAGGATAGCCTAACACTACTATCATGATGAATCCAAGCACCAAGCTGCTACTAATCCAATAGCAAGATCAAGATAGCTAACCATAGATCAACATGATAGCATCATATCCAAAGTAACGCTCCAAAACATAATATCAAATACTACCATGAAAATAATCATAATAGCCACTAATAATCCAATGGCAACATGTCATCCTCATAATCTGCAAAATATAGGTCCTAGAAATCCAAACATCATCATGGAAATAGCAAGATCAAGTATTTCCCCCAAGAAATGCCATGAAAAAAAATCATATGTAGCTAAAGCAAAGTTTAAGCAAGTTCAAATAAAAAGCCATGGCATTGCATTGCAATCATGCAAATCGAGGGTGTGGCTTGCCTGAGATGGATGGATTCACCGGGAGGAAGTGCGAGAAGCTCGCGGAAAGAACCGCCGGAAATCTTTCTCTCTCGCAGGGGGCTGAATAAGGGAAATGGCATAATGGTCACTTTCATAATGTTACAACATCATGAAAATGAAGCCAACGAAACGGGCTCGACGAGACGAAGAAGTGGGCTTTGGAATTACCTGAATTGGAGTTACGAGTGAAAAGTTACGGCCATTCATTCGTTAGGCAGAAAACAAATAAAAACTTATTCATTTCTGCTCTTAACTGAAGAACGTTCACAATATAGAGGGTTCGGCCGGTGGCTGGAAAAAGAGAAAGCACCTTTTCTGAAATTCATCTTCGTTGTAGTGAAAACATATTTTCTACAGAACACTTACGGGAATACGCTTTCCGTAAGCAAAAACGTAGTTCGCGGAATGCACCTTCACTAATCCACGTCAGCGTACTGGGATCAATGCATGGAGTGGCTGACTGGTGGGGTCGCACTGAGGTGGGCCCGCCTGGCTGGGTTGCGGTCTTCAACTGCCCGTGCCCGCGCTCGGCCGAGGTAGGGCGGCATTCGACGGCGACTGTTGGCGCCTCCGGCTGTTCCCCGCGGCGCTCCGCCTATGGGCGAGATCAGCGCGGAGACGCCCTTCCGTCGGTGCCTACTACGGCCGTCAGGGATGGACGAGGCGGCAGCAACTTCGACGCCGGTGGACGGCAGCGTCGGGCGTCAATGGTCTTGGAGCTCTGGTCCACCAGAGGAGAAGGTGAAGAGGTGGGGAGGCTCGGTGTGCTCCGGGTGGTCTTCTGGAGGTGGCTCCTGGAAGAGAGGAGCTCCGGTTCACTACAATTCAGGAGGACAGTCCGAGAAAGGGTTTCCGCCCGCTTTGTATTACAAAGCAACCACCACGATACAGCCAACGATAGGTCCTGGGAAGGAAGCAGCACAGTCACGCCCAAAAGAAACGGAAGAGAAAACAAAAAAGAAACAAATGCCGAGAACGGCGGATCAACGAAAAACGAAGAAGCCTCGCGACCGCTGCGCCCACCAGAGAACTCCCGCCAAGCTCCACAACTCCGGAATGCCGGCACCAAGCAACACCTCCAAGAAGGGATGCGACGACGACGACGCTGCTGCGAAGGGTTTCCTCCGGTACGCGGCGAGGGGATAGGAAGGGTCGCCCCGACGCCCTCCAGGAAGGACTGACGACACCCGCAAGCGCCGCCACGCTGATGTCGGCCATGCCGACAGGGATTTCTCCTAATCCCAACCCACCCCTCAGGCGCTCCGGAGCGCGCCACCAAACCGACCACCACCCTGCGCCAACACGGACTAGATGCTTCCACGCTGTCTCACCATGGCACAACGAAGTAGGGTCTGCACAACGATGAGGAGGAGCCGGGACTAGGGCAGCAGCACCGTCGGTACGCGGGAGAGCTTAACCTCCACCGGCAATGACGGTAACCGACCGAACGCAATAGCAGGGGCAAACCAGACCCATGGGCACACAGGTTCGGCCGGGCGCTCAAATGCCCGTAAAGCCCCCGCCTTTGCGCTGCAGAAGACGTGCCAACGGCGCAGCCGCCCGCCGTCTGAGCCGCTCCACCTCATCACCGCGTACAGAGCAGCGAGGCAACACCAAGACTAAGACCGGCCCGCTAGGACACAGATGGGGCCCATAGGGCCCAGATCTGGGACGGGTTCGCGCCGCCGGCCGACCTGCGCCATTCCGCCGCCCCGCCGCCAAAGGGCGTCGCCACCACCGTGACAGGTCGCCACCAGCCGCCACCAGGCCGCTGGGCCCCCGTAGGCCAAGGAACACCGCCACCGGAAACGCCGCCCGAGCCGAGAATTTGCGCCGGCGAAGAGCAGGGGCCGCCACCGCCAGCCAGGCCACGGCGCCGCGCGGGCAGCGCCCAGCCGCGCCGGCCGGCGGCAGCGGCAGGAGGAGGAGGTACGGGGCAGACTAGGCGGCGCGGTAGGGGAGCCGCCCCAGTCGCCCCACTCGGGGGGGGGGCGATGCGGGGGCACGGGAGGAGGAGGGGAGGGGAAGTGGGGCGGGGGAGGCGCTGGGGCGCCCGCGCCTGCGGCCAGCAGCGGTAGGAGGCCAGCGGCGGCAGGGGGAAACCATAGCGGGAGGACGAGAGGAGTGGGTCGCGGGGGAGTAATTCATTGAGGAGGACAGTGGTGGCGACCATGGTGGCCATTGGAGGGCAGGGGAGCTCCGACGATGATCTGAGGGTCGGGGAGGGCTAGAGGAGTGAGGCGAAGAGGCTCGGGCGGTCGGGAGGCCTCGGGGTAGCTTATATAGGTGAGGGGACGAGGTGTTGCACTGGCGGCCGCCGCGGACGTGTGGCCGGAGTCGCGAACGCGTGGGCACGCAAGCGAGCTCGGCGGTAGGCGACAAGAGCGGAATAGGGGAGGTTCACGGAGCAGTGGATGGAGCCAGGGGCACGGGGAGGAAGAAGAAGGGGCACGGGCAGAGCCAGACGACCACTGTTCGCCTGTGGGCACGCGGCGGTGAGCGCCGAGAAGGAAGCTGCCGGAGGGGGAACATGGTCAGAGAGCAACGTGAGGTAGAAGAGAGTCAGGTCGGCAACCACGGACATGCAGGCATCACCGGAGTGACGCGACTCGACGCGGTCAGTGGCGCGGAGCGCGGTAGCAACAGCCAGAGCACGTGCGCAGGCGTGCCAGCTGCGCGGTCACCACGCGACATGGCATGAAGAGGACAAGAAAGGTAGGGAAACTGTGTCTAGCATGTTGTCTCTCCATCATGGGGACTGTGGGAAGTGAGAGATCAAGAGAAGGAGCCAAGGAGAGATGTGAGGCTTCGATGCAAGTTTGTTGTAGCAAACTTGGCTGCACACCTGTGATCAACAGAGAATAGGAAATAGCCAAACTTCATGTCTGGTGTGCTTAGGTTAGGAAGGACTATGATCATGTGCAATTAGAAAAGAAATGGACCACAAAACAACATAGTTGCTTTGTAACTGCAAATATAGTCCAGAAACTTGCTCATGAAGGGGAATTCACATAGTGTAGCCACTTGAGCTGAAATTTGGTAAGGCCTGATGATATGGGCATAAGAAGATTCTGTAAAAATTTCATACCAATTGGATTCACCAAAATGGTACTTCCTTCACAGACATCGTCTTTGTCCAAAAATTTGGAATAATTTTGGAGAGAAAATGGATTATTGAAATGATCCCAAATTTGGTCGAGAAAGGTTATATTGGTAGTAGCATGGTCTGGTAATTTCTCAGAATTAATGAAGCAATATAAAATATACTTGCTTCACAACCTAAATTTTTTGCCAGAAACACATATTTGATCATGTGCTCACATAGATGATTGGATGGATCTGAAAATCGGAGTAGTGTGATTATATGAGCACATGAAGAGGCATGCAAAATTTCAACTCAATTTGATAACCCTAACTAGTACTTCCTTCAGAAAGGCTGCCTTCTGACAAAAACTTTGAAAATTTGCCGAGGAGGATTCACTAGGCAAATGGAACTGAATTTTGGCATGAGGCAATGATTTGAATGTAAGAGCATGCCCAAAATGTTTGGGAGCGATCAAGAAAAGATAGGTGGTACTTCCTTCACAGAAGACCACTCTGCACAGAAATGAAGAAATAATATTGGTTACTCAAATATGGGTTAGGAAAGGAAAGTTTGGACATATTTGGGGCATATATGATCCAAACAAATTAAGAGAATTATTTGCGAATTTTGTGGAAGACAGAAATATAGGTTGCTTCACAGCCTTGCGCAAACAGGAATATTCCTTTAACAGAAAAAAGGAATATTCCAAGAAAAAGAATTTTGAGGTTGAGCTAGAGTGAAGTTGACATGATCTTGGGAAAGTTTTGAGAATGATGAGCCACTTTGGCGGTTATGAAATGATGATCTCACAGGTTGCATGTCCACAGAACCACTCCAAAAAGAAAAATCAGAACAAAAACCAAATAAATTTAAAGAAAAAGAAAGGGCCAAAAACCAGGGTGTTACAAAATTATATATTTGCACGAGAAATATATAGGTTAAGCGTTCGATCCATTTTTTGTAAACGCGCCTCTACACCCGTACGATCGGCCGCGCCCGTGCGATCGTTCAAAGTTATCGGTGCATCATCCGGAGTTATTGTCTTTTTTCTGGGGTGGACTTCGTACCAATTATTAACTGCTCATGTGTGCCCCGTGTACACAGTCTGGCATGACCGACTTCCTGCTAGCACTATCTAAAATTAGTTGAAAATAGATACGAACGATCCCGTGGGCGGCAAAATCTCCCTCCTCCTTCTAAAATTTCCGCGACCAAGTCTATAGCATGCAAAATTCCCCTTTTGTCCTTGGTGCACGGAGAACAATATGACCCTCATTAACATAATAGGTCGGGGTTGCTTTGGCAACTTCCGCTTCCCCCACCACACGACACCCCCATTTCCTCTGCCCTCCCGCAAAAATGACTACTCCACCGCACCAGAGCATCTTACATCGCACCATCCGTACTTCATCGGCCATTCTACGCCTTCCCTCTCAAAACCATAGACTAACCATCCACCTATGTACCAGAGCCCATTCACTTTCGGTGTCGTCCACCTCGCTGGATCTGCTTCTGCGGCCGCATCTACCCCTCCCACCT
Source organism: Aegilops tauschii subsp. strangulata (assembly GCF_002575655.3). Lineage (NCBI taxonomy): Eukaryota > Viridiplantae > Streptophyta > Magnoliopsida > Poales > Poaceae > Aegilops > Aegilops tauschii. Next base: position 191,152,053 of record NC_053037.3, read on the forward strand.
CCCCTAGAAATCGTAGACTACTCATCCACCACTATACCACAGCCCATTTAGTGTCGGCCTTGTCCACAACGCCGGATTTGCTTCGCCGGTCCTCTTTTCAATCGCATCGCTGAAGGAAATATGCCCTAGAGGCAACAATAAAGGTGTTATTTTATATTTCCTTATTCATGATAAAGGTTTATTATTCATGCTAGAACTGTATTGATCGGAAACTTAAATACATGTGTGAATACATAAACAAATACCGTGTCCCTAGTAAGCCTCTACTAGACTAGGTCGTTGATCAAAGATGGTTATAGTTTCCTAACCATAGACATGTGTTGTCATTTTATAATTGGATCACATCATTAGGAGAATTATGTGATGGACTAGACCCACCCGTTAGCTTAGCATATTGATCGTTCAGTTTTATTGCTATAGCTTTCTTCATGTCAAATACATATTCCTTCGACTATGAGATTATGCAACTCCCGAATACCAAAGGAATACCTTGTGTTATGTCAAACGTCACAACATAACTGGGTGATCATAAAGATGCTCTACAGGTATCTCCGAAGGTGTCTGTTGAGTTGGCATAGATCGAGATTAGGATTTGTCACTCTGAGTATCGAAGAGGTATCTCTGGGCCCTCTCAGTAATACACATCATAATCTTGCAAGCAAATGACTAAGCAGTTGGTCAAGAGGTGATGTATTACGGAACGAGTAAAGAGACTTGCCGGTAACGAGATTGAACTAGGTATGAAGATACCGACGATCGAATCTCGGGCAAGTAACCTACCGATGGACAAAGGGAACTACGTATGTTGTCATAACGGTTCGACCGATAAAGATCTTCGTAGAATATGTAGGAGCCAATATGGGCATCCAGGTTCCGCTATTGTTTATTGACCGCAGAGGTGTCCCGGTCATGTCTACATAGTTCTCGAACCCGTAGGGTCCGCACGCTTAACGTTCATTGACGATATAGTGTTATATAAGTTATGTGATTTGGTGACTGAATGTTGTTCGGAGTCCCGGATGAGATCACGGACATGACGAGGAGTCTCGAAATGGTCGAGAGATAAAGATTGATATATAGGACAATAGTATTCGGACACCGGAAGTGTTTCGGGGGGTACCGGGTACTTATCGGGTCGCCGGAAGGGGTTCCGAGCACCCCCGTCAAAGATATTGGCCTTATGGGCCAAGAGAGGAAACACACTAGCCACAAGGAGCTGGTGCGCCCCCCATAGCAGGCCGGCCTAAGGAGAAGGAAAGGGGGGAGGGAAAGGAAAGTGTGGATTAGGATTCCCACTTCCTTCCCTCTCCCCCTCTTTCTTTCCCCCTAGGAATACATGGCAGGGGGCGCGGCCAGGGCAATAGCCCTAGGGCCAACCAGCCACCTATGTGGTGCGCCAGGCTGCCTCCCCTCCCCCTCCCACCTATATATATGTGGGAAGGGGGCGCGTAGCACACACCAGATCAATTGTTAGCCGTGTGGGGTGCCCCCCTCCACCGTTTACACCCCCGGTCATATTTTCGTAGTGCTTAGGCGAAGCCCTGCGGAGATCACTTCACCATCACCGTCACCACGTCGTCGTGCTGATGGAACTCATCGACTACCTCGCTGTCGGTGTCAAAACCTGCGGATCTCGGGTAGGGGGTCCCGAACTGTGCATCTAAGGATCGAAGGTAACAGGAGGCGGGGGACACGATGTTTACCCAGGTTCGGGCCCTCTTAATGGAGGTAATACCCTACTTCCTGCTTGATTGACTTTGATGAGTATAGGGGTTACAAGAGTTGATCTACCTCGAGATCGTAATGGCTAAACCTTAGATATCTAGCCTGTATGATTATGATTGCCTCTACGGACTAAACCCTCCGGTTTATACAAACACCAAAGGGGGCTAGGGTTGTACAGAGTCGGTTTACAGAGAAAGGAATCTTCATATCTGCGCACCAAGCTTGCCTTCCACGCCAAGGAGAGTCCCATCCGGACACGGGGGAAAGTCTTCCGTCTTGTATCTTCACAACCCATCAGTCTGGTCCACGTCACACAGCCCGGATGCCTGAGGACCCCGTAATCCAGGACTCCCTCAGTAGCCCTCGAACTTGTCTTCAATGACGACGTGTCCGGCATGCAAATTGTCTTCGGCATTGCAAGGCAGGTTCCTCCACCGAATACTTCAAAGCATCTAAATCGAAGGGCTATATTCGGCCCTTACACCTTCGGTCTTGGTAAGGTAAATTCTTCAAACAGCTCGGTTGTATTAAATGTCATACCCTTCGGCTTATGTGCTCCCGTCGCCTCAGCTTCCATGTGGTAAACGAATACGAAGTGTCCAAACGTTTTTACAGATAACCCCCCGACGGTGTATGGAAGGTGTCTATTTAAAGAGATTAGATCTCAGATGCCATTCCATACCAGGCGAAAATCCTTCGAACTGGCCACAAGAAACCACGCAACCATGGCCAGTGCTCCTAGTTCTTCCTCCCGCCCGCATGGCCCTCAAAAAGGCGATTGGGATTGCTGCTCTGTATCCCATGCCTAGCTGACCAAGCTCCAGGTGCAGGGATATCTCCCCCCTACGGATCAAGTCCCCGTTCGGCCGGGATTAACTTCTTTTACTAGAGAAGCCCTGACAGAAAATTTCCTGAATCCTTCAAAAGGGGAGTGAGTGTGCTTCGTTTCCTTTCTCTTAAGAGGTGTTGGATTTCCAATCCATCCTTTCCTCCGAGGTCTCCTGGAGTACTATGGCCTCCAACTGCACAATCTCACTCCAGGCTCCATTTTGCACATCGCGGGTTTCGTCGCTCTTTGCGAGCTGTTCCTAGGCTGCGAGGCCCATTTCGAGCTATGGAGGAAGCTTTTCTGCCTCGTCCCTCACTCCCAAAAGGGATCCATATTCGAGGTGGGCGTTGCCGAAGATGGCGCATAGACGAGACAGGATACCTATCCGGCACTCTGAACAAGGCATCCGAAGAGTGGCCCTCGGAGTGGTTTTACATTGAAGATGTCATTCTCTCGGACCCAATTCGACGAGGCCTTCCCGAATTTTCCAATTCTCCGTTAAAGAAGCACCACAGCTGGCGCCCCCGGAGCCTAGAGGAGGTAGATAGTGCGGAGGTTAAGATGTTAATGGACAAGATAAAAATACTCGCCCAATCCGGACTGTTTATAATTGAGGTCATGGCGATTTCCGTAAAGCGAGGTGTTCAGCCACTCCAATCCAGAGGACTCCCATTGTGGAACTACAACGGGGAGGATGACACATCTCGCTACGGGCGCAAGGGTCCGGACAACTTCGCCGCCCTGTCCGCCATGTTGGCTGATCTTTATAAAGGGGAGAAAGAAGAATTCACTCGCCTTAAGTGCCGAGAGGGCTTTTCCATGTACAACCCCCTAGCTGGGTAAGCTTTCAATCCAGAATCTCACTCAATCCTCTTCCTCAGTCACAACTAGTCGAACTTAACCCGACCACTTTTAACAGGAGTGGAGGAAAGCCACCGCGGGGATCTATAGCCCCGCCCCGCAGCCGGAGGACCATATTCGGGACTTGGATCCTGGGTTTGAGGAGGATCCGGATATATTCGTGGAGCTCAAGGAGGGGGTCTTCTATCAGGCGAGTTACGATGGCATAGAGGTGGCCATTGTAGCTGATTACCCCGGCCTTCTTCCTTTTTCCCATGTAAGTGCCCATGGAGCGTCTCCTTCAAAAGAGTTCTCCCATCGCGCCTCACCCACTGCACTGTCTCGTGCTTCAAAGGGGTGGCGCTCGTCTCGCCACGCCGCATCGGAGTCGTCCCTTAAGAAGGGGACGCCTACACAAGGCGAGTCTTCGAAAAGAAAGGCGGACGGTGATTCTTCCAAGCCTCGACCTTCATAAAAAAGGTACGGCTTTTAATACACCCCGCGGCAAACATATCGAACTGTGACGTTTTCTGCTGCGCCATATTTCAGGAAGAGCATTCTCCGGACTGTATCCGGAGACCTCGCCAGACATATGTCCACCAATCCGACCCTGGACCCTGCCTCTAGGGCTAGGGTTGATACGGGTGCAATACCGGATTGTCCTCTCTCCGACGATTCAGATAATGTATCCGTCACCAACTCCGAAGTGGAGAGCGCCATGAACCATCGGTGTCGGAGGGCGGCTATGCGCGACCCTAACTTTACTGAAGAGGCATTCAATGCCTTCAGCTCTGCGGATGCATACATCCGAGCTGCTCGGGATGGGCTTGCTGGAGCCACTTACCAGCTTTCAAAGGATATGCGGATAAGATCATTTTGTGTAGATTTAATAGCCATACACCAGTAGCCCCCGAGACTTGAAACAGTTGAAGCAACTGATTTTAAGGATCGATGTATAAACAGGTACTCACGGAGAAGAAGAACATGCTACCTCGGGAGCTGGAACAGTGTCGGACCCAGCTGACTGCTGCTACTGCAAAACTGGAGAAGTCCAAGGAGGCACCGAGTGGTAATGTCCCCTTCTGTCCGAAAAATATAATCATGTGCCCGTAATATTTATGCAAATAAACACTGTTGTATATACGATGGCAGGATCATCGGATCAGCTAGAGGAAAAACTAAAGGCCGCGCAGACGGATAAAGAACATGTCGAAAGGCAAGAGGACGCTGGTCAACGTGTACTGACACGGACCAGGGACGAGAAGAACAAGCTGCAGGATGCCAACAGCCAACTAGGCGAAGAGCTGAAAGACGTGCGAGCCCAACTAGCTGACGCATTGAAGGAGAACAGAAAGCTGAGAGGCGGCATATTCAGTATGCCTTTTAACTTATTGTCGTACAGTTCGCTGATGCGACACCTAACAAGTTTATATCTGTAGGTGTGTTGACTGGGCGGCCTGAAGAAGAGGTGTCTGGATTTCAAGGTGACCTGCTACAAGAGTTGTCCAAGGTGCATGAGCAGGCACGGAAGGCAATGAGAACCATCGCTAAGGCTTTATGGCCAGCCGATTCTCCTACGGGAAGTATGGAGGAACTCGAGAATTTATTCAAGGGAGCTCGGCGCCGTTTTGGGCTGTGGAAGATATCAGCATGCCGAGAAGGTGCCCGGGAAGCCTGGGCCATGGTAAAAACACGGTACACCGGACTTGATCCAAATCATATGCCGCGGGTCGGACCTCGAGGATCCGATGGACAAGAAATTCCGGTCAACCTGGTGTATGAACAAGTGAAGATGGCAGCCAAATTTTCACAACAGGATTGTAAACTAGACAACCTGTTAGAGGGTCTAGATTTGAGTCCAAGTAGCAATGTACTTTTATCGATAAACTTGTCTCCAGCTGAATTTGTAAAACGATTGTCATGGCAGACTTTTTGCTTCGACCTCCGAAAACCCTAGGTTTGGAGTGTTTCCAAATACTATACCGTAGGTAAACACCAATGTATGTTTGGAAACCAGGCAGTCCGGTCATAGTTGCTTGAACAGACAAGTTGTATTCGGGGAGTTATGTTATATTACATTTGATTGTAAGAAACATCTTCCAGAGAGAATAGTTCCGTTAAGGGTTCCTCTCCCTGGGCTAGTATGCGGTTTTTTTATGCATACCGAAGCTGTGATGCTAAAAAATCACAGTAAGCGTTATAGTCTGGGGGTTTTGTATTGCAACGAGAGCAGTTCATATTTTGCTCACCGACCAATCATTCCCTTAAGAATGCTAGCTTTCGGCTTCACCCGTCTGAGGTACATGTCCGGATAACTTGGCTGTAACAATCGCAGAGGTGCTCCCTTTATGCCCTAGCCGAACAAGCGGGAACGTAGGGCATAAGCACAGGAGCCAGGCAACCCAGCTTGGCAAAAACTTAAGTCATAAAGGTGCATATAATCGTGGAGAAAATACATATATGAATAGATGACACATATATACGGCGAGCTTGATGCTCGAAAAATAATAATAAGGTTCTTGTGAAAAGAAACCCCAGGTATTGTGGGGTATGTACATTTAAGGATGTATACCCCTCAGGTGTGCGGTTTATCCGAACACGAGCTAGAAGTTGTATAGAAATGAGAAAAAGGAAAACAGTGGAAGGCAGAAAAGAAGGAACGAGGAAAAAGGTATATGTGCGGACTTAGGCGTAGAATCTTCGGAGCCTTGCAGCGTTCCATGGGTTTGGCTCCAAGCGATTGTCCGAAGCATTGCGAAGGCGATAGGCTCCTCCAATGAGAACTTCATCTATAATGAAGGGACCCTCCCATTTGGGCTTGAGCTTGTCCTTTTTCTTCTCTGGTAGGCGTAGAACGAGTTCACCGACATTGTAAGTCTTTGCCCGTACTTCTCTGCATTGATATCGCCGAGCCTGCTGTTGATAGAATGCGGAACGGGCCTTCGCGCCATCGCGCTCCTCCTCCAGGCCTTCCAAGTCGTCCTGCCGATCGAGCTCGGCTTCTCTCTCTTCGTACATGCGCACTCGAGGTGAGTCGTGAATAATGTCGCAAGGCAAGACCGACTCTGCGCCGTACACCATGAAAAAAGGTGTATATCTGGTCGTGCGATTGGGCGTGGTCTACAGCCCCCAGAGTATGGAATCGAGTTCCTCGACCCAGTGTTTGTCTGATTCTTGCAGAGATCGCAGTAGTCTGGGTTTGATGCCACTCATTATCATGCCGTTAGCCCGTTCGAGCTGACCGTTTGTCTAAGGGTGATATACGGAGGCATAATCGAGCTTGATGCCCAAATTGGCGCACCAAGTTTGCACCTCATCGGCTGTAAACTTAGATCCGTTGTCAGTAATAATACTGTGCGGGACACCATAACGGTGTACTACACCAGATATAAAGTCTATAACTGGTCCGGCTTCAGCTATTTTGACTGGCTTGGCTTCTATCCACTTAGTGAACTTATCAACCATAACCAATAAGTATTTCTTCTTATGGCTTCCCCCTTTAAGAGGTCCGACCATATCGAGCCCCTAGACCGCAAAGGGCCAAGTGATGGGGATTGTTCAAAGGGCAGTGGGTAGCATATGGCTTTGATTAATGAAAAGCTGGCATCCAACGCAGCGCTGTACAAGGTCATGTGCATCTGTCCGGGCCATGCGCCAAATGAAACCCGTACGGAAGGCTTTACTTACAAGGGTTCGAGCTGCGGCGTGATGAACACCAAGACCAGCGTGTATTTCAGCCAAGAGCTGCCGTCCCTCTTCTTGGGAGATACATCGTTGAAGGACTCCAGTAGTACTTTTCTTGTACAGTTCTCCTTCATGAACTTTGTAGGCCTTCGAGCATCGAACGATGTGACGGGCCTCAGTCTGATCCCCAGGGAGCTCATTCCTAGTAAGGTAGGCATGGAAAGGTTCGGTCCACGGGGCAATTACAGCCATGATTTCGTGGGCCGATGGTGTTATTTCGGTGCGTGAGCCCCCGATGATATCGGGACTGTGTTCAGAATCTGGGGTTATGATCGGCTCCAGACCAGTATTGCCGCTCTCGTCCTGCCACACCATTGATGGCTTGAAGATCCTTTCCACAAAGGTGTTAGGTGGGACGGGGTCGCGTTTAGCGCCCATGCGAGCGAGGATGTCCGCGGCTTGATTACTCTCTCGAGCCACGTGATGAAACTCGAGCCCCTCGAGCCGAGTTGATATTTTGAGTACGGCGTTGCAGTACACCGCCATCTTCGGATCTTTTGCATCGAATTCTCTGTTTATTTGGGATATTGCAAGGTTTGAATCCCCGCGTACTCAAGGCATTGTATGCCCATGGAGACAGCCATTCGGAGACCATGTAATAGGGCCTCGTACTCGGCTGCATTGTTAGAGTCTGTATATAGTATTTGGAGCACATAACAGACTGTGTCTCCTGTGGAGGATGTCAAGAGGACACTAGCCCCAAGCCCGGCTAGCATTTTAGAGCCATCGAAGTGCATCACCCAGTTGGAATACGTGACATACTCTTTAGGGAGTTCGGCCTCTGTCCATTCGGCGACGAAGTCAGCCAACACCTGAGATTTAATGGCTCGGCGAGGTTTGTACGTTATTTCAAATGGTAGGAGCTCAATGGCCCATTAGGCAATCCGGCCGGTGGCGTCCCGGTTGTTTATAATATCATTGAGTGGTACTTCTGAAGCCATCGTGATCGAGCACTCTAGAAAGTAGTGCCGCAGCTTGCGGGATGCCATAAAGACCGCATATGCTATCTTCTGATAATGCGGGTATCGGGATTTGCATGGTGTAAGGACCGTCGATACGTAGTATACTAGTTTTTGGAGTGGGAATTTATGCCCCTCCTCTTCTCGTTCCACGACGAGCACCGCACTCACCACCTAGTGAGTTGCCGATATGTAGAGCAACATTGGTTCGCCGACGTTTGGTGCGGCCAAGATGGGGTTGCTTGCTAGCAGAGTTTTTATTTCCTCCAGTCTGGCTGTTGCCGCGTCCGTCCACGCAAAGTTGTCGGTGCGTCGGAGCAGGAAATACAATGGTAATGCCTTCTCTCCTAATCTGGAGATAAAATGGCTCAAAGCTGCCACGCACCAGGCTAGTTTTTGGACCTGCTCGAGGTCGGTTGGTGTTGCCAATTGTGACAGGGCTCGGATTTTGGCTGGGTTTGCTTCAATTCCTCTATTGGAGACAATAAACCCAAGCAGTTTGCCCGCGGGGACGCCGAAAACGCACTTTTCCGGATTGAGCCTTATGTCATATGTTCGGAGGTTGTCGAATGTAAGGTGCAAGTCATCCACCAATGATTCAACATGCTTGGTGCTACCTCTTGAGCATGTGTTGGTTTTCCCTTGAAGAGGAAAGGGTGATGCAGCAAAGTGGCTTAAGTATTTCCCTCAGTTTTTGAGAACCAAGGTATCAATCCAGTAGGAGACTACACGCAAATCGCCTAGTACCTGCACAAACAATCAAGAACCTTGCAACCAACGCAATAAAGGGGTTGTCAATCCCTTCACAGCCACTTGCAAAAGTGAGATCTGATAAAGATAATAAGATAAATATTTTTGGTATTTTTGTTGTATAGATTGGAAAATAAAGTGCAAAATAAATAGTAAACTATAATTGCAGATTGGAAACTTAGATGATCTAAAGTAGACTCGGCGGGGCATAGGTTTCACTAGTGGCTTCTCTCAAGATAGCATATATTACGGTGCGTCAACAAATTACTGCCGAGCAATTGATAGAAAAGCGCATAGTTATGATGATATCTAAGGCAATGATCATGAATATAGGCATCACGTCCGTGTCAAGTAGACCGAAACGATTCTGCATCTACTACTATTACTCCACACATCGACCGCTATCCAGCATGCATCTAGAGTATTAAGTTCATAAGAATAGAGTAACACATTAGGCAAGATGACATGATGTAGAGGGATAAACTCAAGCAATATGATATAAACCCCATCTTTTTATCCTCGATGGCAATAATACAATATGTATCATTTCCCTTTCTGTCACTGGGATCAAGCACCGCAAGATTGAACCCAAATCTAAGCACTTCTCCCATTGCAAGAAAGATCAATCTAGTAGGCCAAACTAAACCGATAATTCGAAGAGACTTGCAAAGATATCAAATCATGCATATAAGAATTCAGAGAAGAATCAAATAATATTCATAGATAATCAAGTTCATGAACCCACAATTCATCGGACCTCAGCAAACACACCGCAAAAAGTATTACATCGAATAGATCTCCAAGAACATCAAGGAGAACTTTCTATTGAGATCCAAAGAGAGAGAAGAAGCCATCTAGCTAATAACTATGGACCCAAAGGTCTGTGGTAAACTACTCACACATCATCGGAGAGGCTATGGTGTTGATGGAAAAGCCCTCCGTGATCGAATCCCCCTCCGGCAGATCACCGGAAAAGGCCCCAAGATGAGATCTCATGGGTACAGAAGGTTGCGGCGGTGGAAAAGTGGTTTCGTGGCTCCCCTGGATGTTTTCAGGGTATAAGAGTATATATAGGCGAAAGAAGTAGGTCGGTGGAGCTACGAGGGGCCCACGAGGGTGGGGGCGCGCCAACCCCCCTTGGGCGCGCCCTCCTGCCTCGTGGCCGCCTTGTTGCTTCCTTGACATCCACTCCAAGTCTCCTTTATTGTGTTTGTTCCAAAAAAGATCCTCGCGAAGGTTTCGTTCCGTTTGGATTCCGTTTGATATTCCTTTTCTGCAAAATACTGAAATAGGCAAAAAAACAGCAAATTGCACTGGGCCTTCGGTTAATAGGTTAGTCCCAAATAGTATAAAAGGGTATATTAAACATCCAAAACAGATAATATAATAGCATGGAACAATCAAAAATTATAGATACGTTGTGGACGTATCAAGCATCCCCAAGCTTAATTCCTGCTCGTCCTCGAGTAGTGTAGCGACCCGACCTCAGGCGGTCAAGTCTCTGTGCTTCAGTGTCATCCCTGGATCGGTATTGCTGACACACACAGTACTCGAAGGATTTATAACAGAGTAGCAATCACACACTTATTACATCGAATGTCTCCAAAGAGAACTTATTACAATAAATATGGCTTAAGGCCATCTAAATAGGATAACAGCGAAAGACTTAGAAGATAAAGTGAGTCCATCAACTCCAACGGCATAGCTGAGTGCAAGACAACGGCCTAGCGAACCTTACTCCTCGTCTGAAAAGTCTGCAACATGATACGTTGCAGCCGGAAAATGGGTCATCACATGGAATATGCTGGCAATATAACACCGTAGAGCAATGAACAGATAAATGCTATCACTACATGCATATATGGCTGGTGGAAGCTCTATGGTTATTTGGATTTTGCGAAAAGCCATTGTTTCCTACAACAAAGGAATACATTTTCTTTAACTATCATGGTAGTTGAAACATCATTGAGAAGGTACCCCCATCTCAATCCCAATTAAAGTAATCATTAACAACCCAACAAATTTATTTAGAGTGATGAGATCAAATCAATAATTCAAGTACCAGATACTCAAGATGTCCATAACCGGGGACATGGCTAACCATGATTAGTTTGTACACTCTGCAGAGGTTTGCCCACTTTTCCCCACAGGACTCGATCTCCTCCGTTGGATTTCTCGCATGACATGGTGTTTGAGAAACGGATGACCGAGACACAGTCTTTCAGAAGCATTTACTCTTTACTCTAGGTGGACAGTTACACCTACTTTCCCTCTACATCTGATAGCCCACCACTGAAAAAGGTCACACAACATACTCAACTATGCCAGAGCCCATAATGGCTTGTGGCTGCACACGGAAGTTTCTAGCATGAATAATCTTATGATCCCTTTGAGCCTGGGTGGCGGACCGTAGGATGATCGCACGGTATAACCCCGGGATATCCTAGGACAACACTGGATTCCCCAGGTGCCCAAAACAAACAATCCACCCAGATGTGTATTAAAGTTGCATCCTTAAGTTGAACCATTAATTAACACTCACATCTGTCATGGATACACTCAAACCCAAACCACGTCTACGAGCATAGCATGGCAATATAAGCATAACGTAGAAGTAACTCCCAGGGTTTGATAATTAAACAGGGCAATAGGTTCTACCTCATCAACTACTTCCCATATTCCCACAAGTTAAACACATCCTAATCATGCAATGTTTGAGGGTTGTAACAAATGTATAAAAATCGGGTATGAAAAGAGTATGATCAATGTGTTACTTGCCTTGCTGACGATCCGCAAAACCTAGGGACTCGTAGTAGCACGCTTCGCACTCCGGGAATTCTATCGCAAACAAACAATAGCATACATAAGAAATCAATAAAATATGCACGGGTAAAACTCAAATAAGAAGATCTAACCATAAAGTTCAACTGAAGAACTCCGGTTTGCAAAAACATTCAAATCGAACGGAGCAACGAAACTCAAACTGCGAAAGAAACAAGATCCGCTTACTAATCTAGACTAAAGTCAAATTTTACAGTACCAAAATTTTGTTCAAGTTGGTTAAATAGAAAGAGGGTTTCGAGACGAAGATCTAGGCGCTTGAATCGCCTGATTCCGATAAACGAGCAAAAAGATAAACTAAAACGAAAATTAGGGCAGAAATCACAATCGAAAATAATCGCGGAAAAACCCTGGAAAAAGAAAAACTGACGAACAGGCTAACGAATGAACGTTTGATGTCTGCGGCTAACAGGTGAAAACCGTTCGTTAAAACGAACGTACGGACGAACACCCGCTGCTTAACTAAACCGGAAAAAAATAAAACCGATCTAAAAAATAACTGAGGGTTTCTATAAAAACCGTACGGTTTTCCGGCGAAAACCGGCGGCTACCTCGGGACGGGCAGCGGGGCGGCGATGGTGTACGGCGGCGGCGACAGCGTCCGGCGGCAGTGGCGGCGACGGCGGCCGCGGCGAGCGGCGCTGGTGGCGACGACGGATCGGGCGGGGTGGGGCTAGGGTTTGTGGGCGGCTCGGGCCTCCGCTTAAAAAGGCCGGCCGGGCGAAGTGCCCGACTAGGTCGGTTGACTTTTTTTTAAATAATTCCACGTAGAAAAATGAAGAAAAGGAATACTAAACGGACTCCAAAAATCCCGAAATAAATTTTCCCCGTCCTCTAAAAATATAGTGGACAAAGTGAACATTTATTTAGGACTCTAATGGAATTTGTAAAACGCGTATTTTCCTAATTCAAATAAAATCGCAATAAAATCCCAATAAAATCATTTATTTGATTTTAATATTTTTCCTCCAATATTTCATCTATTTTGGAGAAGTCATATTATCTCCCCTCATATATTTTAAATTCGAAATATTTTCGGAGAGAAAAATCATTAAAACAAAGTGATCCTTGCTTCAATATTTGAATAAAATTCAAATATCAAAATCGTGAAATCCCCAACTCTCTCCGCGGGTCCTTGAGTTGCTTAGAATTTCGAGGATCGCAAACAAAAATGCAATAAAATATGATATGCATGAATGACCTATGTATAACATTCCAAATTGAAAATTTGGGATGTTACAAACCTACCCCCCTTAAGATGAATCTTGCCCTCGAGATTCGGGTTGCCTAGAAAATAGGTGCGGGTGGTCTTTGCGTAAATCATCTTCTCGTTCCCAGGTGGCTTCATCCTCGGTATGGTGGCTCCACTGAACTTTGCAAAACTTGATAACCTTGTTGCGAGTAACTCGGCTGGCAAACTCAAGAATCTTGACAGGTTTCTCCTCATATGTCAAATCATTGTCCAACTGAATCGCTTCCAGGGGCACTGTATCCCTCAGAGGAATATCGGCCATCTCTGCATGGCACTTCTTCAACTGGGAAACATGAAACACATCATGTACTCCTGACTGTCCTTCGGGTGACTCCAACTTGTAGGCAACCTCTCCCATGTGTGTTCCAAAACACGGTACGGTCCTACAAATCTCGAGGCTAACTTTCCCTTAACTCCAAAACGTTTAACTCCTCGAAGAGGTGACACTCGCAGATATGCTGTGTCTCTGATTTCATAGACTACCTACTTGCATTTTGAATCTGCATAACTCTTCTGTCGGGACTGAGCTACCTTCAGTCTATCTCGAATCAGCTTAACCTTCTCTTCGGACTCCTTAATCAAATATGGTCCAAACAACTGACGGTCTCCAACTTCATCCCACATCAACGGTGTTCTGCACCTTCTTCCATACAGGGCTTCGAATGGTGCCATCTTCAAACTGGCCTGGTAGCTATTGTTGTACGAGAACTCTGCGTAAGGCAAGTTGTCATCCCAACTAGATCCATAATCTAGCGCACAAGCTCTCAACATGTCCTCCAGAATCTGATTGACTCTCTCAGTCTGTCCATCTGTCTATGGGTGAAAAGTTGTACTGAACTCTAGCCTGGTTCCCAAAGTCTGGTGCAGCTGGTGCCAAAACTTTGAAGTAAATTGTGTTCCTCTATCTGATACGATGGTCATCGGAACTCCGTGCAGACATACGATCCTGGTCATATATATCTTGGCCAACTTCGCACTTGTATAAGTCGTTTTCACTGGGATAAAGTGGGCTACTTTGGTCAAGCAATCCACTACTACCCAGATAGAATCATATCCCGATCGGGTCCTAGGCAATCCGGTGATTAAATCCATGCCAAGCTTATCCCACTTCCATTCGGGTATCGGCATAGGCTACAGTAATCCTGCTGGCTTCTGATGTTCTGCCTTCACTCTCTGACATACATCACATATGGCTACATACTCGGCAATATCCTTCTTCATACCCGTCCACCAGAAACGCTCCTTCAAGTCCAAATACATCTTAGTATTTCCGGGGTGTATCGAGTATGGCGAGTCATGAGCTTCCTGTAGTATCAACTTCCTGATCTCTGCATTATTGGGCACATATACACGGTCCTCAAACCACAAGTTGTCGTGCTCATCCTCACGAAAACCTTTGGCTTTCCCTTCACTCATCTTCTCCTTTATTTCGGCAACTTCCTTGTCATCTTACTCAGCTTCTCGAATCTTTCCCAATAATGTTGACTGAACCTCCAACGATGCAACAAAACCTCTAGGGACTATCTCCAAACGTAGCTCCCTGAGATCTTCTTCCAACTCCTTTGGCATTCCTCCGCTTACGAGGGTATTGACGTAACTCTTTCGGCTCAAAGCGTCTGCTACGACATTGCCCTTGCCTGGGTGATAATGCAACTTCATATCATAATCTTTTATGAGCTCCAACCATCTCCTCTGCCTGAGGTTCAGCTCCTTCTAAGTAAAAATATACTTCAAACTCTTGTGATCCGTGTACACATCGCAATGGTTTCCGATGAGAAAATGTCTCCAGGTTTTGAGCGCATGCAGCACAGCTGCTAACTCCAAGTCGTGTGTGGCATAGTTCAACTCATGTGGTCGAAGTTGTCGTGAGGCGTACGAAACAACTCTTCTGTCTTGCATAAGTACTCCTCCAAGTCCTAAGCGAGAGGCGTCGCAGTACACTTGGAAATCCTTGCGTATATCCGGCAGAATCAGCACTGGGGCTGTAGTCAAACGTTTCTTCAACTCCTAGAAACTTGCTTCACATTCTTCAGTCCAATGGAACTTGGTGTCCTTCTTCAGCAATGCCGTCATAGGCTTCGCAATCTTAGAAAAATTCTCAATAAATCTCTGATAATATCCCGCGAGTCCAAGAAAACTACGGATCTCTCCAACTGAGGTGGGTGCGAACCACTCAGTGACTGACTGAACCTTGGTGGGATCCACTGCTATACCTTCTCCTGATATAACATGTCCAAGAAATCCAACTTCCTTCAACCAAAACTCACATTTGCTGAACTTGGCATATAACTAATGTTCCCTGAGCTTCTCGAGAACTAAACGCAAATTCTCCTTGTGTTCCTCTTCATTCTTCGAGTATACCAAGATATCATCAATGAACACCACGACAAACTTATCGAAGAACTCCATGAACACCTTGTTCATCATACTCATGAAATAGGCAGGGGCATTAGTTAGTCCAAATGACATAACTGTATACTCATTTAACCTGTACCTTGTGGTGAAAGCTGTTTTTAGGTATATCTTTTTCCCTAATCTTCAGCTAGTGATATCCTGATTGCAGATCGATCTTTGAAAACACCTTAGCTCCTTGCAACTGGTCAAACAAATCATTGATCATCAGCAGTGGGTACTTATTCTTGATTGTTACTTCATTCAACGCACGATAATGAACCACCATCCTTAACGATCCATCCTTCTTCTCGGCCAAGAGCACTGGGGCTCCCCATGGTGATGAACTTCGTCGAATGTAACCTTTCTCCAACAACTGCTTACTCTGCTTATTAATCTCCTCCAGATCATTTGCGGGAATCCGGTATGGTCTCTTAGATATTGGTCCGGTGCCTGGCAATAGTTCTATCAAAAACTCGATGTCTCGATCTGGCGGCATGCCTGGTAATTCCTCTGGAAATACATTCGGGTAATCCTTTACGACCGGCACTTCCTCCTGAACAACTCCCACGAGAGAATTTACTTGAGTCCTCCTTGGCGCATGCCTGGATACATACTTGATCCTTTTTCCCTCCGGGGTAGTGAGCAAAATCGACTTTCTGGCGCAATCGATGTTTCCCCCATACATCGATGGCCAATCCATTCCTAGTATCACATCCAATACTTGTGACTCCAAAATTATCAGGTCTGAGGGGAAAACATGGCTTCCAATGGTCAATGGCATCTGAAAACATCCTTGTCTTGCCATATATTCCGCTCCTGGCGAACTTACTAACATAGGCGTCCTAAGTACCTTAGTGGGCAACTTATACTTATCCACGAAACCCCTTGATATGTATGAATGTGATGCACCAGTATCAAAAAGAACGATTGCAGTAAAAGACTTAACCAAAAACTTACCGATGACTGCATCTGGCTGCTTGATAACCCACAAGTATAGGGGATCGCAACATTTTTCGATAAGTAAGAGTGTCGAACCCAACGAGGAGCTAAAGGTAGAACAAATATTCCCTCAAGTTCTATCGACCACCGATGCAACTCTACGCACGCTTGACGTTCGCTTTACCTAGAACAAGTATGAAACTAGAAGTACTTTGTAGGTGTTGTTGGATAGGTTTGCAAGAAAATAAAGAGCACGAGAATAAAAACTAGGGGCTGTAGTAAGTAAAGAAGGAATAAAGTAAATATAGCGAGTGTGGAAAAGTGGTGGTAGGAGTTGCGAAATTGTCCCTTAAGCAATTGACTACTTTACTAGACCGATAGCAAGTATTATGTGGGAGAGGCCACCGCTAGCATGTCATCCGTTACTTGGAATTCTATGCACTTATGATTGGAACTATTAGCAAGCGTCCGCAACTACTAACGTTCATTAAGGTAAAACCCAACCATAGCATTAAGATATATTGGTCCCCCTTCAATCTCGTATGCATCAATTTCTATGCTAGGCTGAAGCTTCTGTCACCCTTGCCCTCCAATACATAGTCCTATCAACATACAACTAACCCTATGGTGTGATCCACGCGCGCGCTCATATGATGGGCACCAAAGGAAAGCAACATAACCACAACAAAATTAAATCAATCATAGCAATTCATCAACCACCGATAGGACAACGAAAATCAACTCAGACATCATAGGATGGCAACACATCATTGGATAATAATATGAAGCATAAAGCACCATGTTCAAGTAGAGGGTACAGCGGGTTGCGGGAGAGTGGACCGCTGTAGATAGAGGGGGGAAGGTGATGGAGATGTTGGTGAAGATGGCGGAGGTGTTGGTGAAGATCGCGGTGATGATGATGGTGGCCATGGCAGCGTTCCGGCGCCACCGGAGGAGAGGGGGAGAGGGCCCCCCTTCTTCCTCTTCTTCCTTGACCTCCTCCCTAGATGGGAGAAGGGTCCCCTCTGGTCCTTGGCCTCCATGGCATGGGAGGGGCGAGAGCCCCTCCGAGATTGGATCTGTCTCTCTGTCTCTCTCTGTTTCTGCGTTCTCTCTGCTGCCCTTTCACCGTTTCGTATATATATGGAGATCCGTAACTCCGATTGGGATGAATCTTTCGCCCAGATTTTTCTCATAAAATTAGCTTTCTTGCAGCAAAAGAAGAGCGTTGACCGCCTTACGGGGTGCCCACGAGGGTCCAGGGCACGCCTGCCCCCCTGGGGGGCGCCCCCTGCCTCGTGGCCCCCTCGGGCACCGTCTCGCGTTGATTTTACTTCCCAAAAATCATAAATATTCCAAAATAATTCTCCGTCCGTTTTTATCCCGTTTGGACTCCGTTTGATATTGGGTTTCTGTGAAACATAAAACATGCAACAAACAGGAAATGGCACTGGGCACTGGATCAATATGTTAGTCCCAAAAATAATATAAAAAGTTGCCAAAAGTATATGAAAGTTGAATAATATTGGCATGGAACAATCAAAAATTATATATATGACGGAGACGTATCACTGCTCCTCAACTTCCTCCATGTTCACGTGGTTCACTTGTCCCCTGTTGAAAGGGTTGGGCTTCTTCCCGGCGCTTCCATTGCCATTACCGTTCTTCAACTCCGGATAATCGTTGGCGTAGTGCCTAGTCTTCCCGCACTTGAAACATGTAATGTGACTTTGATCCTTCTTGGCGGGTGTGGCTGGGTTAGAGCGGTTCTGATTGCTGCTGCTCCATTCCTGTTTCCATTCTTGGAGCCATTGTGGTTGTGAGAGCTCCCTCCATTGTGGGTGTGGCCTCCATGGTTATGGATAAGTCCTCCTCAGTTCGGGGTGAAACGAGGCTTCTGCTGAGCTCCAGAATTGTACTTTCCTTGTCCATACTTCCTCTTGCGGCTCTCAATCTGCTGCTGCTTCCCTTCCATCATAAGAGCCTTGTCTACCAACTCCTGGTAGTTTTTAAATGTTGCCACCATCAACTGCATGCTCATCTCATCATTCAGCCCTTCCATAAACTTCTCCTGCTTTGCGGCATCTGTGGCCACATCATCAGGGGCATAGCGAGACAGCTTACTAAACTCATCTACGTACTGAGCCACAGTACGATTCCCCTGGCGCAAGTTGCGAAACTCACGCTTCTTCATGCTCATAGCTCCAGTTGAGACATGGGCTGTGCAAAAAGCTTGCTGAAACTGATCCCAAGTGATATTGGCTATTGGGAAAGTGGCTGTGTAATTTTCCAACCATGACGCTACTGGTCCATCCAATTGGTGTGTGGCAAAACGCACCTTCTCAGCATCAGTGCAACCTGCGGTGGTCAACTCCCTTCCAATCTTGCGTAACCAATCATCCGCAACTATGGGCTCGGTGCTACTGGAAAACACCGGCGGCTATAACCTCAGAAAACGGGCTAAGTTGTCAACTGGAGGAGGGTTGTTGTTGTTGTTGTTGTTGCCTTGGTTCTGGACTAATATCTGCATCAAGGCATTCTGCTGCTGGATCAGCTCGGTGATCTCCGGTGGGAAGACAAATCCGGTGTCACGTCTCGGAGGCATCTGATGGGTTTAGAGGGGAGAGATTAGAATAGAAAGAGGTCTAGTGAGAAAGCACTACCCATATGCACATGAGACAAACACAATCAAATCACTCAATCAATCAAGCAAGGGCATACAAACGGTCTAGAACTATCGTTAAAAGTGCTCAGACTACTACTATATACATGGGAGAAATACTACTAGTCATATGGTGGTCATCTAGAAATTTTGATCGGTGGAAGACTCCATGATGTCCCCTCCAGCTTCGTCTTCAAAATCATCATCACTATCATCGGGGTCAGAGTCGGTGTCGTCGATGATGATGTAGTCTTCGGAACAAATCTCCTTGGGTTCATCGTCTTCTCCTCCTGGTGCGGGATCTCCCATGAATACTCCGATCTTCTTTATCAGGTCGTCATTCTTCTCCAATAGTATTACGATTTCCTCCTCATATCCATCGCGTGTAGACTTGAGTTCCTCTTCTAGCTCGGTGATCCTTGTCATCGCCTTCTTCAAATCTATCATGCTTGCGCACATCTGGTTCTCCTGGCGTCGAATGTGCTGGTTTAGCTCCTGGATGAATGCTGCAATGGACCTGTCCCTCCTGGTGCTGACTATTTCCCATTGCTCATCTTAGCGCCCACATATCTGGTAGATAGTATCCTTGAGATCCTTGTGGTAAACTTCGCCAATGCATCCCATGGCGATGTGGGCTACCATGCTCTTTCCTAGACTCCAGGTTGGGGCATCAAAGGAAAACTCTATGGGCTCTGTAACTGGCGTGAATGTCCTTCCCGGGACTTGAACTCGAATCATCCAGTGCTCCTCTTCTGGTAAAGTGGTGTTGTAGGTCCCAGTGAAGCTTGGTATTCCAATGTTTAGGTATCTAGTGACCTCCTTCAAGTGTCGTCCAAAGGGGGTGTCTTCATCCGGTTGTGCAAACTTGTTCCTTGAGTCCGCCATCCTAAAGAGTCTAAAATGGAGAGGAGTCAGAAATGGGTAGAGAAGAGTGACCTATGGCTTTTCTTAGTGGCCGTGTCCTACATTCAGCATGTGCTCTGATACCATCTTGTAGCGACCCGACCTCAGGCGGTCAAGTCTCTGTGCTTCAGTGTCATCCCTGGATCGGTAATGCTGACACACACAGTACTCGAAGGATTTATAATAGAGTAGCAATCACACACTTATTACATCGAATGTCTCCAAAGAGAACTTATTACAATAAATATGGCTTAAGGCCATCTAAATAGGATAACAGCGGAAGACATAGAAGCTAAAGTGAGTCCATCAACTCCAACGGCATAGCTGAGTGCAAGAAAACGGCCTAGCGAACCTTACTCCTCGTCTGAAAAGTCTGCAACATGATACGTTGTAGCCCGAAAATGGGTCAGCACATGGAATATGCTGGCAATATAACACCGTAGAGCAATGAACAGATAAATGCTATCACTACATGCATATATGGCTGGTGGAAGCTCTATGGTTATATGATTTTTGCGAAAAGCCAATTTTTTCCTACAACAAAGGAATAAATTTTATTTAACTATCATGGTAGTTGAAACATCATTGAGAAGGTACCCCCATCTAAATCCCAATTAAAGTAATCATTAACAACCCAAAAAATTTATTTAGAGTGATAAGATCAAATCAATAATTCAAGTACCAGATACTCAAGATGTCCATAACCGGGGACACGGCTAACCATGATTAGCTTGTACACTCTGCAGAGGTTTGCGCAATTTTCCCCACAAAACTCGATCTCCTCCGTTGGATTTCTCGCACTACATGGTGTTTGAGAAACGGATGACCGAGACACAGTCTTTCAGAAGCATTAACTCTTTACTCTGGGTGGACAGTTACACCTACTTTCCCTCTACATCTGCTAGCCCACCACTGAAAGAGGTCACACAACATACTCAACTATGCCAGAGCCCATAATGGCTTGTGGCTGCACATGGAAGTTTCTAGCATGAATAATCTTATGATCCCTTTGAGCCTGGGTGGCGGACCGTAGGATGATCGCACGGTATAACCCCGGGATATCCTAGGACAACACTGGATTCCCCAGGTGCCCAAAACAAACAATCCACCCAGATGTGTATTAAAGTTGCCACCTTAAGTTGAACCATTAATTAACACTCACATCTGTCATGGATACACTCGAACCCAAACCACGTCTACGAGCATAGCATGGCAATATAAGCATAACGTAGAAGTAACTCCTAGGGTTTGATAATTAAACAGGGCAATAGGTTCTACCTCATCAACTACTTCCCATATTCCCACAAGTTAAACACATCCTAATCATGCAATGTTTGAGGGTTGTAACTAATGCAGAAAAACTGGGTATGAAAAGAGTATGATCAATGTGTTACTTGCCTTGCTGACAATCCGCAAAACCTAGGGACTCGTAGTAGCACGCTTCGCACTCCGGGAATTCTATCGCAAACAAACAATAGCATACATAAGCAATCAAGCAAAGATGCACAGGTAAAACTCAAATAAGAAGATCTAACCAGAAAGTTCAACTGAAGAACTCCGATTTGCAAAAAGATTCAAATCAAACGGAGCAACGGAACTCAAACTGCGAAAGAAACAAGATCCGATTACTAATCTGGACTAAAGTCAAATTTTACAGTACCAAAATCTTGTTCAAGTTGGTTAAACAAAAAGAGGTTTTCGAGACGAAGATCTAGGCGCTTGAATCGCCTGATTCCGATAAACGAGCGAAAAGATAAACTAAAATGAAAATTAGGGCAGAAATCACGATCGAAAATAATCGCGGAAAAACCCTGGAAAAAGAAAAACTGACGAACAGGCTAACGAATGAACGTTCGCTGTCTGCGGCTAACGAGCGAAAACCGTTCGTTAAAATGAACGTACGGACGAACGTCCGCTGCTTAACTAAACTGGGAAAAAATAAAACCGATCTAAAAAATAATCGAGGGTTTCTATAAAAAAACGTACGGTTTTCCGGCGAAAACCGGCGGCTACCTCGGGACGGGCAGCGGGGCGGAACTCCGGCGGGCCGGCGGGTCGGCGGCGGGGGGCGGCGACGGCGTCCGGCGGCAGCGGCGGCGGCTGGCGGTGCTGGTGGCGACGGCGGATCGGGCGGGCTGGGCTAGGGTTTGGGGGCGGCTCGGGCCTCCGCTTAAAAAGGCCGGCTGGGCGAAGTCCTAGTCGGGCACGGCCCGGCTAGGTCGGTTGACTTAAAAAAAATTGGCGCAAAAAAACGAAGAAAAGAAATACTAAACTGACTCCAAAAATCCCGAAATAAATTTTCCCCGTCCTCTAAAGCTATAGCGGACAAAGTGAACATTTATTTAGACTCTAATGCAATTTTGAAAAACGCGTATTTTTCCTAATTCAAATAAAATCGCAATAAAATCCCAATAAAATCATTTATTTGATTTTAGTATGTTGCCTCCAATATTTCATCTATTTTGGAGAAGTCGTATTATCTCCTCTCATATATTTTAAATTCGAAATATTTTCGGAGAGAAAAATCATTAAAACCAAAGTGATCCTTGCTTCAATATTTGAATAAAATTCAAATATGAAAATCATGAAATCCCCAACTCTCTCCGCGGGTCCTTGAGTTGCTTAGAATTTCAAGGATCGCAAACGAAAATGCAATAAAATATGATATGCATGAATGACCTATGTTTAACATTTCAAATTGAAAATTTGGGATGTTACAAGTAGGTAAATGATAAAAAAGAATAATTGATGTGGAATGCTACCTAACATAATTTTTCCATGTAATTCTCTTTATTGTGGCATGAATGTTTTGAACCAAAAGATTCTAGACAAAGTTTTAATATTGACATAAAAATAGTAATACTTCAAGCATGCTAACCAAGCAATTATGTCTTATGAAAATAACATAGCCAAAGAAAGCTTATCCCTACAAAATCATATAGTTTGGCCATGCTTCATTTTTGTCACACAAAATGCTCCCATCATGCACAACCCCGATGACAAGCCGAGCAATTGGTTCATACTTTTTAACGCGCTTCAGCCTTTTCAAACCTTACGCAATACATCAACACAGGCCATGGATATAGCACTATAGGTGGAATAGCATATGATGATGGGGGTTATGTGAGAAGACAAAAAGGAGAAAGTCTCACATTGACGCGGCTAATCAACGGGCTATGGAGATGCCCATCAATTGATGTCAATGCGAGGTGTAGGGATTGCCATGCAACGGATGCACTAGAGCCATAAATATATGAAAGCTCATCAAAAGAAACTAACTGGGTGTGCATCCAACTTGCTTGCTCATGAAGACCTAGGGCATTTTGAGGAAGCCCATCATTGGAATATACAAGCCAAGTTCTATAATAAAAAATTCCCACTAGTATATGAAAGTGAAAAAATAAGAAAATCTTTATCATGAAGATCATGGTGCTATTTTGAAGCACAAGTGTGGAAAAAGGATAGTAACATTGTCCCTTCTCTCTTTTTCTCTCTTTATTATTATTATTATTTTGGGCTTCTTTGGCCTTTTTATTTTATTTTATTTTTTGTCCGGAGTCTCATCCCGACTCGGGGGAATCATAGTCTCCATCATCCTTTACTCACATGGGATAATGCTCTAATAATGATGATCATCACACTTTTGTTTACTCATAATTCAATGTTACAACTCGATACTAGAACAAATATGACTCTATGTGAATGCCTCCGGCGGTGTACCGGGATATGCCATGAATCAAGAGCGACATGTATGAAAGAATTATGAGGGTGGCTTTGCCACAAATACGATGTCAACTACATGATCATGCAAAGTAATATGACAATGATGGGGCGTGTCATAATAAACGGAAGGGTGGAAAGTTGCATGGCAATATATCTCGGAATGGCTATGGAAATGCCATAATAGGTAGGTATGGCGGCTGTTTTGAGGAAGATATAAGGAGGCTTATGTGTGATAGAGCATATCGTATCACGGGGTTTGGATGCACCGGCGAAGTTTGCACCAACTCTCGAGGTGAGAAAGGGCAATGCACGGTACCGTAGAGGCTAGCAAATTGCGAAAAGGTAAGAGTGCGTATAGTCCATGGACTCACATTAGTCATAAAGAACTCATATACTTATTGCAAAAGTTTATTAGCCCTCGAAGCAAAGTACTACTACGCATGCCCCTAGGGGGATAGATTGGTAGGAAAAGACCATCGCTCGTCCCCGACTGCCACTCATAAGTAAAGCAATCAAAGAACACCACATGCTTCAAATTTGTCACACAACATTTACCATACGAGCATGCTACGGGACTTGCAATCCTCAACACAAGTATTTCTCAATTCCACAATTACCCAACTAGCATGACTCTATCACTACCACCTTTATATCTCAAAACAACTATCAAGTATCATAGTATTCTATGCACTCTATATGAAAGTTTTTTATTATACCTTCTTGGATGCCTGTCATATTAGGACTAATTTTATAGCCAAAGCAAATTACCATGCTGTTATAAAATACTCTCAAAATAATATAAGTGAAGCATGAGAGATCAATAATTTCTATAAAATAAAACCAGCACCGTGCTCTAAAAGATATAAGTGAAGCACTAGAGCAAAATTATCTAGCTCAAAAGATATAAGTGAAGCACATAGAGCATTCTAATAAATTCCGATTCATGTGTGTCTCTCCCAAAAGGTGTGTACAGCAAGGATGATTGTGGTAAACTAAAAATTAAGGACTCAAATCATACAAGACGCTTCAAGCAAAACACATATCATGTGGTGAGTAAAAATATAGCCTCAAGTAAAGTTACCGATAGACGAAGACGAAAGAGGGGATGCCTTCCGGGGCATCCCCAAGCTTAGCCTTTTGGTTGTCCTTGAATTTTACCTTGGGGTGCCTTGGGAATACCCAAGCTTAGGCTCTTGCCACTCCTTATTCCATAATCCATCAAATCTTTACCCAGAAACTTGAAAAGTTCACAACACAAAACTCAACAGAAAGTCTCATGAGCTCCGTTAGTATAACAAAACAAACCACCACCTTAAGGTACGATAATGAACTCATTATTTATTTATATTGGTGTTAAACCTACTGTATTCCAACTTCTCTATGGTTCATACCCCCCGATACTAGCCATAGATTCATCAAAATAAGCAAACAACACACGAAAAACAGAATCTGTCAAAAACAGAACAGTGTGTAGAAATCTGATTTTTTCGAATACTTCTGGAACTCCAAAAATTCTGGAAAACTGGGAAATCCTGGATAATTTGTATACCGATCTAATTCAAAAATAATTGGTATTTTATCACGTTCTGGTGAAGTTTAACAATTATTTTTGTGAGCGTAAAGTTTCTGTCTTTTTCAGCAAGATCAAACAACTATCACCCAAGAAGATCCTATTGGTTCTACTTGGCACAAACACTAATTAAAACATAAAACCACATCCAAACGGAGGCTAGATGAATTATTAATTACTAAACAGGAACAAAAAGCAAGGAACAAAAATAAAATTGGGTTGCCTCCCAACAAGCGCTATCGTTTAACGCCCCTAGCTAGGCATAAAAACAAGAATAGATCTAGGTATTGTCATCTTTGGTATGCAATCCATAAGTGGCTCTAATAATAGATTCATAAGGTAATTTAATTTTCTTACTAGGAAAGTGTTCCATGCCTTTCCTTAATGGGAATTGGAATCTAATATTTCCTTCTTTCATATCAGTAATTGCACCAATCGTTCTAAGGAAAGGTCTACCAAGAATAATAGGACATGTAGGATTGCAATCTATATCAAGAACAATGAAATCTATGGGCACATAATTCCTATTTGCAACAATAGTAACGTCATTAATCCTTCCCATAGGTTTCTTAATGGTGGAATCCGCAAGATGCAAATTCAAAGAACAATCATCAAATTCACGGAAACCTAGCACATCACACAAAGTTTTTGGAATCGTGGAAACACTAGCACCCAAATCACATAAAGCATAACATTCATGATTTTTAATATTAATTTTAATAGTAGGTTCCCACTCATCATAAAGTTTTCTAGGGATAGAATCTTTCAAGCTTTTCTTCATAGGATTGCATTAAAGCATCAACGATATGTTTGGTAAAAGCTTTATTTTGACTATAAGCATGAGGAGAATTTAACACGGATTGCAACAAGGAAATACAATCTATTAAAGAACAATTATCATAATTAAATTCCTTGAAATCCAAAATAGTGGGTTCATTTCTATGTAAAGTTTTGACCTCTTCAATCCCACTTTAACCAATTTTTGCATCAAGATCTGAAAACTCCGAATCATTGGGACGCCTTTTAACTAAAGTTGACTCATCTACAGTCCCATCTTTATCAAGATTCATATTGGAAAACAAAGATTTAATAGGACACACATCAATTACTTTTAGATCTTCATTATTATTGTCATGAAAACTAGAAGAACACGCTTTCACAAAGCAATCCTTTTTAGCACGCATCCTAGCGGTTCTTTCTTTGCACTAATCAATGGAAATCCTCATGGCCTTGAGAGACTCATTGATATCATGCTTAGGTGGAATAGATCTAAGTTTCAAAGAATCAACATCAAGAGAAATTCTATCCACGTTCCTAGCCAACTCATCAATCTTAGGCAATTTTTCTTCAAGCAAATCATTGAAATTCTTTTGCGAAATCATAAATTCTTTAACACTCCTCTCAAAATCAGAGGGCATCTTATTAAAATTTCCATAAGAGTTGTTGTAGGAATTACCATAATTATTAGAGGAATTACTAGGGAACGGCCTAGAATTGAAGTTTCCTTTATACGTGTTATTTCCAAAATTGTTCCTACCAACAAAATTCACATCCATAGATTCATTATTATTCTCAATCAAAGTGGACAAAGGCATATCATTAGGATCAGAAGAAACACTCTTATTAGCAAACAATTTCATAAGTTCATCCATCCATCCTTCCACGGCTGAATCTAAAAGATTTCTAGAAGCAAAATTCAATCCAGCATAATTTTTTTTGTATAATCATCCATAAATTCAAACCATGTGTAGGGCAATTATGTATCATTAATTTCATCCTCTCCCAAGCTTGTGCAACATGCTCATGATCAAGTTGCTTAAAATTCATAATATCGTTTCTAAGAGAGATGATCTTAGCGGGAGGAAAATACTTAGAGATAAAAGCATCTTTGCACTTATTCCATGAATCAATACTATTTTTAGGCAAACAAGAAAACCAAGTTTTAGCACGATCTCTAAGCGAAAACGGAAATAGCTTTAATTTAAAAATATCATTATCCACATCTTTCTTCTTTTGCATATCACACAAATCAACGAAGTTGTATAGATGGCTAGCGGCATCTTCACTAGGAAGGCCAGAAAATTGATCTTTCATGACAAGATTCAACAGAGCAGCATTAATTTCACAAGATTCAGCATCGGCAATAGGAGCAATCGGAGTGCTAATAAAATAATTATTGTTTGTATTGGAAAAGTCACACAATTTAGTATTATCTTGAGCCATCGTGACAAACAATCAATCCAACACACTGGCAAACAAGAAGCAAGCGGAAGGAAGCGAACGAAAAAGGGCGAATAAAACGGCAAGGGTGAAGTGGGGGAGAGGAAAACGAGAGGCAAATGGCAAATAATGTAATGCGAGGGATAAGAGTTTGTGATGGGTACTTGGTATGTCTTGACTTGTGTGTAGACCTCCTCGGCAACGGCGCCAGAAATCCTTCTTGCTACCTCTTGAGCATGCGTTGGTTTTCGCTTGAAGAGGAAAGGGTGATGCAGCAAAGTAGCTTAAGTATTTCCCTTAGTTTTTGAGAACCAAGGTATCAATCCAGTAGGAGACTACACGCAAATCGCCTAGTACCCGCACAAACAATCAAGAACCTTGCAACCAGCACAATAAAGGGGTTGTCAATCCCTTCACGGCCACTTGCAAAAGTGAGATCTGATAAAGATAATACGATAATTATTTTTGGTATTTTTGTTGTATAGATCGGAAAATAAAGATTGCAAAATAAATAGTAAACTAGAATTGTAGATTGGAAACTTATATGATGTAAAGTAGACCCGGGGGCCATAGGTTTCACTAGTGGCTTCTCTCAATATAGCATATATTACGGTGGGTGAACAAATTACTGTCGAGCAATTAATAGAAAAGCGCATAGTTATGATGATATCTAAGGCAATGATCATGAATATAGGAGTAGACCGAAACGATTCTACATCTATTACTATTACTCCACACATCGACCGCTATCCAGCATGCATCTAGAGTATTAAGTTCGTAAGAACGGAGCAACGCATTAGGCAAGATGACATGATGTAGAGGGATAAACTCAAGCAATATGATATAAACCCCATCTTTTTATCCTCGATGGCAACAATACAATACGTGTCGTTTCCCTTTCTGTCACTGGGATCGAGCACCGCAAGATTGAACCCAAAGCTAAGAACTTCTCCCATTGCAAGAAAGATCAATCTAGTAGGCCAAACTAAACCGATAATTCGAAGAGACTTGCAAAGATATCAAATCATGCATATAAGAATTCAGAGAAGAATCAAATAATATTCATAGATAATCAAGTTCATAAACCCACAATTCATCGGATCTCGGCAAACACACTGCAAAAAGTATTACATCGAATAGATCTCCTAGAACATCGAGGAGAACTTTGTATTGAGATCCAAAGAGAGAGAAGAAGCCATCTAGCTAATAACTATGGACCCGAAGGTGTGTGGTAAACTACACACACATCATCGGAGAGGCTATGGTGTTGATGTAGCACTACAAAAAAAGACACATCCGTGACATTTTGGACCGAACGAAAAAAATTATGTCATACTTATGACACTTCTATGACGATAATTGTGACAAAACCCGGTACCATCATAGATGTGGTGGGGTCCTAATTCTATGACAAAAAATCATGAAAGAAAATGGGATTGTTGTCCTGGGCGGTCCGGAGACACAGTTGCATGACGTTCTTTGGGCCGTCCATGACGGGAAAAACCATGGTAGAAGCGAGGGCGAGGAAAATATCGGGGAGTTCCCGGTTAAGGTGGGTGGTCGGGGGGCCGAGCGATGCACGCTTCTCTCATACGCACGCGCATGTGTGCGAGGCGTTGGGCTCTAACTGAACCCGAGAGAGGCGTTGGGCTCTAACTGAACCCAAGCGATTGCACAGCAGGCTATGCGTTACTGAACCCGAGCGATCGATCGATCCCTTGCTGATAACTGAACCCGAGTGTGATTCCTTCGCTACTACTGCTAACTGAAGCTGATCGAACACTGTTGCCTCCTTCCCTGGATGAACAGTGAGCGTTGTTGAGGGGGTTTGGATGAATAGTTCCCGGTGGGGGTTGGATGAACAGGAACCCTTGGTAGTAGAGGCCGTTGCCGCTGGATGAACAGTACCTTGATCTATCGAGCCGGTGGATGAACAGGACCCCGTGGAGGGCTGGATGAACAGGACCCCGTGGAGGGCTGGTTGAACAGTAGCCGGTGGAGGGCTGGTTGAACAGTAGCCGGTGGAGGGCTGGATGAACAGTAGCCCATGGAGGGGTGGTTGAACAGGACCCCCGTGGAGAGGGCTGGTTGAACAGTAGCCGGTGGAGGAGCGCGCGGTGGAGGCTGGATGAACAGGAGCTCGTGGATGAACAGTCGCAGGTGGACGCTGGAGGAGGTCGACGGTGGATGAATAGTATCCCGTGGAGGCTAGAGGAGGTCGACGGTGGAGATGAACAGTATCCGGTGGAGTCCCGTTTTGCGGTGCGCCACACCCCTCCCGATGAACAGGACCCCCGTTTCGACTGTAGCGCTCCAACACAAGTCTGTTTCCTCCGTTTTGCTGTACGCCACACCCCTCCCGTTCAACAGGGCCCCGCTTCGACCGTAGGAGTTCTGTTTCCTCCGTTTTGCGGTATGCCAGACCCCTCCCGATGAACAGGATCCCGTTTCCATCGTGGCCGGTCGAACACAAGGCCGTTTCCTCCGTTCTGCGGTATGCCAGGTCTCGTTTCCATCGGTTGTTCCGTCCAAGCCAGTTGGCTCCTGATGAACACGATGACGCATTCCGTTCTGACCCAGCCGGTTGGCTCCCCATGAACACGACGACGATGCAGTTTCTCCATTCCGACCCAGCCATGTACATGAGCCCTGGCCGTATGTATGCGCGAGTAGGCGTTCGAGACCCCGCCCGTATGTACGTACGTGGTTGTATTTACTTTCTTGCACCCTGGCCATTGTACGTACGTGTACATGCTACGTGCGCGCCTCTACTACGACACGTGCCCTTCCTTGCACGGCCACAGTTCATCGCTGCAGCCTGCAGATGGACCGATCGTATGTACGTACACGTTCGCGATCAGAATGACAACGCTACGTATGCTTCGACCGGGTGGGTCTCGACTGTCAGGCACTTCCTTGCATGCGAAGATGTAGCTGGTGGGTCCCAGCAGTCAGGGGGAAATGTTTTTTTTTCACGAAATACGGTAACCCGTCCGGTGGGTCCCTGCTGTCAGGTGGAGGAATAATTATTTTGCGCGTAATAAGGAGGCACTTCCTTGATGCGGTCGTGGACCCATCTGTCAGCCTCTCAATGTACAATACTCTTCCGATGGAAGTCGTTCATTGACCACATTGACCACGCTGCGCTGAGAGCACCAAGGCGGTGGACGACGGCGAGGCCTAGGAAGGGAACGACGCGGAGCCGGCCAGGGAAGATGCGGCACTGGATGCCCACGCAGAGAGGAGTAAGAGGGTTCACTGGTTCGGCTGCGGTGTGAGGCTGTCGTCGCCGCAGGGCCTGGCCAGCGGTGGGAATAGTAGGGGCGGTGAGGCCTCCACGGCAGCACAGCCGGCCACGGGAGGCAAGAGCACGCGGTGGTTTGGACGGCTAGAGCAAAAAGATCAGAGGTTGCAGAAGCGGGATGACCGTTGGATGTTAACAATCCAACGATCACTGGTGATAGAATCGTTTGTCGACTAAGTTGACAAAGCCCTCTGTCCGCGTCAACTTAGTAGGCCCACAAGTCAGCCTCCCACTCTGGTGGGTCCCAGCTAGCAGGGGGAGTATTAATTTTTTTGTGCGTAATAAGGAGGCACTTCCTTGCGTGCGAAGATGTAGCTGGTGGGTCCGAGCTGTCAGGGGGAGTATTCATTCTTTTTAGCGTAATAAGGAGGTACTTGCTTGCGTGTGGCCATGGACCATGTGGGTCCCAACTGTCAGCCTCTCCATGTACGTCCCTCTTCCGATGTTGTCGTTTGTTGACAATGTTGACCACGCCATGCCGAGAACACCAGCGCGATGGATGACGGCGAGACCCAGGAATGGAATGATCCGGAGGCGGCGAAGCCACAGCAGTGGAGGGATGTGGGTGAGTAGAGGGATGGCCTGGGCGGCGGTGGGAGTAGTAGGGGGCGGTGAGGCCTGCGCGGCAGCACAGCCGGCCACAGGAGGCGGGAGCAGGCGGTCCCGCCGGCGCTGGATTTGGCGGCTGGAGCAAGAAGATCAGATATTGAAGAAACACGACGGCCGTTGGATTGACATCCAACGGTTACGTCTGCTAGAATCGTTTGTTGTCATATATAATAAGTAAAAAAATCTTGCATACGCGTCAACTTAATAGGCCCACAAGTCAGACCATTCCCTATTTTTTTAATAATTTATATTTAGCTCATTGAAACTTCTTATGCAATTTATTGCAGTCCGTTTTTTTGTTGGCCAGGGCCAGGGTTAAAAATTTAAACGAAATTTTGCATATTTCTGTGGGTTCCAAACTATTTTTAATACCGAAATGTCGAGCCAGATTTAAAGTACTTTGAATATATATTTGAATTAGGTTAAAGCCTAGTGAAATTGGAATCTGAAAATGTGAAAAAAATTCAAAAATTATAAAGTAATTGCCAATTTGTCATCTGTTTTCTATATGTATAGCCCATTACATATTACTTTCAAGATTTGCAGGCATCTTGAAAGAGTTGCAGCCCATCAGGGCGTAGAAAAATAAGTAGGCCTGGATTGGGTATTCTTCAGAAAAAATAAACTGGGCTCATTTTCACAAACAAAAAATAGCTGGGCTGGTCATGTGGTGAACACAAAATATAAGCCTAGGCTAGCCAGGCCACAGCCAAGTTGAAACCCTGCTCCGTCTCAACAATAACAAAAAAATACTGCTCGAGTAGCTACGGCCCAGGTGTCAGCCGATCTTGTGCTGTTCTCTTGTCTATTGACTATATACGCTGACAATGTCGTGGGTCCCAGATGTCAGGAAACCACTAGGAGGAGGCATTTTCTTTTTCCATACGCTGACAATGGAGTATATATATAACAAAAAATGAGCAACTTCCTTGCGTCCGGCCATGGACATGGTGGGCCCCTACTGTCATCCTCTCCACGTACAGTCCTCTACCGATTCCTCTTGTTTGTTGACCATGTGACAACGCGAGAGGGCGGTGCCGCGGCGAGTGTAGCAAAGCACGCGGAGGATGATGGCGAGGCCTCGGAGGTCGGCGTTAATGATTTAGGAGACGGTGGGGTGGCGATGCGTGCGCTGAGGCGCAACCAGCCGTGGGAGGCAGAAGCAGGCGGCCCCGCCGACGCTGGTTTGGTTTTGGCGGCTGGAGGAAGACATGACTAAAGAAACACAACAGACTGTAAAAGTAGCAGGAGTACTTAACAACCTTAACTGAAACCAGCAGGGGCACTTAACAACCATAGCTGAAAGCAGTATGAGTTCTTATACGGGTTCAACCGTACAAAGCACGCCTCGAACAGTGCTACTTTGCCTATAGTTAACCAAATGGTGAGGCCGCCAAGCCCCAGGACAAGGCCCAGGCGCCACCCTGCGCATCCACAACCTTCTGAAAGCAGCTTCATCTCGCAATGTGGTCAATAAACAGGATATTCGCTTTAGAGCCATGGAAAAGCAGGAACATAATCTTCTGTCCTATTCTCAAAGATGGACGGGCCTTCATTATTTGAGACCACCCATGAATAAGTAACTTTTCACCTCCAAGGGGAATGGAGTAGGTCGACATAAACATCATGTTGTGACCAAGCGCAAGTCTGAACCGACCATGGTCAGGCATCTGTATAGGAACAATAGACCCGGGCAGTTCCTGTTTCAAGAAGATCACAACTGTAAAACTGTGCATAAGCAAGAGTTTATGAACAACATATATAACAGAAAACAGCTCGTACCATAAGTTTCTCAACACAGTTGGACATGTTCAACGAGTGCAGCAGTGGCACACATATCCCACATGGCCTTCCACCATTGAAATACCCGACAAGGACCTCAAGACGATCAATAAAGTGTAGGAACTTGTGGATGCCGTCCAAGTCAACTTCAGTGCCATGAGTAACAGTCGAGTTCTTATAGAATAACAAACGAGTAGCCTGCTTAACTCTGAAAAAACCTACACGTGCCACCAATTATAAGAAAATATTAGTTAGAAGTAGCATCTTCGTGAGAGATTCGTTGCTACTTCTAAAGTTAAATTGTGATTAGTTAGACAGAATAGGTGGATTAAGAAGTAATCGAGGCAAGAAGCAAGAACCAGATACAAAACTAACATGGATGAACAATTGGAACGACGTCGGGGTGGAAGATCGCAGTGAAGATGAGACCAGGTTCTGCTATTTCCATCAACATTCGTGCGCCAACTTTCAGTCCGTAACACTGGAGAAAGTTTATCCAAGTTTGGCCATAAAAAAGCAGCGATCTTCTTGGTTCATGAACCCAATTCGAAACTTATATCCATGGCTTATCTTCAGTGTGACCATTAAACTGGTGTATTCAGTTATGGCAAGGCCGAGCATCTTGAGTACATGTGTTCTGGCAGAGCAAGGAATGCACTGCAGGAAAAATAATATGAGAACACAATGTATTCCCTATATCCAAATCTAGAAATAATTTCCTCCTTCACGTCAGAGTTGACCATGGTACTAGTACCTTTTATCCAAATATAGCAATCCAAATTTTCAAATTGACAGCATGTTCAAAAAACCCCACCCTCCCGGATAGAAAAGAGGATTCTAGGAACAAAATGTGCGCATTTTAAAATCCTGTGTTAGGATGAGAAGGAACAAGTGTGGCGTCTCACCGAGGGCGCAGAAACTTGTAGGGTCCTTGTGTTGGGGATCGTAGCAGAATTTTAAAATTTTCCTACGCTCACCAAGATCCATCTATGGAGTATACTAGCAACGAGGGGAAAGGAGTGCATCTACATACCCTTCTAGATCGCGAGCGGAAGCGTTCCAATGAACGAGGTTGATGGAATCGTACTCGCCGTGATCCAAATCACCGATGACCGAGTGCCGAACGGACGGCACCTCCGCGTTCAACACACGTATGGAGCAGCGATGTTCTCCTCCTTGTTGATCCAGCAAGGGGGAAGGAGAGGTTGATGGAGATCCAGCAGCACGACGGCGTGGTGGTGGATGTAGCGGGATCTCGGCAGGGCTTCGCCGAGCTTCTGCGAGAGGGAGAAGTGTTGCAGGGGAGGAGGGAGGCGCCCAAGGCTGTTGTACTGCTGCCTCCCTCCCCCCTTTATATAGGCCCCCTGGGAGGGGGGGCGCCGGCCAAGTCCCATCTACAAGGGGGGCGGCGGCCAGGGGGGAGACTTGCCCCCCAAGGCAAGTGGGGCGCCCCCCACCCTAGGGTTTCCAACCCTAGGCGCAGGGGGGAGGCCCATGGGGGGCGCCCCAGCCCGGTAAGGGCTGGTTCCCTTCCCACTTCAGCCCATGGGGCCCTCCGGGATAGGTGGCCCCACCCGGTGGACCCCCGAGACCCTTCCGGTGGTCCCGGTACAATACCGGTGACCCCCGAAACTTTCCCGGTGTCCGAAACTTGACTTCCTATATATAATTCTTCACCTCCGGACCATTCCGGAACTCCTCGTGACGTCCGGGATCTCATCCGGGACTCCGAACAACTTTCGGGTTTCCACATACTCATATCTCTACAACCCTAGCGTCACCGAACCTTAAGTGTGTAGACCCTACGGGTTCGGGAGACATGCAGACATGACCGAGACGCCTCTCCGGTCAATAACCAACAGCGGGATCTGGATACCCATGTTGGCTCCCACATGTTCCACGATGATCTCATCGGATGAACCACGATGTCGAGGATTCAATCAATCCCGTATACAATTCCCTTTGTCAATCGGTATGTTACTTGCCCGAGATTCGATCGTCGGTATCCCAATACCTTGTTCAATCTCGTTACCGGCAAGTCTCTTTACTCGTACCGTAATGCATGATCCCGTGACTAACGCCTTAGTCATATTGAGCTCATTATGATGATGCATTATCGAGTGGGCCCAGAGATACCTCTCCGTCATACGGAGTGACAAATCCCAGTCTCGATCCGTGCCAACCCAACAGACACTTTCGGAGATACCCGTAGTGTACCTTTATAGTCACCCAGTTACGTTGTGACGTTTGGCACACCCAAAGTACTCCTACGGTATCCGGGAGTTGCACGATCTCATGGTCTAAGGAGAAGATACTTGACATTGGAAAAGCTCTAGCAAACGAACTACACGATCTTTGAGCTATGCTTAGGATTGGGTCTTGTCCATCACATCATTCTCCTAATGATGTGATCCCGTTATCAATGACATCCAATGTCCATAGTCAGGAAACCATGACTATCTGTTGATCAACGAGCTAGTCAACTAGAGGCTTACTAGGGACACGTTGTGGTCTATGTATTCACACATGTATTACGATTTCTGGATAACACAATTATAGCATGAACAATAGACAATTATCATGAACAAAGAAATATAATAATAACCATTTATTATTGCCTCTAGGGCATATTTCCAACAGTCTCCCACTTGCACTAGAGTCAATAATCTAGTTACATTGTGATGAATCGAACACCCATTGCGTCCTGGTGTTGATCATGTTTTGCTCTAGGGAGAGGTTTAGTCAACGGATCTGCTACATTCAGGTCCGTATGTACTTTACAAATATCTATGTCTCCATTTTGAACACTTTCACGAATGGAGTTGAAGCGACGCTTGATATGCCTGGTCTTCCTGTGAAACCTGGGCTCCTTCGCAAGGGCCATAGCTCCAGTGTTTTCACAGAAGAGAGTCATCGGGCCCGACGCATTGGGAATCACCCCTAGGTCGGTAATGAACTCCTTCATCCAGACTGCTTCCTGTGCTGCCTCCGAGGCTGCCATGTACTCCGCTTCACATGTAGATCCCGCCACGACGCTTTGCTTGCAACTGCACCAGCTTACTGCTCCTCCATTCAAAATATACACGTATCCGGTTTGTGACTTCGAGTCATCCAGATCTGTGTCGAAGCTAGCGTCGACGTAACCCTTTACGACGAGCTCTTCGTCACCTCCATAAACGAGAAACATATCCTTAGTCCTCTTCAGGTACTTTAGGATATTCTTGACCGCTGTCCAGTGTTCCATGCCGGGATTACTTTGGTACCTTCCTACCAAACTTACGGCAAGGTTTACATCAGGTCTGGTACACAGCATGGCATACATAATAGACCCTATGGCCGAGGCATAGGGGATGACACTCATCTTTTCTCTATCTTCTGTCATGGTCGGGCATTGAGCCGTGCTCAATTGCACACCTTGCAATACAGGCAAGAACCCCTTCTTGGACTGATCCATATTGAACTTCTTCAATATCTTGTCAAGGTATGTACTCTGTGAAAGACCAATGAGGCGTCTTGATCTATCTCTATAGATCTTGATGCCTAATATATAAGCAGCTTCTCCAAGGTCCTTCATTGAAAAACACTTATTCAAATAGGCCTTTATACTTTCCAAGAATTCTATATCATTTCCCATCAATAGTATGTCATCCACATATAATAAGAGAAATGCTACAGAGCTCCCACTCACTTTCTTGTAAACACAGGCTTCTCCATAAGTCTGTGTAAACCCAAACGCTTTGATCATCTCATCAAAACGAATGTTCCAACTCCGAGATGCTTGCACCAGCCCATAGATTGAGCGCTAGAGCTTGCATACTTTGTTAGCAATCTTAGGATCGACAAAACCTTCCGGCTGCATCATATACAATTCTTCCTTAAGGAAGCCGTTAAGGAATGCCGTTTTGACGTCCATCTGCCATATCTCATAATCATAGTATGCGGCAATTGCTAACATGATTCGGACAGACTTCAGCTTCGCTACGGGTGAGAAAGTATCATCGTAGTCAACCCCTTGAACTTGTCGATAACCCTTAGCGACAAGTCGAGCCTTATAGATGGTCACATTACCATCCGCGTCTGTCTTCTTCTTAAAGATCCATTTATTTTCTATGGCTCGCCGATCATCGGGCAAGTCAGTCAAAGTCCATACTTCGTTTTCATACATGGATCCTATCTCGGATTTCATGGCTTCTAGCCATTTGTCGGAATCCGGGCCCGCCATCGCTTCTTCATAGTTCGAAGGTTCACCGTTGTCTAACAACATGATTTCCAGGACAGGGTTGCCGCACCACTCTGGTGCGGAACGTGTCCTTGTGGACCTACGAAGTTCAGCAGTAACTTGATCCGAAGCTCCATGATCATCATCATTAACTTCCTCCCCAGTCGGGGTAGGCACCACAGGAACATCTTCCCGCGCTGCGCTACTTTCCGGTTCGGAAGGGGTGACTATCACCTCATCAAGTTCCACTTTCCTCCCACTCAATTCTTTCGAGAGAAACTCTTTCTCCAGAAAGGACCCATTCTTGGCAACAAAGATCTTGCCTTAGGATCTGAGGTAGAAGGTATACCCAATGGTTTCCTTAGGGTATCCTATGAAGACGCATTTTTCCGACTTGGGTTCGAGCTTTTCAGGTTGAAGTTTCTTGACATAAGCATCGCATCCCCAAAATTTTAGAAACGACAGCTTAGGTTTCTTCCCAAACCATAATTCATACGGTGTCATCTCAACGGATTTCGACAGAGCCCTATTTAAAGTGAATGCGGCAGTCTCTAAAGCATAGCCCCAAAATGAGAGAGGTAGATCGGTAAGAGACATCATAGATCGCACCATATCCAATAGAGTGCGATTACGACGTTCGGACACACCGTTTCGCTGAGGTGTTCCAGGCGGCGTGAGTTGTGAAACGATTCCACATTTCCTTAAGTGCGTACCAAATTCGTGACTTAAATATTCTCCACCACGATCTGATCGTAAGAACTTTATTTTTCTGTCACGTTGATTCTCAACCTCACTCTGAAATTCCTTGAACTTTTCAAAGGTTTCAGACTTGTGTTTCATTAGGTAGACATACCCATATCTACTTAAGTCATCAGTGAGAGTGAGAACATAACGATATCCTCCGCGAGCCTCAACACTCATTGGACCGCACACATCGGTATGTATGATTTCCAATAAGTTGGTTGCTCGCTCCATTGTTCCGGAGAACAGAGTCTTGGTCATCTTACCCATAAGGCATGGTTCGCACGTGTCAAATGATTCGAAATCAAGAGACTCCAAAAGTCCATCTGCATGGAGCTTCTTCATGCGTTTGACACCAATGTGACCAAGGCGGCAGTGCCACAAGTATGTGGGACTATCGTTATCAACTTTACATCTTTTGGTATTCACACTATGAATATGTGTAACATCACGTTCGAGATTCATCAAGAATAAACCATTGACCAGCGGGGCATGACCATAAAACATATCTCTCAAATAAATAGAACAACCATTATTCTCGGATTTAAATGAGTAGCCATCTCGAATTAAACGAGATCCAGATACAATGTTCATGCTCAAAGCTGGCACTAAATAACAATTATTGAGGTTTAAAACTAATCCCGTAGGTAAATGCAGAGGTAGCGTGCCGACGGCGATCACATCGACCTTGGAACCATTCCCGACGCGCATCGTCACCTCGTCCTTTGCCAGTCTCCGCTTATTCCGCAGTTCCTGTTTTGAGTTACAAATATGAGCAACCGCACCGGTATCAAATACCCAGGAGCTACTACGAGTACTGGTAAGGTACACATCAATTACATGTATATCACATATACCGTTGTTGTTGCCGGCCTTCTTGTCCGCTAAGTATTTGGGGCAGTTCCGCTTCCAGTGACCACTTCCCTTGCAATAAAAGCACTCTGTCTCAGGCTTGGGTCCATTCCTTGGCTTCTTCCCAGTAACTGGCTTACCGGGCGCGGCAACTCCCTTGTCGTCCTTCTTGAAGTTCTCCTTACCCTTGCCCTTCTTGAACTTAGTGGTTTTTATTCACCATCAACACTTGATGTTCTTTTCTGATCTCCACCTCCGCTGATTTCAGCATCGAATATACCTCAGGAATGGTCTTTTCCATCCCCTGCATATTGAAGTTCATCACAAAGCTCTTGTAGCTTGGTGGAAGCGACTGAAGGATTCTGTCAGTGACCGCGTCATCCGGGAGATTAACTCCCAGCTGAGACAAGCGGTTGTGCAACCCAGACATTCTGAGTATGTGCTCACTTACAGAACTATTCTCCTCCATTTTACAGCTGAAGAACTTGTCGGAGACTTCATATCTCTCAACCCGGGCATGAGCTTGGAAAACCATTTTCAGCTCTTCGAACATCTCATATGCTCCATGCTTCTCAAAACGCTTTTGGAGCCCCGGTTCTAAGCTGTAAAGCATGCCGCACTGAACGAGGGAGTAATCATCAGCACGTGATTGCCAAGCGTTCATAACGTCTTGGTTCTCTGGGATTGGTGCTTCACCTAGCGGTGCTTCTAGGACATAATCTTTCTTGGCAGCTATGAGGATGATCCTCAAGTTCCGGACCCAGTCCGTATAGTTGCTGCCATCATCTTTCAGCTTGGTTTTCTCTAGGAACGCGTTGAAGTTGAGGACAACGTGGGCCATTTGATCTACAAGACATATTGTAAAGATTTTAGACTAAGTTCATGATAATTAAGTTCATATAATCAAATTATTCAATGAACTCCCACTCAGATAGACATCCCTCTAGTCATCTAAGTAAAACATGATCCGAGTTAACTAGGCCGTGTCCGATCATCACGTGAGACGGACTAGTCAAGATCGGTGAACATCTCCATGTTGATCGTATCTTCTATACGACTCATGCTCGACCTTTCGATCCTCCGTGTTCCGAGGCCATGTCTATACATGCTAGGCTCGTCAAGTCAACCTAAGTGTATTGCGTGTGTTCCGAGGCCATGTCTGTACATGCTAGGCTCGTCAACACCCGTTGTATGCGAACGTTAGAATCTAACACACCCGATCATCACGTGGTGCTTCGAAACAACGAACCTTCGCAACGGTGCACAGTTAGGGTGAACACTTTCTTGAAATTATCATAAGGGATCATCTTACTTACTACCGTCGTTCTAAGCAAATAAGATGCAAAATATGATAAACATCACATGCAATCAAATAGTGACATGATATGGCCAATATCATTTTGCTCCTTTGATCTCCATCTTCGGGGGACCATGATCATCTTCGTCACCGACATGACACCATGATCTCCATCATCATGATCTCCATCATTGTGTCTTCATGAAGTTGCCACGCCAACGATTACTTCTACTTACATGGCTAACGCGTTTAGCAATAAAGTAAAGTAATTTACATGGCGTTATTCAATGACACGCAGGTCATACAAAATAATAAAGACAACTCCTATGGCTCCTGCCGGTTGTCATACTCATCGACATGCAAGTCGTGATTCCTATTACAAGAATATGATCAATCTCATACATCACATATATCATTCATCACATCTTCTGGCCATATCATATCACATGGCACATGCTGCAAAAACAAGTTAGACGTCCTTTAATTGTTGTTGCAAGTTTTTACGTGGCTTGTATAGGTTTCTAGCAAGAACGTTTCTTACCTACGTAAAACCACAACGTGATATGCCAATTTCTATTTACCCTTCATAAGGACCCTTTTCATCGAATCCGTTCCGACTAAAGTGGGAGAGACAGACACCCGCTAGCCACCTTATGCAACTAGTGCATGTCAGTCGGTGGAACCTGTCTCACGTAAGCGTACGTGTAAGGTCGGTCCGGGCCGCTTCATCCCACAATACCGCCAACACAAGATAAGACTAGTAGCGGCAAGAAGAATTGG
Organism: Aegilops tauschii subsp. strangulata; assembly: GCF_002575655.3. Classification (NCBI taxonomy): domain Eukaryota; kingdom Viridiplantae; phylum Streptophyta; class Magnoliopsida; order Poales; family Poaceae; genus Aegilops; species Aegilops tauschii. The sequence continues at coordinate 191,192,988 of NC_053037.3, forward strand.
CAACATCTATGCCCACAACTGCTTTGTGTTCTACTCGTGCATAGTAACTACGCATAGGCCTGGCTCATGATGCCACTGTTGGGGATCGTAGCAGAATTTTAAAATTTTCCTACGCTCACCAAGATCCATCTATGGAGTATACTAGCAACGAGGGGAAAGGAGTGCATCTACATACCCTTGTAGATCGCGAGCGGAAGCGTTCCAATGAACGAGGTTGATGGAGTCGTACTCGCCGTGATCCAGATCACCGATGATCGAGTGCCGAACGGACGGCACCTCCGCGTTCAACACACGTACGGAGCAGCGACGTTATCCTCCTTCTTGATCCAGCAAGGGGGAAGGAGAGGTTGATGGAGATCCAGCAGCACGATGGCGTGGTGGTGGATGTAGCGGGATCTCGGCAGGGCTTCGCCGAGCTTCTGCGAGAGGGAGAGGTGTTGCAGGGGAGGAGGGAGGCGCCCAAGGCTGTTGTACTGCTGCCCTCCCTCCCCCCCTTTATATAGGCCCCCTGGGAGGGGGGGTACCGGCCAAGTCCCATCTACAAGGGGGGGCGGCGGCCAGGGGGGAGACTTGCCCCCCAAGGCAAGTGGGGCGCCCCCCACCCTAGGGTTTCCAACCCTAGGCGCAGGGGGGAGGCCCATGGGGGCGCCCCAGCCCGGTAAGGGCTGGTTCCCTTCCCACTTCAGCCCATGGGGCCCTCCGGGATAGGTGGCCCCACCCGATGGACCCCCGGGACCCTTCCGGTGGTCCCGGTACAATACCGGTGACCCCCGAAACTTTCCCGGTGGCCGAAACTTGACTTCCTATATATAATTCTTCACCTCCGGACCATTCCGGAACTCCTCGTGACGTCCGGGATCTCATCCGGGACTCCGAACAACTTTTGGGTTTCCGCATACTCATATCTCTACAACCCTAGCGTCACCGAACCTTAAGTGTGTAGACCCTACGGGTTCGGGAGACATTCAGACATGACCGAGACGCCTCTCCGGTCAATAACCAACAGCGGGATCTGGATACCCATGTTGGCTCCCACATGTTCCACGATGATCTCATCGGATGAACCACGATGTCGAGGATTCAATCAATCCCGTATACAATTCCCTTTGTCAATCGGTATGTTACTTGCCCGAGATTCGATCGTCGGTATCCCAATACCTTGTTCAATCTTGTTACCGGCAAGTCTCTTTACTCGTACCGTAATGCATGATCCCGTGACTAACGCCTTAGTCACATTGAGCTCATTATGATGATGCATTACCGAGTGGGCCCAGAGATACCTCTCCGTCATACGGAGTGACAAATCCCAGTCTCGATCCGTGCCAACCCAACAGACACTTTCGTAGATACCCGTAGTGTACCTTTATAGTCACCCAGTTACGTTGTGACGTTTGGCACACCCAAAGTACTCCTACGGTATCCGGGAGTTGCACGATCTCATGGTCTAAGGAGAAGATACTTGACATTGGAAAAGCTCTAGCAAACGAACTACACGATCTTTGAGCTATGCTTAGGATTGGGTCTTGTCCATCACATCATTCTCCTAATGATGTGATCCCGTTATCAATGACATCCAATGTCCATAGTCAGGAAACCATGACTATCTGTTGATAAACGAGCTAGTCAACTAGAGGCTTACTAGGGACACGTTGTGGTCTATGTATTCACACATGTATTACGATTTCCGGATAACACAATTATAGCATGAACAATAGACAATTATCATGAACAAAGAAATATAATAATAACCATTTATTATTGCCTCTAGGGCATATTTCCAACACCTCGCACTTTGGGCACTACAAATGGAACACACTAGATTCAGTAGGAAGAAAAATGCATCAACGGCGACGGCTGCCATCCTAGGAGTACCCGCGACCAAGGGACTTGGATTTATTGGGGATGGATGAAGAATTCGTACCAGGTTCTCCATGAGAAAACCCTATGCAATCGCCGAGTGGGGGTTTTCTCTGAACAAGCAGATGACGGAGAAGGGGATTCAGGCCCAGTGAAATATTGTCGCTTCGTTCGTCCAGCTTACTGCTAAAGCTAGAAAGGTGGGGTTTTTTGTGATTTGACGGCTCATTGGGCATTATTGCGGCGCTACGACCGGGGTGTGTCTACCGTGCATTTGTGCACTCTAATTTGGTGTGTATTGCACGTGGACCCTGTTGCCGGATGCCCCACATATCAGCGAAAGGAAGTAGAAAGATAGGAGTAACTAGTTACACATAAATATATTTTTGACAGAGACATACTCCCTCTGTAAAGAAATATAAAGATCTTTTATATCACAACTTTATACATAAGAAAAATCAAGGGGAATATATATAACATATATATTTATAAAAACAGAGTTTTTTTAACACGGTATAGATGAGTTGGTGATGATGGTGTGCCTGCCATCCTGCAATATAGGCCGTCCGATTTATATCTGATGGATAGGAAGGAAACTATGGCAATTTTGCAAAAAGGTACCCACACACCTCTCCACATTTGCAAATAAGGCCTTCCCTTGTTCATCCTTTTCTCTCACAAGATAAAATACTCATACAAATGCATCTTGATGTTACATGCAACGCACAGGCATTATGGGGGTTCAGCTGAGAAATACTCAGACAGGCTCACGGATCTAGACTTTGGGCCACAGGCCGGTGGGCCTGCATGTTTAGGGGCCCATGTGTTCTACCTCACCGCTTTTCATATTGCAGGCGGTTGGTACGGCATGGTTTTAGATGCTGTCGCAAGGCGAATACACAAAATTGAATAAAGCACGGCAGCTGTTCGAATGAAATCAAACGACAGTTCCTAACAAGCAATCAGAGTTGCAATTCTATCAACGATACTGTCGTACTACTTATACACATAGGACACTTGTTTCACCATGCCAGAGTATTACATCAAAATCTCTCGGAGGATAGATCAGTTCGGCAGTTTCGTGCTACTACTGAAGAATTTCTTTCAAAGTTGATTTGGACCAGCTCTCCTTGCCGAGAAAGTTCAATTTTGACATCATCCCCTACTGCAAGATATGATTTAGATTTGAACCTTGACCATCCTTTAGCATCAATCATCATGCGACCATCCTTTGTACTTACGGTATATTGAGCAGGTTCATTCACACCAAGGTTGCGCATGGTAAGAGAAACTTGGCCACGATCGCCCGGATTGTTGAACGACTCCCTCGTTGCTCTAGGAATTCTCTGTTTGCAAATAAGAAGACATACACAAACAGTTAGATCAACACAGTGAATCATGTGAAACAACATGGAAAGAAAAAAGAACAAAGCACTTGGGCGGCCAATGCTTAACAAGAAGGTGGACATGTCGGTTTTTGTAAGGACTTTGGTATATGAAGTGCGAACTGCATCCCAGTCTGTTGCGGGTGCAACTGCTGGTTCCGTTGCCGCTGCACGGGCCGGAGCAGATGCAAGTGCAAGTGTTGGTGCAGGTGCCGAAGCCATTGCTGGTGCCCGTGCCGGTGCGACTGGTAGTGCCGCTGCTGCTACCGGAGATGGTGCTCCTTGTGGAGCTGGTGCCGGTGTCGATGCCCGATCCTCCGGTAGATCAGCCTGATCCGCTGATGCGGTCGGTGCCCAATCCTCAGCTGGATCAAACTGAGTTGCTACCGCTGTCAGTGCAAGAGCAACTACCGGTGCTTGATCCGTTGTTGAAGGTGGTACCGATGTGCGAGACAGCGGCGATCGTGTCTGCTATGATCAGCTTTCTAACTTGACTAGGCTCCGTGACCGTGATCCAGTCTTTTTCTTCATTTCTTTTAAACGCGAGAAGGACTAATTGTGGCATGTTTGTTAAACCAAACTGTAGTTCATCATAGGGACTCAGCTTGTACTCAGACAACAGACTGATCCAATTTTTTCCAGTAATATAAGTGATGGACTGTGCCATCGTTTCTGACATGACATAATAAGTGAAACCTGCAAAAATATCCATCGTAGAGCAAACCAAACGGTTTATTCTGTGATGAATGTCACATGGCAAAACCTGCATCATAAAATTGCAGCAAAAGAACGAAAACATGACATTAAATCAATAAGATCTAGACAGTAAATCAATAAGATTTACTTGATGTGACACGAGTGAATCCTTACCAGGAAATCACTATGTTGAAGTACTAAACAGTGGTCGTCCAAGTTTGCGTGGCATGCAGGGCCCCCGCCTACTCCCACAAGCAGGACAGTCCAAAGGTCGTGACAAATCGTATGGACTGAACATCCATGGGACTGGAAATCCTGGTGGGTGCGATAAACCCTGCAATGCATACAGATATTGGAGTGTAACCATAATTGATAAACCGTCCTCACAAAAACGATGATCTGGATACTTCAAAATATACAGACTAAATTGAGTGGACAGACATTAACATAGACTGTTCTCAGGACTCACCACACACCAAAAGCGGCAGTACTAAACAATACAGGGTTCACAAACACAAATCAAGTAATGAACAATAGTACTTACTACAAACAAGCAAAGTTGCACTAATTAAACTTTGTAGACTATTTCTTGCCACCGACCTACGGGATGAACCCCGCATAACTGACTAGGCCATGGACTTCGTGAGAGATGTCTACCGGCACCATCACCATCTCCTCAACCTTAGAGAACCTAACAGATCCACTACAAAAAAAAGACACATCCTTGACATTTTGGGCCGAACGAATTTTTTTCTGTCATACTTATGACACTTCTATGATGATAAATGTGACAAAACCTGGTATCATCATAGATGTGGTGGGGTCCTACTTCTATGACAAAAAATCATGATAGAAAATGGGCTTTTCGTCCTGGGCGGGCCGGAGACGCAGCTGCATGACATTCTTTGGGTCATCCATGACGGAAAAAACCATGGTAGAAGCGAGGGCGAGGAAAATATCGGGGTGTTCCCGGTTACGGTGGGTGGTCGAGGCCGAGCAATGCGCGTTTCTCCGTACACGCACGCGCGTGGGTGCGAGGCGTTGGGCTCTAACTGAACCCGAGTGAGGCGTTGGGCTCTAACTGAACCCGAGCGATTGCACTACACGCTATGCGTTACTGAACCCGAGCGATCGATCGATGGCTGTTGACTGAACCCGATCGAGCGATTCCTTCACTACTGCTGCTAACTGAAGCCGATCGATGCTGCCTCTAGATGAACAGTGAGCGTTGCTGGGGGGTTTGAATGAACAGTTCCCGGTGGGGGTGGATCAACAGGACTCCGTGGTGTTGCCTCGGGATGAACAGTGAGCGTTGCTGGGGGGGTTTGGATGAACAGTTCCAGTGGGGGTGGATGAACAGGACCCCGTGGTGTTGCCTCTGGATGAATAGGACCCCGATCGATCCAGCCGGTTGGGGCTGGATGAACAAGACCCCGTGGAGGGCTGGATGAACAGGACCACCCCGTGGAGGGCAGGATGAACAGTAGATGGTGGAGGGCTGGATGAACAGTAGCCCGTGGAGGGGTGGTTGAACAGGAGCCCGTGGAGAGGGCCGGTTGAACAGTAGCCGGTGGAGGCTGGATGAACATGAGCCCATGGATGAACAGTCGCAGGTGGAGGCTGGAGGAGGTCGACGGTGGATGAACAGTAGTAGCCCGTGGAGGCTGGAGGGGGTCGACGGTGGAGATGAACAGTATCCCATGGAGTCCCATTTTGCGGTACGCCACACCCTCCCGATAAACAGGACCCCCGTTTCGACCGTAGGAGGTCCGTTTCCTCTGTTTTGCGGTACGCCAGACCCCTCCCGATGAACAGGATCTCGTTTTGACCATGGCCGGTCGAACACAAGGCCGTTTCCTCCGTTCTGCGGTACGCCAAGCCTCGTTTCCATCGGCTGTTCCGTCCAAGCCCTCCCAATGAACACGACGACGCATTCCATTCCGACCCAGCCGGTTGGCTCCCCATGACCACGACGATGACGCAGTTTCTCCGTTCCGACCCAGGCATGTACACGAGCTCTGGCCATACGTATGCGCGAGTAGGCATTCGAGACCCTATCAGGCACTTCCTTGCGTGCGAAGATGTAGCTGGTGGGTCCCAGTAGTCAGGGGGTGAATCGTTTTTTTTGCCCGGACGCACTTCCTTGCGTGCGAAGATGTAGCTGGTGGGTCCCAACAGTCAGGGGGGAAACTTTTTTTCGTGAAATACGGTGGCCCGTCCGGTGGGTCCCCGCTGTCAGGTGGAGGAATAATTATTTTGCGCGTAATAAGGAGGCACTTCCTTGCTCCGGCCGTGGACCCAGCTGTCAGCCTCTCCACGTACAGTCCATGTCCGATGGAAGCCGTTCCTTGACCACGTTGACCACGCCTCACCGAGGGCACCAGGGCGGTGGACGACGGCGAGGCCTAGGAAGGGGACGACGCGGAGCCGGTTAAGACGCGGTAGTGGATATCCACGCGTAGAGGAGTATGAGGGTTCACTGGTTCGCTGCAGTGTGAGGTTGCCGTCGCCGCAGAATAACAGGGGGTGTGTGTGAGTAGAGGGATGGCCTGACCAGCGGTGGGAGTAGTAGGGGGCGGTGAGGCCTCTGCCGCATCGCAGCCGGCCACGGGAGGCAGGAGCACGAGGCACGACCGGCGCTGGTTTGGGCGGCTGGAGCAAGAAGACCAGAGGTTGAAGAAGCACTACGTACGGCCATTGGATGGACATCGTACGGTCACTGGAGCTAGAATCGTGCATATTGACTAAGTTGACAAAGCCCTCCATCCCTGTCAACTTAGTAGGCCCACAAGTCAGCCTGCCACTATACTGGGTCCCAGCTAGCAGGGGGAGTATTCATTTTTTTGTGCGTAATAAGGACGCACTTCCTTGCGTGCGAAGATATAGCTGGTGGGTCTGAGCTGTCAGCGGCAGTAACGTTTTTTCGCGAAATATAGAGGCCCTTTCGGTGGGTCCCAGATGTCAGGTGGAGGAATCATTATTTTGCGCGTAATAAGGAGGCATTTCCTTGCGTGCGGCCGTGGACCCAGCTGTCAGCCTCTCCACGTACAGTCCACTTCAGATGCATGTCGGTCGTTGACCATGTTGACCAGGCCGTGCCGAGAGCACCAGGGCGGTGGACGACGGTGAGGCCTAGGAAGGGAACGACACGGAGGCAGGGAAGACTCGGCAGTTGTTTCCCACGCGGAGGGGAGTATGACTATACGAGGGTTTACTGGTTCGTCTGCCATCGCCGGAGAATAACAACAGGTGTGGGTGAGTAGAGGGATGGCTAGGCCAGCGATGGGAGTACGGTGGGGCGGTGAGGCCTGCGCGGCAGCACAGCCGACCGCGGGGAGGAGGGAGTAGGCAGTCCCGCCGGCGCTTGTTTGAGCGGCTGGAGCAGGAAGAGGAGAGATTGAAGAAGCACGACGGCCGTTGGATGGACATCCAACAGTCACTGCTTGTGCGTCAACCATTTTTTTAGGAAAGCCTCAAATCTGTGGAAAACAGCATACAACCCATCTACCATTATTTCTAATAATTTACAGCCCATTTGCTAATTCTTAAGGTTTTTTGGAGCCCATATTCTTTTTGTTAGCATTACAGCCCATATTGTGGCCATGATTAAAAAATTATACGAAATTTTGCATATTTTGGTGCGGTCTGAACTGTTTTTAATCCCGAAATTTCGAGTCACATTCAAACTGATTTTAAAAATAAATGTATATCAATATAAAATCCAACAAATTGTCCACGCATAAAAATTAATGCAATTTAAAATCTCGAAATGAAAAAAAGAAATTTGAAACTAATTGCCGGTTTGATGTGTTTTAAAAGTGTACAGCCCATTTCTCATTACTGATAGGCCATTTTCTCGTCCAGCCGAATGAAGCTACTCGTCTTGAAAGATTTGCAGCCCAACAGGCCTGACAAAGCGACTTACTTGGCAAATCACAAAAAAACTAGTCTAGCCATTTTCAGAAAGAAAAAAAACTACTGGGCTGGTCTGTGGTAAACATAAAAGAGAAGGTTGTCTAGACAGGCCAGAGTGCCCCGCACAGCCCAGTTGACACCCTGCTTCCGTCTCAAAAACAAATTAGATAAATGCCACTCCAATTATGGCGATTCATAAAAATGCCACTACAATTTCCAAACTTTGAAAAATGCCACTGCAATTTTTGCAAACTTTGGAAAACGCCACTGCAATTTGCAAACTTTGAAAAACGCCACTCCAGACTTCGAAAAATGCCACTGGAAATGGCATGAAATGGCTTTTTACAAAGTTTGGAAATTGCAGTGGCATTTCTCAGAAATAGCAGATTTGGAGTGGCATTTATCAAATTAACCCAGCACAAAAATAACTGAGCGAGCTGCTGGGTCCCTGGTGTCAGCCGCTCGTTGTGCAATTCTCTCGTTTATTGACTACGTTGACAATGGCATGGGACCCAGATGTCAGAAATCAATTAGGAGGTGCCATTTTTTATTGGCTTGAAATAAGGAGGCACTTGCTTGCGTACTGTCATGACCTTGGCGGGTCCCTGCTGTCATCCTCTCCACGTACAATCATCTCCTGATTGTGTACGCGTCAACTTGGTAGGCCCACAAGTCAGCCTCTAAACCCGTGGAGGACAAATACAACCCATTTAAAAAAATAATAGCCCATTCCAGACGTTCAAACGGAAAGTTCAACATTCAGAGCAAAGTAACAGGTCTGATCCACATATAGAGTACTGAACTTCCACGTTGACAACCATCATAGCCAAGTTAACTATCTACTCCCACTAATACTCTAGTAGCATACAAGTACTAACTTACTCTTAGCTAACTAGACGATGCCGGCCGCCATCTGCGGTACACGCTAAACGCCGGCACCGGCATCCTCCGCCTTGCCTCGGACTTGCCAGAGGTGCGATAGGGCGCGTTGCTCGCGCACGTTGGCAATTTCCATGTCAGCGTGGTCCACCGAAGCTTCGGCTTCTAAGCGAGAAACCCACTTGACGAGCTGGTAGTAAAAATCAGCGTCGCGAACGCGTGCATGCCCGACAGCCTCTAGGGCTATTTGCCAGGCGCTGGCCTCCACATAGTCGGCCTAGTTGCGGGCGCTCTGCTCGCGACCCAGAGAGTCGATGCGTTGCTGCTCCATGTCCCGCTGGCGGCGCAAATTCGCGATACGCTGCTCCTCCGCCAAGCGGTCGCACTCCAACAACTCCTGCTCCTCCGCCAGGCGGTCACGCTCCAACAAGTCCTCGATCTCCGCATTGCCATCTCAAGACAGATTGAATGCCTCCTCCCTCCGTCTGCCTTCCGGTGAAAAACCGAACACTAGTTCCGGCGGTGACCGCCTTCGGCCTCGCCTATCGCGGACGGGCGGGGGCATGGCGGACGTGGCGAGAGCGAGGATAAGTGGCGAGCGATGTCGGGCCGGTGGGGCCTTATGAGGATAGGGCGAGTTGGGTCATGGTGCCACCATAGAAGGCCGGGAAACATTACTTATAGGCGGAAGGTAGTGCGACGGTCATCGGAATTCAATGCATAATTAAGCAGGCATGGCTTAGCGCGCCAGCTTGCCATGGAAAACTATAGAAACTGAAATTCTGACTGTGCCGTCCCGTCCCGTCTGTGCTGGGTCGCACGCCGGCATGACGGTCAAACGAGTGCACTCGAATCATCTCCTTATCAATAATGATTCCACGGATTTAAAAGGCCCGCAATAATTAAAGCACATCTTTTTTCGCATCAATTAGCTGCCTTAATTACGGCCGGCTGCATGCAGGCACTCAAAATCGCTCGCAACCAGTACGCGGAGCAGCATGCAACGAGTCGCAGCCGAGGGTATTAGTTGATGAACTGTAGCTGGGAGATAAGGCATTTGCGAACGTTTTTGCTGGCAGTTTCTTCAGATTCGCATGGCATTTTCTTCAGAGCAGCTTGTCAGTTTCTTCAGAGGTAGGAATTTTTATTCAAAAAACTGCCACTTCGGATCTTGCGTCGCAACTAAAACTGCCAGGAGCACATTAGTAAGCTAGCTAGTGATCAATCAGTAACTTGTAAACACTGAGCGAACAGATATAAGGAACTGTTAATGCATCTCAATGATTCACAGATCATATACAAATATGTAGCTCCAAAAGCAAAGATCAGCCACAACTAAAACCAACTAGTACGATTCCCATACATAAGATCAACATGTTAATGCATCTCAATGATTCACAATCATATACAAATATGTAGCTCCAAAAGCAAAGATCTAGAAAAAACATATGTTCTTCCTACTAACATGGATGCTTCTCTTGGCCAACATTCAGTACAGACTGAAAGACAAATTCGTTTGTGAAGTCTACAATTCCTCTTGCAAACGTAAGTGGTTTCACCAACAGCTGTAACCATGAGAATGAACCACACATGATGGAGGAACATCCACTGCAATATGATTTGGTCTTCTCTCGATCACACGGCGAGACTATTTTCGGAATACAAACTTTAACTTAGGCAAAATGATGCCCATTGTATAATCAGACCAAAGCAATGAAGCACCTAGTGTTGGCCAATAAATAGTATTGTACTACTTTTCTGCAGTCCATGAAGTGACTATCCAATCTTTCTGTGTCTATTTTCAAATGGCACTGCATGCAGTGACTATACTATTCTCTTGTTCAATTCAACCAAAATTGCGGTCACTTTGTCTGTTTGCCAAATAGCAACGGGCAGACATCTCTGTCTGCACAAATATCAAGCAGCTAGTAAACATATACCCCACCTTGTATTTTCAGTTTAAACATGTCTCTTCCGCTTAGCATCTATCATGTTTTGCACTGGACAATTTGATACAGTCATGTTTTGCCCTGGACAATTTCATACTGAATTGATTTGCTTGTTCAGAGCAGAAATATAGCGCCTATTCTTCATCAGACCAAGGATATCCATGTTCACAGTGATGGAAGAGGTGAAATCGATACAACCGAAATTGAGCATCCAATCATTGAATCCTGTCTTGCAGCTCCAATGTAGGTCCACCCTGCCAATAAATTTACATGCAAACCACTAGTATTACTATCTAATGACAGTACAAAAGGAGTAGCATGATAGTAGCAAGCCATGTACCTTCTTAATGAACAGCTCATAGTGCCACCAATTGGATACAAAGGTTTGGAAGAAAACATGCTCCTAATGTTGAACCAGTTGGACTTTTTGTGCAGTTCCACTAAAATCGAGCATCCCTGTTTGCATAGATATTGATAGTGTGATTACTATGAAAGTGGCACTAGTTGAAGCATAGACTCACAAATATAAGCATTCCAATTTCTTAATGGGAAAAGGTAGCAAGATTGTTTCTAACCACCTGTTTGAAGGAATAAATAAGGCAACAACGGCTGATGTCAAAAAGGCATATATAGTTCTTTCTGAAAGAATGATCGATTCCTGACCTTTCCTCTTCTTTTAAGCATATTTTGTGCAGTTCAACTAAAATAAAATGCCATCACCGCCTTGACAATTCAGTGACACTGTAACAAAAGGAAATGACTTAACATTACATCATGATGTCAGGTATGTAGTCGACATGCATTAGAGACAAACTTACAGACATCCTCCGATAACATAATGAACATTAATTTTAACAAAGGTGTGACTAGCTTTACCGGGATAATTTGAGTGAACTCTACACCCTCTGTTCCTTAATATAAGACGTTTTCGCGGTTCAATTTAAAGTACCCAAACGTCTAGTATTTAGAAAAACAGGTAGTAGTTTTCTTGAGCACATATCTGGGAAAGCTTGCCACACTTTACTTATGTCCATATGCTAATGCAACACCATTCGAATACTACAAATATACACTAATCCAGTGGCTAGTGCAACAGTAGAGTAGTTATTTTATTACAGGGTACAGTACAATGGTTTTACTGAACAGATTTCAATAAACTCTAGCACTGGAAGATTTCTATAAGAATTAACAATACAAAATGTAAAGGTAACAAGTTTCAGCATTGGTATACTAGCTGTGCATGAGCATTAAACCAAATACAAAAGTCTGAAGGTAACTAGCATTATTAACTAATGACAGTATAAAAAAATTGCAAACCATGTACCTCCAAGGTAAATATCATTTCGAACTCGGGGGGACCTTAAGAATTGCTATCCCAATCTTGATAATCGATCAAACATAAAAACTTGATCGAACGTATCAAGAGAACAGCCGGAGGAGGAGGTGCCCACTCTTCACCTTTCCTCTTGTCTTCATAATTTTTTGTGCAGTTTAACCAAAATAAAATGACATCAACGCCTTGGCATTTTGGTGACCACTGTACAAAAAAATTAACTTATCTCATGAAAGTGAGGTATGTAATCTATAAGCATTAACAGTGCAAAAATCTGAAGGTAGTAACAAGTCTGGTTGTGCAACAACATTAGAATGCCTTAGCTGAAAATTCTTTAATCCAGCCACAATCAACAGCTAACCCTGAAATAATCTAGTGACATTAAATGGCATTGCTTAAATTTATCGGTGGTTAACTCAAGAGGCCATCGCGCAATTCATGAACCTTTGGAATGAGTTGTAGCCGATCCAACTCACTCAGGCTCAAGATTATTCACTAACCTGGAGATGGACAAACGATGGTCAGTTTTCCTCCAGCTTGGCGTGCGCTGCCACTCTTACTGCCAACATTAGGCCACCTTATGCGAAGCTGGCCTGGAGCTCGGATGCCCCTCCCAAATGTCAGTTCTTCGTCTGGCTGGCTGCTCAAGATTGATGTCTAACGGCGGATAACCTTGCTAAGCGAGGGTGGCCCCATAATCCGCTGTGTCTGCTATGTCTACAAGAGCCTGAAACTGCTGCCCACCTGCTTACTTCTTGCTCTTTTGCGAAGGAAGTTTGGCACCTGACACTCTGCAAGCTGAACAAGGGCCCGGCTATGGCGGCAGTTCACGATGATTCCCTAGTTAGCTGGTGGCAGCGAACAAATGCTTCCATGGGAAAGGAAAGAGCGAAATCTTGGAGATCAATTTTGGCCCTGGTTTGGTGGAACCTCTGGAAAGAAAGAAATGATAGAACATTCAGAAATATTTCTTGTCACCCCACACAACTGTTTCTGAAGATTCAGGTCGAAGCAAAGGACTGGGTTGACACTGGGCATAAGCGTGCAATGGCTCTTGTAGAGCGCCCCCTAGAACCAGACTGATGTATCTCTAACCCCAATCCTCCTTCTCTAATCTTGTTTTTGTAACTGTTTATTTCTTCTATACGCAATGAAAAGCAGTGGCCCTGCCTTTTCATCAAAAAAAAATTATTGGTGGCATTAGACTGAGTGCGGCATTAGTTAAATGTGGCATCACTTTAGCAGTAGCATTGCTTGACTTGACTGCTGGTGTTATACTAACATCAAAAAAGTGACAATAAGGATGTGTTTGGTTTAAGGGACATGCTAGGGCCATTCGGACAGTGGGCGCACCAGTACGATGTACCTCCACGGACGCATAGAGTGGTGAGGGAGGTATGGTTGCCCAGAGCAACAAATATCCAGGTAGCATATGTGGATTACATCCCATTTTTGTTCTCTTTAGCCACCTTTTTCCTATGTGAGGACAACAAACCGATCAACCTGGTCATTCTCTATTGCGTTGTCATGCCTTTCTACCCTTCTTCAACCAAGAGACACGAGACCCATTCCTTAGCTACTGATTTCCCCCTTTTCAACCTAGATGTGGGTTTGATGCCTACTCTCTTGGACAGTACAGTCTCCCTTCCTTTCCTTATTCAACCCAGACATGGATTAGTCTGCATGAAGTAGGGTTTCCTTTAATAGTGCAAATTAAGGTTTTCGTCTGCGTGACCAGCAGAGCAGAGGACAAGAAATTGGGAAGATGGTGGAGTGGAAAAAGATCCACATGCAGCGACGTAGCAGATGGGGCAATAGAACAAGGGTATGGTTCAAAAAGATGTAGCATACCTAAGGGTCGGCGGGAAGTGGCTTCGCTCATGGTTGTCGTCCTCCGCACGCACTACGGCAGCGAGCATGGGGACGGAGGCCATCCCGCGCGGGCGCTAGGTCTGAGAGGACGGCCTTGTCATCAGTGCGTGACCTTGCTCGCCGACGATGAGTGCGTCAACGCTGCATGTCCTTTTCGTCCCCGGCGGATCTGTGACCACCGGTGAGGAGGGAGAGAGAGGCCGTCTTTTTTAGATCTGGAGAAAGGGTGATAGTGTGAGAAGCAAGTGGGCAGCCCTTAGCAAGAAAGCTCTGAAGCTCCAGCCTATATATCTTTTTTATACTACTAGTACTAGAGGTGGAGTAGTGGTAGAGTAGTTTATATTTTCTCTGCAAACAGTACCAGTTAGTCGTGCTTCAAAACTGAATGGCACGCCATTAAAAAAATAAAGTCGAGAAATAATGCGGCACTTCGGGCCAACGCGGCTAGATCACATTTTGCACGAGAAATTACACACCATGTTTCATTGACATGTGGTCCGGTTCCAACATGTCAGTGAGACGACGGTGAGTCCTTTTGTACAATTTCCGAAAGGACGTGTAGGCCGGGGCGCCTCTTCGTGTACCGTGGCAAACTAGCAACCGTCCACCGACTCTTCACCTTTCCCTCTCAATTTGGAACTGTTGTCGCACGCTCTTCCTCCCTCCTCCATTTGCCTTCACCCTTCCTTATGCCATTGTTCGGTCGTCTTCTCCATGGTGGGAACAAGCCGGAAACGACCCCGTTATTCTTGCCCTGATCTGAAAGATGACGTGGTGGAGGAACTCATTGATCGGTGCGACGTCATCACCTCGGCTAGCATGGCAGGTTCGTTCAAGCCCATTCCCGATTCAACTAATAACATCATTACAAGGAACCCAAGGGTCCAGGAGCGGTTTGATCTCCCTTATCTTCTTCGCTATAAGCCTGTTCGCATGGGCGCGGACGATGGAGGCCTCGCCTTGTGCAAGTTGATGCCGCTTGATAATGATACGTGTGATGTCAAGATGCCATCGCTTTAGGGTAAGGCCTGGGCTGGCGCAAATGGAGATTGGGTTGTTTATATAGGGTACAATTGCGAGTGGGAACTTGTGAATGTGTACACTCGTCAGCGGATTCCACTTCGAAAAATCTCATAGTGCCCTGAGGTTGAGCACACAGATGATCTACGTACGTTCAAGTACGATCATGGTAATTGTCGTCTACTGAAGATAGCAATTTGTCGAGTTCCCAACCGCTCTTGGAATTACAAGAACTATGAAGTTGTTGCTATCTTCATCAAGCTTGTTGCCATCCTTACTCATTCCATGGTTCGTCGTCCATGGATATTGCTCAAAAATCAGTTTCTGCACACGGATGAGTACTGTGATGCAATTGAATACGAGGATCTTGTGTTTGCTGCCACCACTCGTGGCACTATTTTTGCATGGGATCCTCATAGTTTCAGTACGTTTGTCTTCCACCATAATTATAATTGCTTCATCCACATGCATGCGGGTTAGCACGTTTCCCTTTACTAATTAACCTTCTTCTTGTGTTTCCAAGGTCCTGTGAACATTCCACCACCTATACTTGAAAATTTTTATAAGCAAGGGGAGATGACGATGGTGATGATCACGAGCATGAGGAGGAGCAGAACTTATATACTCAGTGGCACCTGGCAACTAATTCTGATGGATCACCTCTTCTTGTCTGTATACAGTGCACTCAGATTGTTACTACTGAGGTAGCAGGTGTTGTCTCCCATGGTTGCCCTCTCCAGACCTATTCCAACACCTGTTGCATGGTATTCAGGATGGATACTAGTGTGCTAGCGCCAACACCTTCTCCCTGGTTCAGTGTTGATAGTCTTGGAGAAAACTCGCTCTTCCTTGGACCAAACTATCCAATGGTGGTGAAAGGCGATCCAGCTGCTGTTGACACAACGTTACTACCATTTATGAGAAGCAACTGTATCTATACCTCGGACATTTCGGTGGTTCCCTACCCTGGTCCTGATATATGCCGCTTCAGCCTGGATGATCAGTCCTGCATTGCTCTCGATGAGTGTTGTACCTGAACGATTACGGATCCAATAAAGAGTTCGGAGAATTTGGCAGACGAGTGCACCAACGCTGTCAATTTCGGTGCGTCAATGACCCTGATTTTTGTTGGACCTTCTAGATCCGATACAAGCTATCTCTCAAGGAAAGGCACATTCTCAATGACCATAACGTGGAATAGCTGGAGTGATCTCTTCCCAATTGATGTCTTGTTGCGGGGCCAGCAAGACACATAAATCCATCAGAGATTCGTCGAGGCGATGTGGAGGCTAATGAACCCGTGGATTTGCTCAAGACGAAGGTACTCGAGCGCAGTACAGCTGCGATGCAGGTGCTCCATAGCCTTCTTCGAGATGACAACATCGAAGAGGTCGAGCTGCTTGAGTTGAGGGAGAAGAAGGGCGGGCGCGGCATTAATCTGGGGAAGATAGCAGGAGCTGAAGCTGGCTTGGCGCAGCGTTGGCGCGAGGCGGAGCGCGGACAGCGACAAAGAGCGACACCGTCCAGTTTCAAAGCTGAGCTCCTCGAGCTGATCTAGTGCGGGGGATAAGAACCACTCGTCGAACTTGGGTTGGACCTTGTAGTTGGTACTGAACATGCGGATGTCAAGGCGTCTGGCTGGCCCAGGGTGCGATGAAAGGATCTTGGAGACTGCGGGCATGCGTTTGCAATCCCCGTCGCAGAGGCAGCTGTTGACGGTGAGGTTGAGGGGGACGCGGCGCCAGAGGGGGCACCACCGCCGGGAGAGCAGGGCGGTCCGCACGGCAGATTTGGTGGGGAGAAGGCCGATGATGACGAGCAGCATGTCGTCGGGGAGGCTGCTGATGAAGTTCAGGCTCGCTGGATGCGGTTTTGGCTCGAGCCGCCTCCGCTTGTTGGCTGCCTAGCCGTCCATCTCAACCGGCGGCGACGCCGGTGTACACGTGTGCTGGTGTGTGTTGTGTGCTAGGTGTGCGTGAGTGCGTCCTTCTGTGCATCCGCCGCGCAGTGGTGAATTGTGCGCGAGTGCGTCCTCCACGCGGAAGAAGTGTGTGCTCAATGTGCCCTCAATTTACTAGCGTGCGGGGTGCTACCCCGAGTGGTTTCAACTTTGTTTACTTCACCACGTGTCATATGGGCCTCTAGTTTACTTATTTTCACCCACTGCCACATGGGCCAGCACACGAAGATACAGAACACGAGCTGACAAGGCAGCATGTGGACTGGTTGACCGGTCAACTAAACAATATACTGAGCTATACGCTGACAAAGTGAGCATATAATCCGTCAGTATAGAGTGTTCATGTGAGAGGGGAGGCCCGTGAGAGATAGCAGAGAGAGAGAGAGCTACTCCCTCCGTTCAATAATGTAGTACCAACATTTTCTTAAAATTCAAACTTTTGAAACTTTGACCAAGTTTATAAAGAAATTACTTATATCTACAACACCAAAGATAAATGATAGTATGAAGTAAGTACATGTTGTGATGAATCTAATGATCTTTCCAGATGTAAATGTTTTTCTCCACATATACCTGGTCAAACTTTTCTGAGGTTTGACTTTTCAAAACATCCATATGCTTATGGACGTGAGAGAGTCCCTAACTAGAGAGAGAGAGAAAGAGAGAGAGAGAGAGAGAGAGAGAGAGAGAGAGAGAGAGAGAGAGTGAAATAGAAAGAGTGAGTGAAAAAAGTGTGTGTGCTTGTGTGAAAGAGACATGGACAACACTCGATAAAAGTCGGAAAAAAACGTGTGTGTCTTATGCAAAGATATCACACATGCATCTTCGACAACGGAAGCAAGGTGAGGAGATAGTGTGTGCGTGATAGAAGATACCCCGAGAGATATCGAGATAGACATATGGATGGAAGGAGACAATACGTGTGTTCCTGATGGCTAGTGAGAGATAATCATATTTAGGGGGGAGTGCTTGCGCCTATGATGGAGTGAGGGATTATGGTACTTATTAGGGGCGTGTGTGTCACATAGAGAGAGAACAAGGCGGAGAGTGTTGGATGGGTCTATATGTATAGCGCGAGCGAGACATGTGTATGTGTGAACCAGGAGATATAAAGTTTGAGAGAGATTGAGGAGCCCCGATAAGGCTGAGTGGTGCATCAGATAGCTGAGAGGGGGAAAGAGATATTCCATCCGCTCGATAATGCAGTCCATGTAATTTTTTTAGAAGTCAAACTTTGGAAACTTTGATCAAGTTTACACAAATGTTATTTATATCTTCAATACCAAAGATACATCATACGAAACTACATCTCATGGTGAATCTAATGGTATATGTTTGCCGTTCCAGATGTAATTTTTTTCTCCACGTACATGGTCAAACTTTGTGATGTTTGACTTTTCAATAAATCAATATGATATGGACCGAGGAGAGTGCCTAAGTCGAGAGGGATCAAGTGCGTGTGAAGGAGAATGAGTAAGTGTGCAAAATGAGTATGTGGTTGAAAGAGAAAGTGACAACAAACGATAAATTAGAGAGAGTGTGTGTTTTTTCGTTTCTTAGGCGAACATATCACGCATGCATCTCCGAGATAGAAAAGCGAGGCGAGGAGATACACGAAGATAGCTAGTGTGTGATTGTTTGCAACGGAGAGAGACACCCCTATAGCACATGTCCAATAGAGGTCTGGCCAACAAGGAACAAAGGTCGAGAGGGACACATGGAGAACATGGACGCATGGGGAGGGCGAGAGGGTGTGTTTGTGATAGAAAGCCCCCCTCGAGATCGTGAGGGGACTATATGGGTGGGAGATCGAGGGAGGTGCATGCGCGATAGAAAGGTGCCCCGAGAGAAATCGAGATAGACCATGCACATGTTTGTGATGGAGACTAAGATTAGCTAGTCATATACATATAGGGGGACTGCGTGTGCCTACAATTGAGAGACCATCATACTTGGCTAGCTAGGCATGAGATTGTGTGTGTGTGTGTGCGTGTGAGATGGAGAGAGAATGAGGGAGGGAGATAGAGTTTTAGACGGGCCTATCGAGTGCGAGTGAGATATGCATGTGTATGTGTGACCCAGGTGGATGGAGAGTTTGAGAGAGAGGGGGAAGAGCTCCGAGACGACAGAGTGGTGCGTGAGAGAGTTACGGGCAACGAGCCAAGGAATTTGTGTGCATATGATGAGTGCACTCAAGATATCTATCTTGGACTAGAGAATCATACATAGTGTGCGAGAGAGACCTATAGATGGAGTATATATGCATGCGAACTAGAAAGACCCCCCCCCACGCACACACACAAAGAGAGAGAGATGGGGAGAAAGAGAGAGGACCAACAAGGTTTGTGTGTTGGATGCGTGCGACAGAATTGAAGATTGTCAGCGAGAGAGAGAGAGAGAGAGAGCACGAGTCCGGGAGAGGGGGAGGTCGCGTTTTATGCATCAAAGACTGATAAAAACCATGTTTCGATATAAACTTGCATTCAAATATTTAAATTGGAGAAGATGTTGTCTGCAATCCACACATGAACGGGTATATGCGTATATCAAAAAAGTTCATTAATTTGACTTTCAACATGTTCATGGAGTACTATAATACTGTACAACATGCTATTCGATTGAGGTGTTCAATTTTGGATTTAGTTCACTATTTTGACCTGGTGAACGAGCTATTTCATTGAATCGAGATATTTCATTTTGGATTTGATTCCCGTTTTTGAGTGGGTCAACTATTTGTCATATAGTAAATCGCTAGCAACGAGCATGTATAAACACATTACTCCCGAGCATCATCTCTCCATCTAAAAAAGAAGTGGCAAGCTAATATTTCTAAATTTGATTCGAATCGACTTGGTAAGGTAGACGTGGATGCTTGTTCTCCCAAATTTTGAACGAACCGTTAAACATCCTCTGCTCGGTGGAATTCACCCGAGCAAATAAATGGGAGACGCGAAATTACCGTCCTATGTGGGAGATGCATTAATTGGCCCGTTGTGCATCGAGGGTAGGTTCGTAACTTCATCCAAGCGCGCCTTCTCCTCGGCTGAAATGACATGTGCCAAATAATTCATAAACCATGGTCGGCAAAACACGCTCTCCTCGCCCGAAATAGCTCGCGCCCACTATTTCAAAACACGCTCTCCTCACCCGAAATCGTTTGCGCCCACTATATTTCAAAACACGCCCTCCTCGCCCGAAATCGCTCCCACCCACTATTTGGGGAGAAGCAAAGTTACTCTACTATCCCCGACCCTCAGTACACAGAGCCAAGCCGAGAAGCCTAAAGGCAGGGGTAGAACTGTAACTCCCCCTCACATTTCAGACAAATGCGTCCGTAAAACATGGTTCCACTCCCCTCCCAATTCCCCCCCCCCCATTCATACCTTGTGGGTGCCAAATCACCTTCTCCTCGGAAGCTCCCTTCTCCCGCGCCGCAAAACCTCAGCCTCTCCTCCATGGCGCCCCCCACCGCACCAATTTCATAGCCGCCCTCCTCCCTAATGCCGGAGACGCTGTCCATTTGTCGTCGTGTACCGGGCCATGTGCCTCTTACTCCGTGCTGCTGGAGCTGCCTCGACGATGGCCGCGTGAACCGTACCGGAGCCGATTCACCCCGCCGTTGTTCACGCCGCCGGAGCGGCTCCAACTTCGGATCCGTCCAGAGTCCCGGCGCTGCTTCCCCGTAGCCGTCGACCGTCGCGACATCGCTGTTTCCCTGCCGTCGGTGGCCACCACAACCGCGTCGGCCTCACCGACTCGGCAGCTGGACCTGCCTACTTCACCATGCAGCCAGATAGGTCGCACCCTCATCTCAAATGACTTTATTTAGGCGTCAGTTGTCTGAATTTTTTTTTTGGGCCAATCGATTCCCAATGGGAAGCAGCACCCCTCGAGGCGGCGGAGCTCCTAGGCTGCCGGTTGGCTGGTGTCTAACGTAAGGGTGCGGGGCCGCAAGTTCGCCGCGGAAGCAGCGCTTAGATGGCTATCTTAGAGTTGCGTGGGTTCAAGGTACTGCCGCCGCCGGATCTGGATGACGGGGAGTCTTTGTGGATTGGCTCGGGGGCGGCGCAACCACGGCAGTGCGGTGGGGTGGGGAGCGGGGTTTTGGCCGGGGCCACGGACGGCGGAGGCAAGCTGCTCTGCTGTTGGTCGCTGGCTCTTCGGGGAAGATTCCTAATAGTGTCAACCAGGAGGCACAAGACGGCCATCAAGCCATCCGGCGTAGATCGGACAGTACCAAAATAAAATAAAATCGTGTGACCCCAATTTAGTCCCAGTCAACAGACGTGTGACCACTCTCATACCTTGCTGTTGATCTCTTAGTGTATGTCTTCAGATCAAAGAGATGTGTCGTTCTTAACATTATGCGTTATCTGCATCTTCAGCCACACCGTCTTCCGACTCACCGCAGCTGCTCCAACAAGGGAAGCATACACCAGAAGGGAGCTATAGTCCCCACTCAACAGTTCCCTGCATCGAATGCGCATGCCCGACATGGACAGCCACAACAACTGCAAGGCCATCGACAAGTCAGCACATGATGCTCACTCCTATGGATGGCGGCCAGATAGGTTGTACCCTCATCTTACTTGTGTGCAACATTTATGGCTTTGTTATTCATCTAAGCATGGAAAATAGATTATCACATTTCACTGTATATTCATGCTGATCTCTTACAGGTCTTGTTCAGGAGTTTACGTTGTTCCATAGTTCAGCTAAGATACTTGTTCTTTAGGTAACGTTGTTCCATAGTTATCATCCATCAGCCAATGCTATCCCACAGGCTGGTGATTATAGTATTATACCAATTCTGGTATTACCTATGTTGTTCTTTAATACTCTTGTGTGCCATCTAGTTAATCTCGAGTACAAACGATACATGTTCTGTAGCTTTCATCTGTGTTCTCCCTTTAGTTCTTGAGACATGTTGCTGCTAGTTAACCCCAGTCCTACTATTTATGTCGTCTCCTACAGGCACTCATTACATAAATCTAACTACTAGTTGTCTTCCATGCATGTCAGATATAATTGCACACACTGATATATCCACAAGAACCTCACGGAGCAATGTAAAGGCCAATAAACTTGATGTCAATGATACCCAATATGATGGAACATGTAAAGGCAGTTCTTCAGAAGACTTGCAGAAAGATGTTGAATCCTCTTCACCCCACAAGGTCCTTGCTCTATCGCAATGCCATCTGCTTAATTTGGACATCATGCTTCTGAATATCTTATGCATTGTTATTCATCAGTATGTACTTCATCTATCTACCATACCAAGTTTTTTTACATTGAAGTGATGTTCTAGTGCTCTGTTGCAATGCCATCTTAGTTTCCCAATCATACACGTGTATGTTGCCTTAGTTTTTTCTGTACGTATTCCGCTAGCATACAATTTTACATTCAACTAGTGTTTTTTTACTGTGTTGTCCTGTCGTATCCCTAGCTCTTACACCATACTCCCTCCGTTCGGATTACATGTTGCCGAAATGGATAAAAAAGGATGTATCTAGAACTGAAATACGCCTAGACCCCTCCATTTTTTCCGGATGGGGGGAATACATGTCAATATGTCATGCCTTTCTATTCTTCAGTACCTATTCCATCTCTCTGTTGTAGCATGTTTTATAATTGAAGCACCATTCTTCTATACAGGGCATGCAAGGGGAAGACGACTATGTTAGAATTTGAAGGGTTACAAACCAGGTCTTGGCAAAAGATCCAAGCGCCAAGAGATAATAAACCAACTCCAGTTTTTATAGATACTGCTCCAGCACAGAGAAACCCAACTCCTACTGATAATAAGCAGATTCCAGTGGCCAAAGAACTAGTCCGCTCCAGTCCAGCAAAAATATGTCAACTCCATTCTAAGAAGTGTGTGCGTATCCTTGCATCATGAAATTTTATAGCATGCTGATCATATTTTCTACATGTTTCTTACCCATCTCTCTTTCAGAAAATAAGCTTAACAGATAGAAGAATTTCTGCACTGGTATCGTCTCTGTGGAAAGATTCTTGCAGGAATTCTCTATAGTCCAACGCAGATGTAAGTACCTGTTGTATATCACTATATTTTTACATCAGCATGTATTTTGTTAATCGGCGTGAATCCAACCTTTATCTGATCTAAATTTACTTGTAGCAAAATGTATGATTAAAGGCCACAATGTTGATTTTTGTAAGGAAAACTGCCTGGTAGTTTTGCATCCTGAGCTGCATGAGTATACTATCTCATATCAGTGGGTTTGATTACTTTGGTTCTTCAGTGGGTTTTCAGTGTTTTTTTACTGTGTTATCCCGTCGTATCCCTAGCTCTTACATCATACTCCCTCCGTCCGGATTACATGTCGCGGAAATGGATAAAACTGGATGTATCTAGAACTGAAATACGCCTAGACCCATCCATTTATTTCCGGATGGAGGGAATACATGTCAATATGTCATGCCTTTCTATTCTTCAGTACCTATTCCATCTCTGCTGTAGCATGTTTTATAATTGAAGCACCATTCTTCTATATAAGGCATGCAAGGGGAAGACGGCTATGTTAGAATCTGAAGGGTTACAAACCAGGTCTTTGCAAAAGATCCAAACGCCGGGAGATAATAAACCAACTCCATTTTTCATAGATACTGCTCCAGCACAGAGAAACCAAACTCCCACTGATAATAAGCAGATTCCAGTGGCCAAAGAACTAGTCCGCTCCAGTCCAGCAAAAGAATGTCAACTCCATTCTAAGAAGTGTGTGCGTGTCCTCGCATCATGAAATTTTATAGCATTCTGATCATATTTTCTATATGTTTCTTACTCATCTCTCTTTTAGAAAATAAGGTTAAATGATAGAAGATTTCCTTCATTGGCATTGTATTCGAGGAAAATATCTTGTGGGAATTCTCTGTGCTCCAATGCTGATGTAAGTACCTGTTGTATATCACTATATTTTTACATCAACATGTATTTTGTTAATCGGCGTGAATCCAACCTTTGTCTGATCTAAAATTAGTTGTAGCAAAATGTTAAAGGCACCAATGTAGATTTTTGTAACGAAAACTGCCTGGTAGTTTTGCATACTGAGCTGAATGAGTGTACTATCTCATATCATGCACATTACTGAATTCTAGTGCTGCTCTGGTTGCCCATTCATTCATTGTGTCAATGTTGCTTTCGTATTACCTTACCTGGCTGATGATAGCTGTGCCATATTGTGTTAATTTGGTGTTGGCTAGTTGCCCAAATGTTCGTTGTGCCAATGTTGCTTTCCTATTATCTGACTTGGCCAATGATAGCAATGCTAGTGTGTTAATTTGGTGCAGGCTGCTGAAGATAAGAAGACAAACTCTGAAAACAGCAAGGCAACCCCATTGTTTCTTTCCAATAAATCTAGGCCAGGTAATATGCCAATAACTCATGATTAATCTGTTGGGTTCCACTCCTAATTTATGTTATGATGCAGTGGCCAAGACACTCTCCACTATTAATAATACAAGCCTGCCAAAATCGCCATCTGAATCTGTTCAGTATCCTCTGTCTCGAATGCAACGGAAAAAAGTATGTTTGTGAACCAATTAATGCTGAAGGAATGATGGAAATGGTGGAGGAATCAGAGGTGCAGAGTCGTGCGACACAACAACTGATCAATGTTTTCAGAGACAGTGTAGCAAAGCAGCAAGAACTTGCCCACATGCTTATGGGCGTCATCCGTGCTGAGGTTGCAGATTGCGACGTTGTAGATCGTTAGGTTCTGTTCATTTATTTGCACTGGCATCAATCTTTGATTGCCGAGTGGATGTAATTTCCTGTAATATATGCTGGATGTGCAACGTTTTTCCCTGTATGCCGTACCTTTGCTTGATCGGTTTTGGTCTTGTGCATAATTGCTCGTCGTAATGGGCTCAAATTATCTAATTTGGCCTAAAGACATGTACAAACTTTAGTGGGCCCATTAAGTTAATGGGCCATTACGAGGCCGAAAGTTAATGGTCGGCCCTCTTAACTCTCGAGTCGTTAACAGGCTGGCATCGAAGTGGGCAACAGGTGGGCCCAATTGATTTCACGGGCCGTTATTATGTTCGGGCTACATATGGCCCAACCATATTGTGGGCCTTTAGCAGGCCGAAAGAGACAGCGGGCTTGTACTCGACCATGAAGAGCATGGGCCGCTAAGAGGCCGAAAGTCAGGTCGTATTGTAAATGGCCCAACTGTGTTGTGGGCCTTTAGCAGGCCGAAAGAGAAACCAGGCTGGTATTGGACCATGAAGGGCATGGGTCGTTAAAAGGCCAAAACTCAGGTCCGACTACAAATGGCCTAACACATTTATGGTCCGTTAACAGGCTGAAAGGCACACAGGGCCGGGAACTCGCCCAACACTTAAATGGGTCGCTAAAAGACCAAAACTCAGGTCCGACTACAAATGGCCCAACAAATATATGGGCCGTCACCAGGCTGAAAGACACACCGGGCCGGAAATAGGCCCAACACTTAAATGGGTCGCTAAAAGGCCGAAACTCAGGTCTGACTACAAATGGCCCAACCGATTTATGGGCCGTCAACAGGCTGAAAGACACACCGGGCCGGAAATTAGCCCAATATTTAAATGGGTCGCTAAAAGGCCGAAAGATGTACATCGTGAAAATTGGCCCATCCACTGAATGGGCCGTTAACAGGCCGAAATCTCATCGGGCCGATATTGAGCCCAAATATATAGCGGGCTGTTAATGAGCTCGAACTGACGATGGGCTGCAATGGTGTCAAACCTTTAACGGGCCATTGACGGGCCGAATTGGCACATCTCGTATGGGCCATGGGCTTAAATGGACCTGACACAAGTAGGCCTTATATGGGCCGGCCTACTATTTTTTACTGGGCCAGCCTTTTTCACCAGAATGGGCCACTGTTGGGCCGTGCCACGTGTCGACCTATCATAGGCGCCTCTTGTCCAATGAGTGGATGACATCTGTCCCAACGGTGAGGCAACACGTGTTTCCTCCGGCCAATGATGATTTTACACATGGAAATCCCCATTGGTCCGGGCTGTTAACGGGTTATCAGATCCAAAACCGGACCCGATAGCTTAACGACGTTCCGTTACGGTGGATGCCACGTGTCGGTCACCCTTGACGAAAGCACTTCTGTGAAGCGTGATTTATCATCATGGAAGTGGACACTTCCGTGATGATAATTTTGGTACTGTCATGGAACACTTCTACGACAGCACAGGTATGACTATCTTGATTCTTTCATAAATTTGTCATGGATGTACATGCATGACAGAAAACGTGACCTACTATGACAAACACGTATCATCACGGAAGTGTATTTTTTTGTAGTGGAGTGGTCTTTCCACTCATAAACATGACGATGAAGACAGGCCGCATCAGATTTGTCGGGAAGCTTTACAAGAACCACACCCTTCGTAATCGAAGGCATAGCCAGGAAATTGTTGTGTTCAAGTACAGCCTCGAGAACACGCCTGACAACAATGCTACAAGAAAACACTAGTTCAGGACACGTGGCGACAAGGACACAGCAGCTAGATAGTTTAGCAGTAGAACTCATCCTCAGGTCTTCTAGTCCACACGGCATGACTTTGAGAACTTCATCTCCACCGCGTACCTGGTTCTAATTCAAACAGAAACCAAATATTTTATTACTACCTCCGTTCAGAAATATAAGATGATTCTCGATATTTTACTCCATATATGACTACATATACACACAGAAATGAGTGAACAAAGACACTAGAACATGTCTTCAAAGGCATGAGAGCAGAGGGATTACTTGCATTATCCATAACACAAGTTACTGATGCAAATATACCCTCTTCAAAGGTAGCATTGATGTTCATAAAGTAGTTGAAAGTAATCTATAAGAAATCAGTGTCAACCTCTCGCATGTTTTGGTCAAAAGAGGAATTTAGAACCGCCATTTGGCACACAAAAATCACATGCAAGATCACCCAGAAAGTGGTACTACTAGTACTAGTACTGCGTGTTAGATGAAAAAACATGAACAAGATCGAGAAAAAGATCGTCAAGAAGAGATATTACCTGGACTTGCTTAATGAGGGATCCCGGAGAGGGGGGCTTGGACAGGGCGAGGGCTTTGAGCTTGTCTGCGGTAGTCTCGGTGGGGTGCTTGCGCTTCTTCGTACCATGAGCCTCGACGGTTTTTGCCAGAGCGATAGACATCACTTCGGCCGGTGCCCCAGCGTCCATCAAGAAACTGTCAAATAGAAATAAAAGAAAAGAAACCATAATCACAAACCCGAAAGAAGAACAGAGAGGGAGTTATAGGATCAGTCTCGGGGTTGCAAGACCGGGCCTTGGCCAGAATCAACACCATTGATGCGCTCACTTTTCCTTCTTTGGGAGAGAAGAACAATGGCAGAAGCAGGTCGGGGTTTTCTTGAATAAATGAGGAACAAGATGAGGGAGAAGCGAGAGTTGGGTAGAGAGGAAGCTAAGAGAGAAGAGTGAAATGATGGTTGCTTCGTCCGTCCAACTTACTGCTGGAAAGGAGGGGTTTTGTGATTTGACGGCTCATTGGGCATTACTGCAACGCTTCGATCGGGGAAGACTACCGTGCAATTGGGCACTCTACTATGGAGTAATTTAGTGCATGGCTGGTGGACCCTGATGATGGCTATCCCACACATCGGCGAAAGTGAGTAGCAAAGTTCCCGACGACCGTCGAGGAGGATGCGCGTGGTAGAGCGAGTCCACTATTTTTTCTGAAGAAAAAAATGATTATAGCAAGTGTTTCCACTCTTACGACGGAGGAGTGCGAAACACGGTAGCCACTTAAACATACACAGTGCTCCTACTACTAGGCATGTGCAGTGGTTCATACGTCAGTACTACATAATCTTGTTGCTAGTGTAGTAAGATGTGACGATAACAAATGATGTTGTGCGCATGTCAACTATATGAACAGTAATGTAACTATATTGAGATGAGAATGCAACCAAACACACCCACACGCTTTGTGCTACAGTGACTGATCTGCATCGTCTGATTTTGATCCAACGGTCATGTTGCACCAAGACATGGACATGCCCATGCAGAGGACGCCTAAATACCACCCAAGTCCCTCTGCTTCTCGAGGCGCACGACGTTGGTGATGCAGGGTGCAACGGCCCGCAGAGCCCGCTCCCGGTCGACGGGAGCCAGCTCGTCAAAGACGGCGTCCAATGGCACGAATGGATTCCGGTGACGGAGCCCTGAGAGGATTCACCTGGCAATGGTGACGGCAGCCCGCAACCCCTCCTTGTCCAGCTCCGCCCCCACCATCACGCGGAGACGGCTCAGCTGCTCGGAGATATAGGTGAAGAAGGAGACCAGGTCAGGAAGCCACATCTCATTGAAGTCGATGGGGTGGTCGAACGGGTTTAGCCCAACGGCCGGCATGGTCGCACTGGCACGACGGTAGGCATCGTGCAGCCGCAACACGTGCGTGGCAACTTGGTCCACCAAGTGGCTGAGGCGATCGTGGACCTCGTCACGATCGGCCTGCTCACGCTCCAGCCGCCTCCCCTGATGGCCTATCGTATCTCCTGCTTTCTGCAGCAACGCTGCCGACGCCTCGAGCATCTTTGTGGTGGACGCCTGCCGCTTTTGAAGCTCCATGAACTCACGCACATAACGGAGGAGCATGGCACTCCTCTCCTCCTTGAGCTCATGGAGCTCCACGTCCTTGGCCCTGAGCTCCGCATCCTTGGCCTCGAGCTCCTGTGTCAGGCGCCTCACCTCAGACTCCGTGATCTGCTGCGCCGCCATGGCACCAGGTAGAAGCAATGGGGAGAGGAAGCAAAGGGGGCGAAACGACTGAAAGGCAATGCAATCTACGGGAAGGCGGAGGGAGCCAGCCGAGGAGCGGGGGATCTTTAGGTTTTCACCATGGGAAAACACCAGTCGACGAATACTCACATCAGGGAGCAGTGGGTTTTACAGGCGGAGTCACCATGACTAATTACTGCCGCGCCTGCTCCCGTCAATCAAAAAATTAAAAATCCTGCCGCGCCTGCTCCCGTCAATCAAAAAATTAAAAATCCTGCCGCGCCCAAATACTAGAGCAACGCCGCGGTGGATATTTAAATTACCTACCGGCAAGGAGATAAAAAAAGGGTGAAAAACAAATGTGGCAGCGGCCTAGCTAATCGGTCGCACTAGCCCAACTAGCTAGCCACCGTGCTTCACTGATGTACTCGGCGGGAAAGGTGGTCTTTCGTGATTTGACGACTCATTTACTTGCTTCGGCGCTACGACCGAGGAGGACCCAGAAAATGCGCGGTAGGGCGTCCCATGTCTCGGCAAGGAAGAATATATGCGTGCACCACCCGGGAGGACCCCGAAACCGCGCGATAGGGTGTGCCACGTCTCGGCACGGTGGAAAAATGTGCGTGTAAAAATATATCAGACGCAGTAGTACCTATGGTTCGACCTCGGGACCCAGCCAGTCGGTCGAAAACACCCCACTAGCCACACAGCTTCATCATGCTAACGTGGCACAGAGGATAGGTGTGGTTAGCTCCGTCTCGGCCAGCCACAACGTCTCTTGTTCTAGGCGATTCTTCTATTTTCCAAGCTTTTTTTAGTTATAATAACACCACGGCAAGCTAGCGCCGCTCTTTGTGTGTGCCCGTGCGTCTAAAGGTTAGACGATGGAGAGGAGAGAGAGATCGTAGACCTGGGACCCACCAGTAAGTGAGTCAATGGTCATGCACGTGTTGACGAGGCACTCCCTCTACTCTACTCTACTCAACGTAATATTGTATAAAATCAAGTTATGGGACAAAGCCAACAACCGTTGTTGTTTCAGGCTATCGACTTATGCTTTGTAGTCCAGGTTGCCAGTTCGAATCTCGTCTTTCAGATTTATTAGTTTTAGGTCCAAAATTGATCAATGACAAGTGGGACCCCCGTGTGTTGTTCCGATATTTCAGTGTAGGATGGTTTTTTTGAACAAACACTTTGCGCGGTTAGACAAGTAACGACACGAGTTACATGTATTTTGCAAGTTTACGAACAAAAATGACAACGACATAGAATATGACATCCACCCCGCAGCTTAGATGCTATGGTGATACGAGCAAGGTTGTCAGAATCGCGATTTTGAATCGGATCGGAGCTCTGATAGTAGAATGTAAATCATAGAATCTTCACTACCAGGATCGTAGAAACGTAGATTTTATGAACTAAAATCATAGAATCAGATGGTAAGTTTGGATCGTAAAGTCATAGAATCGTATAACAGAATCGCGATTCTAACAACCTTGGATACGAGTTTTTACATCGTTGGAAGTGAGATCCAATGGCTTGGGAGTAGTCTTTGTAATTATGCGCAATTTCCAAACTCTCCAAAGGTTTTTTTGCAAATAAAACATTCAGGCCTCGTGTGTGCCGCTGCATCTTGGATCCAACGGCTCCCCGTTGCTCATATTAGGTGTTCCACATAGCTTAATTAGGCGCTACGGTGATACGAGCATCTAGGCCGTATGATCTGTGATCAGATGGCACATGCGTAGTACTTGTACTTTCTGCGCAATTCCCACATTCTCTCAGTCGTATATTGCAAAAACATTCAAACCTCCTACCGTGGGCCGTTAGATCTCCATGAACTCGTATCACCATAGAATCTACGGTGCGGGAGCACCTCATATTCACCCGTGCGAGAAAACATCAGGTGCTCTCGCAGCTTGGATGCTACGGTGATACGAGCTTTGAGGTCGTTTGATCTGAGATCCAATGGCATCTGAGCAGTCTTTGTGCTTGTAAGCAATGGCCAAACTCTTTGGGGGCTTTTCGCCAAAAAACCATTTGAACCACCGAGGAGTTGTTGGGTCACAAATCCAACAGCTCCGAAGAGCTTGTATCACCAAAGCATCTAAGGTGTGGTAGCACATGATATTCTTACATACAGGAGAATATGATGTCCTCCTTCATCTTAGATGCTACGGTGATACGAGCTTCGAGGTCGTTGGATATGGGATCCAAGGGCATCTGAGTAGTTTTTGTACAAATTGTGTGCAATTCTCAAACTCATTAAGGTTTCCTGTAAAAATATTAAGACATCACGTGAGCTGCTATATCTCAGATCTACAAGCTCCAAGCAACTCGTATCAGCATATAGCATCTAAGGTGTGGGGGTAGATGATATTATCTCGGGGAGGAGGGGGTGCACAACCAATCGGTGTTTGGGAGCTAGGGTGGGGACAAATATAATCTAAACAATCCTAAACAGAGCTTCACAAATTTATCTAAGGTCGAGGGGTTAACCCCCGACAATCTACATAGCTCCGCCTAAACACAACATTTGCATGTACTGTAGTACTAGACTTAATATTCATGTTTCAGTTTCCTGTTCATTTTAAATATTGAATTGAGGACCATGCATATCTTACATTTTACTCCCTTCGTTCCTAAATATTAGTCTTTTTAGATATTTCAAATGGACTGGCACATACGGATGTATATAGACATATTTTAGAGTGTAGATTCACTTATTTTTCTTCGTATGTTGTCACTTGTTGAAATCTCTAAAAGACTAATATTTAGGAACAGAAGGAGTATTTTTGAATTCGTGTCATACATGCATGGTTTGGAAAAATAGATGCACTATACTTATTGGATTGTTGTTGTATTCGTGTTCGTGTGTGTGTGTGGGCATATGCTTGATACATACAAAGTTTTCTCACCACCATATTGTTCATCTTTTAAATTTGAATTTGCAATGAAAAACTTACTAGGGATACCATGAAATGTGAAATCCATGTTGAGATCACTATATCACAAACTCACTCTAATTCAAGAACTCGTCATAAATCAATTACCACGTCGAGATTACTATTTGCAAGGAAAATACGGGCATTGTAATACACATAGATTCGTTCGGCAATTTAAAAGATTCCTTTCGTATTCTCAAATGGTACCCAACGGCGTACCAGCCAGACCTTGGCTCATGTTGATCCTCAAAAAAAACTGGGCTCGTGTCCTTCTGGTGGCATGCGTGGTACGCACATTAGCCAACCCCAACCAGTCGAGCCTCCATGTTTTGAGTCGAAATATCTGGCGGCCAGAATTCCAGCTTTAGGAAATTCCCCTCATGTCCCTGGTCCATAATGACTACCGATGAACAATGGAGGGATGATTTAGTAACTAGACAACGTTACCTACCGTTCCAAGCACGGTTCAATTCCCTCGGTCGCCGCTCCCCAAGGTCACCCGTCAACTGCATTGCCTAGTACTACTACTACTACACCACAATGAGCACAGAATTGAGCCTGTTTGTTCGTGCCTAGTACTAATTGAGTTAATATATCAGGGACCCCTAAAAAAAGAGTTAATATATCAGGAAATGCACTGGTACGGACGGATTATCCTTTTACTCTGCATATATAACTTGTCTGAAGTCTAACTAAGGAAAATGTTTGACCAAATCCTTTCTTAAGAAATACAACAGGACAGATGTATCGCTTGAAAATTTATTGCATGATGCATGTTATGATGTTGTTTCGAATCCTAGATTTTAAATTTCAGAAAATCCAGAAGTGACCAGAAATTCATGAAACTGAGCGTGGTCACGTGATATGGCACAAATATTCCTTCATAATTTTTTTCTTCAATTTCAGACAAGCTGCTCATGACAAGTTGCACAAATGAAGAGCCAAGGTATTTTGGAACAAAGACCTGTCATGTTAAGGCGAACGCTTTCACTATTGAAACCGTGGGTGTTTACGTGCCGCCACGAGTCCCCCTTCTCATCGGCAGGTGCCGTCCGAGCAAGCGCGTGAGTCGACGGGAGGCGTGCGAGCAGACCGCTGCGCAGGCTCACCGGGAGGTGAGCCCTTTGACTAGGCTCCGCCGCCCACCTTCGTCCCAACTGCTCCCAATGTCGTCGGCGCCGCAGTTTAAAATCAACCCCGCACTACCCGGTATCGCTACAATCTTCTCTCTTCCTCTCCGATTCTCCTATCGTCTACCTCCAACCAGCCTGACCTAAACATACGCCATGTCGCATCACGATGGTCTGCCCTTAGTCTTCCAGTTTCCCGAGGAAGACACCCAGCCGGAGTCTCAAGAACATCAGGCGCTTTGGGACGAGCTTGAACCGGCCTTGTGGGAAGACGCCGCGCCTGTCCCCGCTCCCGTTCCGGCTCCCGTCGCCCCGACTGCGCCAGCGCCCATCCCCGTGGCATTGATTGGCTGGGAGCCGCACATTGTCGCCGACCTTGATGCCACGGGATTCCACGAGGTCCCCACCGACTTTCACGCGCCCGTGCACCTGCCAGCGCATGCGCCTGCGCGTGCACTGACGCGCACGCCCGTGCCGGTGCCCATGCACCTGCCTGCGCATGCGCCTGCGCGTGCACTGACGTGCGCGCCCATGCCGCCTGTGCACAAGAATGTCTCCGCCGCGCCATTGCCAGCGCCTGTCCCCGCGCGGGTGCCAGTGCCCCCTCAGCGGCATGGATGGCCGCCGTCAACCGCTTCCTTGCACCAACGCCAGTCACCTCCTCCCGCCAGTTGACTCGCTCCTAGAGACCGAAGTCCAGAACATTGTGGCCTTCCTTGAAGCTAGGGCCAACGTCCAGGAGTACGCCAACAACGGCGCAAGACGCTGCCATCGCCATCGCCGTCGGTCAGTGGCCCGACGACACACAGAGCACGGCAGAGGAGGCCCTTCCCACCACAAGACGCCCCCGCCGCCGCGTAATCTAAATTTTCCATGAAAAACGTTCGGATTGCCATGCTTAAAATCCGAACGTTTATCATCTCCGTTTATTTTAGATCGATCATCGTAAGAATGTAAAGTCGGAGTCAGACTGAATGAAATCTATGGTTTGATCGATTGAATGTTCTACTAGAGCCGTATCAAATTAAATATAAAACTTCATCAAGCCACATGTATTCCTTCTCATCCAACGACCTAGATTGCTTCAATGTCGAGCGCTCAACACGTTTAGCGTGCAGTTAATTTCATGCCAAAAATAGTGCTAATCACATAATAACACGCAAATAATATCCTACTTAATATCCGCATGCACTTAATATACTTCCAAATTAACGTGCATTGCACGTACACATTGACTAGTACTACTAGTACGTGAAACTGGTGCCGTAACTTGTGAAAGCGTCCAGATATGGTCAACGGCAACATTGCCCGCGAGTTCTTCGTGTTTGCCCGTGCGTCTAAACACGGAAGGGGAGGAGAGAGAGAGCACACATGGAATCCACCAGTAAGTGAAGGCGAATAGTACGTGCTAACGAGCCGGTCCCACTAATGTACTAAAAATAATATTACATGTTATACATTAAATAGGCTGTGGTAATATAAAAATATTATATGAACAAAGGGGGGTACAACAAACATTGTTGTTCTACGTATGTTGCCTATTGACGTGCGCCTCTGGTCACATGTTCGATCCTCGCCCTTTATTTTTAATTTTGTATATGGGTCCAAATTTGTTTCATGACAGGTGGGCCCCTCGGTGTGTAGTTTGTGGCACTTTAATTTGTGGGTCGAAATTTGTTCCATTCTAAGTGGACTATCGGTGTGTAGTTTTGTAGCTTATTTGTAATAATCAGAGTTTTTTGCAATAATACCATGGTGCAACGTTGAAGGCGAAAAGGATGTGCGAGAGAGCGATGACCAAGCCAAAGGGAAATCAATTGGGGGAGGTGCGGGCGTTGCAACGGTGTTTGGAGTAGTTGTGGGCCGAATGCTACGAAATTATAATCTACCACCGAAATAAATGCCTACACAAATTAATCCAAGGTTGGAGTCCCCCTAGCAATGTAAATAGCTCCGGCTTTGCGATGGATGGAGAGGTAGCTTCAATGTGTGGAAAATACGGCGTGAGAAAGCGAGGTCAATCGAGAGACATATAGATAGAGAGATAAAGTGAGTGTGGTCCGGCATTCATTGAAAATATATATATGCTCTAGAGAGATATTGTCCGATTGAGCTTTTGGGAAGGGTGAGGGCTGTAAGATAGAGCTTGAGAGATGATCTAGTCATAGACATGTAGATATATTTTGTGTGTGGGAGGAAGCAAGGTCAATCGATTACATATATAAAGGGAGAGAGATTGGGCGAGTGTGGGTCGTCGTGCGATCGAAAGAGTTATAGGGGTTGGAGAGAGTGACCGAGATACACAATGTGCGTGAGAGAGTATACAATATGAATATGTCGAACTGGGCTCAAACATGGAGATATATCGTTTGTGTCTGAGAAAGAGCGAGGTCAATCGAGACATACAAAGAGAGACAGAGAGAGAGAGAGGGAGGGGGAGAGAGAGAGAGAGATTGAGCGAGCGTGGCCCGCCATGAGGTCGAAAGAGTGGGGGCGGCTTGGATGGACTGACCTAGATATAGACAATCTGCGTGAGAGAGTATAAAGTGTGTCGATCGGGGCCCGAACAGGGAGATATATCATTTGTGTGTGAAAGAAAACGAGGTTAATCGAGACTCAGATAAAGAGAGCGAGATTGAGCGAGTGTGGCCCACCGTGCGGAAGAAAGAGTGAGACGGTCTCGAGGGAGTGACCTAGATAGACAACGTGCGTGCGTGCACACGAGAGGTTGGGGGCTAGATAGGCAATGCATGTATCTAGCGAGAGAGGGTGGGGGGAGAGAGAGAGAGGGAGAGAGGGAGAGAGAGAGAGCTCGGCATGGGGTGCAATGGCAGGTGTGTGAGGTAAATACATTTGGTAACAGAGTGGAAAAGAGGGGTTGTATAGTTGAGAGAGTTAGAGATCGAAACATGGAGAGAAAGAATGAACGTGTGTCAGAAACTGATAGCTTCCTAAGGTGGTTATGAGAGGAAGATTGACCGATACAGGAAGTATGTAGCATGTGTGCCAAGGGGGGGCTAAAAACAACATTTGAATGTAGATAGTACTAGACTTAATATCGATGTTTCAATTCGGTGTACATTGTAAGATTTGAACTGAGGACCATGCATATGGGTAATTATTTCGAATTTGTGCCATACTAGGTTTAGAAAAGTTGACATTGACTCGATTGTTGTGCTATTTTTGTAGGTCATATGTTTGAATCCATCCAAAAGTTTTCTCACTACCATCGTCTTCATCATATACATATGAATTTGTATTAAAAAGTAGCATGGATACAGTGAAATGAGAAATCCACGTTAGAATTGGAGATCGCTATGTGACACACACTCTAATTCAAATTTCTCCACGTTAGAATTGGAGATCGCTATGTGACACACACTCTAATTCAAATAACTAATTACGTGACACACACTCTAATCCACGTTAGCGTGGATACTGTTTCGTTTTTTTTAATAACTCCTCATTAATTAATTTATAGTATCTCATTTCGAATGACTAATTATTTGCAAGGAAAACACGGGCATGGTAATACATACAGATTCGTTTGCAAATGAAAGAAGATTCGTTTGCATTCTCAAATCTCCTCTCAAATGTAGGCGCACCAGGCAAACCAGGGTCGTGTCGTGGTGGTCGCGTGTGTCGTACGGTGGCTTAGCACCCAGCCACCCACCCGGACGATGCTTCGGTGCCTTAAGGCACCTACCTTTGTGTCTACGACATGTGGGCCCAACAGGTGGCTGGCCCACATGTCAGTGACCCAAAGGCAGGTGCCTTTAAGGCACCGAAGTTGCGTCCCACCCACCCCCCTCCGCCCCCCCCCCCCAAAAAAGGATGACGACAAAATAAGTTCACGCTTCCACGTTTCGGATTGAAATATCTGGCGGCCCCAATTCCAGCCCTGCAAAATCTCCCTTCTCCACCGTCCCCTTCCGTGCCCAGATTGCTCAAATCCCCAATTCGCCGCCAACCCAAGAAAGTTCGGATCGCCCCTCATCTCGTCTCTTTCCCCACCTCTGTGCCGGAAGACGACGACGAAGACGACGGTCGCGCTTCACCACCACACCGGAACTACCTCATCTACGCCCTCGTCCACCGCACCGGGTGGTCCACCGACAATGTCGGCCGCCCCATCCGACATGCCTCACAGACACCGACTTCCACCGCATCAGGTGCGCTTCACCGACGTCGTCTCCCACCTCACCGGGGCTACTTTACCGAGCACATCGTCGCACCTCCGCTCCCTGAGGCCGTTGGGGCTTCACCAACGGTCTCGTCCACCGCATCATAGCGCTCCGCTGCCACACAAGATCTGCATCCGTGCGCGGCCAGCCAACGCCAGCGCATCACCCTCAACGGCTCTGAAGTGACCTGCACTCTAGCTAGGCGAGCATGCCCAAACGCCGGCCCGAACTAGGTATCCACACATCACTCCCTTGTGCACTGTTCCGACGATGTTTGGATATCCTTTCACTGCTCTCTTAGCTTACACGCCTATGCAACTCTGACTTTAACTCTTATTTCTTTTGGAGATATCATCTGAAACAAGCAAAACCATTTTTTAGCGAAGCATGACAGCGCTACAGGATCTGGTACACATCCTGCACACCCGTATAACCTTGTAAGTATCTGTCCTCCGGTACAACAGCAAGGTCGATTCCTCTTATTTGATCAACCATTCGTCGTGTCAAAAATGCAGAGGGGGATGCAAGGAGCACAAGGCCTGCACATCCAAGCAAGTGGTAACATGGACTTGTACATGGAACATCCCAAGCGCAAGCAGAGCTGCAGTGAGCCTGTACAACGAGCTAGCGTAAGTCCCTGCATTTTCATTTAATTCGTACTGGCATGCGTGTATGATTTGTGTGCAGTGGCGGATCCACGAATTCAAGTTACCAGGGGCGAACATTTAGCTTAAAAAATATGAAGGCACTTGCACTCCGGAAATCAACATAACTTGAGAAATGAGAAGCTACATGCACTTTGAAAACCAGCTAATGATCCAAAGTAGTTCAGATTATAAAACACTAAATGATGCAAGCACCAAAAAACACAAAATGCAACATGGTGTACAAGCACAACTAACATGGTCTATACCTGCTTGAATTATTCGTTCTCTGGCTGAAAATATCAAAGTGTAATTGCACCTATAACCAGT
The DNA here is from genome assembly GCF_002575655.3 of Aegilops tauschii subsp. strangulata. Classification (NCBI taxonomy): domain Eukaryota; kingdom Viridiplantae; phylum Streptophyta; class Magnoliopsida; order Poales; family Poaceae; genus Aegilops; species Aegilops tauschii. The sequence continues at coordinate 191,230,863 of NC_053037.3, forward strand.
GCGCAAACTGCATATCAATATATCTATCCTGCACAAGTATGCCAATAGTTTCAAACAACAGATTAGAAAAGTATTTATGCTACGTTGTCATGATACGGGGACTTTTTGGTAGATGGCCTCGACGTTTCCTCAAGCCATGAAAATGTACTATAATTTGCTTGTCATCAATGCCTACAAATCTCTATGTCTCTCTCAACATAGCAGATCATCATTAGACACTAAATCCTTCAATGGGAGCTTGCAAAATGCTTGCATTAGATCCCTCATTAGACACTATATGTTCATCACCAGGAGCATGTAAATTTTTTGCATCAAATCCTTCATTAGCAGTCTGTTCATTACACACTTCAGGCTCAAGAACAACATGAGCTTGTATGTTTGCACCGGAAACTTGATTAGATACATCAGATTCAGTCAGTTCAGTATTGATTGGGGGAGTTATAAAATAAGCAAAAATTGGTTTCATTTTCTCATAGATTCCCTACATGCAAGCAGTTTTACAACACCGTCAGCTTTAACTATTGGCCAGAAATTGAACAGTTGAATTAGATATAATCAGGGGTGTGATGTACCTGCTCGTTGCGCATGCTACTCTTGCAAGTTGCGACTGTCCGTTTGCGCAAGCTCGATGCCATGCTCGTGTTGCCGCCGCTGCCTCCCACGCAGGCTACACCCAGGGTTGGATCTTCATCTTCTTGTCCTTCTGTTTGATTGAAGCCCGGCAATCGCCCTCCAACAAGGGCGCAAGGAAGTGTTGTGTCGGTATGTCCAGTGGCGGCTAGGTTAGGAGTGAACCAGACTGGAGGCTGGAGCGAACGAATTGGGATTTTTCCTGCTGTCGATCGATATGGGAGGCGCTCGTTTGGGCCGCGAGCCTGCTATAGGGCCTGCCTTGCACTTACGTTATTGGCCCATCCAAATTGAAACATTTTTCTTCATTTTTTACATTGCCTGCTTGTGCGTTGGGCCGAACAAAACTAGCCTCGGCCAACCTGGACGACTCAAACTAGGTGCACACTTTCCAGCCACCCGAGGCGCCCGCCCATACCAGCCCCTATGGTGGCGTCTCCCCTTTTTGTGTGTATAATTGGGGTAGTGAAAAATATTCCAGTGGCGCTTTTGATTTACCCAAAGAATGGTTGAATTGCTTGTTTCTATGAACTGAGTTCGCCAATAATGTGAAGGATCCCAGACTTTTCATCCTATTATAGATTGCTTATATCTCGATATGCCAAATGTAATCGCATGAAATATACAGTAAAAGCCAGTGTGATGTGTGTGGCTACAACTAGTCTGACTACATGTCCTCATATAACATATCAAGGACGCACCATCTTACCAGATTAACCATTCGACTTACCAATGCAGTGTGGGAAGAAAGAAGTATTGGGACTGCGTATCCAAGCAATTGATGCCATGGACTCCTTCGTAGAACCTTGTAAGCGAAAAAGAAGTTGCAGTGTGCCTGTACAAAGAGCTAGCGTAAGTTCAGTTATCTGCTTCTCGGAATTTTAGTTAGCCACTTATTGCAAAATTGTTCAATTACGTTGCTTGGCTTAATTTAGTTTGGTACTGATTACATAATGCCATAGCCTGTTAATCCTATTATAGACTGCGCCTATCTATGTGTTTGATACTTACTGTTAAGAATTACCTGTTTGCCTGAACTTAAATAGCTACTTAAGCACGTAGATAGCTGGTCATATGTACTTCTAGGGTGCAGCAGAATTCACGTGTAATTTATGTTCTGATACCCTGTTTGTTTAAATGGTTTGCTGTTATCACTTGTAGCACTAGTAATGTTTGCATGTTCATAGATAGACAACTGTCAGGTTTATATGAGGGACACTGTCTTTTTAACTTATATATGTGTTGGAATCATTTTGCTTACATCAAAGAAATTTACAGATGTCTGTGTTGCTAGTAAACGGTACCGACTTGTTACTTTAATACGTTGCCAAGAACTTGTTAGTTTTACTAGTTCATGTGTAATGAAATACGTTGCCAAAACCGGTTAATTTTACTAGTTTGATGTTAGTTTCTTATGGCTCTTGCAAAACTTTATTTATTGATTGCTAACATTCAAGTTTGCAGGATCCAACTAAAACTCCATTGGCACAATACGTATGTTTTCAGAAACTTCCTTGTTTACCTGGTTTGCTACTGTAACTTGTTGTTGTAATCATCTTTCCAACTTCAAGTTTTCAGGATCGAATTGGAAGTCCAATTACACAGCAGGTACATTTTCAAATATATATTTGTGTAACAGGTTTGCTGCTGTAACTTGTTGCTCTAATCAAGTTATTGACTACCCAACTTTTCAGGATCCAAGAGAAACTCCAATGCCACAACAGGTTCCTTTTGCAAAACTTGTTTGTTTAACTGCTTTGTTGCTGCAACCGGTTGCTCTAATCACGTTACTGGCTACTCAACTTTTCAGGATCCAAGAGAAACTCCAATGCCACAACAGGTACCTTTTGGAAAACTTGTTTGCTTAACTGCTTTGCTGCTGCAACAACCGGTTACAATGATGTTAATAACTACTTTTCAGCATCCAATTGAAACTCTTTAATTCCTTGTTTGTTTAACTGGTTTGCTGTTATAACTCCCAGTCGAGATGTTTTGCTAACTTCAACTTTTCATAATCCAATCGGAACTTTAATGGCAAAACAGGTTAGCCCAAGATCAAAGAGTGATGTCCCCATGGACGTTGTATCATCCCACAGCAGTGGCACCGGCCCAATCGTGCATCATGAATTGCCAACTGCTGATGCTCTAGAGGCTAAACTAGTGGTAGAAAGAGATTCTGCTTCTGCACTTAGAGATGAAGTTGACATGTTGAGGAAGCAAACAGCACAATCACAAGTAGTACTCAAGACAACCATTAAATATTTGGTGGATTTCAAAACGCAGCAAGCTGGGACTGACCGCATTGTTAAGGTCCTGAAGGAAAAAAGGAAATTAAATTCCCACTTGGTAAATCATAGGTGAAATGTTCTTTCCATCGTTGAATAACCTTTTGTTGTTTGTTCATGTAGTCAATCAAACCATTTGTTTTAGAGATCATGTAATAATAGTTTTTTGTTTTTTGGTTTGTAATTTTATTTGAGCACAAGTCTGTATTAATTGATAAGACTCTGAGAAATTTCATTTTGATTGCTATGCCAGACCTACAAATATGCCAATTGGGCTGAATGTGCATTCAGCAATAATAGTAGTATAGACGGACCATAAGTGGCACGCATCGGAAAGGGAAAAGATGTTGTAGTAGCTTCGCTAGAAAAAGGATGTTGTTCTAGCAAAAAAAATACAGCGGCCTGGCTTATGTATGTTAGTTGGTATTATTGATCCATATACTCTATAAGTGTTTATATGTCTGTTAGTTATGTACATTCTTGGTTGATTGACTCAGTATTTGAATCTTGATACAACGCTTGTGTACATATCTAAATGGGAGTACACATTATGCTTCGTGTGACATTTGAGTTGGACATAAAGTGTTCCAAATATTCGAATTCACCTTAAACTGGATTCTAGCTTCTGAATTTGAGTATCGACATTTGTAAATCATATTCATATATGATAGTGGAATATATCTTTGTCGTGCTTTTGAAGATATATAAAAACACATAGAATGATTTATAAAGATTCGTATAGGAATACAAAATGGATTCGAATTTAGTTGCCACGGTAAACGTGGATGCTTATTGTCCCAAAATTCGAAAGAAGCGGCAAAATGTCCACTCCCACGTGGGCTGCCCGCAGCCAAGTGTTTGGGAGATGGAAATTACTGTCTACCCATTACACGGACAATCCATCGGCCCGATTTCCACTGCTTTCAATAGGGGTAGGTTAGTAACTTCAGTTAGACGTGACACGACCGCCTCTGAGCCCATTTCGACACGGTGGGCGCCAAACATGGGCGGCAAAACACATTTGATTCAAGCTCGTCCGAAAGACCTCTGTTTCTCCCTCCATTTCCCCATTCATACACGGTGGGCGGCAAAACAAACTCGACTCGGCCGAAATCGATGTAGGCAAATATTTTCAATAGGGGCAGGTTTGTAACTTCAGTCAACATGACACAACCGCCCTACTTGTCAGCCCCGTTCATACACCGTGGGCACCAACCACGGGCGCCAAAACACCCTCTCCTCGCCCGAAATCGCTCTGGGCAAATATTGGCGAGATGCGAGATTACCGTCCTATCCCCAACCGATGATACGTCCAAATTTTTAATGGGGGCTAAGTTCGTAACTTTCCCATATTTCAGATAGGCGCGTCCCAAAAACATGGTTCCCCGTACCTCTCCCTCCATTTTCCCATTCATACACCGTCCACGCTAAACACCATCCCCACACCAGCCTCCTCCGTCCGCCACCCCATCCATCGCCGCCGTCCTCCACCCCATCCATCGCCGCCATCCTCCACCCCATCCATCGCCATCGTCCTCCACCATGCCAGAGCGCCTACCAAGACCGCATCATCCATTGCTAGAGATGGGCGTTTCTCATCCACGGCGATGGACCAAGAGCCTTGCATCGCGTCCTCTCGGTTCATCGGCGTCGTCATCCTCTTTGCCGGGGCCGCTCACACGACATTCTCTTCCACCGCAACGGGACTTATCCCCCGATGGACCCGTCTACCGTCGCAGATCTGCTTCAACGCCACCGACAGCCATCGCACCCCTGATGCCTACACGGCGCCGCAAGAGAGGTAGTACTTCATATCTCCTCAACTTTTTGATCTCAACCAGAAAATAGATCGTAACTTGGTTACTCTACTTTCTTTTCAGCTCTTAGAATTTAGTTCTTAGTTCGAAGCAAAGAATGGATGCTAAATATCATTTCTCTGGTTTGCACCTTTAAATCTGCCATGGCACAGTCATAATACGGTTTAATTGATCATGCTTAGGGTTTAATTGATCATGTTGGTTCCGTGGTGGTTTCTTCAATAGAAATCGGAGGGGAAACCCTCTTTTGCTCAAAAAAATGCTTAGGGTTTTCCCCTTTTATGATCACTATATGATCAGAATACGTGCTTCATGTCATAATAGCACTGCTCCACCCATCAAGCTAAACAAGCTTAGTTGTTCAAATATGAATCTGAAATTATTAAAACAGAGTCGTTTAATTGGTCAGCTAAATGTTCCTAATTTAGTTTCGAAAATGCATGTTCGCCGCTCGGGTGTGTATCTCTACAGGGTGCCCACGGTGGGCCGGCCCACCCTGGGATTTTGGGTCGTCCCAGGCCTCGATTCCCCACTGTTCTGCTGCGCGCTTCCGATCTCTACTCGCCCCCAGCCGCCTGCCTCGCCGGTGACTTGCCATCCCCGGACGACATGACTCTAGGCGGAGATGTCGGACTAGCAGGAGGTTAGGAGCCGCTCGCCCTACAGCGTCACCGCTGCCCGGGCGCGCCGCCGTGCCTACCTTCCCAGTCTGTTCAGGGCTCAGACGTGCAACACCCACTAAGCCAACCCTATTTATCTTGAGATGCGTCCTCAACACTCAGCACTTCAGCGGCCACTCCCCATCACCCATTTTCTAATTGATTCATTACTCATTAGGCAGGACTGTCATTAGGGTTTGTTGTGTGCTGAGTGCTACCTACACTTAATGGTTCAGATGTATTTCAGTAATCTTTAGTACCTGTAAAGTTCACAGGGTTTCAAAATTCCGGCCCTAGGAACAGACACTAGTCATTTGGATTGTTGGTCGTAGTGACATTGACCCAAATTACTACTGCAGCCCAGGTTTGTTGACAATTTTACTTGTCTTTCTTACTCATTTGATATGATATCCAATTATTCACGTCGATTAGTTGCAAACAATAAGTGCTAGACAAACTTCTTGATTCAGATTTTGGACGGTCTCTTACTGCAGCTACAATTCTGCATACTTGTCCTAGTGAGCTCACAATTAAATGATTGATTCACTACATCTATGCTTACCTTCTCATATTTGTTGTCAATATTCTTTTAGGGTGGACCACCCTGTTTCATAATACTGGAACCGTAGACATGAGTGAATAGTATTTCTCTGTGTGATCTCTTCCATCATGTGTGGGCAACGAACACTGCATTGTATAGAAAGAAAGTTTCATTTCCAGCTTTTACATAGGCTACGATCTTTTACATGGAATACAATCTGCCTACTTGCTTTGTGTCGCACTACCAACACTCCACCCTTGAAGCTAAACATTATGCCACTCATAATTCCTTGGTTTATTTGTTCAAATATGAATTTTATACGATTCTAATGTTCCTACTTCAGTTTTGAAATGTGTGTCTGCCTGTTATAGAGACATAAGGGGTTTGTATTTCTGTGTGTGGTCTGGTCATCACGGTTGGGGGTGAACTTTGCATATGCAGGGGTTTATAGGGAGACACTCTTCGAGTTGAATCCGCAATGCATTCCATAGATAATCTGACTACTTTTTATGTTTTCATGAATCTCAGATTCTGAACATCATCATAATGATTATGAGCTTGCGCGCATGAAAAGAATAAAGTAGAACAATGCTTTGGCTGTCAAACTTGGCATTAAGGAACTGAAATAAAGTCTGGATGCAATGCAATGCAAACGCTCTCCACCTACAGATTCATGCTCAGAATATGATCCTAACAGTGATTCTAAGCTAGATGGAGACCTAAGTCAATGTAGCTCCCTAGTGGAGGAGTCAGAGGCAGATGCCCTATCTTATTCACCCATCAAGGTGCTTGCTCTAACTTTCCACGGTTATATTGGTCGCACATATCTTGCAACTGATGCTTTGCATTGCTTCTACTTTGTTGCACTGCCATTAGCTTAGTTTACACATCGTGTATGTGAATACGCCCTGCCTATCCATTTTCAGTACATATTCCATCTGTTATCATACCATATTTATCCATTCAAATGTTGTTCTTGTGTATCAGACGTTCAAGGAAGAGGGCGATTGTTGATCGCGGAGGAGCACAAGCAAAGTATTTGGAAAAGGTAGTGACACCTGATAAATCAAATAGCCCATTAGGTCTAGTTGCAATATCACCTGACCCGCAAAACACCCCAACTCTAGCAGACTCTAGCCCTACTACACTGGTCATTTTTGATGCCCTAACTCAGCAGACCCCAACTGCAGCAAACAGTATGATGATGCCAGTTGACATAGCACCAGCTCTACGACGCAAAACCCCCATTCCAGCAAAGAGTACACCAAATCCAGTTACCAAATCCCTTTTCGAACCAGAGAAAGCCCCAATTGCAGCAAATAGGACCCCTGTTCCATTTCTTCCTAGTTTAGAAGATGAAGCTCATATTGTTGTCAGGAACTTTGTGCGCATCTTTCCTTCATGGAAAGATTATACCGCAGACACAAAACAATTTCCAGTCTTCCTCCGCAACTTACGCGTAAGTAATGTACTAATGTTATTCATGGTAATTACTGCATATGTTTCTGCTAACAAAAGACACAAGATTTCATTCTTTTAAATAGGCGAGGACCAAACTGGATTGTCAGGATGAGCAAGAGTTGGTTGCACTTTTCAAGCACTCATTGATGAAGTATCGTTCCTATCTGAGGCAAGCGCACTTCGATGGCAAGCCTCTAGACGAAATTTCTGTAAAGTCTCCGGTGCTACATTTATCCGACAGTGACTGGAATAATCTTGTTACACATTGGTCTCGTCTGCAGCGTAAGGTACTGTCTATGATATCACATCACAATTTGAACTACATTTCTGCATTTTCCTTAATGTCTCACTTGTATGAAAACTATTAGCAGAAGAACATTCATTCTCAAGGGACCACAGCATCTCGCAACTATACTTCACACTACATTGCTCTTGTGAGTACCTCTTGCCCTGTATGACCATAGTTACTTTCATAGTTGTTTGATTATGTAGCATCACTGCACATGTTAGCCTCGTTATCATCCATTTGGTGGACATTATAAGATCTGTATCGACTCTTACATAAATTTAGAATCAACCCAATGCTTTTGAAGAGGTTTAGCTCTGCAGTCCTCTTGTAAGGAGTGAACGTCGTCTATCACTGTACTTACATTAACAGCTACTCCCTCCGTCCCATAATATAAGAACGTTTTGTACAGTACACCAGTGTTCAAAACACTCTTGTATTATGGGAAGAGGGATTGGTTCATTGTGTAGCATTTTGCATCTTATCTCCCTCGCCCACCATTTACTTAAAGATATCAGATCTATATTTAATCTTACCAAAAAGTTGAATACACAGACAATGCCAGTGCAGAAGTGTAGCCCATTGGTCTTGTCAGTACATTTTGTCGTGTAACGCTTGTACTTCCAGGGATTGGTAGTTGATTATGTAGCATGAATCTGCATCTTATCTTCATTATCCTCTATCCCTTCCAGTATTATCATATCTATAATTACTCTCTACAAAATGTAGAGTACAGGCAATGCTTATGAAGAAGATTATGTGCTGAAATTCTTGAGTTATCCTTCCCTTGACATGGAGAAGGGCATTATAAAGCCGGTGTTAACTGTTAATGTAAGTCAGTCCTTCTAAAGCCTTTATCCTCAACTGCTGTTTAATTTGCTCATACTCCCTATCGTTTACTGCTGTTTAGTTTGCTGTTTCTATCAAAATGCATGTTCGCAAGAACCATAAGTTCCAAGTTTGACTTGTAAAACCAAATTCCTTATTCATACCATGCACATTACTCAATACTCCCTATATGTATGCTTGTTTTTGTGGATCTATAATCCAGTGTGTGGTGAAGTAGCCCATGTTTGCACCTTGTCATCTCCTGTTTAATCTTACTGATGTGGCTGATGATATGAACAACATGCCATGCACATTAACCAAAATAGATACAATGATTGTCTTTGCCCTTCATCTATGCTTGTTATGTTGACATGGTAATCCAGTAGTGTGGTGAAGCTCCCCGCATTATGAACAATGCCAGATTATGCTATTGATATTTTGAACTTACTCTTTATTTTCTAATTTGAAATTGGATGGAATTGACAGCACAGTTATCATCTTTGTTTATACACGTGGAAAACCTGTCATCTCTCTACTTGTTTCAGGGTGATATGCTTGATGGCATGCACAAGTCTGCTGAAGGCTGTGAGACAAACCCAACATATATTGCAGCAAAGAAGGCAAAACATCTTGAAGATAGCGAGACAACCCCAAAGTCTTTTCTTGATGCAGTGTTCAAGTTACTTGAGACTAGCAGTCAGACAAGCTCACGGAATTCGCTGTCTGAATCAGTTTGACTTTTTCAGTCCCAAGTTCTAGCAGAAAGGCATTCTGCAACTCAACTTCGACTTGAAGTCCTATCTCTAAGAAAGATTGCGGAGAACACCAATGAGAACCTCATTGCTAAACAGCTACACCTGGAAGCTATGACCGACATGCTAGGCCGGTCTCACAGCCTTGCTCAGCAGCTTGCGCAGCAGTTCCCACGCAAGGCTAACCTTTCTTGAACTATCTTGGAAGTGGTCTCGGTTTAGTATTATTTTGTTACGCTACAATGGTGCCCAGTTTTTGTAATCTGCTTCTTCGTTGCACTTTATGATCACTAGTGGCGAACTTCGGTGCCCAGTGGATGTAATATACCATAAATCCTTTATTGTATAGTGTAGGTTTATTCTAAGTTACTATGCCGTAATTTCTTTATTGTATAGAGTAGGTTTGTTCTTAATTCCTACTAGTTACTGCCATCATTCGCTATCTGAAAAAAAATCTGATGTAGTCGACCGGACCGAAACATTTGCCTCTAACGGGCCTGGTTTTTAGCGGGCCAACATTGGGCCGACCTGCATCTTTCTTGGGCCCAAATGGCCATTGGGGCCTTCACACTTTGCGCCAGGCCCACAACTTACTCCGGCCTATTTTCAGCCCAAATTTTAGTTGGGCCTTTTATGGACCCAGCGCTTAGATTGGCCCAGGTAGCGTTGGGCCTTTTGTGGACCCAGCGCTTAGATTGGCCCAGGTAGCGTTGGGCCATTAACAGGCTGAATATTCTACTGGCCTGTTACGGCCCAAAAGAAACCATGGGCATTTAGCAGGCCGAAATGCATGTTGGGCCTCAATTTTCACTAGTCGTCGATGGGCCTTTAGCAGGCTGAAATGTAGACCGGGCCTTTTTTGGCCCAGTTCTATGACGGGCCGTTACCAGGCCGAAACATATCTTGGGTCTTAGTTGGCCCACTGATATCATGGGCCTTTAAGAGGCCGAAAGCTTAGTACATGCATGAACATGCCGAATTATACGACAGGCCTTTAACAGGCCGAAAGTCACGTTGGGCTGAACTGTTGCCACCTTTATCATGGGTCGTTAGTGGGCCGGATGTCGCGTCGGACCATATATGGACCATGGGCAGCACGGGCCATTCCCAGGCCGAAAGACACACCCGGCTGAAATGGGCCCATGTCTACATCGGGCCTCTAATAGGCCGAAATTCACTGGGCTGTAATTGGGCCCAAATATTCGGCGAACAATTAACGGGCCAGATCTGGCTTCGCGCCGTAAATGGGCCTTTATTAAACAGGCCGTTATTGGGCTGGCCCACTAGTACCTGAGTAAGTACTAGGGGCCTTTGACTGGGCTGGCCTTTTTAACCTATATGGGCCTCTGTTGGGCCCTGCCACGTGTCGACGTATCATAGGCATGTCTCCTCCAATGGACGGGCGACATCTAGCCCACCGAGGAGCAGACATGTGTTTCCTCCGGCCAATGAGAATTTTACACGTGGAAAATCACCATTGGTCCGGGCTGTTAACGGGTTATCGGATCCAAAACCGGACCCGATAGCTTAACGGTGTCCCGTTACGGTGAATGCCACGTGTCGGTCACCCTTGACGAAAGCACTTCCATGACGCGGCATTTATCGTCATGGAAGTGAACACTTCCGTGATGATAATTTTGGTAATGTCATGGAACACTTCTACGACAGCACAAGTATGACTATCTTGATTCTATCATAAAATCGTCATGGATGTACATGCATGATAGAAAACGTGACCTACTGTGACAAACACGTATCATCACGGAAGTGTCTTCTTTTTGTTGTGTAGAAGCCCTCCGTGATTGAATCCCCCTCCGGCAGATCGCCGAAAAAGGCCCCAAGATGGGATCTCACGGGTACAAAAGGTTATGGCGGTGGAAAAGTGGTTTCGTGGCTCCCCTGGATGTTTTTTTTAACTGTAACCCCCTGGATGTTTTAAGGGTATAAGAGTATATATAGGCGCAAGAATGAAGGAAATATGCCCTAGAGGCAATAATAAAGTTATTATTTATTTCCTTATATCATGATAAATGTTTATTATTCATGCTAGAATTGTATTAACCGGAAACATAATACATGTGTGAATACATAGACAAACAGAGTGTCACTAGTATGCCTCTACTTGACTAGCTCGTTAATCAAAGATGATTATGTTTCCTAGCCATAGACATAAGTTGTCATTTGATTAACGAGATCACCTCATTAGGAGAATGACGTGATTGACTTGACCCATTCCGTTAGCTTAGCACTCGATCGTTTAGTATGTTGCTATTGCTTTCTTCATGACTTATACATGTTCCTATGACTATGAGATTATGCAACTCCCGTTTACCGGAGGAACACTTTGTGTGCTACCAAAGGTCACAACGTAAATGGGTGATTATAAAGGTGCTCTACAGGTGTCTCCAAAGGTACTTGTCGGGTTGGCGTATTTCGAGATTAGGATTTGTCACTCCGATTGTCGGAGAGGTATCTCTGGGCCCACTCGGTAATGCACATCACTATAAGCCTTGCAAGCATTGTGACTAATGAGTTAGTTGCGGGATGATGTGTTACGGAACGAGTAAAGAGACTTGCCGGTAACGAGATTGAACTAGGTATCGAGATACCGACGATCAAATCTCGGGCAAGTAACATACCGGTGACAAAGGGAACAACGTATGTTGTTATGCGGTCTGACCGATAAAGATCTTCGTAGAATATGTGGGAGCCAATATGGGCATCCAGGTCCCGCTATTGGTTATTGACCGGAGACGTGTCTCGGTCATGTCTACATAGTTCTCGAACCCGTAGGGTCCGCACGCTTAACGTTACGATGACAGTTTTATTGAGTTTTGATGTACCGAAGGAGTTCGGAGTCCCAGATGAGATCGGGGACATGACGAGGAGTCTCGAAATGGCCGAGACGTAAAGATCGATATATTGGACGACTATATTCGGACTTCGGAAAGGTTCCGAGTGATTCGGGTATTTTTCAGAGTACCGGAGAGTTACGGGAATACGTATTGGGCCTTATTGGGCCATACGGGAAAGAAGGAAAAGGGCCTCAAGGGTGGCCGCACCCCTCCCCTTGGTCTGGTCCGAATTGGACTAGGGAAGGGGGGCGCCCCCTTCCTTCCTTCTCTTTTTCCCTTCCTCTTTTCCTATTCCATATGGGAGGTGGAATCGTACTAGGACTAGGGAGTTCTAGTAGGACTCCACACTTGGTGCGCCCCCTTCTAGGGCCGGCCTCCTCCTCCCTTGCTCCTTTATATATGGGGGCAGTGGGGCACCCCAGAGACACAACAATTGATCCTTGAGATCTCTTAGCCGTGTGCGGTGCCCCCCTCCACCATATTACACCTCGATAATACCGTTGCGGAGCTTAGGCGAAGCCCTGCGTCGGTGGAACATCATCATCGTCACCACGCCGTCGTGCTGACGAAACTCTCCCTCAACACTCGGCTGGATCGGAGTTCGAGGGACGTCATCGAGCTGAACGTGTGTAGAACTCGGAGGTGCCGTACGTTCGGTACTTGATCGGTCGGATCGTGAAGACGTACGACTACATCAACCGCGTTGTGATAACGCTTCCACTGTCGGTCTACGAGGGTACGTGGACAACACTCTCCCCTCTCGTTGCTATGCATCACCATGATCTTGTGTGTGCGTAGGAAATATTTTGAAATTACTACGTTCCCCAACAAAGAAGTAGGTTGATGGAGCTACGAGGGGCCCACGAGGGTGGGGGGCGCGCCCTCCTGCCTTGTGGCCGCCTCATTGCTTCCTTGACATCCACTCCAAGTCTCCTGGATTGCGTTTGTTCCAAAAAAGATCCTCGTGAAGATTTCGTTCCGTTTGGATTCTGTTTGATATTCCTTTTCTGCGGAACACTGAAATAGGCAAAAAATAGCAAATTGCACTGGGCCTTCGGTTAATAGGTTAGTCCCAAAAATAATATAAAAAGGTATATTAAAGCCCATTAAAGATCCAAAATAGATAATATAATAGCATGGAACAATAAAAAATTATAGATACGTTGGAGACGTATCACTTGGTTTTGATGACTACGTCATCTACATATGCCTCCACCGTCTTGCCGATTTGCTTTTCCAGGCATGTTTGAATCATGCGTTGGTAAGTGGCACCGGCATTCTTGAGCCCGAAAGGCATTGTGTTGAAGCAGAAAGGCCCATACGGGGTGATGAATGCTGTTGCGGCCTGGTCGGATTTCCTCATCTTAATTTGATGGTATCTGGAGTATGCGTCGAGGAAACACAGTGAATCGTGTCCAGCGGTTGCGTCAATAATCTGGTCAATGCAAGGTAGTGGGAAGGGGTCCTTGGGGCAGGCCTTATTGAGGTCTTTGAATTCGACACACAGGCGCCAAGATTTATCCTTCTTTGATACCATGACCAGGTTTACAAACCAGTCCGGATGTTTGATCTCTCTAATAAACCCGGCTTCGAGTAACTTGGCTAGCTCCTCCCCCATAGCCTGTCGCTTGGGTTCGGAAAATCGCCGCAATGTTTGCTTGACCGACTTGTATCCCTTCAGTATATTGATACTATGTTCGGCCAGCGCACGTGGGATTCCTGGCATATCCGAGGGGTGCCAAGAGAAGATGTCCCAGTTCTCGTGCAAGAACGCGCGTAATGCGGCGTCGACCATCGGGTCAAGTTGTGCCCCAATGGAAGCTGTTTTCTCGGGGTCCGTTCGGTGGACTTGAAATTTGACTATCTCGTCAGCTGGCTTGAAAGAGGTGGATTTAGGCCTTTTATCAAGAATTATGTAGTCCCTATCCACTGTGGAACGCAGAGTGGTGAGTTCCTCAGCCGCTAGGGCTTCGGACAGTGCCTCAAGAGCCAGGGATGCGGTTTTATTTTCGGCGTGGAGTGCTATGTCCGGATCACTGGAGATAGTGATAACGCCATTGGGCCCAGGCATTTTGAGCTTCATATACCCGTAATGAGGTATGGCTTGAAAGCGTGTGAATGCATCTCGCCCTAACAGGGCATGATATCCGCTGTTGAAAGGAGCCACCTGGAAGGTTATCTCTTCAGACCTATAGTTTTCTGGTGTGCCAAATACCACATCCAATTTAATTTTCCCTAAGCATCTTGCTTCCCTGCTGGGGATGATTCCTCTAAAGGACGTATTGCTCTGCTCAATGCGACTCCTGTCCATTTGCATTTTATTGAGTGTGTCCTCATAGATGAGGATCAGTCTGCTGCCACCGTCCATTAGCACTTTAGTGAGCCGAAAGCCGTCCACGATTGGGTTTAGGACCAGAGCGGCTGGTGCCCGGACTGAGCGGGATCTTGGTTCGTCATCGGCATTGAAAGTAATCGCCGTATCGTTCCAAGGGCTTATTGCTGCTACTTGGCAGACTTCGGCAAGGTCGCGAAGCACCCGTTTGCGCCGATTATTTGATGAGAAGGTCTCGAAGACTGTAAGTACTTCGGGATCGTCGTCCTCTGAAGAGTACTTTTCTGGGGTAGTGTTGGTGAGGATACCCTCACCGCTCTTGGCCACTTGCCGGAGTATCCAACATGCCCGTAGGTTGTGCGTTGGTTCGGTATTCGGTGTCATGTGTATTTGACATGGCCTATCGAGCCATTCCTCGAAGACAGATCTATGTCCCGTAAAGGCCTTGATTTTCTTGTCCACGGGATGATGATCAGGTGCCCCACGAGGGTGCATCCTTTTTGCTCGTCCGGGAGATGGCTTAAAGGCATGCGGTTCCCAGCGGGCTGTCTGAGTTTTCCAGGCACTTTCCATTACGCAGTATTTCTGTACTATGCATGCCAAATCTGCAAAGTGCAGTATGCGACGGTGATTGAGGGCATAAAGGATTCCCTCATCCGTACAGTTGTTGCAAAATACTTAAATTGTGTCATCGTCGCAGCAGTCCTTTATCTTGTTTTTAATGAGGAATCTTGCCCAAAAGTGATGGACTATTTCCCGAGGCTGCTGCCGCAGGTACATTAGGTCGCATATGTTCGGAGGGCCGGAATTACTTGGAGAATATTTCTTGTGGTGGGTGGGCGGGCTTAAATTCGCACCCTGACCCACTGTGGAATCCGGAGTTTGACGAATTTCCGAGGCTGCAAGCCCAGGCTCCGGAATGTCCGGTGAATTCTCAGGCTTAACGTCTGATTGTGTTCGGAGGACAGGGAGTGTCCTCTTGAGGATGGGTATCCGGTTCTCTGGCTTCAGAAATCCGAACATAGTTGGTTCTCAACGTAGGAGAAGAGTTATTGTCAGCTTGTTCCTCCACAACCGCTACTTGATGGGTGATCGGTGAAGATTTGATTTCTCTTTGATCGGGTTTAAGCCCGATCCAATCATAGTCTGTTGAGACCCCCAGGGCGGTGATGCAATCTAGCAGCTCGTTCAAAGATGATAGATCTGCCGGATCCATCTTGTCGGAGTATACGAGGCTGATACGGAGAGGGTTTTTGGAAAATTTGAACGAAGGCTCTATATCTATCTATGCTTCATTCTTCTGAAGGTGGGTACCAACAAGGGGTAGTACAGGAATATTGACCTGTTGTCCATCGACTACGCCTTTCGGCCTGATCGACTTGGGGGTTGCCTTTGGCTTAACGGCCGAACGGGCACCCATGGTGAAGCCACCAAGCCGGAGGGTTTGCCCTGAAACTAGGGCTCCTCCGGAAGTGATGCTATCCTTGACGACAAGGCGAGCCATCGATCCTTCTGCCGACGCCACAGAGGAACTCTCAATGAAAGCACCAATGTTGGTGTCAAAATCGGCGGATCTCGTGTAGGGGGTCCCGAACTGTGCGTCTAAGGATCCAAGGTAACATGAGGTGGGGGACACAATGTTTACCCAGGTTCAGGCCCTCTTAATGGAGGTAATACCCTACTTCCTACTTGATTGACTTTGATGAGTATAGGGGTTACAAGAGTTGATCTACCTCGAGATCATAATGGCTAAACCCTAGATGTCTAGCCTGTATGATTATGATTGCCTCTATGGACTAAACCCTCCGGTTTATATAGACACCGGAGGGGGCTAGGGCTGTACAGAGTCGGTTTACAGAGAAAGGAATCTTCATATCCGCACGCCAAGCTTGCCTTCCACGCCAAGGAGAGTCCCATCTGGACTCGAGGGAAAGTCTTCCGTCTTGTATCTTCATGGCCCATCAGTCCAGCCCACGTCACACAGCCCGGACGCTCGAGGACCCCGTAATCCAGGACTCCCTCACTCGCCATCTTGCTGGATCAACAAGGCGGAGGATGTCACCGAGCTGAACGTGTGCTGAACGCGGAGGTGTCGTACGTTCGGTACTAGATCGGTTGGATTGCAAAGAAAGTTCGACTACATCAACCGCGTTGTGAAACGCTTTCGCTTATAGTCTACGAGGGTACGTAGACACACTCTCCCCTCTCATTGCTATGCATCTCCTAGATAGATCTTGCGTGTGCGTAGAATTTTTTTTGTTTTCCATACAACATTTTCCAAGAAGCACATCTGCAACGGCTTCTTCGTACACCGGAGCCGCTTTGTCCACACCCCCGGAGCCACCCCACCGACGCCCCCGTTGATGGCCTCTAATCCTCTTCATCGACACCATCCTCAACCCTACCGGAGCCACTTCACCGACACCATCCTCAAACCTACCGGAGCAGCTTCGCCGATACCATTCACAACCCTACCGGAGCCGCTTTGCCAACGCCCAAGTCCGCGGCCTCAGATCCGCTTCGACAACACCCTCGTCCAACCTACTGGAGTAGCTTCTGACGCAAGAGCCATGTGCTCGTGCTAAGAATATTTGGTGTCTTCAGGGCAACTCTCCTCTTCTTCTTCTGGAATGGCCTTGGCCTTCAAGGCAAGGTTGGGTGAGGCTTTCTATGACCAGACACGAGCTAGAGCATTGTCGGTGGTCTTGTTCATGATGTTCATGGCAATGAACTCATCCAACACTTCACTTGAAGACAAGGTGTGGAAATCCAGCCTTTGATGAATCACGGAGGACATGGCCTTGTTGAATGGCATGATGGCCTTGAGAAACTTGTGATTGATCCAATTGTCATCCGTATCCTTCCTCCCATGATCTTGGAGAGCAACCGCAAGAGTTGTCACCCTCCGGTAAAGATCACGAGGATCCTCATCTTCTAGCATCACAAATTAATCGGCCTCATCAAGGACCACCTCAAAGTTGGACCATTGGATGCTTGAGCTCCCCTTGTACAAAGATATGATCTATTTCCAACAATCCTTTGCACGAGTGAAGGGGCGCAAGTGAGATAGATCTTCGGGAGGAACCGCGGCTTGAAGGAGTAACAAAGCAGAGTGATTGTATTGATTGTCCGCCTCTTCTCTTGGGGTGAAATTGTTTGGATCATGCGGGTAGAAGACTTGCTCGATGACTCTCCAAAGAATTGTTGAGATGTGATTCAAGTGAGACTTGATGCAAAAAACTGAATTAGCAAAATCACCCTTTACAAGCTTAGGAGGAGGACCAACATTGCTAATATGCGGTGTACGGACCGGTCCTCCATAGACCGAGGGAGGGGGAGCCGAGGCAAAGGTTCTGATAACCCACAAGTATATGGGATCATTTGTAGCCTTTTTCGACAAATAAGAGTGTCGAACCCAACGAGGAGCTAAAGGTAGAACAAATATTCCCTCAAGTTCAATAGACCACCGATACAACTATATGCACGCTTAACGTTTGCTTTACCTAGAACAAGAATAAAACTACAAGTACTTTGTAGGTGTGGATAGGTTTGCAAGATAATAAAGAACATGAAAATAAAAGTTAGGTGTTGTTTAAATAAAGAAACAATTAAGTTTAGTAAAACGAGTGTGGATTAGTGGTGGTAGGATTTGCGGAATTGTCCCTTAGCAATTACTACGTTGCTAGACGGATAGTAAGTTTTTACGTGGGAGAGGCCACTGCTAGCATGTTGTCCCTTACTTGGAATTCTATGCACTTATGATTGGAACTATTAGAAAGCATCCACAACTACTAACGTTCATTAAGGTAAAACCCAACCATAGCATTAAGCTATATATTGGTCCCCCTTCAATCCCGTATGTATCAATTTATATGTTTAGGCTGAAGCTGCTGTCACCCTTGCCCTCCAATGCATAGTCCTATCAACATACAACTAACCCTATGGTGTGATCCACACACGCACTAATATGATGGGCACCAAAGGACAGCAACATAACCACAAGAAAATTAAAACAACCATAGCAATTCACCAATTACCGATAGGACAACAAAAATCTACTCAGACATCATAGGATGGCAACATATCATTGGATAATAGCATGAAGCATAAAGCACCATGTTCAAGTAGAGGGTATAGCGGGTTGTGGGA
Source organism: Aegilops tauschii subsp. strangulata (assembly GCF_002575655.3). NCBI lineage: Eukaryota > Viridiplantae > Streptophyta > Magnoliopsida > Poales > Poaceae > Aegilops > Aegilops tauschii. The sequence goes on from NC_053037.3 coordinate 191,249,458, forward strand.
GAGTGGACCACTGAATATAGATGGGGGAAGGTGATGAAGATGACGGAGTTGTTGGAGTAGATCGCCGTCACACAATGATTGCCCCAGCGGCGTTCCGGCGCCACCGGGAGAGAGGTGGAGAGAGCCCCCTCCTTCTTGTTCTTCCTTGGCCTCCCCCTAGATGAGAGGAGAGTTTCCCCTCTGGTCCATGGCCTCCAGGGCGGCGGAGGGGTGGGGTCCCCTTTGAGATTGGATCTCCCTCTATGTTATCTTCTGTTTCGCATTCCTGTTTTCTGGCCGAACACCATTTCTTATATTCCCAGAGATCCGTAACTCCGATTGCGCTGAGATTTTAACACAATTTTTTTCCGGATATAAGCTTCCTGGCACCCGAAGTAGAGCTCCAACAGGCGTACGAGGAGGACACAACCCACCACCACGCGCCTGGGCTGCCTGGCACACCCAAGTGTCTTGTGGTGGCTGTGGCCCCTCGTTTGCGATGATTCCACCTCCCAAAAATCACAAATATTGCAAAGTAATTCTCTGTAAATTTTTATCGCGTTTGGACTTCGTTTGATATCGATATTCTGCGAAACAAAAAACATGCAACAAACAGGAACTAGCACTGGGCACTGGATCAATAGGTTAGTCCAATAAATCATATAAATTGTTGCCAAAAGTATGTAGAAGTTGCATAATATTGGCATGGAACAATCAAAAATTATAGATACGACGGAGATGTATCAGCATCCCCAAGCTTAATTCCTTCTCGTCCTCGAGTAGGTAAATGATAAAAAAATTGATGTGGAATGCTACCTAGCATAATCTTGATTATATATCTAATCATGGCATCAATATTAAGACACGAGTGATTCAAAGCAATAATCTATAATTTGACATAAAGAAATCAATACTCAGGCATCCCAACAAACAATCATGCCTTTCAAAAATCCATGATAAAGAATGCTATCCCTACAAAATCATAAAGTCTTGTCATGCTCCATCTTCTTAACACAAAGTATTTATCATGTACTACCCCGGTGTCAGCCAAGCAATTGGTTTATACTTTTTAACACGCTTCAGCCTTTTCAACCCTCACGCAATACATGAGCGCAAGCCATGGATATAGCACTATGGGTGCAATAGAGTATGATGATAGGGGTAAATATTGAGAAGACAAAAAGATAAGAAAATCTCACATCGACGCAGCTAATCAATGGGCTATGGAGATGCCCATTGATTGATATCAACGCAAGGAGTACGGATTGCCATGCAATGGATGCACTAAGAGTTATAAGTGTATGAAAGCTCAACATGAAAACTAAGTGGGTGTGCCTCAAACTCTATAATGAAAAATTCCCACTAGTATATGAAAGTGACAACATAGGAGACTCTCTATATGAAAAACATGGTGCTATTTTGAAGCACAAGTGTGGTATTTGCATGCCCCTTATCTCTTTTCCCTTATTTTTTTTCTTTTCTTTTTCTTTTATTTTTTTATTTTTTTTCTTGGGCTCTTTTTGGCCTCACTTTTTCTCTTTTTTCTTTTTTATATTTGTCCAGAACCTCATCCTGACTTGTGGGGGAATCATAGTTTCCATCATCCTTTCCTCACTGCGACATGCTCTAATAATGAATAATGATGATCATCACACTTCTATTTACTTACAACTCAAAATAAATAAAAATTACAACTCGATACCTAGAACAAACTATGACTCTATATGAATGCCTCTGGCAGTGTACCAGGATGTGCAATGATCTAGCGTAGCAGAGATATCAAAAAACGGACAAGCCATGGAAATATCAAGTTAGCTATCTTACGATCATGCAAAGCAATATGACAATGAATGCTCAAGTCATCAAAACGGAAGCGGTGGAAGTTGCATGGCAATATATCTCGAAATGGCTATGGAAAGGCCATAATAGGTAGGTATGGTGGTTGTTTTGAGGAAGATATAATAAGGCTTATGTGTGATAGAGCGTATCATATCACGGGGTTTGTATACACCGGCGAAGTTTGCACCGACTCCCGAGGTGAGAAAGGGCAATGCATGGTACCGTAGAGGCTAGCAAATTGCGGAAAGGTAAGAGTGTGTATAATCCATGGACCCACATTAGTCATAAATTATTGCAAAAGTTTATTAGCCCTCGAAGCAAAGTACTACTATGCATGCCCCTAGGGGGAGGTTGGTAGGAGTTAACCATCGCGAGCCCCGACCTCTACACAAAGGAAGACAATCAATAATAAATCATGCTCCAGTGTCATAGCATAACGAGAGACTATACGTGCATGCTTAGGGAATCACAAACCTTAACACCAATATCTTACTAAACATGATCATCCACTAGTACCTCCCACATATTATCATCTCTATATCGCAAAACTATTGCAAGGAATCAAACATATCATATTCAGTGACCCACAAGTTTTATGTAGGATTTCATGACTTACCATGCAAATGACCAATTCCTGTTGACTCTCTAAATAGATATAAGTGAAGCATGAGAGTTTAATTATTTCTACAAAAGATCATGCTCTTAAAAAATATAAGTGAAGCAAAAGAGCATTTTACAAATAATAATTTTCCATGTGAAGAGAAATAGGCAATCCAAACTTCAAATGATATAAGTGAAGCACATGAAGCATTCCATAAATCCAAACTCAAAAGATATAAGTGAAGTGCAATGAGCATTCTATAAATCAACCATGGATTATCTCATACTAGCATGGTGCATAAAAGAAAATTGAAAACCAAACACAAAAGACGCTCCAAGATTTATGCATATCACGTGAACGAAACGAAGATGAAAACATACCGATACTTGTTGAAGAAAGATGGGATGCCATCCGGGGCATCCCCGAGCTTAGATGCTTGAGTCTCCTTGAATATTTACTTGGGGTGCCTTGGGCATCCCCAAGCTTGAACTCTTGCCTCTCCTCCTTCTCCTCATATCGATAACTCCTCGATCTTTGAACACTTCATCCACGCAAAACTCAACAGAAAGCTCAGTGAGATCCGTTAGTATAATAATGCAAATCACTACTTTAAGTACTGTTGCAAACCAATTCATATTTTGTTTTTGCATTGTAGCTACTGTATTATAACTTCTCCATGGGTTATACCACCGATAGAATCGATAGTTTCATCAAAACAAGCAACACAATGCATCAAAAACAGAATATGTATTAAACAGGACTGCCCGTAGCAATCTCAACATCTACCATGCTTCTATAATTCCAAACATTCTGAAAAATTAAGACAAAATAAAAAATTTGCATAGAAATATTGTGTAAATTTTCCGAAACTTTTGTCGTTCCAGTAAAAAATGTAAAATGGCGCACTACGGCCAAAGTTTCTGTTTGTGCACCGCACATACTAACAAGCAATCTAATCATCCTAAAGGCAAATCTTGGCACATTATTTTTATAATACGATGGATTTGTACAAGGGGATAATTATTTTTGTGAGAAACTTCATGAAAAATTCTACATTGTTTCCATGAGCATGAACACAAGTGTTCAAGGTCGACCCTCACTTCTCCAATTCATAACCTTCCAATCGCTTCTCTTTTTGAAAAAGTTTTTTAAGACTTTCATGCCAGACATTTCCTCTAAACAGTAGAGAAGGAATTAGAATCCAGTAATAGACTCCATGTCATTATGCAAAAAAAGCAAAGTATCAGAAGCAAGAAAAGCAAGTATCTACCAGCGATATATTCATTCGAGTATCAACCGGCATCAACCAGTTGTCAAACTCCAAATATTTCGTTCGCGGGCATATCCGATTTTTGGACACTTGCTGCATCCCTTTTCTTGCTGCCCTCGTTATCCACACATCTGGTCAGAGGACCGACCTGGGTTTTCACGAGCATAGGCGGGTCCTGGAGTTCCCCTCTATATTTTTTGTTTTAAAACTTTATAAAAGCACACAACATAAATAAATAACTCTCTAAAACTTCCGGTTTGTCTCCCTGGCAGCGCTTTCTTTAAAGCCATTAAGCTAGGCATAAAGTGCTCAAGTAATGGATCCACCCGGATCCCAAGGTATATCAAAGCCAATTTTAATTAACAATGACTTGGAATTTAGCAGTGATCACAAAGCGATATATATATCATGCAATCACGAAGTCTAACTCTCTTCATATGCGTCGGCATGTCATAAAAGAACAATTCATGCACATCAAGTAAATGCCAATACATAGCATAAGCAGTTTCTTGCAATTTATCATGTTGGAAACGTAGAGAGGTGGAGATGTAGTTCCTCTCTCATAATAATTGCAAGTAGGAGTAGCAAGCACATGCATATTATATTCATCAAAATCATCATGTGCAATAGTAAAAGGCAACCCAACAATGTAATCCTTATTAAGTGTGAACTTCTCTGATATAGTGTAGTTGGGAGAATTCAAAAAGATAATAGGACTATCATGTTTGGGTGCAATAGCAACAATTTCATTCTTAACATAAGGAACTATAGCAAGTTTGTCTCCATAAGCATAATTCAGATTGGCATCTTGGCCATAAGCATAGCAAGCATCAAGTTCATCAAAAAGGGATATTTCAAATGAATCCACGGGATCATAGCAATTATCATAGCATTCATCCTTCGGTAAGAATGAAGAGACATTAAACAATGTATGAGATGAAGAGTTACTCTCATTAGAAGGTGGATGTCATGGGTTGGGTGCGACATATGCCAATGGATGGCTTATCATGGTGGGAGCGAGTAGAACGTCGCCGGTGCCTGGAAGCGGGATGAGGCGTAGACACGAACGCCGGCGCACTTTACCCAGGTTCGGGGCTCTCCTAGGAGATAACACCCCTAGTCCTGCTCTGCGGGGTCTCCGCATGATCACTAAGGCACTAGTGAGTACAATGATGCTCCTCGAGCTGTATGCTAGAGGTAGAAGAAGGCAAGGCTTGCTCTCTTCTCCCCCTAGGTGTGAGTCTAATTCTAACAGGTTCGAACCCTTTGCATGGGTGCCCTGGGGGGTTTATATAGGCCTACCCCCCAGGGGTACAATGGTAATATGGCTGGGTGTAGGACCCGGCTGTCAGTCTCTCTGGTCACCGGCTTCTCCGCCGGCTGCCGGGGCCCGCCGCCTGGTGGGTCCCGCCGTCTGGTCTGGTACGAAGCGGACAGGCCGCTCCCGCCGCTCGCGGGTCTTGCCGGCTGCTGATTACTGTAGCCGTGATGCTAATGACGCAGGCTTGGTCAGGGGAGCATGGCTACAGTCCCGCCGCCTGGTGGGAGATCACTGTAGCCACTCCGGGTCTTATCTGATTAATGGTGCACGGGCCCCGAGGAAGGAACGGGCCGCCTGCTAGGAGCCGGCCTCCCTCGGGTCCGACTGGTGAGGCTTCCGCCGTCTTCCGGGCTCTCGCTGCCTGGTAGGGCCCGCCGCCAGCAAGCCATACCGACAGGTCGTCGTGGGAACAGGGCTCCGCCTGCCAGCAGTGACGTCAGGGGTGGAGTGGCAACAGTGCCGCGTCGGGCGGAGATCTCCGCCTGTACGGAGTACTGTGGCCACGCCCGGCCCTGGATACGGGGGTGATGGGCTACATTGTAGCCTCACCCTGTCTTGTCTTCTTAATGGGGGTGCAGACTTTGAGGGCGCCATGGGCCGACTGCTAGGAGTCGGCCTCTCTGGAGGCCGCCTGCTAGGAGTCGGCCCGTCTTGGAGCCGCCTTCCTGAGCATGGCCGTCTTCTGGCAGTCGGTCGTTCAGCCAGCCGACCACCAGAAGGCGGCGCTTCATTTTGATGTCTTGAGGGGCGCAGCCGGCCCGATGTTTTGAAAGGTTCTGGGACTCGGGTTAGGCTACCCGTGGCCCATTACTCCGACAGTAGTCCCCGAAGCTGGTGAGGTGCCACGGCTGAAGAGCCGAGGGGCCTCAATAGTTTCCTCCTCCGGGTGCTCTGGAAGGAAGCTTCATCCGACTCCTGGCAAGCCGGCTGGCAGGAGTCGGCCGCGTCCAGTCGGATTTGTCTGAAACTTCGAACGCCACGGCGGGAACTGGGTGGCGTGCTAGCTAAGCTTCTTGGCCCACCACCCGTCATGGGCGCGCCATGTGGCGTCAGCCAGCCGGGCCAGCCTGCAAGCCCACGCACGTGATGGGACGTGACTGCAGGCTGGGCCTGCCACCACCGAGCCTCGGCATGCGAGCGGATCCGCTGCGGCCGAGGCGGGAGGTTGAGGTTCCCCGTGGAGTTACTGCGCGCAGTAACTCGCGCGATAAAGGTGGGAACGTGGGGTCATGGGCACAGTTAATCCCACGATCCCACGCCCGCCCCCTCGGCTTCATAGCCCGTAGGCTATAAGTAGGGGGAGGAGAGGGAGCGGTGGAGCACGCGCGCCCCCTCACCCCACTCTTGCCTCCTTCTTCCTCTCGCCGCAGCGCCCCCGAGCCATGCCGGAGCGCTGCCGTAGCTCGTCTTTGTCGAGTCCGTCTGCCCCGAGCCCTCTTTGCCCTGCTCCATCCTCAGCTCCCCCGCCGCGCCCTTCTCTTCGTCGAGCTTTCCATGGCGCGCGAGCAAGGAGGAGACTGGGACGGGTCGAACGTCAATGAAGACCATATCACCTTCCTTCGCGAGATGTGGCGTCTCCCCGGCGCGGGCTACGTGAAGGCGTGCGTGCCGCTGGAGGGAGAGATCTCGCTGGCGTCGGGGGAGGGTGAGCGGGTCGTCTTCCGCTCGCACTTCATCCGCGGCTTCGGCCTGCCAGCGAGTGGCTTTCTCCGCTCGTTTCTTGAGTTTTATCACGTCCAGCCTCATCACATCACGCCCAACACCGTGATGCTCCTGGCCGCCTTTGTCACAATGTGCGAAGGCTATCTCGGCATCCTCCCCACCATCGAGCAATGGGGAGCATTCTTCTACACCAAGCTAGGCACCTCCATCCGGGAGGTGGCTACCCAGTGTGGTGCCTTTGTCGCGGTTCGCCGGCCGTCGCCGAAGAACGCCTTCCCCACCATCAAGCTGCCACAGTCGGTCAAGATGTGGCAGCAATCTTACTTCTACGTGGAGAACGTGGACCCGGCCATCGACTTCATCAACCTGCCGGCTTATGAAGCCGGCCCGCCGGCCGAGCCTCGGGCCAGCTGGGGATACAAGCCGAAGCCGGTATCAGCAGACGGCGCCGCCGCCATCCAACGACTCCGGGAGTTGACCAACACCGAAGGCCTCAAGGCGTCCGACTTGTTGGCTGCCTTCATCGTGCACCGGGTTCTCCCGCTCCAAGGCCAGCCTCACCTGATCAGCCGGATGAGCGGGCATCGCGACCCGTGCCGACTGAGTACCAAGGAGATGCCGGTTGCCGAGGTCGCAAACTTGGTGAACGAGATCTCCGGCCTCAAGCTGGAGGGGTCTTGGCGCTTCGGCAAGCGGCCATACTCCCGCGGTGACCCGCCGCCTGCGGTAAGTTTTTCAATGCTTCTTTTTGATACTCGTCTTAGTCTCGATCTTGGTCTTGATCAGCCGGCCTCTCACCACTTGAAACAGATCTATATGTCGGAAGAGACGGCCGCCATCGTAGGGGCGGGTGGCGACTACGAACCGGACCGGGCGGTGAGTGACGTGGACGACCCCAACTTGGGGGCGGCCGCCTTGGAGGACACCGTGACAGGCGGCGTCTACGAAGCAGGCGGCTCCGAAGAAGGCGGCATCGAGACCTGGCCTGATGATGAGGAGGAGGAAGAAGAGCCGCGCCCCACCGGGAGTAGGACTCCCTCCCTTTCCTTATTGGATTAGGAGAAGGGTGAAAGAGGAGAGAGAGGAAGGAAAGGGGGGGCGTCGCCCCCCCCCCCCCCTCCTTGTCCAATTCGGACTAGAGGGGAGGGGGTGCGCGGCCTGCCCTAGCCGCCTCTCCTCTTCTCCACTAAGGCCCATGTAGGCCCATTAAACCCCCGGGGGGTTCCGGTAACCTCCTGGTACTCCGATATATATCCGATAACCCCCGGAACCATTCCGGTGTCCGCATATAGTCGTCCAATATATCAATCTTCATGTCTCAACCATTTCGAGACTCCTCGTCATGTCCATGATCACATCCGGGACTCCGAACTACCTACAGTACATCAAAACATATAAACTCATAATATAACTGTCATCGAAACTTTAAGCGTGCGGACCCTACGGGTTCGAGAACTATGTAGACATTACCGAGACACGTCTCCGGTCAATAACCAATAGCGGAACCTGGATGCTCATATTGGCTCCCACATATTCTACGAAGATCTTTATCGGTCAAACGGCATAACAACATACGTTGTTCCCTTTGTCATCGGTATGTTATTTGCCCGAGATTCGATCGTCGGTATCTCAATACCTAGTTCAATCACGTTACCGGCAAGTCTCTTTACTCGTTCCGTAATACATCATCTCGCAACTAACTCATTAGTTACAATGCTTGCAAGGCTTAAGTGATCTACATTACCGAGTGGGCCCAGAGATACCTCTCCGACAATTGGGGTGACAAATCCTAATCTCGAAATAGGCCAACCCAACAAGTACCTTTGGAGACACCTGTAGAGCACCTTTATAATCATCCAGTTACGTTGTGACGTTTGGTAGCACACAAAGTGTTCCTCCGGTAAATGGGAGTTGCATAATCTCATAGTCATAGGAACATGTTTATTATTTATTTCCTTATATCATGATAAATGTTTATTATTCATGCTAGAATTGTATTAACCGGAAAAATAATACTTGTGTGAATACATAGACAAACAGAGTGTCACTAGTATGCCTCTACTTGACTAGCTCGTTGATCAAAGATGGTTATGTTTCCTAGCCATTGACATGAGTTGTCATTTGATTAACGGGATCAAATCATTAGGAGAATGATGTGATTGACTTGACCCATTCCGTTAGCTTAGCACTCGATCGTTTAGTATGTTGCTATTGCTTTCTTCATGACTTATACATGTTCCTATGACTATGAGATTATGCAACTCCCGTTTACCGGAGGAACACTTTGTGTGCTACCAAATGTCATAACGTAACTGGGTGATTATAAAGGTGCTCTACATGTGTCTCCAAAGGTACTTGTTGGGTTGGCGTATTTCGAGATTATGATTTGTCACCCCGATTGTCGGAGAGGTATCTCTGGGCCCACTCGTCAATGCACATCACTTAAGCCTTGCAAGCATTGCAACTAATGAGTTAGTTGCGAGATGATGTATTACGGAACGAGTAAAGAGACTTGCCGGTAACGAGATTGAACTAGGTATTGAGATACCGACGATCGAATCTCGGGCAAGTAACATACCAATGACAAAGGGAACAACGTATGCTGTTATGCGGTTTGACCGATAAAGATCTTCTTTAAATATGTGGGAGCCAATATGAGCATCTAGGTTCCGCTATTGGTTATTGACCGGAGACGTGTCTCGGTAATTTCTACATAGTTCTCGAACCCGTAGGGTCCGCACGCTTAAAGTTTCGATGACAGTTATATTATGAGTTTATATGTTTTGATATACCGAAGGTAGTTCGGAGTCCCAGATGTGATCACGGACATGACGAGGAGTCTCGAAATGGTCGAGACATGAAGATTGATATATTGGACGACTATATGCGGACACCGGAATGGTTCCGGGGTTTATCGGATATATACCGGAGTACCGGGAGGTTACTGGAACCCCCCCGGGGGTTTAATGGGCCTACATGGGCCTTAGTGGAGAAGAGGAGAGGCGGCTAAGGCAGGCCGCGCACCCCCTCCCCCTCTAGTCCGAATTGGACAAGGAGGGGGGCGGCGCCCCCCTTTCCTTCCTCTCTCTCTCCTCTTTCACCCTTCTCCTAATCCAACAAGGAAAGGGAGGGAGTCCTACTCCCGGTGGGAGTAGGACTCCTCCTGGCCAGCCGCCTCTCCCCCCCTTGCTCCTTTATATACGGGGGCAAGGGGCACCCCATAGACACAACAATTGATCATTGATCTTTTAGCCGTGTGCGGTGCCCCCCTCCACCATAGTCCACCTCGATAATATCGTCGCGGTGCTTAGGCGAAGCCCTGCGTCGGTAGAACATCATCATCGTCACCACGCTGTCGTGCTGACGAAACTCTCCCTCAACACTCGGCTGGATCGGAGTTCGAGGGACGTCATCGGGCTGAACATGTGCTGAACTCGGAGGTGTCGTGCGTTCGGTACTTGATCGGTCGGATCATGAAGACATGCGACTACATCAACCGCGTTGTGCTAACGCTTCCGCTTTCGGTCTATGAGGGTACGTGGACAACATTCTCCCCTCTCGTTGCTATGCATCACCATGATCTTGCGTGTGCGTAGGAATTTTTTTGAAATTACTACGTTCCCCAACAGTGGTATCAGAGCCAGGTTTTTATGCGTAGATGTCATTTGCACGAGTAGAACACAAGTGAGTTGTGGGCGATATAAGTCATACTGCTTACCAGCATGTCATACTTTGGTTCGGCGGTATTGTTGGATGAAGAGGCCCGGACCGACATTACGTGTACACTTACGCGAGACTGGTTCTACCGACGTGCTTTGCACACAGGTGGCTGGCGGGTGTTAGTTTCTCCAACTTTAGTTGAACCGAGTGTGGCTACGCCCGGTCCTTGCGAAGGTTAAAACATCACCAACTTGACAAACTATCGTTGTGGTTTTTGATGCATAGGTAAGAACGGTTCTTGCTCAGCCCGTAGCAGCCACGTAAAATTTGCAACAACAAAGTAGAGGACGTCTAACTTGTTTTTGCAGGGCATGTTGTGATGTGATATGGTCAAGGCATGATGCTAAATTTTATTGTATGAGATGATCATGTTTTTGTAACCGGGTTATCGGCAACTCGCAGGAGCCATATGGTTGTCGCTTTATTGTATGCAATGCAATCGCCCTGTAATGCTTTACTTTATCACTAAGCGGTAGCGATAGTCGTAGAAGCATAAGATTGGCGAGACGACAACGATGCTACGATGGAGATCAAGGTGTCGCGCCGGTGACGATGGTGATCATGACGGTGCTTCGGAGATGGAGATCACAAGCACAAGATGATGATGGCCATATCATATCACTTATATTGATTGCATGTGATGTTTATCTTTTATGCATCTTATCTTGCTTTGATTGACGGTAGCATTATAAGATGATCTCTCACTAATATGAAAGTATAAGTGTTCTCCCTGAGTATGCACTGTTGCGAAAGTTCTTCGTGCTGAGACACCACGTGATGATCGGGTGTGATAGGCTCTACGTTCAAATACAACGGGTGCAAAACAGTTGCACAGGCGTAATACTCAGGTTAAACTTGACGAGCCTAGCATATAACAGATATGGCCTCGGAACACGGAGACCGAAAGGTCGAGCGTGAATCATATAGTAGATATGATCAACATAGTGATGTTCACCATTGAAACTACTCCATCTCACTTGGTGATCGGACATGGTTTAGTTGATTTGCATCACGTGATCACTTAGAGGATTAGAGGGATGTCTATCTAAGTGGGAGTTCTTAAGTGATATGATTAATTGAACTTAAATTTATCATGAACTTAGTACCTGATAGTATTTTGCTTGTCTATGTTGATTGTAGATAGATGGCCCGTGCTGTTGTTCCGTTGAATTTTAATGCGTTCCTTGAGAAAGCAAAGTTGAAAGATGATGGTAGCAATTACACGGACTGGGTCCGTAAATTGAGGATTATCCTCATTGCTGCACAGAAGAATTACGTCTTGGAAGCACCGCTAGGTGCCAGACCTGCTGCAGGAGAAACACCAGATGTTATGAACGTCTGGCAGAGCAAAGCTGATGACTACTCGATAGTTCAGTGTGCCATGCTTTACGGCTTTGAACTGGGACTTCAACGACGTTTTGAACGTCATGGAGCATATGAGATGTTCCAGGAGTTGAAGTTAATATTTCAAGCAAATGCCCGGATTGAGAGATATTAAGTCTCCAATAAGTTCTACAGCTGCAAGATGGAGGAGAATAGTTCTATCAGTGAGCATATACTCAAAATGTCTGGGTATAACAATCACTTTATTCAACTGGGAGTTAATCTTCTGGATGATAGCGTCATTGACAGAATTCTTCAATCACTGCCACCAAGCTACAAGAGCTTCGTGATGAACTATAACATGCAAGGGATGGATAAGACAATTCCCGAGCTCTTCGCAATGCTAAAAGCTGCGGAGGTAGAAATCTAGAAGGAGCATCAAGTGTTGATGGTCAATAAGACCACCAGTTTCAAGAAAAAGGGTAAAGGGAAGAAGAAGGGGAACATCAAGAAGAACAGCAAACAAGTTGCTGCTCAAGAGAAGAAACCCAAGTCTGGACCTAAGCTTGAGACTAAGTGCTTCTACTGCAAGCAGACTGGTCACTGGAAGCGGGACTGCCCCAAGTATTTGGCGGATAAGAAGGATGGCAAGGGGAACAAAGGTATATGTGATATACATGTTATTGATGTGTACCTTACTAATGCTCGCAGTAGCACCTGGGTATTTGATACTGGTTCTGTTGCTAATATTTGCAACTCGAAACAGGGACTACGGATTAAGCGAAGATTGGCTAAGGACGAGGTGACGACGCGCGTGGGAAATGGTTCCAAAGTCGATGTGATTGCAGTCGGCACGCTACCTTTACATCTACCTTTGGGATTAGTTTTAGATCTGAATAATTATTATTTGGTGCCAGCATTGAGCATGAACATTATATCTGGATCTTGTTTGATGCGAGACAGTTATTCATTTAAATCAGAGAATAATGGTTGTTCTATATATATGAGTAATATCTTTTATGGTCATGCACCCTTGAAGAGTGGTCTATTTTTGTTGAATCCCGATAGTAGTGATACACATATTCATAATATTGAAGCCAAAAGATGCAGAGTTGATACTGATAGTGCGACTTATTTGTGGCACTGCCGTTTAGGTCATATCGGTGTAAAGCGCATGAAGAAACTCCATACTGATGGACTTTTGGAACCACTTGATTATGAATCACTTGGTACTTGCGAACCGTGCCTCATGGGCAAGATGACTAAAACACCGTTCTCCGGAACTATGGAGCGAGCAACAGATTTGTTGGAAATCATACATACAGATGTATGTGGTCCGATGAATGTTGAGGCTCGCGGCGGATATCGTTATTTTCTCACCTTCACAGATGATTTGAGCAGATATGGGTATATCTACTTAATGAAACATAAGTCTGAAACATTTGAAAAGTTCAAAGAATTTCAGAGTGAAGTTGAAAATCATCGTAACAAGAAAATAAAGTTTCTACGATCTGATCGTGGAGGAGAATATTTGAGTTACGAGTTTCGTCTTCATTTGAAACAATGCGGAATAGTTTCGCAACTCACGCCACCCGGAACACCACAGCATAATGGTGTGTCCGAACGTCGTAATCGTACTTTACTAGATATGGTGCGATCTATGATGTCTCTTACTGATTTACCGCTATCGTTTTGGGGTTATGCTCTAGAGACGGCTGCATTCACGTTAAATAGGAAACCATTGAGATCCGTTGAGACGACGCCTTATGAACTGTGGTTTGGCAAGAAACCAAAGTTGTCATTTCTTAAAGTTTGGGGCTGCGATGCTTATGTGAAAAAGCTTCAACCTGATAAGCTCGAACCCAAATCGGAGAAATGTGTCTTCATACGATACCCAAAAGAGACTGTTGGATACACCTTCTATCACAGATCCGAAGGCAAGACTTTTGTTGCTAAATTTGGAATCTTTCTAGAGAAGGAGTTTCTCTCGAAAGAAGTGAGTGGGAGGAAAGTAGAACTTGATGAGGTAACTGTACCTGCTCCCTTATTGGAAAGTAGTTCATCACAGAAACCGGTTTCTGCAACACCTACACCAATTAGTGAGGAAGTTAATGATGATGATCATGAAACTTCAGATCAAGTTGTTACTGAACCTCGTAGGTCAACCAGAGTAAGATCCGCACCAGAGTGGTACGGTAATCCTGTTCTGGAGGTTATGTTACTGGACCATGACGAACCTACGAACTATGAAGAAGCGATGGTGAGCCCAGATTCTGCAAAATGGCTTGAGGCCATGAAATCTGAGATGGGATCCATGTATGAGAACAAAGTATGGACTTTGGTTGACTTGCCCAATGATCGGCAAGCCATCGAGAATAAATGGATCTTCAAGAAGAAGACTGACGCTGACGGTAATGTTACTGTCTATAAAGCTCGACTTGTTGCAAAAGGTTTTCGACAAGTTCAAGGGATTGACTACGATGAGACTTTCTCACCCGTAGCGATGCTTAAGTCTGTCCGAATCATGTTAGCAATTGCCGTATTTTATGATTATGAAATTTGGCAAATGGATGTCAAAACTGCATTCCTGAATGGATTTCTGGGAGAAGAGTTGGTATGATGCAACCAGAAGGTTTTGTCGATCCAAAAGGAGCTAACAAAGTGTGCAAGCTCCAGCGATTCATTTATGGACGGGTGCAAGCCTCTCGGAGTTGGAATAAATGCTTTGATAGTGTGATCAAAGCATTTGGTTTTATACAGACTTTTGGAGAAGCCTGTATTTACAAGAAAGTGAGTGGGAGCTCTGTACATTTCTGATATTATATGTGGATGACATATTGCTGATTGGAAATGATATAGAATTTCTGGATAGCATAACGGGATACTTGAATAAGAGTTTTTCAATGAAGGACCTCGGTGAAGCTGCTTATATATTGGGCATTAAGATCTATAGAGATAGATCGAGACGCTTAATTGGACTTTCACAAAGCACATACCTTGACAAAGTTTTGAAGAAGTTCAAAACGGATCAAGGAAAGAAAGGGTTCTTGCTTGTGTTACAAGGTGTGAAGTTGAGTAAGACTCAATGCCCGACCACTGCAGAAGATAGAGAGAAGATGAAAGATGTTCCCTATGCTTCAGCCATAGGCTCTATCATGTATGCAATGCTATGTACCAGACCTGATGTGTGCCTTGCTATAAGTTTAGCAGGGAGGTACCAAAGTAATCCAGGAGTGGATCACTAGACAGCGGTCAAGAACATCCTGAAATACCTGAAAAGGACTAAGGATATGTTTCTCATTTATGGAGGTGACAAAGAGCTAGTCATAAATGGTTACGTCGATGCAAGCTTTGACACTGATCTGGACGATTCTAAATCGCAAACCGGATACGTGTTTACATTGAACGGTGGAGCTGTCAGTTGGTGCAGTTCTAAACAAAGCGCTGTGGCGGGATCTACGTGTGAAGCGGAGTACATAGCTGCTTCGGAAGCAGCAAATGAAGGAGTCTGGATGAAGGAGTTCATATCCGATCTAGGTGTCATACCTAGTGCATCGGGTCCAATGACAATCTTTTGTGACAACACTGGTGCAATTGCCTTGGCAAAGGAATCCAGATTTCACAAGAGAACCAAGCACATCAAGAGATGCTTCAATTCCATCCGGGATCTAGTCCAGGTGGGAGACATAGAAATTTGCAAAATACATACGGATTTGAATGTCGTAGATCCGTTGACTAAGCCTCTACCACGAGCAAAACATCATCAGCACCAAGGCTCCATGGGTGTTAGAATCATACTAGATTATTGACTCTAGTGCAAGTGGGAGACTGAAGGAAATATGCCCTAGAGGCAATAATAAAGTTATTATTTATTTCCTTATATCATGATAAATGTTTATTATTCATGCTAGAATTGTATTAACCGGAAACATAATACTTGTGTGAATACATAGACAAACAGAGTGTCACTAGTACGCCTCTACTTGACTAGCTCGTTGATCAAAGATGGTTATGTTTCCTAGCCATTGACATGAGTTGTCATTTGATTAACGGGATCACATCATTAGGAGAATGATGTGATTGACTTGACCCATTCCGTTAGCTTAGCACTCGATCGTTTAGTATGTTGCTATTGCTTTCTTCATGACTTATACATGTTCCTATGACTATGAGATTATGCAACTCCCGTTTACCGGAGGAACACTTTGTGTGCTACCAAACGTCACAACGTAACTGGGTGATTATAAAGGTGCTCTATAGGTGTCTCCAAAGGTACTTGTTGGGTTGGCGTATTTCGAGATTAGGATTTGTCAACCCGATTGTCGGAGAGGTATCTCTGGGCCCACTCGGTAATGCACATCACTTAAGCCTTGCAAGCATTGCAACTAATGAGTTAGTTGCGAGATGATGTATTACGTAACGAGTAAAGAGACTTGCCGGTAACGAGATTGAACTAGGTATTGAGATACCGACGATCGAATCTCGGGCAAGTAACATACCGATGACAAAGGGAACAACGTATGTTGTTATGCGGTTTGACCGATAAAGATCTTCGTAGAATATGTGGGAGCCAATATGAGCATCCAGGTTCCGCTATTGGTTATTGACCGGAGACGTGTCTCGGTCATGTCTACATAGTTCTCGAACCCGTAGGGTCCGCACGCTTAAAGTTTCGATGACAGTTATATTAAGAGTTTATATGTTTTGATGTACTGAAGGTAGTTCGGAGTCCCGGATGTGATCACGGACATGACGAGGAGTCTCGAAATGGTCGAGACATGAAGATTGATATATTGGACGACTATATTCGGACACCGGAATGGTTCCGGGGGTTATCGGATATATACCAGAGTACCGGGAGGTTACCGGAACCCCCTTGGGGGTTTAATGGGCCTACATGGGCCTTAGTGGAGAAGAGGAGAGGCGGCTAGGGCAGGCCGCGCACCCCCTCCCCCTCTAGTCCGAATTGGACAAGGAGGGGGGCGGCGCCCCCCCCCCCCCACCTTTCCTTCCTCTCTCTCTCCTCTTTCCCCCTTCTCCTAATCTAACAAGGAAAGGGAGGGAGTCCCACTCCCGGTGGGAGTAGGACTCCTCCCGGCGCGCCTCCTCCTAGCCGGCCGCCTCTCCCCCCTTGCTCCTTTATATACGGGGGCAGGGGGCACCCCATAGACACAACAATTGATCATTGATCTTTTAGCCGTGTGCAGTGCCCTCCTCCACCATGGTCCACCTCGATAATATCGTAGCGGTGCTTAGGCGAAGCCCTGCATCGGTAGAACATCATCATCGTCACCACGCCGTCGTGCTGACAAAACTCTCCCTCAACACTCGGTTGGATTGGTGTTCGAGGGACGTCATCGGGTTGAACGTGTGCTGAACTCGGAGGTGCTGTGCGTTCGGTACTTGATCGGTCGGATCGTGGAGACGTACGACTACGTCATCCACGTTGTGCTAACGCTTCCGCTTTCGGTCTACGAGGGTACGTGGACAACATTCTCCCCTCTCGTTGCTATGCATCACCATGATCTTGCGTGTGCATAGGAAATTATTTGAAATTACTACGTTCCCCAACAGGCGGCGACGTCATCATGCCCCCGCCACCACCTTCTAGGAGGCGCGAGACAAGCAGCTGGCTGATCCACCGGTGCCACCAGCCGGAGACGAGATGGTGACGGGCCCGACTCCCGAGGTCCGCACACCCTCAAGCCGTCGGTTTGCAAAGGCGGCTTCGGCGCCACGCCCACTGGAGGCCGCAGCCGCGAGCTCTTTGATCCCCGACGCCGAGGCGACCAGCGCCGCGCCCACTGAGTGGGTGCGGGGAGGCGGGACGGGCCCTTTGAATCGGGCGATCCTGGACGTCCAAGGCAAACTCTGGGCCGAGGCCGACGCCCTGAAGCGGTGCAACCAAGCGTTCCTGGAGTCACGAGCAGCCGTCCGGGTATGCTTCTTGGCTCTTCATTTTTGATTCTTGTATTTCTTATACTTCTCTGTGGGAGCGCGCCAGCGCACCCACTGGGTGTAGTCCCCGAGTTTCGGGCCGGCTGCTGAGTAGGCGGCTCGGAACTTTAACTGGCAAGCTCCGAGTACTAACATTGTCTAATTTCTTCACTGCAGGATTATCATAACCTTCGCGCAGCCGCCTTCAACTCCAAAGTCGAGGAGCTGACTCAACGGACTGCCGACTTGTCGGAAAGGCGGAGTAAGTCTTTGCTTTCTTTCTCCGCGGGGGCGCGCTGGCGCACCCGCGGGCTGTAGTCCCCGAGATTCGGGCCGATTGCTGAGCAGTCGGGCCGGATCTCCCCGTCGACTGTTCTTCTTTTTGGTAGCTAGTGACAACTTATTTCTCTGCGGGGGCATGCTAGCGCACCCGCGGGCTGTAGTCCCCGAGATTCGGGCCGACTGTTGAGCAGTCGGGCCGGATCTCCCCAGCAACCATTTCTCTCCTTGTTGATTGTTGATGTCATTTTCTTCTTCTACTTTTGCAGAGGCCAACGCCGCCCTGCAGCAGCAGCTGGGCGAAGCCAACACCGCACTGCGCGCCAAGGAGGCGGACTGCAGCAAGCTGTCCGAAGAGCATGACCAGCTGGTCACGCAACTGGCGAAGCAGGAGGAGCTTCTTAAGAAGACCCAGAAGGAGGCGGAGGACAAGGAGGCCGGTCTCCTTGTTGAGTTCGAGACCGAACGCTCTGCCTAGACCGATAAGGAGGCCATGCTGACCGCCGGCTTCGGCGAGATTGAAGACATGGTTGACGGTAAGCTGCCTTCTTTACTCTTTCTTCAGACCACCGGCTTCTGATCAAGCCGGCTTCTTGTTCTAATTTTGGCTTCTTTGCTTTCTATTTGAGCAGACTTCTTCCCCGGCCACTCTGGTGCTGCCAATCAGGCTATCGAGGCCGATCGCGAAGGATGGAGGGCAGAAGGCGAGCAGATTGCTGCCGACGCCCCCCGCACTCTTAGCGAGCAGCTTCTCAGCATCCAGGCTCATCGGATGCTGCGCCGCCTTCAGCGTGTCGGTGCCTAGGCGATCGCCGCCCTGTGGCCAAACATGCCGGCTCCACGTACACCCAGCCGGACTGCCGACTGGCTGGAGGTGACGGCCGGTCGCCTTGAGGCTTGGAAGTGTTCCTCGGCCCGGGCCGGGGCGCGCCAGGCCTTGGAGTTCGTCAAGGCATGGTACCCTGGGCTAAATCTAGCCCGGTTGGCCACGCTTCGACTGGAATCCCAAGAGGAGCTGGTGGCGGTGGAGCGTGAACTTGTCCAGCGGGCCGCGGCTATCGCCGAGTACACCAACACTAGCGTCTTCATTCCTGAGCTGGTTGAGAACGGCACCGAGGCGCCCGCAGGAGTGGTTCGGGCTTAACCCGAAGGATGGCGAGGACTCGACCGAAGTGATCGACTCCAGCGACATGGGAGAAGGCGGGGAGGAGGAGGAAAGTGAAGAGGAGGCGCCAGAAGTCGGGGCGGACGGCCAGTCTCAGCTCGACCGCGCCTCCAGCAATGAGCCACGCCCAAGCAAGCCGGCTGCTGCTGAAGGCGACCAAGCGGAGACCGACCAGCCGGCCACTCCACCAACCGGCACCACCGTTCTGCCGAACCCGTCTGCTGCTTCTTAGGCTGCCAATTTACCTTTGTTTTTACCTGCCTATTAGTCTCAGCAAACTTTGTTAATTTCGCACAATTCCACCTGGGGGGTGTATTTCAAACTCCTGTTGAATGTTGGCCAAGGGCCTTTTGATATGTAAATATTTTTGCCGAGTTCTATCTTTCCTTGCTTTCTGCTCTTTGCCTTTTTTTCCTTTGCCGCCTTCCCTCGGTTGCCGTCTTTCCAGCCGAACAGCCGCTCTGCGGACTGTGGCTGGGTCAAGTACTTAGCCACTTCCGGGGAGGCAAGTACTTAGCCGATTAGAGTTTTCTAGCAAGTTTAAGTAGAAGCCGGCCGGCCGGCTGCTCAGCAGCCGGCCGGCGAAGCAGGAAGCCGGCTTGAACTATGTGCGTGCTTTGGGTCCTTAGCCATTTTTCATGCGAGCACCCTTTCTTCCTTCCCTCTTGCCCACTGAACAGTCGCTCTGCGAGCTGCGGCTTTTGGTAGGAGAAGGCCTAAGTGCCAACACATTACTTGTCCGGCTGCAGGAAGCATTACATAGTACAAGGCGGCGAGTCCCCGGTTCGACTGGTCAAACCCGGTGCCAGGCGGACTAATGAAGTAACACAATGACAGGCATAATACTTATCATATAGATAAAAGAGGGCAGTCCCGAGCTCTTCTCTGGGGACCCGGAGTCTTCGTACTTAATACAAAAGTTGGCGTGGTACATACTGCATCAACTGTAAAACCTTCGAAGGAGATTCGCATTCCATGGTCGCTCCGTCTCCTTGCCGGAGTCGTCTCTTTTGCGTGCTCGAGGCTTCTGAGCATCGATCAGGTAGTAGGATTCATTGCCCAGCACCTTGCTGATGATGAAGGGGCCCTCCCAAGGTGCCGAAAGCTTGTGCTGGCCGGCTGTTCGCTGGATCAGCCGGAGCACAAGATGTCCCTCTTGGAAGGATCTTGGCTTGACCTTTCGGTTGTAGTATCGATGCAGGCTCTGCTGGTAGATGGTGGACCGGCTGAGTGCCAACAGCTGGCCCTCTTCCATAAGATCGACACCGTCTTCTCGTGCTTCTTTTGCCTCCTCTTCGGTGTACATGGTGACTCGAGGGGAGTCGAATTCTATGTCCGTCGGGATGACGGCTTCGGCACCGTAGACGAGGAAGAAAGGCGTGAAGCCGGTTGACTTGTTCGGAGTTGTGCGCGGGCTCCAGAGGACGGCCGGCAGCTCATCGAGCCAACAGCCGGCCGAATGCTCCAGAGGCTCGACCAGTCGGGGCTTGATGCCGGACAAAATGAGGCCGTTTGCTCATTCCACCTGGCCGTTTGACTGCGGATGGGCAACGGACTCTAGGTCCAGTCGGATGCCCTGCGTCGCGCAGAAACGGGCCAAGGCGCCTTTGGCAAAGTTGGTGTCGTTGTCGGTGATGATGCTGTGTGGTATGCCATACCGGATGGTGATGTCGGAGATGAAAGTCACAGCAGTCGGACCATTCAATTTTTTAATTGGCTTTGCTTCTATCCACTTGGTGAACTTGTCCACCGCGACAAGAAGATGAGTCATGCTGCCGCGCGCCGTCTTGAATGGTCCCACCATGTCCAGGCCACAGACGGCAAAGGGCCAGGCAATGGGGATGGTCTTGAGTGCAGAAGCCGGCTGATGCGGCTTGGAGCGGAACTTCTGGCACCCTTTGCATTTCTGGACCAGTTCTTTGGTGTCTTCTAGAGCGGTCGGCCAGAAAAAACCGTGGCGGAAAGCTTTGGCCACAAGCGCTCTTGAAGCCGCGTGGTGGCCGCATTCGCCTTGGTGGATATCTTTTAGGATTGCTTGGCCTTGCTCTGGCTCTACGCAGCGCTGGTACACACCAGTGACACCGCGCCTCACAAGTTCTCTGTTGATGATGGTGTATGCTGCTGCCCGGCGTTGCACTTTAAGGGCCGAGATCTCATCAGTCGGCAGCTCTTTGTTCACCAGAAAGTTGAGGATGGGCTGGGCCCATGAAGGTGCTGCAATTTCTTCGACTACTAGGGCTGCTACTTGCACGAGGGCGGTTGGGCCGGGAGGCGGCGGGTTGGAGTCGACTGCCGCTTGCTGAGTGGGTGTAGTCCCCGGGCTGACTGCTGCAGACCCCGGGCCGGGTTCTGAAGTCCCTGGGCCGGGTGCGGCTGCTGCGGTCCCCGGGCCGCCTGCCGAATTCCCCGCGCCGGCTGCTGGGGTCCTCAAGTCGGATCCGATTGCTTCAGGAAGGGCCGGCACAAAGATGGAATCCGACTCTGGCGATGGCTTGACAGACGGCTTGAGGAGGCGTTGCAGGGCGACACCGGCTGGTATCGCTTGCCGGGTGGAGCCGATTCGTGCCAAGGCATCTGCTTTCTCATTGTCATTTCTTGGCACATGAAGGAACTCGCACCCCTCGAAGTATCCACTGAGTTGCTGTACGAGGAAGCGGTAGCTCGCCATGTTTGCGTCCTTGGCGTCCCAGTCACCTGATGACTGCTGGACCACCAAGTCGGAATCACCATAGCACAGGATCCGGCGAATGCCGAGTTCCTTGGCACGCCGGAGCCCGTGAATGAGTGCTTCGTACTCGGCAACATTGTTGGAGGCGGCAAAGTGGATTTGCAGCACATATCTGAGCTTGTCTCCTTTGGGAGAGGTGAGGACGATGCCGGCTCCCAAACCGGTGCGCATCTTGGAACCATCAAAGTGCATCCGCCAATGGGTGGAGTCTGGCGCTGGCGGTAGGTACTGGGTCTCGGCCCAGTCGATGAGGAAGTCGGCCAGTGCTTGTGACTTGATGGCGGTGCGAGGCTGGTAGTAGATGGTGTAGGGGGCCAAATCTATGGCCCATTTGGCCACTCGGCCCGAAGCATCTCGGCTTCCAATGATCTCGGCTAATGGGGTTGTGCAGACCACAGTGATTGGGTGCTCTTGAAAATACGGCTTCGGCTTCTTAGCGGCAAAATGCACACCGTAGCACATCTTCTGGTAGTGGGGTAGTTTTGCTTGGAGGCGGACAGCACTTCACTCAGGTAATACACCGGTCTTTGGACTGGTAGTGCTTTGCCTTCTTCTTTGCGTTCCACGACTATGACCGTACTGACCACCCGACTGGTGGCGGCGATGTAGAGGAGCATGGGCTCCTTAGGAGTCGGAGCCGCCAGGACAGGTGGAGTGGTCAACATCTTCTTGAGCTGGAGAAAAGCTTCATCTGCCTTGTCGTTCCACTCGAAAAAAGTGGTCTTCTTCATGAGCTGGTACAGGGGAAGAGCCTTCTCGCCCAGCCGACTGATGGAACGGCTGATGGATGCCAAGCAGCCGGTGATTTTTTGCACGTCCAGCAGTCGGGTGGGCACCTCCATCCTCTCGATGGCTTTGATCTTCACAGGGTTGCATTCTATGCCGCGCTCTGAGACCAGGAAGCCAAGGAGCTGACCGGCTGGTACCCCGAAGACGCATTTTTCCGGGTTGAGCTTGATCTGGAATCGGCGCAAGTTTTCAAAGGTCTCCTTGAGGTCTTCTAGCAGTGTTCCACGCTTCTCCGTCTTCACCACAACATCGTCCACATAAACGTGGGCGTTTCTGCCGAGTTGCTTGAGGAGACACTTCTGCATGCAACACTGAAATGTGGCGCCGGCATTCCTCAAGCCGAACGTCATGGTTAGGTAGCAGAAGGCTCCGAATGGCGTGATGAAGGCGGTCTTCAGCCTGTCGGCCGGGTTCAGCTTGATCTGATGATACCCTGAGTATGCATCCAAAAAACTCAACAGCTCGCATCCGGCTGTGGAGTCAATCACTTGGTCGATTCTCGGCAAAGCAAATGGATCTTTGGAGCATGCTTTGTTGAGGCTGGTATAATCAATACACATGCGCCACTGCTTGTTCTTCTTCAGTACAAGGACTGGGTTGGCTAGCCACTCTGGAAAGAACACTTCCATGATGAAGCCGGCTGCTAGAAGCCGGGCTATTTCTTCTCCAACAACTCTTCTCTTCTCTTCCGACAGGCGGCGCAAGGGCTGCCTGACTGGCTTGGCATCAGATCGGACATGTAGCTTGTGCTCGGCGAATTCCGTCGGAACACCTGGCATGTCCTTGGGAGACCATGCAAAGATGTCCTGATTCTCACGGAGGAAATTGATGAGCTCGCCTTCCTATTTGCTGTCAAGGTTTGCACCTATGACAGTGTGCCTCTCCGGATGCTCCGGGTCCAAGGGTATCTTCTTCGTCTCCTTCGCCGGCTTGAACGAGCCCTCGGCTTCCGACTCCTTGGGGTTGGGTGACATTTCCGGCTGCTTGCCGGCCATCGCCACAACCCAGTCAAGGAGCCGCTTCTCAGTCGCGATCACGAGGGACTCGGCTAACCGGCTGCTCTCTGCTGCGCAAGCGGACGACTTCTTGTAGTCTCCTGCTATGGTCAGGATTCCCTTGGAACTCGGCATCTTCATCTTGAGGTAAGCATAGTGGGGGACCGCCATGAACTTGGCAAGGGCAGGCCGGCCAAGTAGCGCATGGTAAGGGCTCTCAAGGTCCACCACCTCAAACCATACTAGCTCTCGGCGAAAGTGTTCTTTGTCTCTGAAGAGGATGTCGATCTGCGTCTTGCTGATTGGTGAGCAGGAAAGGCCAGGAACTATGCCATGGAAAACAGTCCGGCTGGGCTGAAGATGTCTCTGCTTGATTCCCAACTTCTCCATGGTATCTTTGTACAGGATGTTGATGCTGCTGCGCCATCTATCAAAACTCGGGAGAAGCGAGCTGCTCGCCTTTCCGTGGCAAAGGTGGCATCCAACACCAGATCATAAGAGCCGGGATTGGGCATCACTTCCGGGTGGTCGGCCCTACTCCAGCTGATGGGCTTCTTAGACCAGTGCATGAACTCGGGGGTCTCTGACGCCACTGCATTTACTTCTTGTTGTCGCTGCCGTCTGCTGTGCCTGTCGCCAGCCACGCTGGTGAACACGACATAAGCTCCATGCTCTTCTGGATATTCATCTTGTATCGCGCCGACCGGCCGGACCGCCGGCTGCTGAGGAGGAGGAGGAGGCGGGGGGCTGGAGTCCATCACCCTTGGCGATCCTGGTGAGTTAGTGGCACTTCCGAGGGGTGTGATTGGACGGCTTCGTGCCGCTGTGGAACTTGCAGGGTGCATCAAGAGTCTGTTCGTACGAGAAGGCGGGCAACCAGTTGGGCTTGCCGCCCTTCTGGCGTTTGGGGGGAGGCTGCCCTTCCGGCTGCTGATCTTCGACTGTTGCCACCTGCCGGCTCGTGGAAGCCGGCTGCATGACCTTGCGCTTGTTGTTGTTTGGTTGCTGTCGCCGACTGGTGTCACCAGCCGGGGTCCGAGGAGCTTGAGGGGCCACCTTGCCCGATACATTAACTTGGATCCCCGCCTTCATGGAGGAGTCGGCCGTGGCGTACTTGTCTGCTATGATCAGCAGTTCGTCGAGGGTCGCCGGCTCGTCGCAGAGGAGCTTGTGCTTGAGGAGGATGCCCTCTCGGCACCCGGCAGTGAAGTATTCGATGGCCTGCACCTCGTGCACGCCCTCACAAGAGTTGCGCAGCTCGGCCCAGCGCGTGAGGTAGTCGTGAGTTGACTCGTTGGGGCCTTGGACGCACAAGGAGAGCTGGCGAGGCTTGGGCGGCCGCTTGTACGTGCTGCTGAAGTTGCGAATGAATGCTTCAGTGAAGTCGACCCAGTTGTTGATGCTGCGGGGCTTCAGGCTGTTCAGCCATGTCCGGGCCGTGCCCTGGAGCATGAGCAGAACGTACTTCACGGCAACGCGCTTGTTGCCGTTGGCGATGCTGACGGCTATGGAGTAGTCGACCAGCCAGTCCTCCGGCTTCACGGAGCCGGTGTACTTGGGTGTATCTCTTGGGAGCATGAACCCTCTGGGGAAAGGTTCGTCTCATATGCGGGGGCCGAAGCAAGGCGGACCCAGCTCATCTTCTTCTTCTAGCGCCAGGGATCGACTGAGATGATCGATCCGGTGGCGGGCATCATTTTCTCCGATTCCTTCTCGGCGGCCAAGGCGGTCGCCGAGTGACAGGTGATCAACAGGCAGCGGGGAAATACGCCTCTCCCTGCGAGGAGGGGGAGGCGGACAGTCGTCTCGCCGCCGCACTGCCCTCGGGCGGCTGTCTTGGTCGCGCTCGATGGTGATGTGAGTCCGGCTGTGGCTGGCAGCCAGCTCCTTGTCTCTTCTATCGCGGACGCCACCAGTCGGCGTCCGGGATGTCACGCCTTGGTCTCGGCGAGGAGGCGGGTCGTCGTTTCGCCGGTTGGGCGCTTCAGTGCGGCACCCGGCCTCTTGCTGCTCAGTAGCCGCGTCGAGGAGCTGCTGAACTCGCTCCGTCATGTGGCGACGCTCGTCGCCCTCGAGCTTGTCTAGCTCGTCTGCTGCCGCCTAGGCAGCTTGTATGTTCTCTGCAGGCGTGGCGTAGACGGAACGATCTGTCCCGAACATGCTGGCGACGGTCGCGCCACGCTGCCGGACCAGGCCAATGCGGCTAGGACCACCAGGAGCCGGCGTGCCGCCGACGGCACGGTCCATCTCTCGCTGGTAGGCCTCCGAAAGGCATCTCATGCTGGCCAGCCGGTTGGCGCTTTCGACGAGCTGGACACTGCGTGCCTCCAGCGTCTCGGCGTCGGCGTCTTCCGAGATGGGCGCAGTCAAGTCTTGCATCACCGCCTGCAACGGATCCTGGCCACCTCCGCCAGAGTGCTCGCCGTGGCTGATGACGAGCACTTCTGTGACGGTGCTGCCGCCACTGTCCGCGCGAGGAAGCGGCTCATTGTAGACCACCACGTTGGTGGGGAACGCGTCAAGCGACGCCGTGTCGGAGTCGACCAACATCGGGTCGGTGGAGACAACCGACTCCATGTCAGCAGCAGGCTCGCTGGCGACGTGGAGCTGATTGAGGAGGCTCACGAGGCGGCTCTCGGGGCCATCAGTGCCCGCATCAGACGCGGGCTCGTCGGAGAGGCGGATCTCGCCAACAAGATCGGCGAGGCAACTCGCTGCACAGGCGACCTCCGCGCCGCGCAGCGCGTCGGCGCAGACGCCGTCTGGCGTGCCGGGCTGGATGCGCTCGCCAGGAAGGAACAGGGTTCCCGTCCAGAACAGGTCTCCGGGAGACGGTGCACCTCGCCTCACGGTGGGCGCCAAATGTCGGGGGTTGGGTGCGACATATGCCAATGGATGGCTTATCATGGTGGGAGCAAGTGGAACGTCGTCGGTGCCTGGAAGCAGGATGAGGCGTAGACACGAACGCCGGCGCACTTTACCCAGGTTCGGGGCTCTCCTAGGAGATAACACCCCTAGTCCTGCTCTGCGGGGTCTCCGCGTGATCACTAAGGCACTAGTGAGTACAATGGTGCTCCTCGAGCTGTATGCTAGAGGTAGAAGAAGGCAAGGCTTGCTCTCTTCTCCCCCTAGGTGTGAGTCTAATTCTAACAAGTTCAAACCCTTTTGCATGGGTGCCCTGGGGGGTTTATATAGGCCTACCCCCCAAGGGTACAATGGTAATCTGGCTGGTGTAGGACCCGGCTGCCAGTCTCTCTGGTCGCCGGCTGCCGGGGTGCCGCCGCCTGGTGGGTCCCGCCGTCCGGTCTAGTACGGAGCCGATAGGCCGCTCCCGCCGCTCGCAGTCTTGCCGGCTGCTGATTACTGTAGTCGTGATGCTAATGACGCATGCTTGGTCAGGGGAGCGTGGCTACAGTCCCGCTGCCTGGTGGGAGATCACTGTAGCCACTCCGGGTCTTATCTGATTAATGGTGCACGGGCCCCGAGGAAGGAACGGGCCGCCTGCTAGGAGCCAGCCTCCCTCGGGTCCGACTGGTGAGGCTTCCGCCGTCTTCCGGGCTCTCGCTGCCTAGTAGGCCCGCCGCCTGCAGGCCGTACCGACAGGTCGTCGTGGGAACAGGGCTCCGCCTGCCAGCAGTGACGTCAGGGGTGGAGTGGCAACAGTGTCGCGCCGGGCTGAGATCTCCGCCTGTACGGAGCACTGTGGCCACGCCCGGCCCTGGATATGGGGGTGATGGGCTACACAGTAGCCTCACCCTATCTTGTCTTCTTAATGGGAGTGCAGACTTTGAGGGCGCCGTGGGCCGACTGCTAGGAGCCGGCCTCTCTGGAGGCCGCCTGCTAGGAGTCGACCCGTCTTGGAGCCGCCTTCCTGAGCATGGCCGTCTTCTGGCAGTCGGCCGTTTAGCCAGCCGGCCACCAGAAGGCAGCGCTTCATCTTGACGTCTTGAGGGGCGCAGCCGGCCCGATGTTTTGAAAGGTTCTGGGACTCGGGTTAGGCTACCCGTGGCCCATTACTCCGACAGTGGACACGAGTAGCTAATCCGCTCTTCCTCATTTTGTTCTTCGCTCTCCTCATCATATTTTTCATCCAATGAGCTCACAATTTCATCAATTCCTTCTTCCATAGACTCCTGCAAAATATCAGTCTCTTCTTGGACAGCGGAGACTTTCTCAATAAATAGATAAATATCAAAATTTTATTTATAATTCTGAAGTATAGCAAAATTTTCAGGTCTATAAACATCATCATCAAAAGCTTCATACTTTTTAAACAAAGATTCAATTTCATAAGCAGCCTTCAAAGCAACAAATTCTTCTATTCGTTCCACATCACAGTAATCATATCTACCATTAGCATAAGAAGTCAACGTTTCATTATCGTTAAATTTGCATGAAAAGGGAAGGTATCGAGCCATCATCCTAGAGCAATAAGTATAATCATATCTCGAGCATAAATTCCAAGCATACCAATGCAACATATCAATTTGATCCCGTAACAGTTTCCCTTTTTGTGTCAAGCGATAATCCCTAAAGTATTCACGTTGATCCAACGTGTCTCCCATTATCATGTTGAATGGGGTTTTGTCAGGATTATCAAAGTAGTGTTTAATATTTTTCACATAACGAGCATCGAGGGTTTTAGGAGGTTCGCCATCTCCATGAGTAGCAAGTACCACTATTTTTTTGGTGTTTCATGTTCCATATCCATAACTAAAGATAGAGAACAACGTAGAACGGAAAATAAAAATTACTTAGTGATAAAGAAAACAAGCACACACGAGAATATTCACCCCACGCTATTGCTCCCCGGCAACGGCGCCAGAAAAAGGTCTTGATAACCCACAAGTATGGGGGATCGTTTGTAACCTTTTTCGATAAATAAGAGTTTCAAACCCAACAAGGAGCTAAAGGTAGAACAAATATTCCCTCAAGTCCTATCTACCATCGATACAACTCTATGCACGCTTAACGTTTACTTTACCTAGAACAAGAATTACTTTACCTAGAACAAGAATAAAACTAGAAGTACTTTGTAGGTGTGGATAGGTTTGCAAGATAATAAAGAGCGTGAAAATAAAAGTTAGGTGTTGTTTAAATAAAGAAACAATTAATTTTAGTAAAACGAGTGTGGATTAGTGGTGGTAGGATTTGTGGAATTGTTCCTTAGCAATTGACTACGTTGCTAGACCGATAGCAAGTTTTTATGTGGGAGAGGCCACTGCTAGCATGTCGTCCCTTACTTGGAATTATATACACTTATGATTGGAACTATTAGCAAGCATCCGCAACTACTAACGTTCACTAAGGTAAAACCCAACCATAGCATTAAGATATATATTGGTCCCCCTTCAATCCCGTACGTACAATTTCTATGTTTAGGTTGAAGCTGCTGTCACCCTTGCCCTCCAATGCATAGTCCTATCAACATACAACTAACCCTATGGTGTGACCCACACGTGCGCTCATATGATGGGCACCAAAGTACAACAACATAACCACAAGCAAATCAAACCAACCATAGCAATTCACCAATTACCGATAGGACAACAAAAATCTACTCAGACATCATAGGATGGCAACATATCATTGGATACTAGTATGAAGCATAAAGCACCATGTTCAAGTAGAGGGTACAGCGGGTTGTGGGAGAGTGGACCGCTGAATATAGATGGGGGAAGGTGATGAATATGTTGGTGCAGATGACGGAGTTGTTGGAGTAGATCGTCATCACACGATGATTGCCCTAGCGGCGTTCCGGAGCCACCGGGAGAGAGGGGGAGAGAGCCCCCCCTCCTTCTTCTTCTTCTTCTTCCTTGGCCTCCCCCCTAGATGGGAGGAGAGTTCCCTCTCTGGTCCATGGCCTCCATGGCGGCGGAGGGGCGGGAGCCCCTCTGAGATTGGATCTCCCTCTCTGTTATCTTCTGTTTCGCATTCCTGTTTTCTGCCTGAAAACCGTTTCTTATATTCCCGGAGATCTGTAACTCCTATTGCGCTGAGATTTTAACACGTTTTTTTCGGATATAAGCTTACTTGCGCCTGAAGTAGAGCTCCAACCGACATACGAGGAGGGCACAACCCACCACTAAGCGCCTGGGCTGCCTAGCGTGCCCAGGTGTCTTGTGGTGGTTGTGGGCCCCAGTTTGCGATGATTCCACCTCCCAAAAATAAAAAATATTCCAAAATAATTCTCCGTAAAATTTTATCACGTTTGGACTTTGTTTGATATGGATATTCTGCGAAACAAAAAACATGCAACAAACATGAACTGGTACTGGGCACTGGATCAATATGTTTGTCCAATAAATCATATAAATTGTTGCCAAAAGTATGTAAAAGTTGTATAATATTAGCATGGAACAATAAAAAATTATAGATACGACGGAGACGTATCAGGTTCCCGTCCCATTCTTGTTTTGAGGGGAGGAGGTATGAGTACCTCTAGCCGCTTCCTTGCCGGAATTGGCCTCCGACTCCGATGCGGTGGGATTAACCACAAGTAACGGATCAGGAGGAGTTTTCAACCCCTCAAGTAATTCCTTGAGGATGGACATGACCACGGTCGTCATAGACATTTTAAATGAAGCCATAGCTTCATTTAAGTCATCTCAGTGATCGAAGTCAACTCCACGGCCTCGGGCACTTCATCCCCACTACGAGCATCATCAACCATACCCTTCGGGTGGTGAAACCCTTAATGAAGAGATGAGGCTCTGATACCAATTGAAATGATCGATATGGTTGACTAGAGGGGGGTGAATAGGCAACTACCAATTTTTAACTTTTCTTAACAAATTAGGTTTAGCAACAAAAGGTTATCTAGAAGTGCAACTAGGTGAGCAACCTATACGATGCTAACAATAACAACAATAAGAACAAGCAAAGGATACAACACGATAATAGCTTGCACAAAGTAAAGGTAAGAGATAACCACAAGTGGAGCCGGTGGAGACGAGGATGTGTTACCGAAGTTCCTTCCCTTTGAGGGGAAGTACGTCTCCGTTGGAGCGGTGTGGAGGCACAATGCTCCCCAAGAAGCCACTAGGGCCACTGTATTCTCCTCACCCCTCACACAATGCGAGATGTCGTGATTCCACTAGTGGTGCCCTTGAATGTGGTGACTGAACCTTTACAAACAAGGTTGGGGAAATCTCCATAACTTAATTGAAGGCTCCCAACAACACCACAAAGCTTCACCACAGTGGAATGTGGCTCCAAGGTGACCTCAACCATCTAGGGTGCTCAAATACCCAAGAGTAACAAGATCCGCAAGAGATTAGTGGGGGGAATCAAATTTCTCTTGGTGGAAGTGTAGATCGGGGCCTTCTCAACCAATCCCTAGAGAATCAACAAGTTTGATTGGCTAGGGAGAGAGATCGGGCGAAAAAGAGCTTTTGGGGCAGCAATGGAGTTAGGGTAGGAAGAGGTGAGTCTTCTTGAGGAAGAAGACCCCCTTTAATAGTGGGGAACAAATCCAACCGTTATCCACTCCTCAGCCCGCACACAAGCGGTACAACCGCTCCAGGAGCAGTACTACCGCCCAAGCGGTAGTCACCGGTAGTAAGTGCAATGGCACAAGGCCAAGAGCCAGTAGTGCCGCCGGAGCGGTACTGCCGCTCTCCCCAACTGTACTACCGCTGGGGTTGCAATGCTACAGGGCGAAGGTGAAGGAGATGTGGTAGAACGGCCACAATGGTACTACCTCCCAAGGGGGAGGTACTACCGCTAGAGACCGAAACTACCACTTCCTACAGGCGCTGAGGAAAATAGAGGCCCAAGGGGAGAATAGAGCACCAAGCGGTAGTGGCAGTGGTGGTAGGGGCGGTACTACCGCCAACAGGCGGTACTACCACCTCTACTGCCGCTCCCACTTCCACTCGTCCTGCTGGGTCTAATGAGGTTCCACGGAAGTGACCCAGAGGTACTACTGTAGAACTCGACACGAAAAATCGAGACCAGAGCAGAGAGCGGCAGTACAAGCGGAACTAGCAGCGGTACTACTGCTGCCGCCCGCGGTACTACTGCTGGCAGCTCTCCACAACCTCTTCAGCAAAATAGAGGGACAACTCCAAAGAAGCGGAAAGATGTCAAGGGTGCAATATGAGTGTGTACGTGATGATTCCACCCAAACCTTTCTGAAGCGGACCCCCTCTTGATAGTACGGTTTATCCTACGACTCAAATCCACTCAAAAGAAACATAGGAAAATAAACTGTCTTCTGTAACAGGCTTCGAGGGGCGGTAATTGTCTTGTTCCTTATGATGGAATATCTAAAATGCTCAATGCACACGATTAGTCCGCAGAAGTATTGTCAACAATCACCAAAACCACTAAGGGAGAAATATGCCCTAACAGGCCCGCTACCCGAATTACAACCCGGATAACATCCTAACTACACCAGTCAATGCAGACTGTAGCTGGATCGAGTTGAAGGAATACTTTTCCAAAGTTCATAGTCATCCTGCATCGGTCGCTAAATAATGTGACTTATGGGAGTATATTACAAAAGGCCATGGTACGAAAATTGCTCCATGGAGTGCCGAGCGAAAAACCTGTGAAAACATCTACCAATCCTCTAACACCATAGATTTATTCATGTGTTCTTGGTAAACACACGCATGGGGTGCACCAGCATTGTAGCCGGGTAGGCTAATGTGAAGCCGCGATCCGGACATTGCTTGTCCCATACTTTTGGTGTGTTGTCGATGGCCTCGTGTGTTTGTCATTGGTCCGCGCCGGGTCTCTCTCGTTCGGTTATTAGCCTGCTTTCAGCCATATCTCTCGTGCAATGTAGTTGGGTTGGTGGTGGGTCATTGCTTTTCGGGCCTAGTCTGCCGGTCACTTTTGGTGTGTTGTCGGTGGGCGGTTAGGAAGTCCTTGAGGATGTTGCTGCTCGGGTTGGTTGTGTCGGCGCGGTGGTACTCGGGCCGTCCGGTTTGGTGCTGCCTTGGCCAGCATGGCTAAGCCGGCCTTTACGTTGTCTGTGGCCGATTAGGAGGTCCTTGGGGAGGGCATTGCTTTCTGGGTCCGGCATGCTGGCCACTTTTGGTGTGCTGTCGATGGGCGGTTAGGAAGTCCTTAAGCATGTTGCCGCTCTATTTTTTCGTGCCGGCGTCATGGCGCCGGCTCTTCCGGTGTGGTGTTTCCTTAGAGCATTTCCGATAGATGATGTAAATTTGGAGATGTAAAAGTAGGTGTTCTATAATTTACATCTTCAAAAAGTGCTTTTTACATCTACAAAAAAAGTCTCCCGTCCAACAGATGATGTATATTTGGTGATGTAAAACTCCAACTCCAATAGATGATGTAAAAACAGCTAAACGTCCGTGCGGCAGTCATTGTACAGTTGCACTTTAGTCGTTGTATAGTAGCACACCAGCCGCACAATTTGAAATAAAAACATCCGAATTAAAACTTAAAATTTTGACCTGTCCACAATATCAAATTATTACATAATTCATCAAATCCACAACATCAAATGCAACACAAATACAACAAAGTTATTGCACTATACAACAAACAAATAAGGAAACTAGGTGGTTCTTTCTCTGTGCCATCTCCAGTACTCCCCCATCAAATCTTTCCGAAGATCATCGTGTGTATTGGAGTCTCTAATTTTAGTGTACACCTTCATCAAATGTCTAATTTTCTCCTCTTCTCTCATCGACATAACGCGTACGCCCATCAGATCATAGAAGGTGTAATCTACACCCTATCCACGCTCATTCTCAATGATCATGTTATGCATGATCCCAAAATCTAGATGGTCCTCACACAATAGCAAATTGGGATTGCAAAATCCCAAATGCCCTATCCACATCTTTCCTAGCTGCCGCTTGAGCATTATGAAAGTAGAGTTCTTTCTTACCTTGGGGGGTTTGGATTGGCTTGACAAAAGTACTCCACCTCGGGTAGATCGCATCTGCAAGGTAGTACACATAGTTGTATGTGTGGCCATTTGCTTCCAAGGTCACCGGTGGAGCTTCTCCATTGGCTAACTTGGCAAAAAGAGGTGAGTGGTCGAGCACATTGTTGTCATTGCAAGATTCAGGCATCCCAAAATATGAATGCCAAAGCCATGTTTCTTGATTGGCAACGGTCTCAAGAATATGGTGGCCTCCTTCCCACCACCCTTAAAGTGTCCATGCCATGCTTTAGGACAATTCTTCCACTTTCAGTGCATGCAATCGACGGGCTCTAGCATACCTGGAAACCCACGAGCTTTGTTCATTTCCAAAAGCCTCTGACTGTCTTGAGCATTGGATGCTCTCAAGCATGTGGACCAAACACTTCTACCATAGTCTTTGCAAATTGTTTGACATAGAAGATAGAAGTGCTCTCTGCCATCGCCAAATTGTCATCAATGTAGTCTGCCGAAACACCATAGGCCACCATGAGCAAAGCGGCAGTGACCTTCTGCTTGGTGCTATGTCTAAGCAAACCGACACAATTCCTCCTGTGCTGGAAGGATCGATCATGCTGCTTCACAGAATTGCACATGTGGATGAACAAATTTTTGGTCATCCTGAACCGGCGACTAAAGTACCTCTCTGGAAAAACGGTTGCACATCAACCTCTCGTGTGCCTCAACCCGTTCTCTTCGGATGAACTCATGGCCAAACATGGAACCGCCGTGCTTCGGCTTCTTCCTCTTGTGCATTGCCACTAGCATAGCAATATCGTCTTCTTAGGTCAAATCAAATTCCTCATCCGACGAGGAATCGTCCACGAAAGAGGTAGTCCCACGAGCTCATCTACAATATGGAAATCACCGTCAAACTATATCTTCACGCCCTATAAAAAACTCATAGTTTGCACGATTTTTACCTTGGGGGAATTTGCTCGAACACGTTGCGTGCAAGGTGGAAGAAATCGGCCGGCGACGGGTCAGACAGTTGATGGGCGGCGGCTGGTGTGGGCGCCGGCTGCGGATGACCTATGGACGGCCGCGACGCTGTAGGAGAACACCGCTCATGGCGACGGGAACAACCAAGATACCGACGGCGGCTCCGCGCGCAGGCGGGCGGGTGTCACGCGGCTCCCCTATCTCCGGCGCCGGGCAGCGGCTAGCAGAAGCACCAACGCATCCATGACCACGCCTTCGATGACATTATGGCAGCCGGAGCTCCGACAAATCTCCAAATCGGTCGTGCGGTCGTCGACGGGACGAAATCAAATCGTTGTCGGTGGCGGCTATGGTGGCGAGGTAGGCGGCGGGGATAGGCTGCGGGGTCGCGGCGGGGTCAGAGATGGACGGGCGAGCATCGACGGCGTCGTTTCAGGGCAAAAATCGCCAGCGGTGGAGGCGGACGGACGCCGGGCAGACGAAAATGAAATGAAGGCAGTTGAGCGGTTGACGCACGGCTGAAGATTTACATCACCTAGGTGGTGATACAAATCTGCATCTTCAAGTGTTATATTTTACACACTTGGAGGAGGTGATGTATTTTTTTACATCTACATCATTTATTGGAGGTGGGATTTGGAGGCATCAAAGATGTATAACTTTATTATTTTTACATCTATATTATCTATTAGAGATGCTCTTAGCCGGCATGGTTAAGCCGCACGAGTGTTGTCTCCAAACGATTAGGACGTCCTTGGGACCTTGGGAGGATGCCCATCTCTGATTGGCCCGCTTGCTACCGATTGTATTCTGTTCCTTGATTAACAAAGCTCCCGTTTCCGCCTCAAATAAAGAGACCCTTAATCATTTCCCCTTTCCACCCCCAACAAGAGTTTGTCCCTTGACTGAAAACAGCTACCTTAGTGTTTCAGTTTGGTAGTTCCGCAATGCAGGCAATGCAAGCTGCTCTGGCGGATATCGAGGTTTTGTCTTTTAGACGTGGATAGCAAGGTTCAGATAGAAAAAATAGTTTCCCAATCTGAAAAAATGGATTCATTGTTGCGGAGTTCAAGGTACATATGAAACTCTTAGATTAACAATCCACCAAAACAATATTGGTCTTCTTACCAGGAACGAGTCATAAACCAAAGCACCTTGTGCGTAGGAGTTTTGACAAAAAAAAGAAGATACTTGCCACATCTGATCACACAACAAAAAAAATATGAAAAATATATGTGACACAATACACGACCAGTTTTTTTTATCCAGGGCTGCAAACTGTGGTGTGTCCCTAACTTTACTTAACTAGCTAGATGAACATAATTGTGTGCTCATCATTTCAGCGCACTCGGCATAGAGAAAAATGGCTTGAACGTCAATGAGAGCCCGATTACTGACACCATGTTCAGCATCCAGAACAGGATCTGATCACCTGCATATTGGATGATAAATCAAATAAGTATATGCTTTGATAATATGTACTCCCTCCGTCCGAAAAAACTTGTCCCTCAAATAGATTTTTTTTAGAAAAGTCCCTTAAATAAATGTATCTAACATCAAGTTAGTGCTAGATATCACGCTGCAGGTGGGAGTAGGAATAAGTAGGACTAGACTTCCTATCTCACTTAAAACGCCTTAGTGAGAGCCCATTGGACCAGAAAGAAATTAAGTGGGCTAGCCCCTTTAGCCCACTGGAACCCCACTTTACCCTATTAGCTCATCCCCGTAGCTTCTGGTGCAGGGAGGGCGGCGCCACAGCGTACACCCACCGCCGTCGCCGATCGATGGCAGCCGCCGCTGCACGGCGCACCCCGCCTCTTCCGGCTTGCACGTAGCCCCTCCCCTACCTCGCAGCTTCTCCCTACTCCGCCTCACCGGTGTTCCAATCAAGAATTTGACGAACACCTCGACCCTGGCCGGACGCGATGGGCAGGTCGCCGGCAGCCCCAACCCCGACCCCCAGGTCGCCGGAAGCATCAATCACGACCCCCGGGTCGCCGGCTGTCCCAACCCCAACACCCAAGGCGTCGGATGCGTCAATCCCAGCGCCCAAGGTGCCGGATGCGTCGTCGGCAGCAGGTGACCCATCAGAGTATACTTGCTTGATTCTTTACTTGATTCAGTGTATGATGCTTGTTAGAGATTTCCTTTCCATCACATTCAGTGCATGAAATGTTTCCTTACTTGATTCTTTGCTTTCCTGGGGTAATTTTTTTAACTCATTAGGACATGGATGATGACTGATCTTTCATTGTATTGATGTGAAGTACTAATTGAGGTTCAGAGGTTGCAATTTGAAATTTGCTTGGTGTCAATGGAATTTGTAAAAGATGGCCACTTTGAAATTTGCTTGGCGTATAAATGGAAAAAGAAGTTGCAGAGACACAACCCTCATGTGTCCACGTCCGGTTAATTTTGTTTTGTTCTTTCATATTTTCTCTGAAAGATGATTCAGTTTACAAAAATGATCCATCAATGGTAGTGTGCTTCTTTTACCATGTCATTCCATTGCCTCGTAATAATGGTAACAAAATGACATGATTGTTCCTTTTTTTAAACTTGTTTTCTATCTTATTATTTGCGTGAACTATCTTATTATTGCAGATGTGGAAGAGCATGAAAGTAGCTGTCGATGGTTTACTTTAGATGGATTTGTGATCTGTAGTCTAGTTTTTTCACCGTCTTAACACGTGTTCTAGTTCATGCTGCTTTTGCTTTCAGAAGAAAGTTATTATTATTTTTTGTTAATTTTACTTGTTTGGCTCCTGCTGTTCTAGCGAGGATAACAAAATGGTACTGTGTAGGATCTTGAATTCCTGATTGCTGGTATCTGAAAACTGAATTCGTAGCAGTCAGAACGTTACTCATCTTATTTAACTTGGTTGTGAAAAATTTCAGATCTTGAGGAGCACAAGGGTACTAGTGAGCTCTTGCGTGCCATAAAAATTGAGAAGGCTAATGGTCCGGATCTTCATTATCTCTGAATCAAATTGCCCTTCTCATGTTATGTTGTCTACCCTTTTATTGTTTCCTAGAGGGATATTTCAATTGCAACAACTATCAGATTCTATTTCTCCTCTGCCAGTTGCGATTCCAATGGATCCGGGTGGCGGCAAGAACAAAGGCTCCGGTGGCGGGAAAGAAGTGCTGTGTTCTCCATGTCACACTGTTTATTTGATGTCGCGCTGGGTGTTTTTGTTCCTCTTGCTACCAAGTTCAGTCTTTAAGTTTGAGCGAAATGCAGCTTAACGATGACTGACATTGTAGTGGCTTGTAGTTTTATCCCAGATATGTCTTGTAGTTTTAGCACATCACATGCTATTCTGATGAATACCATGCCTTGTATAGGCTGTAGGTGCAGTATATGAGTGTGACACCTTGTAGTTGTGTTTCATACAATGTCTTTTGTTAAGTGGGATACTGGGATCCCACTTAACCCATGTAATGTTTGGTGGGTTACCCAATATTTTCCACCAATTTGTAGTGGGATCAGGTTGGCTGAGGTGGGATGCCCACGGGTAGTCCCACTTGCAGCGTGAGCTAGATACATCCATCGAAGGACAATCTTGTGACAAGCTTTTTCGGATGGAGGGAGTACTTGTTTCCATTCAAGTCGAAAGCAAAGCTATCAGGACATGTGCAATTAGCATGGGTTATATGAGCAATGTGTTTACCTGGTATGAACAATCCAGTTATGTTTTTCTGAGCCCATGAAAACCTAGATAAAGGCAAAAGGTTAGCTAATTGGTTAGGAATCACACTTGCGGCCAAGCAAAAACTCACAGTACTTCCTACTCACAAAATAAAAGAAACACTGTGCTTACATAATTCCTGCTGCTGCTGGGGCTACTGCTTTGAAGATTGACATCAGAGTCACAGATATACCATTTGCGACACCCCTTTGTTCTTGTGCCTGTACACATTTTCATTGGAGAAGTTAGAACATAGCAAAAATGAATCAAAGAAAACGCAATGAGACAGATGATACATACCACCGCTGTGTTCTGCAGAATGTTGCAGGCAATAGTAATCGTAGCCTGTTCCATTTTAGATGATAAATCAAAATATGTTCATGATCAAATTGTCTATTAAAATCACTGCCCATGGAGCTTATTTGTCCAAGGGTACTGAACATCTAATTTTATTTCATCTGTATGAGTGGTGCTCAATTATGGTTTCTTTAGACCCGCCCAAACAGTCATCAACGTGTTTGTATTCTTTTAAAGGAAGGTTTTATTGATCTTCCGGCCTCTTCACCAAGATGATGAACATGTTTGTATAGGATGTTACTAATGTAAGCAGCGAGGTCACTGATGGAGTATGAATGTTTGGAGGAGCTACATGAGAATATTTTCTTCCATCTAAGTCCTCAAAAAATTTCCTTCAGTGATTTGCATTGGGCTGGGGGGCACGAAACCCTTAGCTATACACATATCTCCGCACCTGAGCGAGGTATAATTTTTCTTTGTACTGGATGGGTACTAGGGTTTTTGCCAACCACCAACGAACACCCCTAGTTTGTATTATTTTCACCTTAAACGAAGCAATACAGATAATAATATGCTAACAATTTGTTCCGACCAGAAAATGGACATACCGCAAACATATTCTTAAGAAGCGAGGCTATGTTGATGAGTACTTTGAGCTCCACACCATATAGGTTAGCCATGAATGGATATGTTGCAAGGAGAAGTATAGATAATACCTGAAAAAACAAACATGCATTTGGTACTGTACAATAGATTAGACATATTAGTGAAGTATCTTGATGCAAAATGTTCTTGTCACATACCGCTGCAGAACGGAATGGCTTGACTAGCCCAGCATACTTGGCAAGGAACGGGTAGATCAGAAGTTGATATACCAAAACACCAAAACCTGCAAGATCGAACAAAAACAGCCACAAGGTAAAGGAGTTCAAAACCAGTACTTCATGTAATAGGTAAAGGAGAGATGCCAGATATGTGTCGAGTTCATTCATTTTGTGCTGAATGTTTCTCATGTGCAATGACCATACTATACAAATTGAAGAAACGTCACATACCTGAGATAGCTAGCACGGTACCAACCTCCTGAGATGTAAAACTCAGTCCCCGGTATTTTCTGCTGCTCACAGCCCAGAGTGAAAATATCTGACCATGGAATTTACAGAACACATGCAAAGTTGATTTAGTTCCTTACAAAAAAAAGGTTGATTTAGTCCCTAATATGGTTGTTCTCTACACTCTAAAGGGTAGATACCATATATACTAGCATCTTTTCAACCTAAAATATTGTTGAATATGTTCAATATGCCTAAACATAGATTTACCTCAAGATAAGCTGTATCATGGAGAGAAAACACACAGTAGAGGGTTATTGCTGACATCAACTGCCAGTTCTTTAGCAGGTTCTTTGTGGATGCCATTCTGCATGATCCAGATTGTTTAGCTTTCCTGTCTTCTGAGGTCGAATCAGCAACTTGCGCCTCCATTTCCTCAATAGCTTCCACTTTGTCATCATGGTACATGTGCAGAGTTTCCTAAAAAGAATCATTTATTCAAGTAGGAAATCAAGGGAGAGAAAAAAAATCATAAGGAGATTTACGGGCAATACCGGCAGCCAAATGCATGCAAGACATGCTCCTGCCGCTAGAACCGATATGACGAAGCAAGGGAGGAAGTATGGAAACCTATAAGTAGATGTAATTTGAAAGGTTTATCTTATCTTCCCAACAATGCAAAATTTGTATCATTGAAAGAGTATGAGTAATAATCTACCTTCCAAATATGGATTCCTCAGAGAAAAGATTCGGGTACTTCTTTGCAGGCTGGTACAAGACAGAGAATACACAATGTTAGCCAGAGCCATTCATATAAGATTACTAACTATCCTCCAAAGGGAGATGTTGTGTTCATCCTTCGACAAAAATTCTAGTTTTCACTTTTAACTGTTAGATATAAATTCCTCCAAATAAAGCATATATGTACTTTCCTAACACTGTCATGACAGTAAAGTTCTTGCCTATTGGTACAGTATTTTGGTTTTGCCCCAATTAGTAGATGATCCATTATTCTCAAGCTCTACACCACGGTTACATATAATTATAGTGGCCTAGTGAGTTATTCAGTAATGGCTTTATTGAACTACTGTATGCACGAGTAACTTATGCTTAGTTTGTTAAAGTGGTTAAATACGATCTTAATTCTGCAAGGATACTTCTGTATTTCTATAACTCGATATCAAAGTTAACTGATCCTCACCTGTGCAAGAAATCCTCCAATGGCTGGTCCAATAACAAGAGCTATTGCTCGTGAAGATGTAACCTATGACATAATGTCAGACATAATTATCAGCTAGTAACAGATAAGCCTTTCTTCAAATGAATCAAACCGAGAGTCTGAACATAAAGATGAACTGTTCTCACAAGAGAAATTCCTAGTGCTTGGTGCTCTTTTCTGCAGACTTCTGAAGCATAGGCCTGAAAAATGCAGACACAACCGTGAGTGTTCAACAACTAGTGCCATTTGCTTAATTTAATTAACTCATCACCCTCAGTGTACAGAAATCACCTTGATTGGTCCTAATATACCACAGAGTAACCCAAGTAGCCCCCTAGTTACAATTGCCATCCAGTAAGTCGTGCTAAGGCCGAAAAGGGTGTTAAATACGATCCTGAAAAAGAAGTAGTAGCGTAGGATTAATTTTGATTTAATTGAATGGAGTACGAAATATGTTTTCATAATCTAACTGAATTTTCCGTACACTGAGAGGATACTGATAACAATGCAAGGCTTCCTCCCATATTTGTCAGCAAAAATGCCCCATGGCACAGCACTGATGGTTCTTCCAAGGAAATAAGCAGCCCCTTGAGACAGAGTATACAGTCAGTAGCTACTGGTCGAAAAATAACTATTTTCGAATTATGACGCTATTAAAGTCTACTCAGTGTACTTGTAGTCTTTTATTCCCTTATTTTTCCAGTAATTTGACAAACGTTACAGGGGACAATACTAACCAACAAAACCAGCATAGAACCCAATGTCTTGCTCTTGCTTTGCGACTTCCAAGTCCCTAATCTGTTAAATAATAACAACGGTGGACATATAATTAATCAACACAAAGTATGTAATAATTCAACAAACGACAATTCATGCATACAATCAGGATAGATGTTCAAGTTTTGCGACTTCTGTACATACCATGAAGTATAGATAGGGAAACAGTGACTGGATCGGTAGAGCTGGAAAGATAACAAACCAAGTTGTTAGTTAGCAAACGCCAACAATTGATATACCTTAACTTATAAAAATCCTATAGAAATATGTCCAATCTTTTAATGAAGGTGACAAAAAAAAGTGAGTTTTGTAGACAAACTGCAGAAAGAGCCTCTGGAGAAACCATGAAATAAATGCAGAAAGGCACATGTTTGGGAGCATCTCCTAATGTTTTGAAGTCTGAAATCAGAATCTCTTGGTTATGTTAATTGAAACCGATTGGATTGCACTATTGTACTAGAGTAGCAAATCCAAATGTTATAACATCTCTACACCCTCCAGATTCTGGCAGTCATACAGCTGTTCCATGAGGATGCTGCCTGATCATCAGAGGAAATCCTGTAAAAGAGAGCATCGTGTGGCATCATACCGGCACACAAGCATGCGATCCAAATGTAGAGGAACTCCGTGTAGGGTATCCGGTGGTCGGCCTGCGTCTTCCTCTCCTGTCTGCATCCGGGGCATCGTTCATGGTACACCTTCCTGACGCGGAGCAATGGCGCCTCTCGGCCTGACCCGGTCATCTTGATGCCTCCGGCTGCGGCTGCGGCTGAATGCTACGTGACTCTTCCTACTCCGTTGGACGTCCTTAATCCACATCAAGATGATGCCTGGATTCTGAGAGTCGCGCGGCATCCTCGTTTGCCAAGAGCTGGAGAATGAAGCCTGGCTCTAGTTGTTCGTGGATTCTTGCCTTTGGTTTGTTTGGCTAAATTTAGGTGGCAGGATGAGAGGGTTGGCCAAGTCTTTCACGTGCATGTGTATGTAGTACCAGTACAAGTGCGGCCGCTCCTCTTTCTCACTCCATAAATCATAATGGCAAATTCTTTTTTTAGAAGTAAAAAGCTTAATGTTGTTTTCAACCTATTGTGCAGTTGCGAACCAACCCGTGGTTGGATGGTTAGAGGGACAGTGGTATCCCCAGCCCACCAGGGTTCACGTCCTGGTGCTCGCATTATTCCTGGATTTATTTCAGGATTTTCGGTGATACGCTTTCAGTGGGAGGAGACGTTCCCGTCGACGACGAGGCGCCTACGGTGACTTCGTAAGCGCCTACAGTGACTTCGTAAATCTCAAGATGATATGCCGGCTCAGTCTCTCGGAGGTGCTCATAGGGTAGGGTGTGCGTTTGTGTGTTCATAGGGGTGAGTCTATGCGCATATGTATGAGCACTTGCGTCTGTACTGTGTTAAAAAAACCTATGGTGGAGTTTTCTTTTGCCAAGAAACACCGTACAAACCCACACTCATGTACACGCACATACACTCACTCCTATATGAACGCATACAAGCACCACTGCAAAGTCTAGGACTTGAACTATGGTAGGCTGGTTCCATCACAAGGAGACACCGAAGGCCTCCACAAATTGAGATTTGGTCGTAGAACGAACGAATTGTATCCAAGGAACAAGGGGATAAAAAAGTAATAAGAGAAACGCATTGCTCATGGCTTGTATTGTAGTCGTATTCTTGTAGTCCGCCCTCCATGCCTCTTTAGTCTTTCTAATCCCGAGGCATTTTTCCCTCATTCCTTTTGTGTCTGGCCGTCAGAAAAAGGCATCTTTTCCAGCTTGCAAGATCACTTCGCTTTTGGCGACTAGTTTCTACCCACAATGGCTAAAGCTACCTTTAATGAATGAATGATTTGTAATACCCATGAGTTAGATGAACCTAACCATCTGAGCTACGCTCCGTTCACCCGATGGTGGAGTTGGGAGGGCATGGTTTGAGCCCA
The DNA here is from genome assembly GCF_002575655.3 of Aegilops tauschii subsp. strangulata. Taxonomy (NCBI): domain Eukaryota; kingdom Viridiplantae; phylum Streptophyta; class Magnoliopsida; order Poales; family Poaceae; genus Aegilops; species Aegilops tauschii. The sequence continues at coordinate 191,292,902 of NC_053037.3, forward strand.
CACATCTTGGACCACTCCGTCGCCTCAAGGAATCATTGAGATCGGGCTCCTCATATAGGATGCAAAAATAATATACACTCAGTCAAGCTTGAGACATGGGGTGTGTTTGATTGCTCGCGGCCCCCCAAACAGTACCAGTGCATGCAAAAAAGCCTATTCAATTGCTCACGCGAGGCGTTGGCTCACGCGCACGAAACTCAAAGCATTCCATATCCTGACTTGCTAGGAACGCTTGAATCGACCGTTTCCGTGGAGCCGGGCTGAGGCGAGCGCAAGTCGGGAGGGGGTTGGCGTACGTAGGGGTGCAGGCATGGAGGTGGCGAGAGACGAAAATATGTAGGTGTGATATGGCGCGAGATCTGCAGTCTCAATCCCCCACCCCCCTCCCCTTTTACTCGCTCACCTCTATTGGGAGAACAAATCCAGCCTCAGTTCTTGGCAGCGGTAGCGGCGGCGACTTAGATCTGTGGTACCGGCGGCGCGGACCGAGATCTCTTGCACCAGGATGTGCTCCTCCCCGCGTAAGCTACTCGTCCCCTTCGTCTCCGTCTCGTCCGCCTCGTCTCCGACATGGGTGGTCGTTGTCTCACATGGCGGTAAGCAGCATACAACTACCCACCATCCCTCCACTATTTTGTTGTTAGCTAAGGTGTAGGGTCGATTTTGTTGTTACTTACCACAACATCAATTTCACTAGGACAAACGAATGAAGCTGCTCATTCACGCATCAACACTCGTAGTTGTGACTCAGACCTAGGTCATGTTGGTCCACAAGAGAGTGGTTCGTCACAATTCGAAACCTGTGATTAGACATGGTCCAATGTTATCCCGAGATAGTGAGAGGATGGCGAATCTAAACTACATCTACAACATTAATGATGTAGAGATTGTCAACATGCTTCGAATGAGAAGATCGCGTTTCTCCAAGCTTGTGAAGATGTTTAGAGAGAGGGGGTTGCTAGAAGATAACATCTACACCTCTATGGAAGATCAAGTAGCAATGTTCCTTCATGTTGTAGGTCATAACCAGAAGTTCAAAGTGATTTACAACACAATTAGGAGATCCAACGAGACAATTTCCCGGTATTTCAAGCAAATCTTATATGTGATTAGAGAGCCCAGAGGAGAGATGATCAAGGCACCTAATGGTCAAACTCCTTCGAAGATACGTACGAGCTACAAATTACTAAACAGTATAACTCAACCACCTATGAGCCACCACAGCGTTTTGGCGTCGTCAGCCGTCAGATCAACCTACAGTAACGAACCAGATCGAGTCGTCGTCCCACCCAGCGCAACAGGTCATTTTCACCAGGTCGCAATCCATTCAGCACACATGTAGTCGGGCTGCTGCTCCACAGGCCGAGCTAGGGATCACCTCATTTGATGGGCCGATCAGCGGCCAAAAGCCCATGTAGCCAGTTACGGGATTCTTCCATGTGTTTCGTGCGTACTCCACCATCGAAAGAAAACCCTCAAAAGAAAAAAGATGCCACAATTCAGCTCAGCACCGGCGGCGGATGCTATCTCCGCTCCTCCCGGCCGCATCGTTCGTCCATCATCCACCGGTAGATCTCTTATGCCCTACAAGTTGATCCCTTCATCTTGCCGAAAAAAGATTGATCACTTCCTCCACCGGTTGTTGTGTCTCTTAGACGACATTATGATCCTGAGACAAGTTTTTGTAAACCTGCGTTTTGATTGCCCCTTTTACTACTTCCAGTTCGTGTGTACAAATATCTTCTATTGATATTCCTTCCGCTTATGTCAGCCGGGCTAATATGGGATTCTTGGCACAGCTGGCAGTCCGTTCTTGAGCCTCTCGCTTCCAGATTTTCCCATTGCTCTTGTTAGGTAGGGTTTGGATAAATCCCAGTTTCAGAATGTCTATACTTGTGGTTCAAATTATGTTAGCAAAGCCGTGTGATATTGGCGTAGAATGTGCCGAGAAATACTTCACTGAACCATTCCACATGAAGTACAAACAATGGCTCATTGACAAGTGTTTCTAATTTGTTAGGGTCTAAGCCCTCTCGTTGCACTGTTCATGCTGCCAAACATTCAAACCTACCATAGGTTTCTCTTTTTTGATAAATGTACCATCGGCCCCTACAACGACGTGTTCTACTAGGAAATGGGATAAAAAAAGGTTGGTTACATCACTACTTGTGTCATATGAAATCTTCATTTACCTCTCTAAGACTGAATCTATTGCCAAGAAATTGTTCAAAGAAGTTCTGTTGTGCTTCTTCTACCTATAGTAGCGTACATCAATCCATAAACTTAAACACATCTGCTAATGGCTCTTGATTTTTGTATTCCCAGGTACATCAGCCGTTTCTCCATGTTTCTAGCATATCTTTGCTTCAATAATAGAGAAGTGCATTTGCTTCTTATCATGAATAATAGTGCAGAAAACAAACATAACCATGCATATATTGTTTTGTTCACACCACCTCAAGTTATTAGTTCAACTTAATCAGTTTAATTCCATAACTTAGGTGAGTGTAAGAACTTGTAATTATGTACATTTTAGGGCCTCAATTATTGACTATGTGTATGCATTCTAAGTGTACTGGTTGCACTATCTTTCAGGCTGCATGCACGGCAATGTGTGTTCTATACCCTAAATTCATTCTCTTTCACTACCAATACTTCTCCTCATGACTACAATCTAACCTTCAAGATAGGCGGGCGCGGCAACGCGCGCCTTCATGTTCTAGTGGTATCCATATTTCAAGGTGAGCCGTACTAACTATTAGTTCTTGCCATGAGATGATTGTATTGTTGTGAGTCATAATACTTTTTCCATGCTATCACATGATTGTATTCATGCAATAGATGGCACTCACATGACTGCTATAGTGTCGAGGTCACGGGCTGCAACATACAGGTATAGAAAGCACTACACAAGCCAGAATGTACTTGCTGCTTAGGAAGGATCAACCCATGATGCTAACATTCTTGCTGAAAGCATGGCTCGACCTGGTGAGATCAATATCCCTGATAATAAGTTCTAGCCAGGAGATGTTGGATATGCATGTCGTCCTAGGGTTCTTCACCCATTAGGAAAACCAGGTATCATCTTGGTGAGTTCTCTGCTAGGAACTATCCTAAGATTGCCGAATCTAGCTTTAGAGTTAAAGTTGAGAGGGCATTTGGTGCTTCAAAGAATAGATTCAAGATTCTTGATCAGAAGGCATTCCACCCTTTCATACCCAAGTTAAGCTTGGTCTTGCATGTTGCATTCTTCATAACTGGATCTTAGAGTGGGGTCCTGATGAGTACGTGTTGGATGAGGATGATGCGACAACTAATGATATTGGATCTGTCCATAGTGTGAAGGCACATGCTAATGAAGCTTGCAAGAGCAAAAGGTTGGACTGGGCTAAGGCAATGTGGTCTAAGAGGTAACAGAAGGATCTGAAGAAGACGAGGATGGTGAAATTTCCCCCCTTTTATCTATATGATTCTTAATTTGGTACTGTCATTTGTTAGTAGTTAGGACCAAAATGATGTTAATTTCATGTTTGTATAGTGCACTTTGTGGTAAGGCCACAATTAGTGAGAAGGGGTGACGACAATATTAGGCCGGGAGCAATCAAACGCCAGGCAATTGTATCTTCACAGCCATAACCCTGTAGTGCTGCCAACCGAATGCCATCAAACGACCTTGTGATGCAATGCCGGCAGCCAACGAAGTGCAAAACATGGTTCAAAAACTGTATTTTCTTAAAGAAAGAATGTAAGGGAGGCCCGTACAGTATAATAGGTGCAACAAGCCAAAATTGCAAGTACCATGCCTTGAACCTGGGTGGGTGAAATGCATAAATCCCTTTCCACCACTAGGCTATGCCTTAGTTGGCATTCAAAGACTGTATTAGCTTAGCCAGGCTCTACCAGGCCAAAAGTGCAAGGGGGCCAAAATCTATTTGAGCAACCACTGTACGATTATTAAGGTGGCTCCTATTCCGCACAGGATTGGGACGATCCATTAGGGACTCAATCGGATGTGGTAGCGATTCAACTCACACTGTAGCGACTCAGGCGAGTACCATAGCGACTCGACCGACACTACGACGATTTGTCTGACAATGTACTGGTGGGACCGGCACTGTAGTGATCACAGCGAGTACTATGGTGACTCGAATGGATACTGTAGTGATTGACTTTTTTTGTTTGTTGTTTTCTATTCAGCTTTAAAAACACAAAAGTTATTTTTAAAAGTGTACATTTTTCTTAAAACTCAAAAAATTCTCAAATTCCTAACAAATTTTGAAAATGCGGATTTTTTGCCCAAACATTTTTTGAAAACCATGATTTTTAAAAATACGAACTTCTTTGGAAATTCCAAACATTTTTTAGAAAGCATTTAAAAAACTCAAATAATTTCGAAATTCCAAACATTTTTTGAATAAGTGAACACTTTTTGAATTTTTCGCACATGTTTTGGACACAAACAATTTTTAAAAAATGCGAATATTTTTTAGAAAAATTCAAAAACAATTGCATTCCTTAAAAAAATCCGAACATTTTTTGAAATTTATGAAAAGAAACAAAAAATAAAAACTGCAAAAAATCAATAGAAAGAAAAACTGAAAATCAAAAACCAAATCCCAACGGGAAGGTTCCCAAAACCGAGAGATATGTAGAACGTACGTACAATAGATTAAATGGGACGGCCCATCTCACCATCCTTGTGTGTTTGGTCGATATGCTTTCACAGGAAGCGACAAATAAGATTTGCCTTTGTCAAAGACCGTACTTATAGTAGTTGTAGTCTGGTCCGCGTCAATAAAATCCATGATTAATTGCGTGCATCTACACAAAAGATTCGGAGCGGGTGACGGCTGAGCTTCCGTGAAACTTCCTCCATGGTCTTCCAGGCTGCGCTCGCTCGCTCGCTCCCTGTCAGGGAATAGACGGACCAGATACTTTCCTGCCGTCCCGATAGCAACCGGGGTCTGGATCTGGAGTGAAGACCATACGGATGGGATGGATCGCCACCACGTATCCTCTGTGTGTACGGTGGACTGGGAGGAGGGTAAGATGTGGTCATTTCGGGTCCCACATCGTGCTACTACTGTCATCCTGGTACTGTACTACACATGTGACCTTCCCGTCTATGCGACGCATGTGTAACTGAGACGCTGACACTGTTGAGTGTACTAGACATGCCACTGACGTTGATGCGCAAATAAAAAAAGACATGCCACTGACGCGCAGCACATGGAGCATCAATGAAACATCTGTGTATAGGTCAGTTATAAGGTCAGGCACGGTAAGCCGCGGCCTGCGCGCCAGTGTCGGACAAAATTTCTGTTCTGACCTTTTGTGTAAACTTAATCATGAATTGACCTCGTTTCAAAAAAAAATTTGAATCTGACTTTTTTGGTCACGCCAACATCTTTGACGTCTGGTTTGCACGGCAGACGCCAGAGTGCATGGCGTTTGGATGTGACGATGTGGAGACGCCATCCATCTTGGCGTTTGGGGAAACGCCGTAGCTCTTGGCGTTTGGTCCTACTCCATCACTTAAACCAAAAAAGCTACATGCACCATTACTAGAGTTGCTTCTATAAACAATTCTCTTGATTAATTACTCCCGTAATAAAAAGCTTGCTAACCATCGTTGCAAAACGAATTAACCCACACCTAAATGCAACCAATGACGACAAATTTTCTACGGATCGACTTTGGATGAGGCGTCAGGGTGAGATGGAGCAGATTTCTAGGAGATTAATATGATGATCCGATTTTAAATTAATTAATCGCATGATGATTTACTTTTCTGTAGTATCTGCGGTTGTTAGCCTATTAAGGGCATCTCCAACGCTGACTCTCAAACCTTCCACGACTGTCCGGACCGTTTTGTTTGGACAAAGAATCCATCCAACATGGTCCTGTATCGGTCTACGGCGTGATCCCGACGCTTTTTCTTTCACAAACCGGATAAAAAATGTGGAGGAGCTTTCCGGGAGTCGGGGCAGCTGTCACGTCCGCTTCTGACATTCCTAGCCCACCCAAACCCTCCTCCCTCGCCGGTGCACGCTTCCCGCTCGAAACGTTCAGCGTAGATCCAGCGTACATCCAGAGCGTGAGTGTCCGCATTCATGAGGACCAGAGCAGACGCGACCACTCACTGGCGCCATCATTAAAGCAACACGCCGACCGAAAGAGCGCCGCGCGCACCGCTTCCCGGTGCTGGCGTCTGTTCCATGTTCAAACAACATGACAGTAGCCCGTCCATCCGTCTGCCGCCCACATTGACGGTGGCCCCCTCAAACGCCCAGACAGACCGGCACCCCTCATCTCCAGGCCAAATATGGGGCGGATATGAAGACGTCCGGGCACACCCGCCACGTCGGACCCGGCCCACGCTAGCCCACCCGACCCCACATAAATTTCTTCCCATCTCTCGCCGGACCAAAACCTAGCCACTTCCCTCCCCTCCCCTCCACTCTGCTCTGCCACCCAAGCTCGTCTTCGGCTCCTTCCGACCGTCTTCGACATGGCGGGCAGCGGATCCGAGTCCTTCACCTCCAGATCCGTCGACTCCGAACTCATCCCACGCGCCCCGGAAAGGAGATGGCCGTCCGACTTGCGCTCCGCCGCGCCTGGGAGGAGGCCCGTGCACGGCAGCAGTCGGGCTCTGTGGATGTGGAATGCATTTTTTAAGGCATGGCCGGTCAGTGTCCACGGACGCGCCTAGACGCGCCCGTGGACGTTTAAAGAGTCGGATTTGCCAAGTCCTAACTACATAGAGGAGTATTTCGTTTGTTGTCTAGACGTGCCTACGCCAAGACCAAGGTATTTTGTTTGGATCCTGAATTTTGATCTTTTTTGTACATTGTCTCCCGTTTTGCTAAACATAGCCAGATGGGTACGTGTGAAGACTACGTTTGTGTGTTCTAGCAGCTTGTAAATTCTTGTGAAGAAAAAAACAAGTGGTGATTTGGTCAAGAGATCATCTCATATACTGTAATTGTAATCCCTTAAAATTCAAGGCAGATCTCTTTATTTTCTTCTCCGTATTTTTTTGCGTGCATGATACTACCTCCATTTCAGTTTACAAGTCCTGCGCGTATACCTAGGTTGTCAATTTTATCACCCTAACATAAACTATATAACACAAAAATTATACCTTTTGAAAGTAGAAACTCCGAAGTTTATGTTGGTATATTTTTTGTAATATATGATTTTTTTTAGGTTGGTCAAATTGACGACCTAGGGGTACGCGCACGCCCTGTAAACTGAGAGAGAGGTAGTACCAAATTAGGATGAGGTAACCATACATGCTCTAGCATGGGCTGGGCTATCAAGCAAGCCATTAATTACGGGAGTTAATCAAGAATTTTTTTTGTAGAAGCAACTTCATTAATGGTGCATGTAGCCTTTTCTTTGTTTAAGTGATGGAGTAGGACCAAACGCCAAGGGCTATGGCGTTTCCCCCAGACGCCAAGATGGATGGCGTCTTCGCATCGCCACATCAGCGCCAACCAGGCAAGTATGGGCCAGGGCCAAACGCCACGCATCCTGGCGTCTGCCATGCAAACCAGACGCCAAGGATGTTGGCGTGACCAAAAAAGGTCAGATTTGGAAATCTTTTCAAAACGAGGTCAATTCGTGATTAAGTTTATAGAAAAGGTTAGAACCGAAATTTTGTCCGCCAGTGTCTAGGAAAAGGAAACGCTATGGTCCCTCTGGACATGATGTAGAGCAACTCAATTTTATTTGGATCCATTGGTTAGAGTTAGTTTGAACTAGTTGGGGTTTAAATACCCCTAAAGTATGTAAATATGAGGGTTAAATTGAAGCTAGTTACACTAACCCATCCAAAAAATATCCCACCAAGAAGTGCTAATTGAGCTAGTTCTCATGCAGCTCACTGGAAAATCATTTTCTCTCTCTATCCCGGCAGCCAAGAGATGCTAATTGAAGCTAGTTCTCGTGAGGTCCATTGAAAAATCACTTTTCTCTCTTCATCAAGTGCATTTATTGTCAATCTAACCCTATCATCCAAACATCTTTTGGCTAGCGTTAGTTTAGAGTTAGTCATGAGCTATAAACTAACTCTAACCTCTAGCTAATTTAAAGTATCCAAACAGGCCATTGGCTACAATTAATACAAACTTTTTCAAAGCCGTCGTGAAAATGCAGTTTTAGGAATTCCGCAAAACTTTTGGCAAATCCACAAATTGTGCTCTAATGCCAAGTTTGGCTAGCCCTAATTAAGGTGGTGTTTGGTTCTTTAGTCCTAGGACTTTTTCTAGTCCCTAGGACTTTTTAAAAAAGACTCTCAAGGAGATGCTTCTAAGGACTTTTAGAAGAAAAAAAAGTCCCAAAAAAGTCCCCCTGTTTGGTTTGCTAGGGACTTTTAGGGACTTTTTTTAGTCGTAACAAAAAAAAAGTCCCTAGAACCAAACACCCCCTAATTACAACAACATAGGACTATTTGGATTGGAGTTTGAATACTATACTAGGACTATTTGGATTGGAGTTTGAATACTATACTACTACGAGAGGTCCCACACCATGCATCTGTTGTTGTCTACTGCCTCCCGTATCAGTTTCGCACCCGTGATGATGGAGAAGGCACATGTGAGTTACTCCATCTTTCTCAGCTTTCACCCAGCCGATGGTACACATAGGTACGGAGGGGATGTGTTGTCGTCGTCCATTGTCCTGTAGTACATCCATCCTATCAAACCGTGGTTAATGGTTATGCTACACACGTACCGAGGGGCGGTTTTCGGTGATCTGTTACACTCTTTTAGTTCGTGCCATGGTTAATCTATTCTTCTGAAACCTCCGAAGTTCCACGCTATGTTTATAACTACTCCCTCTGTTCCAAATTACTCGTCGCAGAAATAGATGTATTTAGAACTAAAATACATCTAGATACATCCATATTTTCGACAAGTAATTGGAGTAATTAATTACGAACCAGTCGTCCTAAGTGCCGAGGCGTAGAGATGGTATGTTAATTGCTTGTTGACTTGACATATTATTTTTGGTTTTCAGGTCTGTGCCCCAGCCTGATGCACCACCAAGGAAGAAGAAAAGTTTAGCTAGTAGTGAAGTAAGACCATCGTCGTTCAGCTAGGGGAAATATTAATGTATTATAGGACAAAAAAAGTACAGGTGTTGATTATTCTAGACAAAGAGTACAGGTGTTAGTGGAACTGAAGAAACGGCGTACGCGTGCTACATCCAGAACGCTGGAGGCTGGAGCTGGACCCATGCCGGGAACAAGAAACCCAAGCAAGATGGAAGAGAAGAGAGGGAGGGGCGCACTCACCGGCGCAGAGACAGACGACCCACACGTAGAAGAAGTTGAGGTAGGGGATGCCGGTCTTGCTCTTGTTGATCTCGTCCAGCCTGCACCCTGGGCACCCCTCCTTGCAGAGCTTCCTCTCCCTCGCTGCTGCCAGCAATGGCGCCGCCGCCGCCGCCGAAGACTCGTTTCTCTCGCCGGCGGCCATTATCTCCCTTCTCTCTGATGAACAGGAAACGGGATGCGGAGATCAGCTCGGTCGACCTCTGCTTACGAGAAGTGAAGCAGAAAAACGAAAGGCGCCCGTTTACCTCTGCGGGAGTAAATGGAGCAGTAAAGCGCACAAGGTAGGCGTTTAGGGTAGCGAGCATCTGCTGCTTTTATTAGTGCGAGTGTAGACGCGGGCGCGCCTTGTGGACTATGGTGTGTTGTTTCTGCCGGGTGCGTGGGATGGACCAGAGGGTTTGGTCCGGAAAAACCTATAAGACGCACGCTTCGTCATCTTGCCAAGCAATCGCACACGGTTCACAAGCGAGCGATGCCTGGGTCGGCCCGTTCACCTCTTCATGGATCCCGGTTTTAAGAAACCCCTAGCAAAAAATGCCCGTGCGTTGCAACGGGTAATGAAACTATCATCATAGAATTTCACCATCCCCTTTATCCTTCCACCATTTTTCTAGCATCATGAAAATGCCCTTATGATTTCACCATCATCGTTGCATGAGCCGCTCCATATCCTCGATGCACTCAGGCAACATGTGCATATCCGTGACGCTCATGCTGCCCAGATCCTTCACCTTCTCATTTGTGACTATCACAACTGCTTTCACATCTTCTCCGGCTCGCCGTAGGCATCGTAAGTGGCGGCGGCCTTTGGGTTGGCACAACCGGAACTACAGAAACTTAGTTTGGAAGGAGAGAGAGCGGCAATGGGTAGAAAGCCAAGGATTTGCGGGATGGGAAGATCACGCATCACGTAGGGGTGTCGATTGTGATCGTTGCCAATTGATTGCAGCCATTGTTTCCTTTTTTGTGAAGAAATTGATGATCGTTTGGTTTGAGATAAAAACCAGGTGGGGTAACCGAGGACGACGTATCTGAATTTTAGGTATGAGCAATCAGGCTTGCCCCAGAAACAATCCTACCATTTTTTAACTCCTTGTGTTCACTTTTATAAGACGTTGTACACAATTCAGACAACACCTAAGACATTTCAATATCAAATGACTGAAACGTTTTATAAAAATGAACGGAGGGAGTAATAGAAAATAATAACTTCCTTTCTACGTAAATAGGAGAATCGCGTCTGAATCCATCTAAAAAAAGATTCACGTCAGCGTATCATTTTTTAAATCATGTTTAAAAAAATGTTCGCGCTTAAAAATATTCAAAATTCGAGTACAGTACCTCCTAGTTTTTAAAAAATTGTTCATGTTTTACAAAAAGTCCAAATTCAAAAACTTGTTCCTTTTTAAAAAATGATCGAGTTTAAATTTTGTGTTCACAGGAAGTATTCACGTATATTTTAGGATACAGTGCTGCTGCTTGTATTGTTTAATAAATCAAGATTTGGAAACTGACACGTTGAAGTTCGCGCTTAAAAATATTCAAAATTCGAGTACAGTACCTCCTAGTTTTTAAAAAATTGTTCATGTTTTACAAAAAGTCCAAATTCAAAAACTTGTTCCTTTTTAAAAAATGATCGAGTTTAAATTTTGTGTTCACAGGAAGTATTCACGTATATTTTAGGATATACAGTGCTGCTGCTTGTATTGTTTAATAAATCAAGATTTGGAAACTGACACGTTGAAGTTGTCTAGTGTATAGGCTAGCATGGCCTAGTCACCTACGCCAGCTCCACGGTACGATTCTTGAGAAGAGCGCACTTTGGTGGTGTGGTATAGCTCCACCAATGGGCCGGCCCATCTCGGCTTGGTATGGCGACGTACCAATTTTTGTGACAGTTTTTGTCGACGGACAGACTAAATTTTGTACCACCTCGAGTAGCCACAATTTAAAATATTGAACGGCATCTAAGCGGGACGAAATTAAGAATATCACCTTGGTTTATTATTAGGTAGGTATAGATATAGATATAGATATAGATATAGGGGGTTCCTAGCTGGTTTTTTCCGGTATTGGGAATCTTCTAGGAGGTTCCTGAACCATTTTTCTTGTCTCTGTTTCTTTTTATATTCTATTTTTCCTGGTCCTTTTTTTTCTACTTCTTACTGTTTCTTTTTATTTTATTTTTCTTTTTGTTTTTATTTTCATTTTAATTTTTTTCAAAAATGTTCATGTGTTTAAAAATTGTTCGCAGTTTTTCAAAACTGTTTGTGTTTTAAAATTTTATACAGGAGTTTCAAAATATGGTCATGTTTCCAAAAACTGATCAGGTTTTTATTCTGTTCGGGAGTTTGAATTTTTTTCATGTTTTGAAAAAACTTTTGCGTTTCCAATTTTTTTTCCTATTTTCAATTTTGTTTCCAAACTTTCAAAAAGTTTCAATATTTAAATTTCTTTGGTATTTTCAAAAAATGTTCACGTTTTCAAATTTTATCAAGAGTTTCAAAAAAATTATACATATTAAAAAACATGATTTTGAAAAAATGTTCACATTCTTAGAGAATTTTTGGGTGAAAACTGTCCACATTTCATTAAACATTCATTTTACAAATAATCAAATTTTTCATAAACATGAATAATTTTTTAAATCCTTTTTCAAAAACGCGAAGAATTTCTAAAGTTTTTGCAAAAAAATGATAAAATACAATAAATTCTATAGCACGATCAATTTTCGAAATTTGCAAAAAAAATGGAACACAAACATTGTTTTTTGAATTTGTGAACAAATCTCAAGTTCGAGAACATTTTTTGGAATTTTGAACAAAAAAATTCAAAAACACGGAAAGAAAAGAAAAAGAAAAAGGAAATGTTTGGATCTGACGTTGGTGTTGTTCTTATAGACTTGCGCTGCAATGTAATCAATACCTTTCATTATGTACGGTGGCTAGCATGGATAGCTTGTTTGCTGGAGGTCTCGTGATCAATCGTCGGTCTACAATTTTTTTTGCGAATTTATAGTCGCTACACTGGTCGATCGCCGCTCGCTTCGCTCGTTCACCAGTGGGCCGGCCCAATCGGGGCGTGTGTGCGTTTGTCCAACAGTGTGCCGCATAAGCATCAGATAGGAGCTCCCGTCGTATTGTCAAAGGTGAGACTCGAGCTGGGCCAGTCTAACGCGGCCTGGGCCCATTGTGTTCGAGCCACAAAAAGGCGGCTGGGCTGGCCCGGTGTGCCTTTGGGTCGTGTTGTGCTTAAACCTTACGAGTGGCGTGCCGAAAAGGTAATCAGTAATGTTGGGCAGCCCGTCTCTAGCATCACGCTAGTCATAAACGTTTAGTGATGTGATTCCGGCACACGTCACTGCTAGCACATATACTAGCGGTGTGCCCTGTAATGAATACGCAACTACTATGTTGTAGTATTAGTGACGTGCACTTGTAATCGCATGTCATTCATATTTTTTTGGCCCAAGACAAAACTACCATGACAATACATTTTGTTGTCATGATAGCAATATTTAACATCTTAATTAGTGTTTTCTGTCATTGCAACATTTTTAGCCAAAGGGCTCATTTTTGCTGCCATGACAACATTGTTTAGCCATTGTTGTTGTCATGACAACAATTTTTAAATTTAAAATCAGTATATATGATGTCTAAACAGGTACTCTTAAATTTAACACATCAACACTAGTAGCATGCATATAACATGAACATGTGCTACTATAACAATTTTGAACACATGTTCAACACTTCGACCATAATTAAAGACGTTTAGATTTGACTATAACGTGTTGGGAAACGTAGTAGAAAATGAAACATGTCGTCATAATATCAATCAGGAACGCTACAAAGTTGCAATAACGGTTTAGATCGGATCATTACCAACTCCGAGTTGCAGAAGAAGAAGACAAGTTGGTGTACATCGAACCTGAAGTCCCTTGAACCGTTCATGAATAATCCCTCGAACCGAAGACCAAAAGCACGGCCTCTCCATAGATTGCAAGCGTACATGCTTAACGATCCGGCAGTGCTTCGCCGGCCACAGCTAGTCATTGCCATAGAATTAGAGGAGAGAGAAACGAACCTCATGAGGCTTCTCTATTATGAGGAATTATAGAGAACTAGAACTAGATCTTGTCTACATCAAACTAAACAAGAACTAGAACAAGAGAGAACTAGAGGAGGCTCCAAAACATGTGTTCTAGGGCTAGCCCTGCCCCTCTATTTATATGTTGAGCCCTGGGGTCGCAACTTGGGGAGGGGGCCTCCAAAATTCGGTTTGGAACACAAGGAAGAGTCCTCCTTGGCTTCCAACATGAAAAGCCAAGGTTCCTTTCATTTTCGGAAACGCCACGGACCACAGCATCTGGCCCAAGGCCAAACGGCAGGGACCCTGGCTTTTGGCCCCTGTTCTCCACAAAAACTCCTTTTGCATCGACCTAGATCCTTGTGGGCCTTACCCCTTGGTCTAGCCAATGTTTCCTCGCACCAGGGACCCTTTGGATTTATCCGGAAGCTTCTGTAACCTTCTGGACATCACCAAAAGTCCCTAGGACCTTCCCGGGACCTTGCAAAAACATTTCTGGAAAACATCTGAAACTCTTTCGGAACTCTCTTGAAACTATTTCTTATGTTCCCAAAATTATTCTGAGAATATTTTCTCATAACTCTCACTCCACTAAAACTCAACAGATCGTGATTCCCTTAAACTTGTGACCTTGTAGGTTCGGTAAAACATAAACATGAACAAAACCCCTTTCGTTCAATGACCAATAGCAGAACCGTGGACATCCATATTGATCCCTATGAATGCAGGAATGATATTCGAGTGAATCTTTGGTTAACATGTGATATTCCCTTTGCTCCATGATACTTTACAAAACTCGAGGTGAGATATATCGGTATCATCTTGAGTCATTCTCATGCTCACTATACCGGTCTCCTTGTTACCGGTTTTGTTCTTTCTCGTTGACATGTTCCAGCATCCCCGTGACCTAGTCACTTGTGTCTGGCCAGCCGATGATGGATGTCATCATGATACGTCTCCAACGTATCTATAATTTTTTATTGTTCCATGTTATTATATTATCAATCTTGGATGTTTTATATGCATATCATTTTTTGGGACTAACCTATTAACCTAGTGCCCAGTGCTAGTTGCTGTTTTTTTGCTTGGTTTTGGCTTTTTAGAAAAACAATATCAAACGAAGTCGAAACAAAAAAATCTTTGGATTAATTTTTTCTGGACCAGAAGGGACCTTCGAAGCTTCAGGAGGAGACCAAACGAGATATGAGAGAGCCACAAGCTCGAGGGGTGCGCCCCCTGAGCTTATGGGCCCTACATAGCTCCCTTTGACCTAATTCCACTTCTATAAATTCTCAAATATTCCCAAACCAACGGAGAGCCACCCGAAACACTTTTTCCGCCGCAGCAAGCTTTTGTTCTTTCGCAATCCCATCTGGAGGCCTTTTCCGGTACTCTGCCGGAGGGGGAATCGATCACGGAGGGATTCTACATCATCCTTGCCGCCTTCCGATGATGCGTGAGTAGTTCACCAGAGACCTACGGGTCCATAGCTATTAGCTAGATGGCTTCTTCTTCTCTCTCTTTGGTGTTCAATACCATGTTCTCCTTGATGTCCTTCGAGTTCTATTCGATGTAATCTTCTTTTGTGGTGTGTTTGTTGGGATCCGATTAATTGTGGGTTTATGATCTGAATATTCATGAGAAGTAATTGAGTCTTTTCTGAACTTTATAATGCATGATTTTTATAGCTTTCTATTCCTCTCCGATCTATCAGTTTGGTTTGGCCAACTAGATTAATTTATCTTCAGTGGAAGAGGTTCTTTGTGATGGGTTCAATCTTGGGGTGCTCTATATCCCAGTGATAGAAGGGGACAACACCGGTACAACAATCTGCTATACAAATGGTTTTTAACCCCTTTCCGTGACAGAGTTATAAACTGTCGCCTTGCATGTGTGTACAATAAGGGGGTCCTTCCCACATGACCCAGAAACCGTCGAGGATAGGCCCTCCAGTCACTCATGCTGGAAAAAATGAGCTCATGTGCGTTCGGGCTAGCCATCGCATACAATTATATAGGCCGAATCGTTTCCATTCGTAAGTACATCCCACACAGTGAGTCCCAGAGAAACGTTTCCGCACGTATGTACATCACACACAGTGAATCCCGGATGAACGTTTTCATTCATATGTACATCCCACACAATGAATCCGAGACAAACGTTTCCGTCTGTTTGCACATCCTACACAGTGAATCCCAAACAAACATTTCCGTTCGTATCTACATCGCACATAGTTTTTTGTATAGCCTCGTGTGTGATAGGTGTAACGATCACACACGCTCTGCCTCCGTTAACCATTTTATTTATTCAAGTATATCACACATGATTCGATGAAGAAAACTATATGGCATTGGGCTATCCATCACACACGCTTTTACTACTACAACCATTTGTAAAGTTCATGACTCTTTTAGCAGGTTTATTAGCTTACTATTAATAATTCCAGTAATAAGCAAATTTACATTACATATCGAACAGTTGTTCGCCAATTTCATATCAGGCACATAAATATATTTTAACATCACAGTACGATAGCTACGTGAAAACAACATAGTACATCATATAACTAGTTCACCTTCATAAGCACAATATTAGAACAATATATTTGTTTCCCTAATCGACTGATGCATGATCAACCAAGTTCGTCTTCTCCACCTCTGCTTTCAGTTCAGTAAGAACCTGTTTTGCACTGACCAACTGGGAAAGTTCCTCCTCCTTTGCCAACACCATCTTAGCAAAGTCTAATTTAAAAATTATGAGCTCATTCTCAATCTTCCTCTTTTTTTCCCGTATCTTGAAATATTCTTCAGCGTTGACAACACTTTCTCTATGCCTATATTTGTTCTCTTCCTCATACATGCTCCAGAGCTTTGCGAGGCACATCTTCAAAGACTATGGCCATTCTTGATCAACCCACTCTAGGTAAGAACACTTCGGTTCATCCTATAATATTTAAAAATAAATCAGTAACAATTCTAGGGAAAATGGGTTTGTAAAAACATAAAAAATCACCACATACATATTCTGAAAAGATGAAGAAATATGTTAATTATGACATATCTTCAAAAAGATCGATGTGCAAATGAATTAATTGCTACTGAGACAACAACCAAATTCAGAAACATCATAAGCTATAATTAACTGCAACACGCTACAAGTTCTTAATCATGTACTATAAATAACAAATTGAACATTTTATGAGGAAGCTAAATATAACTGCAACAACATAGCGAAAGTGTTTGGATGACATCAAATTGATACTAACACGTGTGTACATGCACAAATTTAGCAACATAGAACTAATACCACTAAGGCTGTCCACTACATTTACCAAAACTGGTGTCAAAACAATTGTTCTACATTTGGCACCGGTGCCCTGTGATGACCCACAAGTATAGGGGGTCTATCGTAGTCCTTTCGATAAGTAAGAGTGTCGAACCCAACGAGGAGCAGAAGGAAATGACAAGTGGTTTCAGCAAGGTATTCTCTGCAAGCACTAAATTTTTTGGTAACAGATAGTTGTGTGATAAGATAATTCGAAACGGGTAACAAGTAACAAATGTAACTAAGGTGCAACAAAGTGGCCCAATCCTTTTTGTAGCAAAGGACAAGTCTGGACAAACTCTTATATAAAACAAAGCGCTCCCGAGGACACATGGGAATTATTGTCAAGTTAGTTTTCATCATGGTCATATGATTCGCGTTCGTTATTTTGATAATTTGATATGTGGGTGGACTGGTGCTTGGGTGTTGTCCTTACTTGTACAAGCCTCCCACTTATGATTAACCCCTATCGCAAGCATCCGCAACTACGAAAGAAGAATTAAGATAAATCTAACCATAGCATGAAACATGTGGATCCAAATCAGCCCCTTACGAAGCAACGCATAAACTAGGGTTTAAGCTTTTGTCACTCTAGAAACCCATCATCTACTTATTACTTCTCAATGCCTTCCCCTAGGCCCAAATCATGGTGAAGTGTCATGTAGTCGACGTTCACATAACACCACTAGAGGAAAGAGAACATACATCTCATCAAGATATCGAACGAATACCAAATTCACATGATTACTATAACAAGACTCCTCCCATGTCCTCACGAACAAACGTAACTACTCGCAAAGCATATTCATGTTCATAATCAGAGGGTTATTGAGTATCATTAAGGATTTGAACATATGATCTTCCACCAAATATACCAACTAGCATCAACAATCAACACTACTAGCAACCCACATGTACCAATCTGAGGTTTTGAGACAAAGATCCAATACAAGAGATGAACTAGGGTTTGAGAGGAGATGGTGCTGGTGAATATGTTGATGGAGATTGCCCCCCTCTCGATGAGAGGGTCATTGGTGATGACGATGGCTTGGATTTCCCCCTCCGGGAGGGAAGTTTCCCTGGTGGAACAGCTCCGCCGAAGCCCTAGATTGCTTCTGCCCGGGCTTCGCCTCGAGACGGCGGCGCTTCGTCTCGAAAGCTTCCTTCTGATTTTTTTTCAGGTCAACAGACATCGTATAGCAGAAGATGGGCACCGGAGGCCTGCCAGGGGGCCCACAAGCCACAGGGCCGCGCCCAGGGGGTAGGGCGTGCCCCAGACTTGTGGCCTCCTGGTGGGTCCCCTCTGGTATTTTCTTTGCCCAATATTTTTTATATATTCCAAAATAATTCTTCGTAAATTTTTAGGACTTTGGAGTTGTGCGGAATGGGTCTCTCAGATTTGCACCCTTTTCGGTCCAGAATTCTAGTTGCCGGCATTCTCCCTCTTCATGTAAACCTTGTAAAATAAGGGAGAACAGGCATAAGTATTGTATCATAATGTGTAATAACAACCCATAATACAATAAATATCAATATAAAAGCATGATGCAAAATGGACGTATCAACTCCCCAAGCTTAGACCTCGCTTGTCCTCAAGCGAAAGCCGAAATCGATAAATATGTCCACATGTTTAGAGATAGAGGTGTCGATAAAATAAAATACGGACATGAGGGCATCATGATCATCCTTAGAACAACAACATATATTGACATATAATTTCTTACGCTAAAGCGACAATTTGTTCACAAGGTAAAGTATGAATTAGAAACTTTATTGATAACCAACAAACTATGATCTCAGTCATTGAAGCAATTGCAATTTATCATAATATCAGAAAAGAGTCAATGTAAGAGCTTTTGTATAGCAAGTACACATACTCAACCATCTCTTAGTCTTTCATAATTGCTAACACTCACGCGATACTTATGAGTTCAAAGCCTCAGTCGGACACAGAGAAAGATAGGGGCTTATAGTTTCGCCTCCCAACCTTTTACCTCAAGTGTAATGTCAACAATAATACTTTATGATAACCTACGTCCGAGTGGATATATATATATATATATATATATATATATATATATATATATATATATGGATCTTCCCCAACATATAGTGCTTGCCAAAAGGAAAAATTGTGAAAAGGAAAGGTGAATATCACCATGCTCTTGTATAGAGGTAGAAAGTAAAAGTAAAAGATAGTCCCTTCGCAGAGGGAAGCAGAGGTTGTCATGCGCTTTTATGGTTGGATGCACAAAGCCTTAATGCAAAAGAACGTCACTTTATATTGCCGCTTCTGATAAAGAACTTTATTATGTTGTCCGTCGCTTTTATTTCTTCCATATCACAAGTTCGTATACAACTTATTTTCTTCACACTAAAATATCATACATATTTAGAGAGTAATTTTATTTCTTGCACCGATGACAACTTACTTGAAGGATCTTACTCAATCCATAGGTAGGTATGGTGGACTCTCATGGCAAAACTGGTTCAAGGGATGTTTGGATGCACAAGTAGTATCTCTACTTGGTGCAAAAGATTTGGCTAGCATAAGAGGGAAACCAAGCTCAACATGTTGGAGGATCCATGATAATATAACTTCTATTCGGATATAAGAAAACACAACCCATTATGTTGTCTTCCTTGTCCAACATCAACTTTTTAGCATGTCATATTTTAATGAGTGCTCACAATCACAAAATATGTCCAAGATAATATATTTATATGTGAAACCTCACTTTCTTTATCACTTCCTATTAATTGCAACAATGACCAAAACTATGTTTGTCATCTCCCAACAAATTTTAATCATCATACTCTTTATACGTGAAGTCATCACTCTCCATAAGATCAATATATAATCTTTTTGCTTCTTTTATTATTTTTCTTTTTCTCAAGATCATAGCAAGAAAGCAAAGCCCTCACTCAAAACTACTCTTTATTATATAACTGTCACGTCCAATATGCGACACTATCCTAAAGAGACTCGAAGGTCCCACCAAGGATAGAACCGCATATTGACACGCTTCTGCAAGGTGGATATCATTACATCAAACCATTACATAATAGATGGGGATACATACCAAAGGCATACAATGCCACAAGAATACATCAATACATCATACATAGATCAACACCCGACTACGGATGAAACACAAACAAAAGCTCTAACAACATCCACCCTGCTAGCCCAGGCTGCCGACCAGGAACCTATCCCTCAAACGAAGAAGTGGAACAAGAACTCCAACACAATAAAAATCGCTCTCACATCATGATCATCGCAGAACCTGTACCTGCAACTGTTGGTGTAGTAATCTGTGAGCCACGAGGACTCAGCAATCCCATTACCATGGGTATCAAGACTAGCAAAGCTTAATGGGTATGGAAAAGGATAAGTGGTGAGGTTACAGCAGCGACTAAGCAATGTATGGTGGCTAACTTACGAATATAAGCGTAAGATGAGAATCTACGCAAACGGTCGCAAACTAGTAACGATCAATAAGTGATCCTGAACTACTTACGTTCAAACATAACCCAACCGTGTTCTCCTCTCGAACCTCCCGAAAAGAGACAGTCACGGCTACGCAACACGGTTGGTGTATTTTAATTGAGTCCTCTACAACCGGATATTAACAAATTCCCATCTGCCACATAATCGCGGGCACGGCTTTTGAAATATTAAACCCTGCAGGGGTGTCCCAACTTAGCCCATGACAAGCTCACGATCCGCGGAGACAATCCTCCATCGTAGGACACCCCATCAGACTCGGAATCCCAGTGCACAAGACATTTCGACAATGGTAAAACAAGTCCAGCAAGACCTCCTGGTGTGCCGACACCCTGATAGTAGCCGCGTGTATCTCGTCTCAGGCCACGACCGGATGAGCACTACGTACAGCAACCGAAAACCCCGGGTGAAGGGGTGGCACCGCAAGTGGCTCTGTTTGGGACCAACACCATCAGCGCTGGCCCCGCCTTGTATGTAGAAAATCCTCGGGTTCGCGACGCCCTATGCCAATTAATTATTAGGTTCAAGTATTATTACGGCAAATGTTAAAACCAATGTTGGGCCTTGCTGGAAGAGTTTTATTCAAAGCTAAACATCGAGAGGGTCCCATACCCCTCATCGTGTTAGGGACGCAAAATCAAGGAACATAACACCAGTATGACGGAAACTAGGGCAACAAGAGTGGAACAAAACACCAGGCATAAGGCAGAGCCTTCCACCCTTTACCAAGTATATAGATGCATTAATTAAATAAGAGATATTGTGATATCCCATGATATCCACGACCCGACATAAAACAACCTGCATTGCACCTGCAACTAGCAACGCTATAAGAGGGGCTGAGCAAAGCGGTAACATAGTCAAACAACGGTTTGCTAGGATGGTGAAAAGGTTAGAGGCTGTTTCATGGCATATTGGGAGGCTTGATAAACAAGTGGTAGGTAGCGCGACATAGCGATAGCATCGAGACAACTAGCATAGCAAAGATAGTAGTGAGAGCCAAGGTGACGGTCATCTTGCCTGAAATCCCACTAGGAAGGAGAACGAGTCCATGAATAAGATGAGCCAGCGTAGTCGAACGGATCCTCACAATCGCAACGTGACCGGAACTATCAAGAAGAAGTACAACCGGAAAGAAGCAAACAACATGGTAAACAACCATCACATAAACATGGCATGATGCACAATCAAGTATGATGCATGTCCGGTTTAATGAGGCATGGCATGGCAATTTGCAACAAACAAAACTACAAGTTAAGTGGAGCTCAATATGCAACGAGTTGAATATTGGAGAAACACCACATTCAATTATTTAGTTCACTCTCGTTTAAGCTACTCCACAATATTAAATGTTATAAAACATGGCAAGGGGTGAAGCATAAAGAAACTATCTATTTAGGCAAGTTTAAATGGGGCCGGAAATAACAAACAACAATTTCGGAAAATCCCCATATGTCATTTAGCAATTGATGCAAAAAATAATTTTAAACATTTTAAATGTTGTTATCATGATGTGGATGACATATACAAGTTACATGCAATTTTTATGAAAATGTTGACATGAAGGATGATATAGAGCATTTGGTCACAATGGCGGAACGAAAGGGTGCCACGGCAACATATCGGTTCCGGTAACTTGATTGAGATACCGATGCAAAAGAGAAGTGTGCGGATGTGTGGAACACGCAAGAGATGGTGGGGCGTTCCCGGTAACCGGGTGTCCCACATGACGGTGGCAAGGAAACGAGGAACGTGCAAGGATCAATTCGGACACGATTCGAACATGAGAAACTCATACATCAAAATCATTCGCTCACGGATGGTCGTCTTGGGGTTATACCTTCGAAGCATGCGTTTTGGGACGGACGGGTTCGGTGGGATGTAGTTGTTCACGGGTTGTCGTGGGAAGTAGTCATACACGACGATGGTAGTGGAAGTAGTGGTTCACGTTCTAGAAGCGGCTCATGATGATTGTAGTCAAACTTGGCGATCCGAAGGGCTACTTGGCGAACAACGGTCGTCGTGGTACTTGTCGGATCATGAAGTCAAACTTGAAGGTCTTGTCGGATCGACAGCGACAGTGGTCGTACATGGTTCGTAGATGTTCGGACCATCTTGTTCTTGGCGGAAGAGAACACATGGCGACAGAGAGGTACGTGCCGGCGGTAGTCGAACTTGGCGGGCGTCATGTAGTCGTACACTTCGAGGGGCTTGGCATGTCCAAAACATAGCAGCACAAGGTCCCGGTTGAGGTCGTGTAGTTGAACTTGATGGACATCCGAGTCTTGCAGGGCTCTCGTCGATGAAGGGTTTTTGGAGCTGCGGTCTTGGCGCGCAGCGAACAACAATGCGTGCATGCCAACAGAGAAGGAAGCATAGTCGGCCGGTGGTGTGGGACGACGCCGGGGTCGTGGTGGTCTAGCAAGGAGCCACCCCACGGCCTTGAGGTGGATGGCCGACCATGGCAAGCAGGAGGCGGGGCAAGGTGGATCGGGACGAGGGCGCAGCGCGTGTGTGGAGAGGAGTTCAGCAGTAGGGCGAGGCAAGGGGCGACAGAGCGCCGTGGATCGGGCAAAAGAGGGCCATCGGGAGGCGGTGGATCGGGAGCTTCTCCTGATCGGGATGAGGATGGAGGGGATCGGGGCTCCTCATCCCTGCCTGTGGCGGCGCGAGGGAGAGAGTGGAGGGAGGAAGAGATCGGGAGCACAGAGAGGATCAAGGCTAGGGTTAAGAGGAGGTTGGATGGGCCTTGGGCCATTTCGATGGAGAGGAAAAAGGCCAAGAGGTTTTCTCGGCTGGTTAAGGAAAAATAAAAGAAGGGTCTCCTTTCTCTTCTAAAGGAAAAGAAAAGAGAAGCCAACTAATTTATTTGGAGGGCCAAATAACTCCAGGTTAAGCCGAAATTTGGCATGTGGCCTCTTCGAAATATTTCGAAGCTCCACAACAAAATTGGACAAAAGGGAGAAGGATCAAGGATTTTAAATATTCAGAAACGAAAGGAACTTTGAATTGCAAGTGGGTTGTGGTTAATTCCAAATTAACGGAATATTTCTAATAGCTCCCTAAATATTGGGATGATACGTTATAAAGAGAAATCACCATGCGAATTCCCTCGATTTAAATAGATCAACGATCTATGCAATTTATTTAGCTGAGTTTTTAAAAAGGGGATGCAATGCAAAAGATGCCATGATGAATGCAACAAACAAAATAAATCACACGACGACAACGAAGAACATGGAAGGCTTCTGGAGCGTCGGTCTTGGGTCGTTACAATAACTCACGGACTCGATTACATAGGTAGATCACAAAGCAAAACTCAAAGACTAAATCATACTAACAAGTTTGTTCTACTAAACCAAGATATAACCAAAAGGATCGAACTAAGAAAAACGATAAAGGTAAAGATGTGATGATGATACGATACCGGGACACCTCTCCCAAGCTTGGCAGTTGCCAAGGGGCGTGCCCATACCCATATATTTAGATCTCTTTCTTCGGAGGTGATGATGATGGAGTTGATGATGTTGTAGGCTTGTCCTCCATCTTCCAAGGCATAGGTTCACCATCGTAAAAGGATGAACGATCCTCCGGGATCCTCAAATCTACAGCCAAACTCATCCTCTTAAATCTGTATTCATACTCACAGTTTTGGTTCCGCAGGTCATAGATCTGGGCTTGGAGATGCTCGATTTTCTCAAGAAGCTTGAAGATGGCCTCCCCGATGTTCTTGGCATCCAGCTTGTGTCACGGGTAAATTCCATGATTGGCGTTGAGCCCACGTTCCACCATCCCTTGGCACTTGAAGACTTGCTGATCCATTGCTTCGAGCCTTGTCTCCACGCTTCCGGTCTTCTTTGGCCCTTGAACATCACTGATGTGCAGCACCCCCTCACGCATCTCAATGGTTTGAGGGTGTTGTAGCACCTCCGCAAGGTAGGGGTTGATGACCTTCTTGAAGAACCTGTCCTTCGGAGCGCTTGGGGATGTCATAGCGATCTAGATCTGTCAGAAAAATTGCTCGAAACAAGAACAGAGGCTTTTGCCGTGGTACGGTGGTCAAAACCTTCGGGAGATTACATAATGAATTTTTACCGACCAAAAGAAGTGTTATGCAAGAAAATGGAGTCCAGAGGGCACACGATGTGGCCACAAGCCAGGGAGGCGCGCCCCCAGGGCTTGTCACCTCCTCGTGCACTTTTCGGACTACTTTAAATTTTCCTAATTTTTTAAATATTCCAAAACGGAGTAAAATTGCCATTGGAAAAGTTTTGGAGTCGGTTTACTTACCGTACCACATACCTATTCCTTTTCAGAGTCTAAAACATTCTGGTAAGTCTCCCTTATGTACTCCTCTGGTCTTATGGTATTAATTATATTGGTTTCAACATTTATTGGAGTACCTGAGATATAATGTTTGATTCTTTGACTGTTTACCACCTTTGGGTTGGTCCCTTCGGAGTTGTTGGTCTTGATAGCACCGGAACGGTAAACCTCCTCGATAATGTAAGGACCTTCCCATTTAGAGAGAAGCTTTCTTGCAAAAAATCTTAAATGAGAATTGTATAGCAAGACATGGTCACCTACATTAAATTCATGCTTTTGTATCCTTTTGTCATGCCATCTTTTAACTTTTTCTTTAAACAACTTGGCATTTTCGTAGGCTTGAGTTCTCCATTCATCAAGTGAACTGATCTCAAATAACCTCTTTTCACCGGCAAGTTTGAAATCATAGTTGAGCTCTTTAATAGCCCAATAAGCTTTATGTTCTAGTTCAAGAGGTAAGTGACATGCTTTTCCATAAACCATTTTATACGGGGACATACCCATAGGGTTCTTATAAGCAGTTCTATAAGCCCATAATGCATCATCAAGTTTCTTAGACCAATTCTTTATGGATCTATTAACACAGTCTTTTGCAAAATCAATTTTATTTCTCGATTACTCAATTCTACTTGACCACTAGACTGAGGATAATATGGAGATGCAATTCTATGATTAACATCATACTTAGCAAGCAATTTATGGAAAGCACCATGAATAAAATGTGAACCACCATCGGTCACCAAATATCTAGGGACTCCAAACCTCGGGAAAATAACTTATTTAAGCATTTTAATAGAAGTGTTATGATCAACACTACTAGTTGGAATAGCTTCTACCCACTTAGTAACGTAATCAACAAGAACTAAAATATGTGTATACCCATTAGAGGAAGGAAAGGGTTCATATAATCAAAGCCTCAAACATCGAATGGTTCAATAACAAGTGAATAATTCATAGGCATTTCCTGACACCTACTAATATTACCAATTATTTGACATTCATCACAAGACAAGACATACTTACGAGCATCTTTGAAAAGAGTAGGCCAATAAAAACTAGATTGTAATACCTTGTGTACAGTTCTATCTCCAGCATGGTGTCCACCGTAGGCTTCGGAGTGACACTTGCGTAGGATCTGTTCCTGTTCATGCTCAGGTACACAGCGTCTAATAACACCATCTACTCCTTCTTTACAAAGGTGTGGGTCATCTCAAAAGTAATGTCTTAAATCATAGAAAAACTTTTTCTTTTGCTAGTATGTGAAATTAGGTGGTATAAATTTAGCAGCAATGTAATTAGCATAATCAGCATACCATGGAGCCCTACAAGAAGCTATTATGACAGCTAGTTGTTTGTCCGGAAAGCTATCATCAATAGGTAGTGGGTCATCAAGAACATTCTCTAACATAGACAAGTTGTCTACTACGGGGTTCTCAGCATCCTTTCTATCAATAATATGCAAATCAAATTCTTGTAGTAAGAGAACCCATCTAATAAGTCTAGGTTTAGCATCCTTCTTTTCCATAAGGTATTTAATAGCAGCATGATCGGTGTGAACAGTTACTTTGGAATCAACAATATAAGATCTGAACTTATCACAAGCAAAGACAATTGTTAAAATTCTTTTTCAGTAGTAGCATAATTTCTTTGAGCACTGTCTAGAGTTTTACTAGCATAATGAATAACATTCAATTTCCTATCAACTCTTTGTCCTAGAACAGCACCAACATCATAATCACTAGCATCGCACATAATTTCAAAGGGTAGGTTCCAATCAAGTGGTTGAATAATAGGTGCAGAAATTAAGGCTTTCTTAAGTATTTCATGGGCTTCTACACAATCATCATCAAAAACAAATGGAACATCTTTTTGCAAAATATTAGTAAGAGTCCATTTTTGAGAAGTCTTTAATAAATCTCCTATAGAAACCAGCATGACCAAGGAAACTTCTTATACCTTTGATATCTTTAGGACACAACATCTTTTCAATAGCATCAACTTTTGCTTTATCCACTTCAATACCTCTTTCTGAAATTTTATGCCCCAAGACAATACCTTCATTAACCATAAAGTGGCACTTCTCCCAATTCAAGATGAGATTAGTTTCTTCACATCTCTGCAAAACTCGATCAAGGTTGCTTAAGCAATCATCAAAAGAAGTATCATAAATGGAGAAATCATTCATCAAAACCTCAAGAATCTTTTCACAAAAGTCAGAGAATATAGAAGTCATACATCTTTGAAAGGTAGCAGGTACATTGCATAAACCAAAAGGCATACGTCTATAAGCATAGGTACAGAAAGGGCAAGTAAAAGTAGTTTTTTCTTGATCCTCTTGTGCCACGGGTATTTGAGAGAAACCAGAATAACCATCTAGAAAGCAAAAGTGTGCATGTTTGGATAGTTGATACGTCTCCGTCGTATCTACTTCTCCAAACACTTTTGCCCTTGTTTTGGACTCTAACTTGCATGATTTGAATGGAACTAACCCGGACCGACGCTATTTTCAGCAAAATTTCCATGGTGTTATTTATGTGTAGAAACAAAAGTTCTCGGAATGACCTGAAACTCCACGGAGATTATTTTTGGAAATAATAAAAAATATTGGCGAAAGAATCAAGGCCAGGGGGCCCACACCCTGTCCACGAGGGTGGGGGGCGCGCCTGCCCCCCTGGGCGCGCCCCCTACCTCATGGGCCCCCTGGAGCTCCACCAACCTCAACTCCAACTCCATATATTCGTGTTCGGGGAGAAAAAAATCAGAGAGAAAGATTCATCGCGTTTTACGATACGGAGCCGCTGCCAAGCCCTAAACCCTCTCGGGAGGGCTGATCTGGAGTCCGTTCGGGGCTCCGGAGAGGGGAATCCGTCGCCGTCGTCATCATCAACCATCCTCCATCACCAATTTCATGATGCTCACCGCCGTGCGTGAGTAATTCCATCGTAGGCTTGCTGGACGGTGATGGGTTGGATGAGATTTATCATGTAATCGAGTTAGTTTTGTTAGGGTTTGATCCCTAGTATCCACTATGTTCTGAGATTGATGTTGCTATGACTTTGCTATGCTTAATGCTTGCCACTAGGGCCTGAGTGCCATGATTTCAGATCTGAACCTATTATGTTTTCATGAATATATGTGAGTTCTTGATCCTATCTTGCTAGTCTATAGTCACCTACTATGTGTTAGGATCCGGCAACCCCGAAGTGATAATAATTGGGACCACTCCCGGTGATGACCATAGTTTGAGGAGTTCATGTATTCACTATGTGTTAATGCTTTGGTCCGGTACTCTATTAAAAGGAGGCCTTAATATCCCTTAGTTTTCGTTAAGACCCCGCTGCCACGGGAGGGTAGGACAAAAGATGTCATGCAAGTTCTTTTCCATAAGCACGTATGACTATATTCGGAATACATGCCTACATTATATTGATGAATTGGAGCTAGTTCCGTGTCACCCTATGTTATGATTGTTACATGATGAACCGCATCCGGCATAATCCTCCATCACCGATCCAATGCCTACGAGCTTTTCACATATTGTTCTTCACTTATTTACTTTTCCGTTGCTACTGTTACAATCACTACAAAACCCAAAAATACTACTTTTGCTACTGTTATCGTTACTTCCATACTACTTTGGTACTAAATACTTTGCGGCAGATACTAAGTTATTAAGGTGTGGTTGAATTGTCAACTCAACTGCTAATACTTGAGAATATTCTTTGGCTCCCCTTGTGTCGAATCAATAAATTTGGGTTGAATACTCTACCCTCAAAAACTGTTGCGATCCCCTATACTTGTGGGTTATCAAGACTATTTTCTGGCGCTGTTGCCGGGGAGCATAGCTCTATTCTTTGAGTCACTTGGGATTTATATCTGCTGGTCACTATGAGGAACTTGAAAGACGAGAAAAAAAATTTTATCCCTCAACTACGAGGGGAGGTAAGGAACTGCCATCTAGATCTGCACTTGATTCACCTTCTGTTTTGAGTAAGCTTGCGACACCTAAACCTGCTTCTGCTATTAATTCTGATATGTCACATGTTATTGATGATGCCACTTCTGCTATGCATGATACTTATGATGAAACTACTTCTATGCTTGATACTACTGTGCCACTTGGTGAATTTCTTGATGAACAACTTGCTAGGGCTAGAGAGAATGAAATTATTGAAACTGATAATATTGATGAAAGTGATGATGAAGGCTCTCCCAATAAATATGAATTGCCTGTTGTGCCTGAGGGCTATGTTATGGATGAAGAGACTAAAAGAGACTTTCTTGCTTGCAATGATAGAAGTGATCTTAAGAAATTATTAGCTAAGCTTAAACAAAAAAACTCTGAATGCTAGAATGAAATATGATCCTATTTATGCTACTTCACCTATCTTTGTTACTGATAAGGATTATGAATTATCTATTGATCCTGATATAATTACTTTGGTTGAATCTGATCCTTTTTATGGCTATGAATCTGAAACTATTGTGGCACATCTTACTAAATTAAATGATATAGCCACCCTATTCACTAATGATGAGAGAACTCGCTACTTTTATATCCTTAAAATATTTCCGTTCTCATTAAAGGGTGATGCTAAGATATGGTTTAATTCTCTTGATCCTGGTTGTGTGCGTAGTCCCCATGATATGATTTATTACTTCTCTTCTAAATATTTCCCCGCTCATAAGAAACAAGCTGCCTTAAGGGAAATATATAATTTCGTGCAAACTGAAGAAGAGA
This sequence comes from Aegilops tauschii subsp. strangulata, assembly GCF_002575655.3. NCBI lineage: Eukaryota > Viridiplantae > Streptophyta > Magnoliopsida > Poales > Poaceae > Aegilops > Aegilops tauschii. The sequence goes on from NC_053037.3 coordinate 191,322,233, forward strand.
GTCTCCCACAAGCTTGGAGAGGCTTCTCCAATTACTTAATGCTTTGCCTGATCATCCTCTTAAGAAAAATGAAATACTTGATATCTTTTATAATGGAATAACCGATGCTTCCAGAGATTACCTGGATAGTTGTGCTGGTTCTGTTTTCAGGGAAAGAACACCGGATGAAGCTGAAATTCTATTGAATAATATGTTGACAAATGAAAATAATTGGACACTTCCTGAGCCAACTCCTGAGCCTATTCCTAAGCCAACTCCGAAGAAGAGGGGTGTTCTATTTCTCAGTCCTGAAGATATGCAAGAGGCAAAGAAATCTATGAAAAAAAAGGTATAAAAGCTGAAGATGTTAAGAATTTACCTCCTATTGAAGAAATACATGGTCTTAATTTACCGTCTGTTGAAGAAATATATGATCTTAATTCATCACCTATTGAAGAAACACATGGTCTTGATAACCCGACACAGGTAGTAAAGGTAAATTTTCTCTATAGATATGATAAAGCTGAAATCCCTCCTACTAAGTTTGCTAGCCAATGTTTGGATGAGTTTGATAATTTTATGGTTAAGCAAGAAGATTTTAATGCTTATTTTGGTATACAATTAAAACAAAATGCTTATATGATTGAACACTTGGGTGATTATATGTATAGAGTTAAAGGTGAACTTAAACTCATTAGTAAACATGCTTCTATGGTTACCACTCAAGTAGAACAAGTACTTAAAGCTCAAAATGATTTGCTCAATGATTTGAATAATAAGAATAATGACTATGCTGTTAGAGTGGCTACTAGAACTGGTAAAATGACTCAGGAACCTTTGTATCCTGAAGGTCATCCTAAGAGAATTGAGCAGGACTCCCAGAGAAATAATATTGATGCACCTTCCTTCTAAAAAGAAGAAAAAGAAAAATGATAGGACTTTGCATGCTTCTAGTGAACCTGTTGCTGAACCAACTGAGAATCCAAATAATATTTCTATCTCTGATGCTGAAACACAATCTGGTAATGAACATGAACCTAGTGATAATGTTAATTATGATGTTCAAGTTGATGCTCAACCTAGTAATGATAATGATGTAGGAATTGAACCTGCTGTTGATCTTGATAACCCACAATCAAAGAATCAACATTATGATAAGAGAGACTTTGTTGCTAGGAAACACGGTAAAGAAAGGGAACCATGGGTTCAGAAACCCATGGCTTTTCCTCCGAAACCATCCAAGAAAAAGGATGATGAGGATTTTGAGCGCTTTGCTGAAATGATTAGACCTATCTTTTTGCGTATGCGATTGACTGATATGCTCAAAATGAATCCTTATGCTAAGTACATGAAAGAAATTGTTACTAATAAAAGAAAGATACCAGAAGCTGAAATTTCCACCATGCTTGCTAATTATACTTTTAAAGGTGGAATACCTAAGAAACTAGGAGATCCTGGAGTACCAACTATACCATGCTCCATTAAAAGAAACTATGTTAAAACTGCTTTATGTGATCTTGGAGCCGGTGTTAGTGTTATGCCTCTCTCTTTATATCGTAGACTTGATTTGAATAAGTTGACACCTACTGAAATATCTTTGCAAATGGCTGATAAATCAACTGCTATACCTGTCGGTATTTGTGAGGATGTGCCTGTTGTAGTTGCAAATGTTACTATCTTAACAGACTTTGTTATTCTTGATATTCCCAAGGATGATAGTATGTCTATTATTCTTGGAAGACCCTTTTTGAATACTGCAGGGGCTGTTATTGATTGCAACAAAGGCAATGTCACTTTTCATGTTAATGGTAATGAGCATACGGTGCACTTTCCGAGGAAACAACCTCAAGTCCACAGTATCAATTCTATTGGAAAAATTCCATCGATTATTTTTGGAGGTTTTGAATTTCCTCTTCCTACTGTCAAAAAGAGATATGATATTCTTATTATTGGGGATGTGCATATCCCCGTTGAGGTAACATAGTGTTATTCGAAATTTCTCTGGTTCCATGTTATTCGGAATGAGTTTGTTAACAAGACTTGATCAACCTTGTTAGTGGATTCCTTTTGATGAGCATGAGATGGATGAAGTTAGAAAGCACAACCTTCTGTACCCTCCTTTTACTTTCTGTTACTTAGTTGAAATAAAGTAAAAATAGTATTTTTCTGTCTGTTTTCTGAATTATCCGTGCAATATAAAAATACCCCGAAAATAAAAGTTCTCCAAATGCCCTGCCAATTTAATATGATTTTTTCTGGAATATTTGAGAATATCTGGCACTGAGAACACATCAGGGGGAGCAAGCACCTAGCCACGAGGGTCCAGGGCGCGCCCACCCCCTGGGCGCGCCCCCTGCCTCGTGGGCCCACGGTGGCTCCCCTCCACTTATTCCTGCACCCACACACTTCTTCTTCCTCCCAAAAAAATCACCATCCAGCTCAAGCACAAGTTCTAGCCCATTTTGCTGCGATTTTCGATCTCCTTGCTCAAAGCACCTCTCACAAAACTGCTTTGGGGGATTGTTCCTTGGTATGTGACTCCTCCATTGGTCCAATTAGTTTTTGCTCTAGTGCTTTATTCATTGCAAATTTGTGCTGCCTAGGTGACCATGTTCTTGAGCTTGCATGACAAATTTATATGGTTCCAAGTATTTCTAATGCATGATATAGGCTCTAGGCACTTGTAGGAGTAGTTGCTATCAATTTTGTTGAGTTTGGTTCACTTTTATTTGAGGTTACTAAAAATTTCAGAAATTTTTCAGAGGAAGAAATATGTTTAGGAAAATGTGCCAAGGTGGTTCTTCAAGGAAGCAAGGACCCAGGCAAACCACCAAGGGACGCTCCCGTGCGGTCTTGTGAATGGCCTTCAGAGGACTTCATGGATCAAGCAGGAATTAAGGAAGAATTTAACGCATATCTGCGTAACGCTGATCTTGTGAGCTTTGAGGCAGAAAAGTGCCGCCAGTACCACTATCTCACTAGTTCCTTTGTGAGGAGGTTTGAATTTTCATCTTCACGCAATTCTCAAACTGTCCTGTTTGATCTTTATGAAAATTCTTATACTATGGACTTAGAGGATTTTACCACTGCTTGCAAACTTCCACAATGGGGTAGTGCTAGTGAACCTCGCAAATCCGAATTTAGAGATTTTCTTGCTAGTATAACTATGGGGGAATCTAGAGACATAGCACAAGCTACCATAGGGAGCATTCATTTTCCTGCTATACATTATTTTGCTCTCTTCATAGGTAGGTGCATAAATGGTAAGGATGAAGCATGTCACATGTGTGTCCCTGACCTCAGTATTCTCAGAAGTGCTGTGTTAGGAGATAAATCTTATAATTTGGGAGCCATTGTTGCACGTAGGTTGCATCATAATAGATTTAATGGAGATTTCTTTGGCGGAATTTATGCAACCCGTATAGCTAATTTTCTTGGTATAACCATACGTGAGGATGATATTGAGTTGCCTCCTGCTTATTTGGATTATGAGGCTATGGTTCGTCATCATTTTGTTGAGAGGAACTATCAGTTCCTCCAGTACCGACTAATCTTTGACAGACGACGCACCTATCACGTCGCTCTCCCTGCTTCTACTTTCTTTGACTTTCAGGCAAAGGGGAGATATTACATAACCAGAGAGGAGGTGGAGGAGTATAAGAGGAGGGCTGAGATAGCTCACCTCCAAGCTGCAGCACATGATGCAATGACCGCTGCATCTCAGTACGACCCCAACTACAACTTTGGATATCCGCCAGGCCATCCGTGGCACTAAACCAACTTAGGCCAAAAGCCTAAGCTTGGGGGAGTACGTATTTCTCACCGACATTACATTTATGTTCACACACTCATTGCTAGTTGTTGGTGCTCATACTTTTTCATTGTAATATCCATGCTAGGTTATTTCCTTTTTATGCTTTCTTCTTGTGTGTTTGAAAAACCTTAAGAAAACCAAAAAAAATTAGTTGTAGCTTTAGCTAGTTTACTTTTCATGCTGTAGTAGTAATAATTAAAAGAAAACCCAAAAAGATTTCCTGTTCTTCTTTTCCTTGTTTGGAGCTTTCCCGTGTAAATAGTTTTTATTTCTTTTCTTTTCTTTGGGGGTCGATAGGAGAAGACCATGATTAAATTGTTGAAGTGGCTCTATTATGCATTATTGTTGATTTAACCAAGAGCCCATATTTGCCTTGTCTTCTCCTATTTATTGAATGCTCGCAGATTCCAGCTTAGTCCAATGCACGTGCACTATTATTATTCACATCATTCGGTTGTGCAAGTGAAAGGCAATTATGATGATATATGATGGACTGATTGAGATGGGAGAAGCTGGTATGAACTCGACCTCTCTTGTTTTTGTAAATATGATTAGTTCATCGTTCCTGATTCAGCCTATTATGAATAAACATGTTTGCAATGACAATTAGAGATTATAGTTACTTATGCCATGCTTAATTAGCTAGGGGTTTATAATGGTTTACCTTGCATGTCAACATGCTATTAAGGTGGTTATGATGTGATATGATGGGGTGGTATCCTCCTTTGAATGATTCAAGCGACTTGACTTGGCACATGTTCACACATGTAGTTGAAACAAAATCAACATAGCCTTCATGATATTTATGTTCATGGTGGATTATATCCTACTCATGCTTGCACTCAATGTTTATTAATTTTAATGCATGTTCATGACTGTTGTCGCTCTCTAGTTGGTCGCTTCCCAGTCTTTTTCTAGCCTTCACTTGTACTAAGTGGGAATACTGCTTGTGCATCCAATCCCTTAAACCCCAAAGTTATTCCATATGAGTCCACTATACCTTCCTGAAGGAAATATGCCCTAGAGGCAATAATAAAGTATTATACATTTCCTTATATCATGATAAATGTTTATTATTCATGCTAGAATTGTATTAACCGGAAACATAATACATGTGTGAATACATAGACAAACAGACTGTCGCTAGTATGCCTCTACTTGACTAGCTTGTTAATCAAAGATGGTTATGTTTCCTAGCCATAGACATGAGTTGTCATTTGATTAACGGGACCACCTCATTAGGAGAATGACGTGATTGACTTGACCCATTCCGTTAGCTTAGCACCCGATCGTTTAGTATGTTGCTATTGCTTTCTTCATGACTTATACATGTTCCTATGACTATGAGATTATGCAACTCCCGTTTACCGGAGGAACACTTTGTGTGCTATCAAACGTCACAACGTAAATGGGTGATTATAAAGGTGCTCTACAGGTGTCTCCAAAGGTACTTGTTGGGTTGGCGTATTTCGAGATTAGGATTTGTCACTCCGATTGTCGGAGAGGTATCTCTGGGCCCACTCGGTAATGCACATCACTATAAGCCTTGCAAGCATTGTGACTAATGAGTTAGTTGCGGGATGATGTATTACGGAACGAGTAAAGAGACTTGCCGGTAACGAGATTGAACTAGGTATCGAGATACCGACGATCGAATCTCGGGCAAGTAACATACCGATGACAAAGGGAACAACGTATGTTGTTATGCGGTTTGACCGATAAAGATCTTCGTAGAATATGTGGGAACCAATATGAGCATCTAGGTTCCGCTATTGGTTATTGACCGGAGAGGTGTCTCGGTCATGTCTACATAGTTCTCGAACCCGTAGGGTCCACACGCTTAACGTTACGATGACAGTTATATTATGAGTTTGTATGTTTTGATGTATCGAAGGTTGTTCAGAGTCCCGGATGTGATCATGGACATGACGAGGAGTCTCGAAATGGTCGAGACATAAAGATTGATATATTGGACGACTATATTCGGACACCGGAAGTGTTCTGGAGAAGCTTTGGATTAAACCGGAGTGCCGGAGGGTTACCGGAACCCCCCGGGGAAGTATTGGGCCTTAGTGGGCCTTGAGGGGAGAGAGAGGGCAACAGCCAGGAGGTGGCGCGCCCCCTCCCATGAGGAATCCTAGTTGGACTAGGAGAGGGGGGCGCAGCCCCTCTTTCCCTCTCCCTCTCCCTCTCCCTCTCTTTCCTTCCCCCCTTCTTTTCCTAGTTGGACTAGGAAAGGGGAGTCCTACTCCTACTACGAGGAGGACTCCCCCCCTCTCTTTGGCGCGCCTAGGGCAGCCGGCCTCCCCCTTGCTCCTTTATATACGGGGGCAGGGGGCACCTCTATACACATTTGATATACGATATTTTAGCCGTGTGCGGTGCCCCCCTCCACCATATTACACCTCGATAATACCGTCGCAGAGCTTAGGCGAAGCCCTGCGTCGGTGGAACATCATCATCGTCACCACGCCGTCGTGCTGACGAAACTCTCCCTCAACACTCGGCTGGATCGGAGTTAGAGGGACGTCATCGAGCTGAACGTGTGCTGAACTCGGAGGTGCCGTGCGTTCGGTACTTGATCGGTCGGATCGTGAAGACGTACGACTACATCAAGCGCGTTGTGATAACGCTTCCGCTGTGGATCTACGAGGGTACGTGGACAACACTCTTCCCTCTCGTTGCTATGCATCACTATGATCATGCGTGTGCGTAGGAATTTTTTTGAAATTACTACGTTCCCCAACAGTGGCATCCGAGCCTGGTTTTATGCGTTGATGCTATGCACGAGTAGAACACAAGTGAGTTGTGGGCGATATAAGTCATACTGCTTACCAGCATGTCATACTTTGGTTCAGCGGTATTGTGAGATGAAGCGGCCCGGACCGACATTACGCGTACGCTTACGCGAGACTGGTTTCACCGTTCGGAGCACTCGTTGCTTAAAGGTGACTGGCGGGTGTCTGTCTCTCTCACTTTAGTTGAACCGAGTGTGGCTACGCCCGGTCCTTGCGAAGGTTAAAACAGCACCAACTTGACAAACTGTCGTTGTGGTTTTGATGCGTAGGTAAGAACTGTTCTTGCTAAGCCCGTAGCAGCCACGTAAAACTTGCAACAACAAAATAGAGGACGTCTAACTTGTTTTTGCAGGGCATGTTGTGATGTGATATGGTCAAGACATGATGTGATATAATTAGTTGTATGAGATGATCATGTTTTGTAACCGAGTTATCGGCAACTGGCAGGAGCCATATGGTTGTCGCTTTATTGTATGAAATGCAATCGCCATGTAATAGTTTTACTTTATCACTAAGCGGTAGCGATAGTCGTAAAAGCAATAAGTTGGCGAGACAACAACGATACTACGATGGAGATCAAGGTGTCGCGCCGGTGACGATGGTGATCATAACGGTGCTTCGGAGATGGAGATCACAAGCACGGTGCTTCGGAGATAGAGATCACAAGCACAAGATAATGATGGCCATATCATATCACTTATATTGATTGCATGTGATGTTAATCCTTTATGCATCTTATCTTGCTTTGATTGACGGTAGCATTATAAGATGATCTCTCACTAAAATTTCAAGATAAAGTGTTCTCCCTGAGTATGCACCGTTGCGAAAGTTCTTCGTGCTGAGACACCACGTGTTAATCGGGTGTGATAGGCTCTACGTTCAAATACAACGGGTGCAAAACAGTTGCACACGCGGAATACTCAGGTTAAACTTGACGAGCCTAGCATATGCAGATATGGCCTCGGAACACGGAGACCGAAAGGTCGAGCGTGAATCATATAGTAGATATGATCAACATAGTGATGTTCACCATTGAAACTACTCCATCTCACGTGATGATCGGACATGGTTTAGTTGATATGGATCACGTGAGGATTAGAGGGATGTCTATCTAAGTGGGAGTTCTTAAGTAATATGATTAATTGAACTTGAATTTATCATGAACTTAGTCCTGATAGTATTTTGCAAATTATGTTGTAGATCAATAGCTCGCGTTGTTGCTTCCCTGTGTTTATTTTTGATATGTTCCTAGAGAAAAATTATGTTGAAAGATGTTAGTAGCAAAGATGCGGATTGGATCCGTGATCTAAGGATTATCCTCATTGCTGCATAGAAAAATTATGTCCTTGATGCACCGCTAGGTGACAGACCTATTGCAGGAGCAGATGCAGACGTTATGAACGTTTGGCTAGCTCAATATGATGACTACTTGATAGTTTAGTGCACCATGCTTAACGGCTTAGAATCGGGACTTCAAAGACGTTTTGAACGTCATGGACCATATGAGATGTTCCAGGAGTTGAAGTTAATATTTCAAGCAAATACCCGAGTTGAGAGATATGAAGTCTCCAACAAGTTCTATAGCTAAAAGATGGAGGAGAATCGCTCAACTAGTGAGCATGTGCTCAGATTGTCTGGGTACTACAATCGCTTGAATCAAGTGGGAGTTAATCTTCCAGATAAAATAGTGATTGACAGAATTCTCTAGTCACCATCACCAAAGTTAGTAGAACTTCGTGATGAACTATAGTATGCAAGGGATGACGAAAGTAATTCCCGAGCTCTTCGTGATGCTGAAATCGACGAAGGTAGAAATCAAGAAAAACATCAAGTGTTGATGGTTGACGTGACCACTAGTTTCAAGAAAAGGGCAAAGGGAAGAAGGGGAACTTCAAGAAGAACGGCAAGCAAGTTGCTGCTCAAGTGAAGAAGCCTAAGTCTGATGCTAAGCCTGAGACTAAGTGCTTCTACTGTAAAGGGACTGGTCACTGGAAGCGGAACTACCCCAACTATTTGGTGGATAAGAAGGATGGCAAAGTGAACAAAGGTATATTGGATATACATGTTATTGATGTGTACTTTACTAGTGTTTATAGCAACCCCTCGGTATTTGATACTGGTTCAGTTGCTAAAGTAGTAACTCGAAACGGGAGTTGCAGAATAAACAGAGACTAGTAAAAGGCGAGGTGACGATGTGTGTTGGAAGTAGTTCCAAGATTGATATGATCATCATCGCACACTCCCTATACTTTCGGGATTAGTGTTGAAACTAAATAAGTGTTATTTGGTGTTTGCGTTGAGCATGAATATGATTCGATCATGTTTGTTGCAATACGGTTATTCATTTAAATTAGAGAATAATTGTTGTTCTGTTTACATGAATAAAAACCTTCTATGGTCATACACACCAACGAAAATGTTTTGTTGGATCTCGATCGTAGTGATACACATATTCATAATATTGAAGCCAAAAGATGCAAAGTTAATAATGATAGTGCAACTTATTTGTGGCACTGCCGTTTAGGTCATATTGGTGTAAAGCGCATAAAGAAACTCCATACTGATGGGATTTTGGAATCACTTGATTATGAATCACTTGATGCTTGCGAACCGTGCCTCATGGGCAAGATGACTAAAACGCCGTTCTCCGGAACTATGGAGAGAGCAACAGATTTGTTGGAAATCATACATACAGATGTATGTGGTCTGATGAATACTGAGGCTCGTAGCAGGTATCATTATTTTCTGACCTTCACAGATGATTTGAGCAGATATGGGTATATCTACTTAATGAAACAGAAATCTGAAACATTTGAAAAGTTCATATAATTTCAGAGTGAAGCGGAAATCATCGTAACAAGAAAATAAAGTTTCTACGATCTAATCGTAAAGAAGAGTATTTAAGTTACGAGTTTGGCCTTCAGTTAAAACAATGTGAAATAGTTTCACAATGTGAAATAGTTTCACTACTCACGCCACCTGGAACACCACGGTGTAATGGTGTGTGAACATCGTAACCGTACTTTATTAGATATGGTGCGATATATGATGTTTCTTACCGATCTACCGCTATCGTTTTGGGGTTATGCATTAGAGACAGCTGCATTCACGTTAAATAGGGTACCATCTAAATCCGTTGAGACGACATCTTATGAACTGTGGTTTGGCAAGAAACCAAAGTTGTCGTTTCTTAAAATTTGGGGTTGCGATGCTTATGTGAAAAAGTTTCATCCTGATAAGATCAAACCCAAATCGGAGAAATGTGTCTTCATAAGATACCCAAAGGAGACAGTTGGGTACACCTTCTATCACAGATCCGAAGGCAAGACATTCGTTGCTAAGAATGGATCCTTTCTAGAGAAGGAGTTTCTCTCGAAAGAAGTGAGTGGGAGGAAAGTAGAACTTGATGAGGTAATTGTACCTGCTCCCTTATTGGAAAGTAGTTCATCGCAGAAACCAGTTTCTATGACGCCTATACCAATTAGTGAGGAAGTTAATGATGATGATCATGGAACTTCAGATCAAGTTATTACTGAACCTCGTAGGTCAACCAGAGTAAGATCCGCACCAGAGTGGTACGGTAATTCTGTTCTGGAGGTTATGTTACTAGACCATGACAAACCTACGAACTATGAAGAAGCGATGGTGAGCCCAAATTCCGCAAAATGGCTTGAGGCCATGAAATCTGAGATGAGATCCATGTATAAGAACAAAGTATGGACTTTGGTTGACTTGCCCGATGATCGGCAAGCCACAAAAATAAATGGATCTTCAAGAGGAAGACGGACGCTGATAGTAGTGTTACTATCTACAAAGCTAGAATTGTCGCAAAAGGCTTTCGACAAGTTTAAGGTGTTGACTATGATGAGAGTTTCTCACTCGTATCTATGCTTAAGTCTGTCCGAATCATGTTAGCAATTGCCGCATTTTATGAAATCTGGCAAATGGATAAACAAAACTGCATTCCTTTATGGATTTATTAAAGAAGAGTTGTATATGATGCAACCAGGAGGTTTTGTCAATCCTAAAAGTGCTAACAAAATATGCAAGTTCCAGCGATCCATCTATGGACTGGTGCAAGCATCTTGGAGTTGGAATATACACTTTGATAAGTTGATCAAAGGATATAGTTTTATACAGACTTGCGGTGAAGCCTGTATTTACAAGAAAGTGAGTGGGAGCACTACAACATTTCTGATAAGTATATGTGAATGACATATTGTTGATCGGAAATAATGTAGAATTATTCTGCAAAGCATAAAGGAGTGTTTGAAAGGAGTTTTTCAAAGAAAGACCTCGGTGAAGCTGCTTACATATTGAGCATCAAGATCTATAGAGATAGATCAAGACGCTTGATAAGTTTTTTCAATGAGTACATACCTTAACAAGATTTTGAAGTAGTTCAAAATAGAACAGTCAAAGAAAGAGTTCTTGCCTGTGTTACAAGGTGTGAAATTGAGTAAGACTCAAAACCCGACCACGGCAGAAGATAGAAAGAGAATGAAAGTCATTCCCTATGCCTCGGCCATAGGTTCTATAAAGTATGCCATGCTGTGTACCAGATCTATTGTATACCCTCCACTGATTTTTGCAAGGGAGTACAATAGTGATCTAGGAGTAGATCACTAGACAGCGGTCAAAATTATCCTTAGTGGAATAAGGACATGTTTCTCGATTATGGAAGTGACAAAAGGTTCGTCGTAAAGGGTTACGTCGATGCAAGTTTTGACAATAATCTAGATGACTCTAAGTCTCGGTCTAGATACATATTGAAAGTGGGAGCAATTAGCTAGAGTAGCTCCGTGCAGAGCATTGCAGACATAGAAATTTGCAAAATACTTACGGATCTGAATGTGACAGACCCGTTGACTAAAATTATCTCACAATCAAAACATGATCACACCTTAGTACTCTTTGGGTGTTAATCACATAGCGATGTGAACTAGATTATTGACTCTAGTAAACCCTTTGAGTGTTGGTCACATAGAGATGTGAACTACGGGTGTTAATCACATGGTGATGTGAATTATTGATGTTAAATCACATGGCGATGTGAACTAGATTATTGACTCTAGTGCAAGTGGGAGACTGAAGGAAATATGCCCTAGAGACAATAATAAAGTATTATATATTTCCTTATATCATGATAAATGTTTATTATTCATGCTAGAATTGTATTAACCGGAAACATAATACATGTGTGAATACATAGACAAACAGAGTGTCACTAGTATGCCTCTACTTGACTAGCTCGTTAATCAAAGATGGTTATGTTTCCTAGCCATAGACATGAGTTGTCATTTGATTAACGGGATCACCTCATTAGGAGAATGACGTGATTGACTTGACCCATTCCGTTAGCTTAGCACCCGATCGTTTAGTATGTTGCTATTGCTTTCTTCATGACTTATACATGTTCCTATGACTATGAGATTATGCAACTCCCGTTTACCGGAGGAACACTTTGTGTGCTATCAAACGTCACAACGTAAATGGGTGATTATAAAGGTGCTCTACAGGTGTCTCCAAAGGTACTTGTTGGGTTGGCATATTTCGAGATTAGGATTTGTCACTCCGATTGTCGGAGAGGTATCTTTGGGCCCACTCGGTAATGCACATCACTATAAGCCTTGCAAGCATTGTGACTAATGAGTTAGTTGCGGGATGATGTATTATGGAACGAGTAAAGAGACTTGCCGGTAACGAGATTGAACTAGGTATCGAGATACCGACGATCGAATCTCGGGCAAGTAACATACCGATGACAAAGGGAACAACGTATGTTGTTATGCGGTTTGACCGATAAAGATCTTCGTAGAATATGTGGGAACCAATATGAGCATCCAGGTTCCGCTATTGGTTATTGACCGGAGAGGTGTCTCGGTCATGTCTACATAGTTCTCGAACCCGTAGGGTCCGCACGCTTAACGTTACGATGACAGTTATATTATGAGTTTGTATGTTTTGATGTACCGAAGGTTGTTCGGAGTCCCGGATGTGATCATGGACATGACGAGGAGTCTCGAAATGGTCGAGACATAAAGATTGATATATTGGACGACTATATTCGGACACCGGAAGTGTTCCGGAGAAGTTTCGGATTAAACCGGAGTGCCGGAGGGTTACCGGAACCCCCCGGGGAAGTATTGGGCCTTAGTGGGCCTTGAGGGGAGAGAGAGGGCAGCAGCTAGGAGGTGGCGTGCCCCCCTCCCATGAGGAATCCTAGTTGGACTAGGAGAGGGGGGCGCAGCCCCTCTTTCCCTCTCCCTCTCCCTCTCTTTCCGCCCCCCTTATTTTCCTAGTTGGACTAGGAAAGGGGAGTCCTACTCCTACTAGGAGGAGGACTCCCCCCTCTCCTTGGCGCACCTAGGGAAGCCGGCCTCCCCCTTGCTCCTTTATATACGGGGGCAGGGGGGCACCTCTATACACACTTGATATACGATATTTTAGCCGTGTGCCGTGCCCCCCTCCACCATATTACACCTCGATAATACCGTCGCGGAGCTTAGGCGAAGCCCTGCGTCGGTGGAACATCATCATCGTCACCACGCCGTCGTGCTGACGAAACTCTCCCTCAACACTCGGCTGGATCGGAGTTAGAGGGACGTCATCGAGCTGAACGTGTGCTGAACTCGGAGGTGCCGTGCGTTCGGTACTTGATCGGTCGGATCGTGAAGACATACGACTACATCAACCGCGTTGTGATAACGCTTCCGCTGTCGGTCTACGAGGGTATGTGGACAACACTCTCCCCTCTCGTTGCTATGCATCACCATGATCATGCGTGTGCGTAGGATTTTTTTTGAAATTACTACGTTCCCCAACACTTCCTATATATGCGGTATCTACTTGCCGTTCCAAGTAAATTTGTATGTGCCAAACTCTAAACCTTCAAATGAAATTCTGTTTTGTATGCTCGAATAGCTCATGTATCAACTAGGGCTGTCCGTATCTTCCATGCTAGGCGGGTTATTCTCAAGAGGAGTGGACTCCGCTCCTCACTCACGAGAAAATGGCTGGTCACCGGGATTCCTAGTCCCATGCTTTATGCAAACCAAATCAAAATAATTGCAAACAAAACTCCCCCGGGACTGTTGTTAGTTGGAGACACTCGTTGTTTCGAGCAAGCCATGGATTGATGCTTGTTGGTGGAGGGGGAGTATAAACTTTACCATTCTATTTGAGAACCGCCTATAATGTGTGTAGCATGGAAGATATCGCCATCTCTTGGTTGTTATGTTGACAATGAAAGTATGCCGCTCAAAATATTATTTATCTCTATTTCAAAATTGAGCTCTGACACCTCTATAAATCCCTGCTTCCCTCTGCGAAGGGCCTATCTATTTACTTTTATGTTGAGTCATCACCCTCTTATTAAAAAGCACCAGCTGGAGAGCACCGCTGTCATTTGCATCCATTACTATTAGTTTATATTGGGTATGACTATGATTGGATCTCTTTTACCATGAATTACAATGTTTAGTGAGTCCTTGATCTTTAAAGGTGCTCTGCATTTATGTTTTGCGGTCTCAGAAAGGGCTAGCGAGATACCATGTTATATCATATCATGATTGTTTTGAGAAAGTGTTGTCATCCGAGATTTATTATTGCTCGCTAGTTGATTATGCCATTGACATGAGTAAACATGAGACCTAAATGTTATTGTGAATATGGTTAGTTCATAATCTTTGCCGAAATCTTGAATGCTGGCTTTACATATTTACAACAACAAGAGCAAACAGAGTTTGTAAAAGTTTTCTTTATCACTTTTAGTTTATCAACTGAATTGCTTGAGGACAAGCAAAGGTTTAAGCTTGGGGGAGTTGATACGTCTCCGTCGTATCTACTTTTCTAAACACTTTTGCCCTTGTTTTGGACTCTAACTTGCATGATTTGAATGGAACTAACCCGGACTGACACTATTTTCAGCAGAATTGCCATGGTGTTATTTATGTGTAGAAACAAAAGTTCTCGGAATGACCTGAAACTCCACGGAGATTGTTTTTGGAAATAATAAAAAATATTGGCAAAAGAATCAAGGCCAGGGGGCCCACACCCTGTCCACGAGGGTGGGGGGCGCGCCTGCCCCCCTAGGCGCGCCCCCTACCTCGTGGGCCCCTTGGAGCTCCACCAACCTCAACTCCAACTCCATATATTCGTGTTCGGGGAGAAAAAAATCAGAGAGAAAGATTCATCGCGTTTTACGATACGGAGCCGCCGCCAAGCCCTAAACTCTCTCGGGAGGGCTGATCTGGAGTCCGTTCGGGGCTCCGGAGAGGGGAATCCGTCGCCGTCGTCATCATCAACCATCCTCCATCACCAATTTCATGATGCTCACCGCCGTGTGTGAGTAATTCCATCGTAGGCTTGCTGGACGGTGATGGGTTGGATGAGATTTATCATGTAATCGAGTTAGTTTTGTTAGGGTTTGATCCCTAGTATCCACCATGGTCTGAGATTGATGTTGCTATGACTTTGCTATGCTTAATGCTTGCCACTAGGGCCCGAGTGCCATGATTTCAGATCTGAACCTATTATGTTTTCATGAATATATGTGAGTTCTTGATCCTATCTTGCAAGTCTATAGTCACCTACTATGTGTTATGATCCGGCAACCCCGAAGTGACAATAATCGGGACCACTCCCGGTGATGACCATAGTTTGAGGAGTTCATGTATTCACTATGTGTTAATGCTTTGGTCTGGTACTCTATTAAAAGGAGGCCTTAATATCCCTTAGTTTCCCTTAGGACCCCGCTGCCATGGGAGGGTAGGACAAAAGATGTCATGCAAGTTGTTTTCCATAAGCACGTATGACTATATTTGGAATACATGCCTACATTATATTGATGAATTGGAGCTAGTTCTGTGTCACCCTATGTTATGATTGTTACATGATGAACCGCATCCGGCATAATCCTCCATCACCGATCCAATGCCTACGAGCTTTTCACATATTGTTCTTCGCTTATTTACTTTTCCGTTGCTACTGTTACAATCACTACAAAACCCAAAAATACTACTTTTGCTGTTGTTACCGTTACTTTCATACTACTTTGCTACTAAATACTTTGCTACAGATACTAAGTTATCCAGGTGTGGTTGAATTGACAACTCAACTGCTAATACTTGAGAATATTCTTTGGCTCCCCTTGTGTCGAATCAATAAATTTGGGTTGAATACTCTACCCTCGAAAACTGTTGTGATCCCCTATACTTGTGGGTTATCAATAGTCTTTCTAGCATTTGACTAATAAAAGGTAGAGGGTAATGATCTTTCCTAGTAGCTTTGTTTAATTTTCTAAAATCGATTACTATTCTATAACCTGTAACAATTCTTTGTGGGATCAATTCATTCTTATCATTGGAAACAACAGTAATACCTCCCTTCTTAGGGACACAATGAACGAGACTTACCCATCTACTATCAGCAATAGGATAAATTATACTTACTTCCAGAAGCTTTAATATTTCATTTCTCACCACTTCTTTCATCTTAGGATTTAACCGTCGTTGGTGATCAACAATTAGTTTAGCATCAAGCTCCATATTAATTTTATGCTGACATAGAGTGGGACTAATGCCCTTAAGATCATCCAGGGTATATCCAATAGCGGCACGGTGCTTCTTCAGAGTTTTCAATAATTTCTTTTCCTCATGCTCTGAAAGGTTAGCACTAATAATAACAGGATATATCTTCTTTTCACCATGATAAGCATATTTCAAAGTATCAGGCAATTGTTTAAGATCGAACATAGGATCAATCTTAGTTGGTAGAGGATCTCCAAGAGTTCCAACAGGTAAATTGTGTTTCAAAACAGGCATCTATTTAAAGAAAATCTCATCTAATTCCTTTCTTTCATTCATAAACATATCATTTTCATGGTCAAGCAAATAGTGTTCTAAAGGGTCAGTAGGAGGCACAACAATAGAAGCAAGACCAATAATTTCATCTTTACTAGGCAATTCTTTATCATGAGGTTGTCTCCGAAATTTGGAGAAATTAAACTCATGAGACACATCCCCAAAACTTACACTAACAGTTTCTTTCTCGCAATCTATCTTAGCATTGATAGTGTTCAAGAAAGGTCTACCAAATATAATGGGACAAAAATCATCTTGTGGGGAACCAAGAACAAGAAAATCAATAGGATATTTTTTCCCACACAAGACTTCAACATCTCTAACAATCCCAATTGGTGAGATAGTAGTCTATTGGCAAGCTTAATTGTAACATCGATATCTTCTATCTCAGCAGGTGCAATATCATTCATAATTTCTTGATATAAGGTAAAAGGAATTGCACTCACACTAGCACCCAAATCACATAAGCCATGATAACAATGATCTCCTATTTTAACGGAAACAACAGGCATGCTAACAACATGTCTATGTTTATCTTTATTATCGGGTCTAGCAATTCTAGCAGTTTCATCATAGAAATAAATAAGATGCCCCTCAATATTATCAACCAAGAGATATTTAACCATAGCAATACTAGGTTCAACTTTAATTTGCTCAAGGGGTGTAGGTGTTCTAGTATAACTCTTACGAATCACAGCTGAAGCTTTAGCATGATCTTTTATCGTAACAGGGAAATGTGGTTTCTCAATATAAGCAGTAGGAATAACATGATCAACATTATAAGTAATTGTTTCTTCCCCAGCTTTAATAGGTTCTACTACTTTCACTTCAATGGGAGGATGATATTTAAACCACTTCTCCTTGGGGAGATCAACATGAGTAGCAAATGAATCACAGAAAGAAGCTACTACCTCAGAGTCAAGTGCATATTTAGTGCTAAATTCACGAAAAGCATCGGTATCCATGAAAGATTTAACACAATCAAACTTAAGGTTTATACCTGACTCCTTACCTTCGTCGAGCTCCCAATCTTCAGAGTTGCGTTTAACTCTTTCCAATAAGTCCCAGTTGAACTCAATAGTCTTCTTAAAAAAGAACATGTACAAGAAGTATCGAGCATGGATTGATCATTACGAGAAAGCCGAGCATAAAAATTCTAAATAATAATTTCTCTTGAGAGCTCATGATTGGGGCACGAATATAACATTGACTTAAGCCTCCCCCAAGCTTGAGCGATACTTTCTCCTTCATGAGGCAAAAAATTATAAATATAATTTCAATCACGATGAACCAGATGCATAGGATAAAACTTTTGATGAAATTTCAATTTCAATCGGTTATAATTCCAAGTCCCGATATCATCACATAGCCTATACCATGTCCATGCCTTCTCCTTCAAAGATAAAGGAAAGACCTTCTTCTTGACTTCATCCTTTGGCAAACCTGAAAGCTTGAATAATCCACAAACTTCATCCACATAGATTAGATGCATATCAGGATGTAATGTTCCATCTCCTGCATAAGGATTAGCTAGCAGTTTCTCTATCATACCCGAAGGAATTTCATAATAAATATTTTCAGTAGGTTCAGTAGGTTTAGGGGCAACTTCTTGCTCTACCGGTCGGGGTGAAGATACCCCGAACAAGCCCATCAAAGGATTATTTTCCATAGTGACAAGTGACAGTAAATTTCAGCATGTAATATAAATATTTCCTTACCAAAGGCGCTTCACTCCCCAACAACAGCGCTAGAAAAGAGTCTTGATGACCCACAAGTACAGGGGGTCTATCTTAGTCCTTTCGATAAGTAAGAGTGTCGAACCCAACGAGGAGCAGAAGCAAATGACAAGCGGTTTTCAGCAAGGTATTCTCTGCAAGCACTGGAATTATTGGTAACAGATAGTTGTGTGATAAGATAATTCATAACGGATAACAAGTAAGAAATGTAAATAAGGTGCAGCAAGGTGGCCCAATCCTTTTTGTAGCAAAGGACAATCCTGGACAAACTCTTATATAAAGCAAAGTGCTCCCGAGGACACATGGGAATCATTTGATTCACGTTCGTTACTTTGATAATTTGATATGTGGGTGGACCGGTGCTTGGGTGCTGTCCTTACTTAGACTGACTCCCACTTATGATTAACCCCTATCGCAAGCATCCGCAACTATGAAAGAAGAATTAAGATATATCTAACCATAGCATGAAACATGTGGATCCAAATCAGCCCCTTACGAAGCAACACATAAATTAGGGTTTAAGCTTCTGTCACTCTAGCAACCCATCATCTACTTATTACTTCCCAATGCCTTCCCCTAGGCCCAAATCATGGTGAAGTGTCATGTAGTCGATGTTCACATAACACCACTAGAGGAAAGAGAACATACATCTCATCAAAATATCGAACGAATACCAAATTCACACGATTACTTATGACAAGACTTCTCCCATGTCCTCAGGAACAAACGTAACTACTCACAAAGCATATTCATGTTCATAATCAGAGGCTTATTGAATATCTTAAGGATACAAACATATGATTTTCCACCGAATAAACCAACTAGCATCAACTACAAGGAGTAATCAACACTACTAGCAACCCACAGGTACCAATCTTAGGTTTTGAGACAAAGATCGGATACAAGAGATGAACTAGGGTTTGAGAGGTGATGGTGCTGGTGAAGATGTTGATGGAGATTGACCCCCACTCGATGAGAGGATCGTTGGTGATGACGATGGCTTCGATTTCCCCCTCCGGGAGGGAAGTTTCCCTGACACAACAGCTCCGCCGGAGCCCTCGATTGCTTCTGCCCAGGTTCCGCCTCGATATGGCGGTGCTTCATCGCAAAAGCTTCCTTCTGATCTTTTTCCAGGTCAAAAGACATCATATAGTAGAAGATGGGCACCGGAGGCCTGCCAGGGAGCCCACAAGCCATAGGGGCGTGCCCCCAGGCTTGTGGCCTCCTGGTGGGCCCCCTCTGGTATTTTCTTCGCCCAATATTTTTTTATTCCAAAATAATTCTCCATAAAATTTCAGGACTTTTGGAGTTGTGCATAACACGTCTCCCAGATTTGCACCCTTTCTTGTCCAGAATTCCAACTGCCGGCATTCTCCCTCTTCATGTAAACCTTGTAAAATAAGGGAGAAAAGGCATAAGTAGTGTATGATAATGTGTAATAAAAGCCCATAATGCAATAAATATCAATATAAAATCATGATGCAAAATGGACGTATCACCCTGCGCTGCTGAGTCGATGCCAGAGGAAAAAAATCAAGGAACCGGACTCCGGAGCACCTAGTTGCCCCGATGCCCAGTTCCTTCGTGCCATAAAGTTTTAGTATTTTACTGCTTGGATGCTCGGATGTGTGGTGCAAAGTTGGCTGTACAAACTGCTGAAGCGGTGCCAAATTATTTTCTCAGGGCACCATTGATGAGATGACAACATATTTAGATACTAGGTAGAAACAGTGACACTGTCTTAATCACATCCAGAATAACATAGCACAGTGACAATTTCTGAATCACATCTAACAAATGATTTGTAACAACGAAAGTGGGGCTAACCTTCTTTGCACATGCCGGAAACTTCCTCCCACTATCCACAGATTCAAACGCAACTAACTCCACGCATGGAGATTGATGTGATAATGAGCAGACAGATCTTCAGCCACCCGCTCCATTCGTTGCAAGATGGTCCTAGGGAGCTACAAGAGGAATAAATGACTCAAATCAGCCATCGGGTTAAAATCCTTTATTCCAAATCATAACTCGAGAGAGAGGCGAGAGGCATACCCGACTTGTTGGGGATATAACTACTGGGTATGAATCGCCCAGGAGGGGCCGGGTCATACCACTGGCGACTCATCAAAGAAGATGGCGGATCATACAAGCCCGTTGACGGCCCAAGACCCAGAGGCGACTTGAGGCTCAAGAGGATGAACCGCCATATGTATGACTTGTTTTGTAAGGCAAGCGTAGTTAGTCACTGATGTCTACTACACAACCTTCTTCTTGTAGACGTTGTTAGGCCTCCAAGTGCAGAGGTTTGTAGGATAGTAGCAAATTTCCCTCAAGTGGATGACCTAAGGTTTATCAATCCGTGGGAGGCGTAGGATGAAGATGGTCTCTCTCAAACAACCCTGCAACCAAATAACAAAGAGTCTCTTGTGTCCCCGACACACCCAATACAATGGTAAATTGTATAGGTGCACTAGTTCGGCGAAGAGATGGTGATACAAGTGCAATATGGATGGTAGATATAGGTTTTTGTAATCTGAAAATATAAAAATAACAAGGTAACTAATGATAAAAGTCAGCGTAAACGGTATTGCAATGCTTCGAAACAAGGCCTAGGGTTCATACTTTCACTAGTGCAAGTTCTCTCAACAATAATAACATAATTGGATCATATAACTATCCCTCAACATGCAACAAAGAGTCACTAATAGCGGAGAACAAACGAAGAGATTATGGTAGGGTACGAAACCACCTCAAAGTTATTCTTTCTGATCGATCTATTCAAGAGTCCGTAGTAAAATAACATGAAGCTATTCTTTCCGTTCGATCTATCACAGAGTTCGTACTAGAATAACACCTTAAGACACAAATCAACCAAAACCCTAATGTCACCTAGATACTCCAATGTCACCTCAAGTATCCGTGGGTATGATTATACGATATGCATCACACAATCTCAGATTCATCTATTCAAACCATCACAAAGTACTTCAAAGAGTGCCCCAAAGTTTCTACCGGAGAGTCAAGACGAAAACGTGTGCCAACCCCTATGCGTAAGTTCACGAGGTCACGGAACCCGCAAGTTGATCACCAAAACATACATCAAGTAGATCACGTGATATCCCATTGTCACCACAGATAAGCACATGCAAGACATACATCAAGTGTTCTCAAATCCTTAAAGACTCAATACGATAAGATAACTTCAAAGGGAAAACTCAATCCATTACAAGAGAGTAGAGGGGGAGAAACATCATAAGATCCAACTATAATAGCAAAGCTCGCGATACATCAAGATCGTACCACCTCAAGAACACGAGAGAGAGAGAGATCAAACACATAGCTACTGGTACATACCCTCAGCCCCGAGGGTGAACTACTCCCTCCTCATCATGGAGAGCATCGGGATGGTGAAAATGGCCACCGGTGAGGGATCCCCCCTCCGGCAGGGTACCCGAACAGGGTCCCGATTGGTTTTTGGTGGCTATAGAGGCTTGCGGCGGCGGAACTCCCGATCTATTCTGCTCCCCGATATTTTTAGGGTACATGGATATATATATATATAGGCGAAAGAAGTCGGCCAGGGGAGCCACGAGGGGCCCACGAGGGTGGGGGGCGCGCCCAGGGGGCAAGCGCGCCTCCCTGCCTCGTGGCCACCTCGAAGCTTCCTTGACTTCAAATCCAAGTCTCCTGGATCACGTTCGTTCCAAAAATCACGCTCCCGAAGGTTTCATTTCGTTTGGACTCTGTTTGATATTCCTTTTCTGCGAAACACTGAAACAAGGGAAAAACAGAAACTGCCACTGGGCTCTGGGTTAATAGGTTAGTCCCAAAAATAATATAAAAGTGTTTAGTAAAGCCCATAAACATCCAAAACAGAGAATATAATAGCATAAATACTTCATAAATTATAGATGCGTTGGAGACGTATCAGTCACCGAGCCAGACACGTTGTGTATGAGCCGGCCGGGACTCCGTGAGCCACCGGGCGTCTACCTGTGTATATAAAGGGACGACCCGGCGGCGGTTTAGGCCAAGAAACAAGAGATCAAGAACTAGGTCAAGCGTATTCCCTCCGTGGTAATCGAAACCCAAGCAATACAATCCCAAACTGGAGTAGGCCTTGTTACCTCCATCGCGAGGGGCCGAACCTGTATAAACCCTCTGTGTCCTTTGTCCCGATTAATCCCTTTAAGCTTACCTAGTTGCGATGGCTCCACGACTACGTCCTTCCGCTAGGACATCTGCCATGTCAATCCCACGACAGTTGGCGCCTGATAACCCACAAGTATACGGGATCGCAACAGTTTTCGAGGGTAGAGTATTCAACCCAAATTTATTGATTCGACACAAGGGGAGCCAACGAATATTCTCAAGTATTAGCAGTTGAGTTGTCAATTCAACCACACCTGGATAACTTAATATCTGCAGCAAAGTATTTAGTAGCAAAGTAGTATGGAAGTAACGGCAACGGTGGCAAAAGTAACAGTGATAGTTTTGTAGTGATTGTAACAGTACCAACGGAAAAGTAAATAAGCGAAGAACAATATGTGAAAAGCTTGTAGGCATTGGATCGGTGATGGAGAATTATGCCGGGTGCGATTATTCATGCAACAGTTATAACATAGGGTGACACAGAACTAGCTCCAATTCATCAATGTAATGTAGGCATGTATTCCGAATATAGTCATACATGCTTATGGAAAAGAACTTGCATGACATCTTTTGTCCTACCCTCCCGTGGCAGCGGGGTCCTATTGGAAACTAAGGGATATTAAGGCCTCCTTTTAATAGAGTACCGGACCAAAGCATTAACACATAGTGAATACATGAACTCCTCAAACTACGGTCATCACCGGGAGTGGTCCCGATTATTGTCACTTCGGGGTTGCCGGATCATAACACATAGTAGGTGACTATAACTTGCAATATCGGATCAAGAACACAAATATATTGATGAAAACATAAAGGGTTCAGATCTGAGTTCATGGCACTCGGGCCCTAGTGACAAGCATTAAGCATAGCAAAGTCATAGCAACATCAATCTCAGAACATAGTGGATACTAGGGATCAAACCCAAACAAAACTAACTCGATTACATGAAAAATCTCATCCAACCCATCACCGTCCAGCAAGCCTACGATGGAATTACTCATGCACGGCAGTGAGCATCATGAAATTGGTGATGGAGGATGGTTGAAGATGACGATGGCGATGGATTCCCCTCTCCGGAGCCCCGAACGGACTCCAGATCAGCCCTCCCGAGAGAGATTAGGGCTTGGCGGCGGCTCCGTATCATAAAACGCGATGAATCCTTCTCTCTGATTTTTTTCTCCCCGAATACGAATATATAGAGTTGGAGTTGAGGTCGGTGGAGCTCCAGGGGGCCCACGAGGCAGGGGGCGGGCCCCCCACCCTCATGGACAGGGTGTGGGCCCCCTGGCCTTGATTCTTTCGCCAGTATTTTTTATTATTTCCAAAAATAATCTCCATGAAGTTTCAGGTCATTCTGAGAACTTTTATTTCTGCACAAAAATAACACCATGGCAATTCTGCTGAAAACAACGTCAGTCCGGGTTAGTTCCATTCAAATCATGCAAGTTAGAGTCCAAAACAAGGGCAAAAGTGTTCGGAAAAGTAGATACGATGGAGACGTATCAACTCCCCCAAGCTTAAACCTTTGCTTGTCCTGAAGCGATTCAGTTGACAAACTGAAAGTGATAAAGAAAAACTTTTACAAACTCTGATTGCTCTTGTTGTTGTAAATATGTGAAGCCAGCATTCAAGTTTTCAGCAAAGATTATGAGCTAACCATATTCACAATAACATTTAGGTCCCATGTTTACTCATGTCAATGGCATAATCAACTAGCGAGCAATAATAATAAATCTCGGATGACAACACTTTCTCAAAACAATCATAATATGATATAACAAGATGGTATCTCGCTAGCCCTTTCTGAAACCGCAAAACATAAATGCAGAGCACCTTTAAAGATCAAGGACTGACGAAACATTGCAATTCATGGTAAAAGAGATCCAGTCATAGCATACCCAGTATAAATTAATAGTAATGGATGCAAATGACAGCGATGCTCTCGAGCTGGTGCTTTTTAATAAGAGGGTGATGACTCAACATAATAGTAAATAGATAGGCCCTTCGCAGAGGGAAGCAGGGATTTGTAGAGGTGCCAGAGCTCGATTTTTGAAATAGAGATAAATAATATTTTGAGCGGCATACTTTCATTGTCAACATAACAACCGAGAGATGGCGATATCTTCCATGCTATACACATTATAGGCGGTTCCCAAACAGAATTGTAAAGTTTATACTCCCCCTCCACCAACAAGCATCAATCCAAGGCTTGCTTGAAACAACGAGTGCCTCCAACTAACAACAGTCCCGGGGGAGTTTTGTTTGCAATTATTTTGATTTGATTTGCATAAAGCATGGGACTGGGCATCCCGGTGACCAGCCATTTTCTCGTGAGTGAGGAGCGGAGTCCACTCCTCTTGAGAATAACCCGCCTAGCATGGAAGATACAGACAACCCTAGTTGATACATGAGCTATTCGAGCATGCAAAATAGAATCTCATTTGAAGGTTTAGAGTTTGGCACATACAAATTTACTTGGAACGGCAGGTAGATACCGCATATAGGAGGGTATAGTGGACTCATATGGAATAACTTTGGGGTTTAAGGGATTGGATGCACAAGCAGTATTCCCGCTTAGTAAAAGTGAAGGCTAGCAAAAGACTGGGAAGCGACTGATAACCCACAAGTATAGGGGATCAATTGTAGCCTCTTTCGATAAGTAAGAGTGTCGAACCCAACGAGGAGCTAAAGGTATAATAAATATTCCCTCAAGTTCTATCGACCACCGATACAACTCTACGCACACTTGACGTTCGCTTTACCAAAAACAAGTATGAAACTAGAAGTACTTTGTAGGTGTTTTTGGATAGGTTGCAAGATAATAAAGAGCGCATAAATAAAAGCTAGGGGCTGTTTAGATAAAGACACAGCTAAATTAGTTTTAGTAGAGAGCTTTTGTCACGAGAAAGTTATTTGTCCTTAGGCAGTCGATAACTAGACCGGTAATCATTATTGCAATTTTATTTGAGGTGGAGGCATAAGCTAACATACTTTCTCTACTTGGATCATATGCACTTATGATTGGAACTCTAGCAAGCATCCGCAACTACTAAAGATCATTAAGGTAAAACCCAACCATAGCATTAAAGCATCAAGTTCCCTTTATCCCATACGCAAACAACCTACTTACTCGGGTCTGTGCTTCTGTCACTCACGCCACCCACCATAAGCAATTCATGAACATATTGCAAACCCTACAGCGGGAATCCCTCACGCTTGCGCGACACGGAGAGCACCACAGGGCAGCACCAATAATAAAACATGCAACTCAAACCAATCTTGATCATCAAATAGCCCATAGGACAAAACGGATCTACTCAAACATCATAGGATAGCCATACATCATTGGGAAATAATATATAGCGTTGAGCACCATGTTTAAGTAGAGATTACAGCGGGTAAGAGAGAGGTTACACCGCTGCATAGAGGGGGGAAGAGTTGGTGATGATGGCGGTGAAGTTGTTGGTGAAGATTGCGGTGATGATGATGGCCACGGCAGCGTTCCGGCGCCACCGGAAGAGAAGGGGAGAGGGGGCCCCTTCGTCTTCTTCTTCCTTGACCTCCTCCCTAGATGGGAGAAGGGTTTCCTCTCTGGTCCTTGGCCTCCATGGCGTGGGAGGGGCGAAAGCCCCTCCGAGATTGGATCTGTCTCTCTGTTTCTCTCTGTTTCTGCGCTCTCATCTGCTGCCCTTTCACTGTTTCTTTTATATCCGGAGATCCGTAACTCCGATTGGGTTGAATCTTTCGCCCAGATTTTTCTCATAAAATTTGCTTTCTTGCGGCAAAATAAGAGCGTCAACCGCCTTACGGGGTGCCCACGAGGGTCCAGGGTGCGCCTCCCCCCTGGGGCGCGCCCCCTGCCTCGTGGCCCCCTCGGGCACCGTCTCGCGTTGATTTTACTTCCCAAAAATCATAAATATTCCAAAATAATTCTCCGTCCATTTTTATCCCGTTTGGACTCCGTTTGATATTGGGTTTCTGCGAAACATAAAACATGCAACAAACAGGAACTGGCACTGGGCACTGGATCAATATGTTAGTCCGAAAAATAATATAAAAAGTTGCCAAAAGTATATGAAAGTTGAATAATATTGGCATGGAACAATCAAAAATTATAGATACGACGGAGACGTATCAGCATCGCCAAGCTTAATTCATGCTCGTCCTCGAGTAGGTAAATGATAAAAAGATAATTTTTGATGTGGAATGCTACCTAGCATAATCTTGATCATATGTCTAATCATGGCATGAATATTAAGACACGAGTGATTCAAAGCAATAGTCTATCATTTGACATAAAAACAATAATACTTCAAGCGCACTAATAAAGCAATCATGTCTTTTCAAAACAACATGGCTAAAGAAAGTTATCCCTACAAAATCATATAGTTTGGCTATGCTCTATCTTCATCACACAAAGTATTTAATCATGCACAACCCCGATGACGAGCCAAGCAATTGTTTCATACTTTAGCAATCTCAAAAATTTTCAACTTTCACGAAATACATGAGTGTGAGCCATGGACATAGCACTATAGGAGGAATAGAATATGATGGTGGGGGTTATGTGGAGAAGACAAAAAGGAGAAAGTCTCACATCAACTAGGCGTATCAACGGGCTATGGAGATGCCCATTAATAGATATCAATGTGAGTGAGTAGGGATTGCCATGCAACGGATGCACTAAGAGCTATAAGTGTATGAAAGCTCAAACTGGAAGCTAAGTGGGTGTGCATCCAACTTGCTTGCTCATGAAGACCTCAGGCGTTTGAGGAAGCCCATCATCGGAATATACAAGCCAAGTTATATAATGAAAATTCCCACTAGTATATGAAAGTGAAAGCATAGGATACTCTCTCTATGAAGAACATGGTGCTACTCTGAAGCACAAGTGTGGTAAAAGGATAGTAACATTGCCCCTTCTCTCTTTTTCCCTCATTTTTTTATTTTCCTTTTTTATTTTATTTTTTATTTTTTTGGTGGCCTTCTTTGGCCTGTTTTTTTATTTGGGCTTCTTTGGCCTCTTTTATTTTTAATAAAGTCCGGAGTCTCATCCCGACTTGTGGGGGAATCATAGTCTCCATCATCCTTTCCTCACTGGGGCAATGCTCTAATAATGATGATCATCACACTTTTTATTTCCTTACAACTCAATATTACTAGAACAAAGATATGACTCTATATGAATGCCTCCGGCGGTGTACCAGGATGTGCAATGATCTAGCGTAGCAATGACATCAAAAACGGACAAGCCATGAAAACATCATGCTAGCTATCTTATGATCATGCAAATCAATATGACAATGAATGCTCAAGTCATGTATATGATGATGATGGAAGTTGCATGGCAATATATCTCGGAATGGCTATGGAAATGCCATGATAGGTAGGTATGGTGGCTGTTTTGAGGAAGATATAATAAGGCTTATGTGTGACAGAGCGTAACATATCACGGGGTTTGGATGCACTGACGAAGTTTTCACCAACTCTCGAGGTGAGAAAGGGCAATGCACGGTACCGAAGAGGCTAGCAATGATGGAAGGGTGAGAGTGAGTATTATCCATGGACTCAACATTAGTCATAAAGAACTCACATACTTATTGCGAAAATCTATTAGTCATCGAAACAAAGTACTACGTGCATGCTCCTAGGGGGATAGATTGGTAGGAAAAGACCATCACTCGTCCCCAACCGCCACTCATAAGGAAGACAATCAATAAATAAATCATGCTCCGACTTCATCACATAACGGTTCACCATACGTGCATGCTACGGGAATCACAAACCTCAACACAAGTATTTATACTAATCCACAACTACCCACTAGCATGACTCTAATATCACCATCTTTATATCGCAAAACTATTGCAAGGAATCAAACATATCATATTCAGTGATCTACAAGTTTTATGTAGGATTTTATGACTAACCATGTGAATGACCAGTTCCTGTCATCTCTCTAAATAGGTATAAGTGAAGCAAGAGAGTTTAATCTTTTCTACAGAAGATATGCCCACGCTCTAACAAATATAAGTGAAGCAAAAGAGCATTCTACAAATGGCGGTTGTCTAAGTGAAGAGAAACAGGCAATCCAAACTTCAAATGATATAAGTGAAGCACATGAAGCATTCTATAAAGCCATACTCAAAAGATATAAGTGAAGTGCAAAGAGCATTCTATAAATCAACCAAGGACTATCTCATACCAGCATGGTGCATAAAATAAAAATGAAAACTAAATGCAAAAGACGCACCAAGATTGCACATATTGCATGAACGAAACGAATCCGAAAACATACCGATACTTGTTGAAGAAAGAGGGGATGCCTTCTGGGGCATCCCCAAGCTTAGACGCTTGAGTCTCCTTGAATATTTACTTGGGGTGCCTTGGGAATCCCCAAGCTTGAGCTCTTGCCTCTCTTCCTTCTTCTCACATCGAGACCTTCTCGATCATCGAACACTTCATCCACACAAGACTTCAACAGAAAACTCGGTAAGATCCGTTAGTATAATAAAGCAAATCACTACTCTAAGTGCTGTTGCAAACCAATTCATATTTTGTTTTTGCATTTTTTCTACTGTAATATAACTTTTTATGGCTTAATCCACTTATATAAATCGATAGTTTTATCAAAACAAGCAAACTATGCATCAAAAACAGAATCTGTCTAAAACAGAACAGTCTGTAACAATCTGAACATTCACCATACCTATGATACTTGAAAACTTCTACCAAAATTAGGAAAAATAAACAATTTGTATAGAAAGACAGTGCAAAAAGAATCAGAACCATTTGACGTTCCAGTAAAAAACTAAAAATCGCGCACTACAGCCAAAGTTTCTGTCCTGCACCGTACAAACCAACAAGCATTGTAAACATCCTAAAAGCAAACCTTGGCACATTATTTTTATAATACAATGGAATTGTACAAGGGGATAATTATTTTTATTGAAAAGTTTCTGTAATCAAGATTCACAAAGTTTTCGTGAGCATGAACAAAGTTCAAGGCTAGTTCCCACTTCAACAATGCTTGTCTCTCTCACTTTCACCTTTCTTTTTGAAAAGTTTTGGGTTCCCCTCTTTATTTTTTTTGTTTTTAAACTATATAAAGGCACTCAACAGAAATAAATGAATCTCTAAAACTTCCGGGTTGTCTCCCTGGCAGCGCTTTCTTTAAAGCCATTAAGCTAGGCATATAGTGCTCAAGTAGTGAATCCACCCGGATCCCAAGGTATATCAAAGCCAATTTTAATTAGCAATGACTTGGCATTTAGTAGTGAGCACAAAGCAACATATATCAAGCAATGACGAAGTATAACTCTCTTCCTATGCATCGGCATGTCATAAAAGTACAATCCATGCACACAAAGTAAAGGCCAATTAATAGTATAAACAGTTTATTGCAATTTTATCGTGTTGGAAACATAGAGAGGTGGAGATATAGTTCCTCTCTCATAATAATTGCAAGTAGGAGCAGCAAGCACATGCATATTATATTCATCAAAATCATGATGCGCAATGATAAAAGGCAACCCATCAATATAATCCTTAATAAAAGCAAACTTCTCCGATATAGTGTAGTTTGGAGAATTCAAAAAGATAATAGGACTATCATGCGTGGGTGCAATAGCAACAATTTCATGTTTAACATAAGGAACTATAGCAGGTTCATCTCCATAAGCATAATTCATATTGGCACCTTGGCCACAAGCATAGCAAGCATCATCAAAAAGGGATATTTCAAGAGAATCAACGGGATCATAACAGTCATCATAGCAATCACCCTTCGGTAAGCACGAAGGGAAATTAAACAATGTATGAGTTGAAGAGTTACTCTCATTAGAAGGTGGGCACGGGTAGCTAATCCGCTCTTCCTCCTTTGTTCTTCACTCTCCTCCTCATTTTTCATCCAATGAGCTCACAGTTTCATCAATTTCTTCTTCCATAGATTCCTTCGAAATATTACTCTCTTCTTGGACAGCGGAGACTTTCTCAATAAATGCATCAATATCGGAATTGAATTCATAATTCTCATAGCAATATTTAAGGATAGCTAAATTTTCAGGTCTATAAACAGCATCATAAAGATTTTCAAACTCTTTGAACATAGATTCAATTTCATAAGCACCCATAAAAGCAACAAATTGTTCTATTTGTTCCACATCATAGTAATCATATATACCATTAGCATAAGAAGCTAAGGTTTTATTATCATTAAATTTGCATGAAAAGGGAAGGTGTGGAGCCTTCATCCTAGAGCAACAAGTATAATCATATCTTAAGCATACTTGCCGAGCATATCACTTCAACATATAAATTTGATCCCATAATAGTTTCCCTTTTTGAGTCAAGCGATAATCCCTAAAGTATTCACGTTGGTCCAACGTGTCTCCCATTACATAATTGAATGAGGTTTTCTCAGGATTATCAAAGTAGTACATAACATTTTTCACATAATGATCATCGAGGGTTTTAGGAGGTTCCCCATCTCCATGAGCAGCAAGTACACCTATTTTTTTTTGGTATTTCGTGTTCCATATCCATAACTAAAGATAGAGAACAACTAAGAATAGCAAATAGAAATTACTTAGTGATAAAGCAAACAAGCACACACGAGAATATTCACCCCACGCTATTGCTCCCCGGCAATGGCGCCAGAAAAAGGTCTTGATAACCCACAAGTATAGGGGATCAATTGTAGCCTCTTTCGATAAGTAAGAGTGTTGAACCCAACGAGGAGCTAAAGGTAGAATAAATATTCCCTCAAGTTCTATCGACCACCGATACAACTCTACGCACACTTGACGTTCGCTTTACCGAAAACAAGTATGAAACTAGAAGTACTTTGTAGGTGTTTTTGGATAGGTTGCAAGATAATAAAGAGCGCGTAAATAAAAGCTAGGGGCTGTTTAGATAAAGACA
Organism: Aegilops tauschii subsp. strangulata; assembly: GCF_002575655.3. NCBI lineage: Eukaryota > Viridiplantae > Streptophyta > Magnoliopsida > Poales > Poaceae > Aegilops > Aegilops tauschii. The sequence continues at coordinate 191,353,500 of NC_053037.3, forward strand.
CAACTAAATTAGTTTTAGTAGAGAGCTTTTTGTCACGAGAAAGTTATTTGTCCTTAGGCAATCGATAACTAGACCGGTAATCATTATTGCAATTTTATTTGAGGGAGAGGCATAAGCTAACATACTTTCTCTACTTGGATCATATGCACTTATGATTGGAACTCTAGCAAGCATCCGCAACTACTAAAGATCATTAAGGTAAAACCCAACCATAGCATTAAAGCATCAAGTCCCCTTTATCCCATACGCAAACAACCTACTTACTCGGGTCTGTGCTTCTGTCACTCACGCCACCCACCATAAGCAATTCATGAACATATTGCAAACCCTACAGCGGGAATCCCTCACGCTTGCGCGACACGGAGAGCACCATAGGACAGCACCAATAATAAAACGTGCAACTCAAACCAATCTTGATCATCAAATAGCCGATAGGACAAAACGGATCTACTCAAACATCATAGGATAGCCATACATCATTGGGAAATAATATATAGCATTGAGCACCATGTTTAAGTAGAGATTACAGTGGGTAAGAGAGAGGTTACACCGCTGCATAGAGGGGGGAAGAGTTGGTGATGATGGCGGTGAAGTTGTTGGTGAAGATTGCGGTGATGATGATGGCCACGACAGCGTTCCGGCGCCACCGGAAGAGAAGGGGAGAGGGGGCCCCTTCGTCTTCTTCTTTCTTGAAGTCCTCCCTAGATGGGAGAAGGGTTTCCCCTCTAGTCCTTGGCCTCCATGGCATGGGAGGGGCGAAAGCCCCTCTGAGATTGGATATGTCTCTCTGTTTCTCTCTGTTTCTGCGTTCTCATCTGCTGCCCTTTCACCGTTTCTTTTATATCCGGAGATCCGTAACTCCGATTGGGTTGAATCTTTCGCCTAGATTTTTCTCATAAAATTAGCTTTCTTGCGGCAAAAGAAGAGCGTCAACCGCCTTACGGGGTGCCCACGAGGGTCCAGGGCGCGCCTGCCCCCTGGGGCGCGCCCCCTACCTCGTGGCCCCCTCGGGCATCGTCTCGCGTTGATTTTACTTCCCAAAAATAATAAATATTCCAAAATAATTCTCCGTCTGTTTTTATCCCGTTTGGACTCCGTTTGATATTGGGTTTCTGCGAAACATAAAACATGCAACAAACAGGAACTGACACTGGGCACTGGATCAATATGTTAGTCCCAAAAATAATATAAAAAGTTGCCAAAAGTATATGAAAGTTGAATAATATTGGCATGGAACAATAAAAAATTATAGATACGACGGAGACGTATCAGCAACCAACTAGAGAGCGACAACAGTCATGAAAAGTAAACTAGCTAAAATCTACTACTATTTTTTTTTGTTTTTTCTTAAGGTTTATCAAACAAACAAGAAAAAAGCATAAAAAAGAAAATAAACTAGCATGGATGATACAATGAAAAATTATGAGCACCGACATCTAGCAATGAGTGTGTGAACATAAATGTAATGTCGGTGAGAAATACGTACTCCCCCAAGCTTAGGCTTTTGGCCTAAGTTGGTCTATGGCCACGGCTGGCCTGGCGGATATCCAAAGTTATAGTTGGGGTCGTACTGAGATGAAGCCTCGGGTTGCCACTGGTTGGCAACCTCCTCCGGATCCCACTGGTAAACAGACTGGCGTGGGGGAACAAATTGTGGTTCCGGATCTGGCTCTGTAGCTGATGTGGGGTTCCAGTAGGCGTGAATGGCCTCCAACGGAACAAGGTACTCGCCTGCAGATAAATCAAACAAGGAAGGAGCAGGCAAGGTAATAGTCTCAGGGTGATTTTATCAAATAACAGTCTATAGTTAAGCTCCTTTTTCCTGTTCTTAACAATGAAATCATGTGCAGCCATACTCTTGTAATCTAGAAGAACAGTAGGCAACAATTTTTCTTCCTTATCATAATGCCTAATAGGTATATTAAAGTATGCAGCGAGGCGCGAGGCGAAGATGCCTCCCAAGACGGGGCCCTTAGTACGGTTAAGATTTAACCGCTTTGCGACAATAGCGCCCATACTAAATGAGTCATCACGAAACAAGGCATGGCACAAAATAACAATATCAGGGGCACTTAGGTTGCCACAGTTTCCGCGACCAATTAAGCATCTACTAGCAAATAATGCAAAGTAACGTAAAACAGGAAAAATGTATGCTAGTGATTCTTGCATCGGAAACTTTCCTGGTTTCCCCTACGGCAATTGTATCAATAAACCCCTCCACATCGTCACGATGTGGTTCCTCTACGTTGCCCGAAAAATGCAACTTGCAAACCACACAAAATTCAGAGAGGGGCATCGCCTTGTACTCATCATATAAATAGAAATCCACCGAAGGTGGAGACCTCCTAGAATGGAAATGAAAATTTTGCACAAAGATATTGGTGAGTAAGAGATACTGTTTGCGTTGGTCGCGGATGAAGTCGGTGAGGCCTGCATTCTCAGCCAATTCATAAAAAACATCATAAATCCTGGCTGCTCTCAAGAAATCGTCACAAGGCCATTCACACGGCCGAACTTCCGCGGTGCGAGGGAGATTATACTTGGGCCTCTCTTCTTCTTCACTTTGCTTATCCTTCGAGCTTCGGCTCGAAGAACCCCTCAAAAATCTCTTCATTATTTTCTGAAAATTTCTGAAATTTTTAGTAACTTCAAATAAAAGTGAACCAAACTCAACAAAATTGATAGCAACTACTCCCACAAGTGCCTAGAGACTATATCATGCATTAGAACTACTTGGGACCATATAAATTTGATATGCAAGCTCAAGAACAGGGTCACCTAGGGAGCAAAAATTTGCAATGAATAAAGCGCTAGAACAAAAACTAATTGGACCATTGGAGGAGTTACATACCAAGGAACAATCCCCCAAAGCAGTTTTGTGAGAGGTGCTTTGAGCAAGGAGATCGAAAATCGCAGCAAAATGAGCTAGAACTCGTGCTTGAGCTAGTTGGTGATTTTTTTGGGAGGAAGAAGGAGTGTGTGGTTGCTGGAATAAGTGGAGGGGAGCCACCATGGGCCCACGAGGCAGGGGCGTGCCCAGGGGGTGGGCGCGCCCTGGACCCTCGTGGCCAGGTGCCAGCTCCCCTTGTTGTGTTCTCAGTGCCAGATATTCTCAAATATTCCAGAAAAAAATCATATTTCAATTTCGGGGCATTTGGAGAACTTTTATTTTTGGGGTATTTTTTTATTGCACGGATAATTAAGAAAACTGATAGAAAATACTATTTTTACTTTATTCATTCTCAATAACAGAAAGTAAAAGGACGGTACAAAAGGTTGTGCTCTCTAACTTCATCCATCTCATGCTCATCAAAAGGAATCCGCTAACAAGGTTGATTAGGTCTTGTTAACAAACCCATTTCGAATAACATGAAACCGGAGAAATTTCGAATAACACTATGTTACCTCAGCGGGGATATGCACATCCCCAATAATAAGAATATCATATTTCATCTTGACGGTAGGAAGAGGAAATTCAAATCCTCCAATAATAATCGATGGAGTTTTTCCAATAGAGTTTATACTATGAACTTGAGGTTGTTTCCTCGGAAAGTGTACCGTATGCTCATTACCATTGACATGAAAAGTGGCATTGCCTTTGTTGCAATCAATAACAGCCCCTGCAGTATTCAAAAAAGGTCTTCCAAGAATAATAGACATACTATCGTCCTCGGGAATATCAAGAATAACAAAGTCCGTTAAAATAGTAACGTTTGGAAACTCAACAGGCACATCCTCACAAATACCGACAGGTATAGCAGTTGATTTATCAGCCATTTGCAAAGATATTTCAGTAGGTGTCAACTTATTCAAATCAAGTCTACGATATAAAGAGAGAGGCATAACACTAACACCGGCTCCAAGATCACATAAAGCAGTTCTAACATAGTTTCTTTTAATGGAGCATTGTAAGTGCATCTAGTGCCCCTTAGTGATTTTGGTGTATTGAAGACTTATAGGTTAAGGGACTAATGCGTTTGTGAGTGTACACAGGACTATAAGTCTATGAGGAGTTTGATATTTACAGAGAAAGTCGACCCCTAAAAATGAAGTTCTTCGACTGAAGACTTTGGATTTCTGAAGACTTTCTAAAGACTTTGAAAGTGAAGAAATTGGTGTGACCTTGAAGACTTGGTATTCATTTGAGGAACATGAAGCGTGAAGACTTTTGTTTTCGTAGTTTCATTTTCTCTTTCTCGAGTCATAGGAAACACCGTACTGTTAAAGGGGGTCGAGGAAATACTAAGGAAAAATTTCCATGTGATGCTCAACTCAAAATCCTACACCTACCAATCCCTTCGAGTGAAGCCATTGGAAATCTCATACAGTTCAGTCATATTCTTCAGTGATAGAGATGAAGTTCTTCTGGTCTTTGAGGAATTTGTTCTGACTGAGGAGTTAGGAATTCGCCAGTGCGGATTGCCTACACAGTGAGGAACATGATAGCCCTGAGGAATTGAGCCTCAAATATCCGACCGTTGCTGTGCTATGCGCCAGCTGTCCCAAAATATCTACCCACCTAACGGTCATATCATTGAAGGGCATTTATGTCTTATCATGTCGGGCTGCTCCCTAGGCTATAAATAGCCGCCCCCTACAACCACTAGCTGGTTGGCTGCTCCGAGAGAAACTGACACTTGTTATTTGAGAGCATCCCATCCTCTGAGGACTTTGAGCGAAAATCATCAAGTGAGGAAAACCCAAACCCAAACACCTACAAACCCAAAGTGATTGAGCATCACTGAAGAGATTGATCCTGCATGGATCCGATGCTTGTTACCTTTGAAGACTGTGCTTCTTCCAGACGGTTAGGCGTCATGGTCTAGAGCATCCAAGAGGAATTGTGGATCGCCGAGTGACCAAGTTTGTGAAGGTTCGGAAGTCACCTGAAGACTTACCACGAGTGATTGGGCGAGGTCTGTGTGACCTTAGCTCAAGGAGAATACGGTGAGGACTGTGTGTCCTCAGGTTTAAATACCTAGCCGCTCCAACCAGATGTACAACTGAGACAGCAGTTGGAACTGGTCTACCAAATCATTGTCTTCACCAAGCCTACTGGTTCTATTTCCTCAACTCTTTCATTTCCTCATTACTGTGTTGTGTGCTTGTCATATTTGTGTTTGAAGACTTTGACTGAAGACTTTCTCAATTTCCTCAGTTCAATTTCTTCAGTTTGTTTGTATTCATGCTGTGTTATCCTGTGTTTACGCTTTCAGTACTCTGTGCTTGTTTTCATTTCATCATGATGACCATGCTTGTGTTTTGTTATGTTTACTTTTGAGTACTTATTCCACTGCAAGTAGTTCTTCGCTAAGGAATCTCCTCACCCACAAATTCCTCAGTGAAGAATTCATAAAAATCGCCTATTCACCCCCCTCTAGTCGATATAACGCACTTTCAATTGGTATCAGAGCATGGTACTCCCTTGTTCTGTGTGATTTTGGTTTAACCGCCTGGAGTTTAGTTATGTCGACCGCAGGTATGATCAAGGTCTCTGCTGGGTGTCCTACCTTCGATGGGACGGACTACCCCTACTGGAAGAATAACAAGCGAATGCATCTTGAGGCAATTGATAACGATCTCTGGTATGTTGTGGAAAATGGTGTTCCCTCTGTCACACCTTCTCTGAATGCTGCTGATGTGAAGAGATTCAAGCAACTCGATTCTCAAGCGAAGAATATCATATGTGGCCATCTGAGCAAAGGACAGTATGGAAGAGTGAGTGCTTTGGAAACTGCTAAGCTTATCTGGGATAGGCTGTCCAAAGTGAATGAAGGAGTCTCAACACAGCGTGACTCTTGAGTTGATGTTCTTCGCAATCTCTTCAACCACTTCAAAAAGACTCGACAACGAAAATGTTCAACAAACCTTCGATCGCCTCACTGACATCTCAAATGAGCTTCAAGCAATTGGTGCCACTGACATCACCGACCATGAGGTGGTGAAGAAACTGCTGAGATCGCTTGATTCCTCATTTGATACTCTGGCATTGATGATACAAGAACGTGTTGATTACAAGTCACTTGATCCTGCTGATCCTCGAGAGGCTGAATACTCATGAGTTCCAGCTTGCTGAAAAGAGAGATCTCTATGGTTCAAGCTATGGCAGATCACGTGCACTGAAGGCCAAGGCAGTTCTGAGTCTGAAGATGAAGGCTTGTGGGAGACTCTCTTCTTCAATTTGCACAAAATTATATATTTCCCTTAAAGCAGCTTGTTTCTTATGAGCGGGGAAATATTCAGCAGAGAAGTAATAAATCATATCCTGGGAACGACGCACACAACCAGGATCAAGAGAATTAAACCATATCTTAGCATCACCCTTTAATGATAACGGAAATATTTTAAGGATATAATAGTAGCGAGTTTTCTCATCATTAGTGAACAGGGTGGCTATATCACTTAATTTAGTAAGATGTGCCACAATAGTTTCAGATTCATAGCCATAAAAAGGATCATATTCAACCAAAGTAATTATATCAGGATCAACAGAGAATTCATAATCCTTATCAGTAACAAAGATAGGTGAAGTAGCATAAGCAGGATCATATTTCATTTCTAGCATTCAAAGTTTTTTCTTTCAGCTTAGCTAACAATTTCTTAAGATCACTTCTATCATTGCAAGCAAGAAGTCTCTAGCAGTTTCCTCATCCATAACATAACCCTCGGGAACAACAGGCAATTCATATCTAGGGGGAGAATCTTCATCATCACTTTCATAAATATTATCAGTTTCGATAATTTCATTCTCTCTAGCCCTAGCAAGTTGTTCATCAAGAAATTCACCAAGTGGCACAGTAGTATCAAGCATAGAAGTAGTTTCATCATAAGTATCATGCATAGCAGAAGTGGCATCATCAATAACATGCGACATATCAGAATTAATAGCAGAAGCAGGTTTAGGTGTCGCAAGCTTACTCAAAACAGAAGGTGAATCAAGTGCAGAGCTAGATGACAGTTCCTTACCTCCCCTCATAGTTGAGGGATAAATTTTTGTTTTCTCGTCTTTCAAGTTCTTCATAGTGACCAGCAGATATAAATCCCAAGTGACTCAAAGAATAGAGCTATGCTCCCCGGCAACGGCGCCAAAAAATAGTCTTGATAACCCACAAGTATAGGGGATCGCAACCGTTTTCGAGGGTAGAGTATTCAACCCAAATTTATTGATTCGACACAAGGGGAGCCAAAGAATATTCTCAAGTATTAGCAGTTGAGTTGTCAATTCAACCACACCTGGATAACTTAATATTTATAGCAAAGTAGTATGGAAGTAACAGTAACGGTGGCAAAAGTAACAGTAATAGTTTTGTAGTGATTGTAACAGTAGCAACGGAAAAGTAAATAAGCGAAGAACAATATGTGAAAAGCTCGTAGGCATTGGATCGGTGATGGAGAATTATGCCGGATGCGATTATTCATGCAACAGTTATAACATAGGGTGACACAGAACTAGCTCCAATTCATCAATGTAATGTAGGCATGTATTCCGAATATAGTCATACGTGCTTATGGAAAAGAACTTGCATGACATCTTTTGTCCTACCCTCCCATGGCGGCAGGGTCCTATTGGAAACTAAGGAATATTAAGGCCTCCTTTTAATAGAGTACCAGACCAAAGCATTAACACATAGTGAATACATGAACTCCTCAAACTACAGTCATCACCGGGAGTGGTCCCGATTATTGTCACTTCGGGGTTGCCGGATCATAACACATAGTAGGTGACTATAACTTGCAATATCGGACCAAGAACACAAATATATTGATGAAAACATAAAGGGTTCAGATCTGAGTTCATGGCACTCGGGCCCTAGTGACAAGCATTAAGCATAGCAAAGTCATAGCAACATCAATCTCAGAACATAGTGGATACTAGGGATCAAACCCTAACAAAACTAACTCGATTACATGAAAAATCTCATCCAACCCATCACCGTCCAGCAAGCCTACGATGGAATTACTCATGCACGGCGGTGAGCATCATGAAATTGGTGATGGAGGATGGTTGATGATGACAACAGCGACGGATTCCCCTCTCCGGAGCCCCGAACAGACTCCAGATCAGCCCTCCCAAGAGAGATTAGGGCTTGGCGGCGGCTCCGTATCGTAAAACGCGATGAATCCTTCTCTCTGATTTTTTTCTCCCCGAACACGAATATATAGAGTTGGAGTTGAGGTCGGTGGAGCTCCAGGGGGCCCACGAGGCAGGGGCGCCCCCCCCCCACCCTCGTGGACAGGGTGTGGGCCCCCTGGCCTTGATTCTTTCGCCAGTATTTTTTATTATTTCCAAAAATAATCTCCGTGAAGTTTCAGGTCATTCCGAGAACTTTTATTTCTGCACAAAAATAACACCATGGCAATTCTGCTGAAAACAGCGTCAGTCCGGGTTAGTTCCATTCAAATCATGCAAGTTAGAGTCCAAAACAAGGGCAAAAGTGTTTGGAAAAGTAGATACGACAGAGACGTATCAGCGCCCACCGTGGGGCTGGCGCAGGGTGGTTTTGAATTCTTGAAGGGCAGCTTCGAAGGGATCAAGGGATACGCTATGGGCCGGATGACCAAGAGTCGTCGCGGCAAGCTCTACATTGACGATGCAGGATGGGGCCCCGACGCCGACTCAATTGAGTACAGGTACCGGGTTCCCTTAGGCGGAATCCACGTCTTCATCGGCAAGATCGGCGAACTGGGCCCTGAGCCGGACACCTGCACCGACATCATCGAGACGGCTCAGCGTGCACGACCCGCCCGAGTTCAACCCGTCGTGAAGCATGCCTTTGTTGGTTTCATCCATGGGGCGGAAGTTGAAGAAGGATCTATGTCTGGTGGTGAGACGACCATCTACTCTGATGGTGAATCGTCCACAGGCGAGACTAATTCAATGTATCAGGTGCAAGATGGCCGGCTTGGGGGATGTTCCGATGGCGACAGTATTCCGGACCCCTGTGAGCCGCCGAACAGGGTTGCGATCTTCATGGCCGGTACACAGCCGGCTCTCGGTTCGACAACCACCGCGGCCATGACCTCTAGTTCAACTGCTGCAGCGACGGCTGGTGCTAGTGGCACTGCACGCCTGCCGGCTCAAGCCTTGACAGAGTTATTAGAAGCTTTGGCGATTCTGATGGGGTTGGAGGTAACCCCGGACAACCAGGAACAGCACAAGGTGGATGTGGCGAAGCTACAAGATGAGATAGCTCAAGCCAAGGAAGAGCTGGCGGCTGAGAACGCTAGGATGGCTATGGAATGAGCTGCTTTGGACGCCCAGGCACAACGAATTCAGGCAGACTCTTTCCGGCTCACCTTGGATCAAAAGGCTTCAAACGAGATCATGAGAAGGAGGCACCAGAGTCGTTTACCCCCAGTTTATGACGCAAGGAACCTCTTCAACATGCCTGGAGCAGGGACCAGTGACCCGCCGGTGGTGAACCGGGCAGTTGAGGTGCCTGTGACCGGAGCGCCGGTTCAGCCACGTGCGATGGATCCGCCCCGCTTGAATAATACTCTGCCTCAGCATGTTTCAACACCACCGAGTCATTATTCTAACCCTTTGGATAATATGATTGCTGCGGCGACACGATTGACGGCTCTACCAGTTGAAGGGGAGTCTCCAACAGTGATAGAGACACGGAGGGCTAGAGAGCTTCTTCAGACAGTTGTGGCTCAACAGGCGGCTTATTCTTATAGTTGCGAGCGGATTCATTCAACCACTCGACCAAGTCGGAGTTACAGCAGGCACATTGAGTCGCCAGCAGTTTCAAGCAGTGAGCAACACCGCAACCAGCCTCGTGGGCATGACCCGGCGCATGGTGGTAATAATGCCCAGGTTTTGGTGGATCAGGGCAGAGCGCGTCGGGAGGCGGAACTGGCGTCTCAGCTAGCGGCTCAACAGCAATCCCCGGTTTATCTGTCAGCATCTGTGGAGGCAGGAGTGACCTCTAGAACCCTGGGTGTGCCGTGTTTAGTACCGGCTCTTCACAACGAGCGTCTACCCAAGGATTTCATGGGCCCTCGGAAGGTGCCTAATTACACGGCGGATCAACCCCCGGAGGCATGGATCGAAAGCTATGAGATGGCTATGGAGATGTTGGATGTCAGCGATGCTGCGTGTGCTAAGTATTTCACCATGATGTTGGATGGGCCGGCTCGTACTTGGTTGAAAGGGCTGCCCGCTAATTCCATTAGGTCATGGGCAGAGTTGAAGGCCCGGTTTATCCAAAATTTTAAAGACACGTGCAAGCAACCTCTGTCAATCCTAGATTTGGACTCTTGTGTTCAAGGTGAGGGCGAGTCAACAACCAATTGGGTGCGCCGGATCTCGGCCGTTATACATTCTTTGGATAGTATTAATGTCGGCTCAGCAGTCCTGATGTTGGAGAAGAATTGCCATTTTCTCCCTTTGAAGCAGAAGCTGGGGCGGCTTAAACGCCACTTCAACGACATGGGAGAGCTAATGGCGGCTCTCGTCAAGTATGCCGACTCTGATAGTACCAAGGACCCCGAGTCTGATGATGAGAAGCTGGGTAAGGGAAAGAAGAGCAGCAATACGAAAGGGCAGGAGCATAACCCGGCAGGTCAAGGTGGCAATGGTAAGCACAAGGCTGATGGCAACTTGGATTTTGTGGCTAACACCAATACGCAGAATAATAATCAGCATCACAAGGGAAAACCGTCCCCTCGGTTTGGAGGACCAAAATTCAACCTTGAGGCGATGATGAATCAGCCCTGCCCAAAGCATGGTACGCATGAAAAGCCGGCCAATCACCTCTTGAAAGATTGCTTCATTATGAGGGAGTATAGAAATTCCAATTTTTTCAAGAACAACCATGGACCAAACGGCGGCTTAGGGTCCGGCTCTCACGGTCCTGGTTTTGGTGGAGGCGGTTCAAATTCCGGCTTCTAGGGCCAAGGCAATCAAGGTGGTTTTAATCAATAGTCTGGTCAAGGGAATCAGCAGCAGCAGTCTGGTTATTAGAGTAACCCGAAGCAGTTGAATAGTGGACAGTACCATGTCTTTAACACGAGTTTGTGCAAGCGGGATCAGAAGCTCCATAAAAGGGCAGTGAACGCAGTTGAGCCGACGATTCCCCGTTACTTGCGATGGTCTAAACATCCTATTCTCTGGAGCCGTGAGGATCACCTGCCCCGGGTTGATAATCCGGGCCACTTGGCTCTGATGGTGGCGCCTCAGGTTGGAGGGTACAAATTTCCTAAGGTACTCATGGATGGGGGCAGCAGCATCAATATTCTTTATTATGAAACTTTTCGTCTTATGAGCTTGATTGACCAAGATCTTAAGCCGTCGAACATTGTTTTTCATGGCGTGGTGCCTGGTAAGTTGGCGTATCCAGTGGGCAAAATATCTTTGGAAGTTGCTTTTGGTGATGATCATGATTCCAGATCTGAGACATTGACTTTTGAGGTGGTTAAAATCAAGAGCCCTTATCATGCTCTGTTTGGGCGGCCGGCTTATGCTAAGTTCATGGCAAGGCCTTGTTATGTTTATTTACAGCTTAAGATGCTGGGTCACAAGGGTACCATCACAGTGCGTGGGGGGCGGAAGATAGCCTTGGAGTGTGAGGAAGGTGATGCTGCTTATGCTGAGTCTGTCTGTGCAACAGAAGAATTGAAATTTTACAAGGATAATGTTGACCCGGCGGATATGACGTCTTTGAAGAAGCCGACCACAGAGCATGACCCCCTGTAGAAATTTAAATCAGCTGATGACACCAAGCTGATTGACTTTGTTCCTGGCGATTCATTCAAGTAGTTCAGTATCAGTGCTAATCTAGATCAAAATAGGAAAGCGCGCTCATCGAGTTCATCCGTGAGAACCGGGACATATTTGCATGGAAGCCTTCAGACATGCCAGGTGTATCGAGGGAACTCACTAAGCACACTCCCAATATTGATCTGAAGTTTAAACCGGTCAAGTAATTCCTTCGTCGCTTTAATGAAGAAAGATGTAAGGCCATTGGTGAAGAAGTGGCCCGGCTCTTGGCAGCTGGGTTTATTGTTGAAGTTTTTCATCCTGAATGGTTGGCTAACCCGGTGCTAGTACTTAAGAAGAATGCCACTTGGCGCATGTGTGTGGATTATACAGACCTTAATAAGGCCTGCCCAGCTGATCCTTTTGCTCTCCCTCGTATTGATCAGATTATTGATGCTACGGCGGGTTGTGAGCGCTTGAGTTTTTTGGATGCTTATTCTGGATATCATCAGATCAAGATGGCAGTTAAGGACCAGGAGAAGACAACCTTTATCACTCCTTTTGGAGCCTTCTGTTATGTGTCTATGCCTTTTGGGCTCAAGAGTGCCCAGGCGACTTACCAGCGGTGTGTGCAAAATTGCCTTCATGATCAGATTGGGTGCAATGTTCATGCTTATGTGGATGATATTGTGGTGAAATCAAGGAAGAAAGAGAATCTGATAGATGATCTGAGAGAGAACTTTGACAATCTCCAGGTCTACAAGATGATGCTTAACCCGGTCAAATGTGTCTTCGGTGTACCAGCAGGCAAGCTTTTGGGTTTTCTGGTTTTTGAAAGAGGCATTGAAGCTAACCCGGAGAAAAATCAAAGCTATTACTTCCTTGGCTAAACCGGCGTGTATCAATGATGTTCAGCGTCTGGCGGGTCGTATTGCGGCCTTGAGCCGGTTCATAAGCCGTTTGGGAGAAAAAGCTATCCCTCTATACCAGATGATGAAGAAAATAGATCACTTTGTCTGGAGTGATGCTGCTGATCAGGCGATTGAGGCCTTGAAGAAACAGTTAGCTGAGCCGCCGGTTCTTGCTGCTCCCATTGATAAAGAGCCCTTGTTGTTATATGTGGCTGTCAATAGCCGAGCTGTCAGCGTGGCAATTGTGGTGGAAAGGAAGTAATCAGGCAAGGAATATCCGGTTCAGTGGCCGGTCTATTACATCAGTGAGGTGCTCACTGAGTCCAAGTAGAGGTATCCGCATTGGTAGAAGCTAGTATATGGGGTGTTCATGGCTAGTCGCAAGCTCAAGCAATATTTTCTGGGTCATCCCATCACTATGGTTAGTTCTGCTCCTTTAGGGGATATTATTCAAAACAGAGAAGCCATAGGTAGGGTAGCCAAGTGGGCCATTGAGCTTGGCCCCCATGGTTTGAAGTATATGCCTCACACAGGCATCAAGTCTCAAGCACTTGTGGATTTCATCAATGATTGGACAAAACTGTAGATGCCTGAGGAGAAGCCGGATATCACATATCGGACTATTCACTTTGATGGATCCAGGCAGTTGGAAGGCTCAGGGGCTGGAGTTATTTTGACTTCCCCACGAGGTGATAAATTATGTTATGTTTTAAGGTTGATGTTCCCTTGTACTAATAATGCAGCTGAGTATGAGGCCTTGCTCCATGGTCTTCAGATGGCTAAGGAGATGAACTTAAGCCGGGTGAGGTGCTTTGGTGACTCAGATTTGGTGGCTCGGCAAGTTTCAGGCACTTGTTATTCTAAGGACCCACCCATGGCGGCTTATCGCTGAGAGGTTGATGCTATTGCTGGTCACTTCAAGGGCTATCAAGTAGATCATGTCGATCGAAGGAAAAACGAGGCGACTGATGCTTTAAGCCGATTGGGGTCCCAGCGTAAGCCGGTGCCACCCAATGTTTTCCTTGATATTCTGCATAATCCTTCAGTCAAATTGCCTAGAGAGGAAGATCTTGCTATTCCTGACCCAGAGGCACAGCTGGTGGCAGCTCTTCATGCTATTCCTGATTGGACAGTTCCATATTTGGCTTATATGACCCAGGGCGAGTTACCTGAAGATGAAACTTTGGCCAAACAGATAACCGGCGGTCTAAGTCAATGACTATTTTCAATGGAGAGTTGCACCGTTGCAGTGTCACAGGGGTGTTTCAACGCTGTGTTTCTCCTGATGAGGGCCGTGAGATTCTATGAGAGATTCATGAAGGAGATTGTGGTCATCATGCCGGCTCTAAGTCTCTCGTGGCCAAGGCTTTTCTTCATGGATTTTATTGGCTAACGGCTCATGCTGATGCAGAGGATTTGGTCAGTAAATGTGATGGTTGTCAGAAATTCTCAAGACGAGCTCACGTGCCGGCTCAAGAATTGAGGATGACTCCAATCACTTGGCCGTTTGCAGTCTGGGGGCTTGATATGGTGGGACCTTTCAAAAGATCCAAGGATAAAAAGACCCACCTTTTGGTGGCGGTTGACAAATTTACAAAGTGGGTTGAAGCAGAACCGGTCAGTAAGTGTGATGCGGCAACAGCGGTTCAATTCATCAAAAAAGTGATTTTCTGTTTTGGTTTTCCCCACAGTATTATAACTGATAATGGCACTAATCTGTCCAAGGGTGCTATGAAAGAATTTTGTCAATGTGAGCATATTCGGCTTGATGTGTCATCCGTAGCTCACCCCCAGTCCAATGGCCAGGCCGAAAGAGCCAATCAAGAAATTTTGAAAGGCATCAAGCCCCGGTTTATGGTCCCTTTACAGAGGACACCGGGTTGTTGGGTGGAGGAGTTACCCTCAGTGTTATGGAGCATCAATACTACCCCCAACAGATCTACGGGTTACACGCCTTTCTTCATGGTTTACGGAGAAGAGGCGGTTCTCCCTAGTGACATCCGTCACGATTCGCCCCGTGTGGCGGCTTATGTTGAAGCTGATAATGAAAAAGCACGTCAGGATGCTCTTGACCTGTTGGATGAGGAGCGTGACCGTGCAGCGGGTCGTTCGGTGATTTACCACCAAGAACTGTGTCGTTATCATAGCCGCCGGGTTAAAACCAGAACCTTTCAAGAAGGAGATTTGGTGCTCCGGCTCATCCAGGATCAAACCGACATGCACAAGCTATCCCCACCTTTGTGGTCAGCAAAAATCTGAACAATGGGTCATACTACCTTATCGATGTTTGAGACCACACGGATTCACGCACATCGGAGGATGAGACCCTCCGGCCGTGGAATATTGCTCATCTTCGGCCTTATTACACCTGAGCCACCGGCTCTTGTGATGTACATATTTTGACAATGTATATATTATGATGAATATAATAAAGCAGGCATCCCTGATAATTAAGGGCCTCTGTCGTTTCATTTCTGAGAATAATGAGTCTTTATTGTCACTTCATATGATCACTTGGGGGCTTCCTGCTCATTGAGCATAGCTATGACTACCCTCTTGATCCGGCTTGTACGCCATGATTATCAAATGCTTGGGGGCTTCCTGCTCATTGAGCATAGCTATGACTACCCTACTGATCCGGCTTATAAACCTGGAATGAAATATTACTTGGGGGCTATTTTGTTAATGAAGAGCTTTGTTGACCCTTGTAATAGGCTTGGACACCAGGTGTATTCACCAAAACATCCGGGTTATCCTGCCTTTGTTTGCCTACCACTCCGACCAGGTAATCCTGGAATGACTCGCTGTACTCTTCACAATCAATTTTCTAATAAGACCCTGAGTTTGTCAAAGTTAAAACAGCGATTGGTCATGTGAGGTCCGACTTACGGGGTTGAATGAAGCATTAACTCAGCGGCTGCGTGGCCCTTGAATAACACTTGACATGCAGGCTTGGCAGCCTATGAATGCCTTGTTTTCTGTTTTTTCTAGTTTGTATTTGATTTTTTGAGATTGATCTTTTCTAGTGTGTTGATACATGGTCTAAAGCTGATAACGGCTATGTTTGCCTTATGGTTCATATATGAATCTTTCCGGAGTTTATTAACCCGGCCTGGCTTTGGACTTTAAGTCGCCAGTGTATGATGATTTTTGTGCTTCGGGTTCTGGCCCTAAGCTTTGGGATATTACCCCTTGCCGCATATGGCATGATAAGCCGGCGGTATGAATAAATTGAACAGGGCGTTGTGCTCTGTCTTTGGGCTGATTACCCTTACTGCGCAAGGTATGATAAGCCGGCAGTGTGAACAAATATCGCAGGTATGATATTTTGTTATGATTATATGAGGTTGTGATTAAACTGGCCCTGGTTATGGACTATTTAGTCGTCAGTGGTTTTTTATATGGGGTATTGTGACCCGCCCTGGGGTAAACCGCCAGGGCACTTGTGATCTGTTTGTGTGCAGGAAAAATGATAAGTCTGATCTGCATAATTGATAATATCATAAGCATAAGTGGCAGATCTTCAAGTGACGGATCGACAGTGTTATGCAAACAAAACGTGCACGATGGCACGATAGATCAGTGTTTAACTAGCCTATTACATGGCTCCGTGAGCCCAAATGAATAAGTGTCTTTTCCAAGCAATGCCTGATGATGCCAGTTATGAACCGGCCAGCGGATCAGTTCTCATGTGTCTTGGCGGGTTGAAGCCTCCGGATCATCTTGCGCCTCTTCTTCTTCAGCTCCTTGATTATACATTGGTTGGAAGTCAGGCATAGACCAGTTGATATCGGTCAAAGCTCTAAACACAGCCTCGTCATCAATAAGGTTGGATGGATCAATGTCAGGAGCGAAGGTGTGCTTACGCGTTGCTGGGATGAGGTCCACCTCTTGATGAACCGGTGCTTTTATCTTCTTATTTTCAGCATCATAAGCTGCCTGGTATTGGGATAGATTGGTCTCCTCAGCCAGTTTGCTTGCTAATGGACGCATTGCTCTTGCTATTTCTGCAAAGTCATCGGCACTGAAGGGAGACCCGTCTTCTTTCACACTTGGACAACCATTGGCCAAGTCTTCTGGACCAAGATCGTTGCTTTAACTCGTTGATCCTTTGGGGCAACACTGATAACCTCTCCAATGTTTCCTTGATAAGGGTGGGCGGATGTTTCTTATGCATAGCAGCACCAATGGTTCGTTGAGCGCCTGTGTATAGCTGTTCTACAAGAGTATAGACAGCCTTAAGCTTGATGCGTATGTCTGAGCCCAACTTGACGCTCCGGAAGCTTGTATCAGTAAAGTTTTTGTCGGTGTACAAAAGTAGGTGTCCCTTTTTGCACCCCTTTACTTGTGCGCGGGCAGTCGTAGCCCCACGCCCCTGGCCACGCTTGGCGGGGTAGAGGAAGCAAAGGCACAAGACGAGTAGACCAACACCAAGCCGGAAACACAAAGTGCAGAAGGGCGAGGTGGACTCCCCCAGCAAGGCCCTTGCCGGGGCGGCCTCCACAGCCCCGGCAAGATCCTTGCCGGGGCAACTTGCCCAACGCCAGCAGGGCTGCCACCCTTGAGCCTGAGAGTTCCGACACCCTCAAACCACATTGGAACCAAGGCTCGGGAAGCGCCTCCATGGTGGCATGCAGATCTTTGTGAAGACCAGAAGCATACAAGACTAGATGAATAACCAGAAGACGAAGATCCTCGGCAAGATCCTTGCCAAGGATACCCACGAGACCCCCGGCAAGCCCCTTGCCGGGGACGACCACGATACCACGGCAAGACCCTTGCCTGGGCCCTGGCAAGACTCTTGCCGAAGACATCCGTGGGGCCGCAGCCAGGCCCACATCTACCAAGACTCCGCCGCCATTCCCATGGAGCTGCCAGCCCACCAACTAGGCGAGCACCTGTGTGGCGACGTGTGGCCTCTAGGCCAACTCAGCAAGCACCTGCATGGTGGCATGCAGATCTTCATGAAGGCTCTGCCACCGCACCAACTCAGCAGCCAGCTAGCCAGCGTGGCACTACCCGCCTCATCAGTTCGGACGCGCGTCGAAGCCAGGCGAGGTGGCAACAGCTAGGACGAGCTTCCTTGCCGTCCCCGATAAAGCAAGAAGAGCACGTCGGCAGCGCATTAAATGCGTTTGTCCTACGGTGCCAGAGGATAGACTCGACCACTGTATAGCTTTCCACCTCCTGTGTGCCACTGTGGCAGCCCCTTTGTCTATAAAAGGAGGCCCGCAGCGTACTGGGAGAGGATTCGGACTTTTTGGACCCTGCATGCTTTGTAGCTAGTCCAAGGACACTAGATAAACAGAAAGCAGCAGGAGTAGGGTATTACGCATCACTTGCGGCCCGAACCTGGATAATCCCCCCCCCCCCCCGCGTTGATCTCTCAATCCCGCTCTTTCCACAGCCCTGCGCCCGCCAACCGTAGCAAAAGGGATTCCTCATGATCCCGTAGGTGTCGTTTCCCCCAATAGTTTTTGGTAAATCGGTAGATTATTATGATATGCTTGATGGGATAAAGACATCATGTTTACTACTTACCGAAGCTGGCTGATGTCATACTATTGATATGATACCTTAAACCGGATAGCTCGTCAGTCACCGGTTTAAGAGCTACCTCAGCATCTTTGGCTCTCTTTAATAGAGCTGTTTTTTTAGTCTCCCAACCAGTTTTATCAGCATTGAAGCCCTGTTTCAATTGCTCAATGTTTTCTAGTGCATTCTTCAGTTCTGACTTGGCCTTGGACGTCTCAGATTGCTGAGTTTTAATATTGGCCCTCAGATCATTGATCTGTGAGTCTTTTTCAGTTAGTTCAGCCTACGACATGAACAAACATGGAAGGTATTATGATGATGATTATTTTTGATGTCCCAAGCACAATACAAGTATTTTCCTTGGCACTTGGGGGCTAATGCCTATTTGCTCTTTTCAAGACAACTTATCTGATGATCCAGGCAAAGTAATATGATTAGGTTTATAAAGATTACATGTTGGGATATTGATTTCAACCATGGTGATAAGTCCCGGTTCATTCATACTGATTAAACCGGCCCTTGCACTACAAAAAAAAGACACTTCCGTGATGATACGTGTTTGTCACAGTAGGCCATGTTTTCTGTCATGCATGTACATCCATGACGATTTTATGACAGAATCAAGATAGTCATACCTGTGCTGTCGTAGAAGTGTTCCATGACATTACCAAAATTTATCATCACGGAAGTGTCCACTTCCATGACGATAAATCGCGCATCACAGAAGTGCTTTCGTCAAGGGTGATCGACACGTGGCATCCACCGTAACGGGTCGCAGTTAAGCTATCAGGTCCGGTTTTGGATCTGATAACCCGTTAACAGCCCAGACCAATGGGAAATTTCCATGTGTAAAATTCTGATTGGCCGGAGGAAACACGTGTCAGCTCGTCAATGGGTCAGATAGGCGCCTATGATATGTCGACACGTGCGATGGCCCACCACTGGCCCATTTAGCTTACAAAGGCCAGCCCATTTTACTTAGTCAAAAGTTAGCAGGCTGGCCCATGAAAAGCCTGTTAACGGTCTCTTCGCAAATAGCCCATTTTGCGGCCCGGTAACTCACGGCCCGTTAGGGCCTACCCGAAATCGGCCCAACAACGTTATGTGGGCCGTCGAATATAACACCAGCCCGTTTCACTTCCGGCCCATGTATGGCCCACGACGTCTTTCGGCCCATATGAGACCTTCATATCTTTAGGCCCTTTAGAGGCCGACGGTGACTCTAGCTCATAATGAACAATAAATTTCTTTGTACCCGTTAACGGCCCATGATTCGCATGGGCCGTTGATATGTCTCCAACTTATCTATAATTTATGAAGTATTCATGCTATTATATTATCCATCTTAGATGTTTTATATGCATTCGTATGCTATTTTATATGATTTTTGGGACTAACCTATTAACCTAGAGCCCAGTGCCAGTTTTTGTTTTCTCCTTGTTTTTGAGTTTTGCAGAAAAGGAATACCAAAAGGAGTCCAATTGACGTGCCAATTTTTGATGATTTTTGATGGACCAAAAGAAGACCACGGAGCATCGGAGTTGGGCTAGAAGAGTCTCGAGCTGCCCACGAGGGTGGGGGCCGCGCCCATCCCCCTGGGCGCGTGGGCCTGCCTCGTGGACAGCTCGGGCACCTCCTTGACATGAGACCGATGCCAAAAATTCCTATAAATACAGAAACCTCGAAAAATTAACCTAGATCGGGAGTTCCGCGGCCGCAAGCCTCTGTAGCCACGAGAAATCAATCTAGGCCCTCTCTGGCACCCTGCCGGAGGGGGCCATCATCACCGGTGGCCATGGAGGAGTATCCCGGAGAGGCCATCATCGCCATGAAGGCCAAGGATTAGAGGGAGAACCTTTCCCCTTCAAGGGGGGAGGCCATGGAGGAGGAAGCACAAGGGGGAGAACCTCTCCTCCTCTCTCTTGGTGGCGCCGGAGTGCCATCAGGAGGGGAATCATCACCGCGGTCCACTCATCTATTTTACGCGGTCCACTCTCCCGCACCCCGCTATAATCCCTACTTGAACATGGTGCCTTATGCCACATATTATGATCCAATGATGTGTTGCCATCCTTTGATGTTTTGAGTTGATATCCTTTGTCTTTGGGTTGATTGATGATCTAGATTGGTACGAGTTGTATGTTTTATTTTGGTGCTGTCATATGGTGCCCTCCGTGTCGCGCAAGCGTGAGGGATTCCCGCTGTAGGGTGTTGCAATACGTTCATGATTCGCTTATAGTGGGTTGGTGAGTGACTGAAACACAAACCCGAGTAAGGGGTTTGTTGCGTATGGGAATAAAGAGGACTTGATGCTTTAATGCTATGGTTGGGTTTTACCTTAATGATCTTTAGTAGTTGCGTATGCTTGCTAGAGTTCCAATCATAAGTGCATATGATCCAAGTAGAGAAAGTATGTTAGCTTATGCCTCTCCCTCATATGAAATTGCAATGACGACTATCGGTCTTGTTAACAATTGCCTAGGACAATTACGCACACCGATCCATCATTATTCCACACTCTCTATTTATATTATTTAGTAATATATTCTAACTTTATGATAACAGCACCTACTTTTATATTTTAGCTCTCCGATATCATCCAAAGTTATCCTCTTCATACCCACAACGTAGTTTTATTTCTCGTTTCTAGTTGGAAGCAAACATTCGGTGTACGTAGAGTCGTATCAGTGGCAGACAGGGCTTGAGAGAATATTGATCTTACCTTTAGCTCCTTGTGGGTTCGACACTCCATACTTATCACTTCCACCTTTGGAAATTGCTACGATGATTCCTTGCACTTGGGGATTATCAAGCTCTTTTCTGGCACCGTTGCCGGGGAGCAACAGTGTGGGGTTGATATTCTCGTGTGTGTTTGTTTGGTTTCTTCACTAAGTAGATTTTGTTTTTCCTTTTTGTTTCTGTTTAGTTGTGGGTGAGACATACAAAAAAAATTGAAAGAATGAAAATACCTAAAAAAATTACTTGCCTCTCATGCCTAAAAAGTTTTTCAAAAAGAGAAGTGATTGGAAAGTTATGCATTGAAGAAGTGAGGGTCGACCTTGAGCACTTGTGTTCATGCTCACGGAAACAATGTAGAATTTTTCATGGAAGTTTCTCTGTAAATAATTATCCCCTTTTATATATCCATTGTATTATAAAAATAATGTGCCAAGCTTTGGTTTTAGGATGATTAGATTGCTTGTTTACTATGTGCAGAACAAAAACAGAAACTTTGGCTGTAGTGCGTGAATTTACATTTTTTACTGGAAAGTCAAATGGGTCTGAAACTTTTTGAACATTACTTCTGTACAAAGTGTTCAAATTTTAATATTTATTTCATAATTTTAGGAGTTACATAAGTTTATCAAACTTCCATATTACTACAGACTGTTCTGTTTTTAACAGATTCTGTTTTGCGTGTGTTGTTTGCTTATTTCGATGAATCTATGGCTAGTATCGGGGGGTATGAACCATAGAGAAGTTGGAATACAGTAGTTTTAACACCAATATAAATAAATAATAAGTTCATTACAGTACCTAAAGGTAGTGATTTTCTTTATTACACTAACGGATCTCACAAGTTTTTGTTAAAGTTTTGTGTGGATGAAGTGTCCGAAGGTCGAGGAGCTATCAATATGAGAAGAATAAAGAGAGGCAAGAGTTCAAGATTGGGGATGCCCAAGGCACCCCAAGTAAAAATTTCAAAGGATACTCAATCATCTAAGCTTGGGGATGCCCCGGTTGGCATACCATCTTTCTTCTTCAACAAATATCGGTATACCTCGGTTTTTGCTTTGTTCACATGATTTGTGTCTTTTGTGTTTTTGTTTTTCCTTTAAGAACCATGCTAGCATGAGATAGCCCTTCATTGATTTATAGAATACTTCATGAGCTTCACTTATATCTTTTAAGTATGATTTTATAGAATTGCTCTTTGTGCTTCACTTAAATCTTTTGAGTATGGTTTTATAGAATGCTTCGTGTGCTTCACTTATATATTTTGAGCTTGGATATTGGTTAGTCGATGTTAGTTGTAGAATGCTCCATGAACTTCACTTATATCTTTTGGATTATGAATAATACTATAATTGAAAGTGGGTTTGGAAGAGTGTCAACTTTAGGAATTAGTGATCCCACTATTTTGGAGGATGTTGAATCTTAGTGTGATATTTATGAAAGTGGATTTGGAAGAGTGTCAACTTTAGCTAGTAATGACTCCACTATTTCGGAAAAGGTTCCAATTGAGTATGAGAAAAAAGTTGCTATCCATGATGCTACTGAAAATTATTATGAGGGAGGAACATATGCTTATAGGAGTTGCAATAATACCAAGTTTCCTCTCTATGTGCTTAAAGTTTTGAAGTTATACTTGTTTTGCCTTCCTATGCTAGTTGATTCTTGTTCCTATAAATTGTGTGCTCACAAAATCCCTAGGCATAGGAAGTGGGTTAGATTTAAATGTGCTAGTCATATTCTTCATGATGCTATCTTTATGTTTCAATTCTTTTCTTTTATGTGAGCATCACTGAAATCATCATGCCTAGCTAAAAGGCATTAAAGAAAAGCGCTTGTTGGGAGACAACACAATATTTACCCTTAATGTTTTTGTGTGTTTACATGATTAAGATACTCTAGTAATCATTTTTTATAGATTTTGTTTCAATAAAGTGCCAAGTAAGACCTTTGGGAAGACTTGGGTGGAAGTTAATGTGATCTTGCTGTAAAAAACAGAAACTTTGCGCTCACGAGATTTGCTGTCATTTTTTTACAGAAGAGTGATTTTGAGTTGATTCTTTTTGCAGAAGATTAATAGACAAATTACTCACGTCCACCAATTTATTTAATAATTTTTGGAGTAGCAGAAGTATGGTTATTGTTCATATCATTACAGACTGTTCTGTTTCTGACAGATTCTGGTTTCATTGCATAGTTTGCTTGTTTTCTAGTTTCTATGGCTTATATTCCTCAATATAAATTGTAGAAATGAGATGGTACAGTAGGAATTGTGTGAGAAAAATTATGAACCTTGTCTTTGACAGTACCAAAGTGAATGGTTTACTCTTTATCATACTAACCTATCTCACGAAGTTCCATTAAGTTTTGTGTGATTGAAGTTTTCAAGCTTTGGGTGAGATATCGATATGAGGAGAATAAGAAGTGGAAAGACCCTAAGCTTGCGGATGCCCAAGTCACCCCAAGGTAATATTCAAGGAAGACTCAAGCGCCTAAGCTTGGGGATGCCCCGGAAGGCATCCCCTCTTTCGTCTTCAAAACTATCGGTATACCTTACTCGGAGCTATATTTTTATTCGTCACATGATATGTGTTTTGCTTGGAGCATATTTTCAATTTTACTTGCTGTTTGAATAAAATCATTGGATCTGAATCTTGAATGAAAAAGAATCCTCCCATGGCTAGTTAATTATTTGACTACTCAGTGTTCATCACTTATATCTTTTTGGAGTAGTTTGTCATTTACTCACGTGCTTCACGTATATCCTATGAGTAAACGGTTGGATAAATTGAATGTCATATATCTGAATTTATATATGTTTCATATGCTTATAACATGGGGAGTAATGACTTCACACATAATAAGTATAGGTAGTAAACTTATTGAAAGTTAGCAAACGTAGAATTGGTCACTTGAACAATTCATGAAAGAATATTGAAGGAAGAGGGATTTCACATATAAATATACTATCTTGGACATCTTTTGTAATTGTGAGCACTCATTAAAATATGCCATGCTAAAAGGTTGATGTTGGACAAGGAAGACAACGTAATGGGTTATGTTTTCTTATATCTGAAATAAAGTATATTGTCATGGATCGCCCAACACGTTGAGCTTGCCTTTCCCCCTCATGCTAGCCAAATTCTTTGCACTAAGTAGAGATACTACTTGTGCCTCCAAATACCCTTAAACCCGGTTTTGCCATGAGAGTCCACCATACCTACCTATGGATTGAGTAAAATCCTTCAAGTAAGTTGTCATCGGTGCAAGCAATAAAAATTGCTCTCTAAATATGTATGATTGATTAGTGTGGAGGAAATAAGCTTTATACGATCTTGTGATGTGGAAGAAATAAAAGCGACGGACTGCATAATAAAGGTCCATATCACAAGTGGCAATATAAAGTCACGTTCTTTCGCATTAAGATTTTGTGCATCCAACCCTGAAAGCGCATGGCAACCTCTGCTTCCCTCTGCGAAGGGCCTATCTTTTACTTTTATCTCTTACCCTTATGCAAGAGTCATGGTGATTTTCACCTTTCCTTTTTACATTTTATCCTTTGGCAAGCACATTGTGTTGGAAAGATTCTGATATATATATCCAATTGGATGTAAGGCATCATGAACTATTATTGTTGACATTACCCTTGAGGTAAAAGGTTGGGAGGCGAATCTATAAGCCCCTATCTTTCTCTGTGTCTGATTAAAACTTTGAACACATAAATATCGCGTGAGTGTTAGCAATTGTGAAAGACTAAATGATAGTTGAGTATGTGGAGTTTGCTAAATCAAAGCTCTGACATAGACTCTTCCTGAAAATAAGATGAATTGTAATTGTTTGATGACTGATAACACGGTTTGTTAGTTTTCAAGAAAGTTTATGATCTATACTTTAACATGTGAATAGCTTGTTACTTTATCATGAGAAGTTTTATGAGATGAGCTACTGTTATGACATATAATGATGCTAGAAAAGGTGAATGAAATTATCATTGATCAAACTTGTGCACCTGCTAGCATTCACACTTCATAAATTATTTCTTTTATCATTTACCTACTCGAGCACGAGCAGGAATTAAGCTTGGGGATGTTGATACGTCTCCAACGTATCTATAATTTATGAAGTATTCATGCTATTATATTATCCATCTTAGATGTTTTATATGCATTTATATGCTATTTTATATGATTTTTGGGACTAACCTATTAACCTAGAGCCTAGTGCCAGTTTCTGTTTTCTCCTTGTTTTTGAGTTTTGCAGAAAAGGAATACCAAACGGAGTCCAATTGACGTGCCAATTTTTGATGATTTTTTATGGACCAAAAGAAGACCACGGAGCATCTGAGTTGGGCCAGAAGAGTCCCAAGCTGCCCACGAGGGTGGGGGCGCGCCCACCCCCTGGGCGCGTGGGCCTGCCTCGTGGACAGCTCGGGCACGTCCTTGACGTGAGACCGACGCCAAAAATTCCTATAAATACAGAAACCTCGGAAAATTAACCTAGATCGGGAGTTCCGCTGCCGCAAGCCTCTGTAGCCATGAGAAATCAATCTAGGCCCTCTCTGGCACCCTGCCGGAGGGGGCCATCATCACCGGTGGCCATGGAGGAGTATCCCGGAGAGGCCATCATCACCATGAAGGCCAAGATCAGAGGGAGAACCTTTCCCCATCTAGGGGGGAGGCCATGGAGGAGGAAGCACAAGGGGGAGAACCTCTCCTCCTCTCTCTTGGTGGCGCCGGAGTGCCATCGGGAGGGGAATCATCGCCGCGGTGATCGTCTTCATCAACATCACCATCATCATCACCATCCTCATCTATTTTACACGGTCCACTCTCCCGCACCCCGCTGTAATCCCTACTTGAACATGGTGCTTTATGCCACATATTATGATCCAATGATGTGTTGCCATCCTTTGATGTTTTGAGTAGATATCCTTTGTCTTTGGGTTGATTGATGATCTAGATTGGTACGAGTTGTATGTTTTATTTTGGTGCTGTCCTATGGTGCCCTCCATGTCACGCAAGCGTGAGGGATTCCCGCTGTAGGGTGTTGCAATACGTTCATGATTCGCTTATAGTGGGTTGGTGAGTGACTGAAACACAAACCCGAGTAAGGGGTTGTTGCATATGGGAATAAAGAGGACTTGATGCTTTAATGCTATGGTTGGGTTTTACCTTAATGATCTTTAGTAGTTGCGGATGCTTGCTAGAGCTCCAATCATAAGTGCATATGATCCGAGTAGAGAAAGTATGTTAGCTTTTGCCTCTCCCTCATATGAAATTGCAATGACGACTATCGGCCTTGTTAACAATTGCCTAGGACAATTCCGCACACCGATCCATCATTATTCCACACTCGCTATTTATATTATTTAGTAATATATTCTAACTTTATGATAACAACACCTACTTTTATATTTTAGCTCTCCGATATCATACAAAGTTATCCTCTTCATACCCACAACGTAGTTTTATTTCTCGTTTCTAGTTGGAAGCAAACGTTCGGTGTACGTAGAGTTGTATCAGTGGTAGATAGGGCTTGAGAGAATATTGATTTTACCTTTAGCTCCTTGTGGGTTCGACACTCCATACTTATCACTTCCACCTTTGGAAATTGCTACGATGATTCCTTGCACTTGGGAATTATCAGCCGTTTCCAGCCATGTTAGCTTTCGGCCTACTGACGGCCCATACGTTCGTGGGCTCCTTTCCGGCCCTCGGTTACTTCCGGCCTGTTACTGGCCTGCTCCCCTAATGGGCCTAATTCGACTCATGGCAAGAGTCGGCCCGTTTCTGGCCTGTTAACCCGTTGCGCCATTTCCAGCCTATCCTATATTCTGGCCCATTAACGACCCGTTATGCCTCTGACAGAATTAAGCCTTTGCTGTCCTCCGGCCTGTTAACGGCCCATTACCGCACTGGGCCGATACCAATTACGCCCGTTTACGGCCCATGTTAACCCATTTATCCGACGACCCGAGGCCCACCGATTCTACGGCCCTGTTGGAGGCCCGTTTATCGACGGCCCGTAGCAGGGTCAAGGTTACCACGGTCCGTATATGGCCCATGGTTGTTGCGGCCACTTGCAAACCAGGGAAAAAGAAGACTAGGAAATAAATAAGCCTGAAACTAACGCTAGGCTATTAAGGCGATTGCACAGATTACATCCACTGGGCATCAATGATCGCCACCAGTGCAAATATAGGGAACACCCTACACTATACAAAAATGGCTTGCTGTTTTCTTCAGCCGGTGGCTGCATGTTAAGAACAAATTTTGTATCACAACAAAACAAATTACAACTATAAAACAAAAGGAAGGTTGGCATAAAAGTTAACAGTCTGGCAGATAAATGCACCACCAGAAGTTCAGAAGCTCAGTTCATTTGACCTGATTGTTTCGTTTTCATGCTGTATTGTCCGATGGAGCACCATAACCTTCGCCTTCATTTCTCCTAGGCTCCTGAACAACATAGCAAATGTCTGATAGTCTGCTTTCAAAACAATGCATATCTTGACGACATCGAACAATGTCTGTCCTTGTTTCACAAAGGGTCTCTGTTAGGGATGGACTTGTGTCTGGAGCGCAGATATAACATTGTTTTGAGCTTGCATATCTTGATCATGAGGCAGTTTGGACGAGATTGCCTTAACAACCAACCCAGTATTATGCAGGAACGTGCTTTTGGCACTGTTAGTGGACAGGTACTGACCCACTACATCAAGAGCTGACATTGCGGTTATAGTTGCCTCGCCACCTTCAGAAGGTGGCGGTTCCACAATTTTTTCCATAGCTTGCTAAAAAGTTGAGTTTTTTACATTAGTAGTACCAGAACTGAAGATATTAAGGAGGCAGCAAAACCAAACAAAATAGCTTTGGTCTATATACAGAACTTATTCTGGTGAACCCATGTAAAATATTAGTTGTATTTTACTGCAAAGTACATAATAAAACTAGGTTCCAAACATATGACCATGTACCATGGCTAATGTATTGTCTATTTCTTCACATTGTATTGACAGCTAAGGATAAAGAGACAAAGTTTATAATACGGTAAGCATAGTATGACATCATTCATATCACGAAACAACTGAGAACAGACAAACAGGTAATTGTAACATTGTGTGGGCAAGACCAGCACGGAACTAGATTACAGGTGAAGATCAAAGGAACATCACTCATCTCTTTTAAACCTTGTAAGGTGCAATGATACGCTAAGACAATTGTGTAGAAAATTGAAAAGAGTAATTGACATTAGCTGCAAACCATGCAGTTCAAGGCACGAGTCAGAGTAAGTAGTAGTTAAAAGACATGAGGATTAAGGACTTACAACATCGGCTTTGACTAGTGTAGTCATGCCCTTCATCTTGCTGGTGTGACAGTCCTTGAAGATTTCCACAGCATTTGGTTCAGGTACTTTTTGGTCATTGCGGGCTTTCCTTTGCATTTGGAAAAAGTCAATATAGATCTGATAATATGGTAGAGCTAAAAGAGTGAAAAACCAGCTAATTACAGGAGCCTCGCAATGTGCAATATAGCTACGAGATCATGTCGTCTGTTGGAATTTCACTTTCGTACGGTTGGCCTTGTTCTTTGAAAAGTTCACCTACAAGAAGATGTGGCGCATGCGTAAATAGGACTTGAACATGTGATCTGATCACATAAATATAATGTACCTGATACTTTGGATCAGACCAGTGTTTAACGAGGCCTCTCCAATCTTCATCCGATATATTTTCCACTTGAGATGTTTGGGCAAGTTCACTGTTAGCCTTGCCTTCAAAGTGAGTTTTCCTCAAGTTATACCGATACTGTCGCAGAGCAGACTTGAAAACATGGGTGCAAGCTTGTCTGGTTGCATCAGCTTGGCTATCCAACTTGAACCTCATCTGTTGAAAATTATGGGAGTCTCATTATCAGCAACCTAGAAAGTATGGGACAGAGCAAGACGATATTACTAGTTTCAATACATAACCATACTTACAGATAAATGGTCGAGGAAGGTGTTGAACTGGGTTTCGTCTTTGTCATTCCTGTACTGAATCCATGTTGGGAGGATACGTACATGACACCTAACGGCAACCGCTGGCTCTGATACTAACTTGGCTGACTCTTTGGCATCAGTGACCTTTTTAAACCTGCCTCAGAACGGATCTCCATTCTTCCTCCTCTAGATTTAGTTAACCTATCGAGCATTATCCCTGATGTTTGTTTCCTCTTGTGCCTAGGTGCTAGTCCAACAACGAACATAGGAAGTGTTAGTGTACATCAAACTGTGAGACTACAAATAAAGAAGCATGCAACTGTAACTTGACTCCAGCAACTACCTTCTTCCTGTTGAAGCTCACAAAGTTCATCTGATCTTGCCAACTCATCTTGTGTCAAGAGTGCTTCGAAAGTAGTGTCAGGTGGCAAGGGAGCTTGGGAACGCGCTGCTAGCTGAGTTGACCAACGAGCAATACAAAAAAATAAACTTCCGTGATGATGCGTGTTTGTCACAGTAGGTCACGTTTTCTGTCATGCATGTACATCCATGACAAATTTATAACAGAATCAAGATAGTCATACCTGTGCTGTCGTAGAAGTGTTCCATGACATTACCAAAATTATCATCATGGAAGTGTCCACTTCCATGATGATAAATCGCGCGTCATAGAAGTGCTTTCGTCAAGGGTGACCGACATGTGGCATCCACCGTATCGGAACGTCGTTAAGCTATCGGGTCCGGTTTTGGATCCGATAACCCGTTAACAGCCCGGACCAATGGGGATTTTCCACGTGTAAAATCATCATTGGCCGGAGGAAACACGTGTTGCCTCACCGTTGGGACAGATGTCATCCACTCATTGGACAGGAGGCGCCTATGATAGGTCGACATGTGGCACGGCCCAACAGTGGCCCATTCTGGTGAAAAAGGCCGACCCAGTAAAAAATAGCAGGCCGGCCCATATAAGGCCTACTTGTGTCAGGTCCATTTAAGCCCACGGCCCATACGCGATGTGCCACTTCGGCCCGTCAACGGCCCGTTAAAGATTTGACACCATTGCAGCCCATCGTCAGTTCGAGCCCGTTAATAGCCCGCTATATATTTGGGCTCAATATCGGCCCGATGAGATTTCGTCCTGTTAACGGCCCATTCAGTGGATGGCCAATTTTCACAATGTACATCTTTAGGCCTTTTAGCAACCCATTTAAATATTGGGCTAATTTCCGGCGCGGTGTGTCCTGCAGCCTGTTGACGACCCATAAATCAGTTGGGCCATTTGTAGTCGAACGTGAGCTTTGGCCTTTTAGCAACCCATTTAAGTGTTGGGCCAATTTCCAGCCCGGTGTGTCTTTTAGCCTCGTGACGGCCCATATATCTGTTGGGCCATTTGTAGTCGGACCTGAGTTTTGGCCTTTTAGCGACCCATTTAATTGTTCGGCCAATTCCCGGCCCTGTGCGCCTTTCAGCCTGTTAACGGACCATAAATGAGTTGGGCCATTTGTAGTCGGACCTGAGTTTTGGCCTTTTAATGGCCCATGTCCTTCATGGTCCAATACCAGCCCGGTTTCTCTTCGGCCTGCTAAAGGCCCACAACACAGTTGGTCCATTTACTATACGACCTGACTTTCGGCCTCTTAGCAGCCCATGCTCTTCATGGTCCAGTACAAGCCTACTGTCTCTTTCGGCCTGCTAAAGGCCCACAGTATAGTTGGGCCATATGTAGCCCGAACTTAGTAACGACCTGTTAACGGCCCGTGAAATCAATTGGGCCCACCTGTTGCCTACTTTGATGTCAGCCTGTTAACGACCCGGGAGTTAAGAGGGCCGACCATTAACTTTCGGCCTGGTAATGGCCCATTAACTTAATGGGCCCACTAAAGTTCGTACATGTCTTTAGGCCAAATTAGATCATTTGAGCCCATTACGACGAGCAATTATGCATAGGACCAAAATCGATCAAGCAAAGGTACGAGATACATTGAAAAACGTTGCACATCCAGCATATATTACAGGAAATTACATCCACTGGGCAATCAAAGATTGATGCCAGTGCAAATAAATGAACAGAACCTAACGATCTACAACGTCACAATCTGCAACCTCAGCACAGATGACACCCATAAGCATGTGGGCAAGTTCTTGCTGCTTTGCTACACTCTCTCTGAAAACATTGATCAGTTGTTGTGTCGCACGACTCTGCACCTCTGATTCCTCCACCATTTCCATCATTCCTTCAGCCATTAATTGGTTCACAAACATACATTTTTTCCGTTGCATTTGAGACAGAGGATACTGAACAGATTCAGATGGCGATTTTGGCAGGCTTGTATTATTGATAGTGGAGAGTGTCTCGACCACTGCATCATAACATAAATTAGGAGGGGAACCAAACAGATTAATCATGAGTTATTGGCATATTACCTGGCCTAAATTTATTGGAAAGAAACAATGGGGTTGCCTTGCTGTTTTCAGAGTTTGTCTTCTTATCTTCAGCAGCCTGCACCAAATTAAGACACTAGCATTGCTATCATTGGCCAAGTCAGATAATAGGAAAGCAACATTGGCACAACAAACATTTGGGCAACTAGCCAACACCAAATTAACACAATATGGCATAGCTATCATCAGCCAGGTAAGGTAATACGAAAGCAACATTGACACACTGAATGAATGGGCAACCAGAGCAGCACTACAATTCAGTAATGTGCATGATATGAGATAGTACACTCATGCAGCTCAGTATGCAAAACTACCAGGCAGTTTTCTTTACAAAAATCAACATTGGCGCCTTTAACATTTTGCTACAACTAATTTTAGATCAGACAAAGGTTGGATTCACGCCGATTAACAAAATACATGTTGATGTAAAAATATAGTGATATACAACAGGTACTTACATCAGCATTGGAGCACAGAGAATTCCCACAAGATGTTTTCCGCGAATACAATCCCAATGAAGGAAATCTTCTATCATTTAACCTTATTATCTAAAAGAGAGATGGGTAAGAAACATGTAGAAAATATGATCAGAATGCTATAAAATTTCATGATGCGAGGATACGGACATGCTTCTTAGAATGGAGTTTACATTCTTTTGCTGGACTGGAGCAGACTAGTTCTTTGGCCACTGGAATCTGCTTATTATCAGTGGGAGTTGGGTTTCTCTGTGCTGGAGCAGTATCTATGAAAAATGGAGTTGGTTTATTATCTCCTGGCGTTTGGATCTTTTGCAAAGACCTGGTTTGTAACCCTTCAGATTCTAACATAGCCGTCTTCCCCTTGCATGCCTTATATAGAAGAATGGTGCTTCAATTATAGAACATGCTACAACAAATATGGAATAGGTACTGAAGAATAGAAAGGCATGACATATTGACATGTATTCCCTCCATCCAGAAATAAATGGATGGGTCTAGGCGTATTTCAGTTCTAGATACATCCAGTTTTATCCATTTCTGCGACATGTAATCCGGACGAAGGGAGTATGATGTAAGAGCTAGGTATACGGCAGGACAACACAGTAAAAAAAACACTGAAAACCCACTGCAGAACCAAAGTAATGAAACCCACTGATATGAGATAGTACACTCATGCAGCTCAGGATGCAAAACTACCAGGCAGTTTTCCTTACAAAAATCAACATTGTGGCCTTTAAGCATACATTTTGCTACAACTAAATTTAGATCAGATAAAGGTTGGATTCACGCTGATTAACAAAATACATGCTGATGTAAAAATATAGTGATATACAACAGGTACTTACATCTGCATTGGAGTACAGAGAATTCCTGCAAGAATCTTTCCTTACAGACGATACCAGTGCAGAAATTCTTCTATCTGTTAAGCTTATTTTCTAAAAGAGAGATGGGTAAGAAACATGTAGAAAATATGATGAGCATGCTATAAAATTTCATGATGCAAGGATACGCACACGCTTCTTAGAATGGAGTTGACATATTTTTGCTGGACTGGAGTGGACTAGTTGTTTGGCCACTGGAATCTGCTTATTATCAGTAGGAGTTGGGTTTCTCTATGCTGGAGCAGTATCTATAAAAACTTAGAGTTGGTTTATTATGTCCTGGCGTTTGGATCTTTTGCAAAGACCTGGTTTGTAACCCTTCAGATTCTAACATAGTCGTCTTCCCCTTGCATGCCTTGTATAGAAGAATGGTGCTTCAGTTATAAAACATGATATAGCAGAGAGATGGAATAGGTACTGAAGAATAGAAAGGCATGACATATTGACATGTATTCCCTCCATCTGGAAAAAAATGGATGGGTCTAGGCGTATTTCAGTTCTAGGTACATTCCTTTTATCCATTTCGGCAACATGTAATCTGGACAGAGGGAGTATGGTGTAAGAGCTAGGGATACGATAGGACAACATAGTAAAAAACACTAGTTGAATGTAAAACTGTATGCTAGCGGAATACGTACAGAAAAAACTAAGGTAGCATACACGTGTATGATTGGAAAACTAAGATGGCATTGCAACAGAGCACTAGAACAACACTTCAATGTAAAAAAACATGGTATGGTAGACAGATGAAGTACGTACTGATGAATAACAATGCATAAGATATTCAGAAGCATGATGTCCAAATTAAGCAGATGGCATTGCGATAGAGTAGAATGACAGTACTTGAATTTGAAAACATGTTATCATGAATGGAATAGGTACTGAAAACAGGAAGGCATGACATATTTACATGCATGATCAGCATGCTAAGCACATGGCATTTCAACAGAGTAGATACACTCCAGGACATTATATGCATGTTGTACCCATGTCACGGGCAAGTTAGAGCAAGGACCTTGTGGGGTGAAGAGGATTCAACATCTTTCTGCAAGTCTTCTGAAGAATTGCCTTTACATGTTCCATCATATTGGGTATCATTGACATCAAGTTTATTGGCCTTTACATTGCTCTGTGAGGTTCTTATGGATATATCAGTGTGTGCAATTATATCTGACATGCATGGAAGACAACTAGTAGTTAGATTTATGTAATGAGTGCCTGTAGGAGACGACATAAATAGTAGGACTGGGGTTAACTAGCAGCAACAAGTCT
Source organism: Aegilops tauschii subsp. strangulata (assembly GCF_002575655.3). NCBI lineage: Eukaryota > Viridiplantae > Streptophyta > Magnoliopsida > Poales > Poaceae > Aegilops > Aegilops tauschii. The sequence continues at coordinate 191,387,437 of NC_053037.3, forward strand.
CAAAAACTAAAGGGAGAACACAGATGAAAGCTACAGAATATGTATCGTTTGTACTCGAGATTAACTAGATGGCACACAAAAGTATTAAAGAACAACATAGGTAATACTAGAAGTGGTATAATACTATAATCACCGGCCTGTGGGATAGCATTGGCTAATGGATGATAACTATGGAACAGCGTTACCTAAAGAACAAGTATCTTAGCTGAACTATGGAACAACGTTAACTCCTGAACAAGACCCGTAAGAGATCAACATGAATATACAGTGAAATGTGATAATCTATTTTCCATGCTTAGATGAATAACAAAGCCATAAATGTTGCACACAAGTAAGATGAGGGTACAACCTATCTGGCCGCCATCCATAGGTGTGAGCATCATGTGCTGACTTGTCGATGGCCCTGCAGTTGTTGTGGTTGTCCATGTCGGGCACGCGCATTCGATGCAGGGAACTGTTGAGTGGGGACTATAGCTCCCTTCTGGTGTATGCTTCCCTTGTTGGAGCAGCTGCGGTGAGTTGGAAGACGGTGTGGCTGAAGATGCAGATAACGCATAATGTTAAGAACGACACATCTCTTTGATCTGAAGAAATACACTAAGAGATCAACAGCAAGGTACGAGAGTGGTCACACGTCTGTTGACTGAAACTAAATTGGGGTCACACGATTTTATTTTATTTTGGTACTGTCCGATCTACGCCGGATGGCTTGATGGCCGTCTTGTGCCTCCCGGCTGACACTGTTAGGAATCTTCCCTGAAGAGCCAGCGACCAACGGCAGAGCAGCTTGCCTACACCGTCCGTGGCCCGGGCCAAAACCCCGCTCCCCGCCCCACCGCACTGCCGTGGTTGCGCCGCCCCCGGGCCAATCCACAAAGACTCCCTGTCATCCAGATCCGGCGGCGGTAGTACCTTGAACCCACGCAACTCTAAGATAGCCATCTAAGCGCTGCTACTGCGGCGAACTTGCGGCCCCGTACCCTTACGTTAGAGACCAGCCAACCGGCAGCCTAGGAGCTCCGCCGCCTCGAGGGGTGCTGCTTCCCATTGGGAATCGATTGGCCCAGAATAAAAATTCAGACAACTGACGCCTAAATAAAGTGATTTGAGATGAGGGTGTGACCTATCTGGCGGCATGGTGAAGTAGGCAGGTCCAGCTGCCGAGTCGGTGATGCCGGCGCAGTTGCGGTGGCCACCGGCGGCAGGGAAACAGCGATGTCGCGACGGTCGACGGCTACGGGGAAGCAGCACCTGGACTCTGGACGGATCCGAAGTTGGACCCGCTCCGGCATCGTGAACAACGACGGGGGTGAATCGGCTCCGGTATGGTTCACGCAGCCGTCGTTGAGGCAGCTCCAGCAGCACGGAGTAAGAGGCACACGGCCCAGTGCACGACGGCAAATGGACAGCGTCTCCTGCATTAGGGAGGAGGGCGGTTGTGAAATTGGTGCGGTGGGGGCACCATGGAGGAGGGGCTGAGGTTTCGCGGCTCGGGAGAAGGGAGCTTCCGGGGAGAAGGTGATTTGGCGCCCACAAGGTATGAATGGGGGGATTGGGAGGGGAGTGGAACCATGTTTTACGGACGCATTTGTCTGAAATGTGAGGGGGAGTTACAGTTCTACCCCTGCCTTTAGGCTTCTCGGCTTGGGTCTGTGTACTGGGGGTCGGGGATAGTAGAGTAACTTTGCTTCTCCCCAAATAGTGGGCGGGAGCGATTTCGGGCGAGGAGGGCGTGTTTTGAAATATAGTGGGCGCGAGCGATTTCGGGCGAGGAGAGCGTGTTTTGAAAAAGTGGGTGCGAGCTATTTCGGGCGAGGAGAGCGTGTTTTGCCGACCATGGTTTATGAATTATTCGGCACATGTCATTTCGGCCGAGGAGAAGGCACGCTTGTATGAAGTTACGAACCTACCCTCGATGCACAACGGGCCAATTAATGTGTCTCCCAAATAGGACGGTAATTTCGCGTCTCCCATTTATTTGCTCGGGCGAATTCCACCGAGCAGAGGATGTTTAACGGTTCGTTCAAAATTTGGGAGAACGAGCATCCACGTCTACCTTACCAAGTCGATTCGAATCAAATTTAGAAATATTAGCTTGCCACTTCTTTTTTAGATGGAGAGATGATGCTCGGGAGTAATGTGTTTTTACATGCTCGTTGCTAGCGATTTACTATATGACAAATAGTTGACCCACTCAAAAACGAGAATCAAACCCAAAATGAAATATCTCGATTCAATGAAATAGCTCGTTAACAAGGTCAAAATAGTGAACTAAATCCAAAATTGAACACCTCAATCGAATAGCATGTTGTACAATATTATAGTACTCCATGAACATGTTGAAAGTCAAATTAGTGAACTTGTTTGATATACGCATATATCCGTTCATGTGTGGATTGCAGACAACATGTTCTCCAATTTAAATATTTGAATGCAAGTTTATATCGAAACATGGTTTATATCAGTCTTTGATGCATAAAACGCGACCTCCCCCTCTCCCGGACTCCTGCTCTCTCTCTCTCTCTCTCTCTCTCTCTCTCTCTCTCTCTCTCTCTCTCTTTCTCTCTCTCTCGCCGACAATCTTCAATTCTATCGCACGCATCCAACACACAAACCTTGTTGGTCCTCTCTCTTTCTCTCCATCTCTCTCTCTCTTTGTGTGTGTGTGTGGTGGGGGGGGGTCTTTCTAGTTCTCATGCATATATACTCCATCTATAGGTCTCTCTCGCACACTATGTATGATTCTCTAGTCCAAGCTAGATATCTTGGGTGCACTCATCGTACGCACACAAATTCCTTGGCTCGTTGCCCGTAACTCTCTCACGCACCACTCTGTCGTCTCGGAGCTCTTCCCCCTCTCTCTCAAACTCTCCATCTACCTGGGTCACACATACACATGCATATCTCACTCGCACTCGATAGGCCCATCTAAAACTCTATCTCTCTCCCTCGTTCTCTCTCCATCTCACACGCACACACACACACAATCTCATGCCTAGCTAGCCAAGTATGATGGTCTCTCACTCAATTGTAGGCACACGCAGTCCCCCTATATGTATATGACTAGCTAATCTTAGTCTCCATCACAAACATGTGCATGGTCTATTTCGATTTCTCTCGGGGCATCTTTCTATCGCGCACGCACCTCCCTCGATCTCCCACCCATATAGTCCCCTCACGATCTTGAGGGGGTCTCTCTATCACAAACATACCCTCTCGCCCTCCCCATGTGTCCATGTTCTCCATGTGTCCCTCTCGACCTTTGTTCCTTGTTGGCCAGACCTCTATTTGACATGTGCTATAGGGGTGTCTCTCTCCGTTGCAAACAATTGCACACTAGCTATCTTCGTGTATCTCCTCGCCTCGCTTTTCTATCTCAGAGATGCATGCATGATATGTTCGCCTAAGAAACGAAAAAACACACACTCTCTCTAATTTATCGTTTGTTGTCACTTTCTCTTTCACACACATACTCTTTTTGCACACTTACTCATTCTCCTTCACACGCACTTGATCCCTCTCGACTTAGGCACTCTCCTCGGTCCATAGCATATTGATTTACTGCAAAGTCAAACATCACAAAGTTTGACCATGTACGTGGAGAAAAACAATTACATCTGGAACGGCAAACATATACCATTAGATTCACCATGATATGTAGTTTCGTATGATGCATCTTTGGTATTGAAGATATAAATAACATTTGTGTAAACCTGATCAAAGTTTCCAAAGTTTGACTTCTAAAAAAATTACATGCACTGCATTATCGAGCGGATGGAATATCTCTTTCCCCCTCTCGGCTATCTGACGCACCACTCAGCCTTATCGGGGCTCCTCAATCTCTCTCAAACTTTATATCTCCCTGGTTCACACATACACATGTCTCGCTCGCGCTATACATATAGACCCATCCAACACTCTCCGCCCTTGTTCTCTCTCTATGTGACACGCACCCCCCTAATAAGTACCATAATCCCTCACTCCATCATAGGCGCAAGCACTCCCCCCCCCCTAAGTATGATTATCTCTCACTAGCCATCAGGAACACACGTATTGTCTCCTTCCATCCATACGTCTATCTCGATATCTCTCGTGGTATCTTCTATCGCGCACACACCTTGTCACTCGATCTCCCACCCATGTAGTCCCATCACGATCTCCAGGGGATCTCTCTATGACAAACATACACTCTCTCCTCCCCATGTCTGCATTTTCTCCGTATGTCTCTCTCGACCTCTCTCCCTTGTTTGTCAGATCCCTCTTGGCCATGTGCTAGGGGTCTTGCTCTCTCGGTTGCAAACAACCACACACTATCTCCTCACCTTGCTTCCGTTGTCGAAGATGCATGTGTGATATGTTTGCATAAGACACACACGTTTTTTCTCAACTTTTATCGAGTGTTGTCCATGTCTCTTTCACACACGCACACACACTTTTTTCACTCACTCTTTCTATTTCACTCTCTCTCTCTCTCTCTCTCTCTCTCTCTAGTTAGGGACTCTCTCACGTCCATAAGCATATGGATGTTTTGAAAAGTCAAACCTCAGAAAAGTTTGACCAGGTATATGTGGAGAAAAACATTTACATCTGGAAAGATCATTAGATTCATCACAACATGTACTTACTTCATACTATCATTTATCTTTGGTATTGTAGATATAAGTAATTTCTTTATAAACTTGGTCAAAGTTTCAAAAGTTTGACTTTAAAAAAATTGTTGGAACTACATTATCGAACGGAGGGAGTAGCTCTTTCTCTCTCTCTCTGCTATCTCTCACGGGCCTCCCCTCTCACACGAACACTCTATACCGACGGATTATACGCTCACTGTGTCAGCGTATAGCTCCGTATATTGTTTAGTTGACCGGTCAACCAGTCCACATGCTGCTTTGTCAGCTCGTGTTCTGTATCTTCGTGTGCTGGCCCATGTGGCAGTGGGTGAAAATAAGTAAGCTAGAGGCCCATCTGACACGCGGTGAAGTAAACAAAGTTGAAACCACTCGGGGTAGCACCCCGCACGCTAGTAAATTGAGGGCGCATTGAGGACACACTTCTTCTATGTGGAGAACGCACTCGCGCACAATTCACCACTGCGTGGCGGCATGCACAGAAGGACGCACTCGCGCACACACAACACACAACACACACCAGCACACGTGTACACCGGCATCGCCGCCAGTTGAGATGGACGGCGAGGCAGCCAATAAGCGGAGGCGGCTCGACCCAAAACCGCATCCGGTGAGCCTGGACTTCATCAGCAGCCTCCCCGACGACATGCTGCTCGTCATCATCGGCCTCCTCCCCACCAAATCTGCCGTGCGGACCGCCCTGCTCTCCCGGCGGTGGCGCCCCCTCTGGCGCCGCGTCCCCCTCAACCTCACCGTCGACAGCTGCCTCTGCGACGGGGATTGCAAACGCATGGCTGCAGTCTCCAAGATCCTTTCATTGCACCCTGGGCCAGCCAGACGCCTTGACATCCGCATGTTCAGTACCAACTACAAGGTCCAACCCAAGTTTGACGAGTGGTTCTTATCCCCCGCCCTAGATCAGCTCGAGGAGCTCAGCTTTGAAGCTGGACGATGTCGCTCTCTGCCGCCGTCCGCGCTCTGCCTCGTGCCAACGCTGCGTCGTGCCAGCTTCAGCTCCTGCTATCTTCCCCAGATTAATGCCGCGCCCGCCCTTCTTCTCCCTCAACTCAAGTAGCTTGACCTCTTCGACGTTGTCATCTCGAAGAAGGCTATGGAGCACCTGCTCCGCAGCTGTACTGCGCTCGAGTACCTTCGTCTTGAGCAGATCCACGGGTTCATTAGCCTCCACATCGCCTCGACGAATCTCGGATGGATTTATGTGTCTTGCTGGCCCCGCAACAAGACATCAATTGGGAAGAGATCACTCCAGCTGTTCCACGTTATGATCATTGAGAATGCGCCTTTCCTTGAGAGATTGCTTGTATCGGATCTAGAAGGTCCAACAAAAATCAGGGTCATTGACGCGCCGAAATTGACAGCGTTGGTGCACTCGTCTGCCAAATTCTCCGAACTCTTTATTGGATCCGTAATCGTTCAGGTACAACACTCATCTTCTTCTCCGTCTTCTTGAAATTCACATTTTTAAATTTCTTGATGTATTTACGACCGTGTTCCAGAAAATGATTCCCACAAGCTTGACCCAGTCTATGCGCACAGTGAAGATCTTGGCAATAAAATCTATCGGCCCCAATCTGGATCAAGTTGTTGGATTCCTTACATGCTTTCCGTGCACAGAGAAGCTACTCATCGAGGTGAAACTTCTTTCCTATTAGTAAACGGTAATCACAACGTAGCTCAAATTTTTCGTAATTTTCCCAAATTACGATGACAAGTGTAGTGTTCAAAACTGAATGTACGCACTGCACCGAAAGAAATGTTTTTAGTATTTTTTCTCACGTGATCACCTGCATCGTTTTGTTGTTGTACTACTATAGTAGTCTAGGCTAGTCATAGTGGAAAGTAACTTAGACTACTCCAGTAACTCTATGGTTACCCTAAGAGCAAGTACTACCTCCGTCCTGGTTTACTCTTCCTATTTTGTAGTATCAAGATTTGACCATAGATTTAACTGACAAAATGTTAATGCATGTCACTAAGAACTATATCGTTGGATTCGTATTTGAACATAATTTCAAATGGTGTAATTTTTAGTGACATGCATTGGCATTTTCTTACATAAATATATGGTCAAAATTTTATACTAAATAAGAGGTAGTACAAAAGTGGGCTATAACGGCCCTCCACTATGTAGGCCAAACACGTGCCAAATTCACTTGTGACGCATTTGGCATCGATGCCCCTCCATTGCTCACCTGGTGCCCCAATCTGGATCACCTACTTTGCTCCGGTGCCCAATTAACTCACGCAATGAAAAAACACTTGCGTGGGAGAGAGAGGACTGAGGCAATAAAAAACACTTGTTTGGGAGAGTGAGAGGCTGGTGTAGTTGGTTTGATTGATTTGTTTATACATGTGGGTCTGTGTGCACAGCGGTGCCAACTCTCTCACATCGCGAGTGCGGTGCCAAAATCTTTTGATTTGACATCGATGCATATTATGGCATCGGCCACATAGTGGAAGGCAACAAATGCCCAAGCTCTTCACGTACTCCTAGGTAAATGAGAGGAAAGAGAGAGAGAGAGAGAGAGAGAGAGAGAGAGAGAGAGAGAGAATATCACTAGCCAGCCAACCCTATCGTATGAGAGAATGATATTGGTACCTCTTGATGACACGGCAATCCTATACAGGCAGCTGCTCTAATATGTTCTCTTCTTTTGCAGATAAAAAAGACCCGAAAGTGAAAAATGTGTTGCACTATAACAATCTCATCGAATGCCTTGATCTCCATCTTACAGAAATTGATTTGATCGACTACCGAGGCAGCACATCTGAGATTAAATTGGCCAGGTTCTTTGTTCTGGAGGCAAGTGTGCTTAAGGTAATGAGGTTTGGCGTTCTCTGGCGCAACAATGAATGGTGTGCTGATCACCGCAAGCGTCTAAGCCTAAATGACACAGTCTCCGCAGAAGCTGAATTTGTTTTTGAAACATCAAGTGGCCAGAGACTCGAAAACTTATTTGCCCATTAGTGACTTGTCAGGGCGGTGGATTTTAGTTTGTACGATAATGCTGCATCCACCTAAAGTAACGAAAGTTCTTACGTAAACTTCCTAGTAATTCCCTCTTCGTAGGTGCAGTATTACTCCTAACATTTGTAATATCAGTTGAAACTTGTAATATTGCCGTGTCCTATTCCTGCGTTTTCAAAATCCTGCGAGTCAAACAAGTCCTGAGTTGGTGATGATGTTGTGCCTGCCATCTTTCACCAATAGCCGTCGGATCTAGATCTCACGCATAGAAACCAAACTTCTCCAGTTTTGCAAAAAGATGCCCGCACTTGTTCCCTATTTACAAACAACTCCTTGTCTCTCACAATCAGCCTTATCTCCTCCCCACCACATCTAGAAGGCCATGGAAAAATCTGGCGCGATGGCCACTGCCTGCGCCGTCCACCCCCCAATCTTGGTGTTCCGTGCAATGCACGGGCATCTACGCACGGGAAATTATGTCGAACACAGCTAGTTCACTACACCACAACACTGATATAAGGACACAAAAACTACCGGGAGAAGGCACTTATAAGGGCAGACAAACTGCTGGGACAGTGTTTCTCCCGGCAGATAGAACTGCCACGAGAACGGCTGCCAGGGATTACTTGTCTCGACAGATAAATTTCTCCCGGCAGTTTCTCTGCCTTGGCCCATGCATTTGCCGGCAGTCCATTTCTCCCGGCAGATTGGTTGGGGCACATGAAACTACAATTACCAGCAGTTCTATTGCCTGCAAAAGCATGTTCACCCGGCAGTTATTATGCCAGGACTCTGATTTCACTATCAAACTGTTATAGGAAGCCCTAATGCACTACACTTCGTTATGTTCAAGCACTCAGGCAGATCACACAATTTATACATACACTTTAAAGTAACATATAGGCCTCATCGAAAACCTTAAACTTCATTTAATAAACATAACAACCATACATATACAGGTTGTGCCACAAAAGGAGCACATATATGTTTCTAGGTGTGCGTCACAACAAAAATATAAGTGGTGCCTCAAGGAGAGAAGTATATATGTTTCTAGGTGTGCCACCCAACCAAAAAGAGCATATAGTGGCTGCTTATGTGCCAAAACAACCACCAAGATGAGCAGAACCTGCCAATGTCACCAGGTTCAACAAACAAGGCACATTACATAATCACTCCACCAACTTAATTGTAGGTCTTGCAAACATTCAGCAGCTTGTAGGTCATCCAAGCCTTCAGAAGTTTGTAGATCATGCAAATCCTCAGAAGCTTGTAGATCATGCAAATCCTCAGAAGCTTGTAGATCACCCATACCTCCATCAACCAGTGTATCTTTGGTAAACCTGCAGCAGACCGGAAACTCAAAACAGAGCTCTCATAGCACAATAAAGCTATTGTAACATAAACATGCAGCTAGTACTTGAAGGACAAGATAGCCCAATAAAAATGCAATCTTTACATCATACAAGGACAAGTGTTCTAAGACCTTTGTTTGCCTTGCTATTGGGTGTTGGCTGAAGCAGCGCACGCTGTGAACCTATTCAGTACGTGGAGTTTGAATCAAGGCTAATGTTGTACAAAGCTCGTTCATTGGAGATGAAAAGGATTTGAATCAGGCTAGTAACAAAACAGTAAAAAATGATATTTCTGTCGTTCCAAACTTGTTTATAGTAACCTAAAGGTTGAGGTTATGACCTACCCATGAAGAAAAGCACCCAACTTGTTGGGCTTACAAATAAGCCACCAACAATAAAAGCGCTCGTTCAAATAATGTGCTTGTAACAGGATAAAATGTTTGCAACGGTCACCTTTGGCAAAATTGCTACTGGATTAAAATGGATGTAGGCTATTTCATTTCTCCTCTGTATTCTCATTTTGCCTAATTTTGTTGTTTACTAAAATGACCTAAAATGGATGCAGACTAAAATGGACTAAAATGGATGCAGACTAAAATGTAAGTAGCTAGCTAGCTGGGATGCTTGCTACAAGTACGTACTAATCATCTCCTTTTTTAAGTTATGCATGCAGCCTCATCTTAACAACCATGTACATACTAATCTAGTAGCTCCAGCATGTACGCGCTACTACTAGTACACACATGCTGTTGTTTTAGTGTGTAGCTATTTTTCTTTACACCTCACAGCAAACATCAAATCGTTTTGGTTTCTTTGGGAGTTGCACCTGCAAGTATTCTATACGGCACATGAATACAGGTTCAGGAGAACCAAGGGCTTAACAGAGTACAAGAAGTTCAGGTTGGATATATGCCTTACAAAGTGTACTCTCTGTCTCCATTCAAACTTCTCCTCCGAGCATGTTGTAGCCTTTGCTCAGCTGCTAGTGACTACTTGTCCTGAAATAATACATGAACATATAAGAATCAATGCTTCATGTTATTCTTATGAAATAGTAACTTATATGGAGTAAAAACTAGATTGGAGAGAAGGGAACTGTAGAAAACCAACATATTATACTCCCTCCATCCCATAATGTAAGACGTTTTTTGTCACTACTTACATTATGGGACGGAGGGAGTAACATTTAAACTCTAGAAGAGTAGTCCACTTTCAATCTGTCTTTGCAGCAAAATGAAAGGAGGCATAAATAAGTTCTCTAGCTAGTTGTTTTCTTCCACGTAGTAGTATGTGTGTGTGATGACAGTCGAACTAGATGATCAATGGGGATAAACAGCACCAATACAAATACATTTTTGTCCAAAGCTTGCTTGTAGTACTCCTAAAGTGTTTTACTGATTTAGTATTAAGTTGTAGCATCCACTTATTTAGCACCGTCAGGTTATTGAACTTCCTATACTAATAAGACTTACTAGAACGTGTGTGCAGTCATTTAGAAGTATCCACTGCCATTGTGCATAGATCATTTTAGAAGTTTTGACTGACAGAGAACATATCTACAGTCCTTTATGTACAATCTAAACTGAAACTGCAAACATTCCCTACTGCTTCCTACCAAGATGTCTGAAGATTAAAACGATAAAATGTATTGAAGAACTATTCTTGCCATGAGTGTGGCAAATCACGAGCATTATGAATTCCTGGAACAAACCTAACACTGCTAGAACCAGTCCCCAATCCTTTCACTGATAGCGCCTGCATCAATTTGGAAGCAAAATAAAGAGGCAGCAATAAGAAAGACTTGGAGCCCAGTAGTAATTCGGTGGAAGGGAGGGAAAATCTGCAGCAAGGAGAAGATAAATCATCAATATCTCGTGAGTTCTCATCGAACAGAAAAGAAGAGTTTCACAACCTTTGTAAGGAAAAGCATACCTGCATCGCGTTTCCACCATGACAGATCTGAGCACCATGATGTATTAGCGTAGTGGGGAGCAGGCACCGCGCTCGCCGTCGGTGTGGTAGGAGACGTGGTGGGGAGCCCGACCACGCTCGTCCGCGTGGAGGGTCGCGGAGAAAAGGAGCGCGATGGCGTGGGCTGGCACGGCGAACTTGAGACAACAGGCCCGGAGTTCGTAGCGGGATCTCGTGCTGGGGATCAAGGCGACGTCGACCTCGACGCACCGGCGCCGTCGACCAGTCCTAGGGCGGTGCCGTGGGGAGCGAGGCGACGTTGACCACGCACACCAGATCCGTGTGGACGGAGTCGAGGTCGATCTCGACGCACCGGCGGCATCGATCTCAGTGGGGGTCGCCACATCGGCGGAGGGGGTCGGCGGTGGAGGGCGTAGTTGAGGACAGAGGGGCTCTCCGCTGCGGCGGCAGTGGAGGAGAGATGGCTCTCGACTCTGGAGGGTTCGATTTGGGGAAGTACTGGGCGGCGGCTATAACTCTTTTTTTTTTGAGCGAAAAAAAATAAGTCTACCGCTTTTTCTCCCGCGCCAGCGCGCGTTTGGGCCCAATTATGTTGGTCTCGCGCCATGGACAGCCCGGCAGACCGTGGGCCGTGATTTAGTTGTGCCGGCAGATTTGATGACCTGAAATGTGGACAACATTTCCGGCAGTGCAAGTGCCCTTGCTACTAAGGATCTCCCGGCAGTTCTTCTACCCTTAAGTACTTCTGCCGGCAGTATCTAGATTTCCGGCAGATGGTTTGCCCTTATTCTGGTATTTCTTCCGGCAGTTAATTGCCCCCAATCAAGTGTTGTGGTGTAGTGGTTGTAAGCAGGCTAGGTCTACAGCCATGATGATAGTCACTGCACACGGTGAGGCTGACTATGGTATGCCGAATACGGCGCCTATACTCAGGTGTCATCTCCGGCGTAGGGTCTTGTCACTTCACTGTGAGGAGCAGCACGTAATAATTTCACCAACGGGTAGTACAGTGCTACTACATTGGTAGTACTACTACTACTAGTACCAGCACCACCGTCTGGATTTAGTAGTACTACCACGTCCATTTGGATTTAGTATTTTGACTAGCAATATCTAGTAATGCATGTCACAAAAAATGTACTACTCCCTCTGTAAATAAATACATGGTGTACTGTTTTATTCCTATCGGCGAGGTAACTTAATGTCTTTTTGCTACTTAATAGGATTACATGCAATGAACTAACCACTGCATGTGATGTTTGATAGTCTCAAGTCATTGAAAGCATGCACGGGCACGGAGGGGGACGTAGCTTCATTGACTTACTGCACCTGCCTTTGGGTGTATGACACGTGGATCCAACGGGTGGCTGGCCAACCTGTCATACAGCCAAAGGCAGGTGCAGTAGAGGGGCGAGGAGTAGATGGCCAACACGCACGTGAATTCAACGCAATCTGCACTTCTCATATAAAGGCTCCCGCCAGTCCAATCTACAAAATCCTACGCACCTACGCACCCAAGGGCAAGAGTGATCACTCCAATCGCAAGATCAGTTGACTAGAAGCTAGACCCATGGAGGCGATGAGCACGAGCATCAACCGGCTGTGCCAGATGGTCCACGACGTCGGCCTGCGGCCCGGCACCGAGGAACGTCTCCAAGTAGTGCTTGAGGCCGCCAGGGCGAGGGGCCGCTTGGACGACAGCTTCGTCTCCTTGTTCGACAAGGTCCTCGTCGGCTTCCTCGACAAGTTCGCCGTTGTCAAGAAGCTCGCGGACGACCTTGACGTACGCCTCCAGCCCACGCGCCCAGGCTCTGCGATGCCTGCCACCCTCAACGGCCTCTGTGGTGACAACCTCTTCGACACACTGGTGGCCCTGCGACTGCCCGCCGTCGTGCCAGAGAATGTCCACCTCGAGGTCGCGCTCGCCGCGCAGCGCCTGGCGCAGCAAGACACCATCGACATAATCACCCACATCTACGCGCAAATCGTCCACAAGGACTACTACATGCAAGAGGAGGAGGATAGGACGCTGGCCTTCTTGGACCGCAGGGCAACCTTGGACGGCATTGTTCAGAAGCACGTTGAGCTTGCCTCCAACGCCGCCGCTCCTCACACGTCGGTTGGTGACCCGGTGCACTAGGGCGTGAGGATGTCGTTGATGGATCCGTATGTATATTTATCTTTCCGTCAAATCCATGTAGTAGTATATGGTACTACTAGTAATTATCTTTCCTTTCGCATCAACTTCATAATTTTCCTACATACTCCATGCATGAACCGCGCCAGAACCAAACTTCTCATTACTCTAGGGAAAATCGTTATTTCTATCTATCGGTCGCCCCATGGAGCAGAACCAGATTTTACAAGTTACAAGTTCAAAAGGAAAAGTCTGCCGTGTTCGCGTCGCACCCCCACACGGTTTGTCCGGCACGCCGCTCAAGGGGGAATGCGCGCTGTGTTGCATTTTCAACTACAAGTGGGACCGCAGTTGAGCAAACCGACTATCGGCAAACCCCCACCCCGCCCACCGCGCGATGGCTGAGAAAATAGGAGGGAGAAGAGATGTTGTAGCTAGCACGGACTCCAAGAAAATTGGTGTCGAATGGGACTCGTGTGGGTGGTGTGTGCCGTACTGTTAGACAGGAATGCTAGTTATGGCCCATGCCACCCCACTATATCAAGGTGCTGGTTACTCCACTATATCGAGAACGTAGAACAAATTTCTTGGAGTCCGTGCTCAGCCCTCCTCTATCTCTCTTCTCAGCCAGCCAGCAGACACGCGGAGCCCATCGTCTGTTTGCTCATATGCGGTCCCACATGTCAGTGAAAACGCAAGAGGACCCACTGAACCTGCACATCTTTCACCTCGACGTGCTGGTGATGAAAAACAAATCCAATAAAGATCTTCGGTGGCCGCTTTTGGAGTTACTCAAGAGTTGTAAGATTCTATTTACAGTTTAACCCAAGATGCACATCACGTGGCTTCACCTACCACTCTATTTTCTTGCATGACACGACCTGGATGCTGGATGTCCCACGTGTCGACAAAAGGAGGAAGAACTCGACCAAATCTTCGGTTGTGCTCTCGGATTAGACTAATTGTGCTAACTTAAAATTTTATTGTGTAGAATGGATGCAAGTTTTGGTATTGGGAAGAAGAGTACAACGATATATTGATAGAGCGCAATTTAGTAGATGTTCTAGCACTTTTAGCTAGCATAGAGGCTAGAGATGAGACTAGTGCACTTGTTGATAGAATAGAGGCTAGACACGTCTACTTCTTTACACTCGAAGAAGAAAGAAGCACGCAAGATCGAGCCTCCGCAGATCAACAATGAATGCATCAAGAAGGCACTAATCCAACTTACAGGAGCTGTTATGGAAGTTGGATATCTTCTAAAATGTATTCTTGTGGTTCTTGTTTTCTTTGGTCTTGCTTTTCTAGTCAAAATTTTGGTGATGTATTTCCATGTACCAAAAAATCAATGATGAAAAAAAATATGTGTTTGCAAAGAAAAATGTACGCGACCGGGATGCGGTCGCGCGTTCGGCGCACGACCACCGTATCCGAGAAATGGCCCGGACACGACCCCATTGCCCTACCCAAACGGACAAAATCCGGGCAAAACGGAGGTCCGTTTGGGGTCGTGCATTGGAGTTGGCCTTACAAGTGGGACCGCAGTTGAGGAAACCGACTATCGGCAAACCCCCACCTCGCCTGCCGCGTGATGTCTGAGTTAGAGAAACGACGAGGTTGAAGAGATTGTTGTAGCACGGACTCCAAGAAATATGGTGTCAGATGGAAGTCGTGCTGGTGGCGTGTGCCGTACTCCTGGACGTGAATGCTTGTTCTGGCCCATGCCACCCTACTACTCCTATCGAGGATTCGAGGTGCTGGTTACGTACAGTGAACACATTAACATATGGCCCACCCACACTGTGGCCAAATTTCCTGGAGTCTGTGCTAGGTTAAAAATTGTTCTTTGTGAGGATGGGTGGTTGGTCTCAAGTTTAAAACTTGTTGTATTACGTACGTAGACGTAGACATAGTGCAGCATGTGAAGCTAGTACAAATAGTGTACTATTGTTGATTGGCCTCATCCGATAACCTGTTGCAATGCATGTACAATTATGTATTCAGAAAATATTTTTTTGCCTCGTCGCAGCACCCACTTAGAGAAGCGACTCGATAGCCATTCACAAATTTAGTAAGTTTATCACAGGCATATCATTTTATTACATACAACAGGTCATCAACCCACAACAACAACGAGGATACATTATAAATACTAAAGTTTTCATCACACAACAAATAACAAGCAATGAAATGAACTTCAACTCAACCAATCCTCGGTGTTGGAAACGCTTGCTTTGAACCACAAGCGATTCTCTCGGAAGAGCCAGCTACTGTCAATCTCGAGACCAACGCAGGACTGATCATCCAGGCTGAAGCGGCCTACTATATCACGACCAGGGTAGGGAACCAACGCAATGTCCGACATATAGATACAGTTGTTTCTCATAAATGGTAGTAACGTTGTGTCAACAGCAGTTGGATCCCCTTTCACCATCATTGGATAGTTTTGTCCAAGGAAGAGCGAGTTTGCTCCAAGACTATCAATACTGTACCAGGGAGGGTGTTGGCGCTAGCACACAAGTATCCATCCCGAATACCATGCAACGGGTGTTGGAATAGGTCCGGAGAGTGCGACCATGGGAGACAACACCTGCTCCCTCAGTAGTAACATCAGCAGTGGGCTGTATACAGACAAGAAGGGGTGATCCATCGGAAGTTGCCAGACGCCACTGAGTATATGGGCCCTCCTCGTCCTCATCTCGTGATCATCACCATCTTCATCTCCCCCTTGGTTATAAATTTTTTCAAGTATAGGTGGTGGAATGTTCACAGGACCTTGGAAACACAAGAAGAAGGTTAATTAGTAGAGAAGGGAAACTTGCTAACTCGCATGCATGTGGATGAAACAATTATAATTACGGTGGAAGACAAACGTACCGAAACTACGAGGATCCCATGCAAAAATAGTGCCACGAGTGGTGGAAGCAAACACAGGACCCTCGTATTCAATTGCATCACAGTACACATCCGTGTATAGAAACTGATTTTTGAGCAATATCCATCCAGTCGAACCATGAAGGACGGCAACAAGCTTGTCAAAGATAGCAACAACTTGATAGTTCTTGTAATTCCAAGAGCGGTTGGGAACTCGAGAAATTGCTATCTTCCATAGACGACAGTCACCATGATCATATTTGAACGTACGTAGATCATCTGTGTGCTCAACCTCAGGGCACTCGGAGATTTTTGGAAGTGGAATCCGCTGACGAGTGTACACATTCACAAGTTCCCACTCGCAATTGTACCCAATATAAACAACCCAATCTCCATTTGCGCCTGCCCAAGCCTTGCCCTCAAGCGATGGCATCTTAACATCATACATATCATTATCAAGCGACATCAACTTGCACAAGGCGAGGCTTCCCTCGTCCCCGTGCCAGTCAGCAGGGTCACGGCGAAGAAGATAGGGGAGATCAAACCGCTCCTGGACCCTTGGGTTCCTTCTAATGATGTTATTAGTTGAGTCGAGAATGTTCTTGAACGAACCTGCCATGCTAGCCGAGGTGATGACGTTGCACCAATCAATGAGTTCCCCCACCAGGTCATCTTTCAGATCGGGGCAAGAATAACGGGGTCGTTTCCGGCTTGTTCCCTCCATGGACAAGACGATCGAACAATGGCAGAAGGAAGGGTGAAGGCAAATGGAGGAGGGAGGAAGAGCGTGCGACAGTAGTTCCAAATCGAGAGGGAAAGGCGAAGAGTCGATGGACGGTTGCCAGTTTGCCACGGTACACGAAGAGGCGCCCCGGCGTACACGTCCTTTTAGAAATTGTACAAAAGGACTCGCCGTCTTCTCATTGACATGTTGGAACGGGACCACATGTCAACGAAACATGGTGTGTAATTTCTCATGCAAAATGCGATCTGGCCGCGTTGGCCCGAGGTGCCGCATTAGTTATCGACCTTTATTTTTTAACATACAATCTGAGTGGATAGCTCCTGTGGTCATCACACGTGAGCGGATATATAGGTGGGCTAGGTGGGCAGGCGGCAACAATCTAAGTGCTAAAAGAGTTGATCTCGAAAAAAGAGTTGATCCAATGCTTGGTTTTGTTTGGATTTTCCAACTATGACCATTGGATAGAGTGAATCAATGGCTTATGTTCAAAGTTATTCTCATACTATAGAATGGTATAGGAACGTGGAGAGATTTGGTTGATTTTATATCGCTGAATAATATAAAATATTATGAGTGCAGACGCTCCACCCCGAGGTTTGTAGCTCCTTCTCGGTCATCGGGAATCTATGTTCTTCCACTCTTTCGTTTAAGACATGAGCTTTGTTCATCCTGTTGCCGACACGCGGGACATATATATGCCTCCATTTTACAAAATCATACTATATGCTTCCATGACACGCGGGACATCTAGCATCAAGGTGGCGTGTCATGCAAGAAAATGGAGATATGCAGTGCGTAAGTGAGTCATGCACTTCGATGGCACCTAGTACTACGCAATATTTTTTCTCCTTGATGGCACGTGCATAGTGCACGTACTCAATGACAGAGCACGGGATGGTAGCCATGGACATGGTCAGCCCTTTTTGAAGAGAGTACTAATAAATAACTTTGATGTGTCCCATCAACTCGCAGAACGACGAGAAACTTGCTTACTACACCTTCTCCCTTGCCAACGCGTGCGCGGTGGCTCACAGCACGAGGAGAAACTTTTGCTTACAAGCGGTGGACGTGCATCAGTTCATTTGGTGTCAGATTGCCGGAAGTACTACTGTAGTACCATCATTATTGTTCGACTTCCGGAAGAGGAGAAGAGCCAAGCGCAAGGTCACCTACTAACCTAGTACAATACTACTATAGCCAAAGCTGGTCCACCTTTTTAGAGCATGGTTAATAAATATAGGCGGCTCTTGCAGCGGCACATCATTTAGAGCAAGTACTCTCTTCGTTGGAACAAAGGCAGTGAAACAAAAGTTGGAGTGGATGCTAGATTTCCAATTAAAACATGATTACATAGGAAAAAAATCCTATAGCATTCTATCCTATGAATCAAACGACCAATGTAGGAAAATTATGAGGGGGGTCTCTCCAACAGTGTTCCTTGGCTCGCACCTAGCATCACGGTGGTCGAACTTGGAGTCATTCATCTGGTACACGTGGCATCTCAGATCTGGACACAAGGTGACGCGACCTCTCACTTCCTCCGCCATTTGAAGCGGCGCACCGGTGGAGGGCTAGCATACTCCAATATTAGGTTGGCTCTATGTGATGTGGCAACTTCATATACTAACCGGATGCTGGATATACTACTGCGGTACTTATACTCCAAGAAGTGACTCGAAAACCATTCATAAATTGAGTATATGACATGCATTTGCAACTGAAATGTACCATTCATTAAATAGAACAAGTCATCAACACACAACGACAACGAGGATACATGTTGGATTATAGATTATTTCCAACAAAACATTCTAGCAAATACTAAAGTTTTCATCACACAACAAATAACAAGCAATGAAATGAACTTCAACTCAACCAATCCTCGGCGTTGGAAACGCTTGCTTTGAACCATAGGTGCTCTGGGAAGGGCCAGCTATTGTCAATGTCGAGAGCAACGCAGGACTGATCATCCAGGCTGAAGCGGCATATATCAGGACCAGGGTAGGGAACCACCGAGATGTCCGAGGTATAGATACAGTTGCTTCTCATAAATGGTAGGAACGTTGTGTCAACAGCAGCTGGATCGCCTTTCACCATCATTGGATAGTTTGGTCCAAGGAAGAGCGAGTTTGCTCCAAGACTATCAATAATGAACCAGGGAGAAGGTGTTGGCGCTAGCACACTAGTATCCGTCCTGAATACCATGCAACGGGTGTTGGAATAGGTCAGGAGAGGGCGACCATGGGAGAC
Source organism: Aegilops tauschii subsp. strangulata (assembly GCF_002575655.3). Lineage (NCBI taxonomy): Eukaryota > Viridiplantae > Streptophyta > Magnoliopsida > Poales > Poaceae > Aegilops > Aegilops tauschii. The sequence continues at coordinate 191,406,344 of NC_053037.3, forward strand.
AACACCTGCTTCCTCAGTAGTAACAGTCTGAGTGCACTGTATACCGACAAGAAGAGGTGATCCATCGGAATTAGTTGCCAGGCGCCACTGAGTATATAAGTTCTGCTCCTCCTCATGCTCGCGATCATCACCATCGTCATCTCCCCCTTGCTTATAAAATTTTTCAAGTATAGGTGGTGGAATGTTCACATGACCTTGGAAACACAAGAAGAAGGTTAATTAGTAAAGGGAAACTTGCTAACCCGCATGCATGTGGATGAAACAATTATAATTACGGTGGAAGACAAACGTACCGAAACTATGAGGATCCCATGCAAAAACAGTGCCACGAGTGGTGGCAGCAAACACAAGATCCTCGTATTCAATTGCATCACAGTACACATCCGTGTATAGAAACTGATTTTTGAGCAATATCCAACCAGTTGAACCACGAAGGACGACAACAAGCTTGTCGAAGATAGCAACAACTTGATAGTTCTTGTAATTTCAAGAGCGGTTGGGAACTCGACAAATTGCTATCTTCAGTAGACGACAGTCACCATGATCGTATTTGAACGTACATAGATCATCTCTGTGCTCAACCTCAGGGCACTCGGAGATTTTTGGAAGTGGAATCCGCTGACGAGTGTACACATTCACAAGTTCCCACTCGCAATTGTACCCAATATAAACAACCCAATCTCCATTTGTGCCAGCCCAGTACTTACCCTTAAGCGATGGCATCTTGACATCACACGTATCATTATCAAGCGGCATCAACTTGCACAAGGCGAGGCCTTCGTTGTCCGTGCCCATGCGAGCAGGCTTATAGCGAAGAAGGTAAGGGAGATCAAACAACTCCTGGACCCTTGGGTTCCTTGTAATGATGTTATTAGTTGAGTCAAGAATGGGCTTGAACGAACCTGCCATGCTAGCCGAGGTGATGACGTCGCACTGATCAATGAGTTCCCCCACCACGTCATCTTTCAGATCGGGGCAAGAATAACGGGGTCGTTTCCGGCTTGTTCCCTCCATGGAGAAGACGATCGAACAATGGCAGAAGGAAGGGTGAAGGCAAATGGAGGAGGGTGGAAGAGCGTGCGACAGAAGTTCCAAATCGAGAGGGAAAGGCGAAGAGTCGGTGGACGGTTGTCAGTTTGCCACGATACACGAAGAGGCGCCCCGGCCTACACGTCCTTTCGGAAATTGTACAAAAGGACTCGCCGTCATCTCATTGACATGTTGGAACGGGACCACATGTCAACGAAACATGGTGTGTAATTTCTCGTGGAAAATGCGATCTGGCCGCGTTGGCCCGAGGTGCCGCATTATTTCTCGACTTTATTTTTTAATGGCGTGCCGTTCAGTTTTGAAGCACGACTAACGGGTACTGTTTGCAGAGAAAATATAAACTACTCTACCACTACTCCACCTCTAGTACTAGTAGTATAAAAAAGATATATAGGCTGGAGCTTCAGTGCTTTCTTGCTAAGGGCTGCCCACTTGCTTCTCACACTATCACCCTCTCTCCAGATCTAAAAAAGACGGCCTCTCTCTCCCTCCTCACCGGTGGTCACAGATCCGCCGGGGAAGAAAGGACATGCATCGTTGACTTACTCGTCGTCGGCGAGCGAGGTCACGCATTGACGATTAGGTCGTCCTCTTAGACCTAGCGCCCGTGCGGGATGGCCTCCGTCCCCAAGCTCACTGCCATAGTGCATGCGGAGGACGACGACCACGAGCGAAGCCACTTCCCGCCGACCCTCAGGTATGCTACCTCTTTTCGAACCATACCCTTGTTCTATTGCCCCATCTGCCATGTCGCTGCATGTGGATCTTTTTCCACTCCACCATCTTCCCAATTTGCTATCCTCTGCCCTGCTGGTCACGCAGACGAAAACCTTAATTTGCACTATTAAAGGAAACCTACTTCATGCAGACTAATCCATGTCTGGGTTGAATAAGGAAAGGAAGGGAGACTGTACTGTCCAAGAGAGTAGGCATCGAACCCGCATCTAGGTTGAAAAGGGGAAAATTAGTAGCTAAGGAACGAGTCTCATGTCTCTTGGTTGAAGAAGGGTAGAAAGGCATGACAACACAATAGAGAATGACTAGGTCGATCGGTTTGTTGTCCTCACATAGGAAAAAGGTGGCTAAACATAACAAAAATGGGACGTAATCCACATATTCTGCCTGGATATTTGTTGCTCTGGGCAACCATACCTCCCTCACCACTCTATGCGTCCGTCGAGGTACATCGTACTGGTGCGCCCACTGTCCGAATGGGCCTCCCATGCTCTTAGTGACACTTTTTTGCTGTTAGTATAACGCCAGCAGTCAAGTCAAGCAATGCTACTGCTAAAGTGATGCCTCATTTAACTAATGCCATTTAATGTCACTGGATTATTTCAGGGTTAGCTGTTGATTGTGGATGTATTAAAGATTTTTCAGCTAAGGCATTCTAATGTTGTTGCACAGCCAGTATACCAACGATGAAACTTGTTACTACCTTCAGATTTTTGCACTGTTAATGCTTATAGATTACATACCTCACTTTCATGAGATAAGTTAATTTTTTTCTACAGTGTCACCAAAATGCCAAGGTGCTGATGTCATTTTATTTTGGTTAAACTGCACAAAAAATTATGAAGACAAGAGGAAAGGTCAAGAGTGGGCACCTCCTGCTCCGGCTGTTCTCTTGATTCGTTCGATCAAGTTTTTATGTTTGATCGATTATCAAGATTGGGATAGCAATTTTTAAGGTCCCCCCGAGTTCGAAATGATATTTACCTTGGAGGTACATGGTTTGCAATTTTTTATACTGTCATTAGTTAATATAATGCTTGTTACCTTCAGACTTTTGTATTTGGTTTAATGCTCATGCACAGCTAGTATACCAATGCTGAAACGTGTTACCTTTACATTTTGTATTGTTAATTCTTATAGAAATCTTCCAGTGCCAGAGTTTATTGAAATCTATTCAGTAAAACCATTGTACTGTACCTTGTAATAAAATAACTACTCCACTGTTGCACTAGCCACTGGATTAGTGTATATTTGTAGTATTCGAAATTTCGAATGGTGTTGCATTAGCGTATGGACATAAATAAAGTGTGGCAAGCTTTCCCAGATATGTGCTCAAGAAAACTACTACCTGTTTTTCTAAATGCTAGTAGATGTTTGGGTACTTTAAACTGAACCGCGAAAATGTCTTATATTAGGGAACAGAGGGTGTAGAGTTCACTCAAATTATCCTGGTAAAGCTAGTCACGCCTTTGTTAAAATTAATGTTCATTATGTTATCGGAGGAGGTCTGTAAGTTTGTCTCTAATGCCTGTCGACTACATACCTGACATCATGATGTAATGTTAAGTCATTTCCTTTTGTACAGTGTCACTGAATTGTCAAGGCGGTGATGGCATTTTATTTTAGTTGAACTGCACAAAATATGCTTAAAAGAAGAGGAAAGGTCAGGAATCAATCATTCTTTCAGAAAGAACTATATATGCCTTTCTAACATCAGCCTATGTTGCCTTATTTATTCCTTCAAACAGGTGGTTAGAAACAGTCTTGCTACCTTTTCCCATTAAGAAATTGGAATGCTTATATTTGTGAGTCTATGCTTCAACTAGTGCCACTTTTATAGTAATCACACTTTCAATATATATGCAAACAGGGATGCTCGATTTTAGTGGAACTGCACAAAAAGTCCAACTGGTTCAACATTAGGAGCATGTTTTCTTCCAAACCTTTATATCCAATTGGTGGCACTATGAGCTGTTCATTAAGAAGGTACATGGTTTGCTACTATCTTGCTACTCTTTTTGTACTGTCATTAGATAGTAATACTAGTGGTTTGCATGTGAATTTATTGGCAGGGTGGACCTACATTGGAGGTGTAGGACAGGATTCAATGATTGGATGCTCAATTTCGGTTGTATCGATTTCACCTCTTCCATCACTGCGAACATGGATATCCTTGGTCTGATGAAGAATAGGCGCTATATTTCTGCTCTGAACAAGCAAATCAATTCAGTATGAAATTGTCCAGGGCAAAACATGACTGTATCAAATTGTCCAGTGCAAAACATGACAGATGCTAAGCGGAAGAGACATGTTTAAACCGAAAATACAAGGTGGGGTATATATTTACTAGCTGCTTGATATTTGTGCAGACAGAGATGTCTGCCCGTTGCTATTTGGCAAACACACAAAGTGACCACAATTTTGGTTGAACTACACAAGAGAATATTATAGTCACTGCATGCAGTGCCATTTGAAAATAGACACAGAAATATTGGATAGTCACTTCATGGACTACAGAAAAGTAGTACTGTACTATTTATTGGACAATACTAGGTGCTTCATTGCTTTGGTCTGATTATACAATGGGCATCATTTTGCCTAAGTTAAAGTTTGTATTCCAAAAATAGTCTCGCCGTGTGATCAAGAGAAGACCAAATCATATTGCAGTGGATGTTCCTCCATCATGTGTGGTTCATTCTCATGGTTCCAGCTGTTGGTGAAACCTTCACTAGTTACGTTTGCAAGAGGAATTGTAGAGTTCACAAACAAATTTTTCTTTCAGTCTGTACTGAATGTTAGCCAAGAGAAGCATCCATGTTAGTAGGAAGAACATATGTTTTTTCTAGATCTTTGCTTTTGGAGCTACATATTTGTATATGATCTGTGAATCATTGAGATGCATTAACATGTTGATCTTATGTATGGGAATCGTACTAGTTGGTTTTAGTTGTGGCTGATCTTTGCTTTTGGAGCTACATATTTGTATATGATCTGTGAATCATTGAGATGCATTAACAGTTTCTTATATCTGTTCGCTTAGTGTTTACAAGTTACTGATCGATCACTAGCTAGCATACTAATGCGCTCCTCGCTGTTTTAGTTGCGACACAAGATCCAAAGTGGCAGTTTTTTGAATAAAAATGCCTACCTCTGAAGAAACTGACAAGCTGCTCTGAAGAAAATGCCATGCGAATCTGAAGAAACTGCCAGCGAAAACGTTCGCAAATGCCTTATCTCCCAGCTAAACTTCATCAACTAATGCCCTCGGCTGCGACTCGTTGCATGCTGCTCCGCGTACTGGCTGCGAGCGATTTTGAGTGCCTGCATGCAGCCGGCCGTAATTAAGGCAGCTAACTGATGCGAAAAAAGATGCGCTTTAATTGTTGCGGGCCTTTTAAATCTGTGGAATCATTATTGACAAGGAGGGAGATGATTCGAGTGCACTCGTTTGACCGTCATGCCGGCGTGCGACCCAGCACGGACGAGACGGGACAACACAGTCAGAATTTTAGTTTTTCTAGTTTTCCACAGCAAGCTGGCGCGATAAGCCATGCCTGCTTAATTATGCATTGAATTCCGATGACCGTCGCACTACCTTCCGCCTATAAGTACTGTTTCCTGGCCTTCTATGGTGGCACCGTGACCCAACTCGCCCTATCCTCATAAGCCCCCACCAGCCCTATGTCGCTCGCCACTTATCCTCGCTCTCGCCATGTCCGCCATGCCCCCGCCCGTCCGCGATAGGCGAGGCCGGAGGCGGTCACCGCCGGAACTAGTGTTCGGTTTTTCACCGGAAGGCAGACGGAGGGAGGAGGCATTCTATCGGTCTTTAGATGGCAATGCGGAGATCGAGGACTTGTTGGAGTGCGACCGCCTGGCGGAGGAGCAGGAGTTGTTGGAGCGCGACCGCTTGGCGGAGGAGCAGCGTATCGCCGATTTGCGTTGCCAGCGGGACATGGAGCAGCAGCGCACCGACGCTCTGAGTCGCGAGCAGAGCGCCCGCACCTGGGCCGACTATGTGGAGGCCGGCGCCCGGCAAATAGCCCTGGAGGCTGTCGGGCACGCACGCGTTCGCGACGCCGATTTTACTACCAGCTCGTCAAGTGGGTTTCCCGCTTAGAAGCCGAAGCTTCGGTGGACCACGCCAGCATGGAAAGGGCCAACGCGCGCGAGCAACGCGCCCTATCGCACCTCTGGCAAGTCCGAGGCGAGGCGGAGGACGCCGGTGCCGGTGTTTAGCGTGTACCGCAGATGGCGGCCGGCATCGTCTAGTTAGCTAAGAGTAAGTTAGTACTTGTATGCTACTAGAGTATTAGTGGGAGTAGATAGTTAACTTGGCTATGATGGTTGTCAACGTGGAAGTTCAGTACTTTATATGTGGATCAGACCTGTTACTTTGCTCTGAATGTTGAACTTTCCGTTTGAACGTATGGAATGGGTTGTTATTTTTTTAAATGGGTTGTATTTGTCCTCCACGGGTTTAGAGGCTGACTTGTGGGCCTACCAAGTTGACGCGTACACAATCAGGAGATGATTGTTCGTGGAGAGGATGACAGCAGGGACCCGCCAAGGTCATGGCAGTACGCAAGCAAGTGCCTCCTTATTTCAATCCAATAAAAAATGGCTCCTCCTAATGGATTTCTGACATCTGGGTCCCATGCCATTGTCAACGTAGTCAATAAACGAGAGAGTTGCACAACGAGCGGCTGACACCAGGGACCCAGCAGCTCGCCCAGTTATTTTTGTTTTGGGTTAATTTGATAAATGCCACTCCAAATCTGGTGTTTCTGAGAAATGCCACTGCAATTTCCAAACTTTGAAAAATGCCATTTCATGCCATTTCCAGTGGCATTTTTCGAAGTCTGGAGTGGCATTTTTCAAAGTTTGCAAATTGCAGTGGCGTTTTCCAAAGTTTGCAAAAATTGCAGTGGCATTTTTCAAAGTTTGGAAATTGCAGTGGCATTTTTATGAATCGCCATATTTGTTGTGGCATTTATCTAATTTGTTTTTGAGACGGAAACAGGGTGTCAACTGGGCTGTGCGGGGCACTCTGGCCTGTCTAGACAGCCTTCTCTTTTATGTTTACCACAGACCAGCCCAGTAGTTTTTTTTTCTTTCTGAAAATGGCTAGCCTAGTTTTTTTGTGATTTGTCAAGTAAGTCGCTTTGTCAGGCCTGTTGGGCTGCAAATCTTTCAAGATGAGGAGAGCTTCATTCGGCTGGACGAGAAAATGGCCTATCAGTAATGAGAAATGGCTTGTACATTTTTAAAACACATCAAACTGGCAATTACTTTCAAATTTCTTTTTTTCATTTCAAGATTTTAAATTGCATTAATTTTTATGCGTGGACAATTTTTTGGATTTTATATTGATATACATTTATTTTTAAAATCAGTTTGAATGTGACTCGAAATTTCGGGATTAAAAACAGTTCGGACCGCACCAAAATATGCAACATTTCGTATAATTTTTTAACCGTGGCCACAATATGGGCTGTAATGCTAACAAAAAGAATATGGGCTCCAAAAAAACCTTAAGAATTAGCAAATAGGCTCTAAATTATTAGAAATAATGGCAGATGGGCTGTATGCTGTTTTCCACAGATTTGAGGCTTTCCTAAAAAAAAGGTTGACGCACAAGCAGTGACTGTTGGATGTCCATCCAACGGCCGTCGTGCTTCTTCAATCTCCGCTCTTCCTGCTCCAGCCGCTCAAACAAGCGCCGGCGGGACTGCCTGCTCCCTCCTCCCTGCGGCCGGCTATGCTGCCGCGCAGGCCTCACCGCCCCACCGTACTCCCATCGCTGGCCTAGCCATCCCTCTACTCACCCACACCTGCTGTTATTCTCCGGCGACGGCAGACGAACCAGTAAACCCTCGTAGAGTCTTACTCCCCTCCGCGTGGGAAACAACTGCCGAGTCTTCCCTGCCTCCGTGTCATTCCCTTCCTAGGCCTCGCCGTCGTCCACCGCCCTGGTGCTCTCGGCGCGGCCTGGTCAACATGGTCAACGACCGACATGCATTTGAAGTGGACTGTACGTGGAGAGGCTGACAGCTGGGTCCACGACCGCACGCAAGGAAATGCCTCCTTATTACGCGCAAAATAATGATTCCTCCACTTGACATCTGGGACCCACCGTAAGGGCCTCTGTATTTCGTGAAAAAATGTTACCGCCGCTGACAGCTCGGACCCACCAGCTATATCTTCGCACGCAAGGAAGTGCGTCCTTATTACGCACAAAAAAATGAATACTCCCCCTGCTAGCTGGGACACAGTATAGTGGCAGGCTGACTTGTGGGCCTACTAAGTTGACGGGGACGGAGGGCTTTGTCAACTTAGTCAATATGCACAATTCTAGCTCCAGTGACCGTACGATGTCCATCCAACGGCCGTAGTGCTTCTTCAACTTCTGGTCTTCTTGCTCCAGCCGCCCAAACCAGCGCCGGTCGTGCCTCGTGCTCCTGCCTCCCGTGGCCGGCTGTGATGCGGCGGAGGCCTCACCGCCCCCTACTACTCCCACTGCTGGCCAGGCCATCCCTCTACTCACCCACATCCCCTGTTATTCTGCGGCGACGGCAACCTCACACCGCAGCGAACCAGTGAACCCTCATACTCCTCTACGCGTGGGCATCCACTGCCGCGTCTTCCCCGGCTCTGCGTCGTCCCCTTCCTAGGCCTCGCCGTCGTCCACCGCCCTGGTGCTTTCGGCACGGCGTGGTCAACATGGTCAAGGAACGGCTTCCATCGGACGTGGACTGTACGTGGAGAGGCTGACAGCTGGGTCCACGGCCGCAGCAAGGAAGTGCCTCCTTATTACGCGCAAAATAATTATTCCTCCACCTGACAGCGGGGACCCACCGAATGGGCCACCGTATTTCACGAAAAAAACGTTTCACCCTGACTGCTGGGACCCACCAGCTACATCTTCGCATGCAAGGAAGTGCGTCCGGGCAAAAAAAACGATTCACCCCCTAACTGCTGGGACCCACCAGCTACATCTTCGCAGGCAAGGAAGTGCCTGACAGTCGGGACCTACCTGGTCGAAGCATACGTAGCGTTGTCATTCTGGTCGCGAACGTGTACGTACATACTGGTCGATGTAGAGGCGCGCACGTGTCGTAGTAGAGGCGCGCACGTAGCATGTACATGTACGTACAACGGCCAGGGTGCAAGAAAGAAAATACGGCCACGTACGTACATACGGGCAGGGTCTCGAACACCTACTCGCGCATACGTACGGCCAGGGCTCGTGTGCATGGCTGGGTCAGAATGGAGAAACTGCGTCGTCGTCGTGTTCATGGGGAGCCAACCGGCTGGGTCGGAACGGAATGCGTCGTCGTGTTCATCGGTAGGGCTTGGACGGAACAGCCGATGGAAACGAGGCCTGGCGTACCGCAGAACGAAGGAAACTTCCTTGTGTTCGACCGGCCACGTTTGAAACGGGATCCTGTTCATCAGGAGGGGTCTTGCGTACCGCAAAACAGAGGAAATGGACCTCCTACGGTCGAAACAGGGGTCCTGTTGATCGGGAGGGGTGTGGCGTACCGCAAAACGGAGGAAACGGACTTGTGTTGGAGCGCTACGGTCGAAATGGGGGTCCTGTTCATCGGGAGGGGTGTGGCGTACCGCAAAACAGGACTCCACGGGATACTGTTCATCTCCACCGTCGACCCCCTCCAGCCTCCACGGGCTACTGTTCATCCACCGTCGACCTCCTCCAGCCTCCACCTGCGATTGTTCATCCACGGGCTCCTGTTCATCCAGCCTCCACCGTGCGCTACTCCACCGGCTACTGTTTAACCAGCCCTCTCCACGGGCTCCTGTTCAACCACCCCTCCACGGGCTACTGTTCATCCAGCCCTCCACCGTCTAATGTTCATCCTGCCCTCCACGGGGTGGTCCTGTTCATCCTGCCCTCCACGGGGTCCTGTTCATCCAGCCCCAACCGGCTCGAATGATCGGGGTCCTGTTCATCCACCCCCACCGGGAACTGTTCATCCAAACCCCCCAGCAACGCTCACTGTTCATCCAGAGGCAACACCATGGGGTCCTGTTCATCCACCCCCACCAGGAACTGTTCATCCAAACCCCCCCCAGCAACGCTCACTGTTCATCCAGAGGCAGCATCGATCGGCTTTAGTTAGCAGAAGTAGCGAAGGAATCGCTCGATCGGGTTCAGTTAACAGCCATCGATCGATCGTTCAGGTTCAGTAACGCGTAGCCTGCAGTGCAATCGCTCGGGTTCAGTTAGAGCCCAATGCCTCACTCGGGTTCAATTAGAGCCCAACACCTCGCACCCACGCGCGTGCGTGTATGAGAGAAATGCGCATCGCTCGGCCCCGACCACCCACCGTAACCGAGAACACCCCGATATTTTCCTCGCCCTCGCTTCTACCACGGTTTTTTCCATCATGGACGGCCCAAAGAATGTCATGCAGCTGCGTCTCCGGCCCGCCCAGGACGAAAAGCCCATTTTCTGTCATGATTTTTTGTCATAGAAGTAGGACCCCACCACATCTATGATGATACCGGGTTTTGTCACAATTATCGTCATAGAAGTGTCATAAGTATGAAAAAAAAGATTTTCGTTCGGCCCAAAATGTCACGGATGTGTCTTTTTTTTGTAGTGGAGTAAATCATGCAGCTGGTGGTACGGTGGAAGGTGTTGCAACAACTAGGGATGTCTCTGCTTGTTTGGTGGCAGCTATTTGTTTCTGTTTGGCTTTTTCTGCAGCTCATGTAGAACGGGATACCCTGTTTGTACAATTTTCTACTGGACTTAGACCTTCTATTGCACCATCAGTAGCAGCAGAATCGGCAGGATTCTTCCGCTTCCTGTCCCCTGTCAATCTGTGTTGCTTCCTCTTTCTCTGTGCCATGTTAAGTCAAGCCGACAAGAAAAACGAATAACAATTTAGTTCTTCAGAACAAATTGATGTGTATATAGATGAACTGCACTTTGATGTTAGACAACCACATGATAGGAGGATGTAATATGTATGAAAAATAGGACTGCATGAGATAACCAGAACTATGATGTATAAACTAAGCAGAAGACATTTCACTAAATTAGAAGCAATGCAATGGAAGGTAGGCACCATATGAAAGATGCTACAAATATCGCTCTGCCAAGTTAACAGTGTCTCATCATAAATGGCGTTTAAACAAATGTGAAGCAGTACAAGAAGTAAATCATATGCAAGATGCAAACAACATCACACTATCAAGTTAAAGGTCTCTCGTCATTAGTGCCATTGCATATTCATAGCATTGCATATTCACAGCTTATGTTGTGTAAACTAAGGAGAAGGCATTTCAATAAATTAGAAGCAATGAAAGCTAGACACCATATGAAAGATGCAACGAATATCACTCTACCAAGTTAAAACTGTCGCGTCATAAGTGCCATTTCAACAAATTAGAAGTAGTACAAGCTAGAAAAGAATGCGAGATGTAACCTATATCACACTCTGAAGTCAAATGTGTCTTATGATAAGTGATTGTTGCAGGTTACACAACAGTAGTACTTTGATGTAAGAACATGGTGTGATAGACAGATATTGCATGTTCTAGAAACAAGAACACGTGTCTTATTCACAAGTATAATGTGTAAATTAAGCAGATGGAATTCAACAAAATTAGAAGCAATACAAGCTAGACATCATACATAACATGCAACCACATATAACAATGCCAAGTTAGAGGGAGCACCTGTGATGGTGCACTAGGGGAGACGTGCTCATCATCAACACAACTACGTTGAGTGTCTATGCATGTGTTGTCTTGGAAATCATCTTGGGGGGATGGAGGAGTAGAATCTGTAGAGACCCTTAGTTTGGAAGGAGCACCTTTATCCGCTGCCTTGCTAACTTCCTTCCGCTTTATTGATTTTGAATTGTCAAGTTAAACCGACAAGAAAAAGCAATAAAATTCACTCTTCAGAACTCATTCGTGCATGATACTGACAATCACTACTTTGATGTAAGTCGAAGACATGATACCAGGATGGAATATGTACGAAAAACAGGACGGCATGGCATATTCACAACTGTTTGTGTAAACTAAGTAGAAACCATTTCAACAAATTAGAAGCAATGCAAGCTAGACACCACATGAAAGATGCAACCAAATTGACTCTGCCAAGTTAAAAGCGTCGCATCATAAATGGCATTTCAACAAATTAGAAGCAGCACATGCTATAAATCATATGAAAGATGCAACTAATATCACACTGCATATACTAAAGGTGTCTCGTCATATTGATTGATGCGGGATACAAAAAAACAATAGTTTTATGTAAGGACATGCTTAATAGACAGATGTACTATGTACTAAAAACAGGAAGGCATGTCACATTAACAGGTATAATGTATACACTAAGCAGAATAGCACATGCAATTTAACCAGATTGGAAGAATTACAATCTAGCCACCATATGCAACATGCAACCACATATCACACTGCCAAGTTATAGCAAGCACATGCGATGCTAGTGTAGGGGAAATGCGGTAATCAACTACAGAGCTACGTTCATTATCTTCATCTAGCCTTGTTGTTTCTTGAGAATCATGTCGGGAGGCTCACGCTGCATTCTTTAAATGAGGATCTTTACTCATAGTAGTCCACCGGCCTGACTGCCTCATCATAAGTGATTGATGAGGGATACACAAGAACATTAGTTTGATGTAAGAACATGGTTAATAGACAGATGTACTAGTATGTACCAAAAACAGGAAGGCATGTCATATTCAAAGGTATAATGTGTAAGCTAAGCAGATGCAATTTAACCAAATTAGAAGCAATACAAGCTAGACATCCGGCTGGAGTGGTGAGCATTGTTGGCGTTCCGGGAACGGGGGTCCCCAGACTTGCCTGCCTACGGCCCACAGCGTGGCCAAGCAGCAGGTCGTACGTCCCATCTTCGTCAACAAGGCACCCAAGACCCTCGCGAGGGTCCAAGCCTCGCGAGGCGGACGCCACAAGACCTCCTCTGGAGTGGCCTAGCCAGGCAGGCTCATGAGGAGCGGAGATATCAAGGCAAGGCAAACCTCACGAGGCTCTCGTGACGTGAGCCATGACGAACGGTACCAGGCGGGTGCCAGGCGGGCACCGGTGCGCGCAACATCCTTATTTCCTCTTTGGTGCTAAGGAGGCCAGCGCAGGCGAAGAGTACTGAGGCACCAGGCAAAGGTTGCCATATTGGTGCAACGAGACCAAGACCAGAAGGACGGCAAGGCGGATGTCATCGTGGAGCCCAAGACGGCGTCACCCCAAGGCTTTTCGCAGGCGAAGACCGCTTTTGTCAGGATAGCTTGTACTAACTGTCCCCCTTCAAATTTGCCCGCCGTTGTTGGCTCCCTTCCCGCTCGATATTTGGGAAGAGGACCAGGGCCTCTATAAATAGGACTAGCCACCATAGTAGGAGGGGACGGATCCCGAACTAGCTCAGATCATCCTCTACTACACAAGCACAAGAACACCTCAACCTCAGGAGGCTGTTCTTCCCTTGTACTATTCATCATCAGCCCAAGAGGCAATCCACCACCACCACACTAGAGTAGGGTATTACACCACAACGGTGGCCCGAACCAGTATAAACCTCGTGTCCTTCTGTGTTGCGAGTTCGTCGAGTTCGTCCGCAAGATCTTAGTGAGCTAGAGCGTAGATCGGTAGGAGGGAGAGACTTCGCGCGCACCCCAGTGCTCGAACCTTAAGGGTTTGCCGGAACCCCACATCCAACATTTGGCGCGCCAGGTAGGGGTGCGCCGGAGCTTCTTCTCCGCCAGTCAGCTCTCTGACGCTCACCGGCTACGATGTCTGGCGACCCAAGGGTCGGCTCCGACCGCTGGGCAGCCTGGCCAGCCCGGACAGCGCCGCCTGCCCATGAAGGTCTCGACCCCGCACTCCAAGCGGCACGGGCGCCACCAAGCTCCACCGGGCGCGGACAGCGCGGCCAGGCGTCATCCACCCTCACCCCGCGGCAAGTACGAGCCGCGGCAAGTGCGGCAAGTCACGCCACAGCAACAACGCCGCACTCCCGGCAGAAGCAAGCAAACATGCGGGCGGCGCTCACAGTGGCAAGGGAGCTGCTGCGATGCAGGCTAATGGAGAGCAGCCGGGACATGCTGCTTGAGCGTGTTGCTGAGCTGCTGGACGCAGCGGCGTTGGGAGCACCACCCTTCTGCTATCGACTCCCCCCCAGACCACTACAGGGCCGCGCAGCGAACCTCACCACATTCGCGCGCCATCAACTACGCCCGGGGGCTTCATCAACATCAGCACGGTCGGCGGCGTAGGGGGCTCCAACTCCTCCATGCCGCCCTCGGCAAGCATGAGCACAAGCGTCACCCCCCATGGTCCCAGCCGGATGCCGTATTATCATCCCCAGGACGCCATCATGGGCGGAGCAACATGGAGCGTGGGGCACCACGGCGAGGTGTTCGGGGTGACGGCCCTGGAAGCCTACGTGCCCCGCATGATGGACCAAGGGTACGCACCAGAGAAAGACATCGGCTCACTCATTGGAGAAGATTGGGGAGAGGGGGCGCTAGGAGCCGAAGCCTTCCAAGAACCAACGGAGAACCACAACGATCGCGCCAGCAGCGGCAATTATAGGGTACCGCTAGTCTCTCAGGAACAGGCTTATGCTAACCATGGACTACAGATGAACCAGGTTGCAGCGTCGATCGACGACCCAGGCACGGCGGCACCCGTTCCAACAAGGGAGACACGCTGGGGGCCACCGAGAGGGAGCCAGGAGCAAGGCCCCTCCCCGCGGCGCGCGACGCCTGACAACACCCGGAGGTAGGCCCTCTACCGGGGAGGCCTCGACAACCCTTCCCCCGGCAGAGGACCTGTGGTCGCCGAGGGAACCGCTGGCGTCCTCTTTCCCTCCTCTGTGTCGTCCTGGTGACCGGTCGGCTCAGAGGAGGTCGAGGGTGGCGCAAGGCGGGGCCCTCGTCTGGCGATATGAAGCAAGGCCGGTACCTGTGAAGAAGGCCCAGTGCCTGTGAAGCTCACCGCCCGTGACACTCTCATGTAATAATGAGTTGGGGCTGTACACGCTCCGGAGTCTCAGGGGAGCTGGCCTCAGGCCCTGGGGCTCCCTCCCACGCCTAGTGGCAGCACTTACCTCCGCGCTGGTGAGAAGACTTGAAGACCAGAAGACTAGACTAGGTGCCGGACGCAGCCTTTTGCTTTGGATCTCTCTTTCTGTAGCTTTGCTTTCTGGATCTAGATTTGAGTTGAAGCTGAGTTTTTATCGATGCACGCGGGGGGAGCCTTTTCTCGTTTGAGCAATTTCTTGCCTTCTGGATATCGTTTTGTCTGGGACTCATGTCCGTCACCTTTCCCTCACGAGCTCCTCGCGAGCGGGACTGCGCGAAGCACGCGCACGCCAAGCGCACGCTAACACTGCAACTGGTGCTCACCTCTCGTGGGGCCCCTTCCGACGGGGCGACGAGCTCCGCAAGGTTCTCAGGAACTCGACACATCGCAGCCCAGCTCAAAGCTAGCGCTGACTAAGGTAAACCAAGCCAGAAAACTCGCATCAGGATTCACAAGTTCACGAGGACACAAACTCACATCGCATGGAAAAGTAAAAGCTGCAATTTGCTTACATGAGGGGCTCCCCCTCTCAAAATGCTCTTACAAGTTTCCAAGGGCCACGCCCGACTTTGTGCGCAGGAAGAAATGACAGGAGAACAAGGGATCAGCCAGAAATGTCGCTCGCTGCGTCACCCGTAGACGCGTCACTCGCGTCATCGTCGTCTTCATCGGCATCATCGCCGCTGTCGGCGATGCCCCCGTCGCCATCGTCGACCACGTCGCCTTCGTTTGCGACGACCACCACCACGTCATCCTCCGAAGCGAAGGCCCTGACCAACGCGTCCACATTGTCCTCAACCCAGCGCGCTAGGTCACCCCGGACAACCGTGGGTACGGGGGCGATGGCGGCGTCAAAGTCAAAGTTGGGGTCGGCATTCAGGAGGTGGCTAAAGACACGGGAGAAAGCGCGCTCAAGCAAGCCACACCCCCTTTCCTCCACGAGCTGGCGAGCTCTGGCAGATCGGGCCTCCAGGCGCGTCACCACCTTGGTGAAGAAGGTCAGGTGGCTGGCATAATCATTTGAGTGAGGGGTCGGCGCCTCCACGTCGCAGATATGGCCCAGGGCGATATTGGCCCTGTTCCAGAGATCCTGAAGCATAGGGGGATGCTCGCGCTCCAGCGTCCGACGGTGGAGCACCTCCTCCGTGTTTTGCCTCGCGATGGCTTCTGCGTCATCAACCCGCCTCCGGAGGGAACGCAGCTCGGCGCAGGCAGAGGCCAAGTCCGACTGCGCCGTGACTAGGGCTGCGGCCGTGGCTTCCGCGCGCCTCTCAGCCTCGTACAACCTAGGCCTGAGGGCAGCGGCCCTGCCCTCACCCTCCACGCCCGCGAGCTTCAGCTTCAGGTCATACCAGCCCTCCAGGTCCGCGCGAGCCTCGGCCACCCGGCGGTTCACCTCCTCCTCAACTCCAGCCTCGCGAGCCCCGACGACGTCTTCTGCTTGGGCAACTTGACGCTCCCTCGTCTCTAGTTGCTCGAGCTCGCGGCTACGCTCCATGGCCTCCAGGGCCAGCGCCTCCTCACGCTTCCGGACCTCCTCTTCCTCCGCGGGCGTCCCCCTCAGCGACGCAAGAGCGGCCCTACGCACCTCCACCTGCTGCTCAAGAGACGCGCTCCAAGCCTGGAGCTCCCACGCGCGCTTCTCCGCAGCCTCGCGGCGGCGATCAGCCTCGCGAGCCTCTTCCAAGGCTCATGAGCAGGCTTTGTAGGAAACCTTGAGTGAAGCCTCGGCCTTCGCGTTCTCAAGGTCACGCTGATGGCGGCCGAGGTTGATGGCCACCTTCAGCTTGCGCCTCTCCTCCGCCAGCCGGAGACCTTCAGCCTCAAGACGCGAATCGACACTCGCGAGCTCTTCACCAAGCCGGCCCATCGCGTTCATCGCCTCCTGGAAGAGCTCATGGCGAACCATGCTCCGCCCGCGCTCAACCTCGAACGCCCGGCCTTCTTCGTCCTCCACCTCGGGGGCTGCGGGCGGGGCGCCAAGCGGCGTGCCACCCCTTGGCAGGGGGCTGGCGGCTGGCGCCACACCCAACACCAGCCCGTCTTCGCGAGAAGCCCAAGCCTGCTGGGGCTCGCTGCTCGAAGAGGAGCCGAGGATCGAAGCCAACAAGTTGCCGTCAAAGATCAGCGGAGGAGACTTGGGCACGCTTGCCAAGCTCCACGCCAAACCAAGGGGGAGGAGCGACGAGGCCGCAGGTTCAGCGCGCCAGGAAGGCAAGAGTGCCCCTTCAACCAACCCTGCCCCAGGGGCAACCAGCGGACTTGGGGTGCTCGAGGCTGGCGGAAGAGTTAAGGAAGAAGGAGGCCATTTTTCAGGAGACTCAGCAGCCTCAGTGGAAGGAGCCCTGAAAGACTGGCGTCAGAAGAAGAAAGCAGTACACGGAGAGCCACAACGGTATGATACTTACACGTCAATGGCGATGTATTTCCTCCGCTTCAGCAGTCCAAAGATGTTACTGGCGCTGGGAGATCCTTTCCTCTTGCGGAGCTCCTCGAAGTCCACACAAAGACGACCGAAACGCTGGACGTGACGGCCGGTGCACAGCGGGGCCGAAGAAGAGCTCAGAAGAATATCTTCAAGGGTGCCCGGTTGCGACGAACTGCCGGGCACCGTTTCATCACGACCTCTCGAGGCTCCTGGAGCCTTGGCCTCGGGATCCGCATGCAGCGTCTCCTCAGCAACCGACGCCCCAGGAGGGGAGTGGCAGGCTCCTGAGGATGATGCCCCAGGATCACCACTCGGCACGTGCTCCTCAGCACTCGAGCCGCCGGCCTCCGCCTGAGCTCGCCCACCTGCACCGTCACTTTGGGCGAGCTCAGCGTCAAGGGCAAGAAGGGAACCACGACGACGGGGTTCTCATGAGGCCCCTCCAGGCTGATCGGCCGCGGCCCCCATTCATCAAAGAGAGGCATGTCCTTTACAAATTCATCCTTATTCTTGCAGCGGTACAGCAAACAGTTCTTCCCTGGCAGTTCGGCCGGTAGAAAGACACCCGTCAGGACCTTGAGCACTGTTCGCCACGTCCCGAGGAGGAGCCCGGACTCCTGAAACCTCATGTGGTCCTGGCTGCTGAGCAAGGTCCACATTGGGCGAGAATGGCGCTGAAGCGGAGCGGCCCGGCGTTCGAAGAATTCCTTCACCACCATCGGTGCAGTTACATCGCGATCCTTCAGCAACCTCAACCTGGGCCAGACGCGGGCAAGGCCGGGGTTCACGAGCCGCTGATGGCACCAGCCGGAGTTAGGAACAGCGGGCCCCGACGGAGCCTGAAGCAGAGGACTGAGCACACCGGCATCGACAAACACCCATCGTATCCGGAATTCGCTCGTGGATGGAGGAAGCTCGAAATCGATCCCCTCGTCCGCCGTCGCAGCCACGGCCTGGAAGCTCACGCACCCCGAGCATTGCCGAGGGTCAGCCAGATGCAATGAGAAGAAGTGACGGAGGAGAGCCACTGAAGGAGCGATGCCCACCATGGCTTCTCACACAAAGGCGAAGACAGCAAGAAGAGTCACAGACTGAGGGTCGAGATGCAACATGTGGATCTGATAATGCTCAAGCACAGCATTGAAGAAGGCAGAGAAGGGTGGAATCAGGCCAGCCCAGAGGGCATCTATGAAGATTGGGACCTCGGTGGCCGTCTGAGCCGTGCGAGTGCGAGACGCGGGCCAAGCCACCGTCTCCCCCCACTCATTAAAGCTGGAAGCAAGCATCGGGCGCACCTTGTCCATGGCCTCGTCGTTGAGCACCCGAGACCGGCCGAGCGCCGGCGGAAAGGACAGAGGCGTAGCTGGAAGAGGCAGAGGACTCTTCCCCTTCTCAGCTTGTTTAGGCGCCATGGTGATGGAGCAGGCGGGGCGCGAGTCAGATTAGAGAAGAGAAGCAGAGCCGCAAGGAAGCAGGGGAATTGGGGAAGCAAGGCGCAGGAGGCAAAGGAATAACTGTGTAGGCTGTAGGGGCCACATAGCTCGGCGGATTCAAAGGCAGCGTGGGGAAGCGGAGACGCCCACGTCCAATCAACCGCCACGCGTCGACCGAGGCCGTAGGCTTTTGGGGCCCACGGTGCTTCGAACTTGACCCTTGGCTTCGCTGCGAACCCAAGCCCGAGCGCACCTTGGGCCCGGGGGCTACCGTCGGCATTCTGGGAATGGGGGTCCCCAGACTTGCCTGCCTGCGGCCCACGGCTTGGCCAAGCAGCAGGCCGTATGGCCCATCTTCGTCAACAAGGCACCCAAGACCCTCGCGAGGGTCCAAGCCTCGCGAGGCGGACAACGCAAGACCTCCTCTGGAGTGTCCTAGCTAGGCAGGCTCACGAGGAGCGGAGATATCAAGGCAAGGCAAACCTCACGAGGCTCTCGTGACGTGAGCCATGACGAACGGTACCAGGCGGGTGCCGGTGCGTGCAGCGTCCTTATTTCCTCTTTGGTGCTAAGGAGGACAGCGCAGGCGAAGAGTACCGAGGCCCCAGGCAAAGGTTGCCATATTGGTGCAACGAGACCAAGACCAGAAGGACGGCAAGGCGGAGGTCATCGTGGAGCCCAAGACGGCGTCACCCCAAGGCTTTTCGCAGGCGAAGACCGCTTTTGTCAGGATAGCTTGTACTAGCTGTCCCCCTTCTAATTTTTTGGCTCCCTTCCCGCTCGATATTTGGGAAGAGGACCAGGGCCTCTATAAATAGGACTAGCCATCATAGTAGGAGGGGACGGATCCCGAACTAGCTCAGATCATCCTCTACTACACAAGAACAAGAACACCTCAACCTCAGGAGGATGTTCTTCCCTTGTACTGTTCATCATCAACCCAAGAGGCAATCCACCACCACCACATTGGAGTAGGATATTACACCACAACGGTGGCCCGAACCAGTATAAACCCCGTGTCTTTCTGTGTTGCGAGTTCGTCGAGTTCGTCCGCAGGATCTTAGTGAGCTAGAGCGTAGATCGGTAGGAGGGAGAGACTTCGCGCGCACCCCAGTGCTCGAACCTTAAGGGTTTGCCGGAACCCCACATCCGACAAGCATGATCATCTAGGACCTAAGAGCCTGGTGGGAGGCGGGCTGCTTCACTACCATTGTGGCTTTTTAGTTGGCTTCCAGGTAATGCCTGTCTGTGCTGGGCTTGTCACTGGCTCGGCCAGTGCCCTGACTAGCTATTTGTCTTTTGGTGCTCACGGGATGGTGGTTCATGTAAAAAATATCTTTCCTTATCTTAATAAAGACCGACTTCGGCCTTTCGAATACAAGCTAGACACCATATGCGACATGCAACCACATATGGCACCATGAAGTTAAAGCAAGCACCTGGGATGGTGGTTCATTGCTAGCGAGGTCATCAACTCCAGAGCTATGTTTACTGTCTCCATGTGCTAACACTGCACCTACTATAAGGCTGAAATGTCATGGCCTATCCACGTACGATGCCGGAGCGACTTCTCTCTTTTCTGTTTTGCTTCTCTCATAGCAGCAGAGTCTGAAATACCCTTGCATAAAAACACAATAGTGAGAGTATGGGTGAAGTGTGTGCAGAACTAGTGCACTGTAAAAGTAGCAGATAGCAGGTGGCTGAAAAATAAATGTCAGGAGACATATGATAGCTCTACAACATTGCATGGCAAACAAAATTATATTCTACTCCATATGATTTTGTAATATATGAGCACAGGAAATGCAGGTACTCCTCCAGCACACCACCACATGTGGTCCTATCAAGATAACAGTCGACTGAAAATAAATAGGTCAGTCAATTTTTTTATGAACCATCTGATCTATAAGGAACGGGTAGATGGCCTACCTCCCGCCAGTCACTGATGACGATCTTTCTCGAACCACCAGCGACCACCGGCCCAGACCCCTGCCTCCGCCGCCCCGCCCTCCCCTCGACCTCACACCAACGCCGTGCTTGGCAGCGCTCCAAGGCCATCCCTTTAATCCCGGCAGACCTCCAGATCGGGCGCCAGCAGCTCTAGGCCCCACACTCCCCTAAGATAAACACCGAGGCGCTGCTTCCCCGGCGTAATAGGCGGACTAGCGCCTGTTACGCCGGGGAATGCTTCCGTTAATTGGGAATGAACTGACCAGGAATTGAAATCCAGGGGGGCGACGGACCTCTAGCTAAGGTGAAATAGTATATGAGGAGAAACCTTGTGCATCGCGAGTTACTAGGAACATCTAGTATCAAGAAGAAACGGTCAACTAGTGTCTTCTGTGGGATGAATACCGTGCAAGTAGACACGTAAGATTTGGACGAATAAGGGAAGAGGAGTACCATTTCCGGTTGCCAATGTGGTCGCCTCCATATGTCGCGCCGATCTTCTTCTTTTGTCGGGGAAACCGATGTTTTGGAGGAGGGTGCAGGCTTGGACGAACCCATGGCCAAATTGTTGACTGTGTTGCCGTGGGCGTATGTCAGCGGAGGGGAAGCAGATCCGAGGCGGCGAAGGACGGCGTAGCAGGAACAACTCTGGTGCGGTGGACGGTGGCGAAGTTGGAGCAGCAACGGTGAGGCGCAGGACGGTATGGTTGAACTGGCTCGGGTACGGACGGCTCAGCCTCGGCTTCAACTACTAGCCTTGGAGGGTGTTGCGGTTGAGGTTGCGGTGGACGACGACGTCGGGGTATCGGCTCCGGCGTGATGGAGGAGGGTGGCGGTTGATGTGTGGGATGGGGTGGCGGACGTAGGACGCCGGGGTTTCGTGGCTGATGGAGAGGTAGTTTTGGCACCCACGGAGTACGAATGGGGAATCGGGGGGGGGGGAGCTAAGGGAGAACCATGTTTCGGTCTGGGACGCGCTTGTTTTTGGGTTTTTTGAACAGATGGGACACGCTTGTTTGAAATTTGGGGAAAGTACAAACTTTGCCCCCCTCGTAAATTTCAGACCTACTGCGGGTCGGGGGTAGGATGGTAATCCCAGGTGTCCCAAATAGTGGGCGGGAGCGATTTCGGCCGCGCGCATGTCTGCTTAGGCGGCCATTGTGTATGAATGTTTTTCGGAGGCAGTTGTGTGGCGTCTAGATGAAGCTACAAACCTACCCCGGTTTAGACCTTTGGACGTCGGGCCGGTAGGTTTCACGGGTCGGAGTTAGAAAAGTAATTTCCTTCTACTACCAAACATTGGTCTCACGCGGTTTCGGGCGAGTAGAGGCTCTTTTGGCGCTTCGTTCGAAATTTTGAAACAGAAGCATTCACGTTTAGAGTACTCTTGAACTTTGAGGATTGACCTAAATAGACAACGTTAAATTTGACCTTGTATGTTTGAAAACCTCATTAAATTATCCGCTTCTTTTTGAAATTTTGACAGTTGAAAATCCTATAACTACGATTATTTTGGAATGGAGGAGCTAAATTTGAATCTATTTTGTACACGACTATATATGCTATTATGTACAAAATCAGAGCAAAGATTGGTGCCCCCATAATTTAGGTATGATTTACAAATGCCATGATATCGAATTCAAATAATTGAATGGACTTCATATTGAATTCGATTTTTTTAAACCACCTTAAGTTCAATTCAAATGTATGCTAGTTCATAGCTAGCTATTTATAATGTTCATTGTGTAACTTTCGTATGTATAATGTGCTTTACACACACAACATGAACTATACTCACGTTTATATTCGATTGCTAAAGCGATGCATTGTCTGGAGTTCAAAATACTAACTATGTGGATCAATTATGTCGAATAATAACATAGACATGCTCAAATTCGATAGAATCTAGATGTCTAATGGATCAATGACCGTTCCTTACGTGAATTGCAAATATCATGATCCCATCCTAATATTTACATACAATTTATATCTTTAATCAATGTGTACATTAGTCTTTTACGTGTAGTTCCACTCTCCATCGGTGGTCTCTCACACAAGCTCACACACTCTCTCCCGAGGTGTCTTTCTCGTAGACATGCTCTCGATATAACCCTCCCTCCCTCACGTAACCATTTATGACTGTTTTCACTAACCTTTATCATAAGCACTCTTCCTCTCACAAGCATACACACGCACAATCCCCATCGACCCTTTCTATATACATAGACATGCCTACATGTTCCTGTACGCACATTATCTTTAGGCATGTCTCTCACGCATTGTCTCACACCTCTCTTCCTAATCGACGAGTATGATTCTAGCAGAGCATTCTGTAGGATGCCCCTTAAAGTTAGGTTGGATGAATAGTAATATCAGAGATAAGGGGTTACCTTAGTCCGAGAACCTAGGGTTACAAATCCTAGCCGGCTTTGTCAGTGGACACAGAGTCCTTCACAATTCTGCTATCTTTGTCTTGTACGACTAGTCATCCATGGGTTTCCCTAAATGCGTCACGGGCCGACCAATGTGGCGCAGGACGGAACCGAACCAAGGGCCTCACCACGACCCACCGTACCTCACGCGGTGACACACCCTCTCCCCCCAGGTCTCGTTATCTTCTCACACCCACACATACCAATGTCGGCGTTCTGGGAATGGGGGTCCCCAGACTTGCCTTCCCGCGGCCCACAGTGTGGCCAAGCAGCAGGCCGTACGGCCCATCTTCGTCAACAAGACACCCAAGACCCTCGCGAGGCTCCAAGCCTCGCGAGGCGGACGACGCAAGACCTCCTCTGGAGTGGCCTAGCCAGGCAGGCTCACGAGGAGCGGAGATATCAAGGCAAGGCAAACCTCACGAGGATCTTGTGACGTGAGCCATGACGAATGGTACCAGGCGGGCGCCGGTGCACGCAACGTCCTTATTTCCTCTTTGGTGCTAAGGAGGCCAGCGCAGGCGAAGAGTACAGAGGGATCAGGCAAAGGTTGCAATATTGGTGCAACAAGACCAAGACCAGGAGGACGGCAAGGCGGAGGTCATCGTGGAGCCCAAGACGGCGTCACCCCAGGGCTTTTCGCAGGCGAAGACCGCTTTTGTCAGGATAGCTTGTACTAGCTGTCCCCCTTCAAATTTGCCCGCCGTTGTTGGCTCCCTTCCCGCTCGATATTTGGGAAGAGGACCAGGGCCTCTATAAATAGGACTAGCCACCACAGTAGGAGGGGACGGATCCGGAACCAGTTCAGATCATCCTGTACTGCACAAGCACAAGAACACCTCAACCTCAGGAGGCTGTTCTTCCCTTGTACTGTTCATCATCATCCCAAGAGGCAATCCACCACCACCACACTGGAGTAGGGTATTACACCACAACGGTGGCCCGAACCAGTATAAACCTCGCATCTTTCTGTGTTGCGAGTTCGTCCGCAAGATCTTTGTAACGCCCCGAGACTGACGCTTCAGAAGACTTCCTTATTTTCGTGATCGCCGTGTGTTCCTTTTGGTGCTTGCACTTTTATTTTTGCATTGCATCATGTCATCATGCCATCATGTCCTTAATCTTTGCATCAAAACTCAACTAAATAAATTGCATGGATCTTCGATCCATTTAAATCGAGGGAATTCACATGGTGATTTCTCTTTATAACATATCCTCCTAATATTTATGGAGCTATTATAAATATTCCATTAGTTTGGAATTAACCTTAACACACGTGCAAAATTAATCCTATGCCTTTTCTGCCTTGAGTCGATCTCTCCAACCTTGCCAATAATTCTTTTCCCATTTATCGAGGCTCTCCCTAAATTCCCAACATTTTTGGACTCCTCAATACCTTGAACTCTTTCAAATCATTTGAATTTAAATCAAATGAGTTTGAGTTTAAATCTTTCAATCATGGCCTTTTCTATTTTCTCGGAACAAGCACTTTGTTGTGAGTCTGGGAAAATAATCCCCATGCCCAAATTCTTGTCCACTCTTTCCTTTTCTCTCCTTTTCTTTCTTTGCTTTTTCTGTTTTTAGAAGAGTTTTGGAGAAGAGAGGGAGTGGAGAGCCCAGCAGCCTCCCTCTTCACTGGGCCAGCCTCTAGGCCCAGCAGCCCCTCGCTAACCTAGCCCGATCCCCATCTCTCCCTTCGTTCTCCTCTTGCGCCGCCACTTCCTCCTCTCGATCTCTCCCTCATCTCCCCTGCAGCGCCGCCAGCCTCCCCTGTCTCATCCTCCCGATCCCCTCACCCTCTTCCTCTTGTCCTCTCCCTTGCACCGCCACCCAGAGAAAGGAGAGGAGCGAGACCCCCTGTTGCCGAGCGCCCGAGGAGAGGAGTTCCTCGAGCACCGCCCGCCCGCAGCAGCCTCCTCCCCTCGCGACCTCCCCGTCCACATCCGCTGCTGCTGCCTCCCGTCGTCATCTTCAAGCTAGTCGCGCAGCCGCCGCCCGGATCCACCCTCGGCTGCCGTCCAGGACCTCGGCTGCCGTCCAGGACCTCGTCTGCCTCCCCTACACCACGCCCCGTCGCCGGGAGCTCGCGTCAAGTCCACCTCTCCTCGCCATGGCCCTCGCGAACTTCCTCACCGCCACCTCTTCTCCTGCTTCTCCTCGTCGCCACCAACCCGCCGTTCGCCTCCAGCCCTTGTCCGCGGCCGCTCCAAGTACAGCGAGGCGTCGTCGTACCCGCTGCCTCCCGCGTCTCCTCGTCGCGCGCTGGCTCCACCGCGCCTCGATCCTCCTCTGCCAGCGCCTCCGTTGCCTCTGTCGCCCTTGCTGCCGTAGCTTTGCCCTGCTGCTCCCCGTGCCGGAGTTTCAGCAAGACCCTGGTCGACCTCCTCCTTGACGACCCCCGCACCCTGCCTGCTCGTCCCTTCGCCGCTTGCGGTCCAACTCCGAGGTCACGGCGGTGTAGTCGAACTTGACAAAAACGGCAAGACCACACGGACGCTTGAACGACTACACACCGAAACGTCAAGTACCTCGTCAATGTGTACGACTACCGTCGCCGCGAAGACCGCGAGTTCAACTACTTCCACAACGCGTCGTGTACGACTACCGTCGCTTGGGTTCGACAAGTCGTCGAGTACCACTACGTTGGCCAAGTACACCTTCGTCAAGACTGATGCCCGAACAAGCACCGTTTGCATGGATTGCGTCAAGTACCTCTACCGACGACCCCGAACATCTACGGAGTTTGCACGATTGCGAGATGTGAACCACTACTTCTAATACCGTCGCCGTGTACAACTACTTCCTCTACGAACTTGATCCGTTCCGAAAAGTCACGCCTCGAAGGTATAACCCGAGTCGACGTCCGTGGAACGAAAGCATGTGTTGTTTGAGTTGCTTGCGTTTGCACCGTGCCCGACTTGTTCGTCGCACGCTGTCACTCGTTTCCTTGCCATGCCGTTGAACCGTGGGAACCCGGAGCACCCCACCATTCTCTTGCGTGTTTCACACATCCGCACTATTCTCTTTTGCGCCGGTATCTCCATGAGCTACCCGAACCGATATGTTGCCGTGGCATCATTTTCGGATTCATTGCCGTGGCACCCCTTTCTTCCACCACGGTGACAAATGCTTCATAACATGCTCATGTCAACATTTTCATAAGATTGCTTAAACCTTGCATATGTCATCCGCATCATGATAACAACATTTAAAATATCTAAAATTGATGTTCGCATTAAAATTGCTAAATGACATATGGAGATTTTCCGGAATTGTTGTTTGTTGTTTCGGCCTCATTTAAATTGCCTAAAATAGGTAGTTTCCATATGCCTCACCTCTTGCCATGTTTAATAACATTTAATATTGTTGGGTACATAAACGAGAGAGAACTAAATAATTGTTGTGGCGTTTCGTCAATATGCAACTCGTTGCATATTGAGCTCCACTTAACTTGTAGTTTCGTATGTGCACTTTGCCATGCCATGCCTCTTTAAACCGGACATGCATCATATTTGTTTTTGCATCATGCCATGTGTATGTGATGGTTGTTTACTATGTTGTTTGTTTCTTTCCGGGTTGCTTCTCTCGTTAGCTTCGGTTTCGTTCCGGAGTTGTGAGGATTCGTTCGACTACATCCGTTTGTCTTCTTCATGGACTCGTTCTTCTTCCTTGCGGAATCTCAGGCAAGATGACCATACCCTCGAAATCACTTCTATCTTTGCTTGCTAGTTGTTCGCTCTATTGCTATGCCGCGCTACCTACCACTTGCTTTTCAAGCCTCCCAAATTGCCATGAACCTCTAACCTTTGTCACCCTTCCTAGCAAACCGTTGTTTGGCTATGTTACCGCTTTTGCTCAGCCCCTTCTTATAGCGTTGCTAGTTGCAGGTGAAGATGAAGATTGCTCCATGTTGGATCATGTTTATGTTGGGATATCACAATATCTCTTATATTATTAATGCATCTATATACTTGGTAAAGGGTGGAAGGCTCGGCCTTATGCCTGGTGTTTTTGTTCCACTCTTGCCGCCCTAGTTTCCGTCATACTGGTGTTATGTTCCTTGATTTTGCGTTCCTTACGTGGTCGGGTGATTTATGGGACCCCCTTGACAGTTCGCTTTGAATAAAACTCCTCTAGCAAGGCCCAACCTTGGTTTTACCATTCGCCTACCTAAGCCTTTTTCCCTTGGGTTCTGCAGACTCAAGGGTCATCTTTATTTTAACCCCCGGGCCAGTTCTCCTTCGAGTGCTGGTCCAAACCGAGCGATGTCCGGCGCCCCCTGGGCAACCAGGGTCTATGCCAAACCGACGTCTAGCTCATCCGGTGTGCCCTGAGAACGAGATATGTGCAGCTCCTATCGGGATTTGTCGGCACATCGGGCGGCTTTGCTGGTCTTGTTTTACCATTGTCGAAATGTCTTGTAAACCGGGATTCCGAGACTGATCGGGTTTTTCCGGGAGAAGTTTTATCCTTCGTTGACCGTGAGAGCTTATAATGGGTTAAGTTGGGACACTCCTGCAGGGTATTATCTTTCGAAAGCCGTGCCCGCGGTTATGTGGCAGATGGGAATTTGTTAATATCCGGTTGTAGAGAATTTGACACTTGACCTTAATTAAAATACATCAACCGCGTGTGTAGCCGTGATGGTCTCTTCTCGGCGGAGTCTGGGAGGTGAACACCGATTCTGGGTTATGTTTGACATAAGTAGGAGTTCAGGATCACTTCTTGATCATTGCTAGTTTCACGACCGTTCCTTTGCTTCTCTTCTCGCTCTTATTTGCGTATGTTAGCCACCATATATGCTTAGTGCTTGCTGCAGCTCCACCTCATTACACCATCCTTTCCTATAAGCTTGAATAGTCTTGATCTCGCGGGTGTGAGATTGCTGAGTCCTCGTGACTCACAGATACTTCCAAACAGTTGCAGGTGCCGATGATACCAGTGCAGGTGGCGCAACTGAGCTCAAGTGGGAGCTCGATGAAGATCTTGTTCGTTGTGTTGTTTCTTTTCATATCGATCAGTAGTGGTGCCCAGTTGGGACGATCAGGGATCTAGCAGTTGGGTTGTCTTCTTTTCTTTTGGTTCCGTAGTCGGACCTATGTGTGTACTCTGATTGATGTATGATTTATTCATGTATTGTGTGAAGTGGCGATTGTAAGCCAACTCTTTATCCCATTCTCGTTCATTACATGGGATTGTGTGAAGATGACCCTTCTTGCGACAAAACCACAATGCGGTTATGCCTCTAAGTCGTGCCTCGACACGTGGGAGATATAGCCGCATCGTGGGCGTTGCAAGTTGGTAATCAGAGCCATCCCCGACTTAGGAGCCCCCTGCTTGATCAAATCGCTGGCGTTGTTGAGTCTAGAACAGAAATGTTTTGAGTCTTAGGATTATATATATCGGAGAGTAGGATTCTTTTTACTCCTCAGTCCCTTCGTCGCTCTGGTGAGGCCTCCTGACGTAGAAGTTTTGACTTTTCTCTCCTCAAATTTTCACTAAATTTTTTTAGGATCACGCGGGTATCTTGGAATCGTTCCGATGGTTTTGTGACGAGAACATTGTTCTTGGTGCCTCCTGACATTTATGGGTTGTGGCAGTGTCCCGGGGAGTTGAGCTCCGAGGTGTTGTCGTCACAATTTTATCGTTGCAGTTCTGGAATACCTGAGTTTCGCCGACATCGAAATCTCTTTTATGTAGTTGTTGGTGAGATCACCTCGACGCCACCCAGTACTGGGGCAGGAGTTCGGGAGTATTGCCATAACTCGTATAACGGATGCTTTTCGAAGGTTGAGGTAAACGATTTCCGGAGATTTCTTGGTTATGTGTTGACGGATGGATACAGCTGGATCTAGGTATTGTTAGTTTGGGTGATATATTTTGTGTCCCCTGTATCCCCAACACCTGATTGCATAACCAGACAGTTTCGGGAGTTTATAAGTGGGAATTCAAGTAGCTCTTAGGATATCTTTCCGGCAGATGCATGATATGAGATTGGGGTTCGACGTCTAGTGGTCCGCCTGTACACGGTTGGTTTTACAGTGGTCTCGTAGTGTCTTAAAGAGTCCTTGGCTATGCCGACTCGGGGACGCTTCGTATGTCATGTGCACTGCCTTGTACATGATGGTGCTGTACGATTGAGCCCATGTGGGCCCCACCACGAAAACTTCGGACGAAATCTCTATCATATGTTTGTTCTGGCTTATTCTGCGAGCCAATCCTTTGTTTTGTTTTTATTTGTGGTATTCGAGTTGCTTCGAAGTCAAATGTTGAATCCATACCTTTTCCTAAACGGTGTTCTCATATTGCTATGTGAATATTAATCCTTCTTGACCATCGAGATTGCCATCTTAATTCTATTTCCAACCGGTGTGTTTTCTCTTCAAGTGGATCCAATCATTTCAACATTCGCAAGATCACCTCTCAGTTTCCCAACATTGTTCGTTTCATCCGTTTCCAAGTTGTCTTTGTTTTCCCGCCCTCCCACCCTTCTTCCTTCAAGGAATCAGATTGCTAAATCTACTATCCATTTTTATTCATGTCAAGTCCCTTCATTCTTTTCAATCAATGTTCTTAGCCGGTGGTTCTCATGAAGATGTTCTTCAAGTTTTTCATTCTTCATTCTTTTTCTTCTCCGGTGGATTCAATTCAAGCTTTCGGTGTTGATCATATTCCCTTCCTCGTTTCAAGTGCTTTCGTATGTTGGTTCATCTCTTAATCATTCCCCGTTTGCTATTCAATTGTTCCGGAGAGCTGAAGATATCTCTGAAGATTCGTGTTTCCACTCCGCATCAATTCTAACTAGTTCGAGGTTGTTACCTCATTCATGCCATTTAATTCAACCGGTGCAATCTCATTTTCAAGTAATCATTCAACGGTGTTTCTTTTGAGTGGGCCCTAACCCATAGGTCTTTTCCCAGGATCTTACCTGACTCTTCTAATTTTTCTGGAGTTATTCTCAAATTCATTGCTAAGTTTGACGTAAGAATGAGTTATCATCAGTCATATTTCTTCTCCAAGATCTTTCAAATTCTTTTCGTCGTTGGTTCAACCTTTCCAATTTTTCATTCCGGAGTGCCTCAATCATTCTTGGTGGTGTTTCGCATCATCATTCTCAACATTTGAAGACCGAAGAAGAATTTCTCCTAAATCTTGGTCCGTTCTCTTGAAGATTCATAGTTCTAGCTCATGCCATCCTCTCATAATTGTTTCCAATCACGCATTTCTTTTCTTACCCATCCGGAGCATTTCAGAGTTGTTTTCATTTCTTGATCATCCAAAGGCCATCATTTCAGAAGATTTCTTCGTTCTAAGCTTTCAGCTCCCGTTCTCCAAATCATACCGGTGCATCACGTGATCTATTCGTTCTCATGTATCTAAATTCCCTCGAGTATTTTCGCGCGTTCTTTAATTCTACCGGTGTTTCGTCCTCTTTTCTTCAATTGTTTTCAATTCTCGCGGTGCTTCGTTCAAGATTTTCTCTTCCTTCGTTATCATATCAATTTATTCGTTGTTTCAATCCTACCGGTGTTTCGATGAAGACCTTCACAAGTTTGCGCAATATCTATGTTAATCCTTTCTACGAGAATAAGTAGTATGCCAAATCCATTGCTCGTCATCAATCTAAATTGGTGAAGGCTAAGCATAATGTAATTCTTATTCTTTTTTCCTCCAAGTGATTAATTCCTTCTTCCGGAGTTCGTTCATGATATCAAACTATCGGTTCCAAGTTGTTCATCTTTCTTTCCGGAGTTCCAAGTTATTTCAATTATACCATTTCAAAGCTTCATCTAATCATTGCAAGGCTTCTCCCGGAGTTCTTTTCAACTTTCCATTTTGTTTGATTCATTCTTTTATTATCGGAGTTCTTCATGGAGGCTCTACATGGTGATTCGTCTAGGATTCCTTTCGTTCTTCAAGATTTCTCTCGGAGTCAAGATCCGTCGAGCTTTACTCTAAAATAAACATGGTGTTCAACACATGTTTGTCTTGAGGAGTTCAAGCATTCTTGCATTCCGAAGTGCAATTCTCTCCCTCTTATCTTTGGAGGTGGTGTTATGTCATTTTTCACAACTTCCTTGCCTGTTTCATGTTTCACAAGTTGTTAAGAATGAGATATTCAAATCCATCATTTTTCTCTTCGTTCAAGAGATCTTTTCTACCAGTCAATCTCTTTGTTGGAGTTATCTTGGGTTATATTTCACCTACAGCCTTCCCTAAGGAATGTAGCTATTTGTGGAGTTTATCAATGATCAAGTTTTCTCTTTCTCCTTTTGGTGGAAGAAGTTTTCATCTCCTTGTTGATCCCAATTCAATCAATCATTGTTTCCGTTGGTGGCAGTTTGTCACCTCATAATGTTGGGATGTTCCCATAAGCCCACTACAAGCTTATCCTTTTCGTTGTTGGTTTTCCAACAACTCCGTTCAATCCTACTTCGTAAGGATGCTCTTTACGATTCATTTATGGTAGGAGATGTTGGTTTCATTCTGCGTTCTATTCACTCCAACTATCTAACTATCATGCTTTGTTTCCGGAGGCTTTGTGATGTTGCTCTCTTCGACCAATCATCTTGTTTTTCTCAAGATCATGTAATTTTTCTTATCCGTTTAGCCGGAGTGTCGTGTTTTCATTCGAGTTCTCTCATCTTATCAAGTTTTATCTCCTTCCTCAACCGGAGTGCAGTCTGAAATCTTTTTCCCCTTGTGCCATTCTTGCATTAGTTCCGGAGGCAATGTGTTGTTAATTTCATCGAGTATCCTCTCGTCTTGTCAAGATCATGTTCAATTCCTTCCATTTATAGGCGGAGTGCTGCCCAAATTATACCATTCTTATCCCTTCCCTATCTTGTTTTAACCGGAGTGTTGGTGTCTGTCATTCCTCTTCTAACCGGAGTCTCATCCAAGTGCTTTCATTTTGCCAAGTCCATATTGTACCCCTTCCATTTTCCAACCGGAGCGTTATCGTAATTGATCATTATCGTTCCTTATACATCTCGTTTCAACTGGAGTGCTTGCATGTATTTCTCGTTCATTGATTTTTCCATTCATGTCTTTCAACCTACAAGGTTCTCGTGATGTTCCTTGCTCCTCTTTCCTAACGGATTGTTTTCAACTTTGTTCATCTTCGTTGTATTCTCTCTTTTAATTCGTTCAATCCCTCAAGGTTCACATGGTGTTCCTTGTCTCTCTTTTCTACCGGAGTCTTCTCAATTTTGTTCACCTCTGTCGTGTCATTTCCGCAAGCTTTGCGACCTCTCAAGGTTCAACGGTTTCACTCGTTTGTCAAAGAAGAAATTTTGTTTTACCTCTTCCTCTTCCGTTTTTCTCTGGTGCCATCCTAGATCCCGGGACGAGATCCTCTTGTAGTGGTGGAGTGTTGTAACGCCCCGAGACCGACGCTTCAGAAGACTTCCTTATTTTTGTGATCGCCGTGTGTTCCTTTTGGTGCTTGCTCTTTTATTTTTGCATTGCATCATGTCATCATGCCATCATGTCATTAATCTTTGCATCAAAACTCAACTAAATAAATTGCATGGATCTTCGATCCATTTAAATCGAGGGAATTCACATGGTGATTTCTCTTTATAACATATCCTCCTAATATTTATGGAGCTATTATAAATATTCCATTAGTTTGGAATTAACCTTAACACACGTGCAAAATTAATCCTATGCCTTTTCTGCCTTGAGTCGATCTCTCTAACCTTGCCAATAATTCTTTTCCCATTTATCGAGGCTCTCCCTAAATTCCCAACATTTTTGGACTCCTCAATACCTTGAACTCTTTCAAATCATTTGAATTTAAATCAAATGAGTTTGAGTTTAAATCTTTCAATCATGGCCTTTTCTATTTTCTCGGAACAAGCACTTTGTTGTGAGTCCGGGAAAATAATCCCCATGCCCAAATTCTTGTCCACTCTTTCCTTTTCTCTCCTTTTCTTTCTTCGCATTTTCTGTTTTTAGAAGAGTTTTGGAGAAGAGAGGGAGTGGAGAGCCCAGCAGCCTCCCTCTTCACTGGGCCGGCCTCTAGGCCCAGCAGCCCCTCGCTAACCTAGCCCGATTCCCATCTCTCCCTTCGTTCTCCTCTTGCGCCGCCACTTCCTCCTCTCGATCTCTCCCTCATCTCCCCTGCAGCGCCGCCAGCCTCCCCTGTCTCATCCTCCCGATCCCCTCACCCTCTTCCTCTCGTCCTCTCCCTTGCACCGCCACCCAGAGAGAGGAGAGGAGCGAGACCCCCTGTCGCCGAGCGCCCGAGGAGAGGAGTTCCTCGAGCACCGCCCGCCCGCAGCAGCCTCCTCCCCTCGCGACCTCCCCGTCCACATCCGCTGCTGCTGCCTCCCGTCGTCATCTTCAAGCTCGTTGCGCAGCCGCCGCCCGGATCCACCCCCGGCTGCCGTCCGGGACCTCGTCTGCCTCCCCTACACCACGCCCCCGTCGCCGGGAGCTCGCGTCAAGTCCACCTCTCCTCGCCATGGCCCTCGCGAACTTCCTCACCGCCGCCTCTTCTCCTGCTTCTCCTCGTCGCCACCAACCCGCCGTTCGCCTCCAGCCCTCGTCTGCGGCCGCGCCAAGTCCAGCGAGGTGTCGCCGTACCCGCTGCCTCCCGCGTCTCCTCGTCGCGCGCTGGCTCCACCGCGCCTCGATCCTCCTCTGCCAGCGCCTCCGTTGCCTCTGTCGCCCTTGCTGCCTTAGCTTTGCCCTGCTGCTCCCCATGCCGGAGTTTCAGCAAGACCCTGGTCGACCTCCTCCTTGACGACCCCCGCACCCTGCCTGCTCGTCCCTTCGCCGCTTGCGGTCCAACTCCGAGGTCACGGCGGTGTAGTCGAACTTGACAAAAACGGCAAGACCACACGGACGCTCGAACGACTACACACCGAAACGTCAAGTACCTCGTCAATGTGTACGACTACCGTCGCCGCGAAGACCGCGAGTTCAACTACTTCCACAATGCGTCGTGTACAACTACCGTCGCTTGGGTTCGACAAGTCGTCGAGTACCACTACGTTGGCCAAGGACACCTTCGTCAAGACCGATGCCCGAACAAGCACTGTTTGCATGGATTGCGTCAAGTACCTCTACCGACGACCCCGAACATCTACGGAGTTTGCACGATTGCGAGATGTGAACCACTACTTCTAATACCGTCGTCGTGTACAACTACTTCCTCTACGAACTTGATCCGTTCCGAAAAGTCACGCCTCGAAGGTATAACCCGAGTCGACGTCCGTGGAACGAAAGCATGTGTTGTTTGAGTTGCTTGCGTTTGCACCGTGCCCGACTTGTTCGTCGCACGCTGTCACTCGTTTCCTTGCCATGCCGTCGAACCGTGGGAACCCGGAGCACCCCACCATTCTCTTGCGTGTTTCACACATCCGCACTATTCTCTTTTGCGCCGGTATCTCCATGAGCTACCCGAACTGATATGTTGCCGTGGCATCATTTTCGGATTCGTTGCCATGGCACCCCTTTCTTCCACCACGGTGACAAATGCTTCATAACATGCTCATGTCAACATTTTCATAAGATTGCTTAAACCTTGCATATGTCATCCGCATCATGATAACAACATTTAAAATATCTAAAATTGATGTTCGCATTAAAATTGCTAAATGACATATGGAGATTTTCCGGAATTGTTGTTTGTTGTTCCGGCCTCATTTAAATTGCCTAAAATAGGTAGTTTCCATATGCCTCACCTCTTGCCATGTTTAATAACATTTAATATTGTTGGGTACATAAACGAGAGAGAACTAAATAATTGTTGTGGCGTTTCGTCAATATGCAACTCGTTGCATATTGAGCTCCACTTAACTTGTAGTTTCGTATGTGCACTTTGCCATGCCATGCCTCTTTAAACCGGACATGCATCATATTTGTTTTTGCATCATGCCATGTGTATGTGATGGTTGTTTACTATGTTGTTTGTTTCTTTCCGGGTTGCTTCTCTTGTTAGCTTCGGTTTCGTTCCGGAGTTGTGAGGATTCGTTTGACTACATCCGTTTGTCTTCTTCATGGCCTCATTCTGCTTCCTTGCGGAATCTCAGGGAAGATGACCATACCCTCGAAATCACTTCTATCTTTGCTTGCTAGTTCTTCGCTCTATTGCAATGCCGCGCTACCTACCACTTGCTTTTCAAGCCTCCCAAATTGACATGAACCTCTAACCTTTGTCACCCTTCCTAGCAAACCGTTGTTTGGCTATGTTACCGCTTTTGCTCATCCCCTTCTTATAGCGTTGCTAGTTGCAGGTGAAGATGAAGATTGCTCCATGTTGGATCATGTTTATGTTGGGATATCACAATATCTCTTATATTATTAATGCATCTATATACTTGGTAAAGGGTGGAAGGCTCGGCCTTATGCCTGGTGTTTTGTTCCACTCTTGCCGCCCTAGTTTCCGTCATACCGGTGTTATGTTCCTTGATTTTGCGTTCCTTACGCGGTCGGGTGATTTATGGGACCCCCTTGACAGTTCGCTTTGAATAAAACTCCTCCAGCAAGGCCCAACCTTGGTTTTACCATTCGCCTACCTAAGCCTTTTTCCCTTGGGTTCTGCAGACTCAAGGGTCATCTTTATTTTAACCCCCGGGCCAGTTCTCCTTCGAGTGCTGGTCCAAACCGAGCGATGTCCGGCGCCCCCTGGGCAACCAGGGTCTATGCCAACCCGACGTCTTGCTCATCCGGTGTGCCCTGAGAACGAGATATGTGCAGCTCCTATCGGGATTTGTCGGCACATCGGGTGGCTTTGCTGGTCTTGTTTTACCATTGTCGAAATGTCTTGTAAACCGGGATTCCGAGACTGATCGGGTTTTTCCGGGAGAAGTTTTATCCTTCGTTGACCGTGAGAGCTTATAATGGGTTAAGTTGGGACACCCCTGCAGGGTATTATCTTTCGAAAGCCGTGCCCGCGGTTATGTGGCATATGGGAATTTGTTAATATCCGGTTGTAGAGAATTTGACACTTGACCTTAATTAAAATACATCAACTGCGTGTGTAGCCGTGATGGTCTCTTCTCGGCGGAGTCCGGGAGGTGAACACGGTTTCTGGGTTATGTTTGACATAAGTAGGAGTTCAGGATCACTTCTTGATCATTGCTAGTTTCACGACCGTTCCTTTGCTTCTCTTCTCGCTCTTATTTGCGTATGTTAGCCACCATATATGCTTAGTGCTTGCTGCAGCTCCACCTCATCACACCATCCTTTCCTATAAGCTTGAATAGTCTTGATCTCGCGGGTGTGAGATTGCTGAGTCCTCGTGACTCACAGATACTTCCAAACAGTTGAAGGTGCCGATGATACCAGTGCAGGTGACGCAACTGAGCTCAAGTGGGAGCTCGATGAAGATCTTGTTTGTTTTGTTGTTTCTTTTCTTTTGATCAGTAGTGGTGCCCAGTTGGGACGATCAGGGATCTAGCAGTTGGGTTGTCTTCTTTTCTTTTGGTTCCGTAGTCGGACCTATGTGTGTACTCTGATTGATGTATGATTTATTTATGTATTGTGTGAAGTGGCGATTGTAAGCCAACTCTTTATCCCATTCTCGTTCATTACATGGGATTGTGTGAAGATGACCCTTCTTGCGACAAAACCACAATGCGATTATGCCTCTAAGTCGTGCCTCGACACGTGGGAGATATAGCCGCATCGTGGGCGTTACAATCTTAGTGAGCTAGAGCGTAGATCGGTAGGAGGGAGAGACTTCGCGTGCACCCCAGTGCTCGAACCTTAAGGGTTTGCCGGAACCCCGCATCCGACATTTGGCGCGCCAGGTAGGGGTGCGCCGGAGCTTCTTCTCCGCCAGTCAGCTCTCCGACGCTCACCGGCTACGATGTCTGGCGAACCAAGGGCCGGCTCCAACCGCTGGGTAGCCTGGCCGGCCCGGACAGCGCCGCCTGCCCATGAAGGTCTCGACCCCGCACTCCAAGCGGCACGGGCGCCACCAAGCTCCGCCGGGCGCGGACAGCGCGGCCAGGCGTCATCCACCCTCACCCCGCGACAAGTACGAGCCGCGGCAAGAGCGGCGAGCCACGACGCAGCAATAGTGCCGCACTCACGGCGGGAGCAAGCAAACATGCGGGCGGCGCTCACAGTGGCAAGGGAGCTGCGGCGATGCAGGCTAATGGAGAGCGGCCGGGACACGCTGCTTGAGCGTGTTGCTGAGCTGCTGGACGCAGCGGCGTCGGGAGCACCACCCTTCTTCTATCGACTCCCCCCCAGGCCACTGCAGGGCCTCGCAGCGAACCTCACCACATCTGCGCGCCATCAACTACGCCCGGGGGCTTCATCAACATCAGCACGGCCGGCGGCGTAGGGGGCTCCAACTCCCCCATGCCGCCCTCGGCAAGCACGAGCTCAAGCGACACCCCCCATGGTCCCGGCCGGATGCCGTATTATCATCCCCAGGACGCCATCATGGGCGGAGCAACATGGAGCGTGGGGCACCACGACGAGGTGTTCGGGGTGACGGCCCCGGAAGCTTACGTGCCCCGCATGATGGACCAAGGGTACGCACCAGAGGACGACATCGGCTCACTCGTTGGAGAAGATTGGGGAGAGGGGGCGCTAGGAGCCGAAGCCTTCCAAGAACCAACGGAGAACCACAACGATCGCGCCAGCAGCGGCAATTACAGGTTACCGTTAGTCTCTCAGGAACAGGCTTATGCTAACCATGGACTACAGATGAACCAGGTTGCAGCGTCGATCGACGACCCAGGCACGGCGGCACCCGTTCCAACAAGGGAGACATGCTGGGGGCCACCGAGAGGGAGCCAGGAGCAAGGCCCCTCCCCGCGGCGCGCGACACCTGAGGACACCCGGAGGTAGGCCCTCTGCCGGGGAGGCCTCGACAACCGTTCCTCCGGCAGAGGACCTATGGTCACCGAGGGAACCGCTGGCGTCCTCTTTCCCTCCTCTGTGTCGTCCTGGTGACCGGTCGGCTCAGAGGAGGTCGAGGGTGGCGCAAGGCGGGGCCCTCATCTGGCGATATGAAACAAGGCCGGTACCTGTGAAGCTCGCCGCCCATGACACTCTCACGTAATAATGATTTGGGGCTGTACACGCCCCGGAGTCTCAGGGGAGCTGGCCTCAGGCCGTGGGGCTCCCTCCCACACCTAGTGGCAGCACTTAGCTCCGCGCTGGTGAGAAGACTTGAAGACCAGAAGACTAGACTAGGTGCCGGACGCGGCCTTTTGCTTTGGATCTCTCTTTCTGTAGCTTTGCTTTCTGGATCTGGATTTGAGTTAAAGCTGAGTTTTTATCGATGCACGCGGGGGGAGCCTTTTCTCGTTTGAGCAATTTCTTGCCTTCTGGATATCATTTTGTCTGGGATTCATGTCCATCGCCTTTCCCTAACGAGCTCCTCGCGAGCGGGACTGCGCGAAGCACGCGCGCGCCAAGCGCACGCTAACACTGCAACTGGTGCTCACCTCTCGTGGGGCCCCTTCCGACGGGGCGACGAGCTCCGCAAGGTTCTCAGGAACTCGACACATCGCAGCCCAACTCAAAGCTGGCCCTGACTAAGGTAAACCAAGACAGAAAACTCACATCAAGATTCACAAGTTCACGAGGACACAAACTCACATCGCATGGAAAAGTAAAAACTGCAATTTGCTTACATGAGGGGCTCCTCCTCTCAAAATGCTCTTACAAGTTTCCAAGGGCCACGTCCGACTTTGTGCGCAGAAAGAAATGATAGGAGAACGAGGGATCAGCCAGAAATGTCGCTCGCCGCGTCACCCGCAGACGCGTCACTCGCGTCGTCGTCGTCTTCATCGGCATCATCGCCGCCATCAGCGACGCACCCGTCGCCATCGTCGACCACGCCGCCTTCGTCTGCGACGACCACCACCGCGTCATCCTCCGAAGCGAAGGCCCTGACCAACCCGTCCACATTGTCCTCAACCCAGCGCGCTAGGTCGCCCCGGACAACCGTGGGTACGGGGGCGATGGCGGCGTCAAAGTCAAAGTTGGGGTCGGCATTCAGGAGGTGGCTAAAGACACGGGAGAAAGCGCGCTCAAGCAAGCCACGCCCCCTTTCCTCCAGGAGCCGGCGAGCTCTGGCAGATCGGGCCTGCAGGCGCGTCACCACCTCGGTGAAGAAGGTCAGGTGGCTGGCATAGTCATTTGAGTGAGGGGTCGGCGCCTCCACGTCGCAGATATGGCCCATGGCGATATTGGCCCTGTTCCGGAGATCCTGAAGCATAGGTGCATGCTCGCGCTCCAGCGTCCGACGTTGGAGCACCTCCTCCATGTTTTGCCTCGCGATAGCTTCTGCGTCATCAACCCGCCTCCGAAGGGAACGCAGCTCGGCGCAGGTGGAGGCCAAGTCCGACTGCGCCGTGACCAGGGCGGCGGCCGTAGCTTCCGCGCGCCTCTCAGCCTCGTCCAACCGGGGCCTGAGGGCAGCGGCCCTGCCCTCACCCTCCACGCCCGCGAGCTTCAGCTTCAGGTCGTACCAGCCCTCCAGGTCCGCGCGAGCCTCGGCCATCCGGCGGTTCACCTCCTCCTCAACTCCAGCCTCGCGAGCCCCGACGACGTCTTCTCCTTGGGCAACTTGACGCTCCCTCGTCTCCAGTTGCTCGAGCTCGCGGCTACGCTCCATGGCCTCCAGGGCCAGCGCCTCCTCACGCTTCCGAACCTCCTCTTCCTCCGCGGGCGTCCCCCTCAGCGACGCAAGAGCGGCCCTGCGTGCCTCCACCTGCTGCTCAAGAGACGCGCTCCACGCCTGGAGCTCCCACGCGCGCTTCTCCGCAGCCTCACGGCGGCGATCAGCCTCGCGAGCCTCTTCCAAGGCTCGTGAGCAGGCTTCGTAGGAAACCTTGAGTGAAGCCTTGGCCTTCGCGTTCTCAAGGTCACGCTGATAGCGGCCGAGGTTGATGGCCACCTTTAGCTTGCGCCGCTCCTCCGCCAGCCGGAGACCTTCAGCCTCAAGACGCGAATTGACACTCGCGAGCTCTTCACCAAGCCGGCCCATCGCGTTCATCGCCTCCTGGAAGAGCTCATGGCAAACCACGCTCCGCCCGCGCTCAACCTCGAACGCCCGGCCTTCTTCGTCCTCCACCTCGGGGGCTGCGGGTGGGGCGCCAAGCGGCGTGCCACCCCTCGGCAGGGGGCTGGCGGCTGGCGCCACACCCAACACCAGCCCGTCTTCGGGAGAAGCCCAAGCCTGCTGGGGCTCGCTGCTCGAAGAGGAGCCGAGGATCGAAGCCAACAATTTGCTGTCAAAGATCAGCGGAGGAGACTTGGGCACGCCTGCCAAGCTCCACGCCAGACCAAGGGGGAGGAGCGACGAGGCCGCACGTTCAGCGCGCCAGGAAGGCAAGAGTGCCCCTTCAACCAACCCTGCCCCAGGGGCAACCAGCGGACTCGGGTGCTCGAGGCTGGCGGAAGAGTTAAGGAAGAAGGAGGCCGTTTTTCAAGAGACTCAGCAACCTCAGTGGAAGGAGCCCTGAAAGACTGGCATCAGAAGAAGAAAGCAGCACACTGAGAGCCACAGCGGTACGATACTTACACGTCAATGGCGATGTATTTCCTCCGCTTCAGCGGTCCAAAGATGTTACTGCCACTGGGAGATCCTTTCCTCTTGCGGAGCTCCTCGAAGTCCACACAAAGACGACCGAAACGCTGGACGTGACGGCTGGTGCACAGCGGGGCCAAAGAAGAGCTCGGAAGAATATCTTCAAGGGTGCCCGTTTGTGGCGAACAGCCGGGCACCGTTTCACCACGACCTCCCGAGGCTCCTGGAGCCTTGGCCTCAGGATCCGCATGCAGCGTCTCCTCAGCAACCGACGCCCCAGGAGGGGAGTGGCAGGCTCCTGAGGATGATGCCCCAAGATCACCACTCGGCACGTGCTCCTCAGCACTCGAGCCGCCGGCCTCCGCCTGAGCTCGCCCACCTGCACCGTCACTTGGGGGGAGCTCAGCGTCAGGGGCAAGGAAGGGAACCACGACAACGGGGTTCTCACAAGGCCCCTCCAGGCCGATCGGCCGCGGCCCCCATTCATCGAAGAGAGGCATGTCCTTTACAAATTCATCCTTATTCTTGCAGCGGTACAGCAAACAGTTCTTCCCAGGCAGTTCGGCCGGCAGAAAGACACCCGTCAGGACCTTGAGCACTATTCGCCGCGTCCCGAGGAGGAGCCCGGACTCCTGAAACCTCATGTGGTTCTGGCTGCTGAGCAAGGTCCACATTGGGCGAGAATGGCGCTGAAGCAGAGCGAGCCGGCATTGGACGAATTCCTTCACCACCATCGTTGCAGTTACGCCGCGATCCTTCAGCAACCTCAACCTGAGCCAGACGCGGGCAAGCCGGGGTTCGCGAGCCGCTGATGGCTCCAGCCAGAGTTAGGAACAGCGGGCCCTGACGGAGCCTGAAGCAGGGGACTGAGCACACCGGCATTGACGAACACCCATCGTATCCGGAATTCGCTCGTGGATGGAGGAAGCTTGAAATCGATCCCCTCGCCCGCCATCGCAGCCACGGCCTGGAAGCTCACGCACCCCGAGCATTGCTGAGGGTCGGCCATATGCAATGAGAAGAAGTGACGGAGGAGAGCCACTGAAGGAGCGATGCCCACCATGGCTTCGCATACGAAGGCGAAGACAGCAATAAGAGTCACAGACTGAGGGTCGAGATGCAGCATGTGGATCTGATAATGCTCAAGCACAGCATTGAAGAAGGCGGAGAAGGGTGGAATCAGGCCAGCCCGGAGGGCATCTATGAAGATTGGGACCGTCTCCATGGCCTCGTCGTTGAGCACCCGAGACCGGCCGAGCGCCGGTGCAAAGGACGGAGGCGTAGCTAGAAGAGACAGAGGACTCTTCCCCTCTCAGCTTGTTTAGGCGCCATGGCGATGGAGCAGGCGGGGCGCGGGTC
This sequence comes from Aegilops tauschii subsp. strangulata, assembly GCF_002575655.3. NCBI lineage: Eukaryota > Viridiplantae > Streptophyta > Magnoliopsida > Poales > Poaceae > Aegilops > Aegilops tauschii. The sequence continues at coordinate 191,448,350 of NC_053037.3, forward strand.
AGATTAGAGAAGAGAAGCAGAGCCGCAAGGAAGCAGGGGAATTGGGGAAGCGAGGCGCAAGAGGCGGAGGAATAACTATGTAGGCCGCAGGGGCCGCATAGCCAGGCAGATTCAAAGGCAGCGTGGGGATGCGGAGATACCCACGTCCAATAAACCGCCACGCGTCGATCGAGGCCGTAGGCTTTTGGGGCCCGCGGTGCTCCGAACTTGACCCTTGGCTTCGCCGCGAAGCCAAGCCCGAGCGCACCTTTGGCCCGGGGGCTACTGTCGGCGTTCTGGGAACGGGGGTCCCCAGACTTGCCTGCCTGCGGCCCACAGCGTGGCCAAGCAGCAGGCCGTACAACCCATATTCGTCAACAAGACACCCAAGACCCTCGCGAGGGTCCAAGCCTCGTGAGCCGGACGACGCAAGACCTCCTCTCGAGTGGCCTAGCCAGGCAGGCTCACGAAGAGCGGAGATATCAAGGCAAGGCAAACCTCACGAGGCTCTCGTGACGTGAGCCATGACGAACGGTACCAGGCGGGTGCCAGGGGGGCGCCAGTGCACGCAGCATCCTTATTTCCTCTTTGGTGCTAAGGAGGCCAGCGCAGGCGAAGAGTACAGAGGCATCAGGCAAAGGTTGCCATATTGGTGCAACAAGACCAAGACCAGGAGGACGGCAAGGCGGAGGTCATCATGGAGCCCGAGACAGTGTCACCCTAGGGCTTTTCGCAGGCGAAGACCGCTTTTGTCAGGATAGCTTGTACTAGCTGTCCCCCTTCAAATTTGCCCGCCGTTGTTGGCTCCCTTCCTGCTCGATATTTGGGAAGAGGACCGGGGCCTCTATAAATAGGACTAGCCACCACAGTAGGAGGGGACGGATCCGGAACCAGTTCAGATCATCCTCTACTGCACAAGCACAAGAACACCTCAACCTCAGGAGGCTGTTCTTCCCTTGTACTGTTCATCATCAGCCCAAGAGGCAATCCACCACCACCACACTGGAGTAGGGTATTACACCACAACAGTGGCCCGAACCAGTATAAACCTCGTGTCTTCCTGTGTTGCGAGTTCGTCGAGTTCGTCCGCAAGATCTTAGCGAGCTAGAGCGTAGATCGGTAGGAGGGAGAGACTTCGCGCGCACCCCAGTGCTCGAACCTTAAGGGTTTGCCGGAACCCCACATCCGACAACCAACACAGGCACCACACAAAAAAAATTCTCCTCGTGCCTCTATCCCCTCCCCCCCTTGCATACACACACTCAAGGGAATCTCTCGTCGGGACATCATATTCGTCTCTCTCTCTAGACCTCTCTCATTTCTCATGCTATCTCTCCCACGCCCCCTCCCCCCGCCGGCCCCTCTATCCATGCCTCTCTCGAATACGTACTACACACATACCTCTCTAGGCCCTGCCAAATACATCAACTACACATTCACACATGTTACATCACGTACCCCATTGATCTAAAAAGCCCTCTCTTCATGTTTATTTCACATACAACATTCCTTTTGAATAAAGTGTGGCGATTTTTTTAGAATTTCTAAATATTACAAAGTTATATTGAGGAGTATGAACGTTTATTTGCATTGCATGGTGCCCACAATGATATTTATTACGCACTGTGAATTTTTATATTTTTATACTATATATAAAGTTAGTCATAATAAAGAGAAACGAAGAGCATCTCTCTCTCCATCGCATACACCCCCTCTACGCCCCTTTCACGTACGCACACAAACTATCTCCAGGTCCTCTAAAAGTAAGCCCCCAGCACATTCACGCATGTTTCATCTTTCTCTCGCGATATATACAGTGACGATCATTGTATTCGAAGAGAAAGCACGATACATACATTGGACTTCAGAGTCCACTCATTACGGTCACCATTTACGTTTTGTGGTTATTATACAGTCATGGGCTCACCGTACAGCTCTGTATTTGCTCAAGACACGATTACTTGACCAGTTAAACGCTCCACATGGCACCTCTAGTGTTGCATCACATTATCTCACTACCATTGGGCCCACCTGTCGGCTTGTATCTACTCTACATCTACATCTACACTCTTATAAAAAACAGAGTTGGTGATGATGGTGTGCCTGCCATCCTGCAATATAGTCTGTCCGATTTATATCTGACGGATAGGAAGGAAACTATGGCAATTTTGCAAAAATGTACCCACACACCTCTCCACATTTGCAAATAAGGCCTTCCCTCGTTCATCCTTTCCTCTCACAAGATAAACTAGTCATACAAATGCATCTTGATGTTACGTGCAACGCAGGAGCATCTTGCTAGTAAGAATGAAAACAAATGACAAAAAAATATTGGACAGTGGATCGAAGTCATGACCGCGGGCACATCGGACAAGGTGGCCTTGTATTGATATGTTGAGCCGTTTGTTTTAACACATAGGAGCTGGTGTGGTGATTATACACACAAGCACACATGCACACGAACTGCATGCACACAACACTCGCACGAACACATGCAGCCACGCACACACGCAACACTCACACGTACGCACGCACGCAGCCACGCACGCAACACTCACACGCACACACGCACGCATGCATGCACACACCACACGACCAACACACACTCTCACGCTCAAGTGCTCAACCTACACGTGCATGCGCACACATCAGGCCCTGACAGACACATACATAACCAGGTGATTCCCGCGCACGGGTTGGAGTCTTATCGCGCCTGCGTAAATTTGTGTTTATCTGACCTTTTTCCTATGCGAACTGACAGGTGGGACCTGATACGTCTCCAACGTATCTATAATTTTTGATTGTTCCATGCTATATTATATTCTATTTTGGATGTTTAATGGGCTTTATTATACACTTTTATATTATTTTTGGGACTAACCTATTAACCGGAGGCCCAACCCAAATTGTTGTTTTTGCCTATTTTAGTGTTTCGCAGAAAAAGAATATCAAACGGAGTCCAAACGGAATGAAACCTTCGGGAACGTGATTTTCGGAACAAACGTGATCCAGAGGACTTGGAGTCCACGTCAAGAAATCAACCGGAGAGCACGAGGCAGGGGGGCACACCTACGCCCCCTGGGCGCGCCCTCCACCCTCGTGGGGCCCATGTTGCTCCACCGATGTACTTCTTCCTCCTATATATACCTACATACCCCCAAACCATCAGAAGCATCCATGAAAACCTAATTCCACCGCCGCAACCTTCTGTACCCGTGAGATCCCATCTTGGGGCCTTTTCCGGTGTCCTGCCTGAGGGGGCATTGATCACGGAGGGCTTCTACATCAACACCTGTAGCGACCAGACCTCAAACAGTCTGTGCTGCTCTGCACCAGTGTCATCCCTGGATCAGTAATGCTGACACGCACAGTACAAATGGAGGATTTATAACAGAGTAGCAATCACACACTTATTACATCGAATATCTCAAAAGAGAATAAGTATGATAAATATGGATTAAGGCCATCTAAATACGATAACAGCGGAAGGCTTGGAAGATAAGTGAGTCCATCAACTCCAATGGCATCACTGAGTATAAGACCACGACCTAAGGCACCTTACTCGTCGTCTGAAAAGTCTGCAACATGAAACGTTGCAGCCCGAAAACGGGCCAGCACATGGAATATGCTGGCAATGTAACACACAGAGAATAATGAACATAATAATGCTATACTACATGCATATATGGCTGGTGGAAAGCTCTATGGTTACAGTTTTGCGAAAAGCCAATTTTTCCCTACTGCAAAGGAATAAATTTTATTTAACTATCATGGTGGTTGTTAAACATTGAGAATGGTTGACAGCATTCTCAATCCCAATTAAGTATCATCATTAACCCAACAAGATTAATTAAAGTAACATGATGAGATTCACATGATAATCCAAGTACTAGATACTCAAGTTGTCCATAACCGGGGACACGGCTAACCATGATTAGTTTATACACTCTGTAGAGGTTTGTGCACTTTTCCCACAAGACTCGATCGCCTCCGCTTGGTTCTCGCACTACATGATGTTTGAGAAACGGATGACCGAGACACAGTCTTTCAGAAGTGTTTGCACCTTACGATGTGATAGACCGTACCACCTACATCCCCTACATCTGCTAGTCTACCACTGTAAGAGTTCACACAACTTAATCAACTATGCTAGAGCCCATAATAGCTTGCGGCTGCACACGGAAGTTTCTAGCATGAATAATCTCATGATCCCTTTGAACCTGGGTGGCGGTCCAAAAGAAAAACAGGCAATCCTGGAATACCCAGGTACCTCAATCCACCCAGATGTGAGTTTTAGTTGCCACCTTAAGTAAACCATTAATCAACAATCTCACATCTGTCATGAATATCTCTCAAACCCAATCCACGTCTACGAGCATAGCATAGCAATATAATAGCAACGTAGAAGTAACTCCCAAGGGTTTGATAATAAAACAGGTAATAGGTACTACCTCAACTACTTCCCAATACCCATAATTTAATTAGATCCTAATCATGCAATGTTTGAGGATTGATCTAATGCAATAAAAACTGGGTATGGAAAAGTATGATCAAAGTGTTACTTGCCTTGCTGATGATCCGCGAAACCTAGAGATTCGAAGTAACAAGCGGCGCACTCCGGGTACTCTATCGCAAACAAACAAGCAAACAATAAGTACTCATCCAATGCATAGGTAAAACTCAAATAAAAGATCCAACCAGAAAGTTCAACTTAAGAACTCCGGTTTGCAAAAAGAATCAAATCGAACGAAGCAACGAAAGTCAAACGGCGAAAGAAACAAGCTTCGTTTACTAATCTGGATCTAGGTCAAATTTTACAGTAGTAAAAACTTGTTTGAGTAGGTTAAACGGAAAGAGAATTTCGAGACGAAACTCTAGGCGCTTGAATCGCCTGATTCCGATAAACGAGCGAAAAGTTAAACGAGAACGAAGATCTGCTCTGAAATCAAGATCTGGAATAATCGCGAAAAAATCTGACGAAAAAGGAAAACTGACGAACGGTTAAAGAACGGACATTCGTTAACAGCGAAAATCCGACGAACAAGTTCGTTAAAACGAACGGGTCGGTGAACATTCACTAAGTAACAAAATCGGAAAAATAAAAGAAAACCGATCTAAAAAAAACGAAAACTAGGGTTTAGAAAAAAATAAACCGAATCGGTTTAAAAAAAAACCGGACTCGGGCGGCGGCGGCTCGGCTACCTCGACGGCAGCACCGGCGGGACTCCGGCGGGGCGGCGGGGCGACGGCGAGGCTCGGGCGGGGCTCGGGCTCGGCTGCGGGGCGGCGGGCGGCGGCGGCGCGCGGCGCGGGGCGGCGGCGGGTGCGGGCTAGGGCGGCGGCGGGGTGAGGAGAAGGAGGCGGGGTGGGGGTATTTATGGAGGGGGGAGGTGGCGTGGAGGAGGGGGCAAGGCGGCGGCGGGGGCCTGTCCGAGCCGGACTTCGGCGGCAGCGGGCGGCGTGCGCGTGAGGGAGACGACGAGGTGGGCCGGCTGGCTCGGCTGGGCCTCGGCCCGGTCGGGCGCGGTCTCTTTTTTTTAAAATATTCCGCCGAATCTAAAAAAATCGCAGAAAATTAAATAAAAATCCAAAAATGATAAAACAAATTTTCCCCGTCTAATTAAAATAATTAGGACAAGGTGAACATTTTTTGACACAAAAATGCAGTTTTGAAAACGTGCAATTTTTTTAATGCAAGTAAAATTGCAAATAAAATTCGAATAAAATCCAATATATGATTTTAATATTTTTCCTCCAATATTTCAATTGTTTTGGAGAAGTCATATTTTCTCCTCTCATTTATTTTAATATGAAATATTTTTCGGAGAGAAAATAATTAAAACCAAAATCCTCGTTTTATTATTTGATAAAAATCAAATATGAAAAACCGGGAAAATCCCCAACTCTCTCCGAGGGTCCTTGAGTTGCTTAGGATTTATCGAGGATTTGCCAAAATGCAATAAAATATGCTTTGCAATGATGATCTAATGTATAACATTCCAAATTGAAAATTTGGGATGTTACAAACCTACCCCCTTAAGATGAATCTCGCCCTCGAGATTCGGGTTGGCTAGAAAATAGGTGAGAGTGGTCCTTCCGTAGATCTTCCTCTCGCTCCCTGGTGGCTTCATCTTCCGTATGGTGACTCCACTGGACTTTGCAAAACTTGATAACCTTACTGCGGGTAACTCGGCTGGCATACTCAAGAATCTTAACTGGTTTCTCCTCATAGGTCAAATCACTTTCCAGCTGAATCGCTTCCAGTGGCACTGTATCTCTTAGTGGTATCTCAGCCATCTCTGCGTGGCACTTCTTCAACTGGGAAACGTGAAATACGTCATGAACTCCTGACAATCCTTCGGGCAATTCCAGCTTGTAGGCAACTTCTCCCATACGTTCCAAAACTCTGTATGGTTCGATAAAACGGGGCGCTAGCTTTCCCTTAACTCCAAAGCGCTTCACTCCTCGAAGTGGTGATACCCGAAGATACACTCGGTCTCCGGCTTCATGAACTGTCTCCTTTAGTTTAGAATCAGCATAACTCTTCTGCCTGGACTGGGCTACCTTGAGCCTATCGCGAATCAGCCTCACTTTCTGTTCAGACTCCTTAATCAAATCTGGTCCAAACAACTGACGGTCTCCAACCTCGTCCCATAACAACAGTGTTCTACACCTTCTTCCGTACAAAGCTTCGTAAGGGGCCATCTTCAAACTAGTTTGATAACTGTTGTTGTAAGAAAACTCTGCATATGGCAAATTGTCGTCCCAACTAGATCCATAGTCTAGCGCACAAGCTCTCAACATCTCTTCCAAAATCTGATTGACTCTCTCGGTCTGTCCATCTGTCTGTGGGTGAAAGGCTGTACTGAATTCTAGCCTGGTTCCCAAAGTTTCATGTAACTGATTCCAAAACTTCGAGGTAAACTGGGTTCCTCCATCTGATACAATGGTCCTCGGAACTCCATGCAAACATACGATCCTGGTCATGTATATCTTTGCCAACTTAGCACTGGTGTAAGTGGTCTTCACTGGAATGAAATGAGCTACTTTCGTCAAACGGTCGACTACAACCCATATTGAGTCATAGCCTGAACGAGTCCTGGGCAATCCCGTGATAAAATCCATGCCTATTTTATCCCACTTCCATTCGGGTATCGGCAATGGTTGTAGCAATCCTGCTGGCTTCTGATGTTCTGCCTTCACTCTCTGACACACATCACAAACTGCTACATACTCCGCAATATCCTTCTTCATTCCGGTCCACCAGAAAGTATCCTTCAAATCCAAATACATCTTGGTATTCCCTGGGTGAATCGAATACGGTGAATCATGGGCCTCTTGCAAGATCAATTTCCTGATCTCCGGATCATTGGGCACGTAAACGCGGTCCTCAAACCATAAGGTATCGTGCTCATCCTCATGAAATCCCTTGGCTTTTTCCTTTGCTCATCTTTTCCTTTATCTCGTCAATCTCCTTGTCGGTCTTCTGAGCTTCTCTGATCTTTTCCATCAAGGTAGACTGAATCTCCAATGTCGCTAAATAGCCTCTTGGGACTATCTCCAAACATAGCTCGCGAAGGTCCTCGGCTAACTCCTGAGGTAACTCTCCTGTCATGAGGGTGTTGATATGACTCTTGCGGCTCAAAGCATCTGCTACTACGTTAGCCTTCCCTGGGTGATAATGCAATCTCATATCATAGTCCTTAATAAGCTCCAACCATCTCCTCTGCCTGAGATTCAACTCCTTCTGCGTGAAAATGTACTTCAAACTCTTGTGATCCGTGTACACCTCACAATGGTTTCCTATGAGAAAATGTCTCCATGTCTTCAATGCATGCACTACGGCTGCTAATTCCAAATCATGCGTGGCATAATTCTTTTCATGGGGTTTAAGTTGTCGTGAAGCATATGACACAACTCTTCCTTCCTGCATAAGCACTGCTCCAAGTCCTCGACGAGAAGCGTCGCAATAAACTTCATAATCCTTGCGTTGATCTGGTAGAATCAACACTGGTGATGTAACCAATCGTTTCTTCAACTCTTGGAAACTAGCTTCACATTCCTCAGTCCAATTGAACTTGGTGTCCTTCTTTAATAGCTCAGTCATGGGTTTTGCAATCTTTGAGAAATTCTCGATGAACCTCCGGTAGTATCCTGCAAGTCCAAGGAAACTCCGGATCTCTCCAACTGACGTGGGTGATTCCCAACTTGTTACTGTGTCAACTTTGGCGGGGTCTACTGCTATTCCTTCTCCGGATATAACATGTCCGAGGAATCCAACTTCCTTCAGCCAAAATTCACATTTGCTGAACTTGGCGTATAACTGATGTTCTCTGAGCTTCTCAAGTACCAAACGCAAATGCTCCTTATGCTCTTCTTCATTCTTGGAATAGACTAAAATATCATCAATGAACACCATGACGAACTTATCCAAAAACTCCATAAATACCTTGTTCATCAAGTTCATGAAATAGGCAGGTGCGTTAGTCAGACCAAATGACATAATGGTATACTCATACAGCCCATACCTGGTGGTAAATGCCGTCTTAGGTATATCCTGCTCTCGAATCTTTAACTGATGGTATCCTGATCGTAGATCGATCTTGGAAAATACTTTAGCTCCTTGTAGGCGGTCGAACAAATCATTGATCATCGGCAATGGGTACTTGTTTTTGATGGTCACTTCATTCAATCCACGGTAATCAACAACCATCCTCAACGATCCATCTTTCTTCTCCACTAGAAGTACTGGTGATCCCCAAGGTGATGAACTTGGGCGAATATAGCCTTTATCCAATAACTCCTTAATCTGCTTCTTAATTTCCTCCAAATCTTTTGCGGGCATCCTGTACGGTCTCTTAGATATTGGCCCTGTGCCTGGCAAAAGTTCAATCAGAAACTCAATGTCTCTATCCGGTGGCATGCCTGGCAACTCCTCTGGAAATACATCCGGGTAATCCTTCACCACTGGCACTTCCTCCTGTACTACTCCTGATAAGGAATTCACTTGAGTCCTTTTCGGCATATGTCGGGATACATACTTAATCCTTCTTCCTTCTGGGGTGGTAAGCATAATCGACTTACTGGCACAATCGATGTTCCCTCCATACTTTGATAACCAATCCATGCCTAATATCACATCCAATCCTTGCGATTCCAATATTATTAGGTCTGAGGGAAACACGTAGTTACCAATCCTTAATGGTAACCGATCACACCATAAACTAGCCATATACTCTGCTCCTGGCGAGGTTACTAACATGGATGACCTAAGGGATTGGGTTGGCAGTTTATACTTATCCACAAATCCCCTTGATATGTATGAATGCGATGCACCAGTATCAAAAAGAACGAGTGCAGTAAATGACTTAACCATAAACTTACCTATTACTGCATCAGGCTGTGCTTCAACCTCTTCCACGCTCACGTGGTTCACATGTCCTTTATTGAAAGGGTTCGGCTTCTTCCCAGAGCTTCCATTTCCATTACCATTCTGGGCTTCAGGACATTCATTGGCATAATGTCCAGTCTTCTGGCACTTAAAGCAAGTGACTTGGCTCAGGTCCCTCTTAGCTGGGGTTGAAGGGTTGGTGCGGTTATGTCCGTTGCTTCCTCCGTTCCCATTACCATTCTTGGAGCCATTATGGTTGTGCGAACTACCTCCTCCATGGGTATGATGAAACTGTCCTCTCGATTTCGGGGTAAAACGTGGCTTCTGCTGAGCTCCAGAATTATACTTTCCTTGTCCATACTTCCTCTTACGGTTTTCAATCCGCTGCTGCTTCCCTTCAATCATGAGCGCTCTATCTACCAACTCCTGGTAGTTGTTGAAGGTTGCTACCATTAGCTGCATGCTCAGCTCATCATTCAATCCTTCGAGAAACTTCTCCTGCTTGGCTGCATCCGTAGCAACGTCATCTGGTGCATAACGTGCTAACTTACTGAAATCCTCCACATACTGGCCTACGGTGCGTCCTCCTTGGCGTAGGTTGCGAAACTCACGCTTCTTCATAGCCATAGCTCCTGCTAAAACATGGGCTGTACGGAAAGCTTGCTGAAACTGGTCCCATGTGACAGTGTCAATAGGGTGTGTGGCTGTGTAATTCTCCCACCATGATGCTGCGGGTCCATCAAGCTGATGTGCGGCAAAACGCACTCTTTCCACATCTGTGCATCCTGCAGTGGCCAACTCCCTTCCAACTTTGCGGAGCCAATCATCTGCAACAATCGGCTCGGTGCTACTGGAAAACACCGGCGGATTTAGCCTCAAGAAACGGGCTAAGTGATCAACAGGTGGTGGTGGTGGGTTGTTGTTGTTGTTGTTGTTGTTGTTGCCTTGGTTCTGTACTAGCACTTGCATCTGGGCATTTTGTTGCTGAATCAACTGAGTGATCTCTGGTGGGAAAACAAATCCGGTGTCGCATCTCGGAGGCATCTGATAGGTTAGAAAAGATGAGAGTTTAGAATAGAATGAGGTCTAGAGAGAAAACACTACCCATATGCTCATGAGAAAAATTCAATCAATAACACTCAATCAATCCAAACAAGGCATACAATCGATCTAACTAGCGTTACAAAGTGCTTGAACTATACTATGTAAATGGGGGAAACTACTACTGATATGGTGGTCTACTAGAAATTCTGATCAGTTGAAGACTCCATGATGTCTGCTCCAGCTTCATCAACAAAGTCATCTTCACTGGGGTCCGAGTCGGTGTCGTCGATGATGATGTAGTTATCCAGGCAAGTGCATTCATCATCTTCTGCTTTTGGCACTGGATTTCCCATGAATACTCCAATCTTCTTCTCCAGGTCGTCATTCTTCCCTACTAGTGCGACGATTTCCTCCAAATAATCCTCACGTGTAGCCTTGAGTTCTTCCTCCAGCTCCTTGATCTTTGTCAATGCCTTCTTCAGATCTATCTTGTCTGAGCACATCTGGTTCTCCTGGCGACGAATGTGTTGGTTTTGCCCCTGGATGAAAGCTGCAATTGATCCATCCTTCTTGGTGCTAATCATCTCCCATTACTCGTCTCGGCGTCCACAAATCTGATAAATAGTATCCTTAAGCTCCCTGTGGTAGACTTCTGCAATGCGTCCCATAGTGATGTGGGCTGCCATGCTCTTCCCTAAACTCCAAGTTGGTGCTTCAAAAGACAACTTTATAGGCTCAGTGACTGGCGCAATCGTCCTTCCTGGAACTTGAACTTGAATCTGCCAGCTCTCCTCTTCAGGTAATGTGGCGTTGTAGGTTCTGGTGATGCTTGGTATTCCTATGTTCAAGTACTTAGTGACTTCCTTCAAGTGTCGTCCAAAAGGTGTGTCTTCATCTGGTTGCATGAACTTGCTCCTTGCATCCGCCATTCCTAAAAGAGTAGAAAGTGGAGAGGGGTCAGAAATGAGAAGAGAGAAGTGTTCTAGGGTTTAAGCTTAGTGGTCGTGTCCTACAGTCAACGTGTGCTCTGATACCACCTTTGTAGCGACCAGACCTCAAACAGTCTGTGCTGCTGTGCACCAGTGTCATCCCTGGATCAGTAATGCTGACACGCACGGTACAAATGGAGGATTTATAACAGAGTAGCAATCACACACTTATTACATCGAATATCTCAAAAGAGAATAAGTATGATAAATATGGCTTAAGGCCATCTAAATACGATAACATCGGAAGGCTTGGAAGATAAGTGAGTCCATCAACTCCAACGGCATCACTGAGTATAAGACCACGACCTAAGGCACCTTACTCGTTGTCTGAAAGTCTGCAACATGAAACGTTGCAGCCCGAAAACGGGTCAACACATGGAATATGCTGGCAATGTAACACATAGAGAATAATGAACATAATAATGCTATACTACATGCATATATGGCTGGTGGAAAGCTCTATGGTTACAGTTTTGCGAAAAGCCAATTTTTCCCTACTGCAAAGGAATAAATTTTATTTAAATATCATGGTGGTTGTTAAACATTGAGAATGGTTGACAGCATTCTCAATCCCAATTAAGTATCATCATTAACCCAACAAGATTAATTAAAGTAACATGATTAGATTCACATGATAATCCAAGTACTAGATACTCAAGTTGTCCATAACCGGGGACACGGCTAACCATGATTAGTTTATACACTCTGCAGAGGTTTGTGCACTTTTCCCACAAGACTCGATCGCCTCCGCTTGGTTCTCGCACTACATGATGTTTGAGAAACGGATGACCGAGACACAGTCTTTCAGAAGTGTTTGCACCTTACGATGTGATAGACCGTACCACCTACATCCCCTACATCTGCTAGTATACCACTGTAAGAGTTCACACAACTTAATCAACTATGCTAGAGCCCATAATAGCTTGCGGCTGCACACGGAAGTTTCTAGCATGAATAATCTCATGATCCCTTTGAACCTGGGTGGTGGTCCAAAAGAAAAACAGGCAATCCTGGAATACCCAGGTACCTCAATCCACCCAGATGTGAGTTTTAGTTGCCACCTTAAGTAAACCATTAATTAACAATCTCACATCTGTCATGAATATCTCTCAAACCCAATCCACGTCTACGAGCATAGCATAGCAATATAATAGCAACGTACAAGTAACTCCCAAGGGTTTGATAATAAAACAGGTAATAGGTACTACCTCAGCTTCTTCCCAATACCCACAATTTAATTAGATCCTAATCATGCAATGTTTGAGGATTGATCTAATGCAATAAAAACTGGGTATGGAAAAGTATGATCAAAGTGTTACTTGCCTTGCTGATGATCCGCGAAACCTAGAGATTCGAAGTAACAAGCGGCGCACTCCGGGTACTCTATCGCAAACAAACAAGCAAACAATAAGTACTCATCTAATGCACAGGTAAAACTCAAATAAAAGATCCAACCAGAAAGTTCAACTTAAGAACTCCGGTTTGCAAAAAGAATCAAATCGAACGAAGCAACGAAAGTCAAACGGCGAAAGAAACAAGCTTCGTTTACTAATCTGGATCTAGGTCAAATTTTACAGTAGCAAAAACTTGTTTGAGTAGGTTAAACGAAAAGAGAATTTCGAGACGAAACTCTAGGCGCTTGAATCGCCTGATTCCGATAAACGAGCGAAAAGTTAAACGAAAACGAAGATCTGCTCTGAAATCAAGATCTGGAATAATCGCGGAAAAATCCGACGAAAAAGAAAAACTAACGAACGGTTAAAGAACGGACGTTCGTTAACAGCGAAAATCCGACGAACACGTTCGTTAAAACGAACGGGTCGGTGAACGTTCACTAAGTAACAAAACCGGAAAAATAAAAAAAACCGATCTGAAAAAAAACGAAAACTAGGGTTTAGAAAAAAAACTGAATCGGTTTTTAAAAAAAACCGGACTCGGGCGGCGGCGGCTCGGCTACCTCGACGGCAGCACCGGCGGGACTCCGGCGGGGCGGCGGGGCGCCGGCGAGGCTCGGGCTCGGCTGCGGGGCGGCGGGCGGCGGCGGCGCGCGGCGCGTGGCGGCGGGTGCGGGCTAGGGCGGCAGCGGGGTGAGGAGAAGGAGGCGGGGTGGGGGGTATTTATGGAGGGGGGGAGGTGGCGTGGAGGAGGGGGCAAGGCGGCGGCGGGGGCGTGTCCGAGCCGGACTCCGGCGGTAGCGGGCGGCGTGCGCGCGAGGGACACGACGAGGTGGGCCGGCTGGCTCGGCTGGGCCTCGGCCCGGTCTCTTATTTATTTATTTATTTTTTTAAATATTCCGCCGAATCAAAAAAAATCGCAAAAAATTAAATAAAAATCCAAAAATGATAAAACAAATTTTCCCCGTCTAATTAAAATAATTAGGACAAGGTGAAATTTTTTTTGACACAGAAATGTAGCTTTGAAAACGTGCAATTTTTTTAATGCAAGTAAAATTGCAAATAATATCCGAATAAAATCCAATATATGATTTTAATATTTTTCCTCCAATATTTCAATTGTTTTGGAGAAGTCATATTTTCTCCTCTCATTTATTTTAATATGAAATATTTTTTCGGAGAGAAAATAATTAAAACCAAAATCCTCGTTTTATTATTTGATAAAAATCAAATATGAAAAACCGGGAAAATCCCCAACTCTCTCCGAGGGTCCTTGAGTTGCTTAGGATTTATCGAGGATTTGCCAAAATGCAATAAAATATGCTTTACAATGATGATCTAATGTATAACATTCCAAATTGAAAATTTGGAATGTTACAACAGCATAGCCTCTCCGATGATGTGTGCTAGTTTACCTCAGACCTTCGGGTCCATAGTTATTAGCTAGATGGCTTCTTCTCTCTCTTTGGATCTCAATACAAAGTTCTCCACGATTCTCATGGAGATCTATTCGATGTAATCTTCTTTTGCGGTGTGTTTGTCGGGACCGATGAATTGTGGGTTTATGATCAAGTTTATCTATGAATAATATTTGAATCTTCTCTGAGTTCTTTTATGTATGATTGGTTATCTTTGCAAGTCTCTTCAAATTATCAGTTTGGTTTGGCCTACTAGATTGATCTTTCTTGCAATGGGAGAAGTGCTTAGCTTTGGGTTCAATCTTGCGGTGCTCGATCCCAGTGACAGAAAGGGATACGAAACATTTAGTATTGTTGCCATCGAGGATAACAAGATGGGGTTTATATCATATTGCATGAGTTTATCCCTCTACATCATGTCATCTTACTTAAAGCATTACTCTGTTCTTATGAACTTAATACTCTAGATGCATGCTGGATAGTAGTCGATGTGTGGAGTAATAGTAGTAGATGCAGAATCGTTTCGGTCTACTTGTCGCGGATGTGATGCCTATATACATGATCATACCTAGATATTCTCATAACTATGCTCAATTCTATCAATTTCTCGACAGTAATTTGTTCACCCACCGTAATACTTATGCTCTTGAGAGAAGCCCCTAGTTAAACCTATGGCCCCCGGGTCTATTTTCCATCATATTAATCTTCCAATACTTAGCTATTTCTATTGCCGTTTATTTTACTTTGCATCTTTATTTACTCTTTATCATAAAAAATACCAAAAATATTATCGTATCATATCTATTAGATCTCACTCTTGTAAGTGACCGTGAAGGGATTGACAACCCCTTTATCGCCTTGGTTGCGAGGTTCTTATTTGTTTGTGTAGGTGCGTGGGACTCGAGCGTGGTCTCCTACTGGATTGATACCTTGGTTCTAAAAAACTGAGGGAAATACTTACGCTACTTTACTGCATCACCCTTTCCTCTTCAAGGGAAAACCAACACAGTGCTCAAGAGGTAGCAAGAAGGATTTCTGGCGCTGTTGCCGGGGAGTCTACGCAAAAGTCAACATACCAAGTACCCATCACAAACCCTTATCCTTCACAATACATGATTTTCCATTTGCCTCTCGTTTTCCTCTCCCCCACTTCACCCTTGCCGTTTTATTCGCCATCCTTCCGTTCGATCTTGTGTTACCATGTGCCTTCTTTTTGCTTGCATCTTCGCTTGCTAAAA
Source organism: Aegilops tauschii subsp. strangulata (assembly GCF_002575655.3). Classification (NCBI taxonomy): domain Eukaryota; kingdom Viridiplantae; phylum Streptophyta; class Magnoliopsida; order Poales; family Poaceae; genus Aegilops; species Aegilops tauschii. The sequence goes on from NC_053037.3 coordinate 191,463,803, forward strand.
GTTTATGGATCCTCATCCCCTTGCTAATCTCTTTAAGAGATCCAATTATGATGAACCAGTTGCTAGTGAGTTTTGTGCACTAGATTATCTTTATGAAGTTTTGCTTGAAATTTGTGAATCTGAAAATTTTGGTGAAGTACTATATGAAAAGATTCACGATAGCTCCTTGAATAAAAAGCATGATTGCAATGATTTTACTATAAATTCTCTTGATGTCAATTGTGCCAATAATATGCAAAACCATAAGCTTGGGGATGCTAGTTTTGCTATGTCTACTACTTGTTGCAATGATCATGATTGGGGTGATTCTTCTTATGATCTTGAAAATTTATTTAGGCCCCATGATGAATATGAGATTGACAATAGTGTTTGCAATAATATTGAAAGTGGGTTTGGAAGAGTATCAACTTTAGATCCCGCATATTTGGATTTTGATCAATCTTATGAAATTTTTGATAAAAGTGGGCTTGGAGAGGTCATGACTTTAGTTAATGATAATCCTACTATTTTGGAAGAGTGTCAACTCCGCATGCATGTGGATCGTGTTGAGAATATGTTATGTGATAGCTATATTGTTGAATTTTCTTATGATCCTACATGTAATTATTATGAGAGAGGAAAATATGGTTGTAGAAATTTTCATGTTACTAAATTACCTCTCGTTACGTTGAGATTGCTTTCATCTCTTTCTTCTTCCTTGCATATGCTAATTTTTGCTTGCTATGATAATTTGTTTGCGTATAAAATGCCTATGCATAGGAAGTATGTTAGACTTAGATGTGTTTGTCACGTGTTTTATGATGCTCTTTTTGCGCTTTAATTCTTATCTTTTATGTGAGCATCATCGAAATCTCAATGCCTAGCTAAAAAGGCTTTAAAGAAAAGCGCTTGTTGGGAGGCAACCCAATTTTATTTTAGTTTTTTTTTGCTTTTTGCTCCTGTTTAGGAATAGATATTTGATCTAGCCTCTGGTTAGATTTGTTTTATGTTTTAATTAGTGTTTGTGCCAAGTTAAACCTATAGGATCTTCTTGGATGATAGTTATTTGATCTTGCTGAAATTTCCAGAAACTTTCTGTTCACGAAAACAATTGTTAAAAATCACCAGAATGCGATAAAATACTGATTCCAATTGCAGAAGATCAATAAACAAATTTTCTAGGTCGTCCTATTTTGGTAGAATTTTTGGAGTTCCAGAAGTTTGCGTTAGTTACAGATTACTACAGACTGTTCTGTTTTTGACAGATTCTGTTTTTCGTGTGTTGTTTGCTTATTTTGATGAATCTATGGCTAGTAAAATAGTTTATAAACCATAGAGAAGTTATAATACAGTAGGTTTAACACCAACATAAATAAAGAATGAGTTCAATACAGTACCTTGAAGTGGTGTTTTGTTTTCTTTCGCTAATGGAGCTCACGAGATTTTCTGTTAAGTTTTGTGTTGTGAAGTTTTCAAGTTTTGAGTAAAGATTTGATGGAGTATGGAACAAGGAGTGGCAAGAGACTAAGCTTGGGGATGCCCATGGCACCCCAAGATAATCTAAGGACACCTAAAAGCCAAAGCTTGGGGATGCCCCGGAAGGCATCCCCTCTTTCGTTCTCATCCATCGGTAAATTTACTTGGAGCTATATTTTTATTCACCACATGATATGTGTTTTGCTTGGAGCGTCTTGTATTATTTGAGTCTTTATTTGTTAGTTTGCCACAATCATCCTTGCTGTACACACCTTTTGAGAGAGACACACTTGATTCGGAATTTGTTAGAATACTCTATGTGCTTCACTTATATCTTTTGAGCTATATAGTTTTTGCTCTAGTGCTTCACTTATATCTTTTAGAGCACGGTGGTGGATTTGTTTTGTAGAAACAATTGTTCTCTCATGCTTCACTTAGATTATTTTGAGAGTCCTACAAAACAGCGTGGTAATTTTCTTTAATTATGATAGGCATTCAAGATTAGTAAATTTTTTTCTTATGAGTGCGTTGAATACTATGAGAAGTTTGATGCTTGATAAGTGTTTTAAGATATGAAGATGGTAATATTAGAGTCATGCTAGTTGAGTAGTTGTGGATTTGAGAAATACTTGTGTTAAAGTTTGTGATTCCCGTAGCATGCACGTATGGTGAACCGTTATGTGATGAAGTCGGAGCATGATTTATTTATTGATTGTCTTCCTTATGAGTGGCGGTCGGGGACGAGCGATGGTCTTTTCCTACCAATCTATCCCCCTAGGAGCATGCGCGTAATACTTTGTTTCGATAACTAATAGATTTTTGCAACAAGTATATGAGTTCTTTATGACTAATGTTGAGTCCATGGATTATACGCACTCTCATCCTTCCACCATTGCTAGCCTCTCTAATACCGCGCACTTTTCGCCGGTATCATAAACCCACCATATACCTTCCTCAAAACAGCCACCATACATACCTATCATGGCATTTCCATAGCCATTCCGAGATATATTGCCATGCAACTTACCACCATTCCGTTTATTATGACACGCTCCATCATTGTCATATTGCTTTGCATGATCATGTAGTTGACATCGTATTTGTGGCAAAGCCACCGTTCATAATTCTTTCATACATGTCACTCATTGCATATCCCGGTACTCCGCCAGAGGCATTCACATAGAGTCATATTGTTGTTCTAAGTATCGAGTTGTAATTCTTGAGTTGTAAGAAAATAAAAGTGTGATGATCATCATTATTAGAGCATTGTCCCAAGTGAGGAAAGGATGATGGAGACTATAATTCCACCATAAGTCGGGATGAGACTCCGGACTAAATAAAAAAACAAAAAAAAGGAAGGCCATAAAAAAAAGAGAAAAGGCCAAAGAAAAAAATGAGAGAAAAAGAGAGAAGGGACAATGCTACTATCCTTTTTACCACACTTGTGCTCCAAAGTAGCACCATGATCTTCATGATAGAGAGTCTCTTATGTTGTCACTTTCATATACTAGTGGGAAAATTTTCATTATAGAACTTGGCTTGTATATTCCAATGATGGGCTTCCTCAAAATGCCCTAGGTCTTCGTGAGCAAGCGAGTTGGATGCACACCCACTTAGTTTCTTTTGTTGAGCTTTCATATACTTATAGCTCTAGTGCATCCGTTGCATGGCAATCCCTACTCACTCACATTGATATCTATTGATGGTCATCTCCATAGCCCGTTGATACGCCTAGTTGATGTGAGACTATCTTCTCCCTTTTTGTCTTCTCCACAACCACCATTCTATTCCACATATAGTGCTATGTCCATGGCTCACGCTCATGTATTGCGTGAATATTGAAAAAGTTTGAGAACACTAAAAGTACGAAACAATTGCTTGGCTTGTCATCGGGGTTGTGCATGATTAAATACTTTGTGTGATGAAGATAGAGCATAGCCAGACTATATGATTTTGTAGGGATAACTTTCTTTGGCCATGTTATTTTGAGAAGACATAATTGCTTAGTTAGTATGCTTGAAGTATTATTATTTTTATGTCAATATTAAACTTTTGTCTTGAATCTTTCGGATCTGAACATTCATACCACAATTAAGCGAATTACATTGAAAATTATGCCAAGTAGCATTCCACATCAAAAATTCTATTTTTTATCATTTACCTACTCGAGGACGAGCAGGAATTAAGCTTGGGGATGCTTGATACGTCTCCAACGTATCTATAATTTTTGATTGTTCCATGCTATATTATATTCTGTTTTGGATGTTTAATGGGCTTTATTATACACTTTTATATTATTTTCGGGACTAACCTATTAACCGGAGGCCCAGCCCAAATTGCTGTTTTTTGCCTATTTCAGTGTTTCGCAGAAAAAGCATATCAAACGGAATCCAAATGGAATGAAACCTTCGGGAACGTCATTTTCGGAACAAACGTGATCCAGAGGACTTGGAGTCCATGTCAAGAAATCAACCAGGAGAGCACGAGGCAGGGGGGCGCGCCTACCCCCTGGGTGCGCCCTCCACCCTCGTGGGGCCCACGTTGCTCCACCGATGTACTTCTTCCTCCTATATATACCTACGTACCCCAAACCATCAGAGGCATCCACGAAAACCTAATTCCACCGCCGCAACCTTATGTACCCGTGAGATCCCATCTTGGGGCCTTTTCCGGCGTCCTGCCGGAGGGGGCATTGATCACGGAGGGCTTCTACATCAACACCATAGCCTCTCTGATGATGTGTGAGTACTTTACCCAGACCTTCAGGTCCATAGTTATTAGCTAGATGGCTTCTTCTCTCTCTTTGGATCTCAATACAAAGTTCTCCACGATTCTCGTGGAGATCTATTCGATGTAATCTTCTTTTGCGGTGTGCTTGTCGGGACCGATGAATTGTGGGTTTATGATCAAGTTTATCTATGAACAATATTTGAATCTTCTCTGAATTCTTTTATGTATGATTGGTTATCTTTGCAAGTCTCTTCGAATTATCAGTTTGGTTTGGCCTACTAGATTGATCTTTCTTGCAATGGGAGAAGTGCTTAGCTTTGGGTTCAATCTTGCGGTGCTCGATCCCAGTGACAGAAAGGGATAGGAAACGTTTAGTATTGTTGCCATCAAGGATAACAAGATGGGGTTTATATCATATTGCATGAGTTTATCCCTCTACATCATGTCATCTTACTTAAAGCATTACTCTGTTCTTATGAACTTAATACTCTAGATGCATGCTGTATAGCGGTCGATGTGTGGAGTAATACTAGTAGATGCAGAATCGTTTCGGTCTACTTGTCGCGGACGTGATGCCTATATACATGATCATACCTAGATATTCTCATAACTATGCTCAATTCTATCAATTGCTCGACAGTAATTTGTTCACCCACTGTAATACTTATGCTCTTGAGAGAAGCCACTAGTGAAACCTATGGCCCCCGGGTCTATTTTCCATCATATTAATCTTCCAATACTTGGCTATTTCTATTGCCGTTTATTTTACTTTGCATCTTTATTTACTCTTTATCATAAAAAATACCAAAAATATTATCGTATCATATCTATTAGATCTCACTCTCGTAAGTGACCGTTAAGGGATCGACAACCCCTTTATCATGTTGGTTGCGAGGTTCTTATTTGTTTGTGTAGGTGCGTGGGACTTGAGCGTGGTCTCCTACTGGATTGATACCTTGGTTCTCAAAAACTGAGGGAAATACTTACGCTACTTTATTGCATCACCCTTTCCTCTTCAAGGGAAAACCAACGCAGTGCTCAAGAGGTAGCAGGACCCACAAGGAACGTGGTCAATTTAACTAGTCAACATGGTGCCACGCAGACTATTTGGCCGGTCAACAGATTGCAATCCGATGCTGAATGGTGAGCAAGTGACCGTATAATCACCGCAAAATGTATATAGTGACCGTAATGAGCGTATTCTGAAGTTCGGTGACCGTATTATGCTTTCTCTCTGTAGGCCCTCCAAAACTACATCTCTACATGTTCTCGTATGTTACATCTAATAACTATGCAATACAGCACTACTACTACACTCTCACACAATAAATCATATGTGTTTTTAGTTTTACTAGATATCATATTGTTACTTAATTATTCAGTTTGCATACATTAAAATTGCCTTTGAAATGTATGGCCAGTATCATCTACCGCGCGGGAAAAATCCCGCCCTTTCCTGTTTAATCAGGTTTATATCGATGGATTGTGCGAAACAGCAAAACTATAGTACTATACAGTACAAGTGACAGTTCATTGGGCCGCCGTGTAGTGTACTCCTCCGTCGTAAGAGTGGAGCGCTCGCTTTCATAAATGTTCTAGTCCCTTTCACCGACATGTGGGATATCAAGCTACCGGGTCCACGTGCCATACCGAAATATAGCGCAGAGCAGCAGGGGTGAAGCACCCCAGTCATGGCGCCGGCATAGTAATGAGCAATGAGGCGTCAAATCAAAAAGTTGCACCTTTCCCGCAGTTAAGTTGGAGGGACGAAGTAATAATAATGCTAGTAAAAAAAGAAGTTGGAGGGACGAAGCAACCATCATTTCACTCGTTGCTGAATCCGATTCTCCCTCATCTTCTTCAAGTTAACCACGTGTTGCTTCTGCCGTTGTTCTGCCTCATGTGGGACGCGAATCGGCTTGGTAAAGCACTGACATGTGCGACCGCATGTTAGCAAACCGCCAGGCCAACGTCCTCTAAAAATAAGAAACCTCCCCCGCCATCCGCGCGGCAAAATCTCCTCCTTTTTACTAATCTTGATTCTATAATATTTTTTGATCAATATAATTGAGATTTTTATAGATAGCACACAGGAGCAAAACCAAGTGGTACAGTTAAGGGCATCCACAATGTGTAGCCAAATGTAAAAATAGCTTTTGTCATCGATGGGAACCATTGTGGACGGTGCTGCCAAAGCCAAAAAGATGGAACCGAAGCTCCCTGATTGATTGATTGATTGAAGGAATAGAAAAATGCAACGTCTCTCCTCTTTCTCCCGTGCTTGGACGCATGTACAGTATAGAGCATAGAGTCTACTCCCCTGTCCCTTCTATCACAAATCACAAAGCAGTGAGGCGTCAAATCACAAAGCACGGACGAAGCAACCATCATTTCACTCTTCGCTGACTCCGCTTCTCCATCGTCTTCTTCGAGAAACCACCTCACCACACTAAGCTGGACGAACGACGCTATTGTGTACTAGTAGTACTAGTACGTTTACGTGTCCTTTGGTTCGACGGACTTCCTGGATGCAAATAAGGCGGTTGTCTCGGCTTTCAGGCGGCACTTGCGAACGACTTACCGTGGTCTCCCTCAATGGTGTTCTCCGTCGAACGCACTTCGCCAAACCACAACGTTCGAGATATCGTCGACGTCACCGCAATGGGGAAGGAAGTCAAATAATTACTACCTCCATTTTTTTTGTACACAAGGCCAGTATATCAAAATTACAATTTGCAAAAGGCCACTAACACTAATCGAGGCAAAATTGATGGGGTTTTCCTCGTACTAGCAACCAAGGACATTAATATACCCTTGCATGCATGCGGAAGTGAGAGGGTTTGTTTGCATGGTGCTGCATTAATCAAGCAATGAAGAGTGAGATGGTTAGCTCTTTGGGCTTTGGAGAAAAAAATACACATTAATTGACATGTCACGAGGATTTGTATCGATTAATCCCGCGAAGGAAAACCCCACCTTTCTTTTTTAACACTAGTACTCCTAGTACGTACGTACTTATCCTGTTTGGGTCTATGCCTTGCATTGCCATACTTCGCCACACATTTTTACCAAACTTGCCTAAAGTTTTCAAAATGAAAAGGAGGTACACTTGGGCACGACTGTAGCGGTCGCACCGCACCCTCACACGGTCGCTCCTGCACGGCGCGGTCGCACCGCACCCTCACATAGTCGCTCCTGCACGCCGCAAACCCAACCAATGGAACGCACCCTCACCGACACGTGCTACCGCTGACAGATAATTTTCGTTCATACATTATGTTTATCCAACCGCATGTTGGGGTGGATCCGTACGGCCCGTGCGGTGGACTGTTGGGGAAGAAGAAGAGGTGAGGAAGAAGGGTTAGGAGACGTAGGATATTCTTCCAACCGCCTGAAATGGTAGACTGACCCAAATGATGAAAGTCAGGTGACTTGCATAACAATATATGTTTTTACACAACAAAATATCCCTAAAAACAAAAACATAAAGAAAAACTATCACTGCTCGCGGAACGAGACGGCCTCGTCGTCTTTGGCTGCCGGCGCGAGCCAGCCGTAGCTGCCGACGTGTGTCTCCGCACCGTGGTTGTCCTCGGCCTCCAGCTACTCGTTCACGCGGAGCGTGCGGGCGCTCTGCACGGATGAGAGCACCGCCCGGTTCAAGTCGAGGACGTCGGTTCCGCCTGCAGAAGGGCCTTGATGGCAGCGGCATCCGCATGCTCCGCGTCGAGTTGAGCCTCCACCGCCTGGTTCAAATCCAGGACGTCCGGTTCCGCCTGCAGGAGGGCCTCGATGGCAGCGGCGTCCGCGCGCTCTGCGTCGAGTTGAGCCTCCGCCGCCCGGTTCAAGTCCAGGACGTCCGGTTTCGCCTGCAGGAGGGCCTCGATGGCAGCCGCATCCGCGTGCTCCAAGTCAAGTTGAGCCTCCGCCGCCCGGTTCACATCCACGACATCCGGTTCCGCCTGCAAGAGAGCCTCGATGGCAGCGGCATGCGCGCGCTCCACGTCGAGTTGAGCCTCTGCCTCCTGGTCCTCCTTTAGTATCGCCAGGTTGAACCGCTGGTCCGCCTGCACCATGGGGGACCCGGACGCCGACGCGAAGTCGACATCCATCGTCTCATACCCATCGGGGGCCTTCTGCACCACGACCTCCGCCATGAACATTGGATCGGCGTCCTCCTCCTCGTAGCTTGGCTCCAGAGAACTCGGGGATTGGCCCGCCGCAAAGCGAGCTTGGGAACGGAGGTCTGTAGCGCCGACCACCGCCGCAATTTTTGCACGGCGCTCCGGCGTCAGCATCTTGTAGTACGTGATCTTGCGGCGCACCATGGCTTTCCGGTGAACTAGGGGACGCTTGATGCGGGCTAGGGGATCAAAAGGTGGGGGAATGGGCTGGAGAGGAGGTGTGGTTTTGGGGCAGTGGCTGGCGTAGGCCGAGCACCGAAGGTTCTGGTGTGAATAGTGGTTTCGGCCGAGCAACGAAGGTCAATCGGTTTTGACTGTACGTCGCTCTTGTCGCGTTCGCGTTGCACCCTGGCACGCTGGACCCTCCACGTCGTTCACCGAATGGAACGCGCTTCGTCTTGCTTTTTCGCTCGCTTGTGGGACAGTAGTTGAGAGCAAACCGACGTCCCTGCCCCTCCCTCGCCCGCGTCATTTATACTGCCACTCCCTCCATTTTATGCGGAGTAAATAAAAACAGAGGGAGTATACTACGGATGAGGATCCCCTGACGTGGCCGAACCCATTGAGTAACTGACATGCGCGGCCTAGCAAGCATGGGATCCGCCAGTAAGTGACCGAAAGGGAGGGTAAGGCGGGGCTACCTACGTCAGAGGAGCGACTTCCACTACTACTCCCTCCTTCCATCTACAGGGCCTAATACGTTTTTCTAGGCTAACTTTGACCAAATGTTAGAGTAATAATATATGACATGCAACTTACAAAAAGCATACAGTCAAATTCGTATGTGAAAGGAGCTTCCAATGATATAATTTTCACATTATACATCTCATGTACTATTAATCTTGTCAATAGTCAAAGGCGGTTTTGAAAAACGCATTAGAGCATGGTTAATAATATAGCCAGCCGATGGCTATAAGGAACTGACATGTCATCTATAGCCATCATCTATATGCACTCATACAATAGTGTGGGCTATAAGGTTGGCTATTTCCCGCAAAAAAATAATATAAAAGGTTGGCTATTGTATTAGTACTTTTTCCCATCTCCTCTCTATCTCTTTCTTCATATTTATTGTATTTACCTTGGAATGCGTATATAGCTAGGCTCTTGCATGAGAGCTCACTCCCCTTACTTTTTCACATCTCTCTTCTTCACATAGGCAAAAGTGCCATGTAAGTTGTCTCTTAGAATGGCTATTAGGTTGGCTCTAAGAATTTAATATTTGCATGAGCAAGGTATATGATTGGAAGAGAGTTGTATGCATACTATTTTTTCTTGATCTATGAGCAAGGTATATGATTGGAAGAGCCCGCTTCACTATCTCTCCTCTCTTCTCATTCCTCCAAGTAGGATTTTAATGACATGATTAAGTCTTATAGCCTGCTGACTAGGCCTTATTAGACTTGCTCTTCGGCCCTATATAAATGGAAGGAGGGAGTACTATGAGCACTGCATACTCTACTACAGATGTTGTCAGTACTCCACTAGTACTATTGGACAGGGAGCTTAAAAAAAGTTACTATTGGACTGGCTATACGTGGCGAAATCCTAGTAGGAAGAGCATGCGCGAGAACAAGCACATTCACGTGGTTGAAAAAAAATTTGGAAACCATCTCTGTTTGAATACAAATCTAGGAGTACATACAAATCTAACAATATTGATTGACGTTTTTGAATGTTGATACTTTTTTCTGTAAGTTTGATCAAAGTAGAGATACTTTGACTACAGATAAAACTTATATGTAAACCAGAAAGGATTGGAGGGAGTATATTGTACGTTCAAAAGCGAAACGAACATTGAATACCCTTTATATATGATTTGCGGATGCTATGATCACCAGTTCAAAATTTTGAATCCGCCTTAGGTATCACACATGCACCCACTCGTTTTCTCTCGATTTCATCTCGGGGTCCGGAGATCGATTGAAAGAGGACTAGGGTGGGTAAAATACGTTCGTTTCGCTTATGAACGTACAATATACTCCCTCTGATCCCCACAGACGCCCCCCCCCCCCCGCGGGTCATTTCTATCATAGAAACAGACCAAACCTTTATCTCCTTGCACGACACGCAATTGATCTCTCAACATCAATCGATCTCGTCAAGATGGGTCGGGGCATGAACCGAATGGGATGTCGAAACTAAGGCGGGAAGCGACACGTAGTGGAGGCAAAGTGAAACTTTAAACGAACCGTTTGTTTGTATGCATGTCGGACAAATTACAACATTGGAAATACAAGCATGGTCTAGGCCCACATGCGAATGATACTCGGTGGAATGTTCAAATGACGCATGCGGGAGGATGGACTCGACCGGAGGGCGGCATAATGGATGGAGAAGAGGGTTGGAGAGGAATGAGAAATAAGCAACGCCGCATGATTATACTTGAACGGCTCAAATAAACAATAAGTTGTCTCGTTTTCCCTTCCGTCTTGGTCACGGAGTAAGATACTCCCTCTGTTTTTATTTACTCTACATATTAGGTTTGACTAAAGTCAAACTTCATAAAATTTGACCAAGTTTATAGAAAACTAGCAAGATGCCCGTGCCTTGCATGGAACATCAAGATATTGTGGGAGAAAAGGATGAACGAGGGAAGGACTTATCTGCAAATGTGGAGAGGAGTGCGGGTAAATTGTCATAGTTTCCTTCCTATCCGTTAGATATAGATCGGACGGCCTATATTGCAGGATGACAGGCACACCATCATCACCAACTCTGCTTTTTTATGTACACTAGCAAGATGCTCGTGCGTTACACGGAACATCAAGATGCATTTGTATGAGTAGTTTATCTTGTGGGAGAAAAGGATGAATGAGGAAAGGCCTTATTTGCAAATGTGGAGAGGGGTGTGGGTATCTTTTTGCAAAATTGCCATAGTTTCCTTCCTATCCGTCAGATATAAATCGAACGAACTCTTATAAAAAACAGAGTTGGTAATGATGGTGTGCCTGCCATCCTGCAATATAGGCCGTCCGATTTATATCTGACGGATAGGAATGAAACTATGGCAATTTTGCAAAAAGGTACCCACACACCTCTCCACAATTGCAAATAAGGCCTTCCCTCGTTCATGCTTTTCTCTCACAAGATAAACTAGTCATACAAATGCATCTTGATGTTACGTGCAACGCACGGGCATCTTGCTAGTAAGAGTAGAAATATGAACATTTACAATAGCAAATATATATGATGTGAAAGTATATTCAATAATGGATCTAATGGTATTGATTTGTTATTGTATATGTTATTATTTCTGTCTATGAACTTTGTCAAAGTTTACAAAGTTTGACTTTGAGCAAAGCTAAAATGCGGAGTAAATAAAAACAGAGGGAGTACGCAAGGACTAGTATAGTTACTACTGCCGGAACATGGTAAGTTGGACCCCTAAATGCGGGCACGGACAAGTCACACCTCAATTATTCTTCCAAACAGTCGGACACCTACATTTAGCACACCATCCGGCTACTTAATCAAGTGTTACACTTCACTACTTGAGAAGGAAAAGGGTGGTACCGTACCCAAAACCACCACACTTGGGGCTAGGGTAACTACTTGGGGTACTGTACCACATTTGAACCAGGGCACAAAACGACCTGTTCTGCGCCTAATGCGCAATGCGGAGCACTGATGCTCGAATATGGCCGGGAAAATAGGGAAACCGACATGTGGGGCACACCTGTCGGGACAACATGGCGCAAACTAGTCCAATGGAGGAGCTAGCCCATGACCTGCTCGCCACCGGCAACCGTTCATGTGGGTCGTGGGGGCCAGCAACATGGCGCAGCCCCAGCACCGCCTCTGGATAGGGCGACCGCGGTGAGCGACACACTCATCGTCGCTGGACACGGTCGGTTTCGGTGTGCTGAGGGTGGTGTTAGCACTGTGGCACGACCAGCAGATCAACACCCGTCTCGTCGAGGATGCACGGGGCGCCGAAGTGCGCGCGCCCCGCGCCGCGTCCGCGGAGTGGTGTAGCGCGGCCAACTGCATCCCCAGGACCTAAGACCATGCCGGGTCGTCTTGCTTTTTCAATGACATGTGGGGTCGCATATGAGAAAAGGGCATCTCCAACGTTGCCACGACCGCAACTGACTACCCTGGCACACCAAAAACCCTCGTCCCTCACGCCGTCGCTCGGTGCGTTCCCAGCCGGCGCCAGCTGCCCGCATTTATGCCGTCCGTCCGTATGCCGTTGTTAAGAGGCTCGGTGCCTGAGGAACAAACTCCGGCGACTTAATGACGCGCCCGGACGATTTGGCCTCATCGGAATGCGCTACTTAAAGCGGCAATGCCCAGCTAACCTCCACACCATAGCGCATCGTCCTGCTACCTGGCACCACACCCGCCATGACCGCGAGCACGAACGCTCTGCGGGAGATCTTTGTCTTCGGGGATGAAGCTCGAGGTCGCCACCCTCGCTCAAGTCGCCGCTCACGACGCAATAGCGGCGTAGCCGGACGCGGACGCGACCGCATTGTCAGCCACGCGTCCTACTTGCCGTCGTCCAACATCCAGCACCACCGAGGTCAGGGACTCCTCCGAGGATGAGTAGGGCATGGAAGGCGGCAGGGCATGGTGTGCCAACTGGTCGGTCCGTCTCCCGTGTTCTACTCTTCCTCGCCGAAGACCGCACCTTCGTCTTGAACCCCGCCCCCGTACATGGAGATCGCAGATGGAGGACGCCGGTCGCCACCGTTGAGTAGGTTTAGGGTCAGGTTTCTTTTATTTTTCTGTCCTATAAAAGTTTGAAATGTAATGAAAATCTGCCGTGTTTGCATTAATCTCGGCCGGTGTATATGAACTTTCACAATAATATAGTATATTGTAGGAGTACTAGCAAGATGCCCGTGCGTTGCACGGAACATCAAGATCTTGTGGGAGAAAAGGATGAATGAGGGAAGGCCTTATCTACAAATGTGGTGAGGAGTGCGGGTAAATTGTCATAGTTTCCTTATCCGTTAGATATAGATCGGACGGCCTATATTGCAGGATGGGAGGCACACCATCATCACCAACTCTGCTCTTTATTGAAACAAGACAAAGCTAACATGCGAAGTAAATAAACACATAGGGTCTACATACACAATTTATCTTAGGCACTCCAATAGTACGTCCACTACACATTCACACATTTCACATCTTTCTACATCTACGGGAACCTACAAAAGGGTTAACGTAAATTGCCTCTCTCTCCTCCCTGATTTTCATGGTGGTGGGCCGCTCCTGCCCCCCAATCTAAAATCAACAGCTCACACGTTTCACATTACGTTAATTACGTAATTGGGATTACGTAGGTGTAGCATTACTCGTGCAAAATAACCCAACTAAACCAACCTCCCAGCATATCGCGCGGGAAAAGACCCGGCCGCGCCATTTTAGTCGGGATTACCGGATTACTACTAGTAGTATCGATGGATCGCGCGAAGCACCAAGTTTTTTTTGAGGGGGCGAAGCACCTAGTTTAAAAGGAAAAGGGGGGTACACTCACAACACCCCTGTCGCGGTCGCGTTGCACCCCACACACGTTTGGTCCTGCACACAGCTCACGCAAACGGAACACGCTTCGGCTTGCCTCTTCACAGACACGTGGGACTGCACTTGGAGAAACCGACCATGCGCCAAGCTCCCCCCGCCCACCGCGCGACCCCCCCCCAAACAAAATCCCCCAAATCCCAAATTCAACCACCCTTCGGCCAACTAGCCAATAATATTCCCCGAACCCCCTCCCCCCGTCCCCCTCCACTCCATTCGCTTCGCCAAAGCCGCCCTACCTACCGCGCCAATACGTCGGTGCCGCGGTTAGTCGAGGGGACGCACGGCGATCCTCTCGCTCCCACAGTACGCTCTCTTAGACTGCCGTTCTCGAGCCGCGCCGCCACCGCTGGCGACGTTCTTGTGGAGGCGCACGTCGGTCAGCACCGCCACCGCTGGTGACGTTCGTGTGGAGACGCACGACGTTCAACTTCTCCCACGGTACGCGCATTCTAGACTGAGGCCCCGTGCATGTCGGTGTAGCACTGAATGTTAGCTGATAGACGCTGTTAATCTGACTGTTTGCCAAAGTAGTTTACAGTCAATATGCTCTGCTTAAGAAACTTCCTTGCCCTGTTCTGCACTCAATCTGCTTATCTGAGATGGCATGCCAAGCCCGATTAGTTGCTAAAATATCCTGCCATATATTTATTGTGACGTAGATTGCCATGGTTGAGGGAGTCCTGGATTAGGGGGTCCTCGGACGGCTAGACTATATCCTTTAGCCAGACTGTTGGACTATGAAGATACAAGATTGAAGACTTCGTCCCGTGTCCGGATGGGACTCTCCTTGGCGTGGAAGGCAAGCTTGGCAATACGGATATGTAGATCTCCTCCCTTGTATCCGACTCTATGTAACCCCAGCCCCCTCCGGTGTCTATATAAACCGGAGGGTTTAGTCCGTAGGACAACAACAATCATACCATAGGCTAGCTTCTAGGGTTTAGCCTCTACGATCTCATGGTAGATCAACTCTTGTAATACTCATATCATCAAGATCAATCAAGCAGGAAGTAGGGTATTACCTCCATCGAGAGGGCCCGAACCTGGGTAAACATCGTGTCCCCCGCCTCCTGTTACCATCCGCCTTAGACGCACAGTTCGGGACCCCCTACCCGAGATCCGCCGGTTTTGACACCGACATTGGTGCTTTCATTGAGGGTTCCACTGTGCCGTCACCGTAAGGCTTGATGGCTCCTTCGATCATCGGCAACGGTGCGATCCAGGGTGAGGTTTTCCTCCCCGGACAGATCTTCATATTCGGCGGCTTCGTACTGCGGGCCAACTCGCTTGGCCATCTGGAGCAGATCGAGAGCCACACCCCTGGCCATTAGGTCAGGTTCGGAAACTTGAACTATACTGCCGACATCCGCGGAGACTTGATCTTCGACGGATTCGAGCCCATGTCAGGTGCGCCGCACAATCACGACGAGCATGACTTAACTCTGCCGTCGGACAGTGTTCGGGAGATCACACCTGCAACTACTCCGGCCCTCAATCCGGAACAAATTGCGCCATCTGAGGACGGGTGGATAGAACCCGCCACAGAGGCCGCACTCTCAGTGGCGATAGAGCCGAATACCGAATTCACCTCCTACGAGAGCCGTGTTGCCGAACCGTTGGATTCGTCCCCGGCCACAGGGTCTGAGCCGCTTGCGTCCGTGCCTATCGAATCCGATTGGGCACCGATCATGGAGTTTACCTCCGCGGATATCTTTCAGCACTCACCTTTTGGTGATGTGCTAAATTCATTAAGGTCTCTCTCCTTGTCAGGAGAACCTTGGCCGAACCATGTCCGGCTAGAATGGGAGGCGGACGGCGAAGAAATTCGCTCCCCATCCACCAGCCACTTAGTAGCCACTGTCGACAATTTAACCGACATGCTCGACTTCGACTCCGAAGACATCGACGGTATGGACGACGATGCAGGAGACGAACAGGAACTACCGCCCATAGGGCATTGGACAGCCTCCTCATCACATGATATATATATGGTGGATACACCCAAAGAAAACAATGACGAGGAACGGAAGGATGCAGCGCAGGATAGCTCCCTCAAGAAGCAACCAAAGCGACGGCGTAGGCGCCGCTCCAAATCCCGCCTCGGCAAAAACAGCGATAACAGCGAGGAAAAAATAACACCCCGGTCGACTCCGGAGCAAACGACGACCACATTGACCCAGCGATAGAGTAGGATGAACCAGCAAACGGCGAACATAGTACAGAGCCACTGTCCAATCACGTGGACGCCGAGGATAAAGCTCATCAACCTCTCTCCGAAGAGGAAAACAGTCCGGACGACGACGCACACAGGAACGTGGAATAGGAGAACCTCCGTAGAAGGCTTATTGCCACCGCAAGGAGTCTGAAGAAGCAAAAGCAAAGGCTTAAGGCCGCGCAGAATACGCTCAACAGTAGATGGAACAAAGTGCTCGACACTGAAGAAAAGTATGGTGGTAGTTGCCATACAAAGAGCTACCCAAAGCGCAAGCTGTTGCCTGAGTTCGATGATGAGGCCGTAGAGCCTACATAGCCGAAGAATAAAACGGCCGATCAGCCGGATCGACCACCTCGTGGCCGCGATAGGGCAGCTAACAAGGCCGCAAATAAGTCAACACACGATTTACGTGAGGACTTGCGCCAAAAATCCGGTATGACCAGGTCCATCTATGGATCTAGGAAGCGCGCTCCGGCACAAAATCAAAACCGACCACTACAACCGTCCGAACGCCACAATACATCCAAATACAGGGGTGCCGCACACCCCCTATGCTTCACCGATGAGGTACTGGATCATGAATTTCCAGAGGGATTTAAGCCCGTGAACATAGAGGCGTACGACGGAACGACAGACCCTGGGGTATGGATTGAGGACTTCATCCTCCATATCCATATGGCTCGCGGAGACGATCTCCACACCATTAAATACCTGCCCCTCAAGTTGAAAGGACCAGCTCGGCACTGGCTGAAGAGCCTCCCGGAAAATTCAATTGGAAGTTGGGAGGAGCTTGAGGATGCTTTTAGGGCTAATTTTCAAGGGACTTATGTCCGACCTCCGGATGCAGACGATTTAAGTCATATAATTCAACAGCCCAGAGAGTCAGCCCGAAAGCTTTGGAACATATTTCTCACTAAGAAGAACCAAATCATCGACTGCCCGGATGCCGAAGCCTTAGTAGCTTTCAAACACAGCGTTCGCGATGAATGTCTCGCCAGACACCTCGGCCAAGGAAAACCAAGGACAATGGCAGCCCTAACAAGCCTCATGACCCTCTTTTGCGCGGGCGAAGATAGCTGGCTAGCCCGTAGTAGCACCAGCGACCTAGGCACATATGAAGTCAGGGATGGTAATGGAAAACCACGACGCAGTAAAAACAAGCGTCGAAATAATGAAGACAGCCCAGACAACACGGCGGTAAACACCGGATTCAGGGGCTCTCGACCCGGTCAACGGAAAAAGCCTTTCAAAGGCAACAGAGATGGACCGTCCAGCCTCAACAAGATTCTAGACAAATTATGTCAGATCCACGGGACCTCCGATAAACCTGCAAATCACACCCACAGAGAATGCTGGGTCTTCAAACAGGCCGACAAACTAAACGCCGAACACAAGGGGAGGGAGACACCAAGTGAAGACGAGGATGAGCCTCATCAGCCAAGCACTGGGGGACAGAAAAAAATTCCCACCAGAGGTCAAAACAATGAACATGATTCACGTAACAGAAAGATGGAGCAAACATGCACTTCGAGACACATGCGCCGTAGAGCCCGTCACCCCTAAGTTCAACCCTTGGTCGGCCTGCCCAATCACCTTTGATCGCAGGGATCACCTGACAAGTATCCGGCACGGATGATTGGCTGCCTTGGTGCAAGACCCAATTATCAACGGATACCATCTCACCCAAGTCCTCATGGACGGCGGCAGTAGTCTTAATCTGATATATCAGGACACAGTCTGCAAAATGGGGATAGACCCGACAAGAATTAGCCCAAGTAATACTACCTTTAAAGGAGTAATACCAGGCTCAGAGGCCCGATGTACGGGCTCTCTAGTATCAGAGGTTATATTCGGTTCTCCCGACAACTTCCGAAGTGAAAAATTAACCTTCGACATCGCTCCATTCCGAAGCGGCTATCAAGCACTACTCGGAAGAACAGCTTTCGCTCGTTTTAAGGCAGTACCGCATTACGCTTCTCTTAAGCTTAAGATGCCCGGTCCCCACGGCATCATCACAGTTAGCGGAAATATTGAGCGTTCCTTACGCGCGGAAGAACGTGTGGCGGCTTTAACAGCCGAATACTAAACGGCCTCTCCGACCAGAATAAATGATCGGTCGTCAAGACCACGGACACGGCTAGACGAGTTCGGCGCATCACTAGCTGTAACAGCTTACATAAATCTGCGATTGGCTTGATGGTTATACCCCCATAGGCGGTACCAAGGGCTTCCCGCATGTAAAAAGGACTACAGTTCGGCTCGACCTTACTTATCTTGAATTTTAATGGTTTATTGAGAATAACCAATTTTTCACACGACAACTTTCACCTAAGTTTTTCTCTTTTACAGATGATAATCGTGCTACACCCTTCCAGGATACGGCACAACGGAGACACAGGCGCAGACGTGCAGCAGGGCCCTGCTCAAAGGTTTCTTTTTAGATTAAGACCCTGTGTAAACCTTTTTTACTGTCTCTTGTTGCTTCACATCCTCCGGATACTCAATATAACCGAGAGGGATGCTGATGTTATTGGCATTTCACCACGTCAGAATAATGCACGTACCTAGCCACTCGGGGTTCATTATCAAGGGCGTTACTCAGCCCGGTATATGTTGTAAAGACCGAATCTCTTAGGGAGTGTCCGGCGTCGCGAGTTTGGCCTTATATGCATCAGCTCTGAATCATGTCTTTGGTCAAATGTTGAGTTTGCCCGGCTCCCGCGTCTTGCTACCTTACGTTCCGCTCTATCGGCTAAGGTGGCACCAGGAGAACTACTGCGATTGTGCCCTGGTTCATTCGGATGAGCACCTCAGTAGAGAAAGCCGAAAACTGACTGTCATGATAAAGGGCGAGACTGGTCAACCACTCGACGACTTAACGGAATCTTCGGGATTCCTCCGCATTAATGAAGGGCCGGCTTTCCCGGTCACGTACGTACGTGCCCCGTGCTTGGACGAGCGCATAAATACCAGGGGCTATATAGTAGCCCCACTGTCAAACTCCTATGGTTAAGTGAAAGTGTTAAAGCAATATAGTCCGATTGCCTCGTTCGCCACGCTACCACCTCCTTAATGGACTAAGACGTTGGATCAAGTGTGAAGACGCGCTTTTGCGAACACCCCCGCATTATATGCGTGGGGACTGAAGCCGACGACTGCAAACTTTCAGGATATATATATATATATATATATATATATATATATATATATATACATAAACGACCGCACAGGAGGCATAATAATACTTTCAGACAAAAGTATAAGAACAGCCTTTATAATTCAAATAACATTGTTCTTACAATGGGGATACATGTCACTAGAACATAATATTCTTCGAGCACTGAGCCTCTATTAAACGAGCGCCTTCGAGGACTTCTTCAAAGTAGTGCTGGGCCGATACTCGGCCTACGGCCGAACTCTGGGTTGCAATAGTAGTGGCCTCCATCTCTGCCCAGTATGTCTTGACACGGGCAAGAGCCATCCGCGCACCCTCTATGCATGCCGACCTCTTCATAGCGTCGATATGCGGCACAGCACCAAGGAACCGTTGCACTAACCCAAAATAACTATTCGGCATTGGTCCTTCCGGCCAAAGATGATCCACAACAAGACCTCATGGCAAGCCCGGACAACCTATGGAGCTCGGCCCACTCGGCCATTCGCTCATTTAACAGCAGCGGACGCACCGGAACATTGAATTGTGACCAGAACAGCTTTTCCACTTCATGATCTTTTTGATCTTTGAAAAACTCGGCCGCATCAGCAGCACTCGCTGCCAAATCCACGTATGCGTCTGCAGAACTCCATAATTGATCAAGAGGGGCATACTTAGGATCTCTGAACTTCATCCGCAACAAAAAGAGCTTCCCAGCAGCGATATCTCCGGCTTGACGCAGCTCCTCCTTCGCCGCTCTGATTTTAGAGTGGGCTTCCTTGGCTGCTACCATGGCCTTATCCAGGTCCATCGTCTTCGTTCGGCTTTCCTTTTCAAGAAGCTCGTAACGCTCGGCGGCGTCTTTCAACTCAACATCCATCTTGGCTATTTTATCTTTGCTTTGGCAATGCGCAGCCTGTTCGGCTCTCAGTTCTTCGACCGCCTTTAGAGCGGCCGCATCACTCTTCCTGGCTTGTTCCTTGGCTCGGGCAAGTTCCGCTCGAAGGGTATCCACGGCGGCAGCTCCATCTGCAGTCACAACATATTAAAGATACTAGCATCATGCTCCTCTTAACATGTGTTGATCACCGGAGAAAATACATACCCTGTGCCTCGTCAAGCCGCTTGTTTACAAGCATGATGTCGGCATCTGCCGCATCAAGTTGCCGCTTCAGCTCGGCAAACTCACCAGTCCGGCTAGCCACCGGACCTTTAGCCACCTGCACGTGAAGGCGGCATGATTATTACCTGGGACTATGATCCTCTGTTTGCCGTTGTTTTCAACAGCAACCAGAGTCTCAGGGGCTACTATTTGCATAGGGCACACCTAGCGTGTGCGGTACCGTCAAAAATATATACTACTTTGCGTACCTCAAAGCCTCTCAGCAGGCTCATAAAAGCTTCGTGCAACCCGCTTTCGGCGGATGAAATCCTCTCAACCACCGTACCCATTAGCGTACGCTGCGCTTCTGAGATAGCCGCTTGCTCCAGAAGATTCATTAGTGCGTCTGGTCACGCACCGGACAGTCCCGGCCTCTTTCTGTTGCTCCCCTTAGGAGCCGAATACTCCGGACTTCGGGTGGCCGAAGGGTTACCCTCTGGCCTTGGTGGATCAGGAGAAGTCCTCCGTGACGATACCTCAGGGTCGCCCACCTCATGAGGCGGGGAGGCATGGGGAGGTGTTTCGCTCTCCATCATCTCCGGAAGAAGATCCCCCGAAGACGAACTCTGTCGAGAAGGGCTACGATCCGAACTACTAGACATACGCTTCGGTTATTGTCCTCAGAAATAAAACAGGATATGCTTACTATGGAGTACTTTTGTTTACTTATAGCTCGGTGGAGGGCTGATCCCCTTGCGGGCACTGTGCGGCAAGGATACCCTCCGGGGCGGGACCCTCTGGCGAAGATTTCTCCCCTCGTTTGGAAACCATTGTTTCCAAGTCTTAAGAGGCGGTCCTCTTCCTTCCCTGGGGAGAAGGAATTTCAGATTCTTCTCCCCGGTTATCCTCCTTCGCAGAGGCGCTAATTCCCCCGGTTTGGATGAATAATGAGCGAGGCCCGCTTTCAGCCTCTTTATTCCCCCTTTATCTTCCCCTGAGGGCACTTGATAAGGCGCGAGCTCAAGCATTCTGGCCAGTACTGGATCCGCTGAGCCCTCGGGGAGGGGGGCCGAACACCTGATCATCTTCGCCTTTTTTACCCAGTCCTGGTCAAAGAGCGACTTTTCACAATAATGTTGTGATAAATAAAGAGACAGCGTGTTCGGCCAAAGAACTACTTACTTGGGTATGTGGACGATTGCAGCTCAGACCCGCATCCTCGATGGTGTCCGGACACTTTATTTGTGATCTGAAGAACAATTTGTACATCTCTTCGAGCGTCATGCCGAGGAAGTGCTGAATAGCTCGCGGTCCTTCCGGGTTGAACTCCCACATACGGAGAGGTCGACGTTTGCAAGGCGGGACTCGACGGACTAGCATGACTTGCATTACCGTGACCAGGCTGACATCTCTCTCGAGGAGATCTCGGATGCGACTCTGCAATATCGGCACATCATTTACTGACCCCCAGTCCAGCCCCTTGTTGATCCATGATGTCAGTTGTGGCGGGGGGCCCCGAGCGGAAGGCAGGGGCGGCCACCCACTTAGTACCGCCGGGAGCTGTGATGTAAAACCACTCCCGTTGCCATAAGCTGGATACCTCCGGGAAGGAACCCTTTGGCCATGGAACATCGACGCCTTTGCTTATTACGGCACCTCCGCATTCTGCGTGTCACCCATTAATCATCTTCGGCTCCACATTAAAGGTCTTGAGCCATAAGCTGAAGTGCGGGGTGACATGGAGGAAGGCCTCACACAAGACGATGAACGACGAGATGTGAAGGATGGAATCCGGGGCCAGGTCATGGAAATCCAGCCCGTAATAGAACATGAGCCCCCTAACAAAGGGATCTAGACTAAGGCCTAGCCCTTAGAGGAAGTGGGAGACGAATATGACGCTCTCGTCGGGTTCGGGAGTGGGAATGACCTGTCCTCGAGCAGGTAGCCTGTGCGAGATTTCGGCAGTCAGATACCTGGCTTCTCTTAGCTTCTTGATGTCCTCCTCTATAACAGAGGAGGGCATCCACCGACCTTGAAGGTTGGATCCGTACATGATTGAAGGTCCGAAGCGCCTAGCCTGAGCCTTGGGTGTTGGAACTCGACGTGGGGGAAGGGTTCGATTGAGTGCGAGAAGAAAAGGACAGGCCTTGGCCTCTTTATAAAGAAGATGAATATCAAGCGTCCTCCGAGTGACCGTTTGGAACTTGCCTAAAATCGAGGAGTCATACCAACGGGCACGATTGGGTTGCCCATACCCATATTGACGAGAATCCCGTAATAAGGGGAACACAATCTCTGCCTTGACAAGATGTGCCAATAAAACTGCCTCGCGAAACATGCAGTGGCAGGCTGGTTGTGAAAAACGGTTCGAATAATGACCAGGCCGTGGTGTGATGTCATGTTATGAAAAGTTGTCAGCGGATTAGATTTGTGGAAATATTATTCTCTCTACGGTGGTATGTGGAATTTGTTTTGCAGAGCTGGACACTATCCTTGTGTTCAAAATCTTCTACGGAGTATTCGGAGGAGGAACCCGCCTTGGAATGTCGAAGACAATCTGCGCGCCAGACTCATCGTCATTGAAGCCTGGTTCAGGGGCTACTGAGGGAGTCCTGGATTAGGGGGTCCTCGGACGGCCGGACTATATCCTTTAGCCGGACTGTTGGACTATGAAGATACAAGATTGAAGACTTCGTCCCGTGTCCGGATGGGACTCTCCTTGGCATGGAAGGCAAGCTTGGAAATACGGATATGTAGATCTCCTCCCTTGTAACCGACTCTGTGTAACCCTAGCCCCCTCCGGTGTCTATATAAACCAGAGGGTTTAGTCCGTAGGACAACAACAATCATACCATAGGCTAGCTTCTAGGGTTTAGCCTCTACAATCTCGTGGTAGATCAACTCTTGTAATACTCAGATCATCAAGATCAATCAAGCAGGAAGTAGGGTATTACCTCCATCGAGAGGGCCCGAACCTGGGTAAACATTGTGACCCCTGCCTCCTGTTACCATCCGCCTTAGACGCACAGTTCGGGACCCCCTACCCGAGATCCGCCGATTTTGACACCGACAATGGTCTAGTAGCCAATCTGTTAGGTGAAATAGCTCTACACCGTTTTATACTCAATCTTTGTTCAATGGCTGTGTGCTCGGCCTCATTGACTGCTGAAACATCCTGCCATAATTTAGCACTCAAATCTTTTTGCTGAATTAGCTTTAAATATATTTCGTTACTTAGATCTGCTTGTCCAAATATCTTGCCATAGCTTTAGACATCGACCTAGGTATTTTTTTCTGGACTTCATAAAAAAGCATATATGTTTTTCCTATAAATTCTAGTAGAAGAACTAATTTGTATGTCTAACAGATGGACAGGACTTGGATAACTTCTGCTCGAAGATTCTCCGCTGCATATGTCGAGGGGGTTGAAAACTTCATGAACTTTATCAGAGCTGAGTACGGTGGTCCGAAATCAGATGTGCTCTGCCCGTGTAGCAATTGTATGAATTCAGTTACAAGACCCCAGTCAACTGTGCAAAATCATCTACACTTGTATGGGATGTCGGTCACATATACTAGGTGGGTTCATCATGGTGAAGCTGTGAACGTTAATGTTACTGACTACGTGGAAGCAACAGATCACCATCTTGATCTG
This sequence comes from Aegilops tauschii subsp. strangulata, assembly GCF_002575655.3. Classification (NCBI taxonomy): domain Eukaryota; kingdom Viridiplantae; phylum Streptophyta; class Magnoliopsida; order Poales; family Poaceae; genus Aegilops; species Aegilops tauschii. The sequence goes on from NC_053037.3 coordinate 191,487,836, forward strand.
CCTGATGCTCAGGTGGAAGAGGAGGAGGAGGTGGTGGTGGCGGAGCCAGTGAGTTTGACCAACATTGAAACAATGCTACGAAATGCGCATGCATTTCGTGAACTTTCACCTGCAGAAGAAAAATAGTGGGCCCGCATGTTGGAACAATGCAACGTGGCTGTCACCCCAGGAAATAAGCTGTAAGTATTGTCAGCTATGGTCACCTTTCTTTAGGTGAAGACGTCTGAGCGGATGACCAAAAAATCATTCGATGCGATGTTGGCTGCTTTCCGCAAAGCTTTCCCAGATGTGTCTGAGCTGCCACACACCTACAGTAAAATGAAGAATTTCCTTCGTGCAGTTGGAATTGGATATGATATGATCCATGTTTGTAAGAATAATTCTGTTCTGTTCCGGAAGGATTATGCCAACTTAAGTGAATGCCAGAAATGCAAATCATCAAGATGGAAAGATGGCGATGATGTGAAGAGGATTCCTCATAATGTTCTGAGACATTTTCCAATTACACCAAGATTGCAGATGTTGTTTCATGATGCTGAAACAAGAGAGGGTGTACTGTGGCATTCTAGGAACCAGGAGTACAGAGATCAGAATGTAATGAGCCATCCATCACATGGTAGTGAGTGGAAAAGCTTCAATCAGAAACACAAAAAGTTTGTTGCTGACCCAAGAAACATTAGACTTGGCTTAGTGATACGTCTCAAACGTATCTATAATTTACGAAGTATTCATGCTATTATATTATCTATTTTGGATGTTTATGGGCTTTACTAAACACTTTTATATTATTTTTTGGGACTAACCTATTAACTAGAGGCCCAGCCCAAATTGCTGTTTTCTTGCCTATTTTAGTGTTTTGAAGAAAAGGAATATCAAACGGAGTCCAAACGGAATGAAAACTTCGGGAGAGTTATTTTTGGAACGGAAGCAATCCAGGACTCTTGGAGTAGACGTCAGGGAAGCTTCGAGGAAGCCACGAGGCAGGGAAGCGCGCCCTACCCCCTGGGCGCGCCCCCACCCTCGTGGGCCCCTCATGGCTCCCCTGATCGACTTCTTTCGCCTATATATGTCCATATACCCTAAAAACATTGGGGAACAGAATAGATCGGGAGTTCCGCCGCCGCAAGCCTCCGTAGCCATCGAAAACCAATCTAGACCCGTTCCGGCACCCTGCCGGAGGGGGGATCCATCACCAGTGGCCATCTTCATCATGCTGGTGCTCTCCATGACGAGGAGGGAGTAGTTCACCCTCGGGGCTGAGGGTATGTACCAGTAGCTATGTGTTTGATCTTTCCCTCTCGTGTTCTTGAGGTGATACGATCTTGATGTATCGCGAGCTTTGCTATTATAGTTGGATCTTATGATGTTTCTCCCCCTCTACTCTCTGGTAATGGATTGAGTTTTCCCTTTGAAGTTATCTTATCGGATTGAGTCTTTAAGGATTTGAGAACACTTGATGTATGTCTTGCATGTGCTTATCTGTGGTGACAATGGGATATCACGTGATCTACTTGATGTATGTTTTGGTGATCAACTTGCGGGTTCCGTAACATTGTGAACTTATGCATAGAGGTTGGCACACGTTTTCGTCTTGACTCTCCGGTAGAAACTTTGGGGCACTCTTTGAAGTTCTATGTGTTGGTTGAATAGATGAATCTGAGATTGTTTGATGCATATCGTATAATCATACCCGTGGATACTTGAGGTGACATTGGAGTATCTAGGTGACATTGGGGTTTTGGTTGATTTGTGTCTTAAGGTGTTATTCTAGTACAAACTCTATGATAGATCGAACGGAAAGAATTGCTTCGTGTTATTTTACTACGGACTCTTGAATAGATCGATCAGAAAGGATAACTTTGAGGTGGTTTCATACCCTACAATAATCTCTTCGTTTGTTCTCCGCTATTAGTGACTTTGGAGTGACTCTTTGTTGCATGCTGAGGGATAGTTATATGATCCAATTATGTTATTATTGTTGAGAGAACTTGCACTAGTGAAAGTATGAACCCTAGGCCTTGTTTCAACGCACTGCATTACCGTTTGTGCTCACTTTTATCTTTAGTTACCTTGCTGTTTTTATATTTTCAGATTACAAAAACCTATGTCTACCATCCATATTGCACTTGTATCACCATCTCTTCGCCGAATTAATGCACCTATACAATTTACCATTGTATTGGGTGTGTTGGGGACACAAGAGACTCTTTGTTATTTGGTTGCAGGGTTGCTTGAGAGAGACCATCTTCATCCTACGCCTCCCACGGATTGATAAACCTTAGGTCATCCACTTGAGGGAAATTTTCTACTGTCCTACAAACATCTGCACTTGGAGGCCCAACAACGTCTACAAGAAGAAGGTTGCGTAGTAGACATCAAGCTCTTTTCTGGCGCCGTTGCCGGGGAGGTGAGTGCTTGAAGGTATATCTTTAGATCTTGCAATCGAATCTTCTAGTTTCTTGTTTTATCACTAGTTTAGTTTATCAAAGAAAACTACAAAAAAAATGGAATTGAGGGTGCCTCATATGTTTCATCTTTTTAATATCTTTCATGAGAATAAGGATTCCGATAATTGTGCTCAATTGCTAGAGGAAGAATGCATTAAAATGTTTGGCACTAAATCTTTGAAGTATGAGCATGATTGCAATGTTCTTAGTATGAACTCTTTGAATATCCATAGTACTAATGATGATTGCACTAGTCATGATGAAAATGTCTCTTATAAGCATGTCAACTTTTATGAAGTGCATAGAGTTTACAAGTACACACCAAATAGGGAAGATAGATTTTGCAAGAGGCATAAGTATTTAGAAACTAAATGGTTGCAAGAGAGGCTAGATGTTTGTGTTGAAAATTTAAAATTTCTTTGCCATATTTGTGAACTTTGCAATGAACATGGTCATTTAAATCTCCAATGCAAATTGTTTCATGATCGTATTGTGTCCAAAAATTGTGATGATTTGATTTCCCATGCACATCATAATGAACTTAGTTTGCTTTTGGGTTATGTAGAAATGAAACGTATACCTAAGCATATTCCAGAATATAACCTTGAGAAATTCCTCGATATTGATCTAGAAGAAATTTATATGTATTGTGCGGTGAATTGCATTGAAAATCCTTATATTGCCAATTACATAAAGAAAACAAAACAAATAGAAGATGAAGAGAATACTAATGAAAGGGAAGAGGCTTCCCAATATCCTCCTATTATTTCTTATGATGAATCAGGTAACGAGGAGGAGCCTTTTATTCAACCAATCTCATTAATAAGGAGCTCAAAAAAGAGGGTTAAACCCACACATGATGTGAAGAAGAAAAATAAAAGACGGAGAAGCAAAGGTAGAAAGGTATCCCTCCCAAATGATGTTGCTCCTATTACTCATTGTGATGATGATAATTGCTATACTATTGGTGCTATCCATACTATTAATGATGAGAGTGATTATGCTTATGATATGAAAAGGCCCAAGCTTGGGGATGCTATGTTTGATGAGAATGACATGTTTGAGAATATATTTGCTGCAATTAATGTTTGTCCCAAGCTTGGGGATGCTATGTTTAATGAAGATGATATTTTTAGCCTCCCAAGTTTTGATGAGCAAATTTATTATGATGATAGCATGCTTCCTATTTATGATGGTTATATTGATGAAAGTGGGTTTGGAAGAGTGTCAACTTTAGGAAGTAATGATCCCACTATTTTGGAGGGTGTTGAATCTTATAATATTTATGAAAGTGAATTTGGAGAGGTCATGACTTTATTTAGTGATGAATCCACTATTTCAGAAGAGGTTTCAATTGATTATGATGAGAACAAAGTTGCTACTTATGATGATTATTGTGATGAAACTTATGCTATAAAAAGTAGTGATGATTATATTTATAAAACTTGTCATGATTATGATTACCCTTTTTTCTGAACATTACACTTTTAATATGGAAACAATTTAGTATTCGAGTTTCGTATGATACCCCCACTATTCCGAATAAGAAGAATTTTGCTTATGTGTAGTAAAAATTCTATGCTTGTGGCTCATGTAAAGAATGCTTTGTGTGATAGTTATATTGTTGAATTCATTCATGATGCTACTGAAAATTATTATGAGGGAGGAATATATGCTTGTAGGAATTGCAATAATATCAAGTTTCCTCTCTATGTGCTTAAAGTTTTGAAGTTATGCTTGTTTTGCCTTCCTATGCTAGTTGATTATTGTTCACATAAGTTGTTTGCTCACAAAATCCCTATGCATAGGAAGTGGGTTAGACTTAAATGTGCTAGTCATATTCTTCATGATGCTCTCTTTATGTTTCAATTCTTATCTTTTATGTGAGCATCATTGAAATCATCATGCCTAGCTAGGGGCATTAAACGTTAGCGCTTGTTGGGAGGCAACCCAATTTTATTTTTGTTTCTTACTTTTTGGTTCTGTTTAGTAATAAATATTTCATCTAGCCTCTGGTTATATGTGTTTTCATGTTTTAATTAGTGTTTGTGCCAAGTAGAACCTTCGGGAAGACTTGGGTGAAGTCTTTTTGATCTTGCTGTAAAAAACAGAAACTTTAGCGCTCACGATATTAGCTACAACTTTTTACTGGAGAGTGATATTTAGTTGATTACTTTTGAAGATGATTAATAGACAAATTACTCAGGTTCACCAATTTATTTCAGAATTTTTGGAGTTCCAGAAGTATACGTTTGATACAGATTACTACAGACTGTTCTGTTTTCGACAGATTCTGTTTTCATTGTGCTGTTTGCTTATTTTGATGAATCTATGAGTAGTATCGGAGGGTATGAACCATAGAGAAGTTGTAATACAGTAGATATTACACCAACATGAATTTAGAATGAGTTCATAACAGTACCAAAAGTGGTTTTATTTTCTTATACTAACGGAGCTTACGAGTTTTCTGTTGAGTTTTGTGTTGTGAAGTTTTCAAGTTTTGGGTAAAGATTCGATGGACTATGGAATAAGGAGTGGCAAGAGCCTAAGCTTGGGGATGCCCAAGGCACCCGAAGGTAATATTCAAGGACAACCAAGAGCCTAAGCTTGGGGATGCCCCGGATGGCATCCCCTCTTTCGTCTTCGTTCATCGGTAACTTTACTTGGAGCTATATTTTTATTCACCACATGATATGTGTTTTGCTTGGAGCGTCATTTTATTTTGTTAGTATTTTCTTACTGTTATTTAGAATAATTTTTTGCATCTATATTTTCAATAAAAATGTCAAGGATAGCCTTTACCATGCTTATTTTGCAAGTATACATGTTGCTGTTTCAAAACAGAAAGTTTACCGCTGTTGCAAAAATTCCCTAGAAAAATCAGAATGTGATAAAATGTTGAAACCTTTTGCATAATAAGATCTGATAAATTTACTACAGTGGGAATTTTCTTGCATAATTTTTGGAGCTACGGAAGTTTGGATCTTGCTGCATTCTTTACATACTGCCCTGTTTAGGCAGATTGCTGTTATGTTTGCATTGTTTGCATATGTTTGCTTCTTTAATGATTCTATTTGAGGATAGGACTATTAAATTTGCAGAGGAATTTAGTATGAAATGTTGAATAATAATTTTAGTGATTTGCTACAGTAGAGTATGATAAGCTTTTTGTGTTGGTTTATACTAGCTTATCTCACGAGTTCTTGTTGAGTTTGGTGTGGATGAAGCTTTCGAGATTTAGGAAACCGTGATATGAGAGGTATTAAGGAGACACAAAAGCTCAAGCTTGGGGATGCCCAAGGCACCCCAAGATAATATTTCAAGAAGTCTCAAGCATCTAAGCTTGGGGATGCCCCGGTAGGCATCCCACCTTTCTTCTTCAACAATTATCGGGTAGTATCGGTTGAGCCTAAGTTTTTGCTTCTTCACATGATGAGTGCTCTCCTTGGAATGTCATTTTATTTTGTTTTGCTTGCTATTTGAATAAAATATCAAGATCTGAAATTATTAAATGGGAGAGTCTTCACATAGCTAAATAATTATTCAACTACCCATTGATCTTCACTTATATCTTTCGGAGTAGTTTGTCATTCATTCACATGCTTCACATATATCCTATGAGTAAATGGTTGAATGATTTGAATATAAGAAATCTGAAATTATATATGTTTCATATGCTTATCCCATGGGGAGTAATGACTTCACATATAAGAAGTAGAGGTGGTAAATTTATTGAAAGTTAGCAAACATTGTATTAGTCACTTGAACAATTCATGAAATAATATTGAGGGAAGAGAGATTTCACATATAAATATACTATCTTGGACATCTTTTGTAATTGTGAGCACTGATTAAAATATGATATGCTAAAAGGTTGATGTTGGACAAGGAAGACAACGTAATGGGTTATGTCTTCTTATATCCAAAATAAAGTATATTGTCATGGATCATCCAATATGCTGAGCTTGCCTTTCCCCCTCATGCTAGCCAAATTATTTGCACCAAGTAGAGATACTACTTGTGCTTCCAAACATCCCTTAAATCAGTATTGCCATGAGAGTCCACCATACCTACCTATGGATTGAGTAAGATCCTTCAAGTAAGTTGTCATCGGTGCATGCAATAAAAATTGCTCTCTAAATATGTATGATCTATTAGTGTGGAGAAAATAAGCTTTATAAGATCTTGTGATGTGGAAGCAATAAAAGCGACAGACTGCATAATAAAGGTCCCTATCACAAGTGGCAATATAAAGTGACTTCTTTCGCATTAAGATTTTGTGCATCCAACTATAAAAGCGCATGACAACCTCTGCTTTCCTCTGCGAAGGGCCTATCATTTATTCTTGTCTTATACCTTATGCAAGAGTCATGGTGATCTTCACCTTTCCTTTTTACATTTTATCCTTTGGCAAGCACATTGTGTTGGAAAGATCCTGATATATATATCCAATTGGATGTAAGTTATCATGAACTATTATTGTTGACATTACCCTTGAGGTAAAAGGTTGGGAGGCAAAACTATAAGCCCCTATCTTTCTCTGTGTCCGGTTAAAGCTTTGAACCCATAAATATCACGTGAGTGTTAGAAATTATGAAAGATTAAATGATAGTTGAGTATGTGGAGTTTGCTAAATCAAAGCTCGGACATAGAACCTTCCTGAAAATAAGATGAATTGCAATTGTTTGATGACTGAGAACATATTTTGTTAGTTTTCAAGAAAGTTTATGGTCTATGCTTTAACATGTGAATAGCTTGTTACTTGATCTTGAAAAGTTTTATGAGTTGAGCTACTATTATGACATATAATGATGCTAGAAAAGGTGATTGAAATTATCATTGATCAAACTTGTGCACCTGCTAGCATTCACACTTCATAAATTATTTCTTTTATCATTTACCTACTCGAGGACGAGCAGGAATTAAGCTTGGGGATGCTGATACGTCTCCAACGTATCTATAATTTATGAAGTATTCATGCTATTATATTATCTGTTTTGGATGTTTATGGTCTTTACTAAACACTTTTATATTATTTTTTGGGACTAACCTATTAACCAGAGGCCCAGCCCAAATTTCTGTTTTCTTGCCAATTTCAGTGTTTCGAAGAACAGGAATATCAAACGGAGTCCAAACGGAATGAAACCTTCGGGAGAGTTATTTTCGGAACGAAAGCAATCCAGGAGACTTGGAGTAGATGTCAGGGAAGCTTCGAGGAAGCCACGAGGCAGGGAGGCGCGCCCTACCCCCCTGGGCGCGCCCCCACCCTCGTGGCTCCCCTAGCCGACTTCTTTCGCCTGTATATGTCCATATACCCTAAAAACATTGGGGAACAGAATAGATCAGGAGTTCCGCCGCCGCAAGCCTCTGTAGCCACCGAAAACCAATCTAGACCCGTTCCGGCACCCTGACGGAGGGGGGATCCATCACCGGTGGCCATCTTCATCATCCCGACGCTCTCCATGACGAGAAGGGAGTAGTTCACCCTCGGGGCTAAGGGTATGTACCAGTAGCTATGTGTTTGATCTCTCTCTCTTGTGTTCTTGAGGTGATACGATCTTGATGTATCGCGAGCTTTGCTATTATAGTTGGATCTTATGATGTTTCTCCCCCTCTACTCTCTTGTAATGGATTGAGTTTTCCCTTTGAAGTTATCTTATCAGATTGAGTCTTTAAGGATTTGAGAACACTTGATGTATGTCTTGCATGTGCTTATCTGTGGTGACAATGGGATATCACGTGATCTACTTGATGTATGTTTTGGTGATCAACTTGCGGGTTCCGTAACATTGTGAACTTATGCATAGAGGTTGGCACACGTTTTCGTCTTGACTCTCCGGTAGAAACTTTGGGGCACTCTTTGAAGTTCTATGTGTTGGTTAAATAGATGAATCTGAGATTGTTTGATGCATATCGTATAATCATACCCGTGGATACTTGAGGTGACATTGGAGTATCTAGGTGACATTAGGGTTTTGGTTGATTTGTGTCTTAAGGTGTTATTCTAGTACAAACTCTATGATAGATCGAACGGAAAGAATAGCTTCGTGTTATTTTACTACGGACTCTTGAATAGATCGATTAGAAAGGATAACTTTGAGGTGGTTTCGTACCCTACAATAATCTCTTCGTTTGTTCTCCGCTATTAGTGACTTTGGAGTGACTCTTTGTTGCATGCCGAGGGATAGTTATATGATCCAATTATGTTATTATTGTTGAGAGAACTTGCACTAGTGAAAGTATGAACCCCTAGGCCTTGTTTCAACGCACTGGATTACCATTTGTGCTCACTTTTATCTTTAGTTACCTTGCTGTTTTTATATTTTCAGATTACAAAAACCTATGTCTACCATTCATATTGCACCTGTATCACCATCTCTTCGCCGAACTAGTGCACCTATACAATTTACCATTGTATTGGGTGTGTTGGGGACACAAGAGACTCTTTGTTATTTGGTTGCAGGGTTGCTTGAGAGAGACCATCTTCATCCTACGCCTCCCACGGATTGATAAACCTTAGGTCATCCACTTGAGGGAAATTTGCTACTGTCCTACAAACCTCTGCACTTGGAGGCCCAACAACCCCTACAAGAAGAAGGTTGCGTAGTAGACATCACTTTGCTTCAGATGGATTTAACCCATTTGGCCACGAGAGCGCCACATATAGCATGTGGCAAGTGCATGTTATCCCTTACAACATGCCTCCAAATGTCTGCACCAAAGAATCAAACTACATGATGGCCTTGCTCATCCCAGATCCAAAAAGTCCTGGAAAGGATTTTGATTTATTCATGGAGCCTCTTGTGGAGGAACTTCAACAGCTATGGAAGGGTGTTCTCACTCGAGACCTATATAGCAGCCCACCAGCTGATTTCTTTCTACGTGCTATTATAATTTGGTGCATCCATGATTATCCGGCTTTGGGCACGATGTCAAGGCGAACGACACAGGGTTACAATGCATGTGTTCGTTGTGACAGGAATCTGCTGTCATACGCAATACTTAGCAAGATCTGTTACATTAGACACCGCCGTTTCCTTGCCAAGGACAAGCCGCGTCCTACAAAATACCGAAGACATGTGTTCAATGCAAAGCATGAAAACCGTGATGCGCCAAAGAGGCTCACTAAGGGAGTACTGGATTAAGGGGTCCTCGGACGTCAGGGTTGTGTGACGTGGGCCAGACTGATGGGCCATGAAGATACAAGACAGAAGACTTCCTCCCGTGTCCGGATGGGACTTTCCTTTGCGTGGATGGCAAGCTTGGCGTTCGGATATGAGGATTCCTTCCTCTGTAAACCGACTCTGTACAACCCTAGGCCCCTCCGGTGTCTATATAAATAGGAGGGTTTAGTCCGTAGAGGCAATCACAATTATACAGGCTAGACATCTAGGGTTTAGCCATTACGATCTCGTGGTAGATCAACTCTTGTAATCCTCATATTCATCAAGATCAATCAATCAGGAAGTAGGGTATTACCTCCATTAAGAGGGCCCGAACCTGGGTAAACATCGTGTCCCCCGTCTCCTGTTACCATCAACCTTAGACGCACAGTTCGGGACCCCCTACCCGAGATCCGTCGATTTTGACACCGACATTGGTGCTTTCATTGAGAGTTCCGCTGTGTCATCATTAGAAGGTTCGACGACTCCATCAGTCATCTACAACAATGCCGTCCTGGGGGAGGTTTTTCTCCCCAGCCAGATCTTCGTATTCGGCGGCTTCGCACTGCGGGCCAACTCGCTGTCTAGAGCAGATCGACAGCTACGCCCTAGGTCACCAGATTAGTTTTGGAAATCTGGACTATGTCGCTGATATCCGAGGAGACTTGACCTTCTAAGGGTTCACAACCCCAACCTCCGCTCTGGCCTTAGATCCGAAGCGCATCGCGGGGTCCGAAGACGGGATTCCTGAGCCCGCCGGACTATCTGCGGCCACTAAGCCCAGTACATGAGAGCCGGAGGAAGTAGTGTCGCTGGCAACCATCACGAAGCCGGACTCTTCTCCGGACACTGGCTCCGAACCCTTGGAGTCAGCATCGCATGATCTCGGCCAACGAGTCTCCTTCCCGCCGTACTCAACGGACTCTCTTCTCTCTGGCCAAACCTCGCCTTTAAGCGAGGCTCTAGACTTGATGCGATCCCTCGTCAGTACAAAGGAGCAACGTCCGAACTACGCCCAGCCCAGACTAGGGGCTGAGAGCGGGGAATTTTATGTCCCACCCACCACCCACTTCATAGCCACTGTCGAGGACTTAACTGACATGCTCGATTACGGCTCCGAAGACATCGACGGTATGGACGATGATGCCGGAGAAGACCAGGCCCAAAACCCACCGTTTACCGGATGTTGGACGGCCACCTCTTTGTATGACGTGTACATGGTGGATACACCCAAAGAGGGTAACGACGATAACGAGAAAAATGCAGTCGAGGATAAACCTCCTGAGATACAACCAAAGCGCTGACATTAGTGGCGCCACTCTAAATCACGCCGCGGAAAAGACAGCAGTACCGGCACGAGAGACAACAATACTCCGGACGCCGTCGGAGACCAAGAAGACCTCAGCGAGCCAACCTCTGAACAGGACGATCGGGAAGATGGGTAAGTTAGCCCTGATGAACAGGCCGTAAACGAAGACTCGGAGGATAGTAATTATCTTCCACTCTCCGAGGATGAGGTGAGCCTCGGCGACGAAGACTTTATCGTGCCTGAGGAACCCCTTGAGCAGGAGCGCTTTAAGTGCCTGCTAATAGCCACTGCAAAGAGCCTGAAAAAGAAGCAGCAGCAGCTTCAAGTTGATCAAGATCTACTCAACGACAGGTGGACTAATGTCCTGTCAGCCGAGGAATACGGCCTCGAGCGCCCAACCAAAAGTTACCCGAAGCGTAAACTGCTACCTCAATTCGACGACGAGGCACTTGAGCCCGTACCATCAGTGCGTAACGCGGCTGACCAACCACAACATGGCCGGGACAAAACGACAACTCAAGCCGAACACCAGCCCATACTACCTCGCCGTAAAGGTAGAGACATAACTGCTCGGGGATATACATACGACCTGCGGCAGGACCTGGAAAATAGAACAGGTCAGACGAGATTGATCTACAGATCGCGGGGGCATGCCCCGGCGCACGACGACAGCTATCTAGCCGGACGTGACAAGCATAACCACGTCCGGGTCGAAAACCGCAGACGGACTCCATCCGAGCTACGTCGCGACTTGGCCCGATATAGAGGCGCCGCACACCCCCTCTGCTTCACTGATGGAGTAATGGAGCATGAATTCCCAGAAGGGTTTAAACCCGTGAATATCAAATCATATGATGGAACAACAGATCCCGTGGTATGGATTGAGGACTTTCTTCTCCATATTCATATGGCCCGCGGTGATGATCTTCATGCCATCAAATACCTCCCGCTAAAACTCAAGGGACCAGCTCGTTACTGGTTAAATAGCCTGCCAGAAAACTCTATAGGCAGCTGGGAGGACTTGGAAGACGCCTTCCGCGACAACTTCCAAGGTACATACGTCCGACCTCCGGATGCCAATGACTTAAGTCACATAGTTCAACAGCCCGGAGAGTCAGCCAGGAAATTCTGGACTAGGTTCCTAACTAAAAAGAACCAGATCGTCGACTGTCCGGATGCCGAAGCCCTAGCGGCCTTTAAGCATAGCATCCGCGACGAATGGCTCGCCCGACACCTCAGCCAAGAAAAGCCGAAGTCCATGGCATCCCTCGCGGCACTTATGACCCGCTTTTGTGCAGGCGAAGATAGCTGGCTAGCCCATAGCAGTAATAATGCAAGCAAACCTGGCACCTCTGAAGCCAGAAATAGCAACGGCAAGCCCCGACGCAACAGGCACAAGCGTCGAAGGAACAGTGACAATACCGATGACACGACGGTCAACGCCGGATTCAGTGGCTCCAAGTCCGGCCAGCGGAAGAAGCCATTTAAAAGAAACAATCCGGGCTCATCCAGCTTGGACTGCATACTTGATCGTCCATGTTAGATCCCCGGCACCCCCGATAAACCAGCCAATCATACCAATAGAAGCTGTTGGGTTTTTAAATAGGCCAGCAAGTTAAATACCGAGAACAAGAAGAAGGGGTCGCAAAGTGAGGACGACGACGAGGAGCCCCGTCCGTCGAACACAGGGGGACAGAAGAAGTTTCCCCCCCAAGTTAAAACGGTGAGCATGATATACGTTACCCATATCCCCAAAAGGGAGCGCAAACGCGCGCTCAGGGACGTCTGCGCGATAGAGCCAGTCACCCCAAAATTCAGCCCATGGTCGTCCTTCCCGATCACCTTCGATCGCAGGGATCATCTGACCAGTATCCGTCATGGCAATTCAGCCGCACTGGTCCTCGACCCAATCATTGATGGATTCCACCTCACGCGAGTCCTCATGGACGGTGGCAGCAGCCTCAACCTGCTTTATCAGGATACAGTCCGCCAGATGGGCATCGATCCATCAAGGATCAAGCCCACAAAAACTAGCTTTAAAGGAGTAATACCAGGTGTAGAGGCCCGCTACACGGGCTCAATCACATTGGAAGTCGTCTTCGGATTCCCGGACAACTTCCGAAGCGAAGACTTGATCTTCGATATCGTCCCCTTCCGCAGTGGCTATCACGCACTACTTGGATGAACTGCATTTGCTCGATTCAATGTGGTGCCACACTATGCTTATCTCAAACTCAAGATGCCCGGACCACGCGGTGTCATAACGGTCAATGGAAACGCGGAACACTCCCTCCGTACCGAGGAGCACACCACGCCCCTGGCAGCGGAAGTACAGAGCGGCCTTATCAAGCAGAATTTTAATTCGGCGGCCAAGCTCCAGGACACTGTCAAACGAGTCCGGACTACTCTGCAGCATGACAGTCCAGCTTGTCAGGAGCTCAACTAGCAATTCAGCCTCCGTCTCAGTCCCAATCAACCAAATGGCGGCGTACGTACCGCGCGTACATAAATACGCACTCAAAGTACCATGGGCAAAGACGGAGGCATAACTCAATTGTGGTCCATCATACGGCTCGACCTCCCCCGGGCACACATACTTTCCCTTTTCTTTTTATCCTTTTTTGGTTTCTTTCCACAGGCCCCTCACAACGGCCTGATCATCGATCCTTTCGAAGGATGGATATACCAAGGCGGCAAGCAGCATAGACGTATGGGGGAATCTCTAGGTGGTCTTCTTGACGACCACTCTACCTGTTTTCAGGACCCGCACGCAGCTCCCCCTTGGTCTCGGCATGTTCAATAGCCTGTTGCTTATCGCACTATTTGTACAAATACGCTTTGATATATTAATCAAATTATAATGGAAACAGTTTGCGGCCCAACTTATGTGGCACTGGCTTACTACTTCATTTTATTTCGCTAATCTTATCGATTGCACCCGTACACTTTGGTACGCTTTCATTCGCCAGGGGCTTCATTGCACTCCATACTACGGCAACAAAGTCTGAACACTTTTTACAGTATAGTTCGGCACCCCGCATTTAGCATTATATGCATCGGCTCCGAAACATGTATTTGGTCAATAGTTGGGTTGCCCGGCTCCTGTGCTTACTACCTTACGTTCCGTCCTATCGGCTAGGGTAGTAAAGGGAGAACTTCTGCGATTGTGTTTCTGGTTTATCCGGGTAAACACCTCAGTAGAGAAAGCCGAAAAGTAACTGTCATGATGCGGCGAGAGCTGGTCAGCTATTTGGAGGTTAAAATCTCTTGCGATTTTTTCCCGCATTATGCGACGGATCGGCCTCCACCCAATTAGGTGTCTACAACAGCCTAGTCCGGATTAACAAATACTAACTAGGGGCTGCGCCTACATTTCTATTGTCAAACTCCTATGGCTAAGTGAGGGTGATAAAGCCACATAGTCCGATTGCCTGGTTCGCTGCGCTAAACACCTCCTTCAAGGACCAAACTCTTGGATCAAGAGTGTTTAGGTTTTAACCTGAACACCCCCATACTACCTACGTGGGGGCTGAAGCCGACGACTGGGCAACTCTCAGATTTAATAAAACGGCCGCACAGGAGGCAAAATTTTAAAAACAAACAACAAGCATTATATTACATATTGGCTTTGTTTCATAATATAGGACGGGATAACATGAATGTATTCATTCAAAGATAATGTCTTTTGCACACTGGCCCTCTACAATGCGGGATCCCTTCAGGACATCATCAAAATACCGCTCGGGCGTGCGGTGCTCCTTGCCCGCGGGCGGTCCCTTGGCCGCGAACTTGACGGCGTCCATCTTCCCCCACCGAACATTGACACAGGCGAAGGCCATCCGCGCACCTTCGATGCAGACCGACCGCTTGATGGCATCAAGCCGAGGGCAGGCATCGACCAGCCGCTTCACGAGCCCGAAGTAGCTGCTGGGTATGGCTTCGGCAGGCCATAGACGGATTATCAAATCCTTCATGGCCAATTCGGCCACCCTATGCAGTTCGGTTAGCTTTTTCAGCTGATCGCTAAAGGGCAGCGGATGCTCTGGCGCAAGGTATTGCGACCAGAACAACTTCTCCGTTGAGCTCCCCTCTTCAGCTCGGAAGAACTTCGCTGCATCAGCAACACTGCGCGGCAGATCCACAAACGCTCCTGGAGAACTCCAAATCCGGGTCAGTAAGAGGTACCTTTTCTTCACAAATTTGCTCTACATAATAAAGGCCTTACCTGTCGCGATTTTCCTGGCCTCCTGGATTTCTTGGAGGGTGCCCTGGGCTTCAACCCGGGCCTCTTGTGCACTTTGGCGGGCCTTAGCAAGTTCGGACTCTTGGTCCGCATTCTTGCGCTCCAAGGACTCGCATTTCTTCACGGTGTCCTGGAGCTCCTGCTGGACCTCCCCGACCCTGGCCTCGTGTTTTTCGCGGGCGGCTTGTTTCTTTGTCGCTCTCTTCTAGGCCTCGGCCAGCGCGTTCTTGAGGGTCTCCACCTCGGTCGCAGCTCCTATGAAATATCATGATACCATGATCAACACAAATAATTCACATCTTTCTAGACCTGAATAGGCCATTGCATACCTTGCT
The DNA here is from genome assembly GCF_002575655.3 of Aegilops tauschii subsp. strangulata. Classification (NCBI taxonomy): domain Eukaryota; kingdom Viridiplantae; phylum Streptophyta; class Magnoliopsida; order Poales; family Poaceae; genus Aegilops; species Aegilops tauschii. Next base: position 191,503,333 of record NC_053037.3, read on the forward strand.
TGTCCTCTAGCTGTTTTTTTTTCGCACGGCCGAGTTCTTCCTCGGCCCGCTCCAGACTCTGCTTCAGTTTGGAGACTTCGGTAGAATGGGAGGTCGCAGCTAGCATTGGCGCCTACTTATTCACATAGACACATATGCTAAGTCTCCTGCGAAAATTATTCGATCCTCTGTCCAGCCTTTCTTTTTGAACACCGGACAGAGTCTGAGGGGCTACTGTCTATACTATGACATTCTTTTTGCATAAATTACGTCTCATACCTCAACCACCGTACCCATGAGGATACGGTGTTCCTCAACAATGGAAGCACTTTGCAGCGCTTCCAGTAGAGTATCCGGTGCCTCTGGATGGACAGAGGTCACCAGCGGAATAGGTGCACCTCCTTCTTTCGAAGGAGGCTACTTGCCTGATTCCGGAGCCGTATGGGCCTCCAGAATAGTATTCGGCCGGGGGCCGAATTGAATATGGCCCCCATCGCCAGTCTTCGGGGGGATTTGCTCCCCCATGTGTCCGGCGGCCAAGGTATCATCCTCTAGCGCCACCCTGATGGCCTCCTGTATCTCTTCCTGGCCTGGGGAGGTCCTTCGGGACAACACGTCGGCGTCGTCCATGGCCTTGGGAGAGGAGGCCGCCGGACGTGACCCGCTGTCCATCACCTTTGGATCCAGCAAATTCCCCGAAGATGAGGATCGCTGGGTGCGGGCTTGGGCCGGACTGCAGCGCGTGATTCGACATATTAAAACCACGAAGTAAAGAGGTTGGATATATGTGTGTATAAGTTCTTTTGAGTAATTACGATTCGGCCAGGGGTTTCTCCCTGGGGCACCACTCGGAGCTGCTATCAGTGTCCAACTCGGAGTTGTCCGCGAGGGAGACCTTCCCCTTCTTGGATGCCTCCAGATCCATGGAGGCCCCCCTTTTCTGCCTTCCCCCTCAGGGGGGAGTTGCTTTCCTCCTCCTCCTCATCGTCATCGGTGGCGGGGGAGGAGTGGGTTTCGGCGTCTTTGGACGTCACGTCCGAAGTGCCTTTACAGCGAAGGCCGCCTCTTCCCGCCTGGCCCTTCTTCTTGGCCTTCTTCTCCGGCGCCTGGTAGGGCTCCGGGACCAGCATCTTCGTAATAAGTGGGATAGCTGGGTTTTCAGGCAGTGGAGCCGGACACTGGATCCGCTCCGCCTTCTTTGTCCATCCCTGAAAAGACAGATAGGGAAGCTTAGACATCTTCCTTGAAGGTACAAGTGAAGGATACACCAGGATATATGAAAAACTTACCGAACTGGCGGGATGGGTCAGGTTGTACCCACGGTCTCTGGTCGTCTGCGGCCACGTCTCATTGGCCTTAAAAAGCACCTTCCAGATGCCTTCGTGTGTAGCGCCGAAGAACTGTTGCAAGGTCTGGTGCTTGGCCAGATAGAACTCCCACAGATTGCAAGTCCGGCTTTGACAAGGAAGGATCCGGCAAAAAAGCATCACCTGGATCACATTGACAAGCTTGATGTTGTTATCCACCATGCTCTTGATGCGCGTTGCAGCGCTGACACCTCGTTCGACGACACCCAGTCGAGGCCCTTTTCTAGCCAGGAGGTGAGCCGCATTGGGGCCCCGGACTTGAATTCGGGAGCCGCGGCCCAGGTGGTGTCACGGGGCTCTGTGACGTAGAACCATTGCTGCTGCCACCCTTTGACAGTCTCCACAAAGGTGCCTTCGGGCCACGTGACATTGGACATCTTGCTCACCATAGCGCCTCCGCACTCTGCGTGTTGACCACCCACCACCTTTGGCTTCACATTAAAGGTCTTTAGCCACAATCCGGAGTGGGGTGGGATGCGGAGGAAGACCTCGCACACGACAATGAATGCCGAAATGTTGAGGAAAGAGTTTGGGGCTAGATCGTGGAAATCTAGCCCATAATAGAACCTGAGTCCGCGGACGAAGGGGTGGAGTGGAAACCCTAACCCACGGACGAAGTGGGGAATGAACACCACCCTCTCGTGGGGCTCCGGGGTGGGGACGATCTGCCCCTTGGCCGGAAGCCGGTGGGCGATTTCCTGGGCCAACTACCCCGCCTCCCGGAGCTTCGTGATGTCCTTCTCCATGATGGAGGAGGCCATCCACTTGCCCTGCGCTCCAGATCCGGACATGGTTGGAGTGCTTTTTTGAGGCGGAAAGGATGGAAGCTTGGGCACTAGAGCTCGAGGATGGGTGGGCAGAGAGAAAGAAGGCGTGGGTGAAAGGGTGAATCCTTATCTCTGTATAAAGGCAACGAATATCAAGCGCCTCCCATTCGCCTTAAAACTCGCCTATTCCCCAAGGGCCATGCAGACGGCGCGGTTGGATTACCCACGCCCGTATTGATGAGAATCTCGCAATAAGGGGACACGATCTCTGCTTCTACAAGACGTGCCAATGGAAACCGCATCTCGAAACACGGAGCGAGAGGCTAAAAAATAGTTCGAAATAATGACCGGGCGGAGACGTGGCGTCTCACTACAGAAGATGTCAGTAGATGGGACTTGTTAAATATTATACTCTTTGCGGAGCTTGTCTTGCAAAGCCGGACACGTTCTATGTGTTCGAAGACAACTTTGATATATTCGGAGGAGGAACCCGCCTTGCAATGCCAAAGACAATCTGCACGCCGGACACATCGTCATTGAAGCCTGGTTCAGGGGCTACTGAGGGAGTCCTGGATTAAGGGGTCCTCAGACGTCTGGGCTGTGTGACGTGAGCCGGACTGATGGGCCATGAAGATACAAGACAGAAGACTTCCTCCCGTGTCCGGATGGGACTCTCCTTTGCGTGGATGGCAAGCTCGGCATTCGGATATGAAGATTACTTCCTCTGTAAACCGACTCTGTACAACCCTAGGCCCCTCCGGTGTCTATATAAACCGGAGGGTTTATTCTGTAGAGGCAATCACAATTATACAGGCTAGACATCTAGGGTTTAGCCATTACGATCTCGTGGTAGATCAACTCTTGTAATCCTCATATTCATCAAGATTAATCAAGCAGGAAGTAGGGTATTACCTCCATTAAGAGGGCCCGAACCTGGGTAAACATCATGTCCCCCATCTCCTGTTACCATCAACCTTAGATGCATAGTTCGGGACCCCGTACCCGAGATCCAATGGTTTTGACACTGACACTCACCGCCGATGAGTTGCAAGTGGAATTAGAGAAGGTGAGGCATATTACATCAGGAAACCATCCTGGTAATGGTAGCGGTAAAAGGAAGCATGGCAGGGCAGAAGAGAGATTACTGTTTACCCGCAAGTCCACTTTGTGGGACTTGGAGTATTGGAAAGATTTGGATCTGCGGCATAATCTTGATGGGATGCACATCAAGAAAAATATATGTGACATCATTATCGGCACACTTCTTAATATTGAAGGCAAGACGAAAAATACCTTAAAATCTAGGATTGATTTGACACACCTGGGTATCAGAAAGGATTTGCAGGTGGAAGATGAAGGTAAACCACGGGATATGGCACCAGCTGTGTACGTCTTGGACAAGGTAAAAAGAAAAGAATTCTGCGAGGTCCTGTCATGTGTGAGATTCCCACATGGATTTGCTTCCAACCCTGAAAGGAGAGTCAGTGCAGATGGAAACAAGGTACAAGGGTTGAAAACTCATGACTGCCACGTCCTACTTCAAAGCGTTTTACCTGTCATCCTTAGAGGATTGGGCCGCCATGACTTATACAGAGCAGTTGCAGAGTTGGGACAATTCTTCAGGGAACTCTAGTAGAAATATCAGGGTAGATGCTTTGGAGCATCTTAGAGACAAGATACCAACTATCCTATGCGACCTTGAGAAGATATATCCTCCAGCCTTCATTGATGTGATGGTACATTTGACTGTTCATCTACCTGATGAGGCACTACTTAGAGGTCCAATACAGTATGGCTGGATGCACCCTATTGAAAGGCGGCTAGGCACTTTCAAGGGCTATGTTAGGAACAGAGCTAGACCCGGGGGTTCCATTGCAGAGGCCTACATTGCTACAGAAGCGTTGAAATTTGATGACCCACAAGTATAGGGGATCCATCGTAGTCCTTTCGATAAGTAAGAGAGTCGAACACAGCGAGGAGCAGAAGGAAATGACAAGCGGTTTTCAGTAAGGTATTCTCTGCAAGCACTGAAATTATCGGTAACAGATAGTTTTATGATAAGGTAATTTGTAACGGGTAACAAGTAACAAAAGTAAACAAGGTGCAGCAAGGTGGCCCAATCCTTTTTGTAGCAAAGGAAAAGCCTGGACAAACTCTTATATAAAGGAAAGCGCTCCCGAGGACACATGGGAATTATCGTCAAGCTAGTTTTCATCACGCTCATATGATTCACGTTCGTTACTTTGATAATTTGATATGTGGGTGGACCGGTGCTTGGGTATTGCCCTTCCTTGGACAAGCATCCCACTTAGGATTAACCCCTATTGCAAGCATCCGCAACTACAAAAGAAGTATTAAGGTAAACCTAACCATAGCATGAAACATATGGATCCAAATCAGCCCCTTACGAAGCAACGCCTAAACTAGGGTTTAAGCTTCTATCACTCTAGCAACCCATCATCTACTTATTACTTGCCAATGCCTTCCTCTAGGCCCAAATAATGGTGAAGTTGAAGGAAATATGCCCTAGAGGCAATAATAAAGTTATTATTTATTTCCTTATTTCATGATAAATGTTTATTATTCATGCTAGAGTTGTATTAACTGGAAACTTAGTACATGTGTGGATACATAGACAAACAGAGTGTCACTAGTATGCCTCTACTTGACTAGCTCGTTGAATCAAAGATGGTTAAGTTTCCTAGCCATAGACATGAGTTGTCATTTGATTAACGGGATCACATCATTAGAGAATGATGTGATTGACTTGACCCATTCCGTTAGCTTAGCACTTGATCGTTTAGTATATTGCTATTGCTTTCTTCATGACTTATACATGTTAATATGACTATGAGATTATGCAACTCCTGAATACCGGAGGAACACTTTGTGTGCTACCAAACATCATAACGTATCTGGGTGATTATAAAGGTGCTCTGCAGGTGTCTCCGATGGTGTTTGTTGAGTTGGCATAGATCGAGATTAGGATTTGTCACTCCCATTGTCGGAGAGGTATCTCTGGGCCCTCTCGGTAATGCACACCACTATAAGCCTTGCAAGCAATGTGACTAAGGAGTTAGTTGCGGATGATGCATTACGGAACGAGTAAAGAGACTTGCCGGTAACGAGATTGAACTAGGTATTGAGATAACGATGATCGAATCTCAGGCAAGTAACATACCGATGACAAAGGGAACAACGTATGTTGTTATGCGGTTTGACCGATAAAGATCTTCGTAGAATATGTAGGAACCAATATGAGCATCCAGGTTCCGCTATTGGTTATTGACCGGAGATGAGTCTCGGTCATGTCTACATAGTTCTCGAACCCGTAGGGTCCGCACGCTTAACGTTCTGTGACGATTTGAATTATGAGTTATGTGATTTGATGACTGAAGTTTGTTCGGAGTCCCGGATGAGATCGGGGACATGATGAGGAGTCTCGAAATGGTCGAGACGTAAATATTGATATATTGGAAGACTGTATTCGGACATCGGAAAGGTTTCGAGTGATTCGGGTATTTTTGGAGTACCGGAGAGTTACGGGAATTCGTATTGGGCCTTAATGGGCCATACGGGAAAGGAGAGAAAGGCCTCAAGGGTGGCCGCGCCCCTTCCCCATGGACTGGTCCGAATTGGACTAGGGAAAGGGGGTGCCCCCTTCCTTCCTTCTCCTTCTCCCTTCCCTTTTTCCTATTCCACGTGGGAGGTCGAATCCTACTAGGACTAGGGAGTCCTAGTAGGACTCCACACTTTGGGCGCGCCCTATGAGGGCCGGCCTCCTCCTCCCTCCATCCTTTATATACGTGGCCAGGGGGCACCCCATAGACACACAAGTTGATCATTGAACTCTTAGCCGTGTGCGGTGCCCCCTCTACCATAATCCACCTCGGTCATATCGTCGTAGTGCTTAGGCGAAGCCCTGCGCCGGTAGCTTCATCATCACCGTCATCACGCCGTCGTGCTGATGAAGCTCTCCCTCGACACTTTGCTGGATCGTGAGTTCGTGGGATGTCACCGAGCCGAACGTGTGCAAATCACGGAGGTGTTGTACTTTCGGTGCTAGGATCGGTCGATCGTGAAGATGTACGACTACATCAACCGCGTTGTCATACCGCTTCCACTTACGGTCTACGAGGGTACGTAGACAACATTCCCCCCTCTCGTTGCTATGCATCACCATGATCTTCCGTGTGTGTAGGAAATTTTTGAAATTACTGCGTTCCCTAACAGTGGCATCAGAGCGAGGTCTATGCGTAGATGTTATATGCATGAGTAGAACACAAGTGAGTTGTGGGCAATAATAGTCATACTGCTTACCAGCATGTCATACTTTGATTCAGCAGTATTGTTGGATGAAGCGGCCTGGACCGACATTACGCGTACGCTTACGCGAGACTGGTTCTACCGATGTGCTTCGCACACAGGTGGCTGGCGAGTGTCAGTTTCTCCAACTTTAGTTGAATCAAGAGTGACTACGCCCGGTCCTTGTTGAAGGTTAAAACAGCACATACTTGATGAAAAATCGTTGTGGTTTTGATGCGTAGGTAAGAACGGGTCTTGCTAAGCCCGTAGCAGCCACGTAAAACATGCAACAACAAAGTAGAGGACGTCTAACTTGTTTTTGCAGGGCTTGTTGTGATGTGATATGGTCAAGACGTGATGAGATATAAGTTGTTGTATGAGATGATCATGTTTTGTTGAAGTTATCGGCAACTGGTAGAAGCCTTATGGTTGTCTCTTTATTGCATAAGATGCAAGCCAAATAATTGCTTTCCTTTATCGCTATGCGATAGCAATAGTTGCAAGAGCAATAGTTAGCGAGACGACCATGTGACGACAAGTTGATCGAGATCAAGATGATGGAGATTATGGTGTCATGCCAGTGAAAATAGAGATCATGATGGTACTTTGGGGATGGAGATCAAAGGCGCAAGATGATGATGGCCATATCATGTCACATATTTTGATTGCATGTGATGTTTATCTTTTATACATCTTATTTTGCTTGGTTTGGTGGTAGCTTTATAAGATGATCCCTTACTAAAATTTCAAGGTATAAGTGTTCTTCCTGAGTATGCACCGTTGCGACAGTTCTTCGTGTTGAGACACCACGTGATGATCAGGTGTGATAAGCTCTACGTTCACATACAAGGGGTGCAAGCCAGTTTTTGCACACGCAGAATACTCGGGTTAAACTTGACGAGCCTAGCATATGCAGATATGGCCTCGGAACACTGAGACCGAAAGGTCGAGCGTGAATCATATACTAGATATGATCAACATAGTGATGTTCACCATTGAAAACTACTCCATCTCACGTGATGATCAGACATGGTTTAGTTGATATGGACCACGTGATCACTTAGATGATTAGAGGGATGTCTATCTAAGTGGGAGTTCTTAAGTAATATGATTAATTGAACTTTAAATTTATCATGAACTTAGTCCTGGTAGTATTAACATATCAATGTTGTAGATCAATAGCTCGCGTTAGCTCCCCTGTTTTATTTTTGACATGTTCCTAGAGAAAACTAAGTTGAAATATGTTAGTAGCAATGATGCGGATTGGATCCGTGATCTGAGGATTATCTTCATTGCAGCATAGAAGAATTATTTCCTTGATGCACCGCAAGGTGGCAGACCGATTGCAGGAGCAGATGCAGACATTATGAACGTTTGGCAAAGCTCGGTATGATGACTTGATAACCCACAAGTATAGGGGATCGCAACAGTTTTCGAGGGTAGACTATTCAACCCAAATTTATTGATTCAACACAAGGGGAGCCAAAGAATATTGTCAAGTATTAGCAGTTGAGTTGTCAATTCAACCACACCTGGATAACTTAGTATCTTCAGCAAAGTATTTAGTAGCAAAGTAGTATGGAAGTAACGGTAACGATATCAAAAGTAATATTTTTGGGTTTTGTAGTGATTGTAACAGTAGCAACGGAAAACTAAATAAGCGAAGAACAATATGTGAAAAGCTCGTAGGCATTGGATCGGTGATGGAGAATTATGCCGGATGCGGTTCATCATGTAACAGTCATAACATAGGGTGACACAGAACTAGCTCCAATTCATCAATGTAATGTAGGCATGTATTCCGAATATAGTCATACGTGCTTATGGAAAAGAACTTGCATGACATCTTTTGTGCTACCCTCCCGTGGCAGCGGGGTCCTAGCGGAAACTAAGGGATATTAAGGCCTCCTTTTAATAGAGTACCGGACCAAAGCATTAACACATAGTGAATACATGAACTCCTCAAACTACGGTCATCATCGCGAGTGGTCCCGATTATTGTCACTTCGGGGTTGCCGGATCATAACACATAGTAGGTGAATATAGACTTGCAAGATAGGATCAATAACTCACATATATTCATGAAAACATAATAGGTTCAGATCTGAAATCATGGCACTCGGGCCCTAGTGACAAGCATTAAGCATAGCAAAGTCATAGCAACATCAATCTCAGAACATAGTGGATACTAGGGATCAAACCCTAACAAAACTAACTCGATTACATGATAAATCTCATCCAACCCATCACCGTCCAGCAAGCCTACGATGGAATTACTCATGCACGGCGGTGAGCATCATGAAATTGGTGATGGAGGATGGTTGATGATGACAACAGCGACGGATTCCCCTCTCCGGAGCCCCGAACAGACTCCAGATCAGCCCTCCTGAGAGAGTTTAGGGATTGGCAGCGGCTCTGTATCGTAAAACGCGATGAACCCTTCTCTCTGATTTTTTCCTCCCCGAACATGAATATATGGAGTTGGAGTTGAGGTCGGTGGAGCTCCAGGGGGCCCACGAGGCAGGGGGCGCGCCCAGGGGGGCAGGCGCGCCCCCCACCCTCGTGGATAGGGTGTGGGCCCCCTGGCCTTGATTCTTTCGCCAGTATTTTTTATTATTTCCAAAAATAATCTCCATGGAGTTTCAGGTCATTCCGAGAACTTTTGTTTCAGCACATAAATAACACCATGGAAATTCTGCTGAAAACAGCGTCAGTCCGGGTTAGTTCCATTCAAATCATGCAAGTTAGAGTCCAAAACAAGGGCAAAAGTGTTTGGAAAAGTAGATACGACGGAGACGTATCAACTCCCCCAAGCTTAAACCTTTGCTTGTCCTCAAGCAATTCAGTTGATAAACTGAAAGTGCTAAAGAAAAAAATTTACAAACTCTGTTTGCTCTTGTTGTTGTAAATATGTAAAGCCAACATTCAAGTTTTCTACAAAGATTATGAACTAGCCACATTCACAATAACACTTAGGTCTCATGTTTACTCATATCAATGGCATAATCAACTAGCGAGCAATAATAATAAATCTCGGATGACAACACTTTCTCAAAACAATCATGATATGATATAACAAGATGGTATCTCGCTAGCCCTTTCCGAGACCGCAAAACATAAATATAGAGCACCTTTAAAGATCAAGGACTGACTAAACATTGTAATTAATGGTAAAGGAAATCTAGTCATAGTCATACCCAATATAAATTTATAGTAATGAATGCAAATGACATCGGTGCTCTCCAGCTGGTGCTTTTTAATAAGAGGATGATGACTCAACATAAAAGTAAATGGATAGGCCCTTCGCAGAGGGAAGCAGGGATTTGTAGAGGTGCCAGAGCTCGATTTTAAAGCATAGATAAATAATATTTTGAGCGGCATACTTTCATTGTCAACATAACAACCAAGAGATGGCGATATCTTCCATGCTACACACATTATAGGCGGTTCCCAAACAGAATGGTAAAGTTTATACTCCCCCTCCACCAACAAGCATCAATCCATGGCTTGCTCGAAACAACGACTGCCTCCAACTAACAATAGTCCCAGGGGAGTTTTGTTTGCAATTAATTTGATTTGATTTGTATAAAGCATGGGACTGGGCATCCCGGTGACCAGCCATTTTCTCGTGAGTGAGGAGCGGAGTCCACTCCTCTTGAGAATAACCCGCCTAGCATGGAAGATACAGACAACCCTAGTTGATACATGAGCTATTCGAGCATACAAAACAGAATTTCATTTGAAGGTTTAGAGTTTGGCACATACAATTTTACTTGGAACGGCAGGTAGATACCGCATATAGGAAGGTATAGTGGACTCATATGGAATAACTTTGGGGTTTAAGGGATTGGATGCACAAGTAGTATTCCCGCTTAGTACAAGTGAAGGCTAGAAAAAGACTGGGAAGCGACCAACTAGAGAGCGACTACAGTCATGAACATGCATTAAAATTAATAAACATTGAGTGCAAGCATGAGTAGGATATAATCAACCATGAACATAAATATCGTGAAGGCTATGTTGATTTGTTTCAACTACATGTGCGAACATGTGCCAAGTCAAGTCACTCGAATCGTTCAAAGGAGGATACCACCCCATCACACCACATCACAACCATTTTAATAGCATGTTGGCACGCAAGGTAAACCATTATAAACTCCTAGCTAATTAAGCATGGCATAAGTAACTATCTCTAATTGTCATTGCAAACATGTTCACTCATAATAGGCTCAATCAGGAACAATGAACTAATCATATTTACAAAAACAAGAGAGGTCGAGTTCATACCAGCTTCTCCCATCTCAATCAGTCCATCATATATCGTCATAATTGCCTTTCACTTGCACGACCGAACGATATGAATAATAATAATAGTGCACGTCCATTGGACTAAGCTGGAATCTGCGAGCATTCAATAAACAGGAGAAGACAAGGCGAGATGGGCTCTTGGTTAAATCAACAATAATGCATAAAAGAGCCACTTCAACAATTTTATTATGGTCTTCTCCTATCGACCCCCAAAGAAAAGAAAAGAAATAAAACTATTTACACGGGAAAGCTCCCAACAAGCAAAATAAGAACAAGAAATATTTTTGGGTTTTCTTTTTAATTACTACTACAGTAAGAAAGTAAACTAGCTAAACGCTACAACTATTTTTTTTGTTTTTCTTAAGGTTTTTCAAACACACAAGAGGAAAGCATAAAAAGAAAATAAACTAGCATGGATATTACAATGAAAAAGTATGAGCACCAACATCTAGCAATGAGTGTGTGAACATGAATGTAATGTCGGTGAGAAATACGTACTCCCCCAAGCTTAGGCTTTTGGCCTAAGTTGGTCTATTGCCACAGATGGCCTGGCGGATATCCAAAGTTGTAGTTAGGGTCGTACTGAGATGCAGCGGTCATTGCATCGTGTGCTGCAGCTTGGAGGTGAGTTATCTCAGCCCTCCTCTTATACTCTTCCGCCTCCTCTCTGGTTATAAAATATCTCCCTTTTGCGTGAAAGTCAAAGAAAGTACAAGCAGGGAGAGAGACGTGATAGGTGCGTCGTCTGTCAAAGATTAGTCGGTACTGGAGGAACTGATCGTTCCTCTCAACAAAATGATGACAAACCATAGCCTCATAATCCAAATAAGCAGGAGGTAACTCAATATCATCCTCACGTATGGCTACACCAAGAAAATTAGCTATACGGGTTGCATAAATTCCACCAAAGAAATCTCCATTAAATCTATTATGATGCAACCTACGTGCAACAATGGCTCCCAAATTATAATGTTTATCTCCTAACACAGCACTCCTGAGAATACTGAGTTCAGGGACACACATGTGACATGCTTCATCCTTACCATTTATGCACCTACCTATGAAGAGAGAAAAATAATGTATAGCAGGAAAATGAATGCTCCCTATGGTAGCTTGTGCTATGTCTCTAGATTCCCCCACAGTTATACTAGCAAGAAAATCTCTAAATTCAGATTTGCGAGGTTCACTAGCACTACCCCATTGTGGAAGTTTGGAAGCAGTGGTAAAATCCTCTAAGTCCATAGTATAAGAATTTTCATAAAGATCAAACAGGACAGTTTGAGAATTGCGTGAAGATGAAAATTCAAACCTCCTCGCAAAGGTACTAGTGAGATAGTGGTACTGGCGGCACTTTTCTGCCTCGAAGCTCACAAAATCAGCGTTACGCAAATATGCGTTAAATTCTTCCTTAATTCCTACTTGATCCATGAAGTCCTCTAAAGGCCATTCGCAAGGCCGCACGGGAGCGTTCCTTGGTGGCTCATCATCAGCATCACACATGGCAAGCCTGGGTCCTTGCTTCCTTGATGAACCACCTTGGTACATTTTCCTAAACATATTTCTTCCTCTGAAAATTTTCTGAAAATTTTAGTAACTTCAAATTAAAGTGAACCAAACTCAACAAAATTGATAGCAACTACTCCTACAAGTGCCTAGAGCCTATATCATGCATTAGAACTACTTGGAACCATATAAATTTGACATGCAAGCTCAAGAACATGGTCACCTAGGCAGCACAAATTTGCAATGAATAAAGCACTAGAACAAAAACTAATTGGACCAATGGAGGAGTCACATACCAAGGAACAATCCCCCGAAGCAGTTTTGTGAGAGGTGCTTTGAGCAAGGAGATCGAAAATCGCAGCAAAATGAGCTAGAACTCGTGCTTGAGCTGGATGGTGATTTTTTTGGGAGGAATAAGAAGTGTGTGGTGGCTGGCATAAGTGGAGGGGGCCACCATGGGCCCACGAGGCAGGGGGCGCGCCTAGAGGGGTGGGCGCGCCCTGGACCCTCGTGGCCAGGTGCCAGCTCCCCCTGCTGTGTTCTCAGTGCCAGATATTCTCAAATATTCCAGAAAAATCATATTAAATTGGCAGGGCATTTGGAGAACTTTTATTTTCGGGGTATTTTTGTATTGCACGGATAATTCAGAAAACTGACAGAAAATACTATTTTTACTTTATTTTAACTAAATAACAGAAAGTAAAAGGAGGGTACAGAAGGTTGTGCTTTCTAACTTCATCCATCTCATGCTCATCAAAAGGAATCCACTAACAAGGTTGATTAAGTCTCGTTAACAAACTCATTCTGACTAACATGGAACCGGAGAAATTTCGAATAACACTATGTTACCTCAACGGGGATATGCACATCCCCAATAATAAGAATATCATATTTCTTCTTGACAGTAGGTAGAGGAAATTCAAAACCTCCGAAAATAACCGATGGAATTTTTCCAATAGAATTTATATTGTGGACTTGAGGTTATTTCCTCGGAAAGTGTACCGTATGCTCATTACCATTAACATGAAAAGTGACATTTCCTTTGTTGCAATCAATAATAGCCCCTGCAGTATTCAAAAAGGGTCTTCCAAGAATAATAGACATACTATCATCCTCGGGAATATCAAGAATAACACAGTCCGTTAAAATAGTAACGTTTGCAACCACAACAGGCACATCCTCACAAATACTGACAGGTATAGCAGTTGATTTATCAGCCATTTGCAAAGATATTTTAGTAGGTGTCAACTTATTCAAGTCAAGTCTACGATATAAAGAGAGAGGCATAACACTAACACCGGCTCCAAGATCACATAAAGTAGTTTTAACATAGTTTCTTTTAATGGAGCATGGTATAGTTGGCACTCCCGGATCTCCTAGTTTCTTAGGTATTCCACCCTTGAAAGTGTAATTAGCTAGCATGGTGGAAATTTTAGCTTCCGATATCTTTCTTTTATTAGTAACAATATCTTTCATATACTTAGCATAAGGATTCATTTTGAGCATATCAGTTAATCGCATACGCAAAAAGATAGGTCTAATCATTTGAGCAAAGCGCTCAAAATCCCCATCATCCTTTTTCATGGATGGTTTAGGAGGAAAAGGCATGGGTTTCTGAACCCATGGCTCTCTTTCCTTACCGTGCTTCCTAGCAACAAAGTCTCTCTTATCATAACGTTGATTCTTTGATTGTGGGTTATCAAGATCAACAGCAGGTTCAGCTTCTACATCATTAGCATTGCTAGGTTGAGCATCAACATGAACATCATCATTAACATTATCACTAGGTTCATGTTCATTACCAGATTGTGTTTCAGCATCAGAAATAGAAATATCATTTGGATTCTCAGGTGGTTCTGCAATAGGTTCACTAGAAGCATGCAAAGTCCTATCATTTTTCTTTTTCTTCTTTTTAGAAGGACTAGGTGCATCTACATTATTTCTCTGAGAATCTTTCTCAATTCTCTTAGGGTGGCCTTCAGGATACAAAGGTTCCTGAGTCATTTTACCCCCTCTAGTCATAACTCTAACAGCATAATCATTCTTCTTCTTATTTAATTAATTGAGCAAATCATTCTGAGCTTTAAGTACTTGTTCTACTTGAGTGGTAACCATAGCAGCGTGTTTACTAATGAGTTTAAGTTCACCTTTAACTCTAGACATATAATCACCCAAGTGTTCAATCATATAAGCTTTTTGTTTAAATTGTCTACCAAAATAAGCATTAAAATCTTCTTACTTAACCATAAAATTATCAAACTCATCCAAACATTGGCTAGCAAACTTAGTAGGCGGGATTTCAGCTTTATCATATCTATAGAGAGTTTACCTTTACTACCTGTATCGGGTTATCAAGACCATGTACTTCTTCAATAGGTAATGGATTGAAATCATGTATTTCTTCAATAGGAGGTAAATTCTTAACATCTTTAGCTTTAATACCCTTTTCTTTCATAGATTTCTTTGCCTCTTGCATATCTTCAGGACTGAGAAATAAAACACGCCTCTAGTTTGGAGTTGGTTTAGGAATAGGCTCAGGAAGTGTCCAATTATTTTCATTGGTCAACATATTATTCAATAGAATTTCAGCTTCATCCGGTGTTCTTTCCCTGAAAACAGAACCAGCACAACTATCCAGGTGGTCTCCGGAAGCATCGGTTAGTCCATTATAAAAAGATATCAAGTATTTCATTTTTCTTGAGAGGATGATCAGGCAAAGCATTAAGTAGTTGGAGAAGCCTCCCCCAAGCTTGTGGGAGACTCTCTTCTTCAATTTGCACAAGATTACATATATCCCTTAAAGCAGCTTGTTTCTTATGAGCAGGGAAATATTTAGCACAAAAGTAATAAATCATATCCTGGGGACTACGCACACAACCAGGATCAAGAGAATTAAAGCATATCTTAGCATCACCCTTTAATGAGAATGGAAATATTTTAAGGATGTAAAAGTAGCGAGTTCTCTCATCATTAGTGAATAGGGTGGCTATATCATTTAATTTAGTAAGATGTGCCACAACAGTTTTAGATTCATAACCATAAAAAGGATCAGATTCAACCAAAGTAATTATATCAGGATCAATAGAGAATTCATAATCCTTATCAGTAACAAAGATAGGTGAAGTAGCATAAGCAGGATCATATTTCATTCTAGCATTCAGAGTTTTTTGTTTCAGCTTAGCTAATAATTTCTTAAGATGACTTCTATCATTGCAAGCAAGAAAGTCTCTAGTAGTTTCCTCATCCATAACATAGCCCTAAGGCACAACAGGCAATTCATATTTATTGGGAGAGCCTTCATCATCCCTTTCATCAATATTATCTGTTGAGGATATAACCATTAGAGTCACCCGCCCAGGAGGGGCCGGGTTACGTCATAATGGTCATCACGCGAAGCCCAGTACCAAACTTGAAGACGGCGGGTCAATAATGGGCTTAAGACCCGGAGATGGCTTAAGGCCCGTAGTGATAAGCGCCGTTAGGGTGAAACTTGTAGTGTAAGGCAAGAATAGTTAAGAGTCCGAGCCGGACACTGTTATGAGCCGGCCGAGACTCTGAGAGCCGCTGGGCGTCAACCTCTCTATATAAAGGGACGACCCGGCGGCGGTTTAGGGGCAAGTAAGACCAAATCGATAACCAGGCAGGACGGTTTAGCTCCTGGTCGTCGACACCCTAATCAATACCACCTCAACCGGATGTAGGCTTTTACCTTCACCGTAAGGGGCCGAACCAGTATAACCCTCGTGTTCCTTGTCCCGTTGAACCCCTTTAAGCTTCCTAGCTGCGATGACTCCACGATTAAGTCCTTGCACGAGGACATCTGCCGTGACAATTCCACGACAGTTGGCGCCCATTGTGGGGCTGACGCACGGTGGATTTGAGTTCTTGAAGGGCAGCTTCGAAGGGCTCAAGGGATACGCTGTGGGCCGGATGACCAAGAGTCGTCGCAGCAAGCTCTACATCGACGATGCAAACTGGGGCCCCGACGCCGGCTCAATCGAGTACGGGTACCGGGTCCCCTTCGGCGGAATTCATGTCTTCATTGGCAAGATTGGTGAGCCGGGCCCTGAGCCGGATCTCTGCGCCGATCTCATCGAGACGGCTCAGCGTGCACGACCCGCCCGGGCTCTACCTGCCTTGAAGCATGCTTTCGTGGGATGTGTCCATGGAGGACTCTCTGAAGGATCTGGATCTGGTGATGAGACGGCCGCCGGCTCTGACGGCGAGTCGTCTACGGATGAGTCAAACTCATTGTATCAACTTCAAGATGGCAGGCTCAGGGGTTGTTCCGATGGCGACAGCATTCCGGACCCCTTTGAGCCGCCGAGCTGGGTTGGAATCTTCATGGCCGGCGCACAACCTGTTCAAAACCCCGCCGCCGGGTCAGGAAGCCCTGTGCCCTCGCCGGCTCAGGTGCTGATGGATCTCACAGACAAGATGACGGTCTTGTTGACTGCTACAGTTGCCCCGGCGGATCAAGTTCAGCATGACGCGGAGGTGGCACAGTTAAAGTTGGATCTAGCAAAAGCCAAGGACGATCTGGCGGCGGAAGGGATCAGGATGGCTGCAGAGAGGGCGGCTCTCGACGCCCAGACTCAGCTGGTCCAGGCACAATCTTTCCGGCTCACGATGGACCAAAACGCGTCCAATGAGGTCATGAGAAGGAGGCATCAAAAGGCCCAATCTCGACTCCCTTCAGTTTACGATCCTCGAAACCTCTTCAACACGCCTGCGGCAGGGCCTAGTAACCTGCCAGAGATCATAGTGCCCGGGGCTGGAATGCCAATTCAGCCCCAAGTGATGGGACCTCCCCGGGTGAACCCTGCCCCGCCTCAGTACGTGCCAATACCACCGGGTCATTATGCCAACCCGTTGGAAAACATGGTCGCCGCGGCGGCGCGGCTGGCGGCTCTCCCAATTGATGGTGATTCTCCAACGGCGGTTGAAACCCGCCGGGTCAGAGAACTCCTTCAGACGGCTCTGGCGCAGCAAGAGGCATATTCTTATAGCCGTGACAGGATTCATTCAACCCCTCGTCCACCGGAGCCCAAGTTATAGCAGACACATGGTCTCAGCGACCGGCTCAAGTAATGTCCGACGCCATGACTTGCCTCCTGGCCACGGCCCGGCTCATAACGGAGCCTTTCACGTGGTAGACCAAGACAGAGCATGGCAAGAGGCGGAGCAGGTGCCTCAGTTGACGGCTTACCAGCCACCCCCGGCTTATCCGACGGCTTCCATCGACGTGGGTATACCTACAAGGACTGGAGGTGTCCCTTGTCTGGTGCCGTCTCTCCGCAATGAACATCTGCCCAAGGATTTCAAAGGGCCTAGGAAGGTGCCTAATTACACGGCTGATTTACAACCCGGAGCCTGGATCGAGAGTTACGAGATGGCCATGGAGTTGCTGGAGGTCAGCGAAGCGGCAATGGCCAAGTACTTCACCATGATGTTAGATGGGACTACCCGCACTTGGTTGAAAGGGCTGCCACCGAATTCTATCGGGTCTTGGGCTGAGCTGAAAGCCCGGTTCATCCAAAACTTCAAAGATACCTGTAGGCAGTCTATGTCAATTGTGGATTTGACTAACTGTAAACAGCAGGAGGGTGAGTCTACAACCCATTGGGTTCGCCGGGTCAAAGAGATAATACATTCATCTGATAAGATGGATGCCGGCTCTGCAGTCTTAATGTTGGAGCAGAATTGTCGTTTCCTGCCCCTGAAGATGAAACTCGGGCGGCTCAAGCGTGATTGCAATGATATGGGTACGCTGATGGCGGCTCTCGTCAAGTACGCCGACTCTGATAGTACCAAGGACCCCGTGTCAGATGATGAAAGGACAGGGAAGGGAAAGAAGAACGACAATGGCAAGGGTCCTCATCATAACCCGGCGAACCAAGGAGATAGCAAGTGTAAGGTTGATGGCGGCATAGAGTTTGTGGCCAATGCTAGCTCACAGGGTAACAACCAGCGACGTAAGGGGAGGCCACCTCCCCGAGCCGGCGGGTCAGGCCCAACGCTTGAGCAGTTGTTGAATGAGCCTTGTCCAAGGCATGGCTCTAGGGAGAAGCCAGCTACTCATCTATGGAAAGATTGTGCAATCATGAAGGCCTTTAAGAATTCCAATGCCTTTAATGGCAACAATGGCTCGGGCGGCGGCTCAGGCGCGGGCGGCTTTCATGGCCCGGGCGGCGGCTCAAATTCCAATCCTCAGAATGTTCAAGGGGGCTTTAATCAGCAGTCCGGCCAGGGTCCTCAACAGCAGCAGGGGGGATACCAGACCAATCCAAAATAGCTCAATGGTGGACAGTATCATGTGTTTACCACCAGTCTATGTAAGCGAAATCAGAAGCTTCATAAGAGGGTCGTGAATGCTGTTGAGCCGGTGGTTCCATGCTATTTAAGATGGTCTGAGCAGCCTATTGTGTGGAGTAGGGAAGATCACCCTCCCCGGGTTGATAACCTGGGTCACCTGGCTCTGGTGGTGGCTCCTCAGGTGGGGGGATACAAGTTCACTAAAGTTCTCATGGACGGAGGCAGCAGCATCAACATCCTCTATTATGAGACCTTCCGTCGTATGGGGTTGATTGATAAGAACCTCAGCCAGTCCAATACTGTTTTCCACGGTGTGGTGCCTGGTAAGTTGGCATATCCAGTTGGTAAGATCAAGCTGGAAGTGGCTTTTGGAGATGAGTACAACTACAGGGCGGAAAAATTAACCTTTGAGGTGGTTAAGATAAGAAGTCCGTATCATGCTATATTTGGGCGGCCGGCTTACGCCAAGTTCATGGCACGGCCGTGTTACGTGTATTTGCAGCTCAAGATGCCGGGTCACAATGGGACCATTATGGTTCATGGCAGCCGGAAGATAGCCTTGGAGTGTGAGGAAGGTGACGCGGCTTATGCAGAATCTGTTTGTGCAACAGAGGAGTTGAAGTTTTACAAGGACAATGTTGACCCGGCAGATATGACATCTCTGAAAAAGCCGACCACGGAGCATGAGCCGGCAATGAAATTTAAGTCAGCTGATGAGACTAAGCTTGTTGACTTCGTTCCAGGTGACTCATCTCAGCAGTTTGGCATCAGTGCCAATCTGGATCCGAAATAGGAAAGCGCGCTCATCGAATTCATCCGTGAGAACAGGGACATTTTTGCATGGAAACCTTCTGACATGCCAGGTGTACCTAGAGAACTCACTGAGCACACTCTCAATATTGATCCGAAATATAAGCCGGTCAGGCAATTCCTTCGGCGGTTTAATGAGGAGAGGCGGAAAGCCATTGGTGAGGAGGTGGCCCGGCTCTTGGCCGCCGGGTTTATTGTTGAAGTCTTTCATCCAGAATGGTTAGCTAACCCGGTACTCGTGCTCAAGAAGAATGGCACCTGGCAGATGTGTGTGGACTACACGGACTTAAACAAGGCTTGTCCGGCTGATCCTTTTGCTCTCCCCCGTATTGATCAAATCATTGATGCTACGGCGGGTTGTGAACGCTTAAGTTTTTTGGATGCTTATTCTGGATACCATCAGATTAAAATGGCAGTTAAGGACCAGGAGAAGACGGCGTTCATCACTCCCTTTGGAGCCTTCTGTTATGTGTCTATGCCTTTTGGACTCAAGAGTGCACAGGCGACTTATCAGCGTTGCGTGCAGAATTGTCTTCATAACCAGATTGGGCGCAATGTTCATGCCTATGTGGATGATATCGTGGTTAAGTCCAGGGAGAAGGAGACCCTGATAGATGATCTTAGAGAAACCTTTGATAATCTCCGGGTTTACAAGATGACGCTTAACCCGGTCAAGTGTGTTTTTGGTGTTCCCGCGGGCAAGCTCTTGGGTTTCCTGGTTTCTAACAGAGGCATTGAAGCTAACCCGGAAAAGATCAAGGCAATCACCTCCCTGGCTACGCCGGCGTGCATCAACGACGTCCAGCGTCTGGCAGGTCGCATCGCTGCTTTGAGCCGGTTTATAAGCCGTTTGGGTGAAAAGGCCATGCCACTGTACCAGTTGATGAAGAAAACAGATGACTTTGTCTGGAATGATGCTGCTAATGCTGCTTTGGATTTGAAGAGACAGCTGGCTGAGCCCCTAGTTCTTGCTGCTCCGGTTGACAAGGAGCCCTTATTACTGTATGTAGCTGCTAACACACGAGCCGTCAGTGTGGCTGTGGTGGTGGAGCGCAAGGAAGAGGGTAAGGAATATCCGGTTCAGCGGCCGGTTTACTACGTCAGTGAAGTGCTCATTGAGTCCAAGCAGCGGTATCCACATTGGCAGAAGCTTGTTTATGGTGTGTTCATGGCAAGCCGGAAGCTTAAGCATTATTTCCAGGGTCACCCCATCACTGTGGTTAGTTCTGCTCCCTTAGGAGATATCATCCAAAACAGAGAAGCCACAGGAAGAGTGGCTAAGTGGGCTATAGAGCTTGGGCCTCATGGTCTGAAATACGTGCCACGCACTGCTGTCAAATCTCAAGCATTGGTGGATTTCATCAACGATTGGACAGAGCTGTAGGTGCCTGAAGAGAAGCCGGATAATACATATTGGACTATTCACTTCGACGGGTGTAGGCAATTGGAGGGCTCGGGGGCTGGAGTTGTATTAACTTCCCCTAGAGGTGACAAGTTTTGTTATGTGCTACGGCTGATGTTTCCCTGTACTAACAACGCGGCTGAGTACGAGGCCTTGCTCCATGGTCTTCGGATGGCTAAGGAGATGAGCTTGAGCCGGGTAAGGTGCTTTGGCGACTCAGATTTAGTGGCTCAACAGGTGTCGGGCAAGTGGGATTCCAAGGACCCTCTCATGGCGGCTTATCGCCGTGAAGTTGATGCCATTGCTGGACATTTTCAGGGTTACCAAGTAGAGCACATCGATCGCAGGAAGAACGAGGCGGCTGATGCATTAAGCCGGCTGGGCTCTCAGCGAAAGCCGGTGCCGCCTAATACTTTCTTGGACATCTTGCATAACCCTTCTGTTAAGTTGCCTACAGAGGAAGACTTGGCTGTCCCTGACCCGGAGGCACAGTTGGTGGCGGCTCTCCACATTACCCCAGACTGGACAGTACCATACTTGGCTTACATGACCCGGGGGGAATTGCATGAGGATGAAACTTTGGCCAGACAGATAACCCGGCGGTCTAAATCAATGATAGTTATCAATGGTGAGCTGCATCGTCGCAGCGTCACTGGAACTTTCCAGCGTTGTGTTTCCCCTGAGGAAGGTCAAGAGATTTTACGTGAGATTCACGAGGGGATTGTGGTCATCATGCCGGCTCAAAATCCCTTGTGGCCAAGGCTTTTCGTCATGGTTTTTATTGGCTAACGGCTCATGCTGATGCGGAGGACTTGGTCAGAAAATGTGACGGCTGTCAGAGGTTCTCGCGACGGGCTCATGTGCCGGCTCAGGAGCTGAGGATGATTCCAATTACTTGGCCATTTGCGGTCTGGGGGCTTGATATGGTTGGGCCTTTTAAAAGGTCCAAGGATAAGAAGACCCACCTCTTGGTGGCAGTTGACAAGTTCACAAAGTGGGTTGAGGCAGAGCCAGTTAGCAAGTGTGACGCGGCCACAACAGTTCAGTTCATGAAAAGGGTGATATTTCGCTTTGGTTTTTCCACACAGCATTATAACTGACAATGGTACCAATCTGTCTAAGGGCGCCATGGAGGAGTTTTGTCAACGAGAGCATATTCGACTTGATGTTTCCTCAGCGGCTCACCCTCAATCCAATGGTCAAGCGGAGAGAGCTAATCAGGAGATTTTGAAGGGTATCAAGCCCCGGCTTTTGGCCCCTTTGCAACGGACGCCAGATTGTTGGGTGGAGGAGTTACCCTCCGTGTTATGGAGCATCAATACTACTCCTAACAGATCTACGGGTTACACGCCTTTCTTCATGGTTTATGGAGCGGAAGCAGTCCTCCCTAGCGACATCCATCATGACTCGCCTCGAGTGGCGGCTTATGTTGAGGCAGATAATGAGCGGGCGTGCCAAGATGCTCTTGACTTGTTGGACGAACAGCGTGATGTGGCAGCAGCTCGCTCGGCTATTTACCAACAAGACTTGCGCCGTTATCACAGCCGCCGGGTTAAGTCCCGGGTCTTCCAGGAAGGTGATCTGGTGCTCCGGCTCATCCAAGATCAAACAGATGCACACAAGTTATCCCCGCCTTGGCAAGGGCCCTTTGTGGTTAGCAAGAACTTGCACAACGGGTCATACTACCTTATTGATATTCGGGAGCACAAAGATTCACGCAAGTCGGAGGAAGAGACCCGTCGGCCGTGGAACATAGCTCAGCTTCGGCCTTATTACACTTGAGCCACCGGCTCTCATAATGTACATATTTCTATAGCCATGTATATATTATGATAAATAATAAAGCAGGACCTCTGTCCTTTTTCTCCTCCAAAGGTAAACGTGTTATTTCCATTACAACATCACATGGTCACTTGGAGGTGGATCCGGCTTACGATCGTATTCGAATCTAGCCGTAAACAATATAATCACCTGGGGGCTTCCTGTTCAAACATAGGTCGTATTCGAACCAAAGAGAACATAGCTGTCGATACCCACTTGATTGGCAAATCGCCGAGCTCATTGGGGAGTTTTTCTTGATCATATTTGAATCATAGTTCAACCCCCTTTGGGAACCGACGTGGATCGTATTCGAATTAGCGTCGTTAAACAACTCTCAAGGTCATTTGGGGGCTTCCTGTCCAAACATGGGTCGTATTCGAACCAAAGAGAACATAGCTGTCGGTACCCTCTTGATCGGCAACGCCAAAGCCACTGGGGGCTATATGATCGCATTCGAATCTTAGCTTAACCCCTTTGGGACGGTTCTCTGGTCGTATTCGAACTGGAAGCCCCTAAGTTTGATCTTCTGATTTGCAATAAGTTCTTCTGGTCATATCAACAGTGTGCAAGGGTGGTTCTTACTCCGCCGGCTTAACTTTGATTAACAGTGTTGCTAGCACACAATAAGCATTATCAATGCCGGTGAGCCGGAGTTTGAGTTCTCAACCTCATTACTTGGGTTACATAAGCCGGACATATACTTGCAAGGTTTGCAGGTAGGCTATTGTGGTTATCCTGAAGATATGGTTGAGAGCCGATCTTTTGTGATCTTGGTTATGTTCCGGGTTAAGTGTAAGATATATGACTCTCCACGCGGTAAGCCGCCTAGAGACTTGTGATTTATTTTTCTATGCAGAACAATTAAAAACAGTTCTTCAAGCTTAAGGAAAATAGGTGATCAATTATAACCCGGGGGAATATGAAGAAGCAGCTTAAACGGAGTTAAGCATTCAACACGTGCATGATGGCAGGACAAAATTAAGTGTTTGTCCTACTCTATTACAAGACTCCCCGAGTCCAAAAGGTGAGGCATTGTTTAAGGTGAAACCATGAGCCGCCTAAAAATCAAGGTGCTTGTTGGGTCAAAGCTTCCGGCTCATCCCTCTCCGCTCCTCCGGCTGATTCCATGACCTGGAAGGTTGATGATTTCCAGTCAATTCCGCTCAAAGCTTCAAATTGAGCCTCGTCATCAATTAACCCGGCCGGGTCAACTTCTGGGGCGAAGGTATGCTTACGAGTCGGAGGGATCAAGCTGATGGCTTCATAGCGTGGAGTAGGGATCCTCTGATTCTCCGCGTCATAGCCCGGCTGATACTTGGTAAGGTCGGTGTCATTCCCAATCAGGGTGGCCACCGGGCGCACGCTCTTCACACAGGCAGCAAAATCTTTCTGGTCAAAGGGGGTGCCATCTTCCTTCAGGCTGGGGTATCCAAGAGCGATGTCGGCCGGGTCTAGCTCCGGGAGAAAAGCCTTGGCCCGGCTCAAAGCAGCTATAGCTCCGGCTCTTGCAGAGGCCTGTCTTAGCTCTTGGAAGCGCTGAGGAAGAACGGCAAGCCGCCTGAGTACGTCCGCCAGGTGAGTCGGAACCTCATTGGACAGAGCCACAACGGCTAAAGCACGCTGTGACCCGGTGTAGAGTTGCTCCACCAAGGTGTAAACAGCCTTCAGCTTGGTCAGAACATTTTGATTAAGGTTGGAGCTTCTGGGACCTGCATAACAAAGTCAGGTGAGTCGACGGCAATGGTGAGACTTATAAGACATAAAGAATGTAAGCTTGTTAAAGGCTTGCAGAATGACTTACCGAAGATTGCGGAGACCATTTGTGACATATGGTGCTTTAAGCCAGAGAGTTCGGCGGTTCTCTCAGTCAGAGCAGCCTCCGCCTGTTCGGCCCGGCTGAGCAAAGCAGTTTTTTCCTCGGCCCAAGTCTTTCTTTCTGTTTCAAATTTCTTCTTCAGCTTTTCTTGTGCAGCAACACTGAACTCAAATTTGGCGTTGGCCTTCCGGGTCTCAGTTTCCTGAGTCTTTAGGCGGTTCTTCAGCTCAGAGATTTCAGATTCAAATTTCTTGCAGGTAGCCTGTACAAATTCTGGGTTACAGTGTGAGTGATTATTATGCCACATTAAAGTCCCAAGCACTTTGCAAGCAAAGACACTTGGCACTTGGGGGCTAATGTATGCTGAAAGATTCTATTTATAATTGCCGGTTCATGAAGGTAAGCTGGAAGTTAAGTCTACAACATATTCTATCATAAGTAATAGACTTGGGGGCTAGCATGGTAAGGATGACTATCGAGTAAGCAAGAGAGTTGTACCTCAGATTTTTGCTGTATCTGCTTCACCATATCAATCTCCAGGTCCCGCCTGTTGTGCACTTGACCAATGTAACCAGAAATAATGTCTCCAATGCTCAAGTTAGCATAGTCAGTGATCTCCAGTCTAGCCCTGCGGCGCTCCAACAGTTCTTCTTTGGCAGAGCATCTGGCCAGCACAGTGGGTCTTCCCGGCTCAACATATTCAGTCCGGGTAATCACCACATCCGGGTCATCGGCCGGTTGAGCTGAGCTGGGAATCTCCGGGTTGTCAGAACCCGCCATGGTTTGTTCTTCAGTTGAGGCGGCGGTGTCCGGAGCTGGTGCAGATGGCGGCTCAGAGGCAGAGGCATTAGGTTCAGTTAAGTCTGGCTCTTCGACCGGTTTATTTTTCTTGGCCCTCTTGCTGAGCTTGGCTTGGGCACTGAAAGTCAAAAGGTTAGTACAAAAAACATAAGATAGATAAGCACAAAATGAGATGATTATCATTACCCGGGTGCGGTCTTGAAAGCCGGCAAGTTAGATTGCATGGAGTCACCGGAGGAAGGTGAAGTTTCCTGATAGTTTGAATCAGACGAATTGAGTGGTTGACGAGTGACGCCCGCTAAATGATGAAAAGGGTATAAGTTGGAGATAACCTCAGTCCGGCGCTTTCTGATGCTTCGGGTAAGCCGGAGCAGAGGTCTGCATCCTTGCTGGCCCAGGTTTGCCTCCGTCTCTCATGAATCTGTTGCTTCAAAAGAAATTGAGGATCTTGATAAGCTAAAGGATGCGAAAATCTTACTTTCCGGGTTACTCTTCGGACTTTCAGCCTTGGCAAGGGGTCCGAGTCGGAGGAAAGTATAGTTACCTCTTCAGTCACCGGGTTACTCGCTCCGGTGTCATCCTGCGGAAAATTAGTGTCAATAAGGTGGTTAAAAACAGACGAAAAACAAAAGAAGAGTCTAAATAATCAAGAGCTACCTCTGACTCGGAGCTATCATCCAACTGAAGCAGCTCTGAGGCACTAGGCCTACTTCCCTTCTTGCGGGGAGCGGCTCTCCTGGCAGCTTTCTTAGCCTTCCTGGCTTTTTTAGCAGCCTCATGGTCATACTTGACCTTCCAGAACTTGTCATTAGCCTGGAAAAATGCAACAAAGGTTTCCTTGAAGTTAAAACAAAAATTGTTAAAATGGACAGTAAAGTGCTCAGATTGGTAGCTTACCGCTGGAGCCGGGTTAGCTTGGCAGAAGGGGCTTAAGCCGGTCCTCCCGCAGTCTGCTAAGCTCTCGTTCAAGAGGGACTTGGTCATGTTGTCCACGACGTCCTCAGGAAGATCGTTGGGGCTGTGCCGCAGAGGGTCATCCTTCTGACCCGTGTAATCACACATTAAGCCGGGGCGGCGGCTCAAGGGAATCACCCGCCAAGAAATCCAGACCCGGACCAGATCGACGCCATTAAGGCCATTTCCCAGAAGAGCCTTAATCTTGTTGATGGTGGGGATCAGTGGTTGACGCTCAGCTTGAGATAGTTTGTTTGGCAGGGGGTGAGTTGGCTCCAAACGCAGGGCACGAAAGCCGGGCAGAGGGTTCTCATCAGCCGGAGAAGTATCTTGGCAGTAGAACCATGTCTGGTTCCAGTCCTTTGGGTGGCTTGGCGGCTCAGCGTAAGGAAAGAGGCAATCTCTCCGTCGTTGAATGGAGATTCCGCCAAGTTCCAAGCTATGCCCGTTGGCGCATTCATTCTGGCGGTTCAAGTAAAATAGCTCCCTAAAGAGTAGCAGGCTGGGTTCCTCTCCAAGGTATACCTCACAAAACACTTGAAAGTTGCAAATATTTGACACGGAATTGGGTCCTATGTCTTGCGGCCACAGATCGAAGAAGTTCAGAACATCTCTAAAGAATTTTGAGCCAGGAGGAGCAAAGCCCCGGCTCATGTGATCAGCAAATATCACAACCTCTCCATCTCTTGGTTGAGGTCTTTCTTTGGATGGGTCAGGGGCCCGATAGGACATGACCTCCTTTTTGGCAGATAACTCGTCTTCACGAAATCAGCTAAAGTATCATCAGTAACATTGGATCTCATCCAGTTGCACATGATGGGTGCCTTGGGAGCCTTAGGCGGCATTGTGAAGGATGAAAACCTATGAGAAAAGGAAATGTCCGGTTCAACTATAAGCCGGAGGAAGTTTACAGTTCAGTATTCAAGATGGCGGCTTATGAAGGGGCCTAATGACATATGGCTAATTGTGTCGGGTTATCTAAGCCGCTGTGGGCATCGTGAGTAATTCAAGTTGTTTAAAACTCTATCATAAATGAGCCGGAAATTTCACAGCGCATGGCCTCTTTTAAACCGGAGAATGAGCCGCCATAGCTAACGGATGCAATTTTTGACTAAGTGTGGCACAAACAAGTTTCGCAGATCGCGGTAATTATTTTGGATCAAACGGTCGACTAGAAAGAAAAAATTTATAGACCTAGAAGCTGATACAGAGAAGTTCATGAGCTCTAAGGAGATCTCTTTGCAAGTAAAGGGGACATGCTACTATTGAAAATGGGTGCGAAACCACAGCCGCACGAGCTCTATATGGTTTCTGGATCCAAGGGGGCTGTGTAGGAGGAACCGTGAAGAAATGGCGACGAACTGCGAAGAACAGGGAGGAACAGCAAGAACCCTAATGCGGATCTACTCTATGGAGTGGCAAGGACTTACGGGTGTTGATGAGTCACGGAGGTCGCCGCTGTTTCTCTGGACCAGTTCAGGGTGATGCAGCGGCCAAGGTTGGAGAAGACCAGGGGCGCGGCAGTGGCGGCGGCGGAGCTCGAGCTCTGGAGCGACAGAGGAAGAAGACGACGGAGGAGATAAGTGAATGAAGGCTTATGGGCCGGGCCTATTTATAAGGTGCGGCTAATAAGTGGGCGCGAGAAACGAGGAGGTCAAGGCGTGATTATATCGCCACAGAAGCGCCTTGATTTTCGGGATGGCCATTAAAGATAAGATCCGTTGGGATATGACAGAATAAAAAAAAATGAACTTAATGGAAGATGACGTCATGGCGGGTTGTCAGGAATCCAGAAGATGACGTCACGGCGGGTTATCACCTTCGCACAAATGTAAGCCGGAAGATTTTCTCTCAAAGGGATTGAAGATTGACATGAACCGGCTCAAATCAATCTGGGGCCTAATGTTGAGGATATAACCATTAGAGTCACCCGCCCAGGAGGGGCCGGGTTACATCATAATGGTCATCACGCGAAGCCCAGTACCAAACTTGAAGACGGCGGGTCAATAATGGGCTTAAGACCCGGAGATGGCTTAAGGCCCGTAGTGATAACCACCGTTAGGGTGAAACTTGTAGTGTAAGGCAAGAATAATTAAGAGTCCGAGCCGGACACTGTTATGAGCCGGCCGGGACTCTGAGCGCCGCTGGGCGTCAACCTCTCTATATAAAGGGACGACCCGGCGGCGGTTTAGGGGCAAGTAAGACCAAATCGATAACCAGGCGGGACGGTTTAGCTCCTGGTCGTCGACACCCTAATCAATACCACCTCAACTGGACGTAGGCTTTTACCTTCACCGTAAGGGGCCGAACCAGTATAACCCTCATGTTCCTTGTCCTGTTTAACCCCTTTAAGCTTCCTAGCTGCGATGACTCCACGATTAAGTCCTTGCATGAAGACATCTGCCGTGACAATTCCACAACATTATCAGTTTCAATAATTTCATTCTCTCTAGCCCTAGCAAGTTGTTCATCAAGAAATTCACCAAGTGGCACAGTAGTATCAAGCATAGAAGTAGTTTCATCATAAGTATCATGCATAGCAGAAGTGGCATCATCAATAACATGCGACATATCAGAATTAATAGCAGAAGCAGGTTTAGGTGTCGCAAGCTTACTCAAAACAGAAGGTGAATCAAGTGCAGAGCTAGATGGCAGTTCCTTACCTCCCCTCGTAGTTGAGCGATAAATTTTTGTTTTCTTGTCTTTCAAGTTCCTCATAGTGACCAGCAGATATAAATGCCAAGTGACTCAAAGAATAGAGCTATGCTCCCCGGCAACGGCGCCAGAAAATAGTCTTGATAACCCACAAGTATAGGGGATCGCAACAGTTTTCGAGGGTAGAGTATTCAACCCAAATTTATTGATTCGACACAAGGGGAGCCAAAGAATATTCTCATGTATTAGCAGTTGAGTTGTCAATTCAACCACACCTGGATAACTTAGTATCTGCACCAAAGTATTTAGTAGCAAAGTAGTATGGAAGTAACGGTAACGATAGAAGAAGTATTATTTTTGGGTTTTGTAGTGATTGTAACAGTAGCAACGGAAAAGTAACTAAGCGAAGAACAATATGTGAGAAGATCGTAGGCATTGGATCGGTGATGGAGAATTATGCTGGATGCGGTTCATCATGTAACAGTCATAACATAGGGTGACACAGAACTAGCTCCAATTCATCAATGTGATGTAGGCATGTATTCTGAATATAGTCATACGTGCTTATGGAAAAGAACTTGCATGACATCTTGTGTCCTACCCTCCCGTGGCAGCGGGGTCCTAGCGGAAACTAAGGGATATTAATTCCTCCTTTTAATAGAGTACCGGACCAAAGCATTAACACATAGTGAATACATGAACTCCTCAAACTACGGTCATCACCGGGAGTGGTCCCGATTATTGTCACTTCGGGGTTGCCGGATCATAACACATAGTAGGTGACTATAGACTTGCAAGATAGGATCAATAACTCACATATATTCATGAAAACATAATAGGTTCAGATCTGAAATCATGGCACTCGGGCCCTAGTGACAAGCATTAAGCATAGCAAAGTCATAGCAACATCAATCTCAGAACATAGTGGATACTAGGGATCAAACCCTAACAAAACTAACTCGATTACATGATAAATCTCATCCAACCCATCACCGTCCAGCAAGCCTACGATGGAATTACTCATGCACGGCGGTGAGCATCATGAAATTGGTGATGTAGGATGGTTGATGATGACGATGGCGACAGATTCCCCTCTCCGGAGCCCCGAACGGACTCCAGATCAGCCCTCCCGAGAGAGTTTAGGGCTTGGCGGCGGCTCCGTATCGTAAAACACGATGAATCCTTCTCTCTGATTTTTTCCTCCCCGAACACGAATATATGGAGTTGGAGTTGAGGTCGGTGGAGCTCCAGGGGACCCACGAGGTAGGGGGCATGCCCAGGGGGCACGCGCGCCCCCACCCTCGTGGACAGGGTGTGGGCCCCCTGGCCTTGATTCTTTCGCCAGTATTTTTTATTATTTCCAAAAATAATCTCTGTGGATTTTCAGGTCATTCCGAGAACTTTTGTTTCTGCACATAAATAACACCATGGCAATTCTGCTGAAAACAGCGTCAGTCCGGGTTAGTTCCATTCAAATCATGCAATTAGAGTCCAAAACAAGGGCGAAAGTGTTTGGAAAAGTAGATACGACGGAGACATATCATGACTACTTGATAGTTTAGTGCACCATGCTTTACGGCTTAGAACCGGGACTTCAAAAATGTTTTGAACGCCACAGAGCATATAAGTTGTTCCAAGAGTTGAAATTGGTATTTCATACTCATGACCATGTCAAGAGGTATGATACCTCTGACATTACTTTGCCTACAAGATGGAGGAGAATAGCTCAACCAGTGAGCATGTGCTCAGATTGTCTAGGTACTACAATTGCTTGAATCAAGTGGGAGTTAATCTTCTGGATAAGATAGTGATTGCCAGAGTTCTCTAGTCACTATCACCAAGTTACTAGAACTTCGTGATGAACTATGCAAGGGATAAGGGAAACGATTCCCAAGCTCTTCGTGATGCTGAAATCAACGAAGGTAGAAATCAAGAAAAGCATCAAGTGTTGATGGTTGACAAGACCACTAGTTTCCAGAAAAGGGCAAAGGGAAGAAGGGGAACTTCAAGAAGAACGGCAAGCAAGTTGCTGCTCAAGTGAAGAAACCCAAGTCTGGACCTAAGCCTGAGACTAAGTACTTCTACTGCAAACGGGCTAGTCACTGGAAGCAGAACTGCCCCAAGTATTTGGCGGATAAGAAGGATGGCAAAGTGAACAAAGGTATATTTGATATACATGTTATTGATGTTAACTTTACTATTGTTTATAGCAACCCCTCAGTATTTGCTACTAGTTCAGTTGCTAAGATTAGTAACTCGAAACGGGAGTTGCAGAATGAACAGAGACTAGTTAAGGGTGAAGTGACGATGTGTGTTGGAAGTGCTTCCAAGATTGATATGATCATCATCGCACACTCCCTATATTTTCGGGATTACTGTTGAACCTAAATAAATGTTATTTGGTGTTTGCGTTAAGCATGAATATGATTTGATCATGTTTACTGCAATACGGTTATTCATTTAAAGCCAGAGAATAATTGTTGTTCTGTTTACATGAATAAAACCTTCAATGGTCATACACCCAAGGTGAATGGTTTATTGAATTTCGATCGTAGTGATACACATATTCATAATATTGAAGCCAAAAGATGCAAAGTTAATAATGATAGTGCAACTTATTTGTGGCACTGCCGTTTAGGTCATATTGGTGTAAAGCGCATGAAGAAAATCCATGCTGATGGGCTTTTGGAATCACTTGATTATGAATCAGTTGATGCTTGCGAACCATGCCTCATGGGCAAGATGACTAAGACTCCGTTCTCCGGAACAATGGAGCGAGCAACAGACTTGTTGGAAATAATACATACTGATGTATGCAGTCCGATGAGTGTTGAGGCTCGCGACAGGTATCGTTATTTTCTGACCTTCATAGATGATTTGAGCAGATATGGGTATATCTACTTGATGAAACATAAATCTGAAACATTTGAAAAGTTCAAATAATTTGAGAGTGAAGTGGAAAATCATCGTAACAAGAAAATAAAGTTTCTACGATCTGATCGTGGAGGAGAATATTTGAGTTACGAGTTTGGTCTTCATTTGAAACAATGCGGAATGGTTTCGCAACTCACGCCACATGAAACACCACAGCGCAATGGTGTGTCCGAACATCGTAACCGTACATTATTAGATATATGGTGCAATCTATGATGTCTCTTATCAATTTACCACTATCGTTTTGGGGTTATGCATTAGAGATAGCTGCATTCACGTTAAATAGGGCACCATCTAAATCCGTTGAGACGACACAATATGAACTGGTTTGGCAAGAAACCAAAGTTGTCGTTTCTTAAAGTTTGGGGTTGCGATGATTATGTGAAAAAGTTTCATCCTGATAAGCTCAAACCCAAATCGGAGAAATGTGTCTTCATAGGATACCCAAAGGAGACAGTTGGGTACACCTTCTATCACAGATCCGAAGGCAAGAAATTCGTTGCTAAGAATGGATCCTTTCTAGAGAAGGAGTTTCTCTCGAAAGAAGTGAGTGGGAGGAATGTAGAACTTGATGAGGTAACTGTACCTGCTCCCTTATTGGAAAGTAGTTCATCACAGAAATCTGTTCCTGTGACTCCTACACCAATTAGTGAGGAAGCTAATGATGATGATCATGTAACTTCAGATCAAGTTACTACCGAACCTCGTAGGTCAACCAGAGTGAGATCCGCACTAGAGTGGTACGGTAATCCTGTTCTGGAGGTCATGTTACTTGACCATGACGAACCTAGGAACTATGAGGAAGCAATGATGAGCCAAAATTCCGCAAAATGGCTTGAGGCCATGAAATCTGAGATGGGATCCATGTATGAGAACAAAGTGTGGACTTTGGTTGACTTGCCCGATGATCGGCAAGCCATAGAAAATAAATGGATCTTCAAGAGGAAGACGGACGCTGATAGTAGTGTTACTATCTACAAATCTAGACTTGTCAAAAAAGGTTTTTGACAAAGTTCAAGGTGTTGACTACTATGAGATTTTCTCACTCGTAGCGATGCTTAAGTCTGTCCAAATCATGTTAGCAAATTGCCACATTTTATGAAATCTGGCAAATGGATGTCAAAACTACATTCCTTAATGGATTTCTTAAAGAAGAGTTGTATATGATGCAACCACAAGGTTTTTTCGATCCTAAAGGTGCTAACAAAATGTGCAAGCTCCAGCGATCCATCTATGGACTGGTGCAAGCATCTCGGAGTTGGAATATACGCTTTGATGAGTTGATCAAAGCATATAGTTTTATACAGACTTGCGGTGAAGCCTGTATTTACAAGAAAGTGAGTGGGAGCACTACAACATTTCTGATAAGTATATGTGAATGACATATTGTTGATCAGAAATAATGTAGAATTTTCTGGAAAGCATAAATGAGTATTTGAAAGGAGTTTTTCAAAGGAAGACCTCGGTGAAGCTGCTTACATATTGAGCATAAATATCTATAGAGATAGATCAAGACGCTTGATAAGTTTCTTCAATGAGTACATACCTTGACAAGATTTTGAAATAGTTCAAAATGGAACAGTCAAAGAAAGAGTTCTTGCCTGTGTTACAAGGTGTGAAATTGAGTAAGACTCAAAGCCCAACCACGGTAGAAGATAGAAAGAGAATGAAAGTCGTTCCCTATGCCTCAGCCATATGTTCTATAAAGTATGCCATGTTGTGTACCAGATCTATTGTATACCCTACACTGAGTTTGGCAAGGGAGTACAATAGTGATCTAGGAGTAGATCACTGGACATCGGTCAAAATTATCCTTAGAGGGCTAAGGAAATATTTATCGGTTATGGAGGTGATTAAGAGTTCGTCGTAAAGAGTTACGTCGATGCAAGCTTTGACACCGATCTGGATGACTCTAAGTCACAATCCGGATACATATTGAAAGTGGGAGCAATTACCTAGAGTAGCTCCATGCAGAGCATTGTAGACATAGAAATTTGCAAAATACATATGGATCTGAATGTGGCAGACCCGTTGACTAAACTTCTCTCACAAGCAAAACATGATCACACCTTAGTACTCTTTGGGTGTTAATCACATGGCGATGTGAACTAAGATTATTGACTCTAGTAAACCCTTTGAGTGTTGATCACATGGTGATGTGAACTATTGGTGTCACTACAAAAAAATACACTTCCGTGATGATACGTGTTTGTCACAGTAGGTCGCGTTTTTGTCATGCATGTACATCCATGACGATTTTATGACAGAATCAAGATAGTCATACCTGTGCTATCGTAGAAGTGTTCCATGACATTACCAAAATTATCATCACGGAAGTGTCCACTTCCATGACGATAAATCATGCGTCACAGAAGTGCTTTCGTCAAGGGTGACCGACACGTGGCATCCACCGTAATGGAACGCCGCTAAGCTATCGGGTCGGCATCCGCCGATAACCCGTTAACAGCCCCGACCAATGGGAAATTTCCACGTGTAAAATTCTTATTGGCCGGATGAAACACGTGTCAGCTCGTCAGTGGGTCAGATAGGCGCCTATGATATGTTGACACGTGCCACGGCCCACCACTGGCCCATTTAGCTTACAAAGCCGGCCCGTTTGACTTGGTCAAAAGTTAACGGGCTAGCCCATGAAAAGCTTGTTAACGGTCTCTTCGCAAATAGCCCATTTTACGGCCCGTTAACTCACGGCCCGTTAGGCCCTAAAGGAAATCGGCCCAACAACGTCATGTGGGCCGTCGAATATAACACCAGCCCATTTCACTTTCGGCCCATGTATGGCCCACGACGTCTTTCGGCCCATATGAGGCCTTCGTATCTTTCGGCCCTTTACAGGCCCACAGTGACTCTAGCCCATAATGAACAGTGATTTTCTTTATACCCGTTAACGACCCGTGATTTACATGGGCCGTTTCCAGCCCGTGTTAGCTTTCGGCCTATTGACGGCCCATATGTTCTTGGGCTCCATTTCGGCCCTCGATTACTTCCGGCCCGTTACTGGCCTGTTCCCCTAATGGGCCAAATTCGGCCCATGGTAAGAGTCGGCCCGTTACTGGCCTGTTCCCCTAATGGGCCAAATTCGGCCCATGGCAAGAGTCGGCCTGTTACTGTCCTGTTACCCTAATGGGCCAAATTCGGCCCATGGCAAGAGTCGGCCCGTTTCTGGCCTGTTAACCCATTGCGCCGTTTCCAGCCCGTCATATATTCTGGCCCATTAACGACCCGT
Organism: Aegilops tauschii subsp. strangulata; assembly: GCF_002575655.3. Taxonomy (NCBI): domain Eukaryota; kingdom Viridiplantae; phylum Streptophyta; class Magnoliopsida; order Poales; family Poaceae; genus Aegilops; species Aegilops tauschii. The sequence continues at coordinate 191,538,314 of NC_053037.3, forward strand.
TATGCCTGTGACAGAATTAAGCCTTTGCTGTCCTACGGCCTGTTAACGGCCTGTTACCGTGCTGGGCTGATACCAATTACGCCCGATTACGGCCCATGTAGACCCATTTATCCGACGGCCCGAGGCCCACTGACTACAGGCCCATTTATCGACGGCCCGTAGGAGACCCATGGATCCTACGGCCCATATATGGCCCATGGTAGTTGCGGCCACTAGCAAACCAGGGAAAAAGAAGACTAGGAAATAAATAAGGCTGAAACTAACGCTAGGCTATTAAGGCGATTGCACAGATTACATCCACTCGGCATCAAAGATCGCCACCAGTGCAAATATAGGGAACACCCTACACTATACAAAAATGGCTTGCTGTTTTCTTCAGCCGGTGGCTGCACATTAAGAATAAATTTTGTATCGCACCAAAACAAATTACAACTATATAACAAAAGGAAGGTTGGCATAAAACTTAACAGTCTAGCAGATAAATGCACCACCAGAAGTTCAGAAGCTCAGTTCATTTGACCTGACTATTATGTTTTCATGCTGTATTGTCCGATGGAGCACCATAACCCTCGCCTTCATTTCCCCTAGGCTCCTAAACAACATAGCAAATGTCTGATAGTCTGGTTTCAAAACCATGCATATCTTGACGACGTTGAGCAATGTTTCTCCTTGTTTCACAAAGGGTCTCTGTTAGGGAATGGACTTGTGTCTGGAGCGCAGATACAACATTGCTTTGAGCTTGCATATCTTGATCATGAGGCAGTTTGGACGATATTGCCTTAACAACCGACCCAGTATTACGCAGAAACATGCTTTTGGCACTGTTAGTGGACAGGTACTGACCCACTGCAGCAAGAGCTGACATTGCGGTTATAGTTGCCTCGACACCTTCAGAAGGTGGCGGTTCCACCATTTTTTCCATAGCTCGCTGAAAAGTTGAGGTTTTACATTAGTAGTACCAGAACATAAGATATTAAGGAGGCAGCAAAACCAAACAAAATAGCTTTGGTCTATATACAGAACTTATTCTGGTGAACCCATGTAAAATATTAGTTGTATTTTATTGCAAAGTACATAATAAAACCAGGTTCCAAACATATGACCATGTACCATCGCTAATGTATTGTCTATTTTTTCACATTGTATTGAGGGCTAAGGATAAAGAGATGAAGTTTATAATACGGTAAGCATAGTATGACATCATTCATATCACAAAACAACTGAGAACAGACAAACAGGCAATTGTAACGTTGTGTGGGCAAGTCCAGCACGGAACTAGATTACGGGTCAAGATCAAAGGAACATCACTCCTCTCTTTTAAACCTTGTAAGGTGCAATGATACGATACGACAATTGTGTATAAAATTGAAAAGAGTAATAGACATTGGCTGCAAACCATGCAGTTCAAGGCACAAGTCAGAGTAAGTAGTAGTTAAAAGGCATGAGGATTAAGGACTTACAACAACGGCTTTGACTGGTGTAGTCATGCCCTTCTTCTTGCTGGTGTGACAGTCCTTGAAGATTTTCACAACATTTGGTTCAGGTACTTTTTGGTCCTTACGGGCTTTCCTCTGCATTTCGAACAAGTCAATATAGATCTGATAATATGGTATAGTGAAAAGAGTGAAACAGCTGCTAATTACAAGAGCCTCGCAGTGTGCAATATAGCTACGAGATCCTGTCGTCTGTTGGAATTTCACTTTCGTACGGTTGGCCTTGTTCTTTGAACAGTTCACCTACAAGAAGATAGATTTGTGTGGCACATGCGTAAAAAGGACTTCAACATGTGATCTGATCACATATATATATAATGTACCTGATACTTCGGATCAGACCAGTGTTTAACAAGGCCCCTCTAGTCTTCATCCGATATATTTTCCACTGGAGATGTTTGGGAAAGTTCACTGTTAGCCTTGCCTTCAAAGTGAGTTTTCCTCAAGTTATACCGATACTGTCGCAGAGAAGACTTGAAAACATGGGTGCAAGCTTGTCTGGTTGCATCATCTTGGCTATCCAACTTGAACCTCATCTGTTGAAAATTATGGGAGTCTCATTATCAGCAACCTAGAAAGTATGGGACAGAGCAAGACGATATTACTAGTTTCCATACATAACCATACTTACAGATAAATGGTCGAGGAAGGTGTTGAACTGGGTTTCGTCTTTGTCATTCCTGTACTGAATCCATGTTGGGAGGATACGTACATGACACCTAATGGCAACCGCTTCCTCTGATACTAACTTGGCTGACTCTGTAGCATCACGTGGCCTTTTTAAACCTGCCTCTAGATTTTGTTAACCTATCGAGCATTATCCCTGATGTTTGTTTCCTCTTGCGCCTAGGTGCTAGTCCAACAACGAACATAGGAAGTGTTAGTGTACATCAAACTGTGAGACTACATATAAAGAAGCATGCAACTGTAACTTGACTCCAGCAACTACCTTCTTGCTGTTGAAGCTCACAAGGTTCATCTGATATTGCCAACTCGTCTTGTGTCAAGAGTGCTTGGGCAGTAGTGTCAGGTGGCAAGGGAGCTTGGGAACGTGCTGCTAGCTCAGTTGACGCACGAGTAAGTCGTGCAGCTGGTAGTACTATGGTAGGTGTTGCAAGAACTAGGGCTGTCTCTGCTTGTTTGGTGGCAGCTATTTGTTTCTGTTTGGCTTTTTTTGCAACTCGTGTAGCATGGGATGCCGTGTTTGTAGAATTTTCCACTAAACTTTGACCTTCTATTGCACCATCAGTACCAGCAGAATCTGCAGGATTCATCCGCTTCTCATTCCCTGCCATTCTGTGTTTCTTCCTCTTTCTCTGCGCATGTTAAGTCAAGCCGACAAGAAAAACGAATACCAATTTAGTTCTTCAGAACAAATTGATGCGTGATGCAGTCGAACTGAACTTTGATGTTAGACAACCACATGATAGGAGGATGTAATATGTATGAAAAACAGGACGGAAGAGATAACCAGAACTATGATGTGTAAACTAAGAAGAAGACATTTCACCAAATTAGAAGCAATGCAATGGAAGGTAGACACCATATGAAAGATGCTACAAATATCTCTCTGCCAAGTTAACAGTGTCTCATCATAAATGGCGTTTAAACAAATGTGAAGCAGTACAAGAAATAAATCATATGCAAGATGCAAACAACATCACACTACCATGTTAGAGGTCTCTCGTCATTAGTGCCATTGCATATTCACAGCATTGCATATTCACAGCTTATGATGTGTAAACTAGGGAGAAGGCATTTCAACAAATTAGAAGCAATGAAAGCTAGACACCATATGAAAGATGCAACGAATATCACTCTACCAAGTTAAAACTGTCTCGTCATAAGTGCCATTTCAACAAATTAGTAGTACAAGCTAGAAAAGAATGTGAGATGTAACCTATATCACACTCCGAAGTCAAACGTGTCTTATGACAAGTGATTGTTGCAGGTTACACAACAGTAGTAATTTGATGTAAGAACATGGTGTGATTGACAGATATTGTATGTTCTAGAAACAAGAACACGTGTCTTATTCAAGTATAATGTGTAAAGTAAGCAGATGGAATTCAACAAAATTAGAAGCAATACAAGCTAGACATCACACATAACATGCAACCACATATAACAGTGCCAAGTTAGAGGGAGCACCGGTGATGCTGCACTAGGGGAGACGTGCTCATCATAAACACAGCTTTGTTGAGTGTCTATGCATGTGTTGTCTTAGAAATCATCTTGGGGGTGTGGAGGAGTAGAAACTATAGAGGCCCTCCGTTCGGAAGGAGCACCTTTATCCGCTGCCTTGCTAACTTCCTTCCGCTTTATTGATTTTGATATGTCAAGTAAAACCGACAAGAAAAAGCAATAAAATTCTCTCTTCAGAACTCATTCATGCATGATACTGACAATCACTACTTTGATGTAAGGCAAACACATGATACCAGGATGGAATATGTACGAAAAACAGGACGGCATGGCATGTTCACAACTGTTTGTGTAAACTAAGCAGAAACCATTCCAGCAAATAAGAAGCAATGCAAGCTAGACACCACATGAAAGATGCAACCAATATGACTCTACCAAGTTAAAAGCATCCCATCATAAATGGAATTTCAACAAATTAGAAGCAGCGCATGATATAAATCATATGAAAGATGGAACTAATATCGCACTGCATATACTAAAGGTGTCTCATCATGTTGATTGATGCGGGATACAAAAAAACAATAGTTTTATGTAAGGACATGCTTAATAGACAGATGTACTATGTACTAAATACAGGAAGGCATGTCACATTAACAGGTATAATGTATAAGCTAAGCAGACTAGCACATGCAGTTTAACCAGATTGGAAGAATTACAATCTAGACACCATATGCAACATGCAACCACATATCACGCTGCCAAGTTAGAGCAAGCACCTGCGATCCTAGTGTAGGGGAAATGCTGTAATCAACTACAGAGCTACGTTCACTATCTTCATCTAGCATTTCTGTTTCTTGAGAATCATGTCGGGAGGCTGCGCTGCATTCTTTAAATGAGGAGTAGTCCCCTTGCCTGCCTGCCTCGTCATAAGTGATTGATGAGGGATACACAAGAACATCAGTTTGATGTAAGAACATGGTTAATACACAGAAGTACTAGTATGTACCAAAAACAGAAAGGCATGTCATATTCAAAGGTATAATGTGTAAGCTAAGCAGATGCAATTTAACCAAATTGGAAGCAATACAAGCTAGACATCCGGCTGGAGTGGTGAGCATGATCATCTAGGACATGAGAGCCTGGTGGCAGGCGGGCTGCTTCACCACCATCGCAGCTTTTTAGTTGGCTTCCAGGTGATGCCTATCTTTGCTGGGCTTGTCACTGGCTCGGCCAGTGCCCTGACTAGCTATTTGTCTTCTGGTGCTCAGGGATGGTGGTTCATGTAAAAAAATATCTTTCCTTATCTTACCGACTTCGGCCTTTCGAATACAAGCTAGACACCATATGGAACATGTAACCACATATGACACCGCGAAGTTAAAGCAAGCACCTGGGATGGTGGTTCATTGCGAGCGAGATCATCAACTCCAGAGCTACGTTTATCGTCTCCATCTGCTGACACTGCACCCTTTATAGCGCTGTAACGTGTCTTGCCTACCCGCCTATGAAGCTGGAGCGACTTCTCTCTTTTCTTTTTGGCTTCTCTCATGGCAGCAGAGTCTGAAATACCCTTGCATAAAAACACAATAGTGAGAGTAAGGGTGAAGTGTGTGCAGAACTAGTGCACTGTAAAAGTAGCAGATAGCAGGTGGCTGAAAAATAAATGACAGGAGACATATGATAGCTCTACAACATTGCATGGCAAACAAAATTAGATTCCACTCCGTATGATTTTGTAATATATGAGCACAGGAAATGCAGGTACTCCTCCAGCACACCACCACATGTGGTCATATCTAAGATAACAGTTGACTGAAAATAAATAGGTCAATCGATTTTTTAATGAACCGTCCGATCTATAAGGAACGAGCAGATGGCCTTCGTCTACCTCCCGCCAGTCACTGTTGACGATCTTTCTCGAACCACCAGCGACCACCGGCCCAGACCCCTGCCTCCGCCGCCCGCCCTCCCATTGACCTCACACCACCGCCGTGCTTGGTAGCGCCCCAGGCCATCCCTTTAATCCCGGCCGACCTCCAGATCGGGCGCCATTAGCTCTAGGTCGCACACGCCCCTAAGATAAACACCAAGGCGCTGCTTCCCTAGCGTAATAGGCGTACTAGCGCCTGTTACGCCGGGGAATGCTTCCGTTAATTGGGAATCAACTGGCCAGAAATTGAAATTCAGGGGGGCGACGGACCTCTAGCTAAGGTGAATAGTATATGAGGAGAAACCTTGTGCATCGAGAGTTACTAGGAACATCTAGTATCAAGAAGAAGCGGTCAACTAGTGTCTTCTGTGGGATGAATACTGTGCAAGCAGAGACGTAAGATTTGCACGAATAAGGGAAGAGGAGTACCTTTTTTGGTTGCCGGTGTGGTCACCTCCACATGTCGCGCCGATCTTCTTCTTTTTACCGGGGAAACCGATGTCTGGAGGGTGCAGGCTTGGACGAACCCATGGCCAAATTGTTGACTGTGTTGCCGTGGCCGTATGTCGGCGGAGGGGAAGCAGATCCGAGGCGGCGAAGGACGGCGTAGCAGGAACAGCTCCGGTGTGGTGGAGGGTGGCGAAGTTGGAGTGGCAACGGTGAGGCGCAGGACGGTGTGGTTGAACTGGCTCGGGTACGGACGGCTCGGCCTCGGCTTCAACTACTAGCCGTGGAGGGCGTTTGTAACACCCCAGATGTAACTTTCCATATTTGTAACTCCAACTCTTGCCATTTTCGGCTATGTATGATAATATTCCTTCGTGGTCGGGTTTTGTCTTTCGTTTTGCATTTTGTTCATGTCATGCATTTCATATCATGTCATCATATGCATCTCATTTGCATACGTGTTCGTCTCATGCATCCGAGCATTTTCCCGTTGTCCGTTTTGCAATCCGACACTCCCACATGCACCGGCGCATCCCTCTTATCTCTTTTCGTGAGCGGGTGTTAAACGTTCTCGGAATGGACCGAGTCTTGCCAAGTGGCCTTGGTACACCACCGGTAGACAACCTGTCAAGTTTCGTTCCATTTGGAGGTCGTTTGATGCTCCAACGGTTAACCGGGTAACCGCAAAGTCCTTTTGTGTGTTGCAGCAAAAACCCCTCCAAACAGCCCAATAACCCACCTAAGTCCCTTCCATGCTCTCGGTCGTTCGGTCACGATCCTGTGGGCGAAAACCGCACTCCATTTGGAGTCTCCTAGCTCCCTCTACCTATAAATATGTCCTCCCCGTCCAAAATCCGGGTAAAAACCCTAGCCCCGCTCCCTCCACGCGCCGTACACGTCCGCCCGGCGCCGGACGAAACCCGCCGCCGCGCCTGTCCAACAGTAGGCCGCCACATGGCGCGCCGCCGCCTCCCTCCGCCACCAGCCCGCGAGCCCGTGTCGGGCCCGCCGAGCCCATCGCGCCACCGCCCGGTTTGCGCCCCCACGCCGCCCGACTCCGCCGCCCTCCCGCGCGAGCTGGAGAGCCGCCGCCGCGCGCCTCGTCGCCGGACGCCGCCACCTCGCCTCGCCGCCGTCCGCGACCGCCGCCGCCCGTGCCCGCTGCTCCGCCGTCCTCCGCCGACCCCGTCGCCCGCCGGCGCCGCGCTCCCGCACCTCCTCCCGGCCGACTTCCTCCCTCTCCCGAGCTCACTCCGGCCACCCGTCCTCGAGCTCCGGCGAGTTGCTGCCTCGGCGTCCGTGCCCATCGAACCCTAGATCTGGAGAGGTTGACTCCCCCCCCCCCCCGAAATTCCGTCCCGAAGTATTTTCACATTCTGTTGCCATGTTCATTGCATCATAACTCTCTGCATACTGCTCCGTTTCATGCGTGTAATATATCGAAATGTTCGCCTCGAGATGCTCTTCATTTAGTTTTATTGTGCCATGCTCGTTTGTATCCATCTTGATGCCAAAATCTCTGGTGCAAGAATGCTATATGATGTTTTCTGCTGTTATTTCTCAGAACTTGGTGTTTTGTTATTTTTACTACATTTAATGTGTGCATCTTATGGGCATGAGCTCTACAGGTGTTTTGATCTATGCCATGCCATCTTTACAGGGGTGTATGCCATGTATTTTTTTGATCTATGTGGTGACTAGCACAAGCATGCAAACTAGGCTTCGTGATGTTTCAGTTTTCAAGGACTTAGGTTTTTGCTAAGTCGGTTACTGCTGTTATTTTGTTGCCATGTATCCATGTGTCTACAGAGAGATCCATGCTTCTTTTGAGTATGTTCAGTAAGGATGTTTTGTAGATATAGTTGTCCTCTATCCATCCATGCCACTGTTTGCAATTATGGAGTGCCATAGCATGTCTTAATCGTGCTCTACCTTTGCCATAAAAATATTCCTGGCAGATTGTTAACATGATATTCAATTTTGCCAAGGTTGTTGTAGTTGATCCATACATGATATGAACTTGCTCTTGCCATGGGTAGCTTCATAAACATGCCATCGTGCTGTAGGTATGCTTGTTTTGTCATGCGTTGCTATGTAATGAGCGAATCAAGCTCACCAAGATGCCCTCATAATTTATGTTAATGCCATGCTCTATTTTCTGCTAAGTCTGGAACCTGTTAACGAAACTTGCTATGTTTACATGGGTGCCATCATATCTTCTGGTCCTTTTTGGCTCATGGTCAGTAAGGGACTTTTGTTCTATGCATTTAGTAGATTCATAACATACCTTGTTTTTCTATGTTAAGTTCCTGTAGCATGTGTTTTTCTTGCTCTGAACATTGCTACCTGATGCTGGTTATGCCATGTCCAGTAATTTCACCAAGTCTGTGAATCTGATATCTTTTGCACTTTTGCCATGCTTGTTTGAACCTGTTATGGTGTGATCTAGTCGTAGCTCAGTGTTCATCTTTTGTCAAGCATCCCCTGTAGGTTACTTCCATGTGCTTTGTTGCTATGTTGGAGTGCTGTAGCATAGTTACTTGATGTATTCTAAGTGCTATCATGCTGTTAATCGTAGAATCGTGTCATTCTTGTTTTGCTTGCCATTTGCAAACCGTGCATCTGTTTCCGGTGATCTTTATATCGATTTCGACCGAAATCATCTCATCTTTCCAGTGGCATACTTGGTTTGCCATGTTACTGCCTTGTTCATTATTTTTCTTCCGGAGCACGCATACGCATATCATATCTTGCATATCATGCATGTATTGCATCATGTGGCTTGTGCATTTCCCGTGATTGATTGTGGTTCCATTGCTTGTGTTCTTGCTGTGGGTAGAGCCGGGATACGAGTTCGTGAACGAGGAACCTGTTGAGTACGCTTACGAGGATCAAGCTTTCGACAACTCTGAGAACATTGCAGGCAAGATGACCATACCCTCGAAATCACTTCTATCTTTGCTTTGCTAGTTGATCGCTCTATTGCCATGCTGCGCTACCTACCACTTGCTATATCATGCCTCCCATATTGCCATGTCAAGCCCTAACTATCCTTTCCTAGCAAACCGTTGTTTGGCTAAGTTACCGCTTTTGCTCAACCCTTCTTATAGCGTTGCTAGTTGCAGGTGAAGTTGAAGTTGGTTCCATGTTGGCACATGGATAATTTTGGCATATCACAATATATCTTATTTAATTAATGCATCTATATATTTGGTAAAGGGTGGAAGGCTCGGCCTTATGCCTGGTGTTTTGTTCCACTCTTGCCGCCCTAGTTTCCGTCATACCGGTATTATGTTCCTTGAGTTTGCGTTCCTTACGCGGTTGGGTGATTTATGGGACCCCCTTAACAATTCGCCTTGAATAAAACTCCTCCAGCAAGGCCCAACCTTGGTTTTACCATTTGCCACCTAAGCCTTTTCCCTTGGGTTTTCACGAGCCTGAGGGTCATCTTTATTTAACCCCCCCCCCCCGGGCCAGTGCTCCTTCGAGTGTTGGTCCGAACTGAGCAGCCTGCGGGGCCACCTCGGGGAAACTCGAGGCCTGGTTTTACTCGTAGCTTGACTTATCCGGTGTGCCCTGAGAATGAGATATATGCAGCTCCTATCGGGATTTGTCGGTGCATCGGGCGGCTTTGCTGGTCTTGTTTTACCATTGTCGAAATGTCTTGTAAACTGGGATTCCGAGACTGATCGGGTCTTCCCGGGAGAAGGTTTATCCTTCGTTGACTGTGAGAGCTTATAATGGGCTATGTTGGGACACCCCTGCAGGGTATTATCTTTCGAAAGCCGTGCCCGCGGTTATGAGGCGGATGGGAATTTGTTAATGTCCGGTTGTAGAGAACTTGTCACTTGACTTAATTAAAATACATCAACCGTGTGTGTAGCCATGATGGTCTCTTCTCGGCGGAGTCCGGGAAGTGAACATGGTTTGAGTTATGCATGAATGTAAGTAGTTTCAGGATCACTTCTTGATCATTTTTAGCTTCGCGACCGTTGCGTTGCTTCTCTTCTCGCTCTCTTTGGCGTATGTTAGCCACCATATATGCTTAGTGCCTGCTGCAGCTCCACCTCATTACACCATCCTTTCCTATAAGCTTAAATAGTTTTGATCTCGCGGGTGTGAGATTGCTGAGTCCTCGTGACTCACAGCTTCTACCAAAACAGTTGCAGGTGCCGACGATACCAGTGCAGATGACATAACCGAGCTCAAGTGGGAGTTCGACGAGGAACGTGGTCGTTACTATGTTTCTTTTCCTGATGATCAGTAGTGGAGCCCAGTTGGGACGATCGGGGATCTAGCATTTGGGGTTATCTTATTTTCATTTGGATTTGACCGTAGTCGGTCTATGTGTGGATTTTGAATGATGTATGAATTAATTTATGTATTGTGTGAAGTGGCGATTCTAAGCCAACTCTCGTTATCCCATTCTTGTTCATTACATGGGATTGTGTGAAGATAACCCTTCTTGCGACAATACCACAATGCGGTTATGCCTCTAAGTCGTGCCTCGACACGTGGGAGATATAGCCGCATCGTGGGCGTTACAGCGTTGCGGTTGAGGTTGCGGTGGACGATGACGTCGGGGCATCGGCTCCGGCGTGATGGAGGAGGGCGGCGGTTGATGGGTGGGATGGGGTGGCGGACGGAGGACGCCGGGGTTTCGCGGCTGGTGGAGAGGTAGTTTTGGCGCCCACGGAGTATGAATGGGGAATCGGACGGGTGGGGGGTGAACCATGTTTCGGTCTAGGACGCGCTTGTTTTTGGCTTTTTTGAACAGAAGATGGGACGCACTTGTTTGAAATTTGGGGAAAGTACAAACTTTGCCCCCCTCTTAAATTTCGGACCTACTGCGGGTCGGGGTTGGATGGTAATCCCAGGTGTCCCAAATAGTGGGCGGGAGCGATTTCGGCCACGCGCATGTGTGCTTAGGCGTCCATTGTGTATGAATGTTTTTCGGATGCGGTTGCGTGGCGTCTAGATGAAGCTACAAACCTACCCCGGTTTAGACCTTCGGACGTCGGGCCGGTAGGTTTCACGGGTCGGATTTATTAGAAAAGTAATTTCCTTGTACTACCAAACATTGGTCTCACGCGGTTTCGGGCGAGTAGAGGCTCTTTTGGCGCTTCGTTTGAAATTTTGAAACACAAGCATTCACGTTTAGAGTACTCTTGAACTATGAGGATTGACCTAAATAGACAACGTTATATTTGACCTTGTATGTTTGAAAACCTCATTAAATTATCCGCTTCTTTTTGAAATTTTGACACTTGAAAATCCTATAACTATGATTATTTTGGAATGGAGGAGCTAAATTTGAATCTATTTTGTACACGACTACATATGCTATTATGTACAAAATCAGAGCAAAGATTGGTGCCCCCATAATTTAGGTATGGTTTACAAATGCCATGATATCAAATTCAAATAATTGAATGGACTTCATGTTGAATTCGATTTTTTTAAACCACCTTAAGGTGAATTCAAATGTATGCTAGTTCATAGGTAGCTATTTATAATGTCCATTGTGTAACTTTCATATGTATAATGTGCTTTACACACACAACATGAACTATACTCACGTTTATATTCGATTGCTAAAGCGATGCATTGTCTAGAGTTCAAAATACTAACTATGTGGATCAATTGTGTGGAATAATAACATAGACATGCTCAAATTCGATAGAATCTAGATGTCTGATGGATCAATGACCGCTCCTTACGCGAATTGCAAATATCATGATCCCATCCTAATATTTGGATACAATTTATATCTTTAATCAATGTGTAGAGCAGTCTTTTACGTGTAGTTTCACTCTCCATCGGTGGTCTCTCACACATGCTCACACACTCTGTCCCGAGGTGTCTTTCTCGCACACATGCTCTAGATATAACCCTCCCTCCCACTCGTAACCATTTACAACTATTTTCACTAACCTTTATCACAAGCACTCTTCCTCTCGCAAACATACACACGCACAATCCTCATCCACCCTTTCTATATACATGGACCTGCCTACGTGTCTCATGTACGCACATTATCTTTACGCCTGTCTCTCACGCATTGTCTCACACCTCTCTTCCTAATCGACGAGTATGATTCTAGCAGAGCATTCTGTAGGATGCCCCTTAAAGTTAGGTTGGATGAATAGTAATATCAGAGATAAAGGGGTTACCTTAGTCCGAGAACCTAGGGTTACAAATCCTAGCCGGCTTTGTCAGTGGACACAAAGTCCTTCACAATTCTGCTATCTTTGTCTTTTACGACTAGTCATCCATGGGTCTCCCTAAATGCGTCACGGGCCGACCAATGTGGCGCAGGACGGAACCGAACGAAGGGCCTCACCTCGACCCACCGGACCTCACGCGGTGACACATCCTCTGCCCCCACGTCTCATTATCTTCTCACACCCACACATACCAACACAAACACCACACACACAGAAAATTTCTCCTAGTGCCTCTATTCCCTCCCCCCTTGCATATACACACTCAAGGGAATGGAATCTCTTGTCGTGACTTCATATTCGTCTCTCTCTAGACCACTCTCATTTCTCGTGCTATCTCTCCCACGCCCCCCCCGTCGGCCCCTCTATCCATGCCTCTCTCGAATACGTAATACACACACATACCTCTCTAGGCCCCGTCAAATGCATCAACTACACATTCACACATGTTACATCACGAACCCCATTGATCTAAAAAGCCCTCTCTTCACGTTTATTTCGCATACAACATTCCTTTTGAATAAAGTGTGGCCAAAAAATTATTTTAGAGTTTCTACATATATACAACATTACAAAGTTATATGGAGGAGTACGAACGCTAATTTGCATTGCATGGTGCCCACAATGATATTTATTCCGCACTGTGAATTTGTATATTTTTATACTATATACAAAGTTACTCATAATAAAGAGAAACGAAGAGCATCTCTCTCTCCATCGCATACCCCCCTGTACGCCCCTTTCACGTATGCACACAAAACTATCTCCAGGTCCTCTAAAAGTAAGCCCCCAGAAAATTCACGCAAGTTTCATCTTTCTCTCGCGATATATGCAATGACGATCATTGTATTTGAAGCGAAAGCACGATACGTACATTGGACTTCAGAATCCACTCATTACGGTCACCATTTACGTTTAGTGGTTATTATACAGTCACGGGCTCACCGTACAACTCTGTATTTGGTCATGACATGACTAGTTGACCAGTTAAACGCTCCACGTGGCACCTCTAGTGTTGCATCACATTATCTCACTACCATCGTGCCCACCTATCGACTTGTATCTACTCTACATCTACACTCTTATAAAATACATAAAATACACTCTTATAAAAAACAGAGTTGGTGATGATGGTGTGCCTGCCATCCTGCAATATAGGCCGTTCAATTTATATCTGACGGATAGGAAAGAAACTATGGCAATTTTGCAAAAAGATACCCACACACCTCTCCACATTTGCAAATAAGGCCTTCCCTCGTTCATCCTTTTCTCTCACAAGATAAACAAGTCATACAAATGCATCTTGATGTTACGTGCAACACACGGGCATCTTGCTAGTAAGAATGAAAACAAACGACAAAAAATATTTGGACGGTGGTTCGAAGTCATGCCGCGGGCACAGCGGACAAGGTGGCCTTGTATTGGTATGTTGAGCCGTCTGTTTTAACACACAGGAGCTGGTGTGGTGATTATACACAGACGCACGCATGCACACGAACTGCATCCACGCAACACTCACACAAACACATGCACCCACGCATGCACGCAACACTCACACGTACACACGCAGCCACGCACGCACGCAACACTCACACGCACACACGCACGCATGCATGCACACACCAGTACACCACACGACCAACACACACACTCACGCTCAACTGCTCAACCTACACGTGCATGCGCACACATCAGGCCCTGACATACACATACACAACCAGGTGATTCCCGCGCACGGGTTGGAGCCTTGTCGCGCCTGCGTAAATTTGTGTTTATCTGACCTTTTGCCTATGCGAACTGACAGGTGGGACCCACAAGGAACATGGTCAATTTAACTAGTCAACATGGCGCCACGCAGACTATTTGGCCGGTCAACACAGTGCAATCCGATGCTGAACTGTGAGCAAGTGACCGTATAATCACCGCAAAACGTATATAGTGACTGTAATCAGCTTATTCTGAAGTTCGGTGACCGTATTACGCTTTTCTCTCTGCAGGCCCTCCAAAACTACATATCTACACGTTCTCGCATGTTACATCTAACAACTATGCAATACAGCACTACTACTACACTCTAACACAATAAATCATATGTGTTTTTAGTTTTACTAGATATCATATTGTTACTTATAATTATTCAGTTTGCATACATTAAAATTGCCTTTGAAATGTATGGCCAGTATCATCTACCGCGCGGGGAAAATCCCGCCCTTTCCTGTTTAATCGGGTTTGTATCGATGGATCGTGCGAAACAGCAAAACTATAGTACTATACAGTACTACAAGTGATAGTTCACTGGGCCGTCGTGTCGTCTACTCCTCCGTCGTAAGAGTGGAGCGCTCACTTTCAAAAATCTTCTAGTCCCTTTCGCCGACATGTGGGACATCAAGCTACCGGGTCCACGTGCCATACCGGAATACAGTGCAGAGCAGCCGGGGTGAAGCACCCTAGTCATGGCGCCGGCGTAGTAATGAGCAATGAGGCGTCAAATCACAAAGCTGCACCTTTCCGGCAGTTAAGTTGGAGGGACGAAGCAACCATCATTTCACTCGTTGCTGAATCCGCTTCTCCCTCATCTTCTTCAACTTAACCACGTGTTGCTTCTGCCGTTGTTCTGCATCATGTGGGGCGCGGATCGGCTTGGTAAAGCACTGACATGTGGGACTGCATGTTAGCAAACCGCCAGGACAACGTCCTCCGAAAATAAGAAGCCTAATCCTAGACTTACAAAGGGCTACGTAGCTGCTACGTATACTTTCCATCTAATCTATATATGCCCCCCCTGATTTTCAGGTGGGGTGGGCCTAATCCTCTCCTTTAATCCAATCAAATAGTCCCACATCACATCAGTTCGTAACTTTACGTAAACCATTACGTGGATGTAGCATTGCTCAAATAAGAAACCTCCCCCGCCATACGCGCGGCAAAATCACCTCCTTTTTACTAATCTTGATTCTATAATTTTTTAGATCAATATAATTGAGATTTGTATAGATAGCACACAGGAGCAAAACCAAGTGGTACGGTTAAGGGCATCCACAATGTGTAGCCAAATGTGAAAATAGCTTTTGGCATCGTGGGAACCATTGTGGACGGTGTTGCCAAAGCCAAAAAGATGGAACCGAACCTCCCTGATTGTTCGATTGAAGGAATAGAAAAATGCAATGTCTCTCCTCTTTCTCCCATGCTTGGACGCATGTAGTACAGTATAGAGCACAGAGTCTACTCCCCTGTCCCTTCTATCACAAATCACAAAGCAGTGAGGCATCAAATCACAAAAGCACGGACGAAGCAACCATCATTTCACTCTTCGCTGACTCTGCTTCTCCATCGTCTTCTTCGAGAAACCATCTCACCGCACTAGTACTCCTAGTAGTACTAGTAAAGGACTTCCTGGATGCAAATAAGGCGGTTGTCTCGGCTTGTAGGCGGCACTTGCGAACGACTTACTGTGGTCTCCCTCAATGGTGTTCTCCGTCGATCGCACTTCGCCAAACCACCCAAAAAAAAGATATCGTCGACGTCACCGCAATGGGGAAGGAAGTCAAATATACTTACTACCTCCATTTTTTGTACACAAGGCCAGTATATCAAAATTATAATTTGCAAAGGGCCACTAACACTAATCGAGGCAAAATTGATGGGGTTAGCAACCAAGGACATTAATATCCCCTGCATGCATGCGGAAGTGAGAAGGTTGGTTTGCATGGCGCTGCATTAATCAAGCGATGAGGAGTGAGATGGTTAGCTCTTTGGTCTTTGGAGAAAAATACGCATTAATTGACATGTGAAACGAGGATTTGTATCGATTAAATCCCGTGAAGGAAAACCCGGCCTTTCTTTTTTAACACTAGTACTCCTAGTACGTACGTACTTATCCTGTTTGGGTCTAGGCCTTGCATTGCCAAACTTCGCCACACATTTTTGCCAAGCTTGCCTAAAGTTTTCAAAATGAGAAGGAGGTACACTTGCGCACGGCTGTCGCGGTCGCACCACACCCTCACACGGTCGCTCCTGCACGCCGCGGTCGCACCGCACCCTCACACAGTCGGTCCTGCACGCCGCAAACCCAACCAAGGGAACGCACCCTCACTGACACGTGCTGTCGCATGTGAACAAACCAAACTCAGCCATCCTATCGCTGACACATAATTTTCGTTCATAGAGTATGTTTATCCAACCGCATGTTGGGGAGTATCCGTACGGCCCGTGCGGTGGTCTATTGGGGAAGAAGAAGAGGTGAGGAAGAAGGAAAGAAGGGTTAGGAGACGTAGGATATTCATCCAACCGCCTGAAATTGTAGACTGACCCAAGTCAGGCGACTTGCATAACAAATGTATGTTTTTACACAGCAAAATATCCATAAAACAACAACATACAGAAAAACTATCACTTCTCACGGAAAGAGACGGCCTCGTCGTCTTTGGCTGCCCGCGCGAACAAGCCGTCGCTGCCGACGTGTGTCTCCGCACCGTGGTTGTCCTCGGCCTCCAGCTACTCGTTCAAGCGGAGCGTGCGGGCGCTCTGCACGGACAAGAGCACAGCCCGGTTCAAGTCGAGGACGTCCGGTTCCGCCTGCAGGAGGGCCTCGATGGCAGCGGCATCCGCGTGCTCCGCGTCGAGTCGAGCCTCCACCGCCCGGTTCAAGTCTAGGACGTCCGGTTCCGCCTACGGGAGGGTGTCGGTGAGAGCGGCATCCGCGCGCACTGCGTCGAGTCGAGCCTCTGCCGCCCGGTTCAAGTCTAGGACGTCCGGTTCCTCCTGCAGGAGGGCCTCGATGGCAGCGGCATCCGCGCGCTCTGCCTCAAGTTGAGCCTCCGCCGCCCGGTTCACATCCACGACATCCGGTTCCGCCTGCAGGAGAGCCTCGATGGCAGCGGCATGTGCGCGCTCCGCGTCGAGTTGAGCCTCTGCCTCCCGGTCCTCCTTTAGTATCGCCATGTTGAACCGCTGGTCCGCCTGCACCATGGGGGACTCGGACGCCGGCACGAAGTCGACGTCCATCGTCTCATACCCATCGGGGGCCTTCCGCACCGCGACCTCCGCCATGAACATTGGATCGGCTTCCTCCTCCTCGTAGCTGGGCTCCAGAGAACTCGGGGATTGGCCCGCCGCAAAGCGAGCTTGGGAACGGAGGTCTGTGGCGCCGACCGCCGCCGCGATTTCTGCGCGGCGCTCCGGCGTCAGCATCTTGTAGTAAGTGATCTTGCGGCGCACCATGGCTTTCCGGCGAACTAGGGGACACTTGATGCGGGCTAGGGGATTGAAAGGTGGGGGAATGGGGTGGAGATTTGGTGTGGTTTTAGGGCAGTGGCTGGCGTAGGCCGAGCAGCGAAGGTTCTGGTGTGAATAGTGGTTCCGGTGACTACCGGTCAATCGGTTTTGACTATACATCGCTCTTGTCGCGTTCGCGTTGCAGCCCGGTACGCTGGACCCTCCACGTCGCTCACCGAACGGAACGCGCTTCGTCTTGCGTTTTCGCTCGCTTGTGGGACCGCAGTTGAGAGCAAACCGACGTCCCTCCCCCTCCCCCTCCCGCGTCATTTATTATACCACCACTCCCTCCGTTTTATGCGGAGTAAATAAAAACAGAGGGAGTATACTACGGATGAGGATCCCCTGACGTGGCCGAACCCATTGAGTAACTGACATGCGGGGCCTAGCAAGCATGGGGTCTGCCAGTAAGTGACCGAAAGGGAGGGTAAGGCAGGGATACCTACGTCAGAGGATCCACTTCCACTATACTACTTTGACCAAATGTTAGAGTATTAATATATGACATGCAACTTACACAAATGTTAGAGTAATAATATATGACATGCAACTTACACAAAGCATACAGGGTCTAATGCGTTTTTCAAGGCTAACTTTGACCAAATGTTGGAGTAATAATATATGACATGCAACTTACACAAAGCATACGGTCAAATTCGTATGTGAAAGGAGTTTCCAATGATATAATTTTCACATTATACATCTCATGTACGATTAATCTTGTCAATAGTCAAATTGGAAACCATCTCGAGTACAAATCTAGGAGTACGTACAAATCTAACAATATTGATTGGGCGTTGTTGAATGTTGATACCTTTTTTATCAAAGTAGAGATACTTTGACTACACATAAAACTTATATGTAAACTAGAAAGGATAGGGGGAGTATATTGTACGTTCAAAAACGAAATGAACAGTGAATACCCTTTATATATGATTTGCGGATGCTATGATCACCGGTTCACAATTTTGAATCCGCCTTAGGTATCACGTGCCCCCACTCGTTCCCTCTCGATTTCATCTCGGGGTCCGGAGATCTATTGAAAGAGGACTAGGGTGGGTACATGCGAATGACACTCGGCGGAATGTTCAAATGAGGCATGCGGGAGGATGGACTCGACTGGAGGGCGACATGATCGATGGAGAAGAGGGTTGGAGAGGAATGAGAATTAAGCAAACGCCACATGATTATACTTGAACGGCTCAAATAAACAATAAGTTGTCTCGCTTGGCCTACATAGTGAAAGGCCTAATGCGCAACGCGGAGCACTGACGCTCGAATATGGCCGGGAAAACAGGGAAACCGACATGTGGGGCACACCCGTCGGGACGACGTAGCGCAGACTAGTCCAATGGAGGAGCTGGCCCACGACCTCCTCGCCACCGACAACCGTTCATGTGGGTCGTTGGGGCCAACAATGGGGCGCAGCTCCAGCACCGCCTCTGGACACGGCGACCGCGGTGAGCGACACGCTCATATCGTCGCTAGACACGGTCGGTTTCAGTGTGCCGAGGGTGGCGTTAGTGTTGTGGCACGACCAAAGGTATGTTTGGTTTGTGCCCAAGGTTGCCCCATCAAAGCATTGGGTAGCCAAAATTTTGGTTGAGGTATTGGTTGCCCATGACTTGGCCAACATTGGCAAGAAAAATGAACTAGAGTTGGCTAGAGTTCATTAGCATGCCAAAGAAATGGCAACCATCCAAACAAAGACCAATCTTTGGGTCATGACCAAAATTTTGGTTGAGGTATTGGTTGCCCATGATTTGGCCGACATTGGCAAGAAAAATGAACTAGAGTTGGCTAGGGTTCATTGGCATGCCAAAAAAATGGCAACCATCCAAACAAACACCAATCTTTGTGTCATGACCAAAATTTTGGTAAGGTGCAATTTGGCCACAATCCAAACACACCCCAACACCCCGCTCATCGAGGATGCACGGGGCGCCGCGACGCGTCCGCGGAGTGGTGTAGCGCGGCCAACTGCATCCTCTGGACCTGAGACCATGCCGGGTCGTCTTGCTTTTTCAATGACATGCGGGGATCGCATGTGAGCAAAGGGCATCTCCAACGTTGCCACGACCGCAGCTGACTACCCTGGCACACCAAAACCCTCGTCCCTCGCGCCGTCGCGCGGTGCGTTCCTAGCCGGCGCCAGCTGCCCGCATTCATGCCGTCCATTCGTATGTCGTCGTTAAGAGGCTCGGTGCCCGAGGAACCAACTCCGGCGACTTAATGACGCACCCGGACGCTTGGCCTCACCGGAATGCGCTACTTAAAGCGGCAACGCCCAGCTAACCTCCACACCATAGCGCATCATCCTCCTACCTGGCACCACATCCGCCATGACCGCAAGTGCGAACGCTCTGCGGGAGAGCTTGTCTTCGGGGATGAAGCTCGAGGTCGCCGCCCTCGCTCAAGTCGCCTCTCGCGACGCAATAGCGGCGTAGCCGGACGCGGACGCGACCGCACAAGCGGTGGCCATGCTGGCAGCCGACGACGGGAGCACCGTCAGCCACGCGTCCTACTTGCCACCGTCCAACGTCCGACACCGCCGAGGTCGGGGACTCCTCCGAGGATGAGTAGGGCATGGGAGGCGGCAGGGCATGGTGTGCCAACTGGCCGGTCCGTATCCCGTATTCTACTCTTCCTCGCCGGAGACCGCACCTTCACTTCACGGGTCTTGAACCCCGCCCCCGTACATAGAGATCGCAGATGGAGGACGTCGGTCGCCGCCGTAGAATAGGTTTAGGGTCGGGTTTCTTTTATTTTTCTGTCCTATAAAAGTTCGAAATGTAATGAAAATCTGTTGTGTTTGCATTAATCTCGGCCGGTGTATATGAACTTTCACAATAATATACATATTGTAGGAGTACTAGCAAGATGCCCGTGCGTTGCACGGAAGATCAAGATCTTGTGGGAGAAAAGGATGAATGAGGGAAAGCCTTATCTGCAAATGTGGAGAGGAGTGCGGGTAAATTGTCATAGTTTGCTTCCTATCCGTTAGATATAGATCAGACGGCCTATATTGCAGGATGGCATGCACACCATCATCACCAACTCTGCTTTTTATTGAACCGAGACAAATCTAACATGCGAAGTAAAATAAACACATAGGGTCTATACATACACAAATTATCTTAGGCACTCCAATAGTACGTCCACTACACATTCACGCATTTCACATCTTTCTACATCTACGGGAACCTACGAAAGGGTTAAAGTAAATTGCCTCTCTCTCTCTCTCCTCCCCTGATTTTCATGGTGGTGGGCCCCTCCCTCCCCCAATCTATAATCAAAAGCTCACACGTTTCACATTATGTTAATTACGTAACTAGGATTACGTAGGTGTAGCATTACTCGTCCTAAAAAACCCAACTAAGCCAACCTCCCAGCATATCGCGCGGGAAAAGACCCGGCCACGCCGTTTTAGTCGGGATTACCGGATTACTAGTAGTAGTATCGATGGATCGCGCGAAACAACAAATTTTTTTTGAGGGGGCGAAGCACCTAGTTTAAAAGGAAAAAAGGAGGTACACTCACAACACTCCTGTCGCGGTCGCATTGCACCCCACACACGTTCGATCCTGCACACGGCTCACGCAAACGGAACGCGCTTCGGCTTTCCTCTTCACTGACACGTGGGACTGCACTTGGAGAAACCGACCATGCGCCAAACTCGCCCCGCCCACCGCACGAAAATCCTCCCCGCCCCCACACCCAAAAATTCCCCCCAAATCCGATTCAACCGCCCTTCGGCCAACTAGCCAATAATATTCCCCAAACCCCCCTCCCCCCTGTCCCCCTCCACTCCATTCGCTCCGCCAAAGCCGCCCTCCCCGCCGCGCCAATACGTCGGCGCCGCGGTTCGGCGATCCTCTCGCTCCCACAGTACACTCTCCTAGACTACCGTCCTCTAGCCGCGCCGCCACCTCTGGCTACGTTCTTGTGGAGGACCACAGCGGTCAGCGCCGCCACCGCTGGCGATGTTCATGTGGAGACGCACGGCGATCAGCTTCTTCCACGGTACGCGCATTCTAGACTGAGGCCCCGTTCATGTCGGTGTAGCACTGAATGTTAGCTGATAGACGTTGTTAATCTCACTGTTTGCCGAAGTAGTTTACTGTCAATATGCTCTGCTTAAGAAGCTTCCTTGCCCTGTTTTGCACTCAATCTGCTTAGCTGAGATGGCATGCCAAGGCCGATTAGTTGCTAAAATATCCTGCGATATATTTATTGTGACGTAGATTGCCATGGTCTAGTAGCCAATCTGTTAGGTGAAATAGCTCTACATCGTTTTATACTCGATCTTTGTTGCTGCGATGGCCTTTGATAGTTTGATGGCTGTGTGTCGGCCTCATTGACTGCTGAAACAGCCTGTCATAATTTGGCACTCAAATCTGTTTGCTGAATTAGCTTTACATATATTTCGTTACTTAGATCTGCTCGTCCAAATATCTTTCCATAGCTTTAGACATCGACCTAGGTATTTTTTTCTGGACTTCATAAAAAAGCATATATGTTTTTCCTGTAATATCTAGTAGAAGAACTAATTTGTATGTCTAACAGATGGACAAGACTTGGATAACTTCTGCTCGAAGATTCTCCACTGCATATGTCGAGGGGGTTGAAAACTTCATGAACTTTATCAGAGCTGAGTACGGTGGTCTAAAATTAGATGTGCTCTACCCATGTAGCAGTTGTATGAATTCAGTTACAAGACCCCAGTCAACTGTGCAAAATCATCTACACTTGTGTGGGATGTCGGTCACATATACTAGGTGGGTTCATCATGGTGAAGCTGTGAACGTCAATGTTATTGACTACGTGGAAGTAGCAGATCACCATCTTGATCTGCCTGATGCTCAGGTGGAAGAGGAGGAGGAGGTGGTGGTGGCGGAGCCAGTGAGTTTGACCAACATTTAAACAATGCTACGAAATGCTCGTGCATTCCGTGAACTTTCACCTGCAGAAGAAAAATGGTGGGCCCGCAGGTTGGAACAATGCAACGTTGCTGTCACCCCAGGAAATAAGTTGTCCGTATTCTCAGCTATGGTCACCTTTCTTCAGGTGAAGACATCTGAGCGGATGACCAACAAATCATTCGATGCGATGTTGGCTGCTTTCCGCAAATCTTTCCCAGATGCGTCTGAGCTGCCACACACCTACAGTAAAATGAAGAATTTCCTTCGTGCAGTTGGAATTGGATATGATATGATCCATGTTTGTAAGAATAATTGTGTTCTGTTCCGGAAGGATTATGCCAACTTAAGTGAATGCCCGAAATGCAAATCCTCAAGATGGAAAGATGGCGATGCTGTGAAGAGGATTCCTCATAATGTTCTGAGACATTTTCCAATTACACCAAGATTGCAGAGGTTGTTTCATGATGCTGAAACAAGAGAGGATGTACTGTGGCATTCTAGGAACCAGGAGTACAGAGATCAGAATGTAATGAGCCATCCATCTCATGGTAGTGAGTGGAAAAGCTTCAATGATAAACACAAAGAGTTTGCTGCTGACCCGAGAAACATTAGACTTGGCTTAGCTTCAGATGGATTTAACCCATTTGGCCACCAGAGCGCCACATATAGCATGTGGCCAGTGCTTGTTATCCCTTACAACATGCCTCAAAATGTCTGCACCAAAGAATCAAACTACATGATGGCCTTGCTCATCCCAGGTCCAAAAAGTCCTGGAAATGATTTTGATTTGTTCATGGAGCCTCTTGTGGAGGAACTTCAACAGCTATGGAAGGGTGTTCTCACTCGAGACCTATATAGCAGCCCACCAGCTGATTTCTTTCTGCGTACTGTTATAATTTGGTGCATCCATGATTATCCGGCTTTGGGCACTATGTCAAGGCGAACGACACATGGTTACGATGCATGTGTTCGCTGTGACAGGAATCCGCTGTCATACGCAATACTTAGCAAGATCTGTTACATTGGACACTGCCGTTTCCTTGCCAAGGACAAGCCGCATCCTAGAAAATACCGAAGACATGTATTCAATGCAAAGCATGAAAACCGTGATGCGCCAAAGAGGCTCACCGCTGATGAGTTGCAAGTGGAATTAGAGAAGGTCAGGCATATTACACCAGGAAACCATCCTGGTAATGGTAGCGGGAAAATGAAGCGTGGCAGGGTAGAAGAGAGATTATTGTTTACCCGCAGGTCCACTTTGTGGGACTTGGAGTATTGGAAAGATTTGGATCTGCGGCATAATCTTGATGTGATGCACATCGAGAAAAGTATATGTGACAGCATTATCGACACACTTCTTAATATTAAAGGCAAGACGAAAGATACCTTAAAATCTAGGATTGATTTGACACACCTGGGTATCAAAAAGGATTTGCAGGTGCAAGATGAAGGTAAACCACGGGATATGGCACCAGCTGTGTACGTCTTGGACAAGGTAAAAAAAAAAGAATTCTGCGAGATCCTGTCACGTGTGAGATTCCCACATGGATTTGCTTCCAACCTTGAAAGGAGAGTCAGTGCAGATGGAAACAAGGTACAAGGGTTGAAACCTCATGACTGCCACATCCTACTTCAAAGGGTTTTACCTGTTATCCTTAGAGGATTGGGCCGCCCTGACTTATACAAAGCAGTTGCAGAGTTGGGACAATTCTTCAGGGAACTCTGAAGTAGGAATACCAGGATAGATTCCTTGGAGCGTCTTAGAGACAAGATACCAACTATCCTATGCGACCTTGAGAAGATATATCCTCCAGCCTTCTTTGATGCGATGGTGCATTTGGCTGTTCATCTACCTGATGAGGCACTACTTAGAGGTCCAGTACAGTATGGCTGGATGTACCCTATTGAAAGGTGGCTAGGCACTTTCAAGGGCCATGTTAGGAACAGAGCTAGACCCGAGGGTTCCATTGCAGAGGCCTACATTGCTACAGAAGCGTTGACATTCTGCTCAAAATACATTGAAACAGCTGATCAGCTTAGCAAAGAGGTGGGTGAAGACAATCCCGGGCTCAATGTTTTCGATTATTCTGTTCGAGTTACAGGGAAGAGTCGACAAGAGGACAAACCTAAAGATTTGGACAAAATGGTTTGGTACGTGTTGAATAACTGTCCTAAGATACTACCTTATATCAAGTAAGTGCAGTACTGCAGCTTATACATCGTAATCTACTAAACTTGCAGCACATTCTTATATATTTAGATGTTTGACGCGATCACTATGTTGTGCAGCATCTACAAAGAGGAGTTACTGCCGCAAAATCCAAGAAACATCGACAAACTGGTTATGGCAGGATTTGCGAAATGGTTCAAGAACCATGTAAGCTTTTGAAGTGCACTATCAGTTTTTTTAATATATTGAGTACATAAGATGATCAGCTTGTCTATTTTCTAACCATAGGTTAAGAAGATGCGGGAGGATGGGCAGACAGTTGATGATGCCCTTTACTCACTAGCAATGGGTCCTGATACTCTGGTAAGACATTATGAATCTTGCATTGTTGGAGATGTGCGCTACAACACCCTTGCACGAGACGAAGGCAGGAAGACACAAAATAGTGCCATCATGAGCACGGATACGTATGACAAAGAGACAACTGAAATGTATGCTAACATAACAGACATTCTTCAGTTGCAGTATATCTCCAGTTTCGAGGATCATCAGTGTGTGGTTCTGTTGTGCTGTCGTTGGTATAACCTGTTTTCCAGGATCGCAAAACCCAGAGCTGATGATTATTTCAAATCCATCAATGTCAAGGCGGCGTACCAGACCAACGAGCCTTTTATTTTGGCAAATCAAGCAACACCGATATTTTTTCTTGGAAGACACATTTGCACGTAGCGATGACTAGAGAGTATTGCAAAGGTTTGAGCAGAGGAATTCGTTTAGTGAAGTTGCACAACAAGATGATGCTTACACTGCTCCTGATGTACAAGATAACACAGATGTTCCTAATATCTTTGAGAACCATCACGTCAATGACGCAGGCGAAAAGATTGCCTGTCGTGCTGTGGACATACAAGAGTTGATAAAGAAGAAGCCAACGTTCGAGGACGTTGAGGACGAAGAACAAGATAACACCGTGGGGAATTACGATTCAGACTGATACACATGGCGAAGATGTTGACGCTGCTGCTGCGGATGATGATTACATTGCTTTTGTCGTATTTTCCTGTCAAAAGACGTTTTTTATCTACTATGTGAAATTGTGTTTGCTATGACAACTGAAACCTGATGAACATGTTTTTTAGCATTTTGCTGTGAGAACATCACTTGTTATGTATGCTGATTTGTGTTTGGTGATTGTATGACAACTAAAACATGATGACATTGTTGTTTAGTTGTACTCATATTTGGCTGTGAAACTTGAATTTGATGACATAGTTTGCTGTTGGACTGCAATTTGCTCGATGTCTTCGAATGAGAACAAAGCTGACCCAACAGGGCCTCTGCTATTTATTTATTTATATGAGCGAAAGGGGATACCCCCTGATTTTCATTAATAGAAATCATTAGATGTTCACAACACTACGCCCAGCCTGCTACACAGGTTTCATTCATTACTAGTTTCAGCAAAGTGCTCATGTCGTAGCCACTGAATACATCATGAGTGCTACATACACTGCAAATAAAGAGACAATCATCCTACAGAGCATATCGATTTTGCCCATTATCTTCACAAGCTCTTTCATCTCCTCATTGCTGTCAAGGCCGTTCAGCAGCTGTTGCTTGGCCATGATCAGAGGAACTGCATCTTTAACCTTCTGCTCTGCATCTTCCTCTTCTGTCATTCCTTCAGTTACTTGTCCAACACCCCAACCTGCTGGTATTGGGATTCCTCGGCTAACCAAATAATCAGCGTAGTTGCATTCCCCCACATCAGCAACTTCCCAGAAATACAAATCACACGAATCTTCCCTTTTCTGCACGAATCAAGTTGGAAGATCATCAACCAAACTATTAAAAAATCAGCAACTGAAAGCAGCAGAACAACACTTAAACATATTATTACCCCATGATTCGGGCATTTGTAGAAGACTCGGCCAGGGTTGCGGATTGTGGTTGAGACACGACGGATGACTCTACGTGATTTGCAGCAGTGGCACCACACCAACGGCAGCGGGTTGCGATGAGCAATCGGCTGCGGTGCGCGTGCCGGTGGGGGTGTGATGAGACCCACAGGCGATGGTACGGGTGGCGACTTGGCGCATATCTAGTTGTTGCCTGCTGAAGAGCAGGTGGATGAGCAGCCAGCGGACATGGTTGCTGCGGCCAGAGCTTCTGATGCTAGGTAGAGTAAGTAGAGAAGAGGAGAAGCGAACGTTGGATATGTCAGTTTCATTACTTGCAGAGTAGCATAGCACCATATATAGTCATAGTCTAGGTTTGGATTCGAACCAGCTACAGGAGCACGTCTTTCTTTTTTCTAAAACTTGGCAACATCTCTTTACTGGTACACTAGCTTGTTCTGTACGCCTTCCCAAGTCTTTGATTTTCTTTCCCTTTTTTTTGCGAGGAAGGAAGGAGGACAAAATTGAGAGTTCCTGGGTCTCGAACCCAAGACCTCTCGGTTGAAAACCAAGGGTGCTAGTCACTTATGTGGCGAACGTTCCCTGTGAGGAGGACGGCAGACGAACGCATTTTCCTCGCAGTTTTCTTCCTATATATAAAAAAGTATGCTACTTGGTGTCCACTTAGTCAACAAACGATTGTGCCAACCTTGACCGTTGGATTGACATTCAACGTCTATCGTGTTTCTTCACCCTCTTCTTCCTCGAGCCGCCAAAGCCAAACCATCGCCGGCGGGACCGCCTGCTCCCGCCTCCCACGGCTGCGTGTGATCTTCCCCGGTTCCTGTTCGTTCCCGTCCGAGGCCTCACCATCGTCCTCTGCCTTGGTTCGCTTGCCGCGGCGCCGCCCTCCGGTGTTGTCAACATGGTCAACAACCGAGGAATAAGGAGATGACTGTACATGGTGAGGATGACAGTAGGGACCCAGCAGCGCGCGCAGTAATTTTGTTTTTTCGGGACGGAGAAGGGTATCAACTGGGTTGTGCGGGACCCGTGGCCCGTCTAGCCCAGGCTTTTATTTCATATGTTTAGAACATGACCAGCCCAGTTTGTTTTTTTACTTTCTGAAAATGGCTAGCCAGCTATTTTGTTTTTTGCAAAATAACCAACGTAGGCCTACTTGCTTTTCTACGCCCTGCTGGGCCGGAAATCTTTCAAGACGAGGAGGGATGCATTTTGCCCAGAAAATGGGCTATAAGTAATAAGAAATGGGCTATAAGTAATAATAAATGGGCTGTAAAATGAAAAAATACAGCAAACAGGCAATTAGTTCCAAAATACTGTTTTCTTTCGGATTTTGATATTTTAAATTTCATTGTTTTTGTGCGGGTAAAATTTCATTGAATTTAAATTAAGGTATATTTAGATTTAAAATTAATTTGAATCTAGCTAGAAATTTCGGGTTGTATGCAGTTTGGGATAGATTTGGAGGCTGACTTGTGGGTCTACTAGGTTGACGTGTACTTTGGCTTTGTCAACTTAGTCCAGAAACGATTCTAGCAGCAGTGACCGTTGGATGTTAATCCAACGGCCGTGCTGCTTCTTCAATATCTGATCTTCTTGCTCCAGCCGCCCAAACCAGCTCCATTGGGACTGCCTGCTCCCGCCTCCCATGGCCGGCTGTGCTACCGCACAGGCCGCACCGCCCCACCCTACTTCATTGCTGGCCAGGCCATTCCTCTACTCACCCACACCTCCTGTTATTTTCCGGCGATGGCAGCCGGACCAGTAAACCCTCGTACTCCCCACCGCGTGGGCAACCATTGCCGAGTCTTCCCCGGCTCCGTGTCGTTCCCTTCCTAGGCCTCGCCGTTGTCCACCGCCATGGTGCTCTCGGAGCGGCCTGGTCAACGTGGTCAACGAACGACATCCATTGGCCATGGACTGTACGCGCAAAATAATGATTCCTCCACCTGACAGTTGGGACCCACCGAAAGGGCCTCTGTATTTCGCAAAAAAACGTTCCCCCCGCTGACATGTCGGACCCACCAGCTATATCTTCGCACGCAAGGAAGTGCCTCCTTTTTACGCACAAAAAAATGAATACCCCCTG
This sequence comes from Aegilops tauschii subsp. strangulata, assembly GCF_002575655.3. Taxonomy (NCBI): domain Eukaryota; kingdom Viridiplantae; phylum Streptophyta; class Magnoliopsida; order Poales; family Poaceae; genus Aegilops; species Aegilops tauschii. The sequence continues at coordinate 191,566,930 of NC_053037.3, forward strand.
CTAGCTGGGACCCACCATAGTGGGAGGATGACTTGTGGGCCAACTAAGTTGACGGGGATGGAGGGCTTTGTCAACTTAGTCAATATGAACGATTCTAGCTCCAGTGACCGTACGATGTCCATCCAACGGCCGTAGTGCTTCTTCAACCTCTGGTCTTCTTGCTCCAGCCGCCCAAAGCAGCGCCGGTCGTGCTGCATGCTCCTGCCTCCCGTGGTCGGCTATGCTGCCGCGGAGGCCTCACCGCCCCCTACTATTCCCACCGCTGGCCAGGCCCTACGACGACGGCAGCCTCACACCGCAGCCGAACCAGTGAACCCTCGTACTCCTCTCCGCGCAGGCTTCCACTGCCGCGTCTTCCCCGGCTCCGCGTCGTCCCCTTCCTTGGCCTTGCCGTCGTCCACCGCCGTGGTGCTCTCGGCGCGGCCTGGTCAACGTGGTCAAGGAACGACTTCCATCAGACGTGGACTATACGTGGAAAGGCTGTCAGCTGGGTCCACGTCCGCAGCAAGGAAGTGCCTCCTTATTACGCGGAAAATAATGATTCCTCCCCCTGACAGCTGGGACCCACCGGACGGGCCACTGTATTTTGTGGAAAAAACATTTCCCCCTGACTGCTGGGACCCACAAGCTTCATCTTCGCACGCAAGGAAGTGCGTCCGGGCAAAAAAAACGATTCGCCCCTTGACTGCTAGGACACACCAGCTACACCTTCGCACGCAAGGAAGTGCGTCCGAAAAAAAACGATTCGCCCCCTGACTGCTGGGACCCAACGGCTACATCTTCGCACGCAAGGAAGTGCGTCCGGGAAAAAAAATGATTCGCCCCCTGACTGCTGGGACCCACCAGCTACATCTTCGCAGGCAAGGAAGTGCCTGACAGTCGGGACCCACCTGGTCGAAGCGTACGTAGCGTTGTCATTCTGGTCGCGAACGTGTACGTACATACTGGTCAATGTAGAGGCACGCACGTGTCGTAGTAGAGGCGCGCACGTAGCATGTACACGTACGTACAGCGGCCAGGGTGCAAGAAAGAAAATATGGCCACATATGTGTACATATGGGCGGGGTCTCGAATGCCTACTCGTGCATACGTACGGCCAGGGCTCGTGTACATGGCTGGGTCGGAACGGAGAAACCGCGTCGGGCGTCGTGTTCATGGGGAGGCAACAGAATGCGTCGTGTTCATGGGGAGGCAACGGAATGCGTCGTGTTCATGGGGAGGCAACGGAATGCATCGTGTTCATGGGGAGGCAACGGAATGTGTCGTGTTCATCGGGAGGCAACGAAACGCGTGGGAGCCAACCGGCTGGGTCGAAACGGAATGCGTGGTCATGTTCATTGGGAGGGCTTGGACGGAACAGGCGATGGAAACGAGGCCTGGCGTACCGCAAAACGGAGGAAACGGACCTCCTACGTTCGGAACGGGGTCCTGTTGATCGGGAGGGGTGTGGCGTACCGCAAAACAGAGGAAACGGACCTCCTACGGTCGAAACGGGGGTCCTGTTGATCGGGAGGGGTGTGGCGTACCGCAAAACGGAGGAAACGGACCTCCTACGGTCGAAACGGGGGTCCTGTTGATCGGGAGGGGTGTGGCGTACCGCAAAACGGACGAAACGGACCTCCTACGGTCGAAACGGGGGTCCTGTTCATCGGGAGGGGTGTGGCGTACCGCAAAACGGACGAAACGGACCTCCTACGGTCGAAACGGGGGTCCTGTTCATCGGGAGGGGTGTGGCGTACCGCAAAACGGGACTCCACGGGATATTGTTCATCTCCACCGTCGACCTCCTCCAGCCTCCACGGGCTACCGTCGACCTCCTCCAGCCTCCACGGCTCCTGTTCATCCAGCCTCCACCGCGCGCTACTCCACCGGCTACTGTTCAACCACCCCTCCACGGGCACCCCTCCATCGTCTACTGTTCACCCAGCCCTCCACACCACAGGGTCCTGTTCAACTACCCCTCCACGGGCACCCCTCCACCGTCTACTATTCATCCAGCCCTCCACACCAGGGGGTCCTGTTCATCCAGAGGCAACGCCACCGCTCACTGTTCATCCAACCCCCCCCCCCCCCGGGAACGCTCACTGTTCATCCAATCGATCGGCTTCAGTTAGCAGCAGTAGCGAAGGAATCGCTCGATCGGGTTCAGTTAACAGCCATCGATCGACCGCTCGGGTTCAGTAATGCGTAGCCTGCAGTGCAATCGCTCGGGTTCAGTTAGAGCCCAACGCCTCGCTCGAGTTCAGTTAGAGCCAACGCCTCGCACACACGCGCGTACGTGTACGAGAGAAACACGCATCGCTCGGCCCCCGACCTCCCATTGTAACCGGGAACTCCCCGAAATTTTCCTCCCCCTCGCTTCTACCACGGTTTTTTCCATCATGGACGGCCCAAAGAATGTCATGCAGCTGCATCTCCGGCCCGCCCAGGACGAAAAGCCCATTTTCTGTCATGATTTTTAGTCATAGAAGTAGGATCCCACCACATCTATGATGATACCGGGTTTTTACACAATTATCGTCATAGAAGTGTCATATGTATGACAGAAAAAATTTCGTTCGGCCCAAAATGCCACGGATGTGTCTTTTTTTTGTAGTGTGTTAAATCACATGGCGATGTGAACTAGATTATTGACTTTAGTGCAAGTGGGAGACTGAAGGAAATATGCCCTAGAGGCAATAATAAAGTTATTATTTATTTCCTTATTTCATGATAAATGTTTATTATTCATGCTAGAATTGTATTAACCGGAAACTTAGTACATGTGTGGATACATAGAAAAACAGAGTGTCACTAGTATGCCTCTACTTGACTAGCTTGTTGAATCAAAGATGGTTAAGTTTCCTAGCCATAGATATGAGTTGTCATTTGATTAACGGGATCACATCATTAGAGAATGATGTGATTGACTTGACCCATTCCGTTAGCTTAGCACTTGATTTTTTAGTATATTGCTATTGCTTTCTTCATGACTTATACATGTTCCTATGACTATGAGGTTATGCAACTCCTGAATACCGGAGGAACACTTTGTGTGCTACTAAACGTCACAATGTAACTGGGTGATTATAAAGGTGCTCTGCAGGTGTCACCGATGGTGTTTGTTGAGTTGGCATAGATCGAGATTAGGAGTTGTCACTCCGATTGTCGGAGAGGTATCTCTGGGCCCTCTCAGTAATGCACATCACTATAAGCCTTGCAAGCAATGTGACTAATGAGTTAGTTGCGGATGATGCATTACGGAATGAGTAAAGAGACTTGTCGGTAACGAGATTGAACTAGGTATTCAGATACCGACGATCGAATCTCGGGCAAGTAAATACCGATGACAAAGGGAACAACGTATGTTGTTATGCAGTTTGACTGATAAAGATCTACGTAGAATATGTAGGAACCAATATGAGCATCCATGTTCCGCTATTGGTTATTGATCGGAGATGAGTCTCGGTCATGTCTACATAGTTCTCGAACCCGTAGGGTCCGCACGCTTAAGGTTCTGTGACGATTTGCATTATGAGTTATGTGATTTGATGACCGAAGTTTGTTCGGATTCCCGGATGAGATCGGGGACATGATGAGGAGTCTCGAAATGGTCAAGACGTAAAGATCGATATATTGGAAGGCTATATTCGGACATCGGAAAGGTTCCGAGTGATTCGGGTATTTCTCAGAGTACCGAAGAGTTACGGAAATTCGTATTGGGCCTTAATGGGCCATACGGGAAAGGAGAGAAAGGCCTCAAGGATGGCCGTGCCCCCTTCCCCATGGACCGGTCCGAATTGAACTAGGGAAAGGGGGCGCCCCCTTCCTTCCTTCTCCTTCTCCCTTCCCTTTTTCCTATTACATGTGGGAGGTGGAATCCTACTAGGACTAGGGAGTCCTAGTAGGACTGCACACTTTGGGCGCGCCCTATGAGGGCCGACCTCCTCCTCCCTCCATCCTTTATAGACGTGGCCAGGGGGCACCCCATAGACACACAAGTTGATCATTGATCTCTTAGCCGTGTGCGGTGCCCCCCTCCACCATGATGCACCTCGGTCATATAGTCGTAGTTCTTAGGCGAAGCCCTGCACCGGTAGCTTCATCATCACCGTCATCACGCCGTCGTGCTGACGAAGCTCTCCCTCGACACTCTGCTGGATCGTGAGTTCGTGGGACGTCACCGAGCCGAACGTGTGCAGATCGCGAAGGTGCCGTACTTTCGGTGCTAGGATCGGTCGATCGTGAAGACGTACGACTACATTAACCACGTTGTCATAACGCTTCCGCTTACGGTCTACGAGGGTACGTAGACAACACTCTCCCCTCTTGTTGCTATGCATCACCATGATCTTGCGTGTGCGTAGGAAATTTTTTAAATTACTGCGTTCCCTAACAGAAGTGTCATGTACTCGACGTTCACGTAACACCACTAGAGGAGAGACAACATACATCTCATCAAAATATTGAAAGAATACCAAATTCACATGACTACTTATAGCAAGACTTCTCCCATGTCCTCAGGAACAAACGTAACTACTCACAAATCATATTCATGTTCATAATGAGAGGGGTATTAATATGCATAAAGGATCTGAACATATGATCTTCCACCAAATAAACCAACTAGCATCAAGTACAAGGAGTAATCAACACTACTAGCAACCCACAGGTACCAATCTGAGATTTTGAGACAAAGATTGAATACAAGAGAAGAACTAGGGTTTGAGAGGAGATGGTGCTAGTGAAGATGTTGATGGAGATTGACCCCCTCCCGATGAGAGGATCGATGGTGATGACGATGGTGATGATTTCCCCCTCCCGGAGGGATGTTTCCCCGGCAGAACAGCTCCGCCGGAGCCCTAGATTGGTTTCGCCAGGTTCCGCCTCAAGACGGCGGCGCTTCGTCCCAAAAGCTTCCTTCTGATTTTTTCCAGGGTGAAAGACTTCATATAGCAGAAGATGGGCACCTGAGGCCTGCCAGGGGGCCCATGAGGCAGGGGGGCGCCAGGGGGGTAGGGCGCGCCCCCACCCTCGTGGATTGTGGGTGGCCTCCCTCTGGTGCTTTCTTCACCCAATAGTTTTATATATTCCAAAACTGACTTTCGTGGAGTTTCAGGACTTTTGGAGTTGTGCAGAATAGGTCTATAATATTTGCTCCTTTTCCAGCCTAAAATTCCAGTTGCCGGCATTCTCCCTCTTCATGTAAACCTTGTAAAATAAGAGAGAAAAGGCATAAGTATTGTGACATAATGTGTAGTAATAGCCCATAATGCAATAAATATCGATATAAAAGCATGATGCAAAATGGACGTATCAACTCCCCCAAGCTTAGACCTCGTTTGTCCTCAAGCGGAAGCCGATATCAAAAAATATGTCCACATGTTTAGAGATAGAGGTGTCGATAAAATAAAATACGGACATGAGGGCATCATGATCATTCTTATAACAGCAACATATATATATATATATATTGTCATATGATTTCTTATGCTAAAGTAACAATCTATTCACAATGTCAAGTATGAATCAGAAACTTCATTGAAAACTAACAAACGATGATCTCGGTCATTGAAGCAATTGCAATTTATCATAACATCAGAAAGAGTCAATATAAGAGCTTTTCAGCAAGTCCACATACTCAACTATCATTTAGTCTTTCACAATTGCTAACACTCACGCAATACTTATTGGTATGGAGTTTCAATCGTACATAGAGAAAGATAGGGTCTTATAGTGTTGCCTCCCAACCTTTTACCTCAAGGGTAATGTTGAAAATAATAATTTATGATAACTTACATCCAATTGGATGTATATATCAGGATCTTTGCAACACAATGTGCTTGCCAAAGGATAAAATGTAAAAAGGAAAGGTGAAGATCACCATGACTCTTGTATAAGGTGTAAGTCAGAAATAAAAGACAGGCCCTTCGCAGAGGGAAGCAGAGGTTGTCATGTGCTTTTATGGTTGGATGCACAAAATCTTAATGCAAAAGAATGTAACTTTATATTGCCACTTGTGATAGGGACCTTTATTATGTAGTCCATCGCTTTTATTTCTTCCATATCACAAGCTCGTATAAAGCTTATTTTCTCCATACTAATAGATCATACATATTTAGAGAGCAATTTTTTATTGCTTGCAGCAATGACAACTTACTTGAAGGATCTTACTCAATCCATAGGTAGGTATGGTGGACTCTCATGGCAAAACTGGGTTTAAGGATATTTGGAAGCACAAGTAGTATCTCTACTTGGTATAAAGAATTTGGCTAGCATGAGGGGGAAAGGCAAGCTCAACATGTTGAATGATCCATGACAATATAATTTATTTCGGATATAAGAAAACATAACACATTACGTTGTCTTCCTTGTCCAACATCAACTTTTTAGCATGTCATATTTTAATGAGTGCTCACAATCATAAAAGATGTCCAAGATAGTATATTTATATGTGAGAACCTCTCTTTCTTTATTACTTCCTATTAATTCCAACGATGACTAAAACTATTGTCGGGTGGTAGGTGCGACATATGCCAACGGGTGGCTTATCATTGTGGGAGCCAATAAGACGTCGCCGGTGCTTGGAATCGGGATGAGGCGAAGACATGCACGCCGGCGAATCTTACCCAGGTTCGGGGCTATCCGTGGAGATAACACCCCTAGTCCTGCTCTGCGGGGTCTCCGCATGATCACTAGATCAAGACAAGTAGCTACAAGTGCTCCCTGAGCTGTCGGGTTAGAGGGAGAAGAAGGGCAAGGCTAGCTCTCCTTTTCTCTCTATGTGGTGTGTGTAATTCTATGAGACCAACCCTTTGCATGGGTGTCCCGGGGGGTTTATATAGGCCTACCCCCAGGGGTACAATGGTAATCCGGCTGGGTGCGGGTCCCAGCCATCAGTGTCTATGCTTGTCGGCTTCTCCGCCGGTCATTGGGGCCCGCCGACTGGGGGGTCCCGCCAGCTGCAGGCTTCTTGGCCGGCACGCCGGCCCCACCGCATGGGGGCTTTGTCGGCGGCTGGTTACTGTTGCCTCATCTCTGATGACGAGGGCTTTGTCGAGGTAAGCATGGCTACAGTGTCGCCGCCTTCAAGCTCTCACTGTAGCCTTACCTCGTCTTGTCTCCTTAATAGGGCGCTTGCTTCGAGGGAGGGAGGTAGCCGGCTGTTGGGAGCCGGCCACATCCCTGGCCGACTAGAGGAGGCAGGGCCGTCTCCAGATGTCTCCCTGGCAAAGGGGCCCGCCACCCGCGGGCCGTTCTGGCATCTGTCGTGGGTGACGTCGGGGCCAACATGGCTACAGTGCCGCGCCGGACGGGGGAAGGCTGGCGCGTACGGCGCCCTGTGGCCATGCCTGTTCCGGGATTCGGGGGTAGTGGGCTGTACTGCGGCCACGCCCCATCCTATCACCGTTATGTGGGCACAGTCTTAGTGGGTGCAGTCTTGGCCGGCTTCTGGGAGTCGGCCTTCTTCATGGCCGGCTTCTGGGAGTCGGCCTTCTTCATGGCCGGCTGCTGGGAGTCGGTCCTCTTGGGGCCGGCTTCCTGGAGTCGGCTATCTCGTATCTTTCTTGGGGGAGGTTTTCTGAGACTGGGTCACCTTCTGGGAGTCGGCCCTGGGGATAGCCGGCCGGGGAAGGCGGCCCAATGCTTTGTATGCATGAAGGCTCGAATAGCCTGATAATTTTTCGAAGAGCCAGGGGGAGTCGGTTAGGCTACCCGTGGCCATTTACTCCGACAACTATGTTTGTTAACTCTCAACAACTTTTATTCATCATACTCTTTATATGTGAAGTCATTACTCTCCATACGATCAATATGATCTCTTTAATCCTTTTTATTCTTTCTTTTATTCCCTCAAGATCATAGCAAGATAACCAAGCCCTCGACTCAAAACTAATCTTTATTATAAATAGCTCATGGACTCGATTACATAGAAGGATCATAAAGCAAAACTCAAAACTAGATCATACTAAAACTTTATTCTACTAGATCAAGATATTACCAAAAGCATTGAACTGAGAAAAACGGTAAAAATAGAAGTGTGATGGTGATTCAATATCAGGGCACCTCCCCCAAGCTTGGCAGCTACCAAGGGGAGTGCCCATACCCATGTACTTATATCTCTTTCCTCGGAGGTGGTGATGATGGAGTTGTTGATTACGTAGGCTTGTCGTCCAACATCGAGCGTAGGAGGTGCTACAACTTACGAATAATGCCCTTGAGTGCGGTGATATGCTCTTGCAACAGAATATTTTCACGAGTTAGATACTTGTTCTGCACCCGAACTATTTTAATCATCTTGAAAGCTTCAATTTAAGTAGGGGTAAGAAGATTGTAATGAGGTTGAAGGATGTCTTCTTCTTCTGCTGCCGGAGCTTGATCCTCCATGGCCTTCTTGATCCTATCATCCTTGTTGATCTCCCCGGGTTCTTCTCTCTTCAGCTCTATCTTCATTAGCCAAGCATCGTTGCCCTCATTGTTGGAGGAGGGGGACGACATGATGCCTGGCCTTGACAACTCTGGCAGAAAACAGCTCGAAACAAAAACAGAGGATATTTGCGTGATACGAGGTCAAAACCTTCGGGAGATTATATAATGAATTTTTACCGACCAAAAGAAGTATCGTGCAAGAAAATGGAGTCCGGAGGGCACACGAGGTGCCCACGAGGTAGGGGCGTGCGCCCAGGGGGGTAGGGCGCGCCCTCCACCCTCGTGTCCCTTTTGGACTACTTCTTATTTTCTTAAATATTCCAAAACGGAGAAAAATTGCTATTAGAACTGTTTTGGAGTCGGTTTACTTACCGTACCACCTACCTATTCCTTTTCAGAGTCTGAAATGTTCTGGAAAGTGTCCCTTATGTATTCCTCTGGGGTTACGGTTTCAATAACATTAGTTTCAACATTTATTGGATTACCTAAGATATAATGTTTGATTCTTTGACCGTTCACCACCTTCGGATTTGTGCCTTCGAAGTTGTTGATTTTTATGGCACTTGAACGATAGACCTCCTCGATAACGTAAGGACCTTCCCATTTAGAGAGGAGTTTTCCTGCAAAAAATCTTAAACGGGAGTTGTATAGCAAAACATAGTCACCTACATTAAACTCACGCTTTTTATCCTTTTGTCATGCCATCTTTTAACTTTTTCTTTAAACAGTTTGGCATTCTCATAGGCCTGGGTTCTCCATTCATCAAGTGAGCTAATGTCAAATAGTCTCTTTTCACCGGCAAGTTTGAAATCATAATTGAGCTCTTTAATTGCCCAATATGCCTTATGTTCTAGTTCGAGAGGTAAGTGACATGCTTTTCCATAAACCATTTTATACGGAGACATACCCATAGGATTTTTATATGCAGTTCTATAGGCCCATAATGCATCATCGAGTTTCTTGGACCAATTCTTTCTAGATCTATTAACAGTCTTTTGCAAAATTAATTTGATCTTTGTATTACTCAGTTCTACTTGACCACTAGACTATGGGTGGTATGGAGATGCAATTCTATGATTAACGTCATACTTAGCAAGCATTTTACGAAAAGCACCATGAATAAAATGTGAACCACCATCAGTCATTAAATATCTAGGGACTCCAAACCTCAGAAAAATAACTTCTTTAAGCATCTTAATAGAGGTGTTATGATCAACACTACTAGTTGGAATAGCTTCTACCCACTTAGTAACGTAATCAACAGCAACTAAAATATGTGTATACCCATTAGAGGAAGGAAACAGTCCCATATAATCAAAGCCCCAAACATCAATTGGTTCAATAACAAGTGAATAGTTCATAGGCATTTATTGACGTCTACTAATATTACCAATTCTTTGACATTCATCACAAGATAAGGCAAACTTACGGGCATCTTTAAAAAGAGTAGGCCAATAAAAACCGGATTGGAATACCTTATGCGCAGTTCTATCTCCAGCATGGTGTCCTCCATAAGCCACGGAGTGACACTTGCGTAGGACCTGTTCCTGTTCATGCTCTGGTACACAACGTCTAATGACACCATCTACTCCTTCTTTATAAAGGTGTGGGTCATCCCAGAAGTAATGTCTTAAATCATAGAAAACTTTTTCTTTTGCTAGTATGTGAAACTAGGTGGTATAAATTTAGCAACAATGTAATTGGCATAATCAGCATACCATGGAGCAGTACGAGAAGCATTTATGACAGCTAATTGTTCCTCAGGAAAGCTATCATCAATAGGTAGTGGGTCATCAAGAACATTCTCTAACCTAGACAAGTTGTCTGCAACGGTGTTCTCAGCTCCCTTTCTATCAATAATATGCAATTCAAATTCTTGTAGCAAGAGAACCCATCTAATAAGTCTAGGTTTAGCATCTTTGTTTTCCATAAGGTATTTAATAGCAACATGATCAGTGTGAACAGTTACTTTAGAATCAACAATATAAGGCCTGAACTTATCACAAGCAAATACCACTGCTAAAAATTCTTTTTCAATAGTAGCATAATTTCTCTGGGCACTGTTTAGAGTTTTACTAGCATATTGGATAACATTTAATTTCTTATCAACTCTTTGTCCTAGAACAGCACCTACAGCATAATCACTAGCATCACACATAATTGCAAAGGGTAAATTCTAATCAGGTGGCAGAACAATAGGTGCAGAAATCAAGGCTTTCTTAAGTATTTCAAATGCTTCTAAACAATCATCATCAAAGACAAAAGGAACATCTTTTCGTAATAGATTAGTCAGAGGCCTAGAAATTTTTGAGAAGTCCTTAATGAACCTCCTATAAAAACCGGCATGACCAAGGAAACTTCTTATACCTTTAATGTCCTTAGGACACGGCATCTTTTCAATAGAATCAACTTTCGCTTTATCAACGTCAATACCTCTTTTAGAAATTTTATGCCCCAAGACAATACCTTCATTAACCATAAAGTGGCACTTCTCCCAATTCAAGACAAGATTAGTTTCTTCACATCTCTGCAAAACTCAGTCAAGGTTCCTTAAGCAATCATCAAAAGAAGTTCCATATACAGAAAAAACATCGATGAAAACCTCAACAATCTTTTCACAAGAGTCAGAGAATATAGCAGTCATACATCTTTGAAAGGTAGCACATGCATTTCATAAACCAAAAGGCATACGTCTATAAGCAAAGGTACCGAAAGGGCAAGTAAAAGTGGTCTTTTCTTGGTCCTCTTTTGACACAGGTATTTGAGAGAAACCAGAATAACCGTCTAGAAAGCAAAAATGTGTGTGTTTGGATAATCTTTCTAGCATTTGATCAATAAAAGGTAAAAGGTAATGATCCTTTTTAGTAGCTTTATTTAGTTTGCGGAAATCAATTACCATTCTATAGCCTGTAACAATTCTTTGTGGGATCAATTCATCTTTATCATTAGGAACAACAGTAATACCTCCCTTCTTAGGGACACAATGGACAGGACTTACCCACTGACTATCAGCAACGGGATAAATTATACCTGCCTCCAGAAGCTTTAGTATTTATTTTCTTACCACTTCTTTTATTTTGTGTTGGCATAGAGTGGGACTAATGCCCTTAAGATCATCAAGAGTATATCCAATAGCAGCACGGTGCTTCTTCAGAGTTTTCAATAATTTCTCTTCTTCTTGCTCTGAAAGGTTAGCACTAATAATAACTGCATATATCTTCTTTTCATCAAGATAAGCATATTTAAGAGTATCAGGTAATGGTTTAAGCTCAAACACGGGATCACCCTTGGGTGGAGGAGGATCCCCTAGAATTTCAACAGGCAAGTTGTGTTTCAAAATAGGTCCCTATTTAAAGAATACTTCATCTATTTCCCTTCTTTCATTCATAAACATATCATTTTCATGGTCTAGCAAATATTGTTCTAAAGGATCATTAGGAGGCATGGCAATAGAAGCAAGACCAATAATTTCATCTTTACTAGGCAACTCTTTATCATGGGGTTGTCTATGAAATTTAGCAAAATATCCCCTAAACCAATAGTAACAACATCCTTTTTGCAATCTATCTTAGCATTAACAGTATTCAAGAAGGGTCTACCAAATATAATGGGACAAAAGTCATCTTATGGGGAACCAAGAACAACAAAATCAGTAGTATATTTAACTTTCCCACACAAGACTTCAACATCTCTAACAATCCCAACTGGTGAAATAGTATCTCTATTGGCAAGCTTAATTGTAACACCAATACCTTCTAACTCAGCAAGTGCAATGTCATGCATAATTTCTTCGTATAAAGAATGAGGTATTGCACTCGCACTAGCACCCATATCACATAAGCCATGATAACAATGATCTCCTATTTTAACAGAAATAACAGGCATGCCTACAAAAGGTCTATGTTTATTTTTAGTATCGGGTCTAGCATTCTAGCAGCTTCATCACAGAAGTAAATAACATGCCCATCAATATTATCGGCCAAGAGATCTTTAACCATAGCAATACTAAGTTCAACTTTAATTTGCTCAGAGGGTGTAGGTGTTCTAGCATTACTCTTACGAACCACAGTTGAAGCTTTAGCATGATCCTTTATTCTATCAGGGAAATATGGTTTCTCAATATAAGCGGTAGGAACAATAGGATCAACATTGTAAGTGATAGTCTTTTCTTCAACTTTAATAGGTTCAACTACTTTTACTTCAATGGGAGGATGATATTTAAACCACTTCTCCTTAGGGAGATCAACATGAGTAGCAAAGCATTCACAGAAAGAAGCTACTATCTCAGAGTCAAGTCCATATTTAGTGCTAAATTCACGGAAACATCGGTATCCATAAAGGATTTAACACAATCAAACTTAGGTGTTATACCTGACTCCTTACCTTCGTCGAGTTCCTAATCTTCAGAGTTGCATTTAATTCTTTCTAATAAATCCCTTTTGAATTCAATAGTCTTCATCACAAAAGAACCAGTACAAGAAGTATCGAGCATGGAGCGATTATTGAGAGAAAGTCGAGCATAAATTTTTTGAATAATAATTTATCTTGAGAGCTCATGATTGAGGCATGAATATAACATTGACTTAAGCCTCCCCCAATCTTGAGCGATGCTTTCTCATTCGCGAGGCCAAATATTATATATATAATTACGATCATGATGAACCTAATGCATAGGATAAAACTTTGGATGAAATTCCAATTTCAATCGGTTGTAGTTCCATGATCCAATATCATCGCATAGCCTAAACCATGTCAATGCCTTTCCCTTCAAAGATAAAGGGAAGACCTTCTTCTTGATAACATCCTCGGGCATACCTGCAAGCTTAAATAATCCACAAACTTCATCCACAGAGATTAGGTGCAAATCGGGATGTAATGTTCCATCTCCTGTAAAAGGATTAGCTAGCAGTTTGTCTATCATACCCAAAGGAATTTCAAAGTAAACATTTTCAGTAGGTTCAGTAGGTTGAGGAGCAACTCTTTGCTCTACTAGTCGGGGTGAAGATACCCCGAACAAGCCCCTCAAAGGATTAGTTTCCATAGTAACAAGTGACAGTAAATTTCAGCACACTATATAAATTTTTCCTTACCGAATTCCACTTACCAAAGGCGCTTCACTCCCCGGCAACGGCACCAGAAAAGAGGCTTGATGACCCACAAGTATATGGGATCTATCGTAGTCCTTTCGATAAGTAAGAGTGTCGAACCCAACGAGGAGCAGAAGGAAATGACAAGCGGTTTTCAGTAAGGTATTCTCTGCAAGCACTGAAATTATCGGTAACAGATAGTTTTATGATAAGGTAATTTGTAACGGGTAACAAGTAACAAAAGTAAACAAGGTGCAGCAAGGTGGCCCAATCCTTTTTGTAGAAAAGGACAAGCCTGGACAAACTCTTATATAAAGAAAAGCGCTCCCGAGGACACATGGGAATTATCATCAAGCTAGTTTTCATCACGCTCATATGATTCGCGTTCGTTACTTTGATAATTTGATATGTGGGTGGACCGGTGCTTGGGTACTGCCCTTCCTTGGACAAGCATGCTACTTATGTTTAACCCCTATTGCAAGCATCCGCAACTACAAAAGAAGTATTAAGGTAAACCTAACCATAGCATGAAACATATGGATCCAAATCAGCCCCTTACGAAGCAACGCATAAACTAGGGTTTAAGCTTCTGTCACTCTAGCGACCCATCATTTACTTATTACTTCCCAATGCCTTCCTCTAGGCCCAAATAATGGTGAAGTGTCATGTAGTCAACGTTCACATAACACCACTAGAGGAGAGACAACATACATCTCATCAAAATATTGAACGAATACCAAATTCACATGACTACTTATAGCAAGACTTCTCCCATGTCCTCAGGAACAAACGTAACTACTCACAAATCATATTCATGTTCATAATCAGAGGGGTATTAGTATGCATAAAGGATCTGAACATACGATCATCCACCAAATAAACCAACTAGCATCAACTACAAGGAGTAATCAACACTACTAGCAACCCACAGGTACCAATCTGAGATTTTGAGACAAAGATTGGATACAAGAGAAGAACTAGGGTTTGAGAGGAGATGGTGCTGGTGAAGATGTTGATGGAGATTGACCCCCTCCCGATGAGAGGATCGATGGTGATGACGATGGTGATGATTTCCACCTCCCGGAGGGATGTTTCCCCGGCAGAACAGCTCCGCTGAAGCCCTAGATTGGTTTCGCCAGGTTCCGCCTCGAGACGGCGGCGCTTCGTCCCGAAAGCTTCCTTCTGATTTTTTTCCAGGGAGAAAGACTTCATATAGCAGAAGATGGGCACCGAAGGCCTGCCAGGGGCCCCACGAGGCACGGGGGCACGCCCAGGGGGTACGGCGCGCCCCCCACCCTCGTGGATGGTGGGTGGCCCCCCTCTGATGCTTTCTTTGCCCAATATTTTTTTATATATTCCAAAACTGACTTTCGTGAAGTTTCAGAACTTTTGGAGTTGTGCAAAATAGGTCTCTAATATTTGCTCCTTTTCCAGCCCAGAATTCCAGCTGCCGGCATTCTCCCTCTTCATGTAAACCTTGTAAAATAAGAGAGAAAAGGCATAAGTATTGTGACATAATGTGTAGTAACAGCCCATAATGCAATAAATATCGATATAAAAGCATGATGCAAAATGGATGTATCAACATTCTTCTCAAAATACATTGAAACAGCTGATCAGCTTAGCAAAGAGATGGGTGAAGACAATCCCGGGCTCAATGTTTTCGATTATTCTGTTCGAGTTACAGGGAAGAGTCGGCAAGAGGACAAACCTAAAGATTTGGACAAAACGGTTTGGTATGTGTTGAGTAACTGTCCTGAGATACTACCTTATATCAAGTAAGTGCTAAGTACTGCAGCTTATACATCATAATCTACTAAACTTGCAGCACATTCTTATATATTTACATGTTTGACGCGATCACTATGTTGTGCAGCATCTACAAAAAGGAGTTACTGCCGCAAAATCCAAGAAACATTGACAAACTGGTTATGGCAGGATTTGCGAAATGGTTCAAGAGCCATATAAGCTTTTGAATTGCACTATCAGTTTTTTTAATATATTGAGTACATAAGATGACCAGCTTGTCTATTTTCTCACCATAGGTTAAGAAGATGCGGGAGGATGGGCATGCAGTTGATGATGCCCTTTACACACTAGCAATGGGTCCTGATACTCGGGTAAGACATTATGAATCTTGCGTTGTTGGAGATGTGCGCTACAACACCCTTGCACGCGACGAAGGCAAGAAGACACAAAACAGTGCCATCATGAGCACGGATACGTACGACGGAGAGACAACTGAAATGTATGCTAACATAACAGACATTGTTCAGTTGCAGTATATCTCCAGTTTCGAGGATCATCAGTGTGTGGTTCTATTGTGCTGTCGTTGGTATAACCTGTTTTCCAGGATCGCAAGAGCTGATGATTATTTCAAATCCATCAATGTCAAGGCGGCGTACCAGACCAACGAGCCTTTTATTTTGGCAAATCAAGCAACACTGATATTTTTCTTGGAAGACACATTTGCATGTAGCGATGAGTAGAGAGTATTGCAAAGGTTTGAGCAGAGGAATTCGTTTAATGAAGTTGCACAACAAGATGATGCTTACACTGCTCCTGATGTACAAGATAACACAGATGTTCCTAATATCTTTGAGAACCATCACGTCAATGACGCAGGCGAAAAGATTGCCTGTCGTGCTGTGGACATACAAGAGTTGATCAAGAAGAAGCCAACGTTCGAGGACGTTGAGGACGAAGAACAAGATAACACCGTGGAGAATTACGATTCAGACTGATACACATGGCGAAGATGTTGACGCTGCTGCTGCGGATGATGATTAGATTGCTTTTTTCGTATTTGCCTGTCAGAAGACGTTTTTGTATCTACTATGTGAAATTGTGTTTGCTATGACAACTGAAACCTGATGAACGTGTTGTTTAGTATTTTGCTGTGAGAACATCACTTGTTATGTATGTTTATTTGTGTTTGGTGATTGTATGACGACTAAAACATGATGACATTGTTGTTTAGTTGTACTCATATTTGGCGGTGAAACTTGAATTTGATGACATAGTTTGCTGTTCGACTGCAATTTGCTCGGCGTCTTCGAATGGGAACTAAGCTGACTCGACAGGGCCTCTGCTAATTTTGTTTTATTACCAAAAGGGCCTATGCTATTTATTTATTTATGAGCAAAGGGGGATACCCCCCGATTTCTGTTAATAGAAATCATTAGATGTTCACAACACTACGCCCAGCCTGCTACACAGGTTTCATTCATTACTAGTTTCAGCAAAGTGCTCATGTCATAGCCACTGAATACATCACGAGTGCTACATACACTGCAAATAAAGAGACAATCATCCTACAGAGCACATCGATTTTGCCCATTATCTTCACAAGCTCTTTCAACTCCTCATTGTTGTCAAGGCCATTCAGCAGCTGTTGCTTGGCCATCATCAGAGGAACTGCATCTTTAACCTTCTGGTCTGCATCTTCCTCTTCTGCCATTCCTGCAGTTACTTGTCCAACACCCCAACCTGCTGGTATTGGGATTCCTCGGCTAACCAAATAATCAGCGTAGTTGCGTTCCCCCACATCAGCAACTTCCCAGAAATACAAATCACACGAATCTTCCCTTTTCTGCACGAATCAAATTGGAAGATCATCAACCAAATTATTAAAAAAATCAGCAACTGAAAGCAGCAGGACAACACTTAAACATATTATTACCCCATGATTCGGGCATATGTAGAAGACTCGGCCATGGTTGAGGATTGTGGTTGAGACGCGACGAATGACTCTGCGTGATTTGCAACAGTGGCATAACACCAATGGCAGCAGG
Source organism: Aegilops tauschii subsp. strangulata (assembly GCF_002575655.3). Classification (NCBI taxonomy): domain Eukaryota; kingdom Viridiplantae; phylum Streptophyta; class Magnoliopsida; order Poales; family Poaceae; genus Aegilops; species Aegilops tauschii. The sequence continues at coordinate 191,584,220 of NC_053037.3, forward strand.
TTGCGATGAGCAACCGGCTACGGTGCGTGTGCCGGCGGGGGTGTGATGAGACCCACAGGCGATGGTACAGGTGGCGACTTGGCGCATATCTGGTTGTTGCCTGCTGAAGAGCAGGTGGACGAGCAGCCAACGGACATGGTTGCTGGGGCCAGAGCTTCTGATGCTATGCAGAGTAAGTAGAGAAGAGGATAAGCGAACGTTGGATATGTCAGTTTCATTACTTGCAGAGTAGCATAGCACCATATATAGTCATAGTCTAGGTTTGGATTCGAACCAGCTACAGGAGCATGTCTCTCTTTTTTCTAAAACTCAGCAACGTCTCTTTATTGGTACACTAGCTTGTTCTGTACGCCTTGTCAAGTCTTTGATTTTTTTTTGCGAGGAAGGAAGGAGGACAAAATTGAGAGTTCCTGGGACTCGAACCCGAGACCTCTCAGTTGAAAACCAAGGGTGCTAGTCACTTATGTGGCGAACATTCCCTGGGAGGAGGACGGCAGACGAACGCATTTTCCTCGCAGTTTTAGTTGCGACGCAAGATCGAACGGTCGCAGTTTCGGGAATGTTATCAGGCGAACGAGCCTAGTTTTTCTTTTCTTCCTATATATAAAAAAGTATGCTACTTGGTGTCAGCTTAGTCAACAAACGATTGTGCCAACCTTGACCGTTGGATTGATAATCAACGTCTGTCGTGTTTCTTTAGTCTCTTCTTCCTCCAGCCGCCAAAGCCAAACCAGCGCTGGCGGGAACGCCTGCTCCCGCGTCCCATGGCTGGTTGTGCTGCCGCGCACGCATCGTGGCCACATCGCACCCTAAAACTCTGTGCATCTTCCCAGGCTCTTGTTCGTTGCCGTCCAAGGCCTCACCATCGTCCTCCACCTTGGTTCGCTCGCCGCAGCGCTGCCCTCCGGTGTTGTCAACATCGTCAACAACCGAGAGGAATAAGGAGATGATTGTACATGGTGAGGATCACAGTAGGGACCCAGCAGCGCGCGCAGTAATTTTGTTTTTTCGGGACCGAGAAGGGTATCAACTGGATTGTTCGAGAGCTGTGGCCTGTCTAGCACAGTTTATTTTTTCCTTTCTGAAAATGGCTAGCCCAGCTATTTTGTTTTTTGCAGAATAACCAACGTAGGCCTACTTGTTTTTCTACGCCTTGCTGGGCCGGAAATCTTTCAAGACGAGGAGGGATGCATTTTGCCTAGAAAATGGGCTATAAGTAATAAGAAATGGGCTATAAGTAATATTAAATGGGTTGTAAAATGAAAAACTATAGCAAATAGGCAATTAGTTCCAAAATACTTTTTTCTTTGGGAGTTTGATATTTTAAATTTCATTGTTTTTGTGCGGTTAAAATTTCATTGGATTTAAATTAAGGTATGTTTAGTTTTTAAATTAATTTGAATCTGGCTAGAAATTTCGGGTTGTATGCTATTTGGGACAGATTTGGAGGCTGACTTGTGGGTCTACTAGGTTGACGTGTACGAAAGGCATTGTCAACTTAGTCCACAAACGATTCTAGCAGCAGTGACCGTTGGATGTTAATCCAACGGCCGTGCTGCTTCTTCAATATCTGATCTTCTTGCTCCAGCCGCCCAAACCAGCGTCGGTGGGACTGCCTGCTCCCGCCTCCCGTGGCAGGCTATGTTGCCGCACAGGCCGCACCGCCCCACCCTACTCCATTACTGGCCAGGCCATTCCTCTACTCACCCACACCTCCTGTTATTTTCCGGCGACGGCAGCCGGACCAGTAAACCCTTGTACTCCCCACCGCATGGGCAACCATTGCCGAGTCTTCCCCAGCTCTGTGTTGTTCTCTTCCTAGGCCTCGCCGTCATCCACCGCCCTGGTGCTCTTGGCGCGCCGTGGTCAACATGGACAACGAACGACATCCATCAGACGTGGACTGTACGTGGAGAGGCTGACAGGTGGGTCCATGGCGCACACAAGGAAATGCCTCCTTATTACACGCAAAATAATGATTCCTCCACCTGACATCTGGGACCCACCGGAAGGGCCTCTGTATTTCGCGAAAAAACGTTCCCCCTACTGACAAGTCAGACCCACCAGCTATATCTTCGCACGCAAGGAAGTGCCTCCTTATTACGCACAAAAAAATAAATACCCCCTGCTAGCTGAGACCCAGCATAGTGGGAGGCTGACATGTGGGCCTACTAAGTTGACGGGGACGGAGGGCTTTGTCAACTTAGTCAATATGAACGATTCTAGCTCCAGTGACCGTACGATGTACATCCAACGGTCGTAGTGCTTCTTCAACCTCTGGTCTTCTTGCTCCAGCCGCCCAAAGCAGCGCCGGTCGTGCCGCCTGCTCCTGCCTCCCATGGCCGGTTGTGCTGCCGCGGAGGCCTCACCGCCCCCTACTACTCCCACCGCTGGCCAGGCCCTGCAGCGACGATAGCCTCACACCGCAGCCGAACCAGTGAACCCTCATACTCCTCTCCGCGTGGGCATCCACTGCCGCGTCTTCCCTGGCTCCGCGTCGTCCCCTTCCTAGGCCTCGCCGTCATCCACCGCCTTGGTGCTCTCAACGCGGCGTGGTCAATGTGGTCAACGAACGACTTCCAACGGAAGGTTACTGTATGTGGAGAGGCTGACAACTGGGTCCACGGCCGCAGCAAGGAAGTGCCTCCTTATTACGCGGAAAATAATGATTCCTCCACCTGACAGCAGGGTCCCACCGGACGGGCCACCGTATTTCACGAAAAAACATTTCCCCCCTGACTGCTGGGACCCACCAGCTATATCTTCGCAAGCAAGGAAGTGCGTCCATATTATGGGCAAAAAAAATGATTCGCCCCCTGACTGCTGGGACCCACCAGCTACATCTTCGCACGGAAGGAAGTGCCTGACAGTCGGGACCCACCTGGTCGAAGCGTACGTAGCGTTGTCATTCTGGTCATGAATGTGTACGTACATACTGGTCGATGTAAAGGCGCACACGTGTGTCGTAGTAGAGGCGCGCACGTAGCATGTACACGTACGTACAGCAGCGAGGGTGCAAGAAAGAAAATACAGCCACGTACGTACATAGGGCGGGGTCTCGCACGCCTACTCGCGCAAACGTACAGCCAGGGCTCGTGTACATGGCTGGGTCAGAACGGAGAAGCTGCATTGTCGTCGTGTTCATGGGGAGGCAACCGGCTGGGTCGGAACAGAATGCGTCGTCGTGTTCATCGGGAGCCAACAGGCTTGGACAGAACAGGCGATGGAAATGAGGCCTAGCGTACCGCAGGACGAAGGAAACGGCCTTGTGTTCGACCGGCCATGGTCGAAACGGGATCCTGTTCATCGGGAGGGGTGTGGCGTACCGCAAAACGAAGGAAACAGACCTCCTATGGTCAAAACGGGGTCCTGTTGACCGGGAGGGGTGTGGCGTACCGCAAAACGGAGGAAACAAACTTGTGTTGGAGTGCTACGGTCGAAATGGGGGTCTTGTTCATCGGGAGGGGTGTGGCGTACCGCAAAACGGGACACCACGGGATACTGTTCATCTCCACCGTCGACCTCCTCCACGGGCTACTGTTCATCCACCGTCGACCTCCTCCAGCCTCCACCTGCTATTGTTCATCCACGGTCTCCTGTTCATCCAGCCTCCACCACGCGCTCCTCCACCGGCTACTCTTCAACCAGCCCTTGATGTCTACTACGCAACCTTCTTCTTGTAGACATTGTTGGGCCTCCAAGTGCAGAGGTTTGTAGGACAGTAGCAAATTTCCCTCAAGTGGATGACCTAAGGTTTATCAATCCGTGGGAGGCGTAGGTTGAAGATGGTCTCTCTCAAACAACCCTGCAACCAAATAACAAAGAGTCTCTTGTGTCCCCAACACACCCAATACAATGGTAAATTGTATAGGTGCACTAGTTCAGCGAAGAGATGGTGATACAAGTGCAATATGGATGGTAGATATAGGTTTTTGTAATCTGAAAATATAAAAACAGCAAGGTAACAAATGGTAAAAGTGAGCGTAAACGGTATTGCAATGCTAGGAAACGGCCTAGGGTTCATACTTTCACTAGTGCAAGTTCTCTCAACAATAATAACATAATCGGATCATATAGCTATCCCTCGACATGCAACAAAGAGTCACTCCAAAGTCACTAACAGCGGAGAACAAACGAAGAGATTATGGTAGGGTACGAAACCACCTCAAAGTTATTCTTTCTGATCAATCCATTGGGCTATTCCTATAATTGTCACAAACAGCCCTAGAGTTCGTAGTAAAATAACACCTTAAGACACACATCAACCAAAACCCTAATGTCACCTAGATACTCCAATGTCACCTCAAGTATCCGTGGGTATGATTATACGATATGCATCACACAATCTCAGATTCATCTATTCAACCAACACGTAGAACTTCAAAGAGTGCCCAAAGTTTCTACCGGAGAGTCAAGACGAAAACGTGTGCCAACCCCTATGCATAGGTTCATGGGCGGAACCCGCAAGTTGATCACCAAAACATACATCAAGTGAATCACGTGATATCCCATTGTCACCACAGATACGCACGGCAAGACATACATCAAGTGTTCTCAAATCATTAAAGACTCAATCCGATAAGATTACTTCAAGGGGAAAACTCAATCCATTACAAGAGAGTAGAGGGGGAGAAGCAACATAAGATCCAATTATAATAGCAAAGCTCGCGATACATCAAGATCGTATCACCTCAAGAACACGAGAGAGAGAGAGAGAGAGAGATCAAACACATAGCTACTGGTACATACCCTCAGCCCCGAGGGTGAACTACTCCCTCCTCGTCATGGAGAGCGCCGGGATGATGAAGATGTCCACCGGTGAGGGTTCCCCCCTCTGGCAGGGTGCCGGAACAGGGTCCCGATTGGTTTTTGGTGGCTACAGAGGCTTGCGGCGGCGGAACTCCCGATCTATTCTGTTCCCCGAAGGTTTTAGGGTATATGGATATATATAGGCGTAAGAAATATGTCAGGGGAGCCACGAGGGGCCCACGAGGGTGGAGGGCGCGCCCCCCTGCCTCGTGCCTCCTTCGTTGCTTTCTTGACGTGGACTCCAAGTCTCCCGGGTTGCTTTCCTTCCAAAAATAACTTCTCCAGAAGGTTTCATTCCGTTTCGACTCCGTTTGATATTCCTTTTATTCGAAACACTGAAACAAGGGAAAAAACAGGAACTGGCACTGGGCTCTGGGTCAATAGGTTAGTCCCAAAAGTAATATAAAAGTGCATAGTAAAGCCCATAAAATATCCAAGATGGATAATATAATAGCATGAATACTTCATAAATTACAGATACGTTGGAGACGTATCAGCCCTCTCCATGGGGTCCTGTTTAACCACCCCTCCACGGGCTACTGTTCATCCAGCCCTCCACCGGCTACTGTTCAACCAGCCCTCCACGGGGTCGTCCTGTTCATCTAGCCCTCCACGGGGTCCTGTTCATCCACCGGCTCGATCGATCGGGGTACTGTTCATCCAACGGCAATGGCCTCTACTACCACGGGGTCCTGTTCATCCAACCCCCCACCAAGAACTGTTCATCCAACCCCCCCCCCTCCCAACAACGCTCACTGTTCATCCAGAGGGAGCATCGATCGGCTTCAGTTAGCAGCAGTAGCGAAGGAATCACTCGGGTTTAGTTAACAGCAAGGGATCGATCGATCGCTCGGGTTCAGTAACACGTAGCCTACAGTGCAATTGCTTGGGTTCAGTTAGAGCCCAACGCCTCGCTCGGGTTCAGTTAGAGCGCAACGCCTCACACACACACGCGTACGTACGAGAGAAACGCGCATTGCTTGGCCCCCGACCATCCACAATAATCGGGAACTCCCCGATATTTTCCTTGCCCTCGCTTCTACCACGGTTTTTTCGTCATGGACGGCCCAAAGAATGTCATGCAGCTGCGTCTCCGGCCCGCCCAGGACAAAAAGCCCATTTTTTGTCATGATTATTTGTCATAGAAGTAGGACCCCACCACATCTATGATGATACCGGGTTTTGTCACAATTATCGTCATAGAAGTGTCATAAGTATGACAGAAAAAAAATCGTTCGGCCCAAAATGTCATGAATGTGTCTTTTTTTTGTAGTGTTGGGTGCTACAGATGCAAAGTTGATTACTGCAAATTAAAGTCCCAGCTTAACTTGACAGTTTAAGCCGGCCCTTGAGAAATACTAGTGATGATGTTCGTTTAGTTATGACTATTTTAAAGTCTGCAGCAATCAATTCTATCATATTCTATAGACTTGGTGGCTGATAGAGATATAGTTATGAGGAGAATTTTGTTGGATTACCTCATAGCGCTCCTTCATAAAGTTGACCACCGACTTCAAAATCACGGCTGGTATACAAACGGTTCAAATAACCGGAGTGTATTTCTTGGGCGCCGAATTGGGCGTAGCTCTCCAAGTCTACTTTCCATTTGCCTTTATCAGCAGCAGAAAATTCTTCCTTGGCGCTGTGCTTGGACAAAGCAGTAGGGTTACCCGACCCTGTATAACCAAGCCCGATGATGATGACATCGTCATTTTTTCTTCAGTGGGTTTGATGGGACTTGGCGGCTTAGAGATGTCTGGTTCAACATCTATTTGGTCCATGGTGACGTCGTGCTCTTCTGGCGGCAGGTCATCAATGACAGCTTCGGCAGTTGGATGAGAGGCTTCTGGCTATTGTTGTTCTGGCTCCGAAGGGTTGGAATCTTCAGCTGGTTTGTTCAGTTTCGCCTTTTTGCTAGGCTTGGCATGGTCACTGAGAATGGGAGATACACAAATGTCAGCATACTAATCAGGCATGAAGTTTCAAGTGATGGAATACACCCTTACCCAGGCACGGTCTTGAAGGCTGGGATTTGAGTTCCTATTGAGTCGCCGGAGGAAGAATGAGATCTTCCCTGATAGTTTGACTCAGACGAGTTAAGAGGTTGTCGGAAAAGACCCGTCTTCAGATAAAATAAGTCGAAAATATTTGAAACCTCCGGTTGAAGTTTGTGAGGTGCTGGGGTGTTTGGTAAGCCAGAGGATAAAACTCCACCACCACTATTCTGGGTTGTGCGGCGAGCTTCATGTTGTTGCTTCTTCAAAAGAAAGTTGGGATCCAAGTAAGCTAAAGGGTGAGAAAATCTTACTTTTCGGCTTGCTTGTCTAGTTTTCTATGTTGGCAGAGGTTCTGAGCCGGAGAAAAGGGCAACTACCTTTGCATCATCTGCACGACTGGCCTCCGCTTCATCCTGATAATAGTCATTGTCAATAAGATGTACAAAAAACGAGCCAAGGGAATCAAGTTCTACCTCCGACTCGTCATCATCATCCTTGTCATTCAAATTGAATAATTCGGCAGGATTTGTCTTCTTCTTAGCAGGCTTTTTGATAGCCTTGCTCTTCGTCCGGGTTTTCTTTGGCTTATCTTGCAGCTTCTTGGTCCAGAAAGGTGAATCGGCCTGTAAACATTGCATGAGTATGAACAGGTGATGTCTACTACACAACCTTCTTCTTGCAGACGTTGTTGGGCCTCCAAGTGCAGAGGTTTGTAGGACAGTAGCAAATTTCCCTCAAGTGGATGACCTAAGGTTTATCAATCCGTGGGAGGCGTAGGATGAAGATGGTCTCTCTCAAGCTACCCTGCAACCAAATAACAAAGAGTCTCTTGTGTCCCCAACACACCCAATACAATGGTAAATTGTATAGGTGCACTAGTTTGGCGAAGAGATGGTGATACAAGTGCAATATGGATGGTAGATATAGGTTTTTGTAATATGAAAATATAAAAACAGCAAGGTAACTAATGATAAAAGTGAGCACAAACGATATTGCAATGCTAGGAAACAAGGCCTAGGGTTCATACTTTCACTAGTGCAAGTTCTCTCAACAATAATAACATAATTGGATCATATAACTATCCCTCAACATGCAACAAAGAGTCACTCCAAAGTCACTAATAGCGGAGAACAAATGAAGAGATTATGGTAGGGTACGAAACCACCTCAAAGTTATTCTTTCGGATCGATCTATTCAAGAGTTCGTACTAGAATAGCACCTTAAGACACATACCAACCAAAACCCTAATGTCACCTAGATACTCCAATGTCACCTCAAGTATCCATGGGTATGATTATACGATATGCATCACACAATCTCAGATTCATCTATTCAAACCAACACAAAGTACTTCAAAGAGTGCCCCAGAGTTTCTACCGGAGAGTCAAGACGAAAACGTGTGCCAACCCCTATGCATAGATTCATGGGCGGAACCCGCAAGTTGATCACCAAAACATACATCAAGTGGATCACGTGATATCCCATTGTCACCACAGATAAGCACAGCAAGACATACATCAAGTGTACTCAAATCCTTAAAGACTCAATCCGATAAGATAACTTCAAAGGGAAAACTCAATCCATTACAAGAGAGTAGAGGGGGGGGGGACATCATAAGATCCAACAATAGTAGCAAAGCTCGCGATACATCAAGATCGTATCACCTCAAGAACACGAGAGAGAGAGAGAGATCAAACACATAGCTACTGGTACATACCCTCAGCCCCGAGGGGGAACTACTCCCTCCTCGTCATGGAGAGCGCCGGGATGATGAAGATGGCCAACGGTGAGGGTTCCCCCCTCCGGCAAGGTGCCGGAACAGGGTCCCGATTGGTTTTTGGTGGCTACAGAGGCTTGCGGCGGCGGAACTCCCGATCTATTTTGTTCCCCGATGGTTTTAGGGTACATGGATATATATATAGGCGAAAGAAGTAGGTCAGGGGAGCCACGAGGGGCCCACGAGGGTGGAGGGCGCGCCCAGGGGGGTAGGCGCGCCCCCTGCCTCGTGCTCTCCTCGTTGATTCCCTGACGTGCACTCCAAGTCTCCTGGATTGCTTCCGTTCCAAAAATAACTCTTCCGAAGGTTTCATTCCGTTTGGACTCCGTTTGATATTTCTTTTCTGCGAAACACTGAAATAGGCAAAAAAATGGAAACTGGCACTAGGCTCTAGGTTAAAAGGTTAGTCCCAAAAATCATATAAAAGTGCTTAGTAAAGCCCATTAAACATCCAAAAGAGATAATATAATATCATGAATACTTCATAAATTATAGATACGTTGGAGACGTATCAGCATCCCCAAGCTTAATTCCTGCTCGTCCTCAAGTAGGTAAATGATAAAAGAAAGAATTTATGAAGTGTGAATGCTAGCAGGTGCACAAGTTTGATCAATGATAATTTCAATCACCTTTTCTTGCGTCATTATATATCATAACAGTAGCTCAACTCATAAGATTTTTCATGATCAAGTAACAAACTATTCACATGTTAAAGTATAGATCATAAACTTTCTTGAAAACTAACAAACCGTGTTATTAGTCATCAAACAATTACAATTCATCTTATTTTCAGGAAGAGTCTATGCCAGAGCTTTGATTTAGCAAACTCCACATACTCAACTATCATTTAGTCTTTCACAATTGCTAACACTCACGCGATATTTATGGGTTCAAAGTTTTAATCAGACACAGAGAAAGATAGGGGCTTATACATTCGCCTCCCAACCTTTTACCTCAAGGGTAATGTCAACAATAATAGTTCATCATGCCTTACATCCAATTGGATATATATATATCAGAATCTTTCCAACACAATGTGCTTGCCAAAGGATAAAATATAAAAAGGAAAGGTGAAGATCACCATGACTCTTGCATAAGGTAAAAGAAAAGATAGGCCCTTTGCAGAGGGAAGCAGAGGTTGCCATGCGCTTTTATAGTTGGATGCACAAAATCTTAATGCGAGGGAACGTCACTTTATATTGCCACTTGTGATAGGGACCTTTATTATGCAGTCCGTCGCTTTTATTTCTTCCATATCACAAGATCGTACAAAGCTTATTTTCTCCACACTAAAAGATCATACATATTTAGAGAGCAATTTTTATTGCATGCACCGATGACAACTTACTTGAAGGATCTTACTCAATCCATAGGTAGGTATGGTGGACTCTCATGGCAATACTGGTTTAAAGGATGTTTGGAAGCACAAGTAGTATCTCTACTTGGTGCATAGAATTTGGCTAGCATGAGGGGGAAAGGCATGCTCAACGTGTTGGGCGATCCATGACAATATACTTTATTTCGGATATAAGAAAACATAACCCATTATGTTGTCTTCCTTGTCCAACATCAACCTTTTAGCATGTCATATTTTAGTGAGTGCTCACAATTACAAAAGATGTCCAAGATAGTATATTTATATGTGAAATCTCTCTTCCTTCAATATTCTTTCATGAATTGTTCAAGTGACCAATACAATGTTTGCTAACCTTCAATAAGTTTACCACCTCTACTTCTTATATGTAAAGTCATTACTCCCCATGGGATAAGCATATGAAACATATATAATTTCAGATTTATGATATTCAATTCATTCAACCATTTACTCATAGGATATAAGTGAAGCACACGAGTAAATGACAAACTACTCCAAAAAGATATAAGTGAAGATTAATGAGTAGTTAAATAATTATGTAACTATGTGAAGACTCTCTAACATTTAAGAATTTCAGATCTTGGTATTTATTCAAACATCAAGCAAAGCTAAAGAAAATAAAGTGACGTGACGCTCCAAGCAAAACACATATCATGTGGTGAATAAAAATATAGCTCCAAGTAAAGTTACCGATGAACGAAGACGAACGAGGGGATGCCTTCCGGGGCATCCCCAAGCTTAGACGCTTGTATATACTTGAATATTACCTTGGGGTGCCTTGGGCATCCCCAAGCTTAGGCTCTTGCCACTCCTTATTCCATAGTCCATCGAATCTTTACCCAAAACTTGAAAATTTCAACACACAAAACTCAACAGAAAACTCGTAAGCTCCGTTAGCGAAAGAAAACAAAACACCACTTCATGGTACTGTAATGAACTCATTCTTTATTTATTTTTGTGTTAAACTTACTGTATTCCAAATTCTCTATGGTTTATAAACTCTTTTACTAGCCATAGATTCATCAAAATAAGCAAACAACACACTAAAAACAGAATCTGTCAAAAACAGAACAGTCTGTAGTAATCTGTAACTAACGCAAACTTCTGGAACTCTAAAATTTCTGCCAAAGTAGGAAGACCTAAATAATTTGTTTATTGTCTGCTGCAATTGGAATCAGTATCATATCACGTTCTGGTAATTTTTAACAATTGTTTTAGTGAACAGAAAGTTTCTGGAATTTTCAGCAAGATCAAATAACTATCATCCAAGAAGATCCTATAGGTTTAACTTGGCACAAACACTAATTAAAACATAAAACCACATCTAACCAGAGGCTAGATAGATTATTTATTACTAAACAGAACCAAAAAACGAGAAACTAAAAATAAAATTGGGTTGCCTCCCAACAAGCGCTAATGTTTAACACCCCTAGCTAGGCATGATGATTTCAATGATGCTCACATAAGACATAAGAATTGAAACATAAAGAGCGCATCATGAAGAATATGACTAGCACATTTAAGTCTAACCCACTTCCTATGCATAGGGATTTTGTGAGCAAACAACTTATGGGAACAATAATCAACTAGCATAGGAAGGCAAAACAAGCATAACTTCAAAACTTTAAGCACATAGAGAGGAAACTTGATATTATTGCAATTCCTACAAGCATATATTCCTCCCTCATAATAATTTTCAGTAGCATCATGAATGAATTCAACAATATAACCAGCACCTAAAGCATTCTTTTCATGATCTACAAGCATATAAAATTTACTACTCTCCACATAAGCAAAATTCTTCTCATTCGGGATAGTGGGAGTATCATAAGAGACTTGAATACTATAAATTGTTTCCACATTAAAAGAGTAATGTTCAGAAAAAGGGGAATCATAATCATGAAAAGTTTTATAAATATAGTCATCACTACTTTCTATAGCATAAGTTTCATCACAATAATCATCATAGGTAGCAACTTTGTTCTCATCATAATCTATTGAAACCTCTTCCAAGATAGTGGAATCATCACTAAATAAAGTCATGACCTCTCCAAATCCACTTTCATAAATATCATAATAAGATTCAACATCCTCCAAAATAGTGGGATCATTACTTCCTAAAGTTGACACTCTTCCAAACCCAGTTTCATCAATATAATCATCTTCATTAGACGTAGCATTCTCAAGCTTGGGACAAACATTAATTTCAGCAAATATATTCTCAAAAACATCATCTTCATCAAACATAGCATCCCCAAGCTCGGGCCTTTTCATATCATAAGCATAATCACTCTCATCATTAATAGTACGCATAGCACCAATAGTATAGCAATTATCATCTTCTTCCAAGCAAGTGCCAAAAAGATTTTCAAGATCATAAGAAGTATCATTATCTTCCCAATCATAATCATCATAACAAGCAATAGGCATAACGAGGTCATCATCAAGTGCATCATCTTCCACAATTATTTTTGATTAATTTTCATGAGGCACAACAATAATAGGAGCAACATTATTTGGGAGAGATATCTTTTTACCTCTCTTACTTTTTCTTTTCTTCTTCTTCATCACATCATGTGTGGGTTCAATCCTCTTTTTGGAGCTCCTTATTAATGAGATTGGTTGAATAGAAGGCTCCTCCTCGTTACCTGATTCATCATAAGAAATAATAGGAGGATATTGGGAAGTCTCTTCCCTTTCATTAGTGTTCTCTTCATCTTCTATTTGCTTTCTTTTCTTTATGTAGTAGGCTATATAAGGATTTTCAATGCAATTCACCGCACAATACATATAGATTTCTTCTTGATCAATATCGAGGAATTTCTCGTGGTTATATTCTGGAATAATCTTAGTTTGACGTTTCATTTCTTCATAACCCAAAAGCAAACTAAGTTCACTATGATGTGCAAGGGAAATCAAGTCATCACAATTTTTGGACATGATTCGATCATGAAACAATTTGCAGTTGATATTTAAATGACCATGTTCATTGCAAAGTTCACAAGTATGGCTAAGAAATTTGAAATTTTCAGCACTAACATTTAGCCTTTCTTGCAACCATTTAGTTTCTAAAAGCTTATGCCTCTTGCAATATCTATCTTCCCTATTTGGTGTGTACTTGCAAACCCAATGCACTCCACAAAAATTGACATGTTTATAGGAGACATTTTCATCATAACTAGTGCAATCATCATTAGTACTAAGGATATTCAAAGAGTTCATACTAACAACATTGCAATCATGCTCATCATTCAAAGATTTAGTGCTAAACATTTTATAGACTTCTTCTTCTAGCACTTGAGCACAATTTTCCTTTTCATCATACTTACGAAAGATATTAAAAATATGAAGCGTATGAGACAAACTCAATTCCATTTTTTTGTAGTTTTCTTTTATAAACTAAACTAGTGATAAAACAAGAAACTAAAAGATTCGATTACGAGATCTAAAGATATACCTTCAAGCACTCACCTCCCTGGCAACGGCGCAAGAAAAGAGCTTGATTTCTACTACACAACCTTCTTCTTGTAGACGTTGTTGGGCCTCCAAGTGCAGAGGTTTGTAGGACAGTAGCAAATTTCCCTCAAGTGGATGACCTAAGGTTTATCAACCCGTGGGAGGCATAGGATGAAGATGGTCTCTCTCAAGCAACCCTGCAACCAAATAACAAAGAGTCTCTTGTGTCCCCAACACATCCAATACAATGGTAAATTGTATAGGTGCACTAGTTCGGCGAAGAGATGGTGATACAAGTGCAATATGGATGGTAGATATAGGTTTTTGTAATCTGAAAATATAAAAACAGCAAGGTAACTAATGATAAAAGTGAGCACAAACGATATTGCAATGCTAGGAAACAAGGCCTAGGGTTCATACTTTCACTAGTGCAAGTTCTCTCAAGAATAATAACATAATTGGATCATATAACTATCCCTCAACATGCAACAAAGAGTCACTCCAAAGTCACTAATAGCAGAGAACAAACGAAGAGATTATGGTAGGGTACGAAACCACCTCAAAGTTATTCTTTTGGATCGATCTATTCAAGAGTTCGTACTAGAATAACACCTTAAGACACATATTAACCAAAACCCTAATGTCACCTAGATACTCCAATGTCACCTCAAGTATCCATGGGTATGATTATACGATATGCATCACACAATCTCAGATTCATCTATTCAAACCAACACAAAGTACTTCAAATAGTGCCCCAAAGTTTCTACCGGAGAGTCAAGACGAAAACGTGTGCCAACCCCTATGCATAGGTTCATGGGCGAAACCCGCAAGTTGATCACCAAAACATACATCAAGTGGATAACGTGATATCCCATTGTCACCATAGATAAGCACGGCAAGACATACATCAAGTGTTCTCAAATCCATAAAGACTCAATCTGATAAGATAACTTCAAAGGGAAAACTCAATCCATTACAAGAGAGTAGAGGGGGAGAAACATCATAAGATCCAACAATAGTAGCAAAGCTCGCGATACATCAAGATCGTATCACCTCAAGAACACGAGAGAGAGAGAGAGAGAGAGATCAAACACATAGCTACTGGTACGTACCCTCAGCCCTGAGGGGGAACTACTCCCTCCTCGTCATGGAGAGCGCCGGGATGATGAAGATGGCGACCGGTGAGGGTTCCCCCCTCCGACAGGGTGTCCGAACAGGGTCCCGATCTATTCTGTTCCCCGATGGTTTTAGGGTATATGGATATATATAGGCGAAAGAAGTCGGTCAGGGAAGCCATGAGGGGCCCATGAGGGTGGAGGGCGCGCCCAGGGGGTAGGCGCGCCCCCCTGCCTTGTGCTCTCCTTGTTGATTCCCTGACGTGTACTCCAAGTCTCCTGGATTGCTTCCGTTCCAAAAATAACTCTCCCGAAGGTTTCATTCCGTTTGGACTCCGTTGGATATTCCTTTTCTGCGAAACACTGAAATAGGCAAAAAAATAGAAACTGGCACTGGGCTCTAGGTTAATAGGTTAGTCCCAAAAATCATATAAAAGTGCTTAGTAAAGCACATTAAACATCCAAAAGAGATAATATAATAGCATGAATACTTTATAAATTATAGATACGTTGGAGACGTATCAACAGGCAGTACAAAGAAAAACATGATTCAAGTATGAATTTGGTTCAAAGCTTACAGCTGGCGGTTTATTCAGAAAGCAGAAAGGATTTAATCCAACTTGACTACAATCTTCCAATCTCTCATTCAGCAAGGTTTTGGTCATATTGTTGATGTCTTCATCAGTCATTTCGATTTGACAATGGTGCTGAGAATCTGCTAACTCGCCAGTGTACTCACACATTAAGCCGGGCCGACAGCTTAGAGGTAAGACTCTCCAGGTGACCCAGTAGCGAACTAGATCAATTCCGGTCAAGCCATTGGCCATCAAGGCCCTAATCTTTGCAAAAGCCGGTACATATTTCTTCCGCTCTGTTGTACTGATAAGGTCCGGAAGATGATGTCTGTTACTAAGCCGGCTGGCGCGATAACCCAGCAAGGGATTTTCTCCTTCTGGTGAGGTATCTTGGCAATAAAACCAAGTATGGTTCTAATCTTTGGGGTGACTGGGTAGAGTGGCAACTGGGAAGGTGGCTTCTTTCCGTCACTGTATAGATATGCCGCCTAGCTCTAAGCTAGGTCCGTTTGTGAACTCATTTTGCCGGTTTAAGTAGTAAAACTCCCTGAATAGTTCTACGGTTGGCTCCTGTTGAAGGTACACTTCGCAAAATACTTGGAAGTTGCAGATGTTTGAAACAGAGTTGGGCCCGATATCTTGTGGATGGAGCTTGAAAAAATGCAACACATCGTGGAAGAATTTTGAACCGGGAGGGCTGAAGCTCCAGCTTATGTGACCAGTAAAGACAATCACCTCACCGTCCTTGGGCTCGGGACGAGTCTCATTGCCTGGAACCCTCCAACGGATGACATCTTTTTTGGCCAAGACGCCAGTCTGAACATATTCGTTCAGGTCTTCCTCGGTGATCCGGGAAAAGACCCAATTGCAGGCGGTGACAGCCTTGAAATTTTTGAGGAAAAAGACCTGAGAGAAAGAGATATTACCAGGCTTAAGATCATATTATTAATCCGGGCCATTGTCGGTGTCAAAACCGGCGGATCTCGGGTAGGGTGTCCCGAACTGTGCGTCTAAGGTCGATAGTAACAGGAGACATGGGACACGATGTTTACCCAGGTTCGGGCCCTCTCTATGGAGGTAATACCCTACTTCCTGCTTGATTGATCTTGATGAATATGAGTATTACAAGAGTTGATCTACCACGAGATCGTAATGGCTAAACCCTAGAAGTCTAGCCTGTATGATTATGATTGTCCCTATGGACTAAACCCTCCGGTTTATATAGACACCGGAGGGGACTAGGGTTGTACAAAGTCGGTTACAGAGAAAGGAATCTTCATATCCGAACGCCAAGCTTGCCATCCACACCAAGGAGAGTTCCATCCGGACACGGGTGAGAGTCTTCGGTTTTGTATCTTCATAGCCCATCAGTCCGGCCCATGTCCAACAGGCCGGACGTCTGAGGACCCCTTAATCCAGGACTCCCTCAGTAGCCCCTGAACCAGACTTCAATGATGAGGTGTCCGGCGTGCAGATTGTCTTCGGCATTGGAAGGCGGGTTCCTCCTCCGAATACTCCAAAACAACCTTCGAACACAAAGAACGTGTCCGGCTCTGCAAAATAAGTACCAGACACCACCGCAGAGAGTATAATATCTCACGAGTCCAGCCCACTGACAACTTTTGTAGCGTGACGCCACATCACCACCCGGTCATTATTTTGAACCTTTTTCGGCCTGCCACTCCACGTTTTGAGATGTGGTTCCATTGGCATGTCTTGTCAAAGCTGAGATCGTGTCCCCTTATTGCGGGATTCTCATCAATACGGGCACGAGTAATCCAACCGTGCCGTCTGCGCGGCCCTTGGGAAACAGGCGAGTTTTAAGGCGAGTGGGGAGGCGCTTGATATTCGCTGCCTTTCACCCACGCCTTCTCTCTCTCTGCCCATCCATTCTCGAGCTCCAGCGCCCAAGTCCTCATCTCTTCCGCCTCAAGAAATCACTCCGATCATGTCCGGATCCGGAGCGCAGGGCAAGTGGATGGTCTCCTCCCTCAAGGAGAAGGACATCACCAAGCTTCGGGAGGCCGAAATTTGGCCAAGGAGGTCGCCCACCGACTTTCGACCAAGGGACATATCGTCCCTACCTTGGAGCCCCATGAGAGGGTAGTGTTCGTCCCCCACTTCGTCCGCGGGCTGGGATTTCCACTCCACCCATTCATCCGCGGACTCATGTTCTACTATGGGGTGGATTTCCATGATTTGGCCCCCAACTCCTTCCTCAACATCTCGGCATTTATTGTCGTCTGCGAGGCCTTCCTCCGCATCTCACCCCACTTTGGATTGTGGCTGAAGATCTTCAATGTGAAGCCGAAGGTGGTGGACGGCCAACATGCAGAGTGCGGAGGCGCCATGGTGAGCAAGATGCCCAACGTCATATGGCCCAAAGGTACTTTCGTGGAGACCGTCAAGGGGTGGCAACAGCAATGGTTCTATGTCACGGAGCCCCGCGACACCACTTGGGCCGAGGCTCCCGAGTTCAAGTCCGGGGCCCCGATGAGGCTCACCTCCTGGCTAGAGAAGGGCCTAGACTGGGCCTCGTCGGACAAGCTGACAGCGCTGCAGATGCGCATCAAGAGCATGGTCGACAAGAACATCAAGCTTGTCAATGTGATCCAGGTGATGCTCTTTCGCCGGATCCTTCCATGCCAAAGTCGGACCTGCAATTTGTGGGAGTTCGATCCGGCCAAGCACCAGACCCTGCAACACTTCTTCGGTGTTACACACGAAGGTATTTGGAAGGTGCTCTTCATGGCCAACGAGACATGGCCGAAGGAGACCGAAGACCGTGGGTACAACCTGACCCACCCCGCCAGTCCGGTGAGTTTTTCCGTGTTTTCAAGGTGTATCCTTTACTTATATACCCAAGGAGAATGTCTAAACTTCCCCATCTTACTTTTTCAGAGCTAGACAAAGAAGGTAGAGTTGGTCAAGAGTCCAGCTCCACTGCCCGAAGACCTAGCAACTCCACTTCTGACGAAGATGATGGTTCCGGCGCCCTACCAGGTGCCGGAGGAGAAGGCCAAGCGGACCAGAGGCGGTCTCCGCCACAAGGGCACTTCGGACGTGATGTTCAGAGACGTCGAGACCCATTCCCCACCCGCCACCGACGACGAGGAGGAGGAGGAAGAAAGCAACTCCCCCCTGAGGGGGGAAGGAAGAAAAGGGCGGCCTCCACACGTCTGGAGGTCGAAGCGTCCAAGAGGGGGAGAGCCTCCCTTGCGGACGACACTGCGCCGGATACCGACAGCAGCTCGGAGTTGCACCCCAGGGATAAGCCCCGTGCCGGATCGTAAGTATTCGAAGGTTCTGACGCGCTTATATGTCCGACTCCTTTATCTCGTAATTCTAATGTGTTGAATCATGTGCCGCAGTCCAGCCCACGACAGCTCCCAGCGATCCTCATCGGGGGATTCGCTGGATCCAAAGGCTATGGACAGCGATTCGCTGCCGACAGCCACCTCTCCCAAGGCCATGGACGACGCTAAGGCGGTGTCCCGAAGGACCTTCACGGACCAGGGAGAGATGCAGGAGGCCATCAGGATGGCGCCGGAGGGCGAAAACTCGGCTGTCGGACACCTGGGGGAGCAAATCCCCCTGGAGACTGGCGATGGGGGCCATATCCAGTGCGGCCCCCAGCCGAATACCATTCCGGAACCCAGTACGGCTCCGGATTCAGGCAAGCAGCCTCCTTCGAAAGAAGGAGGTGCGCCTGTTCCACTGGTGACCTTTGTCCAACCAGAGGCACCGGATACTCTTCTGGAAGCGCTGCAAGGTGATTCCATTGTTGAGGAACACCGTATCCTTATGGGTATGGTGGTTGAGAAGGTTCAGTCCGTTAAGAGCGGACTAACCGAAGCCTGCACCAGCCTTCTGATAGGATTTGAGGTAAGCGGCATAATTGTGTAAGAAGAATGTCATAGTGTAGACAGTAGCCCCTGAGACTTTGTCCAGTGTTTGGAAAGAAAAGCCCGACAGAGGATCAAATAATTTTCGCAGGGGACTAACCATACATGTTTATGCGAATAAGCAGGCGTCGCTGCTGGCCGCGACCTCTCATGCTACCGAAGTCTCCGGACTGAAGCGGAGTCTAGAGCGGGCTGAGGAAGAGCTCGGCCGAGTGAAGAAGCAACTGGAGGACAAGCAAGGTATGTAATGACCTTCTGTATATCAGAAAGGATTAAGGATTTGTGTTGACTATAGTGCCATGGTATTTTGTAGGAGCGGCGACTGAGGTGGAAACCCTCAAGAAGGCGCTGGCCGAGGCCCAAAAGAAAGCGGCAAAGGAACAAGCCGCCCGTGAAAAACATGAGGCCTGGGTTGATGAGGTCCAGCAGGAGCTCCAGGACGCCAACAAGAAATGCGAGTCCTTGGAGCACAATATTGCGGATCAAGAGACCGAACTCGCCAAGGCTCGCCAAAGAGCACAAGATGCCCGGGTTAAAGCCCAGGGCGCCCTCCAGGAAATCCAAGAGGCCAGAAAAATCACAGCGGGTAAGGCCTTCATTATGCAGAGCAAATATGCGAAGAAGAGGTATCTCTTACTAACCCGGATTTGGAGTTCTCCAGGAGCGTTTGAGGATTTACCGCGCAGTGTTGCCGACACTGCAGAATTCTTCCGAGCCGAAGAGGGGAGCTCAACGGAGAAGTTGTTCTGGTCGTAATACCTTCCGCCAGAACATCCGGTGCCCTTTAGCGATCAGCTAAAACAGCTGGTCGAACTGCATAGGGTGGCCGAACTAGCCATGAAGGATTTGATAATCCGGCTATGTCCTGCAGAAGCCATACCCAGCAGCTACTTCGGGCTCGTGAAGCGGCTGGTCAATGCCTGCCCCCAACTCGACGTCATCAAGCGGTCGGTCTGCATCGAAGGTGCACGGATGGCCTTCGCATGTGTCAAGGTGCAGTGGGCGAAGATGAACATCGTCAAGCTCACGCCCGAGGGACCGCCCGCTGGCAAGGAGAACCGCACGCCAGAGCGGTATTTTGATGATGTCCTGGAGGGATCCCGCACTGTAGCGGAGCAATGTGCGAAGGACATTATTTTTGAATGAATACATTCATGTTATCCTATCCTGTATGGTGAAACAAAGCTGATATGTAATATAATGCTTGTTATTTTTAAAATTTTACCTCCTGTGCGGCTGTTTTTATTAAATCTGAGAGTTGGCCAGTCGTCGGCTTCAGCCCCCACGTAGGTAGTACGGGGTTGTTTGGGATGGAATCTAAACACTCTTGATCCAAAAATTTGGTCCTTGAAGGAGGTGTTTAGCGCAACGAACCAGGCAATCGGACTATGTGGGTTTATCACCCTCACTTAGCCATAGGAGTTTGACAATAAAAATGCAGGCGTAGCCCCTAGTTAGCATTTAATCCGAACTAGGGTGTTGTAAACACCTGATCGGACTGAGGCCGATCCGTCGCATAATGCGGAAAAAATCGCAAAAGATTTGTAACCTCCGAATAGCTGACCGGCTCAGGCCGCCTCATGACAGTCAGTTTTCGGCTTTCTCTACTGAGGTGCTCATCTGGATAAACCAGGACACAATCGCACTAGTTCTCCCTTTACTACCCTAGTCGATAGAGCGGAACGTAAGGTAGTAAGCACAGGAGCCGGGCAACCCAACTATTGACCAAAGACATGATTCGGAGCCAATGCATATAATGCTGAAATTCGGGGCGCCGAAATGTACTATAGAAGTGTTTGGACTTTGTTGCCATAGTATGGAGCGTAGTGAAGCCCCTGGCCAATTTAAGACGTACCAAGGTGTACGGGTGCAAAAAATAGCAAAAAATGAAGTAGTAAGCCAATGCCACGTAAGTTGGGCCGCAAACTGTTTTCATTATAATTAGATTAATACGTCAAAGCGTATTTGTACAAATAGTGTGATAAGCACCCGGGCTATTTGACATGCCAAGATCAAGGGGGGAGCTTGCGTGTGGGTCCCGAAAACAGGTAGAATGACCGTCGAGAAAGACATCTAGAGACCCCCCCCCCACACGTCTGTGCTACTTGCCGCCTTGGTGTATTCGTCCTTCGAAAGGACCGTTGAGCAGGCCGCCACGAGGGGCCTGTGGAGAAGGAGCCTGAAAAGGATAAAAAAGAAAAAGTGAAAGTATGTGTGTCCGGAGAAGGTCGAGCCATATTGTGGACCACAATCTGGTTATGCCTCCGTCTCTGCCCATGGTATTTTCAGTGCGTAGTTATGTACGTGCTGTACGTATGCTGCCACTTGGTCAGGACTGTGACGTAGGTCGAATTGCTAGTCTAGCTCCTGATGAGCCAGATTGTCATGCTACGGAGTAGTCCAGACTCGTTTGACAGTATCTGGGAGCTTGGCCGTTGAATTAAAATTTTGCCTTAAAAGGCCGCTCTGTACTTCCGCTGCCAGGGTCGCGGTGTGTTCTTCAGTGCGGAGGGAGCGCTCCGTGTTACCATTGACTGTTATGACCCCGCATGGTCCGGGGATCTTGAGCTTGAGATGAGCATAGTGTGGCACCACATTAAATCGAGCGAATGCGGTTCGTCCGAGCAATGCGGAAGGGGACGATATCGAAGATCAACTCTTCGCTTATGAAGTTGTCCGGGGACCTGAAGACAACTTCCAGTGTGATTGAGCCCGTACAACGGGCCTCTACACCTGGTATGACTCCTTTAAAGGTAGTTTTGGTGGGCTTGATCCTTGATGGATCGATGCCCATTTTGCGCACTGTATCCTAATAGAGCAGGTTAAGGCTGTTGCCCCCGTCCACGAGGACTCGCGTGAAGTGGAATCCATCGATCATTGGGTCGAGGACCAGTGCGGCTGAATTGCCGTGGCGGATGCTAGTCGGATGGTCCCTACGATCGAAAGTGATTGGTCAGGACGACCATGGGTTGAATTTTGGGGCGACTGGCTCTATCGCATAGATGTCCCTAAGTGCGGGCTTGCGCTCCCTCTTGGGGATATGGGTGGCGTATATCATGTTCACCGTTTTGACCTGAGGGGGAAACTTCTTCTGCCCCCCTATGTTCGGTGGATGGGGCTCCTCGTCATCGTCCTCACTTTGCTGCCCCTTCTCCTTGTTTTCGGCGTTTATCTTGCCGACCTGCTTAAAGACCCAACAACTTCTATTAGTATGATTGGCTGGATGAGCCTGAATTGTTCCTTTTGAACGGCTTCTTCCGCTGGCCGGACTTGGAGCCACTGAATCCGGCGTTGACCGCTGTGTCGTCGGTATTATCACCGTTGCTTCGACGCTTGTGTCTTTTGCGTCGGGGCTTGCCGTTGCTATTTCTGGCTTCCGAAGTGCCAGGTTTGCTTGTATTGTTATTGCTACGGGCTAGCCAGCTATCTTCGCCCGCGCAAAAGCGGTTCATGAGTGCCGTGAGGGCTGCCATGGACTTCGGCTTTTCCTGGCCGAGATGTCGGGCGAGCCATTCGTCGCGGATGCTGTGTTTAAAGGCCGCTAGGGCTTCGGCATCCGGACAGTCGACAATCTGGTTATTTTTAGTTAAGAACCTAGTCCAGAATTTCCTAGCCGACTCTCCGGGCTGTTGGACTGTGTGACTTAGGTCATCAGCATCCGGAGGCCGGACATATGTACCTTGGAAGTTATCACGAAAGGTGTCTTCCAGGTCCTCCCAGCTGCCAATGGAGTTTTCGGGCAGGCTGTTCAACCAGTGCTGAGTTGGTCCCTTGAGTTTTAGTGGGAGGTATTTGATGGCGTGAAGATCATCACCGCGGGCCATATGAATATGGAGAAGGAAATCTTCGATCCGTACCGCGAGGTCTGTTGTCCCATCATATGATTCGATGTTCACAGGTTTAAACCCTTATGGGAATTCATGCTCCATTACCTCATCAGTGAAGCAAAGGGGGTGTGCGGCGCCTCTATGTCGGGCCACGTCGCGACGTAGCCCGGATGGAGTCCGTCTGTGGTTTTCGGCCCGGGCATGATTATGCTTGTCGCGTCTGGCTAGGTAGCCGTCGTCGCGCGTCGGGGCATGCCCCCTCGGTCCGTAGATCGATCTGGTCTGTCCTGCTCTACTGTCCAGGTCTTGCCGCAGGTCATATGTATATCCCCGAGCTATTTTATCTCTGCCTTTACGGTGAGGTAGTACGGGCAGGTGTTCGGCTTGAGTTGCCGCTTTGTCCCGACCACGTGGTGGTCGGTCAGCCGCATTGCGCGATGATGGTATGGGCTCCAGCACCTCGTCATCGAACTGAGGGAGCAATTTGCGCTTCGGATAACTTTTGGTTGGGCGCTCGAGGCCGTATTCCTCGGCTGCCAGGACATTAGTCCATCTATCATTGAGCAGATCTTGATCAGCTTGAAGGTGCTGCTACTTCTTTTTCAGGCTCCTTGCAGTGGCTATTAGCCGGCGCTTAAAGCGATCCTACTTGAGAGGTTCCTCAGGCACGATGAAATCCTCGTTGCCGAGGCCCACCTCATCCTCGGAGAGCAGAAGATAATTACTGTCCTCCAAGTCTTCGTTTACGCCCTGTTCATCAGGGCTGACTCGCCCATCTTCCCATTCATCCTAATCGGAGGTTGGCTCAACGGGGTCTTCATTGTCTTCGGCATCGTCTAGAGTATTATTTTCTCCTGTGCCGGTATTGCTGTTTTTTCTACGGCGTGATTTAGAGTGGCGCCGCTGACGCCGGTGCTTTGGCTGTATCTCAAGAGGTTTATCCTCAACTGGGTCTTCTTTGTCATCGCCGTTATTCTCTTTCGGTGTATCCACCATGTACACGTCATACGAAGAGGTGGCCGTCCAGCGTCCAATAAACGGCTGGTTTTGGGCCTGCTCTTCTCCGGCATCGTCGTCCATACCATCGATGTCTTCGGAGTCGTAATCGAGCATGTCGGTTAAGTCCTCGATGGTGGCTATAAAGTGGGTGGTGGGTGGGACGGAAAATTCCCTGCTCTTAGCCCCTAGTCCGGGCTAGGCACTGTTCGGACGTTGCTCCTCTGTAATAACAAGGGATCGCATTAGGTCCAGAGCCTCGCTTAAAGGCGAGGTTTGGCCCGAGAGAAGAGAGCCCGTGGAGTATGGTGAGAGGGAGACTCCTTGGCCGAACTCACACGATGCTGACTCCGAGGGTTCGGAGCCAGTGTCCGGAGAAGGGTCTGGCTTCGTGATGGTTGCCACCGACGCCACTTCAACCGGCTCTCCCGTACTGGGTTTGGCGGCCGCAGATAGTCCGGGGGGCTCGAGAAGTCCGTCTTCGGACATGGTGACGCACTCCGGGTCTAAGGCCAGAGCGGGAGTTGGAGTCGCGAATCCTTGGAAGATAAAGTCTCCCCGGACGTCAGCGACATAGTCCAGGTTTCCAAAACTGATCCAGTGACCTGGGGCATAGCTGTCGATCTGCTCTAGATGGCCAAGCGAGTTGGCTCGCAGTGCGAAGCCGCCGAACACGAAGATCTGGCCGGGGAGAAAAACTTCCCCCTGGACAGCGTTGTTGTAGATGATTGACGGAGCCATCGAACCTCTTGAAGACGACACAGCGGAACTCTCAATGAAAGCACCAATGTCGGTGTCAAAACCGGCGAATCTCGGGTAGGGGGTCCCGAACTATGCGTCTAAGGTCGATAGTAACAGGAGACAGGGGACACGATGTTTACCCAGGTTCGGGCCCTCTCTATGGAGGTAATGCCCTACTTCCTGCTTGATTGATCTTGATGAATATGAGTATTACAAGAGTTGATCTACCAAGAGATCGTAATGGCTAAACCCTAGAAGTCTAGCCTGTATGATTATGATTGTCCCTATGGACTAAACCCTCTAGTTTATATAGACACTAGAGGGGACTAGGGTTGTACAAAGTCTGTTACAGAGAAAGGAATCTTCATATCCGAACGCCAAGCTTGCCATCCACGCCAAGGAGAGTCCCATCCAGACACGGGTGAGAGTCTTCGGTCTTGTATCTTCATAGCCCATCAGTCCGGCCCATGTCCAACAGGCCGAACGTCCGAGGACCCCTTAATCCAGGACTCCCTCAGCCATTGATTCAAAGATATAAACAATTAACAGATTAAGCCGGGGGATGGACATTTGAAGTATTGGCGGCTTAAATGGGGACTAATGGTACCTACTTTCTGCTGTTAAACCGGACAGAGTTTAAAGTCAAGATATATTTTACAGAATCAAATTATAAGGAAGAAAGCATGGTTAAACCGGAGAAGCAGTGCTGGGTCATGCAAGTATGAAGCATATGGTGGATCACGGTTTACAATATAAGCCGCCGTGGCAGTTATGGTACTTCAAATTTCACTAAGTGTTGGATAAATAGATTTCGCAAGCTGGAGCAATAATTTTGGATCTACCAGAGTTCAGAAAAATAGTAAAATTCTAGCCTAAGGTGGCGGCAATGGAAAAGTTTGGATACTCTGAAGAGATCTTCTATGGAGAGATGCTATTCTAATGATGAAAATGATGTTAAAAACTCCTTCCGCACAAGATTTATGGCCTATTCGGATTAAAAGCTATCAGAGTTGACGGAAGCAATGCAAGAACGACAAGAACACCGACGAACGGCCCGAACCCTAATAAAGATCTGAGATAAAGGGGGAGGTGCACTTACAGGTGATGACGGTGGCGCGCCGGAGTTTTCTTGTCCGATCAAGCCGATGCAGCGGCCTGAGTTGATGCAGCGGTCGGAAGTTACAGCGGCGGAGCTCGAGCACTGGTGCGGCTGTGCGAAGGAGGAAGGCGAAGGAGGAAACGAGGGGAAAATGATAAAGACCCCTGCCCCTATTTATAAGGGGGTGGATACAAGGCATGCGCGGGAATCGAGGAGGCTAAAATCATCATGTGGTTATATGGACGCCTCGGTTTTTGGGATGCTCATTAAGATAAGTATCAATTAAGATTTCTAGGCCTCGTGCGAAATTAATACAAAATGACGTCATGGCGGTTTAAGAAGATTCTGTGAGCTGATGTCATGGCGGGTTACAACAATGTTCATCAAACAAAGCGATGTAAGATTTTTGACAAATCAGATATTGAAGATTGATATGAACAAGTTCAAATCAACCTGGGGCCTAATGTTGGGGATATAACTACTGGGTACGAACCGCCCAGGAGGGGTCGGGTCATACCACTGGCGACTCATCAAAGAAGATGGCGGATCATACAAGCCCGTTGACGGCCCAAGACCGAGAGGCGACTTGAGGCTCAAGAGGATGAACCGCCATATGTGTATGACTTGTTTTGTAAGGCAAGCGTAGTTAGTCACCGAGCCGGACACGTTGTGTATGAGCCGGCCGGGACTCCGTGAGCCGCCGGGCATCTACCTGTGTATATAAAGGGACAACCCGGCGGCGGTTTAGGGCAAGAAACAAGAGATCGAGAACTAGGTCAAGCGTATTCGCTCCCTGGTAATCGAAACCCAAGCAATACAATCTCAAACTGGAGTAGGCCTTGTTACCTCCATCGCGAGGGGCCGAACCAGTATAAACCCTCTATGTCCTTTGTCCCGATTAACCCCTTTAAGCTAACCTAGTTGCGATGGCTCCACGACTAAGTACTTCCGCTAGGACATCTGCCGTGTCAATTCCACGACACGACTCGTGAAAGAGTCATCGTCATCATTGAAGAAACCGCTGGAGAGGTCATTGAAGAAAACCATGGCGACCGCGGGGGGTTGGATGCGAGACGGCGAGAGCGAGGAAGCGGCTATAGCTTTGAAAGGAAGGAAGAAGGAAACACGGGAAATGTGACTTGTGGTCGCGGAGAAAAGAGGTTGGGGAGGGGGGGAGAGTTAGATATTTTGGCGGTAGGCCAATAATTTTGAAAGGTGGAGGGAAACTTTGCGCGCGGTGCCGCCGGACACCATTCACTTTGAACAAATGTGTGCATCGCAAACGTTTCTTATACTTTACGCACATGCGATAGTTTGATCATTCAAATTTTGCTGGAAATTTCCCTGGGTACGATGCTCATCCACGTCATTGCATAATTTAACATCGCTTGATAATTTGGGTAAAAGAGTCTACAACACACATATCATATTAACTGAATTGAGCAATTTTAGTAATTAAACAGAGCCAGTTGACCTAAACATTGCTCTAACCAAATACCAGCGTTATAAACAAAGGCTAAGTACTCATAATTTTAACAAAGCCGACGATGCACCGCCCTACGCCTCGCCGATGTAATATGAGACGTCGATGACTTGTCCTGGTGACATGCCACCATTGGTGGACTCCACGTCCCCCAGGCTGAAGTCGACCCGCGTTGTCGTCCTTAGCGCCACCCTCGAGGTTGTAGTAGTTGTAGTAGTGGTTGCGCTAGAGCTCGCGTTGGTACTCCACCGCCTATTCCTTGATGGACAGGCTCTTATCTACCTCCTCCTCAGCCACGTGCAACTCCTCCTCCCGGCGCTCCTCGATCTCTACCGCCTCCTGCATTTCTAGCTCCCGCTCGGCGATCTCATGAGGAAGCAGGTGCTCCATGGCCTCCGATGCCTTTTCAGACGTGGGTTGCATGCTGGATTCCAAGGAGGCCTGGAATATCTTGACATGGGCATCCTCGATCTTGGTGTGGATGGCCTCGACCCGGGCCAGGGCGGCATGGATGGCTGCTCGAGCGCTCTTGGCTCTTTCTTTTTGGAGATACCCTTGTAGTGTTATACTGCCTATTGATTAGTTCTTTCTTTCTGCAACTTATTGAGCTTCATGAGGGCTCAGATTTGCTAATTTAGCTTTTGGCTCTTTCAATACATTGGGATATAGAGATAAGAGATAATGCGGTGGAATTATCCAAAGATCAAAAGTGTGTCATGGACGGGTCCCAAGACTGCCAACGCTTTCTCTGCAGGTCCGGCTACCAAAATACTAGTATATGGTGTGCACCCAAACATTTCACACCCAACAACGACAACAATTCATTGGGCTGCATTTGAGATACACAACAGTAAAAAAGACAGTTAGAGCATATACAACCGGCCTGGTGCCCCAAACCCTCCTCAAACGCTCGAACGGGCCGCCTGGTCACTGACCGGTCATGATTTTTTGATCAAGATGGGCGACTTAAACGGGCCTCAAAAGCTCGGGCTGGCCAACACCCCTCGTATCCAGCCCAAATACGGGGCAGAAATGGGGGTGCCCGGGTGTGCCCGGGCACGCGCGCCATGTCAGACCCGACAGCCCGACCCCACCGCAAATTGCACCAAATCCACCCCCAAGACGTGCCGGATACATTTGCTATCTCATCTCTTCTTCCTCTTCCATGTCGTCCGTCTCGTAGCTCCGCCGCCGCACGCGCTCAGCAGCCGTTCCTAGCCTCTGCGCCGCCAGCTCCGGCAAAGCACTCCTCTCTCCCATCCCCACCGCGGGGGACGTCGTCACCGGCCTGGACGCCACCACGGTACGTCCGGCAACTCTCTGGCTCCATCTTGCGCTTGATGTGTTTGACACATTGTCCGACCGGATTTTTTGTGATTTTGTTAGGGAAAATGATGGATTCCGATGCTTCGTCGGACGAGGAGTACAGACCGACGGAGCTTGACCAAATGATTCAAGATGAGTTCTTCGATTCCTCGGATTCAAACGAAGAAGTGGACATGATTATGCTCATGAGCATGCAAGAGGCAATGGACCGGTAAGTGGAGCATATTCACAACTTCAAGGGCTCAATCAAAGGGAGAAGAGTGATCAACCGGGATACGGTGTCCCGGACCAAAGCTACTAGACTACTTTGCTCCCAATCCTACTTTCCCGGATGATCCATGGTTTCATCATTGTTTCCACATGCGGAAACCTGTTTTTGCGCGTTGTGGGGGGAATGGAGGCACACGACGACTACTTCAAGCTCACAAGGAATTTCTGCGGACAACTATCGTTCTCTGCCAAGTAGAAGTGCACGGCTGCTTTGAGGATGCTTGCACTTGGTACTGTTGCAGATGCCGTTGGTGAGTGCTTGAAGACTACTGTCAACTTTGCCCGCGCCATGGTGGAGGTGTTTGGACCTGAGTATCTCGGAGAACCAAATGTGCAGGATGCAGAGAAGTTGTTGGCTATTGAAGATGCAAGGTGGTTTCCAGGAATGCTCGGATCAATTAATTGCATGCATTGGCAATGGAAGAACTGCCCCAAAGGTTTGCGAAGAATGTATCATGGTCACACCAGAGAGTCCACCATCATACTAGAAGCGGTGGCATCACATGACTTATGGATATGGCATGCTTTATTTGGAATGTCGGGTTCTCGCAATGACATCAATGTGCTTCAACGATCTCTGGTGTTCGGGAGGCTTTGCAATGGGGAATCATCGCCGTGCAACTACACCGTCAATGGTCGAGACTACAACATGGGATACTATCTTGCCGATGGTATCTATTCTTAGTGGGCGTCGTTTGTGAAGACCATATATGAACCGCATGGCAATAAACATAGCCACTTTGCAACAATGCATGAAGCGGCTAGGAAGGATGTGGAGAGGGCATTTGGTGTGCTTCAAGCTCGTTGGGGAATTGTGTGGAGCGCTTCAATGATGTGGGAATCAGAAACTTTGTGGCAGCTGATGACATGTTGTGTTATTCTGCACAATATGATTGTCGAGGATGAGAGTGATGGTGTAGCCCAAACCCATGATTTTGAAGCACATGGAGAACAAGTTGAGATCCCAGAATATCAAGATGCGGCTCAACTTATGAACTTCCTGCAGATGCATCAGAATCTTCGAGATCATCTGCACACGCAGCTACTCAATGATCTTGTGGAGCACATGCAGACCCACAATGACAACCAAGGAGCTAATGCTTGAGTTGTGCACTTAAAATAAATTTTATGTAAACGTTATCTATGCTCAATACCAATATTTGTTATTTACGTGCAACATTGTCTTCTATGATCGACGTGCATGGATTTGCATGGATTTGAGAGTCCGAACTTGAGATATGTGAATGTCGGGAGGAAAATATGAGGGCCCGTTAGGATGTGCCCGGGGGCGTCCGCGGATAAATAGGGGTTCAAATTTGTCAGGTCCGGCTGTAGATGCTCTTAGATGCTCAGGAGGAAAAGGTAGAAGAATAGGGCCCATTTTGAGCTCTGGCCCACACGCCAGCCGCAGCCCAATCAACAGATGGCCTCAACGCTCTTTTTTTGGTAAACTTTTCCTTCTTTATTTATTCATAAATAAAGTAGCATTGTTTACAAGTAAAAGGATAACCTAATCATGGGCGTTATCCATCCAAACACTCGGAGGAGAAAACCAACCTAGCTAACCTTGCTAGTTCATGAACTACTCGATTACGCTTTTCATTTAAGCTTGGCATAAACAAGAAGATATTGTATAAACTTGAAGAAGATATTGTATAAACTTGAAGAAGATATTGTATAAACTTGAAGAAGATATTGTGTTGAATTTTTTTTGACTCCCTGACAACGCACGGGTAATACTATACAATTAGAGGATATGTCTGCATTGGGCAAGAGACAGCGGTGGGGGTGGTTGCTGGTACAGGAGGCGAGGACGCTGGCAAGGCTCTGGTTGTTTTTAATAATTTGTCAAACCCAGTCGAGTATGTTCTTTCAGGTACTCCAAAAAAACACAGGACATCGGGGTCACTGGACGGGCTGCAGACTCAGCATGGAGAGGGGACACGCGATCAGGAGATGGAGGAGGGATCTCACACACCAGAGGCAGTCGGCCCAGGGGCCGCCGACGAACTGACGGGGCCGACGGAGCCCCGTCAGGAGCAATGAATATCCTTGGCTGGAACTGCCGAGGGGCGGGGAACCCTCGGACAGTTCGTGATCTTGTGAGCTTGGTGCAGGCTCAGTCCCCTAGTATCGTCTTCCTTTGTGAAACTAGGCAGCCAAAAAATAAAATGAAGAGACTGCGTGCTCGTTTAGGTTTAAGAAGTTTTGATGCTTTCGATTGTAATGGTCTTAGTGGTGGTCTTGCCTTGTATTGGCATGAGTCAGTGAGTCTTGATGTAAAAGAAATAAATGAACGATACATTGATGCGTATGTGACTGGTGTGGCGGGTGAGCCACCCTGGCGGCTTACCTACGTCTATGGTGAGCCTCGGACGGAGGATCGTTGTCGTATGTGGACAATGCTTCGTAATCTCCACCAACAGGCCAGCATGCCGTGGTGGGAGATTTTAACGAAGCGATGTGGAGTTTTGAGCACTTCTCCGACACACCACGTTCCGCAGGTTAGATGCTTGATTTTCGAGATGTTCTTGAAGTTTGTGGGTTGGGGGATCTCGGTTTTGCAGGCCTCCCATACACCTTCGACAATCGACGAGGAGGCCGAGCAAACGTCAAGGTTCGCCTTGACCGTGTGGTGGCGAATAATGCTTGGAGGGATGTTTTTGCACATGGAAAGGTGGAGCATTTGGTGGCGCCGAGCTCAGACCACCTAGCCATCATCCTCAAGTGTGTGCTGGAGGAGCCACACCAACAGGGGGCAGGAGGTGCAGGCAGTATGAGGTTATGTGGGAGCGGGACCCCGCCCTCCCAGAGGTAATTATGAACACTTGGACTGAGTTGGGCTCTATGTTGAATCTTGGTGATATTGCTTCTGGATTAGGAAATATGATGAAAAAGCTGCAGGAGTGGAGCCAGAATTTTTTTGGTAATGTCATTAAGGAAATTAACAAATCGCGCTCTCGCCTCGAAGAGCTTATGTCTATGAATGCAGATAGAAAGGAGATACGAGAGGCGACTGACCGAATGAACGAGTTGCTTTACAGAGAGGAGATGTTATGGATGCAGCGCTCCCGCATTGCATGGCTGCGAGAAGGTGATCGCAACACCCAGTTCTTTCATCAGAAGGCTGTTTGGCGTGCACACAAAAATCGTATTAAAGTTCTCATTGATGATGACGGTGTTACACATCAGGACCACGGGTCCATGGCGGCCATGGCAACAACATATGTTGCTAAACTTTTTGCTGCTGACCCCTCTCTTTGTGTGGATCCAGTAATTGATCTAATTAAACCTCGTGTGTCTGACCACATGAATGATGGACTATGTGCAGATTTTTCAGACAAGGAAATTGCCGATGCTCTGTTTCAGATTGGTCCGCTCAAGGCGCCGGGACCGGATAGCTTCCCCACGCGCTTTTTCCAGCGCAACTGGGATGTATGAGAGAGCAGGTAATTGCGGGGGTTAAGGAGTTCTTCCGGACAGGGATTATGCCTGAGGGGGTGAACAACACTTCTATTGTTCTCATCCCGAAGGTGGATAACCCTGAGAGGCTTACAGAGTTTTGCCCAATCAGCTTATGTAACGTCATCTACAAAGTGGTGGCGAAATGTCGGGTAAACCGGTTGAGGCCTATCTTGGATGACATTATTTCCCCTGAACAGAGCGCCTTTGTTCCTGGACGTATGATTACTGATAATGCTTTGATTGTGTTTGAGTGCTTTCATTCTATTCAGCAGGAGAAAGACCCAAGTAAAAGTTTCTGTGCGTATAAGCTGGACCTCTCCAAAGCATATGATAGGGTGGACTGGATCTTCTTGGAGCGAATGATGATTAAGATGGGTTTTGCTCGCCGGTGGGTGGACTGGATTATGGCTTGCGTCACCTCGGTGAGATATACAGTTAAATTTAATGGAACCCTTCTGGAATCGTTCGCACCGTCGCGTGGGCTGCGGCAAGGTGATCCTTTGTCCCCGTTCTTATTTTTGTTTGTGGCTGACGGTCTATCTGCTCTCTTGAAGGAAGGGGAGGAAAAAGGCGACTTCACCCAGCTAAGAGTGTGTCGCAGAGCTCCAGGAATTTCTCACCTTTTGTTCGCAGATGACACATTATTGTTTTTTAAGGCAGTGGAGGAAGAAGCCCTAAAGGTTCAGGAAGTGCTAACCACTTACGCCAATGCCACTGGACAATTCATTAATCCGGCCAAATGTAGTGCCCTTTTTGGTTCGTCTTGTGCTTTGGACAAATAGGAGGCAGTGAGAAAAACCCTCAACATCGGCACTGTTACTTTTGAGGAGAAATATTTGGGACTTCCAACGCCCGAAGGTCGCATGTCACGCGGTAAATTTCAGAATTTGCAATCTCGGTTATTGAAGAGGATTATTGCATGGGGAGACACCCTCTCTCTGGCGGGTAAGGAAACCATGATTAAAGCTGTTGCCCAAGCTATTCCCACTTATATTATGGGTGTTTTTAAGCTCCCAATGTCAGTATGTGATGACCTGAACAGAATGGTTCGCAATTTCTGGTGGGGCGCTTCTGAGGGAAAGAGGAAGACACACTGGTTGGCTTGGCCGAAGATCCAGGCACGGAAAAGCAGGGGCGGACTGGGCTTCAGGGATTTCCGCCTTTTTAACCAGGCTCTCCTAGCGAGACAGGCCTGGCGGTTGCTTACTAAACCCACCAGTTTATGTGCGCAGGTATTAAAGGCCCGATACTACCATGATGGTCATCTTGAGGACACGGTGTTCTCGGGGAATGCGTCCCCGACCTGGCAGGCTATCCAACACGGCCTTGAGCTCCTGAAAAAGGGCATCATTTGGCGTGTGGGGAATGGGCAGGACATTCGCATATGGCGGGACCGATGGCTGCCACGAGAGCCCTCGCGCCAGCCCATCACTCAGCAGGGCACTTGCCGCCTGAGGAGGGTGGCCGAGCTCCTCGATGGCGGAGGTTCTTGGCGCACCGATCTACTTCAGCGATATTTCCTGCCGACGTACGTCGCCGTCATCACCACCATCAAGACATCCCCACGTGTCACTGACGCTGTCATCGCTTGGGCGCCGGAGAAAAACGGTATCTTCACCGTTCGATCCACGTACCGCCTGGCAATGGACGAGCGCGAGCGTCCATTGGCCACCGCCACGAGCAGGGCACCGGATGGTCGTTGCGCCATCTCGAAGATCATATGGGGGTGCCCTGCTCCCCCAAAGGTACGCGTGTTTGCATGGAGGGTTGTCACAAATTCCCTTGCTACTTGGGCTAACAAAGCCTCACGACACCTCGAGGTTACTGACGTATGCCCCCTATGTGGTGTTGAACGCGAGGACGGATTCCACGCGCTATGCAGGTCCCCACTGGCGAGGGAGCTCTGGAGTATCATGGCGTTCGATTGGAACATCCCCAAGGTGGAGTCTATCCGCGACACGGGGCCTGAGTGGCTTTTTGCACTGTTGGAACCCCTGGATGAGACGGCGAGGCTGGTGGTACTCATGATCATGTGGCGAGTGTGGCATGTTCGTAATGAGATTACCCATGACAAACCACCGCCCCCGCCCGAGGCCTCTTGTCTTCCTACATGGGTACATCAATTCCCTGCTATGTATTCAGCAACACCCGGCGGCCAACATGGAGAAGGGGAAGATAGTTGTCTGCGCCACCCCATAGCGCGCGGAACCCAGCAAGAGGGATAGGGTGCGGACGTGCTGGACCCCCCAGCACGGGCTGGACCAAGCTTAACACCGATGGCAGTTTCGTTGCAGCCACATGAGCAGCAGGCGGAGGTATGATCCTTCGAGATGACAGAGGGGATATCATCTTCAGCGCATGCAGAGAAATCCGCATATGTGATAGCGCGTTGGAGGTGGAGCTCTCAGCTTGTAGAGAAGGCTTAGACCTTGCTCTACATAGGACCATGCTGCCTACCATTGTGGAGTTAGATAGCGCAGAGGCGGTGGCGATGCTCACAGCACCAACGACAGATAGATCACAGTACCGCGCTCTCGTTGGAGATATTAATAGCTTAGTACGCCGTCACGCCAGAGAGCTTGTATTTGTGCAGTGTAGCCGATGGCAGAACACTGCGAGTCATGAGTTGGCCGCGTATGGTCGTAGTACCCCACGTATGGCAGTCTGGTTCGCAGGAGGACCTGACTTTCTTGTAAACTTGGTTAAGGCTGAGAGGCCTACTTGAGTAATGAAATTTTATTTTCCCTCGCAAAAAAAAAAACAACGCACGGGCACCTACATAGTCCCTTAAAAAAGTGTCCCTGGGAAGAAATGCAACGCAGATGAGATGATACATGCATGGCATGCCACGTTAGCGTCCAGATGGCGAGCTGCGGTGCGCAGATAGCCTATAGCCAGACACAATCGTCCCGTCGGGGTGGTCGACCAACGAGAGCCATTCGTCTGCCCCAGGCGCGTACGATGGCCACTTCGACGCTTCCCTCGCACTCATCGTCGACTAGGGGAGTCAAAAATCTAGCTAGCTAGCATCTGCGCCGAGCCGATCGAGCACGCAAGCGAGAGGCCACGTCCGTGCACAGGCCTCCTCCCAGGCGCCATGCTCCGCCTGCTCCCGCTCTCCCTCTCCGCCCAGTGCCGGAGCGGCGGCCCGCCGTCGCACCGCTGCTTCGTCGACGGCGGCTCGCCGTCCCAGAGAGCCGGGCCAGGGCTCCTCGCGAACAAAGGAGTTCGCGTTCGAGTCCGGAGGCGAGCGCTCCGCGGGGCAGACGTCCAGCCGGACACCCCGCCATCGCGCAGGGACGGGGATAAGCCGCTGCACGCGGATGCCGAACAGGGGGAGGGCAGCGGCGTGGAGCTGCTGGACTCGATAAAGAAGCTGCTGCTGGAGGACGCCGAGCCCGGGGAGGAGGAGCAGGGGCAGTTCCCCAAGCGCTGGGCCATTGTCTTCCTCTGCTTCTCCGCCTTCCTCCTCTGCAACATGGACCGCGTACGTGCGCACCCCTAGCTGGGCTGCTTCCCCCACCTCCTCACTCCTCACCACCGACATCCATAGCTACTGAACCTCCAGCAATGGTTGCTATTAATTTGCAGGTAAACATGAGCATTGCCATCATGCCCATGTCCGCGGAGTACGGCTGGAACCCGCAAACCGTCGGCCTCATCCAGTCGTCCTTCTTTTGGGGCTACCTCCTAACTCAGGTCAGTGGTTCAGACCGGGGAGCAACCATTGATTGGTTCATACTGAACATGCACACACTCTGTATCTAAGATTCATGGAAGATCCGCAATTTACTCCTCCCCTTGGGTAGTACTAGTATCTAACACCATTGTCATTGCAGATAGCAGGAGGGATATGGGCAGACAAAGTTGGGGGGAAGACTGTTCTTGGTTTCGGGGTGATTTGGTGGTCAGTCGCCACAGCTCTTACGCCTGTGGCGGCAAAGCTAGGCTTGCCATTTCTCCTTGTTGTGCGTGCTTTTATGGGAATTGGAGAGGTAAGCCTTGATAATCATCCTTACTGTACAAAGCTACGTCACTGTAGCACTGTGACTTTGAGTCATAGAATGCTGTTCCTAATTTCATGGTGAAGTTGAACATTTGGTGCATTCTGTGTCTTCCAGTTTGCCTTTGGTAATTTGCACTACTTAACCGTTTGGTGTGGTGTTTGGACTGCTCAAGTTTTTTTATTTTCAAAAGGAGGATGCACCCTCGCCTCTGCATCTGGACGATGCATGCAGCCATATTATTAATTATTCCCAAAGACCTTACAAGGTAATACATCAATAAGCCTGAAGCCATCATCTTGGCAACGCCTGTTGCTACTCCTATCCCTTGATGAAGGGGTGCTGAATGTCTGAGCCTAATACCAAACAGACATCGCACCAAAGTCTAAAGCCGGATGCCTCATCCAAACCACTACCTAGACTGGGTCACACACCTGTCCGGCACACTCCCAGTGAGCACCGCACGCTGCAAGGGCCATCACCTCCAACTTCCATCGATCCATCCTCAGAGAAGAACTGATGCATCGACCTTACTAGGCCTCTCTGCCATCGACGCCACCACGACGTCAGACAGCGTCGCCCTCCTGCGCGAGTCCATCAACCCGCATCGGACGCCGAGCCTGCACCGCGCCACGCCACTGAGACCTGCCGTCATCGATGCGGAAGATGAAACCCCGCTCCACCTCTTGGCCCTTCCAATCAGCACCGGCTCCAAAACGATGCCCTCAAGAGAGAGAACGACACCATAGTTTCCGTCATCATCCGATCTGGGAGACCCAGATCCAGGGTTTCCCCCGAAGCAGATGCCTCCTGGAGGGAGAGGGGCATGCCAATTGCAGCTGCCCACGACCACTTAGCTCTGTCGACGACACCTTCAAGAAGGACACGAGGCCATGAGCGCCGTCGCCGCCCTAGGGTTTTCACCCGAGAAACCGTGGAGTGGGAAAAGGTAGGGCGGACCCGAACGACGTCTCCAGGAAGAGAAACGGCACCCTCGGGCGTCGTCCCCGTCGCGGCCGGCAGGAGCCGACCAGGGAATTATCCCAATTCGAATCCCCACCTCCCGCTCCGCCCACCCGGTGCCTGGCAAGCAGCGCAGCCATGTCTGTTACGACGGAGTGCATGATGCAAGTATTGGAGGAAGAAGCAGCTCGATGCCGTTGCTGCGGCACCAACCCCCCGGTGGATCACCGACCATCCGACCCGATCCCCGGCAGCCCGCCCGCCCCGCCGCGCCACCAGACAGGGAGGCCAACCTCGGGGCCGCCGCCCTGGATCCAAGGCCCTCCGCCCTAGATCGGGAGGAGCAGCGCCAGCACTGACACCACAGCCGCCGATAGGACGCTGGCCAGCCACCACACCGCCGAAGTCCAGATCTGGGCCGCCATGAACCAGATTGGCGCCACCGCAGCCCAGATCGGGGTCACACCCTCGAGCCAGGGAGCCCCGCGTCACCCTTTGACCCGTGAGAGGGAGGAGTGCCTCTGCCGCCGCCGGCGTACGCACGGGCTAAGCCCGGCGCCTACCACCAGCGGCAACAGAGGGGAGGGAGAGGAAGGGGCGGAGACCCGGCGGCTAGGGGTGGAGCCCCTCGGTCGCCCGTGCGGGGGGCGACAGGGGGGAGGGGAGGAGAGGAGAGGAAGTAAATCAGTACAATGAAATAGTTTTTGGACTGCTCAAGTGCTTCCCGAAGTGATATCATTGCATGCATTTCTTGATTTAGTTGTCGTCCTGTCTGAATTTGCTGTGAAGTTAGTGTGATAAAATAAGGGGTACCAGATCTTAGGTTCAAATATTGCTTTAAACGTAGAGAATAAGCCAACTGGGGGAAGGGCCAAATTATATAATAGGAGAAGAAAGGCAAACAAAGTTGTAGTTGATGTTCTTCATACACCGGTGCATCATGGACATGACAAAATATAAATTCTTGCAACAGGGGGTTGCCATGCCTGCAATGAATAATATACTTTCAAAATGGGTTCCTGTATCAGAGAGGAGCAGATCATTGGCTCTTGTATATAGTGGGATGTACCTAGGGTCAGTGACAGGACTCGCATTTTCGCCATTCCTGATATACAAGTTTGGGTGGCCATCAGTCTTCTATTCCTTCGGCTCTCTCGGGACTGTCTGGTTCGCGACATGGGCGGCCAAGGTACTTCGGTGTTGTGAATTACTGTGTAACTTCTCTGCTTTTGTTTTCGTCATGTCTGAATTTGTTGTCTGTTATCTTAAAAGGCTTATAGTACTCCACTTGAGGATCCGGGGATTAGTGCTGAAGAAAAGAAGCTTATCATTAGTGAAACCACATCAGGAGAGCCTGTTACAACAATTCCATGGGGAGTAATATTGTCAAAACCGCCTGTTTGGGCACTTATAGCTTGCCACTTTTGCCATAACTGGGGAACTTTTATCTTGCTCACATGGATGCCTACGTACTACAACCAGGTATCATCAACATCGTTGTTACCTAATTGAGCATCATGAACTGCAAACCCCTTTCTTTATAAAGACAAACTTAATATAAAATAGGTTTTGAAATTCAACCTCACGGAGTCCAGCCTTTTCTGCGTCCTTCCCTGGCTAACAATGGCGATTTCTGCAAATGTTGGTGGTTGGATTGCAGACACACTTGTTAGTAGAGGAACATCAGTGACAACGGTTCGCAAGGTAAATTAAACACTTTGATATTCTGAGTTTATATTCCCCAGTGATGTATGGGGCTAAGATAACCAGGATCCAGTTTTTGAACTTGTACTAAAGAAAGATGTCATCAATATTGTTACCCTATGCACGTCCACCTGTTGCAGATCATGCAATCAATTGGTTTCTTAGGGCCAGCCTTTTTTCTCAGTCAACTGAGCCATATCGATTCACCAGCACTGGCAGTTTTGTGCATGGCTTGTAGCCAGGTGAGGCTCCCTTTTACTTCTTGTCGTTGATAATATTTTCTTCGTATAGAGCAACTCTGTTTTATATCTGAATCTTTTTCCAAATGTCAGGGAAGTGATGCATTTTCTCAGTCTGGTCTATACTCCAATCATCAAGATATCGGTCCTCGATACGCCGTAATCATCTGACTATAGCATAATATTTCAGTGGACTATAATCTTAGATGTTCTGTAAAGTCGTACTGAATATATGCTACCAAAAGGTGATGAACTTCCTGTCTTGCAGGGTGTACTACTTGGTCTCTCCAACACAGCTGGGGTTCTAGCTGGTGTATTTGGCACAGCAGCAACTGGATACATCTTGCAGCACGGTCTGCCCTGATCCTAAACTCTTTACGCTACGTAACATATTACACTGTCAATTTGCACGTCTCATCCTTCAAACAAAAATGCAGGTTCTTGGGACGATGTCTTCAAATTGTCTGTAACTCTTTATCTTGTTGGAACTGTGATATGGAATTTATTTTCAACGGGCGAGAAAATCATTGATTGATATGTATAGCCCGCTTCTGGTTAACGACTCATCCCTGCTAGTAGTAGATACTGCCCTGGGTGGACACAATTCATTCTGCATGCACTGCTCCAACTCCTGGGAGGAAAGAAAGAAGCAAACAACAGACTGCCAGATCTAATATGTACCAGCAAGCAACAGCTGCACATAATTCAGGATCTTAATTTTGAAACGGAGCATGAATTGAGCACAGGAACGCGCAGCGGCCGGTTGTATAGGGATGTGTAGTGTGCGAGTGATTATAGGTATCCTGTACATATTCTGTCATACACGCATAGTGTTTTTGACCTGTAAGCCTCTTTTCTTTTTCTTTTTGGAATAACTCACTTCTGTGACATATCATCATAGTCTAGTTTTGTTTCCTGATTATTTCAGGATCATAAACATGGATGCACTGAACATTTGATGAGTATTTAACACTCACTTTGATCTATACAACTTTTGTAGCATGTATGTTTAAATGAGGAAGTGCAACTCTGTTTCATCCTGTGAACGCTCAGATGTTCAGGTTTTTTGTGGTGGAACCAGCCCATCATAATTCAAGTCCTAGACTTGGCACTGATGCTCGCATTCAAGCTTCACGACAATGTTCGTTTAATGGGAGGAGATATTCTCGTTGACTACGAAACGCCTGTGGTGGCTTCGTCAAATCTAAAGATGTTGTGTCAACGAAACGCATGTGGTGGCTTCGTCAAATCTAAAGATGTTGTGTCAACGAAACGCATGTGGTGGCTTCGTCAAATCTAAAGATGTGTCAACGAAACGCATGTGGTGGCTTCGTCAAATCTAAAGATGTTGTGACCGCTCAATATCACTAAGGTGCTTATAGGCGTAGGGTGTGCGTGCGTGTATTCATAGGGGTGACAGAACCGGTGGCTAGGGTTAGGCTCGTCCTCGTCCTCTCACGCGTCGCCCCCGCGAGCGACCCGGGGCAACTCTTGCTCGTCGCCTCTCTCCCCTCTCCTCCTGGTACTTCTCCCCCACCGCCATCACAAGGCGCCGTCAGGCAAAGCCCAATCGACGTAGGTGGCGGCGGGGCCTCTTTCCTCTCCGCTTGATCCAAGGGCTAGCTTGGGATGATTTCGCGGGTGGAGAGGCTGGGTTGTCACGGGGTCCAGCTGCACGAAGGCGAGTGGGCGGCACAACGGCGCCCAAGATCTTGTTGGTGGTGTGGCGGCGCCCTAGATCTAGCTGGTGGTGCGGCTGCTGCGAAGACTTCTTCCTTAGGTGGAAGCATGCGGCCGGCCTCTGGCCAGATCTGCCTGGATTTGCCACCAGTGGGCCGTCGTGCGGCGTGGGTTGAGGGCGGCATGGGTCGCGAGCGGCCTGCTCCGCCCTGGCTGTCGGCTGCTGTAGTGGACGGTGTTGCAAGGTGGTGGGTGGTGCGTGACCCAAGCGACAGATTTGGTTCCTGCCTTATGGTCAGTGCGGGTTGCGGGGCGACTTGAGTTGCGGTCGACGACATCCCCCTTAGCTTTCGGGCGGGGATGTTGTGACACGGTGGCTGTGGTGCCTGCCTGGCGGCGTCGGGTAGGCGGTGACGTTCTTCTCCCACGGGCATGTGTTCACGAGGTATTGCAGATTGATGTCGATGTCGGGTCAGGTCGCTTGTGTAGAGGTAACCGCATGTGGAGCCGCGGGCGCAAGGAAGCGTCATGGAGTTAGGTGTAGGGATGCTGATGTAGGGTGGAACCCTAGGGGACGATCTTTCGCGACTTGGAGGGGGATTCCATGGGTGATACAGAATAGGAAATGGCATATATAGACCATGGGATTGAGCTTTAGACTTAGCTTTGGGACATGTAGAGCATCGGTTGGTGTAGCGAGAGACGTCGCGGAGCATCTTGGGCCAAAAGTAGTTCTTGGAGAGGTAGCTAATGTCTTGTCGCGTCCAAAGTGTCCCGTAAGTCCTCCTCCATGAGATTCTTGCAAAAGTAACAAATGAGGAGAAGACTCGGGGATACATAGTTAGTTAGCTCTCATAAGATAATCATCTTTGATGTAATAGCATTCCCAAGATGTACGCGTCAAACATTTGGCATAAGAAATAGCAAAAGTACGATCATGGCATACAAGTCTTTTATGTGCTCGAAGCCAATGACATTCAATTCAAGTTGGGTGACAAGCATGCATTTGCGGGAGAGAGCATCCGCTGAAGGAAATATGCCCTAGAGGCAATAATAAAGTTATCATTTATTTCCTTATATCATGATAAATGTTTATTATTCATGCTAGAATTGTATTAACCGGAAACATGCTACATGTGTGAATACATAGACAAACAGAGTGTCACTAGTATGCCTCTACTTGACTAGCTCGTTGATCAAAGATGGTTATGTTTCCTAGCCATAGACATGAGTTGTCATTTGATTAACGGGATCACATCATTAGGAGAATGATGTGAATTACTTGACCCATTCCGTTAGCTTAGCACTCGATCGTTTAGTATGTTGCTATTGCTTTCTTCATGACTTATACATGTTCCTATGACTATGAGATTATGCAACTCCCGTTTACCGGAGGAACACTTTGTGTGCTACCAAACGTCACAACATAACTGGGTGATTATAAAGGTGCTCTACAGGTGTCTCCGAAGGTACTTGTTGGGTTGGCGTATCTCGAGATTAGGATTTGTCACTCCGATTGTCGGAGAGGTATCTCTGGGCCCTCTCGGTAATGCACATCACTTAAGCCTTGCAAGCATTGCAGCTAATGAGTTAGTTGTGGGATGATGTATTACGGAACGAGTAAAGAGACTTGCCGGTAATGAGATTGAACTAGGTATTGAGATACCGACGATCGAATCTCGGGCAAGTAACATACCAATGACAAAGGGAACAACGTATGTTGTTATGCGGTCTAACCGATAAAGATCTTCGTAGAATATGTGGGAGCCAATATGAGCATCCAGGTTCCGCTATTGGTTATTGACCGGAGACGTGTCTCGGTCATGTCTACATAG
Source organism: Aegilops tauschii subsp. strangulata (assembly GCF_002575655.3). Lineage (NCBI taxonomy): Eukaryota > Viridiplantae > Streptophyta > Magnoliopsida > Poales > Poaceae > Aegilops > Aegilops tauschii. Next base: position 191,626,864 of record NC_053037.3, read on the forward strand.
TTCTTGAACCTGTAGGGTCCGCACGCTTAACGTTTCGATGACAGTTATATTATGAGTTTATATGTTTTGATGTACCGAAGGTTGTTCGGAGTCCCGGATGTGATCACGGACATGACGAGGAGTCTTGAAATGGTCGAGACATGAAGATTGATATATTAGAAGCCTATATTTGGATATCGGAAGTGTTCCGGGTGAAATCAGGATTTTACCGGAGTACCGAGGGGTTACCGGAACCGCCCGGGGGCTTAATGGGCCATAGTGGGCCTTTGTGGAGAAGAGGAGAGGCGGCAGGGCAGGGCCGCGCGCCCCTCCCCCCTAGTCCGAATAGGACAAGGAGAGGGGGGCGCCGCCCCCCCTTTCCTTCCTCTCTCCCTCCTCTTTCCCCCTCCACTCCTAATCCAACTAGGAAAAGGGAGGGAGTCCTACTCCGGGTGGGAGTAGGACACCACCTGGCGCGCCCCTCCTGGCCGGCCACACCTTCCCCTTGCTCCTTTATATACGGGGGCAGGGGGCACCCTAGAGACACAACAATTGATCGTTTGATCTTTTAGCCGTGTGCGGTGCCCCCCTCCACCATAGTCCACCTCGATAATACTGTAGCGGTGCTTAGGTGAAGCCCTGCGTCGGTAGAACATCATCATCATCACCACGCCGTCGTGCTGACGAAACTCTTCCTCAACACTCGGCTGGATCGGAGTTCGAGGGACGTCATCGGGCTGAACGTGTGCTGAACTCGGAGGTGCCGTGCATTCGGTACTTGATCGGTCGGATCGTGAAGACGTACGACTACATCAACCGCGTTGTGCTAACGCTTCCGCTTTCGGTCTACGAGGGTACGTGGACATACTCTCCCCTCTCGTTGCTATGCATCACCATGATCTTGCGTGTGCGTAGGATTTTTTTTGAAATTACTACGTTCCCCAACAGTGGCATCCGAGCCAGGTTTTATGCGTAGATGTCAGATGCACGAGTAGAACACAAGTGAGTTGTGGGCGATATAAGTCATACTGCTTACCAGCATGTCATACTTTGGTTCGGTGGTATTGTTGGATGAAGCGGCCCGGACCAACATTACGCGTACGCTTACGCGAGACTGGTTCTACCGACGTGCTTTGCACACAGGTGGCTCGCGGGTGTCTGTTTCTCCAACTTTAGTTGAATCGAGTGTGGCTACGCCCGGTCCTTGCGAAGGTTAAAACAGCACCAACTTGACAAACTATCGTTGTGGTTTTGATGCATAGGTAAGAACGGTTCTTGCTCAGCCCGTAGCAGCCACGTAAAACTTGCAACAACAAAGTAGAGGACGTCTAACTTGTTTTTGCAGGGCATGTTGTGATGTGATATGGTCAAGACATGATGCTAAATTTTATTGTATGAGATGATCATGTTTTGTAACCGAGTTATCGGCAACTGGCAGGAGCCATATGGTTGTCGCTTTATTGTATGCAATGCAATCGCCCTGTAATGCTTTACTTTATCACTAAGCGGTAGCGATAGTCGTAGAAGCATAAGATTGGCGAGACGACAACGATGCTACGATGGAGATCAAGTTGTCGCGCCGGTGACGATGGTGATCATGACGGTGCTTCGGAGATGGAGATCACAAGCACAAAATGATGATGGCCATATCATATCACTTATATTGATTGCATGTGATGTTTATCTTTTATGCATCTTATATTGCTTTGATTGGCGGTAGCATTATAAGATGATCTCTCACTAAATTATCAAAGTATAAGTGTTCTCCCTGAGTATGCACCGTTGCGAAAGTTCTTCGTGCTGATACACCACGTGATGATCGGGTGTGATAGGCTCTACGTTCAAATACAACAGGTGCAAAATAGCTGCACACGCGGAATACTCAGGTTCTTGACAAGCCTAGCATATAACAGATATGGCCTCAGAACACGGAGACCGAAAGGTCGAGCGTGAATCATATAGTAGATATGATCAACATAGTGATGTTCACCATTGAAACTACTCCATCTCACGTGATGATCGGACATGGTTTAGTTGATTTGGATCACGTGATCACTTAGAGGATTAGAGGGATGTCTATCTAAGTGGGAGTTCTTTAAGTAATATGATTAATTGAACTTTAATTTATCATGAACTTAGTCCTGGTAGTATTAGCATATCTATGTTGTAGATCAATAGCTCGCGTTTAGCTCCCCTATTTTATTTTTGATATGTTCCTAGAGAAAACTATGTTGAAAGATGTTAGTAGCAATGATGCGGATTGGATCCGTGATCTGAGGATTATCCTCATTGCTGCACAGAAGAATTATGTCCTTAATGCACCACTAGGTGACAGACCAATTGCAGGAGCAGATGCAGACGCTATGAACATTTTGACAAAAGCTCGGTATGATGACTACTTGATAGTTTAGTGCACCATGCTTTACGGCTTAGAACCGGGACTTAAAAAATGTTTTGAATGCCGCGGAGCATATAAGATGTTCCAAGAGTTGAAATTGGTATTTCATGCTCATGCCCGTGTCGAAAGGTATGAGACCTTTGACAAGTACTTTGCCTACAAGATGGAGGAGAATAGCTCAGCTAGTGAGCATGTGCTCAGAATGTCTGAGTACTACAATCACTTGAATCAAGTGGGAGTTAATCTTCCAGATAAGATAGTGATTGACAGAGTTCTCTAGTCACTATCACCAAGTTACTAGAACTTCGTGATGAACTATAATATGCAAGGGATAACAGAAACGATTCCCAAGCTCTTTGTGATGCTGAAATCGATGAAGGTAGAAATCAAGAAAAGCATCAAGTGTTGATGGTTGACAAGACCACTAGTTTCAAGAAAAGGGCAAAGGTAAGAAGGGGAACTTCAAAGAAGAACGGCAAGCAAGTTGCTGCTCAAGTGAAGAAACCCAGGTCTGGACCTAAGCCTGAGACTAAGTGTTTCTACTGCAAAGGGACTAGTCACTGGAAGCGGAACTGCCCCAAGTATTTGGCAGATAAGAAGGATGGCAAAGTGAACAAAGGTATATTTGATATACATGTTATTGATGTGTACTTTACTAGTGTTTATAGCAACCCCTCAGTATTTGATACTAGTTCAGTTGCTAAGAGTAGTAACTCAAAACGGAAGTTGCAAAATAAACAGAGACTAGTTATGGGTGAAGTGACGATGTGTGTTGGAAGTGGTTCCAAGATTGATATGATCATCATCGCACACTCCCTATACTTTCGGGATTAGTGTTGAACCTAAATAAGTGTTATTTGGTGTTTACGTTGAGCATGAATATGATTTGATCATGTTTATTGCAATACGGTTATTCATTTAAGTTAGAGAATAATTGTTGTTCTGTTTACATGAATAAAACCTTCTATGGTCATACACCCAATGAAAATAGTTTGTTGGATCTCGATCGTGGTGATACACATATTCATAATATTGAAGCCAAAAGATGCAAAGTTAATAATGTTTGTGCAACTTATTTGTGGCACTGCCGTTTAGGTCATATTGGTGTAAAGCACATGAAGAAACTCCATGCTGATGGGATTTTGGAATCACTTGATTATGAATCACTTGATGCTTGCGAACCATGCCTTATGGGCAAGATGACTAAGACTCCGTTCTCCGGAACAATGGAGTGAGCAACTGACTTATTGGAAATAATACATGCTGATGTATGCGATCCGATGAGTGTTGAGGATCATGGCGAGTATCGTTAATTTCTCACCTTCACAGATGATTTAAGCAGATATGGGTATATCTACTTAATGAAACATAAGTCTGAAACATTTGAAAAGTTCAAAGAATTTTAGAGTGAAGTTGAAAATCATCGTAACAAGAAAATAAAGTTTCTATGATCTGATCGTGGAGGAGAATATTTGAGTTATGAGTTTGGTCTTCATTTGAAACAATGCGGAATAGTTTCGCAACTCACGCCACCCGGAACACCACAGCGTAATGGTGTGTCCGAACATCATAACCGTGCTTTATTAGATATGGTGCGATCTATGATGTCTCTTACCGATCTACCACTATCGTTTTGGGGTTACACATTAGAGACAGCCACATTCACGTTAAATAGGGCACAATCTAAATCCGTTGAGACGACACCATATGAACTGTGGTTTGGCAAGAAACCAAAGTTGTCGTTTCTTAAAGTTTGGGGTTGCGATTCTTATGTGAAAAAAGTTTCATCCTGATAAGCTCAAACCCAAATCGGAAAAATGTGTCTTCATAGGATACCCAAAGGAGACTGTTGGGTACACCTTCTATCACAGATCCGAAGGCAAGACATTCGTTGCTAAGAATGGATCCTTTCTAGAGAAGGAGTTTCTCTCGAAAGAAGTGAGTGGGAGGAAAGTAGAACTTGATGAGGTAACTGTACCTGCTCCCTTATTGGAAAGTAGTTCATCACAGAAATCTGTTCTTGTGACTCCTACACCAATTAGTGAGGAAGTTAATGATGATGATCATGAAATTTCAAATCAAGTTACTACCGAACCTCATAGGTCAGCCAGAGTAAGGTCCGCACCAGAGTGGTATGGTAATCCTGTTCTAGAGGTCATGTTACTTGACCATGACGAACCTACGAACTATGAGGAAGCGATGATGTGCCCAGATTCCGCGAAATGGCTTGAGGCCATGAAATCTGAGATGGGATCCATGTATAAGAACAAAGTATGGACTTTGATTGACTTGCCCGATGATCGGCGAGCCATTGAGATTAAATGGATCTTCAAGAGGAAGACGGACGCTGATAGTAGTGTTACTATCCACAAAGCTAGAATTGTCGCAAAAGGTTTTCGACAAGTTCAAGGTGTTGACTACGATGAGAGTTTCTCACTCGTATCTATGCTTAAGTCTGTCCGAATCATGTTAGCAATTGCCGCATTTTATGAAATCTGGGAAATGGATAAACAAAACTGCATTCCTTAATGGATTTATTAAAGAAGAGTTGTATATGATGCAACCAGAAGGTTTTGTCAATCCTAAAGGTGCTAACAAAATATGCAAGCTCCAGTGATCCATCTATGGACTGGTGCAAGCATCTCGGTGTTGGAATATACGCTTTGATAAGTTGATCAAAGCATATAATTTTATACAGACTTGCGGTGAAGCCTGTATTTACAAGAAAGTGAGTGGGAGCACTACGACATTTCTGATAAGTATATGTGAATGACATATTGTTGATCGGAAATAATGTAGAATTATCCTGCAAAGCATAAAGGAGTGTTTGAAAGGAGTTTTTCAAAGAAAGACCTCGGTGAAGCTGCTCACATATTGAGCATCAAGATCTATAGAGATAGATCAAGACGCTTGATAAGTTTTCAATGAGTACATACCTTGACAAGATTTGAAGTAGTTCAAAATGGAACAATCAAAGAAAGAGTTCTTGCCTGTGTTACAAGGTGTGAAATTGAGTAAGACTCAAAGCCCGACCACAGCAGAAGATAGAAAGAGAATGAAAGTCATTCCCTATGCCTTGGCCATAGGTTCTATAAAGTATGCCATGCTATGTACCAGATCTATTGTATACCCTACACTGATTTTGGCAAGGGAGTACAATAGTGATCTAGGAGTAGATCACTGGACAGCGGTCAAAATTATCCTTAGTGGAATAAGGATATGTTTCTCGATTTTGGAGGTGACAAAAAAGGTTCATCGTAAAGGGTTACGTCGAAGCAAATTTTGACACTGATCCAGATGACTCTAGGTCTCAATCTGGATACATATTGAAAGTGGGAGCAATTAGCTAGAGTAGCTCCGTGCAGAGCATTGCTGACATAGAAATTTGCAAAATACATACGGATCTGAATGTGGCAGACCCGTTAACTAAACTTCTCTCACAAGCAAAACATGATCACACCTTAGTACTCTTTCGGTGTTAATCACATAGCGATGTGAACTAGATTATTGACTCTAGTAAACCCTTTGGGTGTTGGTCACATGACGATGTGAACTATGGGTGTTAATCACATGGTGATGTGAACTATTGTTATTAAATCACATGGTGATGTGAACTAGATTATTGACTCTAGTGCAAGTGGGAGACTGAAGGAAATATGCCCTAGAGGCAATAATAAAGTTATTATTTATTTCCTTATATCATGATAAATGTTTATTATTCATGCTAGAATTGTATTAACCGGAAACATGATACATGTGTGAATACATAGACAAACAGAGTGTCACTAGTATGCCTCTACTTGACTAGCTCGTTGATCAAAGATGGTTATGTTTCCTAGCCATAGACATGAGTTGTCATTTGATTAACGGGATCACATCATTAGGAGAATGATGTGATTTACTTGACCCATTCCGTTAGCTTAGCACTCGATCGTTTAGTATGTTGCTATTGCTTTCTTCATGACTTATACATGTTCCTATGACTATGAGATTATGCAACCCCCATTTACCAGAGGAACACTTTGTGTGCTACCAAACGTCACAACGTAACTGGGTGATTATAAAGGTGCTCTACAGGTGTCTCCGAAGGTACTTGTTGGGTTGGCGTATTTCAAGATTAGGATTTGTCACTCCGATTGTCGGAGAGGTATCTCTGGGCCCTCTCGGTAATGCTCATCACTTAAGCCTTGCAAGCATTGCAACTAATGAGTTAGTTGTGGGATGATGTATTACAGAACAAGTAAAGAGACTTGCCGGTAACGAGATTGAACTAGGTATTGAGATATCGACGATCGAATCTCGGGCAAGTAACATACCAATGACAAAGGGAACAACGTATGTTGTTATGCGGTCTGACCGATAAAGATCTCCGTAGAATATGTGGGAGCCAATATGAGCATCCAGGTTCCGCTATTGGTTATTGACCGGAGACGTGTCTCGGTCATGTCTACATAGTTCTCGAACCCGTAGGGTCCGCACGCTTAACATTTCTATGACAGTTATATTATGAGTTTATATGTTTTGATGTACCGAAGGTTTTTCGGAGTCCTGGATGTGATCACGGACATGACGAGGAGTCTCGAAATGGTCGAGACATGAAGATTGATATATTGGAAGCCTATATTTGGATATCGGAAGTGTTCCGAGTGAAATCGGGATTTTACTGGAGTACTGAGGGGTTACCGGAACCCCCCGGGGGCTTAATGGGCCATAGTGGGCCTTTGTGGAGAAGAGGAGAGGCGGCCAGGGCAGGGCCACGTGCCCCTCCCCCCTAGTCCGAATAGGACAAGGAGAGGGGGGCGGCGCCCCCCCTTTCCTTCCTCTCTGCCTCCTCTTTCCCCCTCCACTCCTAATCCAACTAGGAAAAGGGAGGGAGTCCTACTCCCGGTGGGAGTAGGACTCCACCTGGCGCGCCCCTCCTGGCTGTCCGCACCTTCCCCCCTTGCTCCTTTATATACGGGGGCAGGGGGGCACCCTAGAGACACAACAATTGATCGTTTGATCTTTTAGCCGTGTGGGGTGCCCCCCTCCACCATAGTCCACCTCGATAATACTGTAGCGGTGCTTAGGCGAAGCCCTGCGTCGGTAGAACATCATCATCGTCACCACGCTGTCGTGCTGATGAAACTCTCCCTCAACACGCGGCTGGATCAGAGTTCGAGGGACGTCATCGGGCTGAACGTGTGCTGAACTCGGAGGTGCCGTGTGTTCGGTACTTGATCGGCCGGATCGTGAAGACGTACGACTACATCAACCGCGTTGTGCTAACGCTTCCGCTTTCAGTCTACGATGGTACGTGGACATACTCTCCCCTCTCGTTGCTATGCATCACCATGATCTTGCGTGTGCGTAGGATTTTTTTTGAAATTACTACGTTCCCCAACATCACGTGTAATGCGGTATCTTGGGATGGTCCCCAAACAAATGGTGCATTATTTTTGCTCAAGGCATGCAAAGGGGATGCAATAGTGCTAATGTCCTTAACGAATCTACGATATAAACCGGCTAAGCCAAGGAAACTACACACGTGTTGCAAGTTTGTTGGTTGTGGCCAAGTTTTAATAGCATCAATTTTAGCTTCATCTATATGAACACCCTTAGATGATACAACAAAACCAAAGAAAACAAGCTTGTCAACACCAAAGAGGCACTTGTCCATATTAGCATAAAGGCCCTATTTTCTTAGAGTTTGCAAAACGGTTCTAAGATGAGTGACATGATCTTCTAGAGACATGCTAAATACAAGAATATCATCAAAGTAGACAACAACAAATACGCCAATGTAAGGGCGAAGAACATAATGCATCACACACATAAAAGTGCCGGGTGCTTCGGATAAACCCATAGGCATGACCAACCATTCATACAAGCCAAACTTGGTTTTGAAAGTGGTTTTCCATTCATCACCTTCTTGAATGTGTATTTGGTAGTAGCCACTTTTAAGATCAATTTTAGAGAAAATGGTGGCTCCGCTAAGCTCATCTAGCATATCATCAAGGCGTGGAATAAGATATCGATAACGAAGGGTAATAGCATTGATAGGACGACAATCAGAACACATGTGAAAACTACCGTCTTTCTTAGGCACAAGGACTTAAACTTTCACATACATGCCCATTGTCAATGATTTGTTGTACTTGCCTTTGTATTTCCTTGGTTTCTTCGGGGTTGACGCGGTAGGGTGCCTTGTTCATGTAGCGACCCGACCTCAGGCGGTCAAGTCCCTGTGCTTCAGTGTCATCCCTGGATCGGTAATGCTGACACACACAGTACTCGAAGGATTTATAACAGAGTAGCAATCACACTCTTATTGCATCGAATGTCTCCAAAAGAGAACTTATTACAATAAATATGGCTTAAGGCTATCTAAATAAGATAACAACGGAAGGCTTGGAAGATAAAGTGAGTCCATCAACTCCAACAACATAGCTGAGTGCATGACAAACGACCTAGCGCACCTTACTCTTCGTCTGAAAAGTCTGCAACATGATATGTTGCAGCCCAAAACGGGTCAGCACATGGAATATGCTGGCAATATAACACAGTAGAGCAATAAACAAATAAATGCTAACACTACATGCAAATATGGCTGGTGGAGGCTCTATGGTTATACTGTTTTCCGAAAAGCCAAAATTTCCCTACAACAAAGGAATAGATTTTAATTTAACTATCATGGTGGTTGAAACAACATTGAGAAGGTTCCTACAAATCAATTCCATTTAAAGTAATCAATTACAACCCAACAAATTAATTTAGAGTGATGAGATCAAATCAATAATTCGAGTACCAGATACTCAAGATGTCCATAACCAGGGACACGGCTAACCATGATTAGTTTATACACTCTGCAGTGGTTTGCGCACTTTTCCCCACAAGACTCGATCTCCTCCATTGGATTTCTCGCACTACATGGTGTTTGAGAAACGGATGAACGAGACACAATCTTTCAGAAACATTTTCTCTTTACTTTGGGTAGACAGTTACACCTACTTTCCCTCTACATCTGCTAGCCTGCCACTGAAAGAGGTCATGCAACCTACTCAACTATGCTAGAGCCCTTAATAGCTTGTGGCTGCACATGGAAGTTTCTAGCATGAATAATCTTATGATCCCTTTGAGCCTGGGTGGCGGACCGTAGGATGATCACACGGGTACTCCGGGATATCCTAGGACAACACTGGATTCTCCAGGTGCCCAAACGAACAATCCACCCATATGTGTATTCAAGTAGCCACCTTAAGTTAACCACTAATTAACAATATACATCTGTCGTGGATTCACTCACCCAAACCACGTATACGAGCATAGCATATCAATATAAGCATAATGTAGAAGTAACTCCCAAGGTTTGATAACATAAAGTCAATAGGTTCTACCTCATCAACTACTTCCCAATACCCACATGTTAATCACATCCTAATCATGCAGTGTTTGAGGATTGTAACTAATGCATAAAAACTGGGTATGAAAAGAGTATGATCAATGTCTTACTTGCCTTGCCGACGATCTGCAAATCCTAGAGACTCGTAGTAGCACGCTTTGCACTCCGGGAATTCTATCGCAAAAAAAAATAGCACACATAAGCACTCAACTAGAAGCACGGATAAAACTCAAATAAGAAGATCTAACCAGAAAGTTCAACTGAAGAACTCCGGTTTGCAAAGAGAAACAAATCAAACGGAGCAACGAAACTCAAACTATGAAAGAAACAAGATCCGTTTATGGCCTGACTCTTCAATACCAAAGATACTCGGCTTCCTCTTCATCAAGTCACGAAAGTCGACCCTTAGTTAGCAACACCAAAACTACAATAATCTGGACTAAAGTCAAATTTTACAGTACCAAAATCTTGTTCAAGTTGATTAAACAGAAAGAGGGCTTCGAGACAAAGGTCTAGGCGCTTGTTTCACCCGATTTGGATAAACGAGCGAAAAGATAAACTAAAACGAAGATCAGGGCAGAAATTGCGATCGAAAATAATTGCGGAAAAACCTTGGAAAATAAAACAGGACGAGCAGGCTAACAAACGAACGTTCGCTGTCTGCGGCTAACTGATGAACAGCGTTCGTTTAAACAAACGAACGGACAAACATCTGTTAAATAACCGAACCGAGAAAACCAAACCGAACAAAATAAAAAAAATGCATCTAGGGTTTCTAAAAAAACTGATCGGTTTTTACCTAAACCGAAAAAAACCAGGCGTCGGATCCGGCGAACGGCGGCGGCGGCTCCGGCGACTTGCGGCGGCTCCGGCGAGGCGAGGTGGCGGCGGGGTGAAGGCGGGGTGCGGGCGGGGCGACGAGGGCGACGCGGGGATGGCGGCGGCGGCGACGACGGCTGCTGCGTGCTGCTGCTGCTGAGGTGGGGAGCGGGGCGATGCGAGGCGGGGTGAGGGCGGCGGCGGGGCAGGTTATAAAGGGGAGGGGGTGACTCGGCTTGGGCCAGGGGCAACCGGGCGGTGGCGGCGTCCCGGACTCCGGCGGAGTCCGGCTTGGGCACAGGGCGTGCGCGCGCGGGGAGGCGGCGGCGGTGTATGGCCGGCTGGGCTTCGGCCCAGTTCGGTCCGCGAAGATATTTTTTAACAGATTCCGCCGGAAAAAATCCTAGAAAATAAAAAAATCTAAAAATACCAAAACAAATTTTCACCGTCTAAATAGAATATTTAGAACAAAGTGAACACTTTCTTGGCCCTAAAATGAAATTTTGAAAAATGCATATTTTCTAATTCAAATAAAATAGCAATAAAATCCAAATAAAATTATTTATTTTATTTTAATATTTTTCCTCCAATATTTCTTTTATTTTGGAGAAGTCATATTATCTCCTCTCGTTTATTTTTATATTGGAAATCTTTTCGGAGAGAGAAAATTAATTAAAACCAAAATGATCCTTGTTTCGATATTTGAGAAAATTCAAATATGAAAAACTTGAAATCCCCAACTCTCTCCGTGGGTCCTTGAGTTGCTTAGAATTTTGAGGATCGCGAAACGAAATGCGATAAAATATGATATGCATGAATGACCTATGTATAACATTCCAAATTGAAAATTTGGGATGTTATAAACCTACCCCCCTTAAGATGAATCTCGTCCTCGAGATTCGGGTTGGCTAGAAAATAGGTGTGGGTGGTCTTTGCGTAGATCATCCTCTCGTTCCCAGGTAGCTTCATCCTCGGTATAGTGGCTCCACTGAACTTTGCAAAACTTGATAACTTTGCTGCGAGTGACTCCGCTGGCAAATTCCAGAATCTTGACAGGTTTCTCCTCATAGGTCAGATCACTGTCCAACTGAATTGCTTCCAGGGGCACTGTGTCTCTCAGAGGAATATCGGCCATCTCTGCATGGCACTTCTTCAACTGGGAAACGTGAAACACATCATGAACTCCTGACAGTCCTTCGGGTAACTCCAACTTGTAGGCAACCTCTCCCATACATTTCAAAACTCGGTATGGTCCAACAAATCTCGGGGCTAGCTTTCCCTTAACTCCAAAACGTTTAACTCCTCGCAGAGGTGACACTCGCAGATATGCTCTGTCTCCAATTTCATAAACTACCTTCTTGCGTTTTGAGTCTGCATAGCTCTTCTGTCTAGACTGGGCTACCTTTAGTCTGTCTCGAATCAGCTTAACCTACTCTTCTGACTCTTTAATCAGATCCGGGCCAAACAACTGACGGTCTCCAACTTCATCCCACATCAACGGTGTTCTGCACCTTCGTCCATACAAAGCTTCGAAAGGTTCCATCTTCAAACTGGCCTGGTAGCTATTGTTGTATGAGAATTCCGCGTAGGGCAAGTTATCATCCCAACTAGATCCATAATCTAGTGCACAAGCTCTCAACATGTCCTCCAGAATCTGATTGACTCTCTCGGTCTGTCCATCTGTCTACGGATGAAAGGCTGTACTGAACTCTAGCCTGGTACCCAAAGTCGGGTGCAGCTGGTGCCAAAACATTGAAGTGAACTGTGTTCCTCTATCTGATACGATGGTCCTCGGAACTCCATGCAGACATACGATCCTGGTCATATATATCTTGGCCAACTTTGCACTTGTATAAGTGGTCTTTACTGGATAAAGTGAGCCACTTTAGTCGAACGATCAACTACTACCCAGATGGAATCATATCCCGATCGGGTCCTGGGTAATCCGGTGATAAAATCCATGCCAAGCTTGTCCCACTTCCATTCGGGTATCGGCATAGGCTGCAGTAATCCTGCTGGCTTCTGATGTTCTGCCTTCACTCTCTGACATACATCACATACGGCTACATACTCGGCAATATCCTTCTTCATTCTAGTCCACCAGAAAAGCTCCTTCAAATCCAAATACATCTTGGTGTTTCCGGGGTGTATTGAGTATGGCGAGTCATGAGCTTCCTGTAGTATCAACTTCCTGATCTCGACATTATTGGGCACATATACACGGTCCTCAAACCACAGGGTGTCGTGCTCATCCTCACGAAAACCTTTGGCTTTTCCTTCACTCATCTTCTCCTTTATCTCGGCAACTTCTTTGTCATCCTTCTGAGCTTCTCAAATCTTTCCCAATAACGTTGACTGAACCTCCAACGCTGCAACAAAACCTCTAGGGACTATCTCCAAACGAAACTCCCTGAGATCCTCGGCTAAATCCTTTGGAAATCCTCCGCTCACGATCGTATTGGCATAACTCTTCCGGCTCAAAGCGTCTGCTACGACATTGGCCTTGCCTGGATGATAGTGCAACTTCGTATCATAATCCTTTATGAGCTCCAACCATCTCCTATGCGTGAGGTTCAGCTCCTTCTGTGTGAAAATCTACTTCAAACTCTTATGATCCATGTACACATCACAACGGTTTCCAATAAGAAAATGTCTCCAGGTCTTGAGTGCATGCACTACAGCTGCCAACTTTAAATCATGCGTAGCATAATTCAACTCATGGGGTCGAAGCTGACATGAGGCATATGAAACAACTCTTCCGTCTTGCATAAGTACCCCCAAGTCCTAAACGAGATGCGTTGCAATACACTTGGAAATCCTTACGTATATCCGACAGAATCAGCACTGGGGCTGTAACCAAACATTTCTTCAACTCCTGAAAACTTGCTTCACATTCTTCAGTCCAATGGAACTTGGTGTCCTTCTTCAACAATGCCGTCATAGGCTTCGCAATCTTGGAAAAATTCTCAATGAAACTTCGATAGTATCCCGCGAGTCCAAGAAAACTGCGGATCTCTCCAACTGAGGTGGCTGCCAACCACTCAGTGACTGACTGAACCTTGGTAGGATCCACTACTATAACTTCTCCTGATATAACATGTCCAAGAAATCCAACTTCCTTCAACCAAAACTGACATTTGCTGAATTTGGCATACAACTGATGTTCTCTGAGCTTCTCGAGAACCAATCAGAAATGCTCTTTGTGTTCTTCTTCATTCCTCGAGTACACCAAAATATCATCAATGAACACCACGACAAACTTATCCAAGAACTCCATGAATACCTTGTTCATCATGCTCATGAAATAGGCGGGGGCATTAGTCAATCCAAATGACATAACCGTATACTCATATAGCCCGTACCGTGTGGTGAAAGCTGTCTTTGGTATATCATTTTCTCGAATCTTCAGCTGGTGGTATCCTGATCGCAGATCGATCTTGGAGAATACTTTAGCTCCTTGCAGCTAGTCAAACAAATCATTGATCATCAGTAGTGGGTACTTGTTCTTGATTGTCACCTCATTCAGAGCACGATAATCAACAACCATTCTTAAGGATCCATCCTTCTTCTCAACCAAGAGCACTGGGGCTCCCCATGGTGATGAACTTCGTCGAATGTAACCTTTCTCCAATAACTCCTTAATATGTTTCTTGATCTCTTCCAGATCATTTGCGGACATCCGGTACGGTCTCTTCGATATCGGTCCGGTGCCTGGCAACAGCTCTATCAAAAACTCGATGTCTCGATCTGGCGGCATGCCTGGTAGCTCCTCTGGAAATATGTCTGGGTAATCCTTCACTACAAGCACTTCCTCCTGAACAACTCCTGAGAGAGAATTTACTTGAGTCCTCCTAGGCGCATGCCTGGATACATACTTGATCCTTTTTCCCTCCGGGGTGGTAAGTAAAATCGACTTACTGGCGCAATCGATGTTTCCCCCATAAATCGATAGCCAATCCATTCCTAGTATCACATCCAATCCTTGTGACTCCAAAATTATCAGGTCTGAGGGGAAAACATGGCTTCCAATGGTCAATGGCATCTGAAAAAACCTTGACTTGCCATATACTCCGCTCCTGGTGAGCTTACTAACATTGGTATCCTAAGTACTTTAGTGGGCAACTTATACTTATCCACGAATCCCCTTGAAATGTATGAATGCGATGCACCAGTATCAAAAAGGGCAACTGCAGTAAATGACTTAACCAAAAACTTACCGACAACTGCATCAGGCTGCTCTTCAACCTCCTCCACGTTCACGTGGTTCACTTGTCCCCTGTTGAAAGGGTTGGGCTTCTTCCCAAAGCTTCCATTGCCATTTCCGTTCTTCGCTTCAGGGCACTCAGTGGCATAGTGTCCAGTCTTCCCGCACTTGAAACAAGTAATGTGATTTAGGTCCTTCTTGGCGGGTGTGGCCGGATTAGAGCGGTTCTGATTGCTGCTTGCTCCATTCCCGTTCCCATTCTTGGGGCCACTGTGGTTATGCGAACTTCCTCCATTGTGGGTATGGCCTCCATGGTTATGGGTAAATCCTCCCGAGTTCGGGGTAAAACGGGGCTTCTGTTGAGCTCCAGAATTGTACTTTCCTTGTCCATACTTCCTCTTGAGGCTCTCAATCTGCTGCTGCTTCCCTTCAATCATAAGAGCCTTGTCTACCAACTCCTGGTAGTTGTTAAATGTTGCCACCATCAACTGCATGCTCATCTCATCATTCAGCCCTTCCATAAACTTCTCCTGCTTCGCGGCATCTGTGGCCACATCATCTGGGGCATAGCGAGATAGCTTACTAAAGTCATCTACGTACTGAGCCATAGTACGATTTCCCTGGCGCAAGTTGCGAAACTCGCGCTTCTTCATGCTCATAGCTCCAGTTGAGACATGGGCTGTGCGGAATGCTTGCTGAAACTGATCCCAAGTGATATTGGCTATAGGGAAAGTAGTCGTGTAATTCTCCCACCATGAAGCTGCTGGTCCATCCAATTGATGTGCGGCAAAGCGCACCTTCTCAGCATCTGTGCAACCCGCGGTGGTCAATTCCCTTCCAATCTTGTGTAGCCAGTCATCGGCCACTATTGGCTCGGTGCTACTGGAAAACACCGGCGGCTGCAACCTCAGAAAATGGGCTAAGTTGTCAACTGGAGGTGGTGGCGGCGGGTTGTTTTTGTTGTTGTTGTTGTTGTTGTTGTTGTTGCCTTGGTTCTGGACTAATATCTGCATCAAGGCATTCTGCTGTTGGATCAACTGAGTGATCTCCGGTGGGAAGACAAATCCGGTGTCATGTCTCGGAGGCATCTGATGGGTTTAGAGGGGAGAGGTTAGAATAGAAATGAGGTCTAGTGAGAAAGCACTACCCATATGCTCATGAGACAAACACAATCATATCACACCAAATCAATTCAAGCAAGGGCATACAATCGGTCTAGAACCATCGTTACAGAAGTGCTCGGACTACTACTATGTACATGGGGGAAACTACTAATCATATGGTGCTCATCTAGAAATATTGATCGGTGGAAGACTCCATGATATTTGCTTCAGCTTCGTCTTCATAATCATCATCACTACCATTAGGGTCGGAGTCGGTGTCGTCGATGATGATGTAGTCTTCAGAACGAATTTCCTTGGGTTCGTCGTCTTCTCCTCCTGGTGCGGGGTCTCCCATAAAAACTCCTAGCTTCCTTGTCAGGTCATCGTTCTTTTCCACAAGTATTGCGATTTCTTCCTCATATCCGTCGCGAGTAGACTTGAGTTCCTCTTCTAGCTCCATGTTCTCGGTCATCGCCTTTTTCAAATCTAACATGCTTGCGCACATCTGGTTCTCCTGTCGACGAATGTGCTGGTTTAACTCTTGGATGAAAGCTGCAATGGACCGGTCTTTCCTGGTGCTGATCATCTCCCATTGCTCATCTCGGCGCCCACATTTCTAGTAGATAGTGTCTTTGAGATCCTTGCTGTAGACTTCACCGATGCGTCCCATGGCGATGTGGGCTGCCATGCTCTTTCCTAAACTCCAGGTTGGGGCATCAAAGGAAAATTCTATGGGCTCAGTAACTGGCATGAATGTCCTTCCTGGAACTTGAACTCTAATCATCCAGCGCTCTTCTTCTGGTAAAGTGGTGGTGTAGGTCCCGGTGAAGCTTGGTATTCCAATGTTCAGGTACCTAGTGACTTCCTTCAAGTGTCGTCCAAAGGGTGGGTCTTCATCCGGTTGAGCAAACTTGTTCCTTGAGTCCGCCATCCTAAAGAGTAGAAAATGGAGAGGAGTCAGAAATGAGTAGACAAGAGTGACCTATGGCTCATCTTAGTGGTCGTGTCCTACATTCAGCGTGTGCTCTGATACCATCTTGTAGCGACCCGACCTCAGACGGTCAAGTCTCTGTGCTTCAGTGTCATCCCTGGATCGGTAATGCTGACACACACACAGTACTCAAAGGATTTATAACTAAGTAGCAATCACACTCTTATTACATCGAATGTCTCCAAAAGAGAACTTATTACAATAAATATGGCTTAAGGCCATCTAAATAAGATAAAAGCGGAAGGCTTGGAAGATAAAGTGAGTCCATCAACTCCAACGGCATAGCTGAGTGCATGACAAACGACCTAGCGCACGTTACTCTTCGTCTGAAAAGTCTGCAACATGATATGTTGCAGCCCAAAACGGGTCAGCACATGGAATATGCTGATGATATAACACAGTAGAGCAATAAACAGATAAATGCTAACACTACATGCAAATATGGCTGTTGGAGGCTCTATGGTTATACTATTTTGCGAAAAGCCAATTTTTTCCTACAACAAAGGAATAGATTTTAATTTAACTATCATGGTGGTTGAAACATTATTGAGAAGGTTCCTCCAACTCAATCCCATTTAAAGTAATCATTTACAACCCAACAAATTAATTTAGAGTGATGAGATAAAATCAATAATTCAAGTACCAGATACTCAAGATGTCCATAACCGGGGACACAGCTAACCATGATTAGTTTATACACTCTGCAGAGGTTTGCACACTTTTCCCCACAAGACTCGATCTCCTTCGTTGGATTTCTCGCACTACATGGTGTTTGAGAAATGGATGAACGAGATACAGTCTTTCAGAAACATTTACTCTTTACTCTGGGTAGACAGTTACACCTACTTTCCCTCTACATCTGCTAGCCTACCACTGAAAGAGGTCATGCAACCTACTCAACTATGCTAGAGCGCATAATAGCTTGTGGCTGCACACGGAAGTTTCTAGCATGAATAATCTTATGATCCCTTTGAGCCTGGGTGGCGGTGTTGGAAATATGCCCTAGAGGCAATAATAAATGGTTATTATTATATTTCCTTGTTCATGATAATTGTCTATTGTTCATGCTATAATTGTGTTATCCGGAAATCGTAATACATGTGTGAATACATAGACCACAACGTGTCCCTAGTAAGCCTCTAGTTGACTAGCTCGTTGATCAACAGATAGTCATGGTTTCCTGACTATGGACATTGGATGTCATTGATAAAGGGATCACATTATTAGGAGAATGATGTGATGGACAAGACCCAATCCTAAGCATAGCACAAAAGATCATGTAGTTCGTTTGCTAGAGCTTTTCCAATGTCAAGTATCATTTCCTTAGACCATGAGATCGTGCAACTCCCGGATACCGTAGGGGTGCTTTGGGTGTACCAAACATCACAACGTAACTGGGTGACTATAAAGGTGCACTACGGGTATCTCCGAAAGTGTTTGTTGAGTTGGCACGGATCGAGACTGGGATTTATCACTCCGTATGACGGAGAGGTATCTCTGGGCCCACTCGGTAATGCATCATCATAATGAGCTCAATGTGACTAAGGAGTTAGCCACGGGATCATGCATTACGGTATGAGTAAAGTGACTTGCCGGTAACGAGATTGAACAAGGTATAGGGATACCGACGATCGAATCTCGGGCAAGTAACGTACCGATTGACAAAGGGAATTGTATACGGGATTGATTGAATCCTCGACATCGTGGTTCATCCGATGAGATCATCGTGGAACATGTGGGAGCCAACATGGGTATCCAGATCCCGCTGTTGGTTATTGACTGGAGAGGCGTCTCGGTCATGTCTGCATGTCTCCCGAACCCGTAGGGTCTACACACTTAAGGTTCGGTGACGCTAGGGTTGTAGAGATATTAGTATGCGGAAACCCGAAATTTGTTCGGAGTCCCGGATGAGATCCCGGACGTCACGAGGAGTTCCGGAATGGTCCGGAGGTGAAGAATTATATATAGGAAGTCCAGTTTCGGCCACCGGGAAAGTTTCGGGGGTTATCGGTATTGTACCGGGACCACCGGAAGGGTCCCGGGGGTCCACCGGGTGGGGCCACCTATCCCGGAGGGCCCCATGGGCTGAATTGGGAAGGGAACCAGCCCTTACTGGGCTGGGGCGCCCCCCCTTGGGCCTCCCCCTGCGCCTAGGGTTGGAAACCCTAGGGGTGGGGGGCGCCCCACTTGCCTTGGGGGCAAGCCACCCCCTTGGCCGCCGCCCCCCCTCAGATGGGATCTCCAGGGTGGCCGACGCCCCCCAGGACCCCTATAAATAGTGGGGGGGAGGGAGGGCAGCAACACAACAGCCCCCGGCGCCTCCCTCTCCCCCTGCAACACCTCTCCCTCCCGCTTGCGCTTGGCGAAGCCCTGCCGGGATCCCCGCTACTTCCACCACCACGCCGTCGTGCTGCTGGATCTCCATCAACCTCTCCGTCCCCCTTGCTGGATCAAGAAGGAGGAGACGTCGCTGCTTCGTACGTGTGTTGAACGCGGAGGTGTCGTCCGTTCGGCACTCGGTCATCGGTGATTTGGATCACGGCGAGTACGACTCCATCAACCCCGTTCACTTGAACGCTTCCGCTCGCGATCTACAAGGGTATGTAGATGCACTCCTTTCCCCTCGTTGCCAGTATACTCCATAGATGGATCTTGGTGATGCGTAGAAAATTTTAAAATTCTGCTACGATCCCCAACAGGCGGACCGTAGGATGATCACACGGGTACTCCGGGATATCCTAGGACAACACTGGATTCTCCAGGTGCCCAAACCAACAATCCACCCAGATGTATATTCAAGTAGCCACCTTAAGTTAACCATTAATTAAGAATCTCACATCTGCCATGGATTCACTCACCCAAACCACGTCTACGAGCATAGCATAGCAATATAAGCATAACGTAGAAGTAACTCCCAAGGTTTGATAACATAAAGTCAATAGGTTCTACCTCATCAACTACTTCCCAATACCCACATGTTAATCACATCCTAATCATGCAGTGTTTGAGGATTGTAACTAATGCATAAAAAATGGGTATGAGAAGAGTATGATCAATGTGTTACTTGCCTTGCTGACGATCTGCAAATCCTAGAGACTCGTAGTAGCACGCTTCGCACTCCGGGAATTCTATTGCAGACAAACAATAGCATACATAAGCACTCAACTAGAAGCACGGATAAAACTCAAATAAGAAGATCTAACCATAAAGTTCAACTGAAGAACTCCGGTTTGCAAAGAGAAACAAATCAAACGGAGCAACGAAACTCAAACTATGAAAGAAACAAGATCCATTTACTAATCTAGACTAAAGTCAAATTTTACAGTACCGAAATCTTGTTCAAGTTGGTTAAACAGAAAGAGGGCTTCGAGGCAAAGTTCTAGGCGCTTATTTCACCTGATTTGGATAAACGAGCGAAAAGATAAACTAAAACGAAGATCAGGACAGAAATCGCGATCGAAAATAATCGCGGAAAAACCTTGGAAAATAGAACGAGACGAACAGGCTAAAGAACGAACGTTCGCTGTCTGCGGCTAACTGACGAACATCATTCGTTAAAATGAACGAACGGACAAACGTCCGTTAAATAACCGAACCGAGAAAACCAAACCGAACAAAAAAAATGCATCTAGGGTTTCTAAAAAACCGATCGATTTTTACCTAAACCGAAAAAACCGGGCGTCGGATCCGGCGAACGGCGGCGGCGGCTCCGGCGACTTGCGGCGGCTCCGGCGAGGCGAGGTGGCGGCGGGGCGACGGTGGGGTGCGAGCGGGGCGACGCGGGCAGTGCGGGGCTAGCGGTGGCGAGCGGCGCAAGCGGCGGCGGCTGCTACATGCTGCTGCGGTGGGGAGCGGGGCGAGGAGAGGCGGGGTGAGGGCGGCGACAGGGCAGGTTATAAAGGGGAGGGGGGCGACTCGGCTTGGGGCAGGGGCAACCGGGCGACGGCGGCGTCCCGGATTCCGGCGGAGTCCGGCTCGGGCACGGGGCGTGCACGCGCGGGGAGGCGGCGGCAGTGCCGGGCCGGCCGGGCTTCGGCCCAGTTCAGTCCGCGAAGATTTTTTAAACAGATTCCGCCGGAAAAAACCCTAGAAAATAAAATAAAAATCTAAAAATACAAAAACAAATTTTCACCGTCTAAATAGAATATTTAGAACAAAGTGAACATTTTCTTGGCCCTAAAATGAAATTTTGAAAAATGCATATTTTTCTAATTCAAATAAAATAGCAATAAAATCCAAATAAAATTATTTATTTGATTTTAATATTTTTCCTCCAATATTTCTTTTATTTTGGAGAAGTCATATTATCTCCTCTCGTTTATTTTTATATTGTAAATATTTTCGGAGAGAGAAAAATATTAAAACCAAAATGATCATTGTTTCGACATTTGAGAAAATTCAAATATGAAAAACGTGAAATCCTCGACTCTCTCCGTGGGTCCTTGAGTTGCTTAGAATTTCGAGGATCGCGAAACGAAATGCGATAAAATATGATATGCATGAATGACCTATGTATAACATTCCAAATTGAAAATTTGGGATGTTACAGTTCGGTAATGGTGCACCGGGAATGAGGTCGATTCGGTGTTCGATGCCGCGTAGTGGAGGTAGCTCATCGGGGAATACGTCCTTGAATTCCTGCAATAGAGAAGACAACACTAAAGGTAGATGGTGAGAGGTGTTAGTCCTTGCCGTTTCATCCTTGTACACTAGGACATAGTGCATAACACTTGATGGGTTCTCACACACTTCTCTCATCTCACTTCTGGTAGCGAATAGCACTAAGTTTTTCTTGTCGCTCATCGTGGAGGCACTCAATTTTGGCTTGGGGCGCTCACTCTCTTTTTGGTGGCTTTCTCTCTCTCTTTCTTAGTATTCTCCCCATGATGGGTGGTTGCTTGCTTGTCGGCGATCACTTGGCTTGGTCACATAGGTCGTAGCACGTACTCCTTTCCCTTCATCTTGAAGCTATAATGATTGGTTCGTCCATTGTGGATGACGCCGCGGTTGAATTGCCATGGTCGTCCAAGTAGGAGATGGCAAACGGACATGGTAACCATATCACACTCCAAGGTGTCTTCGTATGCTCCAATCTTGAAGGAGACTTGAACGGTGTGCTCCACTTGAATGGTGCCGGATTCGCTAAGCCATTGGACCTTGTAGGGGTGAGGATGATCATCTTGACCAATTGTAGCTTCGAACATAGCTCTTGACTTGCCAAGTTGTGGCAACTTCCTCCATCGATGATGACCTTCACGGATCTTCCATTGATGCCCGCCTCGGTGTGGAAGATATGGCATCTTTGGTCTTCCTCTTGTTGATGTTGGAGTGTCAAGACCTTGGAGACAATGAGAGCGGGTCTCGAATAATTATCACAAAAGACTTGGTCATCTTCATCTTCATTCACGCGCCGGTGCATGGCCACATGCGCAAGGGCTTCCATTTCTTCCTCACTCATTGAGTCATAGGTGCCATCGTCGTTGGCAATCATGGTTCGCCGGGTGGGGCATTGGTATGTCTTGTGGCCTCGGCCTTGACACGTAAAACACTTGATGGAACTTGTCTTGTCGGTCTCATCATTTGGAGTCGTTGATGATGAAGCTCCTAGCTTGAAGTTCTTTGTAGTAGGAGGATGGCTTGGTGTCGAAGTCGACGAAGATTTCTTGTAGTTGGACTTGTCGTCGTTGCTTGTAGATGGTTTGGTTGAGGTAGAAGGTGGTGTAGTCGTTGAAGCTTGATTGTATGAACCGTATGGCTTGGAAGAGTACTTGGCATCCTTGTAGTCTGATGCGGCCTGAAGCTACGTCGGTATTTCCCCAAAGAGGAAGGGATGATGCAGCACAGCGGCGGTAGGTATTTCCCTCAGATGTGAAACCAAGGTTATCGAACTAGTAGGAGAACCAAGCAACACAATGTAAATAGCACCTGCACACAAATAACAACTACTCGCAACCCGACGTGTAAAAGGGGTTGTCAATCCCTTTCGGGTAGCGGCGCCCCAAGATGGGCAAACGGACGTGAATAAAATTGTAGTAGATTGATAGATCGAATGCCAAATAAAATAAATAAGAATAAATTGCAGCAAGGTATTTTTGTATTTTTGGTTTAATAGATCTCAAAATAAAAGCAATGGAAAATAGATCGCAAAGGCAAATAATATGAGAAAGAGACCCGGGGGGCATAGGTTTCACTAGTTGCTTCTCTCGAGAAAAATAGCAAACGGTGGGTGAACAAATTACTGTTGGGAAATTGATAGAACTTCAAATAATCTTGACGATATCCAGGCAATGATCATTACATAGGCATCACGTCCAAGATTAGTAGACCGACTCCTGCCTGCATCTACTACTATTACTCCACACATCGACCGCTATCCAGCATGCATTTAGTGTATTGAGTTCATGGAGAGACAGAGTAATGCAATAAGAACAATGACATGATGTAGACAAGATCTATCTATGTAGAGATAGACCCCATCGTTTTATCCTTAGTAGCAATGATACATACGTGCCAGTTCCCTTTCTGTCACTGGGATCAAGCACCGTAAGATCGAACCCAGTACAAAGCACCTCTTCCCATTGCAAGATAAATAGATCAAGTTGGCCAAACAAAACCCAAATATCGGAGAAGAAATACGAGGCTATAAGCAATCATGCATAAAAGAGATCAAAGAAACTCAAATACTTTCATGGATAGAAAATGCTAGATCTGATCATAAGCTCAAAGTTCATCCGATCCCAACAAACACACCGCAAAAAGAGTTACATCATATGGATCTCCAAGAGACCATTGTATTGAGAATTCAATGAGAGAGATGAATACATCTAGCTACTAACTACAACCCCGAAGGTCTACAAAGAACTACTCACGCATCATCGGAGAGGCACCAATGGAGGTGGTGAACCCCATCCGAGATGGTGTCTAGATTGGATCTAGTGGTTTTGGACTCTACGGCGGCTGGAATTGATTTTCGTCGATGCCTTTAGGGTTTCTGGAATATTGGGTACTTATAGAGCAAAGAGGCGGTCCGGGGGGCACCCGAGGTGGGCACAACCCACCAGGGTGCGCCTGGGCCTCCTGACGCACCCTGGTGGGTTGTGCTCTCCTCGGAGCACCCCCAGGTGCAACCTTGGCCCGTTTCGTGTCTTCTGGTCCATAAAAAATCTCCGTAAAGTTTCGTTGCATTTGGACACCGTTTGGTATTGATTTCCTACAATGTAAAAAACATGCAGAAAACAACAACTGGCACTTGGCACTATGTCAATAGGTTAGTACCAAAACATGATATAAAATGACTATAAAATGATTATAAAACATCCAAGATTGATAATATAACAACATGGAACAATAAAAAATTATAGATACGTTGGAGACGCATCAGCATCCCCAAGCTTAACACCTACTCGTCCTTGAGTAGCTAAGTGATAGAAACATAATTTTTGATGTGGCATGCTGCCTATCATATTTATTTTTGTTATAGCATGGACATTTGGACTTTTATATTGTTCAAAGCAATAGTCCATTTTTGACATGATAATTTAAATACTCAATCATATCAACAAGCAACCATGTCTTTCAAAATATCAACGCTAAAATAAGTTATCCCTAGCCCATCATGCTCAATCATTGATCCATTCATGAAACACGCTCGCATATTAGCTACATCCAATACTCAAGTACGATCATATTGCCTCCTAGTTGGTGCTTTTATAAGAGAATATGGAGACTCAAATTCAAAAATAAAAATTGCAAAGTAAAAGAAAAGCCCTTCGCGGAGGGAAGTAAGGATTTGTAGAGGTGCCAGAGCTTAAAGCAAAAAATTGAGAGATAAAAACATTTTGGGAGGTGTATCTTTCCCACCAACGAAAACGACTTAGAGTTCCCAACACTTACCATGCTAGATATATCATAGGCGGTTCCCTAACAGAAAATAAAGTTTATTCCTTTTTCAACCATACTTTCACTTTCCATGGCTAGCCGTATCCACGGTTGCCTTCCATACCAACACTTTCCAAGGAATTTATTATTTGACAACATAAGGTAAATTCATTTTTTCATTTCAAATAAACACTCATCATGAGAATAACACATCTAGCATGGAAAATATTAGCCACCCCTCACCGCTCCGCAAGCGAAACGAACACACAAAAAGAAGTTTATTTTGAAATTTAGAGATGGCACATACAAATTTGCTTAGAATGGCAAAAGAATGCCGCATATAGGTAGATATAGGGGACTCCTGTGGCAAAACTGGTTTGAAGGTTTTTGGATGCACAAGTAGAGATCATACTCAGTGCAAAATGAAGGCTAGCAAAAAGATTGAGAAGCGACCAACCAAGAAACGAATAATCTCATAAGTGAGCATTAAGCATAATTAACACCGAATAATGCACCACAAGTAGGATATAATTTCATTGCATAATTATTGACTTTCGTGCTTGCATAGGGAATCACAAACCTTAACACCAATATTCTTACTAAAGCATAATTACTCATCAACATAACTCAAATATCACATCATCATATCTCAAAACTATTACTAAGAATCAAGTTTATTTTGTCCAATGATCTTCATGAAAGTTTTTATTATATCCTTCTTGGATATCTATCACTTTGGAACTAATTTTTATGTGTTGCTTTTGATAAGCTCAAACAAATATAAGTGAAGATCATCATTATAATTTTTTCCTTTCTCTCAAATTAATTTAAGTGAAGCAAGAGAGAATTTCTTGAAAATTTTACTAACTCTCAAATAAATCTAAGTGTAGTAATAGAGCATTTCTTCAAAAAAAAACTAAAGCACACCGTGCTCAAGAAAAGATGTAAGTGAAGCACTAGAGCAAGTCCGTAGCTCATAAAAATTTAAATGAAGCATAGAGAGAAATTTTAACAAGTCTTGGCATAACTTTGGCTCTCTCAAATAGGTGTGTCCAGCAAGGAATCAAGACTAAAAACACAAAACAAAACAAGCAAAGACTCATATCATACAAAACGCTCCAAGCAAAACACATATGTGACAAATAAAAATATAGCTTCGAGTAAAATACCGATGGTCGTTAGAAGAAAGAGGGGATGCCACTCGGGGCATCCCCAAGCTTAGTTGCTTGCTCTCTTTGGGATAATAGCTTGGGATGCCGGGGCATCCCCAAGCTTAGGCTCTTCTTACTCCTTATTCGTTCATCCATCGTAAGATAACCCAAAACTTCAAACCTTCAATCACACAAAACTCAACAAAACCTTCGTGAGATCCGTTAGTAAAACAAAGCAAATCACTACTATAAGTATTGTACCAAACCAATTCATATTTTGTTTTTGCATTATATCTACTGTATTTCAACTTTTCTATGGCAAAAAATCATCAAAGAAAACCATAGAGCCATAAAAACAAGCACACAACACAAAGAAAACAGAATCTGTCAAAACAGAACAGTCTGTAGCAATTTGACTATTTCGAAAACTTCTGGAACTCCAAAAATTATTTAAAATTAGGAAGACCTGAGAAATTTGTATATTAAACTACTGCAAAAATAATTGGCATTTTAGCACTCTCTGGTAAAAAATGAGAATTATTTTCGTGAGAGCAAAAGTTCCTATTTTTCAGCAAGATCAAACAACTATCACCCAAGAAGATCTTAAAGGCTTTACTTGGCATAAACACTCATTAAAACACAAAAAACACAATCATAACAGTAGCATAATTGTGCAAACACTCAAGAACAGAAAGGAAAAAGGAAAAATAAATTTTATTCATTGGGTTGCCTCCCAGCAAGCGCTATAGTTTTACGCCCTTAGCTAGGCATAAAGCAAGGATCTAAGATTTGTCATCTTTGTTCAACTCTTCAATCAAACACTTAGAATCCCTTAGAGATTTAGCATAGAGATTTTCAATGACAATACTCTTAGGAATAAATTTAAATAATTCATTCTTGCCAAAGGGATCTCTTATAACTTCAACAAAATCCGGGTGGATACTAATCATCTTAAGATCCTATTTACTAGAAGTTGCACCCTTGCTCTTAGTGACTTGGGTAGTTTTGACAATTTTTTCGGGAGTTTTCGCAACAATTTTAGTGGAAGCAAAAGCCGTACTCAAATTACTAAGGATTTCTTCCAGTTTATCAATCCGAGACGGGCTCTCTTATATTCTTTCATGAATTATAGTTCCCTTTTCTTTTAGCAACCTAAAAACTTCCCCCGCTTTTGTCCCAGTTTTAGTGGAAAAATTATGCATCTTTTTATCTAAATTTACAATATGCTCTTCAGTAAGCATTTTCTTTTCAATAGCATCTAATCACTGGTGCGCGTCGGTCCTAAACAAACGGTTTTTAACCGCTTTCCGTGAGGACATTTGGAACCGTCGCCAAGTGAGTGTGGGTGATAGGGGGGTCCTTCCCACACGACCCAGAAACCGTCAGGGATATGGCCCCTACAGTACTCCTACTCGTTTCTGCTCGCATTGCCATCGTAGTCGGTATTCTGTGGTGCTACGTTTACGATGCACGGCCCATCACAAACAGTTCAGTATTATAGAACGTGTATGATGCGCGGCCCATCACAAACGGTTCACCGCTAAGAAGATTAGCTAATCGTCGTACGAGTGTCGGACGGGATTACGAAACGTCGGACCGTCGTAACATCATCGTACACGACAACTATCACACACGCTATTCTGTGGTGCAACGTTTATGATGCATACTTCATCAGAAACAATTCATGGTTGCGAATCGTGTACGATAAGGCAACTAAAACTAACGTTTAGTTTGCCCGCACCATTTGTGATATTGTCTAACATCGCACACGCTTTGCAAACGGCAACTGTGTGCATGCTTGCACACGTTTCCTCTCTATGAACCATCTCCGATTATGGTGCATATCGCAAACATTTGTGTTTTACCAACCGTGTGTGCCGTAACAACCTGGAGAGCGTAATTTCACCGTAATTTAATTGCTACTTTTCCAAATTGTACCGGATTTGGATTTGAATTTGAATGTGTGCTACAGCTTTATTCATATCCATCAGGTTCAAACAACCAATGCATTATTCGATTTATAGGTACATATGTTCAAGAATTACAAAAGAACCAAATAAAGAATGATGAACCATAGTTGTATACTTGTACTATTAAAGGCGGTAAAGAAAGAGGCAAAATATATTCTGGTTGCTGAACAAGGTGAAGCGGAATGCCAATATTGTGCCCTCCTCCATGCAGAAGGCATGCACGACTCTAGTCCAACCCCTTGTGATGGCCGACCGCCCATCCTTCACGGTCTTCATGAAAACATCTAGATAATCATCATGTCCTGGTAGAAATACTTTAACCTTTGCATGCCCACCAATCATGTAGTTTGAGAGGTAATCTTGAGTAAACTGGTTTGGCAATCACTGCAAAGGAAAAAGATTCAGACATTGTCATCTAACACAACTCATTATGGGCAGTAAAAAGAAGGCTGCAGAGTTCTTACTTACCATCCCGCAGTTCGCTGTTGTCTTGGATAAAGTGTAAACAAATAGTTTAATTGCCATCTTTGGACCCATTTTACTAACAATCTTTATCAGCTTCCTCACTTGATGATGGTTCATCGATATCTCATTGCCCCATACACAGAAAGGGTCGAAACACGGATCTTTACCAACGACATATGTACCTAAAAGCACCAAGTTAATATTAGAAGCTAAACAGCAATTGCACAATGATGTAGTACACCACTCTTTTATAATATGTCTATATACATCTGTATGTGGTAGTCCATTTGAAATCTCTAAAAAGACAAATATTAAGGAATGGAGGGAGTATCTTATAACATCCAATATACTCACATATTAGATGAATTAACATCTTATATTATGGGCCGGAAGGAGTTTAGTTCATTCTTACAAATTATCTGCTGTTGTATCCACGGGTTACAGTTAGTTTGAGCTAGTTCGGGCTCAAATAGCCCTAAAGTATATCTAAACATGAGGGCTAGTTTGAGCTAGTTGCATCTATAACCCACCCAAAAAAACTAGTATCCAACCCAAGAGGTGCTAATTGGAGCTAGTTCTCCTAGTGCATTTATTGTCAATCTAACCCTGCCATCCAAACAACTCTTTGGATAGAGTTAGTTCAGGGTTAGTAATGAGCTAGAAACTAACTCTAACCTCTAGCTAAGTTGAGTATCCAAATAGGGCTGTGTTGTTGCTGTTGCTGCTGCTGCTCTTCTACGTATATCTAGACATCATTAGAACATTAATGTAACACTCTTCCTTGTTGCTATGTAGCCTAGGATTGCATATTTAGACATTAAGTACAGTGCATGTTGCTATGTAGCCTCAGATATATTACATATGGCCCTAGTTAACCTCAGGAAAAATGGGTTGAAGATATATTCAGTTAAAAGTCCGATTCACCAATTAGTCCCTTATCAGCCGCCGACCTATATGGTACTAGCTACCAATATCCTGAACAGTGAGCAGATATAAGCCATGGGATGAAACTAACCTCGATGGAAAATAGTAGTCGTTCCCAAAAGTGTCCTGTGTAGGTACATCAAGAAGCATGTTAAGCACAACAGGCTAAACATCAACCAAAATTACACATGGCAGACAAAATAATCTCCAAAAGATAGCTTCAGTGTGCACGTTTAAGCACGCTAGTAAAGCAAACAAGTGGAAATGTGTGCTAACTGCAATAGGCCAAACATTTAACAATAAGCAAACATGGTCATTCAAACTAGTATTGTGTCGGTCTAAGTACACTGGTTATGGTTAAATAAAAATGGAAAGGCGTGTTAACTACAAGATGCAACAACCAAATGTAGTCATTCATAGTGGTATTGTTGAAACTGGTACTGATGAAATTGAACTGCACAGTTCATACTTGCACATATAGAACATCACGTTGTGAATAACCGGAATAAACAAGGCATACTACGAACAACCAAAGATAGCATTTGAAACTGAACATATGCTAACTACAAACAACCAAACAATCAAAAAACTTTAAAAGAGGCATATGCTAGCTATAACAGGCTTAACAGCAAGCAAATATATGCATTCCTATCAGTATGTTTAAAACTGGATTGATGAAATGTACTACACAGTAAATAATTGCACATATAGAGCATCACATTGTGAACAACTGAAATAAATAAGGCATACTGCAAACAACCAGATATAACAATTAAAACTGGACATATTCGCACCACACTACAAAAGGGACTCAACAAAACAAATCATGGGTTTCCCCCTGTGAAGAGGCACGGCAAAACAAATCATGGGTTTCCTCACTTGTCACGGATGGGCTCGTTCCCGTGGGAAGAGCACGAACCCTGGATGCGCTCCATGTTGTCGCAGATGGGCTCCTTCCCCTTTGAAGAGCACGGCTGTAGGGTGCCCTCCCTGATGTAGCAGACGGGCACTTTCCCCTTGGAAGAGCCGGAGAGGGTGCCCTCCTCATGGTCGCCGTCGATGAGGTCTGACTTGGAAGCTGTGGATCCCAAGCTAGTGTCGCAGAACGTGTCCTTCAGAAATGACAAAAGGGGCTCGATGGCGATGTAGAATGGCAAATTGTTGACAACGAGCCAGAGGAGATCAGCGGCGGGGCCATGGATGAGATCGATAGCGGTTGAACCCGAGGGGTTGGGGGTGGGCCACTTAACCTGTGACACAGCCCACCTCAAGGCGTCGCTGTCGATGACCTCGATGTCGTAGTCGGCGGACGAGACATGCCCGCATACTCTAGCCCGCTGCTTGAGTACCTGCCGCCAGTAATGGTCGTCAGCTTCCTCGGCGACGTCGGGCGAAGAGAATGCTATACACCTCTTTTGGGCCAGTTGCTCCTCGAGCTCCACGGGAAGCATAGCCGGGCTTAGGCTGCGATGCTCTGGAGTGGGGGATGGGGATGGGGATGAGGATCTGTGGGAAAGGGGGCGTTTGGCAGGCGTCATCTAAGAAACTCAGGGCGGCCTGGTTATGGAGATCGGTGGGTAAGCTGCACGGGCAAACCGGCAGATGTTGACAATGGAGGCCTTACGGCGGCGGCGGTAGCGGCGGCGGGGACTTTGCTAGGGTTTCGAGCGAGGGAAGGTGTGTGTGTGTGCGCACACGCCCGAGGAGGTCTTGGTGTGTGTGTGTGTGTGTGTGAAGGAAATATGCCCTAGAGGCAATAATAAAGTTGTTATTTATATTTCCTTATATCATGATAAATGTTTATTATTCATGCTAGAATTGTATTAACCAGAAACTTAGTACATGTGTGAATACATAGACAAACAGAGTGTCACTAGTATGCCTCTACTTGACTAGCTCGTTAATCAAAGATGGTTAAGTTTCCTAGCCATGGACAAAGAGTTGTCATTTGATAAACGGGATCACATCATTAGAGAATGATGTGATTGACTTGACCCATCCGTTAGCTTAGCACGATGATCGTTTAGTTTGTTGGTATTGCTTTCTTCATAACTTATACATGTTCCTATGACTATGAGATTATGCAACTCCCGAATACCGGAGGAACACTTAGTGTGCTATCAAACGTCACAATGTAACTGGGTGATTATAAAGATGCTCTACAGGTGTCTCCGATGGTGTTTGTTGAGTTGGCATAGATCGAGATTAGGATTTGTCACTCCGAGTATCGGAGAGGTATCTCTGGGCCCTCCCGGTAATGCACATCACTATAAGCCTTGCAAGCATTGTGACTAATGAGTTAGTTGTGGGACGATGCATTAAGGAACGAGTAAAGAGACTTGCAGATAACGATATTGAACTAGGTATTGAGATACCAACGATCGAATCTCGGGCAAGTAACATACCGATGACAAAGGGAACTACGTATGTTGTTGTGTGGTTTGACCGATTAAGATCTTCGTAGAATATGTAGGAACCAATATGAGCATCCAGGTTCCTCTATTGGTTATTGACCGGAGATGAGTCTCGGTCATGTATACATAGTTCTCGAAACCATAGGGTCCACACGATTAAAGTTCGGTGACGATCGGTATTAGGAGTTTATGTGTTTTGATGTACCGAAGGTAGTTCGGATTCCCGGATATGATCACGGACATGACGAGGAGTCTCGAAATGATCAAGACATAAAGATCGATATATTGGATGACTATGTTTGGACATCGGAATGGTTTCGGGTGAGTTCGGGCATTACTGGAGTACCGGGAGTTTATCGGAACCCCCCGGGAAGTATATGGGCCTTATTGGGCCATAGTGGGAGAGAGGAGAAGGGAACCTAGGAGGGGGCGCCCCCCAAGCCCAATCTGAATTGGGTGGGGGCCGGCTCCCCCTTTCCTTCGTCCTTCCTCCCCCTTCCTTCCTCTCCTAGTCCAACTAGGGAAGGGGGGATCCTACTCCCGGTGGGAGTAGGACTCCTCCAGGGTGCGCCATAGAGTGCCGGCCCTCCCCCTCCTCCACTCCTTTATATACGGGGGAGGGCGAACCCCATAGACACAACAGACAACTGTCTTAGCCGTTAGCGGTGCCCCCTCCACCATAATCCACCTCGGTCATATCATCGTAGTGCTTAGGAGAAGCCCTGCACCGGTAACTTCATCATCACCGTCATCACGCCGTCGTGCTGATGAAGCTCTCCCTCGACACTCAGCTAGATCGAGAGTTCGTGGGACGTCACCGAGCCGAATGTGTGCAGATCACGGAGGTGCCGTGCTTTCGGTACTAGGATCAGTCGGATCGTGAAGACGTACGACTACATCAACCGTGTTGTCATAACGCTTCCGCCTACAGTCTACGAGGGTACGTCGACTACACTCTCCCCTCTCGTTGCTATGCATCACCATGATAGATCTTGCGTGTGCGTAGGATTTTTTTTTGAAATTACTGCGTTCCCCAACAGTGGCATCCGAGCCAGGTCTATGCGTAGATGTTATATGCACGAGTAGAACACAAAGAGTTGTGGGCGATAATAGTCATACTGCTTACCAGCATGTCATACTTTGATTCGGCGGTATTGTTGGATGAAGCGGCTCAGACCGACATTACGCGTACGCTTACGCGAGACTGGTTCTACCGACGTGCTTTGCACCCAGGTGGCTAGTGGGTGTCTGTTTCTCCAACTTTAGTTGAATCGAGTGTGACTACGCCCGGTTCTTGTTGAAGGTTAAAACAACACACTTGACGAAAAATCGTTGTGGTTTTTGATGCGTAGGTAAGAACGATACTTGCTCAGCCCGTAGCAGCCACGTAAAACTTGCAACAACAAAGTAGAGGACATCTAACTTATTTTTGCAGGGCATGTTGTGATGTGATATGGTCAAGACATGATGCTAAATTTTATTGTATGAGATGATCATGTTTTGTAACAGAGTTATCGGCAACTGGCAGGAGCCATATGGTTGTTGCTTTATTGTATGAAATGCAATCGCCATGTAATTGCTTTACTTTATCACTAAGCGGTAGCGATAGTCGTAGAAGCAATAGTTGGCGAGACGACAATGATGATTCGATGGAGATCAAGGTGTCAAGCCGGTGACGATGGTGATCATGACGGTGCTTTGGAGATGGAGATCAAAGGCACAAGATGATGATGGCCATATCATATCACTTATATTGATTGCATGTGATGTTTATCCTTTATGCATCTTATTTTGCTTAGTTCGGCGGTAGCATTATAAGAAGATCCCTCACTAAATTTCAAGGTATAAGTGTTCTCCCTGAGTATGCACCATTGCTATAGTTCGTCGTGCCGAGACACCACGTGATGATCGGGTGTGATAAGCTCTATGTTCACATACAATGGGTGCAAGCCAGTTTTGCACATCCAGAATACTCGGGTTAAACTTGACGAGCCTAGCATATGCAGATATGGCCTCGGAACACTGAGACCGAAAGGTCGAGCGTGAATCATATAGTAGATATGACCAACATAGTGATGTTCACCATTGAAAACTACTCCATCTCACGTGATGATCAGACATGGTTTAGTTGATATGGATCACGTGATCACTTAGATGATTAGAGGGATGTCTATCTAAGTGGGACTTCTTAAGTAATATGATTAATTGAACTTTAATTTATCATGAACTTAGTACCTGATTGTGTTTTGCATGTCTATGTTGTTGTTGATAGATGGACCGTGCTGTTGTTCCGTTGAATTTTAATGCGTTCCTAGAGAAAGCTAAGTTGAAAGATGATGGTAGCAACTACACGGACTGGGTCCATAACTTGAGGATTATCCTCATTGCTGCAAAGAAGAATTACGTCCTGGAAGCACCGCTAGGTGGCAAACCCGTTGCAGGAGCAACGCCAGATGTTATGAACGTCTGGCAGAGCAAAGCTGATGACTACTCGATAGTTCAGTGTGCCATGCTTTACGGTTTAGAACCGGGACTTCAACAACGTTTTGAACGTCATGGAGCATATGAGATGTTCCAGGAGTTGAAGTTAATATTTCAAGAAAATGCTCGGATTGAGAGATATGAAGTCTCCAATAAGTTCTACAGCTGCAAAATGGAGGAGAATAATTCTGTCAGTGAACATATACTCAGAATGTCTGGGTAGCACAACCACTTGACTCAAGTGGGAGTTAATCTTCCTGATGATAGTGTCATTAACAGAGTTCTTCAATCACTGCCACCAAGCTACAAGAGCTTCGTGATGAACTATAATATGCAAGGGATGGATAAGACAATTCCTGAGCTCTTCGCAATGCTAAAGGCTGCGGAGGTAGAAATCAAGAAGGATCATCAAGTGTTGATGGTCAACAAGACCACCAGTTTCAAGAAAAAGGGTAAAGGGAAGAAGGGGAACTTCAAGAAGAACAACAAGCAAGTTGCTGCTCAAGTGAAGAAGCCCAAGTCTGGACCTAAGCCTGAGACTAAGTGCTTCTACTGCAAAGGGACTGGTCACTGTAAGCGGAACTGCCCCAAGTATTTGGCGGAGAAGAAGGATGGCAAAGTGAAAGGTATATTTGATATACATGTTATTGATGTGTACCTTACTAATGCTCGCAGTAGCGCGTTGGTATTTGATACTGGTACTGTTGCTAATATTTGCAACTTGAAACAGGGGCTACGGATTAAGCGAAGATTGGCTAAGGACGAGGTGACGATGCGCGTGGGAAATGGTTCCAAAGTCGATGTGATCGCCGTCAGCACGCTACCTCTACATCTACCTTTGGGATTAGTTTTAGACCAAAATAATTGTTATTTGGTGCCAACGTTGAGCATGAACATTAAATCCGGATCTTATTTGATGCGAGACGGTTATTCATTTAAATCAGAGAATAATGGTTGTTCTATTTATATGAGTAATATATTTTATGGTCATGCACCCTTGATGAGTGGTCTATTTTTACTAAATCTTGATAGTAGTGATACACATGTTCATAGTATTGAAGCCAAAAGATATAAGTTTAATAATGATAGTGCAATTTATTTGTAGCTGCCGTTTAGGTCATATTGGTGTAAAGCGCATGAAGAAAATCCATGCTGATGGGCTTTTGGAATCACTTGATTATGAATCACTTGATGCTTGCGAACCATTCCTCATGGGCAAGATGACTAAGACTCCGTTCTCCGGAACAATGGAGTGAGCAACAGACTTGTTGGAAATAATACTTACTGATGTATGCGGTCCGATGAGTGTTGATGCTCGCGGCGGGTATCGTTATTTTCTTACCTTCACAGATGATTTGAGAAGATATGGGTATATCTACTTGATGAAACATAAGTCTAAAACAGTTGAAAAGTTCAAAGAATTTCAGAGTGACGTGGGAAATCATCGTAACAAGAAAAAAAGTTTCTACAATCTGATCATGGAGGAGAATATTTGAGTTACGAGTTTGGTCTTCATTTGAAACAATGCAGAATAGTTTCGCAACTCACGCCACCTGGAACACCACAGCGTAATGGTGTGTCCGAACGTCGTAATCATACTTTACTAGATATGGTGTGATCTATGATGTCTCTCATTGATTTACCGCTGTCGTTTTGGGGTTATCCTTTAGCGATGGCTGCATTCACGTTAAATAGGGCACCATCTAAATCCGTTGAGACGACACCTTATGAACTGTGGTTTGGCAAGAAACCCAAGTTGTCGTTTCTTAAAGTTTGGGGCTGCGATGCTTATGTGAAAAAGCTTCAACTTGATAAGCTCGAACCCAAATCGGAGAAATGTGTCTTCATAGGATACCCAAAGGAGACTGTTGGGTACACCTTCTATCATAGATCCGAAGGCAAGATATTCGTTGCTAAGAATGGATCCTTTCTAGAGAAGGAGTTTCTCTCGAAAGAAGTGAGTGGGAGGAAAGTAGAACTTGATGAGGTAACAGTACCTGCTCCCTTATTGGAAAGTAGTTCATCACAGAAATCAGTTCTAGTGATTCCTACACCAGTAAGTGAGGAAGCTAATGATGATGATCATGAAACTTTTGATCAAGTTACTACCGAACCTCGTAGGTCAACTAGAGTAAGATCCGCACCAGAGTGGGACGGTAATCATGTTCTGGAAGTCATGTTACTTGACCATAATGAACCTACGAACTATGAGGAAGCGATGATGAGCCCAGATTCCGCAAAATGGCTTGAGGCCATGAAATCTGAGATGGGATCCATGTATGAGAACAAAGTATGGACTTTGGTTGACTTGCCCGTTGATCGGCAAGCCATAGAGAATAAATGGATCTTCAAGAAGAAGACTGACGCAGACGGTAATGTTACTGTCTACAAATCTCGACTTGTTGCGAAAGGTTTTCGACAAGTTCAAGGAGTTGACTACGATGAGACCTTCTCACCCGTAGCGATGCTTAAGTCCGTCCGAATCATGTTAGCAATTGCCGCATTTTATCTGAAATTTGGCAAATGGATGTCAAAACTGCATTCCTTAATGGATATCTTAAAGAAGAGTTGTATATGATGCAACCAGAAGGTTTTGTCGATCCAAAAGGTGCTAACAAAGTGTGCAAGCTCCAGCGATCCATTTATGGACTGGTGCAAGCCTCTCAGAGTTGGAATATATGCTTTGATAGTCTGATCAAAGCATATGGATTTATACAGACTTTTGGAGAAGCCTGCATTTACAAGAAAGTGAGTGGGAGCTCTGTAGCATTTCTGATACTATATGTGGATGACATATTGTTGATCGGAAATGATACTGAATTTCTGAATAGCATAAAAGGATACTTGAATAAGAATTTTTCAATGAAATACCTCGGTGAAGCTGCTTATATATTGGGCATCAAGATCTATAGAGATAGATCAAGACGCTTAATTGGACTTTCACAAAGCACATACCTTGACAAAATTTTGAAGAAGTTCAAAATGGATCAAGCAAAGAAAGGGTTCTTGCCTGTGTTACAAGGTGTGAAGTTGAGTAAGACTCAATGCCCGACCACTGCATAAGATAGAGAGAAAATGAAAGTCATTCCCCATGCTTCAGCCATAGGTTCTATCATGTATGCAAATGTTGTGTACCAGACCTGATGTGTGCCTTGCTATTAGTTTAGCAGGGAGGTACCAAAGTAATGTAGGAGTGGATCACTGGACAACAGTCAAGAATATCCTGAAATACCTCAAAAGGACTAAGGATATGTTTCTTGTTTATGGAGGTGACAAAGAGCTCGTAATAAATGGTTATGTCGATGCAAGCTTTGACATTGATCCGGATGACTCTAAGTCACAAACCGGATACGTATTTTTATTGAATGGTGGAGCTGTCAGTTGGTGCAGTTCCAAGCAGAGCGTCGTGGCGGGATCTACGTGTGAAGCGGAGTACATAGCTGCTTCGGAAGCAGCAAATGAAGGAGTCTGGATGAAGGAGTTCATATCCGATCTAGGTGTCATACCTAGTGCATCGGCTCCAATGAAAATCTTTTGTGACAATACTGGTGCAATTTCCTTGGCAAAGGAATCCAGATTTCACAAGAGAACCAAGCACATCAAGAGATGCTTCAATTCCATCCGCGATCAAGTCAAGGAGGGAGACATAGAGATTTGCAAGATACATACGGATCTGAATTTTGCAGACCCGTTGACTAAGCCTCTCTCACGAGCAAAACATGATCAGCACCAAGACTCCATGGGTGTTAGAATCATTACAATGTAATCTAGATTATTGACTCTAGTGCAAGTGGGAGACTGAAGGAAATATGTCCTAGAGGCAATAATAAAGTTGTTACTTATATTTCCTTATATCATGATAAATGTTTATTATTCATGCTAGAATTGTATTAACCGGAAACTTAGTACATGTGTGTATACATAGTGTAGCGACCAGACCTCAAATGGTCTATGCTGCTGTGCACCAGTGTCATCCCTGGATCAGTATTGCTGACACACACAGTACAAATGGAGGATTTATAACAGAGTAGCAATCACACACTTATTACATCGAATATCTCCGAAGAGATTAAGTATGCTAAACATGGCTTAAGGCCATCTAAAACGATAACAGCGGAAGACTTGGAAGATAAGTGAGTCCATCAACTCCAGCGGCATCACTGAGTATAAGACCACGACCTAAGGCACCTTACTCGTCGTCTGAAAAGTCTGCAACATGAAACGTTGCAGCCCGAAAACGGGTCAGCACATAGAATATGCTGGCAATGTAACACATAGAGAATAATGAACAATAACAATGCTATACTACATGCATATATGGCTGGTGGAAAGCTCTATGGTTACAGTTTGCGAAAAGCCAATTTTATCCTACTTCAAAGGAATAAATTTTATTTAACTATCATGGTGGTTGTTAAACATTGAGATGGTTGACAGCATCTCAATCCCAATTAAAAAGTCATCAATAACCCAACAAAATTAATTAGAAGTAACATAGTGATGAGATTCACATGATAATCCAAGTACTAGATACTCAAGTTGTCCATAACCGGGGACACGGCTAACCATGATTAGATTGTACACTCTGCAGAGGTTTGTGCACTTTTCCCCACAAGACTTGATCTCCTCCGTTGGATTACTCGCACTACATGGTGTTTGAGTAACGGATGACCAAGACACAGTCTTTCAGAAGTGTTTGCACCTTACGTATGGGTAGACAGTTACACCTACTTTCCCCTACATCTGCTAGTCTACCACTGTAAGAGTTCACACAACTTAGTCAACTATGCTAGAGCCCATAATAGCTTGCGGCTGCACACGGAAGTTTCTAGCATGAATAATCTCATGATCCCTTTGAACCTGGGTGGCGGTCCAAAAGAAAAACAGGCAATCCTGGAATACCCAGGTACCTCAATCCACCCAGATGTGAGTTTAAGTTGCCACCTTAAGTAAACCATTAATTAACAATCTCACATCTGTCATGAATTTCACTCAAACCCAATCCACGTCTACGAGCATAGCATGGCAATAATAAAAGCAACGTAGAAGTAACTCCCAAGGGTTTGAATGGAAAGGTAATAGGTTCTACCTCAACTACTTCCCAATACCCACAATTTAATTAGATCCTAATCATGCAAGTGTTTGAGGAAAACAGATCTAATGCAATAAAAACTGGGTATGAACGGGATATGATCAAAGTGTTACTTGCCTTGCTGATGATCCGCAAAACCTAGCGATTCGAAGTAACAAGCGGCACACTCCGGATACTCTATCGCAAACAAACAAGCATACAATCAGTACTCATCTAATGCACAGGTAAAACTCGAATGAAAGATCCAACCAGAAAGTCCAACTTAAGAACTCCGGTTTGCAAAAAGAATCAACTCGAAAGAAGCAACGAAAGTCAAACAGCGAAAGAAAGAAACTTCGTTTACTAATCTGGATCTAGGTTAAATTTTACTGTAGCAAGAACTTGTTTGAGTAGGTTAAACGGAAAGAGAATTTCGAGACGAAACTCTAGGCGCTTGAATCGCCTGATTCCGATAAACGAGCGAGAAGATAAACAGAATCGAAGATTCGATCAGAAATCGAATCTGAGAAAATAACGAGAAAACTCCGACGAAAAAGAAAAACGGACGAACGGTTAAAGAACGGACGTTCGTTAACAGAGAAAAACCGACGAACACGTTCGTCGAAACGAACGGTTCGGTGAACGCTCGTAAAATAATAAAATCGAAAAAAACCAATCTAGGGTTTTTTTTAACGAAGGTTTTTTTAAAAAACGAAAACCGGCAAAGTCCACGGGCGGCGGCAGTACCTCGTCGGGCTCCGGCGGGGCGGCGAGCTCGGGCGGCGGGGTGCGGGGCTCGGCGAGGGGCGGGCGAGGCGGGGGCGGCGGCTCCCGGCGGCGGCGGCGGCGAGGCTACGGCGGCGGTGGCGAGGCGTGTTGCGGGCAGCGGCGGGGCTCGGCGGTGAGGGCTCCGGCGGCGGCGGTGGTGAGAGAAAGAGAGGGGGGGTATTTAAGAGGGGGGGGGGTTCCGGTGCCTTGGGGAGGGGGCAAGGGCGGCGGGCGGCGTAGCCGGCCGGGACTCGGCGGCGATCCCGTCTCCGGGGCGGAGACGACGGGGTGGCGGGGCTGGGCCGTC
Source organism: Aegilops tauschii subsp. strangulata (assembly GCF_002575655.3). Classification (NCBI taxonomy): domain Eukaryota; kingdom Viridiplantae; phylum Streptophyta; class Magnoliopsida; order Poales; family Poaceae; genus Aegilops; species Aegilops tauschii. Next base: position 191,667,165 of record NC_053037.3, read on the forward strand.
GGCTGGGCCTTTGGCCCAGTCGGCACGCGGGCGGAATTTTTTTTAAATAAGTTCCACGAAAAAAAATTACGTAGAAAAATAAATAAAAATCAGAAAAATATGAAATAAATTTTCCCCGTCTAGTTAGAAAATCTAGAATAGGGTGAACATTTTTTTAAATCAAAATAAATATTTTGAAAACATGCAATATTTTTAATGCACTAAAAATTGCAAATAACATCCAAATAAATTCCAAATAATGATTTTAACATTTTTTCCTCCAGTATTTCAATTGTTTTGGAGAAGTCATATTTTCTCCTCTCGTTTATTTAAAATGAAATATTTTTTCGGAGAGAAAAATAATTTAAACCAAAATCCTCGTCTTATTATTTGATGAAAATCAAATTTGAAAATTCGAGAAAATCCCCAACTCTCTCCGAGGGTCCTTGAGTTGCTTAGGATTTATCGAGGATTTGTCAAAATGCAATAAAACATGATATGCAATGATGATCTATGTATAACATTCCAAATTGGAAATTTGGGATGTTACAAACCTACCCCCCTTAAGATGAATCTCGCCCTCGAGATTCGGGTTGGCTAGAAAACAGGTGAGAGTGGTCTTTCCGTAGATCTTCCTCTCGCTCCCAGGTGGCTTCATCCTCCGTGTGGTGACTCCACTGAACTTTGCAAAACTTGATAACCTTGCTGCGGGTAACTCGGCTGGCATACTCGAGAATCTTAACTGGTTTCTCCTCATAAGTCAAATCACTTTCCAATTGTATCGCTTCCAGTGGCACAGTATCTCTCAGCGGTATCTCAGCCATCTCTGCGTGGCACTTCTTCAACTGCGAAACGTGAAATACATCATGTACTCCAGACAATCCTTCGGGTAATTCCAACTTGTATGCAACTTCTCCCATACGTTCCACAACTCTGTATGGTCCGATAAAACGGGGCGCTAACTTTCCCTTAACTCTGAAGCGCTTCACTCCTCGAAGGGGTGATACTCGAAGATACACTCTGTCTCCGACTTCGTGAACGGTCTCCTTTCGTTTAGAATCAGCATAACTCTTCTGCCTGGACTGGGCTACTTTGAGCCTATCGCGAATCAACCTCACTTTCTGTTCAGACTCCTTAATCAAATCTGGTCCAAACAACTGACGGTCTCCAACTTCGTCCCATAACAACGGTGTTCTACACCTCCTTCCGTACAAGGCTTCGAAAGGGGCCATCTTCAAACTGGTTTGATAACTGTTGTTATAAGAAAACTCCGCATATGGCAAATTGTCGTCCCAACTAGATCCATAATCTAGTGCACATGCTCTCAACATGTCCTCCAAGATCTGGTTGACTCTCTCGGTCTGTCCATCTGTCTGCGGGTGAAATGCTGTACTAAATTCCAGCCTGGTTCCCAACGTTTCATGTAACTGCTTCCAAAACTTTGAGGTAAATTGGGTTCCTCTGTCTGATACAATGGTCCTCGGAACTCCATGCAAACATACGATCCTGGTCATGTATATCTTTGCCAATTTAGCACTGGTGTAAGTGGTCTTCACTTGAATGAAATGAGCCACTTTCGTCAAACGGTCGACTACAACCCATATCGAGTCATAGCCTGAACGAGTTCTGGGTAATCCCGTGATAAAATCCATGCCTATTTTATCCCACTTCCATTCGGGTATCGGCAATGGCTGTAGCAATCCTGCTGGCTTCTGATGCTCTGCCTTCACTCTCTGACATACATCACAAACTGCTACATACTCTGCAATATCCTTCTTCATTCCGGTCCACCAGAAAGTATTCTTCAAATCCAAATACATCTTGGTATTCCCTGGGTGAATCGAGTACGGTGAATCATGAGCTTCCTGCAAAATCAACTTCCTGATCACCGGATCATTTGGCACATATACGCGGTCCTCGAACCATAAGGTATCGTGCTCATCCTCACGAAATCCCTTGGCTTTTCCTTTGCTCATCTTCTCCTTTATCTCTTCAATTTCCTTGTCTGTCTTCTGAGCTTCTCTGATCCTTTCCATCAAGGTAGACTGAATCTCCAATGTCGCTAAATAGCCTCTTGGGACTATCTCCAAACATAGCTCGCGTAGGTCCTCGGCTAACTCCTGAGGTAACTCTCCTGTCATGAGGGTGTTGACATGACTCTTGCGGCTCAACGCGTCTGCTACTACGTTAGCCTTTCCAGGGTGATAATGCAATCTCATATCATAATCCTTAATGAGCTCCAACCATCTCCTCTGTCTGAGATTTAACTCCTTCTGCGTGAAAATGTACTTCAAACTCTTGTGATCCGTGTACACCTCACAATGGTTTCCGATGAGAAAATGTCTCCATGTCTTCAATGCATGCACCACGGCTGCTAATTCCAAATCATGCGTAGCATAATTCTTCTCATGGGGTTTAAGTTGTCGTGAAGCATATGACACAACTCTTCCTTCCTGCATAAGCACTGCTTCAAGTCCTCGACGAGAAGCGTCGTAATAAACTTCATAATCCTTGCGTTGATCTGGCAGAATCAACACTGGTGATGTAACCAATCGTTTCTTCAACTCTTGGAAACTAGCTTCACATTCCTCAGTCCAATTGAATTTGGTGTCCTTCTTCAATAGCTCAGTCATGGGCTTAGCAATCCTTGAGAAATTCTCGATGAATCTCAGGTAGTATCCTGCAAGTCCAAGAAAACTCCGGATTTCTCCAACTGTCGTGGGTGATTCCCAACTTGTCACTGTGTCAACCTTGGCAGGGTCTACTGCTATTCCATCTCCAGAAATAACATGTCCAAGGAATCCAACTTCCTTCAACCAAAACTCACATTTGCTGAACTTGGCATATAACTGGTGTTCTCTGAGCTTTTCAAGTACCAATCGCAAATGCTCCTCATGCTCTTCCTCATCCTTGGAAAAGATTAAAATATCATCAATGAACACTACGACGAACTTATCCAAAAACTCCATAAACACTTTGTTCATCAGGTTCATGAAATAGGCAGGTGCGTTAGTCAGTCCAAATGACATAACGGTATACTCATACAATCCATATCTGGTGGTAAATGCCGTCTTGGGTATATCCTGCTCTCGAATCTTTAACTGATGGTATCCTGATCGTAGATCGCTCTTGGAAAATACCTTAGCTCCTTGTAGGCGGTCAAACAAATCATTGATCATCGGCAGTGGGTACTTGTTTTTGATGGTCACTTCATTCAATCCTCGGTAATCAACAACCATCCTCAGCGATCCATCTTTCTTCTCCACTAGAAGTACTGGTGATCCCCAAGGTGACGAACTTGGGCGAATATATCCTTTATCCAGTAACTCCTTGATCTGCTTCTTAATTTCCTCCAAATCCTTTGCGGGCATCCTGTACGGTCTCTTAGATATTGGCCCTGTGCCTGGCAAAAGTTCAATCAAGAACTCAATGTCTCTATCCGGTGGCATGCCTGGCAACTCTTCTGGAAATACATCCGGATAATCTTTCACCACTGGTACTTCCTCCTGTACAACTCCTAATAAGGAATTTACTTGAGTCCTCTTCGGCATATGTCGAGATACATACTTGATCCTTTTTCCTTCCGGGGTGGTAAGCAAAATCGTCTTGCTGGCACAATCGATGTTTCCTCCATACAACGATAGCCAAGCCATTCCCAAAATCACATCCAAACCTTGCGATTCCAAAACAATGAGGTCTGAGGGGAAAACATGCCTACCAATGGCCAATGGTATCTGAAAACATCCTTGGGTGGCCATATACTCTGCTCCTGGCGAGGTTACTAACATAGGGTTTCTGAGAACTTTGGTGGACATCTTAAACTTATTCACGAATCCCCTTGATATGTATGAATGCGATGCACCAGTATCGAAAAGAACGGTTGCAGTAAATGACTTAACCAAAAACTTACCTATTACTGCATCAGGCTGAGCTTCAACCTCCTCCACGCTCACGTGGTTCACGTGTCCTTTGTTGAATGGGTTCGGCTTCTTCCCAGAGCTTCCATTGCCATTTCCATTTTGGGCTTCAGGACATTCATTGGCATAATGTCCATTCTTCTGGCACTTAAAGCAAGTGACTTGGCTCAGGTCACTCTTGGCTGGGGTAGATGGGTTGGTGCGGTTCTGTCCGTTGCTTCCTCCATTCCCATTACCATTCTTGGAGCCATTATGGTTGTGCGAACTACCTCGTCCATGGGTATGCTGAAACTGTCCTCCCGGCTTCGGGGTAAAACGGGGCTTCTGCTGAGCTCCTGAATTATACTTCCCTTGTCCATACTTCCTCTTACGGTTTTCAATCTGCTGTTGCTTCCCTTCAATCATGAGAGCTCTATCTACCAACTCCTGGTAGTTGTTGAAGGTTGCTACCATCAACCGCATACTCAGTTCATCATTCAGTCCTTCCAAAAACTTTTCCTGCTTGGCAGCATCTGTAGCAACGTCATCTGGTGCATAACGTGCTAACTTACTGAATTCCTCCACATACTGGCCTACGGTGCGTCCTCCTTGGCGTAGGTTGCGAAACTCACGCTTCTTCATAGCCATAGCTCTTGCTGAAACATGAGCTGTACGGAAAGCTTGCTGAAACTGGTCCCATGTGACAGTGTCAATAGGGTGCGTGGCTGTATAATTCTCCCACCATGATGCTACGGGTCCATCAAGCTGATGTGCGGCAAAACACACTCTTTCCGCATCTGTGCATCCTGCAGTGGTCAACTCCCTTCCAACTTTGCGGAGCCAATCATCTGCAACAATCGGCTCGGTGCTACTGGAAAACACCGGCGGGTTTAGCCTCAGGAAACGGGCTAAGTGATCAACAGGTGGTGGTGGCGGTGGGTTGTTGTTGTTGTTGTTGCCTTGGTTCTGAACTAACACTTGCATCAGGGCATTCTGTTGCTGAATCAACTGGGTGATCTCTGGCGGGAAAACAAATCCGGTGTCACGTCTCGGAGGCATCTGATAGGTTTAGAAAAGATGAGAGTTAAGAATAGAATGAGGTCTAGAGAGAAAACACTACCCATATGCTCATGAGACAATTTCAATCAATATCACTCAATCAATTCAAACAAGGCCAAACAATCGATCTAACTAGCGTTACAAAGTGCTTGAACTATACTATTAAATGGGGAAAAACTACTACTGATATGGTGGTCTACTAAAAATTCTGATCCGTTGAAGACTCCATGATGTCTGCTCCAGCTTCATCAACCCAGTCGTCTTCACTTGGTTCCGAGTCGGTGTCGTCGATGATGATGTAGTTATCCGGACAAGTGCATTCGTCGACTTCTGCTTTTGGCACTGGATTTCCCATGAATACTCCAATCTTCTTCTCCAGGTCGTCATTCTTCCCTACTAGTGCGTTGATTTCCTCCAAATAATCTTCGCGGGTAGCCTTGAGTTCTTCTTGGAGTTCCTTGATCTTCGTTAATGCCTTCTTCAGTTCTTCCTTGTCCGTGCACATCCGATTCTCCTGGCGTCGAATATGTTGGTTTTGCTCCTGGATGAAAGCTGCAATTGATCCATCCTTCTTGGTTCTGATCATCTCCCATTGCGCGTCTCGACGTCCACAAATCTGATAAATTGTATCCTTAAGCTCCTGGTGGTAGACTTCTCCAATGCGTCCCATGGCGATGTGTGCGGCCATGCTCTTCCCTAAACTCCAAGTTGGTGCTTCGAAAACCAGTCTTATGGGTTCGGTAATTGGCACAAACGTCCTTCCTGGGATGATAACTTGAATCTTCCAGCTCTCCTCTTCAGGTAATGTGGCGTTGTAGGTTCCGGTGATGCTTGGTATTCCTATGTTCAAGTACTTGGTGACATCCTTCAAATGTCGACCAAACGGCGTGTCTTCATCTGGTTGCATGAACTTGCTCCTTGCATTCGCCATTCCTAAAAGAGTAGAAAGTGGAGAGGGGTCAGAAATGAGAAGAGAGAAGCTTTCTAGGGCTTAAGCTTAGTGGTCGTGTCCTACAGTCGTGTGCTCTGATACCAACTTTGTAGCGACCAGACCTCAAATGGTCTGTGCTGCTGTGCACCAGTGTCATCCCTGGATCAGTAATGCTGACACGCACAGTACAAATGGAGGATTTATAACAGAGTAGCAATCACACACTTATTACATCGAATATCTCCGAAGAGATTAAGTATGCTAAACATGGCTTAAGGCCATCTAAAACGATAACAGCGGAAGACTTGGAAGATAAGTGAGTCCATCAACTCCAGCGACATCACTGAGTATAAGACCACGACCTAAGGCACCTTACTCGTCGTCTGAAAAGTCTGCAACATGAAACGTTGCAGCCCGAAAATGGGTCAGCACATAGAATATGCTGGCAATGTAACACACAGAGAATAATGAACAATAACAATGCTATACTACATGCATATATGGCTGGTGGAAAGCTCTATGGTTACAGTTTTGCGAAAAGCCAATTTTATCCTACTTCAAAGGAATAAATTTTATTTAACTATCATGGTGGTTGTTAAACATTGAGATGGTTGACAGCATCTCAATCCCAATTAAAAAGTCATCAATAACCCAACAAAATTAATTAGAAGTAACATAGTGATGAGATTCACATGATAATCCAAGTACTAGATACTCAAGTTGTCCATAACCGGGGACACGGCTAACCATGATTAGATTGTACACTCTGTAGAGGTTTGTGCACTTTTCCCCACAAGACTTGATCTCCTCCGTTGGATTACTCGCACTACATGGTGTTTGAGTCACGGATGACCAAGACACAGTCTTTCAGAAGTGTTTGCACCTTACGTATGGGTAGACAGTTACACCTACTTTCCCCTACATCTGCTAGTCTACCACTGTAAGAGTTCACACAACTTAGTCAACTATGCTAGAGCCCATAATAGCTTGCGGCTGCACACGGAAGTTTCTAGCATGAATAATCTCATGATCCCTTTGAACCTGGGTGGCGGTCCAAAAGAAAAACAGGCAATCCTGGAATACCCAGGTACCTCAATCCACCCAGATGTGAGTTTAAGTTGCCACCTTAAGTAAACCATTAATTAACAATCTCACATCTGTCATGAATTTCACTCAAACCCAATCCACGTCTACGAGCATAGCATGGCAATAATAAAAGCAACGTAGAAGTAACTCCCAAGGGTTTGAATGGAAAGGTAATAGGTTCTACCTCAACTACTTCCCAATACCCACAATTTAATTAGATCCTAATCATGCAAGTGTTTGAGGAAAACAGATCTAATGCAATAAAAACTGGGTATGAACGGGATATGATCAAAGTGTTACTTGCCTTGCTGATGATCTGCAAAACCTAGCGATTCGAAGTAACAAGCGGCACACTCCGGATACTCTATCGCAAACAAACAAGCATACAATCAGTACTCATCTAATGCACAGGTAAAACTCAAATGAAAGATCCAACCAGAAAGTCCAACTTAAGAACTCCGGTTTGCAAAAAGAATCAATTCGAAAGAAGCAACGAAAGTCAAACAGCGAAAGAAAGAAACTTCGTTTACTAATCTGGATGTAGGTCAAATTTTACTGTAGCAAAACTTGTTTGAGTAGGTCAAACGGAAAGAGAATTTCGAGACGAAACTCTAGGCGCTTGAATCGCCTGATTCCGATAAACGAGCGAGAAGATAAACAGAATCGAAGATTCGATCAGAAATCGAATCTGAGAAAATAACGAGAAAACTCCGACGAAAAAGAAAAACAGACGAACGGTTAAAGAACGGACGTTCGTTAACAGAGAAAAACCGACGAACGCGTTCGTCGAAACAAACGGTTCGGTGAACGCTCGTAAAATAATAAAACCGAAAAAAACCGATCTAGGGTTTTTTTTAACGAAGGGTTTTTTTAAAACGAAAACCGGCAAAGTCAACGGGCGGCGGCAGTACCTCGTCGGGCTCCGGCGAGGGTCTCCGGCGGGGCGGCGAGCTCGGGCGGCGGGGAGCGGGGCTCGGCGAGGGGCGGGCGAGGCGGGGGCGGCGGCTCCCGGCGACGGCGGCGAGGCTACGGCGGCGGGGCTCGGCGTTGAGGGCGGCGGCGGCGGCGGTGGTGAGAGAAAGAGAGGGGGGTATTTAAGAGGGGGGTCCGGTGCCTTGGGGAGGGGGCAAGGGCGGCGGGCGGCGTAGCCGGCTGGGACTCGGCGGCGATCCCTTCTCCGGGGCGGCGGGGCTGGGCCTTTGGCCCAGTCGGCGGGCGGGCGGATTTTTTTTAAATAAGTTCCGCGAAAAACAATTACGTAGAAAAATAAATAAAAATCAGAAAAATATGAAATAAATTTTCCCCGTCTTGTTAGAAAATCTAGAATAGGGTGAACATTTTTTTAAATCAAAATAAATATTTTGAAAACATGCAATATTTTTAATGCACTAAAAATTGCAAATAACATCCAAATAAATTCCAAATAATGATTTTAACATTTTTTCCTCCAGTATTTCAATTGTTTTGGAGAAGTCATATTTTCTCCTCTCGTTTATTTAAAATGAAATATTTTTCCGCAGAGAAAAATAATTTAAACCAAAATCCTCGTCTTATTATTTGATGAAAATCAAATTTGAAAATTCGAGAAAATCCCCAACTCTCTCCGAGGGTCCTTGAGTTGCTTAGGATTTATCGAGGATTTGTCAAAATGCAATAAAACATGATATGCAATGATGATCTATGTATAACATTCCAAATTGGAAATTTGGGATGTTACACATAGACAAACAGAGTGTCACTAGTATGCCTCTACTTGACTAGCTCGTTAATCAAAGATGGTTAAGTTTCCTAGCCATGGACAAAGGGTTGTCATTTGATAAATAGGATCACATCATTAGAGAATGATGTGATTGACTTGACCCATCCGTTAGCTTAGCACGATGATCGTTTAGTTTGTTGATATTGCTTTCTTCATAACTTATACATGTTCCTATGACTATGAGATTATGCAACTCCCGAATACCATACAAACACTTAGTGTGCTATCAAACGTCACAACATAACTGGGTGATTATAAAGATGCTCTACAGGTGTCTCCGATGGTGTTTGTTGAGTTGGCATAGATCGAGATTAGGATTTGTCACCCTGAGTATCGGAGAGGTATCTCTGGGCCCTCTCGGTAATGCACATCATTATAAGCCTTGCAAGCATTGTGACTAATGAGTTAGTTGCGGGATGATGCATTACGGAACGAGTAAAGAGACTTGCAGGTAACAAGATTGAACTAGGTATTGAGATACCGATGATCGAATCTCGGGCAAGTAACATACCGATGACAAAGGGAACTACGTATGTTGTTATGCGGTTTGACCGATAAAGATCTTCGTAGAATATGTAGGAACCAATATGAGCATCCAGGTTCCGCTATTGGTTATTGTCCGGAGATGAGTCTCGGTCATGTCTACATAGTTCTCGAACCCATAGGGTCCGCACGCTTAAAGTTCGGTGACGATCGGTATTAGGAGTTTATGTGTTTTGATGTACCGAAGGTAGTTCGGAGTCCCGGATATGATCACAGACATGACGAGGAGTCTCGAAATGGTCGATACATAAAGATCAATATATTGGATGACTTGTTTGGACATCGTAATGGTTCCGTGTGAGTTCGGGCATTTACCGGAGTACCGAGAGTTTATCGGAACCCCCGGGAAGTATATGGGCCTTATTGGGCCATAGTGGGAGAGAGGAGAAGGGAGCCTAGGAGGGGGCGCGCCCCCCAAGCCCAATCCGAATTGGGTGGGGGGCCGGCCCCCCTTTTCTTCCTCCTTCCTCCCCCTTCCTTCCTCTCCTAGTCCAACTAGGGAAGGGGGGGGGGGGAATCCTACTCCCGGTGGGAGTGGCACTCCTCCAGGGCATGCCATAGAGGGCCGGCCCTCCCCCCTCCTCCACTCCTTTATATACGGGGGAGTGGGCACCCCATAGACACAACAGACAACTGTCTTAGCCGTGTGCAGTGCCCCCCTCCACCATAATCCACATCATTCATATCGTCGTAGTGCTTAGGAGAAGCCCTGCGCCGGTAACTTCATCATCACCGTCATCACGCAGTCGTGCTGACGCTCGACACTCAGCTAGATCGAGAGTTCGTGGGACGTCATCGAGCCGAACGTGGCAGATCGTGGAGGTGCCATACTTTCGGTACTAGGATCGGTCAGATCCTGAAGACGTACGATTACATCAACCGTGTTTTCATAATGCTTCCGCTTACGGTCTACGAGGGTATGTGGACTACACTCTCCCCTCTCGTTGCTATGCATCACCATGATAGATCTTGCGTGTGCGTAGGAATTTTTTTGAAATTACTGCGTTCCCCAACAATGTGGACGGGGGGGGGGGGTGTTTGAGGAAATGACGCGGGTATTGAAAATTTTACAACACGGGGGTCAAATGCCGGGCTATTGAAAATTTTGATGATAGTGCATTGCATACGGTTCGGAGATAAAAACCGTGTGTTATGAAACAGAAAAAACCTCGAGGCGGGCAGATATTTTCGATTCAGGCGGGATTGGGTACAAGAAACATTGCACACGGTCCGGAGATAACAACCGTGTGTTATGAAACAGAAAAACCCTCGAGGCGGGCAGATATATTTGAGAGGGGGAGCCTCGTGGAGCCCAATGTACTGTACGGATGTGTGCGTGACAGGTGCACAGGCGTGGCACATGGTTAGTTTGAGTGAACCGTGTCTGTTGCGTCATCCGATTTGTCTAATGTTCATAAATTTGGCGAAAAATGACGTGGGAGAGGGTCATAACACGAACACACTTGCATGTGGACCAAATTTATGTATCAAAAGGGTGGCTTGATTTTCAAATACCAAATGCAAGTTCGATGTGGCACCTCTCTCGCAAAGCGCACGGTATTGCTTGCCCCCAACCCCCTCGTGTCGGCACGAAGGGAATCCTAAGCTATGAATGCATGCCCCCTCGCCCTCAACCGAGGTTCACCTAGCAAAGTGCGAAGTAGCTAGCAGCCCCCCTCCTCCCTCATGTCGGCACGAAGGGAATCCTAAGCTATGAATGCATGCCCCCCCAACCGAGGTTCACCATAGCAAAGTGCGAAGTAGCTAGCAGCCCCCCTCCCTCGTGTCGGCACGAAGGGAATCCTAAGCTATGAATGCATGCCCCCCAACCGAGGTTCACCTAGGAAAGTGTGAAGTAGAGCTAGCAGCCCCCCTCCCTCTTGTCGGCACGAAGGGATTCCTAAGCTATGAATGCATGCCCCCCAACTGAGGTTCACCTAGCAAAGTGCGAAGTAGCTAGCAGCCCCCCTCCCTCGTGTCGGCACGAAGGGAATCCTAGCTAAGCTAGAATGCATGCTCTCCCCACAACCGAGGTTCACCCTAGCAAAGTGCGAAGTAGCTAGCAGCCACCCTCCCTCATGTCGGCATGAAGGGAATCCTAAGCAATGAATGCACATGCCCCCCAACCGAGGTTCACCTAGCAAAGTGCGAAGTAGCTAGCAGCCACCCCTCCCTCGTGTCGGCACGAAGGGAATCCTAAGCTATGAATGCACATGCCCCCCCAACCGAGGTTCACCTAGCAAAGTGCGAAGTAGCTAGCAGCCCCCCTCGTGTTGGCACGAAGGGAATCCTAAGCTATGAGCATGCCCCCCTCCCCCCAACCGAGGTTCACCTAGCAAAGTGCGAAGTAGGTAGCAAGCCCCCACCCCCCCTCGTGCGCCACGAAGGGAATCCTAATTAAGCTATGAATGCATGCCCCCCTACCGAGGTTCACCTAGCAAAGTGTGATGTAGCAACCCCCCTGCCCCCACACACTTTCAGTCGGCGGGCCAAAGAGGCATATATCTCACCAAGATGGATCGTAAAACGGACCAAGAATAATCCACCTTGGTCTTACAATCTCTCTCTTGTTGTTGGTCAAAGTGATGACCGTCCATGCGACCCCGGAGATGGGCTAGCTCGCCAATAATCACGCAAGTAGCTAGTCCCCGAAGACAACCACTGCATGCGTGTGGCCCAAACATATGTATGGAGAGGTGTGTTTTTGAGTAACAATGGAAAAACTTTGATGTGGCACCGTAATTTCGAACTATAAATCCCCACACTGAGTGAGGGTTAGGTTGATGATGCATATGTATGTTACACCACACTTCAAGCCAACGACGGGGATTCATATATGCATGCATGCATGCGTGCATAGTATATGCGCTCAAACTTAATTAGGTCCGAATCTCACCATGACCTATGCTACGATAACACAAACCAAATGAAGAATCCGCCATGGTAACCTATCTTGTTGTTGGTCGAGGTGATCATGGATGTCCACGTGGGCCCACGAATATATAGGCTTGTCGCCGATAACCACGCGAGGGAGTGTATCATTCGAAGGCAACCACTACATGCATATGTATGGAGGTGATGCGTGCATGCATGTTTGAATACACAACATTGATCTGGCACGTGTGTCAAAAATCGTACACTAGCTCCCCACACAGAGCGAGATCGGTTCATGATGGTGTCTTGTACTAGCCACTTCGACTCGATAGGAGGGATTCATGCATACACATGCATGTGTGTGTGCTCAAAGTGTATCATGCATGTCATCCCAGAGAAAAAATAATAAGCCCCTCCTAAGTCAAATTAACCTCTCTTGTTGTCACGCAAAAAGAAGTGATGGACCAAGCGGGCCCACAGATGGAAAGCATCGATATGGCTGATAACCGCTTAAGTGGGTGCGACAGGACAACCACCACCGCATTGCATGTGGGCCAAACATATATATGTTGAATACCTAAAATGCACAACTTTGATGTGCCACATGCCTCAAAAACCGTAAACCATGCACCCACACAGAGCGAGGTTCATATCAAGCGTACTACATATGATGGTCGCCTTCCCCCCTCTTCACCGCATACTATATGCTCCTGCCGTAATATATGTACAACCCAAAAGAATCCTCATCAATGGTGAAATTAATTAACCTCTCCCGATGTAGGTCAAAGTGATGCATGCATGCATCGACGATGGCCTCGTGGGCCCACAGATGGAAGCGTCACACGTGAGTGTCCTAGGTAGGATATATATGCATGTGGCCCAAAAAGGTGTTGTGTGATGTTTGAATAACCAATTTCATAATTTTGATGTGGCACGTGCCTTGGTAACCAAAAAGTCCCGACACTGAGTGAGGTGTACTTGTTCACGGACGCATACGTATAGTATATATGCTAGTCCCCTCCCACCTCTTCGACGCGTACTATATACCACCATAGCACAAACAAAAAAGATTCTACCTTGCTGGTCAAATTAACCTCACTACCGGCTATTCGTCAAAGTGATGGACTACGACCTCGCGGGCCCACAGAAAGCGTCACACGTGAGTATCGAGTGTCGTGTAGGACAACCATCGACTACATGTGGCCAAAACATTTATGTATGAAAGGGTTGTGTAACATTTTAAATAACGATTTCACGACTCTGATGTGGTGCCAGCCTGCCTAACAAAACGGCCAACCCACACGGTGGCTCACAACTCGTAGTGTACTGCGAGCCACCTGAGGGAGTCCTGGACTAAGGGGTCCTCGGGCGTCCGGCCTGTTATCCATGGGCCGGACTGATGGGCTGTGAAGACACGAAGGCCGGAGACTGCACCCGTATCTGGATTGGACTCTCCTTGGTGTGGAAGGCAAGCTTGGCGATCAACTATGAAGATTCCTTCTTATGTATCGACTCTATGTAACCCTAGATCCCTCCGGTGTCTATATAAACCGGAGGGCGTAGTCCGGATAGGAGATATTCATTACCATAGTCATACAAGCTAGACTTCTAGGGTTTAGCCATTACGATCTCATGGTAGATCAACTCTTGTAATACTCATATTCATCAAGATCAATCAAGCAGGAAGTAGGGTATTACCTCCATAGAGAGGGCCCGAACCTGGGTAAACATCGTGTCCCCCGTCTCCTGCAACCATCAACCTTAGACGCACAGTTCGGGACCCCCTACCCGAGATCCGCTGGTTTTGACACTAACATTTGTGCTTTCATTGAGAGTTCCGCTGTGACGTCGACGAAAGGTTCGATGGCTCGCCTTGTCCTTAAAGAAAACATCACCTCCGGAGGAGTCCTGGCCCTAGGCCAAACCCTCCGGCTGGGGGGCTTTACTATGATTGCCCGTTCGACCGTTGAGCTGACGATGATCTCTCGGGCCATCGAAAACCCCCTTCGCATCAACTGCAAACACTCCAGGCAGATGGATCCAGCAGAGTTTTCGTCCTTGAACGAACTCCTAGATCGCATCGCCGCTTTGGGAATCGCCATAGATTACGATCGGATTGGGCTTAAAACCGATCAAGGAGAAATCAAAACTCCACGGTCACCCACCAGATAGCGGTAGTCGAGGAGCAGGACGGCGAGTCTTCTTCTATATCGAAGATCGACCGTGTTCGGATCGCCGATCAAGAATAGCCGGATACCTACCAGCGAAAGGATGCGACCAGCCCTCCGAACATAGAATCGGATGGCAGTCCTAAGCAATCAGAAGATATTCCGAAGCCCGAACTGTTGAGTCTGGAAGGCCTTCAGACTCCGGACAATCGGTCTGGTCAGGGTGCGAATTTAATCTTCTGATTGCTCATATTGGCTCAATAACAAAAGGAACTCTCTCATATAGTCTTCGATATTCTTTGGCTAGTCAGGGGATCATCGAGCTGAATCTGGTCAGGGTGCAGACTTCGAGACATTCGCTTCAAACAAAAGCGCAAAAGAGCACCTCGTGACCTCGCCGAAGTCTGCCAAATCGCTGCAATAAACCCTTGGAACGACACGGCTATAACATTTAATGTCGGCGACGAACCGAGGAACAGGACAGTCCGAGTGCCAGCCGCATTAGTCCTCAGTCCCGTCGTGGACGGATTTCAACTTACTAAGGTCCTCATGGACGGCGGGAGCGGACTAAACCTCATTTATGAGGACACACTCCACAAAATGGAAATAGACAGGAGCCGCATCAAACAAAGTAGCACAACCTTCCGAGGAACCATTCCCAGTCAGGAGGCCCAGTGCGCGGGCAAAATCACACTCGACGTGGTATTCGGCACGTCGGAGAACTATCGGTCCGAAGAAATCACTTTCCAAGTGGCCCCTTTCAGGAGCGGATACCACGCCCTGTTGGGATGGGATGCCTTTACACGCTTCCAAGCTATACCTCATTACGTGTATATGAAGCTCAAAATGCCCAGACCAAATGGTATAATCACTCTCGTCAGTGATCCAGACATAGCACTCCGCGCTGAAAACAAAACCGCATCCCTGGCCCTTGAGGCGCTATCCGAAGCCCTTGCGGCCGAAGAACTAACCGCACTACGCTCCACGATGGACAGGGACGATGTGATCCTCGACAAACGCCCCAGATCCACCTCCTTCAAACCAACAGAAGAAATAGTCAAATTCCAGGTCCACCCAACGGACCCCAAGAAGACAACATCTATCGGAGCACAACTGAACCCAACAGTTGACGCCGCACTACGAGAATTCCTGCGCGAAAACTTGGACATATTTGCCTGGCACCCTTCAGATATGCCAGGGATCCCACGCGAGCTGGCCGAACATAGTCTCAATATACTAAAGGGATTTAAAGCGGTCAAGCAAACATTGCGGCGCTTTTCTGAACCCAAGCGACAAGCCATGGGGGAGGAGCTGGCCAAGCTTATCGAGGCTGGATTCATTAGAGAAATCAAACATCCGGACTGGCTGGCAAACCTGGTGATGGTACCAAAGAAGGACAAATCTTGGCGCCTATGTGTCGATTTCATAGACCTCAACAAGGCTTGCCCTAAGGATCCCTTCCCCCTCCCCCGCATTGATCAAATCATTGACGCCACCGCAGGACACGACTCACTCTGTTTCCTCGATGCATATTCCGGATACCATCAAATCAAAATGAAGGAGTCCGATCAGGCTGCAACAACATTTATCACCCCATATGGGCCATTCTGCTTCAACACCATGCCCTTCGGGCTCATGAACGCTAGCGCCACATACCAACGCATGATTCAAACATGCCTGGAGAAGCAGATCGGCAAGACGGTAGAAGCTTACGTCGATGATGTCGTCATCAAAACTAGGCACGTCGAAACACTAATAGACGACTTACGTCTTACATTCGACAATCTCCGTGCGTATGACATTAAGCTCAACCCGGAAAAATGTGTCTTCGGCGTCCCAGCCGGAAAATTGCTGGGCTTCATCGTTTCCAATAGAGGCCCAACTAAAATCCGAGCTCTGTCACAGTTGGCTACGCCAACAGACCTCAAAAAAGTCCACAAACTAGCTGGTTGCGTGGCAGCATTAAGTTGCTTTATCTCCAGATTAGGAGAAAAGGCACTACCACTCTATCGCCTCTTACGGCGCACCGATAACTTCGAATGGACAGACGCGGCGACTGCCGGATTGGAGGAAATAAAGGCCCTCCTAGCAAGCAACCCAATCCCAGCCGCACCAAATGCTGGCGAACCCATGTTGCTATACATATCGGCAACACATCAGGTGGTGAGCGCCGTGCTCGTCGTCGAATGAGAACAGGACGGACACAAATTCCCACTTCAAAAACCAGTATACTACGTATCTACTATCCTCACACCATGCAAATCCCGGTACCCCCATTACCAAAAGATAGCATACGTGGTCTTCATGGCATCCCGAAAGCTACGACACTACTTCCAAGAGTGTTCAATCACGGTGGCTTACGAAGTCCCACTCAATGAAATAATAAACAACCGCGATGCCAGGGGACGGATCGCCAGATGGGCCATAGAGCTACTCCCATTTGACATAACATACAAGCCACGTCGAGCCATCAAATCCCAAGTGCTGGCTGACTTCGTCGCCGAATGGACAGAGGCTGAACTCCCTAAAGAGTACGGCGCATATTCCAATTGGGTTATGTATTTTGATGGCTCCAAAATGTTGGCGGGGCTGGGAGCGGGCGTTGTGTTAACGTCCCCCACTGGAGATGTCGTCCAGTATGGGCTCCAAATATTATACACATACTCCAACAACGCAGCCGAATATGAGGCCTTATTGCATGGTCTTCGGATGGCCGTATCCATGGGCATACAACGCCTGGAGGTGCGCGGGGACTCAAACCTCGCAATATCTCAAATAAATGGAGACTTCAATGCCAAAGATCCAAAGATGGCAGCTTACCGTAATGCCGTCCTAAAAATGTCGGCTCGGTTCGAGGGGCTTGAATTTCATCACGTCTCCCGAGAAAGTAACCAGGCGACGGACGTCCTTGCTCGCATTGGCGCTAAGCGCGACCCCGTCCCACCTAACATCTTCCTGGAAAGGCTTTTCAAGCCATCCGTGGTGTGGCAAGGGGAGGGCGGCAACAATAGTCCAGATCCGAACACAACCCCAGACTCTGAACACACCGAAATCATTGGGGGCTCAGCCACCAAAATTACACCGTCGATCCATCTCGTTATGGCAGTCATTACCCCATGGACCGAACCCTTCTTGGCCTACATTAATAGGAAGGAGCTGCCCGAAGACCAGAATGGGGCCCGCCTCATTGTCCGGCGCTCGAAGGCCTATAAGGTTCACGACGGAGAGCTCTATAAGAAAAGTACTACCGGAGTACTTCAAAGATGTATCTCCGAGGAGGAGGGGCGGCAGCTTTTGGTAGAAATTCACGCTGGTCTAGGGGGACACCACGCCGCAGCCCGGGCCCTTGCTAGCAAGGCCTTCCATATAGGGTTTTATTGGCCGACGGCCCGAGCGGATGCACATGACCTTGTCCAACGCTCCGTCGGGTGCCAACTCTTCGCCAACCAAAGCATGCCCCCAACTGCCTTACAGACTATCCCCATCACTTGGCCTTTCGCGGTTTGGGGACTGGATATGGTTGGACCCCTTAAAGGGGGAAGCCATAAGAAAAAATATCTGCTGGTTATGGTGGACAAATTCACTAAGTGGATAGAGGCTAAACCGGTCAAAACGGCTGAGTCCGGCCCGGTGATAAACTTCATATCAGGCGTCGTGCACCGTTATGGTGTCCCACACAGCATCATCACCGACAACGTCTCTAATTTCACAGCCGATGAGGTAAAATCCTGGTGTACTAATCTGGGCATTAAACTCGATTACACCTCCGTCTACCACCTGCAAACCAACGGTCAAGTCGAACGAGCCAATGGTCTTATTATGAGCGGCATCAAGCCCAGACTAGTGTGGTCTTTGAAAGAATCAGACAAGCACTGGGTTGAGGAGCTCGACTCCGTACTCTGGGGTCTGCGGACCACGTCCAACCGTACTACCAGATACACACCTTTCTTCATGGTGTATGGTGCAGAGGCCGTGTTGCCCTATGATATTATTCACGACTCACCTTGAGTGCGTATGTACGAAGAGAGAGAAGCCGAGCTTGATCGGTAGGACAGCCTAGATGCCCTGGAGGAGGAGCGCGATGTCGCAAAAGCCCGTTCAACATTTTACCAACAGCAGGCTCGAAGATATCAAAGCAGAGAAGTACAGGCCAAGACTTACAACGTTGGCGAACTCGTTCTACGCCTGCCGGAGAAGAAAAAGGACAAACTCAAGCCCAAATGGGAGGGTCCCTTCATAATTGACGAAGTTCTCACCGGTGGAGCGTACCGTCTTCGTGATGCATCAGACAATCGCCTCAAGCCGAACCCTTGGAACGTGGCTAGACTCTGAAGATTCTATGCCTAGCGCCGAACTCCTTGTTCGTCTCCTTCTCCCCTGTAGTTTCCATTATTTTTTCTCTCTTTTCCGATTACTTTTTCCTTTCTCGCTTTAAAGCTTTGGTACGGCTAGACCGCACACCCCTGACACATACATCTTTAAAATATGTATGTCCATTATACCTGGGGGCTTCTTGGACAGAATCTTATTATTATTATTCCTCGAGCATCAAGCTCTTCACATATGAGTTCTTCCATATGTACCTTTTCTTCGCCATTATATGCATCGATATGACTTAAGTTTTGGCCAAGCTGGGTTGCCTGGCTCCTGTGCTTATGCCCTACGTTCCCGTTAGTTCGGCTAGGGCATAAAGGGAGCACCTCTGCGATTGTTACTGCCGAGTCATCTGGATGTGTACCTCAGACTGGGTGAAGCCGAAAGCTAGCGTTCTTAAGGGAATATTCGGTCGGTGAATTAAAGACGTTTTTGCATTTACTCCATTGCGAACCCCCAGAAGTTACATACACTGTGATTTTTCCGTCACAATTCGGACATGTACATTAATACATGCACACCCAGGGAAAGGAACCCTTAATGGAACTATTCTCTCTGGAAGATGTTTCTTATGACCTCAATGTAATATAACATAACTAGCAGGATACAACTTGTCTGTTCAAGAAACTATGACCCCTACGCCTAGTTTTCCAGGTATACCCCGGTCTATTCGGCCGCGACGGTATTCAGAAACACTCCGCTCCCTCGGGTCCGGAGGTTGAAGTGAAAAGGTCTGCCATGACAAATGATATACAATTCAGCTAGAATTACACATGGTAAGGAAAGTACATAGTCACTTGGACTCAAACACTTCCTCCTCTATACCGTCCAACAGGCGGTCCAACTTACAATCCTGTTGGGAATATTTGGCGGCCACCTCTACTTGGTCATATACTAAACTAACGGGAATTTCTTCCCCATTCGACCCTAGCGATCCGACCCGGGCCATGTGATTAGGATCCAGCTTGGTATATCGCGTTTTCACCATGGCCCAGGCCTCTCGCGCAGCTTCTCAACAGGCCGATATCTTCCATAGTCGGACACGCCGCCGCGCTCCCTTGAACAGCTCTAAAAGCTCCTCCATACTTCCTGGAGGGGAGGCGTATGGCCATAGGGCCTTGGCAACACTCCGCATCGCTAGCCGAGCCTGCTCGTGCACTTGCGACAACCTTTGCAGCAGATCACTTGATGATCCGGACACCTCCTCGTCGGAACGGCCCGTCAATATACTTGCAATCATAATTATATCAGTTCCATTTATCTCCGAACTACTTTCAAAATAGTTCAGACACATACTGAATATACCGCCCCGCAACGTCCTGTTCTCCTTCACGGATGTGGCTAGCTGGGCTTGCACATCTTTCAATTCTTCGCCCAATGCGGTGTTGGAATCCCGTAGTTTGTTTTTCTCGTCCCTGACTCGGGTCAACACACGCTCGCCTGTGGCGTGTAGCCTTTTTGCCTCTCTTTCCCCTTCTTGGGCGATCTTCAACCTCTCTTCAAGTTGATCGGGCGATCCTATTATGCAATCAGCAACAATATTAGTACAGTTGGCATAAAATTATCATTCCTCGATGGAGGGGAATGTTACCAGAAGACGCCTTCTTGAAGTTTTCCAGTTCGGAGGTAGCAGCATTTAGCTGCGCCCGACACTGCTCCAGCTCTTGGGCTAGCAGGGCATTCTTCTCGGTAAGGACCTGGTTATATAATGATCCTTAAATCAGTTGTACCAACTGCTTTCAGTCTCGGGGGCTACGGGCATATGGTTATCCTTTTTGGAACGAAGAAAAAATTTACCTGCACATCTGTCAAATGTTGCTTTGTGGCTTTTCTAAGCCCATCTCGAGCAGCTTGGATGTATGCGTCAGCCGAGCTGAAGGCATTGAATGCCTCTTTCGAGAACTTGGGGTCTCCTAGGACAGCCCAGCAGCGCCGATGATTCATGGCGCTCTCTACTTCCGAGTTGGTAACGGACATCTCTTCCGAACCCTCGGCCGAAGGACAGTCCGGTGTTGTCCCCATAGCGGCCCCCACCTCTCCGGTGGGATCTAAATCCCGGTTGTTGGGAGTGCGACCGGCCGAATCCCCGGACATAGTCCGGTGAACCTTTTTCCTGATACAGGACCAACATAACAATCACGGTTGGGTACGACTGCCAAAGCATACCTTTAAATCCATACCTCTTCGACGAAGGGCCGGCCTTGTCTTCGCCAACCTTCCTTTTCGAGGGCTTGCTCGGTGCGGGAGCTGCTCTTCTTGGAGTCATCCCCGGCGTAGCATGACGCGCCGAACGCCTCCCCTTTGAAGCATGAGATAGTGCGGTGGGTGAGGCCGTGTGAGGAAACTCTTTCGAGGAGGGTTTCTCCTGATTACTTACGTGGGAAGCTGGAAGAAGACCAGGATAATCGGCGATGATGGCCACTTCCATGCCATCATAGCTCGCCTGGTAAAACACCCCTTCCGCAAGTACCACGAATATATCCGGGTCCTGTTCGAACCCAGGATCAAGCTCCCGGTTGTGTCTCTCCGGCTGTGTGGCAGGGCTATTAAGCCCCTCGGTTACCTTCCGCCAGTGCTGTTTCAAAATAAGACGGATTGGGGATTCGTTAAAAATGGCCATGAGAGCAGAGTGAATAAATGCAAAGGGGTTGGGACTTACCCAGCTGGGAGGGTTGTACATGGAGTACCCTTCTCTGCGATTGATGCGGAGAAATTCTTCTTCCTCCCCTTTAAACAGCTCGGCCAGTATCTTGGCTAGAGCGGCAGGAGTGTCCGGACCTTTCCGACCATAACGGGAGGCGTCGTCCTCCCCATTGTAGTGCCACATTGGGAGCCCTCTGTGTTGAAGTGGCTGAACCCCTCGCACTATGGAGGTCGCCATTACCTCTACTATTGTAAAGCCGGACCGGGCAAGCATCCTTATCTTGCCCAGGAGCTGACGGACCTCCGCACTATCCTCTTCTTCAAGACTTTGGGGGCTCCAGCTGTGGCGTTTCCTCAACGGAACACTTGCAAATTCTGGGAGACCCTTTCGAACTGGGTTGGGAAGCGCGACGTCCTCAATATAGAACCATTCGGAATGCCATTCTTCAGATGCCTTCCTTGGTGTGCCGGACAGATATCCGGTATCGGCTATGCGCCATACTTCGGCTCCGCCCACTTCAAATATTGACCCCTCATGGTTGCGCGGGACAAGACAGAACAACTTCCTCGAAAGCTCAAAATGGGCCTCAATGCCCAGGAATAATTCGCATAAAGCGACATAACCCACAATGTTCAGAATGGAGGCGGGGGTGAAGTTGTGCAGCTGGAGGCCATAGTACTCCAGCAACCCTCGGAGGAACGGATGGATTGGAAATCCGACGCCTCTTAGCAGATAGGGGACGAAGCACACTCGCTCCCCCCCTGATGGACTGGGGAAGTTCTCTGCTTGAGTCTCACCATTAAAGGAGGCCAGCCCCGCTCGAACAGGGACCAGATCTGCAGGGGGAAGAAATCCCTGTGTTTGCAGCTTCGCTAGTTGACTGTGGGGCACAGAACACCTCTCCCACTCGCCTCTCTCTGGACCGGAACAGGACGAGGAGCTGGGAACGCTAACCATGTTGGAATGGTTTCTCCTAGTAGTCTCCGGGGATTTTTCTCTGCGTGGTGCTGAATGGGTCTAAGATCCAATCTCTTTAAATAGGCGCTCTTCCTTGCGTGGATGGGCTGCTATTTGCAAGAATACCCTCACTTTTCACATTTGCTCGACACGTGGAAGACAAAGTTATTTAACGCTCAGAAGCTGAGGGGAGCGACATCGATCAACGGCCGAATACATTACTTGGAGGTCATCGGAGGAGGAACCCGCCTTGCAATGCCGAAGACAATTTGTGTGCCGAACACTTCGTTATTGAAGACTGGTTCGGGGGCTACTGAGGGAGTCCTGAACTAAGGGGTCCTCGGGCGTCCGGCCTGTTATCGATGGGCCGGACTGATGGGCTGTGAAGACACGAAGGCCGAAGACTGCACCCATATCCGGATTGGACTCTCCTTGGCGTGGAAGGCAAGCTTGGCGATCAACTATGAAGATTCCTTCTTATGTAACCGACTCTATGTAACCCTAGATCCCTCCGGTGTCTATATAAACCGGAGGGCGTAGTCCGGATAGGAGATATTCATTACCATAGTCATACAGGCTAGACTTCTAGGGTTTCGCCATTACGATCTCGTGGTAGGTCAACTCTTGTAATACTCATATTCATCAAGATCAATCAAGCAGGAAGTAGGGTATTACCTCCATAGAGAGGGCCCGAACCTGGGTAAACATCGTGTCCCCCGTCTCCTGCAACCATCGACCTTAGACGCACAGTTCGGGACCCCCTAACCGAGATCCGCCGGTTTTGACACTGACACCACCCGCCACCCCCAGACGCACACACCCACACACACACAGTGAATCCACCGCAACTACGATGCATGTTAAATTAATTATCCCGCGGTGAACATACATGTTACCAAAGGAGGGACGTTTTAATTTCAAAAAAATCACAGAGATCATTAAGATGTTTTAGTACATTGATTGATTGATTTTCTATGGGTATAATGTGCAAAAATCAAATTTGAGCTACATGCACACGTGACAGTGCACCTAAGTGGATTGCAAAAACACATGTGTCTCACTGGGTGCATGTTTACTCCCCGTGCAACAAATTTCAAATATTGAGAATCTTGATTTTTAAATTCTAGTACATCCAAAACTTATTTGAAGTTCATGAAACTTATCGTGTTGTCATATGGACACCAATACAAAGTGGCATTGTAATTTTTTTGTCAAATTTGAGACAAGTTTTGATGTAATCTTTATCTAATTACAGACGGGAGATTATTAATAATTGGGAACCAATATCCCAAACGGATTATTTATTCGAACCGTGAGCATTAGACCAACAATGGATATGTGCCATGCTTCGGTTAAGCAATAAAGCGGCAGCATTAATCATCCAAATAGAAAAACAATATACGTGCCGCCGCCCGACCCGTGTGGCGTGCGAGCAGGCGTGAGTTGACGGGACGCATGCGAGCAGTCCGCCGCACATGCAGACGGGGAGGCGTGCGTGCAGGTGTGTGAATTGACGGAGGCGTGCTCGCTGCATAGTATCATCGGGAGGCGTGCGAGTAGCTGTGTGAAACTTTGGTAGGCATGCCAGCAGTCCGGTGCGCTGGCTCACCGGGAGGCGAGCCATCGGTTTGACCGCTACCCGCCTCTCTCCCACAACTCCCACTACTCCATATTAACGGTGCGCCCGAGCGGCCGCACCCCCCATCCTCGCTAGGACACACAATCCTCTCTCTTCGCTTGCATCCTCGACGCCGCTCTCAGTCCTCAAAGCCGTCGGTGTATGAGGATGCCGCCGAAGCGCCCCATCGGAGGGAGTGGTGATGCCGGGGCTGCTAAAGCACCGAAGCACGTCATTGAGATGGAGAAAGAGGTTGCCGTCATCGCCGGCAAGTTATCGCTGCACCCTGACGTCGTCGATGGCGTCGAGCTTCCACAACCGGAGGCGGAGTTCCACACCGACTCCGATGACCACTCCGGCGACGACTCCAACGACCACTCCGGCGACGACTCCGACTACCACTCCGGCGACGATTCTGACGACGACGGACAGCTAGCTAGCTAGTCATCTATACCCATTTATGTGTCAAATAGATCATAGGGTTTCTCTGGTAACTCCTGCATCCCCCTTTTTGGAATAGAAATCATGTGGTTATGTTCTCCCAATCCATGAAATCTGAGTAAGTTTCGTTAGACCCGTGTAGTGTATTGATTGTTTGAATGGTACATGTGATAAGTGATTAGTTGTTTCATCTGTGCAAATGATTTCTGCTAGTAATCCGACTAGGGTTAGTGTTCATGCTAATAATTCCTAGCCAGGACTTGACAATTGATTTTGAATGAACTACATATGTTTGTGCCATTATTTTCTTCAAGATTCGTCTGTACATAGACGACTGTGCTTAAAAATCGAACCATAATCTCTGGATATGTATAAATTAATAGCCATAAATTCCAAATCCTACTTCATGGCATGTAATCAGTGATTTGATGCCAAATTTGTTTTACTATTTGTATAGGTGTTGTCTGACGATGTGTACAGCAAGGATGAAGATGCCCAGAGGAGGTACAAGAGGCGAATCCTGAGGGAGCTTTATGCGGGAATGCATAACAGGCGTATTAGGACCTGGAACGAAGGCTATGGATGTCCATTTTGTAACCACAAGATTCATGACGCGTATCTAAGTGTTCTGGCGCATGCAAGAGGACGGGTCGTTGGCTCCTTCAAGCAGAAGTATTCTCGCAAGGTGGCGCACGGTGCGTATGCCGAGTACCTGGAGAAGCTTCAGGATCGTGCCGGCCGCATGTGAGATGAGATGTGGGATGGATCGAACTATGTACGCTTGATTATGCTTAATGACGGTTGAATTATGCTTATGTACGTGTACGCTTATTATCTATGTCTGAGTATGTTAAATATTTTGCCAAATTTTGGTAAAAATTACAAAGGGGGACCAATAAACCAGGACGGAGGTAGTACGTCAATCACACACGGTTCCCAAAATTGGAACCGTGTGCAATGACTTTCATTTTGCCTGCTGCGTCAATCACACACGGTTCGCTCTAGCAAACCGTCGCCCCCAAAATTCTTTGTGGGACAGAAAACCCTCACCACCCAATCCAAAAAAGAAAAAAGAAAACCCTCACCATCCCCATGTCACAAAAACCCTCACCCCGCCCACCACCCCCCTCGGCCCCTCTGGTACGTTCCCCATTCACAGCTACACAAGCTCCTCCGCGTCTATGCCATGGAACCACCTATCGTGGCGGTAAACATTTAGCTCGACGCCTGCTGCTGCCGCCAGGCTGCCGGCAAAGCCCACCGCATTTCACCACTTCCGCTTGCCGCCGCCTATCGCCATCGACTTTCTCAACGCTGCTCGCGTTCGACCCAGCTTCGCTCGGTTGGGGAATCTGCCGTACTGAGGGTTCTTTCTCTTGGACGACAAGGTAACTAATTTAACGAGATATTATCTCATCTCTTATCCCAGTTCATCCGCCTCCTTTAATCACCCGGCGGAAATCACCGTGAATTCATTTTTATTCGAGCTGATTTGAGGGTTTTCTTTCATTCATAGAATGTACAGTGCACCGACACTTCAGGACTTGGCGACCGCCGGCAGAGATTCCATCTCATCGTACCAGATAACTTGAGGAGGCGCGCGGTATGTTCAATCTCACCCTAAATCGGTTGGCATGGCCTACTTTCCTGAATGTATTCTTAATATTGCTACATTTGGATAAAAGGTGCCACATGCACCATATACGTCAAAGGGGATTTTCCCCCTCTTCTTTCTATATTAGGCAAATTAATGATGTATTGTTCTTTCAATTACTCTCATATTTCCATGACATCATGTTTACCCTATCTGTTTAATTATAGAATTTTGTCCTTCGATTTCAACTGTTGCACAGTTCTTTCAATTTGGGCCCATATTTGCATGTTACCATATTTCCTTTAACAACCCTACCATTTTCTGCAGGACATCCCTCTCTATGCAACAGATTATGTAGTGCACAATTTTTCCCTTTACATACATCAAGGCTCCATGAATGTCATACTACACACAAACCATGGATTTACAATCGTTGCTACTGTAAGACTTGATGAACGTGGTGACTCATATTTTGGCACTGGCTTTTGGAATGAAATTGCAAAGTTTTATGTACTGAAAGCTGGCACTAAAATTGCATTGCACATAGAAGGGCCTGGTCATGAGATATATGCTAACTTCCCCGACAAAATCATCCGTCCAGACTTTGTTCGAAGTAAGTTTTCTTTTCAACTATCTGCATATGTTGACTTACCCAACAATGTCAAATGAATTGTGTAGTATTTAAGCAACCAATTGTTATTCCCTTTTCTTACTATATTCCTACCTAATAACTTCTAGTTACCAATACACTTTTCTATTGCCCTGTTTTAACTAAATATTCCCTGTACTCCCATTTCTATCAGAAAGCGCCGTTGACAAGGAGACTCCAGAGGTGGAGAACGGGGCTGCCAACAAGCGGAGGCGGGGCGAGCCAAAACCGCAAGCGACTCCAGTAGGCCTAGACTTAATCAGCAGCCTCCCCGATGATATGTTGAGAGTCATCATCTCCCTCCTTGATGACCCACAAGTATAGGGGATCTATCGTAGTCCTTTCGATAAGTAAGAGTGTCGAACCCAACGAGGAGCAGAAGGAAATGATAAGCGGTTTTCAGCAAGGTATTCTCTGCAAGCACTGAAATTATAGGTAACAGATAGTTTTGTGATAAGATAATTTGTAACGAGCAACAAGTAACAAAAGTAAATAAAGTGCAACAAGGTGGCCCAATCCTTTTTGTAGCAAAGGACAAGCCTGGACAAACAAGTAACAACTATTTATGTGTGTTGCTGGTGATGAGGACATAGACCTGGGGTAGGGTAATAGGCCTGACCTATACGTCCTACCTAAGGTCCTTGTCCTAGAAGCAAAGAAGTTCAAGAGCAAATAGAGAGGGCTCAACAAAGGTGTCGAGTGCAATCCACTCGACCTACCATTCACTCGGAGATCCCTCCTTATTTAGGTCACTCGACCACTCAACCACTCGACGTGCAGAAGACCTAAAGCCACTCCGCGCAGCAACGGTCAGGCGTTTACTCATAGGCTTAATGATCATTTATAGCACTTTATTATTGACGTTACCTGTAACGCTCTCGCTTTATGTACATTGAATCCTGTGTAACGGAGGGGAGCTGGGGTCCTGGCGCACTCTATATAAGCCACCCCCCTCCTCTGAGACAAGGGTTCGCACCCCCTGTAACACACACCCGCATATAATCCAGTCGACCGCCTCCGGGCTCTGAGACGTAGGGCTGTTACTTCCTCCGAGAAGGGCCTGAACTCGTAAAGCTCGTGCGTACAGCTTCTCCATAGCTAGGATCTTGCCTCTACATCCCTACGCCCCCATTCTACTGTCAGACTTAGAACCACGACAGTTGGCGCCCACCATGGGGCAGGTGTCTTAGCGACTTGTTGGAGAAGTTGCGATTTTTCCGATCCCCATCAGCATGGTTTTAGGCGGAGGATTGGCTGAGGGCCGCGAGATCCGTTTTGGCGCGCTCGTGTTCGTCGCCGACGACTCCGCTTGGCTCCAAGAAGCTCCACTCGACGTCGAGGCGCTCCCCGTCCGCGGGGCAACGCACTTTCGCGCGTGCGTCCGCGGTGTCCTCCTGCGGCAGCCGTCGACTCAGTATCGGTCGGCTCCGGTGGCGCCTTCACTCCCTGCTGCCCGCCGGCACAAGCATTCCAGTCGGTCGAGGCTCCAGCGGTGGGTGAGGCACGCGGTGGCTCGCCAATCGGCCACCCCCAAGTCGCGGCAATCGAGCCCGACGAAACTCTCTACGGCCTGTTCGACTGGTTCCGTTGAGACTGTGCCCGAGTGCGACAGTAGTGACCCCGCGGCGGAAGTCCTGATGGTCAACGGACCGCGCAGTCCTCCTGGCTTCCCCCGGGAGGATGATGGCGACGGCGGAGGCGATCCGTCGCGTGCCCACGAGGAGTACCGCCCCGAGCCCCTCTTTTCGCAGCAGAGGGAAGAGCTTCGCCGCCGCAACATGGATGCACTTCATACTCCTATCGTTGGAGAAACCCACGAGGCCCGGGCCTTGGAGGAGGTGCGCTTGGCCAACTTGGCTGAGCGCACTCGACTGGAGAATCTCTAGCACGCACTCGACGAGCGTGCTCGGCAGCGGATTCCTGAGTCCAGTCGACGACAACTTTTTCTGCCTCCAACTCAGGTATACCGAACTCCGATTCAGAATCTCACAACTGCAGCCCGAATAGCAGAGTTGATTCAGCCCTCAAAGTCAGAAGCTGGCAGAGGTTTGATGCAGATGAGGGCTTTACTCCGGGCAGCAGGGGAACAAAACATAGGAGTATCTCAGTTGCGGAATAGGATCCATAGCAGATCCGTGGTAGCAGACACAGTCCAGTCGGCTCACAGTCCAAGATTGCCCCCGAGGCGTGAGGGACGTGGAGACTGACGAGATCAGTACAAAAACCGTGAGCAGTATGATCACCGACTCGACCAAGATGATCGTCGTCGAGTGCCCACGCCTCCCCCAAGGAGTGGGTCATACGCGCCACGGCAACACAATGACAGGCGCCCTCACAGTGGTGGGCGAAGGATTCCAGTCGACCCCTAGGAGCCAGGCTTTGACGCGAGATCCATTCTCGTTCAAGGTTTGGTTGACAGGAACAGAGCACACAGAGATGGCCACGATAGAGATTACCCGACCGGCAACAGGGTGCATGTTTCAGGTCCCGAGTGTTTCAGCAGAGCCATCAGAGCAGCAGTGATTCCTCCCAATTTTAGGTTGGCGACTGGAGTCAGCAAATTCACTGGTGAGTCCAAGCCTGACACTTGGCTTGAGGACTACTGAGTGGCTGTGCAGATTGGTGGTGGCAATGACGAAGTGGCCATGAAGCACCTGCCTCTGATGTTAGAAGGTTCGGCCAGAGCGTGGTTGAATCAGTTAGCGCCTGGCAGTATTTACAGCTGGGAAGAGCTTGCCCGAGTGTTTGTCAGAACATTTGAGGGTACATGCAAATGGCCAGCGGGGCTAACTGAGCTACAGTCTTGTGTGCAGAAGTCGAATGAAACTTTGAGAGATTATATCCAGAGGTGGATCACGATGCACCACACGGTGGAAAATGTGTCTGATCACCAAGCAGTTTGTGCCTTCAAGGAAGGCGTCAAGTATCGAGAATTGAATCTGAAGTTCGGTCGGACCGGAGATATGTCTCTGAGTCCAATGATGGAAATTGCCACCAAGTATGCTAATGGTGACGAGGAGGATCGGCTCTGGAGTGGCAAGCACAAAACAGTCGCCCACGAAACCGGGGGAGGGAACTCCAGTCGGAAGCAGAAGCGCAAAGCCGAACCAGCTGCTCCTGGAGAAGCCTTAGCCATGACTCAAGGAAAGTTCAAGGGGAAGCCCAAAGGGCCATGGAACCCCAAGAAAGTAAAAGATCAAGATGGAAATGATGTGTTGGATTTACCATGCCACATTCACATCAAAAAAGATGAGGCGGGTAATCTCATTTACCCGAAACATACCACTCGACAATGTCGGCTCCTAATCCAGCAGTTCTGAGAGAAACAACCCAAAGAAAAGGAGAAAGAATCAGACAAAGTTGAGGATAAGGAAGAGGACGATGATGGTTACCCCCACGTCAATTCCACTCTGATGATTTTTGCTGATGTTGAGAGCAAGAGTCGATTGAAAGTCATCAACAGAGAAGTGAACATGGTCGCTCCGGCAAGGCCCAATTATTTGAAGTGGTCCTAGACTGCCATTACATTCGACCAGTCTGATCACCCGACACACATAGCCACCCCTGGGAGGCATGCGTTGGTGGTCGACCCAGTCGTCGAAGGCACTCAGTTGACTAAGGTTCTGATGGATGGTGGCAGTGGCCTGAATATACTGTATGCGGAGACCTTGAAAGGGATGGGCATTCCGGTGTCCAAACTCAGTGAAAGCAATATGAGTTTCCATGGGGTTATTCTTGGCAAGAAGGCTGAGTCACTCGGCCAGATCGCCCTCGATGTGGTTTTCGGTGATTCCAAGAATTACCGCAAAGAAAAGTTGACGTTTGAAGTCATCGATTTCCAAAGTGCTTATCATGCTATTCTGGGCAGGCCGGCTTATGCACGTTTCATGGCTCGACCATGTTACGTTTACCTCAAATTGAAGATGCCTGGTCCTAAAGGAGTGATCACCATCACTGGCAATCGGAAGAAGGCAGAAGAGTGCTTCCAGAAGGGCTCGAAGATCGCCGATGCACAAATGGCAGTAGTGGAATTGCAAGAGTATCAAAAAAATGCAGATCCGAGTGATTTGTTGCGAGCTAAGAAGCCTGCCACGGATTCAGGATGTCAGTCGTTTGGTGAAACTAAGCCGATTCATATTCACCCGACTGATCCCAATGCTGCTCCGACTCACATTTCGACAACACTCGACTCCAAATAGGAAGAAGCGCTCATCCAGTTCCTCCGTGAGAACTGGGACATCTTTGCATGGAAACCTTCTGACATGCCGGGTGTTCCCAGGGGGCTGGCTGAGCACCGTTTGCGAGTTGACCCAAAAGTGAAACCAGTAAAAGAACACCTTCGACGGTCCACCGTGCAGAAGAGAAAAGCAATCGGTGAAGAAGTGGCTCGGCTCCTAGCAGCTGAGTTTATCCAAGAGATTTACCACCTTGAGTGGTTAGCCAATGTTGTCATGGTCCCCAAGAAGGACGACTCACTTCGCATGTGCATTGACTTCAAGCATATCAATCGGGCCTGCCCAAAAGATCACTTTCCTCTCCCCCGCATCGATCAAATTGTCGACTCGACTGCAGGGTGTGAGCGCTTGTCCTTTTTGGACGCTTATTCCGGGTATCATCAGATCCGACTGTATGGACCCGATGAGATAAAAACAGCTTTCATCACTCCATTTGGGTGCTTCTTTTATGTCACCATGCCATTCGGCCTGAAGAATGCTGGAGCCACATTCATGAGGATGATTCAGAAGTGTTTACTCACTCAAATCAGTCGGAATGTGGAAGCATACATGGATGACATTGTGGTAAAGTCACGTAAAGGTTCCGACCTGTTGGCTGACCTTGCTGAAACTTTTGCCAACCTCAGAAGGTATGATATCAAGCTTAATCCATCAAAGTGCACATTCGGAGTTGGTGCCATTCTCCGAATGAAGTGCCCTGCGCGTGTGCATGATGTCCAGAAGCTTACAGGTTGTTTGGACGCCTTAAGTCGATTCATTTCTCGCCTCGGTGAAAAGGCATTGCCTCTTTACCGACTGATGAAGAAGTCTGATAAGTTCGAGTGGACTCCTGAAGCTGATGCAGCATTTGCAGAGCTCAAAGCCCTACTTTCCACCTAGCCAGTGCTTGCTGCCCCAATCAGCAAAGAGCCTTTACTGCTTTACATTGCAGCCACTGGACAAGTTGTCAGTATGGTACTTACGGTCGAGCGGGAAGAGGAAGGAAAAGCCTATAAAGTTCAGCGCCCAGTATATTATGTTTCTGAAGTTTTGACTCCATCAAAGCAAAGATATCCACATTATCAGAAGCTTGTTTATGGGATTTATATGTCCACGAAGAAGGTTGCACATTATTTCTCTGACCACTCCATTACAGTCGTCAGCGACGCTCCATTATCAGAGATTCTGAACAACAGAGATGCAACTGGTCGAGTGGCAAAGTGGGTGATTGAACTCCTTTCCTTGGATATTAAGTTTGAGGCAAATAAAGCTATCAAGTCCCAAGAAATAGCAGATTTCCTCGCCGAGTGGATCGAACAGCAACCGCCGACTCAAATCCACTCGGAGCACTGGACCATGTTCTTGGATGGTTCCAAGATGCTGAATGGTTCCGGCGCTAGGGTGGTACTGGTATCCCCTCGAGGAGACAAGCTCAGATATGTTCTCCAGATTCACTTTGATTCCTCCAATAACGAAGCGGAATGAAGCACTCTTATATGGCTTACATATGGCCATCTCACTCGGCGTCCGTCGCCTCATGGTCTACGGCGACTCAGATTTGGTAGTCAATCAAGTGATGAAGGAGTGGGACGTCAGAAGCCCAGCTATGACTGGTTACTACAATGCGGTGAGGAAGTTGGAAAAGAAGTTTGAGGGGTTAGAGCTCCATCATATACCCCGACTGAAAAATCAAGCAGCCGATCATTTGGCAAAGATAGGTTCCAAGAGGGAAGCCATTCCCAGCAACGTGTTTTTGGAACACATTCATACACCCTCAGTTCAAGAAGATCCTTTCACTGAAGAGCCCCCGCAGCCTAAAAGTGCCACAGATCTGACTGAAGTCGAAGTCCCAACCATGGTCGACCTACTCATGGAGGTTTTGGTCATCAGTCCCGACTGGACAGTACCATACATTGCGTATATCCTTAGGAAGGAACTCCCTGAGGATGAAGAAGAGGCTCGACAGATCGTCCGTCGATCCAAAGCCTTTACTGTTATAAAAGGACAACTGTTCAGGGAAAGCGTATTCGGAGTCAGCCAGAAATGCATAACACCAGAAGAAGGTCGAGTGATCCTCAACGACATCCACTCGGGGACCTGTGGTCACCATGCGTCCTCTCGGACCATTGTGGCCAAAGCATACCGAGCCGGATTTTATTGGCCACGAGCAAATGAAATAGCGAAAGATATAGTCGACAAATGTGAAGGCTGCCAATTTTACTCCAATATGTCCCACAAGCCTGCGTCAGCCCTGAAGACTATTCCACTCGTCTGACCCTTTGCTGTTTGGGGATTGGATATGGTTGGACCCCTGAAGACTGGTAGGAGCGGCTTCACTCATGTGCTTGTAGCAGTCGACAAGTTTACCAAATGGATTGAAGCCAAGCCTATCAAGAATCTTGAGGCCAGTACTGCCGTCAGTTTCATCAGAGAATTGACATTCAGATATGGAGTTCCGCACAACATCATCACTGACAACAGGTCGAACTTCGACTCTGATGAGTTCAGAGCCTTCTGTGCTTCTCAAGGCACACGAGTCGACTATGCTTCGGTCGCCCACCCCCAGTCGAATGGACAAGCAGAAAGAGCAAATGGCTTGATTCTCAAAGGGAAACCCCGACTGATGCGTGATTTCAAGCACGCAGCAGGCGCCTGGGTCAATGAACTTCCATCAGTTCTTTGGGGATTGAGGACAACTCCCAATTGGTGGACTGGCCGAACTCCATTCTTCTTGGTTTATGGAGCAGAAGCTGTTCTACTGAGTGACTTGCTTCACAATGCACCCCGAGTCGAGCTCTTCTCTGAAGATGAAGCAGAACAGGCCCGGCAAGACGCAGTTGATCTCCTAGAGGAGGAAAGAGAGATGGCCTTAATCCGGTCGACCATTTATCAGCAAGACTTGCGTCGATTCCACGCCAGAAATGTGAGGGGCCGAGCCTTTCAAGAGGGAGACTTGGTTCTTCGAGTGGATCAGCAGAAGCCACACAAGCTCGCCCCTGCTTGGGAAGGTTCCTTCATTGTCACCAGAGTTCTCCACAATGGAGCATACCATCTTTACAATGTCGAGCATCAGAAAGACGAGCCACGGGCTTGGAACGCGGAGCTGCTCCGCCCCTTTTATACTTAAGTACTCATTCGGATGAGATGCAATAAGAAATACCATTGTAGTTTGTTTATCAAAGACAAGAGCTTTATCGTCTTCCTAAATGGTTGTTGTTACTTTTGTTTGCGTCTGAAATCCCACAGTGGGTGACTTTGCCGCGAATCCGTTTCGCCTAAAGTTCGAAAAATCCTACCGAGTGGTGAGCAAGCCTCTCACTCGGGGGGCTTAGCCGCGAATCCGTTTCGCCTAAGTTTGAAAAAATCCTACCGAGTGATGAGCAAGCCTCACACTCGGGGGCTTAGCTGCAGTCCAGTACTCGCCTAAGTGTGAAAAAATCCTACCGAGTGTTGAGCAAGCCTCTCACAAGGGGGCTTAGCCGCGAATCCGTTTCGCCTAAGTTTGAAAAATCCTACCGAGTGGTGAGCAAGCCTCTCACTCGAGGGCTTAGCTGCAGTCCAGTACTCGCCTAAGTGTGGAAAAATCCTACCCAGTGATGAGCAAGCCTCTCACTCGGGGGCTTAGCTGCATTCCAGTACTCGCCTAAGTGTGAAAAAATCCTACCGAGTGGTGAGCAAGCCTCCCACTCGGAGGCTTAGCTGCAGTCCAGTACTCGCCTAAGTGTGAAAAAATCCTACCGAGTGGTGAGCAAGCCTCTCACTCGGAGGCTTAGCTGCAGTCCAGTACTCGCCTAAGTGTGAAAAAATCCTACCGAGTGGTGAGCAAGCCTCCCACTCGGAGGCTTAGCTGCAGTCCAGTACTCACCTAAGTGTGAAAAAATCCTACCGAGTGGTGAGCAAGCCTCTCACTCGGGGGCTTAGCTGCAGTCCAGTACTCGCCTAAGTGTGGAAAAATCCTACCGAGTGATGAGCAAGCCTCTCACTCGAGGGCTTAACTGCAGTCCAGTACTCGCCTAAGTGTGAAAAAATCCTACCGAGTGGTGAGCAAGCCTCCCACTCGGAGGCTTAGCTGCAGTCCAGTACTCGCCTAAGTGTGAAAAAATCCTACTTTGTGGTGAGCAAGCCTCTCACTCGGAGGCTTAGCTGCAGTCCAGTACTCACCTAAGTGTGAAAAAAATCCTACCGAGTGGTGAGCAAGCCTCCCACTCGGAGGCTTAGCTGCAGTCCAGTACTCGCCTAAGTGTGAAAAAATTGCACCGAGTGGTGAGCAAGCCTCTCACTCAGGGGCTTAGTTGCAGTCCAGTACTCGCCTAAGTGTGAAAAAATCCTACCGAGTGGTGAGCAAGCCTCTCACTCGGGGGCTTAGCTGCAGTCCAGTACTCGCCTAAGTGTGAAAATATCCTACCGAGTGGTGAGCAACCCTCCCACTCGGGGGCTTAGCTGTAGTCCAGTACTCGCCTAAGTTTGAAAAATCCTACCGAGTGGAGAGCAACCCTCGCACTCGGGGGCTTAGCTGCAGTCCAGTACTCGCCTAAGTTTGAAAAAACCTACCGAGTGGTGAGCAACCCTCCCACTCGGGGGCTTAGCTGCAGTCCAGTACTCACCTAAGTTTGAAAAATCCTACCGAGTGGTGAGCAACCCTCCCACTCGGGGGCTTAGCTGCAGTCCAGTACTCGCCTAAATTTGAAACACATCCCTATCCGCAAGGACGACGGGGTGCAGGTGGACTACAACCTTCTCCTCGGAGCTACGCCACAAATACAATGTACGCTCCATCCCTATCCGCAAGGATGACGAGGTGCAGGTCGACTGTAACCTTTTCCTTCGGAACTGCGCCAGAAGTACGACGTACGCTCCATCCTCATCTGCAAGGACGGCGTGGTGCCGGTCGACTGCAACCTTCTACTCGGAGCTGTGCCATAAATACAATAGCTGCATCTCAAGCACAAAGATTATTCCAATTGAAGAGCAAATTCCACTCGAAGGCAAACACAAGCATATTCAGAGATAAACCAAGTTCAGATAAATCCTAAAGTTCTGGATGACGGATCAAAAGTATTCGAGCATCAAGCCCGAAGAAGTTTAACGATTACATGATCACTCGACATTCCAAGGCAAATAAAAGTGGAGCATAATGTTTTTGGTCACGCGTCAGGAGAAGGGCTGGCTGGGCCGCAGAAACTGTCAAGATCTATGTTGTCTGCAATGCGAGTGGTGGCGTCAAGGAGTGTCCATGAAGGATTGGAAGGTGTGCCTCTTTGTGCTAGCAACCTTGAGCTCCGCCAGCTTGTCTTCTTTGACGTCTTTGCAGTGCACTCGGACCAAGGACAACACGACATCAGCGCCATAGCGAGTAGATGACTTCTTCCATTCTTGCACTCGGTCAGGTATTTGATTCAGTCGAGCCATTAGAGACTCAAGGTCTTGAGACAGTTCCTCCTGAGGCCAGAGTTCAGTATCAACCCGAGTCATCGCTGCCTTCAGGCGGGCAAGATAAGCAACCGCGCTGTCCATACGAGATTCCAGTCGAAGCACATTCATCACAACATCATCCTTGACTGGACAATTTATGGGATCGAGACCCGTCTCGACCCGCCCAGTTTCCGCTTCAAAGTCTTGGCAAAGCTCTGCACAGTTGAATAAATAGTGAGTCGACGATACGATCAGGCTTGACAGTCGACCACAATAAGTTAGTCAATCATCAATACCTTCAAGTTTTAGGACCAGCTTTGCAGCAAGCTGGCCCAGATAAGACTCCAACTCGCCCTTCTTGGCCTTGAGGCTCCCAAGCTCGTCAGTCAGCTTGTCCTTGTCTTTCTTCAGTCGCTCGACCTCCCGATTGGCGTCAGAAACAGCAGTCTTCAGTTTGGAGTTCTCTTCTTCTAACCTGCCGACTGAAGCAAGCTTCTTGTCAGCAAGCGCCATCTTCTCTCGCGCTTCCTTCTGTGCAGCAGCAAGATCCAGATCCTTCTTCTCCAAAGCCTGCTTCATTTTCTCTAAAGAAATAACATTCTTCAGATGGGCTTGGAGTTGACGGTTTTCACTACATACATCTGCTCGAGTGGAGTCACTCGGTTCAAAAAATGGAAAGGAAAAGTGCCAGCAGTGAGATAGACAGTTGACGATTGGTTACCTCCCATGGCAGCTACTTCATCACGAGCAGTCTTGAGATTCTTCTTGGCCAATTCCAGATCAAGGTTGAGGCTGATTTGCTGCTTGTTCATTGCAGAAAGCTGAGCCCCAAGATCACAAGATTTCTGCAGTATAAGCCATATCAGTTGACTGAGATAAAAAGTCATCACAGTGATAGCTACTCTAAGACTACCACCGAATCAAACATTCAACGGCAGTCTCAGGGACTACACCCAGTGGGTGAACTTAGCGTGCCCCCACTGGTTTGAATAAACACTCGACATGACCTGCCCAACGTGAGAGTAAAAAAAGAAGCAGTTATCAGACCATAGTCGACTGCCCGTAGTCAACCACGGTCTCGGGGACTACACCCAGTGGGTGCACTTAGCGTGCCCCCACTGGTTTTGGTTTCATTCGACCTGGTCCGTCCAGACCGAGTGGCAAAATTTAGATTCTCAGACCACAGTCGACTGCCCGCAGTCAACTATGGTCTCGGGGACTACAACCAGTGGGTGCACTAAGAGTGCCCCCACTAGTTCAAAGATTCAATTCAAGATGACTCAAATTGCCTCGTACAACTTCAAAACAGTCACACCCCAGTGGGTGATCGGATGAGAAGTATGATCAATCAGGAATCAACTAACCTGGACATTGGTCTGCAGAGCTGCTCCGGCGTTGAAGGCCACCTGACTGGCCTCATGCACCACTTTCATTTGCCCCATCACAAGGTTCAACTGAAGAAGAGCTTCTTTGGCGGCAGCCGGTGGGTTGTCCGGGGTTTGATACGCAGTGAAAAGCGATGATGGCAGAGCAGTCGGAGCAACCGCTGGGTCTGATGCGTGGAGTTGTATTGGCGCAGCGGAAGTCTGAGCAGCTGATCCTGATGGGCAATCTGTAACACCCACGATGCGGCTATATCTCCCACGTGTCGAGGCACGACTTGGAGGCATAACCGCATTGTGGTTTTGTCGCAAGAAGGGTCATCTTCACACAATCCCATGTAATGAACAAGAATGGGATAACGAGAGTTGGCTTACAATCGCCACTTCACACAATACATAAATATAATTCATACATCATCCAAAACCCACACATAGACCGACTACGGTCAAATCCAAATGAAAATAAGATAACCCCAAATGCTAGATCCCCGATCGTCCCAACTGGGCTCCACTACTGATCATCAGGAAAAGAAACATAGTAACGACCACGTTCCTCATCGAACTCCCACTTGAGCTCGGTTGCGTCATCTGCACTGGCATCGTCGGCACCTGCAACTGTTTTGGTAGAATCTGTGAGTCACGAGGACTCAGCAATCGCACACCCGCGAGATCAAGACTATTTAAGCTTATAGGAAAGGATGATGTCATGAGGTGGAGCTGCAGCAAGCACTAAGCATATGGTGGCTAACATACGCAAAAGAGAGCGAGAAGAGAAGCAACACAACGGTCGCGAAGCTAGAAATGATCAAGAAGTGATCCTGAAACTACTTACGTTCATGCATAACACAAACCGTGTTCACTTCCCGGACTCCGCCGAGAAGAGACCATCACGGCTACACACACGGTTGATGTATTTTTAATTAAGTCAAGTGACAAGTTCTCTACAACCGGACATTAACAAATTCCCATCTGCCTCATAACCGCGGGCACGGCTTTCGAAAGATAATGCCCTGCAGGGGTGTCCCAACTTAGCCCATCATAAGCTCTCACGGTCAACAAAGGATAAACCTTCTCCCAGGAAGACCCGATCAGTCTCGGAATCCCGGTTTACAAGACATTTCGACAATGGTAAAACAAGACCAGCAAAGCCGCCCGAATGTGCCGACAAATCCCGATAGGAGCTGCACATATGTCGTTCTCAGGGCACACCGGATGAGCAGTCCATACAACTAAAACCAGGCCTCAAGTTTCCCCGAGGTGGCGCTGCAAAGGGCTCTAGTTTGGACCAGCACTCAGAGGAACACTGGCCCGGGGGTTCAAATAAAGATGACCCTCGGGCTCGCGAAAACCCAAGGGAAAAGGCTTAGGTGGCAAATGGTAAAACCAAGGTTGGGCCTTGCTGGAGGAGTTTTATTCAAGGCGAACTGTCAAGGGGGTCCCATAAATCACCCAACCGCGTAAGGAACGCAAACTCAAGGAACATAATACCGGTATGACGGAAACTAAGGCGGCAAGAGTTCAACAAAACACCAGGCATGAGACCGAGCCTTCCACCCTTTACCAAATATATAGATGCATTAATTAAATAAGAGATATTGTGATATTCCAAAATATCCATGTTCCAACATGGAACCAACTTCAGCTTCACCTGCAACTAGCAACGCTATAAGAAGGGCTGAGCAAAAGCGGCAACTTAGCCAAACAACGGTTTGCTAGGAAAGGATGGTTAGAGGCTTGACATGGAAAATATGGGAGGCATGATATAGCAAGTGGTAGGTAGCGCAGCATGGCAAAAGAACGAACAACTAGCAAAGCAAAGATAGAAGTGATTTCGAGGGTATGGTCATCTTGCCTGCAAGGTTCTCAGAGTTGTCGAAAGCTTGATCCTCGTAAGCATACTCAACAGGTTCCTCGTTCACGAACTCGTCTCCCGGCTCTACCCACAGCAAGAACACAAGCAATGGAACCACAATCAATCACGGGAAATGCACAAGCAACATGATGCAAAACATGTATGATATGCGAGATGTGGTATGCGATGCATATGCGTGCTCCGGAAGAAAAAGGATGAACAAGGAAGTAACTTGGCAAACCAAGTATGCCACTGGAAAGATGAGATGATTTCGGTCGAAATCGATATAAAGATCACCGGAAACGGATGCACGGTTTGCAAATGGCAAGCGAAACAAGAATGACACGATTCTGCGATTAACAGCATGATAGCACTTAAAAGACACCAATTAACTATGCTACAGCACTCCAACATAGCAACAAAGCATATTGCAGTAATCTAAAGAAAATGCTTGACAAAAGATGAACAATGAGCTACGGCTAGATCACACCATAACAGGTTCAAACAAGCATGGCAAAAGTACAAAAGATATCAGGTTCACAGACTTAGTGAAATTACTGGACATGGCTGGAACAGCATCAGGTAGCAATGTTCAGAGCAAGAAAAACAAATGCTACGGGAACTTAACCTAGCAAAACAAGGCATGGAATGAATATACTAAATGCATAGAACAAAAGTACCTTAATGACCATGAGCCAAAAAGGACCAGAAGATATGATGGCAACCATGTAAACATAGCAAGTTTCGTTAACAGGTTCCAGACTTTGCAGAAAACAGATCATGGCAGAAACAGTACTGTGAAGGCATCTTTGTGAGCTTGATTCACTCACCATAAAGCAATTCAAGACAAAAAAAATCATACCTACAGAAAGATGGCATGTTTATGACGCTAACAATGGCAAGAGAAAGTTCATAGCATGTATGGAACAACTACAACAAACTTGGCAAAATTGAATTAACACATAAACATTCTGCCAGAAATATTTTATAGCAAAAGTAGAGCAAGTTTAGGACATGCTATGGCCCTCCATAATTGCAAACAGGGGCATGGATGGATAGATAACAACTATATTTACAAAACATCTTTACTGAACATCACCAAAAGGAGCATTGATCTCTCTGTAGCCACATGGATACATGCTAATAAAATAAGAGCAGACAAAGTGAAAATCCGAAGTCCCTGAAATCAGAAACATCACGAAGCCTAGTTTGCATGCTTGTGCTAGTCACCACATAGATTACAAAAATACGTGGCATGCACCTCTGTAAAGATGGCATGGCATACATCAAAACACATGTAGAGCACATGCCCATAAGATGCACACATCAAATGCAACAAAAATAACAAATCCTCAAGTTCTGATAAGTACCAGCAGGTAACAGCATATAGCACTCTTGCACCAGAGATTTGGGCATCAAGATAGACTTAAATGAACATGGCATAATGGAACAAAATGAAGAGCATCTCTTAATGACCATTTCGATATATTACACGCGCGAAACGGAGCTATATGTAGAGAGTTATGATGTGATGAACATGAGCACATTATGCAAGAATTACGGGACTTGGAAGATTTCGGGGAAGGGGAGAAGAAGTCAACCCTAGTTCTAGATCGGATCGGGCCGGCCGTCGGCGCGGCTGCTCGCCAGAGAAGAGGGGTGGCGCGGCGACGAGCTCGGGGGAGGAGATCACCGGAGCTTGGACGGAGAGGGAGACGGCGGAGGGCGCGGCGTCGGTGGGCGGCGCGGAGGAGGAGCTCCGGTGGCCGGCGAGGACGGCGCCGACCTCGGGCCCGGGGAGGCGGCGCCAGCAAACGGCGGCACGGGCGGGCGCGGCGAGGCACGGGCGGAGGTCGCGGGAGCGGACAACGGGCGGCGGGGAGCGAACGGGCGGGGCGCGCGGGCCGGGAGGGCTTGCCCCGGGCCCGGGCGGGCCGGCGGCGATGTGGGCGCACGGGCGCCATGTGGAGTGCAGCGGTTGGGCGAGGGCGGCGGTGGTTGGTTCGTCCGGCGGCGGCGGACGCGTCCGGCTGCGGAGAGGGGAAAGGGACTAGGGTTTGCACCGCGAATATTTCGGAGGGGGAGGTGTATATATAGGCATAGGGAGCTAGGAGACTCCAAATGGAGTGCGGTTTTCGCCCACACGATCGTGATCGAACGACCGAGACAATGGAGGTGACTTAGATGGGTTTTGGGCTGTTTGGAGGGGTTTTTTTGCTGCAACACACAAAAGGACTTTGCAGTTGCCCGGTTAACCGTTGGAGCATCAAACGACCTCCAAATGGAACGAAACTTGACAGGTGGTCTACCGGTGGTATACCAAGGCCACTTGACAAACCTCAGTCCATTCCGAGAACGTTTAACACCCGCTCACAAAAAGAGACAAGAGGGGTGCGCCGGTGCATGTGGGAGTGTCGGATTGCAAAACGGACAACGGGGAAAATGCTCGGATGCATGAGACGAACACGTATGCAAATGAGATGCACATGATGACATGATATGAGATGCATGACATGAACAAAATGCAAAAACGAAAAACAAAACCCGACCACGAAGGGAATATCATAACACATAGCCGAAAATGGCAAGAGTTGGAGTTACAAATATGGAAAATTACATCCGGGGTGTTACAACACTCCACCACTACGAGAGGATCTCGTCCCGAGATCTAGGACTGAAAGAACTCCAGATATTCGGAACGGAGATGGTCCTCGCGTTCCCATGTGGCTTCTTGGTCGGAATGGTGCGACCACTTCACTTTCCGGAATTTGATCGACTTGTTGCGAGTCTTGCGCTCAGTTTCTTCAAGAATAGCAACGGGGTGCTCATGATAAGACAGATCTTCTTGGAGGTCAATCTCTTCGAAGTTGATGGTGCGTTCAGGAGTCTTGAAGCACTTGCGAAGCTGTGACACGTGGAACACAGCGTGCACGTTCGCGAAGTTGGAGGGAAGCTCAAGTTGATAGGCGAGGTCGCCTCTTTTGCCAATGATCTTGAAAGGACCCACGTATCTAGGGGCAAGCTTCCCTTTGATACCGAAGCGACGAGTGCCTTTCATTGGAGAGACGCGGAGGTAGACATGGTCTCCGATCTCGAAAACCACATCACGGTGCTTGCTATCATAGTAACTCTTCTGGCGCGATTGCGCGGCTTTGAGATTTTCACGGATGACTTTACACATTTCTTCAGCCTCTGTGATTAAGTCATTGCCAAGAAGTTGGCGTTCACCAGTCTCTGACCAATTGAGAGGAGTACGACACTTTCTACCATAGAGGATTTCGAATGGGGCCTTGCCCGAACTCGCTTGGAAGCTGTTGTTGTAGGAGAATTCGGCATATGGAAGACAATCTTCCCATTTCATGTCAAAGGAAATGACACAAGCCCTGAGCATATCTTCAAGGATTTGATTTACTCGCTCGACTTGGCCACTAGTTTGAGGATGGAAAGCTGTGCTGAAGCGAATGTTAGTGCCCATGGCCTTCTGGAAGGAGTCCCAGAACTTCGAAGTGAAGATGCTTCCACGATCTGAAGATATCAATTGTGGAATGCCATGCAAAGAGACAATTTTGGAGGTGTATAGCTCTGCCAACTGAGCTGCTGTGATAGATTCTTTGATTGGAAGGAAATGAGCCATTTTAGTAAGCTTGTCGATGACAACGAAGATAGCATCATTTCCACCCTTGGACTTTGGAAATCCAGTCATGAAGTCCATTTCGATATGATCAAACTTCCATTCTGGGATAGCAAGAGGTTGGAGAAGACCAGCTGGTCGTTGGTGTTCTGCTTTCACCCTTCGACAGACATCACATTCGTTCACGAATTGAGCGATTTCTCGCTTCATTCGAGTCCACAAATACGACTGCTTGAGGTCATGGTACATCTTCATACTTCCAGGACAAATGGAAAGAAGAGAATTGTGTGCCTCGTTCATTATGACTTTCCTTAGATCACCTTTAGGAACCACAATCCGGTCCTCAAAGAATAAAGTGTCTCTGTTATCAATGCGATAGCACTTGTATTTGGAAAGACCCTTGTCAATACCACGTTTCACCTTCTTCACCATGGCATCAAGAAGTTGTGCCTCACGAATTTGATCTTCCAAAGTAGGAGAGACTATGAGGTTGGCAAGAAAGCCTTGAGGAACAACTTGGAGATTCAGCTTGCGGAAAGCTTCACAAA
The DNA here is from genome assembly GCF_002575655.3 of Aegilops tauschii subsp. strangulata. Lineage (NCBI taxonomy): Eukaryota > Viridiplantae > Streptophyta > Magnoliopsida > Poales > Poaceae > Aegilops > Aegilops tauschii. The sequence continues at coordinate 191,710,776 of NC_053037.3, forward strand.
GATCCGGTTGGAATGGCTTGAGAATTAAGCTGTTGCAATAAGCCTTCCTGCTCAAAGCATCTGCAATGACATTGGCCTTGCATGGAGTATAGTCAATACTCGGATTGTACTCTTGAATCATCTTGACCCATCGAGTTTGCCTGAGATTGAGGTTTGGCTGAGTGAAGAAGTACTTGAGACTCTTGTGATCGGTGAATATGTCCACTTTCCTTCCCAACAAGAGATGTCACCATGTTATTAATGCATGGACAACTGCCGCCAACTCAAGATCGTGAGTGGGGTAGTTCTTTTCGTTGGGCTTCAACTGACGAGAGGTATAGGCCACAACTTTCTTCTCTTGCATTAACACAGCACCGAGACCTTGAAGAGAAGCATCACAGAAAACTTCGAATGGCTTGGATTCGTCAGGAGGAGGTAAGACAGGAGCTGTGACGAGTTTCTCTTTGAGAGTGTTGAAAGCAACGTCACCCTCAGGAGACCAGACATACTTCACATGCTTCTGGAGGAGGTTGGAAAGAGGCTTTGCAATCTTAGAGAAATTCTCAACGAATCTTCGGCAATAGCTTGCAAGACCCAGAAAACTGCGAAGCTGCTTGACATTCTGAGGAGGTTCCCAATTCACAATTGCAGACACCTTCTCGGGATTAAAAGCGATGCCCTTGGCAGAGATGATATGACCAAGGTAAAGAACTTCATCGAGCCAAAACTCACATTTGGAAAAATTCGCGTAGAATTGATACTCTCTGAGCTTGTCGAGCACCAATCGCAAATGTTTGGCATGATCCTTCTTATTCTTGGAGAAGACCAAGATATCATCGAGATACACCAGGACGAATTCATTGGTATAGGGGTTGAAGATGAAATTCATCATCCGAGAGAATGTTTGAGGAGCATTGACAAGGCCGAAAGACATGACAGTATATTCATAAGAACCAAAGCTTGTTCTGAATGCTGTGTTGGGAATATCTTCTTCACGAATGCGAATCTGATGATAACCCATACGAAGGTCAAGCTTGGAGAAAACTTTAGCACCCTTGAGTTGCTCGAATAGCTCATTGATGTTGGGAAGTGGATACTTGTTCTTGATTGTCTTCTTGTTCAATGGACGGTAGTCGACACAAAGTCGGTCCGTGCCATCCTTCTTCTGGACAAAAAGAACACCACAACCCCATGGAGATGAACTCGGTCTAATCAAACCCAGACTCTCTTGTTCATCGAGCTGTTTCTTCAATTCCTTCAGCTCCTTGGGTCCAAGCTTGTATGGATGCTTGCAAACGGGTTCCGTGTCAGGCTCAAGATCGATAACGAACTCAACTGGCCGGTGAGGAGGCATACCCGAAAGCTCTTCTGGAAAGACATCTTGGTACTCACAAACGACTGGAACCTGAGAGATGGCATTCAACTCGTCCTTCTCATTGAGAGAAAACAACCGAATGGTTTCATCACGAGCGGCATCACATCCTCAGAAGAGTGTGTCAATTGAACTTCCCTGGCAGCACAATCAAGTTGAGCCTTGTGCTTAGAAAGCCAGTCCATCTCGAGAATTAGATCAATATCCGAGTCAGCAAGAACAATTGGTTTGGCCAGAAATTTATAGTCGCCCATCTTGATAACGGAATCTCAAACAAATACTCGAGAAGTCATTTGTCGAGCCGGGGAAACAATAGACAAAGGACTCGGCAATACTTCAGTAACCAGATCATGCATAGCCACAAAAGGTCTTGAAATGAAAGAATGTGATGCACCAGTATCAAATAAGACTTTTGCAGGAATATCATTAACTGAGAGATTACCCATTATCACATCAGTAGATTCCTCCGCTTGAGCTGCATTCATCATGTTCACCTTTGCAGACTTGGGATTATGCTTGACCATTGCATTGCTGGAAGATCTCACAGGAGGAGGAGGCGGAATGCGCCTTTGATTGAAGCATTTGTTAGCATAGTGACCTTTCTGCTGACACTTGTTGCAAGTCACCTCTGAGTGGACGATGATAAGGAGCATTCGACTTTGGAGCTTGATTCTGAGACTTGTTCTGATAGCCAGGGTTGGATGAGTGGGAAGATCCATGGCCACCTTTGTTCTTCTGCTGGTAAGGCTGACGAAACGGCGGAGGAGGTGGCAACCAGAACTTCTGTTGCTTAGCAGCCACTAGTGAGGAAGAAGAAGACTGAACTGCGTCCCTGACTCTCTTCTTAGATGCCTCACACTTGAGCTGAGCAGCCTCTTGCTTCAGTGCCATGTTGTAGAAATCATCATACTTGGTCGGCTCAAAAAGCACTAGAGGTAATTGCAGATCTTCTCTGAGGCCACCTCTGAATTGATAGATCATGCTCTTTTCATCAGGAACGTCTTGCTTAGCAAAGAGAGCGAGTTTCTGAAACTGAGTATTGTATTGATACACGGACATGCTGCCTTGCTTGAGATTGCGGAACTCCTCACGCTTGCTCTCAACAACACTTTGTGGAATGTGGTGAGCTTTGAAGTCTCGACGGAAATCATCCTAGGTAATCACACGACCTCCTCTGGAATCTTTTTATTGTTGATACCACTCGGCAGCTTGATCCTTAAGTTGAAAAGAAGCGAACTTGACAAAGTCCTCAGGCCTGACATTGCTACATTCAAAATGCTTGTTGATGTCCATGAGCCAATCATCGGCATCTGTGGCCTCGGCACAGTAGCTGAAAGACTTCGGTTGATTTGCAAGAAACTGGTTGAGGGTAGCGAAGTGAGGCTGACTGTTGCCTTGGCCTTGATTTCCTTGATTGCCTTGCCCTTGGGTGCATTCTTGCAAGAGTGGCAAAATCATCCAAGCATTGGCGTTGGTGGCTACCATGATAGCTTGCCCTGCCTCCGAAGGCGGAGGTGGTGGCGGAGGGTTCGCCTGACTCCCTTCATTGCGTTCCAGATTCTGACGCGTTGGCGGAGCCATCCTGAAGAGGGTGACATCCGTTAGCATCTTGATAGACAGATAGACAAATTGAATCAACGGATAGAAATTGCAACATATAGTCTTCACAATAAACATTCGAACGAGGATGAACGAATGAATTCCATAGTAAATCATCACACTTACATTAAGTTGAGAAGCCACTTAGAAAAAGGTATGGAATCAACATTTGACTTCGAAGCAATTCGAATACCACAATTAAAAAAAACAAAGTATTGGCTTGCCGAATAAGCCGGAACAAACATATGATAGAGATTTCGTCCGAAGTTTTCGTGGTGGGGCCCACACGGGCTCGATCGTACAGCACCATCATGTACAAGGCAGTGCACATGACATACGAAGCGTCCCCGAGTCGGCATAGCCAAGGACTCTTTAAGACACTACGAGACCACTATAAAACCAACCATGGAAAGGCGGACCACTAGACGTCGAATCCCAATCTCATATCATGCGTCTGTCGGAAAGATATCCTAGGAGCTACTTGAATTCCCACTTATAAACTCCCGAAACTTTCTGGTTATGCAATCTGGTGTTGGGGATACAGGGGACACAAAAATATATCACCCAAACTAGCAATCCCTAGATCAAGCTGTATCCATCCGTCAACACATAACCAAGAAACCTTCGGAAATCGTGTACCTCAACCTTCGAAAAGCATCCGTTATACGAGTTATGGCAATACTCCCGAACTCCTGCCCCAGTACTGGGTGGCGTCGAGGTGATCTCACCAACAACTGCATAAAAGAGATTTCGATGTCGGCGAAACTCAGGTATTCCAGAACTGCAACGATAAAATTGTGACGACAACACCTCGGAGCTCAACTCCCCGGGACACTGCCACAACCCCTAAATGTCAGGAGGCACTAAGAACAATGTTCTCGTCACAAAACCATCGGAACGATTCGAAGATACCCGCGTGATCCTAAATTTTTTTAGTGAAATTTGAGGAGAGAAGAGTCAAAACTTCTACGTCAGGAGACCTCACCAGAGCGACGAAGGGACTGAGGAGTAAAAATAATCCTACTCTCTGACATATATAATCCTAAGACTCAAAACATTTTTGTTCTAGACTCAACAACGCCAGCGATTCGATCAAGCAGGGGGCTCCTAAGTCGGGGATGGCTCTGATTACCAACTTGTAACGCCCACGATGCGGCTATATCTCCCACGTGTCAAGGCACGACTTAGAGGCATAACCGCATTGTGGTTTTGTCGCAAGAAGGGTCATCTTCACACAATCCCATGTAATGAACAAGAATGGGATAACGAGAGTTGGCTTACAATCGCCACTTCACACAATACATAAATATAATTCATACATCATCCAAAACCCACACATAGACCGACTACAGTCAAATCCAAATGAAAATAAGATAACCCCAAATGCTAGATCCCCGATCGTCCCAACTGGGCTCCACTACTGATCATCAGGAAAAGAAACATAGTAACGACTACGTTCCTCGTTGAGCTCCCACTTGAGCTCGGTTAACCGTTGGAGCATCAAACGACCTCCAAATGGAACGAAACTTGACAGGTGGTCTACCGGTGGTATACCAAGGCCACTTGACAAACCTCGGTCCATTCTGAGAACGTTTAACACCCGCTCACGAAAAGAGACAAGAGGGGTGCGCCGGAGCATGTGGGAGTGTCGGATTGCAAAACGGACAACGGGGAAAATGCTCGGATGCATGAGACGAACATGTATGCAAATGAGATGCACATGATGACATGATATGAGATGCATGACATGAACAAAATGCAAAACGAAAAACAAAACCCGACCATGAAGGGAATATCATAACACATAGCCGAAAATGGCAAGAGTTGGAGTTACAAATATGGAAAATTACATCCGGGGTGTTACACAATCAGTCGACAACGGGATAGCGAAAGTGACTTTGGTACGTGCCGGATCTGTCGATTGCTCGACTGCCGTCCCAGGCATCTCAGTCGACTGAGGAACCTGAGCCTCAGGCGCTTTCCTGCTCAGTTCCTTGTCCCTCCTCATCCTTCCCCTCAGCGGTACTTCTTCTTCATCATCCGGGAGCACAACAACATCTCGTGGTGCTGCAACAAACAGAGAAAGTCAAAGAGATAGCTGACAAACAATCCAGTCGTCCAAATAAATTGGAGTCGGGTAGACTTACTGGCTTTGGAGGTAGCTGCATCGGCGGTTTCCTCGTCGACTGGGGTCTTGTCGATATCCATATCAGTTGCAGCCGAGGCCGGGCTGTAAAGGTTCATCATCCACTCGGTCAGTACAAGAGAATCGGTCAGAACAAGAAAATACGGGGAGAACATTTACCCGGAAGCAACAGGAACGTCCATCTTGATTCTAGGCAGGGTCTTCCTAGCCTTCGAAGGATTGATCTTGGGCTACTTGGTGACCTTCTCAGCCAATTCTGGAGTCGAAGCCCAAGCGCGCTTTTGAGATGGAGCGCTTGAGGCCACAGCCTTCCGCGCCTGCCCGCGGGATCATGGTGCTGCTTGGATCGACGTTCGGAACGAGGTGGTGAGTCGGCTACCTCCTCGTCGTCCGACTCATCGCTCTCATCTTCATCATCGTCGGCTGGTGACTCCCACTCGCCGCTCTCCTCCGCGCTGTCCTCGCCTTCATGGTCCTGCTCCAGAGCTTGCTCGCCATTGGGCATTGAGTACATCTCTGTATAAATCTACAAAACAAGGAGCCGAGTGGAAATCAGTCGGATCAACAAACAGTCAGAAAACACATCCAAATTCAATCAGGTGTAGTGGCCAAACCTTGTGTGGTTGGTTGCTTTCGCTGAAAGGTTTGACTCTCCTGGCGCCCCTGGGGTTGTCCTTGTTCCCGGTGTTGCCCCTCAGCCACTGTTTTTGCCTCCACCTCCTCCGGATGAACCCGAGCTGTATCACCTGCCCCGGAGTACATCCACATGGAGTGGTCATGAGCTTGGAGTGGTTTAATGCGCCGACTGAGGAACACCTCCAGCAGATCCATGCCGGTGACACCTTGGTTGATCAGTTGAACTACTCTCTCAACCAACATGCCCGTCTCCGGCTTCTCCGCGGCGGTCACTTTCAAGGAAGATGGAGTTTGAACACGATAAAAAGAGAAAGGGGGAAGTCCAGTCGACTGGCCTGGGGTCACGATATCCTGGCAATAGAACCAGGTCGACTGCCAGCCCCTGACCGACTCAGGAAGAGTCATCGAAGGGAAGGAACTCCTCTTCCTCTTCTGAATACCCAGACCCCCACACATCTGGATAACATGGGTTTTCTCTTCGTTTGAGTTCTCTTTCTTCACTGTTTGGGAGCGGATGGTGAAAATGTGCTTGAAAAGACCCCAGTGCGGTCGACACCCTAGAAAATTCTCGCACATGGATACGAATGCGGCAAGGTATGTGATGGTGTTGGGAGTGAAATGATGGAGTTGAGCCCCGAAGAAATTCAAGAAACCTCAAAAGAAGGGGTGTGGAGGAAGCGACGAACCGCGGTCGACATGAGTGGCAAGCAGAACACACTCACCCGGTTGCGGCCGTGGCTCCGTTTCCCCCTCCGGCAGCCGCGCGGACCCATGGACGATCAGCCCTAACTCGGCCATATCATCCAAGTCTTCCTGCTGAAGCGAGGATCGGATCCAATCTCCCTGGATCCAACCCCGCGGCAGCTCCGAGCGCGATGAAGATCCCCAATTCGTCTTCTTGCCTTTCGCCGCCCCCGTCGCCTTCTTCGCGCATTCCGGCGCCGCCATTTTCTCCTTCCCCATGGCGGCGGAGCGGAGGCGTCGAGATTGGAGAAGCCGGATGGGGTGAAGGAGCGAGAGGAAGAAGAAGGAGAATGGGAACGCACAGTGCGGACGCCTCGGCCTCGCCGCTTTTAAAGGCCAACTTCCGAGTGGCTGACGCGTGGGTCCGGGCGATCCTGTCAAATCCCGCAACAGTTGCACACGGGGCACGTGGCGAAAAAGGTGGCGCAGAAATCAAAACGTCCTGTTTATCCACTTCGCTTACCACGGCACGCTCCGCCTCGTGCGCTTTCACCGAAATTTCGAATCCCGCGAAATCCGGGATCCTCTGCAACCGATCACGCCAAAGATTTCGCGTCAAAGACAACACTCGGCGGGTGACGTTATAAAAACCAATTGGCAATTCCTGAATTGATCAAGGCGACTGAAACGAAGCCGAAGTTCCAACACTAGCCTCCGTTCGGAGATGAGTTCTTGAGAAAGGCAAGAGTCAAAGCAAGATCAACTCCAACCTTCTTTTCACTCGGTCCTCAATCCATTCGGGGGCTAATTATGAGGACATAGACCTGAGGTAGGGTAATAGGCCTGACCTATACGTCCTACCTAAGTCCTTGTCCTAGAAGCAAAGAAGTTAAAGAGCAAATAGAGAGGGCTCAACAAAGGTGTCGAGTGCAATCCACTCGACCTACCATTCACTCGGAGATCCCTCCTTATTTAGATCACTCGACCACTCAACCACTCGACGTGCAGAAGACCTAAAGCCACTCCGCGCAGCAACGGTCGGGCGTTTACTCATAGGCTTAATGATCATTTATAGCACTTTATTATTGATGTTACCTGTAACACTCTCGCTTTATGTACATTGAATCCTGTGTAACGGAGGGGAGCTGGGGTCCTGGCGCACTCTATATAAGCCACCCCCTCCTCTGAGACAATGGTTCGCACCCCCTGTAACACACACATACATATAATCCAGTCGACCACCTCCGGGCTCCGAGACGTAGCTGTTACTTCCTCCAAGAAGGGCCTGAACTCGTAAATCTCGTGCGTACAGCTTCCCCATAGATAGGATCTTGCCTCTACATCCCTACCCCCCATTCTACTGTCAGACTTAGAACCACGACAGCTGGTGCGGCAGGAAGGCATCACAAAAGGTGGACCACGGTATGGTCATCCAGGACACGCCTGCACTTGAGAGATTACTTGTAGTTGATCAAGAAGGTCCAACAAGAATCAATGTCATTTCTGCCTCGAAATTGACAGTGGTGGGCTACTCGTCTGACAAATACTCCGAACTTGTTATTGGATCCACACCCGTTCAGGTACAATAGCCGCCTTCTACCTCTCCTTCTCCAAATTAACATATTTCTAGTTTTGAAGATGTTTGTTCGTCAAGGGGATCCTCTCTCTCCCCTTATTTTTGTGTTAGCCGCTGACCTTCTTCAGGCCGCCATCAACGCTGCATTCAGACAAGGCCAAATCCAGTTGCCGTTCCCCTGTGCTGGACAAACAGAATATTCGGTGGTCCAATACGCCGATGATACGATCCTGTAAATGTCGGCATGCACACAACAAGCGACCATCATCAAAGGGATTCTGACGGACTATGCATCATCCATTGGCTTGCGGATTAACTTCCATAAATCCACGCTCATCCCAATCAACCTCTCTGAGAATGCAGCTGCCGCTTTTGCAAATCTGTTCGGATGCACGGTTGGATCGATGCCATTCACATATCTTGGCTTGCCACTCGGTACGTCCAAACCCACCGTACTGGATCTCATGCCACTTGTTTGTAGTGCTGAACGCCGCCTCACCTGTACTATAGTGATGATGTCCTACGGTGGCAAACTTTCATGGCTTAATGCGACTATTACTTCTTTACTCATATATGCCATGTGCACGCTCAAGTTCGCCCCTAAACTGATCGAGATGCTTGACAAGATCAGGTGGAGATGTCTATGGACCAAGAAAACTGAACAGGGTGACAAGTGCAACTCCTTAGCCGCTTGGGATATGGTGTGTAAACCCAAAAAACTTGGAGGCCTCGGAGTCATCAACATTAAGCTACAGAACGATGCATTGCTCACGAAGTTCCTCCACAAGTTCTATAACAAGATGGATATTCCGTGGGTACATCTCATATGGGACACTTACTACGTGCATAAGATACCGCATGCAATGGCGCCGATCGGCTCATTCTAGTGGCGTGACGTCCTGAAGCTCACCCCCATCTATCATGGAATATCGCAGGTGCAGGTGGTATTGGGCACGACAGCACTATTTTGGAAGGACCTCTGGGGCAATGATGTCTTGCAATCCTCACACCTCCGCGCTTTCTCCTTTTCTATGCATGAGGATGTGTCTGTTAAGGGTTTCTTGGAGAGCACGTCACTTGCCGCGACCTTCCATCTCCCACTGTCCCCCTAGGCTCTTGATGAGGTGCGGGACATGCAAGTTCTCTCCACCCACATGAGCCTGACCTCCATCGTCAATGACGTTTGGCACTATGTTTGGGGCAAAACGGATTCAGACCAGCCGACTACTATCAATATTTCTTCAGAGACGCAAACGTTCATCCTATCTTCAAATGCCTATGGCGATCTCACTGCATCATGAGGATCAAAGTCTTCGGTTGGATCTTACTCCATGACAGGCTCAACACGCGCAACATGCTAAAACGTTAGCACTATGACATTGGTGATGATCATAGATGTCTACTCTGCGGGGGTCCACAGGAAGAAACGGTTGATCACATGATATTCACTTGCCCCTTTAGTCAACGTTGCTAGCGAAAACTTCGCATCATTTGGCCTGCGTTTAACTGTCGCCTACACCTGCTGCAAGCCACCAAAGACGCCTAGGACGGCCCCCTCTTCTTCGACACATTCCTCATGGCAGCTTGGAGCTTGTGGAAGGAAAGGAACAACAAGCATTTCAGAAGGGTGGACCCCACCATCGACGCCTGGCTTCAAAGGTTCAAGAAGGATTTTGGCTGCTACAACATAGAACCAAGAGGGCACATTCTGCCCTTATTTCCCCCTTCATAGCTGATCTTTGGCTAGTAGACCTTGCTGTAGGTCAACATTGGCCAGTCACCTCCTCTTCTTGGGTGGTTGGCACTAATGTACATATGATGTAACTTTGTAACACCTTCATTTATATATGAAAACACAGTAGGAGCCTCTCCTATTGTCCTTCCCATCAAAAAAAGAGATGTTTGTTCGTCTGTCATTCAGAAAATGGTTCCGACAAGCTTGACCCCGAAACTGCGCACAGTGAATGTCTTGGCACTAGAATCTATCGGGCCCGACCTGGAGCAAGTTATCCGTTTCCTGAGATGCTTTCCATGCCTGGAGAAGCTATATATCGAGGTGATGTTCCTTTCCTGTTAAATGTTAACCATAAGGGCGTTCAATTTGTGACACCTTTTTCCAAGTTTACATTGACAATGTACTACGATTTTTGAAGGTTCTTTTGGAGGATTTTAGTACATACATGCCCCCCCATATTGGTTGCTTGATCCATATGGTTACAATGAATAAGTATTTCTCCTTTGGATTCATCTGTACTAGTTTTCTTAGGGAACTTTTCATCCACTCCAACCTCTTGTGAAGAAGGCTACATTTTTCTAGAATGTAATCAAATGCCCATGTTAATCATGTCAGATCGAAGATGGCATGTTAGTGCATTTTACAAATCCTGCAAACCAAATAGCTAGGCCTGTAGTAATGTTCAAAACTGCATGTAGGCACTAACACGTTTTCTTCTTTTGTAGATAAGATTAGGCCCAGTGGTGGATACTGTGATACAATATAACAATCACATCGAACGCCTAGATTTGCATCTCTCAGAAATTACTTTGAACTCCTACCGAGGGACCTTACCGGAGATTATATTCGCCAGGTTCTTTGTTCTGAGAGCAAGGGTGCTGAAGGAAATGAGGTTTGCCCTACATTTATTTCGCAAAAATGAATGGTCTGTTGATCAGTGCCGGCGCCTGCGGCAGAATGGAGTAGGCTCCAAAAATGCTGAATTTCATTTTGGAACTTCAGATGACAGAGTAATCGGAAGTCATCGGGTCAACCCCATACATGACTTCTCAGTGGCTGACCCCTTTGCAAAAATTGTGAGGTTTCGAAGCCAGACTTTGAAGCGGTGATATTAGTTTGAACCTCTCTGATATCCATGTTCAGCGCATCAGCACGAGCGTTTTGAAGCTGATGAGCTGAATTTCATTTCTAATATCAGTTTTAACCTTGTAATCTTCGAATTTGAGCCATATAACTCTGGAATCTGAACCTTGTAACATTTCGAGCTTTTGTAGTACAATCGTTTAAGTGGCATCGTATGAGACTCGTATATTGCCAGCACTACTTTGACCTTAATATGCAATGGTCTTAGATTTTATTAACCATTCTCGAATCAGTTTAACTTGTCGATCTCATAGCACACGATCTGTATAGCTAACTCGACTGCGATCTTCGACATTATTGCACACAGTTGGTTTCTTCCACCGTGTGCACTGTAGAGCGCAGAATTAATTATCGCACTCGAGTGTCCATCACCCAAGGGTAAACTTTTGACCGAAGTCCTTCCACACACTTCGTTTTTACAAAGCTTTTTACCAATAAACGCCCATGATTTGTCCCTCTTCTAGCCGACGCGTGGCGAAACTAGCCGGCCGGGAAGCTTGCACGGTAAACAATGCGGTAGCGCGGGAACAGGCTCACCGACGATACATTTGGCGTCTCTTCGAGCCCACGCCTGGGGTGCGGTGTTGTCAAGCGTGCACTGGTTTCTGGAATCCTTCGCTATGAACGCCGTGACAAGACGTGACGATTACAGGCCGGCCGGCCCCCATTTATTACAGCGGCCATTTAACCTACCCTTATGTCTCTTCAACTTTTCGATATCGCCCCACCATTGCAAGAAGCACACCCACCACGAGAAATTCTTAGAGGGTATCCTGCGCGGCTCCAATGGCGCTCCGAGCGGCTGCCGACGAGGAGCAGCAGTTCACCATGCGTGCCGTGGTGGACACCCACAGAAGGTTCATGGACCTCTCGGTGGTGTACACCAATGATCCGGTCTGGGTGGAGCACTCCATCCACATCATGGAGCTGTTGCTTGCCGAGGAGAAGTACAAGGTGGTCGGGTTCGACCTCGAGTACACCCGCGCTCATGCCGGGTCTCGTCCCAAGGTCGCCGTCGCCCAGATGTGCGTGCGCCACCACGTCCTCGTCTACCAATACTTCCTGGCCACAAGGCCTTGTGAGCGTTTTGCTAGGTTTGTCAACAGCCCCCACTACATGTTCGCTACGGTGGACGTCACCAACGATGTAAAGGCGCTCGAGAATTTGGGCATCGCCTGCGAGAATCTTGTCGACATCCAGGGCCAATACAAGATCAGGGGCAGCAAGGAGCATGAGAAGGACTCACTGGTTCACCTCGCCGAGGCCATCATCGACCCCTACTACAGAGACATGAAGGATTCGTGCAACAAGGACAAGCGTGCCTGGCACTCGGCCTAGATGGAGAAACTCAACAAAGCTCACGTCGTGTACGCGACCAAGGGGGCGTACACGAGCTACGACATGTACATGAGGATCGTTGACATGAGGAAGTCCCTCCTTCCCCAAAACGGCCAGGGATCCAGCCGGAAGCATAGCAATGAAAAGCGTCGTCGCAACAATAAGTAGATGATTAGATCCTCGTTTCTGCTACTTTAGTATGGATGTAATTGCTTTCTTTGGTGTGTGGAAATGTTATGTGTGTAGTCACTTGTGTAATTGTCTGATTAATTTGGTTATGCAATGCTATCTTTTTAAGTATATATGTTGATGCTCTGTAGACAGAGCGTAGATGTTGTGCGGACAAAGAAAATCACATCGCACACAGACTAAACAACTGAACCCGTCGGTGATGTTTTCATCAATCACTCACAATTGTATACCAGCAATCATTTTCTCACAACACACACGGCTTGTTAGCAGTAATCCTCTGTGTTGTTATTGGTCTTCACACACGTTTCCGATTACAGACCTGTTTGCCTCGTGTCACACACATCTTGTTCATTTGAACCGTTTCTGTTCTCATGTCTCAACGCAAACAGTTCATCCGAGTGAACCGCATGCCGTATATCGCACACACCTTTGATCTGGCTGACTGTTTCTTTTGTGTTGCCTAATCACAAACAGTTCATCCGAGTGAACCGTATGTTGTGTATCACACACGCCTTCATCTGGCTGCCCGTTTCTTTTGTTCCTCCTCATCGCAAACAGTGAATTGAACTGAACCGTATGCCCTTCATCGCACATGCAACTAAAACATGAACCGTGTTTGATGCATCCGTCATCGCAAACGTTTTATACATTTCTGACGGTTTTCATACAACACCATTTGTGATTATTGCATCGCACACAGTTTCTCGAAGGGTCTCTGATCGTAGTGTCGCGTTAGCAGCATCCTGCAGTAGTGAATCTTTCCATGACATGCTCAAGAGTCAAAGTTGTTTCATTAATCATAAGGGGTGGTGAGCCAACAAAATTTCGCATAGCATTAAAAGCATCAAGAGAGGGACACATCAAGAAATTTCCACCGGTAATCGTATCAAGGACGAATCTATACCAAGTGGTGATGCCCACATAAAAACAACGAAGAAGAACAACGGTAGATTGCTTTCGAATAGATCTATTATGAGCATTGCAAATTCTATACCAAGCATCTTTTAGATTTTTCTCCTCCCCTTTGTTTAAAGTTGAGAACTTCGTTCTCGGGAGTGCAAGCAATAGAGGAAGAACTATCCATAACGGCAATCAAGACTGCACACAAAACCAGATCCGGTAAGGAAACGGCAAACGAAAAAGAGGGGCGAATAAAACGGCAAATTTTTGTGAAGTGGGGGAGAGGAAAACGAGAGGCAAATGGCAAATAATGTAAATTGCGAGGAGATGAGATTTGTGATTAGGAACCTGGTATATGTTGAAGATCCTCCCCGGCAACGGCGCCAGAAATTCCTTTTGATGCGGCTTGAAGCTACGTCGGTATTTCCCCAAAGAGGAAGGGATGATGCAGCACAGCGGCGGTAGGTATTTCCCTCATATGTGAAACCAAGGTTATCGAACCAGTAGGAGAACCAGCAACACAACGTAAACAACACCTGCACACAAATAACAACTACTCGCAACCCGACGTGTAAAATGGGTTGTCAATCCCTTTCGTGTAGCGGCGCCCCAAGATGGGCAAACAACCGTGAATAAAATTGTAGTAGATTGATAGATCGAATGCCAAATAAAATAAATAAGAATAAATTGCAGCAAGGTATTTTTGTATTTTTGGTTTAATATATCTGAAAATAAAAGCAAAGGAAAATAGATCGCAAAGGAAAATAATATGAGAAAGAGACCCGGGGGCCGTAGGTTTCACTAGTGGCTTCTCTCCAGAAAAATAGCAAACGGTGGGTGAACAAATTACTGTTGGGCAATTGATAGAACTTCAAATAATCATGACGATGTCCAGGCAATGATCATTACATAGGCATCACGTCCAAGATTAGTAGACCGACTCCTGCCTACATCTATTACTATTACTCCACACATCGACCGCTATCCAGCATGCATCTAGTGTATTGAGTTCATGGAGAAATGGAGTAATGCAATAAGAACGATGACATGATGTAGAAAAGATCTATCTATGTAGAGATAGACCCCATCATTTTATCCTTAGTAGCAACGATACCTACGTGTCGGTTCCCTTTCTGTCACTGGGATCAAGCACCGTAAGATCGAACCCGCTACAAAGCACCTCCTCCCATTGCAAGATAAATAGATCAAGTTGGCCAAACAAAACCCAAATATCGGAGAAGAAATACGAGGCTATAAGCAATCATGCATAAAAGAGATCAAAGAAACTCAAATACTTTCATGGATATAAAAAGATAGATCTGATCATAAACTCAAAGTTCATCCGATCCCAACAAACACACCGCAAAAAGAGTTACATCATATGGATCTCCAAGAGACCATTGTATTGAGAATTCAGCGAGAGAGAGGACGCCATCTAGCTACTAACTACGGACCCAAAGGTCTACAAAGAACTACTCACGCATCATCGGAGAGGCACCAATGGAGGTGGTGAACCCCATCCGAGATGGTGTCTAGATTGGATCTGGTGGTTTTGGACTCTGCGGCGGCTGGAATTGATTTTCTTTGATGCCTTTATGGTTTCTGGAATATTGGGGTATTTCTAGAGAAAAGAGGCAGTCCGAGGGGCACCCGAGGTGGGCACAACCCACCAGGGCGCGCCTGGGCCTCCTGGCGCGCCCTGGTGGGCTGTGATCTCCTCGGAGCACCCCCAGGCGCAGCCTTGGCCCATTAGGTGTCTTCTGGTCCATAAAAAATCTCCGTAAAGTTTCTTTGCATTTGGACTCCGTTTGGTATTGATTTCCTGCGATGTAAAAAACATGCAGAAAACATCAACTGGCATTTGGCACTATATCAATAGTTTAGTACCAAAAAATGATATAACATGACTATAAAATGATTATAAAATATCCAAGATTGATAATATAATAGCATGGAACAATAAAAAATTATAGATACGTTGGAGACGTATCATAGTCATCTTGCACTTGTCGTTCCGCCTTGGTAGCTTGGTGCACTAGCTCGATGAGGTTGCAGTAAGGTTGGAAGTCAGCGATCTTCTTGATAGGATGGTTGAGGCCATTCAAGAAACATGCCATGGTTTGCTCCTCGTCTTCATTGACATTTGATCGAATCATTGCAATCTCCGTTTCCTCGTAGTACTCTTCACCGGTCTTTGTGCCTTGCTTGAGGAGCTGTGGTCGCTTGAAGAGGTCTCGGCTATAGTACGTGGGTACAAAGCGTGCTCTCGTGACATCCTTCATTTGAGCCCATGTTGTGATTGGTGGGTTGATACGTCTCCAACGTATCTATAATTTTTTATTGTTCCATGCTATTATATTATCTTTTTTGGATGTTTTATATGCATTAATTTGCTGTTTTATATTATTTTTGGTAAAAACTTATTAACCTAGAGCCCAGTGCCAGTTTCTGTTTTTTCCTTGTTTTTGAACTTTGCGGAAAAGGAATACGAAACGGAGTCCAAACGGAATAAAACTTCACGATGATTTTTCTTGGACCAGAAGACACCCAGGAGACTTGGAGTTCAAGTCAGAAGAGCCACGAGGTGGCGACAAGGGTGGAGGGCGCGCCTAGGGGGGTAGGGCATGCCCCTTACCTTATGGGCCCCTCATAACCCCCTGACCTAGTTCTGCCTCCTATATATTCACATATATTCCCTGATACGTCTCCAACGTATCTATAATTTGTTATTGTTCCATGCTATTATATAATCCATCTTGGAGGTTTGATATGCATTTATATGCTATTTTATATGATTTTTGGGGCTAACCTATTAACCTAGAGCCCAGTGCCAGTTTCTGTTTTTTCCTTGTTTTTGAGTTTTGCAGAAAAGAAATATCAAACAGAGTCCAAATGAGCTGAAAAATTACGGTGATTTTTTATGGAACACAAGAAGCCCCCGAAGCAAAAGAGTTGGGCCAGAAGACCCACGAGGCCTCCACAAGGTTGAAGGGCGCCCCCCTAGGGCGCACCCTGTCTTGTCGTTGCCTCGTGGACCCCCTGACTTGTTCCCGACGTAAAAAATTCCTATAAATATAGAAACCGCCATAAATAAACCTAGATCAAGAGTTCCGCCATTGCAAGCCTCTGTAGCCACGAAAAACCAATTAGGAGCCCGTCCTGCCACCCTGCCGGAGGGGGAAACCATCACCGGTGGCCATCTTCATCATCCCCTCGCTCTCCATGACCAGGAGGGAGTATTTCACCCTCGGGGCTGAGGGAATGTACCAGTAGCTATGTGTTTGATCTCTCTCTCTCTCTTGTTCTTGATATGGCACGGTCTTGATGTACTGCGAGCTTTGTTAGTATAGTTTGATCATATGGTGTTTCTCCCCCTCTACCTTCTTGTGATGAATTGAGTTTTACCTTTGAGGTTTCACTATTATCAGATTGAATACTATTATGGATTTGAGAACACTTGATGTATGTCTTGCATGGGATACCCATGGTGACAATGGAGTGTTCTATTGATTCACTTGATGTACGTTTTGGCACTCAACTCACGGATTCCAGAGGTGACATTGGGGTAATCTATGCATAGGGGTTGATGCACGTTTTCGTCCTTGTTTCTCCTGTAGAAATCTTGGGGCACTCTTTGAGGTTCTTTGTGTTGGATTGAATATTATGAATCTGAAGTTGTTTGATGCATATCGTATAATTCACCCACAGATACTTGTGGTGACATTGGAGTATCTAGGTGACATTAGGGTTGATTGATGTGTGTCATATGGTGTTATTTTACTATGAAGTCTAGGGCTGTTTGTGACACTTATAGGAATAGCTCAATGGATTGATCGGAAAAGAATAACTTTGAGGTGGTTCCGTACCCTACAAGAAATTTCATCTTATGTTCTCCGTGATAGGAACTTTGGAGTGACTTTTGTCGCACGTTGAGGGATTGCCATATGATCTAATTGTTGGGGAATGTATCAT
Organism: Aegilops tauschii subsp. strangulata; assembly: GCF_002575655.3. Lineage (NCBI taxonomy): Eukaryota > Viridiplantae > Streptophyta > Magnoliopsida > Poales > Poaceae > Aegilops > Aegilops tauschii. Next base: position 191,728,048 of record NC_053037.3, read on the forward strand.
GCAATTTCAAAAAATTTCCTACAATCACGCAAGATCTATCTAGGAGATGCATATCAACGAAAGGGGGAGAGTGTGTCTACATACCCTCATAGACCCAAAGCGGAAGCGTTAGGTTAACGCGGTTGATGTAGTCGAACGTCTTCACGATCCAACAATTCTAGTACCGAACATACGACACCTCTGAGTTCAGCACACGTTCAGCTCGATGACGTCCCTCGAACTCTTGATCCAGCAGAGGGTCGAGGGAGAGTTCCGTCAGCACGATGGCGTGGTGACGGTGATGGTGATGTGATCCGCGCAGGGCATCGCCTAAGCATTACGACGCTATGACCGGAGAAGTAAACTGTGGAGGGGGGCACCGCACACGGCTAAGAGAACAATTAATGTGCTATGGGGAGCCCCTGCCCCCATATATAAAGGAGAGGAGGAGGAGGCGGCCGGCCAGGAGGGGCACGCCATGGGGGGGGAGTCCTACTAGAACTCCACTCGTAGTAGGATTCGCCCCCCCTTTCTCCTTTCTTACCGGAGGGGAAAAGGAAGGGGAGGGAGAGGGAGAGGGAAACGGGGGTCGCACCCCCTCCTCCTTGTCCTATTCATACTCCCTTGGAGGGGGGCGCGCGCCACCCCTCGCGGGTTTCCCTCTCTCTCCCCTAAGGCCCATGTAGGCCCAATACTTCCCCCGGGGGGTTCCAGTAACCCCTCGGTACTCCGGTAAATACCCGAACCACTCGAAACCATTCCGATGTCCGAGTACTACCTTCCTGTTGGGGATATGACTATTAGATATGACCCGCCCAGGCGGGGCCGGGTCATCCCTATGGCGGTTCATCTCGATGAAGCCCAAGTATATATTAAAGATGACGGTTCATAGACAGACTTATTAGAGGGCCCAAACTTGGAGGCGGCTTAAGACCCACGAGTATAAGTCGCCGTGTATATGTAAACTTGTATTGTAAGGCATGTAAGATAAGTCACCGAGCCGGACACGTTGTATGAGTCGGCCGGGACTCTGTAAGCCGCGGGGCGTCAACCCGTGTATATAAGGGGATGACCCGGCAGCGACTTAGGGCAAGAACAACAGATCGAGAGCCAGGCAAAGCGTATTCGCTCCCTGGTCATCGAAACCCTAGCAATACCACCTCAAACTGGATTAGGCTTTCACCTTCACCGCAAGGGGCTGAACTAGTATAAACTCCTTGTGTCCTTTGTCTTGCTTAACCCCTTTAAGCTAACCTCGTCACAATGGCTCCACAACTAAGTCCTTCCATGACGACATCTGCAGTGACACTTCCACGATAGTTGGCACCCACCATGGGGCCAACGCACGGTGGTTTCGAGTTCTTAAAGGGCAACTTCGAATGGATCAAGGGATACGCTGTGGGCCGGATGACGAACAGTCGTTGCGGCAAGCTCTACATCGATGACGCATGCTGGGGCCCCGAGGCCGACTCAATCGATGACATAGAGAGGAAACTTGATATTATTGCAATTCTTACAAGCATATATTCCTCCCTCATAATAATTTTTAGTAGCATCATGAATGAATTCAACAATATAACCAACACCTAAAGCATTCTTTTCATGATCTTTCTACCTTTGCTTATCCGTATTTTCTTTTTCTTCTTCACATCATGTGTGGGTTTAACCCTCTCTTTTGAGCTCCTTATTAATGAGGTTGGTTGCGTACAAGGCTCCTCCTCGTTACCTGATTCATCATAAGAAATAATAGGAGGATATTGGGAAGTCTCTTCCCTTTCATTAGTATTCTCTTCATCTTCTCTTTGTTTTCTTGTCTTTATGTAATTGGCAATATAAGGATTTTCAATGCAATTCACTGCACAATACATAAAAATTTCTTCTAGATCAAAATCAAGAAATCTATCAAGATTAAATTTTGGAATACCCTCAGTTATACGTTTCATTTCTTCATACCCCAAAATAAGACTAAGCTCTTTATGATGCTCAAGGGTAATCAAGTTATCACAATTTTTGGACACGATTTGATCATGAAACAAATAGCATTGGAGCTTTAAATGACCATGTTCATTGCAAAGTTCACAAGGATGGCGATAAATATTGAATCTTTCAGCACAATCATCTAGCTTTTCTTGCAACCATTTAGTTTCCAAATACTTATGCCTCTTGCAAATTCTATCTTCCCTATTTCGTGTGTACTTGCAAGCTCTATCTATTCCACAAAAGTTGACATGCTTATAAGAGACATTTTCATCCTGACTAGTGCAGTCATCATTAGTATCATGGATATTCAAAGGATTCATACTAACAACATTGCAATCATGCTCATCATTCAAAATTTAGTGCCAACCATTTTAATGCATTCTTCCTCTAGCAATTGAGCACAATTATCGGAATCCTTATTTTCATGGAAGACATTAAAAAGATGAAGCATATGAGGCACCCTTAGTTCCATTTTTTTGTACTTTTCTTTTATAAACTAAACTAGTGATAAAACAAGAAACTAAAAGATTCTATTGCAAGATCTAAAGATATACCTTCAAGCACTCACCTCCCCGGCAACGGCGCTAGAAAAGAGCTTGATGTCTACTATGCAACCTTCTTCTTGTAGACGTTGTTGGGCCTCCAAGTGCGGAGGTTTGTAGGACAGTAGAAAATTTCCCTCAAGTGGATGACCTAAGATTTATCAATCCGTGGGAGGCATAGGATGAAGATGGTCTCTCTCAAGCGACCCTGCTACCAAATAACAAAGAGTCTCTTGTGTCCCCAACACACCCAATACAATGGTAAATTGTATAGGTGCACTAGTTCGGCGAAGAGATGGTAATAGAAGTGCAATATGATGGTAGATATAGGTTTTTGTAATCTGAAAATATAAAAATAGCAAGGTAGCAAGTGGTAAAAGTGAGTGTGAACGGTATTGCAATACTTCGAAACAAGGCCTAGGGTTCATACTTTCACTAGTGCAAGTTCTCTCAACAATAATGACATAACTGGATCATATAACTATCCCTGAACATGCAACAAAGAGTCACTCCAAAGTCACTAATAGCGGAGAACAAATGAAGAGATTATTGTAGGGTACGAAACCACCTCAAAGATATTCTTTCGGATCGATCTATTCAAGAGTTCGTACTAGAATAACACCTTAAGACACATATCAACCAAAACCCTAATGTCACCTAGATACTCCAATGTCACCTCAAGTATCCATGGGTATGATTATACGATATGCATCACACAATCTCAGATTCATCTATTCAACCAATATAAAGTACTTCAAAGAGTGCCCCAAAGTTTCTACCGGAGAGTCAAGACAAAAACGTGTGCCAACCCCTATGCATAAGTTCACAATGTTACGGAACCCGCAAGTTGATCACCAAAACATACATCAAGTAGATCACGTGATATCCCATTGTCACCACAGATAATCACATGCAAGACATATAACAAGTGTTCTCAAATCCTTAAAGACTCAATCCGATAAGATAACCTCAAAGAGAAAACTCAATCCATCACAAGAGAGTAGAGGGGGAGAAACATCATAAGATCCAACTATAATAGCAAAGCTCGCGATACATCAAGATCGTGCCAAATCAAGAACACGAGAGAGAGAGAGAGAGATCAAACACATAGCTACTGGTACATACCCTCATCCCGGAGGCTGAACTACTCCATTCTCGTCATGGAGAGTGCCGGGATGATGAAGATGGCCACCGGAGAGGGATTCCCCCCTACAGCAGGGTGCCGGAACGGGTCTAGATTAGTTTTCGGCAGGGCGGCGGAACTCCCGATCTAGGTTTCTTTCTGGAAGTTTGGGTATATATAAGAGGTTTTGGCATTGAGAACAAGTCAGGGGGGTCTCCGGGCTGTCCACGAGGTAGGGAGGCGCGCCCAGGGGTGGGCGCGCCCCCACCCTCGTGGGCAGCCCGGGACTCTTCTGTCCCAACTCTTTTACTCCATGGCCTTCTTCTGGTCCAAAAATAAGCTCCGTGAAATTTCAGGTTAATTGGACTCCGTTTTATTTTCCTTTTCTGTAAAACTCAAAAACAAGGAAAAACAGAAACTGGCACTGGGCTCTAGGTTAATAGGTTAGTCCCAAAAATCATATAAAATAGCATATAAAACATCCTAGAAGGATAATATAATAGCATGAATACTTCGTAAATTATAGATACGTTGGAGACCTATCAAGCATGACCCGGCCTTGAAGTTTAAATCAATGGATGACACCAAGCTAGTTGACTTCGTTCCTGGTGATTCGTCCAAGCAGTTCAGCATCAGTGCTAATCTGGATCTGAAATAGGAAAGCGTGCTCATCGAGTTCATCCGTGAGAAACGGGACATTTTTGCATGGAAGCCTTCTGACATGCCAGGTGTAACGAGGGAACTCGCTGAGCACAGTCTTAATATTGATCCGAAGTTTAAGCCGGTGAAGCAGTTTCTCCGTCGTTTTAATGAAGAGAGGCGAAAGGCCATTGGTGAAGAAGTGGCCCGGCTCCTGGCGGCCGAGTTCATTGTTGAAGTTTTTCATCCTGAGTGGTTGGCTAACCCGGTGCTGGTAGTTAAGAAGAATGGCACTTGGCGTATGTGTGTGGATTACACGAATTTAAACAAGGCTTGTCCGGCTGATCCTTTTGCTCTCCCTCGTATTGATCAAATTATTGATGCTATGGCGTGTTGTGAGTGTTTGAGTTTTTTTATGCTTATTCTGGTTATCATCAAATCAAGATGGCAGTTAAGGACCAGGAGAAGACAACTTTTATAACTCCCTTTGGAGCTTTTTGTTATGTGTCTATGCCTTTTGGGCTCAAGAGTGCCCAGGCGACTTACCAGCGATGTGTGCAGAATTGTCTTCATAATCAGATTGGGCGCAATGTTCATGCTTATGTGGATGATATTGTGGTGAAATCCAGAAAGAAGGAAACATTGGTAGACGATTTGAAGGAGACCTTTGATAATCTCCGGGTTTATAAGATGATGCTTAACCCGGCCAAATGCGTTTTTGGTGTGCCGGCAGGCAAGCTCACGGGTTTTCTGGTTTCTAACAGAGGCATTGAAGCTAATCCGGAGAAGATCAAGGCCATTACTTCTTTGGCTAAGCCGGCGTGTATCAATGATGTTCAGCGTCTGGCAGGCCGTATTGCGGCTCTAAGCCGGTTCATAAGTCGGTTGGGAGATAAGGCTATCCCTCTGTATTAGATGATGAAAAAGACAGATAATTTTGTCTGGAGTGACACTGCTAATGCATCATTTGAGGACTTGAAGAAGCAGTTGGCTGAGCCGCCCGTTCTTGCTGCTCCTATTGATAAGGAGCTGTTGTTGTTGTATGTGGCTGCTAATGCCCGGGCTGTCAGCATAGCTATTGTGGTGGACGGAAGGAGGCAGACAGGGAATATCCGGTTCAAAGGCCGGTTTACTACATCAGTGAGGTACTTACTGAATCCAAGCAGAGGTATCCGCACTGTCAGAAGCTTGTATATGGGGTGTTCATGGCCAGCCGGAAGCTTAAGCAATATTTTTGGGGTCATCTCATCACCGTGGTTAGTTCTGCTCCTTTAGGGGATATTATTCAAAACAGAGAAGCCACAGGTCGGATAGCCAAGTGGGCCATTGAGCTTGGACCTCATGGTCTGAAGTATGTGCCTCGCACAGCCATTAAGTCTCAAGCATGGTGGATTTCATCAATGACTGGACAGAGCTGCAGATGCCTGAAGAAAAGCCAGATAACATGTATTGGACGATTCTCTTTGACGGGTCCAGGCAATTGAAGGGCTCGGGGGCTGGAGTCGTGCCAGCTTCCCCTTGAGGTGATAAATTTTGTTATGTTCTCCGGTTGATGTTCCCTTGCACTGACAATGCAGCTGAATATGAGGCCTTGCTCCACGGTCTTCGGATGGCTAAGGAGATGAACTTAAGCCGGGTGAGGTGCTTTGGCGACTCAGACTTGGTAGCTCAACAAGTTTCTGGTACTTGGGATTCTAAGGATCCACTCATGGCGGCTTATCATCGAGAGGTTGATGCTATTGCGGGTCACTTCAAGGGTTATCAGGTTGAGCATATTGATCGAAGGAAGAACGAGGCGGCTGATGCTTTAAGCCGGCTAGGTTCTCAGTGTAAGCCGGTGCCACCTAATACTTTTTTGGATATTTTGTATAACCCCTAAGTCAAGTTGCCTACAGAGGAAGATCTTGCTATTCCTGACCCAGAAGCACAATTGGTGGCAACTCTTCATGTAATTCCTAATTGGACAGTTCCATATTTGGCATACATGACCTGGGGCGAGTTACCTGAGGATGAAACCTTGGCCAGGCAGATAACTCGGCGGTCCAAATCAATGACCATTGTCAATGGAGAGCTACATCATTGTAGTGTTACAGGGGCGTTTCAACGTTGTGTTTCACCCGAAGAAGGCCGTGAAATTTTGCGCGAGATTCATGATGGAGATTGTGGTCATTATGCCAGCTCTAAATCTCTTGTTGCTAAGGCCTTTTGTCATGGATTTTATTGGCTGACGACTCACGCTGATGCTGAAGACCTGGTCAGTAAGTGTGATGGATTTCAGAAATTTTCACGACGAACCCATGTTCCGGCTCAAGAATTGAGGATGATTCCAATTACTTGGCCGTTTGCAGTCTGGAGGCTTGATATGGTTGGACCTTTCAAAAGGTCCAAGGATAAAAAAAACACCTCCTGGTGGCGTTTGACAAATTTACAAAGTGGGTTGAGGCAGAGCCGATCGGTAAATCTGATGCGGCGACGGCGGTTCAATTCATCAAAAAGGTGATTTTCCATCTTGGCTTTCCCCATAGTATCATAACTGATAATGGCACTAATCTTTCCAAGGGAGCCATGGAAGAATTTTGTCAACGTGAGCATATTCGACTTAACGTATCATCGGTGGCTCACCCGCAGTCCAGGTCAAGCTGAGAGAGCCAATCAAGAAATTTTGAGAGGCATCAAGCCCCGGCTTATGGTTCCTTTGCAGGGGACACCGGGTTGTTGGGTGGAAGAGTTACCCTCAGTCATATGGAGTATCAATACTACCACCAACAGGTCTACGGGATACACGCCCTTCTTGATGGTTTATGGAGCAGAAGCAGTTCTCCCCAGTGACATCCGTCATGACTCGCCTCGCGTGGCGGCTTATGTTGAAGCTGATAATGAAAGAGCACGTCAGGATGCACTGGACCTATTGGATGAGGAGTGTGACCTTGCGATGTCTCGTTCGACGATTTACCAACAAGATTTGCGCCGCTATCATAGCCGCCGGGTTAAGACCATAACCTTTCAGGAAGGTGATTTGGTGCTCCGGCATATCCAGGATCAAACTGATATGCACAAGCTATCCCCGCCTTGGGAAGGACCTTTTGTGGTCAGGAAGAATCTGAACAATGGGTCATACTACCTTATCGATGTTCAAGACCACAAGGACTCACGTACGTCGGAGGAGGAGACCCGCCGGCCGTGGAATATTGCTCATGTTCGGCCTTACTATACCTGAGCCACAGGCTCTTCTGATGTACATATTTTGACAATGTATATATTATGTTAAATATAATAAAGCCGGCATCCCTGATACAGCAGGGCCTCTTCATTTTATCTCTAATAATAATGAATCTATGGAAATTTCATGTGGTCACATGGGGGCTTCCGACTTATTGAGCGAAGCTATGATTACCCTTTGATCCGGCTTATATGCCATATTTATAAAAACACTTGGGGGCTTGCTACCCAGGTTAAAAGGCGCAAAGAGAGTTTGTTGCAAAGCACAACTCAAACATAGGTGCCCATTGAGCACAGCTAAAAAATATTACTTGGGGGCTCTTTGTTCAACGGACAAGAGTTTTTTATGACCCTTGTAATAGGCTTAAAAGCCAGGCTTGGAAGCCAGGTGTATTCATCTAAAAAATCTGGGTTATCCTGCCTTTTTAAGTCTGCCACTCCGCCCAGGTAATCCTGGAATGACCCGCCGTACTTTTGACAAGTCAATCTTATACAGACCCTGAACTTGTCAGAGTTAAAACGACGATTGGTTATGTGAGGTCCGACTTATAAGGTTTGTATGAAGGTTTAACTCAGTGGCTGTGCAGCCCTTGAAAGCACTTGATTTTTAGGCCTGGCAGCCTATAAACGCCTTGTTATCTTTTGTTTTCTATTGGAAATTTTTTTGAGGATTATCTTTTATGAAAACAAATGAGGTTTATAAATGTTGCAACTATATGGTGTTTATTAAACCCGACCTGGCTTTGGACTATTAGTCGCTAGTATAGGATAAGAACATATCCGGTGTTTGTTAAACCCGGCCCGGCTTTGGACTATAAGTCGCCAGTACATGATGATATTGAATTACTTGGAAGCATTGCGCTCTAGGGTTTGGGATATTACCCCTTCCAGCTTATGACATCATAAGCCGGCAATATATGACAATTGAGAAAGAGCATTGTTTGTTCCAATTTTCAGGTTATCACCCTTACTGCATTGGTATGATAAGCCGACAGTATAGTCAAATATCAAAGGTATGATATATTTTGTTATCATTACATGTGGTTATGATTAAACTAGCTCTGGTTCTGGACTGTTTGTCCCCAGCGGTTTCAATTGGGCATCATGACCCACCCGGCGGTAAGCCGCGAGGGCACTTGTACTTTCTTTGTGTGCAGGACAATAATCCTTCAGATCTACATAAGTCAAGGACTATCATACCCATAATGATTTTTCAAACTGGCGGATCAGTAGTATTAAAGCAAAAAAGCAGAAACATGCACGATGGCACGACAGATTCAAGTTTTTTCTACCCTATTACATGGCTCCGCAAGCCGAATGAGATCAAGTGTTTTTCAAAAGATCAAAGGTATAAACCGCTCGGCGGTTCATTCTTCTTGGCCTTGCTGATTGGAGGCCTCTGGATCATCCTTCTCCGTTTCTTCGTCCTCCTCCGCCATCTGAAAACTTGGTGATGACCAATCGATGCCAGATAAAGCTTAAAATTCAGCTTCGTCATCTATAAGATCTGACGGCTCAACTTCAGGGGCAAAAGTGTGCTTACGAATTAGCGGGATTAAATTCATCACTTTGTAAGCCAGAGTTGGCATCTTCTGATTCGCCTTGTCATAAGCCGGATGATACTTGGAAAGATCCGAGTCATTGGCAATCACAGTGACCATTGGACGTATTTCCTTTACACAAGTCGAGAAGTCCTTTTGATCAAACGGAGTGCCATCTTCCTTTAAGCTTGGGTATCCAGTGGCTACCTCAGATAGGTCAAGCTCTAGTACCCATGCCTTGGCCCGGCTCAAAGCCGTCACGGCACCGGCTCTTGCAGACGATCGTTTCATTTCTTCAAATCTGACAGGCAGCATAGAAAGCTTTTTCAATACATCCATCAACAGAGTAGGCGCTTGGCTCACTGGCGAAATTGCGGCTAATGCACATTGAGCTCCGGTGTACAGCTGCTCGACAAGTGTGTAGATAGCCTTGAGCTTCACAAGCATGTCTTGATTCAGATTGCTGCTCCTGGGACCTGGGTATATCACAGATTGGTTAAAGTCGGGTTATATTATTACAACAAGGATTCACTTTCGATGACTAGCAAGGCGACTCACCAAAGATAGCAGAAACCATCTGAGATACACGGCGTTTTAAGCCAGTGAGCTCAGCGGTCACCTCTTGAAGAGTTGCCTCTATTTTCTCAGCCCGCTGTGTTAAAGCAGTCTTTTCTTCAGCCCAAGTATTTTTCTCCGCCTCAAAACTGGTCTTCAGCTTTTCCGACTCAGCCACGCTAAACTGGAACTTTGACTCAGCTTTCCGGGTCCCAGTTTCCTGAGTCGCCAGCTGGGTCTTTGTGTCATTCAATTGAGACTCCAGTTCAGCAGTAGCAGCCTGTATGAAGTACAGAGTTATCAACATTTATACCAAGGTTACAAGAATATAAGTCCCAAGTCTTTTGCAAGCAACAACACTTGACACTTGGGAGCTAATGTCTATCAAAGAAATTTTTCAAGGAAACGGCTCTTATGAATAAAGTCCCAAGCACTTTGCAAGCAAGACTACTTGGCACTTGGGGCTAAGGCATATCGATTGTATCTTCTTTATAATGAGTCGGATGTGCTATAAACAGTCCCAACCGACTCATGGGGGTTATGCAGTTAAGCTCTCTTTTCTTACACAATGATAAATAGGACCGGTTCATTCATGCTGATTAACCGGCCCTTGGGGACTACGGATGCGAAGCTAAAACTGCTTAAACATCCGGTTTATGTTTAAACCGGACTTGGAGGTGTTTCAGGACAGAGGTTTATGGATTCTTCTATGTCTACAGCCTATTCAATCTTACCATAACCAGTAGACTTGGGGGCTAACAGGATATACATATATTACTCAAAGCTGGAAGTCATACCTCATACTTTTGGTGCATCTGTTTCACCATATCAAATTGAAGATCGCGTCTGGAGTGTACTTGGCTGAGGTAACCAGAGAGGATCTCACTGCTGCTCAGTTGCGCATAGTGGGAGACGTCAAACTTCATCTTCTGCCTTTCAATAACCTCTTGCTTGGCAGTATGTTTAGCTAAGGCTATTGGGTTTCCCGGCTCTATAAAGCCGGTGCCAGTAATCAACACGTCATCATTATGAATCTCCGATGACTTAAGTGAGCTAGATGGTGCAGGATTTGAAGGATTAATTGTAGTATCATCAACACAGAGATCCGGAATCTCAGGCGGAGCGTCAGTGACAGTTTCTTCTGGTTGTTTGACAGAAGCTTCAGGCACAGGGAATTGCTGCTCCAGCTCAGCAACTTCAGGTGCTTCAGTTGGCTTGGCCACCTTTACCTTCTTGTTAGGTTTTGCTTGTCCCCTGCACGGATTATGACAAATCAGTATAGTTATCAGAATATAAAGAGGTGCAGAGTAAGAAGCGATTACCATTACCCAGGGGCAGTCTTGAAAGCCGGCAACTCGGTTTGTGAGGAGTCACCAGAGGAAGAACGGGCAATTTCCTGGTCAATGATCATCAACAGAGTTAAGTGATAAACAAATAAAACCTGCTAATAGGTCAAAGGAGTAAGTTAAAAAGAACCTCGTTTCACTGTTTTCGAGGAGCGGGAGTGTTAGGTAAGCCGGAGGACAACTCTTCACCGCTGCTCGTCCGGGTCTGACGTCGACTCTCATGTTGCTATTGCTTCAAAAGAAAGTGAGGATCTAAATAAGCCAAGGGGTTTGAAAACCTTACTTTCCGGGTTACTTGCCGAAGTTTCTGTCTTGGCAAAGGTTCTGAGCCGGAGGAAATAATAGTTACCTCTTCTTCAGCTGCTTGGCTGGCTCCCGTGTCAGCCTGATAATAGTCAGTGTCAATAAGATGATTAAAAAAAGAGCCAAGAGAGTCAAGGGCTACCTCCAACTCAGAGGTATCATCCAGTTTGAGCAGGTCAGAGGCACTTGGTTTCTTCTTCTTCTTGGTGGTCTTCTTGGCAATTTTCTTAGCAGATTTTTTGGCAGCTCTAGCCTTCTTAGCAGCCTCATCATCATACTTCATTTTCCAAAAGTCAGACTTAGCCTGCAAAGGTTATTAAGGGTTGAGTTAATAAGGTATTTGGATGATGAGGTAAAGGTAAGTAAGTCCGGAGACTTACATCTGGTGGCGGGTTAAGTTTGCAGAAAGGGGCCAGACCCACTTTAACATAATCTTCCGGGTCTTCATTCAGAAGAGACTTAACCATTTCATTTATAGCTTCATCAATTAATGGTGCAGAGCTGTGTCGCAGTGAATCTTTTACACCACCAGTGTAAGTGCACATTAAGCCGGTGTGACGAATAAGGGTATGATCTGCCAAGAAACCCAACATCTGACTAAATCAATGCGAGTTAGCCCATTTCCTAGCAGAGCTTTAACTTGCACAATGGTAGGAGCAATCCTTTTCCGTTCAGCAGCAGTAAGTTTTTCAGGAAGATTATGCTTTGGGTCTAAGCGCTCGACACGGTAACCTGGCAGTGGATTCTCGTCAGCCGGAGAAGTGTCTTTGCAATAAAACCACGTCTGGCTCCCATCCTTGGGGTGACTTGGCAAGCAGGCATAAGGGAAAATAGCATCTCTTCTGCGTTGAATCGAGATCCCGCCAAGTTCCAAGCCGGGCCCTTTCGTGAACTCAGTCTAGCGGTTCAAATAAAAATACTCTCTAAAGAGATCGACGCTGGGCTCCTCTTGAAGGTATACTTCACAGAAGACTTGAAAGTTGCAGATATTTGACACAGAATTGGGTCCGATGTCTTGAGGATGGAGTTGGAAAAAGTGCAGGACGTCCCGAAAAACCTTAGAGCCGGGTGGTGAGAAGCCCCGGTTCATGTGATCAGTAAATACAATGACTTCGCCGTCCTTTGGCTGAGGTCTTTCTTCGCCCGGGTTAGGAGCACGGTAATGCATCACACTCTTTGCGGGCAAATACCCGACTTCGACAAAATCTTTAAATGTGCCCTCCGTGACGATGGAGGGGACCCAGTTGCCTGTGTAGACTGTTTTTGGCGGCATGGTGAAGAGAGGAAGCCTAATGGAGAGAAAAATTTGGCCGGTTTAAGTCAGTTGGTGAAAGCACAAAATTAAACAGCTACAGTGTATATTCAGCATGGTGGCTTAAGTGAGGACTAATGATATATAAGTAATTATAAGCCGGTGAGGTAAACCGCCATGACCAGCATGGATGTTCAAGATCTGACAAGAGCAAAATTTTACTAAGTGTTGGGACAAACAGGTTTCGCGGATTGAGGCTATAAGTTCGGACCTGCAACTGTTCAGAAAAAGGAAATAAAATCTAAATCTAAGGTGGCGGTGGCAGAAAAGCGGAGGTGCCCCAGAGAGGATCTGCCGCGATGAGGACATGCTCTAGTATAAAAAACAGGTGCTAAAACTACTACCGCACATGATCTATGTTATTTTCAGATCAAAACTACGCGATCTAGTAGGGAGAAAGGGAAGAAACGGTGATGAACGCCGATGAACCCAGAAACCCTAAAAGACAGATCTATGAAGAGGAAAGGGGAGGACTTACTGTTGCTAGCTGACAGCGGAGGAGTGTCGTGGTGTTTCTGGTCCGTTCAGGGTGATGCAGCGGCCAGAGTTGACGAAGGGGACGAAGTACGATGGCGGCGAAGCTCGGGCGTACTGGAGCGTCGCAAGGAGGAAGAAGAAGGCGAGAAGGAAAAGGGGGGAGTGACAGGTGAAACTGTGGCCCTATTTATAGGGCTGGAAGGACAAACAGTAGGCGCGGGAATCGAGGAAACAAAGAAATGGATAGGTGACGGCACGGGAGCCTCGATCTTCGGAGGGTCAGTACAGAAAGAGATTTATTAAGATTTGGATTCTGTGTAGTATTAATCACAGGTGACGTCACGGCGGGGTACCATAGTTCCCGGAGATGACGTCATGGCGGGTTACATCATTTCATAGTAAGATGAAGAAGGATTTTCCTAAGGGTTGAAGATTGACATGAACAAGTTCAAATCAACCTGGGGCCTAATGTTGGGGATATGACTATCAGATATGACCCGCCTAGGCGGGGCCGGGTCATCCCTATGGCGGTTCATCTCAATGAAGCCCAAGTATATATTAAAGATGACGGTTCATAGATAGGCTTATTAGAGGGCCCAAACTTGGAGCGGCTTAAGGCCCACGAGTATAAGCCGCCGTGTATATGTGAACTTGTATTGTAAGGCATGTAAGAGAAGTCACCGAGCCGGACAAGTTGTATGAGCCGGCCGGGACTCTGTAAGCCACGGGGCGTCAACCCGTGTATATAAGGGGACGACCCGGCAGTGGCTTAGGGCAAGAAACAACAGATCGAGAGCCAGGCAAAGCGTATTCGCTCCCTGGTCATCGAAACCCTAGCAATACCACCTCAAACTAGATTAGGCTTTTACCTTCACCGCAAGGGGCCGAACCAGTATAAACTCCTCGTATCCTTTGTCCTGTTTAACCCCTTTATGCTAACCTCGTCGCAATGGCTCCACAACTAAGTCCTTCCATGAGGACATCTACCGTGACACTTCCACGGCACTTCCAATATCTGAATCTTTATCTCTCAACCATTTCGAGACTCCTCGTCATGTCTGTGATCTCATCCGGGACTCCGAACAAACTTCGGTCACCAAAAACACATAACTCGTAATACAAATCATCATTGAATGTTAAGCGTGCAGACCCTACGGGTTCGAGAACTATGTAGACATGACCGAGACACATCTCCGGTCAATAACCAATAGCAAAACCTGGATGCTCATATTGGTTCCTACATCTTCTACGAAGATCTTTATCGGTCAAACCGCAATAACAACATACAATATTCCCTTTGTCATCGGTATGTAACTTGCCCGAGATTCGATCGTTAATAACCCACAAGTATAGGGGATCGCAACAGTTTTCGAGGGTAGAGTATTCAACCCAAATTTATTGATTCGACACAAGGGGAGCCAAACAATATTCTCAAGTATTAGCAGTTGAGTTGTCAATTCAACTACACCTGGATAACTTAGTATCTACAGCAAAGTAATATGGAAGTAGCGGTAACAGTAGCAAAAGTAATATTTTTGGGTTTTGTAGTGATTGTAATAGTAGCAGCGGAAAAGTAAATAAGCGAAGAACAGTATGTGAAAAGCTCGTAAGCATTGGATCGGTGATGGAGAATTATGTCGCATGCGGTTCATCATGTAACAGTCATAACATAGGGTGACACAGAACTAGCTCCAATTCATCAATGTAATGTAGGCATGTATTCCGAATATAGTCATACGTGCTTATGGAAAAGAACTTGCATGACATCTTTTGTCCTACCCTCCCGTGGCAGCGGGGTCCTAGCGGAAACTAAGGGATATTAAGGCCTCCTTTTAATAGAGTACCGGAACAAAGCATTAACACATAGTGAATACATGAACTCCTGAAACTACGGTCATCACCAGGAGTGGTCCTGATTATTGTCACTTCGGGGTTGCCGGATCATAACACATAGTAGGTGACTATAGACTTCCAGATAGGATCAAGAAATCACATATATTCATGAAAACATAATAGGTTCAGATCTGAAATCATGGCACTCGGGCCCTAGTGACAAGCATTAAGCATAGCAAAGTCACAACAACATCGGTCTCAGAACATAGTGGATACTAGGGATCAAACCCTAACAAAACTAACTCGATTACATGATAGATCTCATCCAACCCATCACCGTCCAGCAAGCCTATGATGAATTACTCATGCACGGCGGTGAGCATCATGAAATTGGTGATGGAGGATGGTTGGTGATGACGACGGCGACGAATCCCCCTCTCCGGAGCCCCGGACGGACTCCAGATCAGCCCTCCCGAGAGGTTTTAGGGCTTGGGGGCGGCTCCGTATCGTAAAACGTGATGAATCCTTCTCCCTGATTTTTTTCTCCCCGAAAGTGAATATATGGAGTTGGTGTTGAGGTCGGTGGAGCGTCAGGGGGCCCACGAGGCAGGGCGCGCGCCCCCACCCTCGTGGATAGGGTGTGGGCCCCCTGACGTGGATTTTTTGTCCAGTATTTTTAATATTTTCCAAAAAGATGTTCTGTGGAGTTTCAGGTCATTCCGAGAACTTTTGTTTCTGCACATAAATAACACCATGGAAAGTCTGCTGAAAATAGCGTCAGTCCGGGTTAGTTCCATTCAAATCATGCAAGTTAGAGTCCAAAACAAGGGCAAAAGTGATTGGAAAATTAGATATGACGGAGACGTATCAACTCCCCCAAGCTTAAACCTTTGCTTGTCCTCAAGCAATTCAGTTGACAAACTGAAAGTGATAAAGAAAAACTTTTACAAACTCTGTTTGCTCTTGTTGTTGTAAATATGTAAAGCCAGCATTCAAGTTTTCAGCAAAGATTATAACTAACCATATTCACAATAACACTTAGGTCTCATGTTTACTCATATCAAATGCATAATCAACTAGCGAGCAATAATAATAAATCTCGGATGACAACACTTTCTCAAAACAATCATGATATGATATAACAAGATGGTATCTCGCTAGCCCTTTCTGAGACCGCAAAACATAAATGCAGAGCACCTTTAAAGATCAAGGACTGACTAGACATTGTAATTCATGGTAAAAGAGATCCAGTCATAGTCATACCCAATATAAATTAATAGTAATGGATGCAAATGACATCTGTGCTCTCCAGCTAGTGCTTTTTAATAAGAGGGTGATGACTCGACATGAAAGTAAATAGATAGGCCCTTTGCAGAGGGAAGCAGGGATTTGTAGAGGTGCCAGAGCTCGGTTTTGAAATAGAGATAAATAATATTTTGAGCGGCATACTTTCATTGTCAACATAACAACCAAGAGATGGCCATATCTTCCATGCTACACACATTATAGGCGGTTCCCAAATAGAATGGTAAAGTTTATACTCCTCCTCCACCAACAAGCATCAATCCATGGCTTGCTTGAAACAACGAGTGCCTCCAACTAGCAACAGTCCCAGGGGAGTTTTGTTTGCAATTATTTTGATTTAGTTTGCATAAAGCATGGGACTGCGCATCCCGGTGACCAGCCATTTTCTCGTGAATGAGGAGCGGAGTCCACTCCTCTTGAGAATAACCCGCCTAGCATGGAAGATACGGACAGCCCTAGTTGGTACATGAGCTATTCGAGCATACAAAACAGAATTTCATTTGAAGGTTTAGAGTTTGGCACATACAAATTTACTTGGAACGGCATGTAGATACCGCATATAGGAAGGTATGGTGGACTCATATGGAATAACTTTGGGGTTTAAGGGATTGGATGCACAAGCAGTATTCCCGCTTAGTACAAGTGAAGGCTAGCAAAAGACTGGGAAGCGACCAACTAGAGAGCGACAACAGTCATGAACATGCATTAAAATTAATAAACATTGAGTGCAAGCATGAGTAGGATATAATCCACCATGAACATAAATATCGTGAAGGCTATGTTGATTTTGTTTCAACTACATGTGTGAACATGTGCCAAGTCGAGTCACTTAATTCATTCAAAGGAGGATACCACCCCACTATACCACATCACAACCATTTTAATAGCATGTTGGCACGCAAGGTAAACCATTATAACTCATAGCTAATCTAGCATGGCACGAGCAACTATGATCTCTAATTGTCATTGCAAACATGTTTATTCATAATAGGCTGAATCAGGAACGATGAACTAATCATATTTACAAAAACAAGAGAGGTCGAGTTCATACCAGCTTCTCTCATCTCAGTCAGTCCATCATATATCGTCATAATTGCCTTTCACTTGCACGACCGAATGATGTGAATAATAATAAGAGTGCACGTGCATTGGACTAAGCTGGAATCTGCGAGCATTAAAATAAACAGGAGAAGACAAGGCAATATGGGATCTTGGTTAAATCAACAATAATGCATATAAGAGCCACTTCAACAATTTAATTATGGTCTTCTCCTATCGACCCCCAAAGAAAAGAAAAGAGATAAAACTATTTACACGGGAAAGCTCCCAACAAGCAAAAGAAGAACGGGAAATCTTTTTGGGTTTTCTTTTTAATTATTACTACTACAGCAAGAAAAGTAAACTAACTAAAGGCTACACTAATTTTTTTGGTTTTTCTTAAGGTTTATCAAACAGACAAGAAGAAAGCAAGAAAAAAAAAATAAACTAGCATGGATATTACAGTGAAAGAGTATGAGCACCGACAACTAGCAATGAGTGTGTAAACATAAATGTAATGTCGGTGGGAAATACGTACTCCCCCAAGCTTAGGCATTTGGCCTAAGTTGGTTTATTGCCACGGATGGCCTGGCGGATATCCATAGTTGTAGCCGGAGTCATACTGAGATGAAGAAGACTCTGATTGCCACTGGTTGGAAATCATCTCCGGATCCCAGTGGTAGTTAGACTGTCGTGGGGGCTCAAAGTTTGGTTCCGGCTCCGTGGCTGGTGTAGGGTTCCGGTAGGCGTGAATGGCTACCAGCGGAATGAGATACAGACCTGCAGATAAATTAAACAATGAGGGAGCAGGCAAGATAATAGTCTCAGGGTGATGTTTATCAAAGAACAATTTGTATTTAAGCACCCCTTTCCTATTCTTAACAATAAAATCATGCGCTACCATACTCTTATAATCTAGATAAACAGTGGGCAGCAATTTTTCTTCTTTTTCATAGTGCCTAATGGGTATATTATAGTGTGCAGCAAGACGTGAAGCATAAATACCTCCAAAGATGGGGCCCTTTGTACGGTTCAAACTTAACCGTTTAGCAATAATACCGCCCATAGTACCAGTGTTATCGCAGAATAAACCATGGAACAAAATGATAATATCAGGAACACTAAGGTTTCCACAGTTTCTGCGACCAATTAAGCAACGACTAGCAAATATAGCAAAGTAGCGTAAAACAGGAAAATGTATGCTAGTGATTCTTGCATCGGAAACCTTCCTAGTGTCCCCTATAGTAATAGTGTCAATAAACCCGTCCACATCTTTACGATGTGGTTCCTCTAAACTACCCTCGAAAGGTATTTTGCAAACCTTGCAAAATTCATCTAATGGCATCTTCTTAACCACATCATATAAATGAAACTCTACTGAAGGAGGTGATTCCTTAGGATAATAGTAGAAGTTTTGCACAAAAGTATTGATGAGTAAGAGATACTGTTCGCGTTGGTCGCGGAGAAAGTCGGTGAGGCCTGCATTCTCAGCCAATGAATAGAAATCATCATAAATCCTGGCTTCTCTCAAGAAATCATCGGAAGGCCATTCACACGGCCGAACCTCCGCGGTGCGAGGCAGATTATATTTGGGCCTCTGTGCTTCTTCACTCTGCTTTTCCTTCGAGCTTCGGCTCGATGAGCCCCTCAAAACTCTCTTCATTATTTTCTGAAAAATTCTGAAATTTTTAGTAACTTCAAATAAAAGTGAACCGAACTCAAAAAAATTGATAGCAACTACTCCTACAAGTGCCTAGGGACTATATCATGAACTAGAACTACTTGGAACCATATAAATTTGACATGCAAGCTCAAGAACATGGTCACCTAGGCAGCACAAATTTCTAATGAATAAAGCACTAGAACAAAAAGTAATTGGACCAATGGAGGAGTGACATACCAAGGAACAATCCTCCCAAGCAGTTTTGTGAGAGGTGCTTTGAGCAAGGAGATCGAAAATCGCAGCAAAATGAGCTAGAACTCGTGCTTGAGCTGGATGGTGATTTTTTTTGGGAGGAAGAAGAAGTGTGTGGGTGCAGGAATAAGTGGACGGGGGCCACCGTGGGCCCACGAGGCAGGGGGCGCGCCCTGGACCCTCGTGGCTAGGTGCTTGCTCCCCCTGCTGTGTTCTCAGTGCCAGATATTCTCAAATATTCCAGAAAAATCATATTAAATTGGCAGGGCATTTGGAGAACTTCTATTTTCGGGGTATTTTTATATTGCACAGATAAATCAGCAAACAGACAGAAAAACTATTTTTTACTTTATTTCAACTAAATAACAGAAAGTAGAAAGAGGGTACAGAAGGTTGTGCCTTCTAATTTCATCTATCTCATGCTCATCAAAAGGAATCCACTAACAAGGTTGATCAAGTCTTGTTAACAAACTCATTCCGAATAACATGGAACCAGAGAAATTTTGAATAACACTATGTTACCTCAACAGGGATATGCACATTCCCAATAATAAGAATATCATATTTCTTCTTGACAGTAGGAAGGGGAAATTCAAAACCTCCAAAAATAATCGATGGAATTTTTCCAATAGAGTTGATACTATGAACTTGAGGTTGTTTCCTTGGAAAGTTTACCGTATGCTCATTACCATTAACATGAGAAGTGACATTGCTTTTGTTGCAATCAATAACAGCCCTTGCAGTATTTAAAAAAGGTCTTCCAAGAATAATAGACATACTATCGTCCTCAGGAATATCAAGAATAACAAAGTCCGTTAAAATAGTAACGTTTGCAACTAGAACAGGCACATCCTCACAAATACCGACAGGTATAGCAGTTGATTTATCAGCCATTTGCAAAGATATTTCAGTTGGTGTCAACTTATTCAAGTCAAGTCTACGATATAAAGAGAGAGGCATAACACTAACACCGGCTCCAAGATCAGATAAAGCAGTTTTAACATAGTTTCTTTTAATGGAGCATGGTATAGTGGGTACTCCTGGATCTCCAAGTTTCTTAGGTATTCCACCCTTGAAAGTATAATTAGCAAGCATGGTGGAAATTTCAGCTTCCGGTATCTTTCTTTTATTAGTAACAATTTCTTTCATATACTTAGCATAAGGATTCATTTTGAGCATATCAGTTAATCGCATACGCAAAAAGATAGGTCTAATCATTTCAGCAAAACGCTCAAAATCCTCATCATCCTTTTTCTTGGATGGTTTGGGAGGAAAAGGCATGGGTTTCTGAACCCATGGTTCTCTTTCTTTACCGTGTTTCCTAGCAACAAAGTCTCTCTTATCATAACATTGATTCTTCGATTGTGGGTTATCAAGATCAACAGCAGGTTCAATTTCTACTTCACTATCATTACTAGGTTGAGCATCATCATGAACATTTTCACCAGGTTCATGTTCATTACCAGATTGTGTTTCAGCATCAGAAATAGAAATATCATTTGGATTCTCAGGTGGTTCAGTAATAGGCTCACTAGAAGCATGCAAAGTCCTATCATTTTTCTTATTCTTCTTTTTAGAAGAACTAGGTGTATCAATATTATTTCTCTGAGAATCTTGTTCAATTCTCTTAGGGTGGCCTTCAGGATAGAAAGGTTCCTGAGTCATTCTGCCAGTTCTAGTAGCCACTCTTACAGCATAGTCATTTTTCTTACTATTCAATTCATTGAGCAAATCATTTTGAGCTTTAAGTACTTGCTCTACTTGAGTGGTAACCATAGAAGCATGTTTACTAATGAGTTTAAGTTCACCTTTAACATTAGCCATGTAATCACCCAAGTGTTCAATCATATAAGCATTTTGTTTTAATTGTCTACCAAAATAAGCATTAAAATCTTCTTGCTTAACCATAAAGTTATCAAACTCATCCAGACATTGGCTAGCAACCTTAGTAGGAGGGATTTCAGCTTTATCATATCCATAGAGAGAATTTACCTTTACTACCTGTGTCGGGTTATCAAGACCATGAGTTTCTTCAATAGGTGTTGTATTAAGATCATATGTTTCTTCAATAGGAGGTAAATTCTTAACATCTTCAGCCTTAATACCTTTTTCTTTCATAGATTTCTTTGCCTCTTGCATATCTTCAGGACTGAGAAATAGAACACCTCTTTTCTTCGGAGTTGGTTTAGGAATGGGCTCAGGAAGCGTCCAATTATTTTCATTTGTCGACATATTATTCAATAGAATTTCAGCTGCATCCGGTGTTCTTTCCCTGAAAACAGAACCAGCACAACTATCCAGGTAATCTCTGGAAGCATCGGTTAGTCCATTATAAAAGATATCAAGTATTTCATTTTTCTTAAGAGGATGATCAGGCAAAGCATTAAGTAATTGGAGAAGCCTCCCCCAAGCTTGTGGGAGACTCTCTTCTTCAATTTGCACAAAATTATATATTTCCCTTAAAGCAGCTTGTTTCTTATGAGCAGGGAAATATTTAGCAGAGAAGTAATAAATCATATCCTGGGGACTACGCACACAACCAGGATCAAGAGAATTAAACCATATCTTAGCATCACCCTTTAATGACAACAGAAATATTTTAAGGATATAAAGGTAGCGAGATTTCTCATCATTAGTAAATAGGCTGGCTATATCATTTAATTTAGTAAGATGTGCCACAACAGTTTCAGATCATAGCCATAAAAAGGATCAGATTCAACCAAAGTAATTATATCAGGATCAACAGAGAATTCATAATCTTTATCAGCAACACAAATAGGTGTAGTAGCAAAAGCAGGGTCAGGTTTCATTCTAGCATTAAGAGATTGCTGCTTTCATTTAGCTAATAACCTCTTGAGCTCGTATCTATCGTTGCAAGCTAAAATAGCTCTGGCAGCTTCTTTTTCCAGAACATAATCCTCAGGAACAACAGGCAATTCATATTTATTAGGGGGAGAGTCTTCATCATCACTTTCATCAATATTATTAGTTTCAATAATTTCATTCTCTCTAACCCTAGCAAGTTGTTCATCAAGAAATTCACCAAGTGGCGCAGTAGTATCAAGCATAGAAGTAGTTTCATCATAAGTGTCATGCATAGCAGAAGTGGCATCATCAATAACATGCGACATATCAGAACGAATAGCAGAAGCAGGTTTAGGTGTCGCAAGCTTACTCAAAACACAAGGTGAATCAAGTGCAGAGCTAGATGGCAGTTCCTTACCTCCCCTCGTAGTTGAGGGATAATTTTTTTTCTTAGCGTCTTTCAAGTTCTTCATAATGACCAGCAGATATAAATCCCAAGTGACTCAAAGAATAGAGATATGCTCCCCGGCAATGGTGCCAGAAAATAGTCTTGATAACCCACAAGTATAGGGGATCGCAACAGTTTTCGAGGGTAGAGTATTCAACCCAAATTTATTGATTCGACACAAGGGGAGCCAAAGAATATTCTCAAGTATTAGCAGTTGAGTTGTCAATTCAACCACACCTGGATAACTTAGTATCTGCAGCAAAGTATTTAGTAGCAAGTAATATGGAAGTAACGGTAACGGTAGCAAAAGTAATATTTTTGGGTTTTGTAGTGATTGTAATAGTAGCAGCGGAAAAGTAAATAAGCGAAGAACAGTATGTGAAAAGCTCGTAAGCATTGGATCGGTGATGGAGAATTATGTCGCATGTGGTTCATCATGTAACAGTCATAACATAGGGTGACACAGAACTAGCTCTAATTCATCAATGTAATGTATGCATGTATTCCGAATATAGTCATACGTGCTTATGGAAAAGAACTTGCATGACATCTTTTGTCCTACCCTCCCATGGCAGCGGGGTCCTAGTGGAAACTAAGGGATATTAAGGCCTCCTTTTAATAGAGCACCGGAGCAAAGCATTAACACATAGTGAATACATGAACTCCTCAAACTACGGTCATCACCGGGAGTGGTCCCAATTATTGTCACTTCGGGGTTGCTGGATCATAACACATAGTAGGTGACTATAGACTTGCAAGATAGGATCAAGAACTCACATATATTCACGAAAACATAATAGGTTCAGATCTGAAATCATGGCACTCGGGCCCTAGTGACAAGCATTAAGCATAGCAAAGTCATAGCAACATCAGTCTCAGAACATAGTGGATACTAGGGATCAAACCCTAACAAAACTAACTCGATTACATGATAGATCTCATCCAACCCATCACCGTCCAGCAAGCCTACGATGGAATTACTCACACATGGCGGTGAGCATCATGAAATTGGTGATGGAGGATGGTTGATGATGACGACGACGACGAATCCCCCTCTCCGGAGCCCCGAACGGACTCCAGATCAGCCCTCCCGAGAGTTTTTAGGGCTTGGCGGCGGCTCCGTATCAGAAAACGCGATGAATCCTTATCTCTGATTTTTTTTCTCCCTGAAAGTGAATATATGGAGTTGGAGTTGAGGTTGGTGGAGCGTCAGGGGGCCCACGAGGCAGGGGGCGCGCCCAGGGGGGCAGGCGCGCCCCCCACCCTCGTGGACAGGGTGTGGGCCCCTTGACATGGATTTTTCTTCAAGTATTTTTAATATTTTCCAAAAAGATGTTCCGTGGAGTTTCAGGTCATTCCGAGAACTTTTGTTTCTGCACATAAATAACACCATGGAAAGTCTTCTGAAAACAGCGTCAGTCCGGGTTAGTTCCATTCAAATCATGCAAGTTAGAGTCCAAAACAAGGGCAAAAGTGTTTGGAAAAGTAGATACGACGGAGACGTATCACGTCGGTATCATCATACCTATTTCATTCTCGTTACCGGCAAGTCTCTTTACTCATTCTGTAGTGCATCATCCTGCAACTAACTCATTGGTCTCATTGCTTCCAAGGTTTATAGTGATGTGCATTACCGAGAGGGCCCAGAGATACCTCGCCGATACTAGGAGTGACAAATCCTAATCTTGATCTATGCCAACCCAACAAACCCCTTCGGAGACACCTGTAGAGCATCTTTATAATCACCCAGTTATGTTGTGACGTTTGATAGCACACAAGGTATTCCTCCGGTATTCGGGAGTTGCATAATCTCATAGTCAGAGGAATATGTATAAGTCATGAAGAAAGCAATAGCAATAAAACTGAACGATCATTATGCTAAGCTAACGGATGGGTCTTTTCCATCACATCATTCTCTAATGATGTGATCCGTTCATCAAATGACAACATACGTCTATGGTTAGGAAACTTAACCATCTTTGATTAACGAGCTAGTCAAGTAGAGGCATACTAGGGATACTCTGTTTTGTCTATGTATCCACACATGTACTAAGTTTCCAGTTAATACAATTCTAGCATGAATAATAAACATTTATCATGATATAAGGAAATATAAATCACAACTTTATTATTGCCTCTAGGGCTTATTTCCTTCAGTCTCCCACTTGCACTAGAGTCAATAATCTCGATTACATAGTAATGATTCTAACACCAATGGAGTCTTGGTGCCGATCATGTTTTGCTCGTGGAAGAGGCTAAGTCAAATGTCTGCAACATTCAGATCCGTATGTATCTTGCAAATCTCTATGTCTCCCTCCTTGACTTGATCGCGGATGGAGTTGAAGCGTCTCTTGATGTGTTTGGTTCTCTTGTGAAATATGGATTCCTTCGCTAAGGCAATTGCTCGAGTATTGTCACAAAAGATTTTCATTGGACCCGATGCAGTAGGCATTACACCTAGATCGGATATGAACTCCTTCATCCAGACTCCTTCATTTGCTGCTTCTAAAGCAGCCATGTACTCCGCTTCACACGTAGATCCCGCCATGATGCTCTGCTTGGAACTGTACCAACTTACAGCTCCACCGTTCAATATAAATACGTATCCGGTTTGCGACTTTGAGTCATCCGGATCAGTGTCAAAGCTTGCATCGACATAACCATTTACGACAAGCTCTTTTTCACCTCCATAAATGAGAAACATATCCTTAGTCCTTTTCAAGTATTTCAGGATGTTCTTGACCATTGTCCAGTGATCCACTATTGGATTACTTTGGTACCTCCCTGCTAAACTTATAGCAAGGCACACATCAGGTCTGGTACACAACATTGCATACATGATAGAACCTATGGCTGAGGCATAGGGAATGACTTTCATTTTCTCTCTATCTTCTGCACTGGCCGGGCATTGAGTCTGACTCAACTTCACACCTTGTAACACAGGCAATAACCCTTTCTTTGATTGATCCATTTTGAACTTCTTCAAAACTTTATCAAGGTCTGTGCTTTGTGAAAGTCCAATTAAGCGTCTTGATCTATCTCTATAGATCTTGATGCCCATTATATAAGCAGCTTCACTAAGGCCTTTCATTGAATTTTTTTATTCAAGTATCCTTTTATGCTATCCAGGAATTCTGTGTTATTTCCAATCAACAATATGTCATCCACATATAATATTAGAAATGCTACAGAGCTCCCACTCACTTTCTTGTAAATATAGGCTTCTCCAAAAGTCTGTATAAAACCATATGCTTTGACCACACTATCAAAGCGTATATTCCAAATCCGAGATGCTTGCACCTCCATAAATGGATCGCTGGAGCTTGCACACTTTGTTAGCACCTTTCGGATCGACAAAACCTTCTGGTTGCATCATATACAACTCTTCTTTAAGAAATCCATTAAGGAATGCAATTTTGACATCCATTTTCCAAATTTCATAATCATAAAATGCGGCAATTGCTAACATGATTCGGACAGACTTAAGCATCGCTATGGGTGAGAAGGTCTTATCGTAGTCAACTCCTTGAACTTGTCAAAAACCTTTCGCAACAAGTCAAGCTTTGTATACAGTAACATTACCGTCAGCGTCAGTCTTCTTCTTGAAGATCCACTTATTCTCTATGGCTTGCCGATCATCAGGCAAGTCAACCAAAGTCCATACTTTGCTCTCATACATGTATCCCATCTCAGATTTCATGGCCTCTAGCCATTTTGCGGAATCTGGGCTCATCATCGCTTCCTCATAGTTCGTAGGTTTGTCATGGTCTAGTAACATGACTTCCAGAACAGGATTACCGTACCACTCTGGCGCGTAACGTACTCAGGTTGACCTATGAGGTTCGGTAGTAACTTGATCTGAAGTTTTATGATCATCATCATTAGCTTCCTCACTAATTGGTGTAGGAATCACTGGAACTGATTTCTGTGATGAATGACTTTCCAATTCGGGAGAAGGTATAGTTACCTCATCAAGTTCTACTTTCCTCCCACTCACTTCTTTCGAGAGAAACTCCTTCTCTAGAAAGGATCCATTCTTTAGCAACGAATATCTTGCCTTCGGATCTGTGATAGAAGGTGTACCCAACAGTTTCCTTTGGGTATCCTATGAAGACACATTTCTCCGATTTGGGTTCGAGCTTATCAGGTTGAAGCTTTTTCACATAAGCATCACAACCCCAAACTTTAAGAAACGACAACTTAGGATTCTTGCCAAACCATAGTTCATATGGTGTCATCTCAACAGATTTAGATGGTTCCCTATTTAACGTGAATACATCCGTCTCTAAAGCATAACCCCAAAACGATAGTGGTAAATCGGTAAGAGACATCACAGATCACACCATATCTAATAAAGTACGGTTACGACGTTTGGACACACCATTATGTTGTGGTGTTCCAGGTGGTGTGAGTTATGAAACTATTCCACATTGTTTCAAATGAAGACCAAACTCGTAACTCAAATATTTGCCCCCGTGATCAGGCCGTAGAAACTTTATTTTCTTGTTATGATGATTTTCCACTTCACTCTGAAATTCTTTGAACTTTTCAAATGTTTCAGACTTATGTTTCATTAAGTAGATATACTCATATCTGCTCAAATCATCTGTGAAGGTCAAAAAATAACGATACCCTCCGCGAGCCTCAACACTCATCGGACCGCATACATCAGTATGTATTATTTCCAATAAGTCAGTGGCTCGCTCCATTGTTCCGAAGAATAGAGTCTTAGTCATCTTGCCCATGAGGCATGGTTCGCAAGCATCAAGTGATTCATAATAAAGTGATTCCAAAAGCCCATCTGCATGGAGTTTCTTCATGCTTTTACACCAATATAACTTAAACGGCAGTGCCAAAAATAAGTTGCACTATCATTATTAACTTTGCATCTTTTGGCTTCAATATTATGAATATGTGTATCACTACGATCAAGATTCAACAAAAATAGACCACTCATCAAGGGTGCCTGGCCATAAAATATATTACTCATATAAACAGAACAACCATTATTCTCTGATTTAAATGAATAACCGTCTCGCATCAAACAAGATCCAGATATAATGTTCATGCTCAACGCTGGCACCAAATTATTCAGGTCTAAAAGTCATCCCAAAGGTAGATGTAGAGGTAGCGTGCCGAAGGCGATCACATCGACCTTGGAACCATTTCTGACGCGCATCGTCACCTCGTCCTTAGCCAATCTTTGTTTAATCTGTAGCCCCTGTTTCGAGTTGCAAATATGAGCAACAGAACCAGTATCAAATACCCAGGCGCTAGTACGAGCATTAGTAAGGTATACATCAATAACATGTATATCAAATATACCTTTCACTTTGCCATCCTTCTTATACGCCAAATACTTGGGGCAGTTCCGCTTCCAGTGACCAGTCCCTTTGCAGTAAAAGCACTCAGTTTCAGGATTAGGTCCAGACATGGGCTGCTTCCCTTGAGCAGCAACTTGCTTGCTATTCTTCTTGAAGTTACCCTTCTTCCCTTTGCCCTTTTTCTTGAAACTAGTGGTCTTGATAACCATCAACACTTGATGCTCCTTCTTGATTTCTACCTCCGCAGCCTTAAGCATCGCGAAGAGCTCAGGAATTGTCTTTTCCATCCCTTGCATATTATAGTTCATCACGAAGCCTTTATAGCTTGGTGGCAGTGATTGAAGAACTCTGTCAATGACACTATCATCAAGAAGATTAACTCCCGGCTGAGTCAAGTGGTTATAGTACCCAGACTTTCTGAGTATGTGTTCACTGGCAAAACCGTTCTCCTCCGTCTTGCAGCTATAGAACTTATTGGAGACTTCATATCTCTCAACTCGGGCATTTGCTTGAAATATTAACTTCAACTCTTGGAACATCTCATATGCTCCATGACGTTCACAACGTCTTTGAAGTCCCGATTCTAAGCCGTAAAGCATGGCACACCGAACTATCGAGAAGTCATCAGCTTTAGTCTGCCAGACGTTCGTAACGTCTGGAGTTGCTCCTGTAGCGGGCCTTGAACCTAGCGGTGCTTCCAGGACGTAATTCTTCTATGCAACAATGAGGATAATCCTCAAGTTACGGACCTAGTCCGTGTAATTGCTACCATCATCTTTCAACTTAGCTTTCTCTAGGAACACATTAAAATTCAAGGGAACGGTAGCACAGGCCATTGATCTATAACAACATATATATGCAAAAACTATCAGGACTAAGTTCATGATAAATTAAAGTTCAATTAATCATATTACTTAAGAACTCCCACTTAGATAGACATCCCTCTAGTCATCTAAATGATTGCGTGATCTATATCAACTAAACCATGTCTGATCATCACGTGAGATGGAGTAGTTTTCAGTGGTGAACATCTCTATGTTGATCATATCTACTATATGATTCACGTTCGACCTTTCGGTCTCAGTGTTCCGAGGCCATATCTGCATATGCTAGACTCATCAAGTTTAACTGAGTATTCTGCACGTGCAAAATTGTCTTACACCCGTTGTATGTGAACGTAGAGCTTATCACACCCGATCATCACGTGGTGTCTCGGCACGATGAACTGTAGCAACGGTGCATACTCAGGGAGAACACTTATACCTTGAAATTTAGTGAGGGATCGTCTTATAATGCTACCACCGTACTAAGCAAAATAAGATGCATAAAAGATAAACATCACATGCAATCAAAATATGTTACATGATATGGACATCATCATCTTGTGCCTTTGATCTTCATCTCCAAAGCACCGTCATGATCTCCATCGTCACCGGCTTGACACCTTGATCTCAATCGTAGCGTCGTTGTCGTCTCGCCAACTATTGCTTCTACGACTATCGCTACCGCTTAGTGATAAAGTAAAGCAATTACATGGTGATTGCATTTCATACAATAAAGCGACAACCATAAGGCTCCTGCCAGTTGCCGATAACTTTTACAAAACATGATCATGTCATAAAATGACTTATATCTCATCACGTCTTGACCATATCATATCACAACATGCCCTGCAAAAACAAGTTAGACGTCATCTACTTTGTTGTTGCAAGTTTTACGTGGCTGCTACGGGCTTCTAGCAAGAACCGTTCTTACCTACGCATCAAAACCACAACGATTTTTCATCAAGTGTGATGTTTTAACCTTCAACAAGGACCAGCCGTAGTCAAATTCGATTCAACTAAAGTTGGAGAAATAGACACCCGCCAGCCACCTGTGTGAAAAAGCACGTCGATAGAACCGGTCTCATGAACGTGGTCATGTAATGTTGGTCCGGGCCGCTTCATCCAACAATACTGCCAAATCAAAATAAGATGTTGGTGGTAAGCAGTATGACTATTATCGCCCACAACTCTTTGTGTTCTACTCGTGCATATCATCTACGCATAGACCTGGCTCGGATGCATTGTTGGGGAACGTAGCATGCAATTTCAAAAAATTCCTACGATCACGCAAGATCTATCAAGGAGATGCATATCAACGACAAGGGGAGAGTGTGTCCACGTACCCTCGTAGACCGAAGCGGAAGCATTAGGTTAACGCGGTTGATGTAGTCGAACGGCTTCACGATCCAACCGATCTAGTACCGAATGTAGGACACCTCCGAGTTCAGCACACGTTCAGCTCGATGACGGCCCTCGAACACTTGATCCAGCAGAGGGTCGAGGGAGAGTTTCGTCAGCACGATGGCGTGGTGATGGTGATGGTGATGTGATCCACACAGGGATTCGCCTAAGCACTAAAACGCTATGACCGGAGGAGTAAACCATGGAGGGGGGCAACACACATGGCTAAGACAACAATTGATGTGCTATGGGGTGCCCCCTACCCCCGTATATAAAGGAGGGGAGGAGGAGGCGGCCGGCCAGGAGGGGCGCGCCATGGGGGGGAGTCCTACTATGACTCCACTCCTAGTACGATTTGCCCCCCCCCCTTTTCCTTTCTTACCAGAGGGGAAAAGGAAGGAGAGGGAGAGGGAGAGGGAAAGGGGCCCGCTGATACGTCTCCAACGTATCTATAATTTTTATTGTTCCATGCTATTATATTATCTGTTTTGGATGTTTAATGGGCTTTATTATACACTTTTATACTATTTTTGGGACTAACCTATTAATCGAAGGCCCAGTGCAAATTGTTGTTTTTTTTGCCTATTTCAGTGTTTCGCAGAAAAGGAATATCAAACGGAATCCAAACGGAATGAAACCTTCGGGAGAGTGATTTTTCGAACAAACGTGATCCAGGAGACATGGAGTGGACGTCAAGAAAGAAGCGAGGAGGCCACGAGGCAGGGAGGCGCGCCTGCCCCCCTGGGCACGCCCCCACCCTCGTGGGCCCCTCGCAGCTCCACCGACCTACTTCTTCCTCCTATATATATCGATGTACCCCGAAAACATCCAGGAGCACCACAAAACCCTATTTCTACCGCCGCAACCTTCTGTACCCGTGAGATCCCATCTTGGGGCCGTTTCCGGCACTCCGCCGGAGGCGGAATCGATCACGGAGGGCCTCTACATCAACACCATAGCCTCTTCGATGATGTGTGAGTACTTTACCACAGACCTTCGGGTCCATAGTTACTAGCTAGGTGGCTTCTTCTCTCTCTTTGGATCTCAATACAAAGTTCTCCTCGATTCTCTTGGAGATCTATTCGATGTAATTCCTTTTGCAGTCTGTTTGTCGAGATCCGATGAATTGTGGGTTTATGATCAAGATTATCTATGAACAATATTTGAATCTTCCTTGAATTCTTTTATGTATGATTTGTTATATTTGCAAGTCTCTTCCAATTATCAGTTTCGTTTGGCCTACTAGATTGATCTTTCTTGCAATGGGAGAAGTGCTTAGCTTTGGGTTCAATCTTGCGGTGTCCTTTCCTAGTGATAGCAGGGGCAGCAAGGCACGCATTGTATTGTTGCCATCGAGGATAAAAAGATGGGGTTTATATCATATTGCTTGAATTTATCCCTCTACATCATGTCATCTTGCCTAATGCGTTACTCTGTTCTTATGAACTTAATACTCTAGATGCATGCTAGATAGCGGTCGATGTGTGGAGTAATAGTAGTAGATGCAGAATCGTTTCGGTCTACTTGTCGCAGACGTGATGCCTATATACATGATCATGCCTAGATATTCTCATAACTATGCACTTTTCTATCAATTGCTCGACAGTAATTTGTTCACCCACCGTAATACTTATGCTATCTTGAGAGAAGCCACTAGTGAAACCTATGGCCCCCGGATCTATTTTTCATCATATAAGTTTCCAATCTATTTTTACTTTGCAATCTTTACTTTCAATCTATATCATCAAAATAAAAAAATATTTATCTTATTTATCTCTATCTGATCTCACTTTTGCATGTGGCCATGAAGGGATTGACAACCCCTTTATCGCGTTATTTGCAAGGTTCTTATTTGTTTGTGTAGGTACGAGGCGACTTGTGTGTAGTCTCCTACTGGATTGATACCTTGGTTCTCAAAAACTGAGGGAAATACTTACGCTACTTTGCTGCATCACCCTTTCCTCTTCAAGGGAAAAATCAACGCAAGCTCAAGAGGTAGCAAGAAGGATTTCTGGCGCCGTTGCCGGGGAGATCTACGCCAAGTCAAGTCAAGTCAAGACATACCAAGTACCCATCACAACTCTTATCCCTCGCATTACATTATTTGCCATTTGCCTCTCGTTTTCCTCTCCCGCACTTCACCTTTGCCGTTTTATTCGCCCTCTTTTTCCGTTCATCTCTTTTCGCTTGCTTCTTGTGACGCCGTGTGTCATCATGGCCAGTCCTTTATCTGCTCCTCTGTCTCCCGAGTTTGAAGTTCTTCACTTCAAACAAAGACAAGGAGAAAACTTAAAACATGCTTCGTATAGGATGATGGAATCTTATCGTAATTGCACCTTAGAGGTGAGTTTTAGAATTTTACTTCGCAATTTTTATGTTGGACTAAATATGTCCCATAGACAACTCTTGGATTGCGTTGCCAAAGGAAATTTTATCAAAATTGATCCCAGTATTGCGCATGAAATCATAGTGGGAATAGTGGGAACACTACCTCAACAAAAGGGGCCACATCATACCCAGGAAGAGACACAAGTTTTTGAGAAGATTTGCAAAGTAACGAAAATCTTACAAAGTCTCTCGAACCTCTTAAGAGTGTTAGCGGAAATCTTCACCGCATGAATATGTTGATTACCCTTTGCAATAAGAGGTTGGGAAACGTAAATATGAAGGGAAACGTAAAGAACCTCCCGGATTCGAGCATGACTCTGCTAAAAGATTAAAAACCAAAGACGATAATACCTAGATCTATCATTGCCTTTTTGCCTAGCTAGGGGCGTTAAACGATAGCGCTTGTTGGGTGGCAACCCAATTTTATTTTTGTTTCTTGCTTTTTGGTTCTGTTTAGTAATAAATAATTCATCTATCCTCTATTTAGATGTGTTTTCATGTTTTAATTAGTGTTTGTGCCAAGTAGAACCTTTGGGAAGACTTGGGTGAAGTCTTTTTTATCTTGCTGTAAAAAACAGAAACTTTAGCGCTCAGGATATTACCTTCCATTTTTTACTGGAGAGTGATTTTAGGTTGATTATTATTTCAGATGATTAATAGACAAATTACTCATGACCAGAAATTTATTTCAGAATTTTTGGAGTTCCAGAAGTATACGTTTGATACAGATTACTACAGACTGTTCTGTTTTTGACAGATTCTGTTTTTCGTGTGTTGTTTGCTTATTTTGATGAATCTATGGCTAGTATCGGAGGGTATAAACCATAGAGAAGTTGGACTACAGTAGGTTTAACACCAATATAAATAAAGAATGAGTTCATTACAGTACCTTGAAGTGGTGGTTTGTTTTCTTTCGCTAACGGAGCTCATGAGATTTTTATGTTGAGTTTTGTGTTGTGAAGTTTTCAAGTTTTGGGTAAAGATTTGATGGATTATGGAATAAGGGGTGGAAAGATCCTAAGCTTGGGGATGCCCAAGGCACACCAAGGTAAAATTCATCGACAACCAAAAGCCTAAGCTTGGGGATGCCCCGGAAGGCATCCCCTCTTTCGTCTTCGTCTATCGGTAACTTTACTTGAGGCTATATTTTTATTCACCACATGATATGTGTTTTGCTTGGAGCGTCTTGTATGATTTGAGTCTTTGCTTTTTAGTTTAACACAATCATCCTTGCTGTACACACCTTTTGGGAGAGACACACATGAATCAGAATTTATTAGAATACTCTATGTGCTTCACTTATATCTTTTGAGCTAGATAATTTTGCTCTAGTGCTTCACTTATATCTTTTAGAGCACAGTGGTGGTTTTATTTTATAGAAATTATTGATCTCTCATGCTTCACTTATATCATTTTGAGAGTCCTTTAGAACAGCATGGTAATTTACTTTGGCTATAAAATTAGTCCTAATATGATAGGCATCCAAGGTGGGTATAATAAAAACTTTCATAAAAAGTGCATTGAATACTGTGAGAAGTTTGATACTTGATGATTGTTTTGAGATATGAAGATGGTAATATTAGAGTCGAGCTAGTTGAGTAGTTGTGAATTTGAGAAATACTTGTGTTGAAGTTTGCAAGTCCCGTAGCATGCACGTATGGTAAACGTTGTGTAACAAATTTGAAGCATGAGGTGTTATTTGATTGTCATCCTTATGAGTGACGGTCGGGGATGAGCGATGGTCTTTTTCTACCAATCTATCCCCCTAGGAGCATGCGTGTAATGCTTGGTTTTTGATGACTTGTAGATTTTTGCAATAAGTATGTGAGTTCTTTATGACTAATGTTAAGTCCATGGATTATACGCACTCTCACCTTTCCATCATTGCTAGCCTCTTCGGTACCGTGCATTGCCCTTTCTCACCTTGGGAGTTGGTGCAAACTTGTAGCGACTAGACCTCAGACGGTCAAGTCTCTGTGCATCAGTGTCATCCCTGGATCAGTAATGCTGACACGCACAGTACTCGAAGGATTTATAATAGAGTAGCAATCACACACTTATTACCTCGAATGTCTCAAAAGAGAACTTAATACAATAAATATGGCTTAAGGCCATCTAAAAACGATAACAGCGGAAGACTTGGAAGATAAGCGAGTCCATCAACTCCAACGGCATCACTGAGTATAGAACCACGACCTAAGGCACCTTACTCGTCGTCTGAAAAGTCTGCAACATGAAACGTTGCAGCCCGAAGACGGGTCAGCACATGGAATTTGCTGGCAATGTAACACATAGAGAGTAATGAACAGAATAATGCTATACTACAGGCATATTTGGCTGGTAGAAAGCTCTATGGTTACAGTTTTGTGAAAAGCCAATTTTTCCCTACTGCAAAGGAATAAATTTTATTTAACTATCATGGTGGTTGTTAAACATTGAGAATGGGTGACACCATCTCAATCCCAATTAAGTTTCAACATTAATCCCAACAAAATTAATTAAAGTAACATGATGAGATTCACATGATAATCCAAGTACTAGATACTCAAGTTGTCCATAACCGGGGACACGGCTAACCATGATTAGTTTATACACTCTGCAGAGGTTTGCGCACTATTCCCCACAAGACTCGATCTCCTCCGTTGGGATTCTCGCACTACATGATGTTTGAGAAACGGATGACCGAGACATAGTCTTTCAGAAGCGTTTGCACCTTACGATCGGGTAGAAAGTACCACCTACAACCCCTACATCTGTTAGTCTACCACTAAAAGAGTTCACACAACTTAATCAACTATGATTGAGCCCATAATAGCTTGTGGCTGCACACGGAAGTTTCTAGCATGAATAATCTCATGATCCCTTTGAGCCTGGGTGGCGGTCCATAAAAAAAACAGGCAATCGCTGGAATACCCAGGTGCCTCAGTCCACCCAGATGTGTGTTTAAGTAGCCACCTTAAATTGAACCATTAATTAACAATCTCACATCTGCCATGGATACACTCACCCAATCCACGTCTACTAGCATAGCATAGCAATATAAGCAAACGTAGAAGTAACTCCCAAGGGTTTGGTAATAAACAGGGCAATAGGTTCTACCTCATCAGCTACTTCCCAACCCACAATTTAATCAGATCCTAATCATGCAATTGTTTGAGGATTGATCTAATGCAATAAAACTGGGTATGAAAAGAGGTATGATCAAAGTGTTACTTGCCTTGCTGATGATCCGTGAAACCTAGGGATTCGAAGTAGCATGCGGCACATTCCGGGTACTCTATCGCAAACAAACAAGCATACAATAAGTACTCATCTAATGCACAGGTAAAACTCAAATAAGAGATCTAACCAGAAAGTTCAACTTAAGAACTCCGGTTCGCAAAAAGAATCAAATCAAACGAAGCAACGAAAGTCAAACGGCGAAAGAAACAAGCTTCATTTACTAATCTGGACCTAAGTCAAATTTTACAGTAGCAAAAACTTGTTTGAGTTGGTTAAACAGAAAGAGGGTTTCGAGAAGAAACTCTAGGCGCTTGAATCGCCTGATTCCGACAAACGAGCGAAAAGTTAAACCAAAACGAAAAACAGATCGGAAATCACGATCAGAAATAATCGCGGAAAATCTGAGAAAAAGTAAAACTGACGAACAGTTTAACGAACGGATGTTCGTTAACTGTAACTAAACGATGAACGCGTTCGTTAAAATGAACGAACGAGCGAACGCTCGCTAAATAAGAAAACCGAAAAAAATAAAACAAAACCGATCTAAAAAAACCTAGGGTTTTCTAAAAAACCGAATCGGTTTTCTTCAGAAAACCGAGAAGAAAACCGGGCGGCGGGCGGCTACCTCGGCTCAGGGCTCCGGCGAAGTCCGGCGGCTCCGGCGGGGCGACGGGAGGCGGCGTGGGGCGGCGGGGCTGCGGGCGTCGGCGGCGGCGGTGACCTTGGGCGGCGGGGCAGCTCGGCGGTGGTGCGGCTCCGGCGGCGGGGCGGGTTCCGGTGGCGGGGCTGCGGGTTCGGTGGTGGGGTGAGGGGCGGCGGCGACGGCTATTTAAGGAGGGGGGCGGCGCGGCTTGGGGAAGGGGGCGCCTCGAGAGGCGTGCTCCTCCCGGACTCGGGCGGCGGCGGCGGTCTCCGATCCGATGACGGCGGCAGGAGGCGGTGGCGCGGGCGGGCCGGCCTGGTTCGGGTGGGCTTCAGCCCAGTCGGGCACGCGGGAGTTCTTTTTAAACAATTCCGCAGAAACTGAGAAAAATTCTAGAAAATAAAATAAAATTCTAAAAATGCCAAAATAAATTTTTCACAGTCTAAATAAAATATTTAGAACAAGATGAACATTTTCTTGGCCCTAAAATGTAATTTTGAAAAACATGCAATTTTCCTAAATTCAAATAAAATAGCAAAACTCCAAATAAAATAAGATTTGATTTTCTTTATTAAATCCTCAATATTTATTATTTTTGGGAAAGTCATTTTATTCCCTCTCTCTGATTTTTATAAATGAAATAATTGAAGATAAAATAAATAAAATCAAATGATCCTATTTTCAAAATTTGAGAAAAC
This sequence comes from Aegilops tauschii subsp. strangulata, assembly GCF_002575655.3. Classification (NCBI taxonomy): domain Eukaryota; kingdom Viridiplantae; phylum Streptophyta; class Magnoliopsida; order Poales; family Poaceae; genus Aegilops; species Aegilops tauschii. Next base: position 191,764,908 of record NC_053037.3, read on the forward strand.
CCAAATATGAAAATAACGAAATCCCCAACTCTCTCCGTGGGTCCTTGAATTGCGTAGAATTTCTAGGATAAAACCAAAATGCAATAAAATATGATATGCAATGATGATCTAATGTATAACATTCCAAATTGAAAATTTGGGATGTTACAAAACTTCGCTGGTGCATCCAAACCCCGTGATATGATACGCTCTATCACACATAAACCTCTTTATATCTTCCTCAAAACAGCCACCATACCTACCTATTATGGCATTTCCATAGCCATTCTGAGATATATTGCCATGCAACTTTCCACCGTTTCATTTATTATGACACGCTTCATTATTGTCATATTGCGTTGCATGATCATGTAGTTGACATCGTATTTGTGGCAAAGACACCATGCATAAGTTATCATACATGTCACTCTTGATTCATTGCCCATCTCAGTACACCGCCGGAGGCATTCATATAGAGTCATATTTTGTTCTAGTATCGAGTTGTAAATAAATAGAAGTGTGATGATCATCACTAATAGAGCATTGTCCCAAATAAAAAATAAAAAAAGAGAAAGGCCAAAAAAAGAAAGGCCCAAAAAAAGGGACAATGCTACTATCCTTTTTTTTCACACTTGTGCTTCAAAGTAGCACCATGATCTTTATGATAGAGAGTCTCTTGTTTTGTCACTTTCATATACTAGTGGGAATTTTTCATTATAGAACTTGGCTTGTATATTCCAACAATGGGCTTCCTCAAATGCCCTAGGTCTTCGTGAGCAAGCAAGTTGGATGCACACCCACTTAGTTTCTTTTGTTGAGCTTTCATACATTTATAGCTCTAGTGCATCCGTTGCATGGCAATCCCTACTCCTTGCATTGACATCAATTGATGGGCATCTCCCTAGCCCGTTGATTAGCCTCGTTAATGTGAGACTTTCTCCTTTTTTGTCTTCTCCACATAACCCCCAACATCATACTCTATTCCACCTATAGTGTTATATCCATGGCTCACGCTCATGTATTGCGTGAAAGTTGAAAAAAGTTTGAGATTACAAAAGTATGAAACAATTTCTTGGCTTGTCATCGGGGGTGTGCATGATGAGAGCATTCTTGTGTGACGAAAATGGAGCATGACCAAACTATATGATTTTGTAGGGATGAACTTTCTTTGGCCATGTTATTTTGAGAAGACATAATTGCTTAGTTAGTATGCTTGAAGTATTATAATTTTTATGTCAATATTAAATTTTTATCTTGAATCTTCCGGATCTGAACATTCATGCCACAATAAAGAGAATTACTTAGAAAATTATGCTAGGTATCATTCCACATCAAAAATTCTGTTTTTATCATTTACCTACTCGAGGACGAGCAGGAATTAAGCTTGGGGATGCTTGATACGTCTCCAACGTATCTATAATTTTTTATTGTTCCATGCTATTATATTATCTATTTTGGATGTTTAATGGGCTTTATTATACACTTTTATACTATTTTGGGACTAACCTATTAACCGAAGGCCTAATGCAAATTGTTGTTTATTTGCCTATTTTAGTGTTTCGCAGTAAAGGAATATCAAATAGAATCCAAACGGAATGAATCCTTCGGGAGAGTGATTTTGGGAACAAACGTGATCCAGGAGACTTCGAGTGGATGTCAAGAAAGAAGCGAGGAGGCCGCGAGGCAGGGAGGCGCGCCTGCCCCCCTGGGCGCACCCCCACCCTCGTGGGCCCCTCGCAGCTCCACCGACCTACTTCCTCCTCCTATATATATTCATATACCCCGAAAACATCCAGGAGCAGCACGAAACCCTATTTCCAACGCCGCAACCTTCTGTATCCGTGAGATCCCATCTTGGGGCCTTTTCCGGCGCTCCGCCGAAGGGGGAATCGATCACGGAGGGCTTCTACATCAACACCATAGCCTCTCTGATGATGTTTGAGTAGTTTACCATAGACCTTCGGGTCCATAGTTATTAGCTAGATGGCTTCTTCTCTCTCTTTGGATCTCAATACAAAGTTCTCCTCGATTCTCTTCGAGATCTATTCGATGTAATTCTTTTTGCGGTGTGTTTGTCTAGATCCGATGAATTGTGGGTTTATGATCAAGATTATCTATGAACAATATTTGAATCTTCTCTAAATTCTTTTATGTATGATTTGTTATCTTTGCAAGTCTCTTTGAATTATCAGTTTGGTTTGGCCTACTAGATTGATCGTTCTTGCAATGGGAGAAGTGCTTAGCTTTGGGTTCAATCTTGCGGTGTCCTTTCGCAGTGACAGCAGGGGCAGCAAGGCACGCATTGTATTGTTGCCATCGAGGATAAAAAGATGGGGTTTATATCATATTGCTTGATTTTATCCCTCTACATCATGTCATCTTGCCTAATGCGTTACTCTGTTCTTATGAACTTAATACTCTAGATGCATGCTGGATAGCGGTCGATGTGTGGAGTAATAGTAGTAGATGCAGAATCGTTTCGGTCTACTTGTCACAGACGTGATGCCTATATACATGATCATGCCTAGATATTCTCATAACTATGCACTTTTCTATCAATTGGTCGACAGTAATTTGTTCACCCACCGTAATACTTATGCTACTTGAGAGAAGCCACCAGTGAAACCTATGGCCCCCGGGTCTATTTTCCATTAAATAAGTTTCCAATCTATTTTTACTTTGCAATCTTTACTTTCAATCAATATCATAAAAATACCAAAAATATTTATCTTATTATCTCTATCAGATCTCACTTTTGCAAGTGGCCGTGAAGGGATTGACAACCCCTTTATCACGTTGGTTGCAAGGTTCTTATTTGTTTGTGTAGGTACGAGGCGACTTGTGTGTAGTCCCCTACTGGATTGATTCCTTGGTTCTCAAAAACTGAGGGAAATATTTACGCTACTTTGCTGCATGACCCTTTCCTCTTCAAGGGAAAAACCAACGCAAGCTCAAGAGGTAGCACCCGCGCCCCTCCTCCTTGTCCTATTCGGACTCCCTTGGAGGGGGGCGCGCGCCACCCCTCGCGGGTTTCCCTCTCTCTCCCCTAAGGCCCATGTAGGCCCAATACTTCCCCCGGGGGATTCCGGTAACCCCTCGGTACTCCGGGAAAATACCCGAACCACTCGAAACCATTCCGATGTCCGAATACTACCTTCCAAAATATGAATCTTTACCCCTCGACTATTTCGAGACTCCTCGTCATGCCCGTGATCTCATCCGGGACTCCGAACAAACTTCGGTCACCAAAAACACATAACTCATAATACAAATCGTCATCGAACGTTAAGCGTGCGGACCCTATGGGTTCGAGAACTATGTAGACATGACCGAGACACTTCTCTGGTCAATAACCAATAGCAGAACCTGGATACTCATATTGGTTCCTACATATTCTACGAAGATCTTTATCAATCAAACCGCAATAACAACATATGTTATTCCCTTTGTCATCGGTATGTTACTTGCCCGAGATTCGATCGTCGGTATCATCATACCTAGTTCAATCTCGTTATCGGCAAGTCTCTTTACTCGTTCCGTAATGCATCATCCCACAACTAACTCATTAGTCACATTGCTTGCAAGGCTTATAGTGATGTGCATTACCGAGAGGGCCCAGAGATACCTCTTCGATACTCGGAGTGACAAATCCTAATCTTGATCTATGGCAACCCAACAAGCACCGTCGGAGACACCTATAGAGCATCTTTATAATCACCCAGTTACGTTGTGACATTTGATAGCACACAAGGTGTTCCTTCGGTATTCGGGAGTTGCATAATCTCATTGTCAGAGGAATATGTACAAGTCATGAAGAAAGCAATAGCAATAAAACTTAATGATCGTTATGCTAAGCTAACGGATGGGTTTTGTCCATCACATCATTCTCTAATGATGTGATCCCGTTCATCAAATGACAACATATGTCTATGGTTAGGAAACTTAACCGTCTTTGATTAACGAGCTAGTCAAGTAGAGGCATACTAGGGATACTCTGTTTTGTCTATGTATTCACACATGTACTAAGTTTCTGGTTAATACAATTCTAGAATGAATAATAAACATTTATCATGATATAAGGAAATATAAACAACAACTTTATTATTGCATGTAGGGCATATTTCCTTCACTAATTATGTTATCATTGTCGAGAGAACTTGCACTAGTGAAAGTATGAACCCTGGGCCTTGTTTCCAAGCATTGCAATACCGTTTTCGCTCACTTCTACCACTTGCTACATTGCTGTTTTTACATTTTCAGATTACAAAAACCTATATCTACCATCCATATTGCACTTGTATCACCATCTCTTCGCCGAACTAGTGCACCTATACAATTTACCATTGTATTGGGTGTGTTGGGGACACAAGAGACTCTTTGTTATTTGGTTGCAGGGTTGTTTGAGAGAGACCATCTTCATCCTACGCCTCCCACGGATTGATAAACCTTAGGTCATCCACTCGAGGGAAATTTTCCACAGTCGTAGAAAACTCTGCGCTTGGAGGCCCAACACGAGTCTACAAGAAGAAGGTTGAGTAGTAGACATCAAGCTCTTTTCTGGTGCCGTTGTCGGGGAGGTGAGTGCTTGAAGGTATATCTTTAGATTTTGTAATTGAATCTTTTAGTTTCTTGTTTTATCACTAGTTTTGTCTATAAAAGAAAACTACAAAAAAATTGGAATTGAGGTTGCCTCATATGCTTCATCTTTTTAATGTCTTTCGTGAAAATAAGGATTCCGATAATTGTGCCAAAGTGTTAGAACAAGAATGCATTAAAATGTTTGGCACTAAATTTTTGAATGATGAGCATGATTGCAATGTTGTTAGTATGAATTCTTTGAATATCCATGATGCTAATGATATGCAAAGCCATGAGCTTGGGGATGCTATGTTTGATGAAGATGATATATTTTGTCCCCCAAGTTTTGATGAGAAAATTTATTATCATGATAGCATGACTCCTATTTATGATGATTATATTTATGAAAGTGGATTTGGAGAGTTCGTGACTTTATTTAGTGATGAATTCACTATTTTGGAAGAGGTTCCAATTGATTATGAGAACAAAGTTTCTATCTGTGATGATTATTATGATGACATGTATGCTATAAAGAATAATGATAACATTGAAACTTGTCATCATGATTTTAGTTTTCAATTGGATTATACCTCACATGATAGTTATTTTGTTGAGTTTGCTCCCACTACTATTCATGAGAATAAGTTTGCTTATGTGAGTAGTAAGATTTCTATGCTTGTGGATCATGAAAAGAATGCTTAATGTGACAGTTATATTGTTGAATTCATTCATGATGCTACTAAAAATTATTATGATAGAGGAACATGTGCTCTTACATATTGCAATAATGTCAACTTTCCTCTCTATGTGTTGAAAGTTTTGAAGTATTGCTTGTTTTGCCTCCCTATGCTAGTTGATTCTTGTTCCCATAAGATGTTTGCTCACAAAATCCCTATGCATAGGAAGTGGGTTAGACTTAAATGTGCTTGCCACATATGTTTCATGATGCTCTCTTTGCGTTTCAATTCTTTACTTTTATGCGAGCATCATTGAAATCATCATGCCTAGCTACAAAGGCATTAAAGAAAAGCACTTGTTGGGAGACAACCCAACATTTATACCTACTGTTTTTATATGTTCGCATGATTATGCTACTGTAGCATTAGTAGAAAAAGGCCCATTAGTCTCGGTTCTGGAACCAGGACTAAAGGCCCCCCTTTAGTCCCGGTTCTATTACGAACCGAGACTAAAGGCCCTCCACCTAAAAGAAATTTTATGATTTTTCTTTAAAATCCCGATTTTCAAATTTCTGAATTATTTTACAATTTAATCTATAATCAGCCCTCATCACTGCTCAAATTAACCTCTAATCTCTAATCACCCCTCATCATTCCAAACCGGTCACCCATCCTCTCACTACTCCAGCCTGAGCATGCTTAACTTCCGGGTTCTATTCCCCCTCATTTCCAAGTCTGCACTTGTTGTTTTCCTGACAATAGTAAGATGTCAATCCAATTAACCCTCAGGAGTTTAGCTGGAGGATGAAGTCACACGTTTCACTGTTTGAGTTTGAAACTATATTCTAAAAAACAATAATTATTTAGTAACACTAATATTTCTTGAATAAGTAGTTTGACCACAGTTTGACCAGTTTTGACCAAAATTCAAAAAAAAGTAATAATTATTTAGCAACACTAATATTTTTGAATAATTATTTAGTAACACTAATACTTCTTGAATAAGTAGTTTGACCAGATTTAACCAAAATTTAAAAAAACTGAAATTTGAGCATAACTTTTTTTCCTTTTAGAATTTGAGGATTCTAAAAATTTTCAAAACTGCCTATGGCCGTCAAAATCGGATGCGGATTTTCGTGTTGAACATGTTGATATATTATACATTTTTTCCGACATCGTATGCAAAAGTTATAGCCGTTTTACTTTTTCATAACACTTTTTTTGCAAAACATGTCCAATTCTAAGTTTTTTAATTTTCCTAACTAGTAGATGTAGTAATATAACTAAATCTGAAAGATTTTATTTTTTGAAGTTTTTATCATTTTCTTTTATTTTTTTCAAAACTAAAATGGCGATACACCAGGGGGGTACAGTTTGAGACATGAACCCCTTTAGTCCCAGTTCGTGTCTCAAACCGGGACTAAAGGTCTAATCTTTAGTCCCGGTTTGAGATACGAACCGAGACTAAAGGGCATCGCACCCTTTAGTCCCGGTTCGTGTCTCAAATTGGGACTAAAGGTCTCATTTGAACCGGGACTAATGCCTTTAGTCGCTCGAACCGGGACTAATGCTCACATTTGTCCCGGTTCGTAATGCAACGAGGACTAATGTGTATATTGAGTTATGACCAAAGCCCCCTTTGCTACTAGTGTAGCAATCATGTTTTATAGCTTTTATTTCAATAAAGTGCCAAGTAAGACCTTTGGCTTACGGTGATAGTTTATTTGATCTTGCTGAAAAACAGAAACTTTTGTGCTCAGGAAAACAATTCTGATTTTTAACAGAAGTGTGATAAAATACTGATTCTTTGTGCAGAAGATTAGTAAACAAATTTCTCAGGTTGTCCTAATTTTTCAGAATTTTTGGAGTTACAGAAGTATTCGAGAGTTATAGATTACTAGAGACTGTTCTGTTTTTTACAGATTCTGTTTTCTATGTGTTGTTTGCTTATTTTGATGAATCTATGAGTAGTATCGTAGGGTATGAACCATGAATAAGTTGGAATACATTAGATATTACACCAATATAAATAAAGAATGGGTTCACAACAGTACCTAATTGGTGACTTATTTTCTTATACTAACGGAGCTTATAAGTTTTGTGTTGAGTTTTGTGTTGTGAAGTTTTCAAGTTTTGGGTGAAGTTTCGATGGACTATGGAATAAGGAGAGGCAAGAGCCTAAGCTTGGGGATGCCCAAGGCACCCCAAGGTATTATTCAAGGACAACCAAGCATCTAAGCTTGGGGATGCCTAGGATGGCATCCCCTCTTTGGTCTTCGTCTATCGTTAACCTTACTTGGAGCTATATTTTTATTCACCACATGATATGTGTTTTACTTGGAGCGTCATTTTATTTTAGCTTGATTATCTTGCTGCTATTTAGAATAATGTTTTCCATCTTTTAGTGCAATTAAAAGGTCAAGTATAGTCTTTACCATGCTTATTTTACAAGTCTATATGTTGCTTTTTGAAAACAGAAAGTTTGCTGATATGTTTTGAATATTGGTGAATAGTCAGAACATGATAAAATCTTCAAATTTTTACACAATGAGTAACAACAATTTTTCTACAGTGTGGTAATTTTTCAGAATTTTTGGAGTTATAGAAGTATGATTCCTCTTGCATTCGTTACAGACTGTTTTGTTTAGAGATATTGCTATTATGTTTGCATTGTTTGCATATGTTTGCTTGTTTAATGATTCTATTTGAGGATAGGAGTGTTAAATATGCAGAGGCATTTAGTAGGCAATATCAAATTATAATTTCAGTGATTTTCTACAGTAGAGAATGATAAGGTTTTGCATGGATTTATACTAACTTATCTCACGAGTTCTAGTTGAGTTTTGTGTGGATGAAGCTTTTAAGATTTAGTGAAACCGCAATATGAAAGGAATTAAGGAGACACAAAAGCTCAAGCTTGTGGATGCCCAAGGCATCCCAAGTTAATATTTCAATAAGTCTCAAGCATCTAAGCTTGGGGATGCCCCGGTTGGCATCCCACCTTTCTTCTTCAACAATGATCGGTTAGTTTTGGTTGAGCCTAAGTTTTTGCTTCTTCGCATGATATGTGCTATCCTTGCAACGCCATTTTATTTTTCTTTGCTTATTGTTTGAATAATATCACAAGATCTGAAATTCTTAAATGTTAGAGAGTCTTCACATAGTTACATAATTATTCGACTACTCATTGATCTTCACTTATATCTTTTTGGAGTAGTTTGTTAGTGGCTCTAGTGCTTCACTTATATCTTTTTAGAGCGGCGGTAGTTTTATTTTGAAGAAATTGATGAACTCTCATGCTTCACTTATATTATTTTGAGAGTCTTTCTAAACAACATGGTAATTTGCTTTGGCTATGAATTTAGTCCTAATATGATAGGCATCCAAGAGGGATATCATAAAAACTTTTGTATAAAGTGCATTGAATACTATGAGAAGTTTGATTCCTTGTGATTGTTTTGATTTGCTGGTATAAACCACATTTGTAGTGAATAATTATCCTGTATACAAAAATATACAGATCAAAGTAATTTTTTTTGACAAAAACAACATGTGCTAATAAAATATATTTAGAGAGATATCACCTGATTCGTTTCTCGAATGACTGATGATCCATAGATAATTTTTTCAACAAAGTTGCTGACCACTTTGACTTTTCTTGGAATAGTCTCTCTTATCCCTTTCAGTAGGAATTAGGCGGCTTCAGCAGTTGGAGTTGTGCTGACAGGCTGTCACAGACAAGGCGTTCAATGGCAGCGGACCAGAACTCTGTTGGATGATGACTTGAGTAGTGACTGGAGTAGCACTTTACTGTGAGTTGTTCAACTCCTTGTCTTCCCATGGGGGTTAAGGGTGTGTTTGGTTCAGGAACGAAATGTAATGGAATGGCATGGTTTCGTTCTACTAGAATGGGTCGGTTCCATCTCTGTGTTTGGTAGAGGCAATTCAAAGGAATGGAATGATAATATTTTGATGTTTGGTTTAAGGGATGGAATGAGATGGATTTGTTCAGTCAAACAAAATTGCTGAATAAAGTGATCATCTATCAATCCATCCATACAACAAAGGCTTGAGCACGCTCCATCTCAAAAAAAAGTCGTGAGCACGCTCTGCCAGAAACAAATCGCAGAGAACCGAAGGAGCGTGAGTTCATCCATCAACGCATGCATTAGATTGCAGAACAAATCGAAGGCTGCACGCTCGTAGAGAACCAGAAAAGAAACGAATCAGACTCAAATCACAGAGTTCAACAACAGCCACCCTGCACAAGATCCAAAGCATGTTCAAGCGCGGTCAACGGCCAGCGCTGGGAGCAGCTACTGCATCAAGCGCCGCGGTGTGGAACTTCCCGGCAAGGGGCCTGGCGCGACGCAGTTTGCCGTCACCCGCGCGAACCCGTGCTCATTCACGGCGACCTACATGGCCTCCACGGCCACCTTGGAAGCTCATTGATGGGGGCACGTAGGGCGTCGAAATCGGGCCCTGCAGCGGGGCGGTCTGGACGAGGGGGCGTGTGCTCCCGGCGGCGTGTGCTTCCCACGGCGGCGGCTACCTGAGGGGTCACGCGAGGAAGGGAAAGATGGAACACGAGATACACAGTCGTGGGAAGAAGAGGAGCGGTTCCGCGTGGTCCACTCGATTTGGAGAGACCACGCGGAACGTCATAAACAGCGAATATGCCATTCCAGGAACGAGTGGGTTCCGGCTCCTCGGATAAACCAAACACAAGAATGGGCCCTAGGAACGGAACGGACCCGTGCCGTTCCACTTGGTGACAGGAACCAAACACACCATAAAAGCATCAATCATGTTTGGAATCCGTGCATGGAGTTTTGCACATAGCAGCAATACTGATGGTAGCAGTTGTAACATCATTAAATTTGTTGGGGTAATCTGACCGCATCAATCTTTCTCAAAAAATCTGACCGTATCAATACTGTGAACTCCCTGGGCAGAAGGAGAGACCGCTATGGCGGCTCTTCCACGGCGTAGGTGATCCCAGGCCTGGCGCAGTACCCGGCAGGGGCTCGGGAAGCCCGTGGAGCAGATGGTAGGCCGGGCGCGGACACTGCCGGCTCGCGCGGGGGCAGAGCGGCGCGGGGCCGCAATAGCGGGGGCGACTCAGATGCGAGCGCAGGCGCTCAGCGGAGACTGCCCCAGCCGGTAGGTCAGCGGGGCGACTTGAGGCGCCCGGCGGGTCAGCGGAGGCAGTAGCCGAGTCCTGGTACAGTTTTAATGGTGACTTGAGGTCGTAGTAGGAGCAGGCGGCTCAGAGCAAAACAGAGCGAGGGGTGGCTTAAAGCATGGCGTGGAGCGGGACGGCAACAACTCCATGTGAGGCGCGACGGCGACTCTAACGAGAAGGCGAGACGCGACGGCGACTTGGACGGACGCCGGGGCGCAACCTGTGGTGGCCGACGAGTCCGGGTCGTGGTCATTCTAGCCAACCCAATCCACGTACTACCTCCGTTTCAGTTTACAAGTCTTACGCGTATACCTAGGTTGCCAATTTTATCACCCTAATATAAACTATATAACACAAAAATTATATCGTTTGAAAATAGAACATCTGAAGTTTATATTGGTATATTTTTGTAATATATGATTTATATTAGGGTGGTAAAATTGACGACCTAGGGGTACGTGCACGCCCTGTAGACTGAGAGAGAGGTAGTAGTAGTTTTTCCTTCCTTAATTCTTGAATTAATCTCCAGGTAGATTCCTTGTAGCCATCAGAGTTGACCGAAGAAAACCGATTTGGCTTCAGATGATTTTGGAACAAATCAATTCCGTCTTGATGTGATGTACGTACACGACGGCGGCAACTCGGTGGATCTAAAAAATAATCACAACTCGGCGAATCGCCAAAAACGGCCGCAATAGAAAAGCTCTGATCCAGCTCAACGCCCCCTTCGACTGATGCAGAACTTTCAAATAGATTCTTCTTCGTCCGTAAACCACGAGCTTCTCGATCCTTAAAAGAAATCCCTCCAAGAACTCAACATCACTGTGCGCAGCCCCACGGTGGGCGCCAACTATCGTGGAATTGTCACGACAGATGTCCTAGTGTGAGGACTTAGTCGTGAGGCCAACGCATCTATGTGGTAGCTTGAGAGGGGTTGGGCGGAATCGAGAGACGCAACACAAGACAAGGGTTTAGACAGCTTTGGGCCCCGGGAAACATCATCCAGTAACAACCCTACATGCTGTTTGTGGCTAGGTCTCATTATCATGACGAGAGAGTCACCGGTAAACTGGCTCTTTGTGTCTAGCCCTAGAGATTGTTTCTTCTTGCTTCTCCCTCTTGGGGAGCCCTGCCCCTCCTTATATATGTTGAAGGGGCGGTTTACATGACTATCCTAGTTGGATTAGGATTACTCTATTACAAGTGGATTCCTAGTCTTGCTTCCTTTGTAGGAGAATATTCCTTGTGCTTTCCTCATAAACCGGCCCACCATTAACATGAACCAGCCTTCTGGGCCTTGGGCCTTGTCATCGGTCTAACCCGTCCGCCGGGTCACCAGTGAGTCATAATGTTCAGGCGGGTTGCTTTTAAACCGCCAGGTCAGGGTGGGTCGCCAGTGAATAGCCAAGTGTCAGCCGGGTCTCAAGTAATCCGCCAAGTCCGGCCGGGTCATATTTCCGGCCGGGTCATACCGCGAGGTATATCCCCGACAGTGATATTAGAGTCATGCTAGTGAGTAATTGTGGATTGTAGAAATACTTGTGTCGAGGTTTGTGATTCCCGTAGCATGCACGTATGGTGAATCGTTATGTAACGAAGTTGGAGCATGATTTATTTATTGATTGTCTTCCTTATGAGTGGCGGTCGGGGACGAGTGATGGTCTTTTCCTACCAATCTATCCCCCTAGGAGCATGCGTGTAGTACTTTGTTTTGATGACTAATAGATTTTTGCAATAAGTATATGAGTTCTTTATGACTAATGTTGAGTCCATGGATTATACGCACTCTCACCCTTCCACCATTGCTAGCCTCTCTTGTGCCGTGCAAATTTCGCCGGTACCATACACCCACCATATACCTTCCTCAAAACAGCCACCATATCTACCTATTATGGCATTTCCATAGCCATTCCGAGATATATTGCCATGCAACTTTCCACCATTCCGTTTATTATGACACGTTCCATCATTGTCATATTGCTTTGCATGATCATGTAGTTAACATCGTATTTGTGGCGAAGCCACCGTTCATAATTCTTTCATACATGTCACTCTTGATTAATTGCACATCCCGGTACACCGCCGGAGGCATTCATATAGAGTCATATTTTGTTCTAAGTATCGAGTTGTAAGTAAATAAAAGTATGATGATATTCATTATTAGAGCATATCGTCCAATGTGAGGAAATAAAAAAAAGGAGAGAAAAGGCCAAAAAAAGAGAAGGCCCAAGAAAAGAGAAAAGAAAAAAATGAGAGAAAAAGAGAGAAGGGGCAATGTTACTATCCTTTTACCACACTTGTGCTTCAAAGTAGCACCATGATCTTCATGATAGAGAGTCTCCTATGTTGTCACTTTCATATACTAGTGGGAATATTTCATTATAGAACTTGGCTTGTATATTCCAATGATGGGCTTCCTCAAATTGCCCTAGGTCTTCGTGAGCAAGCAAGTTGGATGCACACCCACTTAGTTTTCTTTTGAGCTTTCATAAACGTATAGCTCTAGTGCATCCGTTGCATGGCAATCCCTACTCACTCACATTGATATCAATTGATGGGCATCTCCATAGCCCGTTGATACGCCTAGTTGATGTGAGACTATCTCCCTCTTTTTGTCTTCACCACAACCACCATATTCTATTCCACCTATAGTGATATATCCATGGCTCATGCTCATGTATTGCGTGGAAGTTGAAAAGGTTTGAGAACATCAAAAGTATGAAACAATTGCTTGGCCTGCCATCGGGGTTGTGCATGATTTGAATATTTTGTGTGATGATGATGGAGCATAGCCAGACTATATGATTTTGTAGGGATAACTTTCTTTGGCCATGTTATTTCCAAGAGACATGATTTCTTTATTAGTATGCTTGAAGTATTATTGTTTTTATGTCAATATTAAACTTTTGTTTTGAATCCTATGGATCTGACTATTCTTGCCACAATAGAGAAAATTACATTGATAAATATGTTAGGCAGCATTCCACATCAAAAATTCTGTTTTTATCATTTACCTACTCGAGGACGAGGAGGAATTAAGCTTGGGAATGCTTGATACGTCTCCAACCTATCTATAATTTTTTTTTGTTCCATGCTATTATATTATCCATCTTGGATGTTTTATATGCGTTTATATGCTATTTTATATGATTTTTGGGACTAACCTATTAACCTAGAGCCCAGTGCCAGTTTCTGTTATTTCCTTGTTTTTTAGTTTCGCAGAAAAGGAATATCAAACGGAGTCCAAATGAGCTGAAAATTTATGGTGATTTTTTAGGGATAATTAGATTTATGCCCCTAGTTGTGTCCCACTCGTCTGTTTTACCCCTAATTTCCAAAAGTCACCGGTTCTGTCCAAGTCACTTTGCTCCTCTTACGCTTTTGCCCTTTGACCGTTTGACCATCAGTTTGAAAACTTCATAACTAATTCATACTAAATCAGAAAAATGCAAATAAGATACCAAAATGTTCAGAAAAACATCACCTATATGTCAGTGTCATTTGCATTCATGAAAAAAGTGTTGGAAAGTGCACATCCAAGTTTTAGCTCTTTTGGTACCACCATGAATAGTAAAATCTAAAAAAATAAAAAAAATCAAAAAAAAAATGGTGGCAAAGAATGACAAATGTTCTAAGTGCTTGTCAAGTTTCATCAGGGAATGACATTCGTGGAAGTCATGGCAAAAAAATAATCTATTTTGGAGTGCTGATTGTTTTTTTGCTGAGGCACCCACGAAGCTCATTCCCTAATGAAACTTGGCAAACACTTCAAACATTTGTCATTCTTTGCCACCAAATTTGTTTTTGAATTTTTTGAATTTTTTAGATTTTACTATTGATGGTGGTAGCATAAGAGCTAAAACTCGGATGGGCACTTTCAAACACTTTTTTTCATGAATGGAAATGACACTGACATATAGGTGAAGTTTTTCCGAACATTTTGGTATCTTATTTGCATTTTTCTGATTTAGTATGAATTAGTTATGAAGTTTTCAAACTGACGGTCAAACGGTCAAAGGGCAAAAGCATAAGAGGAGCGAAGTGACTTGGACAGAAGCGGTGACTTTTGGAAATTAGGGGTAAAACAGCCGAGTGGGACACAACTAGGGGCATAAATCTAATTATCCTGATTTTTTATGGACCAGAAGTAGCCCCCGAAGCAAAAGAGTTGGGCCAGAAGAGCCACGAGGCCTCCACAAGGGTGGAGGGCGCCCCCCTAGGTCGCGCCCCCTGTCTTGTCGTGGCCTCGTGGACCCCCTGACTTGTTCCCGACGCCAAAAATTCCTATAAATATAGAAACTCCTAGAAATAAACCTAGATCGGGAGTTCTGCCGCCGCAAGCCTCTGTAGCCATGACAAACCAATAGGGAGCCCGTTCCGGCACCCTACCAGTGGGGGAAATCATCATCGGTGGCCATCTTCATCATCCCGACGCTCTCCATGACGAGGAGGGAGAAGTTTAGCCTCAGGGCTGAGGGTATAGATGTACCAATAGCTATGTGTTTGGTCTATCTCTCTCTCTCTCTCTCTCTCTCTCTCTCTCGTGTTCTTGATATGGCACGATCTTGATGTACTGCGAGCTTTGTTATTATAGTTGGATCATATGGTGTTTCTCCCCCTCTACCTTCTTGTGATGAATTGACTTTTACCTTTGAGGTTTCACTATTATCGGATTGAATACTATTATGGATTTGAGAACACTTGATGTATGTGTTGCGTGCGATACCTGTGATGACAATGGGGTGTTCTATTGACTCACTTGATGTATGTTTTGGCACTCAACTCGCGGATTCCACATGTGACATTGGGGTAATCGACGAATAGGGGTTGATGCACGTTTTCGTCCTTGTTTCTCTGGTAGAAGTCTCGGGGCACTCTTTGAGGTTCTTTGTGTTGGATTGAATATTATGAATCTGAAGTTCTTTGATGCATATCGTATAATTGACCCACATATACTTGTGGTGACATTGGAGTATCTAGGTGACATTAGGGTTGATTGATGTGTGTCATATGGTGTTATTTTACTACAAACTCTAGGGCTGTTTGTGACACTTATATGAATAGCTCAATGGATTGATTGAAAAGAATAACTTTGAGGTGGTTTCGTACCCTACAAGCAATTTCATCTTATGTTCTCCGCGATAGAAACTTTGGAGTGAATTTTGTCTCACGTTGAGGGATTGCCATCTGATCTAATTATGTTTTCATTGTCGAGAGAACTTGCACTAGTGAAAGTATGAAACCTAGGCCTTGTTTCCAAGCATTGCAATACCGTTTTCGCTCACTTTTACCACTTGCTACCTTGCTGTTTTTATATTTTTATATTACAAAAACCTATATCTACCATCCATATTGCACTTGTATCACCATCTCTTCGCCGAACTAGTGCACCTATGCAGTTTACCATTGTATTGGGTGTGTTGGGGACACAAGAGACTCTTTGTTATTTGGTTGCAGGGTTGTTTGACAGAGACCATCTTCATCCTATGCCTCCCACGGATTGATAAACCTTAGGTCATCCACTTGAGGGAAATTTTCTATTGTCCTACAAAACTCTGCGCTTGGACTCCCAACACGAGTCTACAAGAAGAAGGTTGCATAGTAGATATCATTCCCAAACCACCAGAAGCATCCACGAAAACACTTTTCCATCGCCGCAACCTTCTGTTCCCGTGAGATCCCATCTTGGGGCCTTTTCTAGCACCCTGCTGAGGGGGATTCGATCACAGAGGGCATCTACATCACCTCTATTGCCCTTCTGATGAAGCGTGAGTAGTTTACCTCAGACCTACGGGTCCATAGCTAGTAGCTAGATGGTTTCTTCTCTCTCTTTGATTCTCAATACCATGTTCTCCTCGATGTGTTTGTCGAGATCCGATGAATTGTGGATTTATGATCAGCTTATCTATGAATATTATTTGAATCTTCTCTGAATTCTTATATGCATGATTTGATATCTTTTTATTTCTCTTTGAATTATCGGTTTGGTTTGGCCAACTAGATTGGTTTTTCTTGCAATGGGAGAGGTGCTTAGCTTTGGGTTCAATCTTGCGTTATTTCACCCAGTGACAAAGTAGGGGTAGCGAGACACGTATTGAATTGTTTCCATCGAGGATTAAAAGATGGGGTTTACATCATATTGCATGAGTTTATTCCTCTACATCATGTCGTCTTACTTAAGGCGTTACTCCGTTCTTTATGAACTTAATACTCTAGATGCATGCTGGATAGCGGTCGATGTGTGGAGTAATAGTAGTAGATGCAGGCAGAAGTCGGTCTACTTGACACTGACGTGATGCCTATATTTCATAATCATTGCCTTGGATATCGTCATAACTTTGCGTTTTTCTATCAATTGCTCGACAGTAATTTGTTCACCCACCGTATTATTTGCCTTCAAGAGAGAAGCCTCTAGTGAAACTGTGACGCCGAGATAATTAAGCTACAGTGAACCTCTGTTAATGATGCCACATCACCTCGCTTAGTGTTGTTAACCTCACGTTAGTTCAAAACCGGTTCTGAATTAAACTTCAAAATAAAGTCGATCGGTGAAAGTTTTGAAACATTAAAACTAAAATGTTCGATTTGTGTCAATTAATCCATACTAATTATTGGTGAAGAAACCACATTTTTTATAAAGTTCTGAAATACTCTAAAATGAGTAAAACAGTAGCAACAACAACTATTTAAATACCTTTTATAATTAATAAAGTGTGAAATTAAGTTATTTGGGGCCTAGACTTTTTGTGACTGTGGAATAGGTTAAATACTAATTTAGATGCTAAGGTTATTTTTACTAGAACTAAAATAAATGGCAACTAAAAGAAAAACAAGAACAAAAGTAAAAAAACAACAACAACAATAGAACAAAACAAAAGACCTAAGCTACTGGGCACTTTTGGCCCATCTAGCAACTTACCCAGGTCAGCCCATCTCTCCCTCCTTCAACCTGTAGCAGGGGCATCATGGAGCAAATCCACGGACGCCATGGCATCGTGGCGCACATCCGCGCCTCCCTCGCCCTACTTAACATCGCCAGGCCCCTCCCTCCTTCCCCTCCTAACCCTATCACCAACCACCCCCTCCCTCACTCCCTGTCACTCTTCCGAACGCCGCGGCGCCGTCAATCCCGCGGCCTCCATTCACCCCGCGCCTCACGGAGACGTCCCGGAGGACCACCGTCGTCGTCCACGTCGGCTCCGCCCTTCGGCTCAAGCCGAAGCCCTCTACATCAACGGGATCGAACCCTCCTTCAACCTCTGCCGCCGGTCGTCTTCGTTGGAACCACCACTCAAGCGCTGCCCCCAACCTCCCCGGGGTGAGCCACCGCCATCCCCCACTTTTCCCCCTTGCCCCTGTCGCTGAAGCCCCCGCCGTAGGCCTCCTCCACCCATCGCACTCCCGCGCGCCTCACCCGAGCAACCCGTGCTCGCCCGCGACCCGCCGCGCCCGCGACGCGCGCTCGTGGCCACGCCCAGCCGCCTCCCGGACGCACTGCCGTCATGCTCCGGCCGCCTGGACAGCCCGGAGCCCGTGCGTGGCCTCGCCCAACCTCCCGCACTCTGTCACCGCTGCTTCTGTGTTCTGCTGCTAAAACTGCTGCTGCCTCTCTTCCCTTCTGCTCACGCCGCGCGCCATGCTCGCGCACCGCTGCCGGCTGCGACCCAGCCGCCCTGGCCTCGCCTGGCCCGCGCCAGCGCTCCCCCTGCTGCTCGCCGTAGTTGCCGCTGCAGCCGCTGCCGCTTCTGCTAGCGTGGTCGGCCTTTGCCTCGAGCAGGCAGGCCCCCAGGTCGGTGGTGTCCCTGCTAGATCGGGCTGGCCCTTAATGATTGAGGATTAGCCCCCTGTTAAGTTTGTTTTAGTTTGTGTTTAGTTAAATTGCTTAACTAAAATAATTTCAATAGATGTACACTGACACGTGGGCCACCCTCTAATAACCCCTAAATTAGGAGTTAACTAAACATTGTTAGAAATCTACAGAGTATGACAACTGGGCCCCACCTGCCATATTTGACTAGTCAACAGTCAAACCAGTTAATTGTTGACTGGGCTGTTGACTTGGTCAACTGGGCCCTCTGGACCAACCAGTCATCCTCACGGTGCGTTTACTTTTGGGTACGCTTAGCAAATTCTGTTTTTAATTTCGAATTAATAATAAATCCAGGAAATTTAGAGGAGACTTCAAAAAATAATATAAAATAATCCGTAGCTCGGATGGAAAAACTTTGTACATGAAAGTGTCTCAGAATTTCGAGACAAATCCGAATACCCAGTTGGTTCGTCCGCCACACGTCCCTAGCATAGCGAACATGCAACAATCCCCCTCCATTTCATCTGTCCGAAAATCCCAAACACCGGGAACACTTTCCCGGATGTTTCCCCCCTTCGCCGGTAGCACCTAGTACTACGTTAGGTCACCCCTAGCACCGCCTATTGCCTTGTTATGTTTTGTGATGTTGTGTTTGCTCCGTATTTATTGTTTCTTCCCCCTCTTATTCCCCGGTAGACTACGAGACTGACGCCGCTGCTGCCCCGATCGACTACGTTGTTGATGACCCCTTCTTGCCAGAGCAACCAGGCAAGCCCCCCCCCTTGATCACCAGATATCGCCTATTCTTTTCTATACTGCTTGCATTAGAGTAGTGTAGCATGTTACTGCTTTTGGTTAATCCTATTCTGCTGCATAGCCTGTCATTGTTGCTACAGTTGTTACCCTTACGTGCTATCCTACTGCTTAGTATAGGATGCTAGTGTTCCATCAGTGGCCCTACTCTCTTGTCCGTCTGCCATGCTATACTACTGGGCCGTGATCACTTCGGGAGGTGATCACGGGCATATGCTATATACTTGATACTGTTACATTATTTATGATACTGTTCGGAGATGGGGGCTGAAGGGGCAGGTGGCTCCATCCCGGTAGAGGTGGGCCTGGGTTCCCGATGGCCCCCGACTGTTACTTTGTGGCGGAGCGACAAGGCAGGTTGAGACCACCTAGGAGAGAGGTGGGCCTGGCCCTGGTCGGCGTTCGCGGATACTTCAATTAACATGCTTAACGAGATCTTGGTATTTGATCTGAGTCTGGCCACTTGCCTATACACACTAACCAACTACGCGGGAACAGTTATGGGCACTCGACGTCGTGGTATCAGCCGAAGCCTTCTTGACGTCAGCGACTGAGCGGCGCGCGCCGGATTGGACTGGAATGCCTGCTAGGCTAGGTCTGCTTCCGGCCACCCTCGCAATGTGCAGGTGTGCAATGGGCGATGGGCCCAGACCCCTGCGCCATAGGATTTAGGCCGGCGTGCTGACCTCTCTGTTGTGCCTTGGTAGGGTTGTGACGTGTTGACCTTCCGAGGCCGGGCATGAGCCAGGAAAGTGTGTCCGGCCAAATGGGATCGAGCGTGTTGGGTTATGTGGTGCACCCCTGCAGGGAAGTTTATCTATTCGAATAGCCGTGATCCTCGGTAACAGGACAAACCGGAGTTGTACCTTGACCTTATGACTACTAGAACCGGAGACTTAATAAAACACACCCTTCCAAGTGCCAGATATAACCCGGTGATCGCTCTCACACAGGGCGACGAGGAGAGGATTGCCCGGTAGGAGTATGCTATACGATGCACCTTGGTGAACTTACCATCTACTCTCTTCTACATGCTGCAAGATGGAGGCTGCCAGAAACGTAGTCTTTGACAGGATTAGCTATCCCCCTCTTATTCTGGCATTCTGCAGTTTAGTCCACCGATATAGCCCCTTTACACAGATACCCATGCATATGTAGTGTAGATCCTTGCTTGCGAGTACTTTGGATGAGTACTCACGGTTGCTTTTCTCCCTCTGTTCCCCCTTTCCCTTCTACCTGGTTGTCGCAACCAGATGCTGGAACCCAGGAGCCAGACGCCGCCGTCGATGACGACCCCTACTACACCGGAGGTGCCTACTACTACGTGCAGGCCGCTGACGACGATCAGGAGTAGTTTAGGAGGATCCCAGGCAGGAGGCCTGCGTCCCTTTCGATCTGTATCCCAATTTGTGCTAGCCTTCTTAAGGCAAACTTGTTTAACTTATGTCAGTACTCAGATATTGTTGCTTCCGCTGACTCATCTATGATCGAGCATTTGTATTCGAGCCCTCGAGGCCCTTGGCTTGTATTATGATGCTAGTATGACTTATTTTATTTTTAGAGTTGTGTTGTGATATCTTCTCGTGATTCCTTGATCTTGATCGTACACGTTTGCGTGTATGATTAGTGTACGATTGAATCGGGGGCGTCACAAGTTGGTATCAGAGCCGACTGCCTGTTGGAATCCCCCTTCCACACTCCTTGGCCAATGTCGAGTCTAGACATTGCAGAACTTTTACTAACATGGCTGTGCAACTTACGGGCCCACGTCGCCATTGGGTAGTAGTAGGATCTTTTATTCAAGTTAAATGATTTTTCTAAAAATCTAACTTTAGGTTCTCGAAAATACTTTCTCCCGGAGAGCCCCTTCAGTCGAGATGATCGCCGACTGCACCAGAAGATTTCGAAGATACTCTCCGATACTCTTTTGTGACTTTGTGCCCGTTGCTTTTGCAATTCCCTACCATCGAAATATCCGTATCGATAAATACATACACTTGTTGTTCTTACTTTTATTCCCAGTTGATCTTGTTATTACAGGATACCCTGAAATCCTCTCTATTGTTCCGAGAATATTTTATGCCTACGGTCTTGCAGTTCCTTGCCACCTGAATACCCCTACGGATAATTTCTCGCCCTTATCGAGTATCCGCTCATCCCCAGTTGTTCATGTGTTTCACAATGGTCGTCGAAATACTATTCGATCCTCCAAAAATCCTTAGTATCTTATTGCTCTGCAATACTTGTCTGCTTGCATTATGGATGCTTTCCATATGTCTAGAAATATTCGTTAGTATCCTTAGGCACCGTCATTTTGATCCTATTGATTCAACATGAGTGCGAATGCACGCAGTCATCAGTTGATCCTTTTAAATTATCTTTCCGGCTCAGACGTCATTTTAAACATGAGCTGAATCTCGACCAATCGAATTGTTGTCCATTTTACCCCTAAGCTTACTCAACTTATCCATCCTTATTAGAGCGTTCGCTTATGATCCTTTGATTTGGAAATCATAATTCCTTTACATGTGAGCTTTGAATTAGCCAGTTGCTTCTATAATCCAATGCCTTCGCATTGTTTCTTCCTCTGGTTATGTGCCGATACTCACATCAGCTTCACTATGGACCGTCGGATCCTTTGTTGAAATATCATCCGACAGTGTCCTTCGTATACAAAAACCTCGAGCAGTTCTTTCCCTGATACATAATGCCTTCGGTAAATTGTATCCTCTCGTTTTGTCACCCATGCTCTACTATCGATCTTGTGTTATTTACTATTGAAACTTATGGTATAAGTTCCCAAGATGCCCCTAAGGGTTGAACCTATGCCTTCCCAGTTCCGGTTAAACCCAAGAGCTATCACCAGTCATACTCTTCTGGTGTTTTGCTAGATAAATTTAAACATTACAACTTCTTCGAAAAATGAGAAGTGAATGAAAGGTTATGCATTGGAGAAGTGGGAGTCGACCTTGAACTTTGTGTTCATGCCCATGGACACGATGTAGATCCTATCATAGAAGCTTCTTGCAATAATAACAATTTCCTTGATATGATTATCATCTGGTATCTATGTATTGATCCTTTGCAATCGTGGTCCCGACCACATTTTCTCCTTGATTCCACTTCTTAGACAAGTTAAAGCACTTGCCTTCTGTTGATCCATACATCTGCGCAACCTCTATTTTGATCTTCCTCGAGTATTAACCTCTGGTATCTCGAGAACTGTGTTGCTTCCACGAGTCTTCATCTAGTATTGCTTCTCACCGATCTCAGATATCCCCCAGGTTCTGGGTTGTTGTCAACCGAGAACACCGAATAGTGAATCGAGTCCGCACTGCGATTCGACAACTCTTAGTAATATTCATTGCTTACGAGTTTGTACTCGATCATGTCATGCCCAACTGATTGACCATCATCATCATCAGGCTGACTGCTTGACCATTCTACCTATGCCCTTCATCCCCGAGACACAATCCCGACAGTGCTCTAAGCTTACATCGAACTTTCCTTATCATATTATTTGTCTTGAGAGACAACTTTGAATTCTGAGATGGCATCTTATCTATGGTTATAGTAACCTTTTGCTTCACCATACCCTTGGTGTGGTATCGTCGCCGATCGATTACATCTTCTTGGAACCTCTCGATAAATGTGTCGTGACCATCGTCAACATTTTAACTTCTTCCGAGACGTACATGGAGTTCCTGATGAGAAATTCCATGCTTGCCCCCTCGGTGAATTGTGTTAACATCGACAACATTAAACTTGTTCTAGTTTTGCGTTGTACTTTGAGTTCCTTGCTATCCAGCAATTGTTCTTCTTTACCTTGGAGTATTACCATCTTTTATGTCAGGAATGTCGTGAGAATTTCACCACCTCTTGGGAATTCTTGATACAAGTGATACTTTTCACCATCAACATTCCTTCTTCGTCCCTGTGTTGTTTAATACCGAAATGCCAACAAATGGATTATGATGGGTGAATTCAAAACTTCTAGCAACCCTATTGATTGTATGTTACGAATGCTAGTTTCTTTCTTCATGTGCTGATTATTGACTCATCATCCAAACATAGATCGTGCTACCTAATCCAAATTTCCGGGTGCACCCGTCTATCATTGTTAAATTGTATATGTTTTCTTTGAGCATACATCATTATATCATTTGGTGTGACAAATGTTATCTCCTTGTTCACCTAACTGTGGAGATCCATCTTTTGGAAATCTCAATGAATTGTCGCTATGTTCATGAGCCATTCTCATCCTCTTCTTGGTTTAATGATGAACTCATGATTCAAAATTTGCTTCCATATTTCATTTCCCGAGAATCTTGCAACGCCATCTCGTCTAATTGTGTTGCACCCCTTCCTTGTCAGGCATCATGAGTCTGAGGTATCCTGACACTAATCAGATCTGAATCTCGACCAGATATGATGGTTGGAACATTTTCCAAAAGCCATAACATTGATCTTTGTATAGCCTAGTAAGGTGATGTCTTGCCTAGCACCCCTAGCCAGAGAACCTATTGTTATAGTTCTTCCTTTTTAGCAAAGTTAACCATTCTTCCATGAGGAAATTGTAAGACTTATTCTATAAGTTGTTCCTGATGAATCCTTTGAGTATCCAAAGTCCGACCTTGCTTGAAGACCATGCCAATGCTATCTCGAAGCATGTCTGTGGTACTCCGATTTTCAACAAGAACATTTGAAGCCCAATGCTAAATGTTTCTTGCTCAATTATCCAAACACCGTTGTATGGGTAAGGTCATGAAATTTCTCTCCCCTTTCCTAAAGGGTTTTCTACGTTATATCCTGTCATGGATATCATGCTTTGTTTGTCCTTGGGAATGATATACCCCCTGAGATTTGTGTTTAAACACATTTTCCTTTCCATTGTTCTATTTAATATGAAGATCACCTTTTCCTTTCCATTGTTTTGTTTAACCTTTCTGGTGATCTATATGATCTAAGCAGTAATGTTCTTCTGCTTATGTAAACACCTTGGTGTACAACCGTGTCAGTAAGACCCTATTGCTTTTGTTGATAGCATTCCGGTAACCATCGATGGACGAGAACTTTGCCTATTGGTCCGCCTCGTTCAACGAGCAGGAAAAGGGTTCTCTTCGTCCCTCGCCCTTGGTACCAATGGTTGTTGCCGACATAACCGATAGTCTATCCTATGACATGCCTTGCTTACATGATCATGCAAGACGTCATCCCCTTCCTACTTTTAACCCACATGGTGGGGCCATAACCCACAGGTCCTAGGTTCGAAACCTGACTCTCCTATACACCCCTGTTTCCAAAGTTATTCCTCATGCTTGGCTTCGTATGTAACTCCCGAGCCACCATCCCTGTGATCATCAATTCTGGTATTAGACACAATACTTATTCCCGTTGCCTTGAGCCCCTTTCACACTCTGTTTCAGGAAACAAACGATTGTCTATCCGCTCGAAACTTCTCATGATACCTCCTCACTTTGCTCTTGATAATGTCTAAAGTTTCTATTCAAGAGTTACTTTCCGCCACCTTCCCCGATGTTATCGGCTAGATAGTCAACCTTGTAGAGGTCCGTTCTTCTGGAATACCTCCCTTATTCTGTCGTAAGTACGATGGAGATCCTGAAGAAAGGATGCCGGCTTCATCATGACGACCTGGAGCAGAGAAGTAAAGACATCAACGTAATGGATCGAGCTCTTCGAGAAGAGCAACCCCAGACCGAGAAGACTCGTTAGAATTTCGTAACCAGAACTTCCCCCCTTACTCCGCCTCTTAAATCTCGGGACGAAATTTCTTGTAGTGGAGGAGAATTGTGACGCCCGGATAATTAAGCTACAGTGAACCTCTGTTAATGATGCCACGTCACCTCGCTTAGTGTTGTTAACCTCACGTTAGTTCAAAACCGGTTCGGAATTAAACTTCAAAATAAAGTCGATCGGTGAAAGTTTTGAAACATTAAAACTAAAATGTTTGATTTGTGTCAATTAATCCATATAATTGTTGGTGAATAAACCACATTTTTTATAAAGTTCTGAAATACTCTAAAATGAGTAAAACAGTAGCAACAACAACTATTTAAATACCTTTTATAATTAATAAAGTGTGAAATTCAGTTATTTGGGGCCTAGAATTTTTGTGACTGTGGAATAGGTTGAAATACTAATTTACATGCTAAGGTTATATTTTACTAGAACTAAAATAAATGGCAACTAAAAGAAAAACAAGAACAAAAGTAAAAAAAACAACACCAACAATAATAGAACAAAACAAAAGACCTAAGCTACTAGGCACTTTTGGCCCATCTAGCAACTTACCCAGGTCAGCCCATCTCTCGCTCCTTCAACCTGTAGCAGGGGCATCGTGGAGCAAATCCACGGACGCCATGGCATCGTGGCGCACATCCGCGCCCCCTCCCTCCTTCCCCTCCTAACCCTATCACCAACCACTCCCTCCCTCACTCCCTGTCACTCTCTTTCGAACGCCGCGGCACCGTCAATCCCGCGGCCTCCATTCACCCCGCGCCTCACGGAGATGTCCCGGAGGACCACCGTCGTCGTCCACGTCGGCTCCGCCCTTCGGCTCAAGCCGAAGCCCTCTCCATCAACGGGATCAAACCCTCCTTCAACCTCTGCCGCCGGTCGTCTTCGTCGGAACCACCACTCAAGCGCTGCCCCGCCCACCCCAAGCGCGCCCCGACCTCCCCGGGGTGAGCCACCGCCATCCCCCACTTTTCCCCCTTGCCCCTGTCGCCGAAGCCCCCGCCATAGGCCACCTCCACCCGTCGCACACCGCGCGCCTCACCCGAGCAACCCGCGCCCACAACCCGCCGTGCCCGTGACCCGCGCTCGTGGCCACGCCCAGCCGCCTCCTGGACGCACCGCCGTCATGCTCCGGCCGCCTGGACAGCCCGGAGCCCGTGCGTGGCCTCGCCCAACCTCCCGCACTCTGTCACCGCTGCTTCTATGTTCTGCTGCCAAAACTGCTGCTGCCTCCTCTTCCCTGCTACTCACGCCACGCGCCGTGCTCGCGCACCGCTGCCGGCTGCGACCCAGCCGCCCTGGCCTCGCTTGGCCCGCGCCCGGGCTCCCCCTGCTGCTCGCCGTAGTTGCCACTGCAGCCGCTTCTGCTAGCGTGGCCGGCCTTTGCCTCGAGCAGGCAGGCCCCCAGGTCGGCGGTGTCCCTGCTAGATCGGGCCGGCCCTTAATGATTGAGGATTAGCCCCCTGTTAAGTTTCTTTTAGTTTGTGTTTAGTTAAATTGCTTAACTAAAATATTTTCAATAGATGTACACTGACACGTGGGCCACCCTCTAATAACCCCTAAATTAGGAGTTAACTAAACACTGTTAGAAATCTACAGAGTATGACAACTGGGCCCCACCTGCCATATTTGTCTAGTCAACAGTCAAACCAGTTGATTGTTGACTGGGCTGTTGACTTGGTCAACTTTGCCCTCTGGACCAACCAGTCAGCCTCTCGGAGGGTTTACTTTTGGGTATGCTTAGCAAATTCTTATTTTAATTTCGAATTAATAATAAATCCAGGAAATTTAGAGGAAACTTAAAAAAAAATCCGTAGCTTGGATGGAAAAACTTTGTACATGAAAGTGTCTCAGAATTTCGAGACGAATCCGAATACGCAGTCGGTTCGTCCACCACATGTCCGTAGCATAGCGAACATGCAACAATCCCCCTCCATTTCATCTGTCCGAAAATGCCAAACTCCGGGAACACTTTCCCGGATGTTTCCCCCCTTCGCCGGTAGCACCTAGTACTGCGTTAGGTCACCCTAGCACCGTGTATTGCCTTGTTATGTTTTGTAATGCTGTGTTTGCTCCGTATTTATTGTTTCTTCCCCCTCTTATTCTCCAATAGACTACGAGACTGACGCCGCCGCTGCCCGGATCGACTACGTTGTTGACGACCCCTTCTTGCCAGAGCAACCAGGCAAGCCCCCCCTTGATCACCAGATATCGCCTATTCTTCTCTATACTGCTTGCATTAGAGTAGTGTAGCATGTTACTGCTTTCGGTTAATCCTATTCTGCTACATAGCATGTCATTGTTGCTACAGTTGTTACCCTTACCTGCTATCCTACTGCTTAGTATAGGATGCTAGTGTTCCATCAGTGGCCCTACTCTCTTGTCCGTCTGCCGTGCTATACTACTGGGCCGTGATCACTTCGGTAGGTGATCACGGGCATATGCTATATACTTGATACTGTTACACTACTTATGATACTGTTCGGAGATGGGGGCTGAAGGGGCAGGTGGCTCCATCCCGGTAGAGGTGGGCCTGGGTTCCTGACGGCCCCCGACTGTTACTTTGTGGCGGAGCGACAGGGCAGGTTGAGACCACCTAGGAGAGAGGTGGGCCTGGCCCTGGTCGGCGTTCACGGATACTTCAATTAACATGCTTAACGAGATCTTGGTATTTGATCCGAGTCTGGCCACTGGCCTATACGCACTAACGAACTACGCGGGAATAGTTATGGGCACTCAATGTCGTGGTATCAGCCGAAGCCTTCTTGACGTCAGCGACTGAGCGGCGTGCGCCAGATTGGACTAGAACGCCTACTAGGCTAGTTCTGCTTCCGGCCGCCCTCGCAACGTGCAGGTGTGCAATGGGCGATGGGCCCAGACCCCTGCGCCATAGGATTTAGACCGGCGTGCTGACCTCTCTGTTGTGCCTAGGTAGGGCTGCGATGTGTTGATCTTCCGAGGCCGGGCATGACCCAGGAAAGTGTGTCTGGGCAAATGGGATCGAGCGTGTTGGGTTATGTGGTGCACCCCTGCAGGGAAGTTTATCTATTCGAATAGCCTTGATCCTCGGTAACAGGACGACCCGGAGTTATACCTTGACCTTATGACAACTAGAACCGGATACTTAATAAAACACACCCTTCCAAGTGCCAGATATAACCCGGTGATCGCTCTCACACAGGGCGACGAGGAGAGGATTGCCGGGTAGGAGTATGCTATATGATGCTACTTGGTGAACTTACCATCTACTCTCTTCTACATGCTGCAAGATGGAGGCTGCCAGAAACATAGATTCGTCAAGATTAGCTATCCCCCTCTTATTTTGGCATTCTGCAGTTCAGTCCACCGATATAGCCCCTTTACACAGATACCCATGCATATGTAGTGTAGATCCTTGCTTGCGAGTACTTTGGATGAGTACTCACGGTTGCTTTTCTCCCTCTTTTCCCCCTTTCCCTTCTACCTGGTTGTCGCAACTAGATCCTTAAGCCCAGGAGCCAGACGCCACCGTCGACGACGACTCCTACTACACCGGAGGTGCCTACTACTACGTGCAGGCCGCCGACGACGACCAGGAGTAGTTTAGGAGGATCCCAGGCAGGAGGCATGCGTCCCTTTCGATCTGTATCCCAGTTTGTGCTAGCCTTCTTAAGGCAAACTTGTTTAACTTATGTCTGTACTCAGATATTGTTGCTTCCGCTGACTCATCTATGATCTAGCATTTGTATTCGAGCCCTCGAGGCCCCTGGCTTGTATTATGATGCTTGTATGACTTAGTTTATTTTTAGAGTTGTGTTGTGATATCTTCCCGTGAGTCGCTAATCTTGATCGTACACGTTTGCGTGTATGATTAGTGTACGAATAAATCGGGGGCGTCACAGAAACATATGGCCCCCGGGTCTATTTTCCATCATATTACTTTTCGATATACTATTTTGCAAT
This sequence comes from Aegilops tauschii subsp. strangulata, assembly GCF_002575655.3. NCBI lineage: Eukaryota > Viridiplantae > Streptophyta > Magnoliopsida > Poales > Poaceae > Aegilops > Aegilops tauschii. The sequence continues at coordinate 191,793,649 of NC_053037.3, forward strand.
CTTTTACTTTCATATCTATAAAACAAAAAATCCCAAAATATTTTATCTTTTTTTTTGTTTTATTTATCTATCTCTATCAGATCTCACCTTTGCAGGTGACCATGAAGGGATTGACAACCCCTTTATCGCATTGGGTACAAGCGTTTGATTGTTTGTGCAAGGTACTGGATTGATACCTTGGTTCTTAATTGAGGGAAATACTTATCTCTAGTTTGCTGCATCACCCTTTCCTCGTCAAGGGAAAAACCAACGCAAGCTCAAGAAGTAGCAGGAAGAATTTCTGGCATCGTTGCCAGGGAGATCTACGCCAAGTCAAGACATACCAACTACCCATCATAAAACTCTCATCTCTTGCATTACATTATTCACCATTTTCCTCTCGTTTTCCTCTCCCCCACTTCTAAAATGATTTTCGAAAGATTCACCCTTTTCTTTCGCCCTTCTTCCATTCGTCTTTTCGTTTGCTTTTTGTTTGCTCATGTGTTAGATTACTTGCATTGTCAAGAGAATACCAAATTGTGTGACTTTTCCAATACTAATAATAATGATTTTATTAGTACTCCGATTGCTCCAGCCACTAGTGTGGAATCTTAAGAAATTAATGCCGCTTTGCTGAATCTTGTTATGAAAGATCAATTTTTCTGCCTTCCTAGTGAAGATGCCACATCCCATCTGAATAATTTCATTGAGTTGTGTGATATGCAAAAGAAGAAATAAGTGGATAATGATATTGTTAAACTGAAGCTATTTCCGTTCTCACTACGAGATCGTGCTAAAACTTGGTTTTCATCTTTGCCTAAAAATAGTATTGATTCATGGAATAAGTGTAAAGATGCTTTTATTTCCAAGTATTTTCCTCCCACTAAGATCATCTCCCTTAGGAACGATATTATTAATTTTAAGCGACTTGATCATGAACATGTTGCACAATCTTGGGAGAGGATGAAATTGATGATACGAAATTGCCCTACTCATGGTTTAAATTTGTGGATGATCATACAAAAATTTTCTGCTGGATTGAATTTTGCTTCTAGAAATCTTTTAGATTTGGCCGCGGGAGGTAATTTTATGGAAATTACTTTAGGATAATCGAATAAACTCCTAGATAATATTATGGTTAATTATTCTCAATGGCATACCGAAAGATCTTCTAGTAAAAAAGTTCATGCGATTGAAGAGATTAATGTTTTGAGTGGAAAGTTGGATGAACTTATGAAATTATTTGCTAGCAAGAGTGCTCCTATTGATCCTAATGATATGACTTTGTATACTTTGATTGAAAATAATAATGAATCTATGGATGTGAATTTTGTTGGTAGGAACAATTTTGGTAATAACGCGTATAGAGGCAATTTTAATCCTAGGCCGTTTCCTAGTAATTCCTCTAATAATTATGGTAATTCCTGCAACAATTCTTATGGAAATTATAATAAGATTCCCTCTGATTTTGAGAATAGTGTTAAAGAATCTATGATTTCGCAAAAGAGTTTCAATGCTTTGGTTGAAAAAAAGTTGCTTAAGATTGATGATTTGGCTAGGAACGTGGATAGAAGATCTCTTGAGGAATTAGATCTATTCCACCCAAGCATGATATTAATGAGTCTCTTAAATCTATGATAATTTCCATTGATGAGTGTAAAGAAAGTACCGCTAAGATGCGTGCTAAGCGAGATTGGTTTCTAAAAACATGTTCTTCTATTTTTCATGAAAATAATGATGAAGATCTTAAAGTGATTGATGTGACTCCTATTGAATCTTTGTTTTCCAATATAAATCTTGATAAATATGGGACTCGAGATGAGTCAACTTTAGTTAGAAGGCGTCCCAATGATTTGGAGTTTATAGATCTTGATGCAAAAATTGATAAAAGTGGGATTGGAGAGGTCAAAACTTTAAGTAGTGATACGTCTCCAACGTATCTACTTTTCCTAATGCTTTTCCTCATGTTTTGGACTCTAATTTGCATGATTTGAATGAAACTAACCCGGACTGACGCTGTTTTCAGCAGAACTACAATGGTGTTATTTTTTGTGCAAAAATAAAAGTTCTCGGAATGGAATGAAACTTTGCGAGGGTTTTTCATACAATAAAAGAGAATTTCTGGAGCCAAGAACCACCAGAGGGGGCACCTAGGTGGGAACAACCCACTAGGGCGCTCCCCGTCCAGTCGTGCCCAAGTGGGTTGTCCCCATCTGGTGGCCCGCATAGCCTGAAACCGACGCTATTAAATCACATATTTCCAGAAAAAAATTGGGGAGAAATAATTATCGCGTTCCACGAGACGGAGCCACTGTCACCTCATGTTCTTCATCGGGAGGCAAGATCTGGAGTCCGTTTGGGGCTCCGGAGAGGGGATCTTCGATCTTCATCATCATCAATCCTTCTCCATCGCCAATTCCATGACGCTCCCCACCGGGGGTGAGTAATTCCTTCGTAAGCTCGCTGGTCGGTGAGGAGTTGGATGAGATTCATCATGTAATATTGTTAGTTTTGTTAGGGCTTGATCCCTAGTATCCACTATCATCTGAGATTGATGTTTCTTTGACTTTGCCATGCTTAATGCTTGTCACTTTATGTCACGCCCAATATGCGACTCTATCCTAAAGGAACTCGAAGGTCCCACCAAGGATAGAACCGCATATTGACATGCTTTTGCAAGGTGGATATCATTACATCGTACCATCACATAATAGTTGGGGATACATACAAAGGCATACAAATGCCACTTGAATACATCAAACATCATACATAAGAGCAACATCCGACTACAGATGAAAACACAAACAGAAACTCAAACGACATCCACCCTGCTAGCCCAGGCTGCCGACCAGGAACATATCCCAAGATCGATAAAGAAGAAGAAGAACTCCAAAACAAGAAAACAATGCTCTCACGTCATGATCATCGCATTACCTGCACCTGCAACTTTTGTTGTAGTAATCTGTGAGCCACGAGGACTCAGCAATCCCATTACCATGGGTATCGAGACTAGCAAAGCTTAATGGGCATGGAATGGATAAGTGGTGAGGTTGCAGCAGCGGCTAAGCAATGTATGGTGGCTAACTTACGAGTACAAGAGTAAGATGAGAAACTACGCAAACGGTCGCACACTAGTAATGATCAAGAAGTGATCCTGAACTACTTACGTTTAAACATAACCCAACTGTCGTGGAATTGTCACGGCAGATGTCCTAGTGTGAGGACTTAGTCGTGAGGCCAACGCATCTATGTGGTAGCTTGAGAGGGGTTGAGCGGAATCGAGAGACGCAACAAAGATAAGGATTTAGATAGCTTCGGGTCCCGGGAAACATCATGCGGTAACAACCCTACACGCTGTTTGTGGCTAGGTCTCATTATCAACACAAGGGAGTCGCCGTAAAGGCTCTCCCAGTTATGTCTAGCCCTAAGATTATTTCTCCCCTACTTGGGGTGCCCTGCCCCTCCTTATATAAGATAAAGGGGCGGGTTACATGTAGAGTCCAACTCGGATTAAGACTTAAACTATTTTGCCTTCTCTTCATGGGCTTCTTAACGTCTTGGGCTTCATAACGTCTCGGGCTTCATAACGTCTCGGGCTTACACTACAAAAAAAAAACACTTCCGTGATGACACATGTTTGTCACAGTAGGTCGCGTTTTTTGTCATGCATGTACATCCATGACAAATTTATGACAGAATCAAGATAGTCATACCTGTGCTGTCGTAGAAGTGTTCCATGACATTACCAAAATTATCATCACGGAAGTGTCCACTTCCATGACGATAAATCACGCGTCACAGAAGTGCTTTCGTCAAGGGTGACCGACACATGGCATCTACCGTAACGGAACGCCGTTAAGCTACGGGTCGGGTTTTGGATCCGATAACCCGTTAACAGCCCCGACCAATGGGGATTTTCCACGTGTAAAATCATCATTGGCTGGAGGAAACACGTGTCGGCTCATCGTTGGGACGAGATGTCATCCACTCATTGGACAGAAGGCGCCTATGATACGTCGACACGTGGCACGGCCCAACAGAGGCCCATTCCTGTGAAAAGGCCGACCCGTTTGACTTGCTCAAAAGGTGGCGGGCCGGCCCATGGAAAGCCTGTTAACGGCCTGTTCGCATATAGCCCATTTACAGCCCGCTAACCCAAGGACCGTTACGCCCTATCCGAATTAGGCCCAGTAGCGTCATCTGGGCCATCCAATATGATTCCAGCCCGTTTTCACTTCTGGCCCATGTATGGCCCATGACGTCTTTCGGCCCATATGAGGCCCTATGTAACTCTTGGCCTATTAACGGCCCGTGGTGAAACTGGCCCGTAATGAACAGTGTATCACTTTACACCCATTAATGGCCCGTGGTGAAACTGGCCCGTAATGAACTGTGTATCACTTTATACCCATTAAGGGCCCGTTATTCCGTTGGGCCATTTCCAGCCCATGTTATCTTTCGGCCTTCTCAAAGCCCATTTATTCTTGGGCTCATTTCCAGCATTCGTTTACTTACGGCCCGTTACTGTCATTTTCTGCTTGTGGGCCAAATTCAGCCCGTGGTTACAGTCGGCCCGTTTGTGGTCCGTTAATACGTTGGGCCGTTTTCATAGTGTCATCAAATACGGCCTATTAACGATGGCCCGTTATGGTCGGCCCATGAACGGACGATTCCAACTCTAGCCTATTTACGGCCATAATGCGGTCTGTTTGGCCCATGTTTGGCCAATCGATCATACGGCCTGTACAAGGCCCATTGATGATACGGCCCGCAGAAGGCCCATTGTTTCTACGGCCCGTAGAAGGCCCATTGTTTCTACGGCCCGTAGAAGGCCCACTGTTTCTACGGCCAGTAGGAGGCCCAGTGTCACTACATTAAATATTAGCCCATGGTTATTGTGGCCTAGTTTAAAAAAAATAGGTTATTGCAGCCACTAGCTAACCGCGGAAAAAGAACTACAATGACTACAAGCAAACAAATAAACAAGACAACAAGGAAATAAATAAGCAAGCAACTAACGCTAGGCCATCACGGCTATTACACATATTACATCCACTGGGCATCAAAGTTCGCCACCAGTGCAAATATAGGGAACAAAGCAGCATATCATATACACTGGGTGTCAAAGTTGGCAACCAGCGCAAATAAACGCCGCAGCAAAACAAATCCAGAACTGAAACCACTTCAGAAGATCTCAAGAAACAATATCTTGGGTACCCATAATGCTGGCAAGATGCTTAGCAAGCTTATTAACTTTCTCTGGTTTGGCGCTTAAATCCTCCAGCGCTTGCTGTTGCACCAGAAAATATGCATCTGAATTTTGCAGGGACTTCCTCAGTCCTTCAGCTTCCTGTTGCAGCACATCTGATCGATGTCTTTCAACTTGAAGTTGAGACTCAAGAAGACGAACTGATTCAGGCAGCGAGTTCGAAGAGCTTGTGCCAGCAGTAGTGGCCAGTAACTCGAACACTACATCAAGACAGGACTTTTGGGTTCCCTCACTGTCATCAAGATAGTTTTATCAGCTTTCTTGGAGACCGACAGGGATGTCTCACTATCTTGAACCTTATCTGCATTACTTCCTTTACCATTGGATAACGTGGTACTGTTCTCCAATATTTTGTCCGCATTCTAAATGATAAACAAGCAGACACATCACATGTTTACCATGTTGTATATGAAACTCATTTTGGTAAATGAGTTCAATAGTAAAGTGGACAGGATAACATCATGAAACAAACATATATCTATGTGCCATGGTCACTTTATGGTCTATATCATTCTAGTTTTTGTTGCCAAATCAAGATAGAGACACAGTTCAAATAATATTTGTTCAAGACAAAGCAGAATAGACAGAATATAAGTGTGGGTAACTATAGAGCAATAACAACACTTGTAATGTGCATGACATGAGAACATAACTGTTTATTAAATTGAAACTGAAATCAACATAGAGCAGGTTACAACAGCAAACCAGTTAAAGAAACAGGTTTAAAACATACCTGTTGCGCCATTGGAGTTTCAATTCCATCCTTCAAATTTGAAAATAGTTGGTATGAGTAAATACAGTAATGCAAGAGCAAAGGAGTATGAACCATAGCTACATAACCTGACCTGAGAACAAATCTTCTTCTCCTTTAAGCGTTGAGTTGGGATTCGGAGTGGTGGTCCTCGTGCTTTGGGCACTGCAGTTCCCTTACTAACTGCTCGTGTTTGGGTGCTCTGTGGTGGAGACGGTGCTGTGTCAACTAGAACTGGGTTACTATCTGCCAGGGTTGGGGTTAGAAGGGGTGTAGCTGGTTCTCTGTCCAACTGGGTAGGGGTACAATCTGTGAGAGTCTGGGTTATGTGTGGTGGATCTGGTCCTTGGGCAAGTACAACCGTGGTTCTATCTGCATCAACTGGTAGCACTATCTTTTTTGAAGACCGTGTTGTTACTCCCTTAGATACTGCCATCATGCTCTCCAATTCAAATGGCTGATAAACAAGAAAAGTAATTGAAAGTATAGACATTGTATGATAGACAGGTGCAATGGATAGTGGGGAATAAAAGAGGGCATGAAGTAATTCTTATTTATGTTGTCTAACCCAACAGGATAGCATGACACAATTTCACATATATGATGGCTAACTAAACAGGATAGCATGACACAATTTCACATTATGATGGCTAACTAAAAAAGATGGAAAGACATAGTTCAAAATATGAGACTATGTAAACAGGATGACATGACATAACTATATAATGTGTTTATTAAATAGGTTGGCATGCCATAATTTACATACATTCACGGATAGAATGCCATAATTCAAAATATGATGACTGTATGATGAGATGATATAACTATATGATGTCTTTATTAAATGGGTTGCCATGCCATAATTCAGATAGATGATGTGTATGTACTATGTAAACATGATGGCATGATATAATTCAAATATATGATTTATATAGTAAGCAAGTAAGCAGATGGAAATCCATATATGATGTAAAAACTAAGCAATGCAAGACAACATGCATGACATGGGTAATATAACCCTGCCAAGTTTGAGCATAGACCTCAGGGGGGAAATAGGACTGGTCATCAGTCTCTGAATCCTCCTCTGAGGAGCTCTCTGTAACCGGCAAGATGTCTGCTTCAGCAGGTAGCATTGTCTACTCTGAATACCTTGTTTTCACTCCAGATACTTCCATCACCGCTTCAAATGGCTGATGCACGGGAAGAGTAGTTGAATATACAAACGTTGTCGACAAATGGAACACGTAATACAAAAAAAATGATAGCATGATATAATTCACATACATGATGATTGGCTAAACAGCATGGCATTGCATAATTCACATATATAATGCCTTTGCAACAAGATAGCATTGTGTAATTCACATATATAATGTCTTGCAACAAGATGGCAATGCATAATTCACATATATGGTAATTAGACACTGAACAGGTGGCATTCACACAAAGCATGTCTAAACTAATCAAATGACATAGCAATGCGAGACACCATACGCACGATATGAGCAACATAACCCTGCCAAGTTAGAGCATACACCTCGGGGGGGGATAGGACTGGTCATCTGTCTCTGAATCCTCCTCTGAGGAGCTATCCGTAACCAGCGAGATATGCGCTTCGTCAGATAGCATAGTCTGCTCTGAAGACCTTGTTTTCACTCCAGAATTTTCCATCACCGTGTCAAATGGCTGATGCACACGAAGAGCAGTTCAATGTACTAACATTGTTGACAAATGTAATATGTAACAAAAAAAGGATGGCCTGATATAATTTACATATAAGATGACTGGCTAAGCAGGATGGCATTGCAAAATTCACATATATGATGCCTGGCTAAACAAGATGGCGTTGCATAATTCACAATTCACATAAACGATGAATAAACTAAACAGATGGCATTCGCCCAAAGGATGTCTATACTAAGAAGATGACATATTTGATGTATAAAGTAAGCAATGCAAGACACCATATGCATGATATAACCAACATCAGCATGCCAAGTTAGAGCGAAGACCTCAGGGGGTAAATAGGAGTTGTCTTCTCCTTCTGAATACCCCTCAGAACAGATATCTTCCTCTCGATTACAATCCGAAATGCGTGGAGGGGGGCTGCCTTTGCGCCTACCATGGAGCGACGTCTGCATGAAATTATATTGCCATGCAAGGGTCGTCTCTTTTGCTCTACATGTTCAGTTCCATTGTTTACAATAACTATCATGCATAGGAATAAAACATAGTGAGATTATTTAAGGAGTGCATGCAGAAATCCAGAGTGATGGTAGCAACCTATGGATAGACCCAAAACCAATAATAGCAGGCATATAATGGCTTTAGTTAAAAAATACAGATAGTGGCTTCTTTACTGTTTGTTTCCCACCCAACATGAAACTCATAGTAGACACCAGAGATTAACCAGATAGTAGATAGATACTATTGATAGCGGCCCCGATATGTACCCCACAACCATTTAAAAACTCAAGTTTGACCATTAGTTTGGAGCTGACTCAGAGTCTAATCGGTGAACAGGACGATAAAGTAGCATGTAATATTAAGCGATGCATAACATAAGCAGACACGAAAGAGTGCGACCTCTCTTGCGGACCCGTGTAGTCCTCGAGGTCATCTGCTCGGTTTATGATGGTAATGCAGTTTTCATGGCTGCCAGCGGCGGGGAAGAAGATCTGAGGCGGCGAAAGACAGTTTGGAGGCCGGATCCCTGCTGTGCTGGACCCTTCTGTCGTTGGAGCAGCTGAGCTGGGGTGGACGACGGCGCAGCAGGAGTGGGACAAACCACGCAATGTTTTCTTTGACAACTATCTGTAAGAGAAGTAATTTTGTAAGGGCTCGTTTGAATTGGAGGATTCCAACAATGCAGGGATAGGAAATAGACAGGAATATGATAGGAATGCACGTGCAAAACAGAGAATTTAAAAACACAGGATTTCTGCCAATCTGGGTGTTTGATTCACAACAATTGGAAGATCACAGGATGCAAAGAAGCATGGTGAGATTAAGTCAAACCACAAGAAAATGTACGGTTATAATGCTATTATGCTACTATCTCTTAGTCTTGTGCTTCATGAATAGGAATTTGAAAAGGAGGACAAGTGAAGTTTAAAATTCCGACGTTTTTTTCTTTCAAGGAGACACTAAAGGTACAAATCCGTGTGCTCAGTGGACAATATATATAACATGTAGAGTAAAAAACAGATGCAACAAGTGTACAACCTCTTTGGCGAAGCCATGTCGATCTCAGCGTGATTGGGTTGGCCGGTGAGGATGCTTCGGCTGACTTTGCTGTCGGAGGAGGGGAAGAAGATCTTAGGCGTCTGGAGATGGAGCCCGAGGTACTGCTCTGCTGTGATTGAGGGTTTCATCGTTGGAGTAGCTCCGGTGAGTTGTACGACGCCGAGGCTGAAGCAGGACAAGAGAGACAACGAACAACGTTAACCTGAGTGGAATTCTAATAGCATCTCCAATACATGACGTAAAATACATAACCGCAAAGTGCTAGATGTAAAATACATCAGCCGTTCATCTCTGAACTTAACTGTCGAAACTGAATTTTGCTGTCGAAACTGAATTTTGCTGTCGAAATTGAACACACTAGCAAGGTGAGGCTACACGTTGGTTGACTGACTTTTTCATCTCTGGTCAGTCGATTTTGCAGCCGTTGGATACGAAATCAAGGGCCTATGGTTCATCTTCAACCTCCACCCCCCCCCGAGCCGCTAGCCACCACCGGCCAAACAGCAGCCCCCCGCGGCCCGCGGCCCGCGGTGCGCCGCCCCGCCCGCCCCGGAAACACTCCCCACCACCGGTCCGCCGCCGCCCCGGCCATCCCTCCAGGCCCCCCTGTGCCGAGCTTTTTCTCCGGCGATCCCCACGCCACCGCCCCGCCAACGCCCCGCCACCGCCGGCGACGACCGCCCCCATCCTGAACCCTAAGATAGATAGTGGGGTACCTCTCCGGCGAGCCCCCCTCCCCGCTGCGGCTGGTTCTTCCTTCACCCCGGCGAGCCCCCCCCTGAAAATTGACTGACCCAAAAGTCGATTCAGTCGACTGAAGTGTAGCTAAATCGGAGCAACATCGCAAGCAAGAGCAAGAGTGAGAGCAGCAGCGCGAGCAAGAGCAATAGCAAGAGCAGACCAGGCAGGGGACCGAGAGCAAGAGTAGAGCAGCAGCGCGAGCGAGAGCTAAAGCAGAAGCAGCTCCTACTGATGTGGACGTCGCCGCCGAGGGAGCGACGCCGTGGAGGAAGTGGCCGGCGACGCCGCCGTGGATGGAGCTGCGCTGTGTCGGCTCGGGACCGAGCGCCGGCAGCACCGTGAGATTGAATCAAGAAGAAAATGCGGTGATTAGTGTACAACCTCTTTGGTGGCGCCGATTAGGCCACAGCTTCGTCCGAGGAAACGGTGATGATGATGCTCTTCCGGTGGTGCAGGTGAACACGGCGGTGTGGGAATGGAGGCGGCGCGAAAGACGAGGGGAACATCGGGGCAGCTCCTTGGAGGTGGAGGACGGGCTGGCTGAGCCGGCGGGACGATGAGATCGATGATGGATCCTCATCTGGTACGGTGGATGAGGGAGGTCGAGGTGTTGCTGTGGACGATGTCGTCGGGGAAGAGGCTCCTGCTGGGGGGCGGACGAAGCAGGGTGTGGGGTTTCGTCGCGAGTTTTCGCGGCCTCGGTGTACGAATGGGTGGGCGGATGGGATGGCAGTGGGGAACCATGGCTTAGAGACGCGCTTGTCCGAAATGTGGGGTAAGTTACGAAAGTACCCCCACCGATTTCAGGGGTACCACGGGCATTTCGCGTGTCGGGATTTCACAGGAGGTGGGAGTTTTCGCGCGCGTTGTAATTTCGGAATAGCAAGGCGCGGGTTGAGATGGAGGGAGTTGTCGGAGCACAACGAGACAAAGATATATCTTAAATATTTCGGGCTAACAAGGCGCGGGTTGAAATTTCCGGACAAGCCTAATGTGTACTGTACCAAATCAATGCGCACTACAAATGTCATTCAAAACTTTGAATTCATGTTATTTTCAATTAAAATATTTTGCTACGTGTATAATGCATGCAACCTACTACTCAAATGAACGTTTTAGTGCATTCCAAACGTATATACTACCGCTTCAATATGAATTAAATTTGAATTCGTTTCTCTATTTGAATAAGATCTACAGTAATGATTGTTGTGAAGTCAAAGCATTTGAATTCGTTTCTCTGTTTTAATAAGATCTACAATCATAATTATTGTCAAGTTAAACCATCGTTTGTGTATTATCTTCAGAACACACCACATGATTAGTCTCGAGTTACATATGAACTATGTGTACTATATGAACTCGAACTAGATTTTTTGAATCCACTTTATTTTGATTTCAAATCACATTACATTTCTAGCTCTAGCTAGATCTTCATAATCTAAAACATGTCTCATATGTATAATGTGTTTATCACATTGTGTATGGTGCCCCGCCCCCTACGCCTACAAGTATTTAGATGTGAGTTGCAAACACCACACATTACCACAAATTCAAATAAAATGTGAGAATGTTCAATATATAGTATTGTTTAGATTGTTCGATATTTAGTTGTAAGCTACAAACGCCACACATTATCACAAATTCAAATAAAATGTGAGATTGTTTGATGTATAGTATGGTTTAGATTGTTCGGCATTTAGCTATGAGTTGCAAACGCCATGCATTATCACATTATGGTATAACATGTGCACAACACGTTTATCACCGCTATATTCATGCATGCAATGTTTAAAACAATATGATCTCCTATTCAAATATATGAATCCGCTTTCATATCAAATTATGATCTTTGTTAGTCTCTTACACCCACACAATCCTCTAACCTTTGTAGCTACCACTAACTTTCTCTCGTGCATGCACACGCCCTCCTCGCCCTCCCCCTCCCTCGGCATTCTATCCACCAGGCACATTCATTTTTTTTCTTTACTTCATTCTCCCAGAGTCTCCACAACTCCTTTCCGACACACACCGATCGATAAACCTCTCCAGCGATGCCTGCCTACAACATACACACACACCTTCAATCTCCTCCTTTATGTGTCCTTGCCTCGTGTCTCTCATACGGTCAGACACACGTGTAAACTCTCGCCCCTCTTTTCATCGATCTCACAACCGCACACTCCTCCCCCTATCTAGCTAGTAGTTGGGCCTCTCGCACCACCTCCTAGCTCCATTCTCTCTATCTATCCGTCTCGCTGGGCCTTATTTGCCTCTAACAAATGGACGTACACCGACCGATCTCTCGCTATACATATAGCTAGCTAGGTCCTTATAACTCGTTTTTACCCACACGTCAATCGATCTACCTCATTAGTTGTGTCTCTCCCTTCCTCCGACAAACAACAATTGATCTACCGATCTAGTTAGGTTTGCTTACCAAACACATGGTTCCCCTTCATCATCCATGGATGCGTCCCGACAGATCTATCACGCACAGGCACACACAGAAACACATCCCCACTCTTATTGATAACATTGTAGTTCCACCCTCAGTTTGTCTAGTAGGCCTCTCCCACCATCTTCGAGAAGCAACTCCATCACCCATCCAGCACTCTACCCCTCTCCCTCCCTCTCCCTCCCTCTCTCTCTCTGTCCCATCATATTTCCCGTCCTTCAGTTATGTATGGATGTCGACCGATCTCCCTCAAGACATAGCTGGGTCTCTCCTTCTCAACACATATACGAGTCGTTCTACCTCTATAGTTAGGCCTCTGCCTACCCCTCCCCCCACCCCCTCCCCCCCCACACACCGATACATCAAGCGCTCTAGTCATGTCTCCCTGCCACACACAAACTTGACATGTGCCCTCTAACATTCCGGTAGGCCAGTCGCCCTATATCTTTGACTTGCACACACACACACACACACAATTTCGATGGCTCTCTTCATCGATCTCGCACCCACCCACTTGATCCTCTCTTCGACTCTATCGATAACTATGACCCCTCCCTCTCTTCTCGTGGATTGCCAGACCCTCTCTGTATGATATGGATAGGCTTTCACACACATTGCATGCAAAATTTTGTTTCAGATGTCATCGACAAATATTCCCACAAATAATTCACGAAATCAACCCCCCACCCCACCCGCCACCCAAAACAAAAAACACTCACGAACGCGGTTTGTATCTCTCACACACACCCACGTAGGTGGGGGACGTGCACGAAGAGAAGAGGTGCATGCACGACGCACGTACTCCCGTCTCTTTCCCAACCACACCCGCGCGGGTACACGGTGGAGCTCATTCTGAACGAAAAAGGCAGCCCACGTGGTAATTTGGCACGTGTACTGGTTGTCCACTTGGTGGAGGGAGGATCATCTACCACGGGTGAACAAAAAAATTGCGACTTGACGTGTAATGTTAAAAAAGAGGCAAACCATGTGGGGCCACCTTAGAGGCAAGGCTCTATACACTGGAGTACTTTTGATGTGTCCCGTCAACTCGCAGAACGAGGAGAAGCTTGCTTAGTACACCGTCTCCCCCGCCCACGGGCGCGGTGGCTCACAGGATGAGGTGAAGCTTGCTCCGCCTTACGCCCGCTCCCTCGCCCATGCGCGCGGTGGCTCGCAGGACGAGGAGAAAAATTTACTACTCCCTCCGTTTACTCCTCGTCCCTACTACCTTGGTTATAGAGATTATATCATATTGTTTGGAATATATATGTACTTTAGTAGATTTCAATATGAACTACTAGTACATACTCCAAACACTGATGTATACAGACGTATTTTAGAGTGTAGATTCACTCATTTTGCTCCGTATGTAGCACTCTCCCTCGCCCCTCGACCCTCGCCCACATGGTGGACGTGCAACAATTCATTCGGTCTCATATAGCCAGAACGATATATACTGCACTACCATTATTGCTCGACTTCCCGAAGAGGCGAAGAGCCAATCGCAAGGTTAATATTTTGGAGATGCCAAGCGCAAGGTTATAGGAGAACGAGTAGTAGGTGCCGCGTCATTTATAAATAAAGTTTTTTTCTTCAGTGGCACGTACGCAATATGATAGGTTCATATGGAGAGAAAAGGAAACCGCTCCACTATATACATAGTCAGGACGGGCCAGCCTACATGGTTTCTTGCTGGGGTTGCTCTCTTCACACTCTCTCGCACAAAACGACTGTGGCCACATCTCTAACATCCCGGCGGATCACGTCCGCTTGGGGAAGGGGTGGATGCTTAGTGTAGATGCGGTGGCCGTCACCGATGGCGAAAACCCACTGTCGGCACGTCCCGATCAGGGGTCCCCGCCGTTCTCTCTCACAAAGCCGGCGAGGTTGCCTTCGTCCCTTGCTCACTGCTGCTACGTGGGCTGTTGCCGCCTCCCGCCGCCCTCCTCAAGGTTGAGCTACGTCCCTCAGGTACAACTCCCTTTACAGCCGGCTTGCACCACTACTCCAGCTGCCCACATCACTCCCTGTGGATATTTCTCTACTTCTTTGCCCCGAACATACCTCTACTAGCTTCTACGTACTGTATTTGTGATGAGTTTATGTCTCATCAACTAGTCCCAGTAATCTTATTCTAATCACGCTTCTTCAATTTCTTTGCCACAGGGATGCTCATCTCGATTTTGGTGAAACTGCAGAAAATGATCCGATGGTCAAAAGGTTGCAAACTTCATTTATTAGGAAGCTCGAACGTTGCCAGCAAATTGAAGCCTGGTCAGGGTTCACGATTCAAGGGCTAGGGACTGCATGGACTCATCTAGTAATATTTAGGAACAGAGGGAGTACTATGTAAAGAGTTAGGTGTCGCACGGTGATAGTGTGAGGTGGGCCATGTACTCACTGAGCCTGCGTGTTTTCACTGCTCTTGCACGCCTCCGCTGTAAGAATGGAGAAAATTGTAATCTAGTAGTAGTACCTCCTTTCGCCGAAAGCGTGGGACATCCAGCACTCCTACCACCTCAGTAATAAAGACCAATGAGCCGTCAAATCACATAGACCCAACAGTAAGTTGGACGGACGAAGCAACCATCACTCTTGCGCCAGTGAGAGGTCGCGTCGGCTCTGCCCAGGCATGAATGCGGCACCGATTCTTTGGAGCGGCGCTGACCGTTTCGGGCGGGAAGCGCGCGCGGGCGATGGAGGGGCTTTGGGTGGGCCAGGCTGGTCAGGAGCGTGCATGGCAGCTGTCTGCATGTCCCTACCGAACGCGCCCGGAAATGAGAGGATGCACCGACTCTCGTGGCTAAAATCGTACACTACACAACATCTCTCTGTAGGAGTAGGTCGATCCGTCGCTCTCTCTAACACACACATGCTGTTAAACACACACACACGCACAGGCACGCACCTTGGTCCCGTTGCACCTTCTAGCGTGACTTATTACACCTATACGGAGGGAGTAGTAAGTATACGAGATACGGTGGCACACTGACAAATCTCCATTTTTTTGCTGTGATGCGCGAGTACAATGTTGTTCTAGGATTCTTTCTAGTGAGTTCCATTTTTCTAAAAGTGTGCTCTACATGGACCATGTATGTGCCTGTTGAAACTGTCAATTCATAGTACAGTTTGCTTTATACTAATCACTTTTTTGTATTTGTGCAAACAGGGGTGCTCAGCTTGATTTCAATGGGAACTGCACAAAATGTTCATGAATACATCAAATCATTCATTTCCACCATAAGAAAGGAGGTGCCGATAAGTTCAAGGCGTTGCAACATATAAGGGCGAAATCATACAAGCTACGTGCGAATTTGGTTGATTTTGGTGGAACTGCACAAAAAGAACAGTTGGTTTCTTTAGCACGAGGTGCCATGTCAATGTCCGAACTGATGGCAAACCCTGCCCATTCCACAATCGTAGGCATTTGATATTTTGGAATGGGACAACCTTGTCAAATTTTGCTCATTGATTTTAGCAACACATGTGTTTGATATTTTCGAATGGGACGCCCTTTGCTGTCAGCAGCGTCGATCAATTTTTTCTTTATTCTTTAGTTGTGAAGTAAATATTGCCTCTGACATGTGAGTCACTGAGATGCATAATCATCGATTGTTTTGAATGTTCTCTATGAATTGCCAGGCCTGTGTGTTTGATTGCAATGTATAGAAACGCTAAAAAGCTGCTCAAACTCTTTGTACTCCTTCTGTTCCTTTTTTACTTCGCACATTGTGAAAGTGCATACTTTTTTGTATAAGATTGGTCAAAGTAGAGATACTTTGACTGCAGACAAAACTTGTATGCAGACTAGAAAGGACCGGAGGGAGTACATGTGAAACTGCTGCAAACAAGGTGATCACCCTGGGAATAATGCTAGTACGTATTGTTTTGCATGTTCATCCAATGCCAGTGATACAAGAATTCGAACTAATCGAAATAAATTCATTCATACACGGTCGGATTTCATATAAACATGCTGGATTTCATTATATTTCATACATTCTTCAACTAAAAAGGGCTGCGCTGGAGGTATAATTAATTAACCGAAGCTACCCACCTGTGTCCCGCTGAGCCGAACAGAAGCTTCAGTGACTTAACTGCAGGCGCAGTTGCATAACTGACATGTGGCCTGTTGGGCCGACGTGTCGGTCAGCCAACTGCACCAGCAGTTAAGTAGAAGCAGCGTTCTTCTCCAGCGCAGCTCTCCGACTCCACGTCGCCGCCAAGAAGCTAACCGGCCGTCAATGGTCAACCCGCCTAGCTTGGCTTCAACCGGAGGGTAGCAGCGGTGGCCTTACTTGGACCCGAGCGGCAGCGACCTACCATGTTCTACTCTTCCTCGTTTTTTGTGTGGCGCGGCCTCATTGGCAGCGGGGCGGGGCCTCGGCGGAGCCGGCGATGTCCTCTGTCTCGTTGCCGGCTGGCGGCGCCTCAGCGGAGCGATGGAAATCCTCCCCCACGTTGCCGGCAGGGTGGGGCCTCGGCTGAGCCGGCGATGTCCTCTGCCTCGTTGTTGGCAGGGCGGGGCCTCGACGGAGCCGGCAGTGTCCTCTGCCTTGTTGTTGGCGCCGCGGGGCTTCGGCGGAGCAGGGCCTCGTCGACGCCAGCGGAGCGAGGACTCATCGGAGCCGGCATTGTCCTCTGCCTCGTCCTCAGTCTCGCCAAACAGCGCCTCGCCCGCTTCATCGCCCTCTTTGCTAGCCTCTTTGTAGGCGGCCGCAGCTTCCGCCACCCGCATGCAGTACCGCCAGCGCTCGAGGCGGCCCTTGCGGGCGGAGCGGTACAAGTCGAGCAGCGCCTCCTGCTCCGCCCGCTCCGCGGCGATCTGCTCCTCCGCCTACAGGTGCTCCTGGAGGAGATAGTGGTTGTAGGCGGCGTCGGCCTGCGCCTCCCGTAATTGCTCCTCACGCATTTGCCTCACCATGTCCATATATTGGGCACGGGCCTCGCCGATTGTCATGGTGCAATGCACCGGCGAGGATGGCGCGGAGGAGGGGGTTGGCGCCAGATCATCGACTACCATGTTCTCCATTGGGACGTCATCGTCCTCCGGCTACCTGCCGGTCGGCAGCAATGGCTGCCATCTCCTTGTGGTCCGTCGTCCGCCCGTCCCGAAGAGCGCTGGAGCGCGAGGAAGCCATGGTGGGTAGTAGTGGTCTGGACAGGAGAAAGGGAACGGATGCGGATGACTGCGGCTATGGCCGGCGCAGCAGTTTATATAGCAATGGTGGGCGGGCGGAGGGACGGATGTGTGGCGCCGGAGTAGCCGCCTCGGCAACCGCGTATCATTAATGTGGGCGGCAGATGGACGGACGGACGGCACTTGTGTCGTTTGAAGGCGGAGCAATCACCTGCACCAGGAAGCGGGGCGGGCGGCGCTGATTGTTTCGCGCGGAAAGCGCGCGCGGGCGAGGAGATGACTTTACTTGGAGAGGTTGACAATGGGGACCCACCAGGTCCACAGCCTCATGTACGCAAGTGCCTCCTTATTATATATATATATATATAACTATAATTTATTTTGCTTCCTCCTGGTTTCCTGACATCACGGTCCCACACCATTGTCAACCTATGTAGTAGTCAATAAACGAGAGAATTGCACAAGAAGCGGCCGGCAGCTGGGACCAAGCAGCTCGAGCAATATTTGTGTTTTTGAGGTGTGAGCACTGCAGAGTTTTTCGATGTTTAGCCCAGATATTAATTTTTCTCCTCTGAACAACAACGAAAACATCGCTGCAGGTATTAACTGGGCGGGCTGTGGCCCGTCTAGCCCAGGCCAGATATCCAGCCCAGATATTAATTTTTTTCAAGCTGAAAATGGCTAGCCCAGCTATACTTTTTTAGGAATACCCAGGCAAGGTCAAGTTGTTATTCTCCGCCCCGCTTGGCTGCAAATCTTTCCTAGGAGGGATGCATCAGGCTTAACAAGAAAATGGGCTTTAAGAAATAATAAATGGGATGTAATCATAAAAACTAGGCAGTAACTATAAAAAAATGCACCAAACACGTGATTACTTTATAAAATATTATTTTTGGATATTGAAAATTTTAATTTCATTAATTGTTGCGAGCGCAATGTTTTGTTGGATTTTTACGTAATATAAATTTATATTGAAATTGTATTTAATCTGACTAGAAATTTTGGGATAAAAATATTTCGGATCCCATCAAAATGTGGGAAATTTTATTGAATTCTGTTTTGAACGGTTGGTTGAAATGGGCTGTACTTTTAACCAACTGTAAATGGGCTGTAGTAAATTCCATTAGAATTCAAAAATGGGCTACACATTCTTACAAATCTCAAATGGGCTATAAGTTCTCTGCCACACACTTCTGGCCTTACTAAGTTGACGCGTCCCCTAAAAAAATAGAGTTGACGCGTATGCAAGGCTTTGTCAACTTATAGTCAACACACGGTTCTAGCAGCAGTGGCCATTGGATGTCCATCCAACGAATGCCGTGCTTCTTCTTCAATCCCGGATATTCTAGCTTCACCCACCCAAAAAATGATTCCTCCCCCTGACATCTGGGGCGCACCGTTTCGGAAGCTGACCTGTGGGCCTACTAAGTGGACGTACCAAGGGCTTTGTCAACTTAGTCAATATAAACGATTCTAGCTGCAGTGACCGTATGATGTCCATCCAACGGCCATCGTGCTTCTTCAACCTCTGGTCTTCTTGCTCGAGCCGCCCAAAGCAGCGCCGGTCGTGCCGCCTGCTCCTACCTCCCGTGGCCGGCTGTGCTGCCGCGGAGGCCTCACCGCCCCTACTACTCCCACCGCTGGCCAGGCCATCCCTCCACTCACCCACACCCCCTGTTATTCTGCGGCGACGGCAGCGCAGCCAAACTAGTGAACCCTCGTACTCCTCTCCGCGTGTGCATCCACTGCCGCGTCTTCCCCTTCCTAGGCCTCGCCGTCGTCCACCGCCCTGGTGCTCTTGCCGCAGCGTGGTTAACATGGTCAAGGAACGACTTCCATTGGACGTAGACTGTACGTGGAGAGGCTGACAGCTGGGTCCACGGCAGCCGCAAGGAAGTGCCTCCTTATTACGCGGAAAATAATTATTCCTCCACTTGACAGCGGGGACCCACCGGACGGGCCACCAGTATTTTGCGAAAAAATCGTTTCCCCCGGACTTCTGGGACCCACCGGCCGGGCCACCGTATTTCGTGAAAAAAACATTCCCCCCGCTGTCAGCTCGGACCCACCGGAAGTGCCTCCTTATTACGCACAAAAAAATGAATACTCCCCCGGCTTGCTGGGACCCACCTTGGTGGGAGGCTGACTTGTGGGCCTACTAAGTTGACGGGGACGAAGGGCTTTGTCAACTTAGTCAATATGAACGATTCTAGCTCCAGTGACCGTACGATGTCCATCCAACGGCCGTAGTGCTTCTTCAACCTCTAGTCTTCTTGCTCCAGCCGCCCAAAGCAGCTCCGGTCGTGCCGCATGCTCCTGCCTCCCGTGGCCAGCTGTGCTGCCGGAGGCCTCACCGCCCCCTACTATTCCCACCGCTGGCCAGGCCCTGCAGCGACGGCATCCTCACACCGCAGCCGAACCAGTGAAACCTCGTACTCCTCTCCGCGCGGGCTTTCACTGCCGCGTCTTCCCCGGCTCCGCGTCGTCCCCTTCCTAGGCCTCACCTCGTCCACCGCCGTGGTGCTCTCCGCGCGGCGTGGTTAATGTGGTCAAGAAACGACTTCCATCGGAAGAGTACTGTACGTGGAGAGGCTGACAGCTGGGTCCACGGCAATAGCCCAGTTTTTTTGTGATTTGCCAAGTAAGTCGCTTTGTCAGGCCTGTTGGGCTGCAAATCTTTCAAGACGAGGAGAGCTTTCATTCGGCTGGCCGAGAAAATGGCCCATCAGTAATGAGAAATGGGCTGTACATTTTTAAAACACATCAAACCGGCAATTAGTTTCAAATATCTTTTTTTTCATTTCAAGATTTTAAATTACATTAATTTTTATGCGTGGAGAATTTGTTGGACTTTATATTGATATACATTTATTTTTAAAATCAGTTTGAATGTGAGTCGAAATTTTGGGATTAAAAACAGTTCAGACCGCACCGAAATATGCAAAATTTCGTATAATTTTTTAACCGTGGCCACAATATGGGCTGTAATGCTAACAAAAAGAATATGGGCTCCAAAAAAACCTTAAGAATTAGCAAATGGGCTGTAAATTATTAGAAATAATGGCAGATGGGTTGTATGCTGTTTTCCACAGATTTGAGGCTTTCCTAAAAAAAGGTTAACGCACAAGCACTGACTGTTGGATGTCCATCCAACGGCCGTCGTCCTTCTTCAATCTCTGCTCTTCCTGCTCCAGCCGCTCAAACAAGCACCGGCGGGACTGCCTGCTCCCTCCTCCCCGCGGCCGGTTGTGCTGCCGCGCAGGCCTCACCGCCCCACCGTACTCCCATCGCTGGCCTAGGCATCCCTCTTCTTACCCACACCTGCTGTTATTCTCCGGCGACGGCAGACGAACCAGTAAACCCTCGTACAGTCGTACTCCCCTCCGCGTGGGAAACAACTGCCGAGTCTTCCCTGCCTCCGTTTCATCCCCTTCCTAGGCCTCGCCGTCGTCCACCGCCATGGTGCTCTCGGCGCGGCGTGTTCAATGTGGTCCACGACCGACTTCCATCGGAAGAGTACTGTGCGTGGAGACGCTGACAACTGGGTCCACGGCCGCAGCAAGGAAGTGCCACCTTATTACGCGCAAAATAATTATTCCTCCACCTGACAGCGGGGACCCACCGGACGGGCCACCGTATTTCGTGAAAAAAACGTTTCCCCCCCCCGACTGCTGGGACCCACCAGCTACACCTTCGCACGCAAGGAAGTGCGTCCGGGCAAAAAAAACAAAACGATTCGCCCCCCTGACTGCTGAGACCCACCAGCTACATCTTCGCACGCAAGGAAGTGCCTGACAGTCGGGACCCACCTGGTTGAAGCGTACGTAGCGTTGTCATTCTGGTCGCGAACGTGTATGTACATATATACTGGTGGATGTAGAGGCGCGCACGTGTCGTAGTAGAGGCGCGTACGTGTCTTAGTAGAGGCGCGCACCTAGCATGTACACGTACATACAGCGGCCAGGGTGCAAGAACGAAAATACGGCCACGTATGTGTACATACGGGCGGGGTCTCGAACGCCTACTCGCGCATACGTACGGCCAGGGCTCGTGTACATGGCTGGGTCAGAACGGAGAAACAGCGTCGTCGTCGTGTTCATGGGGAGGCAACGGAATCGTCGTGTTCATGGGGAGGCAACGGAATGCGTTGTGTTCATCGGGAGGCAACGGAACGCGTGGGAGCCAACCGGCTGGGTCGGAACGGAATGCGTGGTCGTGTTCATCGGGAGGGCTTGGACGGAACACGCGATGGAAACGAGGCCTGGCGTACCGCAGAACAGAGGAAACGGCCTTGTGTTCGACCGACCACGTTCGAAACGGGATCTTGTTCATCGGGAGGGGTCTGGCGTACCGCAAAACGGACGAAACGGACCTCCTACGGTCGAAACGGGGGTCCTGTTGATCAGGAGGCATGTGGCATACCGCAAAACGGACGAAACGGACCTCCTACGGTCGAAACGGGGGTCCTGTTGATCGGGAGGGGTGTGGCGTACCGCAAAACGGACGAAACGGACCTCCTACGATTGAAACGGGGGTCCTGTTCATCGGGAGGGGTGTGGCGTACCACAAAACGGGACTCCACGGGATACTGTTCATCTCCACCGTCGACCTCCTCCAGCCTTCACGGGCTCCTGTTCATCCAGCCTCCACCGCGCACTACTCCACCGGCTACTGTTCAAGCACCCCTCCACGGGCACCCCTCCACCGTCTATTGTTCATCCAGCCCTCCACACCACGGGGTCCTGTTCAACCACCCCTCCATGGGCACCCGTCCACCGGCTACTGTTCATCCAGCCCTCCACACCACGGGGTCCTGTTCATCCAGAGGCAATGCCATCGCTCACTGTTCATCCAAGCCCCCCCCCCCCCGCAACGCTCACTGTTCATCCCAGAGCTAGCATCGATCGGCTTCAGTTAGCAGCAGTAGCGAAGGAATTGCTCGATCGGGTTCAGTTAACAGTCATCGATCGATCGCTCGGGTTCAGTAACGCGTAGCCTGCAATGCAATCGCTCGGGTTCAGTTAGAGCCCAACGCCTCGCTCGGGTTCAGCTAGAGCCAACGCCTCGCACACACGCGCGTACGTGTACGAGAGAAACGCGCATCGCTCGGCCCCCGACCTCCCACCATAACCGGGAACTCCCCGAAATTTTCCTCGCCCTCGCTTCTACCACGGTTTTTTCCATCATGGACGGCCCAAAGAATGTCATGCAGCTGCGTCTCCGGCCAGCCCAGGACGAAAAGCCCATTTTCTGTCATGATTTTTTGTCATAGAAGTAGGAGCCCACCACATCTATGATGATACCGGGTTTTGTCACAATTATCGTCATAGAAGTGTCATATGTATGACAGAAAAAAAATTCGTTCGGCCCAAAATGTCACGAATGTGTCTTTTTTTACTAGTGTTACTAACCCCAGGCGACTCTGTCTGCCGGGTTATGACTCCTGCCGGTTTATGATTGTCTGCCAGGTTATGACTCCTGCTGGTTTATGATTGCCTGCCTGGTTATGACTCCTGCCGGTTTATGATTGTCTGCCGGGTTATGATCTGACTTAACACCTGTCGGGTTATCATCTAACTTAACACCTGTCGGGTTATCATCTGACTTAACACCTGCCGGGTTATCATCTGACTTAAAACCTGCGAGGTTATCATCTGACTTAACACCTGCCGGTTTACCATGTCCAAGCCGGGTTGTAACTCCGGTCGGGTCATACACCGGGGTATATCCCCGACATTAGCCCCCAGTTTAATTTGGATTTATCCATGTTAAACTGATCCTGATAGTCCTTAAGTCCTTGTCACTTCCTTCTTCTAGAAAATCCGGGTCATTAGTCATCTTAAGACTTGCTTAAGACTTGCTTCAATATAAATATCACAATCTTGAAGAAATCCGATTTGTTCATCCCAGTCATTAGTCATAAACTGAGTATTCCATATATGTAGCCCCCAAGTGCCGGGTTGTCATGCTTGCAGCAACCTGGGACTTGTAATTGCCTGATGCCCATAAAAATTTCAACCAATGTAACCCCAAGGGCCGGGTCATTATGCAATAATGAGCAGGGACTTTGTAGATATGATCATGTAGACTTGAAAAGCAACATGTAGCCCCCAAGGGCCGGCTCAGTAAGATAATACTGAGCTGGGACTTTATATATACTTCATTGAAAATAACATCATATAATGTAACTCCTATCATGGGGCTTGAACCCACGTCCACAAGGTTAAGAGCTTTGTGCTTTACCAACTGAGGAGTGGACCCTTCAATATAATGGATTCAAACTTGTGTACCTTGAATTGTTGACATGAGCAATTGGTAGCCCCCAAGGGCCGGCTCATTACAATGTGATGAGTCGGGTCTTCAATAAGGTGATCAAAAAATGACTTTGCATTAGCCCCCAAGTGCCTTGGTGCATGCTGGCAGTGACATGGGACTTGCATATTTGATGTAATCTCAATTTGAATAATGTATCCCCCAAGTGCTGGGTCGTAAGCCTGCAGCGACTCGGGACTATTCCTTCCATTGTAGAATAAATCATATCCATCGATAAAATAATATCCATTGCGCTAAAGCGACTTTGAAAACCTCAATCATAATACTGGTTATTGATAACCATAGTAAAAATCAAGCCATGTTGGCTATTAAAGATTTGAATAATATACCCAATGATTTATAAGCGCATGATTCCAATAGCGCAATCCAAATATATACTGGCGACTTATAGTCGAAAGCCAGGTCGGGTTAATAAGCACCGGATATTAGTTTACCTCTTACCGGTGACTTACCGTCAAAGGCCAGGCCGGGTTAATAAACACCTGTTTATCATAAAGTGTTGTAAACCTCAAAAAGAGAAAATTTGTCGAATAAAAGCATGGGAAGACGCGAGGCTTTTCATGGGCTGCCAGGCCCAAAATCGAGGGTTTTCATGGGCTGTCAGGCCACTGAGTTAAACCATTTTACAAAGCCTTTTAAGATGGACCTCACATTAACCAATCGTCGTTTTAACTTTGACAAGTTCAGGGTCTGTATAAGATTGACTTGTCAAATGTCCGGTGGGTCGTACCAGGATTACCTGGGCGGAGTGACTTACTTAAAAAAAGGCAGGATAACCCGGGGTTTTAGGTGAATACACCTGGCTTCGAAGCCTGGCTTGATAGCCTATTACAAGGGTGTAGACTCTTTGTTCTTTGAGAGGCAAAGAGCCCCCGAGCAATAGTTTGAGCTGTGCTTAGTGGGTGCCTATGTTTGAGTTGTGCTTTTGCAACACTCTCTTTGGCCCCCAAGTGATTTCCCTGGTGGCCTTACGCCGATCAAGAGGTCTAGCTATGGTTCGAATATGACCAAGCCCCCATGTGATTTCCCTGGTGGCCTTACACCGATCAAGAGGTGTGACTATGGTTTGAACATAGCCCCCAAGTGATATTGTGAGCTGTGCTCAAGGGATACCCATGTTTGAGCTGTGCTGTGTAGCAGACTCTCTTTGGCCCCTTATGATTATATTGGCTTGATAGCCGGATTACCGAAGTAACTAGAGTTGTGCTCTTATGATAATATTGGCTTGATAGCCGGATCAATGGGCAATCATAACTTTGCTCTATAAAGCAGAAGCCCCTATTTGATCAATAATATGATAAGCCAATAAGGCAGGATAACCATGTTTGAACCGCGCATCATGGCAATAGATCCTCTTCGGCAACCATAACTTTTTGCAAGAGATAAATTCTTCTTGAACCGAGATTTTTGAACCGGATATTGAGAGCATCAGAGCTTTGCAAGAGATAGTTTCCTTTTAAACCGGTTTTGAACCAGATACTAAGGGCTTCAACGCTGTGTGGGAGACGTGATTTCCCTTAAACCGGACTATAAACCGGAAGCATCATTGTGAGCCGGAATATTTCTGACAGCCTTTAAACTGTCATCAATATAACAGTAACCTCCGGGACCGGGTTATCTTTCCCTTCAACTTCTTTGGGCACTTGAACTTGCTGAAACTGGCAAGACTTGCTGAATCATATCATCGTAGCCCCCGAGTCTTAAGATGACTCAACGAGTTGTCTTGAGATTCTCCGTACTTGACCACAGCAGAAGGTATATATCATTGGTGTTGATAACACAATGTGAATCCACAGAAGGTTGTGGTAACTGCGGCGGGTTATAAATGATCCCTTACGAGCCGTGTCAGCAACTCAGCCAATGGTTCCTTCCAACTGGCTGTTTGATGTTAACCAAACTGTAGTGGCAGCGATTTGTGCGCATGTCCATTGAGCCATCCAGCACAGACAGCGGCTGAATGATAATTTGCCTCCAATTTGTTGGAAGAAAACCGGGCTACCCAAGTAGTGACTTGCTCATACTCAATAAATAGCTCATGCAGACAGGTGCGGCCCGGTGTGTTGATGTAGACCAGACCGCAAGGGCGGTAGCGTAAGCATTTCCGTTGAGCACGGCAGCACGGATAAATGTAGTGCAAAATGACGATGCTATGCACTCCATATCCATGATATAACTCCACTTCGGCAGTGAATAATTGTCCTGATGTATTTGGATGATAGATGATATTTATCGTCTGTGCCATGGTCATGGAACAAACATATTAAAAGGAGGACAATTGTTCCCGGAGGAACTTAAAGTATATTGAAAAAATAAATAAGGTGGATAGCACCTGATCTTTTCCTGGGACGTCAAGCCAATCATGTCCGTCGTCGTTTTTCCAATTGATCTGAATTTTACTGCTTCCACTTTTTTCGATCGAATCCCCAATTCTTCTTTCTGTAGACGGCAGCCAGCACGCAGGGGTGCCGCATCTTCAGAGGCAAAATCAAGCGGGGCAATGGGCCGCGGGCCACGGGAGTTGCGGTACCGCAGGCGGCTCATCGGCGGCGGTTTTGAAGAAAATGCCACAGAGGAGCGGCGAATGCGGTGTGGCAGCAACGGCGACGCAGGGCCCGTCGGCGCGGTGGCTTGCAGTATCAGCTCAAGGCCGCAGCGGCGCGGTGGCTCACTATATAGGTGAATCGGTGGTGGAGGTGTGAGGCGGGACGGGCGGTTTAGAGTGGAAACAAGGCCACGACGGCGGCCGCCCGCGATAGGAGCAGGAGGGGGCGCGTCGTGGGCACCCGCGGGATGCGGGGTGGACAGAGCGAGCTCCGATGGTGGGTAAATAGGCCATGAAGGCGACTCGGAGTAGAAGACGGCGACTTCAGTGACGCGAAAGGAGCCGGAGCGGGTGGCGGCTTGCGGATGCCGCGGTTACCCAAAGAAGCAGCGAAAGTGGGCGGTTCGTCTGTTTTGTAGGTGACGGCCGGGGCATGAGCACGACCCACCGGTGTGATGAAGCGGCAGAGGCCCGCACGCGGGGCGCGGAACCCACATCAGTTGAGGCGGCCCAGGCGAGGCCGACGGTTTACCAGGGCAGCAGTGGCGCTTCAAACAGGGCGTGGCACAGATGGCGGGTCGCGGAGCAGGGCGAGCGGCAGGTCAACGCCTGGCTGTTTGACAGAAGCAGGGCGCAGAGACCGGCTCTGAAGCGGCTCAGCCGCGGAGTTGGGTGGTGCGTGAGCCAGCAATTGAGCGGCTCGGGAGTCCGGGGAGGCCACGACAGAGGCGGAGCTATGGCCCTGAGGAACGGCAGTGCGCCGGTGAGCCGGCAGCGGCGGCTCGAGGCGACAGGCGCGCGGGCATAGACCCGCGGCGGCGGTCGGTAGACGAGCCACTCCGGATCTTGATCGTCTTCTTTTTTCCTTGCTTTATTTGTTTCAACATGCAGAGAGCAAAGGTAGTGCTCGATGGATGTATTGACTTTGGTCTTCATGTGGGGGTCAAAAAGCATCGATCAAATTTGGAATCCATGCATGGAGCTTTGCCCATAGCAGCAATACCGATGGTAGTTGTAACACCATTACTTTCATTGGGGTAATCTGACCATATCAACTCTCTCACCAATCTGACCACATCAATTTTGTAAACTCCCTGGACAGAAGCAGATGGTGCTACGGCAGCTCTTCCACAGCAGACCACGACGGAGGCAGCGCTCGGTGAGGCAATGCTTAGATCTGCGGGTCAGGTAGGCGGCAGCTCAGGTAGGGCAGAACCGGCACCGGCCGCAGGCAGAGGTGACCCGGCGGGCAGCAGCTGAAGCGGGATGGAATAGCAGGTCGGCAGGTTGGCGATTTGAGGGTAACCCATGGCGATTCGGCACGGCGAATCCGGGTTGTGGATGTTGACTCCAGTTCAAGGGCGGAACAACTCATGTCCGGGTCGCGGCCGGCTCATGTTTCTGGGTTGTTGTCAATTTGGCAGCCCAAGGCGGGTCAGGTGACACAAAGCTGTCTCAAAGTATGAACACTGGCGTTTCGTGGAGGCAGCAGTGTCTGATCACGGCCGCGGTGGCGGTTCGCCGATTAAGGCCCGCGCGGGCGGAGGTGATCCGGCCGGGGCGGCTCAGTGTGGCCACGGCGGAGGCAGCATCATCATGACGCAATATATCATGACGAGTAACTCTTGGTGGAGGCAGCGCTCGAGTGGCGACTCAGACATAGCAGTCGATTTGGCAGCGGCAATTCTTGGTAACTGGGCCGGTTCAAACCGGCGGCGGACACCAGCGGATTGCGACTACTTGGATGAGGCAGTAGCGGTGGCCGGGCTCAGGTCGGTTTACGGCGGAGGCAAGGTCGCAAAGGCATCGGGGTCACTCGGTTAACAAGTCCATATCCATCTCCTGCCCCTGGTTGCTGTTGGTTTTGACGATTCCTCTTTTCTTCTAAGACGTGGACTCGATGATTACAACAAGAGCTCTGCCCAGCCGCAGTAAATATTGATCTTTTTTCGATCTGATAAAGCGCCCGCGCGGATGTAGTAATCAAGCCTAAAAAATGACGTAGTACTAGTACTTAATTAGTACTAGCAATTGCTCATGGATATCGGTATGTCTTGGTTCCGTTTCTTTGTGATAAACCGTACTAGTAGCAGCGATGTGTAATCTCCTCGGGACTTGATCCTGTATGTGGACAACACGACACGGAGAATAGCAGCACAAAATAGAAGGTGTACCTTTGGATTTGAACTATAGCGACAGCTGCTGTACCCTCGTAGTACAACAGTTGAATACGGCAACTGTGATCTTGATGACTCGGCGGCAGATTCCTGCCCAGTTTTGGTTTCGCCAGATCATTATAATCCGTACAGCGGCTGCACCATGCGCAACCCTAAAACTTGCCTCAATCTCATACCTTGCGGGCTGACTAACCCGGCTGATGAATTCAATGTTGACGCAGATCTTTCTGAACCGACGCTTTTTATCCAAAAAATCGCAAAACTTCTCAATCCATTAGAGAAATCCCTCCAAGAATTCAACACCATCGTGCACGAGCCCCACGGTGGGCGCCAACTGTCGTGAAATTGTCATGGCAGATGTCCTAGTGTGAGGACTTAGTCGTGAGGCCAGCGCGTCTATGTGGTCGCTTGAGAGGGGTTGAGCGGAATCGAGAGACGCAACAAAGACAAGGATTTAGACAGCTTCGGGCCCCGGGAAACATCATCTGGTAACAAC
This sequence comes from Aegilops tauschii subsp. strangulata, assembly GCF_002575655.3. Classification (NCBI taxonomy): domain Eukaryota; kingdom Viridiplantae; phylum Streptophyta; class Magnoliopsida; order Poales; family Poaceae; genus Aegilops; species Aegilops tauschii. Next base: position 191,822,778 of record NC_053037.3, read on the forward strand.
CCTACATGATGTTTGTAGCTAGGTCTCATTATCATCACGAGGGAGTCGCCGTAAACCGGCTCTCCCAGTTATGTCTAGCCCTAAGATTATTTCTTCCTCCCCCCTTGGGGTGCCCTTCCCCTCCTTATATAAGATGAAGGGGCGCGTTACATGTAGAGTCCAACTCGGATTAAGACTTAAACTATTTTGACTTCTCTTCATGGGCTTCTTAACGTCTTGGGCTTCGTAACGTCTCGGGCTTCAAAACGTCTCGGGCTTACTAATCCCAGGCGACTCTGTCTGCCGGGTTATGACTCCTGCCGGTTTATGATTGTCTGGCAGGTTATGACTCCTGCCGGTTTATGATTGCCTGCCTGGTTATGACTGCTGCTGGTTTATGATTGTCTGTCGGGTTATGATCTGACTTAACACCTGTCGGGTTATCATCTGACTTAACACCTCCCGGGTTATCATCTGACTTAACACCTGTCGGGTTATCATCTGACTTAACACCTGCCGGGTTATCATCTGACTTAACACCTGCCGGTTTACCAAGTCCTAGCTGGGTTATAACTCCGGCCGGGTCATACCGCAGTTGGTGTATTTTAATTGAGTTTACTTCAAGTTCCTACAACCGGATATTAACAAATTCGCATCTGCCACATAACCGTGGGCATGGCTCTCGAAAGTTTAAACCCTACAGGGGTGTCCCCACTTAGCCCATGACAAGCTCACGATCCGCGGAGACAATCCTCCATCGCGGGACCCTCCGATCAGACTCGGAATCCCGGTGTACAAGACATTTCGACAATGGTAAAACAAGTCCAGCAAGACCTCGCGGCGTGCCAACACCCTAATAGTAGCCGCACGTATCTCGTCTCAGGCCACGACCGGATTGTCCAAACTTCCGATAGGCCAATCACAGAGTTGCCCCTGGCAGCCACCGGCGGTTGACAGGTTGGACCAACACTCATGAGGAGCACTGGCCCGGGGGGTTGATTAAGAGACATCGGGGGCCGGTAGGTCCCTATGCAAGTTTTACTTGTTATTAGGCAAATGGTAAAACCAATGTTGGGCCTTGCTGGAAGAGTTTTATTCAAAGTGAACTGTCAAGAGGGGCCCATAAACCCTCACCGTGTTAGGGACGCAAAATCAAGGAACATAACACCGGTATGAAGGAAACTAAGGAGGCAAGAGTGGAACAAAACACCAGGCAAAAAGCCGAGCCTTCCACCCTTCACCAAGTATATAGATGCATTAATTAAATAAGAGATATTGTGATTTCCCATGATATCTATGATATCCATGTCCCAACATGGAACAACCTGCAACTGCACCTGCAACTAGCAACGCAATAAGAGGGGCTGAGCAAAGCGATAACATAGCCAAACAACGGTTTGCTAGGATGGTGGAAAAAAGGTCAGAGGCTATCATGGCAATTTGGGGGGCTTGATAAACAAGTGATAGGTAGCGCGACATAGCGATAGCATCGAGACAACTAGCATAGCAAAGATAGTAGTGAGATCCAAGGTGACAGTCATCTTGCCTGAAATCCCGCAAGGAAGAAGAACAAGTCCATGAAGAAGACGAACCAACGTAGTCGAACGAATCATCACGATCGTAACGAAACAGGAACTATCGAGAAGAAGCACAACCGAAAAGAAGCAAACAACATGGTAAACACACAACACCTAATCATGACATGATGCTCACCCATGCATGATGCATGACAAGGCTGCATGATGCTACTCATGGCAAGAGATGATGCATACAAGAACATCACATCAAAGCAAGTTTAAATGAGGCCGGAAACAACATATAACAATTCCGGAAACTCTCCATATGCAAATTTCGAAATTGGTCCAGATCTGAACAAAACACCATGTTGAATTTGTTAAACATCAAGTTAAAGTGCACCAAGATGATCTACATGGGTTTCTAGTCAAGTTACATATAAAGTTCGTTTAATTCGAAGCTATGGCTTAGAAGATATGAGCAAAATAAGTTAAACAAGACATTAATGCAAATGCAAGCAAAACAACGTCACAAACACTCCAAAATAAGGATGCGACAAGGTAACAAGAAACTACAAGCAAAACGAAGCAAGTTTCATATAGAGCATGCTCAAAACGTAGCCACGGTTCAACACATACACTCAATACAAGTTTCAAGGACAAGCTGTCTAAAACAGCAACTAGGCATCTTACAAGCACCATAACAACATGCTACAAGAACGATATATGCACAAACATGACATGCACTTAAAGTACAGATTACATGCTTCAAATAACATCAAGGTTCAGGTTCATAGGCATCAGTATTAATCCAATGAGATCAATGCAAAAGACAACTTTATAACACAGATTATGACAGTGAAAAACAGAGCATATGCATGGGCAGAGTTTATACGATGGCATGTTGGAGGCAAGAAATAATTAAGCTACAGTGCAAGAACATGGCAAGCAAAAGAATGGCATGCTAGTACATACCATGGAGCCCAAAGCACACAACATGGCATAACCATATGAGCAACAGGTTCATGGAAAACATCAAGACAAGATGCAACATGGTATAAGCTGATTCTCAGACTAGAGGAAATCTGGGAATGCAAAACAATAACATTATGATGCTGAATTTGGAGGCTCATAACGGTAAGCATAGCAACGTCAATAATTATGCAAAAGAAACGGGCATGTAGTAGACATGATATACTTCAACTTAGTCCAGGGGGCACAAGTTCATATGATGCATGGAGTAATTACTATGATTCTAGCAAAATGGAACATGTTGTTAACAGGTTGACAGATTTGGCATGATGACAACTTGAGAGCAAGTAAGAGACAAACTACAGCAAGTTATATGGCAACCAAGGTCATGGCATCAAAGTAAACATAACACAGAGCAAATAACATCAAGACATCATAAAGATATGCTCATGGACTAGTGGGAACCATCAAGACAAGTTTGAATGTTGTAATAGTTTCAGCAAGCGTAAAACAGAAACATCATCATAGCATGTTTGCAAGCTTGGAACAGAGTTCATATGAAGTCCAAAATTATCAAACTTTGCATGTGGACAAATACTCATAGCATACTTCAAATAATGTAATAGGAGCCTCTCCAAAAGAGTTATAGATTGATTAATAACAAGCTCACAACATGACATCATGAAGTTAACAAAAAACTGGAACATCATTAAGGATGTTCATGGCAATGGAAACGTATTCTACATGATATATATGAGATATCAAATGACATGGCATGATAGATAATAACATGGACATCAAAACATGTCAACTAGGCATCTCCATATTATGCATGGATAAGATGGTAGCATCAAGTTAACATGGCAACATAATGTAGCAGGTTCAGACTTAGCAGAAATCATCAAGTCACTGAAATCAGCAACAGCAAGTACCCTACTTTGCATCCTTGTGCTAGTCACCACAGGGAACATAAAAATACATGGATTGCACCACTGTAAAGATGACATGAAGATGCTCCTAAATGCTGACATGATGCTCAAAAGATAAATACACAAAATGCTATCAAAAAGACAAATCAGCAAGTTATGACAACTTCCAGCAGATTATAACACTTAGCACTTTTGCGACGATGATTAACGCATAAAAGTCTAACAGTAACATGCATGCAAACTACAACACCATCTGGAGCATTCAGAGATGAACATTTGCATATAAAGAACACCACCATAGGAGCATCATGCACAAAGTTATGGCTCTCACAATTATGCAATATGATGATGAAATCTCAGGACTTGGACGAAATTGCTGGACCGAAAACTGAGCGTTGGTTAACTATTATGCGCATAGGGCGGGGAATAGGGGCGCTCACCACTGGGCTCGACCCAGGCGGGGAGAGGCAGGCCGGGCTACTCATATGGTCATTACCAGAAGCCCGGCGCCAATCTTGAAGACGGTGGGCCAAAGATGGGCTTAAGACCCGGATATGGCTTAAGGCCCGTAGTTACAATTATTATTATGGTAAAACTTGTAGTGTAAGGCAAGAATAGTTGAGAGTCCGAGCCGGACACTCTTATGAGCCGGCCGGGACTCTGAGAACTGTTGGGCGTCAGCCTCCCTATATAAAGGGACGACCCGGCAGCGGTTTAGGGACAAGAACAATCTCATCGAGAGCCGGGCATAGCAGTTTAGCTCCCTGGTAATCGTAACCCTAATCAATATCACCTCAAACTGGACGTAGGCTTTTACCTTCACCGTAAGGGGCCGAACCAGTATAAACCCTCGTGTTCCTTGTCCCACATTAACCCCTTCAAGCTTCCTAGCTGCGATGGCTCCACGACTAAGTCCTAGCTCAAGGACAACTGCCGTGACAATTCCACGACAGTTGGCGCCCACCGTGGTGCCAGCGCACGGTGGATTTGAGTTCTTGAAGGGCAGCTTCGAAGGGCTCAAGGGATACGCTGTGGGCCGGATGACCAAGAGTCGTCGCGGCAAGCTCTACATCGACGATGCAAACTGGGGCCCCGATGCCGGCTCAATTGAGTACGGGTACCGGGTCCCCTTCGGCGGAATTCATGTTTTCATTGGCAAGATTGGTGAGCCGGGCCCTGAGCAGGATCTCTGCGCCGATCTCATCGAGACGGCTCAGCGTGCACGACCCGCCCGGGCCCGGCCTGCCTTAAGGCGCGCGTTTGTGGGATGTATCCATGGAGGGCCCTCTGATCTATCTGGGGCTGGTGATGAGGCGGTCGCCGGCTTTGACGGTGAGTCGGCCACCGATGAGTTGTTCCGATGGGGATAGTATTCCGGACCCGTTTGAGCCGCCAAGTCAGGTTGGAGTCTTTATGGCTGGCGCGCAGCCTGTTCAGAACCCCACTGCTGGAGCGGGAAACCCGGTGCCTTCTCTGGCTCAGGTACTGATGGATCTCACGGACAAGATGACGGCCCTGTTAACCGCCACGGTTGACCCGGCGGATCAAGCTCAGCATGATGCGGAGGTGGCACAGTTAAAATTGGATCTAGTGAAAGCTAAGGAGGAGCTTGCAGCAGAAGGGATCAGGATGGCTGCAGAGAGGGCGGCTCTCGATGCCCAAACTCAGCTGATCCAGGCGCAGTCCTTCCAACTCACGATGGATCAAAACGCGTCCAATGAGGTCATGAGAAGGAGGCATCAAAAGACCCAATCTCGACTCCCTCCGGTTTACGATCCACGCAACCTCTTCAACACGCCAGGTGCAGGGTCTAGTAACCCGCCAGGGGTCATAGTGCCCGGGTCTGGAGCCCCTATTCAGCCACGAGTAATGGGGCCTCCCCAGGTGCCCCCTGCCCCGCCTCAGTACGTGCCAATACCCCCGGGTCATTATAATAACCCGCTGGAGAACATGGTCGCTGCGGCAGCACGGCTGGCGGCTCTCCCAGTTGACGGCGACTCTCCGACGGCTATTGAAACCCGCCGGGTCAGGGAACTCCTTCAGACAGCTCTGGCGCAGCAAGAGGCGTACTCCTACAGCCGGGACAGGATCCACTCGACCCCTCGTCCAGGCCAGAGCCCGAGTTACAGCCGGCACATGGTCTCAGCAACCGGCTCAAGTAACGTTCGACGCCATGACCCGCCCCCTGGCCACGGCCCGGCTCCAGGAGCCTTTCACGCAGCAGACCAGGACAGAGCGCGGCAAGAGGCGGAGCAAGTGCCTCAATTGACGGCTTACCAGACCCCCCCGGCTTATCCGACGACTTCCGTCGACGTGGGCATCCCTACCAGGACCGGGGGTGTCCCTTGTTTAGTGCTAGCTATCCGTAATGAACGTCTACCTAAGGACTTCAAGGGCCCTAGGAAGGTGCCTAATTACACAGCTGACCTACAACCCGCAGCCTGGATCGAGAGTTACGAGATGGCCATGGAACTACTGGAGGTCAGTGAGGCGGCAATGGCCAAGTACTTCACCATGATGTTGGATGGGACTGCCCGCACTTGGTTGAAAGGGCTACCACCGAACTCCATCGGGTCTTGGGCTGAGCTGAAAGCCCGGTTCATCCAAAACTTCAAGGATACCTGCAGGCAGTCGATGTCAATTGTGGATTTGACTAACTGTAAGCAGCAGGAGGGTGAATCCACGACGCATTGGGTTCGCCGGGTCAAGGAGATCATACATTCGTCAGATAAGATGGATGCCGGCTCTGCAGTCTTAATGCTGGAACAGAATTGTCGTTTCATGCCCCTGAAGATGAAACTCGGGCGGCTTAAGCGCGACTGTAGTGATATGGGTACACTAATGGCGGCTCTTGTTAAGTACGCCGATTCTGATGGTACCAAGGATCCCCCTTCAGATGATGAAAGGGCAGGGAAGGGAAAGAAGAACAGCAACGGCAAGGGTCTTCAGCATAACCCGGGGAACCAAGGAGGAGGCAAGCGCAAGGCCGACGGCAGCCTAGAGTTTGTGGCCAACGCCAGCTCACAAGGGAATAACCAGCGACGTAAGGGGAGGCCCCCTCACCGAGGCGGCGGGTCAGGTCCGACGCTGGAGCAGCTGTTGAATGAGCCTTGTCCAAGGCATGGCTCTAGAGAGAAGCCAGCGACTCATCTGTGGAGGGATTGTGCAATCATGAAGGCCTTTAAGAATTACAATGGCCCGGGCGGCGGCTCAGGCGCCGGCGGCTTTCATGGCCCGGGCGGCGGCTCAAATTCCGGTCCTCAGAACGGTCAAGGGGGCTTTAATCAACAGTCTGGCCAGGGTCATCAACAGCAGCAGGGGGGTTATCAGACCAATCCAAAGTAGCTTAGCGGTGGACAGTATCATGTGTTTACCACTAGTTTGTGCAAGCGAGATCGGAAGCTTCACAAGAGGGCTGTGAATGCTGTTGAGCCGACAGTTCCACGCTACTTGCGGTGGTCTGAGCAGCCTATAGTGTGGAGCAGGGAGGATCACCCTCCACGGGTGGATAATCCGGGTCACTTGGCCCTGGTGGTGGCTCCTCAGGTGGGAGGATATAAGTTCACTAAAGTGCTCATGGATGGAGGCAGCAGCATCAACATCCTCTATTATGAGACATTCCGTCGTATGGGGTTGATTGATAAGAACCTCAGCCAGTCCAACACTATTTTCCACGGGGTGGTACCTGGTAAGCCGGCTTATCCAGTCGGCAAGATTGAGTTGGAAGTGGCCTTTGGAGATGAGAACAACTACAGGGTGGAGAAATTGACTTTTGAGGTGGTCAAGATAAGAAGTCCATACCATGCTATATTTGGACGGCCGGCTTACGCCAAGTTCATGGCACGGCCGTGTTATGTATACTTACAGCTCAAGATGCCGGGTCATAATGGGACCATTACGGTTCACGGCAGTCGGAAAGTGGCTCTGGAGTTTGAGGAAGGCGATGCAGCTTATGCAGAATCTGTTTGTGCAACAGAGGAGTTGAAGTTTTACAAAGACAATGTTGACCCAACAGATATGACCTCTCTGAAGATGCCGACTACGGAGAATGAGCCGGCGATGAAATTTAAGTCAGCTGATGAGACTAAACTTGTTGATTTCGTTCCAGGAGACTCATCTCAGCAATTTAGCATCAGTGCCAATCTGGATCCAAAATAGGAAGGCGCGCTCATCGAGTTCATCCATGAGAATAGGGACATCTTCGCATGGAAACCTTCTGACATGCCAGGTGTACCTAGAGAGCTCGCTGAGCACACTCTCAATGTTGATCCGAAATTTAAGCCGGTCAGGCAGTTCCTTCGGCGGTTTAATGAAGAGAGGCGGAAAGCTATTGGTGAAGAGGTGGCCCGGCTCTTGGCGGCCGGGTTTATTGTTGAAGTCTTTCACCCAGAGTGGTTGGCTAACCCGGTGCTCGTACTCAAGAAGAACGGCACCTGGCGGATGTGTGTGGACTACACGGACTTAAACAAGGCGTGTCCGGCTGATCCTTTTGCCCTCCCCCGTATTGATCAAATCATTGATGCTACGGCAGGTTGCGCACGCTTAAGTTTCTTGGATGCTTATTCTGGATATCATCAGATTAAGATGGCAGTTAAGGACCAGGAGAAGACGGCGTTCATCACTCCCTTTGGAGCCTTCTGCTATGTGTCTATGCCCTTTGGACTCAAGTGTGCACAGGCGACTTACCAGCGTTGTGTATAGAACTGTCTTCATAAATAGATTGGGCACAATGTTCACGCTTATGTGGACGATATTGTGGTTAAGTCCATAAAAGAGGAAACCCTGATAGATGATTTAAGGGAGACCTTTGATAACCTCTGGGTCTACAAGATGATGCTTAACCCGGCCAAGTGTGTTTTTGGTGTTCCTGCAGGCAAACTCTTGGGTTTTTGGTCTCTGACAGAGGCATTGAAGCTAACCCGGAGAAGATCAAGGCCATCACCTCCCTGGCTAAGCCGGCGTGTATAAATGACGTTCAGCGCTTGGCGGGTCGCATCGCTGCTTTAAGCCGGTTTATAAGCCGTTTGGGTGAGAAAGCCATGCCATTATATCAGTTGATGAAGAAAACTGATAACTTTGTCTGGAATGATGCGGCTAATACTACCTTTGAGGATTTGAAAAAGCAGCTGGCAGAGCCCCCAGTCCTTGCTGCTCCGGTTGATAAGGAGCCCTTATTACTGTACGTGGCGGCGAACACACGGGCCGTCAGTGTGGCTATGGTGGTGGAGCGCAAGGAGGAGGGCAAGGAGCATCCGGTTCAGCGGCCGGTTTATTATGTCAGCGAAGTGCTCATTGAGTCCAAGCAGCGATATCCGCATTGGCAGAAGCTTGTTTATGGTGTGTTCATGGCAAGCCGGAAACTCAAGCATTATTTTCAGGGTCATCCCATCACTGTGGTCAGTTATGCCCCTCTTTGTGATATCATTCAAAACAGGGAGGCCACAGGGAGAGTAGCTAAGTGGGCTATAGAGCTTGGACCTCATGGTCTCAAGTACGTGCCACGCACTGCTGTTAAATCTCAAGCCTTGGTGGATTTCATCAATGATTGGACAGAGTCACAAGTGCCCGAGCAGAAGCCGGATAACACATATTGGACTATCCACTTCGATGGGTCCAGGCAGTTGGAGGGCTCGGGGGCTGGAGTCGTGTTGGCTTCCCCTAAAGGTGACAAGTTCCATTATGTGCTACAGTTGTTGTTTCCTTGCACTAACAACGCGGCTGAGTACGAGGCCTTGCTCCGTGGTCTTCGGATGGCTAAGGAGATGAGCTTAAGCCGGGTAAGGTGCTTCGGCGACTCAGACTTGGTGGCTCAGCAAGTATCAGGAAAGTGGGATTCCAAGGACCCTCTCATGGCGGCTTATCGCCGCGAGGTTGATGCCATTGCTGGGCACTTTCAGGGTTATCAAGTGGAACACATCGATCACAGGAAGAACGAGGCGACGGATGCTTTAAGCCGGCTGGGCTCTCAGCGAAAACCGGTGCCGCCCAACACTTTCCTGGACGTCCTGTATAGCCCTTCTGTTAAGTTGCCTACAGAGGAAGACTTGGCTGTCCCTGACCCGGAGGCCCGACTGGTGGCGGCTCTTCATATCATACCAGACTGGACAATGCCATATCTGGCTTACATGACCCGGGGCGAGTTGCCTGAGGACGAAACTTTGGCCAGGCAAATAACCCGGCGGGCTAAGTCAATGATTGTTATCAATAGAGAGTTGCATCACCGCAGTGTTACGGGAGCGTTTCAGCGTTGTGTTTCCCATGAGGAAGGTCAAGAAATCTTGCGTGAGATCCATGAAGGGGATTGTGGCCATCATGCCGGCTCAAAGTCTCTTGTGGCCAAGGCTTTTCGTCATGGTTTTTATTGGTTGACGGCTCATGCTGATGCGGAGGACTTGGTCAGTAAGTGTGATGGTTGCCAGAGGTTCTCACGACGGGCTCACGTGCCGGCTCAGGAGCTGAGGATGATCCCAATCACTTGGCCCTTTGCGGTCTGGGGGCTTGATATGGTTGGGCCTTTTAAGAGGTCCAAAGATAAGAAGACCCACCTCTTGGTGGCAGTTGAGAAATTCACAAAGTGGGTGGAAGCTGAGCCAGTTAGCAAGTGCGATGCAGCCACGGCGGTTCAATTTATGAAAAAGGTGATTTTCCGCTTTGGTTTTCGCACAGCATTATAACTGACAATGGCACCAATCTCTCTAAAGGCGCCATGGAAGAGTTTTGTCAACGAGAGCATATCCGACTTGATGTTTCCTCAGTGGCTCATCCTCAATCCAATGGTCAAGCTGAGAGAGCTAATCAGGAGATTCTGAAGGGCATCAAGCCCCAGCTTTTGGTCCCTTTGCAACGGACGCCGGGTTGTTGGGTGGAGGAGTTGCCCTCCGTGTTATGGAGCATCAACACTACTCCTAACAGGTCTACAGGTTTTACGCCTTTCTTCATGGTTTATGGAGCAGAAGCAGTCCTCCCCAGTGACATCCGTCATGACTCACCTCGCGTGGCGGCTTACGTTGAGGCGGATAATGAACAGGCGCGCCAAGATGCTCTGGACTTGTTGGACGAACAGCGTGATGTGGCAGCAGCCCGTTCAGCGATTTACCAACAAGACCTGCGCCGTTATCATAGCCGCCGGGTTAAATCCCGGGTCTTCCAACAAGGCGATCTCGTGCTCCGGCTCATCCAGGATCAAACAGATGCACACAAGTTATCCCCGCCTTGGGAAGGGCCCTTTGTGGTCTGCAAGAACTTGCACAACGGGTCATATTACCTCATTGACATTCGGGAGCACAAAGATTCACGTAAGTCGGAGGAAGAGACCCGACGGCCGTGGAACATAGCTCAGCTTCGGCCTTACTACACTTGAGCCACCGGCTCTCGTGGTGTACATATTTTTCTCAGCCATGTATATATTATGATAAGCAATAAAGCAGGACCTCTGTCCTTTTTTCTCCTCCAAATATGCACGTGTTGTTTTCATTGCAAGATTACATGATGACTTAAAGGAGGATCCGGCTTATGATCGTATTCGAATTTAGCCGTAAGCAATAAGGTCACTTGGGGGCTTCCTGTTCAAACATGGGTCGTATTCGAACCAAAGAGAACATAGCTGTCGATACCCATTTGATTGGCAAAGTGCCGAGCTCATTGGGAGGTTACCTTTGGTCATATTTGAATCATAAGTTTAACCCCTCTGAGAACCGACGTGGATCGTATTCGAATCAGCGTCGTTAAACAATTCTTAAAGTCACTTGGGGGTTTCCTGTTCAAACATGGGTCGTATTCGAACCAAAGCGAACATAGCTGTCGGTACCCTCTTGATTGGCATCGCCACACCCACTGGGGGCTATATGATCGTATACGAATCTTAGCATAACCCCTTTGGGCCGGTTCTCTGGTCGTATTCGAACCGGAAGCCCCTAAGTTCCTCTGCTTTATGGCAAGTTTCGTCTGATTATTTCAAAGGTGTCCGGCCGGGTCTCACTTTGCCGGCTTAACTTTGGTTTACAGTGTTAGTTGAACACAATGGGTGTCATTAAGACAAGTAAATCAGAATTAAGGCACCAACCTTATTACCCGGGTTATCTAAACTGGAGGTATGCTTGCAGGTCGCTAAGTGTGTTATTACGGCTGTGTTAAGGATATAATTGAGGGCCAGTCTTTTTTGATTCATATTCCGGGTTATATATCTAAAACATATGATTCTCAGGGCGGTAAGCCGCCTGGAGACTTGTGATTCGTCTTTCTATGCAGGATAGTTAAAGGCAATTATTTGAGACTAAGGGGAAAGAATGACCTGGAGAAATATAAAGGAGATAACTTCGATAAAACTTCAGGCATTCAAGGCGTGCACGATGACACGGCCAAAATAAAGTGTTGGTCCTACTCTATTACAAGACTTGTTGAGTCCAAAAAGGGTGAGGCATTGTTTGGTAAACCGCCAGCCGAGTTATGACGCTTGCTGAGTTGACGTCTCCGGCTCGTTCCTATCTTCTCCTCCGGCTGATCGCAAGACCTAGAAAGTTGATGACTTCCAGTCAATCCCGCTGAGAGCTTCGAATTGGGCTTCCTCGTCAATTAACCCGGCCGGGTCAATCTCTGGGGCGAAAGTGTGCTGACGAGCCGGCGGGATCAAGTTGAGAGCTTCATAGCAAGGGGTCAGGATCCTCTGATTCTCCGCATTGTAACCCGGCTGGTACTTGGTCAGATCTGTATCGTTGCCGATAAGAGTAGCCACCGGGCGTACGGCCTTCACGCAAGCTGCGAAGTCATTCTGATCGAAAGCGGAGCCGTCTTCTTTCAGGCTTGGATGGCCAAGGGCGATGTCCGCCGGGTCTAACTCCGGCAGGAATGCCTTGGCCCGGCTCAGCGCAGCGATTGCTCTGGCTCTTGCAGAGGCCCGTCGCAGCTCTTGAATCCATTGAGGCAGTACAGCGAGCCGGCGAAGGACTTCTGCCAAGTGAGTCGGCACCTCGTTGGATAAGGCCACCACAACTAAGGCACGCTGTGACCCGGTGTAGAGCTGCTCCACCAGGGTATACACGGCCTTCAGCTTGGTGACCATGCTCTGGTTGAGGTTGGCACTTCTGGGACCTGTTTAATAGAATCAGATAAGCTGGCGACAAGGATGACTTATGAGATATAAACATTCTAAACTTGATGAAAGCCGGTGAGGCGACTTACCGAAGATGGCGGCCACCATCTGGGAAACCTGGCGCTTTAGGCCGGAGAGCTCGGCGGTCTTCTCGGAGAGAGTCTTCTCCGCCTGTTCAGCCCGGGTCACCAATGCGGCCTTTTCTTCGGCCCATGCCTTCCGCTCAGCGTCGAATTCTGTCTTCAGCTTCTCTTGCGCGGCGATGCTGGACACGAACTTGGCGTTTGCCTTCCGGGTCTCCATCTCTTGCATCTTCAGCCGGCTCTTGACATCAGCAAGGTCAGCCTCAAGCTTCTTGCCAGCAGCCTGTATAAGTTTCCAGGTTATGGCATGAACAGTTACTATATAAGTCCCAAGCGTTTTCCAAGCAAAGACACTTGGCACTTGGGGGCTAATGCATATTGAACGTATCTATCTACAAACTGCCGGCTCAATGGAGTAAGCCGGAACCTAAGTCTACAACATATTCAATCATAAGTCGTTGACTTGGGGGGCTAGCATGGTAAAGGTAACTATGCAGTAAGTAAGAGGACAGCAGAATGATACCTCAGATTTTTGCTGGATCTGGTTCACCATGGCGACCTCTGCGTCCCGGCTTTTGTGCACTTGGCTGATGTAGCCAGAGACGAGCTCTCCAATGCTCAGGTTGGTGTAGTCGGAGAGGTCCAGGTTCACCCGGTGGGGCTGCAGCAATTCCCCCTTAGCGGAGCACTTGGCCAGCACGGTAAGTCTCCCCGGCTCAACGAACTCCGTCCGGGTGATTACCACGTCCGGGTCGTCTACTGGTGGAGCCGAGCTGGAGGCCTCCGGGTTAACAGAAGCTTCTATAGTTGCCTTGGTAGTTGGGGCAGCGGCCTCAGGTGCCTTGTCGGTTGGAATGGTGGCTTCAGGGGCGAAGGCAGCTGGCGGTTCTTGAGCCGTCACCTCCGGTTCAGGTAAATCCGGCACTCCGGCTGACCTGGTCTTCTTCGCTCTCTTAGTGAGCTTTGCCTGGGCACTGAAAGGACAGAAACGTTAAACACAAAAAGAGTAAGTACAGACAAGTATAATATGGGATGGTTGTCATTACCCAGGCGCGGTCTTGAAAGCCGGAAGACTCGATTGCATAGAGTCGCCCGAAGAGGGGGAGGTCTCCTGATAATTTGAGTCAGAAGAATTGAGTGGCTGACGGATAACACCCGCCAACGGATGAAAAGGGTACAAGTTGGAAATAACCTCAGTTCGGCGCTTCCTTGATGTGTCAGGTAACCCGGAGGAGAGGTCGGTGTCCTTGTTGGTCCGGGTGTGATGCCGGCTCTCATGAACCAGTCGCTTCAAAATAAATTGAGGATCTTGATAAGCTAAAGGATGTGAAAAGCTTACTTTCCGGGTTACCCTTCGGACTTTCAGCTTTGGCAAGGGCTCCGAGTCGGAGGAAAGTGACATTACCTCTTCAACCACCGGGTTACTTGCGCCGGTGTCATCCTGTCAATGAGCAAGTATTGATAAGGCGGACAGCAACAAACAACAAATACAGCAAGGACTTAAAGGCTCAGGGGTTACCTCTGACTCGGAGCTGTCGCTTAATTGCATCAACTCTGAAGCAGTAGGCCTGCTTCCTTTCTTGCGAGGGGCGGCTTTCTTGGCGGCTTTCTTCGCCTTCCTGGCCTTCTTGGCCGCCTCATGGTCGTATTTGACCCGCCAGAACTTATCATTAGCCTGAAAAATGCAATGGGGTTTTCTTAAAACAATTCAGATGAAAGTCATGTACAGATAAGATGTTCAGATCAGTGGCTTACCGCTGGGGCTGGGTTGGTCTTGCAGAAGGGGGCTAACCCGGTCCTTCCGCAGTCTGCCAGGCTCTCGTTCAAGAGAGCCTTGGTCATCTCCTCTGCAACGTCTTCAGGAAGATCGTTGCGGCTGTGTCTCTGAGGGTCGTCCTTTCGTCCTGTGTACTCGCACATTAAGCCGGGGCGGTGGCTCAATGGGATCACCCGCCATGATATCCAGACCCGGACCAGATCGATTCCATTCAGACCATTGCCCAGGAGAGCCTTGATCTTGTTGATGGTGGGGAGCAGAGGTTGGCGCTCCGCTTGGGTCAGCTTGTCTGACAGTGGGTGAGTCGTCTCCAGACGCGAGGGGCGAAAGCCGGGCAACGGACTCTCGTCAGCCGGCGACGTGTCTTGGCAGTAAAACCACGTCAGATTCCAGTCCTTGGGGTGGCTGGGCGGCTCTGCGTAAGGGAAAAGGCAGTCCCTACGCCGCTGGATGGAGATGCCACCTAGCTCTAGACTTGGTCCATTGGTGCACTCATTCTGAGGGTTAAATAAAAAAGCTCTCTGAAGAGCAGCAGACTAGGTTCCTCTCCAAGGTAAACTTCGCAAAATACTTGGAAGTTGCAGATGTTGGACACTGAGTTGGGTCCTATGTCTTGAGGCCGCAAATCGAAGAAGTTTAGGACATCTCTAAAAAACTTTGAGCCGGGCGGTGCGAAGCCCCGGCTCATGTGATCCGCAAAAATCACTACCTCCCCGTCCTTTGGCTGTGGTCTCTCTTCTAACGGGTCAGGGGCATGGTAGGACATGACGTCCTTCTTGGGCAGATATCCGGACTTGACAAAATCTGCTAGGGTCTCATTGGTGACATTGGACCTCATCCAGTTGCAAGTAATGGGAGCTTTGGGAGGCATGGTGAAAGTCGGCAGTCTATGATAAAAGGAAAAACGTCCGGGTTAATTATGAGCCGGAAGCAATCTACAGATCAATATCAAGGTGGTGGTTTGTAAGGGGACTAATGGTATACACTTAAGTGCATCGGGCTATTTAAGCCGCCGAGGGATTGAGAATAATTTGATTGTCTACAGGCCTTATCACAGCTAAGCCGGAAATTTTTGTGGCGCATGATTTTCTTTAAGCCGGAAGGTTCTACGGCACGTGGTTTCTTTAAACCGGAGCTGTAAACCGCTGAGATTCAATGATTGCAGTTTTTTACTAAGTGTGGTAAAACAGGTTCCGCACATCGCAGTAAATTTTTTGGATCAAAATGGTCGGGTAAAAGAAAATTTTCTAGACCTAAAATACGGACGCAGGGGAGTTCTTGAGCTCGAATGAGGTCTTTATGCAGTGAAAAGAAGTCTACTTGTGTTTGAAATGGGTGCTAAAACATCTACCGCAGTGGTTCCATACGGGCTAAGATCAAAAAGGAGCACTAAAAATGAAACTACTGAAGAACTTGCGGGCGATGGCGAAGAACACGGATGAACTACTCGAACCTTACCGCAGATCTGTTCTAGCAGGGCAGAAGAAGCTTACAGGGGCTGGTGAGTCGCGGAAGTCATCGCGTATCTCTGGTCAGATCAGGGTGATGCAGCGGCCTGAGTTGATGACGACGAGGAGACCCGCGGCGGCGACAGCAGCAGAGCTCGGGCAGGGGAGCAGTGGCGCAAGGAAGAGGACGAAGGAGAGAGAGGTGGCTAGAGGCCCGTCGGGCCGGCCTATTTATAAGGCAAGCTCATGAGTGGGCGCGAGGATCAAGGAGTCCACGGCGTGGTTATCTCCTCACGAAACGCCTCGATTTTCGGGATGACAGTAAATGCAAAGATCCGTTGCGGATCTGGCGGAGTAAACAACGGGCTTAATGGAGGATGATGTCACAGCGGATTATCCGGAGTCCAGAGGATGACGTCACGCCGGGTTATGGCCATCACACAAATGGTAAGCCGGAGATTTTTTCTGTCGAAAGAATTGAAGATTGACATGAGCCGTCTCAAATCAATCTGGGGCCTAATGTTGAGGATATAGACCTTAGAGTCACCCGCCAGGAGGGGCCGGGTTACTCATATGGTCATTACCAGAAGCCCGGCGCCAATCTTGAAGACGGTGGGCCAAAGATGGGCTTAAGACCCGGATATGGCTTAAGGCCCGTAGTTACAATTATTATTATGGTAAAACTTGTAGTGTAAGGCAAGAATAGTTGAGAGTCCGAGCCGGACACTCTTATGAGCCGGCCGGGACTCTGAGAGCTGCTGGGCGTCAGCCTCCCTATATAAAGGGACGACCCGGCAGCGGTTTAGGGACAAGAACAATCTCATCGAGAGCCGGGCATAGCAGTTTAGCTCCCTGGTAATCGTAACCCTAATCAATATCACCTCAAACTGGACGTAGGCTTTTACCTTCACCGTAAGGGGCCGAACCAGTATAAACCCTCGTGTTCCTTGTCCGGCATTAACCCCTTCAAGCTTCCTACCTGCGATGGCTCCACGACTAAGTCCTGGCTCAAGGACATCTGCCGTGACAATTCCACGACAGGTAACATGCATGCAAACTACAACACCATCTGGAGCATTCAGAGATGAACATTTGCATATAAAGAACACCACCATAGGAGCATCATGCACAAAGTTATGGCTCTCACAATTATGCAATATGATGATGAAATCTCAGGACTTGGACGAAATTGCTGGACCGAAAACTGAGAGTTGGTTAACTATTATGCGCATAGGGCGGGGAATAGGGGCGCTCACCACTGGGCTCGACCCAGGCGGGGAGAGGCAGGCCGGGCACCGCTGGGCCCAAGGGGATGCGGCCCACGCGCGAGGAGGAAGCCTTCGTCCTCTGCCCAAACTAGGACGAGGCAGAGGTCGACGCCGGCAGGGACACGGGGGCGTCAGTCAGGGGCTCTGACGATGGGATGGAGTTCCGGCGAGGCGACGACGGCGGGGGCCGGCCGGACTGGGCGGATTCGGGCGGCTGGTCACCGGATCGGAGCACGGCGGGGTCGCGCGGTGAGGAGGAGTCCAGCCCTCGCCGGATCTTGCAGCTCCCGCCAGATCGGGGCACGGTTGCGGCGCTCCGGCGAGAAGGCGCGGGGGGAGCGGACGACGGGGTCGGTGAGGCGCGGCGCAGCGGCGGAGCGAAGGCGACGCGGGCCGAAGGGCCCGACCCGAGCCCCGCGGGCCTGGCGACGGGGCATGATGGAGAGAGGTGGCGGGGTGAAGTGGCAAGCTCTGGTTGGTCGAGGGCGGCGGAGCGGACGTGTCCGATGCCGGGCGGACTTGTCTAGCGATGTGGAGGAGGTGGGATCTAGGGTTTCACCCGAAATTAGGAGGGAGAGGCTGTTTATATAGGCATAGGGAGCTAGGAGAGGGCTATTGAGGTGCGGTTTTCGCCCGCACGATCGTGATCCAACGGCGAAGAGCATGGAGGGGATTTAGATGGGCTAGAGGGCTGTTGTGGAGGGGTGTTGGCTGCAAAGAGAAGGAGGGCTTCGGTTAACGCGGTTAACCGTTGGGGCATCAAACTACCTCCAAATGAAACGAAATTTGACAGGCGGCCTGCCGGTGATATACCAAGGCCACTCGACAAATCACGGCCTATTCCGAGAATGTTTTTCTCCCACTCACAACACAAGATCTGGGAGGTGCGACGCGTGCGTGTGAGAGTGTCGGATTCCGAAATGGACAACAGAGAGAACTGGGAAACCTGGACGGATGCAAGTTTTGAAAACATGAGGATGCAATGCACATGATGATATGGCAAGATGCAACACGCAAGCAAATGACATGGCAACGATGGTGAATAACTAGAAGACACCTAGCGCATCGGACTCGGGGCATCACACTTTGGGCCCGGGTGCCATGATTTCACATTTGAACCATTTATGTTATCACCACTATATCTATGTTCTAGATCTGATCTTGCAAGTTATAGTCACCTACTACGTGTTATGCACCGGCAACCCCAGAGTGACAATAGTCGGGACCACTCCCAGTGATGACCGTAGTTTGAGGAGTTCATGTATTCACCGTGTGTTAATGCTTTGTTCCGGTTCTCTATTAAAAGGAGGCCTTAATATCCCTTAGTTTCCAATAGGACCCCGCTGCTACGGGAGGGTAGGACAAAACATGTGATGCAAGTTCTTTCCATAAGCACGTATGAATATTTATGGAATACATGTGTAGCGACCCGACCTCAGACAGTCAAGTCTCTGTGCTTAAGTGTCATCCCTAGATCCGTATGCTGACACACACAGTACTCGAGGATTTATAACAGAGGTAAATCACATGTAAAAAGTAACATAAATACTATTACCTCAATCCAAATAGTGGAAGTAACAACAAGGTTGTGGATTTCCATCAACACCAACGGCAAAGTTGAGTGTAGAAATCGTAACCCTAACGTATCACTTACACGTCGTCAGATTCCTGCAACATGAGACGTTGCAGCCACAAAGGGTCAGTACATTGAATGTACTGGCAAATTCACAGCATAGGACAATGATGAATAATAGCTATCATGTAATGCCCCAGATCCGATGCGCCAGGTGTCTGCCAGTTATTCGCCGTCCTTGACATGTCGTGTGTTTGCGTGTTGCATTTTGCCATGTCATCATCTGCATTGCATCATCATGTTTTTCAAAACTTGCATCCGGTCCTTTTCCCCGTTGTCTGTTTCGCGATCCGATACTCTCGCCGCACCCGTTGCCCCCCTCTGTTTTCTTTTCGTGAGCGGGAGAAAAACGTTCTCGGAATGGGCCGAGATTTGCCGAGTGGCCTTGGTATAGCACCGACAGACCGCCCGTCAAATTTCGTTCCATTTGGAGGTCGTTTGATACCCCAACGGTTAACCGCGTAGCCCCGGAAGCCCCTTCACTTTGCAGCGCAGCTCCCCTCCAAATCAGCCCACTAGCCCATCCAAACCCCCTCCATGCTCTTGGTCGTTCGATCACGATCGTGTGGGCGAAGACCGCACCTCATTTGGACACACCTAGCTCCCTATGCCTATATAAACCCCCTCCCCCCCCCCGAAATCTCGAGCAAAACCCTAGTCTTCTTCCCCTCACGCCACCGGACGCGTCTCCGCCGCGCCGAACATGTCCGCGCCACCCCGTTGGCCAATCCTGCAGCGCCACGTGTCCCGCCGCCGTCTCCATCGCGCGGGCCCGCCGGGGCCCGAGTGAGGCCCTCCCGTCCCGGTTCGGCCGCCGCCGCATGCGCGGGTGCCCGTGCCCGAGCCCGCGGCTCCTCCCGCGCCGCAGCCTTCCCCGCGCCTCGGCTCGCCGGAGTTGTCGTCTCCTCTTCGCCTCGACCTCGACATGGAGCTCTACCAGCCAGATCCGCCACCCGCGACCTCCGCCGGACCCGATCTGCAGGCCTGTCGCCTCCTCGCCGGCCCCTGGTTTGCCGCCGTCCCTCCATCGCCGGAAGCCGCCGCCGGCGTGGCCTTCCTCAACCGTGCGTGCGTGCGGGCGCACGCGCAGCCGCGCTTCGTGCGTTGGCCCCTCCCCGCGAGGCCCAGCTGCCGGCCCAACCCCGCCAAGCCAGGCCTCCTCCTCTCCGACCTGGGCTCGGCCCACTAGGTGAGCCCCTCCAAATCCCGCCCGGGCGTCGTTTAATCTATCCCGTGCTTAGATGTTTTTTTTCGAAATCGCCTAGTCCCTGAATCATCATATTATGTGAGCATCTTTGACCTGCCATAACTTCTTGCATACTGCTCCGTTTTGCGTGCATAATATGTCAAAATGTTCATCATGAGATTCTATTCATTTCATTCCATTGTTCCATGTGTGTTTGAGTCCATCTTGATGCCCTAATCATCGTTGCAAGAGTGCTATATGCTATTAACTGCTGTCTGTTATCACAACTTGGTGATTTGTCTTTTTCATTGCATTTTGTGTGTGCAACCTATGAGCATGATCTCTACATGTCTTTTGAACTTCATCATGCCATCTTCACAGTGGTGCTTGTCTTGTATTTTTAGGATCTATGTGGTGACTAGCACAAGCATGCAAAGTAGCCTCCGTGATGTTGCTGATTTCTGTGACCTAGTGATTTATGAGTCTGTTATATTTTGTTGCTATGTAAACCTGCTGCTACAAGTCATTCTGTGCATAATCTGGAGATGTTCACTACGGATGTTTTGTTACACATGTTATGCTCTGTTATATTTTGTTCTAGGCTATTAGTAGATTCATGCCATGCCTTTGTTTGCTATGATATGTTCCTGTAGCATGTTATTTGATAGCTCTAAACTTTGCAACCTGATGTTATTTCTGCCATGTCCAGTAATTTCTGCCAAGTCTGTGAAACTGTTATTATTTGCAATCTTGCCATGTCCTTTTGAGCATGTTGTAGTGACCGCTTGGAGTGTGCTCTATATGAAACTTGCTTAGTTTTGCATGTAGTTTCATATTATCATGTTGCATCCATGCCTTGAGTGTGTTCGTTTGATGTTTGAATGCATTTTGCATCAATGTCATGTTTAACTTGTTTTGCTCATATCTTCTAGGCCGTAGCTCCGAATCTAATGAACTTTATATATAACTTGACTAGAATTTCGTGTAGATTATCTTGGTGCATTTTAACTTGCTGTTTAACAACTTGAACATAATGTTTATTCAGATCTGGACCAATTTCGAAATTTGTATATGAGGACTTATCGGAATTGTTATATGTTGTTTTCGGCCTCATTTAAACTTGCTTTGATGTGTTGTTCTTGTATACATCATCTCTTGCCATGAGTAGCTTCATGTAGCCTTGTCATGCATCATACTTGGTTGAGCTTCATGCCTTGTTCATGTGTGGTGTGTTTACCATGGTGTGTGCTTCTTCTTGTTAGTTCCTGTGTCGTTGCGATCGTGAGGATCCGTTCGTCTTTGTGGCTTCATCTTCTTCATGGACTCGTTCTTCTTCCTAGCGGGATTTCAGGCAAGATGACCGTCACCTTGGATCTCATTACTATCATTGCTATGCTAGTTGCTTCGTTCTATCGCTATGTTGTGCTACCTATTCACTTGCTCTTCAAGCCTCCCAAATTGCCATGTCAGCCTCTAACCTTTGTCACCCTTCCTAGCAAATCGTTGTTTGGCTATGTTACCGCTTTTGCTCAGCCCCTCTTATAGCGTTGCTAGTTGCAGGTGAAGATGAAGTTTGCTCCATGTTGGATTATGTTTATTTTGGGATGTCACAATATCTCTTATTTAATTAATGCATCTAGATACTTGGTAAAGGGTGGAAGGCTCGGCCTTACGCCTGGTGTTTTGTTCCACTCTTGCCGCCCTAGTTTCCGTCATACCGGTGTTATGTTCCTTGATTTTGCGTCCCTTACGCGGTTGGGTGATTTATGGGACCCCCTTGACAGTTTGTTTTGAATCAAACTCCTCCAGCAAGGCCCAACCTTGGTTTTACATTTGCCTCACCTAGCCTTTTTCTCTTGGGAGTCGCGCTCCCGAGGGTCATCTTATTTTACCCCCCGGGCCAGTGCTCCTCGGAGTGTTGGTCCAAACTAGAGCCACTTGCAGCGCCACCTCGGTCAAACTTGAGGGTTGGTTTTAGTTGTACGTAGTGTTCATCCGGTGTGTCCTGAGAACGAGGTACGTGCGACTCCTATCGGGATTGTCGACACATCGGGCGGCTTTGCTGGACTTGTTTTACCATTGTCGAAATGTCTTGTAACCGGGATTCCGAGACTGATCGGGTCTTCCCGAGAGAAGGAATATCCTTCGTTGACCGTGAGAGCTTATAATGGGCTAAGTTGGGACACCCCTGCAGGGTATTATATTTCGAAAGCCGTGCCCGCGGTTATGTGGCAGATGGGAATTTGTTAATATCCAGTTGTAGAGAACTTGACACTTGACTTAAATTGAACGCATCAACCGCGTGTGTAGCCGTGATGGCCTCTTCGCGGCGGAGTCCGGGAAGTGAACACGGTTTCTGGGTTATGTTCGACGTAAGTAGGAGTTCAGGATCACTTCTTGATCATTGCTAGTTTCACGACCGTTCCTTTGCTTCTCTTCTCGCTCTTATTTGCGTAAGTTAGCCACCATACTTGCTTAGTCGCTGCTGCAACCTCACCACTTTACCCCCTTCCTTACCCATTAAGCTTTGCTAGTCTTGATACCCATGGTAATGGGATTGCTGAGTCCTCGTGGCTCACATATTACTACAACACCAGTTGCAGGTACAGGTTATGCGATGATCATGATGCGAGAGCGATGTTACTTGTTTTGGAGTCCTTCTTCTGCTTCCTTTTCGATCAGGGGATAGGTTCCAGGTCGGCAGCCTGGGCTAGCAGGGTGGATATCGTTTGAGCTTCTGTTTGTGTTTCATCCGTAGTCGGATGTTGATCTTATGTACGATGTATTGATGTATTCTTGCGGCATGTGTATGCCTTGTATGTATCCCCATCTTTTATGTAATGATGATGTAATGATATCCACCTTGCAAAAGCGTGTCAATATGCGGTTCTATCCTTGGTGGGACCTTCGAGTCTCTTTAGGATAGTATCGCATATTGGGCGTGACATATCACTACATGCATATATGGCTGGTGGGGGCTCTATGGTTATAATGTTTTGATAAAACCCAATTTTTTCCTACAACAAAGGAATACATTTTATTTAACTACACAGTTTGTTGAAAATTATTGAGAAGGTCCCCCCAATCAATCCCAATTAAAAGTTAACAACACAACAAATTAATTAAGTAAAGTGATGAGATCAAATCAATAATTCAAGTACCAGATACTCATGATGTCCATAACCGGGGACACGGCTAATCATGATAAGTTTGTACACTCTGCAGACGTTTGCGCACTTTTCCCCACAAGACTCGATCTCCACCGTTGGATTTCTCGCACTACATGGTGTTTGAGAAACGGATGACCGAGACACAGTCTTACCGAGACACAGTCTTTCAGAAGCATTAACTCTAACCCTGGGTAGACAGTACCAACCTACATCCCCTACATCTGCTAGCCTACCACTGGAAGAGGTCATGCAACATACTCGACTATGCTAGAGCCCATAATAGCTTGTGGCAGCACACGGAAGTTTTTAGCATGAATAATCTTATGATCCCTTTGAGCCTGGGTGGCATTCCATAGGGTGATCACACGGGTCCTCTGGGATCCCCTTGGGCAAGCACTGGGTTCTCCAGGTGCCTGGGTAGACCACTGGGTGTTCCAGGGTGCCCCTACCATTCCACCCAGATGTGTATTAAAGTAGCCACCTTAAGTTAACCATTAATAATAACTCTCACATCTGTCATGAATCACTCAAACCAAACCACGTCTACGAGCATAGCATATCAGTATAAGCATAACGTAGTAACTCCCGGGGTTTTGATATAAAGGATAGTAGGTTCTACCTCATCAACTACTTCCCAATACCCACATGTTATCAATCCTACTCATGCAATATTTGATGGTTGAAACCAATGCATAAAAACTGGGTATGAAGAGTATGATCAAAGTGTGAACTTGCCTTGTACTGTTGATGAAGATGATTCGCACTCATAACTCCTGATAGTTCTACTCGCCACACTCCGGTCAATCTATCGTAAGCAAGCAATAGTAACCACACATAAGCAACCATGCAAAAGAATCAGAGAAAAGATCTCAGAAAACTTCGAAAACAAGCAATTCACTCTAGAAACATAAAACAATTTCTAACAGTACCAAAATCAAGTAAATTTGGCCTTATCAAAAAGTTTAGGTCAATAGCTTCGATTTGCAGAAAGAATCAACCAAATCGGAGTTACGGATAAAAAGATATGATCAAAATAAGTTTGAATATGAATCTGAACAAATTTCAAAATTTGAAAATTTCAAAAAGTTGATGTGACAGGTTCACTGGATAGGTGAAAATAAGACGAAACTATAGATGCTGGTTTAATCTAATTTGGATAAACGAGTGAAAAGTTATGGCTATTTGAAAAATCAGGGTCAAACTGTTTTACGAAAGAAAAAAGAGCTATTGCTAAAAGATGTCTATGCCTATCGTACTAGTCTGGAAATAATAAGCTACAGGGGTATATATAGAAAGATACCTTTATAAGGTAGAGAAAAGACGACTTCGAGAGAAAAGACAACTTTCAGAAGTCCCAACGGAGAGAAGAAACATATTTTTTTAGTGAATCTAGCCAAACCAAAATATTTATTTAACCCGAATCGGATGATTTTTGGAGGCTCTATGTGTCTATATTTATAGGTGAAAAAGGGGTTTAGGGGTTAAAGGCTAGGCAACGTGGGATTAAACTTAGACGATCAAATAAAATGAACGGGGAACCGCATGGGCTAAAATCAACACGGGTCGGCCATGCACGCACGCTGTAGTTTTTTTTTCTGAAATTTTTATTTTTCGACAATAAATAAATAAAGTCAATAAAATTGTAAACCTTAACGAAAATAAAAAGAGAAAAAGAAAAACACGGGCCGGCCTGTCTACTATGCTGCGCATGAGGGCGACAAATAATTATGAGCCGCACGTAGAGTTGTTTTTTTAAATAGAAACATAAAGGAAAACTGAATAAAGAAAATAAACTAAAATGTTATATAGGCATATTATATATCAAAATTTTCGGAAAAAGATTTTCCATAACATGAACATTTTTCTAGCATTAAATAAAATTTACAAAAAGTTAAGTAAAACAAAGAGTGCTACTGTTGAACTAAAAACCCAATAAAAATCATTTTAAAAATACCAAAATGATTTCAAATTTATTTCTCTCCAATTTTTCTAATGTAGGGAATCATGTTACCCTATTTTCATATATTTTATTTTTGGAGAAAATTAATTTGAATAAAAAACCAATAACTCCCAATTGAAAATAATTTCAAAAGGACTTTAAATTTGATTCTTTTAAACTTCCAACTCATATTTTCATATGTTTTGAAGAAGTCATTTTATCTTCTCTCATGAAAATCATTGAGTTGCTTAAAGTTTTTGAATTTGAAATATTTTCAAATGGAATTCAAACATTTTCAAAAACCCTTTTTCATTTAATTAAATGGAAGAAGTCATGTCATCTTCTCTCTAGGGTCTTGTATTTGAAAATAACTTGAATTCATGGAGATCATAAAAGCAAGATGAAAGTTTTGGGAAAGTCATTTTATTCCCTCTCATTTAACTTTCAAAAGGTTTCAAATTTCACTCAATTTCACACAAGCAATCATACAATCAATCAAAACTATCTATTTAATATAACATTCCAAAATTTAGAATTTTGGGATGTTACAAACCTACCACCCTTAAAATGAATCTCGGCCTCGAGATTCGGAGAGGCTAGCAAGAAATAGGTTAGGTTCGGGGGTCTTCTCAAAATCCATCGATCGTCACAGGGGGTCTGGGGTGCTACCACCCTTAGAAGCATTGTTATGGTTCCATCAAAACTCATATACTCCATCCTTATTCTTGACAGTGTCGGTCTTCTCAGATTTTCAGGAAAATTCCTTCTCTGGCTCTTCCGGTAGTGGCATGACCCTTACCGCTATTCTTCTGTCCTTTCATCTTGGTAAGGTTCTTCTGTGATCGGGTCTGGCGCCAATACTAAACATCTATCGATATCTCATGGTGGTCAACAATTTATGGTTTCTCCTGTGGGAAATGGGTCTGGGATTCATCTTCACCGTATGTCATATGATTGGCAACAGCTGCCTTGTACAAGGGAAAATTGTCATACCATTCTAAGGTCTAAATAAGGTTTTGATCATCGTCGCTCTACTATGGGTAAGTCACTCAGATTTACCATCCCATATAGCAAGGCGAATAATAAGAGTAAGTCGGTATGGTGATCAATCCATCCCGCACTCAAATCATTACCTTGTATATGGTTTAGCGAATCTCACATTCTAACACTCGGTCATCCTCACAAGCATTGCAGAATTTCTCTTGTCGGTGAACTAGGTTCGGATAAATCTATGGATTCTGCAAGCCAAACAAACATCTATCACTTCTTCACAACTCTCAGGTTTTCCGTTACTCCTATAAAATCGTCTGTGGGTAAGGTCGTATCCTCTTCCAGGGTTTTTCCTGCAGCAAGAGTGAGCTTGCTTCTTGGCAGGTCCTGGAGCCTATGGGTTATGGCCCATCTCATCACTTGTAAACCTTGAACTCATCATCGGGGGCAACTGATCATTATTCCAACATCCAGCTTCCTAGCATTCTTAATCCATCCTACGGTATTGTTCTCCCTTCCTTCTATTGGTACCAAACTAATACGTGATTACTCAGACTCATCATGGGGTTACAATTGCTCCATATTCCCAACATCATAGTTCCTTTATATCCAATAATACTTCATCCCTTCATATTCTTCGGGCATCCAACATATCGAGATAAAACTTGTACTTATTTTGTCTGAAGTCCACTCCGTGGAATATCATAATCCTTTCCAGTGGTCAAGGGTCCTCACACGGTACTACCACACTTAAAACGCACAACTTCATCCATAGACCATATTTCTCATATCCTCGAAAATGGTCAAAAATCTTTCTTCATAGAGTAACAACTCATAAAATCCAAATAAGTACCCACGATACTAATTTTATTGATTCTCCAATGATTACAATCTCTTGCGTTCCCATTACATGCCTCCATTCAATACCTCAATATAAAGGAAATGTTCTCACTACTACTACTATACTTCTCACAGACACAACTAATTATCACAAGTCTCCTTCTCCTTGGGACAATCTCTGGCAAAGTGCCCCGCTTCATTACAACAAAAACATATTACTTCCGACAAGTCTCGAGGTTTCCTCATTATTACATATCCTCCTTGGGTCCTCGGCTTCCTTTTTGGGCAACTGTTGAAGTAGTGCCCTGGTTCCTTGCACCTGAAATAGGTGATATGACTCAGGTCCTTCTTGGAATCCAATCTATTTCTCTTCCTGGATTTTTCCGTTCCAATCAGGGCTTCTATTTCCTGTGGGTCATACTCTACTTCCTCTGTCAGGAATTCTACTAGATCTCCATTCAGACAATTCTGGGAGATGTGTCCTTCTTCTCCACATGAATAGCACGACTTGGTGCAGGGTTTAATTGGGTCTGCTTTGGGTGTGTCCTCCACCTCTTCCTCCATCACAGGTTCTTCTAAAACTTCCATGAGGGCTCCTTTCATTGCTTCTTTCTTCCGTTGGATAGTTCGTTGTACCATGGGGTAAATGTGACACTGAGCAGGGTAGTGGGTAGTCCCTTCACATAAGAAACAAGTGACCTGCCTAGTTGGGCATTCTTCAGTTGGGTGACTTTCTTCACAATGGGGCATTCATCCTTGTGTTCTTTATGGGTGTGTCCTATTTCTCCACAGAGCTTGCATGCACAAGGTTTCTTCATATCATTTTCATAAGGTTCCAATTTCTGGGACACAAACCGAGACTTTGGCAAAGTCAACTTAAGTTCTTTCCAAGTGGTTGCTCTTTGCCATCCATTGACGGTTTGGTACATCCTCCACCAAGTAGCAGCACCTCTTTCAAAACACTGAAGAGCATGCTGGGTCATATCCTTTCCGGCTATAGGGTTATTCTTCATGTGATCCTCCATGTTCTGAATCCATCGGTCCATCTCCAATTGACTCATCGGTCCAGAAAATATGGGTTCATCTCCATTCATTCTCTATTGGGTCCATGGGTTTTGGGGTGGGATAAGAGAGATAGAGAGGGATACACACAATACAAACAATACTTTTGGAAAGCCATATTTTATTTGTGGCTGTCGGAAAACATCAAACAAATGACAGCTCACAATCGTCGCATCTAACGTAGGTATAAAACAGGGGTTTGGTCTTCTAAAGGTCAATAAATCTTCAAAATCACCAAACTCTTCAAGTCTTGTTCATGTCTTTGATGGCTACTTCCGATCGTGCTTGTCCTTCTCAAGTCCTTTTGCCAGATCATCTCTGTTGACGCGAAATCTCTCATGACGTCCTTTAATATTTCTGGAGTTGCATTCCAAACTTCTGGGTTTCAACATCCTTGGCATGAACCATGGTCGTACTGTCCTTCAGTTCCTAACGAATCTCCGGTATCTCAAGGTTTTGCTCCTCCAGCTTGGCTACTTCCAGCTTCTGGGCCCTAAGTCCTTCACGAAATGCTTCCTTGTCAAATACGGCTTCCTGAAGGTCCATCTTAAAATTCTTGTTGTAATACTCCAGATCCATGGTGATTCACCAGCTAAGGTTAAAACTTCATCTTTTGCTGATAGGTGCTCCATCAGACTTCTACCATCCAATCCTCCTGAAGGAATGCATGCTTAAATCAGCACGGTGACAATAGCATAAGCGGGCAATAACACCATGGTTAGCCGTGTCTATGCCCATGTTACTGCCATGAGCTTTCATTCCATAATTGATATCTCCTGTCCTAGGGTTGTCTTGACAAAAACTTTTAGTTCTAATGCTCCATGTTCCGGTCTTTCTCCGACACACCTTGATCTCGGGTATTGGCAGCTTCAAGGGTCTGACACGTTCCATAAGGGTAACCTTCTTATGTCATACCAATCTGGAATTTCTTCGGAGCCTTCAGATTCTCCTAGTCTTCGGAGTCTTCAACAATTGTAGTTTCCATTATTCAGATGCACGGTAAAATCCTCTTTGTTCCGAAGTGGTCTTAGTTGTCCGATATCTTGTACTCCTTGAAGTGGTCTCATCACTCGAATCTTTGTGTGGTCAAAAGGGGAAAGGGGGTATGGTCTAACTAAAAGGGAAATTTGATAAAGCTCATAAAAGAAGAGAGGTAAGAGATCTTTTTGAAAATAAAGTTTTAGAGAAAATCTTTCCTATGGGCTTGCCAGTTTCTAGGGGTCACGTCCTACAGTCAACATATGCTCTGATACTATCTTGTAGCGACCCGACCTCAAACGGTCAAGTCTCTGTGCTTAAGTGTCATCCCTAGATCCGTATGCTGACACACACAGTACTCGAGGATTTATAACAGAGGTAAATCACATGTATAAAGTAACGTAAATACTATTACCTCAATCCAAATAGCGGAAGTAACAACAAGGTTGTGGATTTCCATCAACACCAACGGCAAAGTTGAGTGTAGAAATCGTAACCCTAACGTATCACTTACTCGTGGTCAGATTCCTGCAACATGAGACGTTGCAGCCACAAAGGGTCAGTACATTGAATGTACTAGCAAATTCACAGCATAGGACAATGAGGAATAATAGCTATCACTACATGCATATATGCCTGGTGGAGGTTCTATGGTTATAATGTTTTGCGAAAAGCCAATTTTCCCTACAACAAAGGAATACGTTTTATTTAACTACAAAGTTTGTTGAAAATTATTGAGAAGGTTCCTCCAACTCAATCCCAATTAAAACTTAATAACCCAACAAATTAATTAAGTAAAGTGATGAGATCAAATCAATAATTCAATTACCAGATACTCAAGATGTCCATAACCGGGGACATGGCTAATCGTGATTAGTTGTACACTCTACAGAGGTTTGCACACTTTTCCCCACAAGACTCGATCTCCTCCGTTGGATTTCTCGCACTACATGGTGTTTGAGAAACGGATGACCAAGACACAGTTTTCAGAAGCATTAACTCTAACCCAGGGTAGACAGTACCAACCTACATCCCCTACATCTGCTAGCCTACCACTGGAAGAGGTCATGCAACATACTCGACTATGCTAGAGCCCATAATAGCTTGTGGCATCACATGGAAGTTTCTAGCATGAATAATCTTATGACCCTTTGAGCCTGGGTGGCATTCCATAGGGTGATCACACGGGTCCTCCGGGATCCCCTTGGGCAAGCATTGGGTTCTCCAGGTGCACGGGCAGACCACTGGGTGCTCCAGGGTGCCCCTACCATTCCACCCAGATGTGTATTAAAGTAGCCACCTTAAGTTAACCATTAATAATAACTCTCACATCTGTCATGAATCACTCAAACCAAACCACGTCTATGAGCATAGCATAGCAGTATAAGCATAACGTAGTAACTCCCGGGGTTTTGATATAAAGGATAATAGGTTCTACCTCATCAACTACTTCCCAATACCCACAGGTTATCAATCCTACTCATGTAATATTTGAGGGTTGAAACTAATTCATAAAAACTAGGTATGAAGAGTATGATCAAAGTGTGAACTTGCCTTGTACTGTTGATGAAGATGATTCGCACTCATAACTCCTGATAGTTCTACTCGTCACACTCCGGTCAATCTATCGTAAGCAAGCAATAGTAACCACACATAAGCAACCATGCAAAAGAATTGGAGAAAAGATCTCGGAAAACTTCGAAAACAAGCAATTCACTCTTGCAACATAAAACAATTTCTGACAGTATCAAAATCAAGTAAATTTGGCCTTATCAAAAAGTTTAGGTCAAGAGCTTCGATTTGCAAAAAGAATTAACCAAATCGGAGTTACGGATAAAAAGATATGATCAAAATAAGTTTGAATATGAATCTGAACAAATTTCGAAATATGAAAATTTCAAAAAGTTGATGTGACAGGTTCACTGGATAGGTGAAAATAAGACGAAACTATAGATGCTGGTTTCATCTAATTTGGATAAACGAGTGAAAAGTTATGGCTATTTGAAAACTCAGGGTCAAACTGTTTTACGAAAGAAAAAAGAGCTATTGCTAAAAGATGTCTATTGTCGAAGTTTTCAGCTACTTCTACCTACTGTCGAAAGGAAATATGAAATGCTTATTGTTGGGGATATTCACATCCCCGTTGAGGTAACTTAGTGAATTACAAAAGTTATTCGGGTTCATGCTAATCGAAAGTGGTTGTTAATAAGACTTGATCAACCTTATTAATGGATCATTTTTTAGAGGTATGAAGTTGATGAATTTAGTGAGCACGACCTTTTGTCCCTACTGATACGTCTCCAACGTATCTATAATTTTTTATTGTTCCATGCTGTTATATTATCAATCTTGAATGTTTTATAATCATTTTATAGTCATTTTATATCATTTTTTGGTGCTAGCCTATTGACATTGTGCCAAGTGCAAGTTGCTGTTTTCTACATCGCAGGAAATCAATACCAAATGGAGACCAAATGCAGCAAAACTTTTTGGAGATTTGTTTTGGACCATAAGACATTCAGTGGGCCAAAAAAGCACCTGGGGTTGCTCCAAGGGGAGGGTTGTGCCCACCTCGGGTGCCCCCGGACCGCCTCTTTACTCTATAAATACCCCAATATTCTAGAAACCCTAGGGGAGTCGACGAAAATCAATTCCAGCCGCCGCAGAGTCCAGAACCACCAGATCCAATCTAGACACCATCACGGAGGGGTTCACCACTTCCATTGGTGCCTCTCTGATATGTCACCAACATATCTATAATTTATGAAGTATTCATGCCATGTTTACAACAATTTTATATGGTTTTGGTATGATTTGCATGGAACTAACCCGGACTGACGCTGTTTTTAGCAGAACTACCGTGGTGTTGTTTTTCGTGTAGAAATAAAAGTTCTCCAAATGTGCTGAAACTTTTTGATGATTTTTTTGGAACAAAAGAGACCCCCGAAGCATCGTGTGAGGACTAGAAGAGCCACAAGGAGGGAACAACCCACCAGGGCGCGCCTGGGGGTCCTGGCTTGCCCCAGTGGGTTGTGCTCACCTCGAGGCCCATCTTAGCGTGAAACCAATGCCAAAAATCCTATAAATAGAGAAACCATCAGGGGTTAACCTAGATCAGAAGTTCCGCCACCGTAAGGCTCTGTAGCCACCGAAAACCAATCTAGACCCTTTCCGGCACCCTGCCGGAGGGGGGAATCATCTCTGGTGGCCATATTCATCATCCCGACGGCCACCACGATGAGGAGGGTGTAGTCCACCCTTGGGGTTGAGGGTTTGTACCAGTAGCTATGTGTTTAATCTCTCTCTCTCTCTCTCGTGTTCTTGAGATGTCATGATCTTGATGTATCACGGGCTTTTTTAACGTAGTCAGATCATATGGTGTTTCCCCCTCTTTATCTTGTTGTGATGAATTGAGTTTTTGCCTTTGAGATTTCGTTGTTATCGGATTGAATTCTTTTATGGATTTGAGAGCACTTGATATATGTCTTGCATATGAATACTCGTGGTGACAATGGGGTATCGTATTGATTCACTTGATATATGTTTTGGAACTCAACTCGCGGATTCCCGAGGTGACATTGGGGTAATCTACGCATAGGGGTTGATGCACGGTCTTGACTTTGTTTCTCCGGTAGAAATCTTGGGGCACTCTTTGAAGTTCTTTGTGTTGGATCGAGTATTATTAATATGAATTTGCTTTGGTGTTATTTTAGTATGGACTCTAGGATAGATCGAATGGAAAGAATAGATTTGTGTTATTTTAGTATGAACTCTTGAATAGATCGAATAGAAAGAATAGCTTTGAGGTTGTTTCGCACCCTACAAACAATTTATTCTTATGTTCTCCGCTAGATAGGAACTTTCACTACAAAAAAATACACTTCCGTGATGATACGTGTTTGTCACAGTAGGTCACATTTTCTGTCATGCATGTACATCCATGACGATTTTATGACAGAATCAAGATAGTCATACCTGTGCTGTCGTAGAAGTGTTCCATGACATTACCAAAATTATCATCACGGAAGTGTCCACTTCCATGACGATAAATCACGCGTCACAGAAGTGCTTTCATCAAGGGTGACTGACACGTGGCATCCACCGTAATGGGTCGCCATTATGCTATCGGGTCTGGTTTAAGATCTGATGACCCGTTAATAGCCCGGACCAATGGGAATTTTCCACGTGTAAAATTCTGATTGGACGGAGGAAACACGTGTCAGCTCGTCAGTGGGCCAGATAGGCGCCTATGATATGTTGACACATGCGACGGCCCACCACTGGCCCATTTAGCTTACAAAGGCCGGCCCGTTTGACTTGGTCAAAAGTTCGCGGGCTGGGCCATGAAAAGCCTGTTAACGGTCTCTTTGCAAATAGCTCATTTTACGGCCCGGTAACTCACGACCCGTTTGGGCCTACCCGAAATCGGCCCAAGAACGTGATGTGGGCCGTCGAATATAACACCAGCTCATTTCACGTTCAGCCCACGTATGGCCCATGACGTCTTTCGGCCCATATGAGGCCTTTCGTATCTTTAGGCCCTTTAGAGGCCCACGTGACTCTAGCCCATAATGAACAGTAAATTTCTTTGTACCCATTAATGGCCCATGATTCACAAGGGCCGTTTCCAACCCGTGTTAGCTTTCGGCCTATAGACGGCCCATACATTCTTAGGCTCCTTTCCGGCCCTCGATTACTTCCGGCCCGTTACTGTTCTGTTAACCTAATGGGCCAAATTCGGCCCGTGGCCAGAGTTGGCCCGTTTGTGGCCTGCTAACCCGTTGCGCCGTTTCCAGCCCGTCATATATTCTGGACCATTAACGACCCATTATGCCTGTGATAGAATTAAGCCTTTTCTGTCCTCTGGCCTGTTAACAGCCCGTTATCGTGCTGGGCCGATACCAATTACGCCCGTTCATGGCCCATGTAGGCCCATTTATCCGACGACCCGAGGCCCACCGATTCTATGGCCCTGTTGGAGGCCCATTTATCGACGGCCCGTAGGAGGCCCATGGATCCTACGTCTTGTAGCAGGGTCAAGGTTACCACGGTCCGTATATGGCCCATGGTTGTTGCGGCCACTAGCAAACCAGGGAAAAAGAAGACTAGGAAATAAATAAGACCGAAACTAACGCTAGGCTATTAAGGCGATTGCACAGATTACGTCCACTAGGCATCAAAGATCGCCACCAGTGCAAATATAGGGAACACCCTACACTATACAAAAATGGCTTGCCGTTTTCTTCAGCCGGTGGCTGCCCGTAAAGAACAAATTTTGTATCGCAACAAAACAAATTACAACTATAAAACAAAATGTTGGCATAAAAGTTAACAGTCTGGCAGATAAATGCACCACCAAAAGTTCAGAAGCTCAGTTCATTTGACCTGTCTGTTACGTTTTCATGATGTATTGTCCGATGGAGCACCATAACCTGCGCCTTCATTTCTCCTAGGCTCCTGAACAACATAGCAAATGTCTGATAGTCTGGTTTCAAAACCATGCATATCTTGACGGCATCGAACAATGGTTGTCCTTGTTTCACAAAGGGTCTCTGTTAGGGAATGGACTTGTGTCCGGAGTGCAGATATAACATGGTTTTGAGCTTGCATATCTTGATCATGAGGCAGTTTGGACGAGATTTCCTTAACAACACATCCAACATTACGCATGCTTTTGGTACTGTTAGTGGACAGGTACTGACCCACTGCAGCAAGAGGTGACATTGCGGTTATAGTTGCCTTGTCACCTTCAGAAGGTGGCGGTTCCATCATTTGTTCCATAACTTGCTGAAAAGTTCAGTTTTTACATTAGTAGTACCAGAACAGAAGATATTAAGGAGGCAGCAAAACCAAACAAAATAGCTTTGGTCTATATACAGAACTTATTCTAGTGAAACTGTGTAAAATATTAGTTGTATTTTACTGCAAAGTACATAATAAAACCAGGTTCCAAACATATGACCATGTAACTTGGCTAATGTATTGTCTATTTCTTCACATTGTATTGACATCTAAGGATAAAGAGACAAAGTTTATAATACGGAACACAACTCATTAGTGGACAGGTACTGACCCACTGCAGCAAGAGCTGACATTGCGGTTCACTACAAAAAAAAGACACATCCGTGACATTTTGGGTCGAACAATTTTTTTTCTATCATGCTTATGACACTTCTATGACAATAATTGTGACAAAACCCGGTATCTTCATAGATGTGGTGGGCTCCTACTTCTGTGACAAAATATCATGACATAAAATGGGCTTTTCGTCCTGGGCGGGCCGGAGACGCAGTTGCATGACATTCTTTGGGCCGTCCATGACGGAAAAACCATGGTAGAAGCGAGGGCGAGGAAAATATCGGGGAGTTCCCGGTTACGGTGGGTGGTCGGGGGCCGAGCGATGCGTGTTTCTCTTGTACACGTACGCGCGTGGGTGCGAGGCGTTGGGCTCTAACTGAACCCGAGCGAGGTGTTCGCCTACTGAACCCGAGCGATTGCACTGCAGGCTACGCGTTACTGAACCCGAGGGATCGATCGATGGCTGTTAACTGAACCCGATCGAGCGATTCCTTCGCTACTGCTGCTAACTGAAGCCGATCGAACCTGCTGCCTCTGGATGAACAATGAGCGTTGTTGGGGGGTAAATGAACAGTTCTCGGTGGGGGTAGGTGAGCAGGACCCCGTGGTAGTAGAGGCCGTTGTCGCTGGATGAACAGTACCCCGATCGATCGAGCCGGTTGGGGGGTGGATGAACAGGACCCCGTGGAGGGCTGGTTGAATAGGACGACCCTGTGGAGGGCTAGTTGAACAGTAGTCGATGGAGGGCTGGATGAACAATAGCCCGTGGACGGGTGGTTGAATATGACCTCGTGGAGAGGGCTGGTTGAACAATAGCCGGTGGAGGAGCGCGCGGTGGAGGCTGGATGAACAGGAGCCCGCGCATGAACAGTCACAGGTGGAGGCTGATACGTCTTCGTCGTATCTATAATTTTTGATTGTTCCATGCCAATATTATTCAACTTTCATATACTTTTGGCAACTTTTTATACTATATTTGGGACTAACATATTGATCCAGTGCCCAGTGCCAGTTCCTGTTTGTTGCAGAAACCCCATATCAAACGGAGTCCAAATGGGATAAAAACGGACGGAGAATTATTTTGGAATATTTGTGATTTTTGGGAAGTAAAATCAACGCGAGACGGTGCCCGAGGTGGCCACGAGGGTGGGGCCCACGCCCACTCCAGGCAGGCGCGCCCCTAACCCTCGTGGGCCACCCGTAAGGCGGTTGATGCTCTACTTTGGCCGCAAGAAAGCTAAGTTTTGGAAAAAGATCTGGGCGAAGGTTTCAACCAATCGGAGTTACGGATCTCCAGATATAAAAGAAACGGTGCCAGGGCAGAATCAGAGAACGCAGAAACAGAGAGAGACAGAGAGACAGATACAATCTCGGAGGTGCTCTCGCCCCTCCCACGCCATGGAGACCATGGACCAGAGGGGAAACCTTTCTCCCATCTAGGGAGAAGGCCAAAGAAGAAGAAGAAGGAGGGGGGCTCTCTCCCCCTCGCTTCCGGTGGCGCCGGAACGCTGCCTGGGGCCATCATCACCACCGCGATCTACACCAACACCTCCGCCATCTTCACCAACATCTCCATCACCTTCCCCCCTCTATCTACAGCGGTCCACTCTCCCGCAACCCGCTGTACCCTCTACTTGAACATGGTGCTTTATGCTTCATATTATTATCCAATGATGTGTTGCCATCCTATGATGTCTGAGTAGATTTTCGTTGTCCTACCGGTGGTTGATGAATTGCTATGATTGATTTAATTTGCTTGTGGTTATGTTGCTGTCCTTTGGTGCCCATCATATGAGCGCGCGCGTGGATCACACCATAGGGTTAGTTGTATGTTGATAGGACTATGTATTGGAGGGCAAGAGTGACAGAAGCTTCAACCTAGCATAGAAATTGATGCATACAGGATTGAAGGGGGACCAATATAACTTAATGCTATGGTTGGGTTTTACCTTAATGAACGTTAGTAGTTGCGGACGCTTGCTAATAGTTCCAATCATAAGTGCATAGAATTCCAAGTCAGGGATGACATGCTAGAAGTGGCCTCTCCCACATAAAACTTGCTATAGGTCTAGTAAAGTAGTCAATTGCTTAGGGACAATTTCGCAACTCCTACCACCAATTTTCCACACTCGCTATATTTACTTTTTTGTGTCTTTATCTAAACAGACCCTAGCTTTTATTTACGTGCTCTTTATTTTCATGCAAACCTATCCAAAAACACCTACAAAGTACTTCTAGTTTTATACTTGTTCTAGGTAAAGCGAACGTCAAGCGTGCGTAGAGTTGTATCGTTGGTCGATAGAACTTGAGGGAATATTTTTTCTACCTTTAGCTCCTCGTTGGGTTCGACACGCTTACTTATCGAAAGAGGCTACAATTGATCCCCTATACTTGTGGGTTATCAAGACCTTTTTCTGGCGCCGTTGTCGGGGAGCAATAGCGTGGGGTGAATATTCTCGTGTGTGCTTGTTTGCTTTATCACTAAGTAATTTTTATTTGCTGTTCTTAGTTGTTTTCTATCTTTAGTTATGGGTGGAAACGCAAAATACCAAAAAAATAGTTGTACCTACTGAACCAATGGTTGAAGAACCACTCAAAATCTATCACACTCCTGAAGCTTTTTACTTGGATCATCTTTGATCCCTATGTGCTCGTGCTGAAACCCCAACTAGCTTAGTTGAGGGCAAATCTTTAGATGAGCATGCCTGTTATGTGCAACACCGTATATTTGAAAAAGGGAAACTTTTGCTGGGTCAAATACATCGTTTGCAATGCTATGCTTGGAATTTATGTTATATGTATGATTTTACTTGTTGTTCTGAAAACCCTAAGAAACACCTTCCCTACCAATGTGAGTTTAGTGATAATGGAATCGTATCTTCGTATGCTAAGGGTGTTTATAATTACTATGATGATCAACAAATTGAAGAATTTGTTGCTTTTAAGGGTGCTTATGAACTTGCTTCTTTGATTGAAAAGTATGGTGCTACTCTTTACAAATCTAAAAAATTTGCCACACTTAAATATTGCTATGATAATTATGCTTCTAATGCTTATGTTAAACCATATATTGAGGACTCCCCCGCTGTCCAAGAAGAGACTAATATTTTGCAGGAGTCTATGGAAGAAGAAATTGATGAAACTGTGAGCTCATTGGATGAAAAAGATGATGAGGAGAGCGAAGAACAAAAGGAGGAAGAGCGGATTAGCTACCCGTGCCCACCTTCTAATGAGAGTAACTCTTCAACTCATACATTGTTTAATTTCCCTTCGTGCTTACCGAAGGATGATTGCTATGATGATTGTTATGATCCCGTTGATTCTCTTGAAATATCCCTTTTTGATGATGCTTGCTATGCTTGTGGCCAAGATGCCAATATGAATTATGCTTATGGAGATGAACTTGCTATAGTTCCTTATGTTAAACATGAAATTGTTCCTACTGCACCCACGCATGATAGTCCTATTATCTTTTTGAATTCTCCCGAATACACTATATCGGAGAAGTTTGCACTTATTAAGGATTACATTGATGGGTTTCCTTTTACTGTTACACATGATGATTTTAATAGATATAATATGCATGCGCTTGCTGCTCCTACTTGCAATTATTATGATAGAGGAACTATATCTCCACCTCTCTATGTTTCCCACACGATAAAATTGCAAGAAACTGTTTATACTATACATTGGCCTTTACTAGGTGTGCATGAATTGTTCTTTTATGACATGCCGATGCATAGGAAGAGAGTTAGACTTCGTCATTACATGATATATAATACTTTGTGCTCACTACTAAATTACAAATCATTGCTAATTAAAATTGGCTTTGATATACCTTGGGATCCGGGTGGATTCACTACTTGAGCACTATATGCCTAGCTTAATGGCTTTAAAGAAAGCGCTGCCAGGGAGACAACCCGGAAGTTTTAGAGAGTCATTTATTTCTGTTGAGTGCTTTCATTTAGTTTAAAAACAACAAAAATAAAGAGGGGAACCCAAAACTTTTTCAAAAAGGAAAGCGAAAGTGAGAAAGACGAGCATTGTTGAAGTGGGAGCTAGCCTTGAACTTTGTTCATGCTCACAGAAACTTTGTCAATCTTGATTACAGAAACTTTTCAAAAAAAATAATTATCCCCTTGTACAATTCCATTGTATTATAAAAATAATGTGCCAAGGTTTGCCTTTAGGATGGTTACAATGCTTGTTGGTTTGTACGGTGCAGGACAGAAACTTTGGCTGTAGTGCGCAATTTTACATTTTTAACTGTAACATCAAATGGTTCTGATTCTTTTTGCACTGTCTTTCTATACAAATTTTTTATTTTGCCTAATTTTGGAAGAATTGTTCAAGTATCAGAAGTATGGTGAATGTTCAGATTATTACAGACTGTTCTGTTTTAGACAGATTCTGTTTTTGATGCGTAGTTTGCTTGTTTTGATGAAACTATCAATTTACATCAGTGGATTAAGCCATGAAAAATTTATATTACAGTAGACACAATGCAAAAACAAAATATGAATTGGTTTGCAACAGTACTTAGAGTAGTGATTTGCTTTATTATACTAACGGATCTTACCGAGTTTTATGTTGAAGTTTTGTGTGGATGAAGTGTTCGATGATCGAGAAGGTTTCGATGTGAGAAGAAGGAATAGAGGCAAGAGCTCAAGCTTGGGGATGCCCGAGGTCAAGGAGACTCAAGCGTCTAAGCTTGGGGATGCCCCGGAAGGCATCCCCTCTTTCTTCAACAAGTATCGGTATGTTTTCGGATTCGTTTCGTTCATGCGATATGTGCAATCTTGGAGCCTCTTTTGCATTTAGTTTTCATTTTTCTTTTACGCACCATGCTGGTATGAGATAGTCCTTGGCTGATTTATAGAATGCTCAGTGCACTTCACTTATATCTTTTGAGTATGGCTTTATAGAATGCTTCATGTGCTTCACTTATATCATTTGAAGTTTGGATTGCCTGTTTCTCTTTACATAGACAACCACCATTTGTAGAACGCTCTTTTGCTTAACTTATATTTGTTAGAGCGTGGGAATATCTTTTGTAGAAAGAATTACACTCTCTTGCCTCACTTATATCTATTTAGAGAGATGATAGGAACTGGTCATTCACGTGGTTAGTCATAAAATCCTACATAAAACTTGTAGATCACTGAATATTATATGTTTGATTCCTTGCAATAGTTTTGCGATATAAAGGTGGTGATATTAGAGTCATGCTAGTGGGTGGTTGTGGATTGTAGAAATACTTGTGTTGAGGTTTGTGATTCCCGTAGCATGCACGTATGGTGAACCGTTATGTAACGAAGTTGGAGCATGAGGTATTTATTGATTGTCTTCCTTATGAGTGGTGGTCGGGGACGAGCGATGGTCTTTTCCTACCAATCTATCCCCCTAGGAGCATGCGCGTAGTACTTTGTTTTGATGACTAATGGATTTTTGCAATAAGTATGTGAGTTCTTTATGACTAATGTTGAGTCCATGGATTATACGCACTCTCACCCTTCCATCATTGCTAGCCTCTTCGGTACCATGCATTGCCCTTTCTCACCTCGAGAGTTGGTGCAAACTTCGCCGGTGCATCCAAACCCCGTGATCTGATACGCCCTGTCGCACATAAGCCTTATTATATCTTCCTCAAAACATCCACCATACCTACCTACCATGGCATTCCATAGCCATTCCGAGATATATTGCCATGCAACTTCCATCATCATCATATACATGACTTGAGCATTTATTGTCATATTGCTTTGCATGATCGTAAGATTGCTAGCATGATGTTTTCATGGCTTGTCCGTTTTTTGATGTCATTGCTACGCTAGATCATTGCACATCCCGGTACACCACCGGAGGCATTCATATAGAGTCATATCTTTGTTCTAGTATCGAGTTGTAATATTGAGTTGTAAGTAAATAAAAGTGTGATGATCATCATTATTAGAACATTGCCCCAGTGAGGAAAGGATGATGGAGACTATGATTCCCCCACAAGTCGGGATGAGACTCCGGACGAAAAAAATAAAAAAGAGAGAAAAAAAAGAGAAAGGCCAAAAAAAGAGAAGGCCCAAAAAAATGAGAGAAAAAGAGAGAAGGGGCAATGTTACTATCCTTTTACCACACTTGTGCTTCAAAGTAGCACCATGTTCTTCATATAGAGAGTCTCTTGAGTTATCACTTTCATATACTAGTGGGAATTTTCATTATAGAACTTGGCTTGTATATTCCAATGATGGGCTTCCTCAAATGCCCGAGGTCTTCATGAGCAAGCAAGTTGGATGCACACCCAATTAGTTTCCAGTTTGAGCTTTTATACACTTATAGCTCTTAGTGCATTCGTTGCATGGCAATCCCTACTCCTCACATTAACATCAATTGATGGGCATCACCATAGCCCATTGATTAGCCGCGTCGATGTGAGACTTTCTCCTTTTTTGTCTTCTCCACATAACCCCCATCATCATATTCTATTCCACCTATAGTGCTATGTCCATGGCTCACGCTCATGGATTGCGTGAAAGTTGAAAAGGTTTGAGAACATCAAAAGTATGAAACAATTGCTTGGCTTGTCATCGGGGTTGTGCATGATGTGAATATTTTGTGTGGTGAAGATGGAGCATAGCCAGACTATATGATTTTGTAGGGATAACTTTTTTGGCCTTGTTATTTTGAAAAGACATGATTGCTTTATTAGTAGGCTTGAGGTATTATTGTTTTTATTTCAAATAATAGACTATTGCCTTGAATCACTCGTGTCTTAGTATTCATGCCATGACTAGATACATGATCAGGCTTATGCTAGGTAGCATTCCACATCAAAAATTATCTTTTTATCATTTACCTACTCGAGGACGAGCAGGAATTAAGCTTGGGGATGCTGATACGTCTCCGTCGTATCTATAATTTTTGATTGTTCCATGCCAATATTATTCAACTTTCATATAATCTTGGTAACTTTTTATACTATTTTTGGGACTAACATATTGATCGAGTGCCCAGTGCCAGTTCCTGTTTGTTGCATGTTTTATGTTTCGCAGAAACCCCATATCAAACGGAGTCCAAACGGGATAAAAACAGATGAAGAATTATTTTGGAATATTTGTGATTTTTGGGAAGTAAAATCAATGCGAGACGGTGCCCGAGGTGGCCACGAGGGTGGGGCCCACGCCCACTCCAGGCAGGCCCCTGACCCTCGTGGGCCACCCGTAAGGCGGTTGATGCTCTACTTTGGCCGCAAGAAAGCTAATTTTTGGAAAAAGATCTGGGCAAAGGTTTTAATCCAATCGGAGTTACGGATCTCCAGATATAAAAGATACGGTCCCAGGGCAGAATCAGAGAACGCAGAAACAGATCCAATCTCGGAGGGGCTCTCGCCCCTCCCACGCAATGGAGACCATGGACCAGAGGGGAAACCTTTCTCCCATCTAGGAAGAAGGCCAAAGAAGAAGAAGAAGGAGGGGGCTCTCTCCCCCTCGCTTCCGGTGGCGCCGGAACGCCGCCAGGGGCCATCATCATCACCGCGATCTACACCAACACCTCCGCCATCTTCACCAACATCTCCATCACCTTCACCCCTCTATCTACAGTGGTCCACTCTCCCGCAACCCGCTGTACCCTCTACTTGAACATGGTGCTTTATGCTTCATATCATTATCCAATGATGTGTTGCCATCCTATGATGTCTGAGTAGCTTTTCGTTGTCCTATCGGTGGTTGATAAATTGCTATGATTGATATAATTTGCTTGTGGTTATGTTGCTGTCCTTTGGTGCCCATCATATGAGCGCGCGCGTGGATCACACCATAGGGTTAGTTGTATGTTGATAGGACTATGTATTGGAGGGCAAGAGTGACAGAAGCTTCAACCTAGCATAGAAATTGATGCATACGGGATTGAAGGGGGGCCAATATAACTTAATGCTATGGTTGGGTTTTACCTTAATGAACGTTAGTAGTTGCGGACGCTTGCTAATAGTTCCAATCATCAGTGCATAGAATTCCAAGTCAGGGATGACATGCTAGCAGTGGCCTCTCCCACATAAAACATGCTATCGGTCTAGTAAAGTAGTCAATTGCTTAGGGACAATTTCGCAACTCCTACCACCACTTTTCCACACTCGCTATATTTACATTTTTGTGTCTTTATCTAAACAGCCCCTAGCTTTTATTTACGCGCTCTTTATTTTCTTGCAAACCTATCCAAAAACACCTACAAAGTACTTCTAGTTTTATACTTGTTCTAGGTAAAGCGAACGTCAAGCGTGTGTAGAGTTGTATCATTGGTCGATAGAACTTGAGGGAATATTTGTTCTACCTTTAGCTCCTCGTTGGGTTCGACACTCTTACTTATCGAAAGAGGCTACAATTGATCCCCTATACTTTTGGTTTATCAGAGGCTGGAGGAGGTCGACGGTGGATGAACAGTATCCCGTGGAGGCTGGAGGAGGTCGACAGTGGAGATGAACAACATCCCGTGGAGTCCTGTTTTGCGGTACGCCACACCCCTCCCGATGAACAGGTCCCCTATTTCGACCGTAGAGCTCCAACACAAGTCTGTTTCCTCCGTTTTGCGGTACACCACACTGATACGTCTCCAACGTATCTATAATTTTTTATGGTTCCATGCTATATTATATTCTGTTTTGGATGTTTAATGGGCTTTATTATACACTTTTATATTATTTTTGGGACTAACCTATTAACCGGAGGCCCAGCCCAGAATTGTTGTTTTTTGCCTATTTCAGAGTTTCGCAGAAAAAGAATATCAAACAGAGTCCAAACGGAATTAAACCTTCGGGAATGTGATTTTTGGAACAAACGTGATCTAGAGGACTTGGACCCTACGTCAAGAAAGCAATCAGGAGGGCACGAGGTAGGGGGCGCGCCCTCCACCCTCGTGGGGCCCACGTTGCTCCACCGACGCACTTCTTCCTCCTATATATACCTACGTACCCCGAAACTACCAGATACGGAGCCCAAAACCTAATTCCACCACCGCAACCTTCTGTACCCGTGAGATCCCATCTTGGGGCCTTTTCCGGAGCTCCACCAGAGGGGGCATTGATCACGGAGGGCTTCTAC
Source organism: Aegilops tauschii subsp. strangulata (assembly GCF_002575655.3). NCBI lineage: Eukaryota > Viridiplantae > Streptophyta > Magnoliopsida > Poales > Poaceae > Aegilops > Aegilops tauschii. The sequence continues at coordinate 191,866,801 of NC_053037.3, forward strand.
ATCAACACCATAGCCTCTCCGGTGATGTGTGAGTAGTTTACCTCAGACCTTCGGGTCCATAGTTATTAGCTAGATGGCTTCTTCTCTCTCTTTTGGATCTCAATACAAATTCTCCACGATTCTCGTGGAGATCTATTCGATGTAATCTTCTTTTGCGGTGTGTTTGTTGAGACCGATGAATTGTCGGTTTATGATCAAGTTTATCTATGAACAATATTTGAATCTTCTCTGAATTCTTTTATGTATGATTGGTTATCTTTGCAAGTCTCTTCGAATTATCAATTTGGTTTGGCCTACTAGATTGATCTTCCTTGCAATGAGAGAAGTGCTTAGCTTTGGGTTCAATCTTGCGGTGTCCTTTCCCAGTGACAGCAGGGGCAGCAAGGCATGTATCATATTGCATGAGTTTATCCCTCTACGTCATGTCATCTTACTTGAAGCGTTACTCTGTTAACTTAATACTCTAGATGCATGCTGGATAGCGGTCGATGTGTGGAGTAATAGTAGTAAATGCAGGCAGGAGTCGGTCTACTTGTCACAGACGTGATGCCTATATACATGATCATACCTAGATATTCTCATAACTATACTCAATTCTGTCAATTGCTCAACAGTAATTTGTTTACCCACCGTAATACTTATGCTCTCGAGAGAAGCCACTAGTGAAACCTATGGCCCCCGGGTCTATTTTCCATCATATTAAGCTTCTAACACTTAGCTATTTTTACCTTTTATTTTACTTTGCATCTTTATCATAAAAATACCAAAAATATTATCTTATCATATCTATCAGATCTCACTTCCGTAAGTGCCCGTGAAGGGATTGACAACCCCTTTTATTGCGTTTGTTGCGAGGATCTTATTTGTTTGTGTAGGTGCGTGGCCTCCTACTGGATTGATACCTTGGTTCTCAAAAACTGAGGGAAATACTTACGCTACTTTGCTGCATCACCCTTTCCTCTTCAAGGGAAAACCAACGCAGTGCTCAAGAGGTAGCAAGAAGGATTTCTGGCGCTGTTGCCGGGGAGTCTACGCAAAAGTCAACATACCAAGTACCCATCACAAACTCTTATCTCCCGCATTACATTATTTGCCATTTGCCTCTCGTTTTCCTCTCACCCACTTCACCCTTGCCGTTTTATTCACCCTTCCTCCATCCAATCTTGTGTTACCATGTGCCTTCTTTTTGCTTGCATCTTTGCTTTCTAAGAGTTTATGGATCCTCATCCACTTTCTAATATCTTTAAGAGATCAAATTATGATGAACCTATTGCTAGTGAGTTTTGTGCACTAGATTATCTTTATGAGGTTTTGCTTGAAATTCGTGAATCTAAAAACTGTGATGAAGTGTTGAAAGAAGAAACTTATGAAGTGATTCACGATAGATCTTTGAATAAAAATCATGATTGCAATGATGTTATTATAAATTCTATTAATGTCAATTGTGTTAATGATATGCAAAACCCTAAGCTTGGGGATGCTAAGTTTGCTATGTCTACTACTTGTTGCAATGATCATGATTGGGGTGATTCTTCTTATGATCTTGAAAATTTATTTAAGCCCCATGATGAATATGAGATTGATAATAATGTTTGCAATAGTATTGAAAGTGGGTTTGGAAGAGTGTCAACTTTAGATCCCACATATTTGGATTTTGATCAATCTTATGAAGTTTTTGATAAAAGTGGGTTTGGAAAGGTCATGACTTTAGTTAATGTTAATCCTACAATTTTGGAAGAGTGTCAACTTTGCATACTTGTGGATCGTGTTAAGAATATGTTTTGTGATAGCTATATTGTTGAATTTGCTTATGATCCTACATGTAGTTATTATGAGAGAGGAAAATATGGTTGTAGAAATTTTCATGTTACTAAATTACCTCTCGTCATGTTGAGATTGCTATCGTCTCTTTCTTCTTCCTTGCATACGCTAATTTTTGCTTGGTATGATAATTTGTTTGCTTATAAAATGCCTATGCATAGGAAGTATGTTAGACTTAGATGTGTTTATGACGTGTTCTATGATGCTCTCTTTGTGCTTTAATTCTTGTCTTTGTGTGAGCATCATTAAAATTATCAATGCCTAGCTAGGGGCGTTAAACGATAGCGCTTGTTAGGAGGCAACCCAATTTATTTTTGTTTTTTTGCTTCTTGTTTCTGATTAGGAATAAATATTTGATCTAGCCTCTGGTTAGATTTTTTTTATGTTTTAATTAGTGTTTGTTCCAAGTTTAACCTATAGGATCTTCTTGGATGATAGTTATTTGATCTTGCTGAAAATTCCAGAAACTTTCTGTTCACAAAAACAATTGTTAAAAATCACCAGAACGTGATAAAATATTGATTCCAATTGCAGCAGATCAATAAACAAATTTTCTAGGTCTTCCTATTTTGGTAGATTTTTTGGATTTCCAGAAGTTTGCGTTAGTTACAGATTACTACAGACTGTTCTGTTTTTGACAGATTCTATTTTTTCTGTGTTGTTTGCTTATTTTGATGAATCTGTGGCTAATAAAATAGCTTATAAACCATAGAGAAGTTGGAATACAGTAGGTTGAACACCAATATAAATAAAGAATGAGTTCATTACAGTACCTTGAAGTGGTGTTTTGTTTTCTTTCGCTAACGGAGCTCACGAGATTTTCTGTTAAGTTTTGTGTTGTGAAGCCATCCCCTCTTTCGTCTACTTCCGTCAGTAACTTTACTTGGAGCTATATTTTTATTCACCACATGATATGTGTTTTGCTTGGAGCGTCTTGTATTATTTGAGTATTTGTTTTTTAGTTTACCACAATTATCCTTTCTGTACACACCTTTTGAGAGAGTCACACATAAATTGGAACTTATTAGAATACTCTATGTGCTTCACTTATGTTTTTTGAGCTATATAGTTTTGCTCTAGTGCTTCACTTATATGTTTTAGAGCACGGCGGTGGATTTGTTTTATAGAAACTATTTATCTCTCATGCTTCACTTATATTATTTTGAGAGTCTTAAAACAGCATGGCAATTTGCTTTAATTATAATATCATGAGAAATTTGATGCCTGATAATTGTTTTGAGATATAAAGGTGGTAATATCATAGTTGTGTGCTAGTTGAGTAATTGTGGAATTGAAAAATACTTGTGTTGGAGTTTGTGATTCCCATAGCATGCACGTATGGTGAACCGTTATGTAACGAAGTCAGAGCATGAGGTATTTATTGATTGTCATCCTTTGTGTGGCGGTCGGGATCGCGCGATGGTTAACTTCTACCAACCCTTCCCCTAGGAGCATGCGTACTAGTACTTTGCTTCGAGGGCTAATAAATTTTTGCAATAAGTATATGAGTTCTTTATAACTAATGTGAGTCCATGGATTATACGCACACTTACCTTTGTGCAATTTTCTAGCCTTTGCTGTACCGTGCATTGCCCTTTCTCACCTTGAGAGTTGGTGCAAACTTCGTCGGTGCATCCAAACCCCGTGATATGATACGCTCTATCACACATAAACCTCCTTATATGTTCCTCAAAACAGCCACCATACCTACCTATTATGGCATTTCCATAGCCATTCCGAGATATATTGCCATGCAACTTTCCACCGTTTCGTTTATCATGACACGCTTCATCATTGTCATATTGCTTTGCATGATCATGTAGTTGACATTGTATTTGTGGCAAAGCCACCATTCATAACTCTTTCATACATGTCGCTCTTGATTCATTGCATATCCCGGTACACCGTCGGAGGCATCCACATAGAGTCATATTTTGTTCTAAGTATTGAGTTGTAATTCATGAGTTGTACGTAAATAAAAGTGTGATGATCATCATTATTAGAGCATTGTCCCAAGTGAGGAAAGGATGATGGAGACTATGATTCCCCCACAACTCGGGATGAGACTCCGGACTAAATAAATAAATAAAAGAGGCCATAAGAAAAGAGAAAAGGCCCAAAAATGAGAGAGAAAGAGAGAAGGGACAATGTTACTATCCTTTTACCACACTTATGCTTCAAAGTAGCACCGTGATCTTCATGATAGAGAGTCTCTCATTTTTTCACTTTCATATACTAGTGGGAAATTTCATTATAGAACTTGGCTTGTATATTCCAATGATGGGCTTCCTCAAATGCCCGAGGTCTTCGTGAGCAAGCAAGTTGGATGCACACCCACTTAGTAGTTCTTTTGTTTGAGCTTTCATACACTTATAGCTCTAAGTGCATCCGTTGCATGGCAATCCCTACTCCTTGCATTGACATCAATTGATGGGCATCTCCATAGCCCGTTGATTAGCCTCGTTGATGTGAGACTTTCTCCTTCTTTATCTTCCCACATAACCCCTATCATTATACCTTATTCCACCATAGTGCTATATCCATGGCTTGCGCTCATGTATTGCGTAAAAGTTGAAAAGGCTGAAGCGTGTTAAAAAGTATGAACCAATTGCTTGGCTAAAACCGGGGTTGTACATGATATGAATATTTTGTGTGGAGAAGATGGAGCATAGCCAGACTATATGATTTTGTAGGGATAACTTGCTTTGGCTATGTTATTTTGATAAGACATAATTGCTTGGTTAGTATGCTTGAAGTATTATTGTTTTTATGTCAACATTAAACTTTTATCTTGAATCATATCAAATCTGAACATTCATGCCATAATAAGAAGAATTAGATTGAAATTATGCTAAGTAGCATTCCACATCAAAAATTATGTTTTTATCATTTACCTACTCGAGGACGAGCAGGAATTAAGCTTGGGGATGCTTGATACGTCTCCAACGTATCTATAATTTTTTATTGTTCCATGCTATATTATATTCTGTTTTGGATGTTTAATGGGCTTTATTATACACTTTTATATTATTTTTGGGACTAACCTATTAACCGGAGGCCCAGCCCAGAATTGTTGTTTTTTGCCTATTTCAGAGTTTCGCAGAAAAAGAATATCAAATGGAGTCCGAACGGAATGAAACCTTCGGGAACGTGATTTTTGGAACAAACGTGATCCAGAGGACTTGGAACCTACGTCAAGAAAGCAATCAGGAGGGCACGAGGTAGGGGGGCGCGCCTAACCCCCTGGGCGCGCCCTCCACCCTCGTGGGGCCCACATTGCTCTACCGACGTACTTCTTCCTCCTATGTATACCTATGTACCCCCAAACTACCAGATACAGAGCCAAAAACCTAATTCCACCGCCGCAACCTTCTATACCCGTGAGATCCCATCTTGGGGCCTTTTTCGGAGCTCCGCCGGAGGGGGCATTGATCACGGAGGGCTTCTACATCAACACCATAGCCTCTCCGAAGATGTGTGAGTAGTTTACCTCAGACCTTCGGGTCCATAGTTATTAGCTAGATGGCTTCTTCTCTCTCTTTGGATCTCAATACAAAGTTCTCCACGATTCTCGTGGAGATCTATTCGATGTAATCTTCTTTTGCGGCGTGTTTGTTGAGACCGATGAATTGTGGGTTTATGATCAAGTTTATCTATGAACAATATTTGAATCTTCTCTGAATTCTTTTATCTATGATTGGTTATCTTAGGAAGTCTCTTCGAATTATCAGTTTGGTTTGGCCTACTAGATTGAACTTTCTTGCAATGAGAGAAGTGCTTAGCTTTGGGTACAATCTTGCGGTGTCCTTTCCCAGTGACAGCAGGGACAGCAAGGCACGTATTGTATTGTTGCCATCGAGGATAACAAGATGGGGTTTATATCATATTGCATGAGTTTATCCCTGTACATCATGTCATCTTACTTAAATCTTTACTCTGTTCTTATGAAGTTAATACTCTAGATGCATGCTGGATAGCGGTCGATATGTGGACTAATAGTAGTAGATGCAGGCAGGAGTCGGTCTACTTGTCACGGACGTGATGCCTATATACATGATCATACCTAGATATTCTCATAACTATGCTCAATTATTTCAATTGCTCAACAGTAATATGTTTACCCACCGTAATACTTATGCTCTCGAGAGAAGCCACTAGTGAAACCTATGGCCCCCGGGTCTATTTTCCATCATATTAATCTTCCAACACTTAGCTATTTTTATTGCCTTTTATTTTACTTTGCATCTTTATCAAAAAAATACCAAAAATATTATCTTATCATATCTATCAGATCTCACTTTCGTAAGTGACTCTAAAGGGATTGACAACCCCTTTATTGCGTTGGTTGCGAGGATCTTATTTGTTTGTGTAGGTGCGAGGGACTCGTGCGTGGCCTCCTACTGGATTAATACCTTGGTTCTCAAAAACTGAGGGAAATACTTATGCTACTTTGCTACATCACCCTTTCCTCTTCAAGGGAAAACCAACGCAGTGCTCAAGAGGTAGCACACACCCCTCCCGATCAACAGGACCCCGTTTCGACCGTAGGAGGTCCAAGAGAAGTCCGTTTCCTCCATTTTGCGGTACGCCAGACCCCTCCCGATGAACAGAATCTCGTTTCGACCGTGGCCGGTCGAACACAAGGCCGTTTCCTCCGTTCTGCGGTACACCAGGCCTCGTTTCCATCGGTTGTTCCGTCCAAGAAGGTTGGCTCCCGATGAACACGACGATGATGCAGTTTCTCCGTTCCGACCCAGCCATGTACACAAGGACTGGCCATACGTATGCGCGAGTAGGCGTTCGAGACCCCTCCCGTATGTACGTACGTGGCCGTATTTACTTTCTTGCACCCTGGCCGTTGTACGTACGTGTACATGCTACGTGCGCCCCTCTACATCGATCAGTATGTGCGTACATGTTCGCGACCAGAATGACAACACTATGTACGCTTTGACCGGGTGGGTCCCGACTGTCAGGCACTTCCTTGCATGCAAAGATGTAGCTGGTGGGTCCCAGCAGTCAGGGGGCGAATCATTTTTTCATGAAATACGCTGGCCTGTCTGGTGGGTCCCTGCCGTCAGGTGGGGGAATCTTTATTTTCTGCGTAATAAGGAGGCACTTCCTTGCTGTAGCCATGGACCCAGCTGTCAGCCTCTCCACGTACAGTACACTTCTGATGGAAGTCGTTCCTTGACCACGTTGACCACACCGCGCCGAGAGCACCAGGGTGGTGGACGACAGCGAGGCCTAGGAAGGGGACGATGCGGAGCCGGGGAAGAAGTGGTTGTGGATGCCCACGCGGAGAGGAGTACGAGGGTTCACTAGTTCGGCTGCGGTGTGCGGCTGCCGTCACCGCAGAATAACAGGGGGTGTGGGTGAGTAGAGGGATGGCCTGGCCAGTGGTGGGAGTAGTAGGGGCGGTGAGGCCTCCGCGGCAGCACAGCCGGCCACGGGAGGCAAGAGCAAGCGGCACGACCGGCGCTGCTTTGGGTGGCTGGAGCAAGAAGACCAGAGGTTGAAGAAGCACTACGGCTGTTGGATGGACATCGTACGGTCACTGCAGCTAGAATCGTTCATATTGACTGCGTCAACTTAGTAGGCCCACAAGTCAGCCTCCCATATGGTGGGTCCCAGCTAGAAGGGGGAGTATTCATTTTTTTTGTGCGTAATAAGGAAGCACTTCCTTGCGTGCAAAGATATAGCTGGTGGGTCCGAGCTGTCAGCGGCGGGAACATTTTTTTCACGAAATATAGAGGCCCTTCCGGTGGGTCCCAAATGTTAGGTGGAGGAATCATTACTTTGTGCGTAATAAGGAGGCATTTCCTTGTGTGCGGTCGTGGACCCAGCTGTCAGCCTCTCCACGTATAGTCCACTTCCGACGGATGTCATTCGTTGACCATGTTGACCACGCCGCGCCGAGAGCACCAGGACGGTGGACGACGGCAAGGCCTACGAAGGGAGCAACACGGAGCTGGGGAAAACACGGCAGTGGCTGCCCACGCGGTGGGGAGTATGAGGGTTGACTGGTTCGGCTGCCGTCGCCGGAAAATAACAGGAGGTGTGGGTGAGTAGAGGGATAGCCAGGCCAGGGATGCGAATATGGTGGGGCCGTGAGGCCTGCCCGGCAGCACAGCCGGCCACGGGAGGCGGGAGCAGGCGGTTCCGCCGCCTAGAGCAGGAAGATCAGAGACTGAAGAAGCACGATTGCCGTTAGATTGACATCTAACGGTCTGACGCTGGTAGAGTCGATTGTTGACTAAGTTTCTTTTTTTGAGAAACCTTGTATACGCATGAACTTAGTAGGCCCACAAGTCAGCCTCCAAATCTGTGGCAGACAACATAGATCCCATTTGCTAAACTTTTAATAATTTGCAGCCCATTTGCTAATTCTTAAGTAATTTATTACATCCCATTTTCTGCCCAGGACCACGGTCAAAAAGTTCAACCTTATTTTGGATATTCCGGTGGAGTCCGAACTGTTGTAATCCAAAAATGATAAACATTTTTTAAGAACTTATTGATTTTCCGAAAAATTGTTTTGTTTTCGTAAGCAAACAAGACGTGGGACAATTGAGTTGGTTTAAGGGAAAACCAGTGGTAAAAAAATTAGCGCTGGAAGGGAAAACAACAACAAAAATAAGGATGTAAATATGAAAAGGGAACTTTATGTATTTTCACTATAATGATACGTGTATATGAACTAGTAAAACTATAGGTTGAGATTAGAAAACAGAAGTAGGACATGGCGTTTCAAGAGGAAAATAGAACTGGGCTGTGTGTTCGATTCAGTAAAAAAACTGCCTGCGGATGTTGTAAGATAAAATATAACTAACGCTAGCGGCCCAGAGGCCAGTAGATACCTATTGGATCTTTGTGCCCCGTTGTTGTCGTGGGCCGGGCCTGTTAAAAACAAAACCAAGGCTGGCCAGTCTACAGCCCAGTTGAAACTTGCTCGACCTAAAAAAACAATATACCTGCTCAATAAATGAGAGAATTCTGCAAGTACAGACTGATAACTTCGATGCAGCAGGTATATTGTTTTTTCATCGTGATAATAAGTGCATGCACTTGTTTCGAAAAATTTGGAGAACTGGGAATTCGAACGGCAGGTGCTTATGCTACCCATCAAATAAAAATCATGTGCCTGAAAATTTGTTTCGAAACAAATGATTTAGCTTTATATCCACGTCGACCCTCGGCATGATGGTTGGAAGCAAATGCCAAGTTCATACCAAAAGATCGTTAACAACAATACCAACTTGCGGACGACAAGGTAGTACAAGTACCAATACCAAACTAACTTATAATCTTTTGACTCCTGGCCCTAGTATTCGTTTGGTAGAAAATCTTGCAGAGGACCAGCTCCCGCTCCTTCTCTTGCTCTAGGTCCCCGAGGTGGTACTGGTGCATCACCCAGTTGGTCCTCTGCTAGTCGAAGTTCTTGTTGGTGTGCAGCACCAGAACCTTTTTGCTGCCCATCTGCCGGCCGTTGACCATCACCAGCAAGGTATTGCCGGTCTTGTGCAACATCATGTGCATGTCGCACTCTGACTGTATCTTGCGACACGTCCACGTGCCCCTTTTGAACGCCCTGGAATTGCGCTGGAAGAAATGCTTGCTTAGGCCACTTAGTGTGATACCTGCAGTATTGTCGAATACAGGTTTTAGTGTACGTAGTTGGCATTTTCATAACATCTTTGGCATGTTGCAGTCACTTGTTTCACTTTTTATTAACTGTCAAATTGTAATTGCTTCACTAGGTCTGCGTCTAAAAAGGAAACTAGAGCTATAAACAAAGGAATATGTTTGTGCAAGTAGACGGCCGATCTGTGTCTTACCTGGAAGTTTCTCAGGATGGGTGTAGCATAGGCCGTGCTCGCTGTCGATGGTTGGTATGAACAAATCTATGACAGGGTGAGATCTCGCGCTGTCAGCACTCACTTTGGCCTCAAGGTGCTCGATCAGCTCCTGATCCATGGGATCGAACTTGACGCCAGCCGGCAGCACCGGCCAATCCTTCTTTGAGTTGCATCGGTTAATTCCAGTTATATGGTACTCGATGTATGATCAATCGACTGTTTTAAGTGAATGATGAAAGATTTCGACAGATTAGTGGTAGTACTCCAAATCTGAAGTCCACAATACCAGAACACGCCGTCGGGATTCTTGTGTCACCTCACGCGTAGCGTGTTGTCACGTCAATTCAATGTGAGGACATGATGAATAATTTGACCGACATATAGCGAGTAGTACTGAATACTTACTAGTTGTATTTAGTGTCACATTTTAACCATAGGTTTAACTAACAAAATGTTAATGCATCTCACCGGAAATTATTCCATTGGAAACTATGTTCAAATACGAATAAAACAATATAATTTTTTGTGACATGCATTAACATTTAGTTAGTGAAATTTATGGTCAAAATTTGACACAAATTGCGAAGGGGCCCAATAAACCAGGAGGGAGGTAGTAGTACGAGTAGCGCAATATACGGTATAGAGGACTAGTACAAATTTGGAAATGGAGTAAGAAGTTACAAGGCTGTGCGACAGACTTTGTAGGCTACATGAGTAATACAAAATATAATTCCCATTGGACAACACTTTACCCAAAAAGTACGCACTTGAAGCCTAATTGATATATATATATATATATATATATATATATATATATATATATATATATATATATATATATATATATGGCTTCTGCACAACATGTCCATCATCATTATCAGTACATCCTATGCAGGTGAGTTAGGATGCACTTGATCTCAGAAAGGTATCTATCCTTCAAACCAGAGGAGTGCTTCAAACTAACAACAGTACATAATATCGAACAAAAGAGTGTGATGCTACAGCAGTAGGATACATGGCTCAGTCTAGATATCAGTACGAATCAAGTTGTGCATATTTGCTATTGGCATGAACCACATCGCCGCATGTCGGGTTTGCAAAAGTCATCCATCGCATCAAAGCTTGATGCCTTCCACACACTGAAGATTATCTGGCAACAAGCTGTGTCGAGGAATCTCTGGATATGGTGATTCATGAAACCCATGGTATGATGTGTAAACACAGTTCCCCCTGGCGAATGGAAGTTGCATAGCACGGTAATCATCGCCGGTGATATTATCGATGATTGGTTGGATGATTGGATAATTGAGCCCGAGGAACATGGAGTGATTGCCGAGGTTGTAAACCCGCCTCCAGTTGAATACGCCTGGCCCAACGGAGCTGTGGTCTTTCTCGAACATGAAGCAACCATAGCCATCAATGTCACAAATGCCCCAGGCATTGTACTACATGTGGTTTGATGTAATGGTTTGGTCAATTTGGTACGTGCAAATGAGCATCAAATGACCGCCGTCAGCTGAACGAGCGATAAACCACCACCCATTGGCTGGTATGATTCCAGGTCCTGGAATCATGAAGGCCAGCGCATTTGCGTCTACTGCAACAATTCAAATTGGAGACCAAAAGGACAAAATGAACAATCATGCTCAGAGTATGTGTGGAATTAAGATTATTATAACAGTGACACATATCATAGATAGAGAATTGCAATGTCGTGGTCATAATCATACCCCAAGTTAAAAAAATAAGCCAATGACTTTCATATTCTAGCAATATATCATGGTTCAAACATCATGTAACAATGAGAGGAAAACAGCTATGACAGGGCCTACTCATATTCTACCATAGCACTTACTACTGTTCTCATATCAACTCTAAGAAATAACATGCGTTGTTATAAATATCTTGGAAATGAGAGTAACATATAGCAATCATGAGGTTATACTCATAATATCTATTCTAACAATCATTAGATGCCAATTGTCCCCATATCAACTCTAACAATAACATGTGTGGTCATAAAAATCTAGGAAATGAGAGGAACACATAGCAATGATGTGGTTATAGACATACTATATATTCTAAATTTGTAACAATGAACAAGCAGTCGTATTCATAAGGTAAAGATGAGATGAGATAGAACAATTACACGACGATAGATTCCACCAGTATAGGCAGTCAATCTGTGCATCGACCGCGTAAACGATGCCACTGTGCACTATAGCATCAGACAGAAATGTTGGCTGATGAGGATTGACGATGTGCGATAACCATGTATGGCGACCGGATTCCAGATAGACTAATCCCATGTTGAACAAGGCAATGAGCTTGTAATCCATGTAGTCTTCTGATGGTGTGGGCACTTCGCAGATTACAACCTTCAGCAAACAGAGGTCGAGCCAAAAGCTCGACGCGTCTCGTGTGCAGTAGGCAGGAGTGTCCGGCGGGCTGCGAGGCTCAATGGAGGCGGTATCCAATGATGGAAGGGTGATCTCTCGCTGGGTGTAGATATCCACGAGACGCCACGGACTACCGGATTGGTGGATGAGGACGATCCAGTTGGCCCTCATGCCTGCCCACTAGTGGCCGCACATGAAGGACAGGTGGACGGGTAGTGGTAGCACGTCGAGGGGCACCACGACAACCTCCGTAGGATCGTCAAGTCAGTGTCTGGGCCACCTACAAGGATCGGGCATCAGCAAGAAGGGTGTCTTGAAAAGAGCCGTCCGGTTGCAGACGAGTAGACGGTACAAAGACACCGAGCATGCGGCCAGACGGACGGTGCTGAGCAGGTCCATATGATTACAGATCTGCTCCAAGAGAACATTGGGGAGGGAATTCCAATCGCGGCTCTGTGTGTCAGTCGATTCTGCCATATGGTTTTTTAGGGCACTGACTGATTGAGGTTTTTGGTGCCTGCGAGCCAGCGGGGAAGTGGATTCGGGCGGGAGAGCGAAGAAGATGGTGTGTGTGGCCGAGCAGTGAGCGGGGGGATACGGTACGCGCGAGCTACCAAGGAAGATGGCGCAGGAGGGCGAGTAGTGAGCGGGGGGAAATGGTGTGCGGCCGACGACGGGGAAGAGAGGAGGAAGAAGAGTGGAAGATGGGGAAGAAAGTGCATTAAATCTCAATTCTACTAGTACTACTACCAGGATAAACCGTCCTTCGCAGTGTAAATAGTCATGCCGATGACATGTGGGTCTACCTCAAGAGGGCCCATATGTTAGTTAATGGAGGAGAGAGGTGCGTAGGCGTATTTGCGGAAGCGTGCTTCACTAGCATACATGATGGCAGTACTGTGTAAGGCTGATTTAGTAACACCAACGCGCTGGTTCAGCTTATTAATTAAGTGTCCCATCTGCTGCAGCGTGTATTGTCACTTCACTTTGAAGACTAGTTGAATAGTTCTCTCCGACCGAGATGGGGAATAATGGATTGCGAAGACTTCCTATCTACAGTATCCCTATGCCTGTACGCTCATCCGGTCGAACAAGATGAAACATTGGCCAAGGCAACCGGCGCCAATAATGTAGGAGTACTAGTACTACCTCCTTTCCGGTTTATAGGGCTCAATTCAAAAATCTCATCAACCAAGGTAGATGATGAGTGGTGGAATAATTTTTGTAGTTTGCAAAAACATTCAATTAATGCGCTCGTTTTCCTCAAAAAATTATGTTTACCAATGCATTTATTTTGTGTCAAACTTTGACCATCTACTCCCTCCATGCAGGTGAATAAGTCATCTTTGGTTGTGCACCGTGACCAAGGAGGGAAAAACAAGAGAACTTAATGTTTATTTGCTACTCCCTCCATTCCTCAATATAGTCTTTTTACACATTCAAATGGAATACAACATACGGATGTATGTAGACATGTTTTAGAGTGTAGATTCACTCATTTTGCTCCATACATAGTCACTTGTTGAAATCTCTAGAAAGACAAATACTCCGTATTTGGGAACAGAGGGAGGCTTTTACTCCGTATTTGGGAACAGAGGGAGTATCACCATATGGAGGGAACAGAGGAAGCTTGAAATATGAACATGTCAATGGGAGGGAGTAAAAGCCTCATGCATGCATGAAACATGCAACACTCATGTACACATGGACGCACGCAACACTCACGCACCCATGCAGCACACAGCACACGACACAACACACACGCTCACGCTAAAGTGCTCAACCTACTCCCTATGTCCGTGAAAGACTGTACATTTAGAGATTTACACATTGACTAGGGCATAATTAATGCCCAAAAGTAGCAGACTTATGTATGCATGCGACTATTGAGAGAAGAAGATTAAATGAAGGTTGTTGCATGCTGTAATTAAGGATAGACATGTAGCCTATAGCTAGAGCACAAGTTGGTGCATTACTCAATCAATATCGATTTAGATTAAAGGCTAAATGCATTGGAAGTGTAGATGTACACTCTTTGTTTTTTAGCCGACGTACACTCTTTGTTGGAAGACCGAGGGAGTACACGTGCATGCACTCACATACACAGCCAGGGTGGTTCGCGCGCAAGGGTTGGACTTCTGTCACGCCTGCGCAAAGTTTTGTTTAACTTATTTCTTTGCTCTGCCAACTGACAGGTGGGACCCAAAAACTAGGTGACAATTTATCCAGTCAACAAAGTGCCATGTCAACAATATGGCCGGTCAGTAGGGTGCAATACAGTGCTCGATGATGAGCTAGCGATCGTATAATCACCGCAAAGCCATATATAGTGATCGTAAAGAGTGTATTGTTACATACGTTGACCGCTAGTGTATTTTTCCGTTTCAAATTAAGCCATATTATCCGGAAAGGATGCAGTATGGACTAGTACTAGTACTGCTTTGGTGTGTCCCGTCAACTCGCCGAACAAGGAGAAGCTTGCTTACTACACCTCTCCCTCGCCCACGCGCGCGGTGGCTCGAAGGACGAGGAGAGGGTTTTGACTACAGCGCCCTCTCCCTCTCCCTATCGCTCGCCCTCGCCCTCGCGGTGGACGTGCAACAGTTCAATTGGTGTCAGATTGCCAGAAGCATATTGTATTGTAGTATCATCATTGTTGGACCTTCCGAAGAGGCGAAGAGCCAAGTGCAAGGTTCACACAAGTACGAACTGTTGAACCTCCCGAAGAGGCAAAGAGCCAAGCGCAAGGTTTTATAGGAGTTGTCGTCCTAGTAGGAGTATACTACAACTATAGCGAACGATGCTACTGTATGATGCCGCCACGTTACCTATATCCAAAGCCGTGCCACCTTTTTTTCTCAAAGAGTGCATTGGAGCCCGTGCAACAACCACACAAGTTGCACGTACACATAACACATTTACTAGTAATAAATTCTAAAGGACAAATACTAGTATGCCACACAAGTTGATATCCAATTCATGTGATAAATTTGTGGAGGTGCACGACTAGTCTACATATATTCACAGCGCTACCGTTCACAATTTACCATACTGCACTTACACGTTATAGATGGGCTACATGTCCTCCTCCAGGTTCCAGTCCCAGGTGTTCTTCATGGATGGCACGATCCATAGCGCTGGTCAACGGGAATCATTGTCGCAACTTTCTAGTCCGGTTCCACACGATGGAGACTCATCCAAGCTGAAGAGGCATAAATCAGGGATAGCGTGTCCCAGCATGTCGTTCATCCGGCGGTGTGCACTGAAGACACAACCATGCTTCATGAACGGCAGGCCTTCGGTGTCGTGCACTGAAGGTGGCATCCGCTTCACAATGTGGTAGTTGTCCCCAATGAAAAGCGAGTACTCTCCAAGAGTGTTCCTCGGCACCCATGTAGCATCACGGGGGTCGAACTCGGCGCCATTCATCTGGTACACGCGGCATCTAAGATCTGGACACATGGTGACGTACATAGTCAAGGTCCATGCATAATAATGTTGTGCTCAAATATGGCGTCAGTAATACTGTGCAGCAAATAACTACTCCGGTATAGAGGAAGTAAAATAACCGGCTTATTATATATAGCCACTCTTGGCTACATGGATGAAATTGTAAGACATGGAAAAACAAAAATGGTGGCAGCTAGCGGGTTCATGTCTTCAAGGGCCGATCGTGGTAGATTGTGTGACCATGTTGCACATCAGTCGTACCATGGGTAACGACTGCTAAGATAGTTGATCCCAATATGCAATAGTCAGCTACAAGGTTCTAGGTTAGACCGAATCACGGATGCAAATGCACATCCAGGATCAGCGATCTTGTTTTGATCGGGGGATGACTAGTCCCTGCAAAATAATGGAGTACCGTTAGAGATGCAAATGATGGTTTGTGCATTTCGTTTGTAATTTCCCATATCGTAGGATGGCAACCAGATGAAACAAGTCCCCTGGTTTGTCACCGCGAAGATGCAGCCTAGATGGCACACGGCGTCTTCGAGCGTGTAGGGGTACAAATCTGCAGTAGCCAAGATGCGCTAGCCTCTGTCGTTACTTCCTGTTGAATTGTTGGCAATCCTTATGTCGAACACCGCGATGAGATAGTAATCATCGTAGCCGCGTCGCTTTGTCGGAAGGTCCGCAATTGCTATCTTCTTCAATCTCATGTAGGCATCATCATACGTATTCAGGCCCAGCCAGTCCGGAAGGCCGATCCCAATGGTGGAGAAGGGGTCTACGGGAATGGCCGCACTGTTGTGGATGTTGTGCAAAATGATGGTGGTATTCGGCCGCAGGTATGCAAGCTAATCTTCGTTGGCACCGACCCGGACCTATATATAAGACGGTGGGCAGTGGAGAAATTATGGGATGGAAATGGAATAACTATGTACTACATGATCAAACTCCATGACTGACCTGCTCATCGGACAAAATCCAACTACCTCTCAACATCGGCAACTCTAGCGGAGTCAACGTGCAACCATGGCCAGGGAGCGGTGGACTGTTCGAAGGATTGTCCCATAAAAGAACCTTCTCCTCGAGGACGCATGGAAGACCAACAAGCATGGCCTTTTCCCAAGCCTGTTTTAAGCACCATCTTGAAAAAGTTGGTGCAGGAAGCACCGAGTCTTGCGGCAGTGAGGACGTCAGAGCGGCGTGCGATTTCTCTGAGAGGATCGTCGTCCAAGGTCTCCCAGCCCCGACGAGGAGGAGAACCGCCTGGCGAATCCATGGGAGCAGCGACGAACTGCCTTCTCTTCGGGGGGAGGGGAACTGGCGAGGAGGAGATAAGAGTGTAGTAACCGCAGGGCCTCATACCTTCCAACTATAGCTCCTCGATCGTTCCTTAGCGAAGGGGTGAGGCTATTATTTACTACGTACTCGTACTGTAGCAGTACTAGTACTACTTTCTCAACTAGTAGTGCGATGTACTGTACTTCTAGTATAGTGCACCAGTTTTGAACTCTTGAATCTCAGGGCCAAGGAGCTACACTTGGAAGTGGAGGGTAGTACTATTCTAGAACCATCGCTGTACTATCAATGCGGGGAAAGTACACCTGCGTAGTGGGTACTCTCGGTGCTCTATTCAAGCACGTAGCTGGCCTACTCAGTCGCTCCTCTCACGCACACACTAGCAGCCTGTTTATCAACAACGGTTACTGCGGGGCAGAAGATTTGAATTATTTGATACATTGAGACTAGGCTTTTCGCTTCCATTTGTGAAGGTGTAATGGATCTCGTCGAACTTTGTTAGTAGTTCCTTTTTTATGAATGAGATGAGGAAAAGCTTTTGCCTCCGTTTAAAAAAAATCGAGTCAAGAGGAATTTCTTTTATAGATTCGATAATGGAGTGAAGTCCATGCGTGCAATGCCACAAGCTACAGAGTAGTAGAGCACTAGCACTTTACGTACAGAGCCATGTTGCATAGTTCCCAATGCCGCGCTAGGCTTTTTCGGCTCCTCTGGCTTAATTGGGAGGTGCTAGTTTAAATACTCTACTAGCTAATGAGGAAGCTGCAAGCGAGGTGTGGCTAGGGCGAGCACGCGAGCCACGAGATGATGGGAAGGAAAACCCATTCACGTGGCTGGGCTATCCAGTGCACCCAGATTGTGGCGCGACACGTCCGTTCGACTTCAAAACTCAAACTACCTGTGTACAATATTGGCTCGCAGCGAAGTTACTATTTAAAAAAAGGCCGCCGTGCGTTCGGCCGGGTTCGAACCCACAAAACGAGGTATACACTCCCGCGACCACTAGTAGTACTCATTGGAGTACAACACATCCTAGAATCGCCTTTTGTCGCTAGTAGTACATTCTTCCTTACAAGAAACCACTAATAATGCCAAGAAACCACTAATAATGCCAAGAAACTACTACCACTTGCATACGTGGTAGACTTAAGATAAGACTACCTTATCAACCATTGTACTACATGCCCTTACCAACCAGCCCTACCAAGAAACGACTACTCTACAAAGTGCCATTATAGGCACGTTTCAACCCATGTCGCCCCTTAAGTCAACGCCTTTTATTCGACGGACAAGTTAGGCGTTATGACTTGTGGCACCTACATGTCAGTCTGCACAAAAATCCCTGAGTGACCTCCTACCTCCGGCCCGTCCACCTAGTCATCCTCGGCCATGGGACGCAGCTACCGCCGCCGGCAGAAGGCGAGGTCAAAACCGCCGGCGGTGCGGAGCCCATCTTGCGGCAGCTCGGATGCCAGCTCCGTCCAGCGCTCGCGGCTGCTAGCTAGCCAAGATAGCTCCGTCCAGCTGCTTGTCTGCAAGGTTTGCTAGCTAGATTGGCATGGGGGCGAGGTGGCTTGGTCGCGTGCACCGTGCTAAGGCTAGCCATCCGGCTCGAGCGAAGGCCAGCGCGGCGGGTTGCTCACGCGTGAGTCTAGCGTGGCGTTCAGCCCATCCAGTCCAGCGGAGGCCAGCGTGGCGTCAGGCCAACCAGTGCGGAGGCCAGCGTGGCGTTCGGTCCGTCCGGCGGAGCGGCGGCCAACTCGCTCATCACCGGCGCCACCGACGAACACGCATCAGTACTGTTTGAAGTAATGTTTAGGAAAAATAATGATTTGAGGGGGAATAACAGGATAGAAGGTCAGATGTGGGTCCCTCGTGTCAACGGTCAAACAAAATGTGTTGGTTTAGGCTACCTCGCCAGCACGGACGTGTGGGCCAACCCTTTCATAAACGGGTTTAATCGAGTCTAATCGGCACTAGGTAGTAGTTTTTGGCGCGGATTAAGAATTTTTGGGTATTTTTTTGCTATTTTTTGTACAATAGTTTCTTCCTAGGGCTGGTTGAAAGTGGTAGTTTTTTGTTAAATACTCTACATACTGTAAGTAGGAGTGAAAGTTAAGATTTGGAAGCAAATAAGCAAGGCTAGTTACATAGTGCCTATGTGTACGTGATTGAAAGTAAATATCAACAATGAGTGACTACTTGATGGAAAACTCGAAACTATGGAAATACTAGCATTTTTTGCATGGTTGGAAATACTAGCAATGTTCACGTGCGTTGCAACGGATCATAATTAGAAAAATACTTATTCACAAACTTGATACAAAACACTCTAATTTTGATATTCATATATCACTAGAGATATATTATGTTTCAATCAGGAAATATTCCTTGGGCTGTTTTGGTGAGGTGAGGGAGGGGTGTGGTTGGTTTTAAGATACTAATTATGGGTTTTTATGCAAACTGGTAGAGAAGTGGGATGTTGGTGAGAAAAAGGCAACAACTTACCTCACCGTCGTTAGATGTAGATCTAATGGTCAGAAATGACGGATGGCAGACACACCATCATCACCAACTTAGTCTTCTGTAGGAGTACTAGCAAGATGTCCATGCATTGCACGGAACATCAAGATGCATTTTTTTATAGAACACTTGTTGTGATTGACCCATGCGGGAGTAATCCCATGTGTAAAAACTAATGATATCTCGAGAAAGAGGAGATAAGGTGAAGAGGAGTGGGGCGTGGTGGTGATTGGTGGTCGGACTGAGCGGAGGCATAGAGATGGACGACGCCAGCAGTGGCCACCAAGCCAGTTTGTTCCAAAGGCTTCCTTTTTTAATTGCTCAACAATGAGGTTGTTGGAGATAAGGATGAACGAGGGAAGGCCTTGTGTGCAAATTGGAGAGAGGTGCGGGTATCTTTTAGTTTAATTTCCATCCGTCAGATATAGATCGGACGGTCTATATTGCAAGATGGCACGCATACCATCATCACCAACTCGGTTTTTTTATAAAAGAAGAAATATAAGTATGGATATACAAATGTATTATCGATACTTGTTTCCATAAACTAGGATCTACATTCTATTCAACGGCTCGGCATGTGGGGCATTAGCACAATGACTTCTCGACTGTGTAAAACAAAGGTTTTCCCGTCGCCGATAAGGAGGGGGTGACGGCGGCGCGCTTTCAGCTTACTCTAATCCTAGTAGTCATACTAGGTGGTCTACGCACGTGTAGATTTATTCTTTTTCACGTCTCGTGTTCGCCGTACTGCCACGACTGTTGATGAATATACGGTAAGTTATTCACGGGGAAACCCTTGTTGAGCGTGTTTGCGAGAGAGAGAGAGACAGTGTGCGTGTGTGATATGTCTAGAGACTGAGGCAATGATAAGAAATTCTTTGTGTCTATGTGTGTGGATGATAGAGAGAGACATGTACATGGGGCTTTGTGTTGTGTAACGTGGAGACACATAGACATAATCAGAGAGTGAGTATGTGAGATACACATGCGGACATGGGGAGAGATGTGTGAGTTAGAGAGATGGAGAATTTTGGAGTGCCTCTGAGCTAGAGAGAGGGGGGATATATACATACCTAGAGCTGGAGAGAATATGCAAGGGTGTGTGTCTTAAAAGAAGGATCCAGATAGATGGGTGTTTGTGTGTGTCTGTGTGTGTTTGTGTGCGCGTTTGTGTGTGAGAGGGACACTACAAAAAAAGACACTTCCGTGATGATACGTGTTTGTCATAGTAGGCCACGTTTTCTGTCATGCATGTACATCCATGACGATTTTATGACAGAATCAAGATAGTCATACATGTGTTGTCGTAGAAGTGTTCCATGACATTACGATAATTATCATCACGGAAGTGTTCACTTCCATGACGATAAATGCCGCGTCATGGAAGTGCTTTCGTCAAGGGTGACCGACACATGGCATCCACCATAACGGGTCGCCGTTAAGCTATCGGGTTCTGTTTTGGATCCGATAACCTGATAACAGCCATGACTAATGATGATTTTCCATGAGTAAAATTCTCATTGGCCGACGGAACCACGTGTCAGCTCCGCGTCGGCACAGGTGTCACTCATCCAATCGGCGAGATGCGCGTATGATATGTTGACACGTGGACCGGCCCAAAAGTGGCCCATAAAGATTAAATGGGCCGGCCCAACTAAAGGCCCACGAGATTTCGCCGACCATAATGGGCTGCCCAGTTAAAGGCCCACAAGATTTCGCCGACCATAAACGGCCGGCCCAGCTAAAGGCCCACAAGATTTTGAGGACACTAATGGGCCGGCCCAGCTAAAGGCCCACAAGATTTTGAGGACACTAATGGGTCGGCCCGTTAACAGGCTGCCATGTTTTGGGCCAAATGTCGGCCCATATTTGAGCTAGTCCGTTAACAGCATGCCATGTTACGGGCCCAATAAAGGCCCATATGAGATCCGGCCCGTTAAAAGCCTACCACGTTCTGGGCCAAATTACTGCCTAGATCAGATCTGACCCTTTAAGAGGCTTTGGGCTAAATTATGGCCCATATCAAATTCGGCCCGTCAACTGGACGCTATGCTTTTGGGCCCACTTGCTAAAGGCCCATTTAGTAATTCGACCTGATATTAGTTTCGGCCTGTTAAAGTCCTGTTTAGCATTTCGGCCCTATATTTATTTTGGCCTGTTAAAAGCCCGTCATATAGTTCGGCCTAACTACGGCCCGGTTTGCATCCGGCCTGCTCATAGCCGATAATCTGATTGGGCCAAACAAGGACGAGACAATTTTGGCCTGTTAACGACCCGTGATGTGATTGGCACAATCATGGACCGGGGTCTATTTCGGCCTGCTGCCAGCCCGTGAGCTATTCGGCACGTTTCAGGCCCAACCTACTTTTTAGTCTCCTAAAATCCCATTGAGTTTTGTTGCCAAAATAGGGCCGGCGGTTTACTTGGCCTATTAGAGGCCCAAATCTACTAGTGGGCTAGTTTACATTTAGGCTTGTTAACGGAACGATTATGTAGTGATTTGCATGACGGCCCGATTATGTACCATAATTTTACGGTTTGGCCGGTTTACTGGGAAGACATGATATATATACAGTAAAACAACTGCAGCATCGTGAATAAGAAAAAACCTAGACTATACAATAAAGAAATTACAGCATATTACATCCACTCGGCATCAAAGTTCACCACTATGATAATAAAGCACAAGCAGACAGCAGATTACATACACTGGGCATCAAAGATCGCCACCAGTACAAATAAACACACCGACAAAATAATATACAAAACCGACAGCACTTCAATAGAGTTCAATAAAGGTTAGCCCTGCTCGGGAGCTGCAACGCAAGCAGCCGAGCAAGCTGATGAGACTGCACTTGTTTGACACTTATATCCTCCTCACTCTGAAAGATAAACAAACAGACATATGGCAGGTTTTGCACATATAAGTATCAGTGCTGACAATTCATCACATTTCTTACTAACGAATAAAGTGACATGGTTTAAAATAGCATTAACACAATATGGTATTGTTCAGGTTAAGACATGGCAGGACATGATATTGTGAAGGAGTTGGCAGCTTCACGACACCACTGGATTACAGATCAAGAACTCATAAGTATCAATGGTTAGTGTGCTGTCAATTTATCCCATTTCAGATTGGCAAATAAAGAGATGGTTTAAATAATAGTAGAATGATATGGCATTGTTCATAGTTAAGACATTGCAGAATATGACATTGTGCTGTAGTGGGTAGGTTCACCACACCACTGGATTACGGATCAAGAACAGAAGCATACATGCAGTGCAAAAGAAGATCACTTGCTATGTATAGTTTAAGTTACATGGTATGAAGAAGGAACTTGGTTGTACAACTGAAAAGTTAAATTGAGAAGGACAAACTTTTGTTTATGAACTACATAATAAACTTTAAACATGCAATTTGATGCAAACACCAAAACTAAACAGCTGTTGCAGTCATGCCTAACCAAATATGCACAACAAAGATTGAAGGATTGAGAAGGACAAACTTACATTATTGATGAAGACAGGCTCTATAAAGCCCTTGTCCATACTGATGGGGGGGGGGCAATTCAAGAAGTTTACCACAAAATCTTCTTCATAAGCATTGCCTTTATTCTACATTTTGCTAAGAGTAAATATAAATGTGATAATATAAAAAAATGGAGAATATTGAAGATAAGATGAAGAGTGATGCTACATAACCAAGTAGCTATAAATGTAAGTACAGCGATACAGGCAAAAGGTACAGCCAAGAGCAATGGAGAGCTAATCTTCTTCAGGACCATCGGTGTTATCCAACCGTATGGTAAGAGTAAATATAGATCTGATGCGTAGAAAATGGAGGGCAAAGGAAAATAAGTTGCAGAGTGATCATACATGAACAACTACCTGTCAATATAAGTACAATGATAAAGGCAACAGGTACTTACAAGAACAATGCAGAGCTAAAAAATTTAATTGCCATTGGATACATTCTACACTAATGTAACCATTCATACAAATCAGATAATTTGGAGCGAACAATTCATAAGCAAGCTATCATGCATACTGTTGTCACATAATGAACCAGGTATGAATGCAAGTACAGTGATACAGGACAACAGGTACTAACAAGAGCAAAGCAGCGGGCAGCATATTTGCGATATCCTGTCATTCTTTTCAAACCGGAATTCTTCTTTGAGCTGATTTCCTGCAAAAAGATCCGTAAGGCACATGCGAAAAAGTAGAAGTTCAAATTGTCATGTGATATCATAGACAGTACCTCATCCTGGGAATGAGACCAGTGCATAACAAGGTTTTTCCATTCAATGTCTTCTAAATATAGCACAGGAGACATCACCAGAAATTCATTTATAGACTTGCCATCAAAGTGTGATTTCCTCAGGTAACACCGATACTGCTGCAATGCTTCCTTGAAAAGCGCAAGCAAGCTTTGCTCGTCATGACTATCCAGATTGACCCTCGCCTACTTACAACAATGTAATGTAAATCGTTGATGTGTTCAATCAGCAGAAAACAAGAAAATAATCACCATGAATAATAGCACTTACACGTAAGTGGGACATGAAGATGTGAAAATGGTGTTTGTCTTCACTACAATCTTCCCATGATGGGAATATATGCATGTAGTCCCTAACAACATTGAAAGCATTGTCTTTAAAACTGGGAATAACTGAAATGGGGTTCCAATCTGCAGGAATTGGCCGTCTCTGCAGTTAGGATAGGTCTTCGACCGGTGGACTTGCTATACTTTTTGCTGGAGTGGGATTTTTCTGTGGTACGGCTGGTGCTATGGCAACTGAAATCGGCATACCTTTTGCTGGAGTGCAGGTCCTGTGTGGTGGGGCTAGAGGTGTGGCCAGTGAAGTACGGGTACAGTCTGCTGCAGTCGGTCCTACGTTTTGTGTCACTAGTTGTATAGCCAATATAAGTGGGGTGCTGTCTGATTTCTCTGGCACCACCACGTTTTTCAAGGACTTTGCTGGTGCTCCTTCAGGTTCGACAATCACCCTCTTCATTTTTGATGTCTGATGCACAAGAACAACATTTGAGTGGTAAAACATGGTATGATGATAGATGGAATATGCATTGATAATGGATGGGCATGGCATCTTGACATATATGATGAGTAAACTATGCAGATGGCGGTGCAACAAAGTAGAAGAAATGCAAGACAACATATGCAAGATACGCGCAATCAATAAAACCTTGCCAAATTAGAACAGGCACCTTGATGGGTGAACAGGACAGGCCATCTGCCTTTGACTCCTCGAGGTTAGAATAGTCATTAGGATCATATTTTGAACAAAAATCTACTGGTGGGGAGCGTATGAGTCTCATTGCATCCAGAATGGCACTCAATGCGTTGGTGCCAATTTTGTAAGTCGTTGCAGTGTTTCTTCCGATGCGCGGATTCTGATATTCAATGTAATTACGTATAATATTTGAGAACCATGAAAACATAAATAGTAGTGAGATTATCTTTGTAATGAAGAGGATATTCTAATATAGGGGCGCCCCTGTAAACGCTTGTGTGCTATCACTGGATTCTGATGAGAGAGCCCATGTGTGCTGTAATATGGTGCGTGCATTAATATAATCTGGCACGAGTACACAAAAATAGGTGCCAGAAGTAAGTATAGTTGGCAGATGATAGGTTCATAATATACTGTATAGAGAGTTTATTGCCAAACCATGATAACAAGAGCACACAACAACTAGGAAGATCATAGTGTACATAAAAGGGGTACACCATAACCACGATATATAAATCGGGAAAGTGGAACTAGCTGGAAAATATGGCTTTGAATTGCCGCTACTAATTGAAAGCCTATCGATCACGTACAGGCCAGCTCTATCAGCTGTTGACTGCAGATGTCCCTGCCCCTTCCGGACAAGGAACATAGTGCACGTACTAAATACAGAATAACAAAAGAGGAACATGTTAAAGAACAGAAGAGGAAGCATATTCTTGAGGTTCCGCTTCATTGCATACAATGTTGGTTGCCCACTCATGATGAATCATAGCGTCCAAAGAAATGCAATTCCATGCTGTCTCTCTATATGTGGCCACATGCATTTGGAAAATAAAGTGGGAGCATTACCTGACCAATTAAATGTGTGTCTGTTAACTAATATCAGTATCATATCACAATTCGTATTTGAAGAAGTAAGCTTTCGACTTATGATTGGTGTGTTGTTTAGCTTCAAGAGTGGACTGCTGCTAGTGCGACACATAGCAGCTACACAGATCATAGTGTAGATATAACGAGAAAACCGTAAGCATCAGGAGTAAAATCAGCAAAGTGGAACTTGCTAGAATATATGTGCTAGTATTGCCGGTACGGCTAGAAAGCTTTCGAATACCAGCTCTCTTCAACTGAAGGTGTGGTACTGTTAATATCAGTGTAACTCTCAAAGGCGACACAGCTCCCCGCATTTCCTTGCTAATCTTATAGGATTCAAGTGGGCAGGCCACTACAAATCCTATTCCTATGTTTACAAAATCCTACGAATCAAAGAGGCCCGAAGAGTTCAAAGTGTCCATCACAACCGACCGTATAGACCTCTACACTGCAAATGTCCCTGCTCATCTTCACTACAAGGAACATACTGTAGTACTATCATACTCCCTCCATTCCAAAATATAAGTCTTTGTAGAGATTTCCACTATGGATCACATACAAATGTATACAAATACATTTTAGAGTGTAGATTCACTCATTTTGCTCCATATGTAGTCCATGGTGGAATCTATACAAAGACTTGTATTTAGGAACGGAGAGAGTACTTACTAAAGAAGAACGGAAGAGGAACAAGCTAAAGAAGAGCAAGCATATTTTGGATAATAAAATGTTCGTTGCGCAGTGCCCACACATGATGAACCAGAGCTCATTAAGAATGCAACTCCCCGCTGTCTCTCTATATGTGGTGCACGTGCTTTTCGAAAGTAAAGTAGGAACATTAGCTGACCAATTAAACGTTATCTGTTTTAGTAATATCAGCATCATATCAGATTCGTATTTGAGCAACAAGTTTGGAATTATGAGTGGCACGTTGTTTAGCTTGATGGATTCAGGAGCAGTGCTAAGCATGTACGATGATGGTACTGAATATAAAGGCATGTATGCATGCAAGTCGCGTGACTTTTGTCATTTGGGTCAGTCGACCATTTCAGGCGGTTGGATGAAGATCCTACGTCTCCTAACCCTTCTTCTTCCCCGTCTCTGATTCTTCCCATACAGAACACTGCACGGGCCGCCAGCCGAACCACCGTCCCCCACAACCACCATCCCCACCCGAGCCCCTTGCTTCGCACCGGCGAACTCCGGCGAGCTCTCAAAAATCGACTGACCCAATTTTGAAATTTAGTCTACTATTATTTAACTAGTGTGGAATATAAAAGGGGAAAACCATAAGCATTGTGAGTATAGTGTTGAGCGTGTCATGGCGGATCTGAAGGTGCAAACCGGACAAAGGCAACTTCGCAACCAATGTTTGCTTTCAACTAGCAAGTAAGTGATGGACAAGAAATCAGAGTAAAGCAGTGGCGATCTATTTTCTTGCTGTGATAAATAAGTTAACATATATGAAAGAGTACCGTTTATGGTGCGGCGCCGTGTATGCATCTGCTGAGAATTTGACGATGCTGCGGTAGCGATGGCTATCGACTGCGTGGAAGCAGATCTAGGAGGGTAAACGGTGGCGGCGGGGCGTGGTGGACGAGACGGTCGTAGGAGCGGCGCCGACAAGGTGGACGACGGCGGGGATGAAGCGAGAGGATGGGATGCAAGGATCCCGGTCTGAAGCCGTGGATGAGAGAGGTCGATCTCTTATAATGGTCGACGACGTCGGGGTATCAGCTCCGGCATGGTGGAGGAGGACGGTGGTGGATGGGGTGGCGGACGGAGGAGGCTGGGGTGGAGAGGGTGTTTTGGCGCCCACGGAGTACGAATGGGGAAATGGAGGGAGAGAGGAAGGGGGAACCGTGTCTTCAGGGCGTGCTTGTCTCAAATGCGAGGAAATTTACAAACTTGGCCCCCGTTTAAAATTTCCTACATCACAGCAATATTAGTCGGTTGGGGATAGGACGGTAATCTCGCATACACCGAATATTTGCCGACGAGAGTTTGTTTTTGGCGCCCACCGTGTATGAATCGGGGAGGGAGTCGATTTCGGCCGAGGCGACACTGTGTTTTGGCGCCCACCGTGAATGAATCCAGGTGAGAGGCGGTTATGTCACGTTTGAGTGAAATTACAAACCTACCCCTATCGAAACCTATAGAAATCGAGCCGATAGGCTTGGCGTGTCAGGGATAGGCAGTAATTTCCATCTCGCGGATTTTGGTTTCGGGCGGTTACTATGACTTTCCCCGCTTCGTTCAAATTTTTGCAAAGCAAGAGTGCACGTTTACCGTGCCAACTCAATTCGAATCCAGTTTGTATTCTATTTTTGTTCGGGCGGGATCCATTTGCGATTGGAATAAAATTCTATATACATCATTTTTTTATATATACTTTCAAAAGCACGACAAAGAATTCTGCTCCTTTATATGTATATAATATGATTTACAAATACAATGATCTCAAAATCATAAGGTTGAATTCAAAAAAAAATTAAACCAAATTATGTTCTACTAAAATGTATGGATCAGTAATATCTACATATTAAATGCTAACATAGATGTGCGTGAATTCATATGAGTATGCATGTTTGATAGATCAATTTTGGTTCGAGTGTGAATTACATGTATCATCATCTCGAATTCAAATATTTGAATCCCTTTTATGTTGACTCCTTTCACGCCCATCTCTCTCGCATGTTCCTTCATGTAGCTGTCATTCTCTTTTCTCCAGCTCACCCGCACGCTCACTTCATGTTTCTCCTATCTTCGCAAACATGGTCTCTCGACGTCTCCCTTGAGAAGTGTCACACTCTCCCTATCATTATACAATACATGGTTTTCATTATCTCTCACGTCTCTACCATTCTCTGGTATCACTATGTACCTAAGCTTTCTTTTTCACCGCCACACACACAGTTTCACTCGTCTTTCACTTTGTCTTTCTCTCTATGGGGTTCTCTCACACACCCTATATGTCTCTAGATATGAATCATACCACTAAAATTACTCTCTCCTGCAGGCACAACATTTGTTGCGGTCTCCTTTCCGTCTCCATCCCAGTTATAAAACTGACATTATTCATTTGTTTACCGATCAGATAAGCCCCCTCCCCCCCCCCCCCCCCCCGCGCGCTCTCTCTCACACACACAGCTCCTGCTTCCACTCCCCTTCCCGACTATTGTCTCTCTCTCACACCCACAAAACTCTCACTTCGCACCCCCGACTCATATTTCTCTCACATCATTGATCGACTAGCCTCCAGATAGGTTTATACACCCGCACACTCGTGCTTCCACTATCGCGTACATGTCTCTCTCGTGCTCCTTGTATCTATGTAGATTTTTTGTCCCTTCTTGAGACACGCCCTCTCGATCGTGCACTCATACACTATCGCCTCATTTTAAGTTGATACCTCTTGCACACACACTCTTTGTGTCTTTGTCACACATGCACTCCGTCCTCCTCCTCTCTCCCTCTCTCTCACACACACAACACACACACACACATGGGCTTTTTGCAACAACTAGCAAGATGCCCATGCGTTGCACAAAACTTCAAGATGCATTTGTATGAGTAGTCTATCTTGTGGGAGAAAAGGATGAACGAGGGAAGGCCTTATTTGCAAATGTGGAGAGGGGTGTGGGTATCTTTTTGCAAAATTGCCATAGTTTCCTTCCTATCCGTCAGATATAAATCGGATGGTCTATATTGCAGGATGGCAGGCACACCATCATCACCAACTCTGTTTTTTATCTCTACTCTTATAAAAAGCATAGTCGGTGATGATGGTGTGCCTGCCATCCTGCAATATAGGTGGTCCGATCTATATCTAACGGATAGGAAGGAAACTATGGCAATTTACCAGCACTCCTCTCCACATTTGCAGACAAGGCCTTCCCTCGTTCATCCTTTTCTCCCACAAGATCTTGATGTTTCGTGCAACGCATGGGCATCTTGCTAGTAAGAATAGAAATTAGAGATATACGAACCACTTCTCGAATCTTGAAACCAACAACATTCCTCCCTTATCTCATCAAAACCGCCAAATGAATATATTTTGAGTGAAACATAAGATATTTTTAGTGATACACGTATTTCAAAACTAGACTCTTTTTTCTATCAAATCGGTGAATATGTATTAATCTACTTTGATCGTGTGGCAACGCATTGGAACATTGCTAGTAGTTATTACTACTGTTTAATTTTTTGGACACCCAGACAAACGGTGGAGTACATATATGAAGAGAAGAGGCGCACGCACGCAGTCGGTCTCTCACTGTCTCATACACATGAGAATTACATAAAGGCACTATTAATAAATAAACCCTAAAACCCTAGGTGCACGATTGCTGCATCCGCGGGTACCGGGCACGTGGTGGAGCGCACCTTTGTAGGAATAGTCAGCTCGCGTGATAATTTCATTCGTAGGTGTTGATGGTCGGGACCACAGGTGAACGACCTGGAGGCGGTGGCTCGCCAGTTGGCACAGATCGAGTGGCCATGTTTAAATTATCATTTTTTAGCGGGGTAAGAGTTCCAATTTTCAAGGGCGCGTTAAGTACTTAAGTAGTTTTTAGAATGATTGGTATGGAGCGAAAATGGAATTCATAACTACTACTACTTCCTTGGCGTATGGTTGTATGGGTTTATGTTGCGAGATGTTGAACCTGGTAGTTCTAGGGCAAATACTATTGTTTAGATGTTGGTTTTCAGTAATGAAAATCGGAAGGGGGAAACCCTTCTTTGATAAAAAAAACTACTACCTCCGTCCAGGTTTACTAGTCCCCATCATATTTTGGGTCAAAGTTTGTCCATGAATTTTACTTGTAAAATGTGAATGGAAAAAAGATTTTTTTATACCCAAACAAAAAAGGACTGGAGGGAGTGATTGCTCTGACAGGGCGCGACCTCTCATAGCGCAGGCATTGAACCAGCGCGCCGGCCAAGAGGGCCCCACTAGCTGCAGGCCCGGCTAAACACGCCTCCTCGCCGCATGCAACTGGCTTCAGATTGCCCCGCCTGCCTCCATTGAATCCGCGCGTGTGCCGGCAACACATCCTTCCGCGAGCCGGCCGGCATTTTAGAACACAAAAAATGATCAAAATATAATTAATTACGCATGGTCTTGACTTGTTGTGCTCGCACTGGTAGCATGAACTAGAGGTTTTTCTTTATTTATAACTCTCCTCACATTTTTTGGCTTTGAAGTGAATCATGGTTGTGGACATTATCTATGAATGTGCATATATCTATGAACATGAGTTTGATGTGGAAGTTGAACTTGGAATGTTGGGCTTGCGCGTGAACTATACCATGTCCAATATTTCATCCGTTATTGTTTGGAAAGTAATTGTTGTTATTACATGACCCTAAAAAGATTATTTTGTGCCACATCAGTAGATGCACGGACATCACAACAGGCATGCTGACTAGATAAACATTTGAACCTAGCTATTATGAAGGAAAACTTGTATTGACAATAGTTTTAGATAGCAGGAGATGCCTAGCCTGCTCAGCCTCTGCTAGCTTCTTTCTGGCTTCTTCCATCTCTTCTTTGGCTTGAGTGAAGAGAGCATCTGATTGCTCTTTTCGCTTCTTCAAGAACTCAGCTACATTCTCAAGAGCTGCTGCACGCTTTCTTTCAGCCTTTACCAGAGCCACGAGGACATGAACAGTTGACGACTCCACCTGGCTTGCGTGTAATCCAACATCATCTAGGAATTTGCACCTTGTGTCTAATCCAGCATCATTAGGGAACTGGCACCTTCTGTGTACTCCAGCCTCATTTTGGAAACATGATCTCGAGGTTGACCATACTTCCCTCCTCACAGGAACTGCATCCTGACATGAAGTTACTTCTTTTTTAGATCAATACTCAGAGCAACCCAGATCCATTTAGTAGAAGCCAGATAAACAGGACTCGGAGAAGTGAATTCAAAAGGAAAAATATAAAAATAGACTACAGGTGAGAATGCCCACTTCCTACATCAAGTTAAAAGCGAAAGCAGTAGGACGATTAAGACTCTTCTTATTACACATGAAGAACACGAGGCTAAGAGAAACAGAAACTACAACATATACACATCGAAGAACATGAGGCTAAACGAAAGTAATTGAAAGGGTGTTACTTACCAAAGCTTGTTTTACAGGTTTGGTGCAGCTCCTTTTTGACTTGCCATGCTCCTTGAAGATGTCCCCAATATCCCGTGTTTGGTCTTCGTTGCTCCTCTGCATGTTCGCACTCGTGGTTTTAAAATCTCAACATGGCAAGAAAAATATACTAGTAATACTCACGCATCTTGTGGGCAACATTAAAGCACTCGTCTGCCATGTTAGAGCATCTCCACCAGAAGTGCAACACGCGGCGCTTTAAAAAAGTGTCTACAGTGCTGAGATCGAGAAGTAGAGATAGAGAGTAGAGACTAGAGAGTAGAGACATAGATGGTTCTCAGCATAGATACAACATAGATAGATAAAAAGTAGATAGTTCAACTACTTCTCTTCATCCGACTCCCCCTCGGTGATGTCCTCCTCCAACGTCTCAATGTAGGCGTGAAGATATCGATCGTCGTCGGATTCCTAGGGCGACGCTGCTCCTAGCCTCATGTTCAATTGAGCGTCCTCTTTTCGCGTACGCTTGTCCTCGCGATAGGCGGCTCGCTCCGCCCTCCTCTTCTCCCTCTCCGCCCTCCTTTGCGCATAGAATTCACGCTCGTTGATGATGTCCTGCGGGAAGCGTTGGTGCCACAGTGCCATGGCTTCCTCGTCCATCTCGGCGATGCCGAGACGGTGCTCCCGCCTCCGGTTGTCACGACGATCCTCGTCGGTGATAAGCCGCGGCAGAGGCGCGAGCTCCTGCACCCGCTCCTGCGTCGGCACGTTGGGGTAGTTCAATGTTCTATAAGGCCATCGGAGGCGCCACGCCGCCACATCATACGCGCGGGCAGCCTCGTTGGTGGTGTTGAAATTGCCGAGGCCGAGGCGCATCCCGCGGAACCGGATCTCGGCGGAGAAGCCGCCGGAGGGGCGCGCGCAGATGTCGCGGCATCCCCAAGTTTCCCGGTGACGCGGCGGCATGGTGGCGCGGCGGCAGCGAGGCGAGAAAGAGCGGGGAGAGAGCGGTGGCGAGGCGCGGAGCGGGGAGGGAGCGGTGGCAAGGCATAGAGCGGTGGGAGGGCGTTGGATTTTATAAAGCGCGCCGGACGCCGCGCGCCAAAACTAGCACGAGCCCGGCCGCTTCTTCTCGCGCGCGCGCGATCCTTTCCTGACGTCCCTGCTATCTCTACTCTCTTCTCTACTGTTATATTTTTTTATTTAATATTTATCTCTATTCTCTTCTCTACTGTTATATTTTTTATATTTAATATTTATCTCTACTTCTCTACTCTCTACTCTTTTTTTCTACTTTCACTTTTTTCTTTTAGAAAATAGAGTTGGTGATGATGGTGTGCCTGCCATCCTGCAATATAGGCCGTCCGATTTATATCCGACGGATAGGAACGAAACTATGGCAATTTTGCAGAAAGATAGCCACACCCTCTCCAGATTTGCAAATAAGGCCTTCCCTCGTTCATCCTTTTCTCCTACAAGATAAACTACTCATACAAATGCCTCTTGATGTTCCGTGCAACGCATGGACATCTTGCTAGTTCTAAAAAACTTTCCATCATTTGCCACACTACTTGTTGCAGATGAAGAACCTACCCAAGCACAGCGTGATACAGGAGTGACGCACAATTACAAGCTGATATTATGTTGGACAATGGAGGCTATAACCAATTACTTTTACGGGAACAATAGCAACCAGGAAATTTGAAGGGTAGGTATGAACAAAATTGGAACTGCACATGTACTGCTAAGTGATTCAATACACACATTACCAATCGAGGAGGAGAGCGATGGTCGCGGAGGTCTCTGTGCATCATGGTCAGCAACGGGAGTCAGTTCATTGTCCACGACGGTGGTGCTTCTATGCTTGGCGTCGGCTTCCGGGAAGCAGATCCGAGACTGTGGAAGACGGTGCCGGGGAAGAGGCTCCATGTACGATGATGACGGTGGACCGTCTCCACTGCGGCGTACGAGGTCGTCGATGAGGCAGATGTGCTGTGGTGGACGAGTGCGCCGATGGAGAAGGGAAGGAGCACGAAGGCTGCGGTGCCATGGAGAAGTCTATTTTGGTGTGGGGATAGAAAATGGGGAGTATTCAGGTGTACTACTCTGGGTGCCGGGGTGGGGTTGGCTGGGTAGGGTGAACCTAAAGTTACAAAAACAGGCCCCTACCAAGCATAATCCGTAGACCTCTTCTGAAGGTTATGATGGTAACTTTGCACTGCTCGAATCAGGGTCGCGAGAGATTTTCCCACCGACCTCAAAATTTTGTGACACTGAACTCCCCGTGTGGCGTGTTGGGTGATTGGGCTAAGCAACTAGCGAGTAGTACTAGTAACTACTAGTACTCACTCCGATTTTATTAACTCTGCATATTAGGTTTGACCGATGTCAAACTTCCTAAAGTTTGACCAAGCTTATAGAAAAATATAAACATTTACCATAACAAATATGTATGATGTGAAAGACATTCCATAATGAATCTAATGGTATTTATTTGTTATTGTATGTGTTAATATTTTTTGTTATAAACTTTCTGGGAGTTTACAAAACTTGACTTTGACCAATGCTAATACGCGGACTTAAATAAAAACGGAGGGAGTACACATTTGTTTTCTTAGTTTGTAGTGAATTAATCATTTGTTATTGTGAAATAAATATATTAGGCTACTGACTTCAAATGTAATGGTCTATACAATTCAATAATTACAATCATTGTTGAATTCCATGATGTATATGAGGTCTATAGTACTTCTCAATATGCTCAAACTCACATAATCCCAATCAAATGAGAATCTAAATGCATTTCATAGTTATTACTTTGTAGGATGCAATAAAACCAACCAGAACTCTACATCATCCATTATAAAAGCAACATTTTGAACACATCCCAATGTGTGAATGAAACTTGTAGAGAGAGCTTGCGAAGATGGAGCAGATAGGGCGGTAAAGATTGTGTGTATGTGGACAAGACAGTAGGAGAGAGAGAGAGATAGAGGAAGAAGTTAGGTCTGTGAGATAGATGGAGACATGTAATATACGTGAGATGTGCGTGCATCCGGATTCTGTAGACGTGGAAGGAGAAGAGACAACAGGTTTGATGAGAGAACTGGAAAGACATGGACGAGAGGGGAAGGATCTCGTCGGTTGAGGGATTGATAATTTTGTGCGGGAGAGAGAGGGATTGGTAATTTTGTGCGGGAGAGAGAGTGGGGAGGAGTCAGTCAGCCGTCGTCACATCATCCTGCTTCCAAATGGCCCCGCATTCTCTAGTGCAGTGTGTCGCCGTCTTCGATCTCCTCAATGCCCTCTTTGAAGGTTGAGGTGTTGTGCATGCTGGGGTGCAGAGAAGCACAAGCGAGAGTGGTCTCCATATAGCCTTGGATGGGGATGAATTGTGTGCTCGGGGGAGGGGGAGTGTGTGCGGGGTGTGTGTGTGTGTGTGTGTGTGTGTGTGTGTGTCAGGTATTGAGAGAAATCAAGCCTATGGAGAGAAATGTGTGTGTATGTGATAGAAAGCTACATGCTAAGTAGGGTTTTCACGAAGAGATTGTGCGTGCGAGATAGAGAGCGATGTGCGGGCCTTGAGGTGGGCAGGGGCCGGGTGAGGGTGTCAAAATGTGTGCGTTGATGCATGTGTTACATGCGATCATGCGAGGGACGGACGAATCGAGAGAGATGGTTGTTGTGTTACGGATGCTCCTCTCTATTTCTCTCTCTCTCTCACACACACAAGTACAAATAGAAGACCATTCTCTCATGTATACACAACGTATCGGCATCTGTCTATGTCTCACTCATGCATGATCATTTGCACATTCACACCTCTCTATGTCTCTATCACACACACACCGTCTCCACATTGCCCTTCCGCCACAACACACATATGGACACATACACACGTTCTCTCTCAGTCACACACACAAAATCAGTATTAAAAAAACTAGGGCGCACCTAAAACGTCCAAATCCAAATAAACACAAAGTGGAGCTAAATTCAAATATATGGAAATATTGTAGCGTCAAGAACTTTTCCAGGAAAAAAAGTTGAGTAATATTCGGGGATTGTTTTCACACACACATAAAGGTTCGGTGGGTGTCCTTCGAGCGCGACATGGTGACGCATTGTTCGATCGATCGCGCGGCCGCAGTTCACGCGCTTGCACAGGATTCCGTATCATGGGTATGGTAACTAATATAAGCGTTGCCTCAGTCTAATGTTCACGGAGTAATGCTACACACACGGGCACGTTACGGGGGTTGTACGGACTAATTAAATATTAATGGCTGTGATTTAGTTAAGTAGGACGGGCCCCACCACTTAGAATCAGGGGGGCCAATTAAATTAGGCGATGTTCCTCAGTCCGTGTGGTCCGTTGAAACGTCCCCGTGAATGTAGTATTATCGATGTTTACATGTACTAGTACGTTTTTCTTCTAAGTTTGACCAACCCTATATAAAACTAAACTGAGCTCCCATACGCGCACTCATCAATATGCCGCCGCCGCCGTTGCACATGCCCGCGCCCGCCTGCTCCGGCCAACCATTTCTTGCCCATCACCGCAGTGTCGCCGCCATCCCTGTACCATGAAGCCAAAGGCTCGCCCGCTCAAGTCGTTTGCAGTCCCTCCTCGCGATGCCGCCGCGCTGCCAAGCACGCGAGCAGTTGGTGGGGCCGCCTCTATGCACGCAACGTACAAAGAGGAGGATGAGCGCGTGCTCCAGCACGCCCGCGAGGAGGAACTAGCGTGTCATTGTCGTCTTCGCCCGCGCGGAGGAGGCGCGCATGGTGGCTGTCGTGGCGGAAGCCGGTCGCGCCCGCGCCGAGCCCACAAACCGGGTGCGGACGCGGAATCTACCTTCGAGACCTTGAATGCCACGTGGATCCTGCAATCTGAAGGAGCAATTTGGGTCAGTCGACTCTTGTGAGCCGTTGGATGCAACATGGATGGCTAGAAGGGCTTCTTCAACCTCCAAAATTGATGCACTGTTCATCTTCTCAGCCCGCCACACGCCTAACCGCCTGCCGCCACCGCCCCGCCCTCCCCTAAACCGCCTGCCACCGCCATGCTCTCCCCACCCCCACCATCCGTTTAACCCCGGGCACAATCCATTTTTTCCGGCGAACTGCATTACACACCCAACACTCATAAGATACTTCATGGGCACCCTGCCACCCTAATATAGATACTGGGGTAGCTTCTCTGCCGTCTTCTTCCTTCGCTCCGTCGAACTTCTTTCACAAATCGACTGACCCAAATTATACTACTAGTACGAATGTGTTAAGTACAGTAGGAACACGAAGATACGAGCAATAGAACCAACTGCAAGAAGAACAGTAGTAAGAGATAGTACTAGTACTACTGTACGTACTAAAGAGTTCAAATAACGAGAAAGAACATAAAGATCAAATAACGAGAAAGAACATAAACATAGTTCTGCTTGGGGCTCAGCACAACATGCCCCTGAAATAAAACTAAGCAACTAGTCCGTTTGACACTGTAGTAGAACCAGCATGAGCGACGACACTGCCACCTTACTCGGAGTCCGAGTCCACGTCCTCGACTTCGTCCTCGTCCCTCTTCATCTTCCTCTTCGCTGTCGCTTCTTTGCTTGAACCGGGCACTGGGCTCTGCTTCTTCATCCAACCCTTGTAGATATTTAAACAAAGGTAGGCATCCATTGCTGCGTACAGGATGTGATCTTCATCTATTGTCTTCGACTCCCATGCATGATGAAACTCGTGGTGAGGTTTCTTCAGTTTAGCGTACGAAGGATCAATCATGGCTGCTGGCAGGGTCAGCATTGAAGGCTGGGAGGAGGACACCAGGCTTGCCTTCTGGAGATCGAAGGGCTGGCCTACAACGAGGCCTATCCGACCCAGGACATCTCTGTCGTTCCTAAAGTCTATAGTAACGAATTTCACTCTTTCATCCTTGAGGAAGTTCTTAAAATCTTGGCACTCAACGTCGGCATGGCATATGTGGTAGGCCAAGCACATGTTATGTACGCAAACCTGGATCACAGTGGGCTTCTTCTCTGCCTCCTTTAGAATCTTTTCACTTTCCAGGACTGTGGTGTACTCAACATCTAGCCCAGTGACCCACTCATCCTTTGAGTTTTCGAACATGCTTCTAAAGCGAGCAATCTCTAACCTGGTACTCAACGGCGACCATGGAGATTTGGGAGGCCATGGATTTTGGAGGAGGGTTAGGAGAAGTTGAACTGGTGTAATGTGAAAGGACATGACGACTGGGAGCGAACTATTGTAAGGTAGAAGACGGGGATGAGTAGGGCGTGCAAATGGCATGGGGTTGTTGGCTTTCCCGGTGGATAAACGGTTGCAAGCCCCCAAAGTGTTCTCGAGTACTATGCGGGACCCACTAGATGTCATGCCTACTAGACCCATATCGTAGGCCTGACGGTATAGCTTCTGCCTATTCGCACGCCATGCTGGCGCGTGGATGTAACTTCACTTAATCCCCTCAACCGCCGCGCATTCCACGACCTTCCCCTCCGTCGTGCGGTCGCGCCCTTTGAGACTTTGACCGGCTATAAATGAACAATTTTTTGCCTACTCCGCATGCATGATACTCCCTCTGGTCCTTTTTACTTCCGTCAACCGTTTGCAAAGTTTTTGACCAAATTTATACTAAAAATATCAATATCTACAATACTGATTATATTGAGTATAAAAACTATGTTTTATAATGAGTATAAAAATATTGATTTGACATTGTGAATGTTGATGTACATTTTTCTATAAGTTTGGTCAAAGTAGAGGTACATTGACTTCAGACAAAACTTAATGAAAATGCACAATGCAGACTAGTTCCTCCGTCCAGGTGCGTGCCATGTCCTATCTAGTCATCACAATAAGGTTAGCTATTAGAGTACCACTACCTCCCTTCTAGTTTAAAGGGCTCGGTTCAAAAATTTCACCTACTCTTACCAAGATAGAGGCGGTGGAATAGTTTTTGTAGTGGTTCCTAGAGTCTGGACTCCATCTTCAGGAACCTTCGCCGCCGCTGGCAAGAATGCAAGGAGATGAACCAGAAAGGAAATGAGGCTGGAATGAGTAGTTCCGTATTTTATACAGTGGTAGAGGTGGGTAAATATCTGCTATATAGTACCTCCGGTGACAAGGCCATGTCTCTATGCACACACATCTCAACCATTGGTTCCAAGTAGATCGAACGACTCATGTTGTCCAGAGGCAGACATACCATCACCACCAACTGAGATTTTTCTAGGAGTGGTCATGCATGCATGTGGTGTAATTAATGCATCGATTTACACAAATTTTTGAGAAAAACGAGAGTACTAATTAAGTACTTTTGCAAACTACGGAATTAATTCCACCATTCATCATCTACCTTTGTTGAAGAGATTTTCAAATTAAGCCCTATAAACTGGAAAGGAGGGAGTACCACATTACCACCACTATGGCCAGCCTTAATCATCGCATGCAATAATTTAGTGCACCTTGAAATCTGAATGCCTGCTTGACTCTCCTTCTCCCTCTAGCAGTCCCACCACTCCACCCCATGTGGAAAAAATCTGCATGCATGACTCTCCTCCCCGCGGTCGTCCAATCTGTTGTGACCAGCAATATTTCCACCCCTTCCCTCACCCATAATTTACTCCAACAAATATGCCCACGTAGCTGCTTCAGTTACTTAACTGTAGGTGCATTGGGTCACTGACATGTGGGCCCAACAGGCATCAGGCCCACATGTCAGTGACGCAACTGGACCTGCAGTTAAGTCAGTGAAGCTCAGTCCATATATTACGTAGGTGTGCCATTGCTCGCTATAAATACTGCGCCTTTGATACGTCTCCAACATATCTATTTTTTTTATTGTTCCATGCTATTATATTATCTGTTTTGGATGTTTAATGGGCTTTATTATGCTCTTTTATATTATTTTTGGGACTAACCTATTAACCGAAGGCCCAGTGCAAATTGCTGTTTTTTGCCTATTTTAGTGTTTCACAGAAAAGGAATATCAAACGGAATCCAAACGGAACGAAACCTTTGCGAGGATCTTTTTTGGAACAAACGCAATCCAGGAGACTTGGAGTGGAAGTCAAGGAAGCAACGAGGCAGCCACGAGGCAGGTGGGCGCGCCCAGGGGGTAGGCGCGCCCCCACCCTCATGGGCCCCTCGTAGCTCCACCGACCTACTTCTTTTACCTATATATACTCTTATACCATGAAAACATCTAGGGGAGCCGCGAAACCACTTTTCCACCGCCGCAACCTTCTGTACCCGTGAGATCCCATCTTGGGGCCTTTTCCGGTGATCTGCCGGAGGGGGATTTGATCATGGAGGGCTTCTACATTAACACGGTAGCCTCTCCGATGATGTGTGAGTAGTTTACCATAGACCTTCGGGTCCATAGTTATTAGCTAGATGGCTTCTTCTCTCTCTTTGGATCTCAATACAAAGTTCTCCTCGATCTTCTTGGAGTTCTATTCGATGTAATACTTTTTGCGGTGTGTTTGCCGAGATCCGATGAATTGTGGGTTTATGATCAAGATTATCTATGAACAATATTTGATTCTTCTCTGAATTCTTATATGCATGATTTAATATCATTGCAAGTCTCTTCAAATAATCGGTTTAGTTTGGCCTACTAGATTGATCTTTCTTGCAATGGGAGAAGTGCTTAGCTTTGGGTTCAATCTTGCGGTGCTCGATCCCGGTGAAAGAAAGGGAACCGACACGTATTGTATTGTTGCCATCGAGGATAAAAAGATGGGGTTTATAACATATTGCTTGAGTTTATCCCTCTACATCATGTCATCTTGCGTAATGCGTTACTCTGTTCTTATGAACATAATACTCTAGATGCATGCTGGCTAGCGGTCGATGTGTGGAGTAATAGTGGTAGATGCAGAATCGTTTTGGTCTACTTGACACGGACGTGATGCCTATGTTCATGATCATGCCTAGATATTCTCATAACTATGCGCTTTTCTATCAATTGCTTAGCAGTAATTTGGTCACCCACCGTAATACATGCTATCTTGAGAGAAGCCACTAGTGAAACCTATGGCCCCCGGGTCTATTTTACATCATATTAGTTTATCATCAACTTGCCAATTTCTGTCGCCGTTTATTTTGTAATCTTTACTTTCCAATCTATACAACAAAAATACCAAAAATATTTATCATATTATCTTTATCAAATCTCACTTTTGCAAGTGGTCGTGAAGGGATAGACAACCCCTTTATCGCGTTGGTTGCAAGGTTCTTGATTGTTTGTGCAGGTACTAGGCGATTTGCGTGTAGTCTCCTACTGGATTGATAGCTTGGTTCTCAAAAACTGAGGGAAATACTTACGCTACTTTGATGCATCACCCTTTCCTCTTCAAGGAAAACCAACGCATGCTCAAGAGGTAGCAAGAATGATTTCTGGCGCTCTTGCCGGGGAGATC
This sequence comes from Aegilops tauschii subsp. strangulata, assembly GCF_002575655.3. Taxonomy (NCBI): domain Eukaryota; kingdom Viridiplantae; phylum Streptophyta; class Magnoliopsida; order Poales; family Poaceae; genus Aegilops; species Aegilops tauschii. The sequence goes on from NC_053037.3 coordinate 191,907,834, forward strand.
TATGCACAAGTCAAGACATACCAAGTAACCATCACAAACTCTTATCCCTCGCATTACATTATTTGCCATTTGCCTCTCGTTTTCCTCTCCCCCACTTCAACTTTGCCATTTTATTCGCCCTTTTCCTTCCGGTTCTTTCCACTTGCTTCTTGTTTGCTTGTCTGTTGGATTGATTGTTTGTCACGATGGCTCAAGATAATACTAAATTGTGTGACTTTTCCAATACCAACAATATTGATTTTATTAGCACTCCGATTGCTCCTATTACCGATGCTGAATCTGGTGAAATTAATGCTGCTTTGTTGAATCTTGTCATGAAAGATCAATTTTCCGGCCTTCCTAGTGAAGATGCCGCTACCCTTGATATGTGCGATATGCAAAAGAAGAAAGATGTGGATAATGGTATTATTAAATTGAAGCTATTTCCGTTTTCGCTTAGATATCGTGCTAAAACTTGATTCTCTTCTTTGCCTAAAAATAGTATTGATTCATGGCATAAGTGCAAAGATGCTTTTATCTCTAAGTATTTTCCTCCCGCTAAGATCATCTCTCTTAGAAAAGATATTATGAATTTTAAGCAACTTGATCATGAGCATGTTGCACAAGCTTGGGAGAGCATGAAATTAATGATACATAATTACCCTACACATGGTTTGAATTTATGGATGATTATACAATTTTTTAAGCTGGATTGAATTTTGCTTCTAGAAATCTTTTAGATTCGGCCGCGGGAGGCACTTTTATGGAAATGGAGAAGCTACTAAACTCCTAGATAATATTATGTTTAATTATTCTCAATGGCACACCGAAAGATCTACTAGTAAAAAGGTTCATGCGATAGAAGAGATTAATCTTTTGAGTGGAAAGATGGATGAACTTATGAAATTGTTTGCTAATAAGAGTCTTTCTTCTGATCCTAATGATATGCCTTTGTCCACTTTGATTGAGAATAATAATGAATCTATGGATGTGAATTTTGTTGGTAGGAATAATTTTGGTAACAACGCGTATAGAGGAAACTTTAATTCTAGGCCGTTCCCTAGTAATTCCTCTAATAATTATGGTAATTCCTACAACAAATCTTATGGAAATTTTAATAAGATGCCCTCTGATTTTGAGACTATTGTTAAAGAGTTTATGAATTCCCAAAAGAATTTCAATGCTTTGCTTGAAGAAAAATTGCCTAAGATTAATGAGTTGGCCAGGAACGTGGATAGAATTTCACTTGATGTTGATTCTTTGAAACTTAGATCTATTCCACCTAAGCATGATATCAATGAGTCTCTCAAAGCCATGAGAATTTCCATTGATGAGTGCAAAGAAAGAACCGCTAGGATGCGTGCTACAAAAGATTGCTTCGTAAAAGAGTGTTCTTCTAGTTTCCATGATAATAATGATGAAGATCTAAAAGCGATTGATGTGTATCCTATTAAATCTTTGTTTTCCAATATGAATCTCGATAAAGACGGGACTGGAGATGAGTCAACTTTAGTTAAAAGGCGTCCCAATGATTCGGAGTTTTTAGATCTTGATGCTAAAATTGGTAAAAGTGGGATTGAAGAGGTCAAAACTTTACATAGCAATGAACCCACTATTTTGGATATCAAGGAATTTAATTATGATAATTGTTCTTTGATCGATTGCATTTCCTTGTTGCAATCTGTGTTAAATTCTCCTCATGCTTATGATCAAAATAAAGCTTTTACCAAACATATCGTTGATGCCTTAATGCAATCTTATGAAGAAAAGCTTGAATTAGAAGTTTCTATCCCTAGAAAACTTTATGATGAGTGGGAACCTACTATTAAAATTAAGATTAAAAATCATGAATGCTATGCTTTATGTGATTTGGGTCCTAGTGTTTCCACGATTCCAAAAAACTTTGTGTGATGTGCTAGGTTTCCGTGAATTTGATGATTGTTCTTTAAATTTGCATCTTGCGGATTCCACCATTAAGAAACCTTTGGGAAGGATTAAGGACATTCTTATTGTTGCAAATAGGAATTATGTGCCCGCAGATTTCATTGTTCTTGATATAGATTACAATCCTACATGTCCTATTATTCTTGGTAGACCTTTTATTAGAACGATTGGTGCAATTATTGATATGAAAGAAGGAAATATTAGATTCCAATTTCCATTAAGGAAAGGCATGGAACACTTTCCTAGGAAGAAAATTAAATTACCTTATGAATCTATTATGAGAGCCACTTATGGATTGCATACGAAAGATGACAATACCTAGATCTATTCTTGTTTTTATGCCTAGCTAGGGGCGTTAAACGATAGCGCTTGTTGGGAGGCAACCCAATTTTATTTTTGTTTCTTCCTTTTCGTTCCTGTTTAGTAATAAATAATTCATCGAGCCTCTATTTAGATGTGTTTTTATGTTTTAATTAGTGTTTGTGCCAAGTAGAACCAACAGGATCTTCTTGGGTGATAGTTGTTTGATCTTGTTGAAAAAGAGAGAAACTTTACGCTCACGAAAATAATTGTTAAAATTCACCAGAATGTGATAAAATACCAATTCTTTTTTCAGTAGATCAGTGTAAAAATTATCCAGGCTGTCCTAATGTTTCAGAATTTTTGGAGCTCCAGAAGTATTCGAACAAATCAGATTGCTACAGACTGTTTTGTTTTTGACAGATTCTGTTCTTCGTGTGTTGTTTGCTTATTTTGATGAATCTATGGCTAGTATCGGGGGTATGAACCATAGAGAAGTTGGAATAAAGTAGGTTTAACACCAATATAAATAAAGAATGAGTTCATTACAGTACCTTAAGTTGGTGGTTTCTTTTCTTATACTAACGGAGCTCATGCGATTTTCTGTTAAGCTTTGTGTTGTGAAGTTTTCAAGTTTTTGAGTAAATATTTGTTGGATTTTGGAACAAGGAGCGGCAATAGCCTAAGCTTGGGGATTCCCAAGGAACCCCAAGGTAAAATTCAAGGACAACCAAAAGCCTAAGCTTCGGGATGCCCCGGAAGGCATCCCCTCTTTCGTCTTCGTCTATCGGTAACTTCACTTGAGGCTATATTTTTATTCACCACATGATATGTGTTTTGCTTGAAGCGTCTTGTATGATTTGAGTATTTGCTTTTTAGTTTAAAAAAATCATCCTTGCTGTACACACCTTTTAGGAGAGACACACATGAAACGGAATTTATTAGAATACTATATGTGCTTCACTTATATCTTTTGAGCTAGATAATTTTGCTCTAGTGCTTCACTTATACCTTTTTAGAGCACGGTGGTGGTTTCATTTTATAGAAATTATTGATCTCTCATGCTTCACTTATATTATTTTGAGAGTCTTTCAGAACAGCATGGCAATTTGCTTTGGCTATAAAATTAGTCCTAATATGATAGGCATTCAAGATGGGTATAATAAAAACTTTCATATAGAGTGCATTGGATACTATAATAAGTTTGATACTTGATAGTTGTTTTGAGATATAAAGGTGGTAATGTTAGAGTCATGTTAGTTGGGTAATTGTGAAATTGAGAAATACTTGTGTTGAGGATTGCAAGTCCCGTAGCATGCACGTATGGTAAACGTTGTGTGACTAATTTGAAGCATGGGGTGTTCTTTGATAGCTTTCCTTATGAGTGGTGGTCGAGGACGAGCGATGGTCTTTTCCTACCAATCTATCCCTCTAGGAGCATGCGCGTAGTGCTTAGTTTTGATGACTTATAGATTTTTCCAATAAGTATGCGAGTTCTTTATGACTAATGTTGAGTCCATGGATTATACGCACTCTCACCCTTCCATCATTGCTAGCCTCTTCGGTAACGTGCATTGCCCTTTCTCACCTCGAGAGTTGGTGCAAACTTCGCCGGTGCATCCAAACCCCATGATATGATACACTCTATCACACATAAGCCTCCTTATATCTTCCTCAAAACAGCCACCATACCTACCTATTATGGCATTTCCATAGCCATTTCGAGATATGTTGCCATGCAACTTACACCGTTCTGTTTATTATGACATGCTCCATAATTGTCATATTTTTTTGCATGATCATGTATTTAACATCGTATTTGTGGCAAAGCCACCTTCATAATTCTTTCATACATGTCGCTCTTGATTCATTGCATATCCCGGTACACCGCCGGAGGCATTCACATAGAGTCATAATTTGTTCTATGCATCGAGTTGTAATTCTTGAGTTGTAAGTAAATAGAAGTGTGATGATTTTCATTATTAGAGCATTGTCCCATGTGAGGAAAGGATGATGGAGACTATGATTCCCCCACAAGTCGGGATGAGACTCCGGACGAGAAAAAAGAGGCCAAAGATGCCCAAATAAAAAAAGAGGCCAAAGAAGCCCAAACAAAAAATGAGAGAAAAAGAGAGATGGGACAATGTTACTATCCTTTTTCCACACTTGTGCTTCAAAATAGCACCATGATCTTCATGATAGAGAGTTTCTTATTTTGTCACTTTCAAATACTAGTGGGAATTTTTCAATATAGAACTTGGCTTGTATATTCCAATGATGGGCTTCCTCAAAATGCCCTAGGTCTTCGTGAGCAAGCAAGTTGGATGCACACCCACTTAGTTACTTTTGATGAGCTTTCATATATTTATAGCTCTAATGCATTCGTTGCATGGTAATCCCTACTGCTTGCATTGACATCAATTGATGGGCATCTCCATAGCCCGTTGATTAGCCTCATCAATGTGAGACTTCCTCCTTTTTTGTCTTCTCACATAACCCCCATCGTCATATGATATTCCACCCATAGTGCTATGTCCATGGCTTGCGCTCATATATTGCGTAAAAGTTGAAAGAGTTTGAAAAGGCTAACTATGAAACAATTGCATGGCTTGTCATCGGGGTTGTGCATGATGGGAGCATTTTGCGTGACGAAAATGAAGCATGGGCAAACTATATGATTTTGTAGGGATAAGCTTTCTTTGGCTATGTTATTTTGATAAGACATAATTGCTTGGTTAGCATGCTTAAAGTATTACTATTTTTATGTCAATATTAAAACTTTATCTAGAATCTTTTGGATCTAAACATTGATGCCACAATAAAGAATTAGATTGATAATTATGTTAGGTAGCATTTCACATGAAAAATTCTATTTTTATCATTTACCTACTCAAGGACGAGCAGGAATTAAGCTTGGGGATGCTTGATACGTCTCCAACGTATCTATAATTTTTGATTGTTCCCTACTATTATATTATCTGTTTTGGATGTTTAATGGGCTTTATTATGCTCTTTTACACTATTTTTGGGACTAACCCGAAGGCCCAGTGCAAATTGCTGTTTTTTTGCCTATTTCAGTGTTAAGCAGAAATGGAATATCAAACGGAATCCAAACGGAACGAAACCTTCGCGAGGATATTTTTTGGAACAAACGCAATCCAGAAGACTTGGAGTGGAAGTCAAGGAAGCAACTAGGCAGCCACGAGGCAGGAGGGCGCGCCCAAGGGGGTAGGCGCGCCCCCCACCCTGGTGGGTCCCTTGTAGCTCCACCGACCTACTTCTTTCGCCTATATATACTCTTATACCCTGAAAACATCCACGGGAGCCACGAAACCACTTTTCCACCGCCGCAACCTTCTGTACCCGTGAGATCCCATCTTGGGGCCTTTTTCGGCGATCTGCCGAAGGGGGATTCGATCACGGAGGGCTTCTACATCAACACCGTAGCCTCTCCGATGATGTATGAGTAGTTTACCATAGGCCTTCGGGTCCATAGTTATTAGCTAGATGGCTTCTTCTCTCTCTTTGGATCTCAATACAAAGTTCTCCTCGATCTTCTTGGAGTTCTATTCGATGTAATACTTTTTGCGGTGTGTTTGCCGAGATCCGATGAATTGTGGGTTTATGATCAAGATTATCTGTGAACAATATTTGATTCTTCTCTGAATTCTTATATGCATGATTTAATATCTTTGCAAGTCTCTTCGAATTATTGGTTTAGTTTGGCTTACTAGATTGATCTTTCTTGCAATGGGACAAGTGCTTTGCTATGGGTTCAATCTAGCGGTGCTCGATCCCAGTGACAGAAAGGGAACCGACACGTATTGTATTGTTGCCATCGAGGATAAAAATATGGGGTTTATATCATATTGCTTGAGTTTATCCCTCTACATCATGTCATCTTGCCTAATGCGTTACTCTGTTCTTATGAACTTAGCATGCTGGATAGCGGTCGATGTGTGGAGTAATAGTAGTAGCTGCAGAATCGTTTCGGTCTACTTGACATGGATGTGATGCCTATGTTCATGATCATGCCTAGATATTCTCATAACTATGCGCTTTTCTAACAATAGCTCGGCAGTAATTTGTTCACCCACCGTAATACATGCTATCTTGAGAGAAGCCACTAGCGAAACCTATGGCCCCCGGGTCTATTTTATATCATATTAGTTTATCATCAACTTGCCAATTTCTGTCGCCGTTTATTTTGCAATCTTTACTTTCCAATCTATACAACAAAAATACCAAAAATATTTATCTTATTATCTTTATCAGATCTCACTTTTGCAAGTGGCTGTGAAGGGATTGACAACCCCTTTATCGCGTTGGTTGCAAGGTTCTTGATTGTTTGTGCAGGTACTAGGAGATTTGCGTGTAGTCTCCTACTGGATTGATACCTTGGTTCTCAAAACTGAGGGAAATACTTACGCTACTTTGCTGCCTCACCCTTTCTCTTCAAGGGAAAACCAAAGCATGCTCAAGAGGTAGCAGCCTCCCACAACATTCGGAAGAACGCTCACGTTCATCGCTATCTCCTCCCCCTCCCTCTCATGTCGACCACCATGGCATCGCCCCTCCCAAGCCCTAGGTGCCCCTTGCTGCACCGTACGGACGGTCACGCGTCGTCGTTCCGTTCCTCGCCGCCACTAGTCGAGGAGGACGCGTCGTCGTTCCGTTCCTCGCCGCTACTAGTCGAGGAGGACGCGTCGGCATTCCGCTCCTCGCCGCGACGCGTCGAGGTGGACGCGTCGGCGTTCCCAATCTCGCTAGCACGCGCGTCGGGGGACGCGTCGGCTCTCCGCTATGAGGAGAACGCCGCGCCGCCCACCGAGCCCGCCAGCCTTGAGGAGCTTTGGAAAGAAATGGATGTCGCCTTGTGGGAGGCTTTGCCTCTGGCAGAGCGCGCCAAAATAGAGGCAAAGAATAAGGCCGAGGAAGAGAAGCGCGCTGCGGGGCAAGCTGCCTGGCAGGCCTATGTTGCGTCCGAGAGAGTCAGGCTATTGGCTCTTTGGCAGAAGGCTCGTGCGAGGGCCGTGAGGGTGGCGGAGGACGCCTGTTCCAAAGCCCTGAGTACAGTCGGGCCCAAGCGCCTCATCTACGCTTGGCGGTACGTGGACTAGTTGTACGCTTCCAGCGAGGAGGAGTACCTGTTGGCGCCAGATCACCACACCGGTGAGATCGCGCTCGCCCACCGGCAAGCCGCCAATCAGCACCTCGCGAGTTGCGAGGCTGAGAAGAAGGCGTTGTGTTGGTGCGCTGGGAAACGGCCGCGCACCAGGGCACTCGTGGCGCGCCGCAAGCGCTCATGCGAGTGCCGTGGCTTTTATTAGGAATTTAATTTAGTTTCGTAAGACGATTTCATTAGTTTTGGGACGCAAATGATAAATCCCGAACGTTCAGGAATTATTAGCGTCCTTAATTAAGTATGTAAAAGGAAAAGTTTGGAAACCTTGTGTATCCGTACGCATTTTGTAAGTACGTGCATATGTCACATGCAATAACATTTTATCAGTTGAATCTTTGGTCAAAATTTAGCACAAATTACAATGGTGACGAATAAACCAGGACGGAGGTACTAGTAGTAGTTTAGAAGCCCAAATAAATGAGTGAGGCGCCTTAATGTTACTCTCCACTGTGACTAGTCTTATGGGAAAAGCTGGGGAAGAGACGGCTTATTTTTTAAGCCGCCAAAAGAACTTGCCCTAGGAGTGGTAGCTAGGGATACTAGGAGTAGTAGCTAGGGATCGAGTGTGCAAGATGAGCCGGAGAAAGTAAATGCAGAGAGATGAAATGCAAAAAAGACGGAGGGATGTGATGGTTGCTTGTCCGTTTATTTTACCAGGCCACTTATTACTGGGAGTGGTTGTGTTTTGCGATATGACGGCTTTACTGCCGCGCCATGAGCGGGGTGAGACTCGCGTGCAGCGCCGCCCTCTACACTAGTACTACATCGGTCGTGGTTTATTAGTCCCCCATTGAATTTGACTGAATATTTAACTGGCAAAATGTTAGTGCATGTCAACAAAAACTATATCGTTGGATTCGTATTTGCACATAGTTTTCAATGATATAATTTTAGGTGACATGCATCAGCATTTATCATACTATATATAATGTTAGTTCAATTTTTGGTCGTACTAATCTATAGTAAGGTGCATGTGCGTTGCACGGAATAGTGAAATGCATTGATCGGGGAGTTGTTTATTTTGACAAAGGATGTGGGGGCCATCTCATGTGTAACGGGTATCGATAGGTTTCTTCGGATATTATTTCATCCCTAGAGCTCACAAACATCCGGGTGAAATAGATAAAAAAGTATCGTTTGCAAACAAAAGCGTTCAACTGCTCAACCTGCATCCAAAACTTGTGAAGAAATAACACTTATTGTGCTTTGTAAGAAATGATATTTAAGAATTAGTTTTTGAGTATCGATTGTTATACATGTTGGCTACAGATGACATGGCACTTTCTTATAATCAACAGTTGGGTATACTATTAAGTATTAACCATGCCCTTATAGACCTAGATGGAGGGATTAAATCAGGATGACTTGGAAGGGGGAAGAGGAGATGTAAGAAATGGTTCATCATAAGTCTTTCACCAGTAATGTAGTAAAAATTTCATACATGTAAGATTCTAGACTAAACCATAAATGGATACACTTTTATTCGTGCGCGATACTCCAATAGAGCAAGATCATGCATGGAAGTCTCCACATGCTTAGATAGCGGATTACATTGAGCGAAGACTAATGACCAACATTTAACTTGGTAATGCATATGTCTAGGTGAACCTCCTTGGAGTCCCCGTGCACCATGTTGGGGGCCAAATCATACCATGCATCTTCCATGTCCACATTGACGGGAAGGTCCCAGCTCGGCATAGTCATAGTCAGCTAGATGTAGCTAGTGTCGCCGCCCACGTACCTCCGAGGGGTAGTAACAGTGAGCACGTACTCGTACATCAGCCTCGTGACAGTGTCAGCGTCAGCGGCGTCGCCCCTGACACACACTACATAGACGGGGCGGCGGCTTGCCTGGGCCTCGCCGGTGCCCACGATCAAGAGGAAGACGCTGCCGTCCTCCTCCGAGACTAGCAGGCGGCGGTGATCGTCCAGCGACTCCGGCACGGTGAATGGGTAGCACGTATCGTACTTGATGTTCTCCGCCAAGGGCCAGTAGTGATAGACGGACGCCCGCGTGAGGTGATGCACGATGTCCGCCGGCGAGCCCCAAAACGGCATCGGGCACTCATAGCAGTAGATGAAGGGCTCCTTGGAGGCATCAACCAGGCCGTCCATGAAACGGGAGTGGCTGTAGGGGACGGTGCGCCAGTTGAATATATGAGCAAGTTACTACGAGAGTTAGTCTGAATAAGCACAAAATAAATCATGACGGCTATAACAGATATTAAACTAATCATGTGGACTAGCATAGTAGATGAATAGATTGAATCTAGAACACAGACTAGAAACATGAATTCTACCACGATTTCGAACAGGAAGGACAGAAACACGTACGGTGCAACGGGAGCAGCACCGTTGGCGTTGAGGTTGTCGCCCATGTCGTTGAGGAAGAGGTTGCCGAGGTCGGGGAAGAAGTCGTCGTCGGTGAAGTCATCGCTGCCAGCAATCGCGAGAGTGCGCTCCCCAAATTTCAATAGCGCCCAAGGAATGGAGCGCAGGAGGGAGTGGGTGTAGGGGAGGTTCGGCGGCCGAATGGAGCGCAGGAGTAGCACACGAAGCAGTAGATGGTGCTCCTCCCTAGTCTCTATCTCTACTCTTATCTCTATATCTACTACTCTTCTTTCTTTTTTATAATATACTAGTAGTTGTCAAATCGAATAGTACTGTGTCGCCCGCTGCATGCTCGGCTGAACACGCCTCCTCGCCTCCATCAAACCCCTCCGTTAAACCCGCATGCAAACCGAGAAACCTACTCCGGCCCGCGGGAGGAAATTTGCCGGTTGCCGTTGGAGAATAATAGAGTCACGTCCAATCCATTTGAGTTAATTGAGTGTATGATTCTCCCTCTATAAAAAGTTAATTGCATCCTTAATCTTGTATTCTAAGTACTCTGTGGGTTCCACTGTCAGTACAGTGTACATTACTTGCAGGCTGGCTACAGATTCGTACAGAAAGTTACAAAGAGACGAATCCATACTTAATCTTGTATTCTAAGTACTCTGTGGGTTCCACTCCCAGTACAGTAGCGAAAGAAGTATATATAAAAAAATATAAAAAGCTACAGTTTAGGACATAATTCGAACTCAGGCCATCACGCTGCAAGCATCCGGCCCGGACCAGTACACCAGGTGTTCGTTGCGGACGATGCAGGAGATAAACCTTTATAGCAATGAGCCCGTCCATTCCAACGGATCCAAAGTAGAATAATACATATTCACAAATTTGAAAGAAAACAGTTTAGTTTTGATATACATATCACTAAAAATATCTTATGTTTCACTCCAAATATATTCTTTAGGATATTTTGATGAGGCAAGGGAGGAATGTGGTTGGTTTCAAGATACTAAGGGGTTTTTTGTAAACTGGAGCAGAGAAGTGGGAATTGTTGCAAAAGGCCACAACTTACATCACAACATTAGATGCAGATCTAATGTTCAGAAATGGCGGATGGCAGACACACCATCATCACCAACTGAGTCTGTTATCGGAGTATAAGTATAAGTAATATAGGACTAGGAGTAGAGAAAAAACCGAGTTGGTGATGATGGTGTGCCTGCCATCTTATAGAATAGACCGTCCGATCTATATCTGACGGATAGAAAGCAAACTATGACAATTTTACAAAAGATACCCGCACCTCTCTCCACATTTACAGATAAGGCCTTGCCTCGTTCATCCTTATCTCCCACAACCTCATTGCCGAGCAATTAAAAAAGGAAGTCTCTGGAACAATCTGGCATGGTAGCCGCTGCCGGTGCCGTCCATCCCCATGCTTCCGCCCAGTCCGACCACCAGTCACCACCACGGCCCACTCCTCCTCACCTTATTTATAATCTTTCTCGAGATATCATTTTTTCGATGAATGGTCGAGATACCATGTTTCCGATAAAATTCTCGAGATATCATTAGTTTTTACACATGGGATTACTCCTGCATGGGTCAATCACAACAGGTGTTTAATAAAAAATGCATCTTGATGTTCCGTGCAATGCATGTGCATCTTGCTAGTTTTTTTTGCATATAATTCCAAACACCACGTAGACACGGTCTTTGACCATTTTACAACTATGTTAGTATCATTGTTAGTGGTTGATACCTCTTGAGCACTGCGTTGGTTTTCCCTTGAAGAGGGAAGGGTGATGCAGCAAAGTAGCATAAGTATTTCCCTCAGTTTTTGAGAACCAAGGTATCAATCCAGTACGAGGGTACGCGCGAGTCCCTCGTACCTACACAAACAAATGAATCCTCGCAACCAACGCGATAAGGGGTTGTCAATCCCTACACGGTCACTTACGAGAGTGAGATCTGATAGATATGATAGGATAATATTTTTGGTTTTTTTATGATAAAGATGCAAAGTAAAATAAAAGCAAAGTAAAAAGCAAAGAAAATAACTAATTGTTGGAAGATTAATATGATGAAGATAGACCCCGGGGCCATAGGTTTCACTAGTGGCTTCTCTCAAGAGCATAAGTATTTTACTGTGGGTGAAAAAATTACTGTTGAGCAATTGAAAGAATTGAGCATAGTTATGAGAATATCTAGGTATGATCATGTATATAGGCATCACGTCCGAGACAAGTAGACCGACTCCTGCCTGCATCTACTACTATTACTCCACTCATCGACCGCTATCCAGCATGCATCTAGAGTATTAAGTTCATGAAAACGGAGTAACGCCTTAAGCAAGATGACATGATGTAGAGGAATAAATTCATGCAATATGATAAAAGAACCATCTTGTTATCCTCGATGGCAACAATACAACACGTGCCTTGCTGCCCCTACTCACTAGGAAAGGACACCGCAAGATTGAACCCAAAGCTAAGCACTTCTCCCATTGCAAGAAAGATCAATCTAGTAGGCCAAACCAAACTGATAATTCAAAGAGACTTGCAAATATAACCAATCATACATAAAAGAATTCAGAAGATTCAAATATTGTTCATAGATAAACTTGATCATAAACCCACAATTCATCGGTCTCAACAAACACACCGCAAAAGAAGATTACATCAAATAGATCTCCACGAGAGATGGGGAGAACATTGTATTGAGATCCAAAAAGAGAGAAGAAGCCATCTAGCTAATAACTATGGACCCGAAGGTCTGAGGTAAACTACTCACACTTCATCGGAGGGGCTATGGTGTTGATGTAGAAGCCCTCCATGATCGATCCCCCCTCTGGCGGAGCTCCGGAACAGGCCCCAAGATGGGATCTCGTGGGTACAGAAGGTTGCGGCTGTGGAATTAGGTTTTTGGCTCCATTTCTGATCGTTAGGGGGTACGTAGGTATATATAGGAGGAAGGAGTACGTCGGTGGAGCAACAGGGGGCCCACGAGGGTGGAGGGCGCGCTTGGGGGGTAGGCGCGCCCCCTACCTCGTGGCCTCCTCCTTTATTTCTTGACGTAGGGTCGAAGTCTCCTGGATCATGTTCGTTCAAAAAATCACGTTCCCGAAGGTTTCATTCCGTTTGGACTCCGTTTGATATTCTTTTTCTGCGAAACTCTGAAATAGGCAAAAAACAGCAATTCTGGGCTGGGCCTCCGGTTAATAGGTTAGTCCCAAAAATAATATAAAAGTGAATAATAAAGCCCACTATTGTCCAAAACAGAAGATAATATAACATGGAGCAATCAAAAATTATAGATACGTTGGAGACGTATCAAGCATCCCCAAGCTTAATTCCTGCTCGTCCTCGAGTAGGTAAATGATAAAAACAGAATTTTTGATGCGGAGTGCTACTAGGCATAATTTCAATGTAATTCTTCTCATTGTGGCATGAATGTTCAGATTTGATATGATTCAAGATAAAAGTTTAATATTGACATAAAAACAATAATATTTCAACCATACTAACAAAGCAATTATGTCTTATCAAAATAACATAGCCAAAGCAAGTTATCCCTACAAAATCATATAGTCTGGCTATGCTCCATCTTCCCCACACAAAGTATTCATATCATGTACGACCCCGGTTTTAGCCAAGCAATTGGTTCATACTTTTAACGCACTTCAGCCTTTTCAACTCTTACGCAATACATGAGCGCAAGCCATGGATATAGCACTATGGTGGAATAAGGTATAATGGTAGGGGTTATGTGGGAAGACAAAAAAGGAGAAAGTCTCACATCAACGAGGCTAATCAACGGGCTATGGAGATGCCCATCAATTGATGTTAATGCGAGGAGTAGGGATTGCCACGCAACGGATGCACTAGAGCTATAAGTGTATGAAAGCACAAAAAGAAACTAAGTGGGTGTGCATCCAACTTGCTTGCTCACGAAGACCTCGGGCATTTGAGGAAGCCCATCATTGGAATATACAAGCCAAGTTCTATAATCAAATTTCCCACTAGTATATGAAAGTGACAAAATGAGAGACTCTCTATTATGAAGATCACGGTGCTACTTTGAAGCACAAGTGTGGTAAAAGGATAGTAACATTATCCCTTCTCTCTTTTTCTCTCAGTTTTTTATTTGGGCCTTTTCTTTTTTTATGGCCTCTTTTTTTTCTTTTTTATTTAGTTCGGAGTCTCATCCCGACTTGTGGGGGGATCATAGTCTCCATCATCCTTTCCTCACTTGGGACAATGCTCTAATAATGATGATCATCACACTTTTATTTACTTACAACTCATGAATTACAACTCAATACTTAGAACAAAATATGACTCTATATGAATGCCTCCGGCGGTGTACCGGGATATGCAATGAATCAAGAGCGACATGTATGAAAGAATTATTAACGGTGGCTTTGCCACAAATACAATATCAACTACATGATCATGCTAAGCAATATGACAATGATGAACGTGTCATGATAAACGGAACGGTGGAAAGTTGCATGGAAATATATCTCGGAATGGCTATGGAAATGCCATGATAGGTAGGTATGGTGGCTGTTTTGAGGAAGATATAAGGAGGTTCATGTGTGATAGAGCGTATCATATCACGGGGTTTGGATGCACCGACGAAGTTTGCACCAACTCTCAAGGTGAGAAAGGGCAATGCGCAGTACTGAAGAGGCTAGAAAATTGCGGAAAGGTAAGTGTGCGTATAATCCATGGACTCATAAAGAACTCATATACTTATTGCAAAAATTTATTAGCCCTCGAAGCAAAGTACTACTACGCATGCTCCTAGGGGAAGGGTTGGTAGGAGTTAACCATCGCGCGATCCCGACCGCCACACAAAGGAAGACAATCAACAAATACTTCATGCTCCAACTTCGTTATATAACGGTTCACCATGCGTGCATGCTACGGGAATCACAAACTCCAAGACATGTATTTTTCAATTCCACAATTACTCAACTAGCACAACTATGATATTACCACCTTTATATCTCAAAACAATTATCAAGCATCAAATTTCTCATGATATTAATTAAAGCAAATTGCCATGATATTTTAAGACTCTCAAAATAATATAAGTGAAGCATGAGAGATCAATGGTTTCTATAAAACAAATCCACCACCGTGCTCTAAAAGATATAAGTGAAGCACTAGAGCAAAACTATATAGCTCAAAAGATATAAGTGAAGCACATAGAGTATTCTAATAATTTCTGAATCATGTGTGTCTCTCTCAAAAGGTGTGTACAGAAAAGATGATTGTGGTAAACTAACAAATAAAGACTCAAATAATACAAGACTCTCCAAGCAAAACACATATCATGTGGTGAATAAAAATATAGCTCCAAGTAAAGTTACCGATGGAAGTAGACGAAAAAGAGGGGATGCCTTCCGGGGCATCCCCAAGCTTTGGCTGTTTGGTGTCCTTAGATTATCTTGGGGGTGCCATGGGCATCCCCAATCTTAGGCTCTTGCCACTCCTTGTTCCATAATCCATCAAATCTTTCACCCAAAACTTGAAAACTTCACAACACAAAACTTAACAGAAAATCTCGTGAGCTCCGTTAGCGAAAGAAAACAAAAGACCACTTCAAGGTACTGTATTGAACTCATTCTTTATTTATATTGGTGCTAAACCTACTGTATTCCAACTTATCTATGGTTTATAAACTCTTTTACTAGCCATAGATTCATCAAAATAAGCAAACAACACACGAAAAACAGAATCTGTCAAAAACAGAACAGTCTGTAGTAATCTGTAACTAACGCAAACTTCTGGAACTCCAAAAAAATCAGCCAAAATAGGACGACCTAGGCAATTTGTTTATTGATCAGCAGAAATTGGAATCAATATTTTATCAAGTTCTGGTGATTTTTAACAATTATTTTCGTGAACAGAAAGTTTCTCGAAATTTCTGCAAGATCAAATAACTATCATCCAAGAACATCCTATAGGTTTAACTTGGCACAAACACTAATTAAAACATAAAAACACATCTAACCAGAGGCTAGATCAAAGATTTATTCCTAAACAGAAGCAAAAATCAAAAACTAAAAATAAAATTGGGTTGCCTCCCAACAAGCGCTATCGTTTAACGCCCCTAGCTAGGCATAAAAGCGAGAATAGATCTAGGTATTGCCATCTTTGGTAGGCAATCCATAAGTGGCTCTCATGATAGATTCATATGGTAATTTTATTTTCTTCCTAGGGAAGTGTTCCATTCCTTTCTTCAATGGAAATTGGAATCTAATATTCCCTTCCTTCATATCAATAATTGCACCAATCGTTCTAAGGAAAGGTCTACCACGAATAATAGGACATGAAGGATTGCAATCTATATCAAGAACGATAAAATATACAGGCACATAGTTCCTATTTGCAACAATAAGAACATCATTAATTCTTCCCATAGGTTTCTTAATAGTGGAATCCGCAAGGTGCAAGTTTAAAGAGCAATCATCAAAATCACGGAAACCTAGCAAATCACACAAAGTTTTGGGAATAGTGGAAACACTAGCACCCAAATCACATAAAGCATAGAACTCGTGATCCTTAATCTTAATTTTAATAGTAGGTTCCCACTCATCATAAAGTTTTCTAGGGATAGAAACTTCCAACTCAAGCTTTTCTTCATAAGATTGCATCAAGGCATCAACGATATGTTTGGTAAAAGCTTTATTTTGACTATAAGCATGAGGAGAATTTAGCACGGATTGGAACAAGGAAATACAATCTATCAAAGAGCAATTATCATAATTAAATTCTTGAAATCCAAAATAGTGGGTTTATTATCATCTAGGGTTTTGATTTCTTCAATCCCACTTGTATCAATTTTAGCATCAAGATCTAAAAACTCCGAATTTTTGGAACGCCTTCTAGGTAAAGGTGGATCATATTCAGTCCCATCATTATCAAGATTCATATTACAAAACAAAGATTTAATAGGGGACACATAAATAACTTTTATATCTTCATCTTTATTTTCATAGAAATTTGAAGAACACGCTTTCATAAAGCAATCTTTCTTAGCACGCATCCTAGCGGTTCTTTCTTTGCACTCATCAATGGAAATTCTCATGGATTTGAGAGACTCATTGATATCATGCTTAGGAGGAATAGATCTAAGTTTTAAAGAATCAACATCAAGAGAAATTATATTAACGTTCCTAGCCAATTCATCAACTTTAAGCAATTTCTCTTCAAGCAAAGCATTGAAATTCTTTTGCAAATTCATAAATTCCTTAACACTAGTCTCAAATTCAGAGGGCATCTTATTAAAATTTCCATAAGAATTGTTGTAGGAATTACCATAATTATTAGAGGAATTACTAGGATAAGGCCTAGGATTGAAGTTTCCTCTATACGCATTGTTACCAAAATTATTCCTACCAAGAAAATTCACATCCATAGATTCATTATTATTCAAAGTAGACAAAGGCATATCATTAGGATCAGAAGAAACACTCTTAGTAGCAAATAATTTCATAAGTTCATCCATCTTTCCACTCAAAACATTAATTTCTTCTATTGCATGCACTTTTTTATTAGTAGATCTTTTAGTGTGCCATTGAGAATAATTAACCATAATATTATCTTGGAATTTAGTAGCTTCTCCTAAAGTGATTTCCATAAAAGTGCCTCCCGCGGCCGAATCTAAAAGATTTCTAGAAGCAAAATTCAATCCGGCATAAATTTTTTGTATAATCATCCACAAATTCAAACCATGAGTAGGGTAATTACGTATCATTAATTTCATCCTCTCCCAAGCTTGTGCAACATGTTCATGATCAAGTTGCTTAAAATTCATGATATCGTTTCTAAGAGAGATGATCTTAGCGGGAGGAAAATACTTAGAGATAAAAGCATCTTTGCACTTATTCCAAGAATCAATACAATTTTAGGCAAAGACGAAAACAAAGCTTTAGCACGATCTCTAAGCGAAAAAGGAAATAGCTTCAACTTAACAATATCATTGTCAACATCTTTCTTCTTTTGCATATCACACAAATCAACGAAGCTATTTAGATGAATAGCGGCATCTTCACTAGGAAGGCCAGCGAATTGATCTTTCATGACAAGATTCAACAAAGCAGCATTGATTTCACAAGATTCAGTATCGGTAAGAGGAGAAATCGGAGTGCCAAGGAAATCATTATTGTTGCTATTGGTAAAGTCACATAATTTTGTATTATCTTGAGCCATTGTGACAAACAAGCAGTCCAACACATGAGCAAACAAAAAGCGAGCAAAAAAAGGCGAACGAAAAAGAGAGGGCGAATAAAACGGCAAGGGTGAAGTGGGGAAGAGGAAAACGAGAGGCAAATGGCAAATAATGTAATGCGGGAGATAAGGGTTGTGATGGGTACTTGGTATGTTGACTTTTGCGTAGACCTCCCCGGCAACGGCGCCAGAAATCCTTCTTGCTACCTCTTGAGCACTGCGTTGGTTTTCCCTTGAAGAGGAAAGGGTGATGCAGCAAAGTAGCGTAAGTATTTCCCTCAGTTTTTGAGAACCAAGGTATCAATCCAGTAGGAGGCTACGTGCGAGTCCCTCGTACCTACACAAACAAATAAATCCTCGCAACCAACGCGATAAGGGGTTGTCAATCCCTACACGCTCACTTACGAGAGTGAGATCTGATAGATATGATAGGATAATATTTTTGGTATTTTTATGATAAAGATGCAAAGTAAAATAAAAGCAAAGTAAAAAGCAAAGGAAATAACTAAGTGTTGGAAGATTAATATGATGAAGATAGACCCGGGGGCCATAGGTTTCACTAGTGGCTTCTCTCAAGAGCATAAGTATTTTACGGTGGGTGAACAAATTACTGTTGAGCAATTGACAGAATTGAGCATAGTTATGAGAATATCTAGGTATGATCATGTATATAGGCATCACGTCCGAGACAAGTAGACCGACTCCTGCCTGCATCTACTACTATTACTCCACTCATCGACCGCTATCCAGCATGCATCTAGAGTATTAAGTTCATGAAAACAGAGTAACGCCTTAAGCAAGATGACATGATGTAGAGGAATAAATTCATTCAATATGATAAAAAAACCATCTTGTTATCCTCGATGGCAACAATACAATACGTGCCTTGCTGCCCCTACTGTCACTGGGAAAGGACACCGCAAGATTGAACCCAAAGCTAAGCACTTCTCCCATTGCAAGAAAGATCAATCTAGTAGGCCAAACCAAACTGATAATTCGAAGAGACTTGCAAAGATAACCAATCATACATAAAAGAATTCAGAAGATTCAAATATTGTTCATAGATAAACTTGATCATAAACCCGTAATTCATCGGTCTCTCTCAACAAACACACCGCAAAAGAAGATTACATCGAATAGATCTCCACGAGAGAGGGGGGAACATTGTATTGAGATCCAAAAAGAGAGAAGAAGCCATCTAGCTAATAACTATGGACCCGAAGGTCTGAGGTAAACTACTCACACTTCATCGGAGGGGCTATGGTGTTGATGTAGAAGCCCTCCGTGATCGATGCCCCCTCCGGTGGAGCTCCGGAACAGGCCCCAAGATGGGATCTCGTGGGTACAGAAGGTTGTGGCGGTGGAATTAGGTTTTTGGCTCCGTTTCTGATCGTTTGGGGGTACGTAGGTATATATAGGAGGAAGGAGTACGTCGGTGGAGCAACAGGGGGCCCACGAGGGTGGAGGGTGCGCCTGGGGCGTAGGCGCGCCCCCCTACCTCGTGGTCTCCTCCTTTATTTCTTGACGTAGGGTCCAAGTCTCCTGGATCATGTTCGTTCCAAAAATCACGTTAACAAAGGTTTCTTTCCGTTCGGACTCCGTTTGATATTCTTTTTCTGCGAAACTCTGAAATAGGCAAACAACAACAATTCTGGGATGGGCCTCCGGTTAATAGGTTAGTCCCAAAAATAATAAAAGTGAATAATAAAGCCCAATATTGTCCAAAACAGAAGATAATATAGCATGGAGCAATCAAAAATTATAAATACGTTGGAGACGTATCAGTGGTCAGCCGGTGCAAATTATAGCCCCGGGTGTTTTAACCTTTTTTGTAATGATATCTACCGATTGTTTGCCATGAGCTCAATCATGGAGAATCCCACGTAACCGTCAGATTTCCATCCGACGGTGGCCTGTTTTTAAGCCATAGTATTTGACAAAACCGCCACACTTACACACGTACTGTAACTGCGTCACGGGCGTTTGCAACTGCCACGTCTGCCTGCGAACGTTTGCTGGGGATTGGAGTTAGCACTGATGGCAGTTCGTAGTCGTTCCACGCTCGGGCATTGAAGTTTGTAACTATTTTATATTAGAATATACTAATCCTCCGGTGCTAGTAGTAGAGCAGAGTCCTGCTCCACTACTACTCTAGTCAAGCAAGTTAGGGCGTAGTAGTAGGTACTGTAGGGAGTACCAGTACTGCGATCACTCAAGCAAGTTGTCTAGCATCGATATGACCCTACGCCGCTGGTACGTGTCTCGTAAGTCAAGCGGCATGCTGTAATTATCATCACCTGTCCACTTCCCACAACACATATTCGCTTCTCCATCCTTGTCCGCACATAATCGTCCAATCTTCCATCCCCGCTAAGGTGCCTCCCCCCTCTTCCGAAACCCAAGCACTAACAATGGCAGAACCGAGCAGCGTCCGCCGAAAGAGTGGCTGGAATTCGCTCCCCACAGAGGTAATCAAGCTCATTGTTTCGCGTGTGGACAATCTCAGTACCATGCCTCTCGCCGCGTGCTCGTGGGGCTATACCGTTTACTCAAATCCCTCAGGCCAGAGCTTTTTAAGCCAGCTCCTTGCTTGCTGATGCCGCCTGATCTTCAGAAATGGTGTGTCACGCAGCATAACTATCGTAGGGTGGAGAGCATCAACCCTCTTGACTGAGATCAGATCCCCGTCACCCTCAACTACATTAACGGTATGTACTGGGTCGGCATGAACATGTCTTGGATGGTGCTCGTCGACGACGGTGGCAGCTGGATGCTCGTGGAGATCTATACCCGGCGATTGATCCCCCTTCCTTCGATTAACACTGCACTGCTTTGGCACCGCGGCCCAGAATACTCGGAATCTTACAGTAGCCAACATGATACCAAGTTTGATTTGCTCAAGGTTGTAATCTGCCAAGTGCCCACAAGATCTGCGAATTATAAAGACTTCAGGCTAATTGCATTCTTCAACCGCGGTCTCGCCTATCTGACAGGTCACTGCGGTCAGTGGATAAATCTGCACGTCCATCGCAGGATCATACATCCTCCATGGTTCTCTGATGCCATTGAACACAAGGGCTTCATTTATGTTGTCGACTCCTTCTATGGCTGGACATATTGCTGGCCTACTCCAGTCATCGCTACAAATGGCTGTTGCAGCAGTATGTTACTTTCCTATGATATCATGATGGCTTGCTTATATTACTGTCAACATTTACTGAAAAATATTCATGCTCATAACATGTTGTTCTTAAGATTGACTACATTAAGAGCCCTTTTTTATTTGACTCCAACTTGATATGATGTTGTAGGCCGCCTGGTGTCCCTACCCTTCCTAATCCCAGAACCTTTCAAAGAAAAGCGGCATGGCAGTTGCAGGTGGTTCCTGGCTCGATCAGACGACGGCGAACGATTCATGATTGTTCGCACGTACCGGACATGTTGTTTCGCGGAATACAATCACAATCACTGCAAGGTCTTTGAGCAGGATCCCAGCTTCTCTGGGCCTTCAAGAATTTTTGACTGGAAGCTGGTAAGTAGACTTGGTAAATGCTCTCTGTTTCTCGGACTGAATTATCTGATTAACTAGGAGATAACAGACGACAAGGATCATGATGGCAGCGCGGTTTTGTTCATCAGGCAAAACTGTGTGTACGCAGCGTACCATGCGTCTCTGCATGCACCATACCCTGATATGTGCCGCCACGCTCTGCAGCCCAAAGTAGGAGAGAGGATCACAAGTATCAGACTTTGACCTACTGGCTGGAGTTTCCCCCGTCAGGCATCCATCTGGTTCAAGCCGTCAGCCAATCTCCACAGCTTAATAAATAGTAACGTCTAACTGAGCCAGTTAGTTAGATGCGTACACTTGGTGTAGTAGGATGTTTATTTAGTTTGATGCATATACTTGTTCTTTTTGGTAGCCCTTTTGTAATGATGGCTGATGTTTGGTTTGGAAGAGAGAGCTGCGCCTTTACTCTTCTGGCCTGCTTACTGCTTCTGTTGCACCCCCGGCCCTGGTTGCTGCTGCTGCTGCTATTTTTAATGTACAATCAGTAGTATATTTCGTCTGTTGGTTTAATAAATGTGTTGTTAGAACGACAACACAATGTTTTGGAAGTCGTTGCATGGTCCGATCCTTTAGTGCCCCATACCGTACGTAGCGCATACTATTTTTCGTACGGAACACATTTTCCACTTGTTGATAACATGCATCCCACTAATGAAGGCCCAATAGAAAAGCCCACAATTAACTGGAAGGGAGGCTCTCACATGAATCCGGCCCAGGTACATGCTCATGGTCCCCTAAACATAAATAAGTAAATAAATAAATAAAGCTAAATGCTCACGCACCAGTTCTTTAAATTCACGATTTAACAGGAGGATATTATTTCCTATGATAGTGTCGTTGCATTCAGTCGATATAATTCTTAGGCGAAGATAGCGACCAATCTTCTTTTTCCCACCATTTTCTTCCTGCAACCAGCGGACCCATGCAAATCGTAGTCAACGTCGTAAATAGTTCCGGTCCATTTTTAATTTTCAATAAGAATGTCCAACCCAGCCCAGCACATTGGCGACAACACTTTATCCTCCGACTTGGTGCGCTCGCCGCGGCGCCGCCGTCCGACCCTGTCAACATAGTGAATCTTGAGAGCACTGTAGATGTGAGTATGACAGTATGGACCCACCAGGTCCACTCTCGAATACAAGCAAAGTGCCTCTTTTACTACTCAGATGCACCCATCGTTTTTTTACTCTAATCCACCCTGCTGATATCTGGGACCCACATAATTTTCAACGTATAGTCAATTAACGACAGAATTGCACAATTTTGTTTTTGAGGATTTTTTCGGAGGAGCAGTCTATAAACTGGGTTGTGCGGTCTCTGTGGCCCGTCTAAAATGACCAGCCCAGCAGTTTTTTCTTTGGGAAAATAGGTAGGCCACTATTTCTTTTAGAAGAATACCCAAGCTACGCCTATTTGTTTTCTCCGACTTACTGGGCTGCAAATCTTTCAAGACGAGGAGGGATGCATTCCGTCCTGGCCAAAGAGTTTGGTCAGTATCTGTTAAAAGTAAATGGGAAAATTAGTTTCCTTTTTTTGTTTTTGTTCTTCACTAATATTTTATATTTCATTAGATTTTAACATGCGGTACTAATTTATTTTTAATTTTGTTTTGGTATGGCTAATAATTTTTAGATTAAGAATATTTTGTTCCCCAGCAAAAAATTGCGAATTTTCAAAATTTCGCACATTTTCAGTTCAATTTTTTAACCTTGGTACTGACCAGAAAATGGGCAACAATTCTAAAAATGGAAAATGGGCTGCAATAAATTCCATATGAATTAGAAAATGAGTAAAAATTATAAAAACAATAGCAAATGGGCTATACACGCCACACATTTCGAGGTTGACTTGTTTATGCAAGGCTTTGTCAGTCAACACACTATTCTAGCAGTAGTGACTGTTGGATGTCCATCCAACGGCCGACGTGCTTCTTCAATCTCTGATCTTCCTGCTCCAGCCGCCTAAACCAGCGCCGGCGGGACTGCCTGCTCCCTCCTCTTGTGGCCCGCTGTCATGCCGCGCAGGCTTCACTGGCCCACCCTACTCCCTCTGCTGGCCTGGCCGCATGCAATCAACTGCCTCCTTATTACGCGAAAGAATGATTCCTCCCACTGACATCTGGGGCGCACCGGTTCGGAGGCTGACCTGTGGGCCTACTAAGTTGACGAGTATGCAGGGCTTTGTCAACTTAGTCAACAAACGATTCTAGCAGCAGTGACCATTGGATTTGAATCGAACGGTCCTGTTGTTTCTTCAATCCCTACTCTTCTTGCACCAGCCGCCCAAACTAGCGCTGGCGAGACCGCCTGCTCCTGCCTCCAGTGGCCGGCTGTGCTGCCGTTGAGGACTCACCGCCCCCTACTACTCCCACCGCTGGCCAGGCCCTACAGCGATGGCAGGCTCACACCACAGCCGAACCGGTGAACCCTCGTACTCCTCTCCGCGTTGGCATCCACTGCCGCGCCTTCCCCGACTCTGCGTCGTCCCCTTCCTAGGCCTCACCGTCGTCCACCGCCCTGGTGCTCTCGGCACACCATGGTCAACGTGGTCAACGAACGACATCCATCGGACGTGGACTTTACGTGGAGAGGCTGACAGCTGGGTCCACGGCCGCACACAAGGAAATGCCTCCTTATTACGCGCAAAATAATGATTCCTCCACCTGATATCTGGGACCCACTAGAAGGGCCTCTGTATTTCATAAAAAACATCCCCCCGCTAACAGGTCAGACTCACCAGCTATATCTTCGCACGCAAGGAAGTGCCTCCTTATTACGCACAAAAAAAATGAATACTCCCCCTGCTAGCTGGGACCCAGCATAGTGGGACGCTGACATGTGGACCTACTAAGTTCACGGGGATGGAGTGCTTTGTCAACTTAGTCAATATGAATGATTCTAGCTCCAGTGACTGTACGACGTCCATCCAACGGCCGTAGTGCTTCTTCAACCTCTGGTCTTCTTGCTCCGGCCGCCCAAAGCAGCGCCAGTCGTGTCGCCAGCTCCTGCCTCCCGTGGCCGACTGTGCTACTGCGGAGGCCTCACTGCCCCCTACTACTCTCACCGCTGGCCAGGCCCTGCGGCGACGGCAGCCTCACACCGCAGCTGAACAAGTGAACCCTCGTACTCCTCTCCGCGTGGGCATTCACTGCCGCGTCTTCCCCGGCTCCGCGTCGTCCCCTTCCTTGGCCTCGCCGTCGTCCACCGCCTTGGTGCTCTCGGTGCAGCGTGGTCAATGTGGTCAACGACCGACTTTCATCGGAAGAGTAGTGTATGTGGAGAGGTTGACAGCTGGGTCCATGGCCACAGCAAGGAAGTGCCTCCTTATTACGCGGAAAATAATGATTCCTCCACCTAACAACAGGGACCCACCGGACGGGCCACCGTATTTTGCGAAAAAAACATTCCCCCCTGACTGTTGGGACCCACCAGCTACATCTTCGCACGCAAGGAAGTGTCTGATAGTCAGAACCCACCTGGTCGAAGCGTACGTAGCATTGTCATTCTGGTGGCGAACGTGTACATACATACTGGTCGATCGGTCTGTCTGCAGGCTGCAGCGATGAACCGTGGCTGAGTAAGGAAGGGCACATGTCGTAGTAGAGGCGCGCACATAGCATGTACACGTACGTACAGCAGCCAGGGTGCAAGAAAGTAAATACGGCCATGTACGTACATACGGGCGGGGTCTCGAACGCCTACTCGTGCATACGTACGGCCAGGGCTCAAGTACATGGCTGGGTCAGAACGCAGAAGCTGCGCCGTCGTCGTGATCATGGGGAGGCAACCGGCTGGGTCAGAACGGAATGCGTCATCGTGTTCATCGGGAGCCAACCGGCTTGGACGGAACAGCCGATGGAAACGAGGCCTGGCGTACCGCAGAATGGAGAAAACGGCCTTGTGTTCGACCAGCCACGGTCGAAACGGGATCCTGTTCATCGGGAGGGGTCTGGCGTACCGCAAAACGCAGGAAACGGACCTCCTACGGTGGAAACGCGGTCCTGTTGATCGGGAGGGGTGTGGCGTACCCCAAAATGGAGGCAACGGACTTGTGTTGGAGCGTTACGGTCGAAACGGTGGTCCTGTTCATCGGGAGGGGTGTGGCGTACCGCAAAATGGGACTCCACGAGATACTGTTCATCTCCACCGTCGACTACCTCCACGGGATACTGTTCATCTCCACCGTCGACTACCTCCACGGGCTACTGTTCATCCACCGTCGACCTCCTCCAGCCTCCACCTACGACTGTTCATCCACGGGCTCCTGTTCATCCAGCCTCCACCGCGCGCTCCTTACCAGCTACTGTTCAACCAGCCCTCTCCACGGGGTCCTGTTGAACCACCCCGCCACAGGCTACTGTTCATCCAGCCCTCCACCGGCTACTGTTCAACCAGCCCTCCACTGGGTCCTATTCATCCATCCCTCCACGGGGTCTTGTTCATCCACCCCCCAACCGGCTCGATCGATCGGGGTCCTGTTCATCTAGCGGCAACGACCTCTAGTACCACGGGGTCCTTTTCATCCAACCCCCACCAGGAACTGTTCATCGAACCCCCCCCCCCCCAACAACACTCACTGTTCATCCAGAGGCAGCATCGATCGGCTTCAGTTAGCAGCTGTAGCGAAGGAATCACTCGGGTTCAGTTAATAGCAAGGGATCGATCAATCGCTCGGGTTCAGTAACGCGTAGCCTGCTGTGCAATCGCTTGGGTTCAGTTAGAGCCCAACGCCTCGCTCGGGTTTAGTTAGAGCGCAACGCCTCGCACACACGCGTGTACGTACGAGAGAAACGCTCATCGCTCGGCCCCCGACCACCCACCATAACCGGGAACTCCCCGATATTTTCCTTGCCCTCGCTTCTACCATGGTTTTTTCCGTCATGGACGGCCCAAAGAATGTCATGCAGCTGCGTCTCCGGCCCTCCCAGGATGAAAAGCCCATTTTCTGTCATGATTTTTTGTCAGAGAAGTTGGACCCCACCACATCTATGATGATACCGGGTTTTGTCACAATTATCGCCATAGAAGTGTCATAAGTATGACAGAAAAAAATTCGTTCGGCCCAAAATGTCACGGATGTGTCTTTTTTTGTAGCGGGAGTGTGTGTATGTGGAGTAGAGAGACCACGAATGATGTAAACCTAGTATCAGGGAAGGGGGAATGGTGTGACATGTCTGTCAAAGAGAGACAAAGCCATGTGTAGTAGCGGGATAGCATGGGTGCGGGCGGGGAGCATACTATTTTGAAGAGACATCGAGTGTGTGTGGGAGAGGGGTGAGAGAGAGAGCTAGCGACGGAGAGAGAGAGAGAGGAAGAGAGGGGTCGTTTGTGTCCATAAGTGGCGTATAGATAGGGAGACAATGTTGATGTTGTTCGAAATTGGCCTGTGTACGGAGACGCAAGGGAAGTGAGTCATCGTGTGTGTGATAGGGACTTCATGAGAGATCTAGAATAGATGGTGTAGAGAACAACGTGCAAGATTGAGAACGATGGTACATTAGGGAGCTATGGAAAGAGTCACGGCATATATGCATACAGGGAAGGAGCTGGGGCAGGTCTGCATGTGGGAGAGATAGAAAGAGGAGAGTGCTGCAGAACGAGACAAAGTGTGCTTGTTTGTAGTGGGGGTGGTGTGTGAGGTGAGTGTGCGAGAACCACATAACTAGGGAGATAGACGTTTGGGGGCGACGTTTTGTGTGTATGGGAAAGATACACTCTACATAGTGCGTGTGCTTCGGAAAGAGAGATGCCGGGAGACCTAGAGAGTGGGGGAAGAGATGTGTGCATGCCCGAGAGACAAATTGATAAGAGACCTATATTGGGGTCCGGACTTTAGAAGAGAGGGGGGACTTAATGTGCTCGTATGTTTGTGTCTGTGGGAGAGAGCGACTTGTGTGTGTGTGTGCGGGGGGGGGGGGGTGGCTTCGGATAAAGAGTAAGGTGTCTATATTTGAGGGACTTTATAGCGTAATTGAGATATATATGGTCAATGGTGTGTGCACTCATGGTTCATCAATTTGTTTCATAGTTTGGACTATGAGATAACAATACTTTTTAACATGCGTGATATACCTTGATGTACCAGAATTACAAACCTAAGATTGGAATTTTGGAATTCAACTCCATCATTAGCTTTTGTAATTCATTTAAATAGAGGTACATTTTTTAAGCCGGGATTTCGTGATTTCAAATTCATATGTCAAACCTAGAGATATACACATACGGGCATGTTCACACTTTATAACCATCCACTTTATTCATACACATACACATTTATGCTTTTATCATCATATTTAGGATAAACACATTTGGAATTTCATTTGAATTGGACTGTATGATGGTATTTGCTTGTACTAGCTCAATGATCCATATTTGAATTGAATGGACAATCTAAGTTTCGAGTTGGAGACATTGATTTTCAAAACTTGCACTTTTTTTGCGTGCAAAACAAACAAATTCTCGGCCATGATTTCATATTCGGCCGTACAAGAGAAGAACACTTATAATTTCAAGCGCCAAAAGCTTTCAAACTTCCCGCTGACATCGAAATATCTCGCGCCCGAAAGTTTAGCCCAGCGATATTCCTGTTTTACACCTGCCACATGAACGGAAAAGGGCTGCTTTGGTAACTCCATTGTTTTCCCCTCTTTGCCCCCAACATTCTTCCCTAGAGCCCCTCCCCTTCCCCTCCCCGACCCCCCTGACCACGGCCGCCGAATCTAATTATCCGCCGCAGCGGTGGACCTCACACCCCGCCGGATCTACCTTCCGCACCTTGGAACCCCCAACTGCCAACTCACCACTTCACCGGAGCCGCTTCAGCGACTGGCTTGTCCACCGCTCCAGATCTCCTTGACCGCCATCATGGTCCACTGCACTAGAGCTGCTTAACCGGCACCCTCGTGCACCACAGTGTAGGCCCTTCACTGAATCCCTCGTCCGCCCCATTGCTGGCCCTTCATACAAGCCCTCATCCACCGCAACAGATCCACCTCAATGAAAGCACTGTACAGCGCGCCCGCCAAAGCCTTCGTCCACTTCACCGGACCTGCTC
This sequence comes from Aegilops tauschii subsp. strangulata, assembly GCF_002575655.3. Lineage (NCBI taxonomy): Eukaryota > Viridiplantae > Streptophyta > Magnoliopsida > Poales > Poaceae > Aegilops > Aegilops tauschii. The sequence goes on from NC_053037.3 coordinate 191,936,443, forward strand.
CATGGACGCCATATTCAACTCCACTGGCCCTGCTTTACTGACGCCTCAGCCTCATCAGGTTATTTCGATTTGTACTCCTTCAGTTTTTCTCTTCTTTGTCGTGCAACTGTTCACTTACCACGGATGAGCTTTCTTGTATGTCAATAGGCCCCGCAACCAAAGCACTGGAGCCGCTTCAGCGACGGCGACAGCCGGCCCAAACTCAACCGCAACACGAGCACCATCGACGATCCTTAGGTATCAAGTATGACAACGATACCCATACGCCGCCGAGAATCAGGTACTATTATCCAACGGCCGGTGCCTACGTTCACTTTCTTAGCAAAAGCACCGCACCTTTGAATTTCTTCAGGGCATCATTCAATTTTTCATGAGACGCGTTATTCCGCTTGCACCTGTAGGGCCATACTTCTGGCAGTGAACATGCCACATGTGCTAAATTACATACCAGTGCACATATAGTTAATATGCTTTCGTTTTGTCCTAAGTATTAGTGTACTTCCTATATATCACTGCCTACTATTTTACTTCTTGCATGCTATATTTATGATAATGGTGTTTCTTTGATGCCACCTATTGGTTCCATCAGACTGCTTCATGTTCTCTATGCGTAATTACACATCAGCAAACTAGCATGTGGTTCTGCTGCTTTTTGTTCGTTTTACCCTACATTTTCTGATGCTAGCTATTACATCACTGCTCCGAGCCTCTGTTCATTACTTTTTTTGTGTGTTCTTTATCTTCCCAAGTTGCATGACTAATTTGATGCATCTATTAATTATGGAGCTGCCAACCCCATCAAGCAAAATATTTGTTTTTTGGGGCTAGCACCTCGAACAAGCATAAAAATAGAGTGAAGCAGATATATTGTCGTGTAAGCACACAGCCTTCTTTCATTAGTTTAGATGAACCATTGATGATCAATTCGAACCAATGCATGCGATTAAAATTAATTTTACCTAAATAGAGGGTGCAGAATAAAATACAACAACTAGATTTGCAACCACGGGATGCTGACGATATCTTCAAAGAACATTGCAACAGCAGCGAGGCTTCACAACAACATATGGTAAGCCAGTGTGTTTTAGTACATGTGAAATGTAATGCATGTGGGCTGCTTTCTTGGCTTGTGCCCTCAACCTGTAATCCTATAGAATTACAAATAGTTCAGTTGTCTGCTTTGCTTTATTGCTTGATTCGAATGCTTGTTTGTTACTTGTTAGGCTATACCTGAGTTGGCCAATATGTCAGCAGTGCCTGTTGTACTATCGTAAACAAATGCATGCCTAGTTCCTTTGAGTCCTTAACTTTTCCTCTGAACTTCATCACAAGACTGTCTTCGTAGTTTAGATGAGGCCACACCATTAAGTGCTTTCTTAGATTATTTCAACTGCTTAGATACCTTGGCGACTTAAATATAGCGGTGGTACACTCCCTTTCAACTAGGGATGTCAACTGGGTCCCGTTTAATCCCGATTAAAGTCCACTAGTGGTATGATAGTTCAAAAGAGTTTTTGTTTTTTGAGGAAAATGAACTAGGGAGCTAGCAAAAACTAACTAGATGGGACTGGCGGATGTTGTTTATTTGCCACTTACATCCCTAGTTTCATCTTACCATTTTAATTTCTTTTCGGCTGATGCTGCTTCGGACCATTTAAATATAGCTTGCCATACTCGGCAATAATTCGTATGCCATTTACCATGTAAGCTTACTGCCTGGATCATGCGATAACTATCTCTTACTTATGTCCAGCGGAAACCTTTCAGGATGCCGTTCGCACTAGGACACAATGTACAACCCCAGAATCTATTTGTGGAAGCAGTGCGCCATCCATGTTACCAGATGGTAGCAGTTCAGAGGCAACACCGCCGGAGAGCAGTCTGAGCACAGATATTATAGTTCTTGAGGCTCTAATAGAGGCAGAAAGAGATGGTGTGGCTGCCATGAATGAGGTAATCTTGATCTTGAGGCTGGAAATTATGCAATTAGCTACGCGCATTATGCAAGCAACCAAAGAATTAGAGGAAGTAAGAATGTTGCATTTGAAGACGGAGGAGGTCCTGTTGTTTCTGCTATCTAAAGCCCAGGGTAATCCCAGTTCTTCTTTAGATACCAGTTGAAATTGTCATTAGATTATTGTACTTGCATGTTGTGTCATGTCTCTGAATGGATTATGTTGTAAGACCCCCTATGTTGTCCATGTGTTGTACTGATCTGAATTGTTTAGGCGAGGTAACCCTCAGTACTTGTATAATTGACATAAGGTGTACTGTTTTTCGTGTGAGCATATTGTATTGGATGAAATAACTGTTTGACTCAAAGTGTATCCAGCCTACTGAATTCGAAGATCACAGCATTTCTAAATCATAATCATATATAAAGGTGGAATAAATCTTTGTTGTTGTTTTGAGGAAATAAATAACAAAACGTATAATTATCTGTGGATATTCGTAATCGAATACAAATTGGATTTGAATTTAGTTGCCAGAGCCCAGGGTAAACGTGAATGCTAATTCTCCCAAGTTTTGAATGAAGCGGCTAAACACCCACTATCATTTGTGGGCTGCCCGAAGCAAGTGTTTGCGAGATGGAAAATACTGTCTACCCCTGACACTTGACATCCTTATCGACCAGATTTACACTATTGTCGATAGGGGTAGACTAGTAACTTCAATCAGACGTGACATGACCGCCTCTGAGCCCATTCAGACATGGTGCGCGCCAAACATGGGCGGCAAAACACATTTGATTCAAGCTCGTCCAAAAGACATGTGTCTCTCCCTCCATTTCCTATTCATACACAATGGGCGGCAAAACAAACTCTCCTCATCCGAAATCGATGTAGGCAAATATTTTAAATAAGGGCAGATGTGTAACTTCCCTCAGACGTGACATAACCGCCCTACCTGTCAGCCCTGTTCATACATCGTGGGCGGCAACCGTGGGCGGAAAAACACCCTCTCTCGCCCGAAATCGCTACCGGCAAATATTTGGGAGATGCGAGATTACCGTCCTATCCCCAACCGACGTGATGTCCGAAATTTTAAACAGGGGATAAGTTCGTAACTTCCCCACAGTTTAGACAAGCGTGTCCCAAAGTTTGGGATCCCCCCTCCCCCTCCATTTCCCCATTCATACACCGTCGGAGCCACAACAACCTCCCCACTGCGGCCAGCCTCCTCCATCCGCCTCCCCATCCTCCACCTTGCTGGAGCCGCTACCCCTACCCCTACCCCATCGTCCACTGCAAGAAATGGACGTCTCTTATCCACGACGCCGGCCCAGGATCCTTTCATCGTGTCCTCTCGCTTCATCGGCGTCGTCGTCCACCTTGACGTTGCCGCTCCTACGACCGCCTCATCCACAGCAACAAGATTTATCCTCTGACCCCGCCGTTTGCCATCTAAAGTCCATACCAAATCTTAGTCACTTGTTGACTGTACTTTCTTGTCCATACCAAATCTTAGTTTTTATTTCAAAGCAAACATCAGTTGCTAACTACCCTTTGCGCGGTTTGCAGCTTCAGATCTGCCATCCCACTGCCACGGTCAACACTATACTCATCATGCTTACGGTTTCCCCATTTTATGATGACCACAATCAGCCTACATGGTTCGTGTCGTAATAGCACTGCTCCACCCATCGAGCTAAACAAGCTTAGTTGTACAAATTCAAATATGATATTATGCTGATATTAATAAAACTGAGAGATGTTTAATTGGTCAGCTAAATGTTCCTACTTTAGTTTCAAAATGCATGTGAGCCACATATGTATAGAAAGACTTGTAATATCTTCAATCTGCTTGCTCTTCTGCTCTTCTTTAAGACGATCCTCTTCTCTTCTTTAATAAGTATGTTCCTTGTTGGGAAGAGTACCAGAGACATTTGCGGTCGACTGGTCAGGTCAAGTTGTTCTCCCTTAGTATATTTTGAATGTCTCAGGTCAGGTCGACTTGTTCTTCTTTACTATATGTTGAAGCTGTCATCTGCGAAGTATCAGCACTTCTGGAGCTCTCATATTTTGAGTAGTAGGCCACATTATATTAATGCACACACCAAATTATAGCATGCATGGCATCTCTCAGAAGAATTGCAGAGATAGCACAAAGGGCTTTACAGGGAGGTAGTATTGGATTCGAATCACTTCTGCATTACAAAGATAATCTCACTTGTTTTTATGTTTTCATGCATGTCAGGTATTGAACATTATCAAAATGAATATGAGAATGGGCGCACGAGAGGAATATTGCGGAACAATCCACTGGCTAACAAATTTGGCATGGTGGAGGATGGCCTATCTTATTCACCCATCAAGGTGCTTGCTCTAACTTGGCAAGGTTGTATTGGTCTCACATATTTTGCATCTGACCTCTTGCATTACTTCTACATTGTTACACCATCTGCTTAGTTTAAGCATCATATATGAGTATATGCCATACCTATCCATTTTCTGTACCTATTCCGTGCGTTGTCATACTATGTTTTTCCAGTCAAATGTTGTTCTTTCGTAATAGATGTCCAAAAGGAAGAGGGTGAGTGCAGATCCTCAAGGAGTACAAACTAGGTATTTAAAAAAGGTAGTGATACCTGTTAAATCAGATAGATCAGCAGCCACAGAAAACACAGGCCCAACTGTACCACACTTTACCCCTACTTGAAAGTGCAACTATCCCTGGGTGGTTTTGGTAATTATTAACAACATATATCTCACTGAGCTAATGCTATTTCAAGATGAATATTTCAGGAAAGTTAAATGATTGGCATGGCATGGATTAGAAATGTGGACCCCTCAAAATACTAAGGGCAAAGGATTGGCTCAAGCTCTAAAGCTCAAGACTCTACATTTTACTTTTAGTGATCTAAGATCACATTGAGTCCATAGGAAAAGCCAATACTATTAAGAGGGGATGAGGTGTTGCTTAATGGGTTTCTTGCTCAAAATGCTTAGTGATATGCTCCAAAACCCTCAACCACTATTTCACATCCACACATGTCCCTAACCAAAAGTCAAACTCGGCCCCACCGAAACTTTCTATCCGGCGCCACCGAGTTCAGCTGACATAGCCATTGCCACAAACCCTAGTCACTTCGGTTTCACCGATAGGGATCTCGGTCTCACTGAGATGGGATTTCAAACTCTCTGTTTCCCTTCATAACTAAAAGTGCGTTATATCGACTAGAGGGGGGTGAATAGGCGATTTTTATGAATTCTTCACTGAGGAATTTGCGGGTGAGGAAATTCCTTAGCGAAGAACTACTTGCAGCGGAATAAGTACTCACATATAAATGTAACAAAACACAATCATGGTCATCATGATGAAATGAAGACAAACACAGAGTACAGAAAGCGTAAACACAGGATAGCACAGGATGAAGACAAATAGACAGAAGAAATTGAACTGAGGAAATTGAGAAAGTCTTTAGTCAAAGTCTTCAAACAGATATGAACAAGCACACAACACAGTAATGAGGAAATGAAAGAGTTGAGGAAATAGAACCAGTACGCTTGGTGAAGACAATGATTTGGTAGACCAGTTCCAACTGCTGTCTCAGTTGTACGTCTAGTAGGAGCGGCTAGGTATTTAAACCTGAGGACACACAGTCCTCACCGTATTCTCCTTGAGCTAAGGTCACACAGACCTCGCCCAAACACTCGTGGTAAGTCTTCAGGTGACTTTCAAACCTTCACAAACTCGGTCACTCGGCGATCCACAATTCCTCTTGGATGCTCTAGACCATGACGCCTAACCGTCTGGAAGAAGCACAGTCTTTAAAGGTAACAAGCGTCGGATCCACGCAGGATCAATCTCTTCAGTGATGCTCAATCACTTTGGGTTTTTAGGTGTGTGGGTTTGGGTTTTCCTCACTTGATGATTTTCGCTCAAAGTCCTCGGAGGATGGGATGCTCTCAAATGACAAGTGTCAGTTTCTCTCGGAGCAGCTAACCAGCTAGTGGTTGTAGGGGGCGGCTATTTATAGCCTAGGGAGCAGCCCGACATGACAAGACATAAATGCCCTTCAATGTTATGACCGTTAGGTGGGTAGATATTTTGGAACAGCTGGCGCATAGCACAACAACGGTCGGAATTTTGAGGCACAAATTCCTCAGGGCTATCATGTTCCTCACTTGTAGGCAATCCGCACTGGCGAATTCCTAACTCCTCAGTCAGAACAAATTCCTCAGCGACCATAAGAACTTCGTCTCTGTTACTGAAGAAATTGACTGAACTGTATGAAATTTCCAATGGCTTCACTCGAAGCGATTGGTAGGTGTAGGATTTTGAGTTGAGCATCACATGGAAATTTTTCCTTAGTATTTCCTCGACCCCCTTTAACAGTACGGTGTTTCCTATGACTCAAGAAAGAGAAAATGAAACTACGAAAACAAAAGTCTTCACGCTTCATTGTCCTCGAATGGATACCTAGTCTTCAAGGTCACACCAATTTCTTCACTTTCAAAGTCTTCAGAAAGTCTTCAGAAATGCAAAGTCTTCAGTCGAAGAACTTCATTTTTAGGGGTCGACTTTCTCTGTAAATATCAAACTCCTCATAGACTTATAGACCTGTGTACACTCACAAATGCATCAGTCCCTTAACCTATAAGTCTTCAATACACCAAAATCACTAAGGGGCACTAGATGCACCTACAGTATTGTTTTGGTCCAACTGAGTTGAGCGATCGGTCCCATCGAGTTCGCAATGCAAACTCTCTGTTTCCCCTTCGCAACGTTTCAGTCCAACCGAGATGAGCGAATCAGTCCCACCGAGTTTTCCTGACCAACTCTCTGTTAGCCTGTTACCGAAATCGGTCTCACCGAGTTTGTGTAATCGGTCTCACTGAGATTACGTTATGCCCTAACCCTAATGAAATCGTTCCACCGAGTTGACATGTCAGTCCCATCGAAAAACCCTAACGTTCACATTTTGAACTAAATTGGTCTGACCGAGTTTCATTATTCGGTCCCACCGAGTTTGGTGATTTGTGTGTAACGGTTAGATTTTGTGTGGAGGCTATATATACCCCTGCACCCACTCTTCATCCGTGGAGAGAGCCATCAGAACATGCCTACACTTCCAACATACATTTTCTGAGAGAGAACCACCTACACTTGTGTTGAGGTCAAGATATTCCATTCCAACCACATAAATCTTGATCTCTAGCCTTCCCCAAGTTGCTTGCCACTCAAATCATCTTTCCACCAAATCCTATCCTATGAGAGAGAGTTGAGTGTTGGGGAGACTATCATTTTGAAGCACAAGAGCAAGGAGTTCATTATCAACACACCATCTATTACCTTTTGGAGAGTGGTGTCTCCTAGATTGGTTAGGTGTCACTTGGGAGCTTCCGTCAAGATTGTGGAGTTGAACCAAGGAGTTTGTACGGGCAAGGAGATCGCCTACTTCGTGAAGATCTACCCTAGTGAGGCAAGTCCTTCGTGGGCGACGGCCATGGTGGGATAGACAAGGTTGCTTCTTCGTGGACCCTTCGTGGGTGGAGCCCTCCGTGGGCTCGCGCAACCGTTACCCTTCGTGGGTTGAAGTCTCCATCAACATGGATGTATGATAGCACCACCTATCGGAACCATGGATAAAAAATCTCCATGTCTACATTGCATTTGCCCCCTTTCTACCTCTTGAGCATGCGTTGGTTTTCCCTTGAAGAGGAAAGGGTGATGCAGCAAAGTAGCGTAAGTATTTCCCTCAGTTTTTTAGAACCAAGGTATGAATCCAGTAGGAGGCCACACGCAAGTCCCTCATACCTACACAAACAAATAAGAACCTTGCAACCAACGCGATAAAGAGGTTGTCAATCCCTTCACGGCCACTTGCAAAAGTGAGATCTGATAGAGATGATAAGATAATATTTTTGGTATTTTATGATAAAGATTAAAAGTAAAGATTGCAAAATAAACGGCGGCAGAAATAACTTGTTGATGGGAGATTAATATGATGGAGAATAGACCCGGGGGCCATAGGTTTCACTAGTGGCTTCTCTCAAGATAGCAGAAGTATTATGGTGGGTGAACAAATTACTGTCGAGCTATTGATAGAAAAGTGCATAATTATGAGAATATCTAGGCATGATCATGTATATAGGCATCACGTCCGTGACAAGTAGACCGACTCCTGCCTGCATCTACTACTATTACTCCACAGATCAACCGCTATCCAGCATGCATCTAGAGTATTAAGTTCATAAGAACAGAGTAACGCATTAGGCAGGATGACATGATGTAGAGGGATAAACTCAAGCAATATGATATAAACCCCATCTTTTTATCCTCGATGGCAACAATACAATACGTGCCGTTTCCCCTTCTGTCACTGGGATCGAGCAACGCAAGATTGAACCCAAAGCTAAGCACTTCTCCCATTGCAAGAAAGATCAATCTAGTAGGCCAAACCAAACTGATAATTCGAAGAGACTTGCAAAGATAACACATCATACATAAAAGAATTCAGAGGAGATTCAAATATTGTTCATAGATAATCTTGATCATAAACCCACAATTCATCGGATTTCGACATACACACCGCAAAAAGAGTTACATCGAATAGATCTCCAAGAAGATCGAGGAGAACTTTGTATTGAGATCCAAAGAGAGAGAAGAAGCCATCTAGCTAATAAATATGGACCCGAAGGTCTGAGGTAAACTACTCACACATCATCGGAGAGGCTATGGTGTTGATGTAGAAGCCCTCTGTGATCGATTCCCCCTTTGGCGGAGCGCCGGAAAAGGCCCCAAGAAGGGATCTCACGCGTACAGAAGGTTGCGGCGGTGGAAATAGGGTTTCGTGGTGCTCCTGGTTGGTTTCGGGGTACATGGGTATATATAGGAGGAAGAAGTAGGTCGGTGGAGCTACGAGGGGCCCACGAGGGTGGGGGGCGCGCCCAGGGGGCAGGCGCGCCTCCCTGCCTCGTGGCCTCCTCGTTGATTTCTTGACATCCACTCCAAGTCCTCTAGATCACGTTTGTTCCAAAAATAACTCTCCCAAAGGTTTCATTCCGTTTGGACTCCGTTTGATATCTTTTTCTGCGAAACACTGAAATAGGCAAAAAAACAGCAATTTGCACTTGGCCTTGGGTTAGTAGGTTAGTCCCAAAAATAATATAAAAGTGTATAAATAAGCCCATTAACATCCAAAACAGATAATATAATACAATGGAACAATAAAAAATTATAGATATGTTGGAGACGTATCATCCCTCAAACTCCTCCCCTTACTTTCATGTGCAATTGTTTTACTTTCCGTTGCTATACTCTTAGAATTGCATGTGTAGGTTGATTGCTTGACTTGTGCAAAGTTGCTAAAATCTGCCAAGACTTAAAATTGGGAAAAGGCTAGATTTTTATTTGGTCAAGTAGTCTAATCACACCCCCTCTAGACATACTTTCAATCGTACAAGTGTTATCAGAGCTAAGGTCTCCATTTGCCTTGATTTCCATAGCTTTTGGTGATCATATCCTTGGTCTCATAACCTAGGAGAGTATGGCGTCTAGCGAGGGAAATTACCACCATAGAGGTCCTTACTTTGATGGTACTAATTTTGCTAGTTGGAAGAATAAGTTGAAAATGCATACTCTTGGACATAACCCCGCTGTTTGGGCTATTGTGTGTATTGGCTTGCAAGGTGAATTCTTTGATGGGAGAGAACCAAACCGTGAAGCTACCGCGGAAGAGTTGAAGATGCTGCAATACAATGCTCAAGCTTGTGATATTCTCTTCAACAGATTGTTCCCCGAAGAATTCAACAAAATTAGCCATCTTGAGAATGCAAAGGAAATTTGGGATACTTTGATTGATATGCACGAGGGTACCGACTCCGTCAAGGAATCCAAATTGGATGTGCTTCAAAGTCAGCTTGACAAGTTCAAAATGAAGGATGCTGAAGGTGTTGCTGAAATGTACTCTAGGCTTGCTATCATCACAAATGAGATTGCCGGCTTAGGAAGTGAAGAAATGACCGATAGATTCATCATCAAGAAGATCCTAAGAGCCTTGGACGGAAAATATCATACCGTGTGCACATTGATCCAAATGATGCCCAATTACAAAGACTCAAGCCTATGGAAGTCATTGGAAGAATTGTTGCTCATGAGATGTCACTCAAGGATAAGGAAGAGCTTCACAACAAGTCAAGTGGTGCTTACAAAGCCTCATGTGATGCTCCCACATCTTCAAGTGAGAAACAAACCTTTAATGAAGAATTGAGCCTAATGGTGAAGAACTTCAACAAGCTCTACAAGAGTAGAAGCAAGGAGAGAAGTTCCAAGTCAAGATCCTACAATGACAAAAGATCTTCAAGTCGTGAACATATTTACTACAATTGTGGAAGACCCGGACACTACTCCAATGAGTGTACGGCTCCCTACAAAAGAAGAGAAGATTCTCCCAAAAGAAGTAGAAGAGAAGAATCACCACCAAGAGAGAGAAGGAGTAGAGATGATTGTTATGAACGAGGAACCTCTCGGAGAAGCAAGGATTCGGAAAGGAAGGACAAATCATGAAAGAGCTACACAAAATGAAGACATCAAGCTCATGTTGGTGAATGGGTATCCGACTCCGACTCCGATAATCACTACGAAATAAGTTATCACTCCGACTCCGAATATACTCAAGATGAAGGTGTTTCCGGTCTACCACTTGTGTCCACCAACTCCTATGACATATTTGAATCACCAAATGAAGAAATTGGAAGATGCTTCATGGCTAAAGGCCCAAAGGTATCACACCCCCAGTACGTTGATTTCAAGTGATGAAGATGATTTGCTAGGTGATGATGATTTACTTGTTGACAACTCTAGTGATGAAAACTATGATGAACTTGCTATTAATCATGCTAATCAAGATAAAACGAATGGCGATGATAAGAAAGAGATTGAGCGACTAACTAAAGAACTAAACACTCTTAAGTTAGCTCATGAAACTACCTTGGAAGATCATCGAGAACTTTTAAAGACTCATGAGAAGCTACGCTTTGAAAAGCTCAACCTTGAGCAAGAGCATGAGTTATTAAAAGCAATCAATGATGATCTTCGCAAGAAAAGCTCTTCTTACATGGCCAAACGTTTACTCTTGTCCACTTACATGCCACAAGTAATATCTAGCAACAAGAGTAAGAAACATTCTTCATCTAGTAGTAACAATAATCATGCTAAATCAAATATTGTTGCTTCTAGTAGTTCTCTTGATTCCACTAATGATTCTCTTAGCCAGGTTACACTTGAGCAAGAAAATAGCTTATTGAAGGGAATTATAGAGAAAGGTGTTTACAAGAGCCTTGCCGGAAGTAAGCAATTTGAGGAAATTGTACGCAAGCATGGAAGACACCGGAAGAATCAAGGTGTTGGTTTTGAACGAAAGTTCAATGCCAATGGAGTTGAGTGGGAAGAAGATCAATACCCCAAGACAAAGTTTGTTCCTAAACAAGAGAAGTATGATCCTACTTCCTTCCAAGGAACACAAGCTCAAGATGATCTTCCACCACAAGACCACAAGCAAAAAGGCAAGGATAAGCTTCAAGAGGAAATTGATGCATTTGAAGAAGCTCCCAAGGCCTTGGTCAAGTGGGTTCCCAAGACTACATCAAGTTCTACTTCATCAAGTACAACCACAACTCCAAGGATTCCCATCAAGATGGTGTGGATCCCGAAGAAGAAGAACTAGAGAGTTCTTGAGGGTGACTCCGCCAACATATTTCACTCATATCATTTTGGCAAGGACAAGTGCAAACAACTTCCAAATCATGCACTAGTTCAAGGAGTCACAAACCCTCTTGTTGGTAAGACAAGGTACAAGGTAACCTAATGCTTTCATGGACATCATCTATGTGTACATCACTCTATGTCTATGGATATCCTTGTTTGTTCCTTGTGGGACTAACCCGTGTAGGTATTGAATGTGCAACTCACTCCAATGGATTGCTCCAAATGATCTACATCAACATTGAGCGTCCACATCTTCAACACCTACATGAAGTCATCATCTACAAAACCCAAGGTTAGTTCATCCCTCTTAGGGGGGGATATCACATCTAGGGGGACCTTTACTTTAATCAATTGAGCTAAGGCAACTCTAATGATGTGAACACAACAATGCTTTATGTAAAAGTGGCAACCCCACTTGTGCTTAAACGATGAGTATGAGCTATGATCAAATGTTCTCATTTGACTCCTAAGTCAATATACTCATATATAGATGACCTAGTCATCGCCAATTGCTTGATAGATGCTAGAGTGTTTGTGCATGCTTTGTCACATACTTCATTTGCCATTTTATTGTGTGAGCATGTTGATTGCATATTTTACTCATTCGAGGACATCCATTTGTTGCTTTGATTGTTTGGCTTTTTCTCTTTTGCCAAATGGATGGACAAGAATGCCTAAGAACTCCCTCTAGCTATCTATGCTTTTCTCGTCTCAAACTCTATTCATGCTACATCACAAAGTTTGATCAAGTCAGATTCGAACCACTCTGTGTGAGGAGCACTCGGAGTCCCCGATTCGTCATAGACTTAAACTTCAAAAACCTCTTTGTGCATTTTGGTATGACCGAGTCATCCACTTCGGTCACACCGAGTTCACTAAGTTGATCTAGGTTTTCTATCTCGGTGCAACCGATTTGAACCTTTCAGTCACACCGAGTTGTTCCACTCGATCACACCGACAAGGTCGGGATATATATACCGACGGGTTGAATTTTGGAAATTCCTCCAAAACCCTTCGCCCGCGCGTGTGTCCTTCTCTGCCTCCTCGGGTCTCCGGGTCATCTGCTCGCCGCCAGCTACCTCCCGCCGCTAGTTTCCATTGCCGTCAACGGAAATCTGCTCCGCCGTTGTCGCCATAGCGAACCTCCGGCGAACTAGGGTATGGGTTCGACTCTGTGTGCTGTTCCTTTAACTCTGATTCATAGCACATTGCTTTGCTATGATCTTTACCAGTATGAAAACAATCTATCCACTGAAAACATCCCTTATGTTAGATTTGATTTGAAAATTTAGGGTTAGACCTCCGCCGAACTCATCTCGGACCGACCGAGTTGTAGAAATCAGTCTCACCGATTTGGCTTAGGCCATAGCACATGCATTTTCGGTCTGACCAAAAACTGCACATCGGTGTGACCGAGTTCAATTCTCTGTGAAACCCTAGCAGTCTCAGTGCCACCGAACTGTGACTCGGTCTGACTGAGTTCACATGTTTAGGCTCCAAAAATTGCTTCGGTATCACCGAATTTATCAAATCGGTAGCTCCGAAATGCTTTATGTGGATAACTAAAACTAAGTTTTTATGTCATCTGTTTTACAAAACCTCTGCACTTTGTGATGCTCATCCACTCTACCTCATCTACATCTATTCACAGGGTCTGCTGTCAGTGTATTTGCCAAGATGTCTAACCAGAGTGACAGTCAGAACAGATCTGAGGAACAAGTGCAATTGAGTGAGGGTTCAGATCCCTCAAGCAGCTATGATGAGGGCAGTAGAAGCACACCTAGTAACTTGCCCTAGGCAGCCACTAGAGCAATGAAGAAGAGAACCTCAGACTCTGAGGATAAAGATTATGTGGCTGTTGAGGATGAGGACACCACAAAGAAGAAAGTGCTGAAGAAGGAGTATGGCACAACTGCTACAACAAAGTCAGGCTTGAACAAGAAGGCACCTGCCAGAAGAATCCCAATGTCAAAGCCAAGGAAGGTTGCAACAGGAGAGACAATGAAGTTCACCATAGAATCAGATGATGGTGAAGCAGCAGGAGATGACAAGAAAAAGAAAAGGGCAAGAACAACTACTACAAAAGTTCTTGGAAAGTCAACTATGGTTAGAGAGTCAGAAGAGGAAGAGGATGTTGCACCAGCACCCAAAGCTCAGAAGCTTATGGGAGATGCAATTAAGTCAGGGGCTGTTCCATCTAAGCCCAAGTCTGCTCCCAAAGCTCAAGCTGAGAAACCCCCAAAGCCCAAGAGAAACACTAGAAGTATTCCTACGGGAGAGAAGAACGAGGTCTCAGTGCCTCAAGCTGAAGAAGAGGATGAAGAGTCTCTTGTTTTGAGAAAGATGAAACCCAAGATTCCAGACCACAATGATGCTCATCTAGTGGCTGAGGACATGCATATCAGAAAGGATGCTGGACTGAGATTGTGGAGACAGTCTGATCCCTATGCTGTGAGGAGGAGGACTGCAGTTGACTATAGGTTTCATACAAAGGAACAACAAGACTTTTATGAGACCATTCTACTTGATAAGAAGCCAATTGTCTATGACATGGGATGGATTGATTGGGAATACATCAAGGAGAATGAAGATTACTTCCCAGGAGTTTATGACAGCTTCAAAGCATGTGGAGTTGACAAATTTGTTGGGCAGAAGCTCACAAAATGGAATGATGAGTTGATCATGCAGTTTTACTCTACTGCTCACTTTTACCCAAATGGGAAGATCATTTGGATGTCTGAAGGTACTAGGTACCAATCCACTGTTGAAGAATGGGCCAAGCTGATCAATGCCCCAGAGGAACATGAAGATGAATTCGATGTGTATGCAACAAAGAAGAAAGACCACAACACTATGGCTAACATGTACAAAGAGATCCCTGATAAAGCTTTGGAGACACACAAGCTTGGGTCTGTACATTATTTGTTGTCTGGTTTGCCTACCATCAACACCATTCTAAGGCACACATTGCTGCCAAAGTCAGGAGATCACAAGATGATCAGAGGACATTCCATCAACATGTTGCAAATTTTTGATGTCCCTCAAAAGTTTAAAGTCATGAGCCTGATTGTAGAGACAATCAAGAGGACAGCTGCTGATCAAAAGAGGAGTTGTGGGTATGCTCCACATATTCAGGAGCTCATCAATGCTAAGATGGGCACAGGAATATACTTGTTGGACAAAGAGCACTTACCTTGCTCCCTGAGTTTGAAGATAATGAGTTTGTCATGAATGAGAATGAACCTTCATCAGCTCAAGCACAAGAGAAGAGATCAAAAGGTAAAGCAGAGAAAGCTGCCAAGATGCCTAGTGTTGAGGAAGCATCTCAAGTTTTCCTAAAGAGCAAACAAGACCAGCTTGGATATCTGATTCAAGCTACTTTGAGGATTGAGAAGGGATTGGCCACCCTGACTCAGAATCATGAGAGTCTGGAGAGGATCATAGAGACAAAATTTTATGATCTTGATCTGAAGGTAACTGAGATCCAAACAGCAGTTGAGCATCTCTAGGAGGAAGCAGAAGAGAGGAAAGGGAAGGCAACTACTAATGCTTTTCAGCGAGTGCCTAGAGGTCAGAGGTCTGCTGCAGTACCCATGGCTGACACTAGAGCCACCACATCAGCACCAGCAGCCACAGCTTTAGTGCCACCTCCAACAGCCACTCCACCAGCTCCAACAGCATCAACTGATGCCTTCGTCCTTGGAGTTCTCTCTACACCACCTCCCGAAGACCAAGCCTGAGAGACGCATAGCACTATGCATTTTCGAACTTTTTGGTAACTTGTTGCCAAAGGGGGAGAAATATGTATAGATCGTAGGCTTCGAAAGAGAGTGTTTTGTCTTTTATCTCTCTTGCTTTCGGTTGAACTTTATTGTGTGCTTGGTTTATACTTTATGTCCTTGTGTGAGATACTTGTATGATCATGTGTTTGATCATATGCTACTTTAATGCTTGCTTGGATAAAATTATCCTTTATATCCATGTATGATCATTCACTTTGCTTGGAGATGAGTGCATGCTTCTAATTTGTACATTTTGAGCGCTCCACCAAGATGTATGTAACATGGAAGAGTAACCCATGATCCTAATCGATTGTGCATTTGCATTCAAAAGCAAATCTTAAATAATGCACAAATTTAGGGGGAGCTCTTGCTTATCACATTCTTCTCAAAGCGATGAGGTACTTCAATCTTATTATCATTTGTCGAAGCTTTGATCTATATGTTGTCATCAATTACAAAAAGGGGGAGATTGAAAGTGCAACTATCCCTGGGTGGTTTTTGTAATTATTAACAACATATAGCTCATTGAGCTAATGCTATTTCAAGATGAATATTTCAGGAAAGCTCAATGATTGGCATGGCATGGATTAGAAATGTGGACCCCTCAAAATACTAAGGACAAAATATTGGCTCAAGCTCTAAAGCTCAAGACTCTACATTTTACTTTTAGTGATCCAAGATCAATTGAGTCCATAGGAAAAGCCAATACTATTAAAAGGGGATGAGGTGTTGCTTAATGGGTTTCTCGCTCAAAATGCTTAGTGATATGCTCCAAAACCCTCAACCACTTTCTCACATCCACACATGTCGCAAACCAAAAGTCAAACTCGGCCCCACCAAAACTTTCTATCCAACGCCACCGAGTTCAGCTGACATAGCCATTGCCACAAACCCTAGTCACTTCGGTTTCACCGATAGGGATCTCGGTCTCACCGAGATGGGATTAGAAACTCTCTGTTTCCCTTCGTAACGTTTCAGTCAACCCGAGATGAGTGATCGGTCCCACCGAGTTCGCAATGCAAACTCTCTGTTTCCCCTTCGTAACGTTTCGGTCCAACCGAGATGAGCGAATCAGTCCCACCGAGTTTGCCTGACCAACTCTCTCTTATCCTATTACCAAAATCGTCACTGAGTTTGTGTAATCGGTCTCACCAATATTATGTTATGCCCTAACCCTAATGAAATCGACCCCTCCGAGTTGACATGTCAGTCCCACCGAAAAACCCTAACGTTCACATTTTGAACTAAATCGGTCTAACCGAGTTTCATTATTCGGTCCCACCGAGTTTGGTGATTTGTGTGTAACGGTTAGATTTTGTGTGGAGGCTATATATACCCCTCCACCCACTCTTCATTCGTGGAGAGAGCCATCAGAACATGCCTACACTTCCAACATACACTTTCTGAGAGAGAACCACCTACAATTGTGTTGAGGTCAAGATATTCCATTCCAACCACATAAATCTTTATCTCTAGCCTTCCCCAAGTTAATTTCCACTCAAATCATCTTTCCACCAAATCCTATCCTATTAGACAGAGTTGAGTGTTGGGGAGACTATCATTTTGAAGCACAAGAGCAAGGATTTCATCATCAACACACCATCTATTACCTTTTGGAGAGTGGTGTCTCCTAGATTGGTTAGGTGTCACTTGGGAGCCTCTGTCAAGATTGTGGAGTTGAACCAAGGAGTTTGTATGGGCAAGGAGATCGCCTACTTCGTGAAGATCTACCCTAGTGAGGCAAGTCCTTCGTGGGCGACGGCCATGGTGGGATAGCCAAGGTTGCTTCTTCGTGGACCCTTCGTGGGTGGAGCCCTCCGTGGACTCATGCAACCGTTACCCTTCGTGGGTTGAAGTCTCCATCAACGTGGATGTAAGATAGCACCACCTATCGGAACCACGGATAAAAAATATCTGAGTCTACATTGCGTTTGCTCCCTCAAACTCCTCCCTTTACTTTCATGTGCAATTGTTTTACTTTCCGCTACTATACTCTTAGAATTGCATGTGTAGGTTGATTGCTTGACTTGTGCAAAGTTGCTAAAATTTGCCAAGACTTAAAATTGGGAAAAGGCTAGATTTTTATTTGGTCAAGTAGTGTAATCACCCCCCCTCTAGACATACTTTCGATCCTACACCCATCCCTTGGCCAAACCCCTATTAGAACTGCTGAGAGCCCAGCGTCTGGTACTGTCTATGATATCAATTCAAAATTTGAACTCCTAAATTTCTGCATGTGCCTTACCTTCTCTCTTGTATTAAAACTAATTTCATATGAATATCCTTGCTCAAAGGATCATAGGATCTCACAACAATACTGGGCTCTGCATTGCTCTTGTCAGTACCTCTTGCCCTTTGTCAGCATACTTACACTCACTGCTGTTTGATTATGTAGCATCACTGCAAATGTTCGCTTCTTTATCCTCCCTTTGCTTGAAATTATAAGATCTATATTTACTCTTAGATAAATGTAGAATTAACACAATGGTTATGAAGTTTTGGATTGCTCATGTAAGTACCTGTTGTCATGTACTCCCTCTGTATCGAATTAATTGTTGATCAATTGGATGTATTTAGAACTTAATAGTGCTAGATACATCCATTTGAGCGAAAAGTAATAACGGACGATGGTGGTATTACTATACTTGCATCGCGAGATAGTTGATTGTCTAGCATTACTCTGCATCTTATCTGCCCTGCCCTCCACTTTCTCCAAATTATCATATCTACATTTACTCTTACCAAAATGTTGAATAAAGCCAATGCCACTTCACACGTTGATGTCTGCATTCCTCTTGTCAGTACCTTTTGCCTTGTAGCCCTATACTTGACTAATTGATATTTGATTATGTATCATCAGTCTGCACCTGAGCTTCATTATCCTCTGTTTCTTCCAATATTATTTGATCTATATTTACTCTTTGCAAAATGTAGAATAATGGCAACGCTTATAAAGAATTTTCTTTGGGGAATTTATTGAATTATCCTACCATCAACATGGAGAAGAGCTTTGTCCAGCCCGTGCTAACATGTAATGTAAGTTCATCCTTCTCAAGCCTTCAAAATTTGTTCTAGTATAGATTTGGATACGCATCATTTCCTCCACTGCTGTTTACTTTGCTGTTTACATCTGATTGGATGTTTGCAACAACTACCAGTTTTAAATTGTAGTTATGAAAACATGTTCCTTATGAAGAACAGATCCATTTATTTGCTTATATAATTGTGAAACCTGTTACCGTCTCCTTGTTTCTCTTTCAGAGTCATATCTCTTATGCCAAGCAGAACTTTAGGGAAGATAGTGAGCCAAACCATATTGAGGACATCGAGATGACCCCAAGGTCCTGTCTTGATGAAGACAGTGAGTTGAAGCTACTCACCAGCAGGTGTGAGACAACCTCTGTGCAGTTGCTGCCTCAATTAGTTCGACTTCTTCAGTCTCAACCTAAAGCGGAAAGGCTTGCTTCAGGTCAGCTCCAACTTGAAGTCAAAGTTGCAATGAAGATGTTAGAGGACTGCCTTGCGCAGTATGGTGCAATACAACTAGGGATGGAGCATATATCTTTGACACAACTGAGGTCTCATCAGCTTGTTCGGCTGCTTGCGGGGCCCGTCCTGGACAGGCCTAGTGCCTTCTGAAGTGCTCTTAGTTTTGTATATTCTTTTGTCGGCGTGTTTATATGCACTGGTGGCGACCTTTGATGCCTAGTGTACGTAATCCGCGGTGATGTTGCACTTTATTATCACCGGTAGCGAACTTTGATTCCCAGTGGATGTAATATGCTGTAATTTGTTTATTGTATAGTCTAGGTTTATTCTTTGTTCGGTATGCTGTAATTTAGGCTGGAACGTTTAGTGGATCTCAGTGTTGTCGGTCTTCAGGCCGGCCCTTTACACATATGGGCCAAAACGTTGGCCTATAATCATCTTGGGCCATTAGCAGGTCTAAACCTATAGTAGTTTCCCGCCTTTAACAGGCCGAGTAAAGTTCTAGCTAGCTGGGCCAGAGAATACCATGGGTTTTTAACAGGCTAAAACCTATATTGGGCTAGCGTTGAGCCGAAAAATTCATGGGCCAATACAGGCCGAAACTGCCTAAGGCCCATGTTTGGCCCAAATAGGACGAGCAGTTAACAGGCCAAAATATATCTCAGGCCTGTTTGGCCCAATAAAATTATGGGCTTTAAGCAGGAAGGTATCTACGCGGGCCATAGGCCTAAAAGTGTCACAGGCCATTATCAAATGGGCTGTAAGCAGACCGGATTCAACGCGGGTTGTAATTAGGCCCAACTATTACACGGGCCATTAACAGGCCGATAGGCCAGTTGGGCTGAAATTTATCCACGAAGACTACTGGCCGTTAAGAGGCCTAAAGTTACTTTCGACAAGAAATAGCCCAGTTTCTGCATGGGCCATTAAATGGCCTAAAGTTAAACCGGGCCGACAACGTCCCAGATGCACCACGGGCCGCTAACAGGCCGAAACTATTATCGGGCCGAACTGGTAACGGGCATTTAACAGGTTGAAATACAAACCTGTCTTAGAATGGGCCCAAAAGAACAGTGGCCTGTTAATGGGTCAGATCCGTTATGGGCCGTAATTTGCCCAAAACACGGCAGGCTGTGAACGGGCCTGATCTGGTATGGGCCTCAATTTGACCCAAAACATGGCAGGCTGTTAACGGGCCAGCCCACTAGTTGTGAAAAAACATGGTGGGCCTTTAGCTGGGCCGGCCTTTTCACCGGAATGAGCCTCTGTTGGGCCGTGCCACGTGTAGACGTATCATAGGCGCCTCCTGTCCAATGAGTGGATGACATCTGTCCCAACGGTGAGCCAACACGTGTTTCCTCCGGCCAATGAGAATTTTACACGTGGAAAATCCCCATCGGTCCAGGCTGTTAACGGGTTATCGGATCCAAAACCGGACCCGATAGCTTAACGGCGACACGTTACGGTCGATGCCATGTGTCGGTCACCCTTGACGACAGCACTTCTATGGCGCGCGATTTATTCTCATGGAAGTGGAGACTTCCGTGATGATAATTTTAGTAATGTCATGGAACACTTCTACAACAACACATGTATGACTATCTTGATTCTGTCATAAAATCGTCATGGATGTACATGCATGACAGAAAACGTGACCTACTGTGACAAACACGTATCATCACAAAAGTGCATTTTTTGTAGTGGTTATAGTTGCCTTGCCACCTTCAGAAGGTGGCGGTTCCACCATTTTTCCCATAGCTTGCTGAAAAGTTGAGTTTTTACATTAGTAGTTCCAGAACAGAAGATACTAAGGAGGCAACAAAACCAAACAAAATAGCTTTGGTCTATATACAGAACTTATTCTGGTGAACCCATGTAAAACATTAGTTGTATTTTACTGCAAAGTACATAATAAAACCAGGTTCCAAACATATGACCATGTATCATGGCTAATGTATTGCTATTTCTTCACACTGTATTGACAGCTAAGGATAAAGAGACAAAGTTTATAATACGGTAAGCATAGTATGACATCATTCATATCTCAAAACAACTGAGAACAGACAAACAGACAATTGTAACATTGTGTGGGCAAGTCCAGCACGGAACTAGATTACAGATCAAGATCAAAGGAACATCACTCCTCTCTTTTAAACCTTGTAAGGTGCAATGATACGCTAAGACAATTGTGTATAAAATTGAAAGGAGTAATAGACATTGGCTACAAACCATGCAGTTCAAGGCACAAGTCAGAGTAAGTAGTAGTTAAAAGGCATAAGGATTAAGGACTTACAATAGCGGCTTTGACTGGTGTAGTCATGCCCTTCGTCTTGCCGGTGTGACAGTCCTTGAAGATTTCCACGGCATTTGGTTCAGGTACTTTTTGGTCCTTGCAGGCTTTCCTCTGCATTTGGAACAAGTCAATATAGATATGATAATATGGAACAGCGAAAAGAGTGAAACAGCACACTGGTACGCGTCGGTCCTAGACAAACGGTTTTTAACCCCTTTCCGCAACAGCATTTCGAACCGTCGCCAAGTGAGTGTGGGAGATAGGGGGATCCTTCCCACACGACCCAGAAACCGTCGGGGATATGCCCTACTGGCACACACGCTCGGCAAAGTGAGGTCGTGTGCGACCGACGAGCGCTCAAATACGGAAATACGTACAGTAGAGCTAAAAAAATACAATTATGTGGCAAAATTGTTTCCGGTCGCAAGTACATCCCACACAGCCAGTCCCCGCTAAACATTTCTGCTTGTATGTACATCCCACACAGTCGCTCCAAGGAAAACGTTTCCGTTCACTGGTACATCACACACAATTTTTCCAGTTAAATCATTTGCATTATTGAATATATCACACACGGCCCGTAGAAGAAACTGTGTGGCAAAGGATGTCCATCACACATAGGTTTTATGTCGAAAATGTTTGTGTAAGGTGGCCTAACACAAACAGTTTTCAAGAGAAAGTCGTGTGTGATTGTTCATTGATCCAACGAGGTTTATTCCTAGAAACTGTGTGCGTTGCCTGAGGTCATCGCCCATGGTATTTTTTCAACAACCGTTTGCAATAGCAAAATCCAATTAGTGGGCTAATTCGCCATTAGCAACCTAATTATCCGATTATTCATAATCCATTTATTAATCTAATTGACATTTCATATTAAGCACACAATATATTTCATTTCCACAGTAAGGAAGCAGAATTTCATAATTGAAATACACCAGAGTACAACATGATATAGCTTCAGCACTCAGCTACCCCATTAGACAACTGCACCAGCAGCAAGTTCCACATGCAACATGTAGAAACCTTTCGAAATTAGCATCATAGACGGTATATAGACAGATGCATCTCATCTGGAAAACTGCTGAAGCGGAAGGGGAATATTGAGCCTTCATTCATGTTGAAGGTCTTTGCAACTTTAGGCCAGTGCCTATGGATGATTGACCGTCCATCCTTCGTCCTCTTCAGGAACACTTCAATATTGAACCGTGGGTGTTGTATGAAAACCTTCCTCGCCTCCTGACTATAGAGGTGGTTTGAGAGGTAATCATCAGTGAACTGCTTTGGAAAGGCCTGAAAACAAGGATGTGCATAAAGATCTTTTCTATATTGGAAATGGGGCAAAGGAATAAAAAAGGAAAGGTATAATAGTTAGTACCATCTTGTAGTGAACTAATGTCTTCTTCATTGTGCAGACAAAGATCTTGTTGTTTTATGTCGCTAATTTCTTTATCCTAACAATCTTTCTAAGTTTCTTGATTTGATTGATATTCATGGACAACTCATTTCCCCATATGCAAAAAGGGTCGAACAGTGGGTCAAAACCTCTGACAGCAGGACCTACATGTGCAAGACCAAATTGTTAAAAACCAAAATATTAGAATGGTTCCTGCAATTGCACAATAATGTGCCATTAGAGAACGGACCATGCACGTGCTAACCTCGACTGTAAACCTTAGTGCTTCCCATTGTTTCCCTGCAACACATATAAGGTAGTTAGTCATCAGGTTAAGTAAGGGTTCGCAAGCTATCAGTAAAACATGTTGATGAAAAATAAGCACATTGCAGATTCATCAGATTAATTCAAGCCACACGGAAACCCATTTACCCAAACCAAGCATGATTAAGAACTAGGAAATATAGCACTTGCATATGTTTCTCATGTATTAAGTGCAGCCAAATTCAATTTATTCCTCACATGCACAACAATACAAAATTCTACCAACGACAATTGGACATCGCATTGCAGAATTGAACCGAGCAGTTAACTAAACACCACAACAAATGAACCAAACATTAACTGAGCACCACATTGCACAATATAACATACTCCTAATAGAAGATCAGACAGTTAACCAAACAGTTAACTACAGCCAATTGTAGCAATTGTATTTATTTCTCATGTATTTACTCCAACCAAATTAAATTTATTCCTCACATGGTATACAATAACATAATGCACCCACAACTACTGAACATCGGATTGCAGAACTGACCCAAACAGTTAACTAAACACCACAACGCAAATGAACCAAACGTTAACTAAGCACCACATTGCACAATGTATAACCAAACCATGCATGCTTGACAACTTGGAAATATAGCAATTGTATTCGTTCTCATGTATTTTGTAAAGATAAATTTGATTTATTTCTCACATGGAAGACAATACAAAATTGCAGCCTGAAGAATTGAACATCACATTTGTAAAATTGAACCAAATAGTTAACTGAAGACGACAACTAATTAACAAAACAGTTAATAAGTGAGCACCACACTGCACGACATATAGAACATATACACTAGAGCAACATATTGCATGGTAAAATTAGATAGCACAATTCACTAGAATTAGTGAAGGAAAGGCAGGAGCAGCACACGCAACGGGTAACCGAGCATGCTTAACCGGCGTAGCTAGCAAATGGCAAGGTGCTCCTTCAAGATCTAGGGGTCGGCACGAATGGCAGCCATCGCGACCTCATCTGCGCGTGCGGCCGCGATTTGCTTCTCCGCTGCCAAATGCTCCTTGAGATCCTGGCTATACTGCGTGCACCATGGCTTAGGGCGGCGCTTATTTGGTGGAGGGGTCGGTGATTTGGGTGGAAGGTGTCGCGCTCGCGCCAGCGGTCAGGGCATGAGGGATGTGGAAGGAGGAGGAGGATGGGGGTCGGGTGTGGATTACCTACCTGGATAGACGAGGCCGAGCAGCATGAAGGAGGGTCGCCGACGAGGAGGCGGCGCTGCAAGCAAGGAGTGAAGGTTTCAACTTGGAAAGGAAGGCGGAAAGAGGGGAAATGTGGCTTTTGGTAGGGGGGCGGGGAGGTAGATATTTCTGCGGAAGCCGAAAATTTGGAATCGCTTCAGCCAAAAAAATGGCGTGCAAAGTGTCATCAGACACGGTCCCTTATTCAGAACTGTGTACGATATGTGGATATCACAAACGATGCAGAGAGCTTAACCCGTGTGTGATGAGTTTGAATGTCAAAAGTTTTGGTTTGAATTTCCATGGTTACAATGGTCATCCACATCATTGCATAATTTGGGTACACAAAGGAGACTATAGCACACCCACACTTCTTAATCGAGCAAGTTCAGCAGTTAAACAGAGCTAGCTGACCTAAACATGACTCTAACAAATTAAAGACCGACGCTCTTAATTAAACAAAACAAAGAGTACTACTACGGCTGGTGCTCGTCGATCTCCGCCGCCGCCTCCATGTCTAGCTCACACCCGACGGTCTCCTGGGGCACCATACTCGGCAAGCATCTCGCCATCCACGTCCGCCATCTCTTTGGAAAAGGCCGCCATGAGCTGGGTGTGGGCGAACGCGATCTGGGCTGGGACGGGCTCCATCGTCGCATGGTATGCGGCGAAGGAACGGACGGCTGCTCGAACGCTCTCGGCGATTGCCAGCTCTTCAGCCGTCGGTTGCCGACCGTTGTTGGAGAAGCTTCATTCGATTTTGTGCGGTGACCGCCAGGAGCTGGGCGTGGGCGGCCTCGACATGGTTGTGGGCGGCCTCCATCAGGGCTAAGGCCGCCGATGCGGAATGGACAGCTGTTGTGCCACTCTCACCAGTTGCTATCCCCGAGGTAGATGTTGCTGCCGCCACCTGAGAAGCAACATCGGCCATTTGGGCTGCCTTTGCCGCCCGGTCATAGATTGCGGCTGTGCTCATGCACCTTGTTAGCACGCGCATGGCGGCTGCGGCCGCCCTCTCACTGGAGTGAGCCACCGAAGTTGCCCTCACGACACGGGTCCACGTGCCCATCTTTCACCGGCGATGATTGAATAGTGAGATGATATTTGGGGAGCGAGCTAGTGTGCTTGAGACGCCGGCTGTGGACTGTAGCCGACACACCTTCTCGCGTAAGCCATAGGCGTACTATACACCGACGGTGCTCCAGGATATTTTGAGCTGCATCTCACACGGTTACTGATAACAAACTGTGTGCAATCTACTTGATTTTTCATCTTGATTTGAATTACAGAATGGGGTCACAGTGGCAATGGACGGTGTTTGAATTGCTAGACCTTTTATCTGGAGTGAACATGCAACTATATGTATGTCGTAAAAGAATTGGAATTATCAGGGTTTGCTTGAATATTTTATACATTAAATTGGTTTTCTAGCCATTTCAGGTGCACAATTCAAAATTAAACTACATACACATGCTCCAGTGCATATAAATTGGTTGAAAAATCAAATATGTGTCTTTGGGTGCATGCTTAGGTGCCATGCAAGAAATGCGAATGAATTTCAAACACCAGGGCACCGTTGATTGCCTGCAAAACATTGAGATGCCTGGTTTTTAAATTCTAGTAAATCCAAAACCCGTCTGAAATTCATGAAACTTGGCATGCTATCATGGAGCGGCATCAACATGCCCTGGTACAAAATTTGTCCCATTTGGGGCAGGTTTGGGTATATGCTTCTCACAAACCGGAGCTTCTCACAACAAGCATGATGGTTTTCGGTAGGGAACGTCCCACCTTTGGGGAAGAAATGATATCCATTGCCTCTTATTGCTTTCAAATTTTGTCTCGTGTCAACATAGAACAACAGGAGTGTTGTGTGAATTTTTGTGATTTTTCGGGGTTCCTTTGGACATTTTTATGCATTAACTGAGTTTCAATGCATTTATGTGCATAATTCAATTTGAACTACATGCACATACTCCAGTGCATATAAATTGGTTAAAAAATCAAATCTGTTTCCTTGGGTGCATGCTTAGGTCCCATGGAAAAAATGGGAATGAATTTCAAACACCAGGGCACCATTGATTGCCGGCAAAACATTGAGATGCCTGGTTTATAAATTCTAGTAAATCCAAAACCCGTCTGAAATTCATGAAACTTGGCATGCTATCATGGAGCTGGATCAACATGCCGTGGTAAATTTTTTGTCCCATTTGGGGCAGGTTTGGGTATATGCTTCTCACAAGCCGGAGCTTCTCACAACAAGCATGATGGTTTTCGGTAGGGAACGTCCCACCTTTGGAGACGAAACGATATCCATTGCCTCTTATTGTTTTCAAATATTTTTCTCGTGTCAACATAGAACAATAGGAGTGTTGTGTGAATTTTTGTGATTTTTCAGGGTTCGTTTGGACATTTTTATGCATTAACTGAGTTTACAATGCATTTATGTGCATAATTCGAATGTGAACTACATGCACATGCTCCAGTGCATATAAATTGGTTGAAAAATCAAATTTTTGTCCTTGGGTGCATGCTTAGGTCCCATGCAAGAAATGGGAATGACTTTCAAACACCAGGGCACCGTTGATTGCCGGCAAAACATTGAGATGCCTGGTTTTTAAATTCTAGTAAATCCAAAACTTGTCTGAAATTCATGAAACTTGGCATGCTATCATGGAGCGGCATCAACATGCCGTGGTAAATTTTTTGTCCCATTTGGGGCAGGTTTGGGTATATGCTTCTCACAAAGCGGAGATTCTCACAACAAGCATGATGGTTTTCGGTAGGGAACATCCCACCTTTGGGGACGAAATGATATCCATTGCCTCTTATTGCTTTCAATTTTTTTCTCATGTCAACATAGAACAACAGGAGTGTTGTGTGAATTTTTGTGATTTTTCGGGGTTCGTTTGGACATTTTTATGCATTAAGTGAGTTTTCAATGAATTTATGTGCATAATTCAAATTTGAACTACATGCACATGCTCTAGTGCATATAAATTGGTTGAAAAATCAAATCTATGTCCTTGGGTGCGTGCTTAGGTCCCATGCAAGAAATGGGAATGAATTTCAAACACCGGGGCATCATTGATTGCCGGCAAAACATTGAGATGCCTGGTTTTTAAATTCTAGTAAATCCAAAACTTGTCTGAAATTCATGAAACTTGGCATGCTATCATGGAGCGGCATCAACATGCCGTGGTAAATTTTTTGTCCCATTTGGGGCAGGTTTGGGTATATGCTTCTCAAAAAGCGGAGATTCTCACAACAAGCATGATGGTTTTCGGTAGGGAACATCCCACCTTTGGGGACGAAATGATATCCATTGCCTCTTATTGCTTTCAATTTTTTTCTCATGTCAACATAGAACAACAGGAGTGTTGTGTGAATTTTTGTGATTTTTCGGGGTTCGTTTGGACATTTTTATGCATTAAGTGAGTTTTCAATGAATTTATGTGCATAATTCAAATTTGAACTACATGCACATGCTCTAGTGCATATAAATTGGTTGAAAAATCAAATCTATGTCCTTGGGTGCGTGCTTAGGTCCCATGCAAGAAATGGGAATGAATTTCAAACACCGGGGCATCATTGATTGCCGGCAAAACATTGAGATGCCTGGTTTTTAAATTCTAGTAAATCCAAAACTCATCTGAAATTCATGAAACTTGGCATGCTATCATGGAATGGCACCCGACATGTTGTGGTATTTTTCGTGTCCATTTTGAGAGAAGGCGCACTAGAATAATGACCGCCAACAAAGGCATTTTGAAAAAATAGCTGCCTATTTAATATCTCAAACGTTTGTATAATTCAAACCGTGTGCGTTCTGTTAACCATTCACGTGACGCCACGCGTCTTCGTTTTAATGGATGTAGGAGGTGCCGTGCGGACAGCTACTTGACCTTGACTGAACGGGAGGCGTGCGAGCGCTGTCCGGTGCGCAGGCTGACCGAGAGGCGTGCAAGTTGTCCTCAAATGCACAGGCTCACCGGGAAGCGTGCGAGCTGTACGCTGCGCAGGCTCACTGGGAAGCGAGCCCTTTGACTTCCATGGCTGCCCGCCTTGCTCGCATCATCTCCATTAATGGCGCCCAAGTCGCAGTTTAATTCATTTTTTTAATATAAAACACTCATCGCAAACGTTTTAGGTAGAACACCCATATGTAAACCGACAGCTTCCCCAGGAAGCCAAGAGAAAATATGCCGAGCAGGATTTCTCCAGCTCTTGATCGCAAACATTTTAGATAGAACACACGTATGCAAACTGAGAGCAGCGCAGGATTTGTGCATCCCTTCAACGCAAACGGTTGTTTTGGATGACCCGTGTGCAACCACGTACAAACAATTTGGTAAGATTTGTCAATCCTTGTAACACTACGATTTTTCAAAATATGAAGCTAAAAATCACTAGCTGTATCTAATTTTCGCAACTAAAATTCAGTAATTAAGCATTGACTTCATTCATAGATTAAGCAGTCGTTCTTAATTTATACAAATAGTTCAACTCGACAGCTGAACCGACCAAACTTTTCCCCAATTGTTGCCAACCACGTACTGAAATAGCTAGTTCAACTATATATACTAGCTAATTTTAAGTACGTTGTACAGTTCCACCACATCTATAGTCAGATGAACTGAACAACATAGCCCCTAAATACTACTACTACTGCGGAGGGGCTTTGTACTACTTCTAGCTGCCTCTCCTCTGCCGAGTGCGCTCAGTAAGAGGCAGAGGAGGAGGATCCTACTGACGAGCTGGGCAACCGCAATACGGTGCCTGCCGATGTTGCGGCTTCAGTGACGCTCACCTCGAACGCCCTCTGCCGCTCCAGACGACCCCTCTCGAAGTGGTGGTTCTCCTCGTAGATCTCCTGATTCCTCACCTCTGAGGCGTCGTGTGCCGCGGCCACGGCGGCGGTAAGGCTCTTTCCATGCTCGACGAGGCGCTCCTCCTCCTCCCGCAGTAACTCGGTGTAGCGCGCAAGGTTGCTGACGCACGTGCGGGCATCCACCTCCGCGTCCCGCCTTAGGGCAGCGGTGGCGGAGTGGGTGATGACCCCGGCGGTCGACGGTGGGCTGGCGGCCATGGCAGCCGACGACGGGGTGGCGGCCACGACCACCACCTCTCGCCTTCGGGCCGTGGTGGCGGAGCGGGTGATGGCCACAGTGGCCGGCAGTGGGGTGGCGGCCACGACAGCCACCTCCTGCCTTCGGGCCGTGGCGGCGGAGCGGGCGATGGCCCTGGCTTTCAACGGTGGTGTGGCGGCAACGGCGGCCGGCAACAGCTGCCGACGGGCACCGGCAGCGGAGCGTGTGGTGGGTGTTCCGCACACACCCAAAAGGGGCGCCACGCGCACTACACTATGCTTGGGACTGCGCCGCTGCCGCGGTGTAGCCTCCCAGTTGGAGCTGTCCTCTGATGATGGCGGAGTGGCTGAGCGACGACGATGGACCGGTGCCATTAGCGATTGTGAGAGAAGCAGACGAGATAAGCTACAGGGAGGGAGGGGAAAATGCGACGCATGACTCGCCGGGCGTCAGGGTTTTTACAGCAGGCCGGTAAGCATTGGGATTTTGGGGGATTTCACCGAGTCGGGCGGGAAGCTTGCGCGGGAACCTGCGAGGGTGCATGGGAACGGGCTCACCGACAATTCATTGGCGCCACCGTTTGGCCAAAAGAACGCCCCCGCGCGCTGCGCAAGCTTGCGCTGTAAGCCGTCTGCGGCAGCGGGGTGACAAGACGTGCGAGAGGAGGACGAAAGGCCATGTACACATACGGTCAATAAAAAAATGTTTGCGATTTAATTACCTACCATACCACCATCCTAGTTTATAAGTATGATTTAACTAATAAAATACGAATGCATGTCGCCAAAGATTATATAGTTGGATTTGTATTTGAACATAGTTTCCAATTATATAATTTTTAAAACATGCATTAACATTTTGTTGGTTAAATTTGAGGGCAAAGTATGGCACAGAATATAAAGGAGACTATAGACTAGACGGAGGTGGTAGCACACTGCCGCTCTCTGCGCAGCGATGCAACTGTCGGTTGGCTTGTAGGCGACCATTTCCTGCATGTTCAACTGCTCTATGCGTGTGGTTGCTTGCGGTTCAGGCGGCCA
Source organism: Aegilops tauschii subsp. strangulata (assembly GCF_002575655.3). NCBI lineage: Eukaryota > Viridiplantae > Streptophyta > Magnoliopsida > Poales > Poaceae > Aegilops > Aegilops tauschii. The sequence goes on from NC_053037.3 coordinate 191,966,769, forward strand.
CAGCACGCTCTGCTCGCGTCCTGCCGCGCGCGCTCTGCTCTCGCGTCCCTCCGGGTGCTCTACCCTCGTCCCTCCACGTGCGCTGCCAGTGTTTGGGGCCGGCGCACGATCACGCACGTTTGTGTGCAAGCGGTTGCGTCGGGCGCGGCGCGACGATGCAGTTACCCGGTGCAAAAGCTGCCATGCGGACGCGCCGAGAATCCATGCTGCCCGGCCCCCTTTTATTCCTGCGGCCATTTACCTTCATCTCTCGTCTCACATGACACAATAAGAACACCCACGGGGACACATATAGAGAGGGAATCTAGCGGTTCCAATGGCGCTCCCCGTGGCTCCAATGGCACTCCTAGCGGCCGACAACGACAACGGTGGGCAGTTCACCATGCATCACGTAGTGGACACCCACGTGAGGGGAAAGGCCCTCTCGGTGGTGTACACGAACGATCCGGTCTTGGTGGAGAGCTCCATCCAAACTATGGAGCAGTTCCTTGCCGAGGACAAGTACCGAGTGGTCGGCTTCGACCTCGAGTACACCATCGGTCGTGCCGGGCACGAGCAGAAGGTTGCCGTCGCCCAGTTGTGCGTGCGACATGACGTCCTCGTTTACCACTACCACGTTGCCACAAGGCCTTGCGAGCATTTCTCCAGGTTTATCAACAGCTCTGACTACAGTTTCGCTATGGTGGACACCACCAACGATCTAAAAGCGCTCAAGGTTTCGACTTGAAATGCCCGATTGTCAACATCCAGCAGCACTACAAGGTCTGGGGCAGCGACAAAACCAAACTAAACTCCCTGGTTGACCTCGCCTCGGCCATCATCGACCCCTACTACGCGAAGATGAAGGAAGAGAGCAATAAGGACAAGAACGCCTGGCACAGTGTGTGGCATGAGATACTGGATGAACAACATGTCAAGTACGCGGCCATGGACGCGTACACAACCTACGAGATGTACAGGCGAATCATTGACATGAGGAACTATCTTCTTCCTGACCCAGATGAGGGATCGAGCCACATAGCAGTGGCAGGAGCGTCACAAGAAGTAGATGACTAGACGATCGTTTCTCCTACTTTAGAATGCATGCAATTGTTTATTGAGGTGTGTGCGAATGATCTGTATAGTCACTTATGTAATTGGATATTTATTTCAGTTATATATATAGATATATACATGTTATTCTACTGTAGACAGAGCAATTCACATGGCTTATTCGCAGCAATTGTCTGTGTTATTATTGGTCTTCGCACACATTTCTGATTACGGACCTGTTTCCCGTCAATCACACACAGCTTGATCTGGCTGACCGTTTCTTTTGTGTTTCCTAATCACAAACAGTTCATCCGAGTGAACTGTATGCTCTATATCGCACACGCCTTCATCAGGCTGCCCATTTCCTTTGTGCCGCCTCATCGCAAACAGTTCATTGAGCTGAACCGTATGCCCTTGATCGCACACGCAACTAAAATCTGAACCGTTTTTGATGGATCCGCCATCGAGAACGTTTTGCACCTTTTTGACGGTTCTTTTACACCATCGTTTGCGATTATGGCATCGCACACAGTTTCGTCGAAGGGTCTCTGATCGTAGTGTCGCGTTTGGACCATCCTGCAGTAGTGGCAGCTAATTACAAGAGCCTCCCAGTGTGCAATATAGCTACTAGATCCTATCGTCTGTTGGAATTTCACTTTCGTACGGTTGGCCTTGTTATTTGAACAGTTCACCTACAAGAAGATAGATTTGTGAGGCACATGAGTAAATAGGACTTCAACATGTGATCTGATCACATATATATAATGTACCTGATAATTTGGATCAGATCAGTGTTTAACGAGGCCTCTCCAGTCTTCATCCGATATATTTTCCACTGGAGATGTTTGGGCAAGTTCACTGTTAGCTTTGCCTTCAAAGTGAGTTTTCCTCAAGTTATATCAATACTATCGCAGAGCAGACTTGAAAACATGGGTGCAAGCTTGTCTGGTTGCATCATCTTGGCTATCCAACTTGAACCTCATATGTTGAAAATTATGGGAGTCTCATTATCAGCAACCTAGAAAGTATGGGACATAGCAACACGATATTACTAGTTTCCATACATAACCATACTTACAGATAAATGGTCGAGGAAGGTGTTGAACTGGGTTTCGTCTTTTTCATTCCTGTACTGAATCCATGTTGGGAGGATACGTACATGACACCTAACGGCAACCGCTGCCTCTGATACTAACTTGGCTGACTCTGTAGCATCACGTGGCCTTTTTAAACCTGCCTCAAAACGGATTTCCATTCTTCCTCCTCTAGATTTAGTTAACCTATCGAGCATTATCCCTGATGTTTGTTTCTTCTTGCGCATAGGTGCTATTCCAACAACGAACATAGGAAGTGTTAGTGTACATCAAACAGTGAGACTACATATAAAGAAGCATGCAGCTGTAACTTGACTCCAGCAACTACCTTCTTGCTGATTAAGCTTACAAAGTTCATCTGATCTTGCCAACTCCTCTTGTGTCAAGAGTGCTTCCAAAGTAGTGTCCAGTGGCAAGGGAGCTTGGGAACGTGCTGCTAGCTGAGTTGACCAACGAGTAACTCGTGCAGCTGGTAGTACTGTGGAAGGTGTTGCAACAACTAGGGATGTCTCTGCTTGTTTGGTGGCAGCTATTGGTTTCTGTTTGGCTTGTTCTATAGCTCATGTAGCACGGGATACCCTATTTGTACAATTTTCCGCTGGACTTTGACCTTCTATTGCACCATCAGTACTAGCAGAATCTGCGGGATTCTTCCGCTTCCTTTTCCCTGTCATTCTGTGTTCCTTCCTCTTTCTCTGTGCCATGTTAAGTCAAGCCGACAAGAAAAACGAATAACAATTTAGTTCTTCAGAACAAATTGATGCGTGATATAGACGAACTGAACTTTGATGTTAGACAACCACATGATAGGAGGATGTAATATGTACAAAAAACAGGACGGCATGAGCTAACCAGAACTATGATGTGTAAACTAAGCAGAAGACATTTGACTAAATTAGAAGCAATGCAATGGAAGGTAGACACCATATGAAAGATGCTACAAATATCCCTCTACCAAGTTAACAATGTCTCGTCATAAATGGCGTTTAAACAAATGTGAAGCAGTACAAGAAATAAATCATATGCAAGATGCAAACAACATCACACTACCAAGTTAAAGGTCTCTCCTCATTAGTGTCATTGCATATTCACAGCATTGCATATTCACAACTTATGATGTGTAAACTAAGGAGAAGGCATTTCAAAAAATTAGAAGCAATGAAAGCGAGACACCATATGAAAGATGCAACGAATATCACTCTACCAAGTTAAAACGGTCTCGTCATAAGTGTCATTTCAACAAATTAGAAGTAGTACAAGCTAGAAAAGAATGCGAGATGTAACCTATATCACACTCCCAAGACCAACGTGTCTTATGATAAGTGATTGTTGCAGGTTACACAACAGTAGTACTTTGATGTAACAACATGGTGTGATAGACAAATATTGTATGTTCTAGAAATAGGAACATGTGTCTTATTCACAAGTATAATGTGTAAAGTAAGCAGATGGAATTCAACAAAATTAGAAGCAATACAAGCTAGACATCATACATAACATGCAACCACATACAACAATGCCAAGTTAGAGGGAGCACCTGTGATGGTGCACTAGGGGAGACGTGCTCATCATCAACACAGCTACATTGAGTGTCTATGCATGTGTTGTCTTGCAAATCTTCTTGGGGGGGTGGCGGAGTAGAATCTATCGAGGCCCTCTGTTTGGAAGGCGCACCTATATCTGCTGCCTTGCTACTTTCCTTCCGCTTTATTGATTTTGAATTGTCAAGTAAAACCGATAAGAAAAAGAAATAAAATTCACTCTTTAGAACTCATTCGTGCATGGTACTGACAATCACTACTTTGAATATGTACGAAAACAGGACAACATGGCATATTAACAATTGTTTGTGTAAACTAAGCAGAAGCCATTTCAACAAATAAGAAGCAATGCAAGCTAGACACCACATGAAATATGCAACCAATATGACTCTGCCAAGTTAAAAGCGTCCCATCATAAATGGCGTTTCAACAAATTAGAAGCAGTGCATGCTATAAATCATATGAAAGATGCAACTAATATTACACTGCATATACTAAAGGTGTCTCGTCATATTGATTCATGCGGGATACAAAAAACAATAGTTTTATGTAAGGACATGCTTAATAGACAGATGTACTATGTACTAAAAACAGGAAGGCATGTCATATTAACAGGTATAATGTATAAACTAAGCAGAATAGCACATGCAATTTAACCATATTGGAAGAATTACAATCTAGACACCATATGCAACATGCAACCACATATCACGCTGCCAAGTTAGAGAAAGCACATGCGATGCTGGTGTAGGGGAAATGCGGTCATCATCTATAGAGCTATGTTCACTATCTTCATCTAGCCTTGCTATTTCTTGAGAATCATGTGGGGAGGCTGACATTGGATTCTTCAAAAGAGGATCTTTTCTCAAAGTAACCGACTGGGGTGACTATCTCATCATAAGTGATTGATGAGGGATACACAAGAACATTAGTTTGATGTAAGAACATGGTTAATATAAAAATGTACTAGTATGTACCAAAAACAGGAAGGCATGTCATATTCAAAGGTATAATGTGTAAGCTAAGTAGATGCAATTTAACCAAATTGGAAGCAATACAAGCTAGACATCCGGCTGGAGTGGTGAGCATGATCGTCGAGGACATGAGAGCCTAGTGGGAGGCGGGCTGCTTCGCCACCATATTGGCTTTTTATTTGGCTTCCAGGTGATGCCTGTCTGTGCTGGGCTTGTCACTGGCTCGGCCAGTGCCCTGACTAGCTATTTGTCTTCTGGTGCTCCCGGGATGGTGGTTCATGTAAAAAATATCTTTCCTTATCTTAATAAAGACCGACCTCGGCCTTTCAAATACAAGCTAGACACCATATGCAACATGCAACCACATATGACACCGCGAAATTAAAGCAAGCACCTGGGATGGTGGTTCATCGCAAGCGAGGTCATCAACTCCAGAGCTACATTTACCGTCTCCATCTGCTGACACTGCACCCTTTATAAGGCTATAACGAGTCTCGCCTAGCCGCGTACCATGCTGGAGCGACTTCTCTCTTTTCTTTTCTGCTTCGGCAGTAGGGTCTGAAATACCCTTGCATAAAAACAAAATAGTGAGAGTATGGGTGAAGTGTGTGCAGAACTAGTGCACTGTAAAAGTAGCAAATAGCAGGCGGCTGAAAAATAAATGACAAGCGACATATGATAGCTCTACAACATTGCATGGCAAACAAAATTAGATTCTACTCCGTATGATTTTGTAATATATGAGCACAGGGATGGCTGGGAAATGCAGGTACTCTTCCAGCACACCACCACATGTGGTCCTATCAAAATAACAGTCGACTGAAAATAAATAGGTCAGTCAATTTTTTTATCAACTGTCAGATCTATAAGGAACGGGCAGATGGCCTTCGTCTACCTCCCGTCAGTCACTGTTGACGATCTTTCTCAAACCGCCAGCGACCACCGGCATAGATCCCTGCCTCCGCCGCCAGGCCCTCCCCTCGACCTCACACCACCGTCGTGCTTGGAAGCGCCCCTAGGCCATCCCTTTAATCCTGGCCGACCTCCAGATCGGGCGCCGGTAGCTGTAGGCCCCACACGCCCCTAAGATAAACACCGAGGCGCTGCTTCCCCGGCGTAATAGGTGGACTAGCGCCTGTTACGCCGTAGAATGCTTCCGTTAATTGGGAATCAACTAACCAGGAATTGAAATCCAAGGGGGCGACGAACCTCTAGCTAAGGTGAAATAGTATATGAGGAGAAACCTAGTGCATCGCGAGTTACTAGGAACATCTAGTATCAAGAAGAAGCGGTCAACTAATGTCTTCTGTGGGATGAATACCGTGCAAGCAGACACGTAAGATTTGCACGAATAAGGGAAGAGGTGTACCATTTCCGGTAGCCAGTGTTGTGTCCTTCATATGTCGCGGCGATGTTCTTCTTTTTGCCGGGGGAACCGAAATTTTGGAGGAGGGTGCGGCCTTGGACGAACCCATGGCCAAATTTTTGACTATGTTGCCGTGGCCGCATGTCGGCGGAGGGGAAGCAGATCCGAGGCGGCGAAGGACGGCATAGAAGGAACAACTCCGGTGCGGTGGACGATGGAAAAGTTGGAGCGGGAGCGGTGAGGCACAGGACGGCATGGTTGAACTGGCTCGGGTACGGACAGCTCGGCCTCGGCTTCAACTACTAGTCGTGGATGGCATTGCGCTTGAGGTTGTGGTAGACGACGACGTCGGGGTATCGGCTCCCGCGTGATGGAGGAGGGCGGCGATTGATGGGTGGGATGGGGTGGCGGACGGAGGACGCCGAGGTTTCGCGGCTGGTGGAGAGGTAGTTTTGGCGCCCACGGAGTATGAATAGGGAATCGGACGGGGGGAGTGGGGGAGCTAAGGGAGAACCATGTTTCGGTCTGGGATGCGCTTGTTTTTGTTTTTTTAAACAGATGGGACGCGCTTGTTTGAAATCTGGGGAAAGTACAAACTTGGCCCCCTCTTAAATTTCGGACCTACTGCGGGTCAGGGGTAGGATGGTAATCCCAGGTGTCCCAAATAGTGGGCAGGAGCGATTTCGGCCGCGCGCATGTGTGCTTAGGCGGCCATTGTGTATGAATGTCTTTCGGAGGCGGTTGTTTGGCGTCTAGAAGAAGCTACAAACCTACCCCGGTTTAGACCTTGGGACGTCGGGCCAGTAGGTTTCACGGGTCGGAGTTAGAAAAGTAATTTCCTTCTACCAAACATGGGTCTCACGTGGTTTTGGGCGAGTAGAGGCTCTTTTGGTGCTTCGTTCAAAATTTTGAAACAGAAGCATTCACGTTTAGAGTACTCTTGAACTTTGAGGAATGACCTAAATAGACAACGTTAAATTTGACCTTGTGGGTTGAAAACCTCATTAAATTATCCACTTCTTTTTGAAATTTTGACACTTGAAAATCCTAATAACTACGATTATTTTGGAATGGAGGAGCTAAATTTGAATCTATTTTGTACACGACTATATATGCTATTATGTACAAAAGCAGAACAAAGATTGGTGCCCCCATAATTTAGGTATGATTTACAAATGCCATGATATAGGAATTCAAATAATTGAATGGACTTCGTGTTGAATTCAAATTTTTTAAACCACCTTAAGTTGAATTCAAATGTATGCTAGTTCATAGCTAGCTTGTAAGTGCATCTAGTGCCCCTTAGTGATTTTGGTGTATTGAAGACTTATAGGTTAAGGGACTAATGCATTTGTGAGTGTACACATGTCTATAAGTCTATGAGGAGTTTGATATTTACAGAGAAAGTCGACCCCTAAAAATGAAGTTCTTCGACTGAAGACTTTGGATTTCTGAAGACTTTCTGAACACTTTGAAAGTGAAGAAATTGGTGTGACCTTGAAGACTTGGTATTCATTTGAGGAACATGAAGAGTGAAGACTTTTGTTTTCGTAGTTTCATTTTCTCTTTCTTGAGTCATAGGAAACACCGTACTGTTAAAGGGGGTCGAGGAAATACTAAGGAAAAATTTCCATGTGATGCTCAACTCAAAATCCTACACCTACCAATCCCTTCGAGTGAAGCCATTGGAAATCTCATACAGTTCAGTCATATTCTTCAGTGACAGAGACGAAATTCTTCTGGTCTCTGAGGAATTTGTTCTGACTGAGGAGTTAGGAATTCGCCAGTGCAGATTGCCTACATAGTGAGGAACATGATAGCCCTGAGGAATTTGATACTCAAATTTCCGACCGTTGCTGTGCTATGCGCCAGCTGTCCCAAAATATCTACCCACCTAACGGTCATATCATTGAAGGGCATTTATGTTTTATCATGCGGGCTGCTCCCTAGGCTATAAATAGCCGCCCCCTACAACCACTAGCTGGTTGGCTGCTCCGAGAGAAACTGACACTTGTCATTTGAGAGCATCCCATCCTCCGAGGACTTTGAGTGAAAATCATCAAGTGAGGAAAACCCCAAACCAAAACACCGACAAACCCAAAGTGATTGAGCATCACTGAACAGGTTGATCCTGCGTGGATCCGACGCTTGTTACCTTTGAAGACTGTGCTTCTTCCAGACAGTTAGGCGTCATGGTCTAGAGCATCCAAGAGGAAATTGTGGATCGCCGGTGACCGAGTTTGTGAAGGTTTGGAAGTCACCTGAAGACTTACCACGAGTGATTGGACGAGGTCTGTGTGACCTTAGTTCAAGGAGAATATGGTGAGGACTGTGTGTCCGGGACTGGGTGTCCTCAGGTTTAAATACCTAGCCGCTCCAACCAGACGTACAACTGAGACGGCAGTTGGAACTGGTCTACCAAATCATTGTCTTCACCAAGCCAACTGGTTCTATTTCCTCAACTCTTTAATTTCCTCATTACTATGTTGTGCACTTGTTCATATCTGTGTTTGAAGACTTTGACTGAAGACTTTCTCAATTTCCTCAGTTCAATTTCTTTAGTCTGTTTGTCTTCATCAAGTGTTATCCTGTGTTTACGCTTTCTGTACTCTGTGCTTGTTTTCATTTCATCATGATGACTATGCTTGTGTTCTGCTATGCATACTTTTGAGTACCTATTCCACTGCAAGTAGTTCTTCGCGAAGGAATCTCCTCACCAACAAATTCCTCGGTGAAGAATTCATAAAAATCGCCTATTCACCCCCCTCTGGTCGATATAACGCACTTTCAATTGGTATCAGAGCAAGGTACTCCCTTGTTCTGTGTGATTTTGGTTTAACCGCCTGGAGTTTTAGTTATGTCGACCGCAGGTATGATCAAGGTCTCTGCTGGGTGTCCTACCTTTGATGGGACAGACTACCCCTACTGGAAGAATAAGATGCGAATGCATGTTGAGGCAATTGATAACGATCTCTGGTATGTTGTGGAAAAAGGTGTTCCCTCTGTCTCACCCTCACTGAACGCTGCCGATGTGAAGAGATTCAAGCAACTCGATTCTCAAGCAAAGAATATCATATGTGGCCATCTGAGCAAAGGACAGTATGGAAGAGTGAGTGCTTTGGAAACTGCTAAGCTTATCTCGGATAGGCTGTCCAAAGTGAATGAAGGAGTCTCAACTCAGCGTGACTCTCGAGTTGATGTTCTTCGCAATCTCTTCAACCGCTTCAAAAGACTCGACAATGAAAATGTTCAACAAACCTTTGATTGCCTCACTGACATCTCAAATGAGCTTCAAGCACTTGGTGCCACTGACATCACCGTCCACGAGGTGGTGAAGAAACTGCTGAGATCGCTTGATTTATCATTTGACACTCTGGCATTGATGATACAAGAGCGTGCTGATTACAAGTCACTTGATCCCGCTGATATCCTCGAGAGGCTAAACACTCATGAGTTCCAGCTTGATGAAAAGAGAGATCTCTATGGTTCGAGCTATGGCAAATCACGTGCACTGAAGGCCAAGGCAGTTTCTGAGTCTGAAGATGAAGACTCTGACAGTAGCCTTGGTGATCTTGAAGAATTGAGCCATGATCTAGCACTGCTCGTGAAGAAATTCCAGAAGTTCTCAAGACGTGGTCGCTTTGGAAGACCCTCAAGGAGCAGTGATTCCTCATCCAGTGACTACAAGAAGAGGCTTTGTCTCAAATGCAAGAAACCAGGACACTACATTCAAGATTGTCCTCAGTGGGAAAAGGAATCAAAGAAGAAGAAGTACAAGGATTACAGTTCTGATGATGCGAAGAAAAAGAAGAAATCCTCAAAATCTTCATCATCAAAATCCTCAAAGTCTTCATCTCACAAGAAGAGCAGCTCCAAGAAGGCTCGGGCATTCATTGGCAAGGAAATGGACTTTGAGGCTGAATCTGAAGAAAATGAGGAAGAGGAGGCATCTGAGGATTCCGAATATGGTGTGGCGAGCCTAGCCCTCGCTACTGCATTCGTCAACAAGTCTATCTTCAACACTGAAGAAAATGACCTCACCAACAAGGCTGATGAAGGCAATAATGACTACGCTCCCACCTATTGCTTCATGGCAAAGGGTGCCAAGGATGATCAACCCAAAGCCACTGAGTGGATCCTCGATAGTGGATGTACAAATCACATGACTGGTGACAAGAATCTATTGATTGATGCTCCATTATCACCATCGCATCTGAAGCATATCATCTTCGCTGACAAAGGCAAAAGTCAGGTATTGGGTCTAGGTAAGGTTGCGATCACAAAGGATCGACACATGGACAAAGTCATGCTTGTCGAGTCCTTAGGATACAACCTCATGTCTGTCTCAATGCTTTGTGATCTTGATATGGTAGTTGTCTTTGGCAAGTATCATTGTGTTGTGGTTATGGAAACTGACAATTCCAAAGTCTTCGAAGACTTTAGGAGAGGAGACTTGTATATTGTTGATTTCTCAACAGGACCGCAACCAGCCGTGTGCCCACTTGCAAAAGCTTCAGAAGGTTGGCTATGGCATCGACGACTTGGTCATGCAGGCATGAGGAATTTGCACACGCTTGCAAAGAAGAAGCATGTCATTGGCATTGAAAATGTCAAATTCCTCAAGGATCACCTATGTGGAGCTTGTGAAGCTGGAAAGATGACCAAGGCTAAGCATCCAGCGAAGACTATCATGACCACTACTCGACCATTCGAATTGCTTCACATGGACCTCTTTGGTCCTAACCATTACTCAGCCATCACAAATGACGCATCTCTCTATGGGCTTGTTATTGTTGATGATTACTCTCGTTACACATGGGTACACATTGTTACTTACAAACATGAAGTGCAGGAAGTCTTCAAACGATTTTCCTCGAGGGCTTCAACCAACTTTGGTGTGAAGATCAAGCACATCAGAAGTGACAATGGAACTGAGTTCAAGAATTCTGGTCTTGATGACTATCTTGATGAACTTGGTATTACTCATGAGTTATCTGCTCCTTACACTCCTCAGCAGAATGGCGTCGTGGAGCGCAAGAACAGGACTCTTGTTGAGATGGCTCACACTATGCTTGATGAGTACAAGACGCCTCGTCACTTGTGGATTGAGGCAATTTATACTGCGTGCCACATCATCAACTGGGTATATCTTCACAAATTCTTCAAGAAGACTGCCTATGAACTCCTCACTGACAAGAAACCCAATGTGAGTTATTTCAAAGTCTTCGGTGCTAAATGTTGGATTAGAGATCCTCATCACACTGCTAAATTTGCACCGAAAGCACATGAAGGTTTTATGCTTGGTTACGGAAAGGACTCGCACACCTACAGAGTCTTAAACACCGTTCTTCACAAGGTTGTTGAAACTGTAGATGTGCGGTTCGATGAAACTAATGGCTCACAAAGAGAGCACCTACCCTCTGTGATAGATGAACCATCACCTGAGGAAACTATCAAGTTCAAGGCTACTGAGGATGTCATTCCTACCAAAGAATCTGCTGAAGAATTCATTCCAGAACGTGAAGAACGTCGAGCTAATGCACCTGAAGAAATTGCTGAAGAAAATGGTGCTGAAGAAAATGCTGATCAAATTCCTCGACGACAACCTACTCACCCTCGTGTTGCAAAAGAAGTGCAAGTTGAGAAGATTATCGATGACATTGAAGCACCAGGTCCTCTCACACGCTCAAAATCTTCACATTTATCTAACTTTTGTGGGCACTATGCTTTTGTCTCTATCACAAAGCCCGCTAAGGTAGATGAAGCATTTCTGGAGCCTGAGTGGATTAAGGTAGATACATCAGTTCGAGCTCAACAACGTTTGGGAACTGGTCAATCGTCCAGATCCTAGCAAACACAATATCATTGGCACAAAGTGGATCTACCGCAACAAGCAAGATGAAAATGGCCTTGTCGTGAGGAATAAGGCACGGCTAGTAGCTCAAGGCTACACACAGGTTGAAGGAATTGATTTCGATGAAACTTTTGCACCTGTTGCTAGACTTGAAGCAATTCGCATATCACTTGCTTATGCTAATCATCATGATATCACTTTATATCAAATGGATGTGAAAAGTGCATTCCTCAATGGTAAGCTTGAGGATGAAGTATATGTTGCTCAACCCCAGGTTTTGAAGATCCTAAGCATCCTGACAAAGTCTTCAGACTAAATAAGGCCTCTATGGCCTCAAGCAGGCCCCTCGGGCGTGGTATGATACTTTGCAGGAATTCCTCATGAAGAAAGGCTTCAAACCCGGTTCACTTGACCCTACTCTTTTCACTAAATCATATGATGATGAATTGTTTGTATGCCAAATATATGTTGATGATATCATCTTTGGCTGTACTGACCAATGTTACAGTGATGAATTTGCCTATATGATGAGTGAAGAATATCAAATGTCTATGATGGGAGAGTTGAAATTCTTCTTAGGTCTTCAAATTCGTCAACAGCACAATAGCATATTCATGTCTCAGGAGAAATACCTCAAGGATGTACTGAGGAAATTCGGCATGCAAGATTGCAAAGGCGTCAAAATTCTGATGCCCACAAATGGCCATCTGTGCACTGATGAAAATGGTATTGACTTCGATCAAAAGGTATACCACTCCATGATTGGTTCTTTATTGTATTTATGTGCATCTAGGCCAGATATTATGCTTAGTGTTTGCATGTGTGCCCATTTTCAAGCTACACCGAAGGAATCACACCATAAGGTTGTGAAACATATTCTTCGATATCTAGCTCACACCAACACTAGGATTATGGTACCCCAAGGGCTTGGCTTTTGATCTCGTTGGATATTCTGACTTTGACTATGCTGGTGATCGTGTGGATCACAATTCAACATCTGGTACATGCCATTTCCTCGGACGATCTTTGGTCGGTTGGTCCTCGAAGAAGCAGAACTGCGTATTACTGTCTACTGCTGAAGCTGAGTACATTGCTGCTGGTTCTTGCTGTGCTCAATTGTTGTGGATGAAGCAAACTCTCAAGGACTACGGCGTCAACGTGAAGAATGTGCCTCTCTTCTGTGACAATGAGAGAGCCATCAAGATTGCTCACAACCCAGTTCAGCACTCGAAGACAAAGCACATTCAGATTCGTCATCATTTCTTCGCGATCATGTGTCGAAGGGCGATATTTCTATTGCGCATGTGAAGACTGAAGAACAGCTAGCCGATATCTTCACAAAGCCCTTGGATGAGAGGAGATTTAGCAAGTTGCGGTGTGAGCTAAATATCTTAGAATCTTCGAATGTTCTTTGAAAAGGACACTCATCCTAACACTTATGCAAAATTGATGACTTAGATGTGCAACACATGAAGAAACGTTTTTCTTCAATCAATGAAGAATAACACTCTAAGTGTGAAGAAATTAATGAAGAATTTGATTCTCAGAACCCTACGACAATTGTACGCGGTGTCTGAAATCATCATTCTTATACGGTGGGTCACGCCACCACAAAAGTTGAAAATCTTCAATTTGAGTTTTTCCTCAGTTTTTGAAATTCCTCAGTTGTTCATATTCTTCAACTTTGCAAAATCTTCACTGTTTCTGTCGTTTTTCTTCATTGGCTATATATATATATATATATAAGTTTATGTCCTCTACAGCATTCACTTATGGCTAATTCTTCAATTTGGTTTTTCTGCTAAGTGAATGTGATCGAACCCTTCCCCCTCTATGCTATACTCAATCCAATCTATTCACAAATTCTTCATGTGCGTTCTATTTGAAACTCATTCAAAATCTTCACTGTGTCCGTGTCAGCTGAAGAATTTGCGAACGGTACTTTTAACTTATCTTATCCAAATTTTTGGCTTTGCCGCTCAAACCGTTCCGCTTCCCACGATATACTCATCTATTCACCCACGATCTAACACGATCTCCACTTCTCAGTACGTGGGTGACACATGTCAAGCGAATGAGAAGGGTCAGGGGCACGTTCGTCCAATTTCTTCGGGCGAACCGTTTTTCACCGTGGCTATAAATACCCCCTCTCCCCTTCCTCACTTCCTTTACTCCGCTCGACCTCTCTCCTGCTCGAGCTTCTCAAACCCTAGCGCTGCCGCTACATCATCGTCGCCGGTGAGGAAGAGCTTCACTGCCTCGACCTCGTCGCCGCCGTACTCACGCCGGCCGCGGAATTCTTCAGTCCGCCGCCGCCGTAGCCGTCTTCCTCCGCCAAGTTAGGGCGTGGAAGATCTGGACAGACGAGCTTCACCTCTCCACATCCCAGTTCGTCGTGTTCTTCATTCAGGGTAATTAAAAGTTAGTTTTACTGCCCTCTTTGATTCAAATGACTTCTACAAAATCTTCAAAGGTGTTTATTCCTCAAATTTTTCACACATTGAACACCTCACTTGTCATCTATTCTTGATTCGTTTCTCTAAGCATCATTTTTCTGCAAGATTCCTCAATTGTGTGGATCTTCGATCTATACAACTCTGGACCCTAAGACAAAGAACGCTTAGTGAAATTCTTCAAGACTCATCTGGTCAAATTCCCCAAACTTGTTCTTTTTGAAAAACCTTCTGAGAACGGATATGACCTCTCCAAATTCCTCGCAACAATACTCTGTTCACAGGTACTCATTTCCGCTGCTGAATCACTAGGTTCTCATCAACTTAACTCATTTGCAGCATTCCTTGAAGAAAAGTTGCATACTTCTTCAAAGAGTTCAATTGTTCAAATTCCTCAACCGAAGAAAATGGCTGATGGAAAGAAGCCACAGAAAGGTGGAAAGAGGCCTGAGGTCAATACTGCCTTTGAAATCCCTGAGGACATTTATACTGGGTACTGCACACCTCCTGAGGAAGATAAAAATCAGCACAAGGTGCACATTCAGAGGATAGAAAGGCGATGGGCAAAAGAGTGGAGGGAGTACAGGTATGTGACTCCAAAATACATGAAGAAATTCGCTGTTACTCCTCCATGCTCAAGACCTCCATTGGCACCTGGCCAAGAGGCAGATCCCACTAGCATCAAGCGCGGTGAGGAATTTCCTGAAGAATGGGCCAAGCGCCAGGCCAAGTTGGCCAAACAGGCAAAAGATGCAGTGAAGAAATTCAACGAAGATTCCACTGCTGCTGCTGGTGAGGCCTCTGTAAGGCCGAAGAAATCCATGGAAACGAAGCATGCGCACAAGCCAAGTGCCTCTTCTTCAATGCCCTCGCGGCCAATTTCCTCAACTAAGCCCTCACGGCCAATTCCTCAAGCCGCTCCTGCTCCTCCAAGGTCCTCAGCTGCTCCGACAAAATCCTCAGCACCTGTGCATCTTGCCACGTGCCAAAGGACTGCAGGCATCTCCATTGCCTCAGGAGCTTCAGCTAGTTCCTCAGCTGCACCAAACTCTTCAACAGGACCCTCACTGCTGAAGACAAAGACCACTGCTGGACGAGGCACTCGCCCAAGTCCTCAGAAGAAGTAGGTCGCCTTCCAAGTACCGTCTAAAGAAGACAAAGCTGATGATGAAGAACTTGCTGAAATCATCAAAGACAGTCAAGTCAGGGCCGCTGGAGCCAAGGGCACAAATGTGCCACTGCTTTTGTATCCTAAGTTGATCCTCGACTATATTGATCTCTGGCACAAGGACCCAAACACTCCTATGCCTGATTTCAAGTTGACACCTGGCCAAAGTCACATGCTGACCCATTTCATCAGTGAAGAAAAATGGAAATATGAGAAGGCCAGGCAGCTCAAGAAAGCACAGTACAGGAAGGAGAAGTTCCTAAAGAACAACGTTGTCTCTATGACAACTGATGAACTTGTAAAGCTCCAGTCTGAAATCAAAGTCCTCAGCGATGATTTCAACGCTTACTATGCTTATTGGAAAGGAGCCAAGGTTAGGTTCGTAAATCTGACGAATACACTCACTTCAAGTGCCGCTGCCCTTGTGCATATTGAAGTCACTCCGGCTGAAGCATCTGCTCAGCAAACTGAACAATATGCCAGCACCGCTGATGACAATCAGGCTGCTGAAGATAATGTGAGTTCCAGGGCTGATGACTGCATTCCAGCCGCTGATGAAATTGCCAGGGCACCCACTAGTGGTGCGCCTAAAGAAAATGAAGAGGTCAGGGCAACTACATCAGTTGTGCCTGAAGAAACTGAACCAAATTCCTCTGCTCCTCCTGCACCTATTCCAACTCCAATCCTTCCATCTGCATCAGATGTGAAGAAGACCAAGGCTACAGAGCGTGCAGCTGTGAAGAAAAGGAAAGCATCAACTCCTTCAGATTCTTCAGCACCGAAGAAGATGAAGAAATTGACCAGCTCGTTTCCAAATCCAATTGATGCTGTTCCAGTTTCCTCCATGCCATAAAAGGAAATCATTCCTTTTGATGAAGAATATGTGATCCCTACCGGATCTGATGAAGAAACTCTTTCTGCTGCTACGTCAGAGCAGATGGATGAAGAAATTGAAGTGGATGAAATCCCTTCAACCCCAGTTGTTTCCTCGCATATGCCTTAGTTCACTGCTGAAGAGGCTGGCGTTGAAGAAAATGAAGATGAAGATGTGGACATTGGCTGTACCACACCAGTGATGAATGATGACTATTGGGAAAGTCAGCACCCCAATTCTCCACTCTTCACTCCACTGCAGCAAATTCCTCAGTCCCCAGTCACTACAGTTCAAATGGGATCTGATGAAGCTCATGAAGACATTCCAGCCGCTAGTGCTGAAGAAAATGAAAATGAAGAATTCAAGAACCAGGCTGCCACTGAAGAGGAACCAGAAATTCCTCAGCCTGAAGAACCTGAGATTGCGATTCCTGAGGTTGTGATGCAACTCACTGACACTCCTCTGCCCAAGCCAAAGGATCCATTCTCTAGGAAGCAAAAATTCAAGACTGATGCCTTCTTTGGCGAGCACGTATTCTTCACTGATTACAACCCTTATGACTCTGCTCGCATAAGGAAGAGGCATTTCTGGACTGCCAGCCAGGCAAATTTCTATTCCTCGGTGCTGTTCAACAAACACAAAGTCTTTGATCATGAGCACATTCCTCACGTGGATATGGAATCTCTGCCGTGCTTCGAGCCAGTCCTCAGTGTTCTTCACGACGATGGATTGTTAAACTTCTGCACTGACATATGTGATTGGAACGAAGAACTAATTCTTCAATTTTATGCAACACTGCACATCACCAGAAATTCTGAAGATGTGAATTCATGGGTGCTGGACTGGATGTCTGAAAACACTCACTACAAGGCACCAGCTACTGAATTGCTTCGTGCCTTACCACTTAGTCCGCCCCTTGAAGGTGCTTGTTGCGTCTACAATGAACCTGAACTTACCGATCACTACATGCAAGTGTTGATGAAGCCTTTGAAGCCAGGTCAGGCCCCAAGAACAAAATTCCTTGTGAAGGAATTGTTGTATGTGCCTCGGACTGTCTATCGCATACTGACGAAGACATTGAGTCCTATCAAGGGCCACGACTCAAATGAAGAAGAAGTCATTGGCCTCATGAAGAATCTGCTTTTCAATATCATTCATGGCGTTCCCGTCAACTTCCATGATTTCTTCATCAGGACTCTGGCCAATGTCGCTATGTCACCGTTTGAGCTGAAGCCTTATGCACCTTGGATTATGAGATTCATCAGGACAAGGTCTTCACTCAACTATAAAGCTGATACGCTGAACCATTGCAGCTACTTGCCCACGATCGAAGTCCCCAAACGGACATTTTCCTTAGGTGATGAAAAGGGCAAGGCTACGGCTGTAATTGATGAAGGCATTCGTCCATTGGATGGACAATTTCGCAAGGCTGCATCCTACTCCACCAATGATGACTCTGCCACCCATGACTCTGCCGCCAACGCACCCAAGCAAAATCCTCAAGGCACATCACCCAGGGTGATGACTGACCGTGAGCTTCTCCCCAGTCTTCACCAGAAGGTTGATCGCAATCATAAATGGGTCAAGCGTCAGTTTGGTTCAATTCTTCACAACATGACTGCTACCCATAATGCAGTGAAGAAAAACCACTACTACCTTCATGAAACCCTCAACCACACCTGGGCTATTCTGTCTCACGTCTATAGTGAAGAAGATGAAGAAAATGGGTCTCAAGGAAGATCTTGACTGGGCTGCACCTCCTCCGAAGAAGTACAAGAAGGTCAAGGTTCCTTCCTTGGTGGCCAGCTCCTATTCTTCATCACATGACACTAATGAACATGAAGATTTGGACGACACTCCGGCATGCCCTACTCCGACAAACGACCCCAACAACGCTGACGCTCCTTCATCACCTTGATATTCTTTAGGGGCGTTAGTCCTCATTTTCGACCCTTTTGGTCATTTGATGACAAAGGGGGAGAAATTTGAGTTAGTCTTCAAGCGGGTCTCTATCTTATATGGGCGTTTTTTCAAAGTTGCGACTCTCGTTCTTTTGAAGACTTTGCTCGATCGAGTTGTAAACTTAAACTCTATGGTGGCCTGATACTTTTGTTGTTTCTTCTGCATGCTTATTCCTCGTTAATATTATTGCACGCATGCTGAATTACATCAGTCACCATATTTCATCATGCATTTCAAATTCTTCATGTATTATGTCAAATGCGTGTATGAATTACAAGATATAGGGGGAGATCTCCATGATTCAACTCTTCAAGTGGGCATTGCTTCAAAAGCAAATTCCTCACTATGCACATCTTCAGGGGGAGTTCTTCTATATCTTGCAATCAAATTCCTCAATATCAATATTTACACTTCGTATGTTTATCCCCATTGAAAACTTAACCTATATTGTCATCAATCACCAAAAAGGGGGAGATTGTAAGTGCATCTAGTGCCCCTTAGTGATTTTGGTGTATTGAAGACTTATAGGTTGAGGGACTAATACGTTTGTGAGTGTACACAGGTCTATAAGTCTATGAGGAGTTTGATATTTACAGAGAAAGTCGACCCCTAAAAATGAAGTTCTTCGACTGAAGACTTTGGATTTCTGAAGACTTTCTGAAGACTTTGAAAGTGAAGAAATTGGTGTGACCTTGAAGACTTGGTATTCATTTGAGGAACATGAAGCGTGGAGACTTTTGTTTTCGTAGTTTCATTTTCTCTTTCTTGAGTCATAGGAAACACCGTACTATTAAAGGGGGTCGAGGAAATACTAAGGAAAAATCTCCATGTGATGCTCAACTCAAAATCCTACACCTACCAATCCCTTCGAGTGAAGCCATTGGAAATCTCATACAGTTCAGTCATATTCTTCAGTGACAGAGACGAAGTTCTTCTGGTCGCTGAGGAATTTGTTCTGACTGAGGAGTTCGGAATTCGCCAGTGCGGATTGCCTACACAGTGAGGAACATGATAGCCCTGAGGAATTTGATAGTCAAATTTCCGACCGTTGTTGTGCTATGCGCAAACTGTCCCAAAATATCTACCCACCTAACGGTCATATCATTGAAGGGCATTTATGTCTTATCATGCGGGCTGCTCCCTAGGCTATAAATAGCTGCCCCCTACAACCACTAGCTGGTTGGCTGCTCCGAGAGAAACTGACACTTGTCATTTGAGAGCATCCCATCCTCCGAGGACTTTGAGCGAAAATCATCAAGAGAGGAAAACCCCAAACCCAAACACCTACAAACCCAAAGTGATTGAGCATCACTGAAGAGATTGATCCTGCATGGATCCGATGCTTGTTACCTTTGAAGACTGTGCTTCTTCCAGACGGTTAGGCATCATGGTCTAGAGCAACCAAGAGGAAATTGTGGATCGCCAAGTGACCGAGTTTGTGAAGGTTTGGAAGTCACCTGAAGACTTACCACGAGTGATTGGACGAGGTCTGTGTGACCTTAGTTCAAGGAGAATACGGTGAGGACTGTGTGTCCGGGACTGGGTGTCCTCAGGTTTATATACCTAGCCGCTCCAACCAGACGTACAACTGAGACAGTAGTTGGAACTGGTCTACCAAATCATTGTCTTCACCAAGCCAACTGGTTCTATTTCCTCAACTCTTTCATTTCCTCATTACTGTGTTGTGCACTTGTTCATATCTGTGTTTGAAGACTTTGACTGAAGACTTTCTCAATTTCCTCAGTTCAATTTCTTCAGTCTGTTTGTCTTCATCCTGTGTTATCCTGTGTTTACGCTTTCTGTACTCTGTGCTTGTTTTCATTTCATCATGATGACTATGCTTGTGTTCTGCTATGCATACTTTTGAGTACTTATTCCGCTGCAAGTAGTTCTTCGCTAAGGAATTTCCTCACCCACAAAATCCTCAGTGAAGAGTTCATAAAAATCGCCTATTCACCCCCCTCTAGTCGATATAACGCACTTTCATAGCTATTTATAATGTTCATTGTGTAACTTCCGTACGTATAATGTGCTTTACACACACAACATGAACTATAGTCACATTTATATTCGATTGCTAAAGCGATGCATTGTCTGGAGTTCAAAATACTAACTATGTGGATCAATTATGTCAAATAATAACATAGACATGCTCAAATTTGATAGAATCTAGATGTCTCATGGATCAATGACCGTTCCTTACGCGAATTGCAAATATCATGATCCCATCCTAATATTTGGATACAATTTATATCATTAATCAATGTGTGCACAGTATTTTATGTGTAGTTTCACTCTCCATTGGTGGTCTCTCACACATGCTCACACACACTCTCCCGAGATGTCTTTCTCGTAGACATGCTCTCGATATAACCCTCCCTCCGTCTCCTAACCATTTATGACTGTTTTAACTAACCTTTATCACAAGCACTCTTCCTCTCACAAAGTCCCCATCGACCCATTTCTATATACATAGACCTGCCTATGTGTCTCCTATACGCACATTATCTTTAGGCCCGTCTCTCACGCATTGTCTCACACCTCTCTTTCTAATCGACGAGTATGATTCTAGCAGAGCATTATGTAGGATGCCCCTTAAAGTTAGGTTGGATGAATAGTAACAGAGATAAGGGGTTACCTTTGTCCGAGGACTAGGGTTACAAATCCTAGCCGGCTTTGTCAGTGGACACAGAGTCCTTCACGATTCTGCTATCTTTGTCTTGTACGACTAGTCATCCATGGGTCTCCCTAAATGCGTCACGGGCCGAAAAATGTGGCGCAGGACAGAACCGAACCAAGGGCCTCACCTCGGCCCAACGGACCTCACGCGGTGACACACCCTCTGCCCCCAGGTCTCGTTATCTTCTCACACCCGCACACACCAACGCAGACACCACACAAACAAATTCTCCTTGTGCCTCTATCCCCCCCATGCATATACACACTCAAGGGAATCTCTCGCAGTGACATCATATTCGTCTCTCTCTCCAAACCTCTCTCATTTGTCGTGCTATCTTTCCCATGCCCCCTCCCCCCGCCGGCCCCTCTATCCATGCCTCGCTCGAATACGTAATACACACACATACCTCTCTAGGCCCTGCCAAATACATCAACTACACATTCACACATTTTACATCACGTACCCCATTGATCTAAAAATCCCTCTCTCCACGTTTATTTCGCATACAACATTCCTTTTGAATAAAGTGTGGCCAAAAAATTATTTTAGAATTTCTACATATATACAACATTACAAAGTTATATCGAGGATTATGAACGTTAATTTGCATTGCATGGTGCCCACAACCATATTTATTCCGCATTGTGATTTTTTATATTTTTATACTATATATAAAGTTAGTCATAATAAAGAGAAACGAAGAGCATCTCTCTCTCTCCATCGCATACACCCCCTCTACGCCCCTTTCACGTACGCACACAAACTATCTCCAGGTCCTCTAAAAGTACGCCCCCAGCACATTCACGCATGTTTCATCTTTATCTCGCGATATATACAATGAAGATCATTGTATTTGAAGCGAAAGCACGATACGTACATTGGACTTTAGCATCCACTCATTACGGTCACCATTTACGTTTTGTGGTTATTATACAGTCACGGGCTCACCGTACACCTCTGTATTTGCTCAAGACACGACTAGTTGACCAGTTAAACGCTCCACATGGCACCTCTAGTGTTGCATCACATTATCTCACTACCATTGGGCCCACCTGTCGGCTTGTATCTACTCTACACTCTTATAAAAAACAGAGTTGGTGATGATGGCGTGCCTGCCATCCTGCAATATAGGTCGTCCGATTTATATCTGATGGATAGGAAGGAAACTATGGCAATTTTGCAAAAAGGTACCCACACACCTCTCCACATTTGCAAATAAGGCCTTCCCATGTTCATCCTTTTCTCTCGCAAGATAAACTAGTCATACAAATGCATCTTGATATTACGTGCAACGCATGGGCATCTTGCTAGTAAGAATGAAAACAAACGCCAAAAATATATTGGACGGTGGTTCGAAGTCATGATCGCGATCACAGCGGACAAGGTGGCCTTGTATTGGTATGATGAGCCGTCTATTTTAACACACATGAGCTGGTGTGGTGATTATACACACACGCACACATGCACACGAACTGCATGAACACAACACTCACACGAACACATGCAGCCACGCACGCACGCAACACTCACACGTACACACGCAGCCATGCACGCATGCAACACTCACATGCACACACGCACGCATGCATGCGCACACCTGTAAGTGCATCTAGTGCCCCTTAGTGATTTTGGTGTATTGAAGACTTATAGGTTAAGGGACTAATGTGTTTATGAGTGTACACAGGTCTATAAGTCTATGAGGAGTTTGATATTTACAGAGAAAGTGGACCCCTAAAAATGAAGTTCTTCGACTGAAGACTTTGGTATTTCTGAAGACTTTGAAAGTGAAGAAATTGGTGTGACCTTGAAGACTTGGTATTCATTTGAGGAACATGAAGTGTGAAGACTTTTGTTTTCGTAGTTTCATTTTCTCTTTCTTGAGTCATAGGAAACACCGTACTGTTAAAGGGGGTCGAGGAAATACTAAGGAAAAATTTCCATGTGATGCTCAACTCAAAATCCTACACCTACCAATCCCTTCGAGTGAAGCCATTGGAAATCTCATACAGTTCAGTCATATTCTTCAGTGACAGGGACGAAGTTCTTCTGGTCGCTGAGGAATTTGTTCTGACTGAGGAGTTAGGAATTCGCCAGTGCGGATTGCCTACACAATGAGGAACATGATAGCCCTGAGGAATTTGATACTCAAATTTCCGACCGTTGTTGTGCATTGCGCCAGCTGTCCCAAAATATCTACCCACCTAACGCTCATATCATTGAAGGGCATTTATGTCTTATCATGTCGGGCTGCTCCCTAGGCTATAAATAGCCGCACCCTACAACCACTACCTGGTTGGCTGCTCTGAGAGAAACTGACACTAGTCATTTGAGAGCATCCCATCCTCCGAGGACTTTGAGCGAAAACCATCAAGTGAGGAAAACCCCAAACCCAAACACCTACAAACCCAAAGTGATTGAGCATCACTGAAGAGATTGATCTTGCGTGGATCCGACGCTTGTTACCTTTGAAGACTATGCTTCTTCCAGACAGTTAGGCGTCATGGTGTAGAGCATCCAAGAGGAAATTGTGGATCGCCGAGTGACCGAGTTTGTGAAGGTTTGGAAGTCACCTGAAGACTTACCACGAGTGATTGGACGAGGTCTGTGTGACCTTAGTTCAAGGAGAATACGGTGAGGACTATGTGTCCTCAGGTTTAAATACCTAGCCGCTCCAACCAGACATACAACTGAGACAGCAGTTGGAACTGGTCTACCAAATCATTGTCTTCACCCAGCTTACTGGTTCTATTTCCTCAACTCTTTCATTTCCTCATTACTGTGTTGTGCACTTGTTCATATCTGTGTTTGAAGACTTTGACTGAAGACTTTCTCAATTTCCTCAGTTCAATTTCCTCAGTCTGTTTGTCTTCATCCTGTGTTATCCTGTGTTTACGCTTTCTGTACTCTGTGCTTGTTTTCATTTCATCGTGATGACTATGCTTGTGCTCTGCTATGCATACTTTTGAGTACTTATTCCGCTGCAAGTAGTTCTTCGCTAAGGAATTTCCTCACCCACAAATTCCTCAGTGAAGAATTCATAAAAATCGTCTATTCACCCCCCTCTAGTCGATATAATGCACTTTCAATTGGTATTAGAGCAAGGTACTCCCTTGTTCTGTGTGATTTTGGTTTAACCGCCTGGAGTTTTAGTTTTGTCGACCGCAGGTATGAAAAAAGTGACATGTCCCATCTTTGACGGTCATGATTATCCCAAGTGGAAGGCCATGATGAAGAAGCGCCTCATGGCGATGAACAGCGCACTGTGGACCGTCACTGAGATTGGTCTTACCAATCTGTGCAAGACGGCGGAAGCTGATGACATTCGCAAGTACACTCTTCTCAACCTCACGGCGAAGGGCGTCATCTGCTCCTGTCTGTCTCAAAATCAGTTCAGGAACGTCATGCATCTCGATCATGCGAAGCTTATCTGGGACCGTCTCTCTGATGTCTATGAAGGTCATCGAACCCGTCATGATCCTTGGTTTGAGGACTTCAAGGAATCTCTCAAATCAATGACATTCGAACCAGAATCATCATCCTCCTCACCATGCCTTATGGCAGATGGTGAAAAGGTAACTGAATGCTATCTGTCTGAATCTAGTGATGATGAATTAGGACCCAGTTATGTCAAACTTGTTTCCCTTGCCGCTAAACAACAAAGAGCTTTGGAAAAGGTTCAAAACATGCTTAGTAAGAGCGATGATATGTTGGGTGAAGAAATGGATCAGTCAAAAGCTTTGGCTGAAAGTCTTCAGAGACTTCATACTAAGTATGACACCCTTCAAGATCAACATAACACTCTCTTATCTAATCATGAGAAGCTTTCTTATGAATTTCTTCAAAGAAAGCAAGATCTTGAGAAGCTAAAAGTGAGTTATGAAGATCTTCAAAAGGAGCCCGATTCATTACTTGCTCAACAAATCAGCGCTGCTTAGGAAGAATTTGTTCCTCCATGTTTGAAATGCATTGAACGTGAATCTGCTAATTCTTCACCTGAATGTTCAAATGCTTCTAATGCTACAAATTCCTCAACTGTCTCTGCTATCATTAATTCCTCATGTGAGGACATTGCTATTATCACTAAAGATGCAGGGCTGAAGGAATTGTACATGACAGGCATGTACAAAAGCCTCAAAGGGCATCAGACTCTTTGTGATGTGCTTAAAAAGCAGATCCTCAACAAGAACCCTAGGAAAGAGGGTATTGCCTTTGAGAGGAAACTCAATGCTGATGGTACATATTGGAAGCATGAGAAGTACCCCAAAACCTCATGGGTTGCTGCAAAGGGACCTCCAGTTGATCCATCTAACTTATCTGGCTTTATATGTGAATCTCCTCATTCTTCTGATGAGTCATTTGACTCCAACTATAAATTGTACAAAAATCGGAATGGTGAAGTATTTGCTAGATATGTTGGCACTAACTGCAGGAACGGTTCCCCTATGAAGAAAATCTGGGTTCCCAAAAAGTGCCTTGAAAGTCTTCAGGTGAATGTCCTCATGACACCACCTGTGAAGAATAGGAACCCCAGATCAAATTCTTCATATGGACCAAATTCTTCATATGGATCCAAGTCCTCATACGTACCAAATTCCTCACATGGATCATATTCCTCAAAAGGATCAAAGTCCTCATATGAACATCATCGTGCTAACAACTCTGTTTCGCAGGGAGGAGCCAAGGGCTATGAATATGAGCATTATTCTTCTAATCATTATGTTCATAAGTCCTCGAAGAATTTCTCTGCTTATTCATATGCTTACCCTAACTTCTCTTATGTGAAACAAAATGGATTGGCTTCTATGCCACCTTTCTCATATGGAGCTCGCAGAGTGATGAACTCTTTGCCACCCCTTCAGATGTGGGTGGTGAAGAAAAAGAACTAATCTCTTCTGCAGGGTCAGGTCTCCAGACGTGCTTGCACGTCTGAGGAATTTGCTGGAGACCTGAAGAGTGCCTGAAAGGACGCAGGCTAATCATGAAGAAATGAACTTTCATATCTCACGTCCTCATATTGTTTTAACTGTTGCATTGCTTGATGAAATTGGTCTGATGAATTGTGATGTCATATTCTTCTCTGATGAAGTATATGAAGTTCGTAAGCTGCACTAATTCATCTGCAGGATGATCAACCCAAAGCCACTGAGTGGGTCCTCGATAGTGGATGTACAATTGTGATCTTGATATGGTAGCTGTCTTTGGCAAGTATCATTGTGTTGTGGTTATGGAAGCTGACAATTCCAAAGTCTTCGAAGGCTTTAGGAGAGGAGACTTGTATATTGTTGATTTCTCTACAGGACCGCAACCAGCCGTGTGCCTACTTGCAAAAGCTTCAGAAGGTTGGCTATGGCATCGACGACTTGGTCATGCAGGCATGAGGAATTTGCACACGCTTGCAAAGGAGAAGCATGTCATTGGCATTGAGAATGTCGAATTCCTCAAGGATCACTTGTGTGGAGCTTGTGGAGCTGGAAAGATGACCAAGGCTAAGCATCCAACGAAGACTATCAGGACCACTACTCGACCATTCCAATTGCTTCACACGGACCTCTTTGGTCCTAACCATTACTCAGCTGTCACAAATGACGCATCTCTCTATGGGCTTGTTATTGTTGATGATTGCTCTTGTTACACATGGGTACACATTGTTACTTACAAAAATGAAGTGCAGGAAGTCTTAAAACGATTTTCCTCGAGGGCTTCAACCAACTTTGGTGTGAAGATCAAGCACATCAGAAGTGACAATGGAACTGAGTTCAAGAATTCTGGTCTTGATGACTATCTTGATGAACTTGGTAGTACTCATGAGTTATCTGCTCCTTATACTCCTCAGCAAAATGGCGTCGTCGAGCGCAAGAACAGAACTCTTGTTGAGATGGCTCGCACTATGCTTGATGAGTAAAAGACGCCTCATCATCTAGATTGAGGCAATTTATACTACGTGCCACATCATCAACAGGGTATATCTTCACAAATTCTTCAAGAAGACTGCCTATGAACTCCTCACTGACAAGAAACCCAATGTGAGTTATTTCAAAGTCTTCGGTGCTAAATGTTGGATTAGAGATCCTCATCACAATGCTAAATTTGCACCGAAAGGACATGAAGGTCTTATGCTTGGTTATGGAAAGGACTCACACACCTACAGAGTCTTCAACACCGTTCTTCACAAGGTTGTTGAAACTGTAGATGTGCGGTTCGATAAAACTAATGGCTCGCAAAGAGAGCACCTACCCTCTGTGATAGATGAACCAGCACCTGAGGAAACTATCAAGTTCAAGGCTACTGAGGATGTCATTCCTACCGAAGAATCTGCTGAAGAATTCATTCCAAAACGTGAAGAACGTCGAGCTAATGCACCTGAAGAAATTGCAGAAGAAAATGGTGCTGAAGAAAATGCTGATCAAATTCCTCGACGACAACCAACTCATCCTCACGTTGCAAAAGAAGTGCAAGTTGAGAAGACCATCGATGACATTGAAGCACCAGGTCCTCTCACACGCTCAAAAGCTTCACATTTATCTAACTTTTGTGGGCACTATGCTTTTGTCTTTATCACAGAGCCCAGTAAGGTAGATGAAGCATTTCTGGAGCCTGAGTGGATTCAGGCCATGCAAGAAGAATTACATCCGTTCGAGCTCAACAATGTTTGGGAACTGGTCAATCGTCCAGATCCTCGCAAACACGATATCATTGGCACAAAGTGGATCTACCGCAACAAGCAAGATGAAAATGGCCTTGTGATGAGGAATAAGGGACGGCTTGTAGCTCAAGGCTACACATAGGTTGAAGGAATTGATTTCGATGAAACTTTTGCATCTGTTGCTAGACTTGAAGCTTTTCGCATATTACTTGCTTATGCTAACCATCATGATATCACTTTATATCAAATGGATGCGAAAAGTGCATTCCTCAATGGTAAGCTTGAGGAAGAAGTATATGTTGCTCAACCCCCAGGTATATTGGCTATATAGATATATGAGTTTATGTCCTCTACATCATTCACTTATGGCTAATTCTTCAAGTTGGTTTTTCTGCTAAGTCAATGTGATCGGACCCTTCCCCCTCTATGCTATACTCAACCCAATCTATTCACAAATTCTTCATGTGCGTTCTATTTGAAACTCGTTCAAAATCTTCACTGTGTCCTTGTCAGCTGAAGAATTTGCGAACGGAACTTTTAACTGATCTTATCCAAATTTTCGGCTTTGCCGCTCAAACCGTTCCGCTAACACGATCTCCACTTCTCAGTACGTGGGTGACACATGTCATGCGAATGAGAAGGTTCAGGGGCACGTTCGTCCAAAATCTTTGGGCAAACAGTTTTTCACCGTGGCTATAAATACCCCCTCTCCCCTTCCTCACTTCTTTTACTCCGCTCGACCTCTCTCGAGCTCGAGCTTCTCAAACCCTAGCGCCGCCGCTACATCATCGTCGCCGGTGAGGAAGAGCTTCACTGCCTCGACCTCGTCGCCGCCGTACTCGCGCCAGTCGCGGAAATCTTCACTCCGCCGCCGCCGTAGCCGTCTTCCTCCGCCAAGTTAGGGCGTGGAAGATCTGCACAGACGAGCTTCACTTCTCCACATCCCAGTTCGTCGTGTTCTTCGTTCAGGGTAATTAAAAGTTACTTTTACTGCCCCTTTTGATTCAAATGATTCCTACAAAATCTTCAAAGGTGTTTATTCTTCAAATTTTTCACACACAAAACACCTCACATCTCATCTGTTCTTGATTCGTTTCCCTAAGCATCATTTTTCTTCAAGATTCCTCAATTGTTTGGATCTTCGATCTATACAACTCTAGAACCTAAGACAAAGAACGCTTAGTGAAATTCTTCAAGACTCAACTGGTCAATTCCTCAAACTTGTTCTTTTTGAAAAACCTTCTGAGAACGCATATGACCTCTCCAAAATTCCTCGCAACTATACTCTGTTCACAGGTACTCATGTCCACTGCTGAATCACTAGGTTCTCATCAACTTAACTCATTTGCAACGTTCCTCAAAGAAAAGTTGCATACTTCTTCAGAAAGTTCAATTGTTCAAATTCCTCAACTAAAGAAAATGGTTGATGGAAAGAAGCCACAGAAAGGAGGAAAGAGGCCTGAGGTCAATACTGCCTTTGAAATCCCTGAGGACATTTATGCTGGGTACTGCACACCCCCTGAGGAAGATAAGAATCAGCGCAAGGTGCACAGTCAGAGGATAGAAAGGAGATGGGCAAAAGAGTGGAGGGAGTACAGGTATGTGACTCCAAAATACATGAAGAAATTCACTGTTACTCCTCCATGCTCAAGTCCTCCATTGGCACCTGGCCAAGAGGCAGATCCCACTAGCATCAAGCGCGGTGAGGATTTTCTTGAAGAATGGGCCAAGCGCCAGGCCAAGTTGGCCAAACAGGCAAAAGATGCAGTGAAGAAATTCAACGAAGATTCCACTGCTGCTGCTACTGAGGCCTCTGTAAGGCCGAAGAAATCCATGGCAAAGAAACATGCGCAAGCCAAGTGCCTCTTCTTCAATGCCCTCATGGCCAATTTCCTCAGCTGAGCCCTCACGGCAAATTCCTCAAGCTGCACCTGCTCCTCCAAAGTTCTCAGCTGCTCCGACAAAATCCTCAGCACCTGTGCATCTCGCCACGTGCCAAAGGACTACAGGCATCTCTATTGCCTCAGGAGCTTCAGCTAGTTCCTCAGCTGCACCAAATTCTTCAATAGGACCCTCTCTGCTGAAGACAAAGACCACTGCTGGACGAGGCTCTCGCCCAAGTCCTCACAAGAAGCAGGTCGCCTTCCAAGTGCCGTCTGAAGAAGACAAAGCTAATGATGAAGAACTTGCTGAGATCATCAGAGATAGGCAAGTCAGGGCCGCTAGAGCCAAGGGCATAGATGTGCCACTGCTTTTGGATCCAAAGTTGATCCTCGACTATATTGATCTCTGGCACAAGGACCCAAACACTCCTATGCCTGATTTCAAGTTGACACCTGGCCAAAGTCACATGCTGACCCATTTCATCCAAGAAGAAAAATGGAAATATGAGAAGGCCAGGCAGCTCAAGAAAGCACAGTACAGGAAGGAGAAGTTCCTGAAGAACAACGTTGTCTCTATGACAACTGACGAACTTGTAAAGATCTAGTCTGAAATCAAAGTCCTCAGCGATGATTTCAACGCTTACTATGCTGAATTGA
Source organism: Aegilops tauschii subsp. strangulata (assembly GCF_002575655.3). Taxonomy (NCBI): domain Eukaryota; kingdom Viridiplantae; phylum Streptophyta; class Magnoliopsida; order Poales; family Poaceae; genus Aegilops; species Aegilops tauschii. Next base: position 191,996,950 of record NC_053037.3, read on the forward strand.
AAGGAGCCAAGGTCAGGTTCGTCAATCTGACGAAGACATTCACTTCAAGTGCCGCTGGCGCTGTGCATATTGAAGTCACTCCGGCTGAAGCATCTGCTCAGCCAACTGAAGAACATGCCAGCACCGCTGATGACAATCAGGCTGCTGAAGACAATGTGAGTTCCAAGGCTGATGACTGCATTCCAGCCACTGAAGAAATTCCCAGGGCACACACTAGTGGTGCTCCTGAAGAAAATGAGGAGGTCAGGGCAACTGCATCAGTTGTGCCTGAAGAAAATGAACCGCATTCCTCTGCTCCTTCTGCACCTACTCCAACTCCAATCCTTCCATCAGCATCAGATGTGAAGAAGACGAAGGCTGCAGAGCGTGCAGCTGTGAAGAAAAGGAAAGCATGAGCTCCTTCAGATTCTTCTACACCGAAGAAGATGAAGAAATTGACAAGCTCATTTGCTAATCCAATTGATGTTGTTCCAGTTTCCTCCATGCCATCAAAGGAAACCATCCCTTTTGATGAAGAATATGAGATCCCTAGCAGATCCGATGAAGATAATCCTTCTGCTGCTTCGTCAGAGCAGATGGATGAAGAAATTGAAGCGGATCAAATCCCTTCAACACCAGTTGTTTCCTCGCCTATGCCTTAGTTCACTACTGAAGAGGCTGGCGTTGAAGAAATTGAAGATGAAGATGTGGACATTGGCTGTACCACACCTGTGATGAATGATGGCTTTTGGGAAAGTCAGCACCCCAATTCTCACTCTTCACTCCACTTCAGCAAATTCCTCAGTCCCCAGTCACTACAGTTCAAATGGGATCTGATGAAGCTCATGAAGACATTCCAGCTGCTAGTGCTGAAGAAAATGAATATGAAGAATTCAAGAACCAGGCTGCCACTGAAGAGGAACCAGAAATTCCTCAGCCTGAAGAACCTGAGATTGCGATTCCTGAGGTTGTGATGCAACTCACTGACACTCCTCTGCCCAAGCCAAAGGATCCATTCTCCAGGAAGCAAAAATTCAAGACTGATGCCTTCTTTGGCGAGCATGTATTCTTCACTGATTACAACCCTTATGACTCTGCTCGCATAAGGAAGAGGCATTTCTGGACTGCCAGCCAGGCAAATTTCTATTCCTCAGTGCTGTTCAACAAAGACAAAGTCTTCGATCATGAGCACATACCTCACGTGGATATGGAATCTCTGCCATGCTTCAAGCCAGTCCTCAGTGTTCTTCACGACGCTGGGTTGTTAAAATTCTGCACTGACATCTGTGATTGGAATGAAGAACTTATTCTTCAATTTTACGCGACGCTGCACATCACCGGTAATTTGGAAGATGTGAATTCATGGGTGCTGGACTGGATGTCTGAAAACACTCACTACAAGGCACCAGCTACTGAATTGCTTCGTGCCTTACCTCTCAGTCCGCCCCTTGAAGGTGCTTGTTGCATATACAATGAACCTGTGCTTACCGATCATTACATGCAAGTGCTGATGAAGCCTTTGAAGCCAGGTCAGGCCCCAAGAACAAAATTCCTTGTGAAGGAATTGCTGTATGTGCCTCGGACTGTCTATCGCATTCCGACGAAGACATTGAGTCCTATCAAGGGCCACAACTCAAATGAAGAAGAAGTCGTTGGCATAATGAAGAATCTGCTTTTCAATATCATTCATGGCATTCCCATAAACTTCCATGATTTCTTCATGAGGACTCTGGCCAATGTTGCCATGTCACCATTTGAGTTGAAGCCTTATGAACCTTGGATTATGAGATTCATCAGGACAAGGTCTTCACTCAACTATAAAGCTGATACACTGAAACATTGCAGCTACTTGCCCCCAATTGGAGTCCTCAAACGGACATTTTCCTCAGCTGATGAAAAGGGCAAGGCTACTGCTATAATTGATGAAGGCATTCGTCCATTGGATGGACAATTTCGCAAGGCTGCATCCTACTCCACCAATGATGACTCTGCCACCCATGACTCTGCCGCAAATGCACCCAAGCAAAATCCTCAAGGCACAGCACCCAGGGTGATGACTGACCGTGAGCTTCTCCTCAGTCTTCACCAAAAGGTTGATCGCAATCATAAATGGGTCAAGCGTCAGTTTGGTTCAATTCTGTGACACCCCAAAATTTTGGCCTTGTTTTATTTATTAAAATGTTGCCAGGAAACAAAACTTTTCCAATTGTCAAGTTTTACCTTTTATGATTTTGGATTTTTGCCTCTAGTGGGAAAACCCTTCAAAGGTATTGTTGGACTTGAATACTCTCTATGATAAAAACAAATTCTTTATCAGTGGTTTTAAATTTTGCAAAAATTGTGTTCTCAGAGCTTTATTCTTATAAAAGGATTTCCTTTGCATTTGGAGCCTGTTTTGCACTACAACCACTTCACAAATGCATTTAAAATTTTCACCAAAATTTGGGGATGTCATGTGATGTTTCTACACCACTTTTATGCAAAGATATCTTTTGGCCATTGGAGATTTTGAGCTCTACACCAACTTTTCCAATCTGGTCCAGTAGGCACTTTTGCACTAGAACCCATTTAAATATTTCTTTAAAAATTCTTCCAAGTGTTTGGAGATGTCAGTGGATGCATACAATTCATCTTCAAGCAAAAACCCAGTGATGTTCTTTGAAAAATTTGAGTGGATCAGCCTCTTTTGCATTCCGGTCCAATCTGGTGATTTGTACTGCAACCATAATTTTCTTTGCTCTAGTAACCCTGAGCTTTTTCCTACTTGTAGCCCTCCCTTCAAAACCCTTAAGTCCAGGAGAGTGGACTCATTGGAGATTTTTAAGAGCATGCTTTAAACCCTTTTTCTTTCTGTCCAAAACTAGAGTTTTGCAAAACTTGCACTAACAAGTTTCTGGTTTTGCCCAAGTGATCTTACCACCATCTCCTGCATCTAAAGAGACCCTGATCTGGGAACTTTGGCCACTCCAAGAGTTGCCTAAGTGCACTTGGCATTCTGTCGAACACTTAGTGTGCACAGTCAGCTTGAGGCATGTTTTCCCAGTTTGCACTGTGAACTTGCTCCAATAACCCAACAACCTTGTCCACTGAGCTCCTAGCCACCCCTACCCTTGTTCTGTTCTTTGCCAGCCTCACCCACGCTCTCTAGAGCGCACTGGCATTGCGTCGAACACCTTCTGTGCGTGCTCTGGGCGCGCCCAGAGCGCACATTTTGCACGCGCACGCACTGAGCCGACACGCCGCACTGCCGCGCTCGACGCGACCCGTCCCTGGCCCCTACTGCATCGCTGAACCGCGCACTAGCCGCTCCCTGCTCCACGGCATCGCTGGCGCCCTGCAGCGCCGCTGGCAGCGCCCTTGGCGGCACGCTGGCGTCGGCAGCGTCCTCTGCCATGTTTGGCACCGCCCAAACCACCCCAGCGCGCCAGCTGCCCTTGTGAATAGCTCGTGCTTATCCTCACGCTCGTCGGCACGCGTTCGTCGCCGCCACGACGCCCTGCAGCTACAGAAACGGCTGTCGCCGGCGATCTTATCTTCTGCCGCCGCGGTCCAACCTCGAGCACCTATTTAAAGGGAACCCCGAGCCCCTCCGAGCACTCAGGCGACATCAGACTCCCCCCCGTAGAACTTCCCAAGCAGTGGATCGACACGTAGTGGCCATCTTCCACAACTCCGGCCAGTTCGGCCGCCGCTAAGCTCCGGTGTGATTCGTCGCAGCCAGCCACCCTTTCACCCAACCAACGCCACCAGTAGTTTCCTCTAGTCCATACGGAGCTGCCCAACTACCCAAGCTCGACCAAAGATCACCGGAGCCCAAAAATCACTTCGCCACCGTAGCCCCCTCCGCCGCGGAGCTCGCCGCCGGCGACTCCTCCCACCTCCGACGGCCCAGCGACCACCAGAGGATCGCCTCGGTCTAGCCATTCCATCCCCGCTCTTGGATGCCCGTGGGGCGCTGCCGTTCATCGACGGCGATCGCCGGAGCCCCGCTCCCGTCGGGTAGAAGAGAGGAGAAGGAGGGAAGAACGGTCAAACCTGACCAGTGGGCCCTCTGGACCCACTGTCAGTGACCCACGCACCCGCCCTCGCTGGTTAAGTGGTAGCGCAAAAACCCCGAGTACGTTTCCTCTGCTGCGAAAGCGCATTCCCCTCGAAACGTTTTCTTTTCTGGTTTTTTTTTAAAACAGAGATTTGACCAAACTTTGACTGGCTATAACTTTTAAAATCAAACTCCAAATGAGTTGATTCTTTTTCCTACCTTTCTCAAATTTCACCTAGTTTATTTTAAGATTTATTTCAAAAATATTTGAGACAACTTTTGGTACTGTGTTTGAAATATTTGTTATTTGGATATTTCGAAAAATAGGATTTTGGAGAAAAGGGAGAGCTTCCAAATAGTGCATCCTTTGCATGCTCTTGAAGGCAGGCATTTCTGAACTCTGGCATAATATTTTGTTGTGTTGTTCTGACATGATTACAACACCTTTTGGCTTGGAGTATGAGTCTTTTCCATGTAACGATGAGGTCTTGTTCATGAGTACACTTTGGAGATATTTTGTGGTCAGCAATGGGTACACTAGTGATTTGGATCATCCTTGTGAGCTCCTCATGCATACCGGAAGGAAGCCGGGAAATTCGTGGTCTTGGGTAGACACGAGCTTGTCCCTAGTCCCTCGTCGAGACGAGTATGTCCGGTATGGCATTATGAGGCTTGAGGAGTGATTTATTTCATAAATGGTAATATTGTTGGAGGATACTCGGACCACCTAAGTCGGTCGTAGATCGAGTCTTGTTCAGTAGCTTCCTTGTTTGTTGGTACCACCACTTGTCCCTGTCGCAGACGGGGTATGGTTCAGTAGGTTGTCAACCCCTTACCAAAGCACACACCGTACAGAGAGGCCATGGTGGAAGATACCGGGTGCATCCGATAGGCAGGCCACCTGGTCCGGGGGCATGGGTGTTTCCGGTTGGGACTGAGAGGGGGGCACCCCCTTAGAGCGCGCGAATAGAAATTTGATCCCATGCTACGTCGAGGTTGTAGCCTCCCCACTTAGAGTTTTGCTTGGCAGGTGTCGTGGGTGATTCCAGACACCGGTGAGTTAAGCTGGTGTGTGCAGGTCAGGCGTGTTTTCAATTAAAAGACCGTAGACGGAATTAGTCCCGATGGACTAAGTAAACCCGTTACTCGTGGGAAAATGGTACTCCCTTTGCAGAGGATATATCCTGTTGGATAGTCATGTTCGTGAGTGAGGACCACAGTCCGAACTGAATCTAGTAACGGTACTCGGATGGAGAACGATTTAACTAGAACTCAGTGACGGTTTTCGGATGGAGACACGGCTAACTGGATCATAAGTAACGGTATTCGGATGGAGATACGGCTTGATTAGACCAAATCATCAGTTTTCGGATGGAGAAACGACTGAACTAAACATTGTCTATGATTATGGCACATATGGATTACGATCTTTATTATTTTGGACTAACCATTTACATTTTGTACTTTATTGAGTATCCCTGGGATGGTTCTACCTCCAGGATATTCACTGTGATTATTCGCTTATAAGCCCTTTCTGTGGTGTCGCTCAGACGGCCGACTGCGGCATGCTTGTTGTTCATTTATCTTTTATAAGCCCTTTCTGTGGTGTCGCCCCGACGCCCGACTGCGGCATAATTATCTTTGCAGTTTCCTCTCGAGGAGTCATTCAGACCCTCGTTTGGCACTAGTATTACTATTCTTGCAGTTTCCTCTCGAGGAGTCATTCAGACCCTCGTTTGGCACCAGTATTACTATTCTTGCAGTTTCCTCTCGAGGAGTCATTCAGACCCTCGTTTGGCACCAGTATTACTATTCTTGCAGTTTCCTCTCGAGGAGTCATTCAGACCCTCGTTTGGCACCAGTATTACTATTCTTGCAGTTTCCTCTCGAGGAGTCATTCAGACCCTCGTTTGGCACCCAGTATTTTATTTTGGAGTATTTTCTTAACCACACGTGTGCATCATGGTCTTTCGTATATTTCATGACAGGCATGTGTTCACATGATAATCCGGAGCATGGTTGTTATATTATACTCGTGTTCTTAATGTTTGCGAGTACATTCAAACGTACTCACTGGCTTGTCCCTGGCTATTGTCTTGGCCAGATTCCTTGCTTGGAGATAAGCATCACGGTGACAACCTCGGAACCTACGTGTTGGCATTTGCAGCCTCGCGAAGATAGGAGTTATCCTGGTCAGCTGTTCTTGTGGGAAATGGAGTCCCATAGACGGAGATGTATCCAACCGCTTCCGCCCTCTTCCATTAGAAACCAAGTGTTGTACTCCTAGGCCTCAATGGTCTTGTACTACATAATTTTTGTACTCTGCTTGGAATTCTTGTATCAAGTTGGTGCCTCATCGGATAACAGTAATCCTGGGGCTGGTGGGCACAAAGGCCGTTTTTCTTGGGAATTATTATCCCAAAAACCCGGTCGTGACAGACTTGGTATCAGAGCCAGGCTGACCATTGGCTAATCCTATCTTAGCCAGGTCATTAAACCTAAGTTAACAAAACCATCAGACCTTAGCCTAACCCCGGTCAAGCTTCCCGCATAAGATAGCCCCACAATGACCCGACGCCCTTTTCGGCGGACGGTGCCCAACCTATCAACCTAGCCCGTCGATCACGCGCCAGTGACCGACACCCAACCTGTCTCTATCGCAAGCGTGCGGAGGAAGACTCCGTCCCCATTCCCTATAAAAAGGGCATGCTAGCCTCAAACACAGCACAGCACAGCCTCTTTTCCCCAAACCAAGCCAGGATGCCTGGTCCCATCGTTCACAATGAGACCACCGCGACCAACCTTGGAGGTTTTGTGACCGTGCTCGCAAACCTCACCCGCCGTGCCTATGCGTTAGAGGAGCCTCCTGAGTATGTTGTGTACCAGGGACCCATGTACGGTGAGAGCCGTCAGTACTGGGCCACTGTGCACATCTACGGTAGGGGTCTGTCGCCAGAACGCCCCTACAGGTTCACTGGAAGGACAACTTCCTTTGAGCCACAAGCCATCCAACTGGCAGCCCGAGAAGCTATAGTTCAACTCCGGCACTTGTCGCCCAGAGTTAACTGTCGCTCATTCTACTACTACCCCAGTCGTGACGGGTATGGTAGGCCGCCCCAGGTTGCCAACGGAGACCACGAGACAGATCCTGCGCTGTTACATCTGGTGCGCTATGTAAGCGCACTAGAGCAACTGTTCGATCAGGTCACCCTTGATCTGATCACAGCTCGTGGAGAACTGGTTCGCCAAGCCCCGGCGAGAAGAGAAGCGGAGCCCGACGCCGACAACCCAGTCGTGCTGTTCGGACACCCGATCGATCCCTTGAGGTCTGCGCCAGCCCTCAACCAGAGTACTTTGGTGACCCCAGAAGCGCTTCGTCGCCTTTTGGGAACCCATTCCAACGGGATTGTGGCCAACAACCCCCGCGATGGTCATCACCATTTCCCCGACCCTGCAGCCCCTCAGCCTCAGCCAGCAAATCCCGATAGTGAGAACCGTGGAGAAGCATCGGCGTCCGCAAGGCCAGCTCACTTAGACATTAACGTAGTAGACTAAGTCGCCCGAGTTGTATCGAGCCTTAGTTTTCCTACGCTTTGTAGTGGTGAGGTCTTGTATCGCTTTTATTGCATGCTGTCTGAGCACCCTTATTGTTGGAGTAGTACCTTTGCATGTGTACGTTAGCGTACAGTTGCATTTTTAAATTTCGGGCGCATCTACCAAGACCAACCCCGTCGGCACCCACAGTAATGCGTCACATTTGTGTGATATGTATACCTGTGGTTTTGACCCGAGAACATGATCGGCAGTCAGTTATCCTTCACCCCGGTGGATAACCCAGCCCCGGTGCTATATAAAGGCCACTTCGTGACCTTGCCGAGCACCCCTCACCTTTGTGCGCAGCACTCACAGCCATTCCTTGCCATGTCAACCCCCAGTATTTATCTGAGAACCCCAGACGCAACCCCCGGCAGTTTTGTTAAATTATTGTGGGACTTTACCTACAGTACTATGAGTGCCACCCACCCACCCCAGTACGAGTTGCTCAAATCGAGGATCACACCTTCCACCTCGAAGTATTGGGCAGTGGTGCACATCCCTCCCGCATACCCAAACCAAGACCCAACGGAAGTCTCCTTCGTGGGGAAATCCATGCCGACTCCGCATATGGCCATAGAAGCTGCTGCATACGAGGCGCTCACTCGTCTTCGATTCGCGGTACCCTATGCCAGCGAGCCAGGATACTATTATTTTCCGAGTCGTGCAGCACCCGGAGAAATTGCATCTTTCCCCGGTGGACGAATTGAGAGAGATCCAGTACTGGCCAACCTTGCCCAGTACGTTATCGCTCAGGAGCGTTTGACTCAGTGGGTAATGGGTTATCTCCAAAGCCTCGCTGATTTAAACCCTCGGATCGCTATTGGCAGACCAAGAAGGGCGCATTCATCAACTGGTCAACCCGCTTCCCCCATAGAAGAGGAGTGTGCCCCAGTGCCAGAGGCGTTTTCTCAGGACCCTGTCTTTTTGCCTTTTTCCTTATAAACGCCTCCGATGTATTTGTTGTCCCAGTGCTTGTATTTATGTGTTGCAGCGAGTTCGAAAATTTTTGTGCGACGGATCCGATTTTCTTTAGTTCCAGGCATGTGAGCGGTTTTACTGCTATTGGTTTGTTTTAATTAATTTTTTTTCTCGCAACATGTTTTTGAGGAGATTTTCTTTCCCCGAGTCACCGCTGCGTATTTTTTTTCTCGACATAGATTTTTATTCGCACGGCATCGTAACAGCAGACCCACAGCTACAACCACTCGACCGCGAGCACTATTGCAAATCCTTGAGCATATTTTTGCGCCTGTCTAACCGCACTCGAGGACACCACAGTCTCAGTAAGAGAGATTTGTGAGTGTTCATTCGAGCGCGAGCTGCCCCAGCACATCGATGGCAGTCAGCCCCGAGGCCACGCCTAATCCATATGGTCGCCGCCACCGTGAAGAGCTAACGCTCGAGCGGCAGGATCACGACGATCATCCAGGATCATCGTGCACAGGAGCACGGAGAACCCCAGCAGCACCGCCAAGCCTCCACAGACCAGGACCACATACCAGTCCGGCATTGCCTCCGCCATTAGAGCCTCGGCTCGAGCTCCTGCTAGCAGCAATGGAGGAGAAAGGAGGAGGAGTAGGAACGAGGCCAGGTGTGAGGAGAAGAGAGGAGCACCGCGATCGTTTTATAGCCCGAGATCGGTGTACGGTGGGCGAGGTCCACCAGCGCCACTCGTCGCTCGACCGCCGGTGTTCGGAGGCGAGTCCGCGAGCAGTGCCGACAGCGCCCTGGCCCGCGAGGTGAGTGCACGCTGCACCGGCAGCTAGCACGCCGCGCACTACCACGGTACGGCCTCGATGCCCTACGAGCTAGGCATCGCCAATGGAGGAAGCGCGGGAGAGCGCGCGAGAGAGAAGAGAGAGCCAGAGGTAGGAGAAGAGGCCGACAGTGGGCCCTGGGTCCACCTGTCAGCCAGAGAGAGCACTGTGCTTTCGGGTGCGACCAGCGTATTTTGGTAATTTAGAATTTATTCTAAATTACTGTATCTGCGTAGAAATATCCCGTTTTTCCTAACCGTGGATTTTTCCACACTACGCCAGTGTAACACCCTGTGGTTTTACACCACTTATTGCCCTCTCAGTGTAGCCGTTTTGTTTTTGTGCAATTGAAGGATTTCTTTGATAAAAAACAAATTTATTTCAAAACAGTTCTTGTTCAAAACAGCTTTTAACAAATCTCGAGGACGAGATTTTTCTTAAGGGGGGTAGTGTTGTGACACCCCAAAATTTTGGCCTTGTTTTATTTATTAAAATGTTTCCAGGAAACAAAACTTTCCAATTGTCAAGTTTTACCTTTTATGATTTTGGATTTTTGCCTCTAGTGGGAAAACCCTTCAAAGGTATTGTTGGACTTGAATACTCTCTATGATAAAAACAAATTCTTTATCAGTGGTTTTAAATTTTGCAAAAATTGTGTTCTCAGAGCTTTATTCTTATAAAAGGATTTCCTTTGCATTTGGAGCCTGTTTTGCACTACAACCACTTCACAAATGCATTTAAAATTTTCACCAAAATTTGGGGATGTCATGTGATGTTTCCACACCACTTTTATGCAAAGATATCTTTTGGCCATTGGAGATTTTGAGCTCTACACCAACTTTTCCAATCTGGTCCAGTAGGCACTTTTGCACTACAACCCATTTAAATATTTCTTTAAAAATTCTTCCAAGTGTTTGGAGATGTCAGTGGATGCATACAATTCATCTTCAAGAAAAAACCCAGTGATGTTCTTTGAAAAATTTGAGTGGATCAGCCTCTTTTGCATTCTGGTCCAATTTGGTGATTTGTACCGCAACCATAATTTTCTTTGCTCTAGTAACCCTAAGCTTTTTCCTACTTGTAGCCCTCCCTTCAAAACCCTTAAGTCCAGGAGAGTGGACTCATTGGAGATTTTTAAGAGCATGCTTTAAACCCTTTTTCTTTCTGTCCAAAACTAGAGTTTTGCAAAACTTGCACTAACAAGTTTCTGGTTTTGCCCAAGTGATCTTACCACCATCTCCTGCATCTAAAGAGACCCTGATCTGGGAACTTTGGCCACTCCAAGAGTTGCCTAAGTGCACTTGGCATTCTATCGAACACTTAGTGTGCACAGTCAGCTGGAGGCATGTTTTCCCAGTTTGCACTGTGAACTTGCTCCAATAACCCAACAACCTTGTCCACTGAGGTCCTAGCCACTCCTACCCTTGTTCTGTTCTTTGCCAGCCTCACCCAAGCTCTCTAGAGCGCGCTGGCATTGCGTCGAACACCTGACGTGCGTGCTCTGGGCGCGCCCAGAGCGCACGTTTTGCACGCGCACGCACTGAGCCGGCACGCCGCACTGCCGCGCTCGACACGACCCGTCCCTGGCCCCTACTGCATCGCTGAACCGCGCACTAGCCGCTCCCTGCTCCACGGCATCGCTGGCGCCCTGCAGCGCCGCTGGCAGCGCCCTTGGCGGCACGCCGGCGTCGGCACCGGCCTCTGCCATGTTCGGCACCGCCCAAACCACCCCAGCGCGCCAGCTGCCCCTGTGAATAGCTCGTGCTTATCCTCACGCTCGTCGGCACGGGTTCGTCGCCGCCACGACGCCCTGCAGCTACAGAAACGCTGTCGCCGGTGATCTTATCTTCTGCCGCCGCGGTCCAACCTCCGAGCACTCAGGCAACATCAGACTCCCCCCCGTAGAACTTCCCAAGCAGTGGATCGACACGTAGTGGCCATCTTCCTCAACTCCGGCCAGTTCGGCCGCCGCTAAGCTCCGGTGCGATTCGTCGCAGCCAGCCACCCTTTCACCCAACCAACGCCACCAGTAGTTTCCTCTAGTCCATACGGAGCTGCCCAACTACCCAAGCTCGACCAGAGATCACCGGAGCCCAAAAATCACTTCGCCACCGTAGCCCCCTCCGCCGCGGAGCTCGCCGCCGGCGACTCCTCCCACCTCCGACGGCCCAGCGACCACCCAGAGGACCGCCTCGGTCTGGCCATTCCATCCCCGCTCTTGGATGCCCGTGGGGCGCTGCCGTTCGTCGACGGCGATCGCCGGAGCCCCGCTCCCATCGGGTAGAAGAGAGGAGAAGGAGGGAAGAACAGTCAAACCTGACCAGTGGGCCCTCTGGACCCACTGTCAGTGACCCACACACCCGCCCTCGCTGGTTAAGTGGTAGCGCAAAAACCCCGAGTACGTTTCCTGTGCTGCGAAAGCGCATTCCCCTCGAAACGTTTTCTTTTCTGGTTTTTTTTTAAAACAGAGATTTGACCAAACTTTGACTGGCTATAACTTTTAAAATCAAACTCCAAATGAGTTGATTCTTTTTCCTACCTTTCTCAAATTTCACCTAGTTTATTTTAAGATTTATTTCAAAAATATTTGAGACAACTTTTGGTACTGTGTTTGAAATATTTGTTATTTGGATATTTCGAAAAATAGGATTTTGGAGAAAAGGGAGAGCTTCCAAATAGTGCATCCTTTGCATGCTCTTGAAGGCAGGCATTTCTGAACTCTGGCATAATATTTTGTTGTGTTGTTCTGACATGATTACAACACCTTTTGGCTTGGAGTATGAGTCTTTTCCATGTAACGATGAGGTCTTGTTCATGAGTACACTTTGGAGATATTTTGTGGTCAGCAATGGGTACACTAGTGATTTGGATCATCCTTGTGAGCTCCTCATGCATACCGGAAGGAAGCCGGGAAATTCGTGGTCTTGGGTAGACACGAGCTTGTCCCTAGTCCCTCGTCGAGACGAGTATGTCCGGTATGGCATTATGAGGCTTGAGGAGTGATTTATTTCATAAATGGTAATATTGTTGGAGGATACTCGGACCACCTGAGTCGGTCGTAGATCGAGTCTTGTTCAGTAGCTTCCTTGTTTGTTGGTACCACCACTTGTCCCTGTCGCAGACGGGGTATGGTTCAGTAGGTTGTCAACCCCTTACCAAAGCACACACCGTACAGAGAGGCCATGGTGGAAGATACCGGGTGCATCCGGTAGGCAGGCCACCTGGTCCGGGGGCATGGGTGTTTCCGGTTGGGACTGAGAGGGGGGCACCCCCTTAGAGCGCGCGAATAGAAATTTGATCCCATGCTACGTCGAGGTTGTAGCCTCCCCACTTAGAGTTTTGCTTGGCAGGTGTCGTGGGTGATTCCAGACACCGGTGAGTTAAGCTGGTGTGTGCAGGTCAGGCGTGTTTTCAATTAAAAGACCGTAGACGGAATTAGTCCCGATGGACTAAGTAAACCCGTTACTCGTGGGAAAATGGTACTCCCTTTGCAGAGGATATATCCTGTTGGATAGTCATGTTCGTGAGTGAGGACCACAGTCCGAACTGAATCTAGTAACGGTACTCGGATGGAGAACGATTTAACTAGAACTCAGTGACGGTTTTTGGATGGAGACACGGCTAACTGGATCATAAGTAACGGTATTCGGATGGAGATACGGCTTGATTAGACCAAATCATCAGTTTTCGGATGGAGAAACGACTGAACTAAACATTTTCAATGATTATGGCACATATGGATTACGATCTTTATTATTTTGGACTAACCATTTACATTTTGTACTTTATTGAGTATCCCTGGGATGGTTCTACCTCCAGGATATTCACTGTGATTATTCGCTTATAAGCCCTTTCTGTGGTGTCGCTCAGACGGCCGACTGCGGCATGCTTGTTGTTCATTTATCTTTTATAAGCCCTTTCTGTGGTGTCGCCCCGACGCCCGACTGCGGCATTATTATCTTTGCAGTTTCCTCTCGAGGAGTCATTCAGACCCTCGTTTGGCACTAGTATTACTATTCTTGCAGTTTCCTCTCGAGGAGTCATTCAGACCCTCGTTTGGCACCAGTATTACTATTCTTGCAGTTTCCTCTCGAGGAGTCATTCAGACCCTCGTTTGGCACCAGTATTACTATTCTTGCAGTTTCCTCTCGAGGAGTCATTCAGACCCTCGTTTGGCACCCAGTATTTTATTTTGGAGTATTTTCTTAACCACACGTGTGCATCATGGTCTTTCGTATATTTCATGACAGGCGTGTGTTCACATGATAATCCGGAGCATGGTTGTTATATTATACTCATGTTCTTAATGTTTGCGAGTACATTCAAACGTACTCACTGGCTTGTCCCTGGCTATTGTCTTGGCCAGATTCCTTGCTTGGAGATAGGCATCGCGGTGACAACCTCGGAACCTACATGTTGGCATTTGTAGCCTCGCGAAGATAGGAGTTATCCTGGTCAGCTGTTCTTGTGGGAAATGGAGTCCCATAGACGCAGATGTATCCAACCGCTTCTGCCCTGTTCCATTCGAAACCAAGTGTTGTACTCCTAGGCCTCAATGGTCTTGTACTACATAATTTTTGTACTCTGCTTGGAATTCTTGTATCAAGTTGGTGCCTCATCGGCTAACAGTAATCCTGGGGCTGGTGGGCACAAAGGCCATTTTTCTTGGGAATTATTATCCCAAAAACCCGGTCGTGACAAATTCTTCACAACATGACTGCTACCCATAATGCAGTGAAGAAAAACCACTACTACCTTCATGAAACCGTCAACCGCACCTGGGCTGTTCTGTCTCAAGTCTATAGTGAAGAAGATCGAAAGAAAATGGGTCTCAAGGAAGATCTTGACTGGGCTGCACCTCCTCCGAAGAAGTACAAGAAGGTCAAGGTTCCTTCCTTGGTGGCCAGCTCCTATTCTTCATCACGTGACACTGATGAACATGAAGACTTGGACGACACTGCGGCAGGCCCTACATCAACAAACGACCACAACAACGATGACGCTCCTTCATCACCTTGATATTCTTCAGGGGCGTTAGTCCTCATTTTCGACCCTTTTCGTCATTTGATGACAAAGGGGGAGAAATTTGAGTTAGTCTTCAAGCGGGTCTATCTTATGGGCGTTTTTTTTTCTGTAGTTACAACTCTCGTTCTTCTGATGACTTTGTTGGATCGAGTTGTAAACTTAAACTCTATGGTGGTCTGATACTTTTGCTGTTTCTTCTGCATTCTTATTCCTTGTTAATATTATTGCAAGCATGCTGAATTACATCAGTCACCATATTTCATCATGCATTTCAAATTCTTCATATATTATGGCAAATGCGTGTATGAATTACAAGATATAGGGGGAGATCTCCATGATTCATTTCTTCAAAGTGTGCATTGCTTCAAAAGCAAATTCCTCACTATGCACATCTTCAGGGGGAGTTCTTCTATATCTTGCAATCAAATTCCTCAGTATCTATATTTACACTTCATATGTTTATCCCTGTTGAAAACTTAACCTATATTGTCATCAATCACCAAAAAGGGGGAGATTGTAAGTGCATCTAGTGCCCCTTAGTGATTTTGGTGTATTGAAGACTTATAGGTTAAGGGACTAATGTGTTTATGAGTGTACACATGTCTATAAGTCTATGAGGAGTTTGGTATTTACAGAGAAAGTCGACCCCTAAAAATGAAGTTCTTCCACTAAAGACTTTGGTAATTTCTGAAGACTTTCTGAAGACTTTGAAAGTGAAGAAATTGGTGTGACCTTGAAGACTTGGTATTCATTTGAGGAACATGAAGCGTGAAGACTTTTGTTTTCGTAGTTTCATTTTCTCTTTCTTGAGTCGTAGGAAACACCGTACTATTAAAGGGGGTCGAGGAAATACAAAGGAAAAATTTGCATCTGATGCTCAACTCAAAATCCTACACCTACCAATCCCTTCGAGTGAAGCCATTGGAAATCTCATACAGTTCAGTCATATTCTTCAGTGACAGAAACGAAGTTCTTCTGGTTGCTAAGGAATTTGTTCTGACTGAGGAGTTAGGAATTCGCCAGTGCGGATTGCCTACACAGTGAGGAACATGATAGCCCTGAGGAATTTGATACTCAAATTTTCGACCGTTGCTGTGCTATGCGCCAGCTGTCCCAAAATATCTACCCACCTAATGGTCATATCATTGAAGGGCATTTATGTCTTATCATGTCGGGCTGCTCCCTAGGCTATAAATAGCCGCCCCCTACAACCACTAGCTGGTTGGCTGCTCCGAGAGAAACTGACACTTGTCATTTGAGAGCATCCCATCCTCCCAGGACTTTGAGCGAAAATCATCATGTGAGGAAAACCCCAAACCCAAACACCTACAAACCCAAAGTGATTGAGCATCACTGAAGAGATTGATCCTGGGTGGATCTGACGCTTGTTGCCTTTGAAGACTGTGCTTCTTCCAGACGGTTAGGCGTCATGGTCTAGAGCATCCAAGAGGAAATTGTGGATCGTCGAGTGACCGAGTTTGTGAAGGTTTGGAAGTCACCTAAAGACATACCACGAGTGATTGGACAAGGTTAGTGTGACCTTAGTTCAAGGATAATACGGTGAGGACTGTGTGTCCAGGACTGTGTGTCCTCGGGTTTAAATACCTAGCCGCTCCAACCAGACGTACAACTGAGACAGTGGTTGGAACTGGTCTACCAAATCATTGTATTCACCAAGCTTACTGGTTCTATTTCCTCAACTCTTTCATTTCCTCATTACTATGTTGTGCACTTGTTCATATCTGTGTTTGAAGACTTTGATTGAAGACTTTCTCAATTTCCTCAGTTCAATTTCCTCAGTCTGTTTGTCTTCATCCCGTGTTATCCTGTGTTTACGCTTTCTGTACTCTGTGCTTGTTTTCATTTCATCATGATGACTATGCTTGTGCTCTGCTATGCATACTTTTGAGTACTTATTCCGCTGCAAGTAGTTCTTCGCTAAGGAATTTCCTCACCCACAAATTCCTCAGTGAAGAATTCATAAAAATCGCCTATTCACCGCCCCCTCTAGTCAATATAACGCACTTTCAACACCACACGACCAACACACACTCTCACGCTCAAGTGCTCAACCTACACGTGCATGTGCACACATCAGGCCCTGACAGACACATACACAACCAGGTGGTTCCCGCGCACGGGTTGGAGTCTGGTCGCGCCTGTGTAAATTTGTGTTTATCTGACCTTTTTCCTATGCGAACTGATAGGTGGGACCCACCAGGAACGTGGTCAATTTAACTATTCAACATGGTGCCACGCAGACTATTTGGCCGGTCAACAGAGTGCAATCTGATGCTGAACGGTGAGCAAGTGACCGTATAATCACCGCCAAACGTATAAAGTGACTGTAATGAGTGTATTCTGAAGTCCGGTGACCGTATTACGCTTTTCTCTTTGTAGGCCCTCCAAAACTACATCTCTACACGTTCTCGCATGTTACATCTAACAACTATGCAATACAACACTACTACTACACTCTAACACAATAAATCATATGTGTTTTTAGTTATACTAGATATCATATTGTTACTTAATTATTCAGTTTGCATACATTAAAATTGCCTTTGAAATCTATGGCCAGTATCATCTACCACGCGGGAAAAATCCCTTCCTTTCATGTTTAATCGGGTTTGTATCGATGGATCGTGCGGAACAGCAAAACTATAGTACTATGGTACTATGTATACAGTACAAGTAACAGTTCACTGGGCCGCTATGTCGTGTCCTCCTCCGTAGTAAGAGTGGAGCGCTCGCTTTCATAAATGTTATAGTCCCTTTCGCCGACATGTGGGACATCAAGCTACCGGGTCCACGTGCCATACCGAAATACAGTGCAGAGCAGCAGGGGTGAAGCACCCCAGTCATGGCGCTGGCGCAGTAATGAGCAATGAGGCGTCAAATCACAAAGCTGCATCTTTCCCGCAGTTAAGTTGGAGGGACGAAGTAATAATGCTAAAAAAGAAGTTGGAGGGACAAAGCAACCATCATTTCACTCGTTGTTGAATCCGCTTCTCCCTCATCTTCTTCAAGTTAACCACATGTTGATTCTGCCATTGTCCTGCCTCATGTGGGACGCGGATCGACTTGGTAAAGCACTGAGACGTGGGACTGCATGTTAGAAAACCGCCAGGCCAACGTCCTCTAAAAATAAGAAACCTCCCCCGCCATCCACGCGGCAAAATCACCTCCTTTTTACTAATCTTGATTCTATAATTTTTTAGATCAATATAATTGAGATTTGTATAGATAGGACAAAGGAGCAAAATCAAGTGGTACGGTTAAGGGCATCCACAGTGTGTAGCCAAATGTGAAAATAGCTTTTGTCATCGATGGGAACCATTGTGAACGATGCTGCCAAACCCAAAAAGATGGAACCGAAGCTCTCTGATTGATTGATTGAAGGAATAAAAAAATTCAACGTCTCTCCTTTTTCTCCCCTATCCCTTCTATCACAAATCACAAAGCAGTGAGGCTCCAAATCACAAAGCACGGACGAAGCAACCATCATTTCACTCTTCGCTGACTCTGCTTCTCCATCATCTTCTTCGAGAAACCACCTCACCGCACTAAGCTGGACGGACGACGCCATTGTGTACTAGTAGTACTAGTACATTTATGGGTCCTTTGGTTCAACGGACTTCCTGGATGCAAATAAGGCGGTTGTCTCGGCTTGCAGGCAGCACTATTGAACGACTTACTGTGGTCTCCCTCAATGGTGTTCTCCGTCGAACGCACTTCGCCAAACCACAATGTCCGAGATATCGTCGACGTCACCGCAATGGGGAAGGAAGTCAAATAGTTACTACCTCCATTTTTTTGTACACAAGGCCAGCATATCAAAATTACAATTTGCAAAAGGCCACTAACACTAATCAAGGCAAAATTAATGGGGTTTGGCTTGTACTAGCAACCAAGGACATTAATATACCCTTGTATACATGCGGAAGTTAGAAGGTTGGTTTGCATGGTGCTGCATTAATCAAGCGATGAGGAGTGAGATGGTTAGCTCTTTGGGCTTTGGAGAAAAAAATACTCATTAATTGACACGTCAAACGAGGATTTGTATCGATTAATCCCGCGAAGGAAACCCCCGCCTTTCTTTTTTAACACTAGCACTCCTAGTACGTATGTTCTTGTATCCTATTTGGGTCTAGGCCTTGCATTGCCATAATTTGCCACACATTTTTGCCAAGCTTGCCTAAAGTTTTCAAAATGAAAAGGAGGTACACTTGCGCATGGCTGTCGCGGTCGCACCGCACCCTCACAAAGTCGCTCCTTCACGCCGTGGTCGCACCGCACCCTCACACAGTCGCTCCTGCACGCCGCAAACTCGCTACAGTATGTTTATCCAACCACATGTTGGGGAGGATCCGTACGGCCCGTGCGGTGGTCTGTTGGGGAAGAAGAAGAGGTGAGGAAGAAGGGTTAGGAGACGTAGGATATTCATCCAACCACCTGAAATGGTAAACTGGCCCAAATGATGAAAGTCAGGCGACTTGCATAACAATATATGTTTTTACACAGCACAAGATCCCTAAAAACAACAACATAAAGAAAAAATATCACTCCCCGCGGAACAAGACGACCTCGCCGTCTTTGGCTGCCGGCGCGAACCAGTCGTAGCCGTGGACGTGTGTCTCTGCACCGTGGTTGTCCTCGGCCTCTAGCTACTCATTCAAGCGAAGCATGCGGGCGCTCTGCACGGATGAGAGCACCGCCCGGTTCAAGCCCAAGACGTCCGGTTTCGCCTGCAGGAGGGCCTCGAGGGCAGCGGCATCAGCGCGCTCCACGTCGAGTTGAGCCCCCGCCGCCCGGTTCAAGTCTAGGACGTCCGGTTCCGCCTGCAGGAGGGCCTCGATGGCAGCGGCATCGGCGTTCTCCGCGTCGAGTTGAGCCTCCGCCGCCCGGTTCAAGTCCAGAACGTCCGGTTCCGCCTGCAGGAGGGCCTCAATGGCAGCGGCATCCGCGCGCTCCGCGTCAAGTTGAGCCTCCGCCGCCCGGTTCACATCCACGACATCCGCTTCCGCCTGCAGGAGTGCCTCGATGGCAGCGGCATGCGCGTGCTCCGCGTCGAGTTGAGCCTCTACCTCCCGGTCCTCCTTTAGTATTGCTAGGTTGAACCGCTGGTCCGCCTACACCATGGGGGACCCGGACTCCGGCACGAAGTCGATGTCCATCGTCTCATACCAATCGGGGGCCTTCTGCGCCGCGACCTCTGCCATAAACATTGGATCAACTTCCTCCTCCTCGTAGCTTGGCTCCAGAGAACTCGGGGAGTGGCCCGCCGCAAAGCGAGCTTGGGAACGGAGGACTGTGGCACCGACCGCCGCCGCGATTCCTGCGCAGCGCTCTGGCGTCAGCATCTTGTAGTACGTGATCTTGCGGCGCACCATGGCTTTCCGTCAAACTAGGGGACGCTTGATGTGGGCTAGGGGATCGAAAGGTGGGGGAATGGGCTGGAGAGGAGGTGTGGTTTTGGGGCAGTGGCTGGCGTAGGCCGCGAGCAGTGAAGGTTCTGGTGTGAATAGTGGTTCCGATGATGACCGGTCAATCGGTTTTGACTGTACATCGCTCTTGTCGCGTTTGCATTGCACCCTGACACGCTGGACCCTCCATGTCACTCACCGAATGGAACGCACTTCGTCTTGCGTTTTCGCTCGCTTGTGGGACCGCAGTTGAGAGCAAACTGACGTCCCTTCCCCTCCCCCACCCGCGTCATTTATACTACCACTCCCTCCGTTTTATGCAGGTAATTAAAAACAGAGGGAGTATACTATGAATCCCCTAACGTGGCCGAACCCATTAAGTAACTGACATGCGCGGCCTAGCAAGCATGGGGTCCGCCAGTAAGTGACCGAAAGGGAGGGTAAGGCAGGGATACCTACGTCAGAGGATCCACTTCCACTAGTACTCCCACCTTCCATCTACTATACAGGTCCTAATGCGTTTTTCGAGGCTAACTTTGACCAAATGTTAGAGTAATAATATATGACATGCAACTTACACAAAGCATATGGTCAAATTCGTATGTGAAAGGAGCTTCCAATGATATAATTTTCACATTATACATCTCATGTACTATTAATATTGTCAATAGTCAAAGGCGGTTTTGAAAAACGCATTAGAGCATGGTTAATAATATAGCCAGCCGATGGCTATAAGGAACTGCCATGTCATCTATAGCCATCATCTATATGCACTCATACAATAGTGTGGGCTATAAGGTTGTCTATTTCCCGCAAAAAATATATATAAGGTTGGCTATTGTATTAGTACTTTTCCCATCTCCTCTCTATCTCTTTCTTCATATTTATTGTATTTACCTAGGAATGCGTATATAGCTAGGCTCTTGCATGAGAGCTCACTCCCCTTACTTTTTCACATATCTCTCCTCCACATAGGCAAAAGTGCCATGTAAGTTGGCTCTTAGAATGTCTATTAGGTTGGCTCTAAGCATTTAATATTTGCCTGTGCAAGGTATATGATTAGAAGAGAGTTGCATGCATACTATTTTTCTGGATCTATGTGTTATAGCCGGGCTGTAGAATAAGAGCCCGCTTCACTCTCTCTCCTCTCTTCTCACTCCTCCAAGTAGGATTTTAATGACATGACAAGTCTTATAGCCTGCTGACTAGGCCTTATTAGACTTGCTCTTAGGCCCTATATAAATGGAAGGAGGGAGTACTATGAGCACATCATACTCTACTACAGATGTTGTCAGTACTCCACTAGTAGTATTGGACAGGGAGCTTAAAAAAAGTTACTATTGGACTGGCTATACGTGGCGAAATCCTAGTAGGAAGAGCATGCGCGAGAACAAGCACATTCACGTGATTGAAAACAGATTGGAAACCATCTCTGTTTGAATACAAATCTAGGAGTATGTACGAATCTAACAATATTGATTGGGCATTGTTGAATGTTGATACTTATTTCTGTAAGTTTGATCAAAGTAGAGATACTTCAACTACACATAAAAGTTATATGTAAACTACAAAGGATCGGAGGGAGTATATTTTACGTTCAAAAGCGAAACAAACATTGAATACCCTTTATATATGATTTGCGGATGCTATGATCACCGGTTCAAAATTTTGAATCCACCTTAGGTATCACACATGCACCCACTCGTTTTCTCTCGATTTCTTCTCGGGGTCTGGAGATCGATTGAAAGAGGACTAGGGTGGGTACAATACATTCCTTTCACTTATGAACGTACAATATACTCCCACTGATCCTCACAGACCCCCCCCCCCCCGCGCGGGTCATTTATATCATAGAAACAGACCAAACCTTTATCTCCTTGCACGACACACAATTGATCTCTCAACATCAATCTATCTCGTCAAGTTGTGTCGGGGCATGAACCGAATGGGATGTCAAAACTAAGATGGGAAGCGACACGTAGTGGAGGCAAAGTGAAACTTTAAACGAACCGTTTGTTTGTATGCATGTCGGACAAATTACAACATTAGAAATACAAGCATGGTCTAGGCCCACATGCGAATGATACTCGGCGGAATGTTCAAATGAGGCATGCGGGAGGATGGACTCGACTAGAGGGCGGCATGATCGATGGAGAAGAGGGTTGGAGAGGAATGAGAAATAAGCAACACAACATGATTATACTTGAACGGCTCAAATAAACAATAAGTTGTCTTGTTTTCCCTTCCGTCTTGGTCACGGAGTAAGATACTCCCTCTGTTTTTATTTTGCTCTGCATATTAGGTTTGACTGAAGTCAAACTTCATAAAATTTGACCAAATTTACAGAAAACTAGCAAGATGCCCTTGCCTTGCACGAAACATCAAGATATTGTGGGAGAAAAGGATGAACGAGGGAAGGCCTTATCTGCAAATGTGGAGAGGAGTGCGGGTAAATTGTCATAGTTTCCTTCCTATCTGTTAGATATAGATCGGACGGCCTATATTGTAGGATGGCAGGCACACCATCATCACCAACTCTGCTTTTTATCTACACTAGAAAGATTCCCGTGTGTTGCATGGAACATCAAGATGCATTTGTATGAGTAGTTTATCTTGTGGGAGAAAAAGATGAATGAGGGAAGGCCTTATATGAAAATGTGGAGCACGGTGTGGGTGTAGCGACCCGACCTCAGACGGTGTGCTTTAGTGTCATCCCTGAATCGGTATGCTGACACACACAGTACTCGAGGATTTATAACAGAGGTAAATCACATGTATAAAGTAACATAAATACTATTACCTCAATCCAAATAGCGGAAGTAACAACAAGGTAGTGGATTCCCATCAACACCAATGGCAAAGTTGAGTGTAGAAATCGTAACCCTAACGTATCACTTACTCGTCGTAAGAATCCTGCAACATGAGACGTTGCAGCCACAAAGGGTCAGTACATTGAATGTACTGGCAAATTTACACCATAGAGCAATGTTGAATAAAGGCTATCACTACATGCATATATGGCTGGTGGAGGCTCTATGGTTATATTGTTTTGCGAAAAGACAATTTTTCCCTACAACAAAGGAATATATTTGATTTAACTACCAAGTTGGTTGAAAATTATTGAGAAGGTTCCTCCAACTCAAATCCAAAATAGTAATCATTAACCCAATCAAATTAATTGAATAGAGTGTTGAGATCAACATGATAATCCAAGAACCAGAGACTCAAGATGTCCATAACCGCGGACACGGCTAATCATGATTAGTTTGTACACTCTACAGAGGTTTGCGCACTTTTCCCCACAAGACTCGATCTCCTCCGTTGGATTTCTCGCACTACATGGTGTTTGAGAAACGGATGACTGAGACATAGTCTTTCAGAAGCATTAACTCTAACCCTGGGTAGACAGTACCAACCTACATCCCCTACATCTGCTAGCCTACCACTAGAAGAGGTCATGCAACATCAACTATCCTAGAGCCCATAATAGCTTGTGGCTGCACACGGAAGTTTCTAGCATGAATAATCTTATGATCCCTTTGAGCCTGGGTGGCATTCCATAGGGTGATCACACGGGTCCTCCGGGATTCCCTTGGGAAAGCATTGGGTTCTCCAGGTGCCCGGGAAAACCACTGGGTGCTCCAGGGTACCCCTACCATTCCACCCAGCTGTGTATTAAAGTAGCCACCTTAAGTTAACCATTAATAATAACTCTCACATCTGTCATGAATCACTCGAACCAAACCACGTCTACGAGCATAGCATAGCAGTATAAGCATAACGTAGTAACTTCCAGGGGTTGAATTGTAACATCCCAAAATTCTAAATTTTGGAATGTTATAATAAATAGATAGATTTCATTGTTTGTTGGATTGTTGTGTGATTGATTGACTGAAACTGAGTGAATTCGAAATCTTTTGAAAGTTAAATGAGAGGGAATAAAAGGACTTTCCCAAACTTTCATTTTGCTGTTATGATCTCCATGAATTCAAATTCTTTTCACAACAAAACCCTAGAGAGAAGATGACATGACTTCTTCCATTTATTTAAATGACAAGGGGTGTTGAAAATATTTGAATTCCATTTGAGAATATTTCCAATTCTGAAACTTTATGCAACTCCATGATTTTCACGAGCGAAGATAAAATGACTTCTTCAAAACATATGAAATATGAGTTGGGAGTTTCAAAGGATTAAATTCAAAGTCTCATTGAAATTATTTTTCAATATTGGAGTTATTTGAGTTTTATTCAAATTATTTTTCTCCAAAAATAAAATATACAGAAATTAGGGTAAAATGATTCCCTACATCAGAAAATTGGAGAGAAATAAATTTGAAATCATTTTGGTATTTTTAAAATGATTTTTATTGGATTTTATTAAGGCGGTAGCACTCTTTGCTTTATGTAAATTTGTGAGGATTTTATTTGACTTCACAAAAATGTCCATGTTGTTGGAAATCTTTTTTTGAAAATTTTGATATATTATATGCCTATATAATAGTTTTATTTATTTCACTTTTATTATTTTTCTTTGTCTGGAAAATGTTAAAAAAACTCTTTTCGAACAGTGCCAGGCCGAAGCCCAGCACTGCTCTCTCTCTCCTCTCTCTCCCCGTCGCCGACTGGGCCGGCCCAGCGCCCGAGCCAGGCCACGGCCCAACGGCCCATGCCGCTCGTCCCCGAGCTCCGCTCGGTTTCCAGCCGCGCCACGGCGCGCCGCCGCGCCGACCTCGGCGTCCGTGCCCGAGGCGGACACGCCTCCCCACGCCCCCTCGCGCACGCCAAGCCACCGCCTCGCCTCCCCTTATAAACCCGGCCACCGCGGCCCTCTCTCCCCTCTCCTCCCGCATCTCACCGCCGCCTCGCCGGGACTGCCGCCGCCGCCTCGCTTCGTCCCTTCGTCGTGGACCGCCGCCGACGCCGCCATCCTCCTCACCGCGACGCGCCGCCCCTCCCCGACCTCTCCATCGCCCTCCTGGACGACCGGAGCCGCCGGACCCGAGCCGCCGCCGCCGCGTCGCTCCGCCTCACCGCCGCACTTCGCCGGGAACCGCCGCCGCCGCCGGTTTATTTGCCCGAGCCGGTAAAACCCTTAAAACCGCCCTACCCGGTTTATTTTTTTAGGCTTTCTGCGGTTTTTCCTTTAGCCGGTTTTGTTTTTTTAGATTAGTTATTTAATGAACGTTTTCTGTTTAGTAGTTCCTAGCGAATGTATTCGTTCCCTAGTACTGTTCAGCGAACGCTCTTATTTTTTTTGTTTCTGTTTTCGCGGCCAGGGACCTAGGTGTAATTATTTATTTTACAGTCTAGCCCCTGATTTTCAAACGATCACAACTTTTTACTCGTTTGTCCAAATCCAACGAAACCAACGCCCACTTCTTCGTTATTATCCCCTCTATCTAGTAAAACAACTTAAACATGTTTTTGAAAATTTAAAATTGGTTTTCAAACAGATTTGAATTTGAATCTTCTTTTGATCATAACTTGAGTTTTATAACTCCGTTTCAGTTGATTCTTTTTGCTATTCGAAGCTCTTGACCTAAACTTTCTGATAAGGCCAAATGCACATAATTTTGGTACTGTTAGAAATTGTTTTGTGATTGCAAGAGTTATTTGCCGTCTTTTGATGTTCTCCGAAGTATCTTTTTCGTTCTTCTCGATCTTTTGAGTGATTGCTTATGTGTGGTTACTAATGCTTGCTTACGATAGATTGACGGAGTGTGACGAGTAGATCTATCAAGAGTTTTGAGTGTGAATCATCTTCATCAACATTGCAGGCAAGTTCACACTTTGATCATATCCCTTTCATACCCAGTTTTTATGCATTAGATTCAACTCTCAAACATTGCATGTTTAGGACCTAATTAAATTGTGGGTATTGGGAAGTAGTTGAGGTAGTACCTATTACCTGTTTTATTACCAAACCCTTGGGAGTTACTTCTACGTTTGCTATTATATTGCCATGCTATGCTCGTAGACGTGGATTGGGTTTGAGAGATTTCCATGACAGATGTGAGATTGTTAATTAATGGTTTACTTAAGGTGGCAACTAAAACTCACATCTGGGTGGATTAAGGTACCTGGGTATTCCAGGATTGCCTGTTTTTCTTTTGGACCGCCACCCAGGTTCAAAGGGATCATAAGATTATTCATGCTAGAAACTTCCGTGTGCAGCCGCAAGCTATTATGGGCTCTAGCATAGTTGATTAAGTTGTGTGAACTCTTACAGTGGTAGACTAGCAGATGTAGGAGAAAGTAGGTGTAACTGTCTACCCATACGTAAGGTGCAAACACTTCTGAAAGACTGTGTCTCGGTCATCCGTTTCTCAAACATCATGTAGTGCGAGAATCAAGCGGAGGCGATCGAGTCTTGTGGGGAAAAGTGCACAGACCTCTGTAGAGCGTACAAACTAATCATGATTAGCCATGTCCCCGGTTATGGACATCTTGAGTATCTAGTTCTTGGATTATCCCGTTGATCTCATCATGTTACTTTAATTAATTTTGATGGGTTAATGATGATACTTAATTGGGATTGAGATGCTGTCAACCATCTCAATGTTTCACAACCACCATGATAGTTAAATAAAATTTATTCCTTGGCAGTGGGGAAAAATTGGCTTTTCGCAAAACATTATAACCATAGAGCTTTTCCACCAGCCATATATGCATGTAGTGATAGCCCTTTTTCAAAATTTCTCTATGGTGTGATTTTGCCAGCATATTCCATGTGCTGATCCGTTTTCGGGCTGCAACGTTTCATGTTGCAGGATATCTTACGACGAGTAAGTGATTCGTTAGGGTTACGATTTCTACACTCAACTTTGCCGTTGGTGTTGATGGGAATCCACAACCTTGTTACTTCCGCTATTTGGATTGAGGTAATAGTATTTACGTTACTTTATACATGTGATTTACCTCTGTTATAAATCCTCGAGTACTGTGTGTGTCAGCATACCGATCCAGGGATGACACTTCAGCACAGAGACTTGATCCATTCGGGTCGGGTCGCTACAAGATGGTATCAGAGCACATGTTGACTGTAGGACGTGACCCTAGAAACTGGCAAGCCCATAGGAAGGATTTTCCCTAAAACTTTCCTTTTCAAAAAGATCTTTTACCTCTCTGCTCTTCTGAGTTAATTCAAATATTCCCTTTTAGTGAGACCATACCCTTTTTCCCTTTGGACCACTCGAAGATTCGACGGATAAGACCACTTCAAGAAGTACAAGATATCGGACAACCAAGACCACCTCGGAATGAAGAGTGTTTTACCGAGCAATTGTTATAATTGGAACTACAACGGTTGAAGACTCCGAAGACTAGGAGAATTTGAAGGCTCTGAAGAATTTCCAGATTGGTATAGGAAGGCTACCCTTATGGAACTTGGCAGACCATGGAAGCCGTCAATACCCGAGACCAAGGTGTACCGGAGAAAGACCGGAACATGGAGCATTAGAACTCAAAGTTTTTGTTAAGAAAACCCAAAGACAAGAGATATCAGTTATGGAATGAAAGCTCATGGCAGTAACATGGGCATAAACACGGCTATCCATGAAGTTATCGTCCGCTTATGCTATTGTCACCGTGCCGAGTTAAGCATGCATATGCATGGAAGGATTGGATGGTAGAAGGCTGATGGAGCACCTATCAGCAAGATGAAGTTTTAACTTTAGACCGGTGTATCACCAGGATCCGGAGTATTACATCAAGAAGTTTTTGACAAAGAAGTGTTTCGTGAAGAACTCAGAACCCAGAAACTGAAAGTAGCCAAGCTGGGAAAGCAAAACCTCGAGATAACGGAGACTCGTCAGGAACTGAAGGACAGTAGGATCATGGTTCATGTCAAGGATGTTGAGACCCCGAAGTTGGAGCGCAACTCCAGAAATATTAAAGGACGCCACGAGAGACTTCGCGTCAACAGAGATGATTTGACAAAACAACTTGAGAAGGACAAGCATGATTGGAAGAAGCCATCGGAGACATGAACAAGACTTGAAGAGTTTTGCGACTTTGAAGATTTATTGACCTTTAGAAGACCAAACCCCTGTTATACCTACGTTAGATGCGACGTTTGTGAGCTGTCATTTGTTTGATGTTTTTCCGACAGCCACAATAAAAATCTGTCTTTTCAAAATTTTGTTTGTATTGTGTGCATCCCTCTCGACCTCTCTTATCTCACCCCAAACCCATGGACCCAATAGAGGATGAATGGAGATGAGCTTGTATTTTCTGGACCGATGAGTCAATTGGAGACGGACCGATGGATTCAGAACATGGAGGATCACATGAAGAATAACCCTATAGTCGGAAAGGATATGACCCGGCATGCTCTTCAATGTTTTGAAAGAGGTGCTGCTACTTGGCGGAGGATGTACCAAACCATTAATGGATGGCAAGGAGTAACCACTTGGAAAGAATTTAAGTGGACTCTACAAAGATCTCGTCTTGTTACCCAGAAATTGAAGCCTTATGGAAAGGATGTGAAGAAACTTTGTGCATACAAGCCTTGTGAAGAAATAGGACACAACCATAAGGAACACAAGGATGAATGCCCAAATTGTGAAGGAAGTCACCCAGTTGAAGAATGCCCAACTAGGCAGATCACTTGTTTCTTGTGTGAAGGGACTACCCACTACCCTGCTCAGTGTCACATCTACCCCATGGTACAAAGGACCATCCAGCAGAAGAAAGAAGCAATGAAAATAGCCCTCATGGAAATTTTAGAGGAATCTGTGATGAAGGAAGAGGTGGAGGACACACCCAAAGAAGAACCAATTAAACCCTGCACCAAGTCATCCTATTCATGTGGAGAAGAAGGACACATCTCCCAAAATTGTCTGAATGGGGATTTAGTAGAATTCCCGACAGAGGAAGTAGAGTATGACCCACAAGAAATAGAAGCCCTGATTGGAACGGAAAAGTCTAGGAAGAGAAGTAGATTGGATCCCAGGAACAACCCAATTTCTACAAAGAGAGACCGGAGCCATATCACATGTTTCAGGTGCAAAAATTCAGGACACTACTACAATGATTGCCCAAAAGGGAAGATGGGGACCCCAGGAGGCTATATAATCGCAAGGAAACCCCGAGATATGTCAGAAGTAATATGTTTCCGTTGTGATGAAGCAGGGCACTTTGCCAGAGAATGCCCCAAGGAGACGGAGACTTGTGACAAATAGTTGAGTGCAACGAGAAAATATAGTAGTAGTAGTGTGGACATTTCTTTTATTAGTGAGGTGACGGATTGAGGCATGTAATGGAATGCAGGAGATTGTAATAATTTGAGAATCAATAAAGTTAGCATCATTGTATTGAGTTGGATTTTATGAGTTGTTACTCGATGAAGAAAGATTTTGACCATTTTCGAGGATATGAGAAATATGGTCTATGGAAGATTGTGCATTTTAAAGGTGGTAGTACCCTGTGAGGAAACTTGACCCTTGGAAAAAGGTAATGATATTCCACGAAGTGGATTTCAAACAAAATAAGTATGAGTTTTATCTTGATATGTTGGATACCCCAGGAATATGAGGGTATGGAGTATTATTGGATGTAAAGGAGGTAGTCTATGAAATTGGAGACAGAGCATGTCTTTGTGTGTTCCCTCTGCGAGGAGTTAGACGATTTGGAGTTAAGGGAAAGTTAGCCCCGAGATTTGTAGGACCATACCGAGTTTTGGAGCGTATGGGAGAAGTGGCCAACAAGCTGGAGTCACCCGAAGGACTGTCAAGAGTTCATGATGTGTTTCACGTTTCCCAGTTGAAGAAGTGCCATGCAGAGATGCCCAATATTCCCCTGTAAGGACGCTTGACCCTGGAAAGGATAATGATGTTCCACGAAGTGGAGTATGGACTTCATAAGTACAAGTTTTTTTTATCTCGGTATGTGGGATATCCCCCGAGGATGAAGAGATGAATTACTATTGGATATAAAGGAGGTATGATGTTGGAAATATGGATCAATGGAATTCCATGATGAGTCTGAGTAATCATGTCCTAGTTTGGTGCCAATAGAAGGAAGGAAGACAGTACAATTGGATGGATTTAAGAATACCAGAAAGTTGGATGTTGGATTAAGGATCAGTTGCCCGATGATGAGTTCAAGGTTTACAAGTGATGAGATGGGCCATAACCCACAGGCCCCAGGACCTGCCAGGAAGCAAGCACATTCTTGCTGAAGGAAAAACCCTGGAAGAAGTTACGATTTTATCGACAAACGATCTTATAGGAGTTACGCAAAACTTGAGGGTTGGGAAGGAACGATAGATGTTTGTTTGGCTTGCAGAATCCATGGATTTATCCGAACTTGGTTCGTCGACAAGAGAAATTCTGCAATGCTTGCAAGGATGACCGAGTGTTAGAATGCGAGATTCGCTAAACCATATACGACGGTATTAACCTTGCTTGAACCTTAGAATGGTATAAGAATGTTTCCCTTGTACACGGCAGTTGATGCCAATCGTAGGTTATACGGTGAGGATCAACCAGACCCATTTCCTGCAGGAGAAACCGTAAATTGTTGACGACCATGAGATGTCGATAGTTGTTTAGTATTGGCGCCTGACCCGTCAGCTAAGAAGACCCAGTCATGGAATAACCTTACCAAGATGGAATGGACACAAGAATTGAGGAAAAGGTTATGCCACCACCGGAAGAGCCCAGAGAAGGAATTATACTGAAGATCTGAGATGACCGACACTATCAAGAATAATGGATGGAGTATATGAGTTTTGATGGAACCGTAACCATCCTTCTAAGGGTGGAAGCACCCCAGACCCCGGTGATGATCGATGGATTTTGAGAAGACCCCAAATCCTAACCTATTTCTTTCTAGCCTCTCCGAATCTCGAGGACGAGATTCATTTTAAGGGTGGTAGGTTTGTAACATCCCAAAATTCTAAATTTTGGAATGTTATAATAAATAGATAGATATGATTGTTTGTTGGATTATTGTGTGATTGATTGACTGAAAGTGAGTGAATTCGAAATCTTTTGAAAGTTAAATGAGAGGGAATAAAAGGACTTTCCCAAACTTTCATTTTGCTGTTATGATCTCCATGAATTCAAATTCTTTTCACCACAAAACCCTGGAGAGAAGATGACATGACTTCTTCCATTTATTTAAATGACAAGGGGTGTTGAAAATATTTGAATTTCATTTGAGAATATTTCCAATTCTGAAACTTTATGCAACTCCATGATTTTCACGAGCGAAGATAAAATGACTTCTTCAAAACATATGAATTATGAGTTGGGAGTTTCAAAGGATTAAATTCAAAGTCTCATTGAAATTATTTTTCAATATTGGAGTTATTTGAGTTTTATTCAAATTATTTTTCTCCAAAAATAA
Source organism: Aegilops tauschii subsp. strangulata (assembly GCF_002575655.3). Taxonomy (NCBI): domain Eukaryota; kingdom Viridiplantae; phylum Streptophyta; class Magnoliopsida; order Poales; family Poaceae; genus Aegilops; species Aegilops tauschii. The sequence goes on from NC_053037.3 coordinate 192,028,127, forward strand.
AATATATAGAAATTAGGGTAAAATGATTCCCTACATCAGAAAATTGGAGATAAATAAATTTGAAATCATTTTGGTATTTTTAAAATGATTTTTATTGGATTTTATTAAGGCAGTAGCACTCTTTGCTTTATGTAAATTTGTGAGGATTTTATTTGACTTCACAAAAATGTCCATGTTGTTGGAAATATTTTTCTGAAAATTTTGATATATTATATGCCTATATAATAGTTTTATTTATTTCACTTTTATTATTTTTCTTTGTCTGGAAAATGTTAAAAAAAACTCTTTTCGAACAGTGCCCGGCCGAAGCCCAGCACTGCTCTCTCTCTCCTCTCTCTCCCCGTCGCCGACTGGGCCGGCCCAGCGCCCGAGCCAGGCCGCGGCCCAACGGCCCATGCCGCTCGTCCCCGAGCTCCGCTCGGTTTCCAGCCGCGCCACGGCGGGCCGCCGCGCCGACCTCGGCGTCCGTGCCCGAGGCGGACACGCCTCCCCACGCCCCCTCGCGCACGCCAAGCCACCGCCTCGCCTCCCCTTATAAACCCGGCCACCGCGGCCCTCTCTCCCCTCTCCTCCCGCATCTCGCCGCCGCCTCGCCGGGACTGTCGCCGCCGCCTCGCTTCGTCCCGTCGTCGTGGACCGCCGCCGACGCCGCCATCCTCCTCGCCGCGACGCGCCGCCCCTCCCCGACCTCTCCATCGCCCTCCTGGACGACCGGAGCCGCCGGACCCGAGCCGCCGCCGCCGCGTCGCTCCGCCTCACCGCCGCACTTCGCCGGGAACCGCCGCCGCCGCCGGTTTATTTGCCCGAGCCGGTAAAACCCTTAAAACCGCCCTGCCCGGTTTATTTTTTTAGGCTTTCTGCGGTTTTTCCTTTTGGCCGTTTTGTTTTTTTAGATTAGTTATTTACTGAACGTTTTCTGTTTAGTAGTTCCTAGCGAATGTATTCGTTCCCTAGTACTGTTCAGCGAACGCTCTTATTTTTTTTGTTTCTGTTTTTGCGGCCAGGGACCTAGGTGTAATTATTTATTTTACAGTCTAGCCCCTGATTTTCAAACGATCACAACTTTTTACTCGTTTGTCCAAATCCAACGAAACCAACGCCCACTTCTTCGTTATGATCCCCACTATCCAGTAAAACAACTTAAACATGTTTTTGAAAATTTAAAATTGGTTTTCAAACAGATTTGAATTTGAATCTTCTTTTGATCATAACTTGAGTTTTATAACTCCGTTTCAGTTGATTCTTTTTGCTATTCGAAGCTCTTGACCTAAACTTTCTGATAAGGCCAAATGCACATAATTTTGGTACTGTTAGAAATTGTTTTGTGATTGCAAGAGTTATTTGCTTTCTTTTGATGTTCTCCGAAGTATCTTTTTCGTTCTTCTCGATCTTTTGAGTGATTGCTTATGTGTGGTTACTATTGCTTGCTTACGATAGATTGACTGAGTGTGACGAGTAGATCTATCAAGAGTTTTGTGTGCGAATATCTTCATCAACATTGCAGGCAAGTTCACACTTTGATCATATCCCTTTCATACCCAGTTTTTATGCATTAGATTCAACCCTCAAACATTGCATGTTTAGGACCTAATTAAATTGTGGGTATTGGGAAGTAGTTGAGGTAGTACCTATTACCTGTTTTATTACCAAACCCTTGGGAGTTACTTCTACGTTTGCTATTATATTGCCATGCTATGCTCGTAGACGTGGATTGGGTTTGAGAGATTTCCATGACAGATGTGAGATTGTTAATTAATGGTTTACTTAAGGTGGCAACTAAAACTCACATCTGGGTAGATTGAGGTACCTGGGTATTCCAGGATTGCCTGTTTTTCTTTTGGACCGCCACCCAGGTTCAAAGGGATCATAAGATTATTCATGCTAGAAACTTCCGTGTGCAGCCGCAAGCTATTATGGGCTCTAGCATAGTTGATTAAGTTGTGTGAACTCTTACAGTGGTAGACTAGCAGATGTAGGGGAAAGTAGGTGTAACTGTCTACCCATACGTAAGGTGCAAACACTTCTGAAAGACTGTGTCTCGGTCATCCGTTCTCAAACATCATGTAGTGCGAGAATCAAGCGGAGGCGATCGAGTCTTGTGGGGAAAAGTGCACAAACCTCTCCAGAGTGTACAAACTAATCATGATTAGCCGTGTACCCGGTTATGGACATCTTGAGTATCTAGTTCTTGGATTATCCTGTTGATCTCATCATGTTACTTTAATTAATTTTGATGGGTTAATGATGATACTTAATTGGGATTGAGATGCTGTCAACCATCTCAATGTTTCACAACCACCATGATAGTTAAATAAAATTTAATCCTTTGCAGTAGGGAAAAATTGGCTTTTCGCAAAACATTATAACCATAGAGCTTTTCCACCAGCCATATATGCATGTAGTGATAGCCCTTGTTCATCATTTCTCTATGGTGTGATTTTGCCAGCATATTCCATGTGCTGACCCCTTTTTGGGCTGCAACGTTTCATGTTGCAGGATATCTTACGACGAGTAAGTGATTCGTTAGGGTTACGATTTCTACACTCAACTTTGGCGTTGGTGTTGATGGGAATCCACAACCTTGTTACTTCCGCTATTTGGATTGAGGTAATAGTATTTACGTTACTTTATACATGTGATTTACCTCTGTTATAAATCCTCGAGTACTGTGTGTGTCAGCATACCAATCCAGGGATGACACTTCAGCACGGAGACTTCATCAATTCGGGTCGGGTCGCTACATGAATGCAGGACAATAGGTTCCTACCTCATCAACTACTTCCCAAATCCCACATGTTATCAATCCTACTCATGCAATGTTTGAGGGTTGAAACTAATGCATAAAAATTGGGTATGAAAGGGATATGATCAAAGTGTGAACTTGCATGTACTGTTGATGGATATGATTCACACTCATAGCTCCTGATAGTTCTACTCGTCACACTCCGGTCAATCTATCGTAAGCAAGCAATAGTAACAACACGTAAGCAATCACTCAAAACATTGGGGAGAACAAAGAAAACAATTCGGAAAACTTCAAAACCAAGCAAATAACTCTTGCAACATAAAAATATTTCTAACAGTACCAAAATTAAGTGAATTTGGCCTTATCAGAAAGTTTAGGTCAAGAGCTTTAATTTGCAAAAAGAATCAACTAAATCGGAGTTATAAAACTCGAGTTACGATCAAACGAAGTTCAAATACAAATCTGTTTGAAACCAAATTTTAAACTTTCAAAAATATGTTTAAGTTGTTTATCTGGATAGAGGGGATCGTAACGAAGAAGTGGGCGTTGGTTTCGTTGGAGTTGGACAAACGAGTAAAAAGTAGTGAGGGTTTAAACATCAGGGGCTAAATTGTAAATAAAATAATTGCGTCTAGGTCCCTGGCCGAAATTAAAAAGAAAAAGAAAAATCTATCGAGCGGACGCTCGCTACAGAACCTAAACCGACGAAAACCGTTCGTTGCAGAGGCCTAAACGACGAGCGTTCTCTAAATAACTAGACTAAAAATAAAAACCGGGTTTTTAAAGAAAAACCGAGAAAAACCAGGAAACCGGTCTAGGGTTTGGTTTATACCGGTCCACGGCGGTTCCGGCGAAGAAAACCGATGACGACAGCGATGAACTCTGGTGCCGGCGGGGCAGCGCGGGGCAGGTGCGGGCGAAGCGAGGCGAGGTGGGGTGGCAGCGCGGGGCAGCGGTGTTGGCGAGCGGCGGCGGCGGGGAAGTGCTGCGCGGCGGCGGCGGCGTTGCCGAGTGGCGGCGGAGAGGGCCCGGGACCTCGGGATTTATAGGGGGAGGGGCGTGGTGGCGTGGGGAAGGGGTCAGAGGAGGCTGGGGCGGTCACGGCGCAAGGTCGGCGGCGGACTCCCGAGCGGAGTCCCACTCGGGATCAGGGGCGGCGAGCGTGTGGGCTGGGCCGTTGCCTGGCCTGGGAGCTGGGCCGGCCCAGTCGGTCAGAGGAGTTTTAAAAAAACATTTTTTTACACAGACAATTAAAAACAATAAAACAAAATAAACAAAAATATTATATAGGCATATAATATAAACAAAAATATTATGTAGTAGAATTTTTTTTCTACTACATGAACATTTATCCAACATCAAATAAAATCCACAAAAATTCAAATGAAGCAAAGAGTGCTACTGTTGCAATAAAATCCAATAAAAATCATTTTAAAAATACCAGAATAAATTCAAATTTATTTCTCTCCAATTTTTTAATGTAGGCAATCATTTTACCCTATTTTCCATATATTTTATTTTTGGAGAAAAATAATTTGAATAAAAATCAAAATAACTCCGAATTAAAAATAACTTCAAAAGGACTTCAGATTTGATCCTTTTAACTTCCAACTCATATTTCATATGTTTAGAAGAAGTCATTTTATCTTCTCTCATGAAAATCATTGAGTGGCTTGAAGTTTCTGAATTGGAAAAATATTTCCAAATAAAATTCAAATCTTTTCGAAGCCCTTTTCATTTATTTAAATGGAAGAAGTCATGTCATCTTCTCTCCAGGGTTTTGTGGTGAAAAGAACTTGAATTTATAAATGCAAAATGAAAGTTTGGGAAAGTCCTTTAATTCCCTCTCATTTAACTTTCGAAAGTTTCAAATTTCACCCACTTCAGTCAATCAATCACACAACAATCAAAACTATCTATTTAATATAACATTCCAAAATTTAGAATTTTGGGATGTTACAAACCTACCACCCTTAAAATGAATCTCGTCCTCGAGATTCGGAGAGGCTAGCAAGAAATAGATTAGGGTCGGGGCCTTCTCAAAATCCATCAATCGTCTCCAGGGATCTGGGGTGCTACCACCCTTAGAAACATCGTTATGGTCCCATCAATACTCATATACTTCATCCTTATTCTTGACAGGGCCGGTCTTCTCAGATCGTCAGTATAATTCCTGCTCTGTCTCTTCCGGTAGTGGCATAACCTTTACCGCAATTCATCTGTCCTTTCCTCTTGGTAAGGTCCTTCTATGACTTGGTCTTCTTAGCTGACGGGTCTGGCGCCAATACTAAACAGGTATCGATATCTCATGGTGGTCAATAATTTATGGTTTCTCCTGCAGGAAAAGGGTCTGGGTTGAACCTCACCGTATGACCTACGATTGGCAACAACTGCCGTGTACAAGGGAAAATTGTCATACCATTCTAAGGTTCAAACAAGGTTTTGATCGTCGTCTCTCTACTATAGGCAAGACACACGGATTTACCATCCCACATAGCAAGGCGAATAATAAGAGTAAGTCGGTATGGTGATCAATCCATCCCGCACCCAAATCATTACCTTGTATATGGTTTAGCGAATCTCTCATTCTAACACTCGGTCATCCTCACAAGCATTGCAGAATTTCTCTTGTCGACGAACTAAGTTCGGATAAATCCATGAATTCTGCAAGCTGATCAAAACATCTATCATTCCTTCACAACTCTTAGGTTTTGCGTAAACTCCTATAAAATCGTCTGTCGATAAGGTCGTATCTTCTTCCATGGTTTTTCCTTCAGCAAGAGTGTGCTTGCTTCTTGGCAGGTCCTGGGGCCTATGGGTTATGGCCCATATCATCACTTGTAAACCTTGAACTAATCATCGGGGCCAACTGATCATTATCTCAACATCTAGCTTCCTAGTATTCTTAAATCCGTCCAATTGTACTGTCTCCCTTCCTTCTATTGGTACCAAACTAAGATGTGATTACTCAGACTCATCATAGAGTCACCATTGCTCCATATTACCAGCATCATACCTCCTTTATGTCCAATAGTGCTTCTTCCTTTCATACTCTTGGGATATCCCACATATCGAGACAAAACTCGGTCTTATTTTGTCCGAAATCCACTCCGTGGAATATCATAATCCTTTTCAGAGGTCAAGTGTACTCATAGGGTACTACCACCCTTGAAGATGCACAAATTCATCCATGGACCATATTTCTCATATCCTCGAAAATGGTCAAAAATATTCCTTCATAGAATAACAACTCATAAAATCCAAATCAATACCCATGATGCTAACTTCATTGATTCTCAAATTATTACAATCTCCTGCATTTCCATTACATGCCTCAACTCAACACCTCAATATAAAAGAATTGTTCCCACTACTACTATTATATTTCTTCTGTTGCAAACTCAAATATTTAGCACAAGCCTCCTTCTCTTTGGGACAATCTCTGGCAAGGTGCCCTGCTTCATTACAATAGAAACATATTACTTCAGACAAGTCTCGAGGTTTCCTTTTTGAGCAACGGCTGAAGTAGTGCCCTGATTCCTTGCACCTGAAACATGTGATATGACTCAGGACCTTCCTGGAATCCAATCTACTTCTCTTCCTAGACTTTTCCGTACCAATCAGGGCTTCTATTTCCTATGGGTCTTACTCTACTTCCTTTTTCTGGAATTCTACTAGATCCCCATTCAAACAATTCTGGGAGATGTGTCCTTCTTCTCCACATGAATAGCATGACTTGGTGCAGGGTTTAATTGGGGTTTCTTTGGTTGTGCCCTCCACCCCTTCCTTCATCACAGGTTCTTCTAAAATTTCCATGAGGGCTCCTTTCATTGCTTCTTTCTTCTGCTGGATGGTTCTTTGTACCATGGGGTAAATGTCACACTAAGCAGGGTAGTGGGTAGTCCCTTCACACAAGAAACAATTAATCTGCCTAGTTGGGCATTCTTCAGTTGGGTGACTTCCTTCACAATTAGGGCGTTCATCCTTGTGTTCCTTATGGTTGTGTCCTATTTCTCCATAGAGCTTGCATGCACAAGGTTTCTTCATATCATTTCCACAAGGCTTCAATTTCTGGAACACAAGCCGAGACTTTAGCAAGGTCAACTTAAATTCCTTCCAAGTGGTTACTCCTTGCCATTCATTGATGGTTTGGTACTTCCTCTACCAAGTAGCAGCACCTCTTTCAAAGCACTAAAGAGCTTGCTGGGCCATATCCTTTCCGGCTATAGTGTTATTCTCCATATGATCTTCCATGTCCTGAATCCATCGGTCTGTCTCCAATTGACTTATCGGTCCAGAAAATATGGGTTCATCTGCATTCATCCTCTATTGGTTCCAAGTGTTTTGGGGTGGGATAAGAGAGATAGAGAGGGATGCACACAATACAAACAATTTTTTTGAAAAGACAGATTTTATTTGTGGCTGTCGGAAAAACATCAAACAAATGATAGCTCACAATCGCCGCATCTAATGTATGTATATAACAGGGGTTTGGTCTTCTAAATGTCAATAAATCTTCAAAGTCGTCAAACTCTTCAAGTCTTGCTCATGTCTCCGATGGGCTTCTTCCGATCATGCGTGACCTTCTCAAGTTCTTTTGTCAGATCATCTTTGTTGACGCGAAGTCTATCGTGACGTCCTTTAATATTCTGGGGTTGCATTCAAACTTCTGGGTTTCAATATCCATGGCATGAACCCTGGTCCTACTGTCTTTCAGTTCCGGTATCTCGAGGTTTTGCTCCTCCAGTTTGGCTACTTCAGCTTCTGGGTCCTAAGTTCTTCACGAAATGCTTCTTTGTGAAAATACGGCTTCCTGCAGGTCCATCTTAAAACTCCTGATGTAATTCTCCAGATCCTGGTGATACATCAGCTAAGGTTAAAACTCCTGATAGATGCTCCATCAGCCTTCTACCATTCAATCCTTTCGAAGAAATGCATGCTTATCTCAGCACGGTGACAATAGCATAAGCGGGCGATAACATCATGGATAGCCGTGTTTCTGCTTTTTTCATTACCATGAGCTATCATTGCATAATTGACATCTCCTGCCTTGGGGTTTTCTTGACAAAACTTTGAGTTCTAATGCTCCATGTTCAAGTCTTTCTCCGATACACCTTGATCTTGGGTATTGACAGTTTTAATTGTCTGACGAGTTCCACCAGGGTAGCCTTCCTACGTCATACAAATTTGGGAATTCTACAGAGCCTTCAAATTCTCCTAGTCTTCGGAGTCTTCAACCATTGTAGTTCCCATTATTATAATGCTCCGTAAAATCCTCTTTATTCCAAAATGGTCTTAGTTGTCCGATATCTTGTACTTCTTGGAGTAGTCTCATCAGTCGAATCCTCGCGTGGTCAAAAGGGGAAAGGGGTATAGTCCCACTAAAAGGGAATATTTGAATAAGCTCAGAAGAGAAGAGAGGTAAAACATCTTTTTGAAAAGAAAGTTGTAGAGAAAATCTTTCCTATGGGCTTGCCAGTTTCTAGGGGTCACATCCTAAAGTCAACATGTGCTCTGATGCCATCTTGTAGCGACCCGACCTCAGAGGGTCAAGTCTCTATGCTTTAGTGTCATCCCTGGATCGGTATGCTGACACACACAGTACTCGAGGATTTATAACAGAGGTAAATCACATATATAATGTAACATAAATACTATTACCTCAATGCAAATAGCGGAAGTAACAACAAGGTTGTGGATTCCCATCAACACCAACGGCAAAGTTGAGTGTAGAAATCGTAACCCTAACGTATCACTTACTCGTCGTAAGAATCCTGCAACATGAGACGTTGCAGCCACAAAGGGTAAGTACATTGAATGCACTGGCAAATTCACACCATAGAGCAATGATGAATAAAGGCTATCAGTACATGCATATATGGCTGGTGGAGGCTCTATGGTTATATTGTTTTGCGAAAAGCCAATTTTTTCCTACAACAAAGGAATATATTTTATTTAACGACCAAGTTGGTTGAAAATTATTGAGAAGGTTCCTCCAACTCAATCCCAATATAGTAATCATTAACCCAATCAAATTAATTGAATAGAGTGTTGAGATCAACATGGTAATCCAAGAACCAGAGACTCAAGATGTCCATAACCGGGGACACGGCTAATCATGATTAGTTTGTACACTCTACAGAGGTTTGCACACTTTTCCCCACAAGACTCGATCTCCTTCGTTGGATTTCTCGCACTACATTGTGTTTGAGAAACGGGTGACCGAGACACGGTCTTTCAGAAGCATTAACTCTAACCCTGGGTAGACAGTACCAACCTACATCCCCTACATTTTCTAGCCTACCACTAGAAGAGGTCCTGCAACATACTCAACTATGCTAGAGCCCATAATAGCTTATGGCTGCACACGGAAGTTTCAAGCATGAATAATCTTATGATCCCTTTGAGCCTGGGTGGCATTCCGTAGGGTGATCACACGGGTCCTCCGGGATTCCCTTGGGCAAGCACTTGGTTCTCCAGGTGCCCGGGCAAACCACCGGGTGCTCCAGGGTACCCCTACCATTCCACCCAGATGTGTATTAAAGTAGCCACCTTAAGTTAACCATTAATAATAACTCTCACATCTGTCAGGAATCAATCGAACCAAATCACGTCTACGAGCATATCATAGCAGTATAAGCATAACGTAGTAACTCCCAGGGGTTGAATGCAGGACAATAGGTTCCTACCTCATCAACTACTTCCCAAATCCCACATGTTATCAATTCTACTCATGCAATGTTTAAGGGTTGAAACTAATGCATAAAAATTGGGTATGAAAGGGATATGATCAAAGTGTGAACTTGCTTTTACTGTTGATGGATATGATTCGCATTCATAACTCCTGATAGTTCTAATCGTCATACTGCGGTCAATCTATCGTAAGCAAGCAATATTAACCACACGTAAGCAATCACTCAAAAGATCGGGAAGAACGAAGAAAACGATTCGGAAAACTTCAAAACCAAGCAAATAAATCTTGCAACAAAAAACAATTTCTAACAGTACCAAAATTAAGTGAATTTGGCCTTATCAGAAAGTTATGGTCAAGGGCTTTAATTTGCAAAAATAATCAACTAAATCGGAGTTATAAAACTCGAGTTACGATCAAAGGAAGTTCAAATACAAATCTGTTTGAAACCAAATTTTAAACTTTCAAAAATATGTTTAAGTTGTTTATCTGGATAGAGGGATCGTAACGAAGAAGTGGGTGTTGTTTTCGTTGGATTTGGACACACGAGTAAAAAGTAGTGAGGGTTTTAAGATCAGGGACTAAACTGTAAATAAAATAATTGTGTCTAGGTCCCTGGTCGAAATTAAAAATAAAAAGAAAAATCTATCGAGCGGACGCTCACTACAGAACCTAAACCGACGAAAACCGTTTGTTACAGAGGTCTAAAAGAAGAACGTTCTCTAAATAACTGGACTAAAAATAAAAACCGAGAAAAACCAGGAAAGCTATATAGGGTTTGGTTTATACCGGTCCACGGCGACTCCGGCGAAAGAAAACCGACGACGACGGCGATGAACTCCAGCGCTGGCGGGGCGGCGCGGGGCAGCTGCGGGCAAAGCGAGGCGAGGTGGGGCGGCAGCGCGGGGCAGCGGCGTTGGCGAGCGGCGGCAGCGCAAGCAGGCAGCAGCAGCAGCGGCGACGCAGGCGGTAGGGAAGTGCAGCGCGGCAGCGGCGACGGGTAGCGCGGCGGCGGCGTTGCCGAGTGGCGGCGGAGAGGGCCCGGGGCCTCGGTATTTATAGGGTGTAACATCCCAAATTTTCAATTTGGAATGTTATACATAGATCATCATTTGCATATCATGTTTAGTTGCATTTTGACAAATCCTCGATAAATCCTAAGCAACTCAAGGACCCTCGGAGAGAGTTGGGGATTTTCTCGAATTTTTCTTATTTGATTTTTCAAACGAGGATTTTATTTTAATTATTTTTCTCTCCGGAAAAATATTTCAATTTATAAATAAGCGAGAGGAGAAAATATGACTTCTCCAAAAACATTGAAATACTGGAGGAAAAATGTTAAAAACACTATTTGGAATTTATTGGATTTTATTTGCAATTTTTATTGCATTTAAAAATATGCATGTTCCAAAATATTTATTTTTGATTTTAAAAATGTTCACCCTATTCTAGATTTTCTAACAAGACGGGGAAAATTTATTTCATATTTTTCTGATTTTTATTTATTTTTCTACATATTATTTTCCGCGGAACTTATTTAAAAAAAAATACGCGCCGCGCCGCCTGGGCCGAGCCCAGCCGACGGCCCACCCCGCCGCGACCTCTCCTTCCTCCCCACGACGCTGCCGGAGTCCGGGAGCCCCACGGGAGCCGCCGCCGCCTCGGATGCCCCTTCCCCAAGCCGGAGTACCACCCCTCCATATATACCCCCCCTCCGTTTCTCCTCAGCCGAGCCGCCGCCGCCGCCCGCATCGCCCGCCGCCGCCGCCCGCCTTTGCCTCGCCACCCGCCCGCCGGAGCCGCCGCCCCGAGCCCCGCACCCCCGTCGCCCCTCGCGCCGAGCCCGGAGCCCTCGCCGGAGCGAGCCCCGTCGAGGTACTGCCCGTTCGACTTGACCGGTTTTCTGAAAAAAAAACCTTTTGTTTAAAAAAAAACCTAGATCGGTTTTTTCGGTTTTATTATTTTGCGAGCGTTCACCGAACCGTTCGTTTTAACGAACGCGTTCGTCGGTTTTTCTCGGTTAACGAACGTCCGTTATTTAGCCGTTCGTCCGGTTTTTTTTCGACGGATTTTCTCTTTTTTTCTCAGATTCGATTTCTGATCGAAACTTCGAATCTGTTTAACTTTTCGCTCGTTTATCGGAATCAGGTGATTCAAGCGCCTAGAGTTTCGTCTGGAAATTCTCTTTCTGATTAATCTACTCAAACAAGATTTTGCTACAGTAAAATTTGACCTAGATCCAGATTAGCAAACGGAGTTTTTCTTTCTTTCGCCGTTTGATTTCCGTTGTTTCTTTCGAGTTGATTCTTTTTGCAAACCGGAGTTCTTAAGTTGAACTTTCTGGTTGGATCTTTCATTCGAGTTTTACCTATGCATTAGATGAGTACTGATTGTATGCTTTTTTGTTTGCGATAGAGTACCCGGAGTGTGCCGCTTGTTACTTTGAATCGCTAGGTTTTGCGGATCATCAGCAAGGCAAGTAACACTTTGATCATACCCCGTTCATACCCAGTTTTATTGCATTAGATCTATTTTCCTCACACACTTGCATGATTAGGATCTAATAAACTGTGGGTATTGGGAAGTAGTTGAGGGAGTACCTATTACCTGTTTCCTGTCAAACCCTTGGAGTTACTTCTACGTTGCTTTTATTATCGCCATGCTATGCTCATAGACGTGGATTGGGTTTGAGAGATATTCATGACAGATGTGAGTGTTTAATAATGGTTCAACTTAAGGTGGCAACTAAAACTCACATCTGGGTGGATTGAGGCACCTGGAGAACCCAGTGTTGTCTGTATGTATAAGGTCCGCCACCCAGGCTCAAAGGGATCATAAGATTTTTCATGCTAGAAACTTCCGTGTGCAGCCACAAGCTATTATGGGCTCTAGCATAGCTGAGTAGGTTACAGGATCTCTTGAAGAGGTGGACTAGCAGATGTAGGGGAAAGTAGGTGTACCGGTCCATCCAGAGTAGAGAGTGACTGTTTCTGAAAGACTGTGTCTCGGTCATCGGTTTCTCAAACATCATGCAGTGCGAGAATCAAGCGGAGGCGATCGAGTCTTGTGGGGAAAAGTGCACAAACCTCTGCAGAGTGTACAAACTGATCATGATTAGCCGTGTCCCCGGTTATGGACAACTTGAGTATCTAGTACCTGCATTATCATTTGAATCTCATCACCGTGATACTTATAATTAATTTTGTTGGGTTAATGATGATACTTAATTGGGATTGAGTTGGAGGTACCTTCTCAATGTTTCAACCACCATGATAGTTAAATAAAACTTATTCCTTTGCAGTAGGATAAAATTGGCTTTTCGCAAAAACTGTAACCATAGAGCTTTCCACCAGCCATATATGCATATAGTATAGCCTTATCATTGTTCATCGCTCTCTATGTGTTGCTTTGCCAGCATATTCTATGTGCTGACCCGTTTCGGGCTGCAACGTTTCATGTTGCAGACTTTTCAGACGACGAGTAAGGTGCCTTAGGTCGTGGTCTTATACTCAGTGATGCCGCTGGAGTTGATGGACTCACTTATCTTCCAAGTCTTCCGCTGTTATCGTTATTAGATGGCCTTAAGCCATGTTTATTATACTTAATCTCTTTTGGAGATGTTCGATGTAATAAGTGTGTGATTGCTACTCTGTTATAAATCCTCCATTTGTACTGTGCGTGTCAGCATTACTGATCCAGGGATGACACTGGTGCACAGCAGCACAGGCCATTTGAGGTCTGGTCGCTACAAAGTTGGTATCAGAGCACACGCTGACTATAGGACACGACCACTAAGCTTAAGCCCTAGAAAACTTCTCTCTTCTCATTTCTGACCCCTCTCCACTTTCTACTCTTTTAGGAATGGTGAATGCAAGGAGCAAGTTCATGCAACCAGATGAAGACACGCCATTTGGACGACATTTGAAGGAAGTCACCAAGTACTTGAACATAGGAATACCAAGCATCACCGGAACCTGCAACGCCACATTACCCGAAGAGGAGAGCTGGAAGATTCAAGTTATCATTCCAGGAAGGATGTTTAGTGCCATAAGATTGGTTTTCGAAGCACCAACTTGGAGCTTAGGGAAGAGCATGGCCGCACACATCGCCATGGGACGCATTGTTGAAGTCTATCACCAGGAGCTTAAGGATACAATTTATCAAATTTGTGGACGTCGAGACGCGCAATGGGAGATGATCAAGACCAAGAAGGATGGATCAATTGCAGCTTTCATCCAGGAGCAGAACCAACATATTCAACGCCAAGAGAACCAGATATGCACGGACAAGGAAGAACTGAAGAAGGCATTCACGAACATCAAGGAGCTCCAAGAAGAACTCAAGACTACACGCGAAGACTATTTGGAAGAAATCAACGCACTAGTCGGGAAGATTGACGACCTGGAGAATAAGATTGGAGCATTCGTGGGAAATCCAGTGCCAAAAGCAGAAGTCGACGAATGCACTTGTCCGGATAACTACATCATCATCGACGACACCGACTCGGAACCAAGTGAAGAGGAATGGATTGATGAAGCTGGAGCAGACATCATGGAGTCTTCAACGGATCAGAATTTTTAGTAGACTACCATATCAGTAGTAGTTTTCCCCCATTCAGTAGTATAGTTCAAGCACTTTGTAACGCTAGTTAGATCGATTGTTTTGCCTTGTTTGGATTGATTGAGTGATATTGATTGAATTTGTCTCATGAGCATATGGGTAGTGTTTTCTCTCTAAACCTCATTCTATTCTTAATTCTCATCTTTTCTAAACCTATCAGATGCCTCCGAGACGCGACACCGGATTTGTTTTCCCGCCTGAGATCACCCAGTTGATTCAGCAACAGAATGCCTTGATGCAAGTGTTAGTTCAGAACCAAGGCAACAACAACAACAACAACAACAACCCACCGCCACCACCACCTGTTGACCACTTAGCCCGTTTCTTAAGGCTAAACCCGCCGGTGTTTTCCAGTAGCACCGAGCCGATTGTAGCAGATGATTGGCTCCACAAAGTTGGAAGGGAGTTAACCACTGCAGGATGCACAGATGCGGAAAGAGTGCGTTTTGCCGCACATCAGCTTGATGGACCCGCAGCATCATGGTGGGAGAATTATACAGCCACGCACCCTATTGACACTGTCACATGGGACCAGTTTCAGCAAGCTTTCCGTACAGCTCATGTTTCAGCAGGAGCTATGGCTATGAAGAAGCGTGAGTTTCGCAACCTACGCCAAGGAGGACGCACCGTAGGCCAGTATGTGGAAGATTTCAGTAAGTTAGCACGTTATGCAGCAGATGACGTTGCTACGGATGCAGCCAAGCAGGAGAAGTTTCTGGAAGGATTGAATGATGAGCTGAGTATGCAGTTGATGGTAGCAACTTTCAACAACTACCAGGAGCTGGTGGATAGAGCTCTCATGATAGAAGGGAAGCAACAGCAGATTGAAAACCGCAAGAGGAAGTATGGACAAGGGAAGTACAATTCTGGAGCCCAGCAGAAGCCAAGGTTTACCCCGAAGCCGGGAGGACAGTTTCAGCATACCCATGGAGGAAGTAGTTCGCACAACCATAATGGTTCCAAGAATGGTAATGGGAATGGAGGAGGAAACGGACAGAACTGCACCAACCCATCTACCCCAACCAAGAGAGATCTAAGTCACATTACTTGTTTCAAGTGCCAGAAGACGGGACATTATGCAACTGATTGTCCCGAAGCCCAAAATGGAAATGGCAATGGAAGCTCTGGTAAGAAGCCGAACCCGTTCAACAAAGGACATGTGAACCACGTGAGCGTGGAGGAGATTGAAGCTTAGCCTGATGCAGTAATATGTAAGTTTTTGGTTAAGTCATTTACTGCAACCGTTCTTTTCGATACTGGTGCATCGCATTCATACATATCAAGGGGATTCGTAAACAAGTTTAAGATGTCCACCCAAGTCCTCAAAACCCCTATGTTAGTAACCTCGCCAGGAGCAGAGTATATGGCCACCCAAGGATGTTTAAGATACCGTTGGCCATTGGAAGGCATGTTTTCCCCTCAGACCTCATTGTTTTGGAATCGCAAGGTTTGGATGTGATTTTGGGAATGGATTGGCTATCGTTGTATGGAGGAAACATCGATTGTGCCAGCAAGACTATTTTGCTTACCACCCCGGAAGGAAAGAGGATCAAGTATGTATCCAGGCATATGCCGAAGAGGACTCAAGTGAATTCCTTATCAGGAGTTGTACAGGAGGAAGTACCAGTGGTGAAGGATTATCCGGATGTATTTCCAGAAGAGTTGCCAGGCATGCCACCAGATAGAGACATTGAGTTCTTGATTGAACTTTTGCCAGGCACAGGGCCAATATCTAAGAGACCGTACAGGATGCCCGCAAAGGATTTGGAGGAAATTAAGAAGCAGATCAAGGAGTTACTGGATAAAGGCTATATTCGCCCAAGTTCGTCACCTTGGGGATCACCAGTACTTCTAGTAGAGAAGAAAGATGGATCACTAAGGATGGTTGTTGATTACCGAGGATTGAATGAAGTGACCATCAAAAACAAGTACCCACTGCCGATGATCAATGATTTGTTTGACCACCTGCAAGGAGCTAAAGTATTTTCCAAGATCGATCTACGATCGGGATACCGTCAGTTAAAGATTCGAGAGTAGGATATACCCAAGACGGCATTTACCACCAGATATGGATTGTATGAGTATACCGTTATGTCATTTGGACTGACTAACACACCGGCCTATTTCATGAACCTGATGAACAAAGTGTTTAAGGAGTTTTTGGATAAGTTCGTCGTGGTGTTCATTGATGATATTTTAATCTTTTCCAAGGATGAAGAAGAGCATGAGGAGCATCTACGATTGGTACTTGAGAAGCTCAGGGAACATCAGTTATATGCCAAATTCAGCAAATGTGAGTTTTGGTTGAAGGAAGTTGGATTCCTTGGACATGTTATTTCTGGAGAAGGAATAGCAGTAGACCCTGCCAAGGTTGATACAGTGACAAGTTGGGAATCGCCCACTACAGTTGGAGAAATCCGGAGTTTTCTTGGACTTGCAGGATACTACCGGAGATTTATCGAGAACTTCTCAAGGATTGCTAAGCCCATGACTGAGCTATTGAAGAAGGACACCAAATTTAATTAGACTGAGGAATGTGAAGCTAGTTTCCAGGAGTTGAAGAAACCATTGGTTACATCACCAGTGTTGATTCTGCCAGATCAACGCAAGGACTATGAAGTTTATTGCGATGCTTCTCGTCGAGGACTTGGAGCAGTGCTTATGCAGGAAGGAAGAGTTGTTTCGTATGCTTCACGACAACTTAAACCCCATGAGAAGAATTATGCTACGCATGATTTGGAATTAGCAGCCGTGGTGCATGCATTGAAGACATGGAGACATTTTCCCATCGGAAACCATTGTGAGGTGTACACGGATCACAAGAGTTTGAAGTACATTTTCACGCAGAAGGAGTTAAACCTTAGACAGAGGAGATGGTTGGAGCTCATCAAAGACTATGATATGAAATTGCATTATCACCCCGGAAAGGCTAACGTAGTAGCAGACGCGTTGAGCCGCAAGAGTCATGTCAACACCCTCATGACAGGAGAGTTACCTCAAGAGTTAGCCGAGGACATACGTGAGCTATGTTTGGAGATAGTCCCAAGAGGCTATTTAGCGACATTGGAGATTCAGTCTACCTTGATGGAAAAGATCAGAGAAGCTCAGAAGACAGACAAGGAGATTGAAGAGATAAAGGAGAAGATGAGCAAAGGAAAAGCCAAGGGATTTCGTGAGGATGAGCACGATACCTTATGGTTCGAGGACCGCGTATATGTGCCAAATGATCCGGAGATCAGGAAGTTGATTTTGCAAGAAGCCCATGATTCACCGTACTTGATTCACCCAGGGAATACCAAGATGTATTTGGATTTGAAGAATACTTTCTGGTGGACCGGAATGAAGAAGGATATTGCGGAGTTTGTAGCAGTTTGTGATGTATGTCAGAGAGTGAAGGCAGAGCATCAGAAGCCAGCAGGATTGCTACAACCATTGCTGATACCCGAATGGAAGTGGGATAAAATAGGCATGGATTTTATCACAGGATTACCCAGGACTCGTTCAGGCTATGACTCGATATGGGTTGTAGTCGACCGTTTGACGAAAGTGGCTCATTTCATTCCAGTGAAGACCACTTACACCAGTGCTAAGTTGGCAAAGATATACATGACCAGGATAGTATGTTTGCATGGAGTTCCGAGGACCATTGTATCAGACAGAGGAACCCAATTTACCTCGAAGTTTTGGAAGCAGTTACATGAAACATTGGGAACCATGCTGGAATTTAGTACAGCATTTCACCCGCAGACAGATGGACAGACCGAGAGAGTCAACCAGATTTTGGAGGACATGTTGAGAGCATGTGCACTAGATTATGGATCTAGTTGGGACGACAATTTGCCATATGCAGAGTTTTCGTATAACAACAGTTATCAAACCAGTTTGAAGATGGCCCCTTTCGAAGCTTTGTACGGAAGGAGGTGTAGAACACCGTTGTTGTGGGACGAAGTTGGAGACCGTCAGTTGTTTGGACCAGATTTGATTAAGGAGTCTGAACAGAAAGTGAAGTTGATTTGCAATAGGCTCAAGGTAGCCCAGTCCAGGCAGAAGAGTTATGCTGATTCTAAACGCAAGGAGACCGTTCATGAAATTGTAGACAGAGTGTATCTTCGAGTATCACCGCTACAAGGAGTAAAACGCTTTGGAGTTAAGGGAAAGTTAGCGCCTCGTTTTATCGGACCATACAGAGTGTTGGAACGTATGGGAGAAGTTGCCTACAAGCTGGAATTGCCCGAAGGATTGTCTGAAGTACATGATGTATTTCACGTTTCGCAGTTGAAGAAGTGCCACGCAGAGATGGCTGAGATACCGCTGAGAGATACTGTGCCACTGGAAGCGATTCAGTTGGAAAGTGATTTGACCTATGAGGAGAAGCCAGTTAAGATTCTCGAGTATGCCAGCCGAGTTACCCGCAGCAAGGTTATCAAGTTTTGCAAAGTTCAGTGGAGTCACCACACAGAAGATGAGGCCACCTGGGAGCGAGAGGAAGATCTACGGAAAAACCACTCCCACCTGTTTTCTAGCCAACCCGAATCTCGAGGGCGAGATTCATCTTAAGGGGGGTAGGTTTGTAACATCCCAAATTTTCAATTTGGAATGTTATACATAGATCATCATTTGCATATCATGTTTTGTTGCATTTTGACAAATCCTCGATAAATCCTAAGCAACTCAAGGACCCTCGGAGAGAGCTGGGGATTTTCTCGAATTTTTCTTATTTGATTTTTCAAACGAGGATTTTATTTTAATTATTTTTCTCTCCGGAAAAAATATTTCAATTTATAAATAAGCGAGAGGAGAAAATATGAATTCTCCAAAAACATTGAAATACTGGAGGAAAAATGTTTAAAACACTATTTGGAATTTATTGGATTTTATTTGCAATTTTTATTGCATTTAAAATATGCATGTTTTCAAAATATTTATTTTTGATTTTAAAAATGTTCACCCTATTCTAGAGTTTCTAACTAGACGGGGAAAATTTATTTCATATTTTTCTGAATTTTATTTATTTTTCTACGTATTATTGTCCGCGGAACTTATTAAAAAAAAATACGCGCCGCGCCGACTGGGCCGAGCCCAGCCGACGGCCCACCCCGCCGCGACCTCTCCTTCCTCCCCACGACGCCGCCGGAGTCCGGGAGCCCCACGGGAGCCGCCGCCGCCTCGGATGCCCCTTCCCCAAGCCGGAGTACCCCCCTCCATATATACCCCCCCTCCGTTTCTCCTCACCCGAGCCGCCGCCGCCGCCCGCATCGCCCGCCGCCGCCGCCCGCAACCCGCTGCCGCCGCCGCCCGCCTTTGCCTCGCCACCCGCCCGACGGAGCCCCGCCCTCGCCGCCGGAGCCGCCGCCCAGAGCCCCGCACCCCCGTCGCCCCTCACGCCGAGCCCGGAGCCCCGCCGGAGCCCTCGCCGGAGCGAGCCCCGTCGAGGTACTGCCCGTTCGAGTTGACCGGTTTTCTAAAAAAAAACCTTTTGTTTAAAAAAACCTAGATCGGTTTTTTTTGGTTTTATTATTTTGCGAGCGTTCACCGAACCGTTCGTTTTAACGAACGCGTTCGTCGGTTTTTCTCTGTTAACGAACGTCCGTTATTTAACCGTTCGTCCGTTTTTCTTTTTTGACGGATTTTCTCGTTTTTTTCTCAGATTCGATTTCTGATCGAAACTTCGAATCTGTTTAACTTTTCGCTCGTTTATCGGAATCAGGTGATTCAAGCGCCTAGAGTTTCTTCTCGAAATTCTCTTGCCGATTATTCTACTCAAACAAGATTTTGCTACAGTAAAATTTGACCTAGATCCAGATTAGCAAACAGAGTTTCTTTCTTTCGCCATTTGATTTCCGTTGTTTCTTTCGAGTTGATTCTTTTTGCAAACCGGAGTTCTTAAGTTGAACTTTCTGGTTGGATCTTTTATTCGAGTTTTAGCTGTGCATTAGATGAGTACTGATTGTATGCTTGTTTGTTTGCGATAGAGTACCCGGAGTGTGCCGCTTGTTACTTCGAATCGCTAGGTTTTGCGGATCATCAGGAAGGCAAGTAACACTTTGATCATACCCCGTTCATACCCAGTTTTATTGCATTAGATCTATTTTCCTCACACACTTGCATGATTAGGATCTAATTAAACTGTGGGTATTGGGAAGTAGTTGAGGTAGTACCTATTACCTGTTTCCTGTCAAACCCTTGGGAGTTACTTGTACGTTGCTTTTATTATCGCCATGCTATGCTCGTAGACGTGGATTGGGTTTGAGAGATATTCATGACAGATGTGAGTGTTTAATAATGGTTCAACTTAAGGTGGCAACTAAAACTCACATCTGGGTGGATTGAGGCACCTGGAGAACCCAGTGTTGTCTGTATGTATAAGGTCCGCCACCCAGGCTCAAAGGGATCATAAGATTTTTCATGCTAGAAACTTCCGTGTGCAGCCACAAGCTATTATGGGCTCTAGCATAGCTGAGTAGGTTACAGGATCTCTTGAAGAGGTGGACTAGCAGATGTAGGGGAAAGTAGGTGTACCGGTCCATCCAGAGTAGAGAGTGACTGTTTCTGAAAGACTGTGTCTCAGTCATCCGTTTCTCAAACATCATGCAGTGCGAGAATCAAGCGGAGGCGATCGAGTCTTGTGGGGAAAAGTGCACAAACCTCTGCAGAGTGTACAAACTGATCATGATTAGCCGTGTCCCCGGTTATGGACAACTTGAGTATCTAGTACCTGCATTATCATTTGAATCTCATCACCGTGATACTTATAATTAATTTTGTTGGGTTAATGATGATACTTAATTGGGATTGAGTTGGAGGTACCTTCTCAATGTTTCAACCACCATGATAGTTAAATAAAACTTATTCCTTTGCAGTAGGATAAAATTGGCTTTTCGCAAAAACTGTAACCATAGAGCTTTCCACCAGCCATATATGCATATAGTATAGCCTTATCATTGTTCATCGCTCTCTATGTGTTGCTTTGCCAGCATATTCTATGTGCTGACCCGTTTCGGGCTGCAACGTTTCATGTTGCAGACTTTTCAGACGACGAGTAAGGTGCCTTAGGTCGTGGTCTTATACTCAGTGATGCCGCTGGAGTTGATGGACTCACTTATCTTCCAAGTCTTCCGCTGTTATCGTTATTAGATGGCCTTAAGCCATGTTTATTATACTTAATCTCTTTTGGAGATGTTCGATGTAATAAGTGTGTGATTGCTACTCTGTTATAAATCCTCCATTTGTATTGTGCGTGCCAGCATTACTAATCCAGGGATGACACTGGTGCACAGCAGCACAGGCCATTTGAGGTCTGGTCGCTACATAGGGGGAGGGCGCGTGGTGGCGTGGGGAAGGGGGCAGAGGAGGCCGGGGCGATCACGACGCAAGGTCGGCGGCGGACGAGCGTGGCGGCGGCGGACTCCCGAGCGGAGTCCCACTCGGGGTCAGGGGAGGCGAGCGCGTGGGTGGGCCGTGGCCTGGCCTCGGAGCTGGGCCGACCCAGTCGGTCAGAGAAGGAGTTTCTGTTCTAATAAACATTTTTTTACGCAGACAATTGAAAACAATAAAACCAAATAAACAAAAATATTATATAGGCATATAATATAGCAAAATTTTCTAAAAAAATTTCTACAACATGAACATTTATCCAACATCAAATAAAGTCCACAAAAAATCAAATGAAGCAAAGAGTGCTACTGTTGCAATAATATCCAATAAAAATCATTTTTAAAATACCAGAATAAATTCAAATTTATTTCTCTCCAATTTTCTAATGTAGGGAATCATTTTACCCTATTTTCCATATATTTTATTTTTGGAGAAAAATAATTTGAATAAAAATCAAAATAACTCCGAATTAAAAATAACTTCAAAAGGACTTTAGATTTGATCCTTTTTACTTCCAACACATATTTCATATGTTTAGAAGAAGTCATTTTATCTTCTCTCATGAAAATCATTGAGTTGCTTGAAGTTTCTGACTTGGAAAAATATTTCCAAATAAAATTCAAATCTTTTCGAAACCCTTTTCATTTATTTAAATGGAAGAAGTCATGTCATCTTCTCTCCAGGGTTTTGTGGTGAAAAGAATTTGAATTTATAAATGCAAAATGAAAGTTTGGGAAAGTCCTTTTATTACCTCTCATTTAACTTTCGAAAGTTTCAAATTTCACTCACTTTTAGTCAATCAATCACACAACAATCAAAACTATCTATTTAATATAACATTCCAAAATTTAGAATTTTGGGATGTTACAGTGGGTATCTTTTTTGCAAAATTGCTATAGTTTCCTTCCTATCCGTCAGATATAAATCGGATGGACTCTTATAAAAAACAAAGTTGGTGATGACGGTGTGCCTGCCATCCTGCAATATAGGCCGTCCGATTTATATCTGACGGATAGGAAGGAAACTATGGAAATTTTGCAAAAAGGTACCCACACACCTCTCCACATTTGCAAATAAGGCCTTCCCTCGTTCATCCTTTTCTCTCAGAAGATAAACTAGTCATACAAATGCATCTTGATGTTACGTGCAACGCACGGGCATCTTGCTAGTAAGAGTAGAAATAGGAACATTTACAATAGCAAATATATATGATTTGAAAGTATATTCAATAATGAATCTAATGGTATTGATTTGTTATTGTATATGTTATTATTATGTCTATAAACTTTTTCAAAGTTTACAAAGTTTGACTTTGAGCAAAGCTAAAATGTGGAGTAAATAAAAACAGAGGGAGTACGCAGCGACTAGTATGGTTACTACTGCCAGAACATGGTAAGTTGGACCCCTAAATGCGGGCATGGACCGGGCACACCTCAATTGTTCTTTCAAATAGCCGGACACCTACATTTAGCACACCATCTGGCTACTTAATCAAGTGTTATGCTTACTTGAAAAGGAAAAGGGTGGTACCGTAGCGAAAACCACCACACTTGGGGCTAGGGTAACAACTTGGTACTGTACCACATTTGAACCAAGGCACAAAAACCAGATGTTCTGCACCTAAAGCGCAACGCGGAGCACTGACGCTCGAATATGGCCAGGAAAACAGGGAACCCGACATGTGGGGCACACCTGTCGGGACGACGTGGCGCAGACTAGTCCAATGGAGGAACTGGCCCATGACCTCCTCGCCACCGGCAACCGCTCTTGTGGGTCGTGGGGGCCAGCAACATGGTGCAGCTCCAGCACCGTCTCTGGACAGGGCGACCGCGGTGAGCGACACGCTCATCATCGCTGGACACGGTCGGTTTTAGTGTGCCGAGGGTGGCGTTAGCACTGTGGCACGACCAGCAGATCAACACCCGGTTCGTCGAGGATGCATGGGGCGTCGAAGTGCGCCCGTGCGCCATGACGCGTCCGTGGAGTGATGTAGCACGACCAACTGCATCCCCAGGACCTGAGACCATGCCGGGTCATCTTGCTTTTTCAATGACATGTGGGGTCGCATGTGAGAAAAGGGCATCTCCAATGTTGCCACGAACACAGCTGACTACCCTGGCACACAAAAAACCCTCGTCCCTCGCGCCGTCGCGCTGTGCGTTCCCAGCCGGCGCCTGCTGCCTGCATTCATGTCGTCCGTCCGTATGCCGTCGTTAAGAGGCTCGGTGCCCGAGGAACCAACTCCGGCGACTTAATGACGCGCCCGGACGCTTTGGCCTCACCGGAATGCGCTACTTAAAGCGGCAATGCCCAGCTAACTTCCACACCATAGCGCATCGTCCTGCTACCTAGCACCACATCCGCCATGACCGCGAGCGCGAACGCTCTGCGGGAGAGCTTGTCTTCGGGGATGAAGCTTGAGGTTTCAGCCCTCGCTCAAGTCGCCGCTCGCGACGCAATAGCGTCGGACGCGGACGCGACCGCACAAGCGGTGGCCACGCTTGCGGCCGACGACGGGAGCACCGTCAGCCACGTGGCCTACTGGCCACCGTCCAACGTCCGGCACCACCGAGGTCGGGGACTCCTCCAAGGATGAGTAGGGCATGGGAGGCGGTAGGGCATGGTGTGCCACTTGGCAAGTTCTTCTCCCGTGTTCTACTCTTCCTCGCCGGAGACCGCACCTTCGTCCTGAACCCCGCCCCCGTACATGGAGGTCGCAGATGGAGGACGTCGGTCGCCGCCGTGGAATAGGTTTAGGGTCGGGTTTCTTTTATGTTTCTGTCCTATAAAATTTCGAAATGTAATGAAAATCTGCCATGTTTGCATTAATCTCGGCCGGTGTATATGAACTTTCACAATAATATAGTATATTTTAGGAGTACTAGCAAGATGCCCGTGCGTTGCACGGAACATCAAGATTGTAAGTGCATCTAGTGCCCCTTAGTGATTTTGGTGTGTTGAAGACTTATAGGTTAAGGGACTAATGCGTTTCTGAATGTACATATGTCTATAAGTCTATGAGGAGTTTGATATTTACAAAGAAAGTCGACCCCTAAAAATGAATGTCTTCAACTGAAGACTTTGGCTTTCTGAAGACTTTGAAAGTGGACAAATTGGTGTGACCGTGAAGACTTGATATTCATGTGAGGAACATGAAGCATGCAGACTTTTGTTTTTGTAGTTTCGTTTTCTCTTTCTTGAGTCATAGGAAACACCGTACTGTTAAAGGGGGTCGAGGTAAAACAAAGGAAAAGTTTCCAAGTGATGCTCATCTCAAATTCCTACACCTACCAATCCTTTCGAGTGAAGCCATTGGAAATCTCATACAGTTCAGTCAATTTCTTCAGTAACAGCGACGAAGATCTACTGGTCTCTGAGGAATTTGTTTTGACTGAGAAGTTAGGAATTCGCTAGTGCGGATTGACTACAAGTGAGGAACATGATAGCCCCAAGGAATTTGATAGCCAAATTTCTGACCGTTGCTGTGCTACGTGCCAGCTGTCCCAAAATATCTATCCACCGAACGGTCATATCATTGAAGGGCATTTATGTATTATCATGTCGGGCTGCTCCCTCGGCTATAAATAGTCGCCCCTACAACCACTAGCTAGTTGGTTGCTCCGAGAGAAACTAACACTTGTCATTGAGAGCATCCCATCCTCCGAGGACTTTGAGCGAAAATCATCAAGTGAGGAAAACCCAAACCCAAACACCTACAAACCCAAAGTGATTGAGCATCACTGGAGAGATTGTTCTTGTGTGGAACCGACGCTTGTTACCTTTGAAGACTGTGCATCTTCCAGACGGTTAGGCGTCATGGTCTAGAGCATCCAAGAGGAAATTGTGGATCGCCGAGTGACCGAGTTTGTGAAGGTTTGGAAGTCACCTAAAGACTTACCACGAGTGATTGGGCGAGGTCCGTGTGACCTTAGCTCAAGGAGAATACGGTGAGGACTATGTGTCCAAGGTTGTGTGTCCTCAGGTTTAAATACCTAGCTGCTCCAACCAGATGTACGACTATCATAGCAGTTGGAACTGGTCTACCAAATCACTGTCTTCACCGAGCTACCTGGTTTTATTTCCTCAACCCCTTCACTTCCTCATTCCGTGTTGTAGTACCTGATCATTACTGTTTGAAAACTTTGACTGAAGACTTTCTCAATTTCCTCAATTCAATTTCTTCAGTCAGTTTGTCTTCAGCCTGCTTATCGTGTGTTTACGCTTCCTGTACTCACTGATTGTTTTCATTTCGTCATGTTGACTATGCTACTGCTTTGTTATGCTTACTTCTGACTACTTATTCCGCTGCTAGTTGTTCCTGACTTAGGAATTTCCTCACCCTGAAATTCCTCAGTGACGAATTTGTAAAAATCGCCTATTCACCCCCCTCTAGTCGATATAACGCACTTGCAATTGGTATCAGAGCAAGGTACTCCCTTATTTTGTGTGATTTTGGTTTAACCGCCTGGAGTTTTAGTTATGTCGACCACATGTATGATCAAGGTCTCTGTTGGGTGTCCTACCTTCGAAGGGATGGACTACCACTACTGGAAGAACAAGATGCGAATGCATCTTGAGGCAATTGACAACGATCTCTGGTATGTTGTGGAAAATGTTGTTCCCTCTGTCACTCCTACCATCAACGTTGCTGACCTAAAGAGATTCAAGCAACTCAACTCTCAAGCGAAGAACATCATATGTGGCCATCTGAGCAAAGGATAGTATGGCAGAGTGAGTGCTTTGGAGACAGCTAAGCTTTTCTGGGATAGGCTATCCAAGGTCAACGAAGGAGTCTCAACACAGCGTGACTCTCGATTTGACGTTCTTCGCAATATCTTCAACCGCTTCAAAAGACTCGACAATGAAAATGTTCAAAAAACCTTCGATCACCTCACTGACATCTCAAATGAGCTTCAAGCACTTGGCGCCACTGACATCATCGACCATGAGGTGGTGAAGAAATTGCTGAGATCGCTTGATTCCTCATTTGACACTCTCGCACTGATTATACAAGAACGTGGAGACTACAAGGCTCTTGATCCTGCTGATATCCTCGAGAGGATAAACACTCATGAGTTCCAACTTGCTGAGAAGAGAGATATCTATGGATCAAGCTATGGCAGAACACGCGCTTTGAAGGCCAAGGCAGTGTCTGAATCTGAAGGTGAGGATTCTGTTAGCAGCCTTGGTGATCCTGAAGAATTGAGCCAGGAGCTAGAAATGCTCGTGAGGAAATTCTAGAAGTTATCAAGACGCGGTCGCTTTTGTCGGATCTCTGGTTCCGGCAAAACCATTAAGGTTCGAACTCTGGGGTGCGCGCGAAGATCTCCCCCTCACAGATCACGCCCTCACACGCTTTGCGATCTTTAGGCTAGCTCGCAACACAAGGGACACAAGATTTATACTGGTTCGGTCCACCGTTGTGGTGTAATACCCTACTCCAGTGTGGTGGTGGTGGATTGCCTCTTGGGCAGAGGATGAACAGTACAAGGGGAAGAACAGCCTCCTGAGGAGAGGTGTTCTTGTGCTTGGTGAACAGCCTCCTACTATGGTGGCTAGTCCTATTTATAAAGGCCCTGGTCCTCTTCCCAAATATTGAGCGGGAAGGGATCCCACAACGGCCAATTTCAAAGGGGAAAGCTAGTACAACTTATCCTGACAAAAGCAGTCTTCACCTGCCAAAGGCTCTGGTGGTGACGCCGTCTTGGGCTCCACGATGACCTCCGTCTTGCCGTCCTGCTGGTCTTGGTCTCGCTGCACTGATATGGAAACCTTTGCTTGACGCCTCGGTACTCCTCGCCTGCGCTTTCCCCCTTAGAACCAAAGAGGAAACAAGAACACTGCCTGCGCTGGCGCCCGCCTGATCTCGATCGTCATGGCTCACGTCACTGGAACCTCGCGAGGTTTGCCTTGCCTTGATCTCTCCGCACCTCACGAGCCAGCCTGGTGAGGCCGCTCCCGAGGAGGTCTTGTGTCATCCGCCTCGCGAGGCTTGGCCCTTCGCGAGGGTCTTGAAAGCTTGCTGGTGAAGATGGGCCGTACGGGCGCGCTCGCAGAGCCACGTCGTGGGCCGCAGGCAGGCAAGTCTGGGGACCCCCATTCCCAGAACGCCGACAGTAGCCCCCGGGCCCAAGGCGCTAGGACTTGGCTTCGAGGCGAAGCCAAAGGACAAGTGCAGAGCGCTGCGGGGCCCCAATAGCCTGCGGCCTTGGTTGACGCGTGGCGGTTGATTGGACGTGGGCGTCTCCGCTTCCCCACGCCGCCTCGGCAATTGCCCGACTTGACAAGTCCCTGTGACATGTAAGAAAAAAACCATCATTACCTGTGATCGTGGGGGCGCTGGTTGGCCTTCTCCTGCTATAAATGGGGAGGGGGTGGAGCCCCCGTTGCCCATCTCTTCCCATTCCGCTCGCTTCTTCCCCCTTGCTCCATTGCATGCAGCGACACCAATGGTGCTGTCAAAGAGGTTCTCCGCCGCGGAGAAGGGGACGGCCCCTCGCGAAGGGCCCGACTCTGGGATGCCCAAGCGTGGACGTGGCCGTCCCCGCAAGCACACCGCGACCACCGCCGCCCCCCCCCCCCCCCCCCCCCGTGCCCGCGGTGGTGCCGCTTCACGTGGCAGGGGTCGCTCCGGTCACGGCAGCCCTGTTGATGAAGGGAGACGCGCCGTGGTTGCACGGCCTCCCCGGCCGTGCTTCCACTCGGAGGAGGTGCTGACGGAGTTCGTCGTCGGGTCGGAGGACCCGGCGGGCAACTGGCATCAGCTCCCGCGCTTCTTCGTCGACGAGCTGCCGGCCGCAGGTCCAGGCGGGCTCTGGCTGCAGGGGGACCGCTGCTGCAACAGGGCTTCCTGGGTCGCGGTTGAGGTCTCTATCGCGGGCAACATAGCCCTGGCCCGCGGCTGGCGGACGTTTGCCCACGCACGCGGCCTGGGCAGGCAGTGCACCCTCCATTTCAAGTATGACGGCGATGCGACCCTCTATGTGAGGGTGTTTGGGGAAGATGGTCGCCGCGCCGGATGCTGCCCCAAGGTCAACGACGGCGACGAGGTGCTCGGCCTTGGCGATGGTTGTGACGAGGATGAGGGCGAACCCGCCCTTGGGGTCGACCGCGTCTCGTCCAGCTACGGCGGCTCTTGCCCCGGCGACAGCTCCAGCAGCGGTGGTTACGACCAGCCGCCGCGCCCGCTTCGAAGCTAGCAGCGGGTCGTCTCGCCGTCGCGCCCCTGTGAAGCGCGAGGAGGGGTCTGGCTGAGCACGGGTCAGCGCTAAGAGCCCGCCTTCGCGGTCCACCACAGGGGCACGCGTGCTGCCTCTTGAGCACTGCGTTGGTTTTCCCTTGAAGAGGAAAGGGTGATGCAGTAAAGTAGTGTAAGTATTTCCCCTCAGTTTTTGAGAACCAAGGTATCAATCCAGTAGGAGACCACGCTTGAGTGCCACGCACCTACACAAACAAATAAGAACCTCGCAACCAACGCGATTAAGGGGTTGTCAATCCCTTCACGGTCACTTACGAGAGTGAGATCTGATAGAGATGATAAGATAATATTTTTGGTATTTTTATGATAAAGACTAAAAGTAAAGAAAGCAAAATAAACGGAGAAAGAAATAGCTTGTTGTTGGGAGATTAATATGATGGAAAATAGACCCGGGGGCCATAGGTTTCACTAGTGGCTTCTCTCAAGATAGCATAAGTATTACGGTGGGTAAACGAATTACTGTCGAGCAATTGATAGAATTGAGCATAGTTATGAGAATATCTAGGTATGATGATGTATATAGGCATCAGGTCCGTGACAAGTGGACCGACTCTTGCCTGCATCTACTACTATTACTCCACACATCGACCGCTATCCAGCATGCATCTAGAGTATTAAGTTCATAAGAACAGAGTAACGCTTTAAGCAAGATGACATGATGTAGAGGGATAAACTCATGCAATATGATATAAACCCCATCTTTTTATCCTTGATGGCAACAATACAATACGTGTCGTTTCCCCTACTATCACTGGGATCGAGCACCGCATGATTGAACCCAAAGCTAAGCACTTCTCCCATTGCAAGAAAGATCAATCTAGTAGGCCAAACCAAACTGATAATTCGAAGAAACTTGCAAAGATAACCAATCATGCATAAAAGAATTCAGAGAAGATTCAAATATTGTTCATAGATAATCTTGATCATAAACCCACAATTCATCAGATCTCGACAAACACACCGCAAAAAGAGTTACATTGAATAGATCTCCAAGAAGATCGAGGAGAACTTTGTATTGAGATCCAAAGAGAGAGAAGAAGCCATCTAGCTAATAACTATGGACCCGAAGGTCTGAGGTATACTACCCACACATCATCGGAGAGGCTATGGTGTTGATGTAGAAGCCCTCCATGATCAATGCCCCCTCCGGCGGAGCGCCGGAAAAGGCCCCAAGAGGGGATCTCACGGGTACAGAAGGTTGCGGCGGAGGAAATAGGGTTTTGGCTCCTCTGCTGATGGTTTGGAGGTACGTAGGTATATATAGGAGGAAGAAGTAGGTCGGTGGAGCTACGAGGGGCCCACGAGGATGGAGGGCGCGCACAGGGGGGGTAGGCGTGCCCCCCTGCCTCATGGCTGCCTCGTTGGTTGCTTGACGTCCACTCCAAATCCTTTGGATCACGTTTGTTCCAAAAATCACGTTCCCGAAGGTTTCATTCCATTTGGACTCGGTTTGATATTATTTTTCTGCGAAACACTGAAATAGGCAAAAAACAGCAATTTGGGCTGGGCCTCCGGTTAATAGGTTAGTCCCAAAAATAATATAAAAGTGTATAATAAAGCCCATTAATCATCCAAAATAGAATATAATATATCATGGAACAATCAAAAATTATAGATACGTTGGAGACGTATCAAGCATCCCCAAGCTTAATTCCTGCTCGTCCTCGACTAGGTAATTGATAAAAACAGAATTTTTGATGTGGAATGCTACTTGGCATAACTTTCAATGTAATTCTCTTATTTGTGGTATGAGTATTCAGATCCGAAAGATTCAAGCTAAAAGTTTAATATTGACATAAAAGTAATAATACTTCAAGCATACTAACTAAGCAATTATGTCTTCTCAAAATAACATGGCCAAAGAAAGTTCATCCCTACAAAATCATATAGTTTGGTGATGCTCCATTTTCGTCACACAAGAATGCTCTCATCATGCACAACCCCAATGACAAGCCAAGCAATTGTTTCATACTTTAGTAATCTCAAACTTTTTTCAACCTTCACGCAATATATGAGCGTGAGCCATGGATATAGCACTTTGGGTGGAATAGAATATGATGATGGGGGTTATGTGGAGAAGACAAAAAAGGAGAAAGTCTCGCATTGACGCGGCTAATCAACGAGCTAGGGAGATGCCCATCGATTGATGTCAATGCAAGGAGTGGGGATTGCCATGCAACGGATGCACTAGAGCTATGAATGTATGAAAGCTCAACAAAAGAAACTAAGTGGGTGTGCATTCAACTTGCTTGCTCACAAAGACCTAGGGCATTTGAGGAAGCCCATTGTTGGAATATACAAGCCAAGTTCTATAATGAAAAATTCCCACTATTATATAAAAGTGACAAAACAAGAGACTCTCTATCATAAAAATCATGGTGCTACTTTGAAGCACAAGTGTGGAAAAGAGGATAGTAGCATTGTCCCTTTTTTATTTTCCTTTTTTTGGCCTTTCCTTTTTTTATTTGGCCTTTCTCTTCTTTTTTTGGGACAATGCTCTATGAATGATGATCATCACACTTCTATTTATTTACAACTCAATGATTACAACTCGATACTAGAACAAAGTATGACTCTGTATGAATGCCTCCGGCGGTGTACCAGGATGGGCAATGAATCAAGAGTGACATGGACGATAATATGCATGGTGGCTTTGCCACAAATACGATGTCAACTACATTATCATGCAAGGAAATATGACAATGGTGAAACGTGTCATAATAAACGGAACGGTGGAAAGTTGCATGGGAATATATCTCGGAATGGCTATGGAAATGCCATAATAGGTAGGTATGGTGGCTGTTTTGAGGATGATATAAGGAGGTTTATGTGTGATAGAGCGTATCGTATCACGGGGTTTGGATGCACCGGCGAAGTTTGCACCAACTCTCAAGGTGAGAAAGGGCAATGCACCATACCGAAGAGGCTAGCAATGATGGAAGGGTGAGAGTGTGTATAATCCATGGACTCAACATTAGTCATAAAGAACTCACATACTTATTGCAAAGATCTACAAGTTATCAAAAACCAAGCACTACGTGCATGCTCCTAGGGGGATAGATTGGTAGGAAAAGACCATCGCTCGTCCCCGACCGCCACTCATAAGGAGGACAATCAAAGAACACCTCATGTTTCAAATTTGTTACACAACGTTTACCATACGTGCATGCTATGGGACATGCAAACTTCAACACAAGTATTTCTCAAATTCACAACTACTCAACTAGCACAACTTTAATATCACTACCTCCATATCTCAAAACAATCATCAAGCATCAAACTTTTCTTAGTATTCAACGCACTTATAAGAAAGTTTTTACTAATCTTGGATGCCTATCATATTAGGACTAATTTCTCAATTTAAGCAAATTACCATGCTGTTTTGTAGGACTCTCAAAATGATATAAGTGAAGCATGAGAGAACAATAGTTTCTATAAAACAAAACCACCGCTGTGCTCTAAAAGATATAAGTGAAGCACTAGAGCAAAAACTATATAGCTCAAAAGATATAAGTGAAGCACATAGAGTATTCTAATAAATTCCGAATCATGTGTGTCTCTCCCAAATGTGTATTCAGCGAGGATGATTGTGGTAAACTAAAAACAAAGACTCAAATCATACAAGACGCTCCAAGCAAAACACATATCATGTGGTGAACAAAAATATAGCTCCAAGTAAAGTTACCGATGGACGAAGACGAAGGAGGGGATGCCTTCCGGGGCATCCCCAAGATTTGGCTTTTTGGTTTCCTTAGATTTACCTTGGGGTGCCTTGGGCATCCCCAAGCTTAGGCTCTTGCCACTCCTTGTTCCGTAATCCATCAAATCCTTACCCAAAACTTGAAAACTTCACAACACAAAACTTAACAGAAAATCTCGTGAGCTCCGTTAGCGAAAGAAAACAAAACACCACTTCAAGGTACTGTAATGAACTCATTCTTTATTTATATTGGTGTTAAACCTACTGTATTCCAACTTCTCAATGGTTTATAAACTCTTTTACTAGCCATAGATTCATCAAAATAAGCAAACAACACACGAAAAACAGAATCTGTCAAAAACAGAACAGTCTGTACTAATCTGTAACTAACGCAAACTTCTGGAACTCAGACAAATCTACCAAAATAGGACGACATATACAATTTTTTTATTGATCTTCTGCAATTGGAATCAATATTTTATCACGTTCTGGTGATTTTTAACAATTGTTTTCGTGAACAGAAAGTTTCTGGAATTTTCAGCAAGACCAAATAACTATCATCCAAGAAGATCCTTTAGGTTTGACTTGGCACAAACACTAATTAAAACATAAAAACACATCTAACCAGAGGCTAGATCAAAGATTTATTTGCTAAACAGCAAGGATAAATATTGGGTTGTCTCCCAACAAGCGCTTTTCTTTAAAGCCTTTTTAGCTAGGCATTGAGATTTTGATGATGCTCACATAAAAGATAGTAATTGAAACACAAAGAGAGCATCATAAAACATGTGAAAATCACAGCTAAGTCTACACATGCTTCCTATGCATAGGCATATTATAAGCAACCAAATTTGCAAGGCAAGCAAAAATTAGCATATGCAAGGAAGAAGAAAGAGACGATAGCAATCTCAACATGACGAGAGGTAATTTAGTAAGATAAAAATTTCTACAACCATATTTTCCTCTCTCATAATAATTACATGTAGGATCATAGGAAAATTCAAAAAAATAGCTATCACATAACATATTCTCAACACAATCCACATGCATGCGAAGTTGACACTCTTCCAAAATAGTGGGATTACCATTAACTAAAGTCATGACCTCTCCAAACCCACTTTTATCAAAAATACCATAAGATTGAACATTCTCCAAATATGTGGGATCTAAAGTTGACACTCTTCCAAACCCACTTTCAATATTATCGCAAACACTATTATCAATCTCATATTCATCATGGGGCTTAAATAAATTTTCAAGATCATAAGAAGAATCACCCAATCATGATCATTGCAACAAGTAGTAGACATAGCAAAACTAGCATCCCCAAGCTTAGGGTTTTGCATATTATTAGCACAATTTACATCAAGAGAATTTATAGTAAAATTATTGCAATCATGATTTTTATTCAAGGAGTTATCGTGAATCTCTTCATAAATTTCATTATCATAATTTTCAGATTCACGAATTTCGAGCAAAACTTCATAAAGATAATCTAGTGCACAAAACTCACTAGCAATTGGTTCATCATAATTGGATCTCTCAAAAAAGATTAGCAAGCGGATGAGGATCCATAGGTCTTAGGTTCTCTATTTAGCATTAAATAAACAAGTATTCCAACCAAACGAGCAAACGAGCCTAGTAAGACATCAAAGCAAACGAAAAAGACGAACAGAAGAAGGGCGAAGAGAAGGCAAAGGTGAAGTGGGGGAGAGGAAGACGAGAGGCCAATGGCAAATAATGTAATGCGAGGGATAAGAGTTTGTGATGGGTACTTGGTATGTCTTGACTTGTGCGTAGACTCCCCGGCAACGGCGCCAGAAATGGCTCGTTGTCAGGAGTTCAAATCTTGACTTGACTTTGCGTAAGCCTCCCCAGCAACGGCGCCAGAAATCCTTCTTGCCGCAACCTTGAGCACTGCGTTGGTTTTCCCTTGAAGAGGAAAGGGTGATGCAGTAAAGTAGCGTAAGTATTTCCCTCAGTTTTTGAGAACCAAGGTATCAATCCAGTAGGATACCACGCTCGAGTCCCGCGCACCTACACAAACAAATAAGAACCTCGCAACCAACGCGATAAAGGGGTTGTCAATCCCTTCACGGTCACTTACGAGAGTGAGATCTGATAGAGATGATAAGATAATATTTTTGGTATTTTTATGATAAAGACTAAAAGTAAAGAAAGCAAAATTAACGGAGATAGAAATAGCTTGTTGTCGGGAGATTAATATGATGGAAAATAGACCCGGGGGCCATAGGTTTCACTAGTGGCTTCTCTCAAGATAGCATAAGTATTACGGTGGGTAAACGAATTAATGTCGAGCAATTGATAGAATTGAGCGTAGTTATGAGAATATCTAGGTATGATCATATATATAGGCGTCACGTCCGTGACAAGTAGACCGACTCCTGCCTGCATCTACTACTATTACTCCACACATCAACCGCTATCCAGCATGCATCTAGAGTATTAAGTTCATAAGAACAGAGTAACGCTTTAAGCAAGATGACATGATGTAGAGGGATAAACTCATGCAATATGATATAAACCCCATCTTTTTATCCTCGATGGCAACAATACAATACGTGTCGTTTCCCCTACTGTCACTGGGATCGAGCACCTCATGATTGAACCCAAAGCTAAGCACTTCTCCCATTGCAAGAAAGATAAATCTAGTAGTCCAAACCAAACTGATAATTCGAAGAGACTTGCAAAGATAACCAATCATACATAAAAGAATTCAGAGAAGATTCAAATATTGTTCATAGATAATCTTGATCCTAAACACACAATTCATTCGATCTCGACAAACACAACGCAAAAAGAGTTACATCGAATATATCTCCAAGAAGATCGAGGAGAACTTTGTATTGAGATCCAAACAGAGAGAAGAAGCCATCTAGCTAATAACTATGGACCCGAAGGTATGAGGTAAACTACTCACACATCATCGGAGAGGCTATGGTGTTGATGTAGAAGCCCTCCGTGATCAATGCCCCCTCCGGCGGAGCGCCGGAAAAGGCCCCAAGATGGGATCTCACGGGTACAGAAGGTTGCGGCGGTGGAAATAGGTTTTTGGCTCCTCTGCTGATGGTTTGGGGGTACGTAGGTATATATAGGAGGAAGAAGTAGGTCGGTGGAGCTACGAGGGGCCCACGAGGGTGGAGGGCACGCCCAGGGGGGTAGGCGCGCCCCCTTGCCTTATGGCCGCCTCGTTGGTTGCTTGACGTCCACTCCAAGTCCTCTGGATCACGTTTGTTCCGAAAATCACGTTCCCGAAGGTTTCATTCCGTTTGGACTCCGTTTGATATTCTTTTTTTTGCGAAACACTGAAATAGGCAAAAACGGCAATTTGGGCTGGGCCTCCGGTTTATAGGTTAGTTCCAAAAATAATATAAAAGTGTATAATAAAGCCCATTAATCATCCAAAACAGAATATAATATAGCATGGAACAATCAATAATTATAGATACGTTGGAGACGTATCAACGCGCCGCTTTTATCTTGTTCTCCTTTCCTTCATGTATTTAAGAAAGAAACTAGTATGGGGCCCCGGAGGGGCGTGCAACGAACTATGATTTCCCAGTTATTATGCTATGTTCATCATCCTTGTGCTGTGTCGTGCTTTATGTAAGGATAACTTAGCTTGACGTGCTTGGAGCAGTCACCTCTCCACGAGGTGCTCGCTTCCTGTTGCCTGTCGAGCCACCCTTGGCCTGGTAGGCGCTTAGGAAATGCAGAAAAAACTCGTCAGGAGGCTTATCGTTTTCCCGAGCCTTGGTCGCAGGCGCCACTGGACTTGACCCTGCGCTTTGTATCATGGTACCCATGGGGCACGGATTAGAAGAAGTGTGCCAGCTTGTGAGCTCGAACGAGGGTGCCTCGCGAAAAGCAGACGAAAGGTAGAACAAGAAAAAACACTCATGAGGGAAGAAAAAACGTTCACGGGGGCACCTGTCCAGCCCCCTCACAAGGAATGCGAGAGAGAGTACAGGCCAAGCCGAAGACGGAAGCAGAGGCAGAAGGAAATGGAACCAAATCAACTGAGAACACCAGAAGCAAACTTCAATTAAAGAGGGGCAAGCCAACTACGGAAAGCAAATGAAAAGCCGCGTACGGCACCTAGTCTAGTCTTCAAGTCTTCTCACCAGCACGGAGCTAAGTGCTGCCACTAAGACGTGGGAGGGAGCCCCCGATGTTGGGGAACGTAGTAATTTCAAAAAAAATCCTACGCACACGCAAGATCATGGTGATGCATAGCAACGAGAGGGGAGAGCGTTGTCCACATACCCTCGTAGACCGACAGCGGAAGCGTTATCACAACGCGGTTGATGTAGTCGTACGTCTTCACGATCCGACCGATCAAGTACCGAACGCACGGCACCTCCGAGTTCAGCACACGTTCAGCTCGATGACGTCCCTCGAACTACGATCGAGCCGAGTGTTGAGGGAGAGTTCCGTCAGCACGACGGCGTGGTGACGATGATGATGTTCCACCGACGCAGGGCTTCGCCTAAGCTCCGCAACGGTATTATCGAGGTGTAATATGGTGGAGGGGGCACCGCACACGGCTAAAATATCGTATATCCAGTGTGTTTAGAGGTTCCCCCTGCCCCCATATATAAAGGAGCAAGGGGGAGGCTGGCTGCCCTAGGCGCGCCAAGGAGAGGGGGGAGTCCTCCTCCTAGTAGGAGTAGGACTCCCCTTTCCTAGTCCAACTAGGAAAAGAAGGGGGGAAGGAAAGAGAGGGAGAGGGAGAGGGAAAGGGAAAGGGGGCTGCGCCCCCCTCTCCTAGTCCAACTAGGATTCCTCCTAGGAGGGGGGCGCCACCTCCTGGCTGCTGCCCTCTCTCTCCGCTCTAGGCCCACTAAGGCCCAATACTTCCCCGGGGGGTTCCGGTAACCCTCCGGCACTCCGGTTAAATCCGAAACTTCTCCGGAACACTTCCAGTGTCCGAATATAGTCGTCCAATATATCAATCTTTATGTCTCGACCATTTCGAGACTCCTCGTCATGTCCGTGATCACATCCGGGACTCCGAACAACCTTCGGTACATCAAAACATATAAACTCATAATATAACTGTCATCGTAACTTTAAGCGTGCGGACCCTACGGGTTCGAGAACTATGTAGACATGACCGAGACACCTCTCCGGTCAATAACCAATAGCGGAACCTGGATGCTCATATTGGTTCCTACATATTCTACGAAGATCTTTATCGGTCTGACCGCATAACAACATACGTTGTTCCCTTTGTCATCGGTATGTTACTTGCCCGAGATTCGATCGTCGGTATCTCGATACCTAGTTAAATCTCGTTACCGGCATGTCTCTTTACTCGTTCCGTAATACATCATCCCACAACTAACTCATTAGTCACAATGCTTGCAAGGCTTATAGTGATGTGCATTACTGAGTGGGCCCAGAGATACCTCTCCGACAATCGGAGTGACAAATCCTAATCTCGAAATACGCCAACCCAACAAGTACCTTTGGAGACACCTGTAGAGAACCTTTATAATCACCCATTTACGTTGTGACATTTGGTAGCACACAAAGTGTTCCTCCGGTAAATGGGAGTTGCATAATCTCATAGTCATAGGAACATGTATAAGTCATGAAGAAAGCAATAGCAACATACTAAACGATCGGGTGCTAAGCTAATGGAATGGGTCAAGTCAATCACGTCATTCTCCTAATGAGGTGATCCCGTTAATCAAATGACAACTCATGTCTATGGCTAGGAAACATAACCATCTTTGATTAACGAGCTAGTCAAGTAGAGGCATACTAGTGACACTCTGTTTGTCTATGTATTCACACATGTATTATGTTTCCGGTTAATACAATTCTAGCATGAATAATAAACATTTATCATGATATAAGGAAATAAATAATACTTTATTATTGCCTCTAGGGCATATTTCCTTCACCCGAAGCCCGGAGCGTCACTCCTGAGACTCCGGGGCGTGTATAGCCCCACTCATTATTACGTGAGAGTGTCACGAGCAGAGACCTTCACAGGCACTGGGCCTTCTTCACAGGCGTTGGGCCTTTCTTCATGGGTAGAACTTCCGGAGGTGTTGGATGTTCCAGGCGTTCTGGATGGGTACCCTGTCCTGTGTCCCCAGGCGCGCGGCGCCAGGCCTGGAGACATGCACAACCTTGAACGGGCCCTCCCACATGGGTGAGAACTTATGCAGCCCTTCCCTGGAGAGGACCCGCCTCAGGACGAGGTCACCCACCTCGAGCGTCCTGGGGCGGATGTTGCGGCAGTGGTACCGCCGCAGTGCCTGCTGATACCTTGCCACCCGTAGTGCAGCTTCGCGGCGGCGTTCCTCCCCCAGCACGAGGTCCACCCCCCCCCCCCCGTGTGGCATCCTGCTACGTTTCATCAAACGCCAGGACTCGTGCGGAGCGATGCTTGACCTCGTGAGGGAGGACCACTTCTGCTCCGTAGTCTAGGAAGAACGGGGTCTCGCCCGTTGGCTTCGTGGCGGTGGTGCGGATGGACCACAGCACGGACTGGAGATCGTCATACCAGCCCCTGCCGCAGGCCTCGATCTTCTTCTTGAAGGTCCTGGTCTGGAGGCCCCTCAGGACCTTTGCGTTGGCGCGTTCGGCATGTCCATTGTTCCGGGGGTGCGCCACCGAAGCGTAGCAGATCTGCGTTCCAAGGTTAGCACAATATGTTTTGAAGAGATTACTGGTGAACTGCAAGCCATTGTCGGTGATGATGCGGTTGGGGACCCTGAAACGGCTCACGAGACCCTTGATGAACTTGACCGCAGAGCCGGCTGGGATGGTGTGGACGACTTCCACCTCCGCCCACAAACTTGTCGATGGCAACGTAGAGGTATGGTAGCCCCCTGGCGCTCGAGGGAACAAGCCCAGGATGTCTAGCCCCCAGACCACGAACGGCCATGTGAGTGGGATGGTCTGGAGGCCCTGAGCTGGCTGATGAATCTGCTTGGCGTGGAACTGGCAGGCCTCACAGGACTTCACCAGTTCAGTCGCATCGTTGAGCGCCGTAGGCCAGTAGAATCCGCTGCGGAATGCCTTGCCGACGAGGGTTCGCGACGACGAGTGGTGCCCGCAGTCCCCGCCATGTATGTTGGCTAACAGCTCTTTCCCCTGTTCCCTGGAGATACAACGCAGGGAAACGTCATTTGGCCGCTTCCTGTATAACTCACCGTCCCGGATGCAACATGTCATGGCTTGTCGGGCCACTCACTCCATGTCTTCCTCCTCTTCCGGCAGCGTCCCTTGCGTCAGGTATTCCTTGAATTCCTTGACCCAGCATCCCTCCTAAGGTTCGAGAGCCAAGAGCAAGCGCGCCCCCAAGGTCAGGCCGCAGGCCGGGGCTCCTGAGGCAGGTGGTTGAGGGAGCTCCTCGCGAGGCAGCGCTGTTCTCGAGAGCGGTGGCGTTGCTGATGGCTTGAAGAGCCGCTCCTCAAAGACGCCAGGCTCTTGGGGTAGCCGGTTGGATGCTCT
The DNA here is from genome assembly GCF_002575655.3 of Aegilops tauschii subsp. strangulata. Taxonomy (NCBI): domain Eukaryota; kingdom Viridiplantae; phylum Streptophyta; class Magnoliopsida; order Poales; family Poaceae; genus Aegilops; species Aegilops tauschii. The sequence continues at coordinate 192,068,010 of NC_053037.3, forward strand.
TCTGGCGATGTCGTCAGCTTCCTTGTTGGTGCCACGTGACACATGCTGTAACTCTAGACCCGAGAACTGCTTTTCCATCTTGCGCACCTCCGCGAGGTATGCCTCCATGTGCTCGTCCTTTGGTTCATAAACCTTGTTGGAGAAGTTGAAGAGGAGCTGCGAGTCTCCCTTGATGGTGAGACGCCTCACCCCCAGGGCCACCGCAGCCCTGAGGCTAGCTATGAGGCCTTCGTACTTTGCTATGTTGTTGGAGACCTTCTCGCCCAGCTGGAAGCAGAGCTGCACGGCGTAGTAGAGCTTGTCTTGGGTGGGCGAGATGAGCACCGCTCTAGCCCCCGCGCCCTGGCGTGAGAATGCACCGTCGAAGTACATGACCCAGCCGTCCGGCGCTTCGCTTCCTGTAGATAGGGATTGGTCCTCACCTTCTTCGAGTTCTGGGGCGTCGGTCCATTCAGCCACAAAGTCTGCGAGCGCGGCGCCCTTGATGACCCTGGTTGTGCTGAACTCCAAGTCAAACGCTTGCAGCTCGATGTTCCATTCAACGACTCGCACGACAGCATTGGGGCTCCTGAGCACTCTTTCCAGTGGGTAAGCCGAGACGACCTTGATGGGGTGACCCTGAAAGTAGTGGCGCAGCTTGCGCGAGGCCACCAGGAGCACGAGCAGGATCTTCTGAGGCATGGGGTACCGTGCCCTCGCATCCCGCAGCACTGTGCTGACGAAGTACACCGGGTGCTCGACGAGGGCGGGAGAGCTGACGAAGTCTTCAGCTTCCGGGAGCTGAGGTGTCTCTGCGAGGGCTTTGGCTTCAGGGGCTTGGTGGTCCGCTGAAGCAGCTGCTGCTTCAGGAGCTTCGCCTTGGTGTCGCACCGCTTCGTCCAGCCTGGGGGTTCCCCCTGGCGGGCCCTTGATCTGGCGCTCTTCTCCGAGGGCCACCAGCGCTGCGCTGGCGGAGTGGGGTGTGGCAGACAGGTAGAGCACCAAGGGCTCGAGGGGCCGAGGCGCCACCATCACTGGCGGGCTGGTCAAGTATCTCTTGAGGTCTTGAAACGCTTGGTCGGCTTCCAGAGTCCACTTGAATGGGCCCTTTTTCTTCATTAGCTTGAAGAATGGTAGGGCTCGCTCTCCCAGTTTGGAGATAAAGCGGCCCAACGCAGTCACACAACCAGTAAGCTTCTTCATCTCCTTGAGGGTCTGCAGCGGGCTCATGTCTTCGATTGCCTTGACCTTCTCTGGGTTCGCCTCGATCCCTCTGTGGGATACGAGGAAACCCAGCAGCTTGCTGGAAGGGACACCGAACACGCACTTCTCCGGGTTGAGCCGTAAGTTCACCTGGCGTAGGCTTGCAAAAGTCTCCTACAGATGTTGGATCAAGGTTCTCACCTCCCGAGACTTCACCACGATGTCGTCGACATAGGCCTCCGCGTTTCTCCCGAGCTGCCGCCCTAAGGCGATGTGCATCAGCCGCTGAAAGGTCGCGCCCGCATTGCGCAGTCCAAAAGGCATGCAAGTATAGCAGTACACCCCGCACGGGGTCAGGAAGGCGGTCTTCTCCACATCTTCTACCGCCATCTTGATCTGGTGGTAGCCCGAGAACGCATCCAGGAAGCACAGCAAATCGCACTCTGTGGTGGAGTCGACGATCGGGTCGATGCGTGGAAGCGGGAACGGATCTTGGGGGTAGGCTTTGTTGAGGTTGGTGAAGTCGATGCACATGCGCTCCTTCCCGTCTTTCCTTGGCACAACAACGGGGTTTCCCAGCCACTCGGCCGGGGTACCGAACTTCGCAAATGGCACCCGCCGCCTCCAGCTTGCGGGTTTCTTGGACGATGAAGGTCTGCTTCTCCGTGGACTGTCGTCTCGCCCACTGCTTCAGAGGGCGTACGTTGGGGCACACCCTTAAGTGATGCTGAATCACCTGTCTCGGGACCCCCACCAGCTGCTTGGGTTCCCATGCGAATATCTCCTTGTTTGCGTGCAAGAACTTCACCAATGCTTCCTCTTGGTCAGGGTCGAGGTCGGCACCTATGGTAAAGGTGGCTCCTGAGGACCCGTCCTCATCGATGGGCACCTGCTTGGTTTCTTCCTTGTCTTGGGTGAACAGCTGCTTCTTCTTGGTTGGTGCGGCTCCCTTGGCCTCGGAGGCGCCTGCGCCGGCGAGCTGCACCACCGCGGTGGTCTTGAAAGCAAGCTTGAGCGCCAGCAGGCATCTTCATGAGGTTGTAAGCCGGATGGGTTGCTGCCATAAACTGGGCCAGAGCTGGGTACCCGAGGATGGCGTTGTACGGGAGGCCGATGCGGGCGATGTCGAAGTCGACCAGCTCGGTGCGGTAATTGTCGCGTGCCGAAGGTGACAGGAAGGCGGATCTGCCCCACGGAGCGGGCGGTGTCGCCGCCAACTCCTGAGAAGGGCTTGCTGAGGCGGAGTCGCTCGAGTGGTACGTGAAGGAGGCCGAAGGCTTCCACGGAGAGTACGTTGAGGCCGGTGCCGCCGTCGATGAGGGTCTGGTGACGGCCACGTTGCAGATGGTGGGAGTGCAAAGCATTGGGAGCATACCCGAGCTGGCGGTGGAGACGGGATGATCCCCTGAGTCGAAGGTGAGGTCGGCCTCGGGTGCGGCCCAGCCCGGCGGAGCCCCCGGGCGCTTGGAAGCGGCGCCGATCTGGCGAAGGAATGGCTTGATGTGGCGGTCTGAGGGCGGTGCTTGCGAACCGCCGAGGAGGGCCACGACCGCGTGGGGTGCCGGTGCTGCGAAGCGCGCGACAAAGAGATCGCGCAGCTCCTCCCAAGATGCCACTGTGTATCCGGGGAGGTTGAGCAGCCAGGCGCGCGGCACACCGGTCAGGGCCATGGGGAGCCAGTTGGCCATGACCTCGTCGTCGCCTCCGGCCTGGAGGACGGCTTCCTCGTACGCTACCAGGAAGGCCGCCGGATCCGCCACGCCGTCGTAGTGCGGCCACATCTCCGGCTTGAACTTGGATGGCCATTGCACCCGCCGCAAGGCGGGAGCAAGGGCTCGGAGCCCCCTGGCCCCGTCGCCGGCATCGGTCGCCGGAGCAGGAAGCGCTGCGCTCGCCATGGGGGCGGAGCGCGGTGGCAGCATGGAGCAGATCAACGAAAGGAAAACTCCAGCGCACCCCTACCTGGCGCGCCAAATGTCGGATCTCGGGTTCCGGCAGAACTCTTAAGGTTCGAACTCTGGGGTGCGCGCGAAGATCTCCCCCTCACAGATCACGCCCTCACACGCTTCGCTGTCTTTAGGCTAGCTCGCAACACATGGGACACAAGATTTATACAGGTTCGAGCCACCGTTGTGGTGTAATACCCTACTCCAGTGTGGTGGTGGTGGATTGCCTCTTGGGCTGAGGATGAACAGTACAAGCTGAAGAAGAGCCTAGGTGTTCTTGTGCTTGGTGAAATTGTGTGGATGAGGATTACTCAAGATGAGATGCCTCCTACTATGGTGGCTAGTCCTATTTATAGAGGCCCTGGTCCTCTTCCCAAATATTGAGCGGGAAGGGATCCCACAACGGCCAATTTCAAAGGGGACAACTAGTACAGCTTATCCTGACAAAAGCAGTCTTCGCTTGCCAAAGGCTCTGGTGGTGACGTCGTCTTGGGCTCCACGATGACCTCCGTCTTGCCGTCCTGCTGGTCTTGGTCTTGTTGCACCGATATGGAAACCTTTGCTTGACGCCTCGGTACTCCTCGCCTACGCTTGCCCCCTTAGAACCAAAGAGGAAACAAGGACACTGCCCGCGCTGGCGCCCGCCTGATCTCGATCATCATGGCTCACGTCACTGGAACCTCGCGAGGTTTGCTTTGCCTTGATCTCTCCGCCCTCGCGAGCCAGCCTGGTGAGGCCACTCCCGAGGAGGTCTTGTGTCGTCCGCCTCGCGAGGCTTGGCCCCTCACGAGGGTCTTGAAAGCTTGCTGGTGAAGATGGGCCGTACGGGCCCGCTCGCAGAGCCACGTCGTGGGCCGTAGGAAGGCAAGTCTGGGGACCCCCGTTCCTAGAATGCCGACAGGTTTGGTAAATCCTCAAGAAGTGATGACATGAGGTTAGATTCCTCATCCCGTGACTACAAGAAGAGATCCTGCCACAAATGCAAGAAACCTGGACACTACATTCAAGATTGTCCTCTGTGGGAAAAGGAATCAAAGAAGAAGAAATACAAGGATTACAGTTCCGATGACTCAAAGAAGAAGAAGAAATCTTCAAAGTCTTCATCATCAAAATCCTTGAAGTCTTCATCTCACAAGAAGAAGAGCTCCAAGAAGGCTCGGACATTCATGTGCAAGGAAATGGACTCTGAGGCTGAATCTGAGGAAAATGAGGAAGAGGAGGCATCTGAGGAGTTAGAATCTAGTGTGGCGAGCCTAGCCCTTGCTATTGCTTTTGTCAGCAAGTCCATCTTCAATTTTGAGGAGAATGACTTCCCCAACACGGCTGACGACAACGATGATGACTACGCTCCCACCTATTGCTTAATGGCAAAGGGTGCCAAGGTACTCAAATATCCCTCCTCTGAATCAAGTGAGGATGAATCTGATGCAAACCTCAAGCCTAGATACTCAAAACTTGCTAAGATTGCTGCGAAACAACAAAAGGCTTTTGAAAAGGTTCAAAATATGCTAGACAAAAGCGATGACCTGTTGGGTGAAGAAATGGATCGCACTCAAACCTTGACTGATAATCTTTAGAGACTTCAGTCTAAGTTTGACAACCTTTAGAGTCATCATAACACTCTCTTATCTGATCATGAGAAGCTTTCTTATGAATTTCTTCAAAGAAAGCAAGATCTTGAGAAGCTAAGGGTGAGTTATGAAGATCTTCAGAAGGAGCGTGATTCATTGCTTGCTCAACAGATCAGTGCCGCTCAGGCAGAATTCATTCCACCATGTTTGAAATGCATTGAACGTGAATCTGCTAATTCTTCACCTGAAAGTTCAAATGCTTCTACCACTGCAAATTATTCAACTGTCTCTGCTATCACAAATTCCTCATCTGAGGATGCTACTAGTATCACTGACAATGCAGGGCTGAAGGAATTGTACGTGACAGGCATGTACAAAAGCCTCAAAGGGCATCAAGCACATTGTGATGTGCCTAAAAAGCATATCCTCAATAGGAACCCTAGGAAAGAGGGTATTGCCTTTGAGAGGAAATTCAATGATGATGGGACCTACTGGAAACCTGAGCAGTATCCAAAAACCTCATGGGTTGCTGCAAAGGGACCTCCCGTAGATCCATCTTCTTTATCTGGCTTTACATGTGAATCTTCATATTCTTCTGATGAGTCATTTGACTCCAACTATAAACTGTTCAAAAATCAGAATGGTGAAGTATTTGCCAGATATGTTGGCACTAACTGCAGGAACGGTCCCCCTATGAAGAAAATCTGGGTTCCCAAAAGATGCCTTGAAAGTCTTCACGTGAATGTCATCATGACACCACCCGTGAAGAATAGGAACCCCAGATCAAATTCTTCATATGGACCAAAGTCTTCATATGGATCCAAGTCCTCATATGGACCAAATTCCTCATATGGATCAAAGTACTCACATGAACATCATCGTGCTAACACTTCTGTTTTGCAGGAAAGATCTAAGGGCTATGAATATGTGCATTATTCTTCAAACCATTATGTTCATAAGTCCTCAAAGAATTTCTCTGCTTATTCATATGCTTACTCTAACCCCTCTTATGTGAAATGAAGTGGATTGGCATCTATGCCACCTTTCTCTTATGGAGCTCGTAGAATGATGAACTCTTTGCCACCCCTCCAGATCTGGGTGGTGAAGAAAAAGAATTAATATCTTATGCAGGGTTAGGTCTCCAGACGAACTTAAACATCTGAAGAATTTGTTGGAGGCTTGAATATGCTTGAAAGGGCACAAGCTAATCATGAAGAAATGAATTTTCATTTCTCACGTCCTCATACTATTTTATCTATGCTAATTGTTGATGAAATTGATCAGATGAATTACATCAGTTCGAGCTCAACAATGTCTAGGAACTTGTCAAGCGTCCAGACCCACGCAATCACAATATCATTGGCACCAAATGGATCTACCACAACAAGCAAGATGAAAATGGCCTTGTGGCGAGGAATAAGGCATGCCTTGTAGCTCAAGGCTACACACAGGTTGAAGGAATTGAGTTCGATGAAACTTTTGCACCTGTTACTAGACTTGAGGATATTCGCATATTCCTTGCTTATGCTAACCATCATAATATCATCTTATATCAAATGGATGTGAAAAGTGCATTCCTTAATGGTAAGCTTGAGGAAGAAGTATATGTTGCTCAACCCCCAGGTTTTGAAGATCCAAAGCATCCTGACAAAGTCTTCAGACTCAACAAGGCCCTCTATGGCCTCAAGCAGGGCCCTCAGGCGTGGTATGATACTTTGAAGGAATTCCTCATGAAGAAAGGCTTCAAACCCGGTTCACTTGACCCAACTCTTTTCAGCAAAAGCTATGATGATGAATTATTCATGTGCCAAATATATGATGATGATATCATCTTTGGCTGTACTGACCAACGTTACAGTGATGAATTTGACTATATGATGAGTGAAGAATATCAAATGTCTATGATGGAAGAATTGAAATTCTTCTTAAGTCTTCAAATTCGTCAACAGCGCAACGGCATCTTCATATCTCAGGAGAAATACCTCAAGGTTGTATTGAGGAAATTCGGCATGCAAGACTGGAAAGGCGTCAAAATCCCTATGGCCACGAATGGCCATCTATGCACTGATCAAAATGGTATTGACTTCGGTCAAAAGGTATACCACTCCATGATTGGTTCTTTATTGTATCTATGTGCATCTAGGCCAGATATTATGCTTAGTGTTTGCATGTGTGCCCATTTTCAAGCTACACCGAAGGAATCACACCATAAGGGTGTGAAGCATATTCTTCGATATCTAGCTCACACTCCAACACTTGGATTATGGTACCCCAAGGGCTCGGCTTTTGATCTCATTCGATATTCAGACTCTGACTATGCTAGTGATCATGTGGACCGCAAGTCAACATCAGGAACATGTCATTTCCTCGGATGTTCCTTGGTATGTTGGTCCTCGAAGAAACAGAACTGTGTATCACTCTCTACTGCTGAAGCTGAGTACATTGACGCTGGTTCATGTTGTGCTCAATTGCTATGGATGAAGAAAACCCTCAAGGACTATGGCATCAACGTGAAGAATGTGCCTCTCCACTATGACAATGAGAGTGCCATCAAGATTGCTCATAACCCAGTTTGAGCACTCGAAGACAAAGCACATTCAGATTCGTCATCATTTTATTCGTATCATGTGTTGAAGGGCGACATCTCTATCGAGCACGTGAAGACTGAAGAACATCTAGCCGATATCTTCACAAAGCCCTTGGATGAGAAGAGATTTAGCAAGTTGCGGTGTGAGCTAAATATCTTAGAATCTTTGAATGTCCTTTGAAAAGGACACATGTCCTAACACTTATGCAAAATTGATGACTTAGATGTGCAACATACGAAGTAACATTTTTCTTCAATCAATGAAGACTAACCCTCTAAGTGTGAAGAAATTAACGAAGAATTTGATTCTCAGAGCCCTACGACAATTGTACGTGGCGTCTGAAATCATCATTCATATACGGTGGGTCACGCCACCAACAAAAGTTGAAAATCTTCAATTTGAGTTTTTCTTCAGTTTGAATTTCCTCAGTTGTTCAAATTCTTCAACTTTGCATAGTATTCACTCTTTCCGTCATTGTTCTTCATTGGCTATATATATATATATATATATATATATATATATATATATATATATATATATATATATATATATATATATATATATATATATATATATATGAGTTTTCTGTCCTCTACAGCATTCACTTATAGCTTTTTCTTCAAGTTGACTTTTCTGCTAAGTGAATGTGATCGGACCCTTCCCCCTTTATGCTAAACTCAACCCAATCTATTCACAAATTCTTCATGTGCGTTCTCTTGGAAACCCGTTCAAAATCTTCACTGTGTCCTTGTCAGCTGAAGAATTTGCGAACGAAACGTTAAAATATTCTTATCTGAATTTTCGGCTTTTGCCGCTCATACCGCTCCACATCCCACGATAGGAATTATCTATTCACCCACGATCTCACACGATCGCCACCCCTCTATACGTGGGTGACACATGTCGCTAGGATGAGAAGGGTCAGGGGCACGTTCGTCCATTTTCGTCAGGCGAACGGTTTTTCACCTCGGTTATAAATACCCCTCACCCTCCTCAGACAGCATTTACCCCGCTCGGTCTCACTCCCCTCGCTCGAGCTCTCAAGACCTAGCGCCGCCGCTACTTCCATTATCGCCGGTGAGGAAGAGCTTCACTGCCTCGACCTCGTCACCTTCGTACTCACGCCGGCTGCGGATATCTGCACTCCGCCGCCACCGTAGTTGTCTTCCTCTGCCAAGTTAGGGCGTGGAAGATCTGGACTGACGAACTTCCAATATACAACTCCCAGTTCGTCGTGTTCTTCGTCAAGGGTAATGAAAAGTTACTTTTACTGCCCTTGTTGATTCTGATGATTGCCACTAAATCTTCAAAAGGTGTTTATTCTTCAACTTCCACACATTAAACACCTCACATAAGCATATGTTCTTGATCTGTTTCTGTAAGCAAAAAATTTCTTCAAGATTCCTGAATTGTGTGGATTTCTCAATCTATACAACTTTGGAACCTAAGTCAAAGAACGCTTAGTGAAATTCCTCAAGATACCTCTGGTCAAATTCATCAAACTTGTTCTTTTTGCAAAAACTTCTGAGAACGCATATGACCTCTCCAAATTCTTCGCACCTATACTCTGTTCACAGGTACACATGTCCGCTGCTGAATCACTAGGTTCTCATCAACTTAACTCATTTGCAGCGTTGCTCTAAGACAAATTGCATACCTCTTCAGAGAACTCAATTGTTCAAAACCCTCAGCTGAAGAAAATGGCAGATGGCAAGACACCTCAGATGGGAGACAAGAAACTCGAAGTGAATACTACCTTTGAAATCGCTGATGACATCTATGCAGGGTACTGCACTCCTAATGAAGAAATTCATGGAAAGGAAACGAAGAATGAGCGCAAGGTGCGCATTTAGAGGATTGAAAGAAGATGGGCACGGGAATGGAGGGAGTACAAATATGTCACTCCTAAGTACATGAAGAAATTCGCAGTACACCCTCCTTGCCCAAGACCTCCACTGGCACCTGGCTAAGAAGATGATCCCACTAGCATCATGCGCGGTGAGGACTATCCTGATGAAAGGGACAAGCGCCATGCAAAACTGGCCAAAATGGCTAAGGAAGAAGTGAGGAAATTCAACAAAGACTCTGCTGCTGCCGCTGCTGAGGCCTCTGCTAGCAAGCCCAAGATGGCTATGCCTAAGAAGCAAGCTCGCAAACCACCAAGTTCCTCATCAGTGCCCTCACGGCCAAGATCTTCTATGCCCTCAAAGCAAATTCCTCGAGCTGCTCCAGTTCCTGCAGCTGCAAAATCTTCAGCTGCTCCTGCAAAGTCCTCAGCACCTGTGCATCTCGCCTCGTGCCAAAGGACCACAGGCATCTCAATTGCTTCAGGAGCATCTGCAAGTTCTTTAGCTCCTCCTTAGTCTGGCCCCACTTTGTTGAAGACCAAGGCCACTGCTAGACGAGGCACTATACCAAGTCCTCACAAGAAGCAGGTTGCCTTCCACGTGCCGTCTAGTGAAGACGAGGCTGATGATGAAGAATTAGAAGAAATAATTAGAGATTGACAGCATCGGGCCGCTAGAGCCAAAGGCACAGATGTACCTCTTCTGTTGGATCCCAAGCTGATCCTAGATTTCATTGATCTCTGGCACAAGGACCCCAACACTCCTATACCTGACTTCAAGCTCACCCCTGGCCAAAATCACATGTTGACTGCCTTCATAGGCAAGGAAAAATGGAAATTTGAGAAGGCCAGGCAACTGAAAAATCTCAGTCCAAGAAGGAGTGTTTTCAGAAGAAGAATGTTGTCAAAATGACAATTGGTGAACTTGTGACCATTCAAGCTGAGATCAAAACCCTCAGTGATGAATTTGACGCCTACCATGCTGATTGGCTGGGAGCCAAAGTCAAATTCGTCAAGATGGTGAAGGGATTCACCTCCAATGCTGCAGCCCCAATGCAACGTGAATCTCCTCAGGATGAAGCATCTGCACAGTCTACTCAAGAACATGCCAGCACCGCTGATGAAAATCAGGCTGCTGAAGAAAATGAAAGCACCATGGCTGATGAAGACATTCCAGCCGCTGAAGAATCTGCCAGGGCAACCTCTAGTGTTGCGCCTGAAGAACAAGCTGAATGAAATATGCCCTAGAGGCAATAATAAAGTTGTTATTTATATTTCCTTATATCATGATAAATGTTTATTATTCATGCTAGAATTGTATTAACCGGAAACTTAGTACATGTGTGAATACACAGAAAAACAGAGTGTCCCTAGTATGCCTCTACTAGACTAGCTCGTTAATCAAAGAAGGTTAAGTTTCCTAGCCATAGACATGTGTTGTCATTTGATGAACGGGATCACATCATTAGAGAATGATGTGATGGTCAAGACCCATCCGTTAGCATAGAACTATGATCGTTTAGTTTATTGCTATTGCTTTCTTCATGACTTATACATGTTCCTAATACTATGAGATTATGCAACTCCTGAATACCGGAGGAACACTTAGTGCGCAATAAAACGTCACAACGTAACTGGGTGATTATAAAGATGCTCTATAGGTGTCTCTGATGGTGTTTGTTGAGTTGGCATAGATCGAGATTAGGATTTGTCACTCCGATTGTCGGAGAGGTATCTCTGGGCCCTCTCGGTAATGCACATAACTATAAGCCTTGCAAGCAATGTGACTAATGAGTTAGTTGCGGGATGATGCATTTCAGAACGAGTAAAGAGACTTGCTGGTAACGAGATTGAACTAGGTATGATGATACCGACGATCGAATCTCGGGCAAGTAACACACAGATGACAAAGGGAACAACGTATGTTGTTGTGTGGTTTGACCGATAAAGATCTTCGTAGAATATGTAGGAACCAATATGAGCATCGCGGTTCCGTGATGTCTACTACACAACCTTCTTCTTGTAGACGTCGTTGGGCCTCCAAGTGCATAGGTTTGTAGGACAGTAGCAAATTTCCCTCAAGTGGATGACCTAAGGTTTATCAATCTGTGGGAGGCGTAGGATGAAGATGGTCTCTCTCAAACAACCCTGCAACCAAATAAAAAGAGTCTCTTGTGTCCCAACACACCCAATACAATGGTAAATTGTATAGGTGCACTAGTTCGGCGAAGAGATGGTGATACAAGTGCAATATGGATGGTAGATATAGGTTTTTGTAATTTGAAAATATAAAAACAGCAAGGTAACTAATGGTAAACGTGAGCGAAAACGGTATTGCAATGCTAGGAAACAAGGCCTAGGGTTCATACTTTCACTAGTGCAAGTTCTCTCAACAATAATAACATAATTGGATCATATAACTATCCCTCAACATGCAACAAAGAGTCACTCCAAAGACACTAATAGCGGAGAACAAACGAAGAGATTATGGTAGGGTACGAAACCACCTCAAAGTTATCCTTTCTGAATGATCTATTCAAGAGTCCATAGTAAAATAACATGAAGCTATTCTTTCCGTTCGATCTATCATAGATTTCGTACTAGAATAACACCTTAAGACACAAATCAATCAAAACCCTAATGTCACCTAGATACTCCAATGTCACCTCAAGTATCCGTGGGTATGATCATACGATATGCATCACACAATCACAGATTCATCTATTCAAACCAACACAAAGTACTTCAAAGAGTGCCCCAAAGTTTCTACCGGAGAGTCAAGATGAAAACGTGTGCCAACCCCTATGCATAAGTTGACAATGTTACAGAACCCGCAAGTTGATCACCAAAACATACATCAAGTGAATCACGTGATATCCCATTATCACCACAGATAAGCACATGCAAGACATACATCAAGTGTTCTCAAATCATTAAAGACTCAATCCGATAATATAACTTTAAAGGGAAAACTCAATCCATTACAAGAGAGTAGAGGGGGAGAAACATCATAAGACCCAACTATAATAGCAAAGCTCACGATACATCAAGATCGTGCCGAATCAAGAACACGAGAGAGAGAGAGAGAGAGATCAAACACATAGCCACTTGTACATACCCTTAGCCCCGAGGGTGAACTACTCCCTCCTCGTCATGGAGAGCGCCGGGATGATGAAGATGGCCACCGGTGAGGGATCCCCACTCTGGCAGGGTGCCGGAACAGGGTCCCGATTGCTTTTTGGTGGCTATAGAGGCTTGCGGTGGCGGAACCTCTGATCTATTGTGCTCCCCGATGTTTTTAGGGTATATGGATATATATAGGAGAAAGAAGTCGGTCAGGGGAGCCACGAGGGGCCCATGAGGGTGGGAGGCACGCCCAGGGGGTAGGGCACGCCTCCCTGCCTCGTGGCTTCCTCGAAGCTTCCCTGACGTCTACTCCAAGTCTCCTAGATTGCTCCCGTTCCAAAAATAACTCTCCCGAAGGTTTTTATTCCATTTGGACTCCGTTTGATATTCCTTTTCTTCGAAACATTGAAATAGGCAAGAAAACAACAATTTGGGCTGGGCCTCTGGTTAATAGGTTAGTCCCAAAAATAATATAAAAGTGTATAATAAAGCCCATTAATCATCCAAAACAGAATATATAATAACATGAATAATTCATAAATTATAGATACGTTGGAGACGTATTAGCATCCCCAAGCTTAATTCCTGCTCGTCCTCGAGTAGGTAAATGATAAAAGAAATAATTTATGAAGTGTGAATGCTAGCAGGTTCACAAGTTTGATCAATGATAATTTCAATCACCTTTTCTAGCATCATTATATGTCATAACAGTAACTCATATCATAAAGCTTCTCACGATCAAGTAACAAGCTATTCACATGTTAAAGTATAGACCATATACTTTCTTGAAAACTAACAAACAGTTCTCAGTCATCAAACAATTGCAATTCATCTTATTACCAGGAAGGGTCTATGTAAGAGCTTTGATTTAGCAAATCCCACATACTCAACTATCATATAGTCTTCCATGATTGCTACCACTCAAAGCATATTTTTAGAACAAATAGCATCCATCAAACACAGAGAAAGATAGGGGCTTAATGTTTTGCCTCCCAACTTATTTATCATATAGATAATTGTCAACAATAATAATTCATGATCAAATATATTTGAATGGCCATATATGCTTAGATCTTTCTCCACCACATGATGCTTGCCAACTAAAAAGTAGGTTGGAATGAGAAGGAATACTACTGACTCTTGCATAAAAGTAAAAGATAGGCCCTTCGCAGAGGGAAGCAGGGATTTGCACAGGTGCCAGAGCTCGAAGCTAAAACAGAGATGAAAATAATTTTGAGAGGTATGCTTTCATTTTCAACATAATGACCAAGAGTTCCCAATATCCTCGATACTAGATACATTATAGGCGGTTCCCAAACAGAAAGGTAAAGATTTTACTCCCCCTCCACCAACAATCACACTCCACGGCTTGTCCGAAACAACGGGTGTCGTCCAACTATCAACAATCCTGGGGGAGTTTGTTTAAATTATTTGCGAATTTATTTTTGATCTTTTGATCATAGGACTGGGCATCCGAGTTACCAGCCATTTTCTCGTGAATGATGAGCGGAGTCCACTCATCGTGAGAATAACCCACCTAGCATGGAAGATACTGACAGCCCCTAGTCGCTACATGAGCGATTCGGGCATACAAAACAAATTATTATTTGAAGGTTTAGAGTTTGGCACATGCAAATTTACTTGGAACGGCGGGTAAATACCGCATATAGGTAGATATGGTGGACACTCATGTAATAAACTTGGTTCAAGGAATTTCGATGCACAAGCAGTATTCCCGCTTAGTACAGATATTTTGGCTAGCAAAGGGTTCTAAATAGCAAGCACCACATGTTAGAGGATCCATAACAATATAACTTCTCTTCAAATATACCCAAGCATAACTCATTATGTTGTCTTCCTTGTCCAACTTCAACTAATTTGCTCAGGTTTGAAAATAATTAATGGGGCTCACAATCATAGAAGATGTCCATGATAGTATATTTATATGTGAAATCTCTCTTCCTTCAATATTCTTTCATGAATTATTCAAGTGACCAATACAATGTTTGCTAACCTTCAAAAAAATTACCACCTCTACTTCTTATATGTGAAGGCATTACTCCCCATGGGAAAGGCATATGAAACATGTATAATTTCAGATTTATGACATTCAAATTATTCAACCATTTACTCATAGGATATAAGTGAAGCACACGAGTAAATGACAAACTGCTCCAAAAAGATATAAGTGAAGATCAATGAGTAGTTAAATAATTATGCAGCTATGTGAAGACTCTCTCTAATTTAAGAATTTCAGATCTTGGTATATTATTCAAACAGCAAGCAAAATAAAATAAAATGACATTTCAAGGATAGCACTCATCATGTGAAGAAGCAAAAACTTAGGCTCAACCGATAATTGCTGAAGAAGAAAGGTGGGATGCCTGCCGGGGCATCCCCAAACATAGATGCTTGAGACTTCTTGAAATATTATCTTGGGGTGCTTTGGGCATCCCCAAGCTTGAGCTTTTGTGTCTCCTTAATTCCTCTCATATCACGATTTCCTAAATCTCGAAAGCTTCATCCACACCAAACTCAACAAGAACTCGTGAGATAAGTTAGTATAAACCAATGCAAAAACCTTATCATTTTCTACTGTAACAAATCACTAAAATTATTATTCAACATTGCATACTAAATGCCTCTGCATATTTAATACTCCTATCCTCAAATAGAACCATTAAACAAGCAAACATATGCAAACAATGCAAACATAACAGCAATCTGCCAAAACAGTACAGTCTGTAAAGAATACAAGATTCATCATACTTCCCTAACTCCAAACATTATGAAATTCTACCACACTGTAGAAAATTTATCAGAGCTCAATATGCAAAAAATTTCAACATTTTATCATATTCTGACTTTTCTAGGGAATTTTTGCAACAGCGGTAAACTTTCTGTTTTGAAACAGCAACATGTATACTTGCAAAATAAGCATGGTAAAGGCTGTCCTTGACATTTTTATTGAAAATAAAGATGAAAATCATTATCCTAAATAACAGAAAGCAAATACTAACAAAAGAAAATGATGCTCCAAGCAAAACACATATCATGTGATGAATAAAAATATAGCTCCAAGTAAAATTACTGATAGACGAAGACGAAAGAGGGGATGCCTTCCGGGGCATCCCCAAGCTTAGGCTTTTGGTTGTCCTTGAATATTACCTTGGGGTGCCTTGGGCATACCCAATCTTAGGCTCTTGCCACTCCTTATTCCATAGTCCATCGAATCTTTACCCAAAACTTGAAAACTTCACAACACAAAACTTAACAGAAAACTCGTAAGCTCCGTTAGTATAAGAAAATAAATCACCACCTAGGTACTGTTGTGAACTCATTCTAAATTCATATTGGTGTAATATCTACTGTATTCCAACTTATCTATGGTTCATACCCTCCGATACTACTCATAGATTCATCAAAATAAGCAAACGCCACATAGAAAACAGAATCTGTCAAAAACAGAACAGTCTGTAGTAATCTGCATCAAACACAAACTTATGGAACTCAGAAAAATATTCCAAAATAGGATGACCTGGATAATTTGATTGTTGATCTACTGCAATTGGAATCATTATTTTATCACTTTCTGGTGATTTTTAACAATTGTTTTCGTGAGCAGAAAGTTTCTGACTTTTTCAGCAAGATCAAATAATTATCATCCAAGAAGATCCTATAGGTCTTACTTGGCACAAACACTAATTAAAACATAAAACCACATCTAACCAGAGGCCAGATGATTTATTTATTACTAAACTGGAACAAAAAGCATGGAACAAAAATAAAATTGAGTTGCAATCCCAACAAGCGCTAACGTTTAACGCCCCTAGCTAAGCATGATGATTTCAATGATGCTCACATAAGAGATTAGAATTGAAACATAAAGAGAGCATCATGAAGAATATGACTAGCACATTTAAGCCTAACGCACTTCCTATGCATAGGGATTTTGTGAGCAAACAATTTATGGGAACAAGAATCAACTAGCATAGGAAAGCAAAACAAGCATAACTTCAAGATTTTAAGCACTTAGAGAGGAAACTTGATATTATTGCAATTCCTAAAAGCATATATTCCTCCCTCATAATAATTTTCAGTAGCATCATGAATGAATTCAACAATATAACCATCACATAAAGCATTCTTTTCATGATCTACAAGCATATAATTTTTATTACTCTCCACATAAGCAAATTTGTTCTCATGAATAGTAGTGGGAGCAAACTCAACAAAATAATTATCATGCGAGTCATAATCCAATTGAAAACTAAAATCATGATGACAAGTTTCATGGTTACCATTATTCTTTATATCATACATGTCATCACAATAATCATCATAAATAGGAGGCATGCTTTCATCATAATAAATTTGCTCATCAAAACTTGGGGGACTAAACATATCATCTTCATCACACATAGCATCCTCAAGCTTGTGGCTTTGCATATCATTAGCATCATGGGTATTCAAAGAATTCATACTAACAACATTGTAATCATACTCATAATTCACATATTTTATGCCAAGCATTCTATGTAATTCTTGTTCTAGTACTTGAGCACAATTTTCCTTATCATTTTCACGAAAGACATTAAAAAGATGAAGCATATGAGGCAACCTTAATTCCATTTTTTCTAGTTTTCTTTTATAGACTAAACTAGTGATAAAACAATAAACTAAAAGATTCGATTGCAAGATCTAAAGATATACCTTCAAGCACTCACCTCCCCGGCAATGGCGCCAGAAAAGAGCTTGATGTCTACGACACAACCTTCTTCTTATAGACGTTGTTGGGCATCCAAGTGCAGAGGTTTGTAGGACAGTAGAAAATTTCCCTCATGTGGATGACCTAAGGTTTATCAATCCGTGGGAGGCGTAGGATGAAGATGGTCTCTCTCAAACAACCCTGCAACCAAATAACAAAGAGTCTCTTGTGTCCCCAACACACCCAATACAATGGTAAATTGTATAGGTGCACTAGTTCGGCGAAGAGATGGTGATACAAGTGCAATATGGATGGTAGATATAGGTTTTTGTAATCTGAAAATATAAAAACAGCAAGGTAACTAATGGTAAACGTGAGCGAAAATGGTATTGCAATGCTAGGAAACAAGGCCTAGGGTTCATACTTTCACTAGTGCAAGTTCTCTCAACAATAATAACATAATTGGATCATATAACTATCCCTCAACATGCAACAAAGAGTCACTCCAAAGACACTAATAGCAGAGAACAAATGAAGAGATTATGGTAGGGTACAAAACCACCTCAAAGTTATCCTTTCTGAACGATCTATTCAAGAGTGCGTAGTAAAATAACGTGAAGCTATTCTTTCCGTTTGATCTATCATAGAGTTTGTACTAGAATAACACCTTAAGACACAAATCAATCAAAACCCTAGTGTCACCTAGATACTCCAATGTCACCTCAAGTATCCGTGGGTTTGATCATACGATATGCATCACACAATCTCAGATTCATCTATTCAAACCAACACAAAGTACTTCAAAGAGTGCCCCAAAGTTTCTACCGGAGAGTCAAGACGAAAACGTGTGCCAACCCCTATGCATAAGTTCACAATGTTACGGAACCCGCAAGTTGATCGCCAAAACATACATCAAGTGAATCACGTGATATCCCATTGTCACCACAGATAAGCACATGGAAGACATACATCAAGTGTTCTCAAATCATTAAAGACTCAATCCGATAAGATAACTTCAAAGGGAAAACTCAATCCATTAGAAGAGAGTAGAGGGGGAGAAACATCATAAGATCCAACTATAATAGCAAAGCTCGCGATACATCAAGATCGTGCCGAATCAAGAACACGAGAGAGAGAGAGAGATCAAACACATAGCTACTGGTACATACCCTCAGCCCCGTGGGTGAACTACCCCCTCCTCGTCATGGAGAGCGGCGGGATGATGAAGATGGCCACCGGTGAGGGATCCCTCGTCCAGTAGGGTGTCGGAATAGGGTCCTGATTTGTTTTTGGTGGCTCCAGAGGCTTGCGGCGGCGGAACTCCCGATCTATTGTGCTCCCCGATGTTTTTAGGGTATATGGAGATATATAGGCGAAAGAAGTCGGTCAAGAGAGCCACGAGGGTCAGGGCGCGCCTCCCTGCCTCGTGGCTTCCTTGAAGCTTCCCTAACGTCTACTCCAAGTCTCCTGGATTGCTTCCATTCCAAAAATAACTCTCCTGAAGGTTATATTCCGTTTGGACTCCGTTTGATATTCCTTTTCTTCGAAACATTGAAATAGGCAAGAAAACAGCAATTTTGGCTGGGCCTCGGGTTAATAGGTTAGTCCCAAAAATAATATAAAAGTGTATAATAAAGCCCATTAAACATCCAAAACTGAATATATAATAGCATGAATACTTCGTAAATTATAGATACGTTGGAGACGTATCATTCCGCTATTGGTTATTGACCGGAGATGTGTCTCGGTCATGTCTACATAGTTCTGGAACCCGTAGGGTCCGCACGCTTAACGTTCGATGACGATTTGTATTATGAGTTTACGTGATTTGATGACCGAAGGTTGTTCGGAGTCCTGGATGAGATCACGAACATGACGAGGAGTCTCGAAATGGTCGAGACATAAAGATTCATAAATTGGAAGGTTACATTCGGACACCGGAATGGTTTGGGTCGTTTCGGATAAGTTTCGGAGTACCGGGGTTACTGGAACCCCCCCGGAAGCTATTGGGCCTCATGGGCCTTAGTGGAGAAGAGAGAGGGCTGGCCAAGAGGTGGCACGCGCCCCCCTTGCGCCAATCCAAATTGTACAAGGGGAGGGGGTGGCGCCCCCTCCTTCCTTCTCTCCTCCTCCTCCTTCCCCCCTTCTCCCACTTGGAATAGGAAAGGGGGGGCGAATCCTACTAGGTTTTGAGTCCTACTAGGACTCCCCCCCATGGCACGCCTCCTCCCTTGGCCGGCCTCCTCCTCCCCCTCCTTTATATACGGGGGAGGGGGTTCCCCATGACACACAAGTTGATCTTCTAGCCGTGTGCAGTGCCCCCTCCATAGTTACACACCTCGGTCATATTGTCGTAGTGCTTAGGCGAAGCCCTGCGTCGGTAACTTCATTATCACTATCACCACGCCGTCGTGCTGACAAAACTCTCCCTCGGCCTCAACTGGATCAAGAGTTCGAGGGACGTCACCGAGCTGAACGTGTGCAGATCGTGGAGGTGCCGTGCGTTCAGTACTTGGATCGGTTCGATCGCGAAGACGTTCGACTACATCAACCGCGTTACTAAATGCTTGTAGATCCTCAGTCTACGTGGGTACGTGGACACACTGTCCCCACTCGTTGCTATGCTTCTCCTAGATAGATCTTGCGTGATCGTAGGAATTTTTTTAAATACTACGTTCCCCAACAGTGGCATCCAAGCCAGGTCTATGCGTGGATGTTATATGCACGAGTAGAACACAAAGAGTTGTGGGCGATAATAGTCATACTACTTACCAGCATGTTATACTTTGATTTGGCGGTATTGTTGGATGAAGCAGCCTAGGCCGACATTACATGACCGCGTTCATGAGACTGGTTCTACCGCCATGCTTTGCACACAGGTGGCTAGTGGGTGTCCGTTTCTTCATCTTTAGTTGAATCGAGTGTGACTACGCCCGGTCCTTGTTGAAGGTTAAAACAACACACATGATGAAAAATCATTGTGGTTTTGATGCATAGGTAAGAACGGTTCTTGCTAAGCCCGTAGCAGCCACGTAAAACCTTCATCAACAATGTAGAGGATGTCTAACTTGTTTTTGCAGGGCTCGCTGTGATGTGATATGGTCAAGACGTGATGATATATAAATTGTTGTATGAGATGATCATGTTTTGTCAGTTATCGGCAAACTGACAGGAGCCATATGGTTGTCGCTTTATTGTATGAAATACAATCGCCATGTAATTGCTTTAGTTTATCACTAAGCGGTAGCAATACTCGTAGTAGCAATAATTGGCGAGACGACAATGATGCTTCGATGGAGATCAAGGTGTCAAGCCGGTGATGATGGTAATCATGATGGTGCTTTGGAGATGGAGATCAAAGGCACAAGATGATGATGGCCATATCATATCACTTATATTGATTGCATGTGATGTTTAGCCTTTATGCATCTTATTTTGCTTAGTACGACGGTAGCACTATAAGATGATCTCTCACTAAATTTCAAGGTACAAGTGTTCTCCCTGAGTATGCACCGTTGCGACAGTTCGTCGTGCCGCAACACCACGTGATGATCGGGTGTGATAAGCTCTACATTCACATACAACGGGTGCAAGCCAGTTTTGCACATGCAGAATATTCGGGTTAAACTTGACGAGCATAGCATATGCAGATATGGCCTCGGAACACTGAGACCGAAAGGTCGAGCGTGAATCATATAGTAGATATGATCAACATAGTGATGTTCACCATTGAAAGCTACTCCATCTCATGTGATGATCGGACATGGTTTAGTTGAT
This sequence comes from Aegilops tauschii subsp. strangulata, assembly GCF_002575655.3. Taxonomy (NCBI): domain Eukaryota; kingdom Viridiplantae; phylum Streptophyta; class Magnoliopsida; order Poales; family Poaceae; genus Aegilops; species Aegilops tauschii. Next base: position 192,088,754 of record NC_053037.3, read on the forward strand.
ATGGATCGCGTGATCACTTAGGTGACTATAGGGATGTCTATCTAATTGGGAGTTCTTAAGTAATGTGATTAACTGAACTTTAATTTATCATGAACTTAGTACCTGATAGTATTTTGCATGTCTATGTTGTTGTAGATAAATGGCCCGTGCTACTGTACCGTTGAATTTTATTGTGTTCCTAGAGAAAGCTAAGTTGAAAGATGATGGTAGCAACTACACGTACTGGGTCTGTAACTTGAGGATTATCCTCATTGTTGCACAGAAGAATTACGTCCTGGAAGCACTGCTAGGTGCAAGACCCGCTGCATGAGCAATGTAGGATCTTATGAACACCTAGCAGAGCAAAGCTGATGACTACTCGATGGTTCAGTATGCCATGCTTTATGGCTTAGAACCGGGACTTCAACGATATTTTGAACGTCATGGAGCATATGAGATGTTCCACGAGTTGAAGTTAATATTTCAAGAAAATGCCCGGATTGAGAGATATGAAGTCTCCAATAAGTTCTATAGCTGCAAAATGGAGGAGAATAGTTCTGTCAGTGAACATATACTCAGAATGTCTGGGTACCACAATCACTTGACTCAGGTGGGAGTTAATCTTCCGGTTGATAGTGTCATTGACAGAGTTCTTCAATCACTGCCACCAAGCTACAAAAGCTTCGTGATGAACTATAATATGCAAGGGATGGATAAGACAATTCCCGAGCTCTTCCCAATGCTAAAGGCTGCGGAGGTAGAAATCAAGAAGGAGCATCAAGTGTTGATGGTTAACAAGACAAATAGTTTCAAGAAAAAGGGCAAAGGGAAGAAGGGAAACTTCAAGAAGAATGACAAGCAAGTTGCTGCTCAAGTGAAGAAGCCCAAGTCTGGACCTAAGCTTGAGACTGAGTGCTTCTACTGCAAAGGGACTGGTCACTGGAAGCGGAACTGCCCCCAGTATTTGGCGGATAAGAAGGATGGCAAAGTGAAAGGTATATTTGACATACATGTTATTGATGTGTACCTTACTAATGCTCGTAGTAGCGCCTGGGTATTTGATAATGGTTCTGTTGCTCACATTTGCAACTCGAAACAGGGGCTACGGATTAAGCGAAGATTGGCTAAGGACGAGGTGACGATGCGTGTGGGAAATGGCTCCAAAGTCGAAGTGATTGCTGTCAGCACGCTACCTCTACATCTACCTTCGAGATTAGTTTTAGACCTGAATAATTGTTATTTGGTGCCAGCGTTAAGCATGAACATTATATCTGGATTTTGTTTGATGCGAGACGGTTATTCATTTAAATCAGAGAATAATGGTTGTTCTATTTATATGAGTAATATCTTTTATGGTCATGCACCCTTGATGAGTGGTCTATTTTTGTTGAATCTCGATAATAGTGATACACATATTCATAGTATTGAAGCCAAAAGATATAAGTTTAATAATGATAGTGCAACGTATTTGTGGCACTGCCGTTTAGGTCATACTGGTGTAAAGTGCATGAAGAAACTCCATGCTGATGGGCTTTTGGAATCACTTGATGCTTGCGAACCATGCCTCATGGGCAAGATGACTAAGACTCCGTTCTCCGGAACAATGGAGCGAGCAACTGACTTATTGGAAATAATACATACTGATGTATGCGGTCCGATGTGTGTTGATGCTCGCGGCGGGTATCGTTATTTTCTGACCTTCACAGATGATTTGAGCAGATATGGGTATATCTACTTGATGAAACATAAGTCTGAAACATTTGAAAAGTTCAGAGAATTTCAGAGTGAAGTGGAAAATCATCGTACCAAGAAAATAAAGTTTCCACGATCTGATTGTGGAGGTGAATATTTGAGTTACGAGTTTGGTCTTCATTTGAAACAATGCGGAATAATTTCGCAACTCACGCCACCCAGAACACCATAGCGTAATGGTGTGTCCGAACGTCGTAATTGTACTTTATTAGATATGGTGCGATCTGTGATGTCTCTTACTGATTTACCGCTATCGTTTTGGGGTTATGCTTTAGAGACGGCTGCATTCACATTAAATAGGGCACCATTTAAATCCGTTGAGATGACACCATATGAACTGTGGTTTGGCAAGAAACCCAAGTTATCGTTTCTTAAAGTTAGGGGCTGCGATGCTTATGTGAAAAAGCTTCAACCTGATAAGCTCGAACCCAAATCGGAGAAATGTGTCTTCATAGGATACCCAAAAGAGACTGTTGGGTACACCTTCTATCACAGATCCGAAGGCAAGATATTCGTTGCTAAGAATGGATCCTTTCTAGAGAAGGAGTTTCTCTCGAAAGAAGTGAGTGGAAGGAAAGTAGAACTTGATGAGGTAATTGTACCTGCTCCCTTATTGGAAAGTAGTTCATCATAGAAATCAGTTCCAGTGATTCCTACACCAACTTCATCATGAAACTTCTGATCAAGTTACTACCGAACCTCGTAGGTCAACCAGAGTAAGATCCGCATCAGAGTGGTACGGTAATCATGTTCTGGAAGTCATGTTACTTGACCATGACGAACCTACAAACTATGAGGAAACGACGATGAGCCCAGATTCCACGAAATGGCTTGAGGCCATGAAATCTAAGATGGGATCCATGTATGGGAACAAAGTGTGGACTTTGGTTGACTTGCCCGATGATCGGCAAGCCATAGAGAATAAATGGATCTTCAAGAAGAATACTGACACTGACGGTAATGTTACTGTCTACAAAGCTCGACTTGTTGCGAAAGGTTTTCGACAAGTTCAAGGAGTTGACTATGATGACACCTTCTCACTCGTAGCGATGCTTAAGTCCGTCCGAATCATGTTAGCAATTGCCACATTTTATGATTATGAAATTTGGCAAATGGAAGTCAAAACTGCATTCCTTAATGGATACCTTAAAGAAGAGTTGTATATGATGCAACCATAAGGTTTTGTCGATCCAAAAGGTGCTAACAAAGTGTGCAAGCTCCAGCGATCCATTATGGACTGGTGCAAGCATCTCGGAGTTGGAATATAAGCTTTGATAGTGTGATCAAAGCATATGGTTTTATACAGACTTTTGGAGAAGCCTGTATTTACAACAAAGTGAGTGGGAGCTCTGTAGCATTTCTGATATTATATGTGGATGACATATTGTTAATCGGAAATGATACTGAATTTCTGGATAGCATAAAAGGATACTTGAATAATAATTTTTCAATGATAGACCTCGGTGAAGCTGCTTATATATTGGGCATCAAGATCTATAGAGATGGATCAAGACGCTTAATTGGACTTTCACAAAGCACATACCTTGATAAAGTTTTGAAGAAGTTCAAAATGGATCAAGAAAAGAAAGGGTTCTTGCCTGTGTTACAAGGTGTGTTGTTGAGTCAGACTCAATGCCCGACCACTGTAGAAGATAGACAGAAAATGAAAGTCATTCCCTATGCTTCAGCCATAGGTTCTATCATGTATGCAATGCCATGTACCAGACCTAATGTGTGCCTTGCTATTAGTTTAGCAGGGAGGTACCAAAGTAATCCAGGAGTGGATCACTAGACAGCGGTCAAGAACATCCTGAAATACCTCAAAAGGACTAAGGATATGTTTCTCGTTTATGGAGGTGACAAAGAGCTTGTCGTAAATGGTTATGTCAATACAAGCTTTGACACTGATCCGGATGACTCTAAGTCACAAACCGGATACATATTTATATTAAATGGAGGAGCTGTAAGTTGGTGCAGTTCCAAGCAGAGCGTCATGGCGGGATCTACGTGTGAAGCGGAGTACATAGCTGCTTCGGAAGCAGCAAATGAAGGAGCCTGGATGAAGGAGTACATATCTGATCTAGGTATCATACCTAGTGCATCAGGTCCAAGGAAAGTCTTTTGTGACAATACTGGTGCAATTGCCTTGACAAAGGAATCCAGATTTCACAAGAGAACCAAGCACATCAAGAAACGCTTAAATTCCATCCGCGATCAAGTCAAGGAGGGATACATAGAGATATGCAAGATACATACGGATCTGAATGTTACAGACCCGTTGACTAAGCCTCTCTCACAAGCAAAACATGATCAGCACCAAGACTCCATGGGTGTTAGAATCATTACTATGTAATCTAGATTATTGACTCTAGTGCAAGTGGGAGACTGAAGGAGATATGCTCTAGAGGCAATAATAAAGTTGTTATTTATATTTCCTTATATCATGATAAATGTTTATTATTCATGCTAGAATTGTATTAACCAGAAACTTAGTACATGTGTGAATACATAGACAAACAGAGTGTCCCTAGTATGCCTCTACTAGACTAGCTCATTAATCAAAGATGGTTAAGTTTCCTAGCCATAGACATGTGTTGTCATTTGATGAACGGGATCACTTCATTAGAGAATGATGTGATGGACAAGACCCATTTGTTAGCTTAGCACTATGATCGTTTAGTTTATTGCTATTGCTTTATTCATGACTTATGCATGTTCCTATGACTGTGAGATTATGCAACTCCCGAATACCGGAGGAACACTTAGTGTTCTATCAAACGTCACAACGTAACTGGGTGATTATAAAGATGCTCTACAGGTGTCTCCGATGGTGTTTGTTGAGTTGGCATAGATCGAGATTAGGATTTGTCACTCCGATTGTCCGAGAGGTATCTCTGGGCCCTCTCGGTAATGCACATCACTATAAGCCTTGCAAGCAATGTGACTAATGAGTTAGTTGCGGGATGATGCATTACAGAATGAGTAAAAAGACTTGCCGGTAACGAGATTGAACTAGGTATGATGATACCGACGATCGAATCTCGGGCAAGTAACATACCGATGACAAAGGGAAGAACGTATGTTGTTTTGCGGTTTGACAGATAAAGAACTTCATAGAATAAGTAGGAACCAATATGAGCATCTAGGTTCCGCTATTTTTTATTGACCGGAGATGTGTCTCGGTCATGTCTACATAGTTCTCGAACCCGTAGGGTCCACACGCTTAACGTTCGATGGCGATTTGTATTATGAGTTTATGCGATTTGATGACCGAAGGTTCTTTGGAGTCCCGGATGAGATCACGGACGTGACAAGGAGTCTCTAAATGGTCGAGACATAAAGATTCATATATTGGAAGGTTACATTCGGACACCGGAATGGTTCGGGTCGTTTCGGATAAGTTTCGGAGTACCGGGGGTTATCGGAACCCCCCCCCCCCCCCCCCCCGCCCCCGGGAAGCTATTGGGCCTCATGGGCCTTAGTGGAGAAGAGAGAGGGCTGGCCAGGAGGTGGCGCGCGCCCCCTTGCCCCAATCCGAATTGGACAAGGGGAGGGGGCGGCGCCCCCCTACTTCCTTCTCTCCTCCTCCTCCTTCCCCCCTTCTCCCACTTGGAATAGGAAAGGGGGGCCCGAATCCTACTAGGTTTGGAGTCCTAGTAGGACTCCCCCCGATGGAGCGCCTCCTCCCTTGGTCGGCCTCCTCCTCCCCCTCCTTTATATACGGGGGAGGGGGCACCCCATAGACAAACAAGTTGATCTTTTAGCCGTGTGCGGTGCCCCCCTCCACAGTTACACACCTTGGTCATATTGTCGTAGTGCTTAGGCGAAGCCCTGCGTCGGTAACTTCATCATCATCGTCACCACACCATCGTGCTGACAAAACGCTCCCTCGGCCTCAACTGGATCAAGAGTTCGAGGGACGTCACCGAGCTAAACGTGTGCAGATCGCGGAGGTGCCGTGCGTTCGGTACTTGGATCGGTTGGATCGCGAAGACGTTCGACTACATCAACCGCTTTACTAAATGCTTATGCTTTCGGTCTACGAGGGTACGTGGACACACTCTCCCTGATCGTTGCTATGCTTCTCCTAGATAGATCTTGCGTGATCGTAGGCAAAATTTTGAAATACTACGTTCCCCAACACAAGCCAGGCCAGCTGAAGCATCTGCTACAGTGCTTGAAGACACTGAACAAGCCAGGGCAACTGCATCAGTTGCGCCTGAGGAAACTACACCAATTTCCTCTGCTCCTCCTGCACCAACACCAAGTCCTATCCTTCCTTCTGCATGAGAAGCGAAGAAAACCAAAGCTGTGGAGCGAACAACTATGAAGAAAAGGAAAGCATCTGCCGCCTCAGGGTCTTCAACACCAAAGAAAATGAAGGCTTTGACGAGCTCTGATGACAATCCTATAGATGTTGTTCCTGTTTCAAGTATGCCATCAAAGGAGATTATTCCCTTTGGTGAGGATTATGAAATTCCAAATGACTCTAATGAAGAAGATCCTTCTGCTGCTTCGACAGAGCGGTTGGATGAAGTAATTGAAGTGGATAACATCCCTTCAAACCCTCTGGTATCATCGCTCATGCCTCAGTTCAGGCTGAAGAGGCAAGCGTTGAGGAAATTGACGAAGAAGATGAAGACGTGGACATTGGGTGCACCACTCCAATTCTGAATGATGACTACTGGGAAAGTCATCACCCCAATTCACCAATGTTCACACCTCTGTAATTGATTCCTCAGTCCCTGGTCCAATCTGAAGAAATTCACACGGGCTCTGAAGAACCTCAAGCTGCTAGTGCTGATGGACATGCTGCTGAAGAAATGGAGACCCAGGCTGCTATTGATGACACTGCAACTGAAATTCCTCAGCCTGCGGTTCCTGAGACTGTGATTCAAGATGCTATGAAGACATTGACTAACACTCCTCAGCCCAAGCAGAAGAATCCCTTCTCAAAGAAACAAAAGTTCAAAGCTGACGATTTCTTCCATGAACACATTTTCTTCACGGAATAGAATCCCTATGACTCTGCTCGTCTTCGTCGCAAGCGCTTCTGGACAGCAAGTCAGATGAACTTTTATTCTTCACTTCTTTTCGATAAAGACAAGATCTTTGACCATGAGCATATTCCTCATGTGGATATGGAATCGCTGCCCTGCTTCACCCTAGTCCTCAGTGTTCTTCATGACGCCGGGCTGAAATTTCTGCACCGACATCTGTGACTGGAATGAAGAGCTAATTCTTCAGTTCTACGCTACATTGCACATCACAGGCAACGCTGAAGATGTGAATTCATGGGTGTTGGACTGGGTGACTGAAAACACTCACTTCAAAGCTCCGGCCTTTGAATTACTTCATGCCCTCCCAGTTAGTCCTCCCCTTGAAGGTGCAAGACTCATCTATTATGAACCTGGGCTACACTATTGCAGGAAGCTGCTAACGCGACACTACGATCAGAGACCCTTCGAGAAACTGTGTGCGATGCAATAATCGCAAACGGTGTTGTATGAAAACTGTCAAAAATGTATAAAACGTTTGCGATGATGGATGCATCAAACACGGTTCAGGTTTTAGTTGCGTGTGCGATGAAGGGCATACGGTTCAGTTCAATTAACTGTTTGCGATGAGAAGGAACAAAAGAAACGGGCAGCCAGATGAAGGCGTGTGCGATACACAGCATACGGTTCAGTCGGGTGAACTGTTTGTGATTAGGCAACACAAAAGAAACGGTCAGCTAGATCAAAGGTGTGTGCAATATACGGCATGCGGTTCACTCGGATGAACTATTTGCGTTGAGACATGAGAACAGAAACGGTTCAAATGAACAAGATGTGTGTGATACGAGGCAAACAGGTCTGTAATCGGAAACGTGTGCGAAGACCAATAATAGCACAGACGATTACTGCTTACAAGCCGTGTGTGTTGTGAGGAAATGATTGCTGGTATACAATTGTGAGTGATTGATGAAAACATCACCGACGAGTTCCATTGTTTAGTCCGTGTGCGATGCGATTTTCTTTGTCCGCACAACATCTATGCTCTGTCTACAGAGCATCAACATATATACTTAAAAAGACAGCATTGCATAACCAAATTAAGCATACAATTACACAAGTGACTACACACATAACATTTCCACACACCAAAGAAAGCAATTACATGCATACTAAAGTAGGAGAAACGAGGATCTAATCATCTACTTATTGTTGCGATGACGCTTGTCATTGCTCTGCTTCCGGCTGAATCCCTCGCCGTTTCGGGGAAGGAGGGACTTCCTCATGTCAACGATCTGCCTGTACATGTCGTAGCTCATGTACGCCTCCTTGGCCGCATACACGATGTGAGCTTTGTCGAGTTTCTCCATCCAGGCCAAGTGCCAGGCACGCTTGTCCTTGTTGCACGAATCCTTCATGTCTCTGTAGTAGCGGTCGATGATGGCCTCGGCGAGGTGAACCAGTGAGTCCTTCTCATGCTCCTTGCTGCCCCTGATCTTGTATTGGCCCTGGATGTCGACAAGATTCTGGCAGGCGATGCCCGAATTCTCGAGCGCCGTTACATCGTTCGTGATGGCCACCGTAGCGAACATGTAGTGAGGGTTGTTGACAAACCTGGTGAAACACTCGCAAGGCCTCGTGGCCAGGCAGTAGTGGTAGACGAGGACGTGGTGGCGCACGCACATCTGGGCGATGGCGACCTTGGGACGAGACCCAGCACGAGCGCGGGTCTACTCAAGGTCGAACCCGACCACCTTGTACTTCTCCTCGGCAAGCAACAGCTCCATGATGTGGATGGAGTGCTCCACCCAGACCGGATCATTGGTGTACACCACCGAGAGGTCCAGGAACCTTCTGTGGGTGTCCACCATGGCATGCATGGTGAACTGCTGCTCGTCGTCTGCAGCCACTCGAAGCGCCATTGGAGCCGCGCAGGATACCCTCTAAGAAATTCTCGTGGTGGGTGTGCTTCTTGCAATGGTGGGGCGCGATTGAAAGGTTGAAGAGATACAAGGGTAGGTTAAATGGCCGATGTAATAAATGGGGGCCGGCCGGCCTGTAATCGTCACGTCTTGTCACGGCGTTCATAGCGGAGGATTCCAGAATCCAGTGCACGCTTGACAACACCGCACCCCAGGCGTGGGCTCGAAGAGGCGCCAAATGTATCGTCGGTGAGCCTATTCCCGTGCTACCGTGCTATTTATCGCGGAAGCTTCCCGCCCGTCTAGTTTGGCCACGCGTCGGCTAGAAGAGGGACAAATCGTGGGCGTTTATTGACAAAAAGCTTTGTAAAAACAAGGCGTGTGGAATGACTTCGGTCATAAGTTTACCCTTGGGTGATGAGGTCAAAGTTACACAGAAGGGTGATGATGGACACTCGAGTGCGATAATTTATTCTGCGCTCTACAGTGCACACGGTGGAAGAAACCAACTTTGTGCAATAATGTCAAAGATCGCAGTCGAGTTAGCTATACAGATCGTGTGCTGTGAGATCGACAAGGTAAACTGATTCGAGAATGGTTAATAAAATCTAAGATCATTCCATATTAAGGTCAAAATAGTGCTAGCAATATATGAGTCTCATAGGATGACATTTTGTACCACAAAAGTTCGAAATGTTACAAGGTTCAAATTCCAGAGTTATATGGCTCAAATTCGAAGATTACAAGGTTCAAACTGATATTAGAAATGAAATTCAGCTCATCAGCTGCAAACGCTCGCGCTGATGCGATGAACATGGAGATCAGAGGTTCAAACTAATATCACCGCTTCTAAGTGTGGCTTCGAAACCTCTCAATTTTTGCAAAGGGGTCAGCCACTGAGAAGTCATGTATGGAGTTGACCCGATGACCTCCGATTACTCTGTTATCTGAAGTTCCAAAATGAAATTCAACATTTTTGGAGCCTCCATTCTGCCGCAGGCGCCGGCGCTGATCAACCGACCATTCATTTTTTCGAAATAAATGTAAGGCAAACCTCATTTCCTTTAGCACCCTTGCTCTGAGAACAAAGAACCTGACGAATGTAATCTCCGGTAAGGTCCCTCGGTAGGAGTTCAAAGTAATTTATGAGAGATGCAGATCTAGGCATTCGACGTGATTGTTATATTGTATCACATTATCCACCACTGGGCCCAATCTTATCTGCAAAAGAAGAAAACATGTTAGTGCCTACATGCAGTTTTGAACATTACTACAGGCCTAGCTATTTGGTTTGCAGGATTTGTAAAATGCACTAACATGCCATCTTCGATCTGACATGATTTACATGGGCATTTGATTACATTCTAGAAAAATGTAGCCTTCTTCACAAGAGGTTGGAGTGGATGAAAGTTCCCTAAGAAAACTAGTACAGATGAATCCAAAGGAGAAATGCTTATTGATTGTAACCATATGGATCAAGCAACCAATATGGGGGGCATGTATGTACTGAAATCCTCCAAAAGAACCTTCAGAAATCGTAGTACATTGTCATTGTAAACTTGGAAAAAGGTGTCACAAATTGAACATCACCTCGATATATAGCTTCTCCAGGCATGGAAAGCATCTCAGGAAACTGACCACTTGCTCCAGGTCGGGCCCGATAGATTCTAGTGCCAAGACCTTCACTGTGCGCAGTTTCAGGGTTAAGCTTGTCAGAATCATTTTCTGAATGATAGACGAACAAACATCTTCGAAATTAGAAATAATGTTAATTTGTAGAAGGAGAGGTAGAAGGCGGCTGTTGTACCTGAACGGGTGTGGATCCAATAACAAGTTCGGAGTATTTGTCAGACGAGTAGCCCAGCACTGTCAATTTCGGCGCAGAAATGACATTCATTCTTGTTCGACCTTCTTGATCTACTACAAGTAATCTCTCAAGTGCAGGTGTGTCCTGGATGACCATACCGTGGTGCACCTTTTGTGATGTCTTCCTGCTGCACCAGCAACACACATAAATAGTCCGGAGAGTCATGGAGGTGATGTGGAAGGTACTCAACCCATTGATCGCCCGAAGACGAAGGTACTCGAGTGTAGTAGAGCCACAGAGCAGGCGCTCCATGTCACCCTTTGAGAGGAAGACGCGACGAGCTCGAGGTGCTTCAGTCGTGGTAGAATAAGAGCGGGCGCGTCATTAAGGGGCGGGAAATGGCAGTTCCTGAACTTGGCGACGCGCAGCATGGGCGCGAGGCGGAGTGCGGACGTTGGCAGCGACCGCATATGCCCATCATCAAAAGTGAGCTCCTCGAGCTGATCTAGGGTGGGGGATCGGAACCAGTCGTCAAGCTTGGCTCGGTCCTTGCCGTTGGAACGGAACTTGGCCATTCTAAGGCCTTTGGTTGGGCCAGGGTGACTGCCGAGGATCTTGGAGAACGCATCCAAGCTTCTGCGATAGCCATGGCAGAGCTCGTGGGTGTCGATGAGGTCGAGAGGGCTGGAGTTCCATAGGGGGCGCCACCGCCGGGAAAGGAGGGTTGTCCGCGCCCCATATTTGATTGGGAGGAGGGAGATGATGACTCTCAAAATATCATCGGGGAGGCTGCTGATTAAGTCTAGGCCTGCTGGAGTCACTTGCGGTTCTAGCTCGCCCCGCCTTCGCTTGTTGTCAGCCCCGTTCTCCACCTCCGGAGTCTCCTTGTCAGCGGCGCTTTCTGATAGAAATGGGAGTACAGGGAAAATTTAGTTAAAACAGGGCAATAGAAACGTGTATTGGTAACTAGAAGTTATTAGGTAGGAATATAGTAAGAAAAGGGAATAACAATTGGTTGCTTAAATACTACACGATTCATTTGACATTGCTGGGTAAGTCAACATATGCAGATAGTTGAAAAGAAACTTACTTCGAACATAGTCTGGACGGATGATTTTGTCGGGGAAGTTAGCATATATCTCATGACCAGGCCCTTCTATGTGTAGTGCAATTTTAGTGCCAGCTTTCAATACATTAAACTTTGCAATTTCATTCCAAAAGCCAGTGCCAAAATAGGAGTCACCACGTTCATCAAGTCTTACAGTAGCAACGATTGTAAATCCATGGTCCCCACCCCCCCTCCACACACACACACACACCAAAACCTCCTCGGGCGTGCGCACACACACACCCTCCCTCACTCGAAACCCTAGCAAAGTCCCCGCCGCCGCTGCCGCAAGGCCTCCATTGTCAACATCTGCCGGTTTGCCTGTGCAGCTTACCCACCGATCTCCATACCCAGGCCGCCCTGAGTTTCTTAGATGACGCCTGCCAAATGCCCCCTTTCCCATAGATCCCCATCCCCCACTCCAGAGCATCGCAGCCTAAGCCCGGCTACGCTTCCCATGGAGCTCGAGGAGCGACTGGCCCAAAAGAGGTGTATAGCGGTCTCTTCGCCCGACGTTGCCGAGGAAGCTGACGACCATTACTGGCGGCTGGCACTCAAGCAGCGGGCAAGAGTATGCGGGCATGTCTCGTCCGCCGGCTATGACATCGAGGTCATCGACAGCGACGCCCTGAGGCGGGCTGTGTCACAGGTTAAGTGGCCAACCCCCAACCCCTCGGGTTCAACTGCCGTCGATCTCATCCATGGCCCCGCCGCTGATCTCCTCTGGCTCGCTGTCAACAATTTGCCATTCTACATCGCCATCGAGCCCCTTTTGTCATTTCTAAAGGACACGTTCTGCGACGCTGGCTTGGGATCCACAGCTTCCAGGTCAGACCTCATCGATGGCGACCACGAGGAGGGCACCCTCTCCGGCTCTTCCAAGGGGAAAGAGCCCATCTGCTCTTCCAAGGGGAAAGCGCCCGTCTGCGACATCAGGGAGGGCACCCTACAGTCGTGCTCTTCCAAGGGGAAGGAGCCCATCTGCGACAACATGGAGCGCATCCAGGGTCCGTGCTCTTCCCACGGGAACGAGCCCATCCGTGACAAGTGAGGAAACCCATGATTTGTTTTGCCATGCCTCTTCACAGGGGGAAACCCATGATTTTTTTGTCGAGTCCCTTTTGTAGTGTAGTGAGAATATGTCCAGTTTAATTGCTATATCTGGTTGTTTGCAGTATGCCTTGTTTATTTCAGTTGTTCACAATGTGATGTTCTATATGTCCAATTATTTACTGTGCAGTACATTTCATCAGTCCAGTTTTAAACATACCGATAGGAATGCATATATTTGCTTGCTGTTAAGCCTTTTATAGCTAGCATATGCCTCTTTTAAAGTTTTTTGATTGTTCGGTTGTTTGTAGTTAGCATATGTTTAGTTCCAAATGCTATCTTTGGTTGTTCGTAGTATGCCTTGTTTATTCTAGTTATTCACAACGTGATGTTCTATATATGCAAGTATGAATTGTGCAGTTCAATTTCATCAGTACCAGTTTCAACAATACCACTATGAATGACTACATTTGGTTGATGCATCTTGTAGTTAACACGCCTTTCCATTTTTATTTAACCATAACCAGTGTACTTAGACCGGCACAATACCAGTTTGAATGACCATGTTTGCTTGTTGTTAAATGTTAGGCCTATTGCAGTTAGCACACCTTTCCACTTGTATTGCTTTACTAGCGTGTTTAAACCTGCACACTGAAGCTATCTTTTGGAGATTATTTTGTCTGCCATGTGTAATTTTGGTTGATGTTTAGCCTGTTGTGCTTAACATGCTTCTTGATGTACCTACAAAGGACAATTTTGGGAACGACTACTATTTTCCATCGAGGTTAGTTTCATCCCATGGCTTATATCTGCTCATTGTTCAGGATATCGGTAGCTGGTACCATATAGGCCGGCGGCTGATAAGGGACTAATCGGTGAATTGGACCTTTAACTGAATATATCTGCAACCCATTTTTCCTTAGGTTAACTAGGGCCATATGTAATATATCTGAGGCTACATAGCAACATGCAGTGTACTTAATGTCTAAATATGCAATCCTAGGCTACATAGCAACAAGGAAGAGTGTTACATTAATGTTCTAATGATGTCTAGATATACGTAGAAGAGCAGCAGCACCACCACCACCACCAACAACACAGCCCTGTTTGGATACTCAACTTACCTAGAGGTTAGAGTTAGTTTCTAGCTCATTAATAACCCTGAACTAACTCCATCCAAAGAGTTGTTTGGATGGCAGGGTTAGATTGACAATAAATGCACTAGGAGAACTAGCTCCAATTAGCACCTCTTGGGTTGGATACTAGTTTTTTTGGGTGGGTATAGATGCAACTAGCTCAAACTAGCCCTCATGTTTAGATATACTTTAGGGCTATTTGAGCCCGAACTAGCTCAAACTAACTGTAACCGGTGGATACAACAGCAGATAATTTGTAAGAATGAACTAAACTCCTTCCGGCCCATAATATAAGGTGTTAATTCATCTAATATGTGAGTATATTGGATGTTATAAGATACTCCCTCTGTTCCTAAATATTTGTCTTTTTAGAGATTTCAAATGGACTACCACATACGGATGTATATAGACATATTATAAAAGAGTGTTGTACTACATCATTGTGCAATTGTTGTTTAGCTTCTAATATTAACTTGGTGCTTTTAGGTACATATGTCATTGATAAAGATCCGCGTTTTGACCCTTTCTGCGTATGGGGCAATGAGATATCGATGAACCAGCATCAAGTGAGGAAGCTGATAAAGATTGTTAGTAAAATGGCTCCAAAGATGACAATTAAACTATTTGTTTACACTTTATCCAAGACAACAGCGAACTGCAGGATGGTAAGTAAGAACTTTGCAGCCTTGTTTTTACTTCCCATAATGAGTTGTGTTAGAGGACAATGTCTGAATCTTTTTCCTTTGCAGTGGTTGCCAAAGCAGTTTACTCAAGATTACCTCTCAAACTACATGATTGGTGGGCATGCAAAGGTTAAAGTATTTCTACCAGAACACGATGCTTATCTAGATGTTTTCATGAAGACCGTGAAGGATGGGCGGTTGGCCATCACAAGGGGTTGGACTAGAGTCGTGCGTGCCTTCTGCATGGAGGAGGGCACAATATGGGCATTCCGCTTCACCTTGTTCAGCAACCAGAATATATTTCGCCTCTTTCTTTTCCGTCTTTAATAGTACAAGTATACAACTGTGGTTCATCATTCTTTATTTGGTTCTTATGTAATTCTTGGACATATGTACCTATAAATCGAATAATGCATTGGTTGTTTGAACCTGATGGATATGAATAAAGTTGTAGCATACACTCAAATTCAAATCTGGTACAATTTGGAAAACCAGCAAGTAAATTATGGTGAAATTACGCTCTCCAGGTTGTTACGGCACACATGGTTGGTAAAACACAAACGTTTGCAATATGCACCATAATCGGAGACGGTTCACAGAGAGGAAACGTGTGCAAGCATGCACACAATTGCCGTTTGCAAAGCGTGTGCGATGCCAGACAATATCACAAACGGTGCGGGCAAACTAAACATTTTTGTTAGTTGCCTTATCGTACACGATTCGCAACCATGAACTATTTCTGATGAAGTATGCATTGTAAACATTGCACCATAGAATAGCGTGTGCGATAGTTGTCGTGTATAACGATGTTACGACGATCCGATATTTCGTAATTCTGTCCGACACTCGTACGACGATTAGCTAATCTTCTTAACGGTGAACCGTTTGTGATGGGCTGCGCATCATACACGTTCTATAATAGTGAACGGTTTGTGATGGGCCGCGCATCGTAAACGTAGCACCACGGAATACCGACTGCTATGGCAATGCGAGCAGAAACGAGTAAGAGTACTATAGGGGCCCTATCCCCGACGGTTTCTGGGTCGTGTGGGAAGGACCCCCTATCACCCACACTCACTTGGCGACGGTTCCAAATGCCGTCGCGGAAAGGGGTTAAAAACCGTTTGTTTAGGACCGATGCGCAACAGTGCTATCTGTTCATTTCATGCAAGTGTTGATGAAGTCTCTGAAGGCTGGCCAAGCCCCAAGAACCAAATTCCTCGTGAAGGAATTGCTCTATGTGCCAAGGACTGTATACTGAATATTGACCAAGACCCTCAGTCCAATCAAGGGCCACGACTCTAATGAAGAAGAGGTCATTGGCATCATGAATAATCTGCTATTCAACATCATCCATGGAGTTCCTATCAACTACCATGATTTCTTCATGAGGACTATGGCAAATGTTGCTTTGTCACCATTTAAATTGAAGCCTTACTCTCCCTGGATCATGAGATTTATCCGATGAAGGTCTTCAATCAACTACAAGGCTGATGTTCTAAATCATCATAGCTACTTGCCCCCAATAGAGGTCTTCAAACGGCCTATTTCCTCATCGGATGAGAAGGGCAGGCTGCTATTATTGATGAAGGCACTCGTCCATTGGATGTCCATTTTCGCAAAGCTGCATCCTACTCCACCAATGATGACTCTGCCACTCATGACACTGCCGCAAATGCTCCAAAGCCAAATCGTCAAGCCACTGCTCCAAGGGTGCTGGCTGATCGTGAGCTTCTCCTCAGTCTTCATCAGAAGGTCGATCGCAACCACAAATGGGTCAAACGACAGTTTGGTTCAATTCTTCAGAACATGACAATCACGCAGAACTCTGTGAAGAAGAACCATTACTATCTGCAGGAAGTATTTGATCGCACCTGGGCTGTTTTGTCTCATCTCTATGGTGAAGAAGATCTCAAGCAGATGGGCTTCAAGCAGGACTTTGACTGGTCTCAGCCACCTTTGAAGAAATTCAAGGTGGTCAAAGTTCCTCACTTGGTGGCCAGCTCCTATTCTTCATCGCGCGAGACTGATGAAAATGAAGACTTGGACGACACTGCGGCAGGCCCTACATCAACAAACGACCCCAACAACGCTGACGCTCCTCCATCGACTTCGTGATGATATGCTTCAGGGGCGTTAGTCCTCATTTTTTGTCCCTTTTGGTCATTCGATGGCAAAGGGGGAGAAATTTAAGTTAGTCTTCAAGCGGGTCTATATATTTGGGTGTTTTTTTTAAGTTGCAACTCTCATTCTTCTAAAGTTTTTGTTGGATTGAGTTGTAAACTTAAGTCCAATGGTGGTCTTATACTTTTGCTATGTTCTTTTGCATGCTATTTCCTCATATACATTAATGCACGCATGCTGAATTACATCAGTCACCATATTTCATCTTCAAATTCTTCATATCATATGTTAAATGCGTGTATGAATTACAAGATATAGGCGGAGATCTCCATGATTCTACTCTTATATGTGCATTGCTTCTCAAAAGCAAAATCCTCACATTTGCACATCATCAGGGGGGGTTCTTCTATATCTTTCAATATAATTCCTCAATATCAGTAGTTACAAATTCATATGTTTATCCCCATTGAAAACTTAACCTATATTGTCATCAATCACCAAAAAGGGGGAGATTGTAAGTGCATCTAGTGCCCCTTAGTGATTTTGGTGTATTGAAGACTTAAATGTTAAGGGACTAATGCATTTGTGAGTGTACACAGGTCTATAAGTCTATGAGGAGTTTGATATTTACAGAGAAAGTCGACCCCTAAAAATTAATGTCTTCAACTAAAGACTTTGGATTTCTAAAGACTTTGAAAGTGAAGAAATTGGTGTGACCATGAAGACTTGATATTCATGCGAGAAACATGAAGCGTGAAGACTTTTGTTTTCATAGTTTCGTTTTCTCTTTCTTGAGTCATAGGAAACACCGTACTGTTAAAGGGGGTCGAGGTAAAACTAAAGAAATTTTTCCAAGTGATGCTCATCTCAAAATCCTACACCTACCAATCCTTTCGGGTGAAGCCATTGGAAATCTCATACAGTTCATTCAATTTCTTCAGTAACAGAGACGAAGATCTTCTGGTCTCTGAGGAATTTTTTCTGACTGAGGAGTTAGGAATTCGCCAATGCGGATTGCCTACAAGTGAGGAACATGATAGCCCTTAGGAATTTGATAGTCAAATTTCCGACCGTTGCTGTGCTACGTGCCAGCTGTCCCAAAATATCTATCCACCTAACGGTCATATCATTGAAGGGCATTTATGTCTTATCATGTCGGGCTGCTCCCTAGGCTATAAATAGCCGCCCCCTACAACCACTAGCTGGTTGGCTGCTCCGAGAGAAACTGACACTTGTCATTGGGAGCATCCCATCCTCCGAGGACTTTGAGCGAAAATCATCAAGTGAGGAAAACCCAAACCCAAACACCTACAAACCCAAAGTGATTGAGCATCACTGAAGAGATTGTTCCTGTGTGGAACCGACGCTTGTTACCTTTGAAGACTGTGCATCTTCCAGACGGTTAGGCGTCATGGTCTAGAGCATCCAAGAGGAAATTGTGGATCGCCGAGTGACCGAGTTTGTGAAGGTTTGGAAGTCACCTGAAGACTTACCACGAGTGATTGGGCGAGGTCTGTGTGACCTTAGCTCAAGGAGAACACGGTGAGGACTGTGTGTCCTCAGGTTTAAATACCTAGGTGATCCAACCAGACGTACGACTGTCACAGCAGTTGGAACAGGTCTACCAAATCACTGTCTTAACCGAGCTAACTAGTTCTATTTCCTCAACCCCTTAATTTCCTCATTATGTGTTGTTGTACGTGATCGTTATTGTATGAAGACTTTGACTGAAGACTTTCTCAATTTCCTCAGTTCAATTTCTTCAGTCAGTTTGTCTTCAGCCTGCTTATCATGTGTTTACGCTTCTTGTACTCATTGATTGTTTTCATTTCATCATGTTGACTGTGCTACTACTTTGTTATGCTTACTTCTGAGTACCTATTCCACTGCTAGTTGCTCGTGACTTTGGAATTTCCTCACCCTGAAATTCCTCAGTGACGAATTTGTAAAAATCGCCTATTCACCCCCCCTCTAGTCGATATAATGCACTTTCAAAGATCTTGTGGGAGAAAAGGATGAACGAGGGAAGGCCTTATCTGCAAATGTGGAGAGGAGTGCGAGTAAATTTTCATAGTTTCCTTCCTATCCGTTAGATATAGATCGGACGACCTATATTGCAGGATGGCAGGCACACCATCATCACCAACTCTGCTTTTTATTGAACCGAGACAAAGCTAACATGTGAAGTAAATAAACACATAGGTTCTATATACACAATTTATCCTAGGCACTCCAATAGTACGTCCACTACACATTCACGCATTTCACATCTTTCTACATCTATGGGAACCTACGAAAGGGTTAACGTAAATTGCCTCTCTCTCCTCCCTGATTTTCATGGTGGTGGGCCCCTCCCTTCCCCCAATCTACAATCAACAGCTCACACGTTTCACATTACGTTAATTACGTAATTGGGATTACGTAGGTGTAGCATTACTTGTCCTAAAAAACCCAACTAAGCCAACCTCCCAGCATATCGCGCGGGAAAAGACCCGACCGCGCCATTTTAGTCAGGATTACCGGATTACTAGTAGTAGTATCGATGGATCGCACAAAGCATCAAGTTTTTTTTTAGGGGGCGAAGCACCTAGTATAAAAGGAAAAAAGGCAGTACACTCACAGCACCCCTGTCGCGGTCGCATTGCACCCCACACACGTTCGGTCATGCACACGGCTCACGCAAACGGAATGCACTTCGGCTTGCCTCTTCACTGACACGTGGGACTGCACTTGGGGAAACCGACCATGCGCCAAACTCCCCCTGCCCACCGCGCGAAAATCCCCCCCAAAAATTCCCCCAAATCCCAAATTCAACCGCCCTTCGACCAACTAGCCAATAATATTCCCCAAACCCCCCTCCCCTCCGTCCCCCTCCACTCCATTCTCTTGGCCAAAGCCGCCCTCCCCGCTGCGCCGATACGTCGGCGCCGCAGTTCGTCGAGGGGACGCACGGCGATCCTCTCGCTCCCACAGTACGCTCTCGTAGACTACCGTCATCTAGCCGTGCCGCCACCGCTGGCGACGTTCTTGTGGAGGCGCACGGCGGTCAGCGCTGGCACCGCTGGCGACGTTCTTGTGGAGACGCACGGCTGTCAGCTTCTCCCACGGTAGCGCATTCTAGACTGAGGCCCCGTGCATGTCGGTGTAGCGCTGAATGTTAGCTGATAGACGATGTTAATCTCACTGTTTGCCGAAGTAGTTTACAGTCAATATGCTCTGCTTAAGAAGCTTCCTTGCCCTGTTCTGCACTCAATCTGCTTAGCTGAGATGGCATGCCAAGCCCGATTAGTTGCTAAAATATCCTGCCATATATTTATTGTGACGTAGATTGCCATGGTCTAGTAGCCAATCTGTTAGGTGAAATAGCTCTACACCGTTTTATACTCGATCTTTGTTGCTGCGATTGAGGGAGTCCTGGATTAGGGGGTCCTCGGACAGCCGGACTATATCCTTTATCCGGACTGTTGGACTATGAAGATACAAGATTGAAGACTTCGTCCCGTGTCCGGATAGGACTCTCCTTGGCGTGTAAGGCAAGCTTGGCAATACGGATATGTAGATCTCTTCCCTTGTAACCGACTCTGTGTAACCCTAGCCCCCTTCGGTGTCTATATAAACAGGAGGGTTTAGTCTGTAGGACAAAAACAATCATACCATAGGCTAGCTTCTAGGGTTTAGCCTCTACGATCTCGTGGTAGATCAACTCTTGTAATACTCATATCATCAAGATTAATCAAGCAGGAAGTAGGGTATTACCTCCATCGAGAGGGCCCGAACCTGGGTAAACATTGTGTCCCCCGCCTCCTGCTACCATCCGCCTTGGACGCACAGTTCGGGATGCCCTACCCGAGATCCGCCGGTTTTGACACCGACATTGGTGCTTTCATTGAGAGTTCCACTATGCCGTCACCGTAAGGCTTGATGGCTCCTTCAATCATTGGCAACGATGCGATCCAGGGTGAGGTTTTCCTCCCCGTACAGATCTTCGTATTCGGCGGCTTCGTACTGCCGGCTAACTCGCTTGGCCATCTGGAGCAGATCGATAGCTACGCCCCTGGCCATCAGGTCAGGTTTGGAAACTTGAACTATACTGCCGACATCCACGGAGACTTGATCTTCGACGGATTCGAGCCCATGTCAGGTGCACCGCACAATCATGACGAGCATGATTTAGCTCTACCGTCGGACTGTGTTCGGGAGATCACACCTGCAACTACTCCGGCCCTCAATCTGGAACAAATTACGTCATCTGTGGACGGGTGGATGGACCCCGCCATGGAGGCCGCACACTCAGTGGCGATAGCGCCGAATACTGACTTCACCTCCTACGAGACCCGTGTTGCCGAATCGTTGGATTCATCCCTGGCCACGGACTCCGAGCCGCTTGTGTCCGTGCCCATCGAATCTGATTCGGCGCCGATCATGGAGTTTACCTCCGCGGATATCTTTCAGCACTCGCCTTCTGGCGATGTGCTAAATTCATTAAGGTCTCTCTCCCTGTCAGGAGACCCTTGGCCGAACTATGTCCGGCTAGAATGGGATGCGGACGATGAAGAAATTCGCGACCCACCCACCACCCACTTAGTAGCCACTATCGACGATTTAACCGACATGCTTGATTTCGACTCCGAAGACATCGACGGCATGGACGACGATGCAGGAGAGGAACAGGAACCATCGCCCACAGGGCGCTGGACAGCCACTTCATCACATGACATATACATGGTGGATACACCCAAAGAAAACAATGACGAGGAACGGAAGGATGCAGCGAAGGAAAGCTCCCTCGAGAAGCAAACAAAGCGTCGGCATAGGCGCCGCTCCAAATCCCGCCTCAGCAAAAACAGCGATAACAGCGCAAGAGAAAATAACACCCCAGTCGACTCCAGACAAAACGACGACCACATTGACCCAGTGGCAGAGCAGGATGAACTGGCAAACGACGAACATAGTACGGATCCGCTGTCCGAACACGGCGACGCTGAGGATAAAGCTCATCAACCTCCCTCCGGAGAGGAAAACAGTCCGGACGAAGATGCACACATCATCCCGGAAAGGCAGTTGGAACAAGAGAACCTCCGCAGAAGGCTTATTGCCACCGCGAGGAGTCTGAAGAAGCAGAAGCAAAGGCTTAAGGCCGCGCAGAATACGCTCAACAGTAGATGGAACAAAGTGCTCGAGAATGAAGAAAAGTATGGTGGTAGTTACCACACAAAGAGCTATCCAAAGCGCAAGCTGTTGCCTGAATTTGATGATGAGGCCTTAGAGCCCACACAGCCGAAAAATAAAATGGTCGACCGGCCGGATCAACCACCTTGTGGCCGCGATAGAACGGCTAACAAGGCCACACATAAGTCAGCACACGACTCACTTGAGGACTTGCATCAGAAGACCGGCGCGACCAGATCCATCTACGGATCAAGGAAACGCGCTCCAGCGCACAACCAAAACCGAACACTACAACCGTCAGAACGCCACGACACATCCTAATACAGGGGTGCCGCACACCCCCTATGTTTCACCGATGAGGTGCTGGACCATGAATTTCCAGAAGGATTCAAACCAGTGAACATAGAGGCGTGCGATGGAACCACAGACCCTGGAGTCTGGATTGAGGACTTTATCCTCCATATCCATATGGCTCGTGGAGACGATCTCCACGCCATCAAGTACTTGCCCCTCAAGCTGAAAGGACCAGCTCGGCACTAGCTGAAAAGCCTCCCTGAAAACTTAATTGGAAGTTGGGAGGAGCTTGAGGATGCTTTTCGGGCTAATTTTCAAGGGACCTATGTCCGACGTCCGGATGCAGACGATCTAAGTCATATAATTCAACAGCCCGGAGAGTCAGCCCGAGAGCTTTGGAAGAGATTTCTCACTAAGAAGAACCAAATCGTCGACTGCCGGGACGCTGAAGCCTTAGCAGCTTTCAAACACAGCGTCCGAGACGAATGGCTCGCCGGACACCTCGGCCAAGAAAAACCGAGAACAATGGCAGCCCTGACAAACCTCATGACCCGCTTTTGCGCGGGCGAAGATAGCTGGCTAGCCCGTAGTAGCACGAGCGACCCAGGCACGTCCGAAGTCAGGGATGGCAATGGAAAACCACGACGCAGTAAAAGCAAGCGTCGAAATAAAGAAGACAGCCCAGATAACACGTCGGTAAACGCCGGATTCAGGGGCTCTTGTCCGGGTCAGCGGAAAAAGCCTTTCAAAGGCAGCAGAGATGGACCGTCCAGCCTAAACAAGATTCTAGACAAACTATGTCAGATTCATGGCACCCCTGATAAACCTGCAAATCACACCCACAGAGAATGCTGGGTCTTCAAGCAGGCCGGTAAGCTAAACGCCGAACAAAAGGGGAGGGAGACACCAAGTGAAGACGCGGACGAGCCTCGCCAGCAAAGCACTGGCAGACAGAAAAAATTCCCACCAGAGGTCAAAACAGTGAACATGATCCACGTGACGAAGAGGAGAAGCAAACATGCACTCCGAGACACCCGCACCGTAGAGCCCGTCACCCCTAAGTTCAACCCCTGGTTGGCCTGCCCGATCACTTTTGATCGCAGGGATCACTTGACAAGCATCCGGCACGAAGGATTGGCTGCCTTGATGTTAGACCTAATAATAAACGGATACCATCTCACATGAGTCCTTATGGATGGCGGCAGTAGTCTTAATCTGATATATCAGGACAGAGTCCGCAAAATGGGGATAGACCTGACAAAAATCAGCCACCGTAATACTACCTTCAAGGGAGTAATACCAGGCCCAGAGGCCCGCTGCACGGGCTCTCTAGTACTAGAGTTTCTATTCGGTTCTCCCGATTACTTCCGAAGCGAAAAGTTAACCTTCGACATCGCTCCATTCCGAAGTGGCTATCAAGCACTACTCGGAAGAGCAGCTTTTGCTCATTTTAATGCAGTACCGCATTACGCTTCTCTCAAGCTTAAGATGCCCGGTCCACGTGGAATCATCACAATTAGTGGAAATATTGAGCGTTCCTTATGCGCGGAAGAATGTGCGACGGCTTTAACAACCGAACACTAAAACGGCCCCTCCAACCAGAATAAATGATCGGTCGTCAAGACCGCGGACACGGCTAGACGAGTCCGGCGCATTACTAGCTATAACAGCTTAGATAAACCCGAGATTGGTTTGATGGTTATACCCCCATAGATGGTACCAGGGGCTTCCCGCGTGTAAACAGGGCTAGTTCGGCTCAACTTTACTTATCTTAAATTTTCATGGTTTATCGAGAATAACCAATTTTTCGCACGACAACTTTCACCTAAGTTTTTTTGTTTTACAGATGACAATCGTTCTACACCCTTCCAGGATATGGCACAATGGAGACACGGGCGCAGACGTGCAGCAGGGACCCGCCCAAAGGTTTCTTTTTAGATTAAGACCCTGTGTAAATCTTTTTTACTGTCTCTTGTTGTTCACATCCTCCGGATACTCAGTATAACCGAGAAGGATGCTGACATTATTGGCATTTCGCCACATCAGAACATTGCACGTACCTGGACACTCGGGGTTCATTATCAAGGGCATTGCTCAGCCCGGCATATGTTATAAAGACCGAATACCTTAGGGAGTGTTCGGCGTCGTGAGTTTGGCCTTATATGCATCAGCTCCGAATCATGTCTTTGGTCAAATGTTGGGTTTGCCCGGCTCCCGTGTTTTGCTACCTTACGTTCCGCTCTATCGGCTAAGGTGGAATCGGGAGAACTACTGCGATTGTGCCCTGGTTCATCCGGATGAGCACATCAGTAGAGAAAGCTGAAAACTGACTGTCATGATAAAGCGCGAGACTGGTCAACCACTCGATTACTTAGCAGAATCTTCGGGATTCCTACGCATTAAAGAAGGGCCGTTTCCCGGTCATGTATGTAGGCGCCCCGTATTCGGACGAGCGCAGAAGTACCAGGGGCTATATAGTAGTCCCATCGTCAAACTCCTATGGCTAAGTGAAAGTGTTAAAGCAATATAGTCCGATTGCCTCGTTCGCTGCGCTATCACCTCCTTAATGGACCAAGGCGTTGGATCAAGTGTGAATACGCGTTTTTTGCGAACACCCCCGCATTATATGCGTGGGGGCTGAAGCCGACGACTGCAAACTTTCAGGTTATATACATATATACATAAACGGCCGCACAGGAGGCATCATAATACTTTCAGGCAAAAGTATAAACACAGCCTTTATACTTTAATAAACATTGTTCTTACAATGAGAATACATGTCATTAGAACATAATATTTTTCGAGCACTGAGCCTCTATTAAACGAGCACCTTCAAGGACTTCTTCAAAGTAGTGCCCGGCCGATACTCGGCCCACGGCTAAACTCTGTGTTGCAATAGCGGTGGCCTCCATCTCTGCCCAGTATGTCTTGACACGGGCAAGAGCCATCCACGCACCCTCTATGCACGCCGACCTCTTCATAGCGTCGATGCGCGGCACAACACCAAGGAACTGTTGCACTAAACTAAAATAACTATTCGGCCTTGGCCCTTCCGGCCACAGATGATCCACAACAGACCTCATGGCAAGCCTGGACAACCTATGGAGCTCGGCCCACTCAGCCATTTGCTCATTCAAGAGCAGCGGACGCACTGGAACATTGAACTGTGACCAGAACATCTTTTCCACTTCACGATCTTTTTGATCTTTGAAAAGCTCGGCCGCATCAGCAGCACTTGCTGCCAAATCCACGTATGCGTCTGCAGAACTCCATAGTTGATCAAGAGGGGCATACTTAGGATCTCCGAACTTCGTCCACAACAAAAAGGGCTTCCCAGCCGCGATATCCCCGGCTTGACGCAGCTCCTCCTTCGTCGCTCTGATTTTAGAGCGCGCGTCCTTGGCCGCTACCATGGCCTTCTCCAGGTCCGTCATCTTTGTTCGATTTTCCTTTTCAAGAAGCTCATAATAGCCGGCGGCATCTTTCAACTCAACAACCATCTTGGCTATTTTATCCTTGCTTTGGCAATGCGCAGCCTGTTCGGCTCTCAGCTCTTCGACCGCCTTTAGAGCGGCCGCATCACTCTTCCTGGCTTGTTCCTTGGCTCGGGCAAGTTCCGCCCGAAGGGTCTTCACAGCGGCAGCCCCATCTGCAGTCACAACATATTAAAGATACTAGCATCATGCTCCTCTTAATATGTGTTGATCACCAGAGAAAACGCATACCCTGTGCCTCATCAAGCCGCTTGTTTACAAGCACGATGTCGGCATCTGCCGCATCAAGTTGCCGCTTCAGCTCGGCAAACTCACCAGTCTGGCTAGCCACCGGACCTCCAGCCACCTGCACATGAAGGCGGCCTGATTATTACCTGGGACTATGATCCTCTGTTTGCCGCCGTTCTCGACAGCAACCAGAGTCTCAGGGGCTACTATCTGCATAGGGCACACCTAACGTGTGCGCTACCGTAAAAAACATACACTATTTCACGTACCTCAAAGCCTTTCAGCAGACTCATAAAAGCTTCATGCAACCCGCTTTCGGGGGATGAAATCGTCTCAACCACTGTGCCCATTAAAGCACGATGCGTTCCGAGACAGCCGCTTGCTCCAGAAGATTCATCAGTGCGTCCGATCGCACACTGGACGGTTTCGGACTCTTTCTGTGGCTCTCCTTAGGAGCCAAATATTCCGGACTTCGGGGGGCCGAAGGGTTACCCTCTGGCCTTGGCGGATCAGTAGAAATCCTCCGTGACGACACCTCAGGGTCGCCCGCTTCACGAGGCAGGGAGGCACAGGGAGGTGTTTCGCTCTCCATCATCTCCGGAAGAAGATCCCCCGAAGACGAACTCTGTCGAGAAGGGCTACGATCCGAACTACAAGTTGTACGCTTCGGTTATCGTTCTCGGAAACAAGGCAGGACATATTTACTATAAAGTACTTTCGTTTACTTACAGCTCGGTAGAGGGCTGGTCCCCTTGTGGGTACTGTGCGGTAAGGATGCCCTCCAGGGTAGGACCCTCCGACAAAGGATTCTTCCCTCGCTTGGAGACCATTACTTCCAAGTCTTCAGAGGCGGTCCTCTTCCTTCCCTGGGGAGAGGGAATTTTAGATTCTTCCCCCCGGTTATCCTCCTTCGAGGAGGCACTTATTCCCCCGGTTTGGATGAATAGTAAGTGAGGCTCGCTCTCGGCCTCTTTGTTCCTCCCTTTACCTTCCCCTGATGGCGCTTGATAAGGCGCAAGCTCAAGCATCCTGGCTAGTACAGGATCCGGTGAGCCCTCGGGAAGGGGGGCCGGACACCTGATCATCTTCGCCTTTTTTATCCAGTCCTGGTCAAAAGGCGACTTTTCAGAATGATGTTGTGATAAATTAAAAGACAACGTGTTCGGCCACGGAATTACTTACTTGAGTGTCTGGACGATTGCGGTTCAGACCCGCATCCTCGGAGGTGTCCGGACACTCTATTTGTGATCCAAAGAACGATCTGTACATCTCTTCGAGCGTCACGCCGAAGAAGTGCTGAATAGTTTGCGGTCCTTCCGGGTTGAAGTCCCACATACGGAGAGGTCGATGTTTGCAAGGCAGGGCTTGACGAACTAGCATAACTTGCATTACCTAACAAGGCTGACATCTCTCTCGTAGAGATCTCGGATGCGACTCTGCTATGTCGGCACATCATTTACTGCCCCCCAGTCCAGCCCCTTGTTGACCCATGACGCCAGTTGTGGCGGGGGGCCCGAGCGGAAGGCAGGGGCGGTTACCCACTTGGTACCCCGGGGAGCTGTGATATAAAACCACTCCCGTTGCCATAAACTGGACACCTCCGGGAAGGAAACCTTTGGCCATGGAACATTGGCGCCTTTTCTTAATACGACACCTCCGCACTCTGCATGTCGCCCCTTAATCATCTTCGGCTTCATATTAAAGGTGTTGAGCCATAGGCCGAAGTGTGAGGTAATGCGGAGGAAGGCTTCACACACGACGATGAACGACGAGATGTGAAGAATGGAATCAGGAGCCAGATCATGGAAATCGAGCCCGTAGTAGAACATGAGCCCTCTGACAGAGGGATCTAGACTGAAACCTAGCCCTCAGAGGAAGTGGGAGACGAATACGACACTCTCGCCAAGTTCGGGAGTGGGAATGACCTGCCCTCGAGCAGGCAGCCTGTGCGAGATTTCGCCGGTCAAATACCTAGCCTCTGTTAGCTTCTTGATGTCCTCCTCTTTGACGGAGGAGGGCACCCACCGACCTTGAAGGTTGGATCCAGACATGATTGTAGGTCCGAAGCGCCTAGCCTGAGCCTTGGGTGTTGGAACTCGAGGTGGGGGAGGATTCGATTGAGCGCGAGAGGAAGGAGACAGGCCTAGGCCTCTTTATAAAGGGGATGAATACCAAGCGTCCTCCGCGTGGCCATTTGGGACTTGCCTAAATCGAGGAGTCATACCAACGGGCACGATTGGGTTACCTATACCCGTATTGATGAGAATCCCGTGAAAAAATGGACACGATCTCTGCTTCGACATGACGTGCCAATAAAAACCGCCTCGCAACACGTGCAGTGGCAGGCTCGGAAAAACGGTTCGTCATGACCAGACCACGGCAATACGTCACATTATGAAAAGCGGTCGGCAAATTGGATTTGTGGAAATATTATTCTCTCTACGGTGGTATGTGGAATTTGTTTTGCAGAGTCGGACACTATCCTTGTGTTCAAAATCTTCTATGGAGTATTCGGAGGAGGAACCCGCCTTGCAATGCCGAAGACAATCTGTGCGCCGGACTCATCGTCATTGAAGCCTGGTTCAGGGGCTACTAAGGGAGTCCTGGATTAGGGGGTCCTCGGACAGCCGGACTATATCCTTTGTCCGGACTGTTGGGCTATGAAGATACAAGATTGAAGACTTCGTCCCGTGTCCGGATAGGACTCTCCTTGGCGTGGAAGGCAAGCTTGGCAATACGGATATGTAGATCTCCTCCCTTGTAACCAACTCTGTGTAACCCTAGCCCCCTCCGGTGTCTATATAAACCGGTGGGTTTAGTCCGTAGGACAACAACAATCATACCATAGGCTAGCTTCTATGGTTTAGCCTCTACGATCTCGTGGTAGATCAACTCTTGTAATACTCATATCATCAAGATCAATCAAGCAGGAAGTAGGGTATTACCTCGATCGAGAGGGCCCGAACCTGGGTAAACATTGTGTCCCCCGCCTCCTGTTACCATCCGTCTTGGACGCACAATTCGGGACCCCCTACCCGAGATCCGCCGGTTTTGACACCGACAGCGATGGCCTTCGATAGTCGATGGCTGTGTGCTCGGCCTCATGGACTACTGAAACAGCCTTCCATAATTTAGCACTCAAATATGTTTGCTGAATTAGCTTTAAATATATTTCGTTACTTAGATCTGCTCGTCCAAATATCTTGCCATAGCTTTAGACATCGACCTAGGTATATTTTTCTGGACTTCATAGAAAAGGAATATATGTTTTTCCCATAATATCTAGTAGAAGAACTAATTTGTATGTCTAACAGATGGACAGGACTTGGATAACTTCTGCTCGAAGATTCTCCGCTGCATATGTCGAGGGGGTTGAAAACTTCATGAACTTTACCAGAGCTGAGTACGGTGGTCCGAAATCAGATGTGCTCTGCCCGTAGCAGTTGTATGAATTCAGTTACAAGACCCCAGTCAACTGTGCAAAATCATCTACACTTGTATGGGATGTCGGTCACATATACTAGGTGGGTTCATCATGGTGAAGCTGTGAACGTCAATGCACTACAAAAAAATAGACACATCCGTGACATTTTGGGCCGAACGAATTTTTTTCTGTCATACTTATGACACTTCTATGACGATAATTGTGAAAAAACCCGGTATCATCATAGATGTGGTGGGGTCCTACTTCTATGACAAAACATCATGACAGAAAATGGGCTTTTCGTCCTGGGCAGGCCAGAGACGCAGCTGCATGACATTCTTTGGGCCGTTCATGACGGTAAAAACCGTGGTAGAAGCGAGGGCGAGGAAAATATCGAGGTGTTCCCGGTTACGGTGGTTGGTCGGGGCCGAGCGATGCGCATTTCTCTCGTACACGTAGCGCGTGGGTGCGAGGCGTTGGGCTCTAACTGAACCCGAGCGAGGCGTTGGGCTCTAACTGAACCCGAGCGATTGCACTGCAGGCTACGCGTTACTGAACCCGAGTGATCGATCGATGGCTGTTAACTGAACCCGATCGAGCGATTCCTTCGCTACTGCTGCTAACCGAAGCCGATCGATGCTACCTCTGGATGAACAGTGAGCATTGCTGGGGGGGTTTGGATGAACAGTTCCCGGTGGGGGTGGATGAACAGGACCCCGTGGTGTTGCCTCTGGATGAACAGGACCCCGACCGATCGAGCTGGTTGGGGCTGGATGAACAGGACCCCGTGGAGGGCAGGATGAACAGGACCACCCTGTGGAGGGCAGGATGAACAGTAGACGGTGGAGGGCTGGATGAACAGTACCCAGTGGAGGGGTGGTTGAACAGTAGCTGGTGGAGTAGCGCGCGGTGGAGGCTGGATGAACAGGAGCCCGTGGATGAACAGTCGTAGGTGGAGGCTGGAGGAGGTCGACGGTGGATGAACAGTAGCCCGTGGAGGCTGGAGGGGGTCGACAATGGAGATGAACTGTATCCTGTGGAGTCCCATTTTGCGGTACGCCACACCCCTCCCGATGAACAGCACCCCCGTTTCGACCGTAGCGCTCCAACACAAGTTCGTTTCCTCCGTTTTGCGGTATGGCACACCCCTCCCGATCAACAGGACCGCCGTTTCGACCGTAGGAGGTCCGTTTCCTCCGTTTTGCGGTACACCAGACCCCTCCCGATGAACAGGATCCCGTTTCGAATGTGGCCGGTCGAACACAAGGCCGTTTCCTGCGTTCTGCGGTACGCCAGGCCTCGTTTCCATCGGTTGTTCCGTCCAAGCCCTCCCAATGAACACGACGACGCATTCCGTTCCGACCCAGCCGGTTGGCTCCCCATGAACACGACGATGCAGTTTCTCCATTCCGACCCAGCCATGTACACGAGCCATAGCCGTACGTATGCGCGAGTAGGCGTTCGAGACCCTGCCCGTATGTACGTACGTGGCCGTATTTTCTTTCTTGCACACTTGTCGCTGTATGTACGTGTACATGTGCTACCTCTTGAGCACTGCGTTGGTTTTCCCTTGAAGAGGAAAGGGTGATGCAGTAAAGTAGCGTAAGTATTTCCCTCAGTTTTTGAGAACTAAGGAATCAATCCAGTAGGAGACTACGCTCGAGTCCCACGCACCTACACAAACAAATAAGAACCTTGCAACCAACGCGATAAAGGGGTTTTCAATCCCTTCACGGTCACTTACGAGAGTGAGATCTGATAGAGAAGATAAGATAATATTTTTGGTATTTTTATTATAAAGAGTAAAAGTAAAGAAAGCAAAATAAACAGTAATGGAAATAACGGGAGATTAATATGATGGAAAATAGACCCGGGGGCCATAGGTTTCACTAGTGGCTTCTATCAAGA
This sequence comes from Aegilops tauschii subsp. strangulata, assembly GCF_002575655.3. Classification (NCBI taxonomy): domain Eukaryota; kingdom Viridiplantae; phylum Streptophyta; class Magnoliopsida; order Poales; family Poaceae; genus Aegilops; species Aegilops tauschii. Next base: position 192,119,826 of record NC_053037.3, read on the forward strand.
TAGCATAAGTATTACTGTGGGTAAACGAATTACTGTCGAGCAATTGATAAAGTTCAGCATAGTTATGAGAATATCTAGGTATGATCATGTATATAGGCATCACGCCCGTGACAAGTAGACCGAAACGATTCTGCATCTACTACTATTACTCCACACATCGACCGCTATCCAGCATGCATCTAGAGTATTAAGTTCATAAGAACAGAGTAACGCTTTAAGTAAGATGACATGATGTAGAGGGATAAACTCATGCAATATGATATAAACCCCATCTTTTTATCCTCAATGGCAACAATACAATACGTGCCTTGCTGCCCCTGCTGTCACTGGGAAAGGACACCGCAAGATTGAACCCAAAGCTAAGCACTTCTCCCATTGCAAGAAAGATCAATCTAGTAGGCCAAACCAAACTGATAATTCGAAGAGACTTGGAAACATAACCAATCATACATAAAAGAATTCAGAGAAGATTCAAATATTGTTCATAGATAATATTGATCATAAACCCACAATTCATCTGATCTCGACAAACACACCGCAACAGAAGAGCTACATCAAATAGATCTCCAAGATAATCGAGGAGAACTTTGTATTGAGATCCAAAGAGAGAGAAGAAGCCATCTAGCTAATAACTATGGACCCGAATGTCTGAGGTAAACTACTCACACATCATCAGAGAGGCTATGGTGTTGATGTAGAAGCCCTCCGTGATCGATGCCCGCTCCGGCAGGACGCCGAAAAAGGCCCCAAGATGGGATCTCACGGGTACAGAAAGTTGCGGCGGTGGAATTAGGTTTTCGTGGGTGCTTCTGATGGTTTGGGGGTACGTAGGTATATATAGGAGGAAGAAGTAGGTCGGTGGAGCCATGAGGGGCCCACGAGGGTGGAGGGCGCGCCCTGGGGGGTAGGCGCGCCCCTACCTCGTGGCTTCCTCGTCTGTTGCTTGACGTCCACTCCAAGTCCTCTGGATCACGTTTGTTCCAAAAATCACGTTCCCGAAGGTTTCATTCCGTTTGGACTCCGTTTGATATTCTTTTCCTTCGAAACACTGAAATAGGCAAAAAACAACAATTTGGGCTGGGCCTCCGGTTAATAGTTTAGTCCCAAAAATAATATAAAAGTGTATAAATAAGCTGAGTAAACATCCAAAACAGAATATATAATAGCATGGAACAATAAAAAATTATAGATACATTGGAGACGTATCAAGCATCCTCAAGCTTAATTCCTGCTCGTCCTCAAGTAGGTAAATGATAAAAACAGAACTTTTGATGTGGAATGCTACCTAGCATATTCCTTTATGTAATTCTCTTATTTGTGGTATGAATATTCAGATCCGAAAGATTCAAGATAAAAGTTTAGTATTGACTTAAAAATAATAATACTTCAAGCATACTAACTAAGCAATCATGTCTTCTCAAAATAACATGGCCAAAGAAAGTTATCCCTACAAAATCATATAGTCTGACTATGCTCTATCTTCATCACACAAAGTATTTAATCATGCCCAACCCTGATGACAAGCCAAGCAATTGTTTCATACTTTTGATGTTCTCAAACTTTTTCAATCTTCACGCAATACATGAGTGTGAGCCATGGACATAGCACTATATGTGGAATAGAATGGTGGTTGTGGAGAAGACAAAAAAGGAGAAGATAGTCTCACATCAACTAGGCGTATCAATGGGCTATGGAGATGTCCATCAATAGATATCAATGTGAGTGAGTAGGGATTGCCATGCAACGGATGCACTAGAGCTATAAGTGTATGAAAGCTCAACAAAAGAAACTAAGTGGTGTGCATCCAACTCGCTTGCTCAAGGAGACCTAGGGCATTTTGAGGAAGCCCATCATTGGAATATACAAGCCAAGTTCTATAATGTAAAATTCCCACAAGTATATGAAAGTGACAACATAGGAGACTCTCTATCATGAAGATCATGGTGCTACTTTTGAAGCACAAGTGTGGTAAAAAGATTGTAACATTGTCCCTTCTCTCTTTTTCTTTCATTTTTTTGGGCCTTTTCTCTTTTTTTATGGCCTCTTTTTTTTCGTCCGGAGTCTCATCTTGACTTGTGGGGGAATCATAGTCTCCATCATCCTTTCCTCACTTGGGACAATGCTCTAATAATGATGATCATCACACTTTTATTTACTTACAACTCAAGAATTACAACTCAATACTTAGAACAAAAATATGACTCTATGTGAATGCCTTCGGCAGAGTACCGGGATATGCAATGAATCAAGAGTGACATGTATAAAAATTATGAAAGGTGGCTTTGCCACAAATACGACGTCAACTACATGATCATGCAAAGCAATAAGACAATGATGAAGCGTGTCATAGCAAACGGAACGGTGGTAAGTTGCATGGCAATATATCTCGGAATGGCTATGGAAATGCCATAATAGGTATGTATGGTGTCTGTTTTGAGGAAGGTATATGGTGGGTGTATGATACCGGAGAAAAGTGCGTGGTATTAGAGAGGCTAGCAATGGTGGAAGGGTGAGAGTGCGTATAATCCATGGACTCAACATTAGTCATAAAGAACTCATATACTTGTTGCAAAAATCAATTAGTTATCGAAACAAAGTATTACGCGCATGCTCCTAGGGGGATAGGTTGGTAGGAAAAGAGCATCGCTCATCCCCGACCGCCACTCATAAGGAAGACAATCAATAAATAAATCATGCTCCGACTTCATCACATAACGGTTCACCATACGTGCATGCTACAGGAATCACAAACTTTAACACAAGTATTTCTCAAATTCACAACTACTCAACTAGCATGAATCTAATATCACCATCTTCATATCTCAAAACAATTATCAAGCACCAAACTTCTCATAGTATTCAACGCACTTATAAGAAGGTTTTTACTAATCTTGGATGCCTATCACTTTAGGACTAATTTCTCAATTTAAGCAAGTTACCATGATGTTTTGTAGGACTCTCAAAATAATATAAGTGAAGCATGAGAGAACAACAGTTTCTATAAAACAAAACCACCGCCGTGCTCTAAAAGATATAAGGGAAGCACTAGAGCAAAAACTATATAGCTCAAAAGATACAAGTGAAGCACATAGAGTATTCTAATAAATTCCGAATAATGTGTCTCTCTCTCAAAAGGTGTGTACAGCAAGGATGATTGTGGTAAACTAAAATCAAAGACTCTAAATCATACAAGACGCTCCAAGCAAAACGCATATCATGTGGTGAATAAAAATATAGCTCCAAGTAAAGTTACCGATGGATGGAGACGAAAGAGGGGATGCCTTCCGGGGCATCCCCAAGCTTTGGTTTTTTGGTGTCCTTAGATTTACCTTGGGGTGCCTTGGGAATCCCCAAGCTTAGGCTCTTGCCACTCCTTATTCCATAATCCATCAAATCTTTTACCCAAAACTTGAAAACTTCACAACACAAAACTTAACAGAAAATCTCATGAGCTCCGTTAGCGAAAGAAAACAAAACACCACTTCAAGGTACTGTAATGAAATCATTCTTTATTTATATTGGTGTTAAACCTACTGTATTCCAACTTCTCTATGGTTTATAAACTATTTTACTAGCCATAGATTCATCAAAATAAGCAAACAACACACGAAAAAAATCTGTCAAAAACAGAACAGTCTGTAGTAATTTGTAACTAACGCAAACTTCTGGAACTCAGAAAAATCTTCCAAAATAGGACGACCAAGATAATTTGTTTATTGATCTGCTGCAATTGGAATCAGTATTTTATCACGTTCTGGTGATTTTTAACAATTGTTTTCGTGAACAGAAAGTTTCTGGAATTTTCAGCAAGATCAAATAACTATCATCCAAGAAGTTCCTATATGTTTAACTTGGCACAAACACTAATTAAAACACACAAAAATCTAACCAGAGGCTAGATCAAAGATTTATTCCTAAACAGAACCAAAAGGCAAAAAACTAAAAATAAAATTGGGTTGCGTCCCAACAAGCGCTATCGTTTAACGCCCCTAGCTAGGCATAAAAACAAGGATAGATCTAGGTATTGCCATAATAATGATAAGGCAAATCATGAAAACTTCTCTCATATTCTCTACGTTCAGCAGCAAGTTTACTTTCAGGCTAGCAAAAATAATCAAAAGGGCTAAATTTACTGGGACAAAAGTCCCCAAGATCAATCTCGGGAGGTATGGGTTACTCCTTTGGCCCCTTATATTGCACAACCAGTTCATCATTACAAGCATTCTTTTGGCAAAAAGTCACAAGCCTTTGTTCAAGAGAAAAACCTAACCCATTATTCTGAATGGCAAAATCATCATTAAGTTCAGAAATTCTATCAATTAGAACATTGGCTGGAACCTTTTTTCTAAGATTTTCATTATAAGCAACATGATCCAAATATTGTAAACGCATTTTGTCTTCTTGGTTAAAAAGGATAGCTTCTATGGGAGGACGACCAGCATCTACCCTATAATGCATGAAAATTTCTTTAGATTCTTTCATTATAAATCTGAACTCATAAGCCAAAAAGATAGTAGCGGCACGCTTAACAGAAGAGTGCTCAATATTAGAAAATTCTAGGAAAATTCTTTGTATGCAAGGATGCATATGAAGAAATTGCCTTTCAAGTTCAACTACGAGCAAAGATATCGCATCCGCAAGGCTACTAGTTCTATGAAGAATAGAGCCACCCATGATGGGCAAAGCACCGGCACAAGTAGGAGACTACGCTCGAGTCCCACGCACCTACACAAACAAATAAGAACCTCGCAACCAACGCGATAAAGGGGTTGTCAATCCCTTCACGGTCACTTATGAGAGTGAGATCTGATAGAGACGATAAGATAATATTTTTGGTATCTTTATGATAAAGAGTAAAAGTAAAGAAAGTAAAATAAACGGTAATGGAAATAACGACAGATTAATATGATGGAAAATAGACCCGGGGGCCATAGGTTTCACAAGTGGCTTCTCTCAAGATAGCATAAGTATTACGGTGGTAAATGAATTACTGTCGAGCAATTGATAGAATTGAGCATAGTTATGAGAAAATCTAGGTATGATCATGTATATAGGCATCACGTCCGTGACAAGTAGACCAAAACGATTCTGCATCTACTACTATTACTACACACATCGACCGCTATCCAGCATGCATCTAGAGTATTAAGTTCATAAGAACAGAGTAACGCTTTAAGTAAGATGACATGATGTAGAGGGATAAACTCATGCAATATGATATAGACCCCATCTTTTTATCCTCGATGGCAAAAATACAATACGTGCCTTGCTGCCCCTGCTGTCACTGGGAAAGGACACCGCAAGATTGAACCCAAAGATAAGCACTTCTCCCATTGCAAGAAAGATCAATATAGTAGGCCAAACCAAACTGATAATTCGAAGAGACTTGCAAAGATAACCAATCATACATAAAGGAATTCAGAGAAGATTCAAATATTGTTCATAGATAATCTTGATCATAAACCCACAATTCATCGGATCTCGACAAACACACCGCAAAAGAAGAGTTACATCAAATAGATCTCCCAGAGAATCGAGGAGAACTTTGTATTGAGATCCAAAGAGAGATAAGAAGCCATCTAGCTAATAACTATGGACCCGAAGGTCTGAGGTAAACTACTCACACATCATCGGAGAGGCTATCATGTTGATGTAGAAGACCTCCGTGATCGATGCCCCCTTCGGCAGGACGCCGAAAAAGGCCCCAAGATGGGATCTCACGGGTACATAAGGTTGCGGCGGTGGAATTAGGTTTTCGTGGGCGCTTCTGATGGTTTGGGGGTACGTAGGTATATATAGGAGGAATAAGTAGGTCGATGGAGCCACGAGGGGCCCACGAGGGTGGAGGGCGCGGCCTGGGGGGTCAGCGCGCCCCCCTACCTTGTGGCTTCCTCGTCTCTTGCTTGACGTCCACTCAAAGTCCTTTGGTTCACGTTTGTTCCAAAAATCACGTTCCCGAAGGTTTCATTCCGTTTGGACTCCGTTTGATATTCTTTTCCTTCGAAACACTGAAATTGGTAAAAAAACAGCAATTTGGGTTGGGCCTCCAGTTAATAGGTTAGTCCCAAAAATAATATAAAAGTGTATAAATAAGCCCATTAAACATCCAAAACAGAATATATAATACCATGGAACAATCAAAAATTATAGATACGTTGGAGACGTATCAACATGCTACGTGCGCGCCTCTACTACGACACGTGCACGCCTCTACATCGACCAGTATGTACGTACACGTTCGCGACCAAAATGACAATGCTACGTACGCTTCGACCAGGTGGGTCCCGACTGTCAGGCACTTCCTTGCATGCGAAGATGCAGCTGGTGGGTCCCAGCAGTCAGGGGGCGAATCATTTTTTTTTGCCCGGACGCACTTCCTTGCGTGCGAAGATGTAGCTGGTGGGTCCCAGCAGTCAGGGGGAAACATTTTTTTCGCGAAATACGATGGCCTGTCCGGTGGGTCCCCGCTGTTAGGTGGAGGAATAATTATTTTGCGCGTAATAAGGAGGCACTTCCTTGCTGCGGCCGTGGACCCAGCTGTCAGCCTCTCCACGTAAAGTCCACGCCCGATGGAAGCCGTTCCTTGACCACGTCGACCACGCCGCGCCGAGAGCACCAGGGCGGTGGATGACGGCGAGGCCTAGGAATGGGACGATGCGGAGCCAGGGAAGACGTGGCAGTGGATGCCCACAAAGAGAGGAGTACGAGGGTTCAATGGTTCGGTTGCGGTGTGAGGCTGCCGTCGCCGCAGAATAACAGGGGTTGTGGGTGAGTAGAGGGATGGCCTGGCCAGTGGTGGGAGTAGTAGGGGGCGGTGAGGCCTCCGCGGCATTGCAGCCGGCCATGGGAGGTAGCAGCACGAGGCATGACCGGCACTGGTTTGGGCGGCTGGAGCAAGAAGACCAGAGGATGAAGAAGCACTATGGCCGTTGGACGGACATCGTACGGTCAATGGAGCTAGAATCGTGCATATTGACTAAGTTGACAAAGCCCTCCGTCCCCGTCAAATTAGTAGGCCCACAAGTCAGCCTCCCACTATACTGGGTCCCAGCTAGCAGGGGGAGTATTCATTTTTTGTGCGTAATAAGGAGGCACTTCCGGTGGATCCGAGCTGACAGCGGGGGGAACGGTTTTTTCACGAAATACGGTGGCCTGTCTGGTGGGTCCCAGCAGTCAGGGGGGAAACGTTTTTTTTGCCAAATACGGTGGCCCGTCCGGTGGGTCCCTGCTGTCAGGTGGAGGAATAATTATTTTCCACGTAATAAGGAGGCACTTCCTTGCGGCTGCCGTGGACCCAGCTGTCAGCCTCCCACGATAGTACTCTTCCGATGGAAGTCGTTCCTTGACCACGTTGACCATGTTGTGCCGAGAGCACCAGGGCGGTGGACGATGGCGAGGCCTAGGAAGGGGACGACACGGAGCCGGGAAAGACGCGGCAGTGGAAGCCCTCGCGAAGAGGCGTACGAGGTTTCACTGGTTCGGCTGCGTTGGGAGGCTGCCGTCGCCACAGGGCCTGGCCAGCGGTGGGAATAGTAGGGGGCGGTGAGGCCTCCGCGGCAGCACAGCCGGCCACGGGAGGCCGGAGCATGCGGCACGACCGGCGCTGCTTTGGGCGGCTGGAGCAAGAAGACCAGAGGTTGAAGAAGCACTACGGCCGTTGGATGGGCATCGTACGGTCACTGGAGCTAGAACCGTTCATATTGACTAAGTTGGAAAAGCACTCCGTCCCGGTCAACTTAGTAGGCCCACAAGTCAGCCACCCACCAAGGTGGGTCCCAGCTAGCAGGGGGAGTATTCATTTTTTTGTGCGTAATAAGGCGGCATTTCTGGTGGGTCCGAGCTGACATCGGGGTGAACGTTTTTTTCCTGAAATGCGGTGGCCCGTCTGGTGGGTCCCAGCAGTCAGGGGGAGACATTTTTTTCACCAAATACGGTGGCCCGTCTGGTGGGTCCCTACTGTCAGGTGGATGAATAATTATTTTCCGCATAATAAGGAGGCACTTCCTTGCGGCTGTCGTGGACCCAGCTGTCAGCCTCTCCATGTACAGTACTCTTCTGATGGAAGTCGTTCCTTGACCATGTTGACCACGCCGCACTGAGAGCACCATGGCGGTGGACGACGGCGAGGCCTAGGAAGGGGACGAACGGAGCCGGGGAAGACGCGACAGTGGATGCCCACGCATAGAGGAGTATGAGGGTTCACTGGTTCGCTGCGGTGTGAGGCTGCCACTGCCGAAGAATAACAGGGGGTGTGGGTGAATAGAGGGATGGCCTGGCCAACGGTGGGAGTAGTAGGGGGCGGTGAGGCCTGCGCCGCATCGCAGCCGGCCACAGGAGGCAGGAGCACGAGGCACGACCCGCGCTGGTTTGGGCGGCTGGAGCAGGAAGACCAGAGGTTGAAGAAGCACTACGTACGGCCGTTGGATGGACATGGTACGGTCACTGGAGCTAGAATCGTGCATATTGACTAAGTTGACAAAGCCCTCCGTCCCCGTCATCTTAGTAGGCCCACAAGTCAGCCTACCACTATACTAGGTCCCAGCAAGCAGGGGGAGTATTCATTTTTTTGTGCGTAATAAGGACGCACTTCCTTGCGTGCGAAGATATAGCTGGTGGGTCCGAGCTATCAACGGCGGTAACGTTTTTTTGCGAAATACAGAGGCCCTTCGGTGGGTCCCAGATGTCTGGTGGAGGAATCATTATTTTGCGCGTAATAAGGAGGCATTTCCTTGCGTGCAGCCGTGGACCCAGTTGTCAGCCTCTCCACGTACAGTCCACTTCAGATGCATGTCGGTCGTTGACCACGTTGACCAGGCCGCGCCGAGAGCACCTGGGCGGTGGACGACGGCGAGGCCTAGGAAGGGAACGACACGGAGGCAGGGAAGACTCGGCAGTTGTTTCCCACGCGGAGGGGAGTACGACTGTACAAGGGTTTACTGGTTCATCTGCCGTCGCCGGAGAATAACAGCAGGTGTGGGTGAGTAGAGGGATGGCTAGGCCAGCGATGGGAGTACGGTGGGGCGGTGAGGCCTGCGTGGCAGCACAACCGGCCGCAGGGAGGAGGGAGCAGGCAGTCCCGCTGGTGCTTGTTTGAGCGGCTGGAGCAGGAAGAGCAGAGATTGAAGAACCACGACGGCCGTTGGATGGACATCCAATAGTCACTGCTTGTGCGTCAACCTTTTTTTAGGAAAGCCTCAAATCTGTGGAAAACAGCATACAACCCATCTGCCATTATTTCTAATAATTTACAGCCCATTTTCTAATTCTTAAGGTTTTTTTGGAGCCCATATTCTTGTTGTTAGCATTACAGCCCATATTGTGGCCGCGGTTAAAAAATTATATGAAATTTTGCATATTTCGGTGCGGTCCGAACTGTTTTTAATCTCGAAATTTCGAGTCACATTCAAACTAATTTTAAAAATAAATGTATATCAACATAAAATCCAAAAAATTGTCCACGCATGAAAATTAATGCAATTTAAAATCTCAAAATGAAAAAAAAGAAATTTGAAACTAATTGCCGGTTTGATGTGTTTTAAAAATGTACAGCCCATTTCTCATTACCGATAGGCCATTTTCTCGTCCAGCCAAATGAAGCTCTCCTTGTCTTGAAAGATTTGCAGCCCAACAGGCCTGACAAAGCGACTTATTTGGCAAATCACAAAAAAACTGGGCTAGCCATTTTCAAAAAGAAAAAAAACTACTGGGCTGGTCTGTGGTAAACATAAAAGAGAAGGTTGTCTAGACAGGCCAGAGTGCCCCGCACAGCCCAGTTGACACCCTGCTTCCATCTCAAAAACAAATTAGATAAATGCCACTCCAATTATGGCGATTCATAAAAATGCCACTACAATTTCCAAACTTTGAAAAATGCCACCGCAATTTTTGCAAACTTTGGAAAACGCCACTGCAATTTGCAAACTTTGAAAAACGCCACTCCAGACTTCAAAAAATTCCACTGGAAATGGCATGAAATGGCATTTTTCAAAGTTTGGAAATTGCAGTGGCATTTCTCAGAAACACCAGATTTGGAGTGGCATTTATCAAAATAACCCAAAACAAAAATAACTGGGCGAGCTGCTGGGTCCCTGGTGTCAGCCGCTCGTTGTGCAATTCTCTCGTTTATTGACTACGTTTACAATGGCATGGGACCCAGATGTTAGAAATCCATTAGGAGGAGCCATTTTTTTATTGGCTTGAAATAAGGAGGCACTTGCTTGTGTACTGCCATGACCTTGGCTGGTCCCTGCTGTCATCCTCTCCATGTACAATCATCTCCTGACTTGCCATAGGTGCGATAGGACGCGTTGCTCACGTGCGTTGGCCCTTTCCATGCCGGCATGGTCCACCGAAGCTTCGGCTTCTAAGCGGGAAACCCACTTGACGAGCTGGTAGTAAAAATCGGCGTTGCGAACGTGTGCGTGCCAGACAGCCTCCAGGGCTATTTGCCGGGCGCTGGCCTCCACGTAGTCGGCCCAGTTGCGGGCGCTCTGCTCGCGACTCAGAGCATCGGTGCGCTGCTGCTCCATGTCCTGCTGGCGGCGCAAATCAGCGATACGCTGCTCCTCCGCCAAGCGGTCGCGCTCCAACAACTCCTGCTCCTCCGCCAGGTGGTCGCGCTCCAACAAGTCCTCGATCTCCGCATTGCCATCTAAAGACCGATAGAATGCCTCCTCCCTCCGTCTGCCTTCTGGTGAAAAACCGAACACTAGTTCCGGCGATGACCGCCTCCGGCCTCGCCTATCGCGGACGGGCAGGGGCATGGCGGACGTGGCGAGAGCGAGGACAAGTGGCGAGGGACGTCGGGCCGGTGGGGGCTTATGAGAATAGGGCGAGTTGGGTCATGATGCCACCATAGAAGGCCGGGAAACAGTACTTATAGGCGGAAGGTAGCGCGACGGTCATCGGAATTCAATGCATAATTAAGCAGGCATGGCTTAGCGCGCCAGCTTGCCGTGGAAAACTACAGAAACTGAAATTCTGACTGTGCCGTCCCGTGCCGTCTGTGCTGGGTCATGACGGTCAAACGAGTGCACTCGAATCATCACCCTCCTTGTCATTAATGATTTCACGGATTTAAAAGGCCCGCAACAATTAAAGCGCATCTTTTTTCGCATCAGTTAGCTGCCTTAATTACGGCCGGCTGCATGCAGGCACTCAAAATTGCTCGCAGCCAGTACGCGGAGCAGCATGCAACGAGTCATAGCCGAGGGCATTAGTTGATGAACTTTAGCTGGGAGATAAGGCATTTGCGAACGTTTTCGCTGGCAGTTTCTTCAGATTCGCATGGCATTTTCTTCAGAGTAGCTTGTCAGTTTCTTCGGAGGTAGGCATTTTTATTCAAAAAACTGCCACTTCGGATCTTGCGTCGCAAATAAAACTGCCAGGAGCGCATTAGTAGGCTAGCTAGTGACCGATCAGTAACTTGTAAACACTGAGCGAACAGATATAAGGAACTGTTAATGCATCTCAATGATTCACAGATCATATACAAATATGTAGCTCCAAAAGCAAAGATCAGCCACAACTAAAACCAACTAGTACAATTCCCATACATAAGATCAACATGTTAATGCAACTCAATGATTCACAGATCATATACAAATATGTAGCTCCAAAAGCAAAGATCTAGAAAAAAACATATGTTCTTCCTACTAACATGGATGCTTCTCTTGGCCAACATTTAGTACAGACTGAAAGACAAATTTGTTTGTGAAGTCTACAATTCCTCTTGCAAACGTAAGTGATTTCACCAACAACTGGAACCATGAGAATGAACCACACATGATGGAGGAACATCCACTGCAATATGATTTGGTCTTCTCTCGATCACACCGCAAGAATATTTTCGGAATACAAACTTTAACTTAGGCAAAATGATGCCCATTGTGTAATCAGACCAAAGCAATGAAGCACCTAGTGTTGGCTAATAAATTGTACAGTACTACTTTTCTGCAGTCCATGAAGTGAGTATCCAATCTTTCTGTGTCTATTTTCAAATGGCACTGCATGCAGTGATTATACTATTCTCTTGTGCAGTTCAACCAAAATTGCGGTCACTTTGTGTGTTTGCCAAATAGCAACAGGCAGACATCTCTGTCTGCACAAATATCAAGCAGCTAGTAAACATATACCCCACCTTGTATTTTCGGTTTAAACATGTCTCTTCCGCTTAGCATCTGTCATGTTTTGCACTGGACAATTTGATACAGTCATGTTTTGCCCTGGACAATTTCATACTGAATTGATTTGCTTGTTCAGAGTAGAAATATAGTGCCTATTCTTCATCAGCCCAATGATATCCATGTTCGAAGTGATGGAAGAGGTGAAATCGATAGAACCGAAATTGAGCATCCAATCATTGAATCCTGTCCTGCACCTCCAATGTAGGTCCACCCTGCCAATAAATTCACATGCAAACCACTAGTATTACTATCTAATGACAGTACAAAAAGAGTAGCAAGATAGTAGCAAACCATGTACCTTTTTAATGTACAGATCATAGTGCCACCAATTGGATATAAAGGTTTGGAAGAAAAGATGCTCCTAATGTTGAACCAGTTGGACTTTTTGTGTAGTTCCACTAAAATCGAGCATCCCTGTTTGCATAGATATTGAAAAGTGTGATTACTATAAAAGTGGCACTAGTTGAAGCATAGACTCACAAATATAAGAATTCCAATTTCTTAATGGGAAAAGGTAGCAAGACTGTTTCTAACCACCTGTTTGAAGGAATAAATAAGGCAACAACGGCTGATGTCAGAAAGGCATATATAGTTCTTTCTGAAAGAATGATTGATTCCTGACCTTTACTCTTCTATTAAGCATATTTTGTGCAGTTCAACTAAAATAAAATGCCATCACCGCCTTGACAATTCAGTGACACTGTAACAAAAGGAAATGACTTAACATTACATCATGATGTCAGGTATGTAGCCGACATGCATTAGAGACAAACTTACAAACCTCCTCTGATAATATAATGAACATTAATTTTAACACCCATGGTCGCCCTCTCCGGACCTATTCCAACACCCGTTGCATGGACTTACAAACCTCCTCCGATAACATAATGAACATTAATTTTAACACCCATGGTCGCCCTCTCCGGACCTATTCCAACACCCGTTGCATGGTATTCAGGATGGATACTAGTGTGCTAGCGCCAACACCTTCTCCCTGGTTCAGTATTGATAGTCTTGGAGAAAACTCGCTCTTCCTTGGACCAAACTATCCAATGATGGTGAAAGGCAATCCAGCTGCTGTTGACACAACGTTACTACCATTTATGAGAAGCAATTGTATCTATACCTCAGACATTTCGGTGGTTCCCTATATGCCACTTCAGCATGGATGATCAGTCCTGTGTTGCTCTCGATATTGACAATAGCTGGCCCTTCCAAGAGCACCTATGGTTCAAAGCAAGCGTTTCCAACGCCGAGGATTGGTTGAGTTGAAGTTCATTTCATTGCTTGTTATTTGTTGTGTGATGAAAACTTTAGTATTTGCTAGAATGTTTTGTTGGAAATAATATATAATCCAACATGTATCCTCGTTGTCGTTGTGTGTTTATGACTTGTTGTATGTAATGAATGGTACATTTGCAAATGCATGTCATAGACTCCATTTATGAATGGTTTTCGAGTCACTTCTTGGAGTGTGAGTACCGTAGTAGTATAGCCAGCATCCGGTTAGTATATGAAGTTGCCACATCACATACAGCCAACCTAATATTGGAGTAAGCTAGCCCTCCACCGGCGCGCCGCTACAAATGGCGGAGGAAGTGAGAGGTCGCGTCACCTTGTGTCCAGATCTAAGATGCCACGTGTACCAGATGAATGACTCCAAGTTCGACCACCGTGATGCTAGGTGCGAGCCAAGGAACGCTGTTGGAGAGACCCCCCCCCTCATAATTTTCCTACATTGGTCGTTTGATTCATAGGATAGAATGCTATAGGATTTTTTCCTATGTAATCATGTTTTAATTGGCAATCTAGCATCCACTCCAACTTTTGTTTCACTTCCTTTGTTCCTACGAAGAGATTACTTGCTCTAAATGATGTGCCGCTGCACGAGCCGCCTATATTAATTAACCATGCTCTAAAAAGGTGGATCAACTTTGGCTATAGTAGTACTGTACTAGGTTAGTATGTGACCTTGCGCTTGGCTCTTCTCCTCTTCCGGAAGTCAATCAATAATGATGGTACTACAGTAGTACTTCTGGCAATCTGACACCAAATGAACTGATGCACGTCCACCGCTTGTAAGCAAAAGTTTCTCCTCGTGCTGCGAGCCACCGCGCACGCGTTGGCGAGGGAGAAGGCGTAGTAAGCAAGCTTCTCATCGTTCTGCGAGTTGACGGGACACATCAAAGTTATTTATTAGTACTCTCTTCAAGAAGGGCCGACCATGTCCATGGCTACCATCCCGTGCTCTGTCATTGAGTACGTGCACTATTCACGTGCCATCGAGGAGAAAAAATAATGCGTAGTACTATGTGCCATCGAAGTGCACGACTCACTTACGCACTGCATATCTTCATTTTCTTGCATGACACGCCACCTTGATGCTAGATGTCCCGCGTGTCATGGAGGCATATAGTATGATTTTGTAAAATGGAGGCATATAGATGTCCCGCGTGTCGGCAAAAGGATGAACAAAGCTCATGTCTTAAATGAAAGACTGGAAGAACATAGATTCCCGACGACCGAGAAGGAGCAACAAACCTCGGGGTGGAGCGTCTGCCTCATCATATTTTATATTATTCAGCGATATAAAATCAACCAAATCTCTCCACGTTCCTATACCATTCTATAGTATGAGAATAACTTTGAACGTAAGCCATTGATTCACTCTATCCAATGGTCATAGTTGGAAAACCCAAACAAAACCAAGCATTGGATCAACTATTTTTTCGAGATCAGCTCTTTTAGCACTTACCGCCTGCCCACCTAGCCCACCTATATATCCGCTCACGTGTGATGACCACAGGAGCTATCCACTCAGATTGTATGTTAAAAAAATAAAGGTCGATAACTAATGCGGCACCTCAGGCCAACGCGGCCAAATCGCATTTTGCACGAGAAATTACACACCATGTTTCGTTGACATGTGGTGCCGTTCCAACATGTTAGTGAGACTACGACGAGTCCTTTTGTACAATTTTCAAAAGGACGGGTAGGACGGGGCGCCTCTTCGTGTACCGTGGCAAACTGGCAACCGTCCACCGACTCTTCTCCTTTGCTTCTCGATTTGGAACCACTGTCGCACGCTCTTCCTCCTTCCTCCATTTGCCTTCAGCCTTCCTCCTGCCATTGTTCGATCGTCTTCTTCATGGAGGGAACAGGCCGGAAACGACCCCGTTATTCTTGCCATGATCTGAAAGATGACATGGTGGGGGAACTCATCGATCGGTGCGACGTCATCACCTCGGCTAGCATGGCAGGTTCGTTCAAGAACATTCTCGACTCAACTAATAACATCATTACAAGGAACCCAAAGGTCCAGGAGTGGTTTGATCTCCCCTATCTTCTTCGCCGTGACCCTGCTGACTGGCGCGGGGACGAGGGAAGCCTCGCCTTGTGCAAGTTGATGCCGCTTGATAATGATACGTATGATGTTAAGATGCCATCGCTTGAGGGCAAGGCTTGGGCAGGCGCAAATGGTGATTCGGTTGTTTATATTGGGTACAATTTCGAGTGGGAACTTGTGAATGTGTACACTCGTCAGTGGATTCCACTTCCAAAAATCTCCGAGTGCCCTGAGGTTGAGCACACAAATGATCTACGTACGTTCAAATATGATCATGGTGACTGTCGTCAATGGCAGATAGCAATTTCTCGAGTTCCCAACCGCTCTTGGAATTACAAGAACTATCAAGTTGTTGCTATCTTCGACAAGTTTGTTGCCGTCCTTCGTGGTTCGACTGGATGGATATTGCTCAAAAATCAGTTTCTATACACGGATGTGTACTATGATGCAATTGAATACGAGGGTCTTGTGTTTGCTGCCACCACTCGTGGCACTATTTTTGTATGGGATCCTCGTAGTTTCGGTGCGTTTGTCTTCCACCGTAATTATAATTGTTTCATCCACATGCAAGCGAGCTAGCAAGTTTCCCTTCTCTACTAATTAACCTTCTTCTTGTGTTTCCAAGGTCCTGTGAACATTCCACCACCTATACTTGAAAAAATTTATAACCAAGGGGGAGATGACGATGGTGATGATCACGAGCATGAGGACGAGCAGGGCCCATATGCTCACTGGGGGCTGGCTACTAATTCCAATGGATCACCACTTCTTGTCTGTATACAGCCCACTCCTGATGTTACTACTGAGGGAGCAGGTGTTGTCTCCCATGGTCGCACTCTCCGGACCTATTCCACCACCCGTTGCATGGTATTCAGGATGGATACTAGTGTGCTAGCGCCAACACCTTCTCCCTGGGACAATATTGATAGTCTTGGAGAAAACTCGCTCTTCCTTGGACCAAACTATCCAATGATGGTGAAAGGCGATCCAGCTACTGTTGACACAACGTTACTACCATTTATGGGAAGCAACTGTATCTATACCTCGGACATTTCGGTGGTTCCCTACCCTGGTCCTGATATATGCCGCTTCAGCCTGGATGATTAGTCCTGCGTTGCTCTCGATATTGACAATAGCTGGCCCTTCCAATAGCACCTATGGTTCAAAGCAAGTGTTTCCAACGCCGAGGATTGGTTGAGTTGAAGTTCATTTCATTGCTTGTTATTTGTTGTGTGATGAAAACTTTAGTGTTTGCTAGAATGTTTTGTTGGAAATAATCTATAATCCAACATGTATCCTCGTTGTCGTTGTGTGTTGATGACTTGTTGTATGTAATGAATGGTACATTTGCAAATTATGTCATAGACTCAATTTATGAATTGTTTTTGAGTCACTTCTTGGAGTGTGAGTACCGTAGTAGTATAGCCAGCATCCGGTTAGTATATGAAGTTGCCACATCACATAGAGCCAACCTAATATTGGAGTCTGCTAGCCCTCCACCGGCACGCCGCTAGAAATGGCGGAGGAAGTGAGAGGTCGCGTCACCTTGTGTCCAGATCTGAGATGCCACGTGTAAGATGAATGACTCGAAGTTCGACCACCGTGATGCTAGGTGCGAGCCAAGGAACACTGTTGGAGAGACTCCCCTCATAATTTTCCTACATTGGTCGTTTGATTCATAGTATAGAATGCTATAGGATTTTTCCTATGTAATCATGTTTTAAATTGGCAATCTAGCATCCACTCCAGCTTTTGTTTCACTTCCTTTGTTCCTACAAAGAGAGTACTTGCTCTAAATGATGTGCCGCTGCAAGAGCCGACTATATTAATTAACCATGCTCTAAAAAGGTGGACCAGCTTTGGCTATAGTAGTACTGTACAAGGTTAGTATGTGACCTTGCGCTTGGCTCTTCTCCTCTTCCGGAAGTCGAACAATAATGATGGTACTACAGTAGTACTTCTGGCAATCTGACACCAAATGAACGGATGCACGTCCACCGCTTGTAAGAAAAAGTTTCTCCTCGTGCTGCGAGCCACCGCGCACGCGTTGGCGAGGGAGAAGGCGTAGTAAGCAAGCTTCTCGTCGTTGTGCGAGTTGACGGGACACATCAAAGTTATTTATTAGTACTCTCTTCAAGAAGGGCCGACCATGTCCATGGCTACCATCCCGTGCTCTGTCATTGAGTACGTGCACTATTCACGTGCCATCGAGGAGAAAAAATAATGCGTAGTACTATGTGCCATCGAAGTGCACGACTCACTTACGCACTGCATATCTTCATTTTCTTGCATGACACGCCACCTTGATGCTAGATGTCCCGCGTGTCATGGAGGCATATAGTATGATTTTGTAAAATGGAGGCATATAGATGTCCCGCGTGTCGGCAGAAGGATGGACAAAGCTCATGTCTTAAATGAAAGACTGGAAGAACATAGATTCCCGACGACCGAGAAGGAGCAACAAACCTCGGGGTGGAGCGTCTGCACTCATAATATTTTATATTATTCAGCGATATAAAATCAACCAAATCTCTCCACATTCCTATACCATTCTATAGTATGAGAATAACTTTGAACGTAATCCATTGATTCACTCTATCCAATGGTCATAGTTGGAAAATCCAAACAAAACCAAGCATTGGGTCAACTATTTTTTCGAGATCAAATCTTTTCGCACTTACCGCCTGCCCACCTAGCCCACCTATATATCTGCTCACGTGTGATGACCACAGGAGCTATCCACTCAGAATGTATGTTAAAAAATAAAGGTCGATAGTTAATGCGGCACCTCGGGCCAATGCGGCCAGATCGCATTTTGCACGAGAAATTACACACCATGTTTCGTTGACATGTGGTCCCGTTCCAACATGTCAGTGAGACGACGACGAGTCCTTTTGTACAATTTTCGAAAGGACATGTAGGCCGGGGCGCCTCTTCGTGTACCGTGGCAAACTGACAACCGTCCATCGACTCTTCGCCTTTCCCTCTCGATTTGGAAGCGTTGTCGCACGCTCTTCCTCCCTCCTCCATTTGCCTTCACCCTTCCTTCTGCCATTGTTCGATCGTCTTCTCCATGGAGGGAACAAGCCAGAAACGACCCCGTTATTCTTGCCCTGATCTGAAGGATGACATGGCGGGGGAACTCATTGATCCGTGCGATGTCATCACCTCGGCTAGCATGGCAGGTTCGTTCAAGAACATTCTCGGCTCAACTAATAACATCATTACAAGGAACCCAAGGGTCCAGGAGCGGTTTGATCTCCCCTATCTTCTTCGCCGTGACCCTGCTGACTGGCGCCGGGGCGAGGGAAGCCTCGCCTTGTGCAAGTTGATGCCGCTTGATAATGAAACGTATGATGTTAAGATGCCATCGCTTGAGGGCAAGGCTTGGGCAGGCACAAATGGAGAATGGGTTGTTTATATTGGGTACAATTGCGAGTGGGAACTTGTGAATGTGTACACTCGTCAGTGGATTCCACTTCCAAAAATCTCCGAGTGCCCTGAGGTTGAGCACACAAATGATCTACGTACGTTCAAATATGATCATGGTGACTGTCATCTATGGCAGATAGCAATTTCTCGAGTTCCCAACCGCTGTTGGAATTACAAGAACTATCAAGTTGTTGCTATCTTCGACAAGTTTGTTGCCATCCTTCGTGGTTCGACAGGATGGATATTTCTCACAAATCAGTTTCTATACAAGGATGTGTACTGTGATGCAATTGAATACGAGGGTCTTGTGTTTGCTGCCACCACTCGTGGCACTGTTTTTGCATGGGATCCTCGTAGTTTCGGTATGTTTGTCTTCCACCGTAATTATAATTGTTTCATCCACATGCATGCGAGTTAGCAAGTTTCCCTTCTCTACTAATTAACCTTCTTCTTGTGTTTCCAAGGTCCTGTGAACATTCCACCACCTATACTTGAAAAAATTTATAACCAAGGGGGAGATGACGATGGTGATGATCACGAGCATGAGGACGAGTAGGGCCCATATGCTCACCGGGGGCTGGCAACTAATTCCAATGGATCACCACTTCTTGTCTGTATACAGCCCACTCCTGATGTTACTACTGAGGGAGCAGGTGTTGTCTCCCATGGTCGCACTCTCCGGACCAATTCCAACACCCGTTGCATGGAATTCGGGATGGATACTAGTGTGCTAGCGCCAACACCTTCTTCCTGGGACAATATTGATAGTCTTGGAGCAAACTCGCACTTCCTTGGACAAAACTATCCAATGATGGTGAAAGGCGATCCAACTGTTCTTGACACAACGTTACTATCATTTATGAGAAGCAACTGTATCTATACGTCGGACATTGCGGTGGTTCCCTACCCTGGTCGTGATATAGTAGGTCGCTTCAGCCTGGATGATCAGTCCTGCGTTCACTACTACAAAAACAGCTATAGCCAATATGGACACTAATGGCGCACTGTACATGTGGTGCACCATTACGAAATACTAATGGCGCACCATGTGTTGGTGCCCCATTAGTGTGCAAATACTAATGGCGCACCACATCCACGGTGCGCCATTAGTAATTATTTTTTAATTTTTTCAAAACTACTAATGGCGCACCGTGGGATGGTGCACCATTACTAGTTCAACTAGTAATGGCGCACCACTCCCACGGTGCGCCATTAGTAATTATGTTTCAATTTTTTTTCAATTTTTTTTATTTTTATTTTTAAACTACTAATGGCGCACCGTGGGATGGTGCACCATTACTAGTTCAACTAGTAATGGCGCACCACTCCCACGGTGCGCCATTACTAGTTGAACTAGTAATGGCGCACCACTCCCACGATGCGCCATTACTAGTTGAACTAGTAATGGCGCACCACTCACACGGTGCGCCATTAGTAATTTTGTTACAAATTTTGTTTCAATTTTTTTTTGAAAAACTACTAATGGCGCACGGTGGGGGTGGTGCGCCATTACTAGTTGAACTACTAATGGCGCACCACCCCCACGGTGCGCCATTAGTAACTTGGCCCATTCCACCGAATGCACCCCCCCTGTGGACTGCCTTTTTAGTTTTTTAAAAAATAAAAGAAAATGATGGAAATGTCAAAAAAATAAAAGAAAATAAGTTTCCCATGTGATATGTGGTCTAGTTGTTGGGAAAATTTACAAATATGAATTTCGACTTTATTTGCAAAATCTCTCTGGAATTTGTAAAATGGGCATAACTTTCGCATACGAACTCGGATTAAAAAGTTTTACATATGAAAAATCATCTACTCGAAAAGTTACATAAGAATTTAAACGGGGGAACCCCATTAAACATTTTCAAAATCCTCAAAAACTTAACAGAAAAAAAGATACGGGGCTTTCAAGATCTAGAGGCAAAAAAATTCAAAAAAATTCAAACTTACTAGTGGCGCACCGTTTGCTAGGTGCGCCACTAGTAACAGAAAAAAATTGGTTTTGAATTTTTTTTTGGAATTTTTTTTCAAAAAATGATTCGTAATATGACAGGGAAGTTTGAAATATTTTTCAAAATTTCATCATACTCATGAATATGAACAAAGTCCTAGACATCAACAAGGTTTAATAGGATTGATATCATAGATATATCAACAAGTGGCTGCTAAGTGAGGTGGTGCTGGGGTTGGATAGAACTGCGAAGTTAAGCGTGCTCGGGCTGGAGTAGTGTGAGGATGGGTGACCTTCCGAGAAGTTTGACCACTTAGTGCGATTTGACGTGAGATTAAGCATATTGACCCGAGATTAAGCCATAGTGACCCGAGATTAAGAAAAAAACGAAAAAATATTTGAAAAATATTTGAAAAAAATATTTCTGAAAAAATATTTGAAAAAAAATTGTTACTAATGGTGCACTTCTATGTGGTGCGCCATTACTCAGTCAGATAGTAATGGCGCACCGTGGCCTATACTAATGGCGCACCAGTGGTGCGCCATTAGTATACCAGATACTAATGGCGCACCAGTGGTGCGCCATTAGTAAAAAATACTAGTGGCGTGGTACTAGTGGCGCACCAGTAGTGCGCCATTAGTAGGCAAAACTGGTGCGCCACTAGTAGGCCTTTTCCTAGTAGTGGTTGGTCTCGAGATTGACAGTAGCTGGCTCTTCCCAGAGAATCGCTTGTGGTTCAAAGCAAGCGTTTCCAACGCCAAGGATTGGTTGAGTTGAAGTTCATTTCATTGCTTGTTATTTGTTGTGTGATGAAAACTTTAGTATTTGCTAGAATGTTTTGTTGGAAATAATCTATAATCCAACATGTATCCTCGTTGCCATTGTGTGTTGATGACTTGTTGTATGTAATGAATGGTACATTCGCAAATGCATGTCATAGACTCAATTTATGAATAGTTTTCGAGTCACTTCTTGGAGTGTGAGTACCGTAGTAGTATAGCCAGCATCCGGTTAGTATATGAAGTTGCCACATCACATACAGCCAACCTAATATTGGAGTATGCTAGCCCTCCACAGGCGCGCCGCTACAAATGGCGGAGGAAGTGAGAGGTCGCGTCACCTTGTGTCCAGATCTGAGATGCCACGTGTACCAGATGAATGACTCCAAGTTCGACCACCGTGATGCTAGGTGCGAGCCAAGAAACACTGTTGGAGAGACCCCCTCATAATTTTCCTACATTGGTCGTTTGATTCATAGGATAGAATGCTATAGGATTTTTTCCTATGTAATCATGTTTTAATTGGCAATCTAGCATCCACTCCAACTTTTGTTTCACTTCCTTTGTTCCTACGGAGAGAGTACTTGCTCTAAATGATGTGCCGCTGCAAGAGCCGCCTATATTAATTAACCATGCTCTAAAAAGGTGGACCACCTTTGGCTATAGTAGTACTGAACTAGGTTAGTATGTGACCTTGCGCTTGGCTCTTCTCCTCTTCCGGAAGTCGAACAATAATGATGGTACTACAGTAGTACTTCTGGCAATCTGACACCAAATGAACTGATGCACGTCCACCGCTTGTAAGCAAAAGTTTCTCCGCGTGCTGCGAGCCACCGCGCACGCGTTGGCGAGGGAGAAGGCGTAGTAAGCAAGCTTCTCGTCGTTCTGCGAGTTGACGGGACACATCAAAGTTATTTATTAGTACTCTCTTCAAGAAGGGCCGACCATGTCCATGGCTACCATCCCATGCTCTGTCATTGAGTACATGCACTATTCACGTGCCATCAAGGAGAAAAAAATAATGCGTAGTACTATGTGCCATCGAAGTGCACGACTCACTTACGCACTGCATATCTTCATTTTCTTGCATGACACGCCACCTTGATGCTAGATGTCCCGCGTGTCATGGAGGCATATAGTATGATTTTGTAAAATGGAGGCATATAGATGTCCCGCGTGTCGGCAAAAGGATGAACAAATCTCATGTCTTAAACGAAAGAGTGGAAGAACATAGATTCCCGACGACCGAGAAGGAGTAACAAACCTCGGGGTGGAGCGTCTGCACTCATCATATTTTATATTATTCAGCGATATAAAATCAACCAAATCTCTCCACGTTCCTATACCATTCTATAGTATGAGAATAACTTTGAACGTAAGCCATTGATTCACTCTATCCAATGGTCATAGTTGGAAAATCCAAACAAAACCAAGCATTGGATCAACTATTTTTTCGAGATCAACTCTTTTAGCACTTACCGCCTGCCCACCTACTCCACCTATATATCTGCTCACGTGTGATGACCACAGGAGCTATCCACTCAGATTGTATGTTAAAAAATAAAGGTCGATAACTAGTGCGGCACCTAGGGCCAACGCGGCCAGATCGCATTTTGCACGAGAAATTACACACCATGTTTCATTGACATGTGGTGCCGTTCCAACATGTCAATGAAACTACGACGAGTCCTTTTGCACAATTTTCGAAAGGACGGGTAGGCCGGGGCGGCTCCTCATGTAACGTGGCAAACTGGCAACCGTCCACCGACTCTTCGCCTTTCCCTCTCGATTTGGAACCGCTGTCGCATGCTCTTCATCCCTCCTCCATTTGCCTTCACCCTTCCTTCTGCCATTGTTCGATCGTCTTCTCCATGGAGGGAACAAGCCGAAAACGACCCCGTTATTCTTGCCCTGATCTGAAAGATGACATGGTGGGGGAACTCATTGATCGGTGCGACGTCATCACCTCGGCTAGCATGGCAGGTTCGTTCAAGAACATTCTCGACTCAACTAATAACATCATTACAAGGAACCCAAGGGTCCAGGAGCGGTTTGATCTCCCCTATCTTCTTCGCCGTGACCCTGCTGACTGGCGGGGGGACGAGGGAAGCCTCGCGTTGTGCAAGTTGATGCCGCTTGATGATGATACGTATGATGTTAAGATTCCATCGGTTGAGGGCAAGGCTTGGGCAGGCGCAAATGGAGATTGGGTTGTTTATATTGGGTACAATTCGAGGGGGAACTTGTGAATGTGTACACTCGTCAGTGGATTCCACTTCGAAAAATCTCCGAGTGCCCTGAGGTTGAGCACACAAATGATCTACGTACGTTCAAATATGATCATGGTGACTGTCGTCTATGGTGGATAGTAATTTCTCGAGTTCCCAACCGCTCTTGGAATTACAAGAACTATCAAGTTGTTGCTATCTTCGACAAGTTTGTTGCCGTCCTTCGTGGTTCGACTGGATGGATATTGCTCAAAAATCAGTTTCTATACACGGATGTGTACTGTGATGCAATTGAATACGAGGGTCTTGTGTTTGCTGCCACCACTCGTGGCACTGTTTTTGCATGGGATCCTCGTAGTTTTGGTACCTTTGTCTTCCACCGTAATTATAATTGTTTCATCCACATGCATGCGAGTTAGCAAGTTTCCCTTCTCTACTAATTAACCTTCTTCTTGTGTTTTCAAGGTCCTGTGAACATTCCACCACCTATACTTGAAAAAATTTATAACCAAGGGGGAGGTGACGATGGTGATGATCACGAGAATGAGGACGAGCAGGGCCCATATGCTCACTAGGGGCTGGCAACTAATTCCAATGGATCACCACTTCTTGTTTGTATACAGCCCATTCCTGATGTTACTACTGAGGGAGCAGGTGTTGTCTCCCATGGTCGCACTCTCCGGACCTATTCCAACACCCGTTGCATGGTATTCGGGATGGATACTAGTGTGCTAGCGCCAACACCTTCTCCCTGGGACAATATTGATAGTCTTGGAGAAAACTCGCTCTTCCTTGGACCAAACTATCCAATGATGGTGAAAGGCGATCAAGCTGCTGTTGACACAACGTTACTACCATTTATGAGAAGCAATTGTATCTATGCCTCGGACATTTCGGTGGTTCCCTACCCTGGTCCTGCGTTGCTCTCGATATTGACAATAGCTGGCCCTTCCCAGCGCACCTATGGTTCAAAGCAAGCGTTTCCAACACCGAGGATTGGTTGAGTTGAAGTTCATTTCATTGCTTGTTATTTCTTGTGTGATGCAAACTTTAGTATTTGCTAGAATGTTTAGTTGGAAATAATCTATAATCCAACATGTATCCTTGTTGTCGTTGTGTGTTGATGACTTGTTGTATGTAATGAATGGTACATTTGCAAATGCATGTCATAAACTCAGTTTATGAATGGTTTTCGAGTCACTTCTTGGAGTGTGAGTACCGTAGTAGTATAGCCAGCATCCGGTTAGTATATGAAGTTGCCACATCACATAGAGCCAACCTAATATTGGAGTATGCTAGCCCTCCACCGGCACGCCGCTACAAATGGCGGAGCAAGTGAGAGGTCGCGTCACCTTGTGTCCAGATCTGAGATGCCACATGTACCAGATGAATGACTCCAAGTTCGACCACCGTGATGCTAGGTGCGAGCCAAGGAACACTGTTGGAGAGACCCCCCTCATAATTTTCCTACATTGGTCGTTTGATTCATAGGATAGAATGCTATAGGATTTTTTCCTTTGTAATCATGTTTTAATTGGCAATCTAGCATCCACTCCAACTTTTGTTTCACTTCCTTTGTTCCTACAAAGAGAGTACTTGCTCTAAATGATGTGCCGCTCCAAGAGCCGCCTATATTAATTAACCATGCTCTAAATAGGTGGGCCAGCTTTGGCTATAGTAGTATTGTACTAGGTTAGTAGGTGACCTTGCGCTTGGCTCTTCTCCTCTTCCGGAAGTCGAACAATAATGATGGTACTACAGTAGTACTTCTGGCAATCTGACACCAAATGAACTGCTGCACGTCCACCGCTTGTAAGCAAAAGTTTCTCCTCGTGTTGTGAGCCACCGCGCACGCGTTGGCGAGGGAGAAGGCGTAGTAAGCAAGCTTCTCGTCGTTCTGCGAGTTGACGGGACACATCAAAGTTATTTATTAGTACTCTCTTCAAAAAGGGCCGACCATGTCCATGGCTACCATCCCGTGCTCTGTCATTGAGTACGTGGACTATTCACGTGCCATCAAGGAGAAAAAATAATGCGTAGTACTAGGTGCCATCGAAGTGCACGACTCACTTACGCACTGCATATCTCCATTTTCTTGCATGACACACCACCATGATGCTAGATGTCCCGCGTGTCATGGAGGCATATAGTATGATTTTGTAAAATGGAGGCATATAGATGTCCCGCGTGTCGGCAAAAGGATGAACAAAGCTCATGTCTTAAACGAAAGAGTGGAAGAACATGGATTCCCGACGACCGAGAAGGAGCAAAAAACCTCGGGGTGGAGCGTTTGCACGCATAATATTTTATATTATTCAGAAGTATAAAATCAACCAAATCTCTCCACGTTCCTATACCATTCTATAGTATGTGAATAACTTTGAATGTAAGCCATTGATTCACTCTATCCAATGGTCATAGTTGGAAAATCCAAACAAAACCAAGCATTGGATCAACTTTTTTTCGAGATCAACTCTTTTAGCACTTACTGCCTGCCCACCTAGCCCACCTATATATCCGCTCACGTGTGATGACCACAGGAGCTATCCACTCAGATTGTATGTTAAAAAAATAAAGGTCGATAACTAATGCGGCACCTCGGGCCAACGCGGCCAGATCGCATTTTGCACGAGAAATTACATACCATGTTTCGTTGACATGTGGTCCCGTTGCAACATGTCAGTGAGACAACGACGAGTCCTTTTGTACAATTTTCGAAAGGACGTGTAGGTCGGGTCGCCTCTTCGTGTACCGTGGCAAACTAGCAACCATCCACCGACTCTTCGCCTTTCCCTCTCGATTTGGAACCGCTGTCGCACGCTCTTCCTCCCTCCTCCATTTGCCTTCACCCTTCCTTCTGCCATTGTTCGATCGTCTTCTCCATGGAGGGAACAAGCCGGAAACGACCCCGTTATTCTTGCCCCGATCTGAAAGATGACATGGTGGGGGAACTCATTGATCGGTGCGACGTCATCACCTCGGCTAGCATGGCAGGTTCGTTCAGGAACATTCTCGACTCAACTAATAACATCATTACAAGGAACCCAAGGGTCCAGGAGCGGTTTGATCTCCCCTATCTTCTTCGCCATGACCCTGCTGACTAGCGCGGGGACGAGGGAAGCCTCGCCTTGTGCAAGTTGAGGCCGCTTGATAATGATACGTATGATGTTAAGATGCCATCGCTGGAGCGCAAGGCTTGGGCAGGCGCAAATGGAGATTGGGTTGTTTATATTGGGTACAATTGCGAGTGGGAACTTGTGAATGTGTACACTCATAAGTGGATTCCACTTCCAAAAATCTCCGAGTGCCCTGAGGTTGAGCACACAAATGATCTACGTACGTTCAAATATGATCATGGTGACTGTCGTCTATGGCAGATAGCAATTTCTCGAGTTCCCAACCACTCTTGGAATTACAAGAACTATCAAGTTGTTGCTATCTTCGACAAGTTTGTTGCCATCCTTCGTGGTTCGACTGGATGGATATTGCTCAAAATCAGTTTCTATACACGGATGTGTACTCTGATGCAATTGAATACGAGGGTCTTGTGTTTGCTGCCACCACTCGTGGCACTGTTTTTGCATGGGATCCTCGTAGTTTCGGTACGTTTGTCTTCCACCGTAATTATAATTGTTTCATCCACATGCATGCGAGTTAGCAAGTTTCCCTTCTCTACTAATTAACCTTCTTCTTGTGTTTCCAAGGTCCTGTGAACATTCCACCACCTATACTTGAAAAATTTTATAACCAAGGGGGAGATGACGATGGTGATGATCACGAGCATGAGGACGAGCAGGGCCCATATGCTCACTGGGGGCTGGCAACTAATTCCAATGGATCAGCACTTCTTGTTTGTATACAGCCCACTCCTGATGTTACTACTGAGGGAGCAGGTGTTGTCCCCCATGGTCGCACTCTCCGGACCTATTCCAACACTCGTTGCATAGTATTCGGGATGGATACTAGTGTGCTAGCGCCAACACCTTCTCCCTGGGACATTATTGATAGTCTTGGAGAAAACTCGCTCTTCCTTGGACCACACTATCCCATGATGGTGAAAGGCGATCCAGCTGCTGTTGACACAACGTTACTACCATTTATGAGAAGCAACTGTATCTATACCTCGGACATTTCGGTGGTTCCCTACCCTGGTCCTGATAGATGCCGCTTTAGCCTGGATGATCAGTCCTGCGTTGCTCTCGATATTGACAATAGCTGGCCCTTCCGAGCGCACCTATGGTTCAAAGCAAGCGTTTCCAACACCGAGGATTGGTTGAGTTGAAGTTCATTTCATTGCTTGTTATTTGTTGTGTGATGAAAACTCTAGTATTTGCTAGAATGTTTAGTTGGAAATAATCTATAATCCAACATGTATCCTCGTTGTCGTTGTGTGTTGATGACTTGTTGTATGTAATGAATGGTACATTTGCAAATGCATGTCATAGACTCAATTTATGAATGGTTTTCGAGTCACTTCTTGGAGTGTGAGTACTGTAGTAGTATGGCCAGCATCCGGTTAGTATATGAAGTTGCCACATCACATAGAGCCAACCTAATATTGGACTATGCTAGCCCTCCACCGGCGCGCTGCTACAAATGGCGGAGGAAGTGAGAGGTCGCGTCACCTTGTGTCCAGATCTGAGATGCCACGTGTACCAGATGAATGACTCCAAGTTCGACCACCGTGATGCTAGGCGCGAGCCAAGGAACACTGTTGGAGAGACCCCCCTCATAATTTTCCTACATTGGTCGTTTGATTCATAGGATAGAATGCTATAGGATTTTTTCCTATGTAATCATGTTTTAATTGGCAAT
The DNA here is from genome assembly GCF_002575655.3 of Aegilops tauschii subsp. strangulata. Lineage (NCBI taxonomy): Eukaryota > Viridiplantae > Streptophyta > Magnoliopsida > Poales > Poaceae > Aegilops > Aegilops tauschii. The sequence goes on from NC_053037.3 coordinate 192,148,563, forward strand.
CTAGCATCCACTCCAACTTTTGTTTCACTTCCTTTGTTCCTACGAAGAGAGTACTTGCTCTAAATGATGTGCCGCTGCAAGAGCCGCCTATATTAATTAACCATGCTCTAAAAAGGTGGACCGGCTTTGGCTATAGTAGTATTGTACTACGTTAGTAGGTGACCTTGCGCTTGGCTCTTCTCCTCTTCCGGAAGTCGAACAATAATGATGGTACTACAGTAGTACTTCTGGCAATCTGACACCAAATGAACTGCTGCACGTCCACCGCTTGTAAGCAAAAGTTTCTCCTCGTGCTGCGAGCCACCGCGCACGCGTTGGCGAGGGAGAAGGCGTAGTAAGCAAGCTTCTCTTTGTTCTGCGAGTTGACGGGACACATCAAAGTTATTTATTAGTACTCTCTTCAAGAAGGGCCGACCATGTCCATGGCTACCATCCCGTGCTCTGTCATTGAGTACGTGCACTATTCACGTGCCATCGAGGAGAAAAAATAATGCGTAGTACTAGGTGCCATAGAAGTGCACGACTCACTTACGCACTGCATATCTTCATTTTCTTGCATGACACGCCACCTCGATGCTAGATGTCCCGCGTGTCATGGAGGCATATAGTATGATTTTGTAAAATGGAGACATATAGATGTCCCGCGTGTCAGCAAAAGGATGAACAAAGCTCATGTCTTAAACGAAAGAGTGGAAGAACATAGATTCCCGACGACCGAGAAGGAGCAACAAACCTCGGGGTGGAGCGTCTGCACTCATCATATTTTATATTATTCAGCGATATAAAATCAACCAAATCTCTCCACGTTCCTATACCATTCTATAGTATGAGAATAACTTTGAACGTAAGCCATTGATTCACTCTATCCAATGGTCATAGTTGGAAAATCCAAACAAAACCAAGCATTGGATCAACTATTTTTTCGAGATCAACTGTTTTAGCACTTACCGCCTGCCCACCTAGCCCACCTATATATCTGCTCACGTATGATGACCACATGAGCTATCCACTCAGATTGTATGTTAAAAAAATAAAGGTCGTTTACTAATGCGGCACCTCGGGCCAACGCGGCCAGATCGCATTTTGCACGAGAAATTACACACCATGTTTCGTTGACATGTGGTCCCGTTCCAACATGTCAGTGAGATGACGACGAGTCCTTTTGTACAATTTTCGAAAGGACGTGTAGGCCGGGGCGCCTCTTCGTGTACCGTGGCAAACTGGCAACCGTCCACCGACTCTTCGCCTTTCCCTCTCGATTTGGAACCGCTGTCGCACGCTCTTCCTCCCTCCTCCATTTGCCTTCACCCTTCCTTCTGCCATTGTTCGATCGTCTTCTCCATGGAGGGAACAAGCCGGAAACGACCCTGTTATTCTTGCCCCGATCTGAAAGATGACATGGTGGGGGAACTCATTGATTGGTGCGACGTCATCACCTCGGCTAGCATGGCAGGTTCGTTCAAGAACATTCTTGACTCAACTAATAACATCATTACAAGGAACCCAAGGGTTCAGGAGCGGTTTGATCTCCCCTATCTTCTTCGCCGTGACCCTGCTGACTGGCGCGGGGACGAGGGAAGCCTCGCCTTGTGCAAGTTGACGCCGCTTGATAATGATACGTATGATGTTAAGATGCCATCGCTGGAGGGCAAGGCTTGGGCAGGCGCAAATGGAGATTGGGTTGTTTATATTGGGTACAATTGCGAGTGGGAACTTGTGAATGTGTACACTCGTAAGTGGATTCCACTTCCAAAAATCTTCGAGTGCCCTGAGGTTGAGCACACAAATGATCTACGTACGTTCAAATATGATCATGCTGACTCTCGTCTATGGCTGATAGCAATTTCTCGAGTTCCCAACCGCTCTTGGAATTACAAGAACTATCAAGTTGCTGCCATCTTCGACAAGTTTGTTGCCATCCTTCGTGGTTCGACTGGATGGATATTGCTCAAAAATCAGTTTGTATACACGGATGTGTACTCTGATGCAATTGAATACGAGGGTCTTGTGTTTGCTGCCACCACTCGTGGCACTGTTTTTGCATGGGATCCTCGTAGTTTCGGTACGTTTGTCTTCCACCGTAATTATAATTGTTTCATCCACATGCATGCGAGTTAGCAGGTTTCCCTTCTCTACTAATTAACCTTCTTCATGTGTTTCCAAGGTCCTGTGAACATTCCACCAACTATACTTGAAAAAATTTATAACCAAGGGGGAGATGACGATGGTGATGATCACGAGCATGAGGACGAGCAGGGCCCATATGCTCACTGGGGGCTGGCAACTAATTCCAATGGATCACCACTTCTTGTCTGTATACAGCCCACTCCTGATGTTACTACTGAGGGAGCAGGTGTTGTCTCCCATGGTCGCACTCTCTGGACCTATTCCAACACCCGTTGCATGGTATTCGGGATGGATACTAGTGTGCTAGCGCCAGCACCTTCTCCCTGGGACAATATTGATAGTCTTGGAGCAAACTCGCACTTCCTTGGACAAAACTATCCAATGATGGTGAAAGGCGATCCAACTGCTGTTGACACAACGTTACTACCATTTATGAGAAGCAATTGTATCTATACGTCGGACATTGCGGTGGTTCCCTACCCTGGTCATGATATAGTAGGTCGCTTCAGCCTGGATGATCAGTCCTATGTTGGTCTCGAGATTGACAGTAGCTGGCTCTTCCCAGAGAATCGCTTGTGGTTCAATGCAAGCATTTCCAACGCCAAGGATTGGTAGAGTTGAAGTTCATTTCATTGCTTGTTATTTGTTGTGTGATGAAAACTTTAGTATTTGCTAGAATGTTTTGTTGGAAATAATCTATAATCCAACATGTATCCTCGTTGTCATTGTGTGTTGATGACTTGTTGTATGTAATGAATGGTACATTTGCAAATGCATGTCATAGACTCAATTTATGAATGGTTTTCGAGTCACTTCTTGGAGTGTGAGTACCGTAGTAGTATAGCCAGCATCCGGTTAGTATATGAAGTTGCCACATAACATAGAGCCAACCTAGTATGTTAGCCCTCCACCGGCGCGCCGCTACAAATGGCGGAGGAAGTGAGAGGTCGCGTCACCTTGTGTCCAGATCTGAGATGCCACGTGTACCAGATGAATGACTCCAAGTTCGACCACCGTGATGCTAGGTGCGAGCCAAGGAACACTGTTGGAGAGACCCCCCTCATAATTTTCCTACATTCGTCGTTTGATTCATAGGATAGAATGCTATAGGATTTTTTCCTATGTAATCATGTTTTAATTGGCAATCTAGCATGCACTCCAACTTTTGTTTCACTTCCTTTGTTCCTACGAAGAGAGTACTTGCTCTAAATGATGTGCCGCTGCAAGAGCCGCCTATATTAATTAACCATGCTCTAAAAAGGTGGACCACCTTTGGCTATAGTAGTACTGAACTAGGTTAGTATGTGACCTTGCGCTTGGCTCTTCTCCTCTTCCGGAAGTCGAACAATAATGATGGTACTACAGTAGTACTTCTGGCAATCTGACACCAAATGAACTGATGCACGTCCACCGCTTGTAAGCAAAAGTTTCTCCGCGTGCTGCGAGCCACCGCGCACGCGTTGGCGAGGGAGAAGGCGTAGTAAGCAAGCTTCTCGTCGTTCTGCGAGTTGACGGGACACATCAAAGTTATTTATTAGTACTCTCTTCAAGAAGGGCCGACCATGTCCATGGCTACCATCCCATGCTCTGTCATTGAGTACATGCACTATTCACGTGCCATCAAGGAGAAAAAATAATGCGTAGTACTATGTGCCATCGAAGTGCACGACTCACTTACGCACTGCATATCTTCATTTTCTTGCATGACACGCCACCTTGATGCTAGATGTCCCGCGTGTCATGGAGGCATATAGTATGATTTTGTAAAATGGAGGCATATAGATGTCCCGCGTGTCGGCAAAAGGATGAACAAAGCTCATGTCTTAAACGAAAGAGTGGAAGAACATAGATTCCCGACGACCGAGAAAGAGTAACAAACCTCGGGGTGGAGCATCTGCACTCATCATATTTTATATTATTCAGCGATATAAAATCAACCAAATCTCTCCACGTTCCTATACCATTCTATAGTATGAGAATAACTTTGAACGTAAGCCATTGATTCACTCTATCCAATGGTCATAGTTGGAAAATCCAAACAAAACCAAGCATTGGATCAACTATTTTTTCGAGATCAACTCTTTTAGCACTTACCGCCTGCCCACCTACTCCACCTATATATCTGCTCACGTGTGATGACCACAGGAGTTATCCACTCAGATTGTATGTTAAAAAATAAAGGTCGATAACTAATGCGGCACCTAGGGCCAACGCGGCCAGATCGCATTTTGCACGAGAAATTACACACCATGTTTCATTGACATGTGGTGCCGTTCCAACATGTCAATGAAACTACGACGAGTCCTTTTGCACAATTTTCGAAAGGACGGGTAGGCCGGGGCGGCTCCTCATGTAACGTGGCAAACTGGCAACCGTCCACCGACTCTTCGCCTTTCCCTCTCGATTTGGAACCGCTGTCGCACGCTCTTCATCCCTCCTCCATTTGCCTTCACCCTTCCTTCTGCCATTGTTCGATCGTCTTCTCCATGGAGGGAACAAGCCGGAAACGACCCCGTTATTCTTGCCCTGATCTGAAAGATGACATGGTGGGGGAACTCATTGATCGGTGTGACGTCATCACCTCGGCTAGCATGGCAGGTTCGTTCAAGAACATTCTCGACTCAACTAATAACATCATTACAAGGAACCCAAGGGTCCAGGAGCGGTTTGATCTCCCCTATCTTCTTCGCCGTGACCCTGCTGACTGGCGCGGGGACGAGGGAAGCCTCGCCTTGTGCAAGTTGATGCCGCTTGATAATGATACGTATGATGTTAAGATGCCATCGCTGGAGGGCAAGGCTTCAGCAGGCGCTAATGGAGATTGGGTACAATTGCGAGTGGGAACTTGTGAATGTGTACACTCGTCAGTGGATTCCACTTCCAAAAATCTCCGAGGGCCCTGAGGTTGAGCACACAAATGATCTACGTACGTTCAAATATGATCATGGTGACTGTCGTCTATGGCAGAGAGCAATTTTTCGAGTTCCCAACCGCTCTTGGAATTACAAGAACTATCAAGTTGTTGCTATCTTCGACAAGTTTGTTGCCATCCTTCGTGCTTCGACTGGATGGATATTGCTCAAAAATCAGTTTCTATATAGGGATGTGTACTGTGATGCAATTGAATACGAGGGTCTTGTGTTTGCTGCCACCACTCGTGGCACTGTTTTTGCATGGGATCCTCGTAGTTTCGGTACGTTTGTCTTCCACCGTAATTATAATTGTTTCATCCACATGCATGCGAGTTAGCAAGTTTCCCTTCTCTACTAATTAACCTTCTTCTTGTGTTTCCAAGGTCCTGTGAACATTCCACCACCTATACTTGAAAAATTTTATAACCAAGGGGGAGATGACGATGGTGATGATCACGAGCATGAGGACGAGCAGGGCCCATATGCTCACTGGGGGCTGGCAACTAATTCCAATGGATCACCACGTCTTGTCTGTATACAGCCCAGTCCTGATGTTACTACTGAGGGAGCAGGTGTTGTCTCCCATGGTCGCACTCTCCGGACCTATTCCAACACCCGTTGCATGTTATTCGGGATGGATACTAGTGTGCTAGCGCCAACACCTTCTCCCTGGGACAATATTGATAGTCTTGGAGCAAACTCGCACTTCCTTGGACAAAACTATCCAATGATGGTGAAAGGCGATCCAACTGCTGTTGACACAACGTTACTACCATTTATGAGAAGCAACTGTATCTATACGTCGGACATTGCGGTGGTTCCCTACCCTGGTCGTGATATAGTAGGTCGCTTCAGCGTGGATGATCAGTCCTACGTTGGTCTTGAGATTGACAGTAGCTGGCTCTTCCCAGAGAATCGCATGTGGTTCAAAGCAAGCGTTTCCAACGCCAAGGATTAGTTGAGTTGAAGTTCATTTCATTGCTTGTTATTTGTTGTGTGATGAAAACTTTAGTATTTATAATGTATCCTCGTTGCCGTTGTGGGTTGATGACCTGTTTTATGTAATAAAATGATATGCCTGTGATAAACTTACTAAATTTATGAATGGCTTTCGAGTTGGTTCTCTGAGTGGGTGCTGCGATGAGGGAAAAAATATTTTCCGAATACATAATTGTACGTGCATTGCCACAGGTTATCGGATGAGGCCAATCAACAATAGTACACTATCTGTACTAGCTTCACATGCTGCACTATCTCTACATCTACGTACGTAATACAACAAGTTTTAAACTTGAGACCAGCCACCCATCCTCACAAAGAACACTTTTTAACCTAGCACAGACTCCAGGAAATTTGGCCACGGTGTGAGGTGGGCCATATGTTAATGTGTTCGATGTACGTAACCAGCACCTCGAATCCTCGATACTACTACTATAAGTAGTAGGAGTACTAGGGTGGCATGGGCCAGAACAAGCATTCACGTCCAGGAGTATGGCACACGCCACCAGCACGACTTCCATCTGACACCATATTTCTTGGAGTCCGTGCTACATCAATCTCTTCAACCTCATCGTTTCTCTAACTCAGCCATCACGCGGCGGGTGAGGTGGGGGTTTGCCGATAGTCGGTTTCCTCAAGTGCGGTCCCACTTGTAAGGCCAACTCCAACGCACGACCCCAAACGGACCTCCGTTTTGCCCGGATTCTGTCCATTTGGGTAGGGCAATGGGGTCGTGTCCGGGCCATTTCTCGGATGCAGTGGTCGTGCGCCGAACGCGCGGACGCATCCCGGCTGCATACATTTTTCTTTGCAAACACATATCTTTTTATCATCATTGATTTTTTGGTACATGGAAATACATCACGAAAATTTTGACTAGAAAAACAAGAACCACAAGAATAGATTTTAGAAGATATCCAACTTCCATAACTGCTCCTGTAAGTTGGATTAGTGCCTTCTCGATACATTCATTGTTGATCTGCGGAGGCTCGATCCTGCGTGCTTCTTTCTTCTTCGAGTGTAAAGAAGTAGACGTGTCTAGCCTCTATTCTATCAACAAGTGCACTAGTCTCATCTCTAGCCTCTATGCTAGCTAAAAGTGCTAGAATATCTACTAAATTGCGCTCTACCAATATATCGTTGTACTCTTCTTCCCAATACCAAAACTTGCATCCATTCTACACAATAACATTTTAAGTTAGCACAACTAGTCTAATCCGAGAGCACAACCAAAGATTTGGTCGAGTTCTTCCTCCTTTTGCCGACACGTGGGACATCCAGCATCTAGGTCGTGTCATGCAAGAAAATAGAGTGGTAGTTGAAGCCACATGATGTCCATCTTGGGTTAAACTGTAAATAGAATCTTACTAATCTTGAGTAACTCCAAAAGCGGCCACCGAAGATCTTTATTGGATTTGTTTTTCATCACCAGCACGTCAAGGTGAAAGATGTGCAGGTTCAGTGGGTCCTCTTGCGTTTTCACTAGAAATGTGGGACCGCATATGAGCAAACAGACGATGGGCTCCGCGCGTCTGCTGGCTGGCTGAGAAGAGAGATAGAGGAGGGTTGAGCATGGACTCCAGGAAATTTGTTCTACGTAACCAGCACCTCGATATAGTGGGGTGGCATGGGCCATAACTAGCATTCATGTCTAGCAGTACGGCACACGCCACCCACACGAGTCCCATCCGACAGAAATTTTCTTGGAGTCCGTGCTACAGCCATCTCTTCTCCCTCCTGTTTTCTCAGCCATCGCGCGGTGGGCGGGGTGGGGGTTTGCCGATAGTCGGTTTGCTCAACTGCGGTCCCACTTGTAAATGAAAATGCAACACAGCACGCATTCCCCTTGAGCGGCGTGCCGGACCAACCGTGTGGGGGTGCGACGCGAACACGGCAGGCTTTTCCTTTTGAACTTGTAACTTGTAACATTTGGTTCTGCTCCATAGCGCGACCGATAGATAGAAATAACAATTTTCCCTAGAGTAATAAGACGTTTGGTTCCGGCGCTGTTCATGCATGGAGTATGTAGGAAAATTATGAAGTTGATGCGAAAGGTAAGATAATTACTAGTAGTACCATATACTACTACAAGAATTTGACAGAAAGATAAAGATACATACAGATCCATCAACGACATCCTCACGCCCTAGTGCACCGGGTCACCAACCGACGTGTGAGGAGCAGCGGCATTGGCGGCAAGCTCAACGTGCTTCTGAACAATGCCGTCCAAGGTTGCCCTGCAGTCCAAGAAGGCCCGCGTCCTACCGTCCTCTTCTTGCATGTAGTAGTCCTTGTGGATGATTTGCACGTAGATGTGGGTGATTATGTCGATGGTGCCTTGCTGTGCCAGGCACTGCGCGGCGAGCGCGACCTCGAGGTGGACATTCTCCGGCACGACGGCGGGCAGTGCAAGGGCCACCAGTGCGTCGAAGAGGTTGTCACCATAGAGGCCGTTGAGGGTGGCAGGCATCCCAGAGCCTGGGCGCGTGGGCTGGAGGCGTACATCAAGGTCGTCCGCGAGCTTCTTGATGACGGTGAACTTGTCGAGGAAGCCGACGAGGACCTCGTCGAACAAGGAGACGAAGCTGTCGTCCAAGTGGCCCCTCACCCTAGCGGCCTCAAGCACTACCTGGAGACGTTCCTCGGTGCCGGGCCGCAGGCCGGTGTCGTGGACAGCCGGCTGATGCTCGTGCTCATCGCCTGCATGGGTCTAGCTTCTAGTCAACTGATCTTGCGATTGGAGTGATCACTCTTGCCCTTGGGTGCGTAGGTGCGTAGGATTTCGTGGATTGGACTGGCGGGAGCCTTTATATGAGAAGTGCAGACTGCGTTGAATTCACGTGCGTGTTGGCCATCTACTCCTCGCCCCTCTACTACACCTGCCTTTGGCTGTATGACAGGTTCGCCAGCCACCCGTTGGGCCCACGTGTCATACACCCAAAGGCAGGTGCAGTAAGTCAATGAAGCTGCGTCCCCCTCCGTGCCCGTGCATGCTTTCAATGACTTGAGACTACCAAACATCACATGAAGTTGTTAGTTCATTGCATGTAATCCTATTAAGTAGCAAAAAGACATTAAGTTATCTCGCTGATAGGAATATAACAATACACAATGTATTTATTTACACAGGGAGTAGTACATTTTTTGTGACATGCATTACTAGATATTGCTAGTCAAATACTAAATCCAGATGGACGTGGTAGTACTACTAAATCCAGACGGTGGTGTTAGTACTAGTAGTAGTAGTACTACCAATGTAGTAGCACTGTACTACCCGTTGGTCAAATTATTACGTGCTGCTCCTCACAGTGAAGTGACAAGACCCTACGCCGGAGATGACACCTGAGTATAGGCGCCGTGTTCGGCATACCATAGTCAGCTTCACCGTCTGCAGTCACTATCATCATGGCTGTAGACCTAGCCTACTTACAACTAGCCGTGTTCGACATAATTTCCCGTGCGTAGATGCCCGTGCATTGCACGGAACACCAAGATTGGGGGGTGGACGACACCGGCAGCGGCCATCGCGCCAGATTTTTCCGTGGCCTTCTAGATGTGGTGGGGAGGAGATAAGGCCGATTGTGAGAGACAAGGAGTTGTTTGTAAATAGGGAACAAGTGTGGGCATCTTTTTGCAAAACTAGAGAAGTTTGGTTTGTATGCGTCAGATCTAGATCCGATGGCTATTGGCGAAAGATGGCAGGCACAACATCATCACCAACTCAGGACCTGTTTGATTCACAGGATTTTGAAAACGCAGGAATAGGATACGGCAATATTACAAGTTTCAAACTAATATTACAAATGTTCGGAGTAATGCTGCACCTACGAAGAGGGAATTACTAGGAAGTTTACGTAAGAACTTTCGTTACTTTAGGTGGATGCAGCATTATCGTACAAACTAAAATCCACCGCCCTCACAAGTCACTAATGGGCAAATAAGTTTTTGAGTCTTTGGCCACTTGATGTTTCAAAAACAAATTCAGCTTCTGCGGAGACTTTGTCATTTAGGCTTAGACGCTTGCGGTGATCAGCACGCCATTCATTGTTGCACTAGAGAACGCCAAACCTCATTACCTTGAGCCACTGTTCAAGATATCTTCCGATATTCCGATAAATCGGCCTATTTATCGCTTACCGATGTCTGACCGATAAGATAAATTGGCCAATAAATCAGTCGATATGGCGATAAATCGGCCGATATGCCGATAAACTGGCCAATTTACCCCTTATCATGGGTCGACCGATAAGTTCCCGATAAGCGATATCCCCAACATTGCCTTGAGCACACTTGCCTCCAGAACAAAGAACCTGGCCAATTTAATCTCAGATGTGCTGCCTCAGTAGTTGATCAAATTATTTTCTGTAAGATGGAGACCAAGGCATTCAGTGAGATTGTTATAGTGCAACACATTTTTCACTTTCGGGTCTTTTTTTATCTGCAAAAGAAGATAACATATTAGAGCAGTTGGCTGTATAAGATTGCTGTGTCATCAAGAGGTACCAATATCATTCGCTCATACGATAGGGCTGGCTGGCTAGTGATATTTTTTTCACTCTCTCTCTCTCTTTCTCTTTCCTCTCATTTACATAGGAGTACGTGAAGGGCTTGGGCATTTGTTGCCTTCCACTATGTGGCCGATGCCATATTTCGCAAAAGTATGCCACATAATACGCATCATTGTCAAATCAAAAGATTTTGGCACCGCTCTCGCGATGTGAGAGAGTTGGCACCGATGTGCACACAGACCCACATGTATAAACAAATCAATCAAACCAACTACAGCAGCCTCTCACTCTCCCAAACAAGTGTTTTTTTATTGCCTCAGTCCTCTCTCTCTCCCACGCAAGTGTTTTTTCATTGCGTGAGTTAATTTGGCACCGGAGCAAAGTAGGTGATCCAAATTGGGGCACCAGGTGAGCAATGGAGGGGCATCGATGCCAAATGCATCACAAGTGAATTTGGCACGTGTTTTGGCCTACATAGTGGAGGGCCGTTATAGCCCACTTTTGTACTACCTCTTATTTAGTATAAAATTTTGACCATAGATTTACGTAAGAAAATGCCAATGCATGTCACTAAAAATTACACCATTTCAAATTATGTTCAAATATGAATCCAACGATATAGTTCTTAGTGGCATGCATTAATATTTTGTCAGTTAAATCTATGGTCAAATTTTGATACTACAAAATAGGAAGAGTAAACCAGGACGGAGGTAGTACTTGCTCTTAGGGTAACCATAGAGTTACTAGAGTAGTCTAAGTTACTTTCCACTATGACTAGCCTAGGCTACTATAGTAGTACAACAAAAAACGATGCAGGTGATCACGTGAGAAAAAATACTAAAAACATTTCTTTCGGTGCAGTGCGTAGATGCAGTTTTGAACACTACACTTGTCATCGTAATTTGGGAAAATTACGAAAAATTTGAGCTACATTGTGATTACCGTTTACTAGTAGGAAAGAAGTTTCACCTTGATGAGTAGCTTCTCCGTGCACGGAAAGCATGTAAGGAATCCAACAACTTGATCCAGATTGGGGCCGATAGATTTTATTGCCAAGATCTTCACTGTGCGCATAGACTGGGTCAAGCTGGTGGGAATCATTTTCTGGAAGACGGTCGTAAATACATCAAGAAGAAATTTAAAAATGTTAATTTCAAGAAGACGGAGAAGAAGATGAGTGATGTACGTGAACGATTACGGATCCAATAAAGAGTTCGGAGAATTTGGCAGACGAGTACACCAACGCTGTCAATTTCGGCGCGTCAATGACCCTGATTTTTGTTGCACCTTCTAGATCCGATACAAGCAATCTCTCAAGGAAAGGCCCATTCTCAATGACCATAACATGGAACAGCTGGAGTGATCTCTTCCCAATTGATGTCTTGTTGCGGGGCCAACAAGACACATAAATCCATCGGAGATTCGTCGAGGCGATGTGGAGGCTAATGAACCCGTGGATCTGCTCAAGACGAAGGTACTCGAGCATAGTACAGCTGTGGAGCTGGTGCTCCATAGCCTTCTTCGAGATGACAACGTCGAAGAGGTCGAGCTGCTTGAGTTGAGGGAGAAGAAGGGTGGGCGCGGCATTAATCTGGGGAAGATAGCAGGAGCTGAAGCTGGTGCGGCGCAGCGTTGGCGCGGGGTGGAGCACGGACGACGGCAGAGAGCGACATCGTCCAGCTTCAAAGCTGAGCTCCTCGAGCTGATCTAGGGCGGGGGATAAGAACCACCCGTCGAACTTGGGTTGGACCTTCCAGTTGGTACTGAACATGTGGATGTCAAGGCGTCTGGCTGGCCCAGGGTGCGATGAAAGGATCTTGGAGACTGCGGCCATGCGTTTGCAATCTCCGTCGTAGAGGCAGCCGTTGACGGTGAGGTTGAGGGGGACGCGGCGCCAGAGAGGGCGCCACCGCCGGGAGAGGAGGGCGGTCCGCACGGCAGACTTGGTGGGGAGGAGGCCGCTGATGACGAGCAGCATGTCGTCGGGGAGGCTGATGATGAAGTCCAGGCTCGCCGGATGCGGTTTTGGCTCGAGCCGCCTCCGCTTGTTGGCTGCCTCGCCGTCCATCTCAACCGGCGGCGACGCCAGTGTACACGTGTGCTGGTGTGTGTTGTGTGCTGGGTGTGCGCGAGTGCGTCCTTCTGTGCATGCCGCCGCGCAGTGGTGAATTGTGCGCGAGTGCGTCCTCCACGTGGAAGAAGTGTGTCCTCAATGCACCCTGAATTTACTAGCATGCGGCGTGCTACCCCAAGTGGTTTCAACTTTGTCTACTTCACCGCGTGTCAGATGGGCCTCTAGTTTACTTATTTTCGCCCACTGCCACATGGGCCAGCACACGAAGATACAGAACACGAGCTCACAAGGCAGCATGTGCACTGGTTGACCGGTCAACTAAACAATATACGGAGCTATACGCTGACACAGTGAGCATATAATCCGTCGGTATAGAGTGTTCGTGTGAGAGGGGAGGCCCAAGAGATATAGCAGAGAGAGCAAAAGAGCTACTCCCTCCGTCCGATAATGTAGTTCCAACATTTTTTTAAAAGTCAAAGTTTTGAAACTTTGACCAAGTTTATAAAGAAATTACTTATATCTACAACACCAAAGATAAATGATAGTATGAAGTAAGTACATGTTGTGATGAATCTAATGATCTTTCCAGATGTAAATGTTTTTCTCCACATATACCTGGTCAAACTTTTCTGAGGTTTGACTTTTCAAAACATCCATATGCTTATGGACGTGAGAGAGTCCCTAACTAGAGAGAGAGAGAGTGAAATAGAAAGTGAGTGAAAAAAGTGTGTGTGCGTGTGTGAAAGAGACATGGACAACACTCGATAAAAGTCGAGAAAAAATGTGTGTGTCTTATGCAAACATATCACACATGCATCTTCGACAACGGAAGCAAGGTGAGGAGATAGTGTGTGGTTGTTTGCAACCGAGAGAGTAAGACCCCTAGCATGTGGCCAAGAGGGGTCTGACAAACAAGGGAGAGAGGTCGAGAGAGACGTACGGAGAAAATGCAGACATGGGGAGGAGAGAGTGTATGTTGGTCATAGAGAGATCCCCTGGAGATCGTGATGGGACTACATGGGTGGGAGATCGAGTGACAAGGTGTGTGCGCGATAGAAGATACCCTGAGAGATATCGAGATAGACGTATGGATGGAAGGAGACAATACGTGTGTTCCTGATGGCTAGTGAGAGATAATCATACTTAGGGGGGGGAGTGCTTGCGCCTATGATGGAGTGAGGGATTATGGTACTTATTAGGGGGTGCGTGTCACATAGAGAGAGAACAAGGGTGGAGAGTGTTGGATGGGTCTATATGTATAGCGCGAGCGAGACATGTGTATGTCTGAACCAGGGAGATATAAAGTTTGAGAGAGATCGAGGAGCCCCGATAAGGCTGAGTGGTGCGTCAGATAGCTGAGAGGGGGAAAGAGATATTCCATCCGCTCGATAATGCAGTGCATGTAATTTTTTTAGAAGTCAAACTTTGGAAACTTTGATCAGGTTTACACAAATGTTATTTATATCTTCAATACCAAAGATACATCATACGAAACTACATCTCATGGTGAATCTAATGGTATATGTTTGCCGTTCCAGATGTAATTGTTTTTCTCCACGTACATGGTCAAACTTTGTGATGTTTGACTTTGCAATAAATCAATATGCTATGGACCATGGAGAGTGCCTAAGTCGAGAGGGATCAAGTTCGTGTGAAGGAGAATGAGTAAGTGTGCAAAAAGAGTATGTGTGTTAAAGAGAAAGTGACAACAAACAATAAATTAGAGAGAGTGTGTGTTTTTTCGTTTCTTAGGCGAACATATCACGCATGCATCTCCGAGATAGAAAAGCGAGGCGAGGAGATACACGAAGATAGCTAGTGTGTGATTGTTTGCAACGGAGAGAGACACCCCCATAGCACATGTCCAATAGAGGTCTGGCCAACAAGGAACAAAGGTCGAGAGGGACACATGGAGAACATGGATGCATGGGGAGGGCGAGAGGGTGTGTTTGTGATAGAGAGACCCCCTCGAGATCATGAGGGGCCTATATGGGTGGGAGATCGAGGGAGGTGCGTGCGCGATAGAAAGATGCCCCGAGAGAAATCGAGATAGACCATGCACATGTTTGTGATGGTGACTAAGATTAGCTAGTCATATACATATAGGGGGGACTGCGTGTGCCTACAATTGAGTGAGAGACCATCATACTTGGCTAGCTAGGCATGAGATTGTGTGTGTGTGCGTGTGAGATGGAGAGAGAACGAGGGAGAGAGATAGAGTTTTAGATGGGCCTATCGAGTGCGAGTGAGATATGCATGTGTATGTGTGACCCAGGTAGATGGAGAGTTTGAGAGAGGGGGGGAAGAGCTCCGAGACGACAGAGTGGTGCGTGAGAGAGTTACGGGCAATGAGCCAAGGAATTTGTGTGCGTACGATGAGTGCACCCAAGATAACTAGCTTGGACTAGAGAATCATACAGTGTGCGGGAGAGACATATAGATAGTGTATATATGCATGAGAACTAGAAAGACCCCCCCCCCACGCACACACACACAAAGAGAGAGAGAGATGGAGAGAAAGAGAGAGGACCAACAAGGTTTGTGTGTTGGATGCATGTGACAGAATTGAAGATTGTCGGCGAGAGAGAGAGAGAGAGAGAGAGAGAGAGCAGGAGTCCGGGAGAGGGGGAGGTCGCGTTTTATGCATCAAAGACTGATATAAACCATGTTTCGATATAAACTTGCATTCAAATATTTAAATTGGAGAACATGTTGTCTGCAATCCACACATGAACGGATATACGCGTATATCAAACAAGTTCATTAATTTGACTTTCAACATGTTCATGGAGTACTATAATACTGTACAACATGCTATTCGATTGAGGTGTTCAATTTTGGATTTAGTTCACTATTTTGACCTGGTGAACGAGCTATTTCATTGAATCGAGATATTTCATTTTGGGTTTGATTCCCGTTTTTGAGTGGGTCAACTATTTGTCATATAGTAAATCGCTAGCAATGAGCATGTAAAAACACATTACTCCCGAGCATCATCTCTCCATCTAAAAAAGAAGTGGCAAGCTAATATTTCTAAATTGATTCAGATCGACTTGGTAAGGTAGACGTGGATGCTTATTCTCCCAAATTTTGAACGAACCGTTAAACATCCTCTGCTCGGTGGAATTCGCCCGAGCAAATAAATTGGAGACGCAAAATTACCGTCCTATGTGGGAGACGCATTAATTGGCCCGTTGTGCATTGAGGGTAGGTTCGTAACTTCATCCAAGCGCGCCTTCTCCTCGGCCGAAATGACATGTGACGAATAATTCATAAACCATGGTCGGTAAAACACGCTCTCCTCGCCCGAAATAGCTCGCGCCCACTATTTCAAAACACGCTCTCCTCGCCTGAAATCGCTCGTGCCCACTATATTTCAAAACACGCCCTCCTCGCCCGAAATCGCTCATGCCCACTATTTGGGGAGAAGCAAAGTTAATCTACTATCCCCGACCCTCAGTACATAGACCCAAGCCGGGAAGCCTAAAGGCAGGGGTAGAACTGTAAATCCCCTCACATTTCAGACAATGCGTCCGTAAAACATGGTTCCACTCCCCTCCCAATTCCCCCCCCCCATTCATACCTCGTGGGCGCCAAATCACCTTCTCCCCGGAAGATCCCTTCTCCCGAGCCGCGAAATCTCAGCCCCTCCTCCATGGCGCCCCCACCGCACCAATTTCACAGCCGCCCTCCTCCCTAATGCCGGAGACGCTGTCCATTTGCTGTCGTGCACTGGGTCGTGTGCCTCTTACTCCGTGCTGCTGGAGCTGCCTCGACGACGGCCGCGTGAACCATACCGGAGCCGATTCACCCCCGCCATTTTTCACGGCGCCGGAGCGGCTCCAACTTCGGATCCGTCCAGAGTCCCGACGCTGCTTCCCCGTAGCCGTCGACCGTCGCGACATCGGTGTTTCTCTGCCGCTGGTGGCCACCGCAACCACGCCGGCCTCACCGAATCGGCAGCTAGACCTCCTTACTTCACCATGCCGCCAGATAGGTCGCACCCTCATCTCAAATCACTTTATTTAGGCATCAGTTGTCTAAATTTTTATTCTGGGCCAATCGATTCCCAATGGGAAGTAGCACCCCTCGAGGTGGCGGAGCTCCTAGGCTGCCGGTTGGCTGGTGTCTAACGTAAGGGTGCGGGGCCGCAAGTTCGCCACGGAAGCAGCGTTTAGATGGCTATCTTAGAGTTGCGTGGGTTCAAGGTACTGCCGCCGCCGGATCTGGATGACGGGGAGTCTTTGTGGATTGGCCCTGGGGCGGCGCAACCACGGCAGTGCGGTGGGGCGGGGAGCGGGGTTTTGGCCGGGGCCACGGACGACGAAGGCAAGCTGCTCTGCCGTTGGTCGCTGGCTCTTCGGGGAAGATTCCTAACAGTGTCAGCCGGGAGGCACAAGACGGCCATCAAGCCATTCGGCGTAGATCGGACAGCACCAAAATAAAATAAAATCGTGTGACCCCAATTTAGTCTCAGTCAACAGACGTGTGACCACTCTCGTACCTTGTTGTTGATCTCTTAGTGTATTTCTTCAGATCAAAGAGATGTGTCGTTCTTAACATTATGCGTTATCTGCATCTTCAGCCACACCGTCTTCTGACTCACCGCAACTGCTCCAACAAGGGAAGCATACACTAGAAGGGAGCTATAGTCCCCACTCAACAGTTCCCTGCATCGAATGCGCGTGCCCGACATGGACAGCCACAACAACTGCAGGGCCATCGACAAGTCAGCACATGATGCTCACTCCTATGGATGGCGGCCAGATAGGTTGTACCCTCATCTTACTTGTGTGCAACATTTATGGCTCTGTTATTCATCTAAGCATGGAAAATAGATTATCACATTTCACTGTATATTCATGCTGATCTCTTACGGGTCTTGTTCAGGAGTTAACGCTATTCCATAGTTCAGCTAAGATACTTGTTCTTTAGGTAACGCTGTTCCATAGTTATCATCCATCAGCCAGTGCTATCCCACAGGTTGGTGATTATAGTATTATACCACTTCTAGTATTACCTATGTTGTTTTTTAATACTTTTGTGTGCCATCTAGTTAATCTCGAGTACAAACGATACATATTCTGTAGCTTTCATCTGTGTTCTCCCTTTAGTTTTTGAGACCTGTTGCTGCTAGTTAACCCCAGTCCTACTATTTATGCCGTCTCCTACAGGCACTCATTACATAAATCTAACTACTAGTTGTCTTCCATGCATGTCAGATATAATTGCACACACTGATATATCCACAAGAACCTCACGGAGCAATGTAAAGGCCAATAAACTTGATGTCAATGATACCCAATATGATGGAACATGTAAAGGCAGTTCTTCAGAAGACTTGTAGAAAGATGTTGAATCCTCTTCACCGCACAAGGTCCTTGCTCTATCGCAATGCCATCTACTTAATTTGGACATCATGCTTCTGAATATCTTATGCATTGTTATTCATCAGTATGTACTTCATTTGTCTACCATACCATGTTTTTTTTACATTGAAGTGTTGTTCTAGTGCTCTGTTGCAATGCCATCTTAGTTTCCCAATCATACACGTGTATGTTGCCTTAGTTTTTTCTGTACGTATTCCGCTATAGGTTTACATTCAACTAGTGTTTTTTTACTGTGTTGTCCTGTCGTATCCCTAGCTCTTACACCATACTCCCTCCGTCTAGATTACATGTTGCCAAAATGGATAAAAAAGGATGTATCTAGAACTGAAATACGCCTAGACCCATCCATTTTTTCCGGATGGGGGGAATACATGTCAATATGTCATGCCTTTCTATTCTTCAGTACCTATTCCATCTCTCTGCTGTAGCATGTTTTATAATTGAAGCACCATTCTTCTATACAAGGCATGCATGGGGAAGACGACTATGTTAGAATCTGAAGGGTTACAAACCAGGTCTTTGCAAAAGATCCAAACGCCAGGAGATAATAAACCAACTCCAGTTTTTATAGATACTGCTCCAGCACAGAGAAACCCAACTCCTACTGATAATAAGTAGATTCCAGTGGCCAAAGAACTAGTCCGCTCCAGTCCAGCAAAAATATGTCAACTCCATTCTAAGAAGCGTGTGCGTATCCTTGCATCATGAAATTTTATAGCATGCCGATCATATTTTCTACATGTTTCTTACCCATCTCTCTTTTAGAAAATAAGCTTAACAGATAGAAGAATTTCTGCACTGGTACCGTCTGTGAGGAAAGATTCTTGCATGAATTCTCTGTACTCCAATGCAGATGTAAGTACCTGTTGTATATCACTATATTTTTACACCAGCATGTATTTTGTTAATTAGCATGAATCCAACCTTTATCTGATCTAAATTTACTTGTAGCAAAATGTATGATTAAAGGCCACAATGTTGATTTTTGTAAGGAAAATTGCCTAGTAGTTTTGCATCCTGAGCTGCATGAGTGTACTATCTCATATCAGTGGGTTTGATTACTTTGGTTCTGCAGTGGGTTTGATTACTTTGGTTCTGTAGTGGGTTTTCAGTGTTTTTTTACTTTGTTGTCCTGTCGTATCCCTAGCTCTTACATCATACTCGCTCCGTTCGGATTACATGTCGTAGAAATGGATAAACCGGATGTATCTAGAACTGGAATACGCCAAGACCCATCCATTTATTTCCGGATGGAGGGAATACATGTCAATATGTCATGCCTTTCTATTCTTCAGTACCTATTCCATCTCTGTTGTAGCATATTTTATAATTGAAACGCCATTCTTCTATATAAGGCATGCAAGGGGAAGACGGCTATGTTAGAATCCGAAGGGTTACAAACCAGGTCTTTGCAAAAGATCCAAATGCCAGGAGATAATAAACCAACTCCATTTTTCATAGGTACTGCTCCAGCACAGAGAAACCGAACTCCCACTGATAATAAGCAGATTCCAGTGGCCAAAGAACTAGTCCACTCCAGTACAGCAAAAGAATGTCAACTCCATTCTAAGAAGCGTGTGTGTATCCTCGCATCATGGAATATTTTAGCATTCTGATCATATTTTCTACATGTTTCTTACCCATCTCTCTTTTAGAAAATAAGGTTAAATGATAGAAGATTTCCTTCATTGGCATTGTATTCGAGGAAAATATCTTGCAGGAATTCTCTGTGCTCCAATGTTGATGTAAGTACCTGTTGTATATCACTATATTTTTACATCAGCATGTATTTTGTTAATCGGCGTGAATCCAACCTTTGTCTGATCTAAAATTAGTTGTAGCAAAATGTTAAAGGCGCAGATGTTGATTTTTGTAAAGAAAACTGCCTGGTAGTTTTGCATACTGAGCTGCATGAGTGTACTATCTCATATCATGCACAGTACTGAATTATAGTGCTGCTCTGGTTGCCCATTCATTCATTGTGTCAATGTTGCTTTCGTATTACCTTACCTGGCTGATGATAGTCGTGCCATATTGTGTTAATTTGGTGTTGGCTAGTTGCCCAAACCTTCGTTGTGCCAATGGTTCTTTCCTATTATCTGACTTGGCCAATGATAGCAATGCTAGTGTCTTAATTTGGTGCAGGCTGCTGAAGATAAGAAGACAAACTCTGAAAACAGCAAGGCAACCCCATTGTTTCTTTCCAATAAATCTAGGCCAGGTAATATGCCAATAACTCATGCTTATGGGCGTCATCCATGCTGAGGTTGCAGATTGTGACGTTGTAGATCGTTAGGTTCTGTTCAATTTGCACTGGCATCAATCTTTGATTGCCGAGTGGATGTAATTTCCTGTAATATATGCTGGATGTGCAACGTTTTTCCCTGTATGCCGTACCTTTGCTTGATCGGTTTTGGTCCTGTGCATAATTGTTCGTCGTAATGGGCTCAAATTTTCTAATTTGGCCTGAAGACATGTACAAACTTTAGTGGGACCATTAAGTTAATGGGTCGTTACCAGGCCGAAAGTTAATGGTCGGCCCTCTTAACTCCCGGGCCGTTAATAGGCTCACATCAAAGCGGGCAACAGGTGGGCCCAATTGATTTCACGGGCCGTTACTAAGTTCGGGCTACATATGGCCCAACTATACTGTGGGCCTTTAGCAGGCTGAAAGAGACAGCGGGCTTGTACTGGACCATGAAGAGTATGGGCCGCTAAGAGGCCGAAAGTCAGGTCGTATTGTAAATGGCCCAACTGTGTTGTGGGCCTTTAGCAAGCCGAAAGGGAAACCGGGCTGGTATTGGACCATGAAGGGCATGGGCCGTTAAAAGGCCAAAATTCAGGTCCAACTACAAATGTCCCAACTCATTTATGGTCCGTTAACAGGCTGAAAGGCACACAGGGCCGGGAATTGGCCCAACACTTAAATGGGTCGCTAAAAGGCCAAAACTCAGGTCCGACTACAAATGGCCCAACAGATATATGGGCCGTCACCAGGCTGAAAGACACACCGGGCCAGAGATTGGCCCAACACTTAAATGGGTCGCTAAAAGGCCGAAACTGAGGTCCGACTACAAATGGCCCAACTGATTTATGGGCCGTCAACAGGCTGAAAGACACATCGGGCCGGAAATTAGCCCAATATTTAAATGGGTCGCTAAAAGCCCGAAAGATGCACATCGTGAAAATTGGCTGATCCACTGAATGGGCCGTTAATAGGCCGAAATCTCATCGGGCCGATATTGAGCCCAAATATATAGCGGGCTGTTAACGGGCTCGAACTAACGATGGGCTGCAATGGTGTCAAATCTTTAACGGGCCGTTGACGTGCCGAATTGGCACATCTCGTATGGGCCGTGGGCTTAAATGGACCGGACACAAGTAGGCCTTATATGGGCCGGCCTGCTATTTTTTACTGGTCCGACCTTTTTCACCGGAATGGGCCACTGTTGGGCCATGCCACGTGTCGACCTATCATAGGCGCCTCCTGTCCAATGAGTGGATGACATCTGTCCCAACGGTGAGGCAACACGTGTTTCCTCCGGCCAATGATGATTTTACACGTGGAAAATCCCCATTGGTCCGGGCTGTTAACGGGTTATCGGATCCAAAACCAGACCCGATAGCTTAACGGCGTTCCGTTACGGTGGATGCCACGTGTCGGTCACCCTTGACGAAAGCACTTCTGTGACGCGCGATTTATTATCATGGAAGTGGAAACTTCCGTGATATTAATTTTGGTAATGTCATGGAACACTTCTACGACAGCACAGGTATGACTATCTTG